>NW_026555323.1:5348604-8022906 GCF_021234165.1 Pteronotus mesoamericanus | reverse complement strand
AACAGGAAGAATCAGATGCTGCAGGCGGGAGGCAGGAGTGTGGAGGAGGGGATCGGGCAGGATCGCCGCGGAGCTCCTGCCGCCGCCGCAGCCGCCGCCGCAGCGAAGAGGCCATGTTGTGTGGTGTGTGGGGCGGGGGGGTGGAGGAGGAGGGAGTAAAGCCGAGAGAGGAGACGGGAGAGAGACACCACACACACACGGCACAAGATGGCCGGAGAGGCAGCAGCACCCCGAGCTGTCAGGCGTTCCGACGCGGCCGCGGGGCCCGCCAGCTGGCGTGGAGGTGCGCCCGGGCGGCCCGCAGGCACGCGGGGGCGAAGCGGCCGCGGCTGAGACGAGATCGGCCTTGTGCCGGGGTCGGATCTCGCGGCAGATGCGCCCGGAGCGGCCGGGCCCACGACGCCGAAAGCGCCGCTGCGGCATCGTCCGCAGAGGCTCTCCGATGCCCCGGCGGCTCGACCCGGCGCGGGCGAGAGGCCCGGCGCGGGAATCGTGTGCGGGCGACCTCCAGGTGCCGGCAGCCGCGCTCCGACCCGGTAAGTGGCTCCCCGGCCCCTTTTATTGTCCTTTGTCCTTGGGAGGAAAAGCAAAATGTCCTTGAACACGCGAGCAGGAGGGGGTGGCGGGTTGGGCCTCTCCGCCCGGCTCTCTGAAAACCCCGTCGGCGTCGTAGGCTGGCTCCCCAGGCGGGAAGCGCCTCGGCGCCGCGGGTCCCAGGGCCCGGTGGCGCGGGGGGCCCTGCTTCAGACCCTGCGGTGGGCAGGGGGCGGCCTCACTGCCGGGACCAGCCCCGCCGGGAAAGGGGTGGCGGCTGGTGACTGCAGGCGGGAGCCCGAAGGGGACCGCGCGAGAAGAGCCCCTTTCTGTTCTGGTGAGTTATTTTGATATTTAGGGTAAAAAATCCCTTTCAGGTTCTCCAACGGGGGAGCTTTTTAACCTCTTTCCGGTAAGGTGGGAATTCATCTTGATGGTCGAATTTAAAAAAGAACAATGGCACCCTGGCTGCGTTGGAAGAAAAATAAAACTTGTTTTTTTTTTTTCTTTTGGGTGTTGGCTCTTAACTCTTTCAAAGCCGATTTTGAAAACGGCTGCAGTGTTAACCGATGAGAAGGTACTTGCTGCTTATTAAAACCTTGATGACGTTAAGGTTGTCTTTTAAAATGCAAGTTGGAGGAGGGCGTCTCGTATTTCAAAAATTAGGAAGACAAGTTTACTACAATGTCAAGGCTGTTTAATGGAAATAGAATTTAATTATGGTGCTAGACGATGACGTTTGATTAATACAGTTTATTTTGCCGAGTTTATTTGACATTCTGATGTTTGAATAATGTTTTGGTACTTTTTAAAAGGTCATAAGGAGCCGTTATCTGTAACTTAGCACACCTGAATGTTAGAACGTACTTGGGTCAGTTCCTAGACTTTTAAAAGTTTAAGTTCATCATTTTATTATTTTTAAAAAATAATCTACATTATCACAAGCCATTGTCTACAAAACTTTTACAGGGGAATATTTTGACACCGAATCTCTTTGTGAAGTTACTTTCTCGCAGTGTAAATTTTAAAGTAGGATTGCTCTCGGTAATGGACGAAGAAGAGGAGCCATATTTGTTGCATTTGTTGCATGCACGAAAATCTAGATATTCCTAAAACGGAACAGTATTTTAATAGTGTATATTGGTTTCAAAAAATTTGCATTGTCCTCTGCCTATGAATTTGAAAAATTGTTTGAGAAGGAATTTAAGTTCAATGGTTTGAACAAACCACAAATGCAAAAAGCTTTGTGTATTTTAGAATATATTTGTCTTCATTTTGCTTTGCGGTAGCTGTTGTGGTCTGTAAAGGTGCAGATTTACGTAAAAATTGTGTAGGGCAAATTTACGTAGCATAATACTTAACAAAGATACTGCTGTAATGGACCGTATTTCTGAGGGTTATTTGTTAGTAAAAAAATTTTTTTTCCCGAATGGCATTCATATAGTGCTACATGTTTCATCAGTTGCGCATATCTTGATTTTACAGACACTGTTGTTTAAGTACCAGATCTGTTTTTTCAAATTACCATTTTTTAAATTTTTGAATACTGTAAGTGGTTTAAAATGAATATCCTGAATCTGGTATTTCAGAATCCTTTTTGAATAGTGAAATGCAAAATAATTGCTGGCAGTTAAACCTCTTAAGATCTTTTTACATGAGTAATGGGGGAAGGGAGAGACTAAAAATGGTCAAGAAACCCTGGGTTGAAATGGAATAAATGTCATAGATACTCCATGTTTTAGACTTGCCTAAAAAACAAAGCTAATATCCCATTTGGTGAGATCAAATAACTTGTAGTTTAAAAATTTAAAGTAACCAGTGGCCATTTTAACTTCACTAATTTCTCCTGGAAGAGTTAATTTTCAGTTAATCATAATCTTGAAAGGTATTTCTAGATGGTAAGGAAGTGTTAAGATTTGTCTTTAAAAAATGGTAAACTTTTCCTTTGTTTTTTGAGATTGCCTGGCATCAAAAGAAGAAAAATAAAGACCATAATCTTAAATCTGTCAAAAGATGTAAATCTGTATTTTTAAAAAATTTCAATGCCTCAATCACAAGTGTTAATCCATGCAACAAAAATATGAAGAAAGCAAAGACTGACAGATATTAAGATAAGAAGTAAATGCAACCTAATATGTGCAGGTAGTGTGTGGACGAGCTGTCCCTTAAATTTCTCCATAGATCGTGTTCGTGGAATATGGTTTCATCACACTGAAACTTAGGCCAAGAAATGTTTAAAAATCAAAGCATTGATATCATCTTCCCTTTTTTTTTTTAAAGGTAACTTACAAGATTAAAATTAAACTTGGTTGATGATGGTTCTGAACAAATACAGCTCTTTATTTGAGGTAAGACTGGGTAAATTTTCTTTATTTTGACATAAAAATAAGCTTACTAGGTTTTGTTTTTCTTTGATAACTTTTATTTCCAGTAAGTAGTGATTATGAATAAGAGTAAATATCTGAAATAATTTTACAAGAGTTAAAAACCTTTTCGCTGGATGGAAAGTATATATGCATAGCCATTGTAACTTAATGTGCCTTTTGAATAGGTAAATAGTAAAGGTCCGTTAATGCCTTTGTTTAATTTTGGAAACCAGAAAGGACTTGATTATATTTTGAGGAAAAACCATGATATACTTTTTGTTTTTAGCTCTCTAATAGTCTGTGCAAACAATTTTAATCTTCTAAACATGTAAATAAATAAATTTACTGGAAAATTTGAGCTACTTACTATTCCTACTAATAGATTTTAGGGAACGGCATTTTAAAAGTCAGGTTTTGTGAGCATAGATTTTAGTTTTTGTTTCTTTTATATAATAAAAAGTTTTAAAATACTTGTCCTTACTTGCTATTGGTTGCTGTATCAATAAATTGTTTAGAATATTTTTTTCCCCCCAAAAGATAAACCATTTTCGAGACTGAGACCGTGGAGTTATATCTCTGAGGATAAAGAAAATCTTTGCCAAAGTCTGTATTTTATGTAGCAAGTAAGTAAATGTTTTTCTCTAACATCTGAAATTTAAGAACTACCACCACTTGAGTAGGAAAATATCAGTAAAGTTTGTCAATGAAACATAAACTGTAGACTGTTTCTTTATCTTGAAAAAGGATGAGAAAAAGGCCATCAAATTCTATTTCCTTACATCAAAACACTTTTGTATTAATATTGAAACAGCTGATACATGTAGTTTCTATCAGAACAGTAAGCCTTTAGGTACTTTCCAATATAATGGTACGTCAGGATTATGATTAAATCAGTAGTTGAGTCATCAAAATTGTCTTTACAGTCTGAAGTGTACATTCTTTATGATGATACTGATCACATTTTATAAATAGCCTAGAATGTTGCATTTGCAGATCCTAGGATTCTTAAAAGAACTATGTTTCAAACATTAAATAAACACTTAAACATTGCGGTTTCTACTTACTGAATTTTAAATAGTCATTTTCCCTGCTTTTAGGAGTTTCAAACAGATACAGAATGAATTATTTTACAGGAATCCAGAATAACTTATCTCAAAAGACCTCCATAGCTTAGTAATTACTTTTAAATCATAAAAGGAAGAAGTAATACTCAATATGCATACAGTAATTTTGCATCTTAAAACTAGATGTGAGTGAAAAAACATATGCCCACTGATAATTTATAGAAAACATTCTTTAATTACAAGTTAAACTGAATGTGAAAACTAATTTTAAGGTGATAATTAGTAAAGATTTACCAAAAAATATTTGTAATATAATAATAGATATTTGGGTGTGTTTTAAGAATAGTGAAATAATCATTAGTTAATATAAGGACAAGTTTACCTTTGCCCTTGGGACTTAAGTGGAAAATCTTTTATCTGTTGGTGTTTGCTTATTCTAGTCATTCAAATAGGAGAAAAGGGTAATATTTTTATTGTCTTTGCTTTGGCTTAATTTTTCCTTCCCAGTCCTTTGCAATTTGATCAAATTTGTATGTATAGTGTGCAAAAGAAAATGGAATGTTAGACCTTCAACTATAGCATTTTAAAGATGTAACATGCAAAAACTTAAAAACATCTTTTATCTGAAGCTTCTTTAACACATGTCAGCATTAGGGTTTTCTCTATGCAAATGATTGGATATTAGATTGTTACTCAGATGTGGTAGGGCACTTGTAGAAATTGAGAATATGACCTCTTACGACACAGCCATATGTGAAATACAATGTAAGTTTAAGTATAAAGTTGCAATAGATTCATAATGACCAACCAAAGGTATAATTTAACTCAAAATAAAAAATGAACAGTTGAAGGTTAGATATGTTAAATGAACATTTTTATCTTATTTTAGTATGAATAATTGTAGTAGAAAAAATCTAAATGATACAATAACTTGTAAATTAATTCCTAATCTAATGGGATACAACTTTCCTTTTATTACCAACATGATAAAGGATTATAATAGATCACATTTTCAAAGGGTCCTCATGTATATCAACCTTTATCATAGTGCTTATATTTTTAAATTACTGTATTTCATGAGAAAAGGAAAGTAGTTTGCTATTGTTTTCTGCTTAGACGATCAAAGTGGTAAATATCTAAATCAATACTTTATCATTTTGAACTAATTCTTGAATCATAAAAAAAATCTTCAATCTAATTGGTGATTAGGTTGCATTGCATTTGTTATGGTAATAACTACTGAAAAATTACTTGAAGTTCCACAGAAATAGAAGAAGCTATGCTCATAGTCAATCACAAGGTTTTCGTGAGCTGTGATATGACACCTAGAGGATAGATTATGTGATGTGGGTAATTTTGAATAGAAAAATTTCTTCAGGTTTAGTTTGCTGTTACTCACTTTTTTGATTATTAAAAACACTAGGAATGGACGGCCAGTTAATTTACTTTCTCCCCTCTCAGATTTAATTCTTTGTTGAGAGGCATAAGGGGAAAAAGTTAACTTGAGGACACCTCTATCTTTTTCATTAATGTGTAGTAGAATGGAAAATATAACATTCAGCAATCAAGAGACCCAGCTTCTAATGTAGATTAGCCATATTATTTCGACATTTTATTCACTGTACACCTTAGTCTCATAGTTAATAGAGAGTATATGGAGTTTCTAACCTCTTAAGATAACTTGTAGCTCTTAAATTTTGTGATAAAAATAGTAAGGAGTGTCTGATTTTCTGGAAAAAAATGGGAGAATAGTTTTTTGTAATTTTTGCATTGCAGATCATATATTTCTGTGGTGAAACTATTAGAATAACATGAGACCTGAGCAATAGAGGACCCAACTTGGCTAATTTTAGGCATTCCAAAATATTAATAGTTTCAATGAAGACATTGGGAAATTGATCTTAAACAGCAGTTAAGGTGTGAAATTGTCTTTAAACAGTTAAGATTTAGAATGTTGTAATAAAAACATCATTTGGAGTTTTAAAAATAATTATTCCATTAAATATATTTAAACTTTAGTGTATCGAATGAAACATTTTCAGCTGACCCATTGCAATTATAGATAAGGATTTGTAGTTTACATGCCTGACATAATGAATTTCCTGTAAGAAATCTCTGTACCTCAAAGATGTCTTTGTTTTACCAGCTACCTTCCCTCTCCAGATTGAATGGCTTAATTCAAACTTTTAAATTTCCCATTGGCTGTTATTTGTGAGTGCAATTAATCATTACAATTCAAGGATATTACAAACTTTATAAATAAAAACTCTGACTTGATTTTTTTAATATACCATTTAAGCAGCATTTTTCCTACAGCAATTTGATAGTTTTGATTTAAACATTGTATAAAGCTAGATAGTTTTGTGTTTTGAAAAAGTCTTTTGCTTTTGAAACTAAAACATTTATTTGAAATGGAATATTTCCCAAAGAATTATATCCCTAATATGTACTATATGGTAATCAGAATAATTGTAATTTGGATTATCATGCTAGATATTTTGCTTCATTTTAATTGTTTGTGAGTTGTCTTGTAGCAAAGTTTTCTGATGACCTTGTCACCATCTTATTTTTGTGGAAGGTTTTTAACTATATTTCATAGTGTTCTCAGATTTTATTCTTAATTTAAATGTTAAAAATTGTTCCAAGGATTTTAAAAGGTGACAAAATCAAATCATATAGGAGAAGCACAGACAGGCTAATGATGATAATAGAAGAGTTTACTAGAACCATCTTTGCCTTTTATTATAAAAGGCCCAGCAATCAAAATGGTTATTTACACGTCACCTCTAACTTCATATTAAATGAAAATCTATAGTACTGCAAATTATTAAAGATAGGGAGGAATCTGGGCATAATCATCAGCCTCTAGTCTGCTTAAACTGATCTGGGCTTCTTCCCCCTTCAAAAGAAGGCAATGTCTTTGTCAATTTTTGAGGAGCCAGTATGATAGGTTAAATTGGTGTTAGTGATTTTTCTGGTAGCATGAAGTGAGATGCAAGCCCTTTTCTGTTTTTAGTGGAGGGCGAACCCAAAAGTAAACATTTGTATTGGTAGGTAGCGTTTTTAATAGCACATTATAAGATCTATTTGAAATTTCTTTGTGTTTTTATTAGCGTGTTATAAGACCTATGTGAAATTTCTTTCTTCAGTATTCCTTAAGACAATTCCATTCTTCTTTTAGGGGTTATATCAGTTTATTTTACTTGGTTGATCCAAGATTTTCTGTTCAGAAAATCCTCTCCTTGTTAAATCTGATTATATTGGAAGCTTAAAAATAAATAATTGCTGTTTCTTGTAAATTGCTTTGTTATCTGTTGGGAGGATATTTTAGCACCTTACTCTTAGTGGTAATTTTGAAGCAGATTTTTGCTGTATTGATTATGATTAGTCAAGATGACTAAAGATATTTAGATTTAGTAAGAAAATCGGGAACTTTATATTTAATACTTTGAAAATTTGAAACCTTAGCATAGAAAGGCATTGGGTAGCTTAGTTCTAGCTTAAATCCTAAAGTATTCTATTGCTTTTTAAAATTCCTTTGCTATACTTTTAATACTGAACTTTTAAACAGCTTTTTTTGGTAGCCCTACATACTGTGATTATTATAATCATACTTCAGAGCAGAAGTAACTGAAAAAAGTATATACCTATATTCAGTGGTATTTGTGGTATGGGAAACAAATCTTCTCATACCAGTGTTTAGATTGAGGTATTTCAGTCTTAACTAGTGAAAAGTGGATATCATATTTTTGTTACCAAGTAAGTAGTTTAGAAAGGGTTAGAGTTTGAGTTGAGTAGGTCAGTATGATTAGTATTTGAAATTGTGCCTAAGAATTCCTTTCTAACACACTTTATTTTAGCATTGGGTACATAGTGATGTGAAATAATATGACATATAAAGTGAGAAACATGGCACCGCAGGAAGGTGATGGAAATTTTCCTTTAAAAGTTTTAAGGGTAGATTAGACGAGAGACCAGAAGGTAAAATAATTTTGTACTATTCAGGAGTGATGTTGGCTCTGCTAAACAACTAGATTTCAACCATGTTGCCCATTAGATCTATCCAGAGAGGCCAAACTTTACCTTCTCTTGGAGTTCTCGGGTACTGAAGCATGTGTTTTTATAGTAACTTACTCTACAGGTGAGCCTCTTGTACAGCCGGATGTAAGATACTTTGGGATAGAACTTTTATCTTCTATATTGTTCATAAAAACATATGTCTTGGTTTTCTGGCAGATGATCCTTAAAAGATGTTTCTGAGTAAATCAAGGCATATTAACAATTTATTTTTGTTTTTTTCTATGCATAAAATTATATTATTTTTGTTTTCTGCAGAATTGTGAATCCTGAGACTGAATCTCTAAAGGGCCTGTACAACATAATAGATGTTGGTGGAAGCATTTAGTAAGTTTTATTCACTTTACATGTTTAATGTTTTTAATTTTTAATATGACTTCTGGAAATTTTGAGTAACTGAGTCAGAATTGTAAAAATACATAGAGGGAGTTAGTGAAGCTCAGCAGCACAGAAGTATAAAACCAACATGATTAGATGTGTATAAAGCTTATTATTTAAATTTTGCTTATTAATTCTAACCTTTTATTTTCTACTTTCTTCACTTAAGTGAGGCAGAAGGTTCAATGCGGCACAACAGATTTCAACATGTTTGTAACACCTTAGATTTGAGTGTTGGCGAACTCCCCCATATTGTTATAAATAAAGCTTTATTGGAACACAGTTATGCTTTCTTTTATACACTGTCTGTGTCCGCTTTCCCACTGCAGCTGCAGAGTTGGGAGTAGATAATGGCCACAAACCCTGAAATACCTACCATCTTGTTCTGTGAGGAAAGCTTGCCTCCCCTTGTCCTAGAACCTTCTCTACTGTCAACTTATGTAGAACTTGGAAGTTTTGGGGTTCTCTTTTGGGAATAGAACATACTTTTTAATGGGTTTCAATATAGTAATTCTAATAAATTAAGTATTCTGAACTTCTCTTAAACTTGAAAGCCCAACAAAAAATTTCTTCTCACATGGAATTAATTAATGCTTTGATATTAGAAGACTTGGTTACAACTACTGTTGAATACTTTTTCTATCTCCCAACCTGAGAAATAAGGGGAAAGAGTTATTTCTCCCCACAATTGATAAGGCTGTACATGGTAAGGCTGTATAAAGGAATTGGGATGAATTCTCAAAAGGATTGATTTATTATTGACAGAAAATTTTAGGTATGATGATTACATACTGGCTGTTAAGCATACTTTTATATCATACTTGGGAAGATAGGGTCTAGATGATAGTTTTTCTTCTAATTACTACTTCAGCTTCCATTGTATAAATGGCTATTAAGGCCTGCAAAATAGTAGTTCCCCCCCCCCCCTTTTTTTAAATTTTTGATGTTGAGGGCATCATCATCAACATCAAAGGTGAGGGCAGAGATGAAAGCTTTCCCAATGTAGCACAATTACTAACCTTGTCTCAGCGTATTTTAAAGAGATTAATTGTCTGGTAAATAATGGATGCTCAGTAAGTTCTTGCTGATGTCTTATCTTTAAATATTAATTTTTCCATGTGCCTAAAAGTTAACACTTCAACTCAGTCAAAATTAAAACTGACCAGAAACTACAACTTTTAATCTCTTAAGCAGGTATAGTCAAGTTTTACACTAATAGGGGCAATTGAGGAAGGTTTGATTTAATAGGATGACTCAGTTACCATAATTAATCAACAGTTGGCTGGTCTTTCTCAGATTATTCTGTAGTTAGTGTTTATGCCCACTTTATTTTTAAGAATTTTAAAAATATTTTAATTGATATTAGGGGGAGAGAGAAAGGGAGAGGTCGGTTTGTTGTTCCACTTGGTTATGCGTTCATTGCTTGATTCTTGTGCGTGACCTGACTGGGGACCCAGCCGGCTTCTCTAAGCCCCTGAGCTGCCTCACTCGGGCTGTGCCCACTTTATTCCGACCCAGACTTTTTAATATATTGTAATCCTATGCAGAATTTGAGCTCTTTTGGGTAGTTAAAAAAAAATTGAATTTTCTGTTAAATGTTTTTAAATTAAAGATCATTACAAGGAATATTGAGATCAAGCCATAAGCACCAAGAACCTTAATTACATGATGGAAAGGATCAGTTTCTGCTCCAGATTGTAATTTTATATGTATCGGTCCCTTTGGTTTTGCAATAGGTGTTCAGTTTAAGATGATTTAATAAAAATTGGCATTATTAGAGCCCCCTGTTTTTAAAATTAAGTACCATTAATCACTTCTTTGTTTTTGTATTTCTCTCTATCCCTCACATTTTTTTTTTTTTTTTTGCAATTAGAAATAGTGTGCTTTGTTAGGAGGTAGAGGGAAGGAGATTGCTTCTTTTGTGGAGCACCTCTTAAATCCAATCCAGTAGAACCTCTTGCTTGCATTTCAACTAACTTTTATTTTGCATTGTCTCTGTTTTTGGAACAAGTTTATTGAGTTAGAATTTAAAGAGTAGACCTCCTTGCTCAATGCTCAATTTTGTTAATTTCTGGATTTATAATACTTGGGAATTTTAAGAGGTAGCAGTTACTGCCTACCTTCTTATCATAGTAGCCTTTACCTTAGCATGTAGGATTTATCTTAGAACAAGCAATTTCCCAAAAAAAGCAAAAGCTAGTGAACATCATAGTGGAAACAGTCTAATTTTCCATAGAATTGAGTTTGAAGCTTAGCTTGTATGTGAAATAACATGAAAGCTCTTGGTCTGTTTGATGAAGGAATTCCAGATAAAGCCACTGTCTACTCAGTATGTGTGCAGCAATTCACAAATTACTGGCCAGAGATGGGGTAGTAGGCCTTTGATACCTAAACCCTACTCAATTTTTTAATACTGATGTTATTGCAAGACTAAATAATACTCTTTAAAGTGGAAAGTGTTTTGTCTTTAAATAATTGACTTCCACGATCCTATGGGTTCTTCAGAGGTTTCATTACTACTGGAATGAAAACTACTTGATTTAGTGAGGTTGGTTTGTAGGCTCCTAGGTACAGTGGTTATTGTGGTATATCAGAGTAATAGCTAACATTGAGATCTTTCTACATGTCAGGTAATACAAATGCTATAGATGCAGTATCTCATTTAAGCCTCACTACTGCTACATGAGGTAGGTACTGCTCTTTCTATGTCACAGATGAACTGGATTTTGTTAAGAATATTTCTAGGCTCAGAACTCATGCCTGATTTCTTTTTAATTTTTTTTTAACATAACTTTTCTTATTAGCAATTTTAGGTTTTTTAAGAATTTGGAATTCCACAAAAATGAATGGATTACTCCTGAATTTCTCACCCTTTTAGGTGCTTTGATGATTTAGCACTTTTACTTACTAACAAGATTCTCACTTTTGTCTTTTGGGTGCCCTTACAGGAGAGCTTATTGCTAGTGGCTTTGTAACGTCAGGCAGTATTTGCCTTTTCTTCAGGCGCCCTTTATTTGGTCATTCCCTCCGCCCGTTTTTATCATCTTCAGTATAGCACAGTATATCTGATAGCATGGCCTAATCTCTATTTTTGTCACACAAACTGATTAGCTTTTATTCAGTAATTTTGGAATGATGTTAATGTCACTAGGTTTTTTCAAAAAAAAATTATTATTTAAGTAATGGATTTTAGAAGGAAATTTCATATAAAGTCCTAGATAAATTTTACCTCTTGTTCTAAGCATTGATTTATCATTTCATTTCCTAAATTGACTAAATTGCACCTATAGTCGATGAAATGATTGTAACTTGATGTCTGTAATTTGTTCGCAATGCTTTAGTTTTACTCATCATAATATCTACATCCCCAACTTCATTTAGAGTTTGATTTTGCATCAAAACAATAAAGATTGGGGAAAATTGGTTTATAATTAACTATGCAGGAGGAATGATGGTATTTCTGTTTTTACAATTCTGTATAGAAGTGTATATCCCATAATTTAAAGGAATAAACAATTCAAATGGAAGATAATTTACTGATGTGGGGGACAGATGAGTTATTTAGTTCTCCTTTTAGGCAGGACAGGAATTGGCAAAGTCTATTAAGGAGAAATATTTTTTTTGTTACTGATGTCCT
This sequence comes from Pteronotus mesoamericanus, assembly GCF_021234165.1. Taxonomy (NCBI): domain Eukaryota; kingdom Metazoa; phylum Chordata; class Mammalia; order Chiroptera; family Mormoopidae; genus Pteronotus; species Pteronotus mesoamericanus. The sequence goes on along the minus strand of NW_026555323.1, from coordinate 8,010,850 downwards.
GACACTCATTTCCAGTCATTTTTTTAATATGGGTGGTAGTATTTATTGGTTAACCAAATAGTTTATTAAGTAGATTTTTATTGTACATAGTAGACAGCAAATTCAAATTATAGTTTAGGATAGCTATAAGGCATTAACTACCTAATGAGCAAAAATGCCCTTATATTCAGCTATTTCTTAGGCAAGTCACCCAGACTTTATAAATTTCGTTTTAGAGCTGCAAAATTTATAGAGGAGACCAGGTTAAAACTTACTTTTGCAATTATGTTGATCCTGATGAATCAGGATTATTTATTTAATGGTAAAATGTCCTGGCTTCCCACTTACCCTATATGGTATTTTGTCAGTGGGAATATTTTATTTGTATTTATTTTGAAACCTGATAGCATTTTATGGCAAATATCAAATAATCCAGGATAAAATTTTGCCTTTTCTATCATTTTTTTTTTCCTGAGGGGGTTCCATATTTCACACATTCTCAGATATGCAACTGAAGAGTTTGGCATCTTTATTGTCTATTTGCATTACCTAGGCAAAATTAATTAACATCTGTTGGACTGGAAAATTATGCTATGATCCACTGCCTTGGTTTTTCTTATCCCTTAAGATTCTTTTACATAATTAGTTTTATTTGAAGAAGCTTGGAAACTTTTCTGCATTGAGACTTAAAATTCATAGTGTTGTGGTAATTTAGCTTTCCAGGATTTTTAAATTTGAATTTTTGTCTTCTCACAGACAGTGTAACAATATCACAGTTAACTAGTCAAAATTTATCTTCTTACAGCTACTTTTTTATGGTTACCTATGTATCTCTGATAGTAAAAGAAATTTGTTAACTTGTGTAGAGCCTTTGATTCTCTCAGACAAGTTGAGTGTGTAGCACATACAACTTTAAGACAGTTTCATGGTTTAAAGCTGTTACAAAATTAAAGCATTGTGTATGGTAAGAGTATCTTCAAGGTGGGTGGAAATTCTCTGTTTGAAGGAATAAGAGTATTGGTATTCCAACAGCATTTTTTTCTTTTAATGTTTTCATCAAGCACATCAATGCTTTCATTCAAGTCAGCTTGAAGAGTCTCAAATGGACCCTACCACTGAGAAATCAAGATGGCAGTCCACTATGGGGAATAGAGGAAAATGGATTAATACAAGAGTGCTGTGATAACATACAACCAAGACAGGGTTCTTTTAACATGGATTGCGTGAAATGAATGAAGACAATAGATTTCTTACCCAACACAAATGGACAGTGGATTTGACTTTCTAAAGACTTTTTGTATCATTAAAACAAGTCCATTTTTGACATTTGGAGATGAAAGATGGCACGTTTTTGTATGCCTGGAATTTTTTTTTTTTCAGTTTGATTTGTATGAATATGACCTTGTGGAATGTTAACTTTAATAAAATTTCTAACACTTTAAAATTTCTCAGTTTGGGCTTTTTTTTTTTTGAGCTGAAGATTCATTAAATTAAATGTTCATTTATTGCCGTAATAACTCTTTGGCCTTTACAGTTGCCCAGCAGTAAAGTGTATTGAATAAAGCTGGTAAAGTGGCAGTGGTGTGCTGGAAAATATTTTACTTGGTTGAGTAAAATTTTTCTCCACAAAGACGTGGAAATTTATTTGTGCTTTAAGAGATGGTCTTTTGGTTGAAATGCTCTTCTCTGCTTTCTTAAAACGTCTTGCAAAATAACCAACCAACCAATGGGTAATAATAGAATCTTTAACTTGCCACATGATTTTAATGAACTTCTAAAACAAAATGCACTTTGCCTCAAAATTCAGGATGAGTGATACAGCATTTTTCTGAGTTGTGTTGATGAAAAGATCTTTTTTACCTGTGCTCCTTAATATTGTTAATAAAACTTCTTGGAATAGAATATTCATCTGAACATTTGAAGTAAACTGATGCCTCCTTTTGTCTTTAGTTAATGTTAGGGGGAGAAGTGTTGGCTTTATTAGGGAAGTGTCCTTTAGGATATTCACAAAAGGCCTTAACATTCTGGTGACAATATTGTCTATAATATACTTTATGTAAATTTAAATTGGAATACCCTGCAATTTTCTTACTCTGTACCTTTAGGGATGTAAAATAAATGAAATCATGTCATGCCACAGGTTACTTACATTGATTTCCAGGTGAATACTGGCATTGTATTTATTCATAAGCAATTGGTACCATTTTATAAAGGCCTGGTAAGCTTTATTTTGCTAGACCAAATGAATTGTTGATAATGTTTTCTCATTATACAGGAATAGTTCTGCTTGATTTTTATTGTGTGAGAAATAGTTGATAATACTGAGATTTGTGATTAACATAAATACTACAGCACATACATCCATTATTGGTACATGTGCAGTATGTGTTCTCATTGGTTTGAAGTGGTTGGTTTGTATATATAAAAAGTGGACTTTTGGATTTTGATTTTGGTACAAAAATTATCTTTTGTAGAAAGTAGGGAATTGAAACTGGGTTTTGGTTATGGGTTTTCCATTTACTTAGGTGCAACTTGTCGCTTTTGCTGGGTGTACATAGAAAATGGATATCCTCAGTGGGAAAAGGACCTTATTCTGGAAGATTATAATGTTGAACAGGGAAAGTTTGATTCTTTTTTGGATGTGTGAATATTTTCTTGGGTGCTTCCTGAGAGAAAAAGTGTTGAATAATTTGTTTTTTTGGCATTAGTATTAATTTTGTTTTCATTGGTCTTAGTGTTTTGATACCTAGGAGAATATGCCCTGTGACTACTTTGATAACTGTGCTGTCAGATGTGACTGTTATTAACTATTGTCAAAATGTGTACATATGTAGAAATTGACTTGAAATACAAGGGGAGAGTTGGGGATGTTTATGGTGTGTTGGTTTTGAAGGTGGAGTTTCTTGGGTCTTTTATTTGAGGGTGACCATCGTAGTTCCATATTCTTGTTTAATAACTTTGTTTTGCCTGAATCAATGTGGAAAGTAAATATATTTTGATTATGAGATTTTGGGGGGGGAGCAAAATTTGCAAGGTTATATAACGGGTTAAAGAATTTTGTGAAAGTATGAAGAAAAATTGAGATGCTAGAATAAAAACTAGTTGTGTTAATTTTTGCTCTAATGCAACTGAACACTAGGGAGGCGCTCTTGAGTTGTACCCCTTTCTTCCAGTTGGGATGGAAAATTCCCCCTAAAACTTTGTCTTTAGATAATTTTTAGGCTTCATAAAGGCAAAACTTGAATTTAACTTATGAAATTGAGATTTTGCTTTTATTTAGAATCCATTTTACCCAGGGGGGGTTGCTAATTTTTAAAAAGATTAGTAATAAAATGAGCATAAAATTCTCTAAGAATTATCCCTTTCTCAAAATGGCTTTATAAAACAGCACTTCCTGTCCAGAGAGGAAGTTATTTTAGCTCAAGGACTGAAATATTTAGCAGATCTTTAGACAAAAGGAACAAATTACATTTCTCTCTGGCTTAAAAAGGGTGCTTGAGCCAGAGGGGGTTAAGAAACCCTCCCCCCTCCCTCTGATGGGGTGGTCTGGAGGGGCAGAGAGGTGTGGGGTGGGGGGTCCTCAGGCTCCCTGGGATGAAAGATTTTTTTTTTTTTTTTTTTTTTTTTTTTGGTGGAGATGAAGGGGTGGGTCTATGGTACATCACCTGAGTTGTGGGGTAAATGTAGAGAGTGTCAATCAAAGGCAGAGCTCTCAGAGCTGGGAAGGAGGCTCTAGATGGCGGCTGTGCCTTAGAGAGAGCGCGCTCTGCTCCCTGCCTTCGCCTCACTTTACGCAACTTTCCCTAACTTTCGGGCAGCCTCAGGGGGCCCCCGCAGCCCCCTGCCTCTCCTAGTGACTTATTGGGGTCGATTCGAGCCTTTTTTAGGGAGAAAAGCAGCTTTTAGGAGCTTTCTTTTCGTGCCTTGTTGGAAAGAAGCAGCCGTACTGAGAGCCCAGGTCGTTGTTTTTTCCAGCTTAGAAGCCATGGCGCACCTCCATTTTTGTGCGCTCTCCTAATGAGGTTTTTTCCCTTCGTTCCCGTTTTAGTATTAATTGTTGCTTTATTTTTTTTGACCAGTTAACATATTTGAGGATTATTTTATTTATTTTTCGTCTTTTAGCGGAGAATTTTGTTTTTATTTTTAATTATTTGGGATCTGATATTTTTCTACTACTAGATAGGACTCTTGCTTTGGACCTACTACATGGATCAGGTAAGTTCATGATCATTAGTGATAATTTTAAAGATTTATCTGTTAAAGTTTGCTTTATTTTTTGTAAATATGAGAAATTCCTGTATGACGCAATAAGATACAGAGATTGTTATTTGTATCCAGTGTGTTACTTTGAGAAACTTTCGTTATTGATAGAGATGATTGCCCCTGTTCGGTTTGTCCCCCCCCCTTTTTTTTAAGGTAAAAATAGAAATATTTTGGGTTTTGGTGCTTACGGCTGTTGTATTATAACAATATCGTTACGTGGTCAGGACTTTGTTCCTGATAATGAAACCATCGATAGAAGCTGGGACCTTACCTTTCTTTCAACTTTTGACAGTAAATACCTGGGCACAGGACTTCAAAGCAAACACAGATTCCCCCTCCCCCTTAATATTTAAGAATTAAAAGATGATGAGAAATAAGGACAAAAGCCAAGAGGAGGACAGTTCGCCACACAGCAATGCATCGAGGTATGAGCTATCAACTTTCTTCCTTTTTTCTTTTTTTTGGGGGGAAACCTCAGCTTACATTGTTTACCTTGACAGACAAGGATAGCTGTCTGTGTTATTTTAAGTATTTTACTAATTTGGATTCGTTTTTTAAAGCGTGACCTTGAGACTGCTAATATGCCACACCCTAATTTTTTGGTAGCAATTTATGAAAGTTGAGTTGACTTAAGGCCTCTTACAGCAGTCTAAAGGTAAGGTACCTTTATTCAAGGGGGCCTTTTTTGCAAACTACAGTTTTTCTGTCAATAAATTTCAGGTTTTAGGTTTTTGTGCTGTAGAAAAATGACCTTGTCGGTTTAGCCATTGCTGCATTGCACCATTTTACATACAAGGCAAATTTTTTCTTTGAAGAAACTAGGATTCCCAAACTTGTAACTGAAGGCCATAGAGGAGCCTTGTGGTAGTAAATTATAGTAAATAGACATTTGAGAAAGTTATATGAATGAAAAAATGTACATTTTAAAATGAAATTGCAAAAAGAATCCTTTGACTGATGCCTCTCAGTTTATATTTTTACTTGATTCTATATTTCTTTTGATACCTTTGACATTTTAGGAAATTTTGTATGATTTATCAACATTTAGGCAATGGTTACAGTTCCTGCATTTATGAAATTAAATCTGTGATCCCAGAAATCTTGGAGTACTCCTAATACACTTCTGCTTTGTGTTTCCTACTGTGATTAAAATTGTATATTTTACATTTAAAATATTTTAAGGTTTACATTTGTATACTTATATTCAGACAACGTTTTCTGGTTGGTAGATGTAGTGTAGTATATTATCCTGGCACTTTAGTTGTAGCTGCTTTACATTTATTGATTTATTTCGACAGTGCCTTTTGGAATGCTTTATCTTCTGAAGCTTACAAATGTACTGTTCAAATCCTGATTTGTTTCGTATTTGTTGGAGTATATTATTAGTGACTAAGGAATAAAGCCTTTGAGATATTTGTTGTATGATCTGTATATTAATTTTTAAAAGTATATGAATGCTTTTTTTGATCTTACAAATTGTCATATGAATTTAAAATTATGTCGTTAATAAGAACGTGATTATATTGTTTTTCTTCCCACTTTTACTTTTATAAATTTACATAAATAACTTGCTTTATTATCAGGTTAGTGAATATGGAAGTTTTTTATATGGTTTATTGAAAATTTGAATTTTATCTGATTCATTAGACTTCAAATAGTTGACCCTTTCTTTCAAAAATACCTTTCCACATTCTTTTGCAAATTGAGTTGTCACAGAGTTTGGTACTATCTTTTGAACTCCAATGTCCTTGTAATTACCTAGGTTAGATTTAGGACAGAGAATTTATCTACTACTAATCCTAAACTGAGTTTTCTGAAAAGTAACAGTGATTTGAAGAACTAGGAATCCCCATAGGTATTTGACCTATCTACTAAAGATACAGTTCCTAAAGTTGTTAATCCCTTGAGTATGCTTTGCATACTCTCACGTGGGCTTTGGTTTTCTGTGCAAGGGCTGTGGTTAATGTTGATCAAGTTCTGTTCTCTAATTTAGAAAAAAAAGAAGCAGTGTTGCTATTCTTTTAATAATTTCCTTCTCCTGGAAAACTACTTTGAAGTTGTCATGTAATTACCTGCTTGCAGTGGGGTTACAGCTTAACAAGAAGCATACACTGTACTTTTTAAGTGCATTTTGTCAAGTGTATTTTGATTCTTGTACCTGATGAATGTCCAAAAATATTTGGGAGACTCCTTGAAGAGACCTTAAAGTTTTAAATATACTTGAATTATGGTTACCCTAAATTGAATACCTTAACACATGTACATAATTATGACATCACTTCCTTTCAAACTTGTAAAGCTGAAGGATATTACTGGTGTTTTATTGTGGTAGATTGTTATTTTTATTTTTAGTGAGCTAAAATAAAGGAGACTGTCTCTAACTAGTACTTTGTTCCTTAATCCACCAGAATTTCTCCGTTAAGGACCTGTTTCTAGGTCACAGAGTCTCGAGTGTTCAGGGAGTGCTACAAAAACCACTTTTGCGCGAGGGGAAGGGAGAAGTTTGCAGGTCAAGTCAACTTTGGTCTGAACTACTTTAGGAGCTGAAGGGATTGAGTGCAAGTTCCCTCTTTCTGGAAAAAAAAAATGCAGTACTTCCCAGGGATTACGTAAATTATTCCTGTATTCTTTTGTAGTAACTATTGAAGTACAATGTTACATTTTGTTACAGCAGGACTTTTGAAGAGTGTAAAGTTAACTTGCAAAAATGAGATTTTAGAAAGAGTCGATACCTGTAAAGTTTCTACATTTTTAAAACAAAGTTTCAGTGATGGGCCTGTACAGAAATGGGAACCGCACACTGATCGCAATGATTGACGTTTTGCGGTAACTTCAGCCCCAGCAAATACGGGAAGCAGGAGAGAAGGGAAGGGGAATGAAGTGTGTGTGCACACAAAGAGTCCTGTGTCCAGGACTCCTCCGCCTCTGCCATTTATCTTAACAACTGAAACCGTTTATTAAATTTATCTCCCAATTGCCTGCCTTTGAACCAGATTGATTTTGGTGGCCTGGGGTGCGGTGACAATCAGCTTTCGGCAGTTATTCTAAAGCCCTGGGGCGTTGGGAAATGGGAAATGCAGTTGCTTTTGTGGACTGGAAAAGTCAGGGTGGTTTTTTTTTTTTTTTTTAAGTGGCAGCCATTTTATGACACTGATAATTCTTGCGGATCGGGAGTTTTCAAAACAAGGCTGAAAATAAAGCGCATTGAAACCTGAAATAGCAAAACCTCTTGCTCTCCCCCCTCTCCTTTTTTGGTCCTCTGGTGCTAAAATAAAGGGCATCTCGGTACTTAGCCCTGGCAGAAGCTTTGCGAGCCCCTGGCATCTTGGTGCAGGTCCAGCTCAGTCACAAAATGGCTGTTCCTTTGTGCCGCAGCGCTGACAGACATACTGCATTGCACTGTGTACTCGCCAAACAGCAGGAAGTTGCCGTGCCGAGTTCAAAGGCCGGCCGGCGCCGGCGCCGAGAGCTGATTGGCGGAGCGCACGCTTGGTAACAGCAGGTCAACAGCGTCGGCTCCGCCTCGTGACGTCAGGCGCTGCGCCGTCGACACGAGTGTGCGCGGTGACGTTTGAGCTGCGCGCGCAGCCCAGGTGCTTCCTCTTCGGCGCCGCGCGAGCCGCTGCTGGGAGGGGGAGCGGGAAGGAAGGGGATCTCTAGCTGGGACTTTCCGGGACGGCTTGGGGCGTTCACTTTTCTGGAAGATCTCGCTCTTGGCGGTTCTTTCCACCTTTCCGAGCCGCCTGCATCCTGCAGCACGTATTCTTTTTCCCGGTCCTAGAAATGGTTTTCCTGTTTTAGAAGCAGTTTCTACTTCTGGAAAAAGTAAAAGCTGCCAGTCGAAAACTTCGGGAAGCTGCCCGTTTTTTACATTTTTCGCTTGCTTTTCTCGCATCCTAGAGGGCCTCCCCCACCTACCACTCTGTTCAACGTGATTAATGAGTTTTAATTTTGTTACCATTGAGCAAAACTATTTCACCGTCAGAGGAGACATTTTTATTTAAAACGTTATAACAGGTGTTACCGCTGTTTTAATACATGGCTCATAAACATAGGGAGGATTATTTGAATTTGTCTCCGTGCACTTTTATTGGGTATCATACATTTTCTGAATTGGCCTTTGATGGAGAAAAGCTCAGGTCAGTATGTGCATAGTGGTTTATTTTTAAGATTAACAACTGGATAGTTAAGTAGAAAATACCTTTAAAATGTTTAATAACTATTAGATTAACTTAATAAAATACAGCCTTAGGCATCTATTACTATGCAATAGGTATTAGAAAAACAACTCTTAGAGTTTTAATAGCACGTGCTAAAGAAAAGTGACTCCTAAAACTTAGTTGATAGTAGAATCACTTGGCAAAATGATGAGAAACATCTCAGAATCTGCATTCTGGGAGTTTTAATTCGATCCCGGTAAACTTCTGAAAATACTATGGTGATGCTTGTGGCCTGCCTTGTTTGGAAACTCTTGCAATTATTTTTGGTATTAAAGAAAAGAAACCAAAAAGTTTACCAATGGTAACAGTATACAGGCACAATTAAGGCATTTAAGCATGACAGCAAGGTTGTATTAGTGTTTCTCTATTGGACCCGCCCAGGAGTTTTTTTTTTCCTAAGTCATTGCAGTACTTTGAGCAGTAACAGGAGTGAAGGGTCATGTAGTTGGCCATAAGTCAGACAATTGTTGAGTAAAATATCTTACTTCAAAAGAGATGTGGCCCCTTTGAATGTAGGTTTATAAAAAGTGACATTCATTATAGTCGGCTTTGTAGGTTCTTATAGTTTTGGTACTTTATGAAGACTTCTTCGGATAGTTTATGGAAACACAGGTGAAACTGGGTTTTCGTTTATAGACATCAGCATCAAAGGTTCTGCAAGTGATTTTTTTTTTTTAAAGACTATTTTTAGAGAGAGGGAAAAGGAGGGAGGATGAGAGGGAGAGAAACATTGATGTGCGAGAGAAACAGGGATCAGTTGCCTGAGGCAGGCCCCCAGGGGGGGCCTGGCCTGTAACCCAGGCCTGTGCCCTGACTGGGAATCGAATCGCCGACCTTTTGGTTTGCAGGAAGACACTCAATCCACTGAGCCACACCAGTCAGGGCTGTATGTGGTTTTTTTTACATGTATCAAACATGAAACATTTAACAGCCTTAGAGACAAATGAGACCTTGATCATAGCCGATGTTTATTTTTAGAGAGAGGGGAAGGGCGGGACATAGGGAGAGAAACATGGATGTGTGAGAGACCCAGAGGGTGCTTGCCTCTCAAGTGCCCCAACCTGAGACTGGGCTTGCACCCAACCCAGGCATGTGCCCAGAATTGAACTGGCATTGAACTAACGACCTTTAGCTTTGAGGGATGACGCCCAACCAACTGAGCCACACCCTGGTCAGGACCTTTCCAACTTCTTGAAGTTCGTGTACAGCAATAAGAACAGGTGTTCTGTTTGTTTTGTTTTGATTTTTTAAATTCAGATTAAATTGTTTCATTAACATTTTTGTATTTGGTAAATTTCTCTTTTTTTTATTTCCTTAAATTCCTAAAGTTGGGATAGAATTGTGTCATTGAATTCATGTTTCAGGATCTAAACAATTCTGTATATGCTTTAGCCTGAAATAGGTGTCATTAGTATGTTAGTTCAGATAGATCAAATACATACATAATTATCTATGAACTGTTTGCATGCCATGTGAACCAGTGTTTTAAAGAACTGGAGTATTCTGTTACATCTGTTCATTGAGCCTTCTCTGTGTTCTCCTCCTGTGTCCACAATGAAAAAGTGTTGATCTCTCTCTTTTGGATTCTTGCTTTGAAAATCTGCAGTTTGCACTTGATATTTGGCTCTTCTGGATAACATCTTTTGTAAAGATTTAAGTCATTCCAAGAAGGTGGGCAAAACTTTTTGATAAGGTTTTAGCAGGTGTTCCTTGAGAGGTGAAACTGGAAGTTTAGGGGTATTATGCCTGCCAGTATCTGAAACTCACAATTTAACAGTTAGTGTCTCCCTGGACCCCCAAAGGCAGTCCCCTTACATTTGTGATGCATCTTGAGGTCACCTGAGATTTCCAAACTCCAGCCATTTCTCCCATAAAACATGGCACAGTAAACTTGTTTCTGATGTAAAGATTATGTGAGTGCTCTGTGTGACATCTAGTGAATACTTTTTTAAAGGTCTTTCTTTTTTCTGAAAACCTTAGAATTCAGTTGGCTTTCCTGAAAGGGATGGAGGGTCCACTTTAGCAAAGAAATAGTGTTGTTTGTTGGTGGTTCGTTCATCTCTTGGTTTTATTAACTAGCCACAGACCACGGATGTGAGGTAACAGTGTTTGTTTTTTTAAAGTTTTTAATCACCCAGGTTATTTTTTATACAAATAAAAAAGAAATGTGTTGGCTCACTTCTGCCCAGTGCTTGTTACAGCCAAGCAATTTCCTCCTGCTTTCAGCCTGACGGGGGCCATTGAAGTCAAATTTATACCTCAGCGCAAGTGACTCATCAAATGCCAGGGTTGGAATGCATTGTTGAAATGTGTGTTAGGACCTTTCTCCCTATTCAGTCTAAACTTGAATGGAAAAAAGCTCCTATACTGTCTGCCTTTGAGCGCAGTTTCCAAGGCGGGTGCTGGGGCATTGCTTCCTGAACGAAACCCTGGAGGAGCGAGGCATGTGGAAGCCACGCACACCGCATTTCTGAACAATTCCAACGTAGCATTTGATCCTGCACGTGTTGGCCTAAGGGTCACCTTTTTTTTTAATTTTTTTATTTTATTTTTTCCCTATTTCAATGACATCTTCTGGACTTTCTGTTGAGAAGATTTAAGTTCTCTTTCCCCGGAGAGCGCCCATGGTTGGGCGATCCGGAGATCCCCCTGTCGGATGTTGAAGGAGAGCCCCCGGTGAGGCATCACTCTAAGGATAGTCCTGAGTTTATACTTTGGAATAAAACCTTGTGAGTTGTGTGGTCGTTTGTGATGTGTTTGTTCCCTCAGGGTCTGGCACAAGCTGTGTACATAACTGGCACCAACACAGTGTGCACTTTAGTACTGAAAACTTTTCCCCCAATTTAGGCCAGTGAAGTCTTGCAGTTTGCTCTTACTTAAAATGTGAGTGATAATCATCATTATGTTGTGAAGATTCAAATATCATGCCTCTAAAGTGCTTAGCAAAGAGCCCAGTACATTGAAAGTGCACCGTAAAGGAAGGCAATCAGTAGTGTTACTTTATTCCTAAATGCTTCATCTTACATTCTTACTCTCTTGCACTTTCTAAGCCCCATTATGAGAACCCGGTAGTCCCCTAGGGCCTTCGTTGGTGTCCTGGCCTCCCACAAGGGTCTGTTTAGGCCAGTTAGGAGAGAGGTTAAGAACATTTTAGGGAGGGAGCTTCCCTTTTAATTAATTGACACTGCGTGTTTTGCACTCGGTCCTCTCCTGGAATTTCTTTCTGAGAACACCAGCCTTCGGGGAGTCTGATTCTTTCTGGGCTTTTATATGGCTCAGTCCTCTTCTTGGCAGTCACTCTGAGCACATGCCCTTTTTCCTCCTCTGGAGCTGCTGATTATTTATTGTCCTGGCTTTACCCTCTGCCTCAACGTCTCGCTCAGGCTGTGTACGAGTGAGGAGTGAATACCAGGGGGCAGGGCTGTTACAGGGTGTAAATGGAACAGCAATAATATTTAAGAACTGATGTTTATGTTGACTGTAGCTTGCTTTTAGTAATCGGCCTTCACCTTAGCACTGTGTATTTGATTTAGCATCATGTTTGAAGTCCAGTTTATTATGTTAGAACTGTATGGCCTTGATATTTGTGTTTTTTGGTGTCCTCTACGTCCTTCCTTTCCTTTCCTTTATGGTTAATGAGTCAGCTGTGTTTTTTAAAAAAAGAGACAACAGGCCCCACATGGTGTCCCTTGTGTAAAAACCCCACACAGCAAACCAAGGCCTAATACCTAACCCAATGACACCTTTGACTTTCCCCAAGAATGTGCGTTTCAACCTGCCAACCTGGAATTTTCTGGTCAGCATTAGAAGGCAATCTGCTGGTAGACCCTCGGAGCTCCTGTGGAGGGGACTTTGCCTGAAGCCATGGATTCCCTACTAATAGTTTTCTTTTACTGCCCCCTCTCGGCCTCTGCATCCCTCCCTTTGGTGCTGCTCTGTGGAGCTCCTCTCTTCTGTGTGAGGTGAGGTGCCGCCCAGGTCCTCAGTTACTCAGTAAAGCCAATTAGATCTTTACATTCTACTTGACTGAATTTTTATTTGACAATTGAGTTGTGTTTCTTTTTTTTTTCTTTGCATTTTAGTATCAGATCTTAGAGCTTCTAAAAATACCAGTGACCATTTCAACCTCTGGGATCGAGTTAACTTAAAAAGCTCTACATGTGTTTTAAATTTGCGTGTGTTTCCATACGTTTGCGTGTTTCTGTGCATCTCCAACGTTCTGATGGAGCCCTTCCTGTCTTTACATTGTGTTCTAACCCTTGGTCTTTGCCTTGCTTGTCCAATTTTTTCAATTCCCTTACTGGGCAGTTTTAACAGCAGCTTGAGTCTGGGGGTCTGGCGGCAAGGGGGGTTGGGGTGTATGCTGGATGGAGGAGGAAGTTTCCTCATTGTGTCCTGCCAGATCCAGCGGCAGCATGCCTTTAAATTGTGTATGCTGATAGGATTTTTTGTGTGTGTGTGTGCCTCAAAATGCTTTAAATTTTAGTGCTATCCCTTCTTTGATACCTTCAAAAGCTCGGATTCCAGAATTGACTTTGATTTCAATCACAGTCCACTCAGAACTCCCTTTCCCTCAAACCGTTCAAGGTGACTGTGTAAAACCAGGGCCCATATCAGTGGATGTGGCTACGCCGTGGGAGCCGGCAGAGTGGTGTTGGTCCCCGTTGATGGACTGAAATGTAACCAGCGTGAAGAAGGGAATGAGAGAAGAGAATATGAGAGTGAGCCTCAGGGTTTTGCATTTTGTTGTGTTATTTCTTTTTCTTTTTTAAGTTTTTATTGATTGATTTTTGAGAGAGAAACATTGCGCTGGTGCCCGCCCCATTCGTGCGCTCTGGGGTGGACTCCTGCTCACGCCCCAACCCTGGATCGAAGCTGCAGCCCGGAGCCCCGGGGGGCCACGCTCCAACCAGTGGAGCCGTCTGGCGGGGGCTGTTGGGTTGGTTCTGCGCCCAGCGGTGCCTGCAGTGCCAGTAATCTTGGATTGCGGTGGGACAGTAGCATGTGGGGAACAGTTTACAGAAAAATAATAGAGTAGATTTACATTTTATCCAGGGCTGACTGTATCGGGGACTTTTAATGTAGATTTTATTTAATGTGGGAGTTAGTGTCGCAGAATTACTTAGTAACCTCCTTAGAGGAAGCCAGCTCTCCAGATTAACTGTCAGCTAGCACTTTGCCTCTGCAGGTCTTTGGGGGTGGTCCTGCACCCCGCTGAGCTTCTTTATACCTGGTGCCGTTCTCTTCCTACAGTTGACCTTCATATGCTTAGCAAGAATTAGTAGCTACTTCTCCAGTTTGTTTATGTGGATTGTGCCTGTATTCCCATTTCAATTAAATACCAAACCAACAGATGAAATGAATGTGAGAGATGTTTCCGTGAAAACTAAGTTGATTCCTTAGGAAAGATCCAGTAATAGCTTGGGACTTGTTCTGAGTCCTTTGCATGTATTAAATTGAATCATCCGCACAAGTCTGTGAGGTATGACTACCATTACTGTTTTGTAGATGAGAAACCCGAGGCACAAGGTGGAATAAATGGTAGAATTGAAGTCAAACACTGGCAGTTTGGGTCCACTTAAACATCTTGTCAAAAGTTGCTGTCAGCCCCTGCTGGAGCGGTTCAGTGGATTGAACACCAGCCTGCAAACCAACAGGTTGCTGGTTCGATTCCCAGTCAGGGCACATGCCTGGGTTGGGGCCAGATCCCCAGTTGGGGGCATGTGAGAGGCAACCAGCCAACGTATCGCTCTCACATTGATATTTCTCTCCCCTTCTTTCTCTCTCCCTATCTTCCCCTCTCTTTAAAAATAAAATCTTTTTTAAAAAGTTGCTGTCAAATGAGATGGGTAAGAGGACTCACTACATAAAAGATGGAACATCGTAAAAATCTAGAATAATTCTGTACTCTGCTTATTTTGAAGAAACCAGAAGCTCAACATCACTGCGCCGCAGGGTGTGATTGATGCCAGAAAACAGTGCTGTTCCACAGGACATAATTTTACATCAGAAGATTCACAGTAAAATGTAGCTGCTGGAGCGGTTCCCGTGTGGTGGAGTGAGAAACGGCACGGGGGTGGCTTGAGGACAGGTGGGTGGGCTGCGGGAGGTGGTGTCCTAGAGGCCTCGGAGAACTTGGTCCTTGCACCGTTTGACTCACCTTTGTGAAGACTGGACGTTGCCTCTTACTGTTGTTTTAATTATTACTATTTTTTGGTTCTAAACTTAGTTTGCAAATAGACTTTGTATCAGAAGCACTGAAAAAGAAACCAGCCCACACGTGATTAGATACTAGGACTTGCGTTCTGTCTGAGGTCGTCCAGGTGGTTCTGCTGCATGAGGCAGGGTTAGGGTTAGAGGTGTCCTCTTGGGAAATAGTTCTTGAATGTGTAGTGCGCATCTCTTCGGGCAGTTAGAGTGAAATAAAATAACACTTCAGAGGCGGTGGTTTTCAACTAGGGATGTCCCCTGCCCATCCTGTGACTCCCGGCAAGGTATGGAGAGATTTCTGGTTGGACGGGGGTACAGATGGCAGCTCGTGGCTAGAGGCTGGGGATGCTGGTACACACCCTACCACACACAGGACAGCCCCACGGCAAAGGATTGTCTCGTCGGACACGTCTGCATGCTGCACGTGAGAAACCGGTCTAAGACATGCAGCAAGCCGGTTGGTCCTAGGACAGCTGCGAGCCCTTGCTTCCCCTCTTTCTTTCTGTGGTGTGACCCCAGGGCCGCACTGCGGATGACACGTGGGGCATGATTTGTTATTGAGGTTAGCAGCCATGCCTTTAAATCTCTTTTGAGCTTTGGAGTTGCTGCATTTTAAAAGTCTAAAAATTAGAGCATGAAAGTTAATAAGAAAAGACGAGACTCAATGGGTTGAAAGGAATTCCTGGTCAAACGAGGCCATCTCCCCTCAGGGTTCTAAGTGGATGTGAATACATCACCTAAGGATGGCGGATTAAAGGGGGAGGTTTCCCCCACAGAATGCCTTTAACTGCTTGTGGGTTGCAAGTCTTAACGTTCTTAACCTGTGCAGAAAGTTAGGCTTGTCCTTCGTGTAATCCTTAGTGCTCCGCCAGCCCCGGATTGGGTGGATGGTGCCTTATCCATTCTGCTTGTTATAATTCATTTTTCCCCAATGACAAGTACGCCTGAGTGCCATTTGTTTGATGCACATTAATAGCATGATAAAGATAAGGTGACTTCTGTCTAGCATCTGTTGGGAATTTTAGAACCATAATATTAAAGGTGGGAACCCCCACCCCCGCCCCCTGCACTTTACCACTGGATTCCTCAGCCTGAGAGGTACTGTTGGGACTTGGCCGTTACCCCCGGAACTGTAAGCGGCATCTTTGTTACACGTATGCCTTTTTCTGGAAAGAGGATCCATAATGCAACCAGGGTTAGAGTAGCTTCCAGAAGAACTGCTGATTCCTAGGTAAGTCTCCTGAATACTGATCAGTTCTGCAGTGTTAGGAAAAACTCTTTTTTGAGAAATTCAGGAAAGTGCTAAGAATACATTAAAGTTCAAAGAAAGTTAGATGTATATGGTTTACCCCCTCTCCCTAGTCACTTTCATGAACTTGGCATATAAAAATATTAAAACATCATGGTTTCCATAATACATTTTGTGTTTCAAAAACAAAATTTTGAAATTGTTACGTTGATAGTTATAGATCTAATTCACTTCCTAGTCTTAGGTCATTGCATAGTAAGAGTAGTTCACATTTTGTTTTTGTGTTTTCATGCATGGACATTTAGATTCTTTTCTTTTTTTTTGGTCTTGGGAGCAGAGTTCTGAACAATTTTATGTATCCCACCTGCTGCCCAAGTTTATTTATCTAGGTTATGTACCCGCAGGTTCAATAGCATGATTTCTCACGGGTGTTTCGAGGTTTACTGAGTAATGCCAAGGTACTTCCCAAAGCTTCTACTGATTACTTTTTCAATAATGGTGTATGTGTACAATTTTTCCTACTTTCTCACCATCATTTAATACTACCAGACTGTGAAATAATGTTGTAATATACACATCCCAAATTAATGGTAAGGTTTAATTACCTTTTCATACATTTATTGGCCATTTCAGTTCTTTTTCTGTAGTTGCATGTCCATTTTCTTTGCTAAGTTTTCTATTTTTTCCTTTGATACGGAATTCTTCATATGTTGTACGTATAAAATTGTGTGTATGATACATTGGAATTTTTCTCTGCGGCTTGTCTTTTGACCTTGTTTATAATGTATATGGCTTAGTCTTCAGAATCCTAAGTCTTGAGCCAGAGGTAGAGGAGGCCTAAGATCTTTGACAAAGAAGTGATTGGAAGGCGTTCTGCATCAGCCTTGGGCAGCCTAGGAACGATCTGCTGAACTGAAGAATGTCTGAGTGATGAGGGGGCACAGCAGTACCACTTAGAGGTTCCGGACTGGGGGTGGGGGTGTGACCTCATAGGCACATCCTTGGGCTGAGTCTCTTCCGTAAAGTGAGGCTAATTTGGCTTACCTGTTGTAGTAACTTTTGCATATGTCTGATCCATAACTGGTCCAAAAATATTAGCTGTTCTCTCATTGGTAGAACTCAATCTGCAAACAAGGTTTATGGAATCGCAGTGTGGGTTGCTTTGTGTTGTCACCAGATTTTGCGTTCACCACCACCCCCAGCAACAAAAACCTGCGCTGCCAAGTAGTTCAGCCATTTTGTTAAGTTTAGGAAAATAAACACTAAGTGGTGAAATGGCAGCTGCTGGTCGGAGAACCTGCGGGCTTGCTCTGTTGAGTGAATGTTGCTGTGCTGCCCCCGTGTGGCCGTTTGGGAAATGGAGCTTAAAAGGTAAAAAGGGAACACTGTCTATTAATGCTGCTTGATTTCAAAGTCCGTTTCTAAGAAATACTTAACCACTCCGTTTTGCCAGCCTCGGAAGGGATTTTGAAGAGATACCAAATTCATTTTATCCACAAGTGAACAGTGTTAAACTTTTTCCATAAGCATTTTTTTTTTCTGTTGGAATCTAGGCTCTCAGTTTTGACTTGAGTCCCTTTCATTTATTTTTGCATTGTATTTCCCTTGTATTGATTGTTCAGTCAAAAATTATGAAACTTGTTTCCAATTTGGGTTTTGAGTAATTTTCAGATACTGATTTCCCTTTTTTCTAAATTTCATTTTTAAGATACAGTTTACATTCAATATTATTTTGTACTAGTTTCAGGTTCAGATACTAATTTTTCATGAGGAGTCTGTATGTATGGTAGGTAATTCCTGAAAATTCCATTTTAATTGTCTTATAACTATTTATTACCATTGGACGTAATTACTATTTTATTGTTTAGGTAAAAGTTTCGTTAAAGGATTTCTCATCAATTAACTTGATTTGCCCCTATTTGTCGGAGTCATGTGGATTCTTCACATCTTCTACTCTGAATCAGCATTGCAAACTACAATTTAGCATTACTAGTATTTGGTATTAGGCATTAATAGCAAATCTGCATAATATTTCAAGAAATATCCTGTCCTTTGAGGAATAATTAGACAATCAGTGTTTTAAATGTGGAGATATTTATTGTTTATTTAAAAACTATTTTCTGTTCCAGGCTGTGTTAAAAAGTGAGAGCCTTTGGCCCTGCCTGCTGTGGCTCAGTGGATTGAGTACCGGCCTGCAAACCAAAGGGGTGCTGGTTGGATTCCCAGTCAGGGCACATGCCTGGGTTGTGGGCCAGGTCCCCAGTTGGGGATATGCAAGAGGCAACCACACATTGGTGTTTCTCTTCCTCTCTTTCTCCCTCCTTTCCCCTCTCTAAGAAATAAATACATTAGATCTTTTAAAAAAAAAAAATCACAAAAAGTGAGAGTCTTCAGAGCATCGGAGTTCAAGCTCAGGTTGAAATCAGGCTGCCTGTTTTCAGTTCCCACGGTTAATAACTGCTGTGGCAGAGGTGCTCTGGCAGAGGATTGTGGGAGTGCCTCATAGGCACTGAGTTTAGGATTGGAAAGCACAAAAGATGTTTTCCCAGAGAAGGTAATACCTGAGGCTTCAAGACTCAGAGGACTTAGCTTGATGCCTAAGTAATGCCTGGAGGCAACAGCACCGGGGTCTCCTCTGTGCTCTGCAAGTGGTTCAGTGTGGCCGGGGGCCGCTGGGGTGAGGGGAAGGAATGGCAAAGTGATGAGTAGCATCCCTTTCAAATAGACTGCCCTTTCTAAGTCCCTTACTCACTGGGACATTTCTGGAGCTGCCTCGGTACCTTTCTGGGAGTGCCTGGTGGAGGCTGAACTGTTAATAACTTCAGCCAGTGCCATCCGTTGCGGGGACACTGACTCACGGATGGAGCTGCTGGCTGGAAAGAACTTCGTGTTAGAAGGGGAGGCGGAGCTTGGGTGTGAAATGCTGAAATTCCTCATGTTGGGTAAGGCTCTGGCATCAGTAGAGTGCTGCTTTTATGGCTGCCGTTTCCTGCTCATGACCCTCTAGATCATGTCCCAGAGGGTGGCACAGGCTGGAGGTCAGTTAGGGCTGAGACCCGAGCCGTGGACGCCTGAGTCTTTGATTCCTAGCTCTGCTACCCAGCCTTCCTCTTTCTTCTCTCTGTGTGGCGACGCCTTCTCATTGGTCACGGGGAGAGGAGTGACCAGCCGGCCTGGGCTGGAAGGGGTGCTGATCTTTTGGCTTCACTGGGCCACACTGGAAGAAGAAGAGTTGTTTTGGGTTACACATTAAATACATTGCGACACGTGACCCCGCAAATTCTCGGTGTTTGAAGAAAATACACGACCTTGTGTTGGCCCACGTTCATAGCCATCCTGAGCTGCGTGTGGCCCGTGGGCCGCAGGCCAGACGCCCCTGGAAGGACCAAGGAGCCAGTGCGTGTAATGCGGCCTTGACAGTGCGGAGCCGCTGTTCCGGGATGCCTGACTGGTTTGCGACAGGGCACCCCAGGGGGCAGTTCACTTTCTGAGTCTGTCAGGTTTTGTACCCCTCTTGTGAAACAGAATGTGGTCTTCAGAGCCAGACGTGGGGTGGAATTTCTGCCCTCCTCCCACCCTGCACACTTTCGAGTTACGCGATTACCCAGGTTACTTAGAGGATCTCAGTTTTTTCTTCCTTTGTATGGGGACCGTAATGTCTAATAGGGTTGCTCTGGGGAATAAGCAAGATTATATATAAAGCACTTAGATAAAGATATATATATAAAGCACATGGTACTTGCGAAGTGATCACTTCTGTCTTTCCCCAGGTAGGGATGGACCCCCTCCCCTTGTATTGTCATTGCTTCCTCATCTTGGTAGAATGCCCTCCGCTGCGCCCCCGCCCCCGCGTACTGTGTTGTGCTCACTGCGGCTCACACAGGATTTTTGTGTCAACCCTAGTTAGCCTCCCTTCTAGGATTTTTGGGCTTTGATGCCATGTGTCTCTTTATCTTCTGGTTAACCTCAGGGACCTTTCTGTTAAGCTGTGTTACTCTGGGTCCTGCCTCACCCTCTCCTTCTCTCTGAAAAGATAGTGTTGTTTTGGGGTTTTTTTTCCCAAAGATTTTATTTATTTATTTTTAGAGGGGAAGGGAGGGAAAAAGAGGAGAGAAACGGTGATTGGCTGTCTTCTCACATGCCCCTCAATTGACCTGGTCTGCAACCCAGGCACGTGTCCTGGCCGTGTCCTGGCTGGGAATCAAACTGGTGACTTTTCTGTTTGTGAGAGGATGCCCCGCCCACTGAGCCACACCAGTCGGGGCTGAACAGGTAGTTTTTAAGCAGCAGAGTTGAGTGAGCTGTCTGTCCATCTCCCCCTTTTTCTCTCTATCCCTTGGGTCCTTTCTCTTAAAGTATCTTTGCTCCTGCCAGCACGATCCTGACATCCTCCCTCATGGTTGGAGGCCAGGGAGGGTGTATTTATGCCTTGTAGGCCCCAAGGTTGATAATCTCCCGACAGCCTTCTGTTCCTGTTTTGGCTTCTGCTATCACCTGCTGAGGTTGCCTCCCCAGGGGTGCTGGGCATGAGGAAGGGGTAGGGAGGTGTGGTAGCCAGTAGCAGCGTTCTTTGTATTCTGTTCTGTTAGGTCTTCCAGGTCTGGGAGTCCCGGCTGGAGATTCTCAGACAGGAACTCTGGTTTGGGGCTCCTGTGCCTGTTTTTACGGAGCTGCCCAGACGAGTCTGATTAGCACTTCTTGTTGGGGACACTGGAAGGTTGCAGCCAGAGTGCAGTCTTAGTTTTTGAGGAACCCTGCCTTGGTTTAGTTTTGTTCTGTGTTGTTTTGTTTTGTTTTGTTTTTGGCTTGAGGAGCAAGGGATGATTCTAAACAAATAAGCTTAGTGCGTTCAGACAGATGGAGCTGGTTTCAGACACTACCTGTGTCACCTGGGAGAGCTACTTAAGAACTTCTGAGCTTGAGATTTTTTTTTTCTATCTGAATAAAGGAGAAAATAATACTTCCCTTCTGAGTTTTTTTTGTAAGGGAGTTAATCTATGTAAATTAGCTGATACGTGGCATTATATAAGCACTCAGAGAATGGTAGCTAAGAGGGATATTGAGAATCATAGTAATGGTATTTGCAATATAAGAATATAAAAGTAAACTGAGAATTTTGATCTTGTATTACCAAAATTATTGTCCAGTGTTATTTTACTGCTAGGATTTTTTTTAAAAAAACAGCTTTATATGATAGTTCTTAAATCTTTAAAAATTTTTTTTTTTTTTTTTTTTTTTTTTAAATCAAGTCACTCAGCATCTGAAGAAGCTTCAGGTTCAGACTCAGGCAGCCAGTCGGAGAGTGAGCAGGGCAGCGACCCAGGAAGCGGACATGGCAGCGAGTCAAATAGCAGTTCGGAATCATCAGAGAGTCAGTCGGAATCTGAGAGCGAATCAGTGGGTTCGAAGTCCCAGCCAGTCCTTCCTGAAGCCAAAGAGAAGCCAGCCTCTAAGAAGGAACGGATAGCTGATGTGAAGAAGGTACCGCCGTCGCTGTAACAATACAAATTGGCTGCCAGCTGGGACCCGCTAGCAGACATTTATTTCCCGAGGAAAACTCAATGGGTATCCTGATAAAGAAAACTGTAGCCACCTTTTGTAATAATGTGCTGTCTCTGGATATAAGTGGGGACTGTTTTCTGCTCTGCTAGTTGATTATCAGCTATAAAGGGAATAATGACATAAACTGTAATTACATAAACCGTGAAATTATAGGGCAAAGGACAAATTTCTACAGTTTTGGTTTGTAAGATTTTAAGAAGTTGGTTAGACTTTTTTGGTACACAATACCAAAAAATACCAGAGAATCATTGACAGGTGACTGTGAAATGCAGTTGTAAAGTGATGTGAGGATAATCGCAATCCAAGAATAAGGCAGGTTTTGTTTTCTGAAGAATGGAAAAGAAATACTTCTCACAGTGAAAAAGTAATGGGTCCCTCGGCAGTGTAGGCAGTATTCTTTGCTTAGCAGAGAAGAGTCTTCCAGCAAAGAGTGTAAAAAAGCATAAATTGAGTCACATAACATTTCCTCCTTCATGCCCATACTTTAGGATGCATTTCTTTGTGGGGAAGATTTAATTACCTCGTCTAATTAATCATAAGAATGCGGCTGATCTTTTAAAATATCATTTTGAGACACTTAGGTATTTTCAGTGAATCACATGAGCATGTTGCTTTTAGAAACTTAAAAATCAAAATAATGAAAAGAGAAGCTTTATGCTAAATCAGTTTTTATTCTTCTAAGATCCAAGTCTGTATCTGTGCACTGAGATGTTCACAGCAGTACAGATGATTTTAAATTACCTGCAAGGTCTACAGAATAGCTTCAAAAACCTCCTATTTAGAAAAAATAGAACTGCTTTGAACTTGAGCAGAATTGGGATGAACGATTCCTGCCTCGTAGTTCCCCGTGTTAACCATTGCTTAACGGTGAGTGACCCTTGGAGACGGAGGGGGGTCAGGGAATGCTGGTGGCCATGTTAGGGGCCGGAAAGTGAACGTTGTCCTTGCTACGTAGCTCATCCTCAAGAGAAGCGACCTTCAGACCTTCAGGTGCCCGCCTTGTTGCCGGCTCATGGGTAGGGTGGGTCTTCGACAGGAGGCAGTTCCAGGGGTGACTGACTTTATTCAGAAAGATTCTGCCTGTGAGAGTGCCACTGAGAAATCTTGCTCTGAGTGTCATTAAACTCAGAAACTTGCCTCCCGGGCTTTTGTAGCAGAAGGCCGCCCTGGGCCACCTGCAGGGCGTGAGGCCTCAGCCGGGTTTCCTGTGTACATCTAGACCAGGAGCTCTCTCCCGGGGTCACCACACAGGTTTGAATGCAGTGTAAGAGACAGAAATGGGCCTGGACAGAACCTCCTTCTGTACAGTTCTTTATTTGCAGAGAGGGAAGGAGGCAAGTGGGTGTTTAAAACTTTACTGGAATGCTGTTGACTGTCTAGTGTTCTCAACTGTTACCTGTAAGACCTTAATATTTAACTCGCTTAGATAAAGGGGAACTGAGAAAGAAGGGAAATCTTTAGTAAGAATTTCAAGATAGAAATGCAGCTTTAGGCAGAAACATTAAAATAATACTTTTAATGTCAAGGTGATCAATTCTGAGAAGTTAACAAAGTTAGCACATGGATGGACATCCCAGACAGAAAGACTGGATTGTGACTTTAATGATGGTTATTCTAGGAGAGCTTCTAAAGGTTGTTTTCTGTACACACGTCCCTCTCACATGGTGCCTTTTCATAGAAGAGTAGAATTAGATATCATTAGCCCTCGATAGGACTAAGATGATTTTAGGATGTATACATTACAATATCTACTGTAATAAAGCCTCAGTAGTTGAGCCTGAATGCCTAATATTTTTAAATGGTAAAAACTAGTTCGTGTAGGGATAGTAAATAATTCAGCCACCATCCCCATTAATAAAAGCTCCATAATTACCTGTGCTGAGTAATTTCGCAGTTCTGTCAGGGAGGGGAGGGGCTGGGGGCTGGCAGACGGGACCAGCGCAAAGCTGTTTGTCTCCTTCCTTTCTCTGCCAGGTTGGTTTGGCGTTCTGCATTTGCTGCCTCTTTGGCCTAGATTTCCCACCACTTGGTTATTCCTGACTCCTTCTGGTTGGACCTTTTATCTTCTGATTCTCCGATGATTCTAAAGCCATTATACAGTCTTCATCTTCATAAGCTAAAGACATGAAATGACACGATTGGAGCAGATTCTAGGTCTAAAATGCCTATTCCTGGAACATCTCGCTTGTTTCTTTGGAGGCCTTGTTTTCCTATAATTACTCAGCGCTTTTTTTCCCTGTTTTTGTTTTTTTAAGTCACTTGTTAATGTCCTCCCTTGGCTTGGTGACCTTTTTTGGGGGGGGTGGGGGGGGCGGGGTTGTCTTTCATCAAGTTTGTCTTTTGGAGTCCAAAACACTTCACACACATTTCACAAGTCCTAGCCAGTGGCGCTCTCCTCTTGCCTCACTCTTTAAATATTTTCATGACATAAACTGTCACCCATGTTTTAATGACAAACCCCCATTTCTAATTTTGGCTGTCAAGCATCTCTTTCTCATGTTCAATCCTGATTAAACATTTTCATGTCAGTGTTCCACAGTGCCTTCAGATTCATTCTGCCTCTATGTGATGGATTTTATTAAAAGAGCACAGCATTCTTGGCTGTTGGATAGAGAGCGAGCTTGGTGGCTGGACTCTGATCATTAGAGGTGGAGGAAAGAGGGATCTTGAGTGTTTTTTCTATATATTTGTTGGCTTGAGTCTTTGTATGAGAGGGTACTAAAATATATGGTGAAAAAAAATTTTCTCTTCAGCTAATTTCTCCTTCAAGCCTTATTTTTTTGATCACTAGTTGAGGGTTGTTACTAAAAATAGTGCTTAGAGGCAGGCAGCTACTTACGGCCAAGAGAATAAAATTAGGTGTGCTGGCCTGAGGGCAGCAGGGAGTCTCATTCCTAGAATTTCCACCTGTGTGTTAGAAATACCTAACTTGTACGTGTCAGGCATCTTTCCCGTTCTGAGGAACATAAATATACAGATGCCTGATTGCTATTTCGTTAGACGTGGTGGGGTCCTGCTTGTTTTTTGAGTTTCTCAGATGGGTCAGTATGCAGTCACAGCTGAAATGGAAAACACTAAGGACTTAAAGGTCATCAGGAAATACTTTGTCTTTAGTGGAAGCAAGTGTTCTCTTGCTATTTTATTCAATTGTAAATGTATGTATATTTTAATGATGGGTAAGCAGTGTGCCATATAGTTTGATAGCCATTAGTAATGAAGAGGCATTGGTAAACATTAATGTGTTCTAGGATAATATGCCTTATTCTTTTTAAAGATGGCTGTTTATTGTCTCACAAACAAAACTAGCAAAACAACCCTCTTGATATTCTGTTAATTTAAATGCTCTTAAATGAAAATGCATGTTCTAATAATGAAAATAGTGAATGGGAAGGTCAAGAAAAAAGATTCATGCGTGGTCTGTTAATTTTACAGATGTGGGAAGAATATCCTGATGTTTATGGGGTTAGGCGGTCAAACCGAAGCAGACAAGAACCATCACGATTTAATATTAAGGAGGAGGTAAGAGAAAGAAAGGTTTTAAGGGGATATATTGAAACTCCTGATCTTACCTCATCCTTTTTGACTCTAGCGTGTATCACACCAACAAGACTCAGCGTCAGGATGGGAGTGAAGTGACTAACGAGAGCTTCTCAGCCTAGTGCGGCAAGAAGAGCCGCACGTGTCTTTAAAAAAAAACTTCCTAGAAAGAACACGCTGTAGTGAATGTTTCAGTACAGCGCTAAGAGGATTACAAAGAACTGGACTCAAATTTTTGTTTTCTTTATATTTCTCATAGTGAAATTGATTGTAGCAAGATGTTTACTTTTTAAAATAATCTAATTTCTAAATCTCCTAGACTTGTTCAGTGAGTAACTTGCCTGGTGAACAGAAAGAACAACAGAAGTAGTTTCAGGTTCATGTCTGAGAAGGGAAGGAGAGTTTGCTTGACATAAGTAATGCATTTCATCTAATTTCTTTAAACGTGGTTTGCTAGCTCATTTTTAGTGTTCGGTATAAAATGTTTCACACATATTTACTCTGATCTAGATGTGAGATTGGTGATTTTTAACATTAGAATTATATACTAGATTGTTGTTTTTAAAGAATCAGACTTTTCAGTTTGTGTGATATTTTTGTGGATTCTTACTCCCTGCTATATTTTGAAGAGATGCTTTTTTGTCTCTCAGTGAAATGTCCCCTCTTTGCTGTTCTTAACTATATAACATTCTTCTGCTGAAAGCTAAATATTGATAACTAAAGGTAATTGAGTTGGGGTGGGTTTTTACTTCAAAAATCTGACTGACGGTAAATTCACATTGCATTTATGGTGTTTTATTTTGAGTGGCCTGAGCTGGTTTGCCTTAGCTTTCTTTTCCTGTAGCATCTAGGACTAGGTGACTGAGCCATGTTTGTTATAACCAACCACATAGTTGGGTAAATCTTTTTCTTCTGTATATAAAGTAACACGTTCTCTGTAGGGCACAAGACTAAGAGCAATAGGGAGGGGTAATTTGCATGATTTTGGAGAAAATGAGCAGTTCAGAGATGTCCCTGACCATAAACTTCCCTTGGCCAAGTGCTGTGAGCAGAGCACTGCCTGCGTCATGACTGAAGGTGCTCTTGAATGAGTCTGAAATGACAAAGGTCAGTAGTCACCACCCCCAGCGGCACGCTGAATGCGGCATTTATATATGACATTGTACATCTGCAGTAGCCGCCACGGTCGCCACGAGACATGTGACTGTTAAAATTTGGAATACTTAAAATCAAGTAAACTGGAAAATTCCATTCCTTAGTCACACCAGCCACCTTTCAGGGCCTCAGCTGGCGCCGGTGGCCGCTGGCAACGACGTCTGCTGTGGGCGGTGCAGATAGAGCGCTGCCGTCAGCCGAGAAGGTTTTACGGGTTTACGGTGCTGTGCCCTCGCGGGAGTCAAGCTGAGAGAGCTGCTTCCCGGCAGCGGACATTAGTTTTCAAAGCAGAAGGAGAGTGAGCACCAGCAAACAAATGCTTAGGTGTCTTTCCGTGTGAAAGCTCGTACTGAATGATGTTATACTGAGTGGAGTGTTGGACCAGGGTAGTGTGGACCCTGTCAACTGTGGATTAAAGTCTGTGATCATTTTTTCCCCCTCACACACTGAAGGCGAGTAGCGGGTCTGAGAGTGGGAGCCCAAAAAGAAGAGGCCAGAGGCAGCTGAAAAAACAGTAAGTCTTCCCTGGGGGGAACTACGTCACCTAGTCACTTGCAACCTGTCAGCGTTTCTGGGAGCGCTTCGTGTGTCTACATTGGTCCCCAGGTCCCAGGGTCCACTTTTCTCTCTCACCACCTGGGGCCCCTGTCCAGCTTGCCCTGCTGAGGCAGCAGCGTTCAAAGCCCAAGATTCTCCATTGTTCACGTGTCGGTCAGTGTTCACACCTGCCTGGGCCCCTCCTCGGGGGCAAACCCCCGCTTACTCCATCTGGCTGGCCCGCTTAGCCCCATGTGTCTTTTTCTTAAGAAGGTGCACAAGTACCAGATATATAGGTATTTGGTGTTCCAGTCAAACATGGCACAAATGTAGGTTCTCTGTTTTTCATTTCCATTTGTTTTTTCTGTTAACTTGGCACAATTATATTGGTTGGATACCCGTTTTAGTATGAAAATTCCCGATGTCGTTTTCATGTAATTTTAATACTACAGTTCACAAGCCAGAACGTTTTAATTCTTGGTCTTAACATGAAAATCTTTTATAACATAGAATTATAATTCATTATTTTAAAATGTATAATTCTACTTTGGAAAGAGTATTTGATTTTTTTTTTTTCCCTGAGAAATAATTTTTAAAAATCTCTTTGGAAGTGGGTGTGGTTCCCTTTGAAAGTCTGGATTCTATAGCCTGTCACCTCAGAAAAATGTATAGCAGCATTTCCAAAAAAAAAAAAGAAAGAAAGAAAGAAAGAAAGAAAGAAAGAAAGAAAGAAAGAAAGAAAGAAAGAAAGAAAAATGTGGATATTCCAAACCTCATACACAGATTTAGGGGGTCCTTTGGTAAACCAAGAGAAGTTCTCATGACCCCTAGTATGACTCCCAGTTATGTATCCTCTGCTCTAAAATATTAGTAATCTTAAGTATCTGGCCTAAGGCAAAGTGATTTGAGTTCTGAAAATCTATTTCCTCATTTCAAAAGTAAAGTAAGGCTTCTGCTGACCTAACAGAGTTCTTAGAAAGTGTATGCTGAGTCTGGCGTTCAATGGTGACCTGCTTAGAGGACGTGCGGTTTCCCTCTGTGTCCCAAATATTTAGTTAGAGTTGGGGAAATAATAACTGTAGGCAGATTATCTTCTTGACACCTTAGAAGGCGGCTGCTCTGCCTCTGTCCCGTGGCCTGCATGGGAGATTCTGTTGTCAGCTTCCCAGGCTCCGTGGCCTTTGGGGGCCTTGCGAAGGGCATGCCTGGGATCTTTCCTTCCCCCCGCCCCCTCCACACCCTGCTGGGCCTGGGAGCTGGGGTGCTGACCTCCACTGCCCGTCTTCATGGCCGTGTTCAGGTGTGCAGAAGCCCGCACTTTCTCAGCCATTGCACAGGTCATTGGGCTTCCCCTTTGGACCGGCTCCTGCATTTATCTTCGCTCTCCTGTTAATCCTAGGAGCTCTCCAAATGGGCGACTTTCAGAGGCTTCCGTGGACCTTTCTTTCCCCGGAGTGGAGTTCTCGCTTAGGGGTGTATGCCTGCTGCCATATTGTCTCCCTGGCCCGCAGCTCCCCAGGAGCTCGCGTGTTTGGGTGCTGAGCCAGCCTTGCTTCCTGCCAGCCTCTGGGTAGCCGGGCTTGTGGGGAGCTCCCCTCCGGTGCGACTGTAGTTAGTAAGGAGGTCCTATAGTAGCTGCAAAGACTCGGGTTGGAAGGCACAGTGCTGCGGGTGCCCCGTGTGACTGGAGCGAGCGTGGCCAAGCCCAGAGTGCAGGCCCGTGAATTTGAGATGTGAGACTCGCTCAAGGGGAGGGGGGGAAATTTTGAAATACCAGCACAGGGAAATGCTCTTCGGGAGACCTGCAGATTGTACTGCAGATGTTAAAGATTTTTAGAGGGAGCAGGTTTTTTTGAACTACTTTTTTTGGGAATTAATTTCAAACTTTTGAAAGTTCTAAGAATAAAAGCACAAAGAATGTGTACTTTCCCCAGGTCTACCATTGGTTACCATTTTTGCCCCATTTCCTTTATTGTTGAGGCTGTTCATTTTATATATGCCCACTTATAATATTTCTTCTGGCTAGTTTAAGACATACATTTATTTCTCATGGGCTTTTACCCTTAAATACCTAAGTGTGTATTTCCCAAGAGTTAAGGATAGTCTCTTTCATAAGCATAGTACAGTTTTAAAGTAAATGGATTAAGCACTGCTGAAATACTTTTGTCCAATTCATATTCCCATTTCTGCCAAAAGACATCATGTCTTTTCCAGCATTTTTCCACCTCCACTACAAGATCCAGTCTAGGATTAGATGCTATCTGTATCACTTGTCAGGTTTCTTCAATGCAGAGCATTTTCACAGGCTTTCGTGGCTTTTATGACATTGATCTTCCTGAAGAATACGGCCTTGTGCCGGACTGACTCCCCCAAGTCATAGTGAGAATGAGCATTTTAAAAGCTCGAAGTTATACAGCACAATGTTCCTGCACAATACATCTGCAGGGTTGGGAAGTAATCCTCTTATAATTAACTGAACGCCCTTTTTGTCTCACAAAGTGACCTAATATTGCTGACCCTTTTTTTCCCGTTTTTGAAAATTAAAACAAAATTTAAAATACTCCAGTCTATGTCAGATACACTTGCATACAAAATCCATTAGGCCTCTGATTGTTCAGAGCCCCCCAGAGTGTATAAACCTGGCTGTAATTTTTCTTGACTTTTTGGTTTTCAGGCTTGAGAGTCGCAGGGCTAGGGCTTTGACATGTGGCCAAACCACTTGTTTTCACGGGGCGTTAGTTTCCTTCTCTAGGAGGAGGCCTTTGGACCAGTTGATGGGCTGAGTGCTTGTACCTTCTCGTGTGGGGAGCGTGCTGGTCCTCCTGGTTGTCCGGAAGTCCGTACCTCTGCAGCCGGGCTGGAAGCTCGGGGTGCAGCATCCCTTCCCCCAGTGTTCGCTGCCGCGTGAGCCTCCTGAAGGGCACACGTAGCCCCTCACTGAGGTTCTCAGTGCCTGCTGAGGTTGTGTCAGCTACACTGATACTTGGCTGAGGATCTTTCTCATCTGATCTACCGTCCCTTAGGCTTCATTGTTCATGTTCTTTCAAGCTCGTTTCCTGCGAAACCACTTCTCTGCAGTTTGACCACGTGAGCCCCTGCCGAAGGGCCAGCTGTTCTGGACTTGGTCCTAGGGAGACCGCCGCCTCATGTCTGATCTCCCAGGTGCTGGCCACATCTTCTTTGCTGGCCATCACTTTATTTTTTGGATTCTTTAGCAGGTACATATTGTCTAGGCTCTGGGGAAAGAGCGTAGTAAGATAGCTGCCCCGAGTGTAGTTAGGCATAAGGAGGTCTTTGTTTTAAAGAGACTGAAGGATTGGGCAGTGCTAATAGGCCTTAGTGTCTTAATTTGTGTGCTTCCAAAAGCACCCTGCCTATTTGATAGATTGGCAGGGCTCATTCTTTCGTTATTGCCTCACTTAACAAGGGAGTGTCTGTTTTTGCCTGCCTTTGAGCTGAGCTCTGATACAACGATGAACAAAGATGGCCCTGCCCACAGGGACTCAACTGCTATTTAGGGAAATGGATGTGAAACGGTGTCACTAGAACCTAAGTAATAGACATAAAAGCGTGCCATTGCCTTTTCATAGAACGCTTGAGAAAAATATTTTTTCCCTGAAGTCTATACAAATTCAGGTGCAGGGTGGCTCCTGTGCCCTGTAGGAAGGTTCTCAGGATCCACAGGCGAACCACCATCTTGCAACAAGCTTCCGCTACTACTATGACCTGTTCTTCCATGAAGAATATCAATTTGACTTTGTAGTTCCGCCGTTCTGCAAACGGTTGTCTTTAGTATAACCATTTCCTGTACAAAGACCAAGAGGCACCGTATTAATTGTTTTATTTGCAGAGAAACACCAGATACTTGCTTTTTTTTGCATTTCATGTCCAGTAGCTATTGCATGTTCTTCTTCCTTACAGGTGGAAATGAGCTAAGTCCCTGTGATACCTTACTGGGTTTTCAAGTAAACCTCAGACACTAGGAGAGTAAGACCACCTATAGGGTATGGCTCTTTCCCACCTGCTAAGATCTCAAGGAGCAAAGGAACACCTTCTGTAGCTAATTAATTATTAAAAACTATATCTTTGGCTGAACAGATAATTTGTTAGATGGAAAATTTATCATGGAAAAATAATTTTAGGGACTGTTCCTTAAAAGTTTTCTAACGATGTTAAAATATCTGCTATGAGAGTTCTCAAAGTGTCCTTAACCAGTATCAGCATCATCTGTGAATTTGTAAAAATTAAAAATTTAGGCCTCACATTAGACCTACTGAATTAGAAACTGGCTGTGCCCCAGAAATCAGTTTTAATAAGCCAGTTAGGTGGCTCTGATCAGTGCTAAAATTTGAGAACCACTGATTGAGTGTATATTATAGCTTCAGTCTGGTCAATGATAGTAATTAAATCAAAATAGAATGGGATTTAACAGCATTTTTTCCCTAGAACAAATAGTTTAAAAAATACATCCTTAGTTTCCATTTTCATTTATTTTGTTACAAGGGATAAAATAGGAATGGATATTGCATAGTCCAGGAAAGAACACAACCAAAATTTAAATGGAGCTAGAAGAAATCTCTTCACCGTAATAGCTAAAATATACATGCTCTGCCTTTTGGATAATAAGGTCAAATTTGGTATTGTCAGATTCTTCAAGCTAAATAGTCTGGAAGAATTCTTTTAGGGAAAAATCATTCTGCTTTGCTTTGATCACAGAGAAGAATGGAAACGGGAGCCTTCAGAAGATGAACAGGAACAAGGCAGCAGTGCAGAGAGTGAACCAGAGCAAATAAAAGTGAAAGCCAGGAGGCCTGTCCCCAGAAGGTGCAGTGTGTGCTTGAACCTCTCTGCTTCTGGTGGAACCTGACTTGTGTTAGGGGCAGCGACGCAGCGCTAGACGGAGAGCCTCCGTTGGTGCAGTGCAGTGTGTTACGGCCCTGGGTTGTGAATGTCTGTGGTTCATTTCTCGCCAGCCCACATCCTTAGCAAGTGATTGGGAGATGGGGCTGCTTGTGTGGATTGTGGGTGTTTGCGTGGGATGCAGCCGGAGTGACTCTTAACTGTTTCTTACTCCACAGCGGATTAGGTGTGAGGGAAGAGTCTATCTTCTCCTAAAAAGCACTCCCTGCATACTTCCGTACAAGTTCTTTTTGAGGACACTAATTGTAAAGTTTAAAACAGTGATAGTCTGGTTGAAAGCATACTTCACTGTTTATTACCTTGTTCATATAGTCTATGTAACATGAAACAGAATCTTAATTGTGCAGAACAGGAAGTAGGCCGAGGTGGCGGGATATTGGGAGTTTTTGATCAGAGAGATGGCAACATAAGGTGCAGGTGTTGGGGCAGGGGGGCAGGGGGCAGGGGCAGGGGCAGGGGCAGGGGCAGGGGCGGGGGCGGACAGCCCCGGGGGAACTGGCCTCCCCGCAGTGCAGTTTAGGGTGGGGTGGCAAGCGCTTGCCTTGGACCAGGTCGCACTCACGACCTTGTTTCGTATGGCCTGCCAGCTAAGCATAGTTTTTACAGAGGAACATTTATAGTTTGATGATCAGGAACACTCAATTTGAATCCCGATTAAGTGACTATTATCTTTTCCAAAAGAATGCTATTTCATTAGTAGACATGTAGCACAAAAAAATGTACGCAATGATTATTTTATTTTGAATTTTGTCACTTAAAAATATGTGAATTTATTTTCGTTCACTATGTAAAGTACCTGTGTATGGCCTCAATTTTGCCTTCTCTCTGGGAAAGCCAAAAATACTTACCTTCTGGCTTTTTACAGCAAGTGTTTGCTGACCCCTGGCTTAGGGCACCGTACCTGTCCCTCCACTCCGACCCCCACAGGGGATTTCCTCACCTGAGTGTTTTCTCCTTTCACTTGGGTTTGAGCCCTCAGGGCTGGGACATGTCTTCAGTCCTGTCTTCTAGAGGTTACCGGTCACCTACTGAGCCCTTGCCCCTGAGCCCGCTGTAGCGCTGGTTGGGGAGGTCCGAGGGAGACAGACAGGTGTGACTGTGCGTGCCCGTCTCCCTTCTCTCCTTTCACCCCTGACAGAGTGGCAGTTCGGGGGTTTCCTTGTGTGAGCTCCTGTGTTATTTATGGCCCTCGGGCCTGGCTGTGCACGGCCGTCCCTGGAGGGCCATGTCCTCAGCCTGTTCCATTGGTCTGTGGCAGTGCAGTCTCTCAGGTGGTCTCCCAGGCACGTATCATGCACATATGAGAAAAAGACACGTGTAGTTTTTTCTTGTCCTTTCTCCTTTCATACAGATGATATATCCCATGCCCCTTGTGTATTTTTCTTTCATCATCTTAGAAATATTTCCATATGAGTACATGGAAAACTCCCTTGTTTTTCTTTTTTTATGGCTTCATAGTACTCTGTTTATTGAATTAGGTCCCAGTTGATGAACACTTAAGAGTTTTTCTGATCTTTTGTTATTGCGAATAATACTCCAGTGAATACTTCAATATGCCTGTACCAGTGTGTATCTGTAAGAGCAATTCCCAGAACTAAAAATGTTATATTAGAAAGTGTGAGAGAGATTTCCAAAGTGCCCACCAAAGAGATTCCATCAGCAGCGTGCTATGTGTGTATTTGTAGGTCAGGAACAGCGGAGAGCCATTGCCTCTGCACCCACTATGTCTTCTACACACGATTGAAAGCTGTTAGCACGAGAATCACTTTCATGTTGAAAATGCAGATTTCTAGTGAGTCAGAATCTCATAGAGAATGGGACCCAGGGACATACATTTCTAACATTGCCCTGGTTAATCCTATGTATGTGCCCCTGCTCTGGGAAATACAATTATACAGATTTGAAGTAAAGCAATAAATGATAGAGTAAAAACGACCATTTTTTTCTCTTCTCATTTTAGAACAGTGCCGAAACCTCGTGTTAAAAAACAACCTAAAGCTCAGCGTGGAAAGAAAAAAAAGCAAGAGTCTTCTGATGATGATGATGAAGATGATGAAGCTCCCAAAAGGCAGACTCGTCGCAGAGCAGCTAAAAACGTTAGGTAGGTTATGCCCCAGAAGTTTTTCGTTCCTGTGGGGGTGATAGTTTGATTGATTTGGACTTGGTTCAAAGCCCAGGATTGTGCATCTGTTACTCAAAAACAATGACCTATGCCCTGCATAGGTATTTGGAAATCCGGTCTGTGTTTCTGCAAAAGTAATGGTGTTGGCCAATCAGAATATGGAAAGAGTAGGAGCAGCTCAACTCAAGCCTTCATTCCTATGAACAGAGCTTCTTTAAGCTCATGCCCCAGCGAGGTACCTTAGTGATGTTTTTATCATCATAACATATTTTTTTTTTAGGAAAGATGTTTGGGTTGTATTCTTCTGATTTGCTCTTGGGATCAGACACATTTTTTGAAGTTCATCATATATATATATTTGGGTATAATAATCTTACCAAGCTTATAATAGGATATGAAGCATTAATAGAAATTGAAATAAAGGAATAGATTTATGCAAACTATTTTACTTTATATGAATCAAAGGGCATTGAATTCTTTTTAGAGAATATGCAGTTTTTTTCATCTGCTTAGAGGTGTTGAAACTGAGTCCTGGGGATATTAGCGGCCTGTCCAGTGTTTCCAGTTAATAATCCCAAAGCCAGGACTAGGCACTGCGTTTGCTAACGCAGAGCTTCTTCCCCCTACAACTGTCCTTGCAGCCAGGATTGTGTTTCTCTCTTGTGTGACTCCCAAACCACCTGTTGTTGATGTATGGTGGAAGGTCACATTTGACCATTTTAGTACTGGGAAGTATCATTTGCTGAAAGTCTCAACAATTTGAAAATCCTTAAATTTCATATTCTTGTTATTGGCAGACAAAACACAGGGTTAAAACATTTAATCGTAGAAATATTTCTTGTCTTTTGTCTAACAGCAGTTTTTTTTTTCTTTTTTACTTCATTATACATTTTCAGTTTAGTAGTTTCCTTATTAAACACATAGGCATGTCCTTGTAGTTTTCTATATCTTGCTTACACACATCACTGTAAATATAGTCTGTTCCTATTTTGAAACATGAGTTGGCCTTCCTGTAGTTATCAGTGAGCATGCATTAATACATAATAGCAAAAAAGTGACCTTTGAGCCGCTTCGTCTGTGGCTGAGCTGTAGAACAGCGTATCAGAGCCAGCATGGCCTGGTTCCTTATTCCAATGTTGTTATGTATGGCACTGTTAAATTCTGAAGAGGTAGCTTTGCACTTACTCATCATCGTCCCTTCTGCAGTTACAAGGAAGATGATGACTTCGAGACGGACTCAGACGATCTCATTGAAATGACTGGCGAAGGAGTTGATGACCAGCAGGACAACAGCGAAACTATTGAGAAGGTCTTAGATTCAAGGCTGGGGAAGAAAGGAGGTATGTGCCTTTGGGAAGCAAGGTACTTTCTGTATCTGCACAACGAGGCTCAAATTTCACGTATTTTAACTCTGAAACTATGCATTTCAGCCCATGCCCATATTTGTTGTGAAATGTGGAAGTTGTTCTGACTCCCTCTTCATGTTCCAGAGCTGAGACCAGAGGGATGTATTGAATGTTTTTGAGATTTTTAAGCTAGTAAAGATGTGATTAAAAAAGCAGTGATGTAGCGGAGGTTCTTGCTCATTAACATTAAACAAATATGCCTTTACTTGTTCCTGACTCTTCTTGTGAATGGTATGCCACTGAATAAATGCATATTTGGACGATAGTGAAGATTGTTTATAATCAAATTGAGATATCTCATAACTTAGTTTCTTTAAAGTATGTTTCAATGTGGGAAATACCAAAATAATACTTAATTCATCTTTCTCTGCCCCCCACCTTTTTTTTTTCTTTTAAACTAGCCTCACTTGAGGTTAAGAGAGTTAACAGAGAACTTTGGATGGACGGGTAATTAGTGGAGACATATTTATTTTCTTACCTTATTTTTATTATTCTTGGAGGGCTGGATTTGCTTTCTGAGTTAGTAGGCACCAAAAAGAAGGGATATTGCTGTACCATTTTTATTGTGTTTGGACACGAGGATTTTTTTGATTTCACCAACAAATTGGGATACATTTTAAAGTGTAAAAATTGGGTTTTCATTTTGAAAATATTTGAAACTATTGACCTTGTTTATCCTGTATTTGTGAATTTCTGCTTCTTTCAAGTTAAAGGATTTTGGTGCTTCATCCAAAAAGAGACTCTTTAGACAATTGCACACTTGGGAAACTTTTCAGTGTCTGGTTTCATATGCTTTTTAAGATTTGTTAAAAACTGAATCCTTTTGCAGCCACTGGAGCATCTACTACTGTGTATGCGATTGAAGCTAATGGAGACCCAAGCGGTGACTTCGACCCGGAAAAGGATGAAGGCGAAGTCCAGTACCTCATCAAGTGGAAGGGTTGGTCTTACATCCATAGCACGTGGGAGAGTGAAGAGTCCTTACAGCAGCAGAAAGTGAAGGGCCTTAAAAAACTCGAGAACTTCAAGAAGAAAGAGGATGAAATCAAGCAATGGTACATTTTCCATCATGGATTAAAGAAATACCTTTGCAGCCTGAGGGACAGGAAGGTTCGATACCCCTGGTCATCATACCTGTCAGTGTAACGTGATCAGGTTATTTTGTGTTAGGAACAGAGGTAGATGACTTCGAATTTCTCTTTTATTACTATGCAGAATATGCTACTTCACTATGTCACATATTTTCCCTCTGGGTCAAAAATAAAAATACTTGTAAAATAGGAATAGCTTATAAAGAGCATAGAAGTTTAAAATTCTCAGAAGGATAGGAACATCTAATTTCAGGTGGCTGCTGTTGTCCTTTTAAAGAGCTTTAGTGCTGAGAATAATTAGTTTTCAAAAAAGGTCACATTCAGTCACTCCTAAAGTCCGTTATATATTTTAAAAGGCTTATTATCTTTTAAATCTAGAAGATAGTGTAGTGTTTCAGCCTGTTTAGATATATAAATTTATCCTGTGAAATTACATGAGTTTGTTACAAAATATTATTTTTAGGCTTCTTTGTAAATAGGCCACCTCAGAGAAGGGTCTCAGGTGTTCAGAGATTTATTCTAAAAGTGTATGTTTTTTGTACAATTTCTGGCCTAGTTAGTAGATTACTAAAGGGGCAGATGAAAGTAAAGACAAGATTCCTTTCCTACCTCTGACTTTACTTCGATAAATGTGTACCAATCCCCCAAATTTAATGAGTATGTACTTTTTCTGTCTGTCTTCGGTCCAGGTTGGGGAAAGTTTCTCCTGAAGATGTGGAATATTTCAACTGCCAACAAGAGCTAGCCTCAGAGTTGAACAAACAGTATCAGATAGTAGAAAGAGTAATAGGTAAGAACACGAAACTTATGTTAGCAGCGTTTGTGCACCACAAATAATGGGAATGATGTAAACTAAAGAATGCTTTTTTATAGGTTTACTTTTTGAGAGTAGACAAATGCCT
This sequence comes from Pteronotus mesoamericanus, assembly GCF_021234165.1. NCBI lineage: Eukaryota > Metazoa > Chordata > Mammalia > Chiroptera > Mormoopidae > Pteronotus > Pteronotus mesoamericanus. The sequence continues at coordinate 7,973,697 of NW_026555323.1, read as the reverse complement.
AGATTTACCTAGAAAGAAAACCTAACAAGATTGGCTGGTAGATTTGGAGGTGGGAGAGTGACAGAAAGAGGTGTCAAGGATGATGCCAAGATTTTTGACCTGAGCAAACGGGAGAATAGAGTTACCACTTACTGAACTGTCCCGACTGAGGGAAAAACTGGTGTTTGGAGTGGAAAACGAGCCTAGTTGGATCAACTTTGTATCACCGGAGTGGAGAGTATCATGAAGACTGTGGCATATGTGAGCCTTAGGACTCCTAGTCTGGGCTGGAAATTCAGATGTGGAAATGCGTCCGTATATAGATGGTATTTAAAGCCTAAGTTTTAATGGGATCATCAGAAACAGTTTACATGGTGAGAACAGGAAGTCAGAGGGCATTCCAGCCTTTGCAAGTCCGAAAGAAAGGGCAGCCAGTGCGATGGGAGGAGAGGCGAGGGAGCGGTAGGCTGGAAGGCAAGTGATGAGCGTTGCTCAGGAAGGAGGCGATGCTGCTGGTCCATACGGTCCGACTGGGACTTGATCCTTGAGTCCGGCGGTGGGGATGGCACTGGCGAGATGGATTCGCGGAGGGGTGGGGATGTAGGCCTGCCCGGGGCGGCTTCCAAAGAGAATGATGGGGTCAGGGAGTGAAAACAGCTTTCCTTGGGCCTTTTGTTGTAAAGAGGAACCGAGAACTGGACCAGTAGCTGGACAGGGCCATGAGGTCATGAGAGGGGTTTTCGTTTTTAGATGTCAAAGTCAGATAGTGTGTTTGTACTCTTATTCATAGGACTTAAAAATGTCACTTTTTGATGACAGTGATAACCTTTCTCTTTTCCATTTGTTTAGCTATGAAGACAAGCAAATCTACGCTAGGTCAAACAGATTTTCCAGGTAAGCAAAAGATCTTGTTTATGAAAGTTTAGCATTTACTAGCAGTTTGTGTTTTGCCATGTGATGTTTCATTCATTATATGTAAAACAGAATGTCACTCCCCTCCTTTAATGGGCAGGGGCTGACCTGTACGTTTTTGTATGTGAAATAGCTCACAGTCGGAAGCCGGCACCTTCAAATGAACCTGAGTATCTGTGCAAGTGGATGGGACTGCCCTATTCAGAGTGCAGCTGGGAAGATGAAGCCTTGATAGGAAAGAAATTCCAGGGCTGCATCGACAGCTTCCATAGTCGAAACAACTCAAAAACCATTCCGACGCGAGAGTGCAAGGTATGGTGTTGCATGGCTTTTTTTTTTTTTTTAGGGAAAGAAGTATTGATACACCGGTTGGTCAGACAGGTACTGGGGAGATAAAATCTTATGAAAGTACATGATAATTCCCATTTTAGAAATTAAAGAAGATCAATTAACCTTGACACCAAAGAGAAAGAATTGAGAGGACAAGTTGTATTTTATGGCTTTGCTGACTCTTTAATCTTATAATTTACAGAATTGGATATATCTAATTAGGGTTACTTTGGAGAATACTTCAAAGAATTTAAGCGCTTTAATATTCTTAATTAAAGAGAAATAATGGAAAGGGAAGCATTTCTCAATTTGAAGTTAGCTGCTGAATATATCAGCTCTTTTATTGGCTACATTAGTTAAAAGCATCCTTTGTTGGAATTTATTCTCTGTGTTAAAGTGGTCCTCGGTGTTCGGTGATAAAAGTGTGTGTCTGACAGGGGCTCTGTCTCTGAGAAGCTGACATTCAAGTTCCTGGCACCACACCTCTGTCTATGAGAAGCAGAGTGTCATTGAGAGTCAGTGACTGTGATAAAAACCGCATGGGCAGAGGAGTTCCAAGGGAGACGTTACTGAGCTCCAGTAATCAGTGAAGGGCTTCTACAGAGGATGTTGTGGTTCTTAAATTGCCCTGGTCCTTAGAGAATGGATCAGCGTTGGATGGGTGGGCAGAATGGGGCCCAGGGGGAAGCTGTCATGAGAGATACCAAGAGAAGGAGGTTCTCCTACTGCAGCGGGAGGAATACCAGACCCCTAGGTTGGACGCACGGAAGGTCCTGCTGACAAGCGTGCGCGTCTTGGAATACCTTGACCTGATCCTGTGGGTATTGATGTGCCTGCCCTACCACGCGGGGCGGCAGAGTGGCAACAGTGTTTCCCTGAGAGCGCCATCTCGTGGTGGCAAGGAGGAAACGCCAGAGCAGGCAGTTCCTAAAGCCTGAATGTCCTGTCGGGAAGATGGTAGAAGTCCATGAAGGAGGCTTAGTGTGAGGATATGGGGAGCAGCTGCAGCTGCATAACTTGGGGAAGCATTTCCACATGAATTTCTTCCAGGAATTCACCACATACACAGGTATGTGAGACTTTGAAAAAGTCATAAATAATGAAATGTATGTAACTTTTAATCCAGTGTTTCTCAAACTGAATTGGCCATAGAATCCACATTTTGTGCACACCACAGAGACACGACCTTACTAGATTGCTGTTCTTCACACCTTCGGAGGTGACAACGGCACCTTTCACTCCCTGCTGTACAGTAGGGATGACGTAGAATAAAGTGCCATTTAACGATGTTCACAAACCGCAGCAAAGGAGCAAGTCCACTAAAACAGACTTTGGGAGGCAGTCTGGTTTTGGGGGTGTGGACCGCGGTGAAAGGAGTTGGCAGGGGCTGGTGATTCAGATGGGAAATGGGGATTTCCGTGCTGAGCACCGGAATCATGGCTCAGCATTTTAACGTAGGAACAGGAAGAATGTTCTTTTCAGGCCTGGGCTTTGTTAATTTTTGTTTTTCAGGCCCTGAAGCAGAGACCACGCTTTGTAGCTTTAAAGAAACAGCCGGCATATTTAGGAGGGGAGAATCTGGAGCTCCGAGATTATCAGCTAGAAGGCCTCAACTGGCTTGCTCATTCCTGGTGCAAGTAGGTAGAAAAAGGAGTTTGAAATTTTCTTTACTGCTTTGGGCTTCTTTATTGTTAGATGCAAAGAATTACCTCTTTCTACTGTTTTGCAGAAATAAAAAAAAAATTTGTGATTGAGAGAAGTTCCTTCTGGGATTTGTTTTATGTATGTGTAATGCCATTTTAATCTGAGGTCAAGAGAGTACCCTCAGCCTTTCAAATCCACAGATTTAACCAATTTTAAATTGAAAATATTTTGGGGAAAAAGTTTGTTAGGGAGAGGAAATAAATGTTGGTGAAAACTAACCCTGTTTCCTCCCAGTAGGGTGGAAAGTTAAGAGAGGCATGAGGGAGGTTTACTCAGGAACACGCTGTATCTGAACAGTACATAAAATAGGTGTGTCTGAGGTTTGTAGAGAAATGGCCGCCTCCTCTTCCCTTCTTCTAGTGCCTTCTGCTTTGTTTTTTTGTGTGCTTTTTCCCTATATTAAAATTTTAATCTCTCCTTGGTGAATTGTCTCATTTACCTAATCAATTAAGTTGTCTTTAACTTGTATGTCACTTCCTGTGCTCTCTGGTTCAGTAATTAAGTATGTGTTATATGTGCGTAAACCTTCGGTGGCCCGATTTCCAAGAAACTTTTAATGTTGGCAACCTCTGTCATACCTGTATTCCTAATTTCCTGCCAAACGGGCCGTTTTCTGTTTCTTGAACGTACTTTTCCTAACTCTGGCCATTTTGTCACTTCTTTTTTTCCTTATGTCTGCACAGTCCTTTTCCGATTGGTATCCTGCTAAAATCCAGCCCATCTGCTAAAGCAGTGCTTTTCCAAATGTGGCTCTAGGAACCTCCCTGCATCAGACTATGCAGAAGTGCTTGTTAAAAATGCAGATTCCTGAGCCCTTTCCCGGATGCAGTAGGTGCAGGGTGGGACTCCGAAACCTGCGGCCTACCCCTGCGGCGGACTGTGGTGTATTTCAAACAGGCTGTGTGCACAGCAGCATGTAGGTCTAGGGAGCAGTGAATGTAGCATTGAACAACCAGGCAGTGCGCAGGGGACTGGGTGAGTAATTGGAGCAAACACCCATGACTGTCAGGCTGTAGTGTTCGCTCTCGGCGGGGCCAGCCAGTCTGCCCCTGCTTTCAGTATTGGAAGCCAAGGTCATGTGCTTGTGTCCACCTGCCTTCTCTGTTACAAGGGACAGATGTACGAGACCAAAATGCAAGGTCAGGAACATAGTCTGAATAGACTCCCGTAGAAATCCAGCTCTTGACCATGCGTAGATCACTTGTTGTTCTACCATTTATAGCTTCTACTTTCTTACATAGGAGCCTTACTTGCAGGTGAGAGGAAGTACAGTTGAGGCTCCCAACGAAATGTCTTCCTGGGTGACATCATGGGGCATTGTTGTCCGTGCTTTTTGTGCACATGCTCTGTGTGTGTGCGCGTGCGTGTGTGCGTGTGTGCGCGTGCGTGTGTGTGTGTGCGCACGTGCACGCGTACACTAATGATTTTTTTTTTTTCTTCCTGCAGAAGTAACAGTGTAATCCTTGCTGATGAAATGGGCCTGGGAAAGACCATCCAGACCATATCATTCCTCTCCTACCTGTTCCACCAACACCAGCTGTATGGCCCCTTTCTTATAGTCGTCCCTTTATCCACCCTCACCTCATGGCAGAGGGAGTTTGAAATCTGGGCACCAGAGATTAACGTAGTGGTTTACATAGGTGACCTGATGAGCAGAAATACGGTGTGTAAACCAAAAGAATTGGGATAGAATCTGTGTTATAAATGTATTTTGGAAATTGACCTATAGCCATTACAGTTTTTAGTAAAATTATGATTCTGACACTGTACTGTGCCCCCGATATTGGGAGATGATATGTATCACAAAAAAAAGGAACTTAGATATTCCTTAAAACATGCTTACTATATTTAAAGAAAATACACGAAGGGGAATCTCTTAGACTACAGTATTAAGTTTTTCTTCTCTCTGTGCTCTGTACTTCTAAGACCACTTTACCTATGAAGGGTTATAAGAAGGAGTTAATACCTTGTAGAATGTTAATACTATTTTTGCTATTTGTTATTGAAAAAAATCTAAAACTTACAAAAATTAATTAAAATGGTGAGATTACATAGCTTACAGGAAAGGAATAAGGCCATTCCAAGGTGGCCGAAGTGAGATTTGCTTGTTACTAAACTTAAGCATCAGAAGCAGAATGCTGGGCCTTAAGTTTATCTTTGTTAAGTAGATCTTCTTTTGATAATGACTAACTTTTTACCTGTTGTGTGCCAGGCCCTGTGCTTGGTGCTTTCTGTATATTGCCTGTGAGCCTCATGGTAGTCTTCCAAGTAGACCATACTCTTTACAACCGACTGATGAAGATACTGACTCAGAGAGTGTCACACTTGCCCTCAGGCCACCTAGAATGTGGGGGTGGGACAGAGACATGTCTGGTCTCATACCTTTGCTCTTTCACCCTGTATGCTCAAGTAAACTGTTTCTGGGGATCATTTATCATAAGAGCAAGTCATCAGGAATCCAGAAACCTTTGAGAGAGAGTTATATATTATCAAACTAATGCAAATTGATTTTTATTACATATTTTCATTGTCTAACCTAAACCCTAATGGGTTTCATTGCCCTAATTTTGAGTTTCTAATCCAAGAACAGTTTTTAGCTTTGCTAATCCATGTTTTTAACCATTATGAAAGAAAAACAAACTGTCTAGCTTATACAGAATTGCTTTAAGCACTTTATTTAATAATGAAAACACGGAGAACTGAAAAATTGTGGCATCAGAAGTTTTCTTGGTGGTCTTCACTACTTCTTTTCTCTTGTTTCTTCCCCTTTTGGAGGTGATCAGCTGCATGCACCCCTGGTCCTCTTGTCCACCTTCTAACTTGACGGCCATTGTGCTGGCCAGGTGTCCAGTCACGCCTCCGTGTGAATGTGTCACCTTTTGTGTTCCTTCTTGTTGATGTTATTTCCATTCGTGTGGAATGACCTCTTCACCCATGGGGCCTCCCTTTCCTTTTCCTTGGGGCCCACACCTTTGTGCTCTGTGATTAATGAACTTTCCGACCTAGCCAGTGGTTGGGCTTTGTTTTACTCATTAGTAATAGTGTTGCTCTGCCCAGAGAATAATCAAATTATATTTCCTTAAGAAAATTGTGTTTTTGGGGTTTCATTGCTGATGAAATGCACTTGTTTTGGTCAGTTGTGTTGGGGCTGGAGGGGTGAAGGGAAGTGGCAATTTATTTGAATTCTGGCAGTAAAGTTTTTGCTGCTCAGTGATAGATCTTTTCATTGTAACTCTTTCTTCTTTATACTTATGTCATTTTAGAATGTGTAAGTTGTTTATTCTAATCAGATTTTTTTAGTTGAATATGTTTCTGTTGTATCTGTCATAAGACTTGCTGATGATAGAGAAAAGTAGAAGTAGAAATCGTATCTTAATGATCATTTTCTTTTATAGATACGGGAATATGAATGGATTCATTCTCAGACCAAAAGGCTCAAGTTCAATGCACTTATAACAACATATGAGATCCTCTTAAAAGATAAGGTGTGTAACTGGTAGCTAAAAGGCTATATTTTGTAGTGTGACTTGCCCAAATGGTGGGGTTTGTGTTTCTACTTGCCATGTTGTTATTTTTATTTCTTTTAAAAAGCAAACAAATGAGTAAACAAATGCACAAGGAGTATGATGGTTGTAAATAGAAAACCGTATCTTACAGTTGTAGGGGGCCTTAGGTCGCCTAGTCCAATTGAATTAAGCAGGATGAAGGGGCACTGAGGCCCGGAACATACCTGAGATTCCAGTCAGGCTTTGGAAACGGCCTGAGGGCCGCCCTGGTCTCGCTCGGGCTTTTCCAGAGCACACGGTGGGGGTCTCTGTGAGGAAGGCAGGAAAACAAAGCTCTTCGAAAGAATTATCTCCTTCTACAGTTACTAAGCAATGTATGTGGCAGGTGATCCCATTGGTGACGAGTAAGTGTAAAGGTCAGTTTAGTGCCTCTTGATGTTTCTGTGCTTCAGGGTTGGGCTGGAGACCAGGAAGAGAAGAACCTTACTTAAGGAGAGACTGCAAAGTCACTTTTTCGTTTTTGTGGGGGTTTTTTGTTTTGTTTTTTTGGTTTTTTGTGTTTTGTTTTTTTTTTTTGCCCAGCATACCAATTTTTGCTTTCTTCCCTACGGGCACGCAACAATGCCTGGCATAAGAGGTTCCTTATACCTTTTTGAGGAGGATGTGCCCTTTTGAGTAGACATAAACCTGGCAACCAGCAAAATAAACAGAAGAGTCCGCATATACTCTCAAGTCACTGAAGAATAAATGTACCTGTGTATACCTTTGTGATGGTATTTGTACAGAGATGATTAACACTTGAAAGTACTTTTGGGTTCCCTTCTGACCTGGTGGCTCGTTCTGTTTTGTTTTTACTTTAGACTGTGCTGGGCAGTATTAACTGGGCCTTTCTGGGAGTGGATGAAGCCCATCGGTTGAAGAATGATGACTCTTTATTGTATAAAACTCTGATTGATTTCAAGTCCAACCATAGGCTCCTGATTACGGGGACCCCTCTTCAGAATTCCCTCAAAGAGCTCTGGTCCTTGCTGCACTTTATTATGCCGGAGAAGTAAGCTCCTTACTGTGTATTTCAAAACATGCTAGAATGTCTGAAATGCCAATGCTTTTTAACTTTTTTTAGTAGACCTTAGGGAAAATGGATGGCATGTTTTGGGGAAAGCAAAGTATTGACTGAGGCAGGAACAAATGTATTAAAATGTTCTGTAATACATGAGAGAAGGCACAGAAATCAGCCTGTTAGGGAGGGAAGGTTGTCTACCAAACATCTGAATCAGTTACTGCTCTGGGGAAATCATTAGTAAATAGGAAATATCAGACCTTCTCACTTTTGTTGCAAGGTACTGAATAAAATTGAAATGAAGTCTATAAGGTACATAATCTGACAAGTATTAAAAATACCTTAAAGCCAAACCTTTGCTAACAGAAGCATCAGCTTCTGGCCTTACTCCAGTCTTTAACTTACTAAGAAGATTTTTATGGGAGACATGGTATGCACAGTTCATAGACGTTAATATTATCCAGTGGTGTTTGATGACACTGAAAATGAAATGCGAACCTTTGCCCTAGTCTGAAGGGCCCTGCTCAGCCTGGCCCCTTGGCAACGCTGTGACTCTTCTCGGGCCTCTTTCTCCACCGCGCAGTCTGCTTCCGCCTCCCCCGCCACCTTTTTGTTCCTGGGACTCGCCAGGCCGTTGCCGTTCCTTTGGTCTGGAATGTTCCTTCTCCTCCTCATCTTCACGTGGCCAGTCACTTCTTCCTACTGTTGCCTCAGCTCATGTGACCACCCCCCTTTAGAGGGCGTCTCAGACCACCTGGCCTAAAGCAACCTGCCAGTCATGCTTGTCGTCCCTACCTTACTGCATTTTCCATATGGCACCTCATCTCATGCCATTAAATTACGAGTTCAGATGCAGCAGGGATCTTGTTCACTTTATTGGTGGTCCGTGTTGACTAGACTAGTACCTAGCACCCAGTGAGAAATTCAGGTAAGAGTTGTCCAATTGGCAGGTAAATGCCCCTATATTTTTTAAAATGCAGAAAAGATGTGAGTGCCTACTGTGTGTCATCAGCTGATCAGGGCATTTTGGATAGCCTAATGACCAGCATAGACATGGTCCCTTCCTCCGTGTGTCGTTAACTTTTAAAACATATGACCTGTAATTTACATACCATAAAGTGTACATTGGAAGTGCACACTTCAACATTTTTTAGTAAATTTGTGGAGTTGTGCATCCATCACCATAATCTAGTTTTAGAATATTTTTGCACCCCTGCAAGTTCCCTTAATCTCTGCTTTTATCTCTAGTCTTTTGCCTTCACTAATCAATCAGCTTTCCTCCCTAGTGATTTACCTTTTCCAGAAATTGCATATAAATGGGATCGCGATAAAAAAGGCTTCTATTTTTGGCTTCTTGGACTTAGTGTAACCATTTTTGAGATTCATCTTTGTCATAGTTTACCAGGGACTGTTCTGTTACTATGTACTAATGTTCCATTGTATGCCTATTCATTTAATGGACATTTGGACTGCTTTAGTTTTGAGCTGTTGTGTTCTTGTGTGGACATATATTTTATTTATCTTGGTTAGATGCTTAGGAGTGGAATTGCTGGGTTGTTAGGAATGCATATATTTCTTAAGAAACTACCAGGCTATTGTCCAGAGAGACTGTATCATTGTACATTCCCATCAGAAATGTTTGCATTTGCTAGTTCCTCTGTATCATCACCAATACTGTACTTGGTGTATTGTCAGTTTTTGGATTCTTGCCATTCTGGTGGGAAGTGGTGGTATCTCATCATGGTTTTGACTTGTGTTTCTATAATAGCGAATAATATTAAATATCTTTTTATGGGTTCATTAGCCATTTGTATTTCTTTGGTAGAATACCTTTTCAAAGCTTTTGCTCATTTAAAAATCGGATTGTCTGTCTTCTCTGTTGAACAGGTTTTTAACAACCTTTTATTTTCAGTATTCTAGATGCAAATGCTTTATTAGTATATCATTAGCAAATATTTGTCCCAACCTGTGGCTTGCTTTTCATTTTCTTAATGTTTCCTTTTGAAGAGAAGTTTTTAAATAAGATGAAGTATATTTTATCATTTTTTAAATGTATTGTGCTTTGATATCAGTCATAAAATATGTTTGCCTAAGCTAAGGTTATAAAGACTTTCCTTCCTATTTTTTTCCAGAAGTTTTCGTTCTTAGGTTTAGGTCTGCGTTTCATTTTGAATTACTTTTTGTTTATAATGTTAAATGTGAGGGCCTAGGTTCATCCTTATTTGCAGAGGGATTTTGGAAATCGTTCTGGTGCCATTTGTTGAAAAGACTATCCTTTCGACATTAAATTGCCAGGGCACCTTTTTTGAGAATCAGTTGAAACCATAAATGTAATGGTCTGTTTCTGGATTCTCAGTTCTTCCACTGATACATATTTGTGGGCCTTAGATTTCCTTTGTGAGAAATTTTTAACGACTAATTCAGTTTCTAATTATAGATCTATTCAGGTTTTCTGTTTCTTGATTTAGTTTTCTTAAAATATGTCTTTCTAAGAATTTGCCCATTTCATCTAACTTGCCCCATTTATTGGACATAAATATGTCCAGTAATAAACTGACATTTATTTTAGGCATAATATTTCACACAGTGACTTACTATGTGTATATACTAATTGCATGACATACTGAAATATTTTGTGATCTCTAGATGCAGTCTCAAAAGTCCAAAACTGTTATCCAGTGTAGACTGATGAAATTAGTTGATTTGGTTTCTCCCTCTCTTGTATTCAAGAGCTAGTGACTAATAAAATGGATCTTTCCTTATAGGGAAGATTTTCTTTCCTTAACATGTTTTTTGTTTTTAAATCATTTAATTCTTTTTAAAAGAAATTTTGTTTGGAAAAACACCTTTTTCTTCTATGTAACTAAGTAACATTCTACTGTTTCATCTCCAGGTTTGAGTTCTGGGAAGATTTTGAAGAAGACCATGGGAAAGGGAGAGAGAACGGCTACCAGAGTCTTCATAAGGTGCTAGAGCCTTTCCTTCTCCGGAGAGTCAAAAAAGATGTGGAGAAATCCCTTCCTGCCAAAGTGGAGCAGATCCTCAGGGTGGAGATGTCAGCCCTTCAGAAGCAGTATTACAAGTAAGTCATGGGCTGGATTAGGCCTGACGGGACTGAGGTCAGTACCACGAGACCATGGGATGGACAGTTTGCAGATCTCTTGTGTCTTTCAGTGATGCTGCAGCACAGACTGAAGCAGCAATTTATCTATGGTCAGAGGACATCTTACTATCCCTGCTTTTTTATTTGGGTGAGAGGGTGTCCAGTACTTTCCATTATGGAAGTGGTCTGAAGTATGTGTGAATTCTTGGTGCTAATCCCCCTGCCAGTAAGCAGGCTCGTCTATATACTTCTCTGCCATTCGCTCAGTCATTTAAGGTTCTGAGATAATGCCAGGTGTTCTGTAGATTCCAGGGACACAAAGACGAATGGAATGTGTTCTTGCCAGAGCCTTGCTGTGTAATAGGGAAGAGAGATGAGAGACAATTAAAAGAGCGTTGTTTGAATTGAGCGTGTGCAGGGACTGTGGAAGTTGAGAAGGAAAAGTTCTGAAGGCGAGGGCGCTCCCGGTGGCGTGGGCAGCTTATGCCTTGGTATAGGTCACGATGTGATGGAGGCAAAGTGGTGGGCTTGGGACGGAGTAGTATCTCATGTGCTTGTCATGCATGGCCTTTCGTTCTGATGATTTACAGTTGGATCTGGAATAATTGTAACTAACTGTATTGCCATCAGAATTACAGCCTTTTAAAGTGAGGAGTTTGGTAATCTTAATATTCCCTGCTTGTTCTTAATTAATAGATAAGTGAATAAGAACGAGATTTTAATTTTCAAAAATTACTATCTGACCGGCTTGCCTGACACTCCCTTGATTTTAAAACATTTTTGTAATTATGGGAGTTCTCAAATACCATGTACAAAAATAGAAGAGAATGGAGTCATGTACCCATCATCCAGCTTCACCAGTTACCGACTCACGGCCAATCTTAGTTCATCCAAATCTTCTTTTGTGTCCCCATTTTTACCCCTATGTCACTTGAAACATATTCCAGGTACATAGCATAAGGGTCTTTATATGTCTAAAAGATAGGGACTCTTTTAAAAAAGAGTTGAGCAAAAAAAAATAAAACCCCCCAAATAAAATTTAGGAAAGTCCCCCCAAGCTTGTAGACCAGATTGGTGGCTGCTGTGCGGCGGGTGAAATGGTTCAAAAGGCACAGGCTCCCGGTTATAGAATGTTATGTCGTGAGAATGTAATGGGCAGGATCATGACGACAGTTATTAAGAGGGCAGATTAAAAACATCTTCATCACAAGGGAAACAAATTTATAACCATGTGGTAACATATGAACTGGACTTACTGTGGTGATCATTTTACAGTGTGCACAGATGTGGAATTAAACTGTGTATATCCGAAAGTAATGGAATGTTGTATGTCAGTTACACATCCATTTTTTAAATAAGAGTTACGCATAATATCGGTACTGTCATCAGTAATTTCTTAGTATTTTTAGAATGCCCAGTGAGTGTTTACATTTTTTTGGTTGTCATAAATAGGTGTACACAGGCACCTGCTCACACACATGTTGCTTGTTTGCACTGGGATCTAAATAAACTCCATACATTGTGTTTGGTTGGCTTGTCCCTTTTTAACCCATTTCTCCCCCATCCTTCTAAACTCTTTGAGTGAAAAAACTGAGTGTATGTTGTCTAGGTTCGCCCCACAGCCTTAATTTTGCTGAGTCCAGCTCTGTGGCATCATTTCCTACACTGCTCTGGACACTTTGATTCCTGTGCGGTCAACAGACGAGTGTAGAGGGTTGCTTACAGATGCACTGTCTGTATTTCATAGAATACCCCAGCTCTCTATTTGTTGACTCTAATAGTATCATTGTCGTCTATAATTTGCAGATGGATCCTGACCAGGAATTATAAGGCTCTTGCCAAAGGAACAAGAGGTAGCACATCTGGTTTTCTGAATATTGTGATGGAACTGAAAAAATGCTGCAACCACTGCTACTTGATTAAACCGCCTGAAGAAAACGAAAGGGAAAATGGACAGGAGGTTCTTACGGTACGTGCTTACCTTGCTCATGTTACTTTCTCAAGATGGGTTAGTTTCTGTAGGTGCTTTTTATCAAAGTGACCTGAGGGGTGTCCAACCTTTTGGCGTCTCTGGGCCATGCTGGAAGAAGAAGAGTGTCTTGGGCCACACATTAAATACATTGCAACATGTAATCACAAAAAAATGTAATAACGTTTTAATTAAGTGTATGATTTTGTGTTGGGCCACATTCACAGCCATCCTGGGCCCCGTGTGGCCCGTGGGGCCACAGGTTGGACACCCCTGGTACTAAGGCATCGAAAGATGCTTTAAAATAGGTGAGAACAGTTAACAGAGCTAGGAAAACTCTGAAACCATTGTGGCGTCAATAACAGGTAAAGAGCATTTCAGGAATTGCTTGTCAGCCAGGTTACAGAGGGCTTCAGAAAGCTTAAATGTGATTTTAAAAATAGGAACTTGTAGAGAGGAAGGGCAGACTGAAGTATTTCGAACATTGGAATGTCTTTTCAATTTTCAGTCCCTGATCAGGAGCAGCGGGAAGCTGATTCTGTTAGATAAACTGTTGACAAGACTTCGAGAAAGGGGGAACAGAGTCCTCATCTTCTCCCAGATGGTGAGAATGTTGGATATCCTGGCTGAGTACCTGACAATTAAGCACTATCCTTTCCAGGTAAGGATGCTCAGTACTTGGACTCCCTCCTTCCTGCCCTTCCTCTGGGTTCCATGCTTTGTTTGCTGAATTATCCTACTGTGGAGAACAAGAGTTTTTATGCTTGAAACAAACTGAGATGAAGGTTCCCTGCCTTTTTTCTTCCATGTGTTTATGGTAATCCTACAATGAAAATGGTCACGTAAAGATCATTTTTTCCTTTTTGGGCAGTGAGAGGATGGGATGAGAAAAAGGGACACTGGGCAAGAGAAAGTCTGTTAGATGGTGTCTGGCATCTCCAGGTCTGGTGAAGGTAGAGAGGAATGAGGAGCAAACCCGATTACAGAAACCGAAACCCTAGAAAGAAAAGGAGAGGTGAGAGCGTGGAACCCCTCCTCCGAAGGCGGCGGACCTGGCCGCGGGGCTGGGAACGCAGCAGGGCCATGTGCTTGAAACCTGCTGGTCCCTGGGGCAGGTGGGGCGGCCCCCTTTCCTGCTGCAGATGTTCATCCTCATGCAGTGATCTCGTATGAGATTAGGAAAACAAGAGTTTCTTCAGCATAATATTTTTCTGGGCATAAGGCTATGCAGAACTTAATTCTGCTCTATCTATAGACATGTCTGCAACCTACCTTGACTGTTGGCATAATATTTTTACAATGCTTTGATTTTTAAGATGTATTAAAAAATTTTTTTCTCTTTAACTTTGACTAGATGGACTATTTTACCCACTCACTTAGCGATGTTGGTATTAAAGAAACTTGGAGTCAGTGATTCACTCCTAAGAGGGCTGAGCTTTAAAAAACTAACTTACAGATTGTCTTTCAAAATGCCCTAGGAGGCATTACTGTATCCCTCACATCTGGTGTGGTGTTTTAATAGCTCTACTAGAATATAGTTTAGTCTGCATTTAGTGGTTATTATCAAAATATAGTACACTATTTTATGCATTGGATCCCTGTGAGTTTTTTCAGGTAATCATGTGATATCAAGTCAAATAATGCATTACTTTTTTGTCTAGGGAAGTAAGTAGGCTGGAGTCCATTCAGTTTTATCATATTTGCTTTTTTTGATTTCAAATGTAGGCACTTAACCTGCCATTTAAACTTACCTATTGTCTAAGGCTTCTTCATCAGAAAGAAGGAAGGGGGTCCCCATGTGTGATTCTACTTGGATTTGGGTGGCTTTGGGGCTCGTAGGCAGAGCTGTGAGCTGGGGAGACGTAGGTCCTTGTATAGACTGCTTTTCATTTTACATATGTGGTTTCTCTGTGATGACATCTTGTTTTTACTCAGAACTGCCCTGTGCTCTAATAAAAGCATTGTGTGTCTTAGTAAATGCCAGGGGCTCTCTTGAAGATGCATTTTGGCTGCTTGAACTTGGCTCTCATTTTAGAGTGAAATTTTTGGAAAAGCTGGGATGTATAATCAGCTTAATTTTTAACATTTTTAATGTTATGGCAAAATGTTTTTCAAACAAAAGGATGAAAATAATTTTTTCATTTCTGTAGCCCTTAATAACTGGGCAACTTTTAGCTGCATTTGCTATGAAGCATTATTTTTCTGTAGGAGCTAATTATATGGTAACCAGGGGGTAGTATTTCCTTGTCTTTTCAGCACCCGCAGATGCAGAGGCAGACAGCCTCGAAGCATAGCTTGGTTGCCTCCTTTTCCGAATAAGTCTTGGCAGCCATTCTGATCCTTGGATAAACCCAGATAGCCCTTTGATTCAGAAGCTTCTGACCTTGAGTTTGTAATGGGAGAGCTTGGGGCAAGTAGAGTGTGGGGCTTAATTAAGCACAGCCCCAGACAGCACATTGCCAGTGCATTCCAGTTATTTTTACCCAGTTGGTGCTGCGCTGATAAAGGTTGCAAGCCTGGGGATCTATTCTGAGTGTAGCTGATCTTCCTACCTTATGATTTCCTTGCGGTTTATTTTTACAGCGTCTGGATGGTTCCATCAAGGGAGAAATCCGAAAACAAGCACTGGACCACTTCAATGCGGATGGTTCTGAGGTACACCATGCATGGCTTTGCTACGGGGACAGCTTGGGCTCTGTATCAAGGGCAAGCCCTTTTGGCTTAATGTTTCAGAAACAATTCACAGTGCAGTTCTCTTCGTGAGAAGGAGATGAGAAATCACTAACATAAAAGATGCCTCTTAATTTTGTGTTCACTCCAGGAAAGCAAATGCATGCTTGTTCCTCTCCCCTGGTGTGGATTAATGACATTTGTTCTAATACCAACTGAGTTTTCTCTGGTGATTTCCAGATACCAAGCTTCTGGGCCTAGGAGAGAGGGCAGCCAGGCAAAGGTCGGGGAGGGCTGGCCCGTAGGCTAATTTTGACAGATATGTTGATATCAGGAGGTTTCAGTCTGTACTTTTTTGGTGACTTTTTGTCTTGAAAAGTTCATTTGCTGTGCCTGAAATTTGTTGGAGCCTGGCGCGATGTGACTTAATGACCTTGCTTTGACTAACAGCAACATTTATTTACTGTAGTGTCTAGCTTGGATGTGGTGGTATAGAGTATTTTGCTTTTAGACGTACAGGAGAGCCACTTAGGACAAGTTGGAATCCATTGTAATATTGTACTTTGTGCATGTCAAACTATTAGGTGCCATGGAATTGGAGAGAGGTGGGGAAGAAGAGGTTTTGTGTCGGCAGCGGGGAAGGAAGCTGCGGAGAGACCCAGGGTCAACGTAGAAGTGCTCTGGAGAGGACTTGGGAAGCCTGGGCCACTGTTTTGTATAAATAGAATGGACTTGGCTTCCTGCTTTCCGAAGAGCCTTACACACACTCAGTGTCCGTATCTTGATCCAGAGTGACGTGCCTTCTGCCTCGAGTTGCATATAGTCCTAGTTAAAGTGTAGTTCCCTGACTTCTCCAGCCTGAAATTTTAGTTCCTGGGGAGCTTTGGGCTCTAATCTCTTCAGAACCAAGGCTCTGAATAGTTATGGAGAGGAGGAACTGAGTTATTATTTCTAAACACATTGATAATCTCATTGCCGTTCCTCCTCTCTCTCCTCCCTGTTTCCTCAGCTGTAAAACTGTGGTAATTCCAGTACCTACTTCATGATACCGCTGTGAGGAGTAAATGAGATAATCAGCCCACAGCACTGAGCACATTGCCTGGCACATAGTAAGCACTCCGTAAATGTCAGCTGTTCTCGTAGTATTTATTGAAATTGTTTTTTGTGATCCCTGCTCTGAGTTTAAAAAAATAGTATGAGTCAGATGTTTCATGTCGCCTTTTCTCAGAAAAAAGACAAAAATTCCTTTTTTTAATAGCTCTCAATTGATCCCCCTGCCTCATGGCTACATATAGAGTACAGGTTCTGTACCATTTTCTACAAATTTCAGTGTTTTTAACCTAATTATAAAAGAATTAAATACTTGGTCATTGGGGGAAACTATATGCACAGTTAGAAAATTTACAAGATGGCAAGGAGTACAAAGTAAAAGATTGTACAAAACTCCCATCCCAGAGACAAATTGCTGTTTATTCCTATCATTTGGGTGTGTTTCCATTCAATACTGAGTGAAACCATTTATTTCTTTATATCTTTACCTGATTGGGACCATGTTGTCACCTTTCATTTAAAATTATACTCTGAGCATTTTCCCCTTGTCATTAAAGATTTTAAAAATTTTAAATTTCTAATATTTTCTCATGACCGTACCATTATTTATTTAATCGCTGTATTGTTGCATGTTTAGGTAAGAGGATATGAACATTTAAAAAAGATTTCTGATATATTTTGTTAATTTACTTTCCCCAAACAATTGATATTCATACTGTTTGTGTTTGAATATTTCCAGTTTTTACCTCATCCTTAGCTTCATTGAATTTCATAATTTTTAACCTCTGCTAATTTGGTAATAGACATAAATACCATCTTATAATTCATATTATCTTTGATAAAGAGTGACTTTGAAAATAGCTTATATGATCACTCAGACCCCAGATTTTGTTTTAAGTTTTGGATATCTCATTCAAAAGTATACTGTTTACCTGTAGGTGTTCTTAGAATATCATGTTGCTTGGTATTTTTGCCAAGGATCACAGAGTATGTGCCTCAACATCCCTATTAATCAGTTCTTTATTGGAATTATTTACTGTTAGCGTGAGACAGCTGTATCCATTTTTATTCCTATGGCATGATACTGGCCAGTGTGACTCTGGCTAGAGCATGGAAAGTGTGTCATGCATCTATTTGTAAATAAAATGTACCCATTTATTAAAACATAACTCAGCCCTGACCGGGGTGGCTCAGCTGGTTGGACGTCATCCCACAGAGCTAAAGGTTGCCGGTTTGCTTCCTGGTCAGGGCACATGCCTGGGTTGCAGTCCCCTATTGGGGTGTGTACGAGAGACAACCGAAGGATGTTTCTCACTTATATCGGTGTTTTTCCTCCTTTCTTTCTCCCTCCTTTTCCCCTTCTCTAAAAATAAAAACTAAAAAAAACCCTCAGAGTTTTTGAGTGCCACTCGTGTGCCAGGAAGGTGTCAGCCTTTGACATCCATGATCAAACTCCCAGTAAATAGAAACCTGACTTCTGTTTCTCCGGCTCACGCCCTGTATTCTCTGCGCCGTGCCCGGGAGTTTCTGAGCACTGAGGCGTAGGCAGGCGTGCTGTGCCTGCCCAGTCTCCGCTGTCACTGGCGTGAGAACGGGAGTGTGCCAGTGGTGCCGGGGCTTCCCCACACGCGGCTCTTCGGCCACACCCGCTCTGGGTTCACGGTGCCTGTTCTGTGGGGGCGGCGGCCGCCCTGCTTCTCAGCAGTTCCATCGTGTGGTCTCTCAGTTCGGTGTTTCTGCTTCCTCGTCAGCCTAACAAGTGGAGGGACGTTTATGGAACCCAGCGCCCTTGTTTATCCTGACTGCCTTCCATGGCACAGTGCACCTCCCCCTGGAAAATCAGCATCTCGGCCACTTGATAATTAAGTTTGGTTTTTGTTATTGCTTGTGTGCTAGTGTTAGTCAGGTGCGAACACAAATTCTGTTGCTGCTGTTGCCTTACCAGATTCTACTTTACTCCTTAGTTCATTGTACTGACTCTTACCTCTTAATTGAATGAAAATTCACCCTGCCATCAAGTCCCTGACATTCTTGTAGCCTCCATAAAGTTTGTCCATCATATCTCACTTTTCTTCACACCTGCAGGGGTTTCCAGGTGTAAGGGCTTATTGGACTGTGAAACTGTTTCTGAGAAGGCCACTGCATAAAGTAGTATATTGCATTGTGTACAGGACTTCTGTTTCCTGCTCTCGACAAGGGCTGGTGGCCTGGGAATCAATTTGGCTTCAGCGGACACAGTCGTCATCTTTGACTCTGACTGGAACCCCCAGAACGACTTGCAGGCACAAGCCCGAGCCCACAGAATTGGTCAGAAGAAGCAGGTCAGTGGGCAGGGTCTGCATAGGGCGTGGGGCAGGGGAGAGGAGGCACTCAGGCCCTTCAGGATGTTTTGTAAAATGATTTCTTCCTGTTTAGCTCCATTTGCCAAGGGGAGTTGTGTCTTCATTAGTTAGTGCAGAGAAGTGTCTGTGGGGCCAAGATGAGCCTATTAAGGAACACTTCTCTTTTGCTGTTTAAAAAGCGCATCACCCATGACTCTCTAGTTTACTCTAAGAAAGACATATGATGAATTGAGAACTGAAAATTCCCTGTTTTAATATGGAAAAATTGTTAAATATTCTACTTAACATCATTGGAGATGGTGTATTTTGTATTCTAGATAACCAATCCTAGCTCTGAGGTATGTTGGGAAAAATACATGCTTATTTCCTTTGTATATGAATTTCAAAGTTGGCTTTAGTGTTGGGTAACTCATAAGTTTCGTACTCAACCAAAGATCCAGTTTTAGTGAAATGGATTATTTAGCAAGACTTTTATTATTAGAACAAGGCTATTCCTTAAAGGCAGTTTCGTTTAAAAAATGTAACCTGCTGCAGATAGAAAAATACTGCCATCTCCTTAAGCTGTCTGCTTGGAGGGTGGCTTCTAGTCATTTTATGGTGCTAGAGACCAGATCTTTTTGTCATTTCCCCTCCTGGATGTATTTAGATGGGGGTAACTTTATTTTTTGGTGTGATCAGGCATAAGCCTAACCTTTCTTTTCCCTATAGGTCAATATTTACCGCCTGGTTACGAAGGGGACCGTGGAGGAAGAGATCATAGAACGAGCCAAAAAGAAGATGGTATTGGACCATCTGGTGATTCAGCGCATGGACACCACTGGCCGGACGGTCCTGGAAAACCACTCGGGAAGGTCCAAGTGAGTGCCCGAGGGGCGGGGGGGCGGCAGCCACGCTGGTTTCACAGCAGCATTTGGCGGTGCTCGTTCTTCCAGGAGCACTTCGGACAGCAGATGTGAGGCCTTTGAGTACCTGGAAAAAGCCAATCTAAGATTTCAAGAAGAGAGCACTTCATTTTGTTTTCCCTATTTCTTCTTCTTCCTTCGCCTTCCTGTCAGCCCTTTGCATATGTGTGTTCTTGCCTTCTCTTTCTCCTTCTCTTGCCCTCTGTGTGTGTCTCTCCCCTGTCCCTCTCGTGCCTTGTGCGATTGGCTCTCCATGTGGCATATGACACAGCGGCAGTAGCAGCTTTCATCCTGGCACAATGTTGTCTTGAACTTTTCACCAGATTGCAGTGGCAGCTGTTCTCTTAAAATTGGTAAAAATGTTTGTGTGGAAATTGTTATTTTTCCTATTGAAACAAAAGGAAGGGAGTGAAGTTTTGCTGATCTTTATTTGGAAGCACAACTATTTCTTTTAAAGAATTTACATTTTGACCAAATTGTTGAGTGCATTCTGTAGTGGTCTTATAGCTTTGTTACAGGTGGAATCAAGTGATTTTTCCTAAATGGGGTGTTTTCAGATAATTTTCCATTATAGAACAGCTTAGATAGGAGAAGCTCAGTTCTCTTATTTTGGACCAGAGGTAAGGAGGTTGAAAATTCATGGTGAATGGTAACTGTCTGAATTAAAGGACAGAGAGAACTCTATTCTTTCATGTAGCTAACAGCCTGTCTCGTTTAACCATGTAAGAGATGAGCCAACAGGAAAATAACTTCTAGTATTCTGCTAGGTTGGATTTACCACCACAGTCCCATCCTGCGGATATACGTAAAATATTTGAGGATCATTTTCCTTATGGGAGAACGTACATTCTCGTCAGTGATTTGACCCCCTAACGGATGATAGAACCCCACAGAGGTTACTTGACATTCCTAAGGGATTACAACTACATTTTGCTTTTACAGTTCAAATCCTTTTAATAAAGAAGAGCTGACGGCTATTCTGAAATTTGGAGCAGAGGATCTTTTCAAAGAACTTGAAGGGGAGGAGTCAGAGCCTCAGGTAATTAACAGTCAGGGGAAAAAATGTCTTTTGACAAGCATCAGTGGTGAAAGTTTTTTGGAAGAGATTTCTGAGTCCATGTTACAGGCTCCTGTATAGAAGCAGTAATGACTTCAAGGGTGTGGCTTTTTGGTTTTTGATTTTTCTACTAAAGCTCAAAGCTCTTACTAAATTGAATAGGAAAAAAATAAGAAACACACTTGAAGATTCTCTTTGGCCTTTTTTTTCCCCCCAATTTTATTTCTTGTAGTTTCTGAAGTTTGACCTTATTATTTGTATAAATGATAGCTTGAAACTTTAAATGAAAACGATGTAAAGCTGGGACAGTAAAAGAAAGGTAACAATGGAATATCAGAGAAGAGAACTGATGTATTCGCACCAGACATTTTCCGCACGCGCTGTCCACTGTCACCTTGCTGCCATGTTTGTATTCCTGTTCTTCTGTTAGGAAATGGATATAGATGAAATTTTGCGCTTGGCTGAAACCAGAGAAAACGAAGTGTCAACCAGTGCGACAGATGAACTCCTGTCACAATTTAAGGTATGAAAGTCATTGTGGGAGAAGGTCCTTAGCATTGGTTCATTAACCAATAATAGCTAATGCCTGTAGTGCTTTCTGGGTGCAAGGCACTCTGCTCTCCGTTTACATGAACTGACTCACGTCCTCGCTGTCGTTCTCGGGAGTTGGTGAGTGTGTTCTGCGTGTAGAATCTATAGTCCTCCCCATGCGGGTAACCACTGGCGTGGTCCATCCTGCCCAGAGTGAGTGGGCGGAGGAGAAGAAGTCTGTGGCGAGGGCGTAGCATACGATGTCATGGGATAGGTGGTGGCCCAGATGGTATACGGCTCTGGGGCGGGGAGGGGAGTGTGTGTGTAGAGGGCTCATGGGAGAGACATTAATAGAATCAGATGGCAGAGAGGTCAAAGGTACAAAAACAGAAGGTGACAGGAAGCCCTTGATGACTTGGTGGGATTTTTTTTTTTTTTTATTAAGGGTGATTACAGGATGGTCAGTAGTGCCTGATATAAAAGAAAATTAAATAAGATCAGGACCAAATGCAGAGGCTGGGCACCAACACTGAGTTATTTAAAAACTGGTGAAGGAGGCGAGTGAAGGTAATCTGTATGATAAAAGACAAGGTTTTTTTAAAAGATGTTACCATGTCTGTTGGTTGAGCAAGGGATTTCATATGGAAGGTTCTAAGGGAAGAAGGAAAATTTGATGACACATTGCCTCAGAGGAGACTGGAAGGGGTGTGATCAAAAGCGCAGATGAAGGAGTTGGCCTTTGGAAGGAAAATGAAAGTGCACTTTAGGGAGAGATGTGGGAGTTCCAGTTGGTGACCTTAAGTACCAGCAAAATAAGCGAGGTGTTTGTGGAGAAGTGGAAAAGATTTGGGGCAGCCACGGGTGGGGCCAGGGGTTACGGGGAGGCACGTGGTAGGGAGCGGAGCTGGATTTAGAAAACAGGGCCTCCGCTGGAGCCAGCCACCGGGCCCACAGGACTCTCTCCAGCTACCCTCGAGGTCGGAGAAGCCGGGTCGGTTGGCGGTACCAGGGTGGCAGCTTGGCTCGGGAGGCCCAGGAGAGTCAGAGTGGCAAAGGCTTCCCAATTTTAAGTGGGAACGTGGCCGAAAGGGTAGGCCATGCATGGGCTGGTTTCATGCAGGTTAGAGAAGCCGGGGACAGCGATGGTTAAGCGTGGCAGGCCCACTAGGACTGCAGGGGAAGTGGGTGCATGTGTGGAAGGGATGCAGTATGTAAGGAGGTCAGGGTTGGCCACAGGTAGAGGTCGTCTCATGGGAGACTGGGGAGGAGCTGAGTGGATGGCAGAGCTCTGCTTTCCGAGTGCATGTGTTGGAGGGTAGAGGCAAATGATTGGTGTTTGAGCGGGGTTCTCCTCCTGCGAGTGCTGCTCCTTCCTTAAACAGAAGTGATCTTCATGATGTGGCCTTGGTCAGAATGTTATATGAGTATTTAGGTGTAAAAATTTCTACATCCTGCAGATTCATCAGCAGTCACGTGACTGGTGACTCATGCCTTTCTAAGGCCCTTTTGGCAATTATGTTTCAGCACCTGGGCAAGCGATTTGGTGGAAGGAGGAATCTGCACGCCCTGCTTTTTTGGGAGCGCTTCACTGAGTCAGCTCATTTGTCCCAGTCATTTTTTTTTGTTACCCTATTTTAACATGTTGGAAACACAGCAAACATTTTTTGAGATCATTTGAGATTTCCATTTTCTTAAGTAATAATAACCAATACTTGCATAACTTCTGTGCTTCAAGCACTGTTTTAAATGCTTCACGTATATTAACTTTTAAAATAGTAGATGTGTTATCTTCATATACAGGTGAGGAGACTAAGGCGCAGACAGAGGGGCTCCGTAGATGTCCTAAGGCCACACGTACATGGAGTTGGGATTGCATCTTAGGCAGGTGGTCTTGCCCTTACCCATCGTGCCACCCTTGAAAAAGTTCAGTTCCCAGTGAACGAACTTACAACATGTAAATGCAATATTGGCATTTATAACAATTGTTATTATTTTCATTGGGCTGTTTTTGAGTCAGATCTAAAATAATTACAAACAGTGCTTAATTTAAAAGATTGGTCAGATGGTTCCATTTATACACAAAACCAGAGAACTGTTATATTTGCAATCTCAGAAATTACACCTCCTGTTTGTTGTGGAATTTTAAAAATCTGATTGTGAAGATCACAACCTCTATGTTGAAAGTTAGAGTTCATTTTGAAAGGAGGTCATAAAGGTCTGACTTCACCGTCAGCTCCAAGTGGCTTTGAGGAAAGTTACCCCAAAAGCCTTTTTGTACAATACTTCGATACAGTCGTAAAGTCCAGGTGGGAAGGGAGGGAAGGAACGTAAACCCAGGCTGCTGCTCAGAGGCGGGCTAGAGCCGGGTGTTTCTTTGTAGCCAGGGTCTGAGTCTGGAATGCATTTTTAAGCATGTGAATTACTACATAAGTTTAGCTTCTGTATTATTGATAAACAATAACAGAACTAGTTGGCTAGATGTTAGTGCTTTGAGTTACGCATTGTTTCAAAAGAGTTCTATTCAGTAGCAATTTATCATTTATAGAACCATAAGTTAATATTGAATTAGCATTAAGTATTCAGCATTTTGTAATCTGACTAAATCTAAAATTTTTAGTTAGCATGATATTAGAAAATGTGTATGATTTAACATCATATATTTCTTTTGTCATTGAATTTATTGGGGTAATATTGGTTAATAAAATTACAGGTTTCTGTGTTCAATTCTATAATACATCATCTGTATTAACATATGTTTCAGTAGAACTTACAAGACAATTTCTATGTTTATATCTGTTTTTCTACTTTTTTGGTAAAATTTTTGGTGAACTTGAGTATTTGGCAGGTTGATTTCTGGGGGATAAAGGAAAGAGATGAGTAGAAAATTGATTCTTTGATTATGTTATAGCACAGGACTCCTGTATTATTCATTGTGACTTACCTAGATGAAAAACACTGCATGAGTTGGTGTGTTAGTACATAGTATTCGGGAAATAGGGAAATGTCAGCGGTCCGTTTGTGTTCAGGTTGCCAACTTCGCCACCATGGAGGACGAGGAAGAGCTGGAGGAGCGCCCTCACAAGGACTGGGATGAGATCATTCCCGAGGAGCAAAGGAAGAGAGTCGAGGAGGAGGAGCGGCAGAAGGAGCTAGAAGAAATTTACATGCTGCCTCGAATTCGGAGCTCCACTAAAAAGGTGACCAAGTGAGATGAAAGAGACGTACCTCCTCCTAGGCTCTGACGGCTGCGGAAGTGCTGATTGTTCCAGGAAGGGGCCTTGCATTGTTGCCCAGACCAGGGAGGTTCCAGGGCAGAGACTTGGGAGGCCTAGCAGAGGAACGGGGGACAATGCCCAGGGATCGGGAGCACCCCGGGGAGGCATTTCATTGCTGCACGTGGGGTCTTTGTGCAGCGGCAGAACAGGGATTGGAGTTGAACAGAGTTTGCATTTTGCCGTTGAGAATAGACCCAGTAATCCTGACAATTTATTTCTAACTGGCAAACCTCTTTTTGCCTTTAGTGTTTGTTCTTGTCACTTGGTATGAATACTTAAAAGAGATTATAGAACTGGCTTGACAGCTGACAAAGTACAGCTTTTGATAGCATTTGTGGGCACTATCAAATTGGATTTTTACAGCATTGCAGTAGACAGTTACTACCCAGTTTGTTGGAGATAACAGACTTGAGTTTGTCTAAGATCTCAGTAAATAAGTATTAGCAAATAGCCACTACTATTCACTGAGGACTCACTGTGCACCAGGCATAAGCTGGTGCATTTTACACTTACGGATTCATTTCATCTTTACTAAAACACTGATTATAGATACTATTATCCCCATTTTACAAATAGCAAGCAAAGGCACAAAGAAGTAACTTGTCCAAGGAAGTCAACATAAATCCCCAGTCCCAGTACCTTTATTCTGATTTACTTCTTGGGACACAGAGCTCACACTTGTCTGGGAACGCGACTGTCCCAGTCAGGCCTGCCTTCGTGGCATGGCATCTGCCGCCTCATTTCTCGAAGAAAAATGGACTCGTCTGATGTGACGGGAAGTTTGAGTCCCAAAGAACTGTGAGGGGCTGGTCTCGGTCCTTAGAGCTCTCGGGCCTGGCGCGTGCTACAATGCGGCTTTGCCCCTCCAGGCTCAGACGAACGACAGTGACTCTGACACCGAGTCCAAGAGGCAGGCCCAGAGGTCCTCTGCCTCCGAGAGCGAGACGGATGACTCTGACGACGACAAGAAGCCGAAGCGCAGAGGGCGCCCCCGGAGCGTGCGGAAGGACCTGGTCGAGGGGTTTACGGACGCCGAGATCCGCAGGTTGGTGGAGGGCCCCCCGACCCCCGCCTGGCCTTGTCGGGGAGGGCACGCCGTCGGCGTGGGGAGGGCAGGACAGGCTGACCGTGCACCGTCCAGGGGTGCTTCTCCTTCTCGATGTTATTTTGAAGGAAATCCCAAATGTATGATTTCAGATGTGAAATGTTTTGATGTATATCAAGGAGAAATGTAGAGTTGAGGGATAACCCCCAGGTTCACTGCCACATGTCATACTTTCCTAATCCTTGTGTCCCCACTGTCACTTTCTGATTGTTTCTTAGCTATTGTTAGGTTCACTCCTACTTCCTTCAGTCATCAGCCCCTGATGGGTTGTCACATTTTGCTCTTTATTGACAGCGCCAGTTCGCTGGTGGGGCGTGGGTAGGTGACACCCAGATGGGCTGCGGGCACGGTTTCGGGCGGAGACTCGGAGAAGGGCCGGCTGCGTTTGCGGCTGGAGGCCAGGGCGGGCAGCGGTCGGCACAGTTTCCACGTAGTTTTGCCTAAGCAGCTTTAAGTCATGTATTTATTTTACTGTATCTCATTCCCAGAAATATTTGAGGCAGTTCTAAAAATCTCACAGTTGTATTATTGACCAGAAAGTAATGAAAAATATTGTGTTATGGAATTGAAAGTAACAGTAGTGGACTGAATAGAACAGTTAGCTGTTTGGGGGTTTTTATCTTCAAAGTTGTGGTGATTGAACTGTATAGTGCATGAACACATACCTTCCAAAATGGATAACGTTAGAGTTAAGCCTCTGTTCCTAGTTATGTGCCTAAGCAGTTTCATCATGATCAGTCACGAGAATAAAGTTGACCTTTTGTTTGAATAGATTGCCAGCACTCGGTATTTTAAGTTGGCCATTTGCAAAGGCATTCAGCACTCATTCAGGGCCTGTTGTAAGGATTGGGCCCAGTGTATTTTTGACAGTTTATATGGCTTACTCATATATAACAAAGGCTATGTTTGTATTAATATAGCTAAAGCCTTGGAGTTTTTTTTTTTTAAATGTGTTTTGTTGCTCATCTCCTTAGGTTCATCAAGGCATATAAGAAGTTTGGTCTCCCTCTTGAACGGTAAGCTTAGTAATAGTTCTTTATCTGCCTCTCTTTGACTTTTATTTATAGCAGGAGTGGTTTTTTTGGCGGGGGGCGGGGTACTATTTCTACTTAAGGTCTGGCACCTTTTGACAGACCGATTTTTAGGCATTACACTATATTCACACGCTCCATATGACTTAGAGATCAAAAACATATTGTAGAAGTTCCCGTACTTTGCTTCTGGGAACATTGTGATGAATGAAAGTAGGCTGGAAAAAGGAAAGTGGGCACAGAAGCAGCAGACCAGTGCCATACTGTTTTCAGCACTAACCTGCCACCATTACCAGGCAGCTCATTTAGTTAACAGGTTGCTGAAACCCTGCCTTTTGAAATTGGACCACGGCAAGGTATCGTTCTTTAGGAAGGGACATGAGTCATTTCGCCCTCAGTCAGGGTCACAGGGCTCTTGTCGACTAAGGAATGCCGAGAAAGGTGGCCTTGCAGGAGCAGGCCGCTGTGCGACCTGGTGGTGGTTCATGCGGCAGTAGAAGAGCGCGCGCACGCCTTGAAGTGTCCCCGTGTCTGTCTGTCCTCAGGCTGGAGTGCATAGCACGGGATGCCGAGCTCGTCGACAAGTCTGTGGCAGACCTGAAGCGCCTGGGCGAGCTGATTCACAACAGCTGTGTGTCAGCCATGCAGGAGTATGAGGAGCAGCTCAAAGAGAATGCCAGCGAGGGTAAGTCAATACACCGATTGCAGTGCGCCTCCCAAACCTGGCACTAGTCGGCTGGGCTCGCTGCTGCTATGGGGCTTCTCTTACGGGAGTAGACTTGGATCCCATGCCTCTCTGTTCCTTTGAGATGTGTATTCACTCCTGCCTTTTTGTGAGTTCCAAAGATTTACTTGCAAATGAAGTTGATTTGCAGAAGGTACAGAGTGATGAACAGGACAAATGGTTTCTTTTTATGTTGTTACAGAAAACTTAAATTGGTTTGATCTAAAGATCTGAATGGGTAAAGCTGAGCAGACACATCTGTATTTTGGCTGTCAATAAGGACTTGTAGACCACAAGTATCAGTAATTATCTTGGGTGTACATGTACCTATTTTTTGTTGTTTTTGTGACAAATTTAAAGGGTTTAGAGAATCAACTGGAGTAAAATTTTGGATGGATATTGTAAACATTGTGTCACACTGAGATTTTCATAGCACTAGAATTTGTCGTAATTGAATTTGACCTGTAGCTTATTCTCTCTTTCACACCAAAAAGTGTTTCTGCCTGTCCTCCTGCAGCAGGTGTGGGAGGTTGTGAACAGAGTTCTGACATCCTCATGCTCAAAGGACACCCTCACAGTTGCCCCTCAGACAGAGGCGAGGGTGTCGTCATTCTGATTCTCTGGGCTGTGGTTTCTTTATGCCAGTCCCTCCCTTATTTTGCCAGCCTGCACTACTCACCAGAGGCTTGTTAGCTGTGGTTAGTGGTCTGGCGCGGGAGGCAGCCGGTGTACCTGGAATCTGGGCTCCGCAGTCTCCTAGCTGCAAGGCCTGAGACAGGCGTAGCCTCTCACGGTCTCATTTGGAAAGTGGCGTAATAGCAGCCGCCTCAGAGGGTTGGGTGATTGAGTGACCCCATACAGGTAGGGTGCTTAGCTCACTCGGGCGTGGACCGCGGTGGCAGGCATCCTCGTTAACTAAAGGGGTGCTCCTGCTTTGGGGTATTCTTTTAAAGGATATTATTGAAGTCAGAAAATTTTCAAATATCTTCAATGTAGTAAAAAAATAATTTTAGGTGTAATTTCTTTTTCTTTTCTTTCTTTTTTTTTTTTTTTGGTAAAGGAAACTTCAGTGCCTTGAGTGGTTTGGACTGTGATCCAAATATGTGCTTTCATAACGCCAGAAAAACACCCAAAAGTAAACCTAAGTTCACAGTGCTTTTTCCCTGCTCCCGGGATTTTAAAAGGAATTAACTGTACTTTCCCCCCCTTGTACCTATGTGATTTCATTTACTTTTATATTTCTGATACACTTAAGAGTTTTTCTTGGTATATCCATTTTATTTTTTCCTATGCAATATATACCTGCTATATTCATTAAAAATGGTTCATCATTTCTACACTTCCTGATTTTTTTTTTAAGACCCTTATAGACTGTTACGGACACACAGTTGTAGGGTCCTGTTAGCGGACCCGGGGCTTCCTGCCCGCTGCGTTACAGCTTTGTGGTAAATAGTCTGCTGTACGTGTCCCATGGTGCACTTTCCTGTCCCACCAGCGTCGAAGGAGAATGTCTGTTTTCTCTTAGTCTCATTAACATAATATTTTCCAATTTTTTTCTTTTTCCCAACACAGTAGGGTAAAAATGGCATGTGTATTTATTTAATTTGCATCTCTATTATCACAAGTGAGCGCGAGTTTTTTTTTTCACGTTTTGAGGAATCTTCTGAATTTCCTTTTTTACAAGTCGTGTCCTTATCCTTTGTCTGCTTTTTTATTGGAGCCCAGGAAGCAGACCCAGAGAGGTGCGTAACTAAAAGCAGAAGGGGAGAAGGGATAGTCTGTGCAGATTTGGGAACACACTTCAGATTCCTGATTTTCTGAGGAGGGTCTTGCCCATTTACCACCTTTGTCCCAGCCCATCCGTGTTGTTGGGAATGGCATTTGCAAGAGAAGCTCTAGTGGATTCCAGAAGAATCCCTAAGTAGTTGTCTGTCATTTTAGTGCCATTTCACTGACTTGCATGTTTTTAAAAAAATGAGATCTTTCCTCACACGCTGAGCCATCTCCGCTCTCCCAGACCAGTGTTATTCTCGTGGTTTCAGCTGGACTCCGGTTGGAATACTGGGTTTTGTTTGTCCTCGCTGGATTATTTTAATTTGAAACAAGGGTTAGAGGAACCTTTCCATGACATCTTTTGTTCATTTCAAATGTGTTAGGTATTAGCTTGACCTCATACTTTTTCTGTAGAGATCATCTTTAAAACACTTTTAAAAAAACTTCGTGGAATGGAGTAGTTAGAAAAACAAAAGAAAAATCTTTAGCACTAATTCCTTCATAATCTTTGGTTACTTTTATTAATTTTAGAACCAAAGTTTAAAATGGGAAGATTAGAATACAATTATAAACACTCCTGGAATAAAAAAATTCTACGTCTTAAAAAAAATGAATTGTTTCGAGGTTATTTTACAAACATTAACTGAGACAGGTTTTTTGCCTTATAGGTTGTATGTTTGATTAACAGTAGACAGAAATTGAGGGAATAAGGATTTAGGGTTTTATACATGTTTTCTGTGGAACTTCAGCAAATTCTTATTTAACTAGTGCGAAATTGGTCTTCTTTAGGGAAAGGACCTGGAAAAAAAAGGGGTCCAACAATCAAGATATCTGGGGTTCAGGTGAATGTGAAATCCATTCTCCAGCATGAAGAAGAGTTTGAGATGCTGCATAAATCTATTCCTGTGGACCCTGAAGAAAAAAAAAAGTGAGTGAGCTGTATGTGCCTGTGCTCATGCGGTTGAGCTGTAAGAGAATAGACTTGACGTCATAGTTACATGTCCTTATGTAATGTTTTCATTGCCGCCTCTTTAACATGTCAGAATACTTTGTCCATTTTCGTTTGCATTTATTTCCAAATCAGAAAGGCCCCTCCCCTGATACCCTCCTGTTTTTTGAATCCCTGTAGATACTGTTTAACCTGTCGAGTCAAAGCTGCACATTTCGATGTAGAGTGGGGAGTGGAGGATGATTCTCGCCTCCTGCTGGGGATTTATGAACACGGCTATGGAAACTGGGAGCTGATTAAAACAGATCCAGAGCTCAAGTTAACTGACAAAGTAAGTAACTCTGTGATGCTGGAGGCTTCTAGAAGATTTGTTGCATATTTTTGTATGTATTTTCAACTGTTTTCTGGCGGGGGGAGCGGGGATCAACTTGGAAATTAGTACACTAGCAAATTCCTGGGATTTCATTATCCTTGGGAATATTACCGTTGGTAGTGGACTGTCACACTGTGTCTTAGAGGAAGGTGATAGGTAAAATTTTGGGGAAACTACAGGAGAAATCTTAAAATTCTGATTTTTTTATTATAGGTCAGTCTCATTGCAACAAATACCAGGGTAAGATTATTAATAATAAAAGCATCCTTCGGCCTGAGTTGTTGGCCCTTTGTTGGCAACGGTGTTTGAAACGACCGTTTCTCTCTCCTCTACACAAAGAATGAACCACCTTGGTGTTTTTTGTAATGGAATTAAACATTGGCCGTACTTCTCCCACAAAATCGAGCCTCCCACCCTATCTGTTGCAGAGCAGGCTACCAGGTAGCAAGGCCGTGCTCAGAGCTGTAAGCAGGGAAAGCTGACTGGCTCAGGTTTTAGAAGGACGCTCCATGTTGTGCTCCTGGCAGGGCTTTTCCTGGCACGTCGAATAATGCTCCTCCCACGTGCAACGTCCTAAAGAGGGTGACAGCACCCTGCCGTAAGCGCTGAGGCCAAATCCGTTGTGGCCTGAGAGGTCCAGCTGATAGCAGGGACAGATCCTGTCCTGGCATAGCTCAGTGCTCTCCGGCAATGCTCTAAGAAGCATTTTCAATCTAAAACGAAGCTTTAACCTAGCTCCAGGGATTCCCTGCTCCTGGAAGGAGGAAATCACGACGGCTGGGATGTTCTAGCAGATGAAGCCAACAAGCCCCTCCTACCTGAGTTGTTCTACCCTGTTAACAGCACAGGTAGGAGCCAGTGGGAGAGCTGGATTTCTCCATCCCATTTTGTAAAACGAGAACGGCTCATAAGGGATTTTCAGTGACTGGGAGCCATGGACATGAGATAGGATCTGAGGCTGTATCTATATCTTGGGTGGCTGGGGAGGGAAAGGACTGCTCAGCTCTTCGTCGTCTGTGTTGATCCTGATCCACTAACCGGGACGTGGGTGGTGGCGGGTGCTTCTCTTCCTTTCCTGTTGAAGATTCTGCCTGTGGAGACAGATAAAAAGCCTCAGGGGAAGCAGCTACAGACCCGAGTGGACTATTTGCTGAAGCTGCTCAGGAAGAGCCTGGAGAAGAAGGGAGCCGTGTCAGGCGGGGAAGAGGTGAGTGCGGCTGCCTGCTGGCATCCTTCAGCGGCCTGGGGCTCCAGCCCCGCAGGTTAGGGAGGAGAGACGCCCGCGGCGGCCGCCGCCCAGAGCGGCAGCCTCGTGCGTAGTCAGGTGCTGCTGCGCTGGTTCAGGCAGTGATGGTTGGCTGGTAATAACAGAAGTGCTCATTTAATTACTGACCCAGACATCTTGGTAACTTTCTTACAAGATTGTCCTGAAATAGCCCGCATTGCTCTCAGTGTCACTTGGTTCAGACATACCGCTGCTGTTTCTTGATGCTGCTTCCTGAATTTCAGAACGTTTCCAGTAACTGTCTGAATACACTGGGCTTGCCTGTTGTTACAGTTCACTCTGGGCTACTTGCAGTAATGAGTCAGGGGCAAAATGGGTAACAGGAATCCACAGTTAATGAGAAGCAGAGCTTCAGTCACGATGGCCTTACTTGCTCAGTGACAAACACCAAGTGAGTTGCCAGTGAACTCATCTGAGCTGTATCTCTTAGTTTTCCAGCTTTTCAATTCAGAGCTAAAAAGATGGCTGTCACAGTTAGAAGATACGATGAGTTAGTTACATCTGGTCCTGGCATCATCCTTTGTGTGTTATGTGGTCCTTAAGTGCTCCTAGACGTGTGCCGTTCGTATCAGTATCCCTGTACAATAAACAAAACAAGTTGTAGGGGGAAAAGTTAACCTAATTCCACACCTTGTTTTTCTTTTTTTTCCACGTAATAGCATCACATAAGTTGTGTCATTCTCCAGATAATATGTTGAGTATATACTGTAAGTTATGCTCTAGAGAGACAGATGAGGTGTGTTTATACTCACATTAGATTTCATTGAGTGGATAGACACCTTTCTCTTATTTTTAGATGCACCATGCCTCTGGGTTTTGTTTTTTTTTTTAAGTGTATTGTATTTTATATATTATCTTTATCCGTATCTTTGTACACGAGGTGATTTTCCGTCATTTGAATTACGTCTTTAGGATGAATTCCAAAAAAATCAGCAGGATTTAGGGACAGCAGGCCTAAGGCCACGGGCATTTTTGCGTGGGCAGGACCTGTGAGCGACCTGCGGGCCTCCGCCCTGGGCGTGTTGGTCCCACTCCTTTCAGTTTCCTTGTGTGAATATATGGCTGCCACTGTTTCAGAGAGTCATCGTGTTTTCTGTCCATGCTTTTAAGGGACTTGATTTGTCATTAAATCATCATCATCTCTCCCTTTCCAGGCCAAATTAAAGAAGCGGAAGCCTCGAGTAAAGAAGGAGAACAAAGCTCCCAGGCTGAAAGACGAGCAAGGGATTGACTTTTCATCTCCTCGACACTCAGATAACCCGTCAGAGGAGGGGGAAGTAAAGGTACGGGGCTGTACTCCAGTTGAGGGTTACTTTTAAGCTATGCTTGTTGTGCCGATTGGTAGAAAACCATTCCATTGAAAATCTATTTGGTGTACATGTAGAGTAGATAAAGCAGAATTTATATGTCTTTGCTTAATCAGAGAGGGATGTTAGTTGTTCATTTAAGTCAGCAGTTGCACGTTCACAGGTAATGGAAGTAAATGAAGGGAACCAAGGACGTTGCAGTGCTAAATAGCGGTTGACACTCTGCCTCGTTGTTGGGACCAGCAGGGAATGGTGGGGACACAACCAGGGAGTTCATGTACAGGGACAGCTGCTGTGCAGTTCAGTTTGTTGTTGGACCAAACAGAATTGATCTGTGGGTCAGGCTTGGCCAAGGCCAGCCAGTTTGTAACCTCTGGTCTAAGCCAAGTGGAAAGGAAACGAGCACCTTTCGGCGTTTTTCAGTGAGGGACAACTTTACGGGGTTTTATTGTGTTACTCTTCGAGTGTAATTGTGCTTCGAGATTAGCTCCAAGAGGATCAGCGGTGGGTGCAGGACGAGCACACACCCGAGCCATGCAAACATGAGTTCACACACTAGCAATCTCACCAGTTCCTAGCCGATAGCTGTCTACTCTCTGATCCTCAGTTTTTCTATTTGGGAATGGGAATGGGAATGCCGGTGTTGAAGGGTTGCTGTGAGAAAGAAAAGATGTAAGCGAAGCCTCTCCTGGCTTAACTGGTCATCACCAGAGTTTAGAATCGGGTGCGTGCTTTAAGGCTGTGTGCTTGAAAATGTGCTTTCAGGTGTAGATGCAGCGATGAGCCACTGGGGGCAGTGCTTCCTCCTCCAGAGAGGAAATGTGTCAATACAAAGTTTGTGGCCATAGCTCATAGCCCTGTTTGTCTTCTAGGACGATGGCTTAGAAAAAAGTCCAATGAAAAAGAAACAGAAGAAGAAAGAGAACAAGGAGAACAAGGAGAAACAAATGAGTTCTAGGAAAGACAAAGATGGGGACAAGGAAAGGAAGAAGTCGAAAGATAAGAAAGAGAAGGTATCTGTGTTATTCTACTTACTGAGCTGCCCGCAGCCTCTGACCTTCCCTTCTAGGATTTAGAAATAGGATGGGGGTTGAGGGCCCTGCAATCATCGTCATCTTGTGGACACATCCGAGAAGGAAGAAGGGGGCTCTCAGACTGAGGCCGGCATCTCTCCCTGCAGAGGGAAGGGAGTGTGAGAGTTTGGGCTGTTCTTCCATGGAGGAGGCCTATACTTGCTCATTTTTTCCATATTTCAGAGGGGATGTTTGAGTGAGATAGGACAGCTGAGAGAAATCTGCATTTACAGGTAACTGCTTGAGGTTATGTTCTCAGGTTCATGATAGATGAGCACAATCCATAGATGAATTTGAATATTTGAAGGGTTTAGCATTCAAACCAAATGCCATCAAGAGTTAAGCTTTTGGAATAGAATTGGGTGAAAAGTTGTGCTATTATATAACCTTCCCTTTGAGGGTTTTATGAAGTTCATTCCAAACCACAGGATTCTGGTACGGTGGCGCATGTATGCTTGCTGACTTCTAATGAAATTATTTTGTAATTAGCCTCTAATCATTGTTAAAACATACAAATAACTGCTCTAACTCTACCATGCAGTCATAACTCTAGTAGGCTTCTTGCTCTGTACCTCTGGAACGTCTCTCATAACGCATGTAAGAACAAATACGAAATAAATATCAGACTAGACTGTTTGAGAAGCCTTTTCTCCCCACTTAGCACTATATCACAAACAGCTTTCCAAGTGAATAAACACGTTAAAATCATTTTTTATAAAGAGATAGGGAAGATTCTCTATGGTTATAACAGCCTGGAAGCAGTTTATGTCACCTGATTGAAATTGCTTCCAAATTTGTAATATTATAAACCATCCTGTGACAGATGTCTTCACATTTGTGCTTCCACAGAGGTACCTTTTTTAAAAACTGAAATATTTCAAAAATAAAAGAATAAAGAATGATTTAACAAACATCCATGTATCCACCACCCAGATATTATAGCTGCTTTTACTACATAATATATAATCACAAACAAAACATGGTATTGTTTTGTTTTTAAATATTCATACATACAGCCATTGTTTTATATATGTTGTCTATATCTCCACCTTGCTGCCGCCTTTTATGGAGGAATGAGATTTATCTGTTTGGATTTATGCAGATTTTAATCATTTAGAATGTTTTTGTTAATAAAATTTTTTAGACAAATGTATAGTCATTTAGAAGCTGTTAATAAAACTTGCTACATGATACTGTACCAGATCTCTGTCAGTTTACACTTGTAACCTCTCGATGGTGTTTTTGTGCATTTTATGGATGAAGGAACAGAAGCCAAAATAGCATCAATGAATCTAAAGTTAAAATTCGTACATTTAGGTACATAAAATTGGTACGTAAAGTTGAAATGGGTACAGAATTGGGAATGATGTGTGATTAAGCTATTAATCATGTAGGTCTGGCTTCATGATGTCCCAGAGGACTTTATTTTACTTCTTTTTATAAACAGAGGCCAGCATATTTACCTGCAGTAGTGATGTGACGTAGGCAGGAAGTCCAAACCGCAGGGCAGGATGGCACAAGTGACAATGACTCCTTGTAACTCTTTTTTAAAAGCCTAAAGGTGGTGATGCCAAATCTTCGAGTAAATCAAAGCGATCTCAGGGTCCTGTCCATATTACAGCAGGAAGTGAACCTGTCCCCATTGGCGAGGATGAGGAGGATGATCTGGACCAGGAGACATTCAGCATAGTAAGTCCTGACGTTGAGGGACGCCAGCGCCCGCAGCCCCCGCGCTGGCTGAGGCTCGCCCTTTCGTAGGTCCAGCCACACAGCCTCATTCAGTCTAAGCCTCAGCATGTTACTTTGGAAACACGTAGCTTCCAAGATCGAAAGACCTGAGCCCTGGAAAAGGCTGGTAGGAAGAGATCTTCATTCTCTACTTCCAGTGAGAAAGGATTTTAGGGAAGGAAGGTCACGTCTTGTGCTTCTGGTCCGAAAGGGCTGCAGGGTCCCTTAGTAGCATCTGGAAAACAGACGCGTTCACTGAGCTAACACTGAGTAATGCCTCTGTGCAGCCCCTGGAGTTACCATGGTGCTTAGATAACTTTCTGTCCTTGGAGACTTTACACTTGAGTAGGGGGCATAGTCAGATCACTACACAAATTGTGTATGTGCTACTGTGATGGGGCAGCGGAGGAGAACCGTCAGATCCCACGAGGATCTTGGGAGAAGGGGATTTGACCCAGTCGGGATATCAGGAAGGCATGTTTAAGGAAGTGATGTTTGACTTGGACTCTGAAGGAAGAGGGGAAGGTAACGGGAGGAGGGGAGGGAAGACTGTGCCCGGCAAGGCAATGGCACACATGAAGGCCATGGGGCAGGACCCAGCATGGTGTACTGAGGAGGTGACAGAGGCCACGGTGGCCAGAGTAGCGAGAAAAGGACAGCATGGCAGGACACAAGGCTGGGGTCCCGGCCGACTTAGCTGGA
This sequence comes from Pteronotus mesoamericanus, assembly GCF_021234165.1. Lineage (NCBI taxonomy): Eukaryota > Metazoa > Chordata > Mammalia > Chiroptera > Mormoopidae > Pteronotus > Pteronotus mesoamericanus. Next base: position 7,937,257 of record NW_026555323.1, on the reverse strand, counting down.
GCAGCGGTGAAGGGGGTACCCTGCGTGCTTCCTCGTTGCGGTGGTCAGAGCTAAGACGTGGCCTCGGTTGTGGTCTTTCTCCCCACGGACAGGGCCTGTGACCGGGAGGGTGTGCAGGGACCAGGCCTCGCCGGGTCTGGGAGCAAGCCGGGTGTCGTCCGGGCCCCAGCTCCTTCCTGGGGCTGCGTGCGTGCGTCCGTGTGTCGTTGTGCTGCATTCTCAACAGCGCCCTTCCCCACCTCTCTTGTCTCTTCCTTGCCCCCAATTTTCACAAATTACAGTTTCACTTGAACAGTTAATTCTGTCTCAAAGAGAAAATGATCTTCGAAATCTCAAAATATTCCTGCTCTGCGTCAGTAGAGGATAGAATTTTGACCTCATCCTCGTAAGGTAGTCATCTCTCTCTCTGCCTTTTCCTCTGTGTTCCCCAAACCTGTAGCATGTGTGTATGCACGTACATATTCTCTTCGTACTTACCTCATTTTTCTTCATTCTCTTTACTCTTCAGCGTGTGAGCTCTGTGAGGGCAAGTTCTGTGTCTTTCTTTACATATAGATGCTCGGAGAATACCAATAAATGAATAAATTCATACCAGTTTAAAAAATGCTTTTACATATTGTCTCATTTTCTCTTGTTTTTACATTATGAAATCTTTAAAAATAGAAGTATTAGGAGTGTAATAGACATTCACATGGTGCCACGAAGCTGAGTCACATCTGCGTTTTTGAAGCTCAGAATATAAAGTTAAAGCCACTGCTGTTCCTAACCCTGAGCCCATGCTTTTCCTTTGTTACCTCCCGAGGAGTGACCACAATTCTAAATTCAATTTATCATTTTCATGGGCCATTTTAGACTTTTACTACTTAGGTCTCTAAAGACAATAATAACAGCTCCCGTAAACAGCCAGGCATTGTTTGTATGCTTTATGTGTATTTTCTCCACAGTAGTTCTGTGACATAACTAATTACCTCAATGTCACGTATTAAAAAGTACAGTGAGGAGAGTTAAAGATCTTGTCCTGTGTCCCAGGCAGTTCGGTAAGAGAGCCTGGGTTATGGGCATTAGCACAAAGTGGTGGAAGATTGTTGGACTTGCGTTGTCCTGGTGTTTCGTGGTCACGTCGTGAGGCCTGTTGATTCATGGTGCCAGCTACATGTCCAGCAGGTCTGAGAAAGTTTTTCAAATTATCTCGTGATAATTTCCCTCTAAGTTCTTAGTTTCTCTTTATGGAACTTCCTTGTTTTTGCATATTGGACTCTAAAAGTGTGGTCCCTAATGTTACTTATTTTTTCAGTTTTCGATGTCTGCTTTTTAAACTCTCCTTTCTGGGGGATCCCCTCAGCTTTATCTCCCATTATTTCTTTTGAGGTTTCTGTGTCTCTTACTGTGTTTTGTTGCCAACATTCCCCTCCCTGTGGTTCTCTGAATGTTTTCATATTTCTCTTTTCCATCTTTAATGTTTTTCAAATGGCTTGGTAATCCTCAGTTGTCTCTTCTTTTTAATTTGTTTTCTGTTCATGTTAGGCACTTCTTCAAATGGGCCCGGTAGTCCCTAGGTTGTCTGCTCATACTTACGGGTGGGGACTCACTCTGACTGGGAGTTCTGAGCGTGTGGGTGGGGCTTGGTGGACTGAGAGTGTTTGCTCTGGGGTGATCTGGCTCCGCAGCTTCCCTGGGAAACTTCCAGTGAGTAGTCAGCATCGTTTGGTACTTCCTCTTGGGTGGTCAGATTTTATGGAGAAAAATCTCCCTATCTCCTGCCTGGGGGGTGAAGGCCTGGCTTTCCTCCTTCTGGAATCTGAGAGGCATAAGGCTGGGCTGTGGCTCATCTAGTACGCATGTGTTCGTAGCCTGTGTTCATATAATTCTGTTCTCAGCGCAGTAACCCTGCCCCTCAGCTCTGCTTGCAGAGCCCCGTGCAGAGAGCTTTCTTCTACCCTGTCAAGACAGGAAGGAGAATAAACTTCCCTGTCTCATGCTGGGCGGTGTTGGAGACCTGGGTGTCCACTACGAGTCTGAGTACCTGTTACGTTTAGGCAGTCTTGGAAAAACCAGTCCTTATTTTTAGCCCTCACCCTTACTTCTAAAGACAGAGCTTTGGGGGAATTTTGTAATATACCTCAGGTGGTTCTCAGCTCTCACAAGTCATTTCTCCTGTGCCAGTATTTTGTTGCTCTCATTTTTTCCTTGTAGGCTTATCGGCTTTTTAAGACAATCCCTTTACTATCGTTTTATCAGGGTTGGGGAGGGGAGAAAAAGATTCTTACGTTCAGTTCACGTGTTTATCTGGAAGCCCCTCCCTGAGTTTCTTAGAAGCCTAAAGAGCTTGTAAAAATTAACTTAAAAAAATAAAAAACTTGTAAGTAGTTTATCCTGCAGTTTTAGCTAGTTTGTAATTGGAGGTTTTCAAGCTAGGTCTGTAATTTTGCTTCTCATTTGATCTTCATGAAGGCCTTGTGGGATTATCAGGCCCCTCTGGCAGAGGAGGAAACAGCAGCATTTTCAGAGGCCAAGTAAGGTGTCCAAGGTCATTGCTCTCAGCGGTGGTGGTGGGACTTGCACTTCAGGTGTTTCTGACTCTGACATTGATACTTGTTCCACTGGCTTAACCCACCTCCTCTAGTGATAACACGGCACGGGGGTGGGCTGTGTGTTCTCTGGGAACTCAGGGCACAGTAAGCGAAGGGGGAAACGTCTCTGCTGCAGATGCTTTATGTCTCTACCTTCTTGGCCTGTTTCAGTGTAAGGAGAGGATGAGGCCCGTGAAAAAGGCACTGAAACAGCTGGACAAACCCGACAAAGGGCTCAATGTGCAAGAGCAGCTGGAACACACCCGGAACTGCCTGCTGAAAATCGGAGACCGAATAGCCGAGTGCCTTAAAGCTTACTCCGACCAGGAGCACATCAAACTGTGGAGGAGGTAACCCGCCTGGGCCTCCAGTTGCCCGCTCTGATTTGACAGACAGAGAGAAAGAGATTTCCCTTTGTCTTGTAAGAGGTGACATATGCACGTAATGAAATGTTTTCCCCCCAGTGAAAGCCATCTTTGGCAACACACCTGCAAGGTTTCAGTTTTACATTCCTGAAATAGGCCATTCCACTGAGACCAGTCTTGTGAATGGGTTGGATGATGTCATTAATTTACAAGAGAAAGACAGACTGGCTTTGCTGGCCTATTCTCAGAATAAAGACTCAGCCTTTAAACGAAGGTGTAGAAATCATCTAGTTTTATTATTTTACCCATCTGAAGTTGATACTAAGATATATTAACTAATTGGTTAGCTTTCTGCTAACACAGGAGGGGAAACAGGTTAAAGTCACCAAATTGTGATAATTACATAACTCGAGCAGTAATTTGGATTAATCCTCTTAATACAGAACTTCAATTTGTAAGGCATCATGACTTATATATATTCATTTATATGTTTACTTTTCGTATTTTAAGAAAATACAACAAACTTCTCAAAGACAATTGTAACATTAATCTCTTTCCATAACCCACCGTTACTTCTATACTTCATGGTCAATATAATTATTATCTTTGTGTAATATGCCCAATATCAGTGGATTGGTTTTGGCGCAAAAATGGTTTTAATAAAACCTTCTATCGTGATGCCATCCATAGCATGCGTCACACTCAGAAACTTTTTTAAGTTTTAAAATGTCACTCTTCCCCTTTACACTGTTAACAGTGTAGTTTTATTCCTTGTCCCCTAGCCATCTGGCTTTCTTTTAATCAGACTTAATCCCTATTGAACGATAACAAAAGGTCAGCCTAGTACACAGATCCGTAGGTTGGGCTTCCTGCTGTGCACCGGGCCTGTGTGTGTACATGCAGCAGGCACTGAGTCCTGGCTGGCAGTAGTTCATAGAAAGCTCTTGCTCGCTCCTGAGGAAGGGTCCATCGTGAAGTAGTAACTGCAGGACCAAGTAGAGTAGGAGTTCCCGGAAGGAGAAGGCACATGCCGCCGAGGGGTCAGGAGGTGCGCTTGAACTGGTCATGGAGAGCAGAGCGGACTCCGATGAGGAGCGTTCTCAGCCTTCAAGGGCCCGTGGTGGGCCGGGGCGGGGGCTGGGAGGTTTTTAGCCTTTAAAGGCAGTTTGTTAAGATGATTGACGTCCTGTTACAGAAGCCCGTAGCAAGGAAGGTGCACGGCTTTCTCCGTGGTGCACCATGTGTATGCGGGGGGGGGGGGGGGGAGCCGGCTCCGTGCTCTGCGAGGGGCGGGGCTGCTTTAGAAAGAGCGCAAGGGTGTGAGGCATCCGTCCCAGCTCCCCGAGAGGGCCTGAGTCTCTGTGCTCTAGGCCCCGTGTGGCGCGCTCCTCCCCCGCCAACACGGGCGCTATGTGCCAGGCTGAAGGCAGCGCTGTTGCCAGAGACTGGGGGGCGGGGGTGCCTCAGTTTTAAGGAAAAACGAGGCTTTGTTGACCTCCGGAAGGAAAGAAGGGGCAGCAGCCACACACAGCTCCCCGGCTGGATGTAGGTCCCCGCCTGGGAGGTGGTGGTCCTGGAGGACTGCGTGGCAGGGGCCAGGGGTGCAGAAGGCAGAGGCAGACTCGGGCTGGAGTCCCGGGTGGCAGTGCGACCGCGGAGCGGCCTGAGCTCTGAGACAGAACCCTGGTCTCCGGACCTCGGTCGGACGCCGTTGACAGGAGCATGTAGAGGTGTGCGATTGAGGCAAAGACCTGAAAGAATATTTTTCTCTAACTTCATTTCTACACTTGGAGAGTGTTGCACAGTGAATTTAATAGCTTGCCATCAATCAAAATTGAAAGGAAAGTTATTTTTTTAGTTTTGTAATTTACCAGAAATTTTTTTTTTTAATAGGAACCTATGGATTTTTGTGTCCAAGTTTACAGAATTCGATGCTCGAAAATTACATAAGTTATACAAGATGGCTCATAAGAAAAGATCTCAAGAAGAGGAGGTAAAATACAAATTTAATCTTCATTCAGACAGATAAAAACCAGTTCCACAGGAAAATTCCTTAATCACTGTTTTCCCCGGGGAGATGATTGTAGAAGCACAGGGTGTTGGTGTTGGAGGGGGCGCTGGGTCTCTCCCTGCCTTGTCCTGTGCGCCCTGCATGTTAGCTGTGCAGTGGCTCGGCACGCGCCACGAGCACACCTAACAGGACCCGATGGGAGAATGGCCGGTACGTTTATTGGCTGTGTCAGGCAGGGCTGAAATTCTGACAAGGGGTCATTGTCCTCTGTTCTTCTTTCCTGGAACCATTTATGCGTGTTTTCCTGCAGACGCACTTGTCTATTGCAGCTTACAAATGCAGCTCCTGACAGGTGGCAGGATTGTGGGCAGAAAATCCTTTTTCTGTTCTTTTCTGGGCTCTGTGAACTTGGTGTCCTCGCGTCTGTACCGAGGGTCCACACTGCTCGCATGAAGGCGCTCACAGGAGTGGGGGCCGAGAAGCCGCCTCCGCTTTGGTGTAGCGGGGCGGGCGCAGCAGCGACTTGGCCGGCGGTGCTGCGGCGGTGTTCCCTGCGCGGCCAGGCACATTTGCAGACTTGCTGACAAGGCATGTGGGCCCAGCCCAAATTAGCCACTAGGGCCCGTCTGGAAGCGTTTATTGCCTACTCGGTACCACAGCAGCCTGGGGGAGGAGAGGTTTTATGTCTCTCGGTCTTTGCTGTACCCTCGGCCCCTGGCACAGTGCCAGCACAGGGCAGGTGCTCAGAAGTACGTGTCGTGCGCCCAGCACTGTGTTGAGCCATGGAATGGTACCCTGAAGTAACTAATAATTTTAAAGACAAGAACACAGACTTTCCTTTCTAAGAATTTAGTTTAAGGAGATAATGAAGGATTGAAACATGTTTGTAGTGGAAATAACCTTAATGTTCAGTAGTAAGAAATAATTAAATAAATCATGATATATCCATATTGGGGAGTATTATTCAGCCTTAAATGTAATATTGTAGAAATAAGTATTCACCTGAGATTTTCACAATATATTAAGTGAAAAATAAAACCCAATAACATTTGTGTTTAATATACATGTATTAAGGAAACACACCAAAGTGGCTTAGAAAGAAGACGTGGACCCAGTTAGACGAGTTGGGGCTGTCTGTTTCAGGTAGCCTGAGGCAGCAGGTGGGCTTGGCTTTACGTGGAAGGGGAGTCGCTGAGGACGCTGGCAGCCTGCGTGCCTGCTCCGTGGCCTGGGTGGCGTCGAGCAGTCCGGGCCTGTGCGTACAGGCGCGCGCCGGTGGACTCGGCCTAGCAGGGTAGCGCCGCAGGTGGAGCGCCGAGAGCGTTCCTGCGGTGGGAGCTCAGCGGTGCTGCTGGGCTGGTTTTGGAAAGAAGGTAGTAAATGACAGGTCGGAAGCCAGGGGGGCACTGTGTGAAGGTGATGATCTTTATACCGTTCTTGGGAATGCAGCCTGGGATCTTGAGCGTCTCTGGTTTCCTTTTACTCTCTAGGAGCAAAAGAAGAAGGACGATGTGATTGGGGGTAAGAAGCCATTCCGGCCCGAGGCCTCGGGGTCAAGCCGGGACTCCGTGATGTCTCAGTCCCACACCCCGCACAGCCTCCACCCTCAGAAGTCTCACTTGCCTGCCTCCCACGGCCCGCAGATGCACGGACACCCACGGGACAACTACAATCACCCCAACAAGAGGCACTTCAGTAATGCAGGTAGGTCATGGGGCGGACTTGTTAGAAGAGGTAATGGAAGAAGAATCGTTTTATTTTCCAGAGACAGCAGCTGGACCTTTGTGCTTTACCCTCCACCATCACTTTATTGTCCTCTTGTTTTCAGAATGAGATAAAACATGAAATAAAAGTATGTCCTTTTAACCTAAAGAAGAACATAGCCCCCATAAACAAAAAAAATGATAGGCTGAGAGAAACAGTTTACATTATACATCACAGTTAAATGATGAAAGTTGTTAATATTGAAAGAACCATTGGAAAATGAACAACAAAAGGGTAACAAAATAAAAAAAGGTGTAATTCCAATTTTTTTTTCCCCCAGTATTCAGCCGTGAGAGAGATAATGGTGGTAGTACATTCCTGGCTTACTGTAAGCTGAGGACGCCGTCTAGTGTGCATGGATGCTCACAGCTTCCCGAGTTTTGACACTTGTGTAATATGTACTGTTAAGCTTAGGTGTAAAATGTAAAGCCAGTAAACTGGGTCTTTGTTATTTGCTTAAAAGAGAAAATTGAAAAAAGAAAACTGGGCAAAAGCTGGAAATAGGGAACTCGAGCAGGAGCAGAACTTCAGACGGCCGTGCGACAGGGTGACCAGCAGAGCTCACTCGGCGCCTTGCCTGCGCTCGGGGCCACGGCCGGCCCTTCCCTGCCTGAGGTTTCCTGCTCTTTGGAATCTTACTCCTTCCCATCCTGATTGCTTTCGTTGCTCTTTGATGTCTTTAAACAGGTTCTTTTTTGTTTATCTGCCCTTTCTTAATGTTCTTGGCAATGCGCAATTTCTGCTGCAAGCTCTCTACTTGGAAGCAGAAGTTCGATGTCTTTTAATATTAAAAATCAAAAGAGGTCCACATTAGTTGATCACCATTTTATTGGGGTGGGGGCGCGGGTAGGTGATGACTGTACGAGGCCGTCGGGAACTGTCCCCGTGTGCTTAGATCTGGTTGTATTAGTTGTGCCGGCTTTTTCCTGGGATTAGGCTGGTTTTGTGTTATTCCTGTGATGTCACAGATTTTATATTCTGATCCTTTGAAAGAACTCTTCTTATTAAGCTAACTGTAGTCTTTTATTTAAACCCTGGATTCCTCATCCATCTCCTTAATAGCTCGGTACTCCTAACCAATGACCTACCTCATGGAGGGTTCAAGAAGAAAGAGAAGCACTGTGTGATTTCTCTGGAAATAAATGCGACTTGGCTTGGGTTTTAAGCATCTGCCCTGCACCACAGGCATTGACACCCTGTGTGAAATCGGACTTTCCACTTGGTTTGAAACCGTCCTCAAGTGCTCCTTTCACATTGTGGAGGTGTCCCATTTTGTTGTGGTTTGTTAATTCTTAAGTAGAAGTGTCAGGTTTTTATTTCTCAGTCCTCTGGCCTGATCCTCCCTGGATCAGTGATGAATTTAAGCCGCTGGCTGACTGTACATTGTTTTCATGGTATAAATTTCTAAGCTGCATAGTTTCCTTGATGGTGTTATTCTTTGGCTCTGTAGAAAAATGCTAGAAGACCAGCAACATGAGTGGAGACATTTATTTGGTGGCATGTCTTTGGTCTTCAGTTCGTTGTAGACAGAAGATTGGATTCCCCATGAGGCCACGTCTTTCCTCCTGGTTGCATCTCTGTGCCAGCTTCCCAAAGCCGCTATGACAAACTGCAACACACCGGTAGCTTTTAACAATAGAAATGTGTGCTCTCACAGCCTGGAGGCCAGAAGCTGAAATCAGGGTGTCAGCAGGTTGGCTCCTTCTGGAGGAAGTGAGGGGGGCGTGCTCCCCGCCGCTGCCGGGCTCCTGGGGGCTGCCAGCCGCCCAGTCTCTGCGTGCATTCCTCATGGCCTTCCTCCGGGGACACTGTCTCAGCTCGCGCTCGGCCTTCTCTCAGCAGGATATCTGTCATTGGATTGGGGGCCCTAAATCCTCAGGTTCTGAGTGGACACTCCACTGTAGCCTCCATTCCTGAGCTGCTGTGTTTTCACTACCTCTTTTGATTCAGATAAGCATGATCTTTCTATGCAGGGGAAGATGGAGGCTATAAAAAAGCTAAAACAACTTTTACTTTGGCTCTCCCCTCGCAAGTTAGCGCACTGACCCAGTTCCAGAGCTGCAGGGATCACTTGTACGGGAAGGGAGGTCGTCTTCTCACTCGCGCAGGCAGGGGAAGAATAGGAGAACCAGCAAGTGTAGTTTGGAATAATTTTCAGAGACTAGACACAGCTTATGGTACTAGCAGGTAAATAAACTTGAGACATATAAATGGAGGTTATTACCTTGCAGCTGTGAATTTCTGTAGTGCTATTTTCTGAGTTAATGTTCGGTTTTTCGAGTGACATCTCATTTTAATGGTCTGCCCCAGACTGGAAGTTAAGCAGGTAGAAATGAGAAGCGATAGTTAATGAGATTTCAGAAGGAGAAAGGCAGTGAATTTTCCTTTGCCTTAAAATGTGGAGGAAAAAATGTTAGGACTCATTAGTGATATGTTACCAGCCACAGAAGGGCCAAAACGGAGGAAATTTAATGTCTCTTTATAACATGTGCCTTTCAGTTTAAACTGTAGTGGAAGCGAAAATGCAGTCATTCCTTCCAGTCATGAGACCGTTCGTTCTTTTCCTGCAGATCGAGGAGACTGGCAGAGGGAAAGAAAGTTCAACTACGGTGGTGGCAACAGCAATCCGCCGTGGGGGAGCGACAGGCACCATCAGTATGAGCAGCACTGGTACAAGGACCACCATTACGGGGACCGGCGACACATGGACAGCCACCGTTCTGGGAGCTACCGGCCCAACAACCTGTCCAGAAAGAGACCCTATGACCAGTACAGCAGCGATCGAGACCACCGGGGACACAGGGATTATTATGACAGGTATGCGGAAGGCCCGGGGCACCAGGAGCTGGATGTTACGGGGGAGAGACAAGTGACAGACGCATTGATGTATCATCTAGCAGATGCAGTGAGCTGATAATCTCATCACGTGCCCAGACCCCTTCCCGAGTTTGAGCACAGGTTCAGGCCACCGCGGCGTCTTTACCGTGTTGTGGAGGAGCTGTGATGTGGGCAGCTGCCACTGTGCCGGAAGGATGGTTGAGAGCAGGGACTTCTGAGGGGTTTTTCCCCCCGAGGGCCGAGGGAGAGGTGAGGCTGGTGATTCTGGCCTTGGGCGCTGAAGAGTCAGTGCGGCGAGAGCTAGGCTAGGCCGCCCAGGCCAGGGCGGAGGCGCCCGGAAAGGACACCCAGAAGAGTCACTGATCCCACAGTTGGGAGGCCTTGAATGCCAAGTTACAGGTTTTAAGTTTTATTCTTGGGGTCATAGGGAGCTATTTGGTTCTTTCCCTGGCCTTTCTCTGGTTTTCTCACACGTACACTCCGAACAGTGTGCCCTGAATATTCAGCGTGGGAGGGGCCCTCTGCAGAGCTCGGAAGTGCTTGCTGTGTGCGGAACTCTCCTGTGCCCCCGTCCTGGAACTCCGGCTGCCTGGGTTCTGTTTCCGCCCCGCTGTCAGGCCGGGCGGTCTGCTGGGTTCTGGTCTGCCCTGTGCGGAGCCTGGATGCTCCCGGAAGGCCGTGAGCGGGCGCTGACCAGGCCCCTCTCATTAGTTCCCTGTCCCTCCGGAATCATCGTTTTGTTGCCTTACATCGGACATGATGTCTTGAAAACCTTTGTTTGCGTACATTTTGTCTCGGGTGGTTTTTGGGCAGGAGGGTAACCCTCATCCCCATTCCTCAGTCTCGACTGGAACCTGAAGTCACCCTTCATCTCTGTCTTTTTACGGAGGTGAAATTCACATAACATGAAGGAACTATTTTAAGATGAACAGCTCAGTGACATTTAGTACCTTCAGAGTGTGGCACAACCGCCACCTCTCCCAAGTTCACAACCCTTTCATTACCCAGAGAAAACCCTGTACCCACTGCGCTCACTCTCTCTTCTGCCTTGTCCCTGGCTCCTGGTAATTACCAGTGTGTATTCTGTTTTTGTGGAGTTACTTATTCTGGGTATTTTGTGTAAATGGAATCATACAAAATGGCCTTTGTGGACTGCCTTCTTTGAATACTTAGCATGTTTTAAAGTCTCATCCACATTGTAGCATATATCAGACTTCATTTTATGGCTGAATAAGATTCCATCGTAGGTATAGGCTGCATTTTATTTCTCCATTCACCCGTGGGCGGACACTGGGTTGCTTGTCCCTTTCGGCCATCGTAAACGCTGCTACCGTGACCCTAGGAGTGGAGCTGTTACTCATATGGTGCTTCTGTGTTTAACTTTTCAGGAACCACCTAACTTTTTTTCCACAGATGCTAAACCATTTTACATTCCTACCAGCAATGTAGGAGAGTTGCAATTTTCCCACATCTTTGCCAATGCTAACTTCCTGGTTTTTTTAATATCGCCATCCTAGTGAGTGTGAAGAGGTATCTCATTGTGGTTTTGATTTTAATTTCTCTCATGATTAATGTTCGTTAAGGATGTTGAGCATCTCTTTATATGCTTAGTGTCCATTTGTATACCTTCTTTTGAGAGATGTTTACTAAAGCCGTTTGCCCAGTTTTGAATTGGATTGTCTGTCTCTTTTGTTGTTGACTTGCACCAGTTCTCTTTTACTAGGATAACACGCAGTTTACCATGGTCCTAAGTAAAAAATTTAATATTCTTTGCATTGAGCCCATTTTTAAAAATAATTAACCTTTCACCTACTGTGGAATATCTAAGTTGATTGTGGCGGTTGCTCTTCCTAGTAAGTCCCTGAATAGTTTCTGTGGCTCTTTTTCTCCTGGGCTGGGTCAAGGACTATGAGTGTGTGTAGACCCTGCCAGTTTTCCTGCAGGGAGCACGGTCCAAAGGCATCCGTGTCCAAATGTGTACTTGTTTGACTGCAGCTTTGACGAGGCTTACGTTATTTCAAAGGATGTGTTTCGCCAATAAGGATAAAATAGCCCTTTGTGATTACTTTTTTGTTTTGGTTTTGATTCCTAGTAATGTAAGCACTTGCTGTGAGTCCTGTGGAAGTGTCCTTGAGTTTGAGCTCCTGAGAGAGCACCGAACAATGAAGTCTGGCCGTGGCCTCCCCGCTAACCCTTGCACCTCTGTTTCAGGCACCACCATGACTCCAAGCGGAGGAGATCTGATGAATTTAGGCCGCAGAATTACCACCAGCAGGATTTCCGACGAATGTCTGATCACCGTCCCCCGATGGGCTACCACGGCCAGGGACCCTCAGACCATTACCGCTCTTTCCACACAGACAAACTGGGGGAGTACAAACAGCCCCTGCCCCCACTGCACCCTGCAGTCTCAGATCCTCGCTCGCCCCCTTCTCAGAAATCTCCTCACGATTCCAAGTCACCCCTGGATCATAGGTCTCCTCTGGAGAGGTCACTAGAACAGAAAAACAACCCAGATTATAACTGGAATGTTCGGAAAACATAAAGGACAGCTCGGAAAACAGGGGAGAGCAAGAGTCATTAAGCACCTGGATATTTTTGGTCTGATCCAACAGGAGCCAGTTACCTAGACCAGTAAGTGGCGTTTCTGGACATGCTGCTGCTGTCAGCTCGTCGGCTGAGGGGCGCTTCCGGGAGTGGGGGGCTTCGGCTCGGTCCAGCTTTGGTTTGGTCACCACTCCTACACTCCGGCACCCCACCCCGTTCCAGCCTGGCTCTGGCCTCCCACTTCGATGGGTGCTAGGAGGAAGAGGTGACTTTTGTGTCCCAGCTTCACGGGCTGTTTCCCCAGTGAAGGAAGATGGGCGCTCGCTCATGAATGTGTTCTCGCCGGGGTCACTGTGCCCGGGACCTGGGTGTGGTGGTTGGGGAAGGAACGTGTGCATGAAGGCTGCCGGGACCTGCGGGGACAGCGGACAGTGCGTGACTGGGTTCGCGATGGTGTGACGATGCTGCTGATGGGGGGTGGGGTGTGGGGGTGAGTGGGTGGGCGCTCGCATCCTAGGACTTGAAGGGGGGAGCAGGCACACCCCCCCAAACGTGTTCTTGGGAAAAGTGATGCCCTTGGGCCTCGTTTTGTGGTACCCATGTTGCAGGGGGTGGGGGGGGGGAGAGGGAAACAACCCCACAATGGCCCCTTTCCTACAAACACTAATTTTTCTCACACTGTCTGTGCGTTTCGAAGGTGTGGTCCTTCTGAGTGGGCCTCCCGGGCCAGGGAGAGTTGGGTCTGCGTGGCTGACTTTTGGGTGCTGCTGAGGCAGCTGGAAGTCAGTGGGGGTCTGACGTGGTTGGGAGTGGGCAGGGCGGTGGGGGGAGTGTGGCCGGAAACTGGAATCCCTGGTGGTTTCTGACTCCTGTGACGAGAGGTAAAAGCCCGGGGCCTGGGGAGGCGGGGAGCAGAGGCGGGCCTGCTGGTCCGCACGGTGCTGGCAGGCGCCAAGCTGGGGTGCGCGTGGTGAGCGGGTGCCCCGGGTGGGGGGTGGTGCCAGGAAGTGCGGGGGGGGGGGGTCAGTGTTGTGCTAGGTCAGCATTTGCCGGTTGCAGTTCAGTCCCCTTTGCACAGCTCAAAGAAGTAGATGACACAGAGTCACATCTCCTGCCACTCATTGGAGGTGGACAGGTGAAACAAAAGTAAGTTGTGACCTGTGGTGAACAGGCTTCCACTGTTGTCATTAGAACTGCACTCAGTTTCTTTTAGAATGAGGTCAGCTCATGTATAGACCCAAGGTAAATTGGTTTTTCCCCCATGATAGGAATGATTGGGCCGCAGACAGCGAGTCAGGACCGGGAGGCACGGCGGTCCCGTCCCCGGCAGGCCTCCCTCCGTTTCCCTGCCCCGGGGCCCTGCGGTTCACTCACTGTGTTTAGAGCCTGCCAGTATTGTTAGTGTATCCAGAGGCCTTTCTGGATGGAGACAGAATAACTGACTTGAACATACTCTCCCGTCTGTGTCCAGGCTCGGAGCTGGTGGACACCCTTCCCTGGGGCGCACACAGCACTCAGCACCCCGGACTGACCTTGGGGCCTTCATGAAATCATCACCACTTGTTGCTGGTACTCTGGGCAGCACCGCCGATGCCTTTACTAACAGACCCCCGAGGTGCATTGCCCTAGGGAAGCAGATGCGGCTATGGTGGCTGTCGCCTCCTGCTGCACAGGGCATCCCCAGGCCGGCCAGTGCGGAGGCCCCGGGGGGGCCTGCGTCCTCACGGCTCCTGCCGGGAGTCCCGTGGGCCCGCCGCCTCCTTATTTACCTCCCCCTGGGCCTGGGGTTCTTCACCCTTCTCGTGTACCATGCATACCCCGAGGCGAAGCCCAAGGGACAGCAGGGGAGGCTGGCTACAGCCGCCCACTGAGCATGTGCGGCGACCGCTCAGTAGGGGAAGACAGGAAATCAGGTCTCTGCTTTGACCACCGTTACGTTCGACTTCTTGCTGACAATACTAACACTACCCCGTGTTTGAGTTGCCCAGGACAGAGAGGAAGGTGAGGTTGGCTCGCCGGGTCCTGGAGCGATGTCGGTGGGGATGAGCCCCCGCATCTTGCCCTGTGGGAAGCCAGGCCGCCACCTCTGGGTGGCACGGCGTTTCCTTTACCACGAAGGGGCCCAGAGGAGTATCAGGAGGCCCTGCATTTCAGTGCTCGTCAAGGGTTTTCACTGTTGATACGAGATGTTATTCCCAAAGATCTCATCATGAGGAAAAAGGAACCTCCTTTTCTTTGCATTCAGGACTTCGAGTGCCATATAATATAGCAAAAGGCAATATCAGCCAGATCAGTGTTAAATTGATTACAAAATGGCAGTATCCCCATAAAAACTTCTGTCGTAGGCGTTGAAGAATGTTTGAAGAGTGCGTGGGGAGAAGGGAGTTTTCTAACTGACCTCAGTCAGTCTGAATACTGTACGCTTAGATCGAACCTTGAAATTTGCACAGGTGCAAACTCCCTCATTGGGGGATGGGAGTCTGTGAGGATGGTCTTCCGTGGGGCCTAGCTTTGAAAGATTTCGTAACTGGGTAGAAAGAGCAGGATCAAGGAAGAGGGGAATTAGCCTCACCTGAAACCCAAATATAAACAAGGATTGACACAGCTACTGTCACCCTGGAAAAGGACACGTGACCCCCAGACTCAGCATGGCTGTCTTTCAGAGACGGCTAGAAACAGCCAGGCTCTCCACGGAGCCCCCCCCGGGGGCCCCGGCCCCTTCTCCCTCCTCCTCGTCATTCCCTGCGCCCTTCCCGGGAAACCAGAACACGTCTCGCGTCGTGCTGCAGACATTCTAGCCTGGCGTCTGGACGCTGCGTCAGGGCGTGCGGTGTAAACGCAATCCGGCTGCGAATCCACGCGGACGCTGAAATCCTACAGACCAAAACGCACTCGTCAGCAGGAGCAGGGGCCCAGGGCTCGCCCCAGGGTCTTCTGGCTTGTCTGGGGGCCGCTGTGTCGGGCGGGCAGAGCCAGGCCAAAGGTCCAGGCTGCTTTAGTCCATCTGCACCCCCTCGTTTGGGGACGGATGGTTTTTCTTTATTGTAAAATTGTGGACTTTTAAAACCTGTTGACTAAACAGTAATTAATTTATATTTGTGAAAAATGCCACTGTCCTAGTGATTTCTGATGTAAATAATGTTGTTTATATAGTATGTATTAAATTTTCCTACATTGTAAAACTGCTGTACTTTTGATTCTTGTACATTAAAAAGTGTTACTAAGGATTTGTAGAATTGGGCGGACACGTTGCATTGCACGGGCGGGAACTGACTGGCCGGGCCCCGTGTCCCCTCCTCTGGTCTCTGGGCGGTTCGGACTGTGTGAGAGGCAGTGAGATGGAGCCTTGTCAAGTCGGATTCCACATCCCCCCCCCCCCACCCAGCAGCAGTCGTGTCCGGGACCTCACACCGCACGCGTCTGAGGTCTGTCCCGAGCAGCCAGGGCTGAGGTCAGCCGTCCCTGGAGCACCTCTGGTCTGGAGCCCCTGTCCCCGCACTTGGTGGGGTGACCGGGCGGAGGTGCAGGTGCCCGAGAAGGTGCCTTTGAAGGCCTGCGTCGTCCACATCGGGGTCTTGCAGCCCCTCCCTCCATAGGAAATAAAAACACCGTGTCTGCCAGCCTGCGGCCTGGAGGGTAATTTAACAGTTGGGTTATATATTCTTGAAGGGGGAAAAAGCATTTTATAATGGAAACACTGACACAAATGTTAACTCGAGCAATTTGGCACAGGGGCAGGCCCAGCTCCGGCGGGGCCCAGGCAGAGGAAGGGTGGCACGGGCCGCGGGCCCCAGAGACCCGCCCGAACAGCCGCTGGAGGGGCCTGCCCGACCCGAAGGGTTTTTCTGATGCTTCAGTGACTTGGAAACCGAGCTCTAATCTTTGTGGCCCTCTTAATTCTTGGTTTGACCTGGCTGCAGAGGCCTTGCTCAGCCTGGCCCGTGCCCAAAGGGCAGCCTGGGGTTTTCACTGCACGTAGTTCTGCAAGTCAAAGGCTGAAGGGAGAGTTGAGGGTTCTTCCTGCCGATAAACTCCCTCCCTCATGGCCGTTTTGTAATTCACAACTCGGCTGGAACGACTTTGGGAAACTTTAAGAACAAGTGCTGCAATAATCAGCTTATTACCATTTACAATAGCAACGAAGCTTCTCAACGGACTCCTGCCAAAACGCCTGCCTTTTACTGGAAGAAGCCAGCCCAGGCCCCCTCCCTCCTGCCTGGCGGGGCCTCGCACGTCCGTCATCAAGGCAAGTCCTCAATTAGTGCCAACATAAAGGTCACTTATTGAAACACAAGGCACTGCCGTTTGCCAGACCAGTCTGGGCTTCGGGTTCCAATCTGTGGCTCTTAAAGGAGCAGGGCCGGGTCTATCCTCACTCAGCCCTGGACCGGCTGCCTTTATCCTGTGCCAGTGGACCTGATCCCAGGCTGGACACCCAGGTTTCCTGCCCAGTTCCGTGGCCATGTGACCTGGCCGTGTGTGGGAACACGGGCCAGTCTGGGACCTACCAGCTTCTCACCTCGGGGAATACTATCAACTACGCAGGGCCCGCTGCCCCTGGAGGGTTCGCATGTGGGAGCTCTTTTCTCCTTTCGTGATCTAAGAGGGAACTGTTGTTAACAAAGCGCAGCTCCCCATGACCGCAGGCACTGTGGGGGCCCTCAGCAGGCAGCATGGTCTGAAGGGACTGGGCAGGCAAGTCCCTGCTTGGTCCTTGCCTGTGTGCGATTAGGCAGCCGTCCTTGTCATCACTTGCGGACAAAGGAGGCAGCTCCTAGGGTGTTGGGAGAGCTCCAACACCAAAGGGAAAAGCTGCTAAACTACAGGGGCTCCCAAAAAGGTGACGGCACGCCTCGGTCCTGGGCTGAAGGGGGCTGGGGGCGCGGAGGGGAGGTTTGGGAATGGCGGGCTGGGCTCCGTGGCCTGGAGGACCGGCCTGCTTAGCCCTGTGCCCCAGCAGCCCTCCCCCCAGAGCCAGAGACCATCGGGGCTGCCGCTCGAGCCCACCTCCCCGAGGGACCCAGGAGAGGCTGGCCTGGCGGGCGGGGGGGGGAGCCCCAGGAGGGAGCACACAGGAAGGGGGAGGCACAGCTGGAGCCGGTTCCAGCTGAGCAAGTGTTTTCCTTGACCAAGATCGGCAGTTTTGACTGTGGGCCAGGCCCCATTCCAGGTGCTGGGGACACTCGCTGAGCCAGGAGGAGACCCCGCCCTCTCAGCTGAGGGATGCGGACAGGGACCCAAGACAAGCAAAGCAGAGGACAGGACGTCAGGTGAGATAAGCGCCAGGAGAAAAGATGCAGAAGGTGGTTGGAGGGACGGAGGGGGCGGACCTAGGTGGGTTTGAACTTGATGGCCACCTGTCTCTCTAGTGCTATGGTTTGAGAAAGCCCCTTGCCAGGCTGTGGTGGGGTGAATGAAGTCACTGAGGTCATACGTGGCCGGCTCAGCACCCATCACTGTCAGCGCACAGTGGTGGAACATCCCCAGGCTGGTTAGAGATCACACCTGCCACCCCAGGTGGGACCTGCGTGAATGTGGGTCTAGAACTGTCCAGCAGAGGGCAGCAGATTCCCACAAATGGCCTGCCTTGCCACTGGCCCAGCCTTCATTCCTTCACGCTCAGCAGGCTGCTCCTGGGCTGCAGACCCTGCAGGTGAAGCTTGTCCCTGCAGAAAGTGGGACAGGTCAGGGAAGAGGAGACGGGTAGAGGCAGCCTGCCGAGCAGCCATGTCCCAGCAGCCATGTCCCAGCCGCCCTAGGGCCCCAGCCAGCCAGGCGGCTGGGTCCTCTGCCCCTCAGGGCTGAAGGACAGCTCCTGCTGTGCCGTCACCTCAGCGAGGGATGCACAGGCTTCTGCTCCTTCTGGGTCCAGACACCCCTCCCCGCCCACCTGCGTGGCAGCCAGAAGGGACCATCCTGAGCCACAAGGCCCAGACACCCTCTGCCGCTCCCAATGATCCCCGCTGTAACTGAGCTTCCTGGTTCGGGCTGAGGCCCTCGGCGAGCTGCCCTGCCCGGCCGCTCCAAACTTCTCTGTGTTTCCGAGTCCTGCCCGCGGCCGCGGGGCCTCTGCCCCTAGGGCTGCCACCCTCTTCCCCCTCCGCTGTCACCTCCAGCTGCCTGCTGACCTTTGCTCATCATGACCACTCAGTTGAGACCTCGTTTCCTCTGAGCGTCTGCCTTGGACCCTGCTGTCTGGTTCCCATTGCGGACTGTCCCTTCCCTGTGACCAGAGCAGCCACCTGGTGTCCCCACGTTGTCACAGCTGTCTCCTCAGCAGCCCGGGTCACCCTCCTATGGTCATGTCTTGTCCCCGTCTTCCCGCGCACCCCTGCAGTGGGACATCCACCTCCACCTCGGTTCGTTCTCAAGTTTCCTTGCTCCCCGAACCCCATGGCTCCGCCTGCACATTTAACCCAAAGCCGACCATCTGTGCCACCTCCAGTGAGGCCACTACCCCCTGCTTCTGACCGCTTTGGTGGCACAGCCCGACCTCCTCTCTCCTGATGGCCCTGCCCTTGGTTTTCCACAGCAGCTGGTCCAGTTCCTTTAAAACCCAAGTCAGCCCCGTGCTCAAAACCCGCGAAGGGCTTCCTATGGATACTGAATAAAATGCTACGCTGAGCCCGGCTGGTGAGGCCTGCTGGGCTCCGGCCGCCCTGTGGTATCACTGTGGACCCTGCTGTGTCCACACGCTGCCATCCAGTCCCATCCCTTGCTGCTGTTGCCATGCCAGGTCCTGGGAACTCACCCTTTTCTCTGGTAGAAGGCTCCCCCGAGATCTTTGCTTGTCTGGCTCCCCCAGTTCACACGAGTGAGTCAGAGGTCCCCGCTGACCCCACCGGAGAGGAAAGCGTCTCCCACCCTCTCCCCGGGCAGGGTGCGTATCTCTCAGGGCTTTTGACTCCCTTCCCTTGTCACTATGGGGCATTTGATGCTGTTGCCCTTTGTTTGTTGACTTGTCTCCCCAAAGAGACTGTGAGGTAGTTGGGGGCGGGTCTCTGCCGCGCTCCCCCAGCACACCATGAGCGAGCCATCGATGGAATAAACACACACAATCGGACAGGAGGGGCCGCCGTTTTCAGCGGCTCCGCCCCGCAGCAGGGCCCAGGTGCCAGGCAGTTTATGAGTGTTAGCTCACTGGAGTTCTAGAATGACCTTGGGAGGTAGGCACTCATAATTCCATTTTACAAATAAGGAATCTAAGGCTCAGAAACTCCGCGGCAGACCACACAGCTAGCGGCGGGCAGCGTCGGTTGGGATGCCAAGTCGGCCTGCCGCCCGAGACCACCCCTTGCTCCACGTGCTCCCTGCCGTCCCTCGGATGAGACCCGCTCGGGACCCCCGTCTGCTCGCTCCTTCCATCTCCGAGTTTGCCCCCTTTCTTATAAACCACTCTCATTCATTCGTGTTTAACAGCCCTTTCTCTCCTGTTGTCTTATAAATTCTGGTTCTCCAACCAACACAGCCAAGGTTCCTGCCACACGCCCGTGAGCAGGGACTATGAGGGGCTGCGCCTGGATCTGCAAATGCGTTTACCGCTGGCCGACTGGCCGCGAGGAGGCTGGCACGGGAGGCCTGCTCCCACCCAGCCCGCCATGTGAGACGCAGCCGCTTCTTGGGAACCGTTTAGCTCAAGACTTGGTGTTCCATATTCGCATGACACGCAAATTTCCATGTTCAGGAGGGCAACTGGTAGCAAGGCACTTGGAAGAGAATTCCAGCTTAAATGGAGGGTCCTGAACAAATTCCAAACCAAGAGTATTTCTGGCAAGCAAAGTCGCATTTTCATCTGACGGTGAACACGAGTTTTTAAAAAAGTTCCTGTGTGCCCTGGCTTCTCAGCGATCTGTTCTTCTGTGCTGGCCAAGCGCCCACAACGCTGCCACCTCGGTGGTGCCTCCCCTGTGCGTTGCTTCATCCCAGTTACTACTGGGGTGGGGAGGCCCCTTGGGACCGACAGTTTGGGTTCCTGGCTAAGGTGCCAGGGTATGTTGCAGCCTTGTCAAGGCTTTCAAAGCTCAGACTCCCAAGTTCTCTCTGGAAGTATGAGTTGTGTTCTAGAAAGTTCTCCCTACTTTTAGCCTTTCTCTTCAGATTGGGACTGGTGCACATGCTCACTCTGGATTCCTCCTCTTGCCAAGCCTTTCGGTTCGCATCCTTCCCGGTTTCCAGGCCCCGTGTGGCCCTGTCCCCTCTCCTCCCCGCCTCTTGCTTTGGAAGGATAACATCAACACAGGACACTCACTGTGTGCCCAGCCCTGGTCTAAGTACTATACACGAGTTAACGCAATCTCCAACCGCCCTGTGTGACAGGCAGCTCTCATTTTACAGAGGTGGGAATGGGGACTCAGAGAGGTTAAGTGACTTGCCCCACGTCACACAGCTAGCAAAGTGGAAGAACCAGCATGTAGCCTGGCTGAACTCTGCTGCTACTCTGCCTCATGGCATTTAGTGCTAAGAGCAGGAACGGACCTAGGTGGCCAGCTGTGGTCCTTCCCAGGCTCACATGGATGGCCTCCCTCTCTGTGGGGCCATTACTCTCCCGCCAGGCTGCATGTGGCACAGGGACCCGGGGGAAGGGTAGCAGCGACACAGGTTCCGAGGCTCCAGGCTGACCACCGAGACGGAGTCGCCCTGGGTCTCAGGCCGGCACGCACAGCCTCACCCCCAAGGGCGTCTCCCGGCCCCCGCAACGTGCCCACACGTCCTTGAGACTCTGCACCGCCTCCACCACAGCCAGGGAACCCAGGCCCTTCCCGCCCCAAAGACAGCTCATCGTAAGGATAAAAAGTAATTTCATGAAAAGCTGGGGCTTTGGTTGTCAAATTGCTACATCGCCTGCACACACTTGCAACACACACGCACACACACGCGCTGGCTTCCCCCCAACCCTCGCACGTAGTCAGCACACTATAAGGGGGCACCAGTCAACTCTCCCCCCCCGCCCCGCAAAGAACCAGTCTGTTCAGAAAAACTCGACCACGTAGTCCAAAGGAAAATAACAAAACAAAAACCCAAACTTTACTTGCATTTAGCCATTAATAAATAATTTACAGTATGTACACGCAGGGTGACACTCCACACGGGTCACAGACGTAAGGACGCAGTGAGGGGTCCCCCCTTCCAAGCAGAACGTGAGCAAACACAACCAAAATAAAGTGCTTCACTTTTTCCTTCCAACATAGGGGCTATCTAAAAACCAGCAGGGGCCTCGCCCCGCCCGCCCTCCCGCCCGCCCGCCAGCCCGCCGGCCGGCTCGCCCAGGTTTGGCAGAGAGAGGGGACCTCTTGGAGGGGGAGGCCAGTGTATGAGAGGTCCCTGGGGAATAGCAAGGGGGCAGAGTGGGCGCCGGCGGGCAGGTGGGGGCGGGAGGCTCTGGGCCTCCGGGAGGACGGCCCCCCGAGGCCGGGCAGCACCTTTGGGAGCGGAGCCCAGGCTCAGGGCTCCTGGGACGGGCAGCCTGGGCTCCCCGCAGCAGGCCTCTCCTGGCTGGGTGGCCCCAGGCTTACGGGAAGGGGTCCCACGGGGGAGACCCTGCCGAGGCTGCTGCTCTTGCCCGATGCCACGCCGCCTGGGCGTACAGGGCGGGGAGACGCGGAGGATCGAGGCAGGCCAGCTGGCCCTGTCCGCCCGTCTCCTGCCCGGCCCTGCGGCCCCAGCCCCCGCCCGGGGGCGCTTGCCATCTGCTGGCAAGGAAGGAACTCAAATCAAAGGGTAGCTCTCTGTTTAGACATTTAGAAACTCAACTTTCTAAGCACAACGGGGGACGGGGGACGGCCGGGAAAGGGCCAGAGAGGGGTATCTGAGCCCACGAGTGGCGTCGCTCCGAGCACGTGCTAACACGCACTGTCCCCAGCCGGGGGCTCTTGAGGCAGGGGTCTGGGTGCCGGAAGGCCCCAGGGAAAAGGAGGCCCTGCCGGGGGTCCAGCCGGGAGGGCGCCTCGGCCCTGCTGGCCTGGTGTGTGCGAGTGTGCTCGTGTGCTCGTGTGCGCGTACGGCAGGCGGGCGCGTGCAGCAGTCGGCCGGGCCGTTCAGTGCATTGCAGGGGCGGGAGGAGCTGACGGGGCCTTTCCCGGCGTCTCTGGCGGGGCGGGGGCTCCAGCCCGAGGGGCTCGGTTTTGCACATTCACACTGTGGGGCGGGCGGACGGGGGCAGCTCTCCCCCTCGCACAGCTCGACTGTCACAGACGTCGTCACAGCACCAGTCAGTCACCACCACCTTGCCCGGGGCGCTAGGAAGGGGGAGGGGCCGCCCCGCGCCCCCGCCCTTGCCCGCACACAGCCCAAGGCAGCTCTGAGGTAACCGTCCCACAGCTCACCGGCCAGCCGCTGCCTTCGCTTCCGGCCCCTGCCAGGACCCAGGGGCCGTCGGGGAGCCACCAGCCCTTCCGCAGCCACCGGCCGGCTTGGCGACAGGCAGTGCGACTCGGTCTCCGTCCTAGGCGGCACGGGCCTCCAGGAACACGGGGAGCAGGGTGAGGAGCAGGAGGCTGCCCAGCAGGAGCCGGGGGGCTGGAGACAGCCCCGCTGTGGCCGCCCGGCTGGGTGGCTCCCGTGTCCTCTCGTACAGGTGCAGCTTGTCCTTGTTGGAGTGGAGCATCTTGACGTCCTCCAAGGCGTAGTAGGCGGCCAGCGTGAAGTTCACGTCCCCCGTGGTGAGCAGGTCGAAGACGCAGGCCTGGTAGTAGAGGTCCTCCACGGGCAGCCTCTCCTTGCACTTGGCCACGGCCGTCTCATATGGGAAGGTGTCGGGGGCCGCGGGGGCGGGGCTGGCGGCTGGGGGCCTGTGGGCGCCGGGGCCCTCGGGGGCATGGAAGGCCTGGAAGTCGATCTGCTGGTTGAGGGGGCAGCCCCGCAGGCAGAGGTAGAGGCCCTGGCTGTCCCGGTCCTCCACCGCATTGACCACCTCCTCCGGCATGCGGACCGCAAAAGTCAGGTAGCGGCCCACCTGGCGGACCACGATGGTGGTGCCGATGTACTTGGCCTGGATCTCTATGTGCTGGCCCGACACCTTCTCCGTGATCTTGAGGCTGTTGGCCCCGTGTTTGTCCCCACCGTTCTTGGAGCCGTCGGCAAAGGCGGCCGGCAGCTCGTCCATCTCGGCCTGGTACACCTTCTGGTCCACGCACTCCTGGAAGTTTTTGAAGATGATGGTGAGCTGCGGGGAAGCAGGCAGAGCGTGGGGTTAGACAGGCTGACAGCCGCCGGGGGCGGGGCCCGGCCCCCGGCCGTCCCTTCCCCATTTTGGTCCTGGTGTCACCTGCACTGTTAGGCGCTTAGTATTTTTCTTTAAAACAGCTTGTTTTTACTTTAAAAAAACTGACGTAGAATGGGGACTTGAGCTCATTACCCTACATAGAAAACCAGCTCATTTACTATATAGAAAGGTGAACCATTAAAAAAAAAAAAAAAGCATTGTTAATTACAAATAAAAGGTCATCATTCACTTAGGTTGAATAATGGGCCCCCCAAGATAAGGGCCATCATCCCTGTAACCTGTGACTGACCAGACAGGGCAAACTGCTTCGCAGAGGGGATCACAGTAAGGATTCCAGAACGAGAAATGATCCTGGATCACCTGCGTGGGCTCTACATGCGATCACAAGAATCCTCACGAGATGGACGCAGAGGAGAGTCGACCACGGAAAAGGCGGCTCTGTTTCCAGAGGCAGAGACTCCGGTGATGCGGCCACAAGCTGAGGGATGCTGGCAGCCACGAGAGGCTGGAAGGGACACTGAACGAATTGCCCCCCAGAGCCTCCAGGATGACCCGCCCTGCTGACTCCTTGATGTCGGCCCTGCCAGACTTGAACCAGGCAGCAACGAGAAACTAACACGGCCCACAGTTGTCTCAGACCATGTCCCCCACTGCGGCGGACGGACCTCCGGCAGAATTCCTGAAAAAGGACCCGCAAGCCGCGGCCTGAATGTAGCAGCAGGCGGGAGAGCCGGCACTGATGCCTCAACAAAGAGCGAGGGGGCCAACTCCACGCAGGCAGGCGGAGGGGGAGGAGGAAGGTGCAGGTGGGCAAAAGGAAGACGGGGTCTCCAGGCTGAACATGAAACCCTGGCCAGGGCCGGGGCCGGGCGGCCCGCTCCCACCAGGGCCCACGGCCGGGGGCAGGGCTGGGCGGAGCCCGATTGGTCGTGTCAGTCACTGTCCTCCTGAGCACCAAGGACACAGGCACCACATTGATCACTTCTAGTCCTGTGCGGCACTGCAGGGGAGGGTGGCATTACCTCTGACTTACAGACAAGGAAACTCAGGCTCAGAGAGGTAAAGCGACTTGCCCACGGTCACACAGCCCGCCGGCCGAAGAGCCGGGGTCAGCCTCTCGGTTTCCAGCCCCTGGGCTTTAGCGCTACAAGCGCCGAGCGTGGGTGGCCTGGGAGACGGATGGGAGATGAACAGCCCAGGGCATGAGTGTGAATCCCCTACGCCCATCGTCCTGGCAGCGACGTCTGGTTTCTCTTTCCTCTATAACCCAAACTAGGAGGACTGCATGGGCTGGAGATGAGCAAGGCTGGGAGGGAAACCGCCACAGCCTCTCCCGTTCCTGCTCCCAGGCTCAGCTGGTGCCTCTACGGCCGCTGCCCCCTGGGCCAAGGGCGCTCGGGACGCTGCTGTCCGCACGGGCCCCCGGAGAAGCGGCTGCTCTGCCATGTTATAGGCGGCCACAGCCTCTCCATCCTCCATCGAGCCCTCTGCATCGAACTACAACAAACTGCCGCCACTCTGCCATCCCTGGCCTGTGGAAACGGCGCCTTCCAATGGTTCCACCTCCTGCTGCTCCGTTCTCTCCATCCGAGGCTCCTGCCCTGATGGGGAGGCCGCCTGCAGGGGCCGGGAGGTGGGCCAGCCGGGGAGGTCTGGGCAGTGGGTGGTCCTGTCACTGGAGGAGGGGGTGCGGGATGAGGACTCTGGTGTCCCTGCCTGGTGTACAGACACTGCGTGTGTGCAGGGCCGGGCAGGGGGGGGTGTCGGGAGAGGGGGCTGGTTTCCAAGTGCCATCCGTCTCCCTGGAACAGGAAAGGCTGGTTTTGCTCTAACTGCCATCTCTCGTGGAGACAGTCTCCTGGAAGGCTGACAGGCGGCTTGACTCCTCTTGGCACCAGTGCCAGGGACTCAACCACAAGTAACAGCATGAAGGGGGCCTGTCGAAAGCCGGCGGCTCGCAGCCAACAGGGCCACGGGCGGGGCTGCCGCTCCGGTCTCTGCTGCCCCCGTCCCTTCCCAGGGGGGCCGGGCCCTCCCCACCGCACTGGGCACGGTGCAGCGCCCAGGCTGCGTCGACAACCGTTCAGAGCGCGCCGGCGACGTGCTAGGCCTGGTGCTAGGGGCCGTGTCCACACAGGGAGCAGAAGGGTCCCGGACCCCTGTCCTCATGGAGCTCACATTTGGGGGGTGGGGGGAGTGTCCCGCACCAAGCAAATGAGCAGATGGGTGAGTTACACAGCATGCAACACGAGTGGTGAGTGTGATGTGGGGCCAGTGCGGGGGTGGGGGTGGGAGGCAGAGGCCAGCGGACCTCTCGCGGCTCCCGGAGCCTGTCCGCTCACCTGCACAGTGGGGTGCTACCAGCACAGCTGGGAGCAGACAGGCGTGGGAGGTAGTCCCACGGGGCGGGAGGTTAGCTAAAACCTCAGACCAGATCTTGCTCAGGATCCACAGGGGCCAAAAGACGGACTGAGAGGGATAATGCCATGATCATGGGAAATGAGCAAAGGCTGGAGGAGCGAGCTCAGGTGAGCAGAGGGCTCCTGCCAGAGCTGAGAAAGCCCCAGGCACCATCAGCTGGGAGATAAAAGCCCCCTGGCTTCTCCTCCTTCCCGGGAGGCTCCAGGCTGCAGCCCTGCTCAACCTGGCTCTGCTGCTGCCCACGCCCGTCCTTGGGGGCAGGCTCGGTGCAAGGACTTGCAGGAGGCCGCCCCCAGTGCTCTGGGCGGAGCCCTCAGCAGCCTGGGCACCGGCACTGCCTGCTGGTCTCTGTTCTCCATGATTAGCCTGGAAGCTGTGGCAGGGAGGCCGCCCTGGCACAGAGGCCGACACAAAAGAGGCCTCGGGTAGATGTTTGCTGAATCAACGAAGGGACTCCCCCCGCCCCCCAGTAACGGAGGCCTACGGGAATGGGCAGGGGCAGGCCACAGGCGCCGGCAACAGCCAGGACGCCTCTCACCCACGTACCAGAAGGCCCCGGTCTACCCCGACACCTGAGGCCGGCATGGCCCAGGCGCCGACCCTGTCGCTGCTGGGCCTACAGCAGGGCCGCAGGCTGCCTCCTGGCTGATGGGGACACGGCGGAAGGGGCTGTGTGGGCGCAGCTCTGCTTCAGGGCCCCCGATCCTTATGGCGCCTGGAATGCTGGGGCCGGTCAGCAGCCACAGCGCCCAGCAGACCCTGGAAGCGCGCAGCCCGGCGAGAGCGCCGAGTGTCAGAGGGGATGACTAGCCCAGCGGGTTGCTGGACAGCGTCGCCGGGCTCAGCGGCCTGGTGCGTGTCGGCAGAGAGCTGAGGGCGGCGTCCGGGGGTTCGAAGCCCAGGCACGTCGCCCCAGCCCACGGGCTCCACTCGTCTGTGGTCTGATGACTCTTGCTCCACCTTGTCACCTCCCCAGGCGCCGGGGGCAGCAGCCCGGCCTGGCCGGTCCCTAGTGGCAATTCCTCCCTTGGCACTGTTATCACATTCATAGGCACTGCTTACGCCTCCTGGGTTAGGAGGGCAGGTCCCTTCCCACGTGCCCCCTGCCAGGATGGGACAGGGAGGCAGGGTCTCCTGCCAGAGCATGTTTGCTGCTGGATTTAGAAGCTGCAGCCCAGGCTCCCAGTACTCATTTGTCTTGGATCTAGGGTGGGGGTGGGCAGGAGAACGGGCTGCAGAGAAGCAGAGGGGGTCCCTGACATGGGCCCCCTCAGCCCGTGGAGGGCTGGGAGGGGGCAGGACAGAGAGTGCAGGCCAAGGCCTAGAACTAAGGGCCTGTGAGCACATCCACGGGGCGAAGGCCCGTTCGCTTCCCACCCAGCAGCTGGTCTCAGGAAGAGGCCCGCTGTGGGCCTGCAAGGGCCGCTGGCGCAGATGGAAGTGGCAGGAATTTTCCCGGCTGCCCGGTCACCTCGCTGTCCTCTGGGGCAGGAGGGATGGGAAGGAGCAGAAACACGCTTGTGGGCCAGCCGGCAGCCTTAAAACATGTGGTTCCTAGGACAACAGACCGCTGCCAACCCGGAAACCCCAGGGGCCCCGGCGGGCCTGGCCCCAAGGAGGCAGAGGCGCCCCGAAGCCTGAGCCGTGAGCGCCCCCAGGCTTCTCCTGGCTGAGTCTGAATGTGAGGTCACGGGAGGCCCCCCGGAAGTGAGTACAGAAGGCGAGCCTGGGGCGGACGGGGCTGTGCCATTGTCTGGGCCACAGGTGTGCACACGCACCCAGTGAAGTCTAGGTCTCCTCAAACGTTTACCCTTACCATGCCTAGTGCGTTCATAAACTTTCTTTTAGGTGTGCCAGGTTACACTGCTACCCTGCCCAATTAAACAAACCATGCACGTACCATATACACATGTAAGATGGTTTCTGACACCCCCACCCGGAAGCTGATTCCACAAACCCACAGTGGCGGCGTGCGGCAGTTTGAGACCACGCTCTAGGCAACATTAAAAATCTCGACTTCCTTTCTAAGGCATCTGCTCATTTCCTGGAAACGAGAACATGGATGCAGGAGGCATCTGGGCCGGCAGACGGCCCGTCCGGGCCCTTCTAAGAGAAGGGCTTGGGTGATGGGGCCCTGCGGGCCCCCGAAGCGTCAGGCGCACCCTACCTTGCTGGTGGCCGTGGCAGCGGACCCAGGGAGCACAGGTGTGTTGGTGACTTGGACGTTCAGGTAATTATTGTCGATGAGTGGCCAGGCGCCCTGCACCTTGCAGGTCTGGAAGCGGTCTGTGAAAGTCCTGAGGTGCGGGTCCCCAAAGAGGCCGCAGTGCGTGTAGTTGGGGGCGGCTGAGTGCTTGTGGAAGCTCTTCTCGTAGTGGCAGATCTCGGGGCTGTCGGAGCGCTCCTGGCTGTCCCCCGGTGGCGGGAGCGTGCGCAGGCGCGGCTGCGACGTGGGGCCATCCTTGGAGCAGTTGTGCTGGCTCATGAGGTCCTCTATGCCATGGACCGCTGAGTGGTAGGCCAGGTCGCCCCGGCAGGTGCGGGCCGTGCGCCGCGTGCACAGGGCGTAGGTGCGCAGGGCGGCGCAGAACTCGGGGGCGTCGTCCGAGGCTGGGGAGTGGCCGCCCGCCGTGGCGCTCCAGAACTCAGAGTTGCACTTGAGGATCTTGCACGGGGAGGTGGCTGGGGAGAAAGGAATGGACACGCTGTTAGGGTAGGCGTGCGGCCCAGCACACCCCACCCGAGGC
Organism: Pteronotus mesoamericanus; assembly: GCF_021234165.1. Taxonomy (NCBI): domain Eukaryota; kingdom Metazoa; phylum Chordata; class Mammalia; order Chiroptera; family Mormoopidae; genus Pteronotus; species Pteronotus mesoamericanus. The sequence continues at coordinate 7,908,773 of NW_026555323.1, read as the reverse complement.
AGCAGCAACGGCCTGTACTCGTATTTGGTGAAAAAAAGAAACCACCTGAAGGTAGGAGGGCAGTGCAGGCTCCCGGCTGTGCAGGTGCCGCTGTGCAGGTGCGTCTGCACAGTCCCTGATGACCCCGAGCGACGGGCGCACATTCCCACACGCTGCGGGGCTGCTGGCAGCCCCTCCCACAGCGCCCGGCCCGGGGAGGGGACCGGTCAGTGTTCGGGGGCAGCAGGACGGCCGGAGCGGGCCTCTGACGTCTGTTAACCCATTCATAGCCGCCCCCCCCAAATATGGCAAAAGCGGCAGAAATTGCGCAGGGAATTAATGTGCCCCAAGCTCTGCCACTGTGTGACCTTGTGCATATGACCTTCTCTGGGTCTCATTTTGCCCATCTGGAAAATGGGTAATAGCCTCTGCTATGTGAGGTGGCAGAAGACGGCAGAGGACTTGGAAAGGCACCAGCCTTTAGCAGCAGCTCAGTGAAGGTTGGCTGGTGTGAAGGCTGGATCAGCCCTTATCACAGGGGCCTGGTTCCGCTCACCTTGTCGGCTCAGTGCCGTCCCTCTCTGTCCTGCTCAGGAGAGCAAGCTGGGAAGCAACTGAGAGTGATAACGATGGATTTGCATCAATGTGTGGTTTAAAAAAAACAAATGTCCCTCACAAGCTTTGAGACCTTCATGATGGCTATGAACGGCCATGCCCGAGAACCGTGGCTTTAACACAGGATCTGACTTCCCGAGTGTCCCCAGCTGCTTAAAACCTTCGGCCCTTGCACGTCTTCCCAGGAGTCTGGGAGGAAGCCCAAGCACCATCCTAGATGGAGAAACCACAGATCGGGGTGGGGAATGGCGTGCAAGAGACCCCCGAGAGTGACAACCTGGGACTAGAACTGACAACTGCTGTCCCCCCCCCCCCCCCCCCCGTCACCTCGCCAGGCGGTGGCACAGTTCCTCAGGGCCCATCCGCCGAAAGCGGACACGTGTGGGGCTGTCATCTCCTCGCAGTCCCGGGGACGGGCGCCAGGGCTGGCGGCCCCGTGGAGGCGAGACGAGGCGCCCGCCGACCCCAGGGAGCCGTCCCGCGTCCACTCCACTAAATCACAGGCCGGAAGGTAACCTGGCCTGGCGTCACGGCACCTGCCACAGGGACCCCGACGTTTACGTTCAGTATCTTTAATACAAAAGCATGAGACCTAACTCCAGGCAGTAAACCTTGGCCTTTTTCTGATGTGAGTGTCCAAGCAGCAAGGAGAGGCGAGTCTGAGGGTCTGAGACAGAGCCTATTGCCACTGGTGCAAGCACCTCTGCAGCGGCAGCCGCCCTGGTGCTTTCGGCCGGACAGAAGGCCACCAGCTGCCTCATTCCTGCCCGGCTGCCCGGCAGCCCCTCCCGGCCCCTCGGCCACCTCCCGGTGGATCCCACGCAGCCAGTAAGGTCAGAGCCAGGGAATGAAAGAAACTGATTGGAAAGATGTTCTCCTGAGGCTCCATTTCCATCTTGGCCTCTGCCCTCTGGCAAGGACGGCTCTCGGGGCCTCTGCTAACCCTCATACCCAGGCCTGTACCCCAGAGGCCCAGGGAAATGCTAAGGCCTTTTTTTTCACCTGCTGTGTGTGCCTGTGCAGGGTGGGCCATGCACTGCCTTAGGCTCCTTTGAAGCCCATGATGCATGTTTGTTTCAACCCAGGCCTCTTGAGACAGCACTCTGAGAATCAGCTACAGAGGGACAAGCGGGAGAATGCAGGGGCTGCAGAGACGTGGCTCGCCCAGGGAAGGGCGGGGTGCAGGGCCTCCCACACTGGCTGGGTGTGGAATGAACCCCAGGCCACCATCAGACCTGTTTGCTCCTGACTTGCGCAGTGAGGGCCAGAGCTCCCTGCTTCTCTGCGCAATGTTCTTCATCAATAAAGAGCCCCGATGGTCGCTTTGTGACTGACCTCTGTGCGGCCCCCTCAAGATGTGCCAGAGAATTGTAAAACCCAGGGCCAGGGGGACACCAGAGGTCGCTGGTTCCACCTCCACCCAGCCCTCAAGGCAGGAAATCTCCCTACAGCGTCGCCCGGGGACATCTGGCTTCCACGGCCGCTGAGCTCTACCAGGGCAGGGCCGGGCCCCCCTGCTCTGGGTGCTCCAGCTGTGGGCTCGCACCTGCCTCCTGGGGACTTTCACGGGCCCTCGATCCTTCCTGTGCAGCCACAGGGAAAAGGCTCGAATGTTGCCATGCTGTGTATCGAAGACAGCTCCTCGGCTCCTGTGTCCCCGTCTTTGGCCTCACCCTCTGGCCGCTCTGGGGGCCTGGCTGAACTGTCTGTGTCATCCATGATGCCCCGGCTCGAGTGCCACCTCCTGTCCTCGAGGCCCCTGAGAGCAGGGGCCCCCATTTTTGTCCTGCAATCCTTAACTCCCACACTCCTTGCTCCATGGTGCCCCGCATATGTAACATTTCACATCTGGGGGAGGTGGGCTCCAGGCTCCCTTCCTCCCTCATGGACAGAGACACAGCAAAGAGAGAGATCACAGCCACCCGGCCTTTCTGGCTTAATTCCTGCCCTTTAGAGCAACCTAGTGCCACTGAGAAACAGAGAGGGAGGCAGGGAGCTTGGAGGACCAGCTGTACCATCCCGGGCAGGATCAAAATGTTTACCCACCAGAGTGCACCAGAGCGGCACTAGCTGCTCTCAGAGACCTCCTTTGAACTGTTAATCAAGCCCAATCTTTCAGAATAATAGCCCGATTATGACCGCCTTGTTTGCATGACAAAGAAGCCCAATGAAACGTATTTGGCTGTGCGCAGAGGGGGTGTGAGGGACGGCCCTGAGAAAGGAGTCTTAGGAATGTGGGGAGCCGCTCTGCGGCCTGAACCTAGGAATAAAGACAATGCAATTTGCCACCAAGAAAAGCCCAATAGACCAATAAATTACCCGCGTGCTAAGGGATTAGATCAGGTTTCAGATGCCGGGTAGGAGGGGTGGGGTGAGCCAGGAAACAGAAAAACCTGCCTCTTCTTAAAGGGGTAAAGCTCAGTTTGACTACAAATGCCCCGGCCACGCTGGCCTGTACAGCTCGACAGCAGCCCCTGCAAGGTAACTCGCATGACTTGGGGAAAGTTCTGGACGCAGCTCTGTGCCAGGCGCTGTGCTTCATGCTGTTCCTGGAACAAGCCCCCGTGAGCTCCTGTGCTCAGGTGGAGTGAGCCACGGAAACGTCCAGAATGCAGAGCCAACAAGGATGGAAGAATGGGGGCTGGAGACCGTATCAGGGAAGCAGCGTCTCAGCCAGGCCTGGACGGGCAGCGGGGTCGGGCAGCGGTGCCCAGACAGGGCCCCTCCCGCACAGCCGAGGTCGGCCAGGGCGAGGTGCTGGCTGCTGAGCGCCGAGCCAGGCGTTTGGGGCCAGACATGCCCGGCAGAAGCGCCTGCTGCAGCTTCACTCCACTTTGCTCTGCTGCAAGGGGCTGGGACCTGCTGGGCTCCCTGCTATATTCCACCGCAAGGGGGCACGGGACGGAGGAGGGGTGGCAGGAGGTGCGTGCTGGTGCACCTTCTGTCCCCAGGCTGTTCCTGTCACCACTGGACCGTGGCCCCTCTCCCCCTCAGTGTCCTGGTGCCACTCCGAAGTACCGGGACCGCCAGGCAGGGGCGCTCCTCGGCGCCCCCGCCCCAGGAGTGGAAACTGCTTCTTGCAGCTGTGTGTGCCCCCGGGGTCCCTCGTGGCTTTTGCACCCCTTCCACGCCATTTGCCACCCCCCCCATGCTAAGATCCCTCGGTGGACATACCCCGCGGAGGTCTTGTCCCCCAGACTCAGCACTGCGGACTAGACCCGTCTGATCACGGGGGCTCCTGGACAGTTTTCAGTAAGTGGCGGCACCGTCGAACACCATTTTAGGACGCGACGTAACTCAACAGGCGACGGCTCCAAACGGGAAAGCAACAGGCAGAGCTTAAGGGAACGCGCCCCACGGCCTGGGGAGAGGCCACGCTGAAGCCCGAGCCCCCATCCCCCTGTCCTCGCTGCCCACCCGCCCGGGGCAGCCCTGGCGCTAGGGCTCCTCCCTCGAGCCTGGAGCGGGTCCTGAAGGCGGTGGGCGAGGAGCACCAGGCAGGAGGGCCACGCTGCCTCACCCAGGGCGGGACCCAGCAGCAGCAGGAGCAACGGGCCCTTCTCCACCCTCTCCCTTAGTATTGAATCTAGAAGGGGAGAGCAAAGTGATCTAGGGCCAGTCCTTGGTAAACTCTGGCCTGGGCATTATTCTGGAGTCTCCTTGCTTAACAGATGCCTGAGGTTGCCTGTCTGTGTCTCTCTTGTAGGAATTTCACTCCATCCTCCCGGTGTAAACACGCACATGTTTGGCATCAGACACCGAAAGGAACACACCCAGGTGACAGGTTGGATTGTCTGCCAGGTACGGCAGACACCACCTTATGTAACCTACAAGCAGACAGAATCGATCAGCCTCTGAAGAGGCTTTCCTCCCCAGTCTGGACAAAGACTCTCCCAGGGAATCGACCTGGCCCATGGCTCCAACATGTCTCCCACCCGTTGACGGCGCTGGGAATTTTCGGGGGCTTCCTCCAGGAACTGGCTCACAGGAGGAAGGGGTGCGGCAAGAGGAATCGTCTCAGAGAATCTCAAATGAGCTGGGAAGGGGAGGCGGGTCGGTTGGGGAGCTAGGGGTTAACTGCCGGCCAAGTGTGGGCAGAGGCGGCTGAGGCAATAGGCACTGCCCCCCCCCCCCCCCCCGCCCCACCCAGCCAGGGCTGCTCTGCCCCAGCCTCCACACAGGCCAGGTTGTTGCAAGGAAGCACGCCGGGTGCCAAGGAGAGGGCACACCTCAGCCTACAAACTGGACGCCCTCCCCTGGCTCCCACTGGGGCCACGGAGCCAGGTCAACGGCAGACAGCACGGCCCGGCAGGCCGCCGAGGGCTCCCCTGGGTAGGAGGGCCCCATGGTGGGCGAGGGCCAGACAAAGGACGCCGCTCTCATACCATCCTGGCTTAGGGTGCAGAACTAAGCTACCGGGGTTCCACCAGAGTCTGGTCATGGGCGAAGAAAGACATCACTTTTCAGATATAATTGAAGCTTGCAGGTGGGCCATTTAGTCTTTCTGCTTTGAGGCAAGGCGTGACCGTCTTCCCGAGTCTAGGGCGAGCTCCAGAGATGCGGATTTTCCATCCTGGCTCTGCCCCCAGCAACCCTGGGCGCATCTGCCTGGCCACTCCAGGTCAACGCTCATTTGAAGTGGCTTTTCTCCGTCACCGCCGCCCGCAGGCTGGCCTTCCTCCGCCACCTTCCCCCTGCAGTGGGAGAGCAAAGGCAGGCCCGCTGGGCACGTGCCCAGGGCACACATCTGAGGGGGAGCCTGTGATCATGGGACATTCCACAGCGTGGGGAGCAAGAATGGGCTCCTTTCTGCAGGGGCCTGGGCACAGAGGGACGGACGGCTTTTAACGGGCGTCTTGGTATTCTGAGTGCTTGGGGGAAATGGTGCATGAGATGAATAAATAAGCAAAGCCCAAAAGACATAATCTGACTCAGGAAAATTTGCACAGCGACGGCCCTGCCAACTGGCTCTCCCGACCTACGGCTGGGTGGCATCTTCTCTGGGAGGCTAAGCCAGGGATGGGGGGTGGGCAGAGAGGAGCCTTGGGAGGAGGCAAGAGTGTAGATCCACGGAAACTGTGCTCAGCCCTCATTCTGCTGCCACCTATCTCCAAAGTCCATTCCTTACTTTTCCCCACCTCCAAGCCATATATACTCATAGTACAAAGTCCAATACGCTACACAGCAAATTCATTGAGTGTCTTTTTGCAAAATCAGCTGCGTGGAAAAGGGCAGGGGTCTGGGCTCTTTCTACTTCTGGCTCTGCTGCTAACCAGCTGTGTGCTATCGGGCAACCTCTTGGACCCTCTGTTTCTTCATCTGTACGGTGGGAACAATGATGCTCACGAGGAAGGTGTGGTGATTTGATGCGGTCAGTAGGAATTTAGCGGAGCGCCTGGCACGCTGTGGCCACTCAGTAAATGGAAGAGCTTTAAACATTAAAAATTATTGTCCTCCTTCAAAGGATCGTACTTTGCAGAGAACAACATAAAGAGGTCGTGTCTCGAAGGACGTCCATGCATGTTCATTAGTGATAGCTGTCTGCGAGAGGGTGGAATCGGGTTGTTTACATTTTCTCCCTAATCATTTTCAGCCTGTAGGTTTAAAACTAAGTATTGTTTTTATAACCAGAAAATATTATTTTGGAAAAAAGATCGCAATTCACTTGGCAGCTTTGTGGGGGCAAGGATACAGGAAAGCAGGTCCTGGGGCTGGACAGCTGCTTGTAGCAAAGTGGCAGTGGGGACAGGCAGGGAAGGCCAGGGGAAGGCGACCCAGCGCTGGGGGACACCGTCGCGGTCCTGGGCCGTGGGATGCCTGGCAGGCGCAGGCTGGCACTACAGCTCCAGGGGGCAGGAGGGGACGAGCCTTGGGTGAGCCGTCACCCTGCTGTGCTCAGGACGGAGCGGCCTCCTCCGGGCGTGGGACCTCCAGCTTTGACACGAGCAGAGTCCTGCCCGGGGAAACTCAGGCGGGTCGGTCCCCCGAGAAGACCAGGGCCCTCACTGTCCGTCGCGACGGCTCGCCATCCAACCGACGCGCGAGGTCAGGGGCTCTGCCCAGTTCTGCGGGTGGGCCTTGCACTATCGGCCCAGCGGGGACCACATGGCCCCCAACACGTAACCCGGCCCCACCCCTCCTTCTTGCCTTCGGAGGGTCCTGAGACCTTCTCCTCCCCATCTCATGGACCCCTGCGCCCCAGTTCTTCAAGCTCTGGGGGGACTGCTGGCAATTTCTCCAACCTCGCTGAGGTTTCTCAGACGACCAGACACCCTCTCTTTGCTGCCCTGCTCACGCTCTGGGTCTGAGAGGCCAACTGTCTGCAGGACTTTACCTCCCGTTCTCCCTGGGAGGCAAGGCTCTGTGCCACAGACCCTCGGGGTGTCACACGCCAGCCTGCTAGCTGCCACCTGGCTCCTGCAGCTGGACAGCATTTCATTCTCTTGCTTTGGGACACAGAGTCCTACCGGGAGGGCGACAGGGTGGCAGGCAGGACGTGCTTGCGCGTTTCTGAAGAACAGCTCTGAGAGGAGGAGCCTCATCTCTGTAAGGGCACACCCGCGCCTGCACACTACAGAGCGCCTCAGCCTCTCCACGCCTCAGTTTCCCAGCCGAGGACTAACACTTTAAAAACAGCTGCAGTTTAAAAGTACGGGGGGGGGGGGGGGAATGGAAACAAAAGGAAGGCCGCAAGGCAGAAATTCTTAGAACAGTGGTCCTCACACTTGGACGTGCATCAGAGCCCCCGGAGGGCCTGTTAAAAATACAGACTGGGGCCTGCCCCAGAGGATCTGCTCCGGCAGGTCTGGGGTGGGCCCAGACCCTGTATTTCTAACAAGCGCCGGGGAGACAGATGGGCCTTGTCCAGGGACCACACTTTGAGAACCACCGTGCCCGAGTATAGCATCCATGTGTAGTTACAGGAGGCGCGCCAGCATGGGCCTTGGATGGGATTCTCTTAGAAATCTGTTTAAGTCCCAATGGTTTCAAAGTTTTAAAAGTATCTATTAATTGTATTTGGAAGAGGATGCTCTTTGTGGAAGACTGTTCTAAGCAGCCTTTCCTGCCCCCGTGCCCCTCAGCGAGACGTGGCTATTCTGTCCATCGGCGGAAGACACAGCATTGGCCAAGCAGACGTGCTCCCGGCGCGTGGGACGCCAGAGCCCCTGTCCCGTTCCCTGGTGGCAGATGCCAGCCCAGCTCAGATGAGGGCCCCCGAAGTCACTCACGTCAGGAACGGAGTAGGTGTGCCATGAACGTCGCATGAGTACATGTAAACACTGCTGAATGACACAGGCCCTCTCAGTCTAGCAGAAGTTAAGGCATCTTTCTCCACATAACTCCGTCCAATTTAATTTGCGCTCCCCTGGGTTCACTCCTGGCAGCCATTCAAGCAGACTAGCATCGAACAAACCGATGCTTTCACGCGGCGGCTGGGGCCACAGGCCACCTGTTTCCAGCGGGGGAGGCCGGGGCACAAGGGGCCCCTGAAAGTCCCTGTGCCTCGCCCTCGCCAGAGCTTCCCTTTTCCCCTCTAACGTCCACCCTGCTCCCCTAGACCTGCAAGTCCTCTGACTCCACCCCAAGGCAGCCCCTCAGCCAATGCATCGGGAACATTCCAGCCCGTCTCTTTGCTGTGGAAGTGGCCCATTTCATCTCTGCCTTGAGAAACTGTCTTTCGACCCAGGTTTCTTGGGCGCGCAACTTCTCGGGGCCCCCAGTGTATTGAGTTGGGGGATCCTGAAAGCTCGGCTTTCAGTAAGGCGGGCAATTTTGACTAAATGCGGCTGTTAAGGCCTCAAATTAGAAGAAACATTAGCCAGTTGGCATGACAGTACTGCGGCTATCTGTTCTATCTGCCAGGTTTGAGTTACCAGCCTCGAAGCCAAAAAGAAATGGGCTTCTTGGAAACAAAAGTGATGGAATTCGGGTTGTGAATTACATAACCCGCCAGCTTTCCCCAGATTAGGGGGATACTTTCAAGTTTTAAAGATGGAGAAACGAAACAAAAACAAAAACAAAAACAAAAACACCAGCAGTAGCTCCCTGCTGCCCGAGTACCCTGTCAGCTCTTCCTTTCCTCCCTCCCCCCCTCAAGACGTTAACAAGCGCTGCCGCTTTAAGAGCAGGAAGGTGTTGTTTCAAGGGCCTCTAAGCCCCCCTTCTCAATTTCAGCTTGGAGCTGAGATCACATCCCCCACGGCAGCCAAGGGACAAAAGCCATTTATCACCCCATCTGATAAAAGTTCCAATGGGCTGGATCTTTATCTAGACCAAACCGAGATGCACAGAGTGCAAACTCCTGCTCTCCAAAAGGGGAGCTTCCTTTTAAAGGAGGGTCATTTTTAATTTTTTTTTTTTTTTTTTTTAGTTCTTGGGAGAGAACTGTCTCAGCCTTTCAGCAGACCTCTCAGGAGATGGAGAAATTGCCTTAGGAAGGGGGGACAGGCCCACTGTGGGGGGTTTTAATATTCCCAGGCGGGCGAGGACACAGGAGGTCCACGGGCTCTTAGGGGCACTGACGCCACCCCCCTCCTCTGGGCCTTGGCCGGGGTCTCCTCAAAGAAACCGGGGGCTGCGAGCAGGTTAGGGCTCTCCAGGGCTCCCTTGGGGATGCAGCTGCTGCGTGTGAACTGGGTGCGCTGGATCCGGAGGGCCCGCCGGGGCACCCGAAGCAGGGCTGGGGCGGAAGGTAAACTGATCCCTGGCCCCTTAGCTGCCTGCATGGTCCGCCTGCGGGGAGCCGCAACTTGTAGCCTGGATGGCCCAGTTCTGCCAGTTCCTGAAACCCAGTTGGCTGAGGAGCAAACAAAACAACCCCATCCCAGTCTAACTCAAGTCCTTTCTTGCAAAGCTCGGTGGCGCATGGGGGGCTGTGCATCCGCACCGGGCTGCCGAGCGAAACAAACTTGCAATTTTGCAAGACACCTCAGAGCCCAAGACAACGGCAATGGCATGGAGAGTCCGCCTTGCAACGGGGTCCCTTTGGCCCGTGACACTGGGTTTATTTGTATTTTTAGCCAGAGAAAAATGGGTATAAAGGGTTTAACTGGCGTTTCCCAGCTGTGAGTAGCATATGGCAAAAATGAAATAAAGTTTTATGAAACATTATAAAGAAAACAGAGCAGGGATTTAAGTTTCGTGCCTCCCCCCTCCCCCCCCAAAGGGGGGGAAAAAAAAGTCAAGAAACTGGAGCGTTTGGGAACGAACAAATGCTTCTCTGTGGAGTTGGTCTCCCTTCCCCCAACAAAAACAAGAGGTCCGGGCTCGGAGGAATTTGAAAGCAGCGATCTGCCAAAAACATTGTGAAAAACTATGGGGGATTCATTGGAAACAGATGGGCTTTTTCAGCTTTAATTCTGAAATTCTCTCCCTTTCTGACACAATAAAAACAAACAGGGGGCGACGCGGGATGTTATCAAACAGGAATACAGGCTGGTTTGAGCCCAGTCCTCGGGCTCCCCGTGTGGGGCCGGGCCAGGGGTCCCACAGGAGGGGGCGTCCGGGACTTGGCTAGGACCTCGGGGGCGGCCCCGGGTCCACCCCTGGGCACCGGCAGGTTTGCAAACCGATGGGTGAGGAGCCGGAGAAAGTGCCCCGGTTCCGAGGCCATGCCACCCCCTCCCTCTCCAGGGCCCCGAAGGTACGCATCTTTGGTCGTCCCCCCCTTCTCGGAAGGGGGCACCTCTGGCCCAAATGACCTCCGCGGCCAGCCCTTTTCAATGCAGCTCCAGTAGGGCGCGCCTCCCTCGCCCCCGCCGCCGCCCCCACAGCATCCATCACGCCTCCGGCGGGGCGCGGGAAAACAAAGACCCGTGGAAATGGGAGGCGGGATCCCCGGCGGGGGGGGGCGCTCCCGGGGCAATGCCTTACCTGCGGGGAAGCTGCAGAGAAGGAAGGCGAGGGTCGGCCAGAATCCCAGGGCTGATCGTCCTGCCCCTCTCCCCATACCCATCCATCCAGCTCGGCCTGTTACCACTAGCCTCTCCCTAGAAGAAGAGTTTAGAAGAAAAGCAGAAAATCAATCACGCTGCGGAGAAAGGGCAGCCTCGCTCCGCCGGCGGGAGCAGCGAGCCGGGCGGCTCGGTTCCCCTCGGCCGCGGGCGCCCGGCGCGCCCCCTCCCTCGCGCCCCGCCCTCGCCATCCATCACCCGGTCCCCTCCAATGTCGGCGCGGCCCCGCCACCCCCGCCGCGCTGCCCGCCCCCTGGCGCTCGGGTTTCAGCGCCGCCCGCCAGGGGTGGGGAAGCTGGGCGGGGACCCAGACGGTCCGGCTGCGGCGCTGGCCCCGGGGACCTCGGGGATCCCGGGACGCAGGGCGCGCGCGGCTCCCCACGCAGAAAGGGCCGGTTCTCCGGGCCCGCCAGCTCCGCAGAGCGCAAGGGCAGCAGCGTGCCCCTCATCTTCCCCATAAATATCCAATCCAAGCAGAGACTGCGCTTGGAGAGAAACCCCAGGTCCCCTTTCCAACTACACTGTCGTCCCGAAGCCAATCATTTCTCTCACTGAGACGTGTCCCCCGGTGCGAGAGGCTGCAAATCCGCTTCCCAATGGTCCGGGGTTAGGCGGGAACGGCCTGTCGGACCTCAGCCCCGAGTGCACCTCGAGGCCCGCTCGCCGTTGTCTCGGGCCACCCACCCTGTCTGGGTCCGGCTGCCTCCAGCACCCCCTCCAAGCTGCTTCCCGATGACTTGCCCTAGCTGTGCTCCCGAGCGGGTGGCCTGCGAGCCTGTCGGGGGCAGGACCGCTGCCACCCCAGAGGAGGTGTGGGTACGGGGGTCCCCGCGGTGCTCAGGACTCTGGCACCAAGGTCGCTCTCGGGAGGGCATCAGGGTGATGATGACTTCCCTTCACTTGGTCGCTTCTTTTCCTGGGAGAAAAATGTCTCCTCCTCGAGGCTCCCCCTCGGCCCTGTAGCTCTTCTGCTGCTGCTCCTGGGATATTTAAGAGACTGGCAGCTTCCCCTGAGAAACATCTTTTGGATGCAATACAAATAGGCCAGAGCAAGTGTTTTTAGTCAAACCAATTCCTCCTTTGGCCCCCTCACGTCACTTCCAAGCCTATTCATCTGGTTCTTTGGAAAAGAATCCTGAGTTTTTATCCAATTTAGATGTTTCTCTTAAGCACTATCACAGTCCTCACTTGCTGGAGGCCACACAGGCTGCAGGGCGCGCTGCCTGCCAGCGGGGAGCCTCCTCTGGAGGAGCCAGCTTCGGGCGAAGGAAGAAAAGCCCTAAGTCTGTGAAGACACAACCCAGAGCAGCAACGCTTCTGAATCCAGCTTCCACAAAGCAGGCACGAAAGGCCACTAAAGGCCTCCGCCAGCTGTGCCACGGAGCACAAGGACGCTGTTGTTCCCGTGGGACTAAAGGCCATGCCAACACCTGCCTGCTGGCCTTTACCGTTGGGCTGCCACCGCGTCTCCCTGTAACGTTTAGGTCTCAGTCTGACGGGCTCGGTCTGGTCATCACTCCCCTAAACTGAGCTGCGTCTGAAGCCTCGGTGTGCAAAACACTATAGGTTTGCCCACCGAAATCCAGGTCTCGAGTGGCATTCCTCTCCAGGCTGGCCCACCCTTGGGCCAGACCCAAAGGCGCACGATCTTCAGGACCCCGGGCCAGCCCTGGCACACTGAGCAGGCACGGGCCCCTTCCAGGGCCACCGGTCACCACCATTTGCGGGAGCCTGCCTTTCACAAGGTAATCTAGCACCTCCCGCTAACAAGGGAGAAGGGACTCATCCGGAGTCCCACCTGTAAAGGTACCACCACCAGCACTGCAGGCGCACCTGCGGGTGCGGAACACGGCAGGGAGGCTGTGGGGTTTCAAAGACCTGAAAGCAGTCCCTCCCAGCCCTGCCCTGGCCCATGGGTGGCCCTTTGACAGCAAGGTGTGTGGCCTCTCTACCTCAGTTTCTTCTTCTGTATGGAGCAGGCTGGTAATACCATTTGGGAGGGGCACCTGCCACGGGAGCTCCCCAGCTTCCTGCGAGGGGATTCAGTGGCTGTCACTTGGAGAGGAGAAACGATTCTCGTAGCAGCAGCAGATAATCCGCAAAAGGTCACGCCAAGGGCTTTTTTCTCACAAGGAGAAATGTGTGCGGCTGAACTTGGACATCACAGAAGCGGAGGTTTGGCTCTCCCGCAGCTTAGACTGTCAGGAGAAGGCCGGGCCCCGCGGAGCAGTGTGGGGCTGTGCTGGCCTGGAGGAACCTGTCCACGCCGGCCAAGCCGGCCAGCTTGTTGACAACTCCCGAACTCTTTGCGAGAATAAGAAATTCTTGAAACGCTGGGTTTTGGAACTCAGCATTTCATTTGCCAAAGAAACTCATGTAACTCAAAGTGTAGTTGACTTCAGACAAACGGCTCCTGTTATAAGTCTGACCACTTACGCTTTCTCCCCGCGGATGCCGCCTGGGCCTCCTGGTAGATACCTTCTGAACACTGGGGCCCGCATGGCCGTTAGCAAGCAAACATTCTGCAAAGACTGCCCTAGGGTCCCTTTTGTGGCTGTAAACAGAATGGACAGAGTCCATTTTCTTGTAATTTGGATTACGTTCTCCTAAACGCATTAACTGAGGCCGGCCCTGCAAAAGCTTCACATGCATTTTCTTGCTAATGCCTAAGCCTGTCCTGCTGTTAATCACCGTTTGTTGGCCATCTTTCTGCAGAGCCTCCGCTTCAACCACAGGCCTGAAACCAGCTGAGCGGTCTCTCCTGCAGATGAAATATGAACATTTAAACTAAGTCTGGGAGCACCAGTGATCCCCGGGGATCCCCACTGTTTATAATTATTCATCCAGAAAAGTACCTGTTTATCCTGGTTTTTTTTGTTTCCCGTCTCTAAGGACAATTCCGATCTGTGGCGATTTCCCCCACACCCTGGAACGACTTACTATCCTAAGTGATCCTGGGGGTGGACTGTTGTCAGAAGGAATTTTGGAGTCTAAACATAATTCATCCTTGGGTTTCTCCGTGGTCTCCAAGCCTGTTTCTACCTCCTCAAAGAATGCTCATAGATTGGCCTGGTTTCATGGGTTTTTGTTTTTTTCTTTTCCAGAAAGTGTGTTGTGCTTCGTCCAGTTCATTGGGACCTTAAAAAGTGCTTGGTGATGTTACGTTTTAGTATATATTCCACCACAGGGACTATTAAAAACGACCCTTCCTACCTGGGTGGGCTCCCTCTGTGGGCAAGGGGCCCAGCGTGTTACACTGTTGAGGGCAGGCCTGGTGTGGAAGGACACTGTGCATCCTGGCCACTAGGTATCACTACCATCGTTAATGAACCCTGGTCCCTTCCCTCCAGATGGTCCCAGGATAGAGAGAAGCACATATAAAATCAATCAATTCATCAAGCTATCTAGCGACCTATCATTTTACCAAAAACTACTAGCAACCTCCTGCCTGCCCTCTCCCAATAGAGTGGGTATTTCCTGCTCTATTTTCTTTCTCAGGTCAACAGTCCTGTGAACCCTTCCCTCATGGCAGGACCTAAGCAGTCAGAGAAGAGCTGAGCTCACCGGCCAGAGGGGACGTACAGACAGAGTTATATAAAAAATAGCCCAGATGAGGGATGCCAAATGCCTTTCAGCAGCCGCACCCTCTCTAGGACTTCAATTCCCATTTGAAGATACTAATTCTGTCCCTTCTCATTTGGAAGTCAAACAACTCACACTTATCCCAAATTGCATTGCAGAGGGCAGGGAGCCTGCCAGAAGTCACCCCGCTGACTTGGTAGTAGGTCTGGGTGATTCTCGGCTGTCATGCCACCCCTAATGAGCTCACCAACTCCTTCCCAGGCATGGAAACGTTTGGTCTCTCTGCCTCCATGAACTCTACTCCATCCATGGGCTCATCCTCTGGCTCTGAACAGAGCAAGGAGTCCTTTTTTGTTCCCCCGGCCTCAGCCAGGCTGGGTTAGAGCCCTCCTGCTGACCTGTAAGAGTTTTGGGGGCGGGGCATTTAAGCTCTCTCCCCCCTCCCCACCCTGCCTCTACCTTTTCACACCTCTCCTCCTTGACCTTGGAGTTTCTCAGTAAATTCCTGCTGCAGTCACATCTTCTCTTTTGATATTCCTCCCATCGCTCCCTCCTGGGATTATAAACTGAGTTCAACGGGCGTTTCAGATACAAAAGTCTACTCTTCCTTCTTCCCCCTTGAGAGAGCACGTCTATTATCTGGTCGACAGGCTTGCAAATTCTGCCTCCAAAGCCACAGATGAAAGCAACAGCATTTGGAATTGCTTAACTGTCAGTGTTGACACTGCGACTTCTAGACACCGCAGTAGATATGGGGTGACTTTACCTCCAGCTCGGTGGCCCTCGGGCGTCCTGTCCTATCTCTAGACCCTCAGCTTCTCAATCTGCAGGATCGTGGCTGGGGACGCCTGGTGGTGGCCTTCTCGCTCGAGGGGTCCCACGCGTCTAGGGATCCAGTGAACTGGTGATGGCTAAATAACCAGGGAGCTTCGTCTGTAACATTTTTGAATTTTCCAAGTGTACATGTTGCTGAACAGGTGGGAAATGTTATCGGAGGTGGGACATTTTGTGCTTTCGTGTTGGCATGAATCTTTGGTAATAATCCCCAGCGATACTTCTACCGATCTGAAACCACACCTTAAAAAACATTTAGGAACTACTTGTTCTAAAGCAGCTTTTGGGCATCCGTATCAAGAGGCACCAGGTTCCAGTCATGGAGAACAGACAACCTAGTGTTTACCTCTCCCTATTCCAGTAAGTTCTTGGGAGAAGAACCAGCTTGGAACCATTTATGCACCAAAAGGCAAGTGTTTGAACTGACAGTGAGTCTGTGTGTTTCTCTCAACCAGCAGAAGGCTGGAGTATTTGGATTAATGAACAATTTGGTGCCAAGCGCAAATACCACAGACATTTAGCAACAGGAACAGATAACCAAGTTATTTATCAAGTTCAAAGTTGTTTAGAATGGCTTATGCAAAGCTGAAGTAAAGAAGATCCCCGGCTGATGGGCGGTGGGAAGAGTGCCAACCCAGAAAGGACAAGTGTGGCAGATTTATGTGACTTTTCCTTCTACCTCCATGGTTTCCTTTTTAAAATGTGTTGGAGGCTGGGAGGGTTTCTTCACTTTTACACTGAGAGGCAGTATTGCACGCTGGCTGAGAACTCGCAGCCTGAACGGGGACTCTGGACCTGTAAAACAGGGGCACACTTTAGCTCGCCAGAGGGTTCTCGCATGGATTAAATGAGTTAATACAACAATAGGCCACTTAGTACAGATGCCTGGCCTAGACAAAGCGTTGGTAAGTAGTTGCCAATCTTAGTTTTGTACCATGGATAAGAACCATTGTTTGGATTATGAGAGTGTCTATCAGGGGGGAAATACCCAAGGACTCCTAGATAAACTCAACTTCTGGGGGGTTCTAAGTGCATGATTGGTCACACTCACGTTCTGGTGAGCCCCTGTTATGAGAACAGGCCTACCACGTAACTGTAGGGTCATCTCAGCTCTTTGAGGGGCACATGCGTCTCCATTTCATCGATGAGGAGACTGGGACTCAGGGACAGTTAAGCTGCTTCTCCTCTTTACCCAGGGCTTTGCTGGTGGTGGTGGTTGTTGTGAGCCAAATACTGTGCCTTGTATAACGATGGGCCGTGCATTAGAAATGGGAGAATGTTTACAGATAGACTGTTTTCCAGAAATAAACAAAATCATACATTTTAAGATAAGTTGCTATGAATACTCTCCCTCACCCACCTAAGAACTTAGTAAGTTACAATAGTAATACAGTTCTTTTTCTTTCCTTTAGATGCTAAATGGTATATTTAGGCCAAGTTTTAGATGGTACTTACCCGAACTTAAAGCATCTGAATGACAGGTGAGTGCTACGCCACAGGACGTTGGGCAAGCCTATCTACAGCGTCCATTCTTTGCTGTCCCTTCAGACCACAAGCTATGTAGACCACGCCTCAATTTCAAAGCTAGATGGGCTCCCGCCCCAGAGGCTCATCACAGACCCTGGGAGGGAGGGCGTGGGCAACACCGTGGCTTGGGTTGGCTTTGCCCGCACTAGCTCTTGGCCCAGGCTCGGAGGGGCAATGTATTCCCTGTCACGTCCGAAGTCAGTCAGACGGCCAGCAGAGTCTGTACACTCACGGAGAAATCAGGCACTTGGAGTTAGGGATCTCCTTTCTCAAAACGCTCTCAACAGAGAAATAGAAAAGCAAAGAAAGTAAGCCCCTTGCAGCATGGACGAGGCTGGCACCTGGCCTTTTCTCACTACGTGACTTTGAAACACCCAGGATCCAAAACCAGGAGTGCTTCAGGACAGGGAAGGAAGCATTTTGAAATCAGCACGTTGAAATCTAACTATCAGACTATTTGAGCTGCACTGACTGATGTAAAACAATACTAACTCCCATAATTCCCTTGCTTGGGGGCAAAATGACCTGCCAAAATTAGCAGGGAGGGCAGGGCCTGGGAGGGGGTGCCACCGCATCATGTCTACAGTGAGCCTGACCTTGTACGCGCCCTTGGGCGAGGCAGCGCTTAGATTTTCCCCCTGCCTGTTCATTGCTCTTTCACAGCTCTGTAGCTCAGGGAAGGGAGGCCAACACTGAGCTGTCCTTCGGTCAAAACAAGAAAAAAGTGCCTGGCATCTGAATACGGCTGGATACCAGAGAGGTGGGAAGACCTGGGCCTCCCTCCTTCAGGTTAAACATGCTCAGTTTGTTGAATGAATGAACAGTGATGTGGTTTGAAAAGCAAAGCCATCTCCTAAAGAGCCACAGGAATATCACAGATGCTTCTAAGTTATCTGAACTTGTCTTTGGGGTTATAAGTCAAGTTCTAGAACAATGATCTTTGAGGAGGGGTGCCTTTTCATTTCAGATTTCACCGACAGAACAGATTCCAGTGAGCCTGCACTGGTTTCTGCTAATACGTTTGTTTAGGTTCGGTTTCACTTGGGAATATCCCTTGTCTTTCTCCGGATGGCAGACTTCAGGAGAGATCGGTGACCATAGTCCCTAGAGCATGGCTAAATTTGGGGACCACACATGCTAAAAGCAAGTGCTTGAGTTTAATTCTTTTGGTAATACGGCTGTAGGTCAAACAGCACTTTAATTCCGCGGACCCCAGGCTGTACTGCTTGACCTCTCCAGGCATTAATTTCTCCTTTTGAGAAATGGAAATATCAGCAGGTGCAGACATGCTGGGAGCGTGGCTCAAAAAACTCCCTGTCCCATTGCTGGGGATGCTCAGGACCTATTCCCTTTAGTTTGCACCTGCGCATCTGAGAATCCCTGTGCTTGATCCCACACGGGGCAGCTGGAGAGTCGTATGAGATGGGAGCTTCCCACGCCTCCTCTCCGTGCTGTTACACACACGGGGGAGGCAGCGCGCTCTGCCTGGAGGGGGCTGGGAAGGAGAGAACGCAGACAGCGAAGGTCAGAGAGGCCCCCCTTGAAAAGATGCCAGGTTCTGCAGGACCCTTTCTTGGTGTCACCGATCTGGTTATTGAATAAACACCTGCAGATGGGAGAGAGTGTTGGAGACAGCTGGGGGTGGGAGAGAAGCCCTCTACCGTTCTCCACGTCTGCCCAGAGAGCAGGCACCTGACTGTGGCCTGGGAAGGGATGGTGGGAGCGGGGCTGGTGAGCAAAGGAGGCCGGAGCCTCCCTTACCACCGCCAGGGCTCAGAGGGTGTCACCGGGCGGGGTCTTCGCCACAAGTAGGACATGGCACCAGGCTCCAAGGAACTAATGTCCCTTTCAGAACGGAGAGCACTCAGCTCATTGCTAACACCCTCTGGCCTGGAAGGCGGCAGCAAAATTCAGTCACAGAGAACGTGGCGGCGCCTGGATGTGTGGGTGCCCCACCCCGAGCCTCCCTCCGCTCTGCTTGCCACCCAGCACAGTCGGGCCCCCCTTGTTGACTGGAGATCATGTTCCTCATAAAGGGGGCTTGCCTGTCACCTGCTGGGGTGGTGGAACAGTGGGAAACCTCTTTGTAAATGTAAAAATGCCGTTTTTGTCACCCCACACAGTCCCTGTACAGACCCTTTCCCAGTTCTCCTTCAGCTGCCCTTCAGAGCACAGCTAACTTTGTTTCCAGAGATCATGGCTCACGATTCGTCTGAAAAATCATTCATCTGTGATGCTCGGGAGAAGAGCAAGCTTCGTGCATACGTTTTTCATATTTCTGCCACAGATGCCAGAGAAACAGAAATCCTCTCACCAGCAGGTAAAATTTTATGTTATATTTCTGCTGGCGGATCCTAAAGCCAAATGGAGAAAATGAAGGATCTCCCTGAGGTCACGGCACAACCGTGCTATTCCGTGCGACCTCCAATTATGTCCCTTGAGCTCGGACTCCCGGCCTCAGCGGGGCTGTAGATACACAGGGAACTGGTCTTCCTGGGAGCCTAGTTCCCGCCTACCCACCTGGCCCGGCCGGCACCTATTGTACAGAACACCTAACTTTGCAGCCTGAAAGGAACTCGCAGCTCGCCACTTCCTCTAGATGGCGCGATTTCCCCTAATTCGTCCGCGAGACACCCTATTTATAAAATAAATAAAATCCAGCGCCTTCAGAAACCACACTACATAATAGCAGCTCGAAGGTCCCCATTAAAATCTCAATTTGGGGGAATTGATTCTACCTCCGAGCAAATCCAATGCAATTACATTAACAGGATGCAATCAAGAATGGCATCCCAGCGTGCCCACCTGGGCCTACCCCCCTAAATACACCTGTCCCACTGCCCCAATTGACTCCCCGGGATGAGCGGCGGCGAGAGCTAGGCGCGTAGTCACCACCGAGCCTGGCCTGCAGGCCCCAACCACCTACTTAGGGACGCCAGGGCCACTTGGGAATCCTATCCCTTAGCAATCCAGCCAAGTCCCGCATTTTCCAGCGCACCTGTGCTCCCAGGCAAAGGACCGCTGGGACCCGAGCCCAGGCCAAGCGCTGTGCGGCCGCCCCGGGGCGCAGGCGCTGGTCCTGCGGCTCTGCAGCTGGTTTAGAAAGACCGGCGCGCGGTAGGAGGAGGGAGCCGGGCGAGTCGAGCCACTTGGGGGTTCTCGGCGGGACAGCCGGGTGACCGGCTCCGTCCCAAGGTACCAGGAGGAGGGGGTCAAACAGAAGGAGCTCCCAGCCCGCACACAGTGGAGACATTCGCCGGGACTGTCCAACCACGCGCGCTGCCGGCTGCCTGGGGAGAGCCTTTTAGGAAAAAAAGAGCAAATACCAAACCACAAAAACTTTACTGCTGCCAAGAGCTAAAGCGATCGAGGCGCAGTGAAGCTCCAAATCTGGGCAAGACGGGAGCAAGATGAAATGTGGGGTGAGGGAGGACCCAACCAGTGCGTGGCCCCGGCAATTGTCAGAGGCGCCTCGGGGAGGTCGGAGTCAGGTCCACCCTGCTCCTGGCCCGCGCTTACCTTGGCGGCTGCATCAGCCCCTGCGGCCCGCGGGGGGTGGCGTGGCGGGACTGCAAGGCGAAGAGGGGGTGCCAGGGAGCCGCTCGTGGGCCCCGGGGCAAGGAGGGAGGGGCTCGGCAGGCGTTGGTTCCCGCCGCCCCGGGCGGATCAGCAGCGGCCCGGGACGCGCCGCCTGCTCCCCGGCTGCATGCTTGCGAGCGCCTGGAGGAGCCGGCCCGGGAGCGAACAGCTAGCTATTGCGTCCCCAGCCCAGCGGCTCGGGCGGCGCAGCCCGCGCTCGGGAGACAACTGCAGAGTCGGGTAGAGTCGGGTGGCTAGGGCCACCCCCTCCTTCGCCCGGCCCCCACCCGCCGCCGTCGCGAGGTTCGTTTCTGCGCAGAGGGGAGGGGGCGGGCCAGCGCCCTGGAGCGGGCGGGGGGCGAGGGCGGGTGGGGGAGTAGGTGGGGGGTGAGAGTTCGGATTGCCCCGCCCAGTCGTTGCCGCACCCACCCGCATCAGCACCCGTTGGGTGGTTGGGTGGGGGGCGCGCACGGTGAAAAGTGAAGGCGTCGCTAAACGCACGGGTTGGGGGCGTGGGCCAGTGCTGCGAACCCCCGAGATGCCCCGAACTTTCCAAATCTCCCGCTGGGATGCCTTGGAGAGCACATTTTCCACCCTCAATTCCTTGATGGGCAAGAGGGAGTTACTGTGAGGTCTCTGCGGTAGACAGTCACAGCCGCGAGAAACGCAGCTGCTCTCTGCGGAGACGCACCTTTGTTCTACTGACATGTTATTTCTGTTTAAGAACCTTATTTTGAGAAATTCATACATATGGATGAAATGTGTAACCCACGAATAAGTCCTTGCGTCAGGTTTCACACAACTCGGGCTTGTTGAGAGTAAAAAGGAGACCACATCACGTCCCCTCCCCCTTGCAGCCGCTCCCCAGAGGTAACCTCGGGTCAGGGTGTGCTCCGCTGCGGTTCTCTCCAGCCCTTGCTCTGCACTTTTGCACGCACACGTACGGTTTGCAAGTGTATTCTCACGGGCTTTTCGGAAGAATGTTTAACCATGCAGCGCATGCACACACTGGCGAGAACACCGCCACACCACTTCAGCAGTGGTGAATCCCCGGAGGCTTCCGGAGTCCAAAGAAAGACCCTACCTAGTGGGGAAACAGCAAAAAGCTACCCAAACGCCGCTTGCAAATGTGAAACCCCAGCTGGGGCAAGAAGTCCGCTCCCACACAGCTCACTAGCAAATCAGCATCGCATCGCGCAGGTAGAGATTTGCCAGCACTTTTTAGGCAGTATTATGACCTTCCCATTCTTACAAAAAACTGTCTTGGATTTCGACATGATGGGAAGTCTTTGGATTTGCAAAATGAAAAGGTATCATCTGCATTAAAGCACGATCGTTATTGATGCTTCTGGTCTTGAGGGATGTGGTTTTATCGCGCAATAGCCTGCGTCTCATTGGCCAAGTGTACTGAGAGAATCTATAGCTGAGATATAAATAAAATCATGGGATTTAGCAGGAAGGGATGGGGTATTGGTATGGCTGGTTTCTATACTTAGTTCTGACCTTGGGCAAGACATTGGGCAAACTGAGACACTGCTGGGCCTCAGTTTCCTCATCTGTAAATAGCGGTGTATGAGGTGTTGGGCGAGTGTGTGCTCCAGCCCTACACCTCATACACCGCTAGTATTGGGTGCATAACGGATTTCGTCCCTTATTCACCTCTCAGCTCAGCGCCATCATCTCTTCCTTGGGGAATAGCTCTCCTAACACTCTATCCTCTTCCTTTCTAACACTGATCTCACTTTGCAATTACGCACTGAGGAGCGCAGCCCTTCTGTAAGTGCAGGCCTCTCCCACTAGACTGTAAGCAGCCAGGAGGGCAGGACCAGGACCCCCAGTACTTTGTAAGGTACCTGCTGGCACATAATAAGCCCGCTACCAGAATGCTGGAATGACTATCGCACAGATAATAGATTTCTTACTGCTCGTCCAAGCCGCTTGGCATTTTCAAAGTATCTGTAAGTGGAAACATCTCGTTTTAAAACGAAGCCTTTGGAAAGTACCCAGGAGGGTTTCCCCATCTTGGGGGGACAAACAGTCCACAGTCTCGATGAAAACAGACAATTCTCAGCCCAACCACAGGCTGCACAGGCGGCAGGCCAGCAGCTATTTACCTTGATGAGCATAAGCTCCTGTGGAGAAGACAATGAATATTAATGCTACTCATTAAGTACTTGATTAAGTTGGAACAGAGCATAGGCAGTTGCAATCCACAGATGAGCACTCAGAGTTAAATGAGGCCATGGGGTGTGTTTAGGGTGCAAATTAACTAATGTACGTGCTTTCTACCAATAATCTAGGAACATTCCTAATAGGCAATGCCAGGGAATGCCTGTCTTCCTTACTGCAAGGGGCCTGAATTCCTTTAAAATATGTGCAGGCAACAGGCTCACTGGGATTCAAGAGTTAAAAAAGTAAGGCCACTAAGTGGTGGGGGGGGGGCAGGAGCGGGAGAGGGAGAGAGGGGTGGGCAGGGCAAGGCTAATGTCTCTATTAGTTTTTCTCTGGTCCCATGTACAATGTTGCCAAGGGAGAGGTTAAAATCTGGCCTCACATTTATAGAGGAAAACAGGAGAGCTGGTGTTTCCACACTGCTTCTTGGCCATTTTTTTTCTTTTCTCTTTTTGTGCGGGATCCCGCTCCACGCCCTTTTAGAAGCCTCTAGCTTCTGGAGACAGCCCCGGCCTACGGAAAAGGGCGCTGTGTTGCGGGGGCCACGTGGGGCGGGGCTGGCTGAAGGCGCTGCCACTCCCAGCCCAGGGAATGCTGGTGCTGCGGAGGCAGGGTTGGTGTGGGTTTTGTTTTGTTTTTGTTTACGGAGCACCAGCCCTGCCAGGCTGTTCTATAAATGTTACAGCTGTTTCCTCAGTCCTAACACTCTATGAGGTGGGTTGTAACGATTCCCATTTTAGTGGGAACCGAGGTTCAAAGTGTTAAGTGAGTTGATGAACAAGTAGTAGAGTGAGGACTCAAGTGCACGTCCACCTGAGTCCCAAACCAATGCATTTTCTGCTAAGCCCACAGCCTGTTTTCCTTTCAATCCTTTTCCCACCTCTCCTGCTCGGCTTAAGCCAGAAACACCTACACCTTCCACTTTGTGCAGCGCTGGCAAAGCTGGCAGGGTAAGATCGGGGTGCTCTCACCTCTGGCCACGTGTACCCAACGTCCTCAGAGCAAGCTCTGCTGGTGGGTTGCTTTCTTAGTGGGCTTTGGAGGGCTTTGTCAGTCTGGGAACTGCAGGGAAGCTTAGAGGAACATTTGGTTCCTTTAAGTATTCAGGTGACCTTCCCAGGAAGTAGCGGAGTCACACCTGTTTCTGAAGACCTTACCTTGGTATTCAAATTTGGACACCTTGGAAAGGAGCTCGTTGGCTAATATTCATTCTCACTGAGTAACTATGGTCCCCCATTCCACTCACCATGCTTCCTAAGTAACCCCTCAACATCTTTGAAAACTGAAGCGATTCATTAACATATGAAGGTCAGATCCCATGATCCCCAGAAGCTGACCTCTGGAATAAACCCAATTCAATTAAAGAAAAAACACAACTTTTCCTTTTCTAGGGGGGCTTAATTTCAGTGTGACCTGGTTGCAAAGAGTGGCTGGGACATCTTGCTTAATAGGGCAAGAACTTCAGCAAATTTTTCTCTCTGCTCCTGGATTCATTTTATATAAAACAGTGGCCTCCAAATTGGGTTCCTTTGTAGTTCTAAAACCCTATGGTTTAGTGGGGATAAAATATATATAATTTTGTTACTCACTAGAGCAAAGCTCAATAACTTCAATTCTCTTGATAATTTTTTGGATTTTTGCTCTTGACTCTGATTCCTCAAATATTTTCTGTGAGCAAGGAGGATATAAATAGCAACAACATCCCAACTCTAGACTTTGGGATTATAAATTCATAGTAATCTTATCATTAACAGTTGTCGATCTGTAACATCCTTACTCTTTTCTCTTTTGGTAATACTCATAGTATCTTCTATTTTTATAAATCTCTGAATTTAAGAGGTGTGTGCTTGTGATGGTTAATTTCACATGTCAACTTGGTTAGGTTATAGCGCCCAGTTCAGCCACATTAGTCTAGATGTTTCTGTGAAGGTATTTTTTAGATGTGATTAACATTTACAATCAGCTGACTTTAAGTAAAGCTGACTCTTTCATAAGGTGGTGGGCCACACCTAATCAGTTGAAGGCCTTAAGGGCGAAGACTGAGGTTTTCGCAGAAGGAATTCTGCCTCGATATTAAAACACGGAAACCCTTCCTGACTTTCCAGCCTGCTGTCCTGCTCAACAGTTTTTTCCGTCAGCCCTCCACAATCAAGCGAGCCAATTTCTTAAAATAAATCCCTCTCTATGTACCGATTGTTTCTCTGGAGAACCCTGACTAATACAGCATTCAAACGGGTCTGCTCAAGTATGCATTCATTCATTCACTCCTGCATCTAGTCAGTAATAATTTATTGAGATAAACATGCATATAGCCCCACGGAGGGCACTGGACATGATTTGTAAAATACCAAAGTGTGGACTCACATTGTGTTTCCCTGAAAATGCCCAGTAGAAGTTCATACAGAAACCAGGTAGCAAGCAATAAAGGAGGTCAGAGACACACAGTAGGTTTGGATAGACAATGGCCCGTCTTCTGGGAACTTCAGAGTCTTAAACTACAATGGCTAGGAGAGGAGAAGTTTAACAGAGTGTGCCCCCAAAATGAGACTTCTCCTTCTCCTGAGCACCAACCTTCAAGTCCTGTGATTTAAAATTTTTTTAACCTTTGCAATGTTTTGATGGTGCAAAATGACCCTGGGCTGCTTTGGAGGTGGGAGGTGCAGAAGGCGTGAGAAAGCGGAGAGCGGGGAGGAGGGCAGACACCGCCAGGTCGGAAGGATCTGGTTTTAAACCCTGGCGTTCGCTAAGCTAAGCGACTGTGGGCACATCACACAACATCGCTCTCATTTGCGTACTTGTAAAGTGGAAAGGTCTTTCCTGGAAGCGCTGGTGAGGACTCAATAAGCTAAATCGTATGCAATACCAAGAGCAGGACTTTGAATCGATCTGTGGGAGCGCAGCGAAAGGCAGCCAGCGTTTCTAGGTCTCCTTTCATCTTCGCATCTTTGCATTAAAGACATCAGAAGCTGACCTACTGCCTTAAAGCGAAACGCAAGCCATACTCACTGTTTTCCAAGCTGAGGATGACACCTTTCCAGACATGAAGAAACAGCTGACACTGACAGGCCCTGCAGCCGCCCGTGTGGCGCAGACTTTTCTCTCCTTTCACTCATATCCCTTGGCACTGATGTTACCCTGTGTCCCCTGGGGGAGCAGCCACAGACTCAGGGGAGTCAGAGCCATGCAGTCCACGAGCCACACGGCGAGCTCTTAGGAGTCAAGAGAAATGAGCTCGAATCCTGGTGCTTGAGTTGTATCTCAGCCTCAGTTTCCCTATTGTAAACAGAAAAAAACCAGACATTGTTCAGACCGCTGGAGCGGACACTTAGAAAATGAAAGCTGTTTTTACTTTCATCATCAGAGATTACAAAGGGACTCCCTGGGATGAGCACAGTTTGTTCGGGCACCTCGTTTCTTGTTCCCCAGACTTGGTTTGGCTTTAGAATGAGGGGGGTTCTTGTTAACAGTACAGGTTTCCGGCACTTACTCCGGAGCTAGTGAAATAAAATCTCACAAGGTAAGACTTAGGGGTATGTATTTTTTTTAAAAGGAACATAGTTTAAACAGATATTTGTATACCCATGTTCATACCAGGATTATTGACAATAGCCAAGAGGTGGAAGCGACGCAGGCATTCATGGATCAATGGATGAATGGGCAAGCAAATTGTGAGAGAGAGATATATTATACATAATATATAATTATATATAATAAAATAATAATTTATTAATAATAAAATAAAATTGTGAAATATATTATATGTTATATATATATATATAATGGAGTATTAGTCCACCTTGAAAGGGAAGGAGATTCTGACACATGCTGTAACATAGATGGAGCTTGAGGACATTATGCTAAGTGAAATAAGCCAGTCACAAACATATACTGTATGATTCCACTTACATGAGGCATCTCGAGAAGTCAAATTCATGGAGGCAGAAAGTAGAATGGTGGTTGCCAGGGGCTGGGGGAGGCGAGAATGGGGCCTTGGACTTTAATGGGAACAGACTTTCCGTGTAGGATGGTGAAAACATTCTAGAGAGGGGTGATGTGTATGGTTGCACACAAATATGACCGTATTTCATGCCACAGAACTGTACGCTTTAAAATGACTAAAACAGTAAATCTTATGTTATGTGTATCTTACTATACACACAAAAATCTTCACAGGCTTTTCTAGCACAGCGAGTCTGGGAACTGAAGAGTGAGACTCCTTCGCCAGTCCACACGCTTATTCGCTGTTCTTTTACCCCTAGCTTATCCTGCGCCCTTTTTCACCATCTCAAGTCATCCGCTTAGACAGGGGTGTGGTAAGAGCTGCGAAGGACCCAGTGTGCCCTGAAGGACAAGGCGGCAGGGCTGGGAGGCAGCAGGCTTCAGCCAGCAGCACAGGTGGAGGGGTCTCCTCCCAAGCATAAGACCCCCCTCTCCTGCCAGCCCATCCTCTGCCCCAGTCAGGGTCACCTTGGAGGGTGAGGACAGCAGTGCTCCGGGGGAGGTGACCCCATCAATAGTGACGTGACCCAGCCTCCTCTCCACCACAGAGCTGTCACCTCTGACACCAAGCTGCCAGGACAACGGGCCCTCTGGGGCATCTCATCCCCACCTTCTTGGAGGTTTAGGGCAAACTGGAGCCTGCAGCCTTCCTCCTGGGAGAGGAAGTAGGGTGGCCCAGGGGTTCAAAGGTCAAGGAGAACAGGGCCGTCTTGGGGACCTGGGGCTCTCCCACGGCCATCTGCTGCCGCCTGGGGTCACAGCCACACTTCCCCCGCAGGCTTCTCACTTCTCCCAACTAGAAATGTTGCCCTTGAACTAAGATAGTCGTTAAATACTTCTAAATAATTAATCATTCTTTTGAATTGGTGTTCTCTGCCTGCTTTTGCTTTTCTGGTTGCTTTTGCTTGTCTTTTTCTCTTTTTAATTCAAAAGTGGTATCAATAATTGATGAGCACCTCCATGGTCCTACATACCCACGCTCACAGGCATGGAGAGAGGCGGCCCCCCTTCGCTCTTCAAGTCAAAATCAATACCAGGGAAGTTAGAGCTTCCAATATCAGGCTGTCTCTTTCCTGCTCTTTTTGGAACAGAAATGAGGGCCAAGTCTATGTATAGAGGTTTGGCCTGAATCAAGCGCAAGTGCTTTTTATTCTGTTCCACAACTTTGACAGGTGGTGGGTCCCAGCAGACTTGAAATAAAGCAATAAGACATCCTGTGACAAAGAGCAAGGGCGGGGAAGGGGACAGGAATTAGGAAACGCAAAATGCAATGCTACTTCTTATTCAGGCGTGACTTCCAAGGAGGGGAAACCGTTCTGTTCTTTTACCCCCAGCTTATCCTGCACCCTCTGGGAGGAGAAGGCCCTGAAATAGCTGGAATCCTTAGAAAAGGAGCCCCGCCTGGAAAGATGGGAAGCAAGGCAAGGGCTGGACCAGGTATAGGGGACTCACCCGTGAACATCTGAGGCGGGCAGATAAGGACATCCTAAAAAAAGCAAGAGTCATCGGGCGCATTCAGTGCCCCCTTTCACAAAGAGTCTGAGCGGGGCAATGGAAAGTGGGGTTGCTCTGAGAAGGGGAAGGGGAGCGGGGATAGGGAGGGTAGGGGAGTCACTTTTCCTGAGCATGTTTCAGAATCTTAAAAAGTGCTGCCATGTGCATGTATTTTTTAGGGAAAAAAAAAAACAGGAAACAAGTACATGGGTACACAAAGTGGGGGCAGATTTAAAGAGGCTTATTTGTGGGGAATGAGAAGAAATCTGAAATGCACAGATTGATAGAGGACTTCTCTCCGGCTTCGTACACACTTTTGTTTTGTAAACGTGTAAAATCTGGTTCCACTAGGCTGCACTGAACAAAATGACTTCATTTGCAGGTCCAAAAAGGGAGAACAGTAACAATTTTCCAGGTTTAACCCAGGGTTGTTTGTTTGTTTGTTTGTTTGTTTTTTGTCTTTGCTTTTCCCTTGGGCGCTGCAATAGTCCCCCCTTATCCTGGGAGGATGTCCCAAGGCGGCCAGCGGATGCCGGAGACCAGGGACAGCACTGAACCCTACGTGCACTGTGTTTTTTCTCTACGTACCTTTCCACTTAAGGGAAGCAGGCCTGGCTAATCTTCGGCTTCCCCAAGCGGCCAGCTGCCCCGCTTTTGCACTTGGAGGCAATTAGGAAGCACAGTAAAGAGTTCCGTCAGCACAAGCACTGCAACACCTGGGCAGCTAATCCGCTCACCGGGAGGCTAGTACGTGCCACCTGGCGGCAAACGTGCGCAGCGTGCGTCGCTCCCTAAAGGGCGCGTCACGGCGCCCGTGGCACGAGCGTGTCACGTGAGATTTCGGCTGCCCAAAATGGCGCTGCTGGAAACTTACGAATTGCTTGTTCGTGGACTTTTTTTACTTAGTATTTTCCGACCACAGCTGAGGGCGGGTAAGTGAGACGGCGGGTAAGGGGGGGGGGGCGGTCACCAATCTCCTGAATTCTTTGCTGTCTTGTGGGGGCCGTCTTGTGAGGTGTGGGATATTTAACAGCGTCCCTGCCCTGCCCGCTAAGCCAAAGCCCAAGCAGCGTCTCCCCAGTCGTGACAATCTTTTGATGTTTTCTCTGTCTCCGGCACACCTGCCAGCCTAATGTGTGAGGCCCTTGCACAAAAATTAAGAATTTCAACACAGTGATAGTAGAGTACGAAATCAGGTGTGGGGCTGGGGCCCTTGTAGGTGCGGTACCCCATTCCATCGTGTGCCTTACACACCTGGGAGGCCGACCCTGGCCTCCAGACATTTTGCCAAATGTGAGAACCACTAGTTTAATGTATGAAGGTCTGCATACACACATGCTCAGAGTCAGAGAGAGACTTCCCCTCCCCCTTTCTAAAGAATAAAATTGCATGAAGTCTTAAAAAAAAATGCCATAGCCCAACAGCAAGGCCCGCCACCTGCTTTTGTAAATGAAGTTTTATTGGAACACAGCCACGCTCACATTTGGTTACATATTGTCTGTGGCTGCTTTCCCGTAGGGTAGAGGAGTTGAGAAGTTGAAACAGAGGTGGTATGGCCTGCAAAACCTAACATACTTATTTGGCTTCTTACAGAAAAAGTTTGCCGACCCTATTGTAGATGATTGAGTTTTCAGTCTGTGGCGGTTATAACGGAACAGGCAGAATTAGCTAGAAAGCCTTGGGTGTGTAATCCTCTAACCCCTATTATCCACACACTTCAGAGCAGTTTGGGTTTTTTGTTGGGAGACAATAGGCAACTACTCTGGCTTATTTAAGCAGAGGAGAATTTATAGATAGAGTATTGGGGTACTCAGAATCAATGGGTGGCTTAATTAATGCACAAAGTGTGTGTGGAGTACCCAAGAAATAACGCATTGGTTGGTTTCTTTTGGGGTTCAGCTTTTGAGCTCAGTTGATAGAGTGCACGTGAGAGAAAGTTATCAGGATGGAAGCTATTTGAGTATTAGAAAGAATTGCAGGCTAAACCAAGGTAGTGTCTAGCTTAGTTTTTTTTTTTTTTAATGCAAACATCATCTTTTCATTTCTAATATTCTTTTGCATTTGTTACTTTCTTTTCCTTCCTTAAAAAAATTACATTTTGGGGGGGAGAAGTGTTTGGTGAAAGCAATTGAAAGGAAGGCTGTCTGATGGAAATTCAAGTAGTTTTGCATGAGTAATAATAATTATTATGATGATAGGTTTCCTGTATAAGCCTTCTGAGTAAGTAGTATTTGCAAATTAAACACACTATAAAATATTCAGCCCCTTGCCACATCTCAGTTGCTTTGCATAATCCCCCTGCACAGGCTCTCGGGTGAGCTCCTCCCTAATTAATTATTAAATTCCCATCTGTACAGCATGCACAGGATAATGAAATTCCTGCAAGCCCCAAGAAAAGCCAAGCATCACCTTTTGGAGAAGCCTCCTGGCTTTCCTGGGCTTGGGTCCTCTTTCTAACCAAGGATCCTTCCTGTTCGTCTCCCCCAAGGGCTCCTTGAAGACTTGACCAATCACAGAAGCTGTTCCAACCTTCTATAACCCAGGATTCTACCGTTTTGGTCTCAGTCCCTTACCACCCACAGCTCAGCCACTGAGGAACCGCCATATGGCTTTATAAGGAAGTTCTCAATCCCATCCTAGGCTTGCTTTATGGACGGTCCCTAAGGTTCATTGTTATTCCCCTATTACTTCATTTTTGGGTGCATTTTTTCCATGTAGCAAAAGATCAGTTTTTCTCCAGTCATTCGGCAAGGCCCTGTTGGAAAGCCATGATACTCTCCCTGCATCTCTGAAAAACAGACCCAGAACACACATAGAAGGGTGGGTGGGAGGGCATCTTGGGTGAAGAAACAGAGTCACTGTGGCAGATGACGCTGAAGGCTGGGTACCGAGGGCGCTGAGGATCCAGGGTGTAATTTGGGGGCCCCCAAAGGGGACTCAACCTGTAAACCGGGGTTTCTGAGGCATTGCGTCGGGCCCCCTCAGGTTGTCTTGTTGGGAGCTATATTTCTGGGTAGAGTTTTTGTATTTAAAAACCAGCACTTACTAGCCAGTGTTGTCTTTAGATACACAGAAGATAATTTTTCATCGAATGGCTGATACTTGAGATTTGGGGTCCTGTCAGCGCATCTCAACCTTCCCTGTCTACACAAATCACCCGGTGGTTTTGTTAACGTGCAGATTCTGGTTCACGGAGCCTGCGATCCCGCATTCCTGGGAAACTCCCAGATGCTCTGATGCTGCTGATGCATGGACCACACATGGAGTAATGAGAGATTGGGAGACAAGAGCAAACTTGTAAATAGAGGAGAAATCAGACTTACAAATGAAGGGGAAGATCCAACATGGTAAGCTCATGTGTACCTTTTTTTTTTGGCTTTAGCTTTTTAATTAAAGGCGCGATTAGCAGGGATTAGAGCAAAGCCACGGTTAAACTTTTTTCTTATGCTTATTATAATCATTTTTTCATCTCAACTAAGCCTGTGTTAAAATTTAGAAGTGGATTTAGAACTAGGTCTGTTGTTGACCTGATGTAATTGTGAACCTGCTTTTTCACCAGCGGGGTGTGACTTTTAGGACGTTTTGCCATCTCTGACCGCTTTTTCCGTCTGTACAGCAGGGATTGTGAGAGAGCCCATGACGGTTGTACAGCTGGTATCATTGCATGTGGACCCTGGAATTGCTTTGATTTAGGTTCAAATCCTAGCTTTGCTCCTTGAGTGCTTTTTACCTTCTCTGGACCTTGTTCTCCTTATCGGTGCTATAAGAGCAAACTAGGACCTGTCACAGAGGATTGTTGTGAGGGTTCAAGGCCTGGCGCATGGCAGGTGCTCATCATGATCGGAACAGAAGATGTGTAACAGCTTGTGGGAACCCAGCCTGTCAAGCCGCTCTAAGAAGAAAATGCCCGCAAAGGGGCAGTGAGGAGAGGGTGGGTTGAAGGTGGCGAGTCCGTTCTTCTATTTCACATTTGTGACATGTTCACTATTGTACAAATACCATGTGACGCTCTACGGGGCCCTTGAACAGCAATCTGAAAGGGAGTCTGTACGAAAGCAGTTGGAAGTCTGATGGAAACAAAATAAATGCCAAATCCGGCACCAATTTTAAGAAAAGTCTCCTCCTGGGAGGCTGACTGATCTGAATGGCCCATTGGTTAATAAAATCATGAGGTTACCCTACTGTGAGGTGAGAGAATAAAGGTATTATGGAGGAACGAAAAGTTAAGTCAAAGTGGTGGCCTTATTGCTGAAGGCCCCCATTTCTGTGCTTGAGTCTTCAGAGACTCCACTTCTCCAAGAGAGGTGGCAGTCAAAGCCGTACAGGCTGTGCACTAGGAAATGTGATGGCCCACCCCCTTTTCCCCGTGGCAAGATGGTACCCTGTGTGTGGGCAGGGGCGTAGGAGCTGAGGGAGATCGATCTGCGTGGGTCCAGAGTTTGCAAACTGGCTGCCTGCATGTAGGCCACGTTCAGCTTGTCGATGTATGTGTTTGGCCCTAAGTATTTTTTTTTTAAAGCTTCACATTAGCTGCCAACATTAGAAATAACGTGCCTTTTATACTAACGTCCAGATTTCCAACTACAAAAATAATATGAGTAGTTCTGGGCCTTGTGTTCCTGTGTGGTAGTAACCGGTTGGCTCTGAATAAAGGCTGGGCCTGTTCGGTGGCCCTGACAGGTGGCCCCGAGTCCCCGCCCAGGCTGCCTCAGCCATTCACAGCCCCCGCCTGGCCTCGGGAGGCATTTTAATCTGTGACCGCGGTGTATTTTTGGCACCTCTGGCTATAATTTGTCATCCAGCCTTGTGATTGAGGGCAGGGAAGCTATGCTCTGGGCTTTTGTCCTTGGAATATCCTTATTCCCTTCAAGCCTGGTTACCTGTAGCCCCTGAACAGTGAAAGTGACACCAGACTCGAAATCAGAAGATCTGGGTGTAGGTACAGGTGTAGTTGACAGTCTTGCCAGGTCTCAGCTCCTTTACTGATAAAAGGGCAGCTCTTAATCATAACAATTACATGGGAAGTAAGTCAGAGGCCTTTTTGAATTCTCAAGGGTGGTAGAGCTAGAGAGACCCGCAGGAGGGGAGGATGGAAAGGCTGTGCCTCCAGACTGGCGAGGGAGAGAGCGTTAACGTGGACAATTCTATAACATCGTGTATTCTGCGGCGATGTTTGGGAGGCAGATGCTTGATTCAGTCTCAAGGTGGGAGGCAACCAGATGGGCTTCATGGAGGAGGCGACCAGCTGGGGTTTAAAGGAGTATTTTGGCTTTGCCAGGATGACCAGGTAATCTAATGCTTTTAGTAACTAAAACTCACAGGCTTCCTAGGAGGGTACGTTAGGAAGTGATTCTGGAGCTGTAGATTGCCCCCGGCTGTGGGGAAGAAGACTCCGGCCAGCCTTCTGGACGCCCCTCAGGTTTCTTGGTGGAACTGATCAGCTGGAGCTGGATTGGGAAGTTCAAGCCAGCAGACTGACATGCTCCCACCAGCCTCCTTAGCTGTTGGCGAGAGAGGAAAATGAGCATTGGGGAAAGAGGACTTTTACGAGAACCCTTGGGTGTAATGGGTTAGTGTGCGAGAGTCATGACGGAGTTAAAAACGGGGCTTTGGCCCTTTCCGTCTGGAACCCTCACTCTGCATTGATGACCAGAGAAAATAATGTAATGTGATCGTTCCATTGGGTCATTTCTGGGAATATGAGGCCATTTTTCCAATACTGAAAGTTCGTGCACTGGGAGAGCATCTCAACGCTTCGTCCTGCATCCTTCTTGGCCTCTGTCCCCTGGCCCCCTGCTCTGTCCGCAGCAGACACCAGCTCCCCCCGAAATTAGGCTTACTGCGGTGGGGTCCAGTTTTTACCCTTTAGAACTGTACTTGGGTTGAAGATGCATTTGGCTGCTCAGGAAAACCCCGGCCTGCTTCTCCTCTCTGCACTGTATTTGGCAAATGTCTTCTGCTGGAGGAATGCTGAGAATTTCCCTTTTCATCATGTCAGATCATCTGGCCTGGGCTGGCCCTTCCCCGAGAGCCCAGTGGACACAGCTGGAGCAGGGTGGGGCCCAGGCAAGTCGCTGAGCTGGGAGCCACGGCCTTCCCTCGGCTTGAAGGCCACCGTGGAACGCGGCCAAGGCCAGAGTGTCCCGTAGGGTGGGGGGAGGCGCCCCGCCTGGTGCACAAGTGGAAAGAGATGGGGGACGGGGAGGTCTGTGTCTCCGATCTGGGCCGTAATCCTGAGATTCTGACCTGTGAACTCCCCTGCGCACCTGACTGCTTGACTAGAAGATCTCTCAGGTAAACTTGTTCCTTCCGCGGGGGGGCATCCAGGTTTTGGGTGGCCAGACGTTCACGTGATTTTTGGAGTCCTTTTTGAAGAAACACAATTATGAACACAGAATTAAGTTCAGGGCCTTAGACGGGGTCCCTGCAAGAGAGGGGTCTTGCTCTCTTAGCTATGTTAATTGTCGGGGGACGCTGCCGTTTCAGATTCTGTTCTAACAGGGATGAAAGGCAGATGTGATGGCTGGGAAAACGTTTGGATTGGGCTTTGGTTATTACTTTATAAACCTGCTGTCACTAGGCCACCAGACAGGGCAGCCTTGGCAGGTGGGAGAGGGTGAACGGGAGGCCTGGAGGGACACCCACGGGAGACAGTACACACTGGGGAAATTGGGGGGGGGCGGGTATCCATCCAAAGTCAGCGGACAGGGTCACCCAAAATGCCAAGTGAAGGGTGGGGGCATCATTCGCAGAGGTTCTCTTTGCCAGAGTATGTACAGTTATTTAAAGGCGGAGCGTTATTTCCGAGCTCACAGATCTGGATTTAAACACAGGCCGAATTGCCGCTTTTTTGTTGCAGCAGCTCCGTCATTTCTCCAGTTGATGAGGCATCTTGTCAAATCAGACGGTTTCCAGCCCTGAGTGTCTCTTCCCGCCTTTGAGCCTCACATTTCCTCATGGGGAAGACTCATATGATACGCATTTTCAAAAAGTTGTGACGAGCAAAGTAACTGACAGAGTTAAAAGTTTTATTACTATAGTTTCAGGCATCATTATTCAGAAATGAGATTGTGTAGACACTAATTAGTATATGCTACTTACGTGCTTGATTTCATAGGTACAGAAGGACCCCATGAACAGTGAATGCACACTTTTCAGGTCCACATGGAGCATTCCTTAAGCTGGCCGCGTGCTTGGTCTCAGAAAGTCTCAAGTCCTAAGAATTTATAAGGATTTATATCATAAGGGCTCCGTTCCTTGCAAGCGCCCCGTACTCATAGGACAAGCCCAGCTACATCGCTGAGCTCAGTTATTATTGTTCTAGACTCTCCACATCCACAGGTCTTGAAAACTTAATGTCAAATGAAAACATTAAGTGGCAGAATCTGAGTGTAACAAGATACTCGTTAATGTAAAATTAAAAATACAATATTTTTTATGGCTAGATACTTCAATTAGTAAAAGCATGGAGACAGGAAGGAAGGACTTACCCAATTAGGGGTGAGTGTTCCAGGAGTTACTTAAATTATGTCAGAAAGACTGTGTTTAAAAGATAACAAGGTCTGAAACAAATGTGGCAAATCTCTATGTTGAATCTAGCCTGCGTTTACTTAGAGGACTGTCCTGCCCCCCC
Source organism: Pteronotus mesoamericanus (assembly GCF_021234165.1). Taxonomy (NCBI): domain Eukaryota; kingdom Metazoa; phylum Chordata; class Mammalia; order Chiroptera; family Mormoopidae; genus Pteronotus; species Pteronotus mesoamericanus. Next base: position 7,873,406 of record NW_026555323.1, on the reverse strand, counting down.
TTTCATGCCCCTTTATGTTTGAGATTATTAGGATTTAAGAAAAAGGGTGCAGTGTTCAGACATCATCGATATTCAGCAAGCGTTACGTTTCGTCCAGACAGGGTTTTAACGGAGCATTCAGTGAGCTGATATCAGTGCGCAACATTCCCGTGGGCAGGCGCCCGGGATGGGCTCACACCCTCCTTCCCCGTCTTCGTGTGCTGGTCCAGCCTGTTACCTGGAAGGCGTGGACCACGGGACCAGGCTGCCCTCGGGTGTCGGGACGGCGGCAGCCCAGTCTGCGCCCCCACCCCCCGGGAGGGCCTGTGGGTGCCGGCACCAGCAGAGAGGCCGCACTGAGGCTGGGGAGCATGGCTGATCCCCTTTGCCTCCATCCAGCAGGACAGCAGGGCTCCCTGCTGCCCAGCTGGCATGTCACACCTGCCGGGCAGGTCAGGCAGTGACGGCCCCTCCCGGCTGCCCCCTTTCTCCATTTTCTCGCAGTATGACTCATTAATACCCGTCCCGATCTCCCCTTAGGCAGTGGACGTTCTTACCTTTTTAGTATAATTAGCAAACCTATTATACAATAAAAACATGGCTTGGTTTCCATGGTGATTTGCATGTTCTGTCCCAAGATGCTTTCTGAGGAGCCTATCTTAATCTTCATCAGCCCTACCACAGCTAGTCTCTGCCATATCTCATTACAGAGAAAGTCGCCGTAAGAAAATATTGTATTTCCTAATGCTCCTTTCACCAGGGCAAGAATCCCAATGTATAGCATGGTGACTATAGCTAACAATATTGTGCTGTATACTGGGAATTTGCAAAGAGAATAGATCCTGAATGTTCTCAAAACGCATGCACACAGTGTGGAAACTGGGCAAGGCCATGGATGTGTTCACTGATGTTGCTGTGGTGATCTTTTCACAGTCCATATGTATGTGAAATCATCATGTTGTGCACTTTAAGTTTATACAGTTTTACTCATCAATGGTATCTCCATAAAGCTGGGGAAAAATTGCATTTTGGAAACAAACCTTTCTTGGGTTCAAATTTATTAATTTCATTTGCCTCCAGTGCAGGCTATAATTGAGAGTAACTTGTTTCTAGTCACGAGTTTTATTATTATCAGCAGATAAAAAGCACTTAGCATACATGCTGTTACGAAGCGTCAAGACACTTGGGATGTGTGTGTGTGGCTGCTCCGTGGATATGTGCCTCGAAACCTTGAAGACAACGCTCAGAGACCTGTAAGAAATGCCCGAGGCCTTTCACTGGCTTCCAGTGCAGAGTTGCAGACGGCGAGCACTGAGGAGCCTCAGGTTGGTTGGGACGAAGCATTTGGAGTCCGGCCCCAGGGGAGGCGTGCAGCGCGGAGGGCCTCTTAGTGAATGCAGACTTGCACCCTCCAGCTGGGCCCGTTGCCACCGCAGTGACTTCAGGGGATTTATTACGGGGTAACTTGACTGATTGCAGTCGATAAGCGAGAAGCTAGAGTCCAATCTAAACTCTGCATGAGGGTCCCAGCTGGTCTTCCCAGGGCAGACCAATGCCTCTCCCTTAACTCCTTCTGCCCCTGGAACATCTCAAGAACAGCCTTAAGAAACGCCTGCTGAAGAGTCCTCTGTGATCTGAAACGCACTTGGCAGGCTCCCTCCACTGTTGCTGCTTAGAGTGTGGTCCACAGAGCGGCGGCTTCAGCTTCAGCATCACCATCAGCATCACCTGGCCTTTATTAGGCATAAAAATTCTCAGTCCCATCCCAGACCTACCGAATCGGAAACCCTGGCGTCGGGCCCAGTAAGCTGTGTTCTATCAAGCCCTCTAGGTAATTCTGGTGCACACACGTTTGAGAACCACTGGACTCGGGCAAGACCAAGTCTTGAGATCATAAGAGAGTGCAAGTAGAGCCCAGCTTTAACATCTGTCGTACTTGCTTTATTGTGGTCCATGGGAATTAAGAGTAGCAAGTGATGTCTCCTCCATCCCCATGCCCAGCGCCCCCCACCCCCGTTCCTTCTAGCATCTTCTCCACCTTAGCATTCGCCATCCCTCTGGCTTTGCTCCACCGCATCTCCAAGCAGAGCTCTCACTTCACACCCAACGGCGAGAGTTCTGTTTTTGCACATATTGCAACTGCCAGAATTAACATTTATTATAAAACATGTATTTCATTTTATCACATCTGCCAAACTACCAGTATGACATTCCTTCCAACCCCCAAATGAATCTAGGAATAGAATGAGTTTAGCAAGTAGTGTTTGAGAGTGACATTTCTTGATTAGTCTTCTTTCTTGTGACAAAGGAGTGGCTCTTACTTTGATAATTGGATTAATAGCATTTCATCTATCAGCATTTAGAACTAATCAGTATTTATAACCATCTCGCCCCAAAACAGCAAGCACAATAGTCTTGGTGCACTTAAAAACAAAATGTATATATACACACACCTCCCCGCCCCCCACCAGCTTTTGTGAGATGTAATTCCCATGCAATACAATTTACCCTTGTAAAGTATACAGTTCAATGATTTTTCATCGGTTTCCAAAGTTGTATATTATTTTGTGTAGTCACAATGAATGTTAGTACATTTTCATCACCTCCCAAAACCCTGAGCGCTTTCGTCTCCCCCAGCCCCTCCTCCCCTTAGCTCTCGGTAACTAGGGATCCGTGTTTTGTCTATGGATACACCTATTTTAGACATTTCAGTTATTTCCTGTAAATGGACTTCCATGCCATGTGGTCTTCGGTACCTGGTTTAGCATAGTGTCCATGCATGTTGTAGTATGAATTGGTACTTTATTTGTTCTTACGGCCAAATCTTAGCAGTTTACTTCTCTATGCCCTTATCATCACCTTGTCATTTCTTAACTTGGATTTTAGTTCTAGACTGTGCGTATGCATATTTCATTTTTTATAACAATAGTTATTTACAGTTAGTTTCAGCAGCGTTATCATTTCCCCTTCTCTTCCTTTTCTCTTTCCTCCCCCACCTCATCCCCCATGATGGGAACCAGGGTCTTACATTGAACAGTTGTTGAGCAGTTTGAATCCTATTGCCAGGCTCTGAGCTTAAGGAACAAGGACTAATCAGGCAATTTTCTTAAACCTTCCTCCCTTAGATGCTGCCGTGGCCTTGCCTACAGCAGACAGTGACTGGTGGGCCTCAGCTGCCTCTCTCACAAAGAGATGTCTTTTGTTCCCAGAGAAGAGTCTGCCCATCATGGGAACAAGGTACGTCTATAGCTTGTACTAGCCAGGGACCGAGAAGGAGACGGTATCCTTCTAAATGAATCAGTGCTCCATGCAGGGAGTCAGTGCCTTTGGAGACATCCGCCGGGCGCGGTACGGGAGTTCCTCCCTCCTGGGTGGCCCCTCTCACGTGATGGGAGAGCTTCCAGAGGCCAGGACTGGTTCGGTATTCGTGACCATTGTCCCAGACCCAGCGGATTGGCCTTGAGGTGTGGTGCGGGAGAGACACAGCCGCGTCATCGAGTCCAACTCCTGCATGTCACAGATGGGGACTGTAGTGGCTAAACAGGTGCTGTGACTGGTCTGAGGCCACAGGGCCTGCTGGCAGCACGGGCTCAGGGTCAGACTCTTTTGGAGGGTGCCTTGCCCTCTTCCCATGGCCAAGCTGTCTTCTGAGCTCGGCCCCTGGGGCTTGAGGGCCACGTCCTGGTATTTTTCCAGGCTGAGGATTACTTCCAGGCCGCAGATTACTTTCAGGCTGCAGATTAACTTCCTGGTGCAAAGACCCTCTGGGAAGGAAGCCAGTCTTCACAGCAGGCAGCCACTCACACTCCGGCATTGGAGGAGAGCAGGCATTAAACCGTAAAGAGTCCTGCATAAAGAAACGTCGGAAGAGAGGCCCCTGAGACCAGCATTCCCTCCACTCCTAGGGGACTGGAGAACATGCTTGGGTGACAGAGGGCGTTTTCCGGAGGAACGCTGGCTGGGCTTGCTGGGGGCGAGGGAGGGGCTCGCGCCCCTTTCTCTCCCCACAGAGAGTAGGTTTCCCAGCTGCAAACTTTGAGGGTACCTTCCTTTAGCTCATCAATCTGAATCACTCCATGGGGTGTGGACCCCAAAACCAGCTGCTTTCTGAGGTCACTGTGACGGTCATCCTAGGAAAAAGGGAAACCGTGTTGATGAGGCAGAACCCCCCCCCCCCCCCAACCCTTAGTCACTTGGGCTTTTCTGAATGCTGCTTAGGTGCTGGGGATTCATTTGGGGAAAACTACGGAGCCCACTTCGTTAATAAGCGAGGCCGACCCAGAAGTGAGGTACTGCAGGCACAGGATGAGTGCAGAGTTGGAGAAGGTCTGAGTTCCCGGCGCAGAAGGCTGAGTGATCAGCACTGTGGACAGGGCAAGGAGCCGGCAGGGCCGCCCAGGACAGGGCTCTCCGGGAGCAGATGGCCTAAACAAGGACGCGGTCGGAACATCTCGGGGAGCTATCGGCGGGTCTCCCTGGTTGGGTTTGGAAGCAGACTCTGCCCAGGAGGTCAGTGCCGGGCAGATCAGCGTTGGGTTTGCTGTGTAGAGAAGGCCCCTCCGACTACAGGTGAAAAGCAGGTTGGAGAGAGAAGGAGGGGTCGCTCAGCAGGCTGTTTTCTCGCGCAGCCAAGGCTGCTGTGGGGGTGGAGAGGAGCGGGTGGCCGGGAGATCAAGCATTTCCTGTCACCAGGCCCTGGCCGCAGTTGGTTATGGAAGGAGCTGAGACAATACTCATGAATATGGCTTGGGAATATGGGTGGTTCCATAGTCTGAGAAGATGTGGTTATTCGATCAGATTTTGGGGGAAGATACCGAGTTGGGTTTTGTGTGTGCGGAGATGGAGGTGTCTGCAGGTCATCTGAGGGTGCCCCGAGGGTGGGGAGCTCCAGGTGGGGCTCAAAGACATTGTCACCTGAGACGTGGGTACAGACCCGGGGAGCACGGGCCTCTGAGCAGAAAGTGACTCCACAGGGTCGGGATCGCCGGGGAGATGACGGCGGCTGAGCCTGATAAGTCAGCAGTATTTGCATTTAAAGTTTCTCCTGGCCAGCGTCCTGCTGACACAGCGGGGGGCTGTCGGGGGGGGAGGCAGCTGATGCCCATTACCAGGTGAGAGACTGCGCGAGAGCCTCCTTGACGCCCCGGGCGCCCGTGTCAGCAGGGCCCCAGTTGTTTGGTTAAGGGAAGGAGGTTTGAAGTCAGTGTATTACGTATCACAGTGGTGTTTGGGACGTGAATAGATACATAAATATTGGGCCAGTGAAAAGGAAATTATTGGAAACCAAAAGTCTGTTCCATGTGACGCATAGGTGAGCTCTTCTTTCTTCTCAAGGTTGGAACTGCACTTATTCTGTCTGGAGGGGAGAGAAGGCAAGTTGTTAAACACTCAGGAGGCATTGACGAGCTATTGATACTCGAAACCCAAGGAGCTAGCAGCACATCAGCAATCAATAGCTTTTCTCCCCAGTTGAAATGCCCCTGTCAGCTCTGCCTCAGAAGCTTTTATTAGGTAATGACAAGAGTAGCCTACAAAGGGCTGTGCACCAGGCACTGAAAAGAAACTCATTTAAAGAATGTTGCTATTTGCTTTTAGGTGGAGTGTTTCTTTTTCCTTCAGTCCTCAAAGGAAAATAACCCTGAGTTGGGGGCTAGAGGAGGTGGCATTGTTGGCTGTACACGGGTGTGGGCAGAGGGAGGCCTCAGCTGCCTTTGACAGGGGCCCTCTGGGGGTGAAAGGGGGTGCCCAGGAGGCAAGGTGCGGACACAGGCGCCAGAGCCTCTGGGCGCGACCACCAGGTGTCCACCTGTGTCTTCTGCTCGCTACCTTATTGCAACTCCCTGCCTGCCTGCACTTCCCGCCCGCTCCCGCCTCCCCTTCTCAGGCCCGCTGCCCAGTCACCAGGCCTCTGGGGATTGTCTCCCGCCCGGACCTCTGTCTCCAGGCACAGCCCCTGGGTGCTGTCTGCCCCGTCTGTCTTGCGCCTGCTTGTCCCAGGCATCCAGGCTCACCACTCCTACCTAATGGAGAGGGATCAAAATCAGTGATTTTGATGTGCAGTGTGAAACACACACGAAAAAAGGAGAGATTGTTTCCTCCTCTAATGGCCAGGAAGGCTTCCTAGAGGAGGAAACACTGTGGCTTAAGTGGGAACAGGGTTTGGATAGGGAAGAAGGGGAGTGAGGTGGGACAGAGGTTACAGCAAAGGCAGAGCCACTGGCTCTCAAAGCCAGTGTGGCTCCTCTGCTCTGGCCCGTGGGATCATCAACCACAGGGCCACTGGGCTGGAAGCCTTGGCACGACTGTCCCGCCTCCTCTTCCTTCCCCCAGTGCCTGGCTCCTCACTGAGGCTGCTTGTGTCTCCCGACGTGCCTCTCCCCTTGTTCCATCTTTTCAGCCACTTCTGTGTGGTAGCCCGGGGTGGGGGTTGGCGGGGTAGGAGGTAGGGCAGCGTTATTCCCATTTTCAGGTGAAGACACTGGGGTCAGAGGAGATAACAGTGCCGTTTCCCGTGCTTTGAAGGTGCCTTTGAATTACGTTGAGGTGGGGGGAGAGGAGGGTGCTGGCCGCCTGGGTTCGCGCAGTCACTGGGATGCAAGGAGGCAAGCGCTCGGGCCGAGGGGCTGCAGGGCGCCCTGCAGCGTAGCCGCCTGGGAGCAGAGCTTGTGTGCAGAATTGAACGAGCAGGTTCTTCAGAGCCAGCTGCCGACAGGGCCTTGCGGGCGATCTGGAAGGCCCATGAAGGGAGGTGTTACTTCCCTGGGCAGCTCTAGTGCGTTTTCACCCCGACGGGAGACTAGAGCAAGCTATTTTTTTGGTCCCGTGTGTGAAATTGAGAACATTTTTAGCATATTTGAAAGCTTTGGAGACAAATCCCATTACTCAGTGCTCTGCTCTTAGCAGGCACTCAATGAACCTTTGCTGAATGTGGCTGAAATGGTGCTCATTGGCCTCAATGCCACTGTGGTGAGTGCACACGTGAGGGGAGTTCACGACGCTGTCAGCCAGCCCGGCTGTGCAGAGTAATCTCTATGATGCCATAGAAGGGAACCTGGACACTAGCTAGGGTGTCATCCCTGAGCACCGTGAATACTCCTCTGAGTTCCCTTGCCCCTCAGGAAACCACACCACATGCACTTGCAAGACCAGCGGCCTGTTTCAACTTTGTGTAAAATGCCAGCTTTTTGTGGGAACTGATTGGGTTCGCAATTAGCCAAAATGCTCAGTAGTCACATGAACCTCGATTGATTTGTGGGGCGTACAGTGTGCTTCAGAGAGTCAGAAAGACGGCGCGGGCGGTCGGGGTACGGGCTCTGCCAAACCCAGGCACGGTGGCTTCAGGACCCTGCTGCATGGGTTAAAGGCCGGTGGGGGCGGGGGCCGGGGTGGGGGGCGCCCATCCACCGTGGTGCGGCCAATTTAGCCAGCCAGTCAGCCAGCGCTTGCTGCGCGCCTACTGGGTGCCAGGCACGGTGGATGGGACGCAGAGTTGACAAGACAGGTCCTGCCCATGAGGCCTCACAGCCTCGAAAGAGGCCAGCAGTGGCAGAGAAACATCGTGGGACTGTGAGCGTGGCAGGGCCGGCTTACCGGAGAGCATGGGGAGGGAGCGGCAGAGTGTGAGTTGAGTGCCCAGGTAGATGCTCGGGAAAATTGAGGGGATTCTTGAGGGGTGATGCAGAAAGCAGGACAGGGGGTCTCGGGGACCACGCGCAGGCACGGACTTGGAAGATGGGGAGTGTCTGGGCAAGGGCGGTGGGCACGGTGAGACGAGCTGAGGCCGGACAGGCTCCTGGGGCCAGAGCACAGTTTCTGTGCCCGGCAAGGAGCGTGCACGGCCCTCACCTCCTGCTTTACAGGGAAATCTAGTTGTAGCTCTTAACTGGGAGGCTCTGGTGGTTCGATTCTTTGTAATGTTTGCAAGATATTTTCATTGTGTAGGGTAGTCTGAGCTGCTGAAAACACATGGAGTGAATGCAGCTGGTGTAAGCAAGTGTTCCAGCAGAGCCAGGCTCTGTTGTTGCTAACCAAGCTGTCATTCTTACGGTCTTGTGAAGCCTGATTCTCCCCAAGCTGCTTGGAGAATGACCTCACCTTTCTGTCGTGAAGAACAGAGGGAGAGAAAACTGCCACTTCTCCCTGTGTCCTTTGCAGTCATGTGTGACTGCTGGTGAGGGCCCTCCTTAGGGAAGCTGAAGAGCTGGAGGCCTGAGGAGGTGGTGCTTGGGGGTGCGGCGGCATTCCTGTGCTTGCGTTTGCGCAGGTCCGCAGTATTTATCGACGAGAGCAGCTGTGGCCCAGACCATCCAGCCCAGTTTAGCGTTCAGCAGCCGGCTCCGGGCCAGCCCGCTAGGTAGGAGTCCTACGACAGCAGAGTTGGGCAGGCTGCTGAGCCTCTTCAGAGGCTGACAGTGCAGCCTGGGCAGACACCTGATGCAGGCTGGGCTGCCCCGGCGGAAAGAGAAGCTACTCTCCCCTAGAACTGAAACCGGTCTCCCTGAGGTTGGAAATCATTAACTCTTGCCCTGGAACCTGCGAGATCATAGCATAAGCCTATCCTTGCTTCCAGTACTGTTACCTATAGCTTACATTTTTTAATGGCGTTGATGGTTACAAAGGACACCTCCTGAGATACGTGATGGTAAGTGCCCCTCAATCCTCTCTAGGTGAAATGTTGCATCCTCCTTTAAATGTTCCTTAAATGGCAAACTTTTCCTGTCCACACAACCCACAGTGTCAAGTTTCAATCGTTTTTATGAAAGTATTATCTGCTCATAGAAAAATAAAAAAAATACAGTTACGGAAGAAAACCACACCTCATTTCTTGGGCACTTCAGCCACTCTCCCTTCGTGTTGCCCCCCGCTAGACCCGCATGGCATGCTGGTCCTGCAGCTCAGGGCCCTCTGCGCTGCTAGCACTCAGCCCAGGCGCACGCTGCAATCCCGTATGCAGTTTGCACCCTGCCGCCTCGCCTTCCTCCGCCCAGGCCCCCGCTCCTGTGTGCTCTGCCTCCGTTTTAAGTGCTGGGGGCGAGGAGAAGGCAAGGACAGTGACCTTCCTTCACTCCTGCTGCCGTGGCCTCCTTGTCCCGCTGCCTCCCTCTGGCAGGCATGAGAACGCTGGTCATCTTGTGGGGCTCCGTGAGGACGTATTTGGGGGAATGTCGAGCGCCCTGTGGCACTGTTTCCAGATGAGGGAGACACGCTTCTTTTTACCGCCTGGGCGACTCCCCTACGAACTCGGGTCTGTCCCCTTGCTGGGGCCGGGGGAGAGTTGGGGGAGAGTCGGGGGGCGTTCCTTGCTCGGTGGGCTGCCCAGTTGCACGGGGCCCCCTTCCCCCTCGCCAGTGTCATTCGCCCACCAGGCACCGCGCACATCCTCGCTGGGGCGCAGGGCAGGGGCGTGTGCGGTCTGCCGGGTCACCGGAAGCTGCCATTTTCTTTGCTGTCCCGTTGACTTCAATGTGCTAATATTAGGGTTTAGCTTTGTGTCTTTATTTATGATGAAATCAATTTATTCACTTTCATAGTATACCCTTTTTTAGGTTTTGGTCTTGATGCTCTGCTAGATTTCTGAAATAAATTGGATCGTATTCCATCTTTTTCTGTACTTCGGAACAGTTTACATAATGTGAGAATTATCTGTTCCATGAACGTTTGAAAGAACATGCTGTGACAACAGTCTGACCCCAAAGCCTTTTTTGGGGGGAGGCAGTTCTTTGAAACTGGTTTGCTTTCTTCCATGATTGTTAGTCTTGGCAGTTTTTTTTTCCTCTGTGAGGCAAATTTACTAATTTATGTTTTCCCAGAAAATGATCCAATTTATTGAGACTTTCAAATATATTAGCATAAGATTGTACCACCATAATATTTTACAGTTAAAAACAGAAACACTCTATCTGTTCTTTTGTGTCACCTTGGCTAGGCTCCAGTCCCTAGCAATTTAAACATGAAGCTAGGTGTCGCTATGCGGGTATTTCGGAGGTACGATTAAAGTCTGCAGTCAGTTTACTTTAAATAAGGAAGATTCCCCCAGACAATCTGGGTGGACCTGGTTTGAGCAGTTGAAAGGCCCGAGACCAGAGCTGAGGCCTCTGGGAGGCAGAAGCAGCCCCTCCTGTGGATGGCAGCTTCAGCCTGCGGGAGCCCCCTGAGGCTGCGCACGGCCTGTCCTGGGCCGCCCCCGCCGGCACATTAGCCAGTTCCTCGCAGGGACTCTCTCCCACCTTTGACAACCACACGGGGTGCGCAGCCCTTACGTCTCCTCTTTATAAAGAACTTCTATACATTCAATTGTATAGAAGCCCTCAAAAACCGTTTTTATATCCTTTTGGAGGGTCATAAGCTGGAGTTTGGAGAACTGTACGATGGCAGTGAAATCCACTCCCACCCCCTGGGAGGTCTGGGTGTTAGAAAAAATACCTTTCTAAAAGGAATTTCTAAAGGAAAGTGCACCCAGATTGTACCTAACGGCTCTGCCCACATGGCAGGGACAAGGCTCTGCAGAGAGCCTCTGAGGAAATGTGGACACCACTCCCAGGGGAGCGGAGGGGTCGCAGAGCCGGTGACCCTGGGGTCGCCAGAGAGACAGAGAAAGGTAGAGGCACTGACAGGCTCTTCTGGAGAGCACAGCACAGGGGGTCAGGCTGTTCCTCCTCAGGAGCAGAGAACAAGCCAAGCAAACCCTTGGCAGGAACCCAGGTGGACACAGCGTCACGGAGCCATGGGACACGGTTTTGGCAGGGGGAACAGTGGCGGCTTTTGGTGGCAGGCTTCCCGTAGAGACAGTAACTCCAAAGGACCTCGCCGGCTGGTACACTAAATTAACTGCACACGCACAGAATGGAGGATGATGGTCCTAAGAACATAAAGGGGAAAAGAGGTCTGAGGGTTTTAGTGTAGCATGGCTTCCTTCTGGACCAATTGTGTGTTGGAAAAAGAACCAAACCAAACCTTGTAGGAGACAGTATTCCCCCTCCTGCAGTCTCTGCTGCAGGTCAGCTTTCCCGAGTTGCTTTTTATACAGGAACAGGTTATTCATAATTCCTAAGCTGACGATACTTGTAAGGAAGGAATGTATGACATCATGAATAAATCAAGGAGTCCAAAATTGTTAACGTACATAATAGGTAGTCACAAGTGGGAGCTTCTTTAAGTCGTGTGTGTTTTCCTTAGGGAGCAATGTGTTCGATCTACAAGCCTTGGTGAGCCAGGCAGCCGACGAGGTGCTGGGGCCCTGAAACTGACTAAGATGAGCCCATAAACTGCCCGGAGGACACAGGTGGGGAAAGCAAGTCGCAGCACAGCAATGTGAGAGGGCCGAGGAGTAAAGCTCCTGCCCTGGTGCAGAGGCTGGCCAGGCCAGGGGGTAGGAAACGGTGAGCGCCTCCCATGCGCCAGGCACGGTGTGGGCACTGGGCATTCAGTGGCACACAGGACCCGGAGGGAGCTCAGGATCCAGGTGGGGAGCAGACAGACACTTCCCCGGCCTTGGCACCCCTGGCCATGAGGTCGCACTTCATGGCTCGTGTGTGCCACTGTGCCGAGCTCAGGTGTCCTGTGGCATTCCTGTTCCGGAGGGACCTGCCAGTGCTGGTTGGCCACTAGCCTGGATCAGATGTTACATGAGGAAGTGACATTCCCCAAGTAGTGTCGCTGGGCTAGAGGAACCCCTCAGGTTCTCTTGGACAGTCAGTTATGAAGTTGGTGTGAACATTCTCTTTGGCTTTAGAGGCGCACCACAGATATTTCCCTTCTTTGTCCCTCCAAAGAGCTTTCTTGGCCCATTGCGTCCGAAGCCTTGTTAGACTTTGCTTCTCGAACCCCACCCTCCCCCGCTGTCCTATTTTTAACTTTCAGCTGTTGGCGGGGCTGCAGTGCAGGCCTTTGGGGAGACAGGCAGATCAGGATGCCTGGGAGTTGTCTGAGAGCGCGGGCTGGGGTGACGCAGACACTGGGGCCGCTCTTCGCCCTCGGAATTTACGGCGCGCCCTGGCGTGTGGGGGGCCGGGGGGTGGGGGGTAGCAGTGCTGTGTTGGCGGCACAGGGAGGTGGAGGGGCACACGCCGCGCAGGCCGCCTGCGGCCAGAGCCCGCTTTTGGACTCTCAAATCAGTCCATAACTTTCTAGCAAAAATTAGAAATCACGGTTTCAGTTACAAGTTTTCTTGGCTAAAGTAACTTAAAATACACACACACACAGTGGGATATTGGGGACAAAATTTAACTAAGGAAGTAAGGGTGTTGGGCAGAGCGTGTTTTCTGGGCACAAGATAAAACTGATGTTGGGTCATTAAATGTGTCTGGTGAGAAATGTGCCCGGAGGTTAGTGGAGGTGGAGACTGATGGATGTGTTGGGCCGGCTTAGGTTTAAATCATCCACGCTAGGCCCACCCTGATAAGTGTAAATAATTCCAACTTGACCTCCACATTGTTCCCAGGCCTTCAGAAAGTTACACTTCCCGAAGGCTTTTCCTGCTCATTGTCGAGGCTTGAAATAAGCCCCATTTGAGAAGTTGCCTCCAAAAGTCTGATTTTCCTCATTGGAAAAGCTGCTGGTGAGATCCTTCCTTTTAATGGCGTTATTCGCTGTTCTATCAGTTCAGCTTGGCTCCTGACTCTCTTTGGCCCATGAGTGCAAAGATCCTGCTGTAGCGTCGTCATCTTAATGTTTCCTGCACTCCCTTTTTTTCCCGTTCCTGGGACTTATGCCGATTCAATTTTTTTTCTTTTTCTTTCTTTCTTTTTTTTTTTTTACTTCACGGAGGTTCAGATTAAAAAATGTGTTTCTGATGCTCAGTATCTTGGCCTGCAATGAGCCCACAGGGAGGCCTTCCTTTCCTAAATTTGTCTCAGGCTTTAGCATGTCAGAGCTAGTTTTAGTCAAAGTCCGCAGAGCCCCAAACCTTCAGTCTGGGGGACTGGGTGGGGAATGTTGACTCATTGCCTGACGAGCGTGTGTGCAGAGCAGCCCAGGCCGTGGATGGACTCAGGCAGAGTGCCTGAAGTCAAAGTATTGTGCCCAACAGCCATGTCTAAATGCCTCTGTGTTAACCGGAAGGGGAGAAGGGACCAGGTTTTGTCAGCAGTCTTGTAGAGTCCCTGCCGTGAACAGGACAAGCAGCGATTGCTCCCTCTGCAGTGCTGTGTTCACGTGGCTGGTTAGGTTTTCAACCTGAACAGTCACCCTTGGTTGTGCACGTGTTCCTCTCTCCACTGGCTCGCACTGGCTGCAGAGGGCAGGGTCTGTGTTTTGGGTTGGTTCTCCGTCTTCAGGCTGATGAGTAGGGCCTAGGTGACATAGGCATGTTTGTCGAATGACTGAGCGTATCATGGTTAATATCATTAACTCGACCGTGCTAAGAGATGCCCAGGTTGCTGTTAGATCGTTGTTTCTGGGTGTGTCTGTAAGGGTGTTTCCCGAAAAGACTGGCATTCGAATTGGTAGACGGAGTAAAGAAGATCACCCTCACCAATGCAGGTGGGCGTTACCCAGGCACCGAGCATCTGACTGGAACAGAAAGGCAGAGGAAGGGTGGGTTTGCGCTCTCTACGTGGGCTGGGCTCTCTGTCCTCTCCTGCCCGCAGACACGGGCACCCCTGGTTTCCCGGCCTTCTGGCTTGGACCAGGACTCCCACTGCTGGCCTCTGGTTCTTCCACCCGTGGGCTCTCACTGAATCACCCCACTGACTTTCCTCGTTCTCCACTGGACAGAGAGCAAGCTCACGGGGCTTCTCAGCCTCTGAAATGATGGGAGCCAATTCTTACACTCTCTCTGTATCCATGTATGTATCCACCTGTGTAGCTGTTCATCCACCCATCCACCTGCCTTTCTGTCTTCTTAAAAATAGCAGCTCCACTGAGAGATAATTTTACATAAATTTACTGTGCAAGTATCCTTTTATACCATAACGTTTTCCCCTTCAAAGCATGTCATCCAGTAATTTTTATTATATTAACATTTTTAATTTTTTTTTTTAAAGAAACAGGTTCAATTTGATTCTTGAAACAGAATCATTCAGCTTAGGAAAAGATTTTTTTTTATTGTGGTAAAATATATACCACACTTACCATTTCAGCCATTCTTAAATGTACATAGGGAAGATTTTAAAAGTCTTGTGTACCCCAAAGTATGCAGCTTGGCTGGGAACAGCATCTGAGTTGAAAAACTGGTTTTCACATTTTCAATACTTGGCAGACAGGTAGATGTGCGTTCTAAGAGCACGTGACTCCTCGCAGCCTGGGCCACACACGCCTCTGCACATGAGCTCAACGATGCCCGAGCTGGCCTCCACCTGGTCGACCAGCCAGATCCATCGATCTCATGCTTGAATATCGTTGACAATCTGAGATTCCAACACAAGTTTCTAAACAGTCATTCTCAATTTCTGGACCAGTAAAAACAGGTCTCCGACAGGCACTGGTCCGTGAATCACATGTGAAGCAATACTGCGCTAGAGGAAACTTCTAGAGAGTCAGTATCTTCACGGCTGCCCCCTTAGTTCTCTTTGTTACAGATCCTTTTCTACTAGCAGAGTCCCAAGTGCCTGTCTTACCTCCTGGGCTCAGCTGTGGCTTCCGAGTTTGTCCCGGCGAGGCCGTGTTGCCATTGGCAGTAGGCAAGTCCCGCACCCGGCTGACAGGTGGTGGTGGGCTGGGGCTGGCGCGGAACCGCGAGCCTGCTCCTTGTCTGCAGGGCACGACCGCCGGCCTAGCCGCACGTGCCCTCAGCTCCAGTTTTCAGGTCTGCGCGGATGCTTGTGAATTCTTAGACCTGCAGCAGTCTGGGGACCAGGGCACTTAGCAGAGCTGGGAGCTTCCAGGCTCGCGGGCATTTGTTAAAGAGAGGGCAGTAGCTAGGTGAGGACGGTTGTCCTACACAAAATCATAATAATAGCTGAGGACTGGAAAACCTTTATTGAGATGTAGCAGTCAAACCACATAGTTGTTAAACAACCATAACTATGTCTTAAATAATCAGTTCAGCTGGTCTCTATTTAACATAATAGCTGCCTATTAAACCTAAATTAAGTACAGAGTTAAATATCTCTAGGACACAAAAACCCCAAAATGACTGCCAAACCCAGAATGAAACCTCGAGCTGGAATGAGCTAGGAACGTGCCTGCCGGCCCTGGGTGTGCTCTGGTCTGGGTAGGGCAGCAGCCCCGTCCCGCGGCCTGTGCTTGAGGAGCATATTTCCCAGGGGTGGGCGGGGTGGAGGACAGACTTTGCAATACAGTTCAGTCTCGATTATGTCTCATAACTGTTTTAGTTACATAGACATTCTCAAATACGCTGGAAATGCAGAAATATCTCCAAGAAGCACCATGAGGCCTCCATGGCCTTGAATATGCCAGAATGGCTGTTAGCTCTGTGCCTCTCCATTCTCAGTGCCCGGCTCTGCGCAGGTCCTTGCCCCACGCTGGGGCTACAGCCAGAGTCTTCCAGCCCCAGACCTCCTTCCCAACTGCCCTCTGCCGGTCCACTCTTCACCTCCTCATTCATACGTTTGCTCACTCTCTTCATTCATTCACTTGAGAAATACTTACTCTGCTCCTATTATGTGTTAAACTCTCAAGTAGTAATATAGCAGAAGCCAACAGAGACCCCTGGGGCTTATGTTTTCGTGGGAGTGTTGATCAAAATGCTCTTTCTAAGAAGCGATTGGACTCTGACTCTTTGGATCCTTTCTCCCGGATTGCTTAGCTCCAAGGATAAAAGGTTCTGTTCCTCTCTGTTGTTATTCCCTACATCTGCTCCTTCCTCTGTAGAGGCCAGCCACACATGCCCACTCAGTCGTGTTTCTCGGGGTGCCTGCTAAGGATCCCCTGCTTAGAAATTACGGATGATAGTGAAAAATGTATACTCCGGGGTCCCTCCCAGATCTAGTGGAGGGATTGGCAAAGGCAAGTATCCCTCAAAGTGGAGGACAGACAGTGAATTTCATCTCCGTCCTGTAAGGGTAGTTTCATGCAGTATGGCAGGATACCGTTCTTGGGGGCCGGCTTGGACCCCTGAGGCAGGATGGCTCAGACCGGTTGTTCCAAACTGGGTTTTCTTTTGTGGGGCGAGGTTGGAGCGTTTTCTCTTCCTACGCATCAGAAAGCTCTTCCCAAGTGTGCGGGCGTCGTCGTCTTAGGGCGACGGCCAGACCGCTGAGGATGGAGCAAGAGCTGCCAGTGTCCGTGGTCACCATCAGTTTTACTTTTCACGTGCTAATAGCGGCTTCCTTGGCTCTGCATATAATAGACTGGACACGTGTTTTTTTTTTTTTTTCCTGTTCATCCATTTACTCATTTGTCTGGGAAGATTGGTTTTGGGGATTGATTTTCGCTTTACTGAGAAGACAGCGTAATCCATAGTGAGAAATTCTCCATCTTCACACTTGTGCTGGGGGATCGCCCGAGGGTGAGACGGGCGCCGACGGAGGGCCCGCCCGGCCCACCGTTACTGTGAGGGGGTCGGCCTCGAGCGCGGACGCTCCTGGGGGACAGGCCGGAAAGCCGTGGAGACAGGCTTCCCCGCGAGGTGGACGGTCACAGCGATGCTGTCCTGGCGTTTAGTGGGTGAGGGGCAGGGAGGGAAGGCGTCTGCGGAGCACAGGCACCTGGAGTCGCATCCCTCTACCTTTCTCTTCTTGAACAAAGGTGGTTCGTAATCCCTTGGGCTTTGAGCCCGACTCTGTTCTACATCAAACCATTGTTTTATGGTTTTAATACACACTGAATTTTCTAGAAAGGCAAGTGCCGCATAAATGGGGAAAGAAACCCCGTACTTTGTCTTGCTTATAAATAGCTTTGCCGAGTTGTTCACCACGTGGGAAAAATGGCGTCTGTGATGACGTCGTTTCCAGTGTTCGAGGTGCCGACGCAGCGCTCTCGAACTCTGCGCTGGTAGGCATCTCGGTTCTTCTGTAGCCATTGTTAATGTACTTCTTTAACTCTTGTTTAAAAAGGTCATCTAGAAAGAATAAACCTGGACAATATATCAAGGCTAGGTATAAGCATCGGATTTATTAGGTCTTCTAAGTATATTCATGCATAAGTATTTGCATGTTGACATTTATCTTATAAATTGCTTTATTTATCATTTATATTACAGGACATTATGCTTAATTGTAAGATTACGCACTTTGGTAGGTTGTACATCTATACTTTCATTTAAAGATAGCAAAGGGGATATTGCAAAATATTTGCTATAAAAATGGGATGTTGGGTCAAATAGGATTAGAAACCTTTGGACTGGATACTTTTGCATTTTCATATTTTAGGAAAATGAAATGACATCAAATAAAAAGGCCAGCCAGAACTCCTAACCAAAGAGATTATATACGCCCTTCAGAGTGGCAAGTCCCCCACTTGCCTCGTTCAAACAAATGCCAGTTACATAGTCCTCCATGTCTTCATCCCCACTGGGAGTTGAGTCCACCCTCATAATCTTCCCTAGCAACTGTTGCTAGGAAGATGCTGCTGCTTGAGCTGACCTTCCAAAGACTTGAGATCACAGCCGGTGGTTTTCCAGCTAATGAGGATATCAAATTTGCCTAGCTAGAGTGATGGAAAACACGCAAACAGAGCACAACCAGCAACAACAGGCATGGGATGCCAGGGACAAGAACGCGTGCAAGGGAGAGGGAGAGGGAGAGGGAGAGGGGGAGAGAGAGAGAGACAGACAGACAGACAGACACGTTGCTATCAGGAGATGTTTGATTATTGGCTTCCATTCCTGGGCGCGTGGGAGACAAAAAAGGATCATCACAAACCTGCCTGTGCCCTTTCGTGTTTTAGCAGTGATGGGAGCACCATGAGGGGACCTGCTAATTTGGCCCCTTTTATTGTCTGTCGGCAGTGTCCACATGTCACTACGTCAACTTTGGCTGCTTCGCCCTTTTGCTGTAGCCGGAGACTGACAGTGATTTTGATAATGATAGCTACCACTCGGTGATTCTTTCTTTGTTCCTGGTGTGTCTGAAGTGCTTTTCATGAATCACCTCATTGAATCCCCACAGCAGCCCTGTGCAGGACATATCCCAGGGTCCTCTGTTGTGCTGAGGAAGACACCGAGCAATGAGATTAAACCGCTCCTCCAGTTCCACTTAACTAGCGAGCAGCAGCCCTGCACTCGTACTGACTTTCTGTGCTTTAGTCACTGCATTTGCTCGTTTGCTTTTGGTCTGACACATGCAGGTGCCAGTGCATGCAGTGAGATTGATGAGTTCATCCATACATTCGTTCCTCGCCAGATGTGACCCAGCCAGCTGCCAGGCTCCCTGGAAACTTGGGTGGATGCTGGGCACACCCTTTCCCTGAGGGCAGAGGGTCTGGTTCCATGCAGAACTGCGCGTTCAGTGATGCTGGCTTCCCCAGCCTCTGCATCTGCTGGCTCTCGGAGGGGCAGGGCTGGAGGGGACTACCAGGTGCCTTCCACAGATGTGGCAGCACCTTTGGCCACACCGGTGCTCGTGAAACACTGGCCGTGTGCTCTACCTCCTGCCCCAGGTGCAAACCTAAGGATCCAGGGGCAGAACAAGAGCCATGTTGACAAAAATCAGCAGCCAGCATTTGCCTGGTACTACTTGGGGTCAGGCATCATGCTACCTCTTATTTAACCTGTGGCGTGACATTGACTCGGCGTGTGGGCTTTGAGTGTGTGGCTCAGGACGATGGTCACTGTGTGAAAGGGAAGCCCTGGCAGGAGAACCTTTGCTGTGCCTGTTGTCACCCCTTACACTGTCTCTGGGCTCAGCTAGGCGTTCAGCCCAGCGGCAAAACCCGCCATGAGTTTTAACTTCTTTTCCCGACTTCCATGTGCTTCTGTTCATGAGGATTTGGGTCTCAAAGACAGATTACCCCAGTCCCTGTTCTCTTGGGAAGTTCCCCGGGAATAGGCTGCCCAGCCCAGGAGCACATCCATATACGCAAATTACCTGCAAAATGTTTGCCGCCTCCTTAACCTCAACGCCCCAGAGATGCCTGATAATGGCATTCATCACAGACCACGATCCTTTGCCACATGTGGGTCTATTCTGACCCCCTTGGAGGGGAGTGATCGGCTGACCTCATTACAATTTAGGTTTTCAGGAAGGGCCTTGAGAACAATGAGGCAGGCCCAGTGACATTGTCCTGGGACAATTGGGAGCCTCGTTCCTGCCTCGAAGGTTGAAAGTGGGATTGTTCTAGAATGATGTTCAAATGATTCAAAAGACTGAAAAGGCCTTATCTTTGTAGAGCTCTTCACTGTTTAAAAGCCAGTCCCTGTGTGCACATAGAGGCCAGGTTCACGGTTATCCCTAGTTAGCAGACGTGGAAGTTGAGCCTCAGGGAGGCCCAGCTACTGAAGGACCAGGACCTGAACCCAAGCCTCTGGTTCCGGATATTACGTATGTCCTTTCCATACAGCATGCTTTTTGAAATCTCCATAGACAGCGTGTTTTAGTAAAATGTGATGGCACAGCATCTCTGTGTCTGTCAAGAACCTTCAGCTCACTCAAGGCTGAAATGAGCTCTGGGTCAATATTGTCTTTTAAAATTTGCCACTCAACTCTTGGTGCTTCGGCTCTAAATCTAATTTGGTTTGGCAGCGATGAGGTTCACCTTGGTTTTTAGAGCTTGTTCTCTAAATGTTGAGGAATTTCCTCATGGTAACTTTGGAGCAAGGCAGGAGGAAGTTCCTGGTTTGCATTAAGGAGAAAAAAAAAATTCTATTTTTGTTGTTCACTTGGCTCGCCCTGGGGTGAGACCTCAGGTACAATAGAAACCAAGATGGTAGATCTTCAGGGCAGAAAGGGAGATGGGAGAAAAGTGGAGAAGCTGGAGAGGAAGTCACACTGTGCTTGGGAGGCTAAGCACTCAGGAGGCAGGCAACAGAAAGGACAGGCATGTGTCTGTTCACAGTGGCGCCCTTGGGCCGAAGCCCAGAGCCGGGCTCACTGCTCACCAAGATGCGGTGACTCCTGCTCAGTGCCTGTGAGAATTTGGCTGGGGGGCCTGGGATGCTCAGCAGGGATTCTGGAAGTCCCTCAGGGAGAGGTGTGTCTGAAGGGCAGAGACACTTTGTCACTGATAGGTATGGTGTTTGCAAAGCGCCTGTGGGTTTGGAACAGAGAGAGATGAACGGGAAGACTCTACCGTGGCCGCCGCCACAGGCCAGGCACCACGCTGGGGGCTTCCCATAGGTCCGACCCTCACAGCCCTCGTCACAGGAGGAATTAGTAGCCCGGCTTTACAGTGGCGGGAACCGAGGCACAGCAAAGTGAAGTATTTCCTCAGGGTCACAGGGAGAAAGCTGTAGAGCCAGGATCTGAACCCAGGCCCGCACGCTCTCCTAACAGATAAGACATGATTGCGTGGAAAGCTGCCTGTGGACGCGGGGCACGTGCTGGGGCTGGTTCTCTGAAAGCTGGTCGAGAACCTCCTTGTGGCTGTGTCCGGGCCTGACAATCTGCTCTTCCTTCCTTTTTCTGAGTTCCTTTCACATATTCTGGATCATATGGCTTTTCAGGTCAGACAAATAAAAATGTTTTATGTCCCTTCATTTCTGAGCTTGGGATGTTACTGTTTGCACACAGTTATGGAAGCAGATGGAGCCTGATAGAAATACCAGATGATAACTCAGACTCAAAAGCTCCATGAAAACACCCACATGGGATAAACACCTCTGAGCGTATGAGAGAGAGAGAGAGAAATGGACAGAGACACACAGAGACAGAAATAGGAAGAGACAGAAAGAGAGAGACACGCAGAGGGAGACAGCTGACACAGAGGCGGAGACCGGGAGGTGCGAGACAGAAAGACGGAGCATCCGATGATACCATTCAGAGTTTATACTTTTGGGTCAACTTGTGCCAGGACTACTGCTGGGCCTTTTGGTCACGTGAGTCAAAGAATTCTCAATAGTCTTGGTTTCTTGCAGCTGAAAGAATACGATGAAAATATATAAACCACTTAGCTGAGCGTCTGGCATCTGCTAAGCGGTCGGAGGGCGGCTGTTCTTTCCACGAACAAGAGCATCTCTTCCCTAGTCACCAGCTCTTCTAATTCCTCACTCTGATGTACAAACTGATCTGTTTCTTGTTAAAAAGGGGATCTTAGTGTTCAATACAAAATGTAACAATGTGGTTTTGTTTAACAATAAAAACAAATTGAGGACGCAGAGGTCAACGTGGAATGACGGGGCCCTTTTCTCGGCCCAGGGAGGGGCAGGTCATGTGTGCGCACGAGCGATGGGGCCTGGTGCCTTTTCTTGTGGTGGTTCTGCCCTAAGGGGGGAGGTCGGGGGCGGCCGGCGTTGGGACATGCCCACCAGACACGGGGCCTCTTCCGTCGCTCCGACCCGTCATCCTAACAGGAGCCAAAGTGGGAGGCTCTCTTGTCCCCACATCCCTTGGGTAGTGTCCCCCTTTCCAGAGGGGGACAGGTAGGGGCAGCTAAGGAATGATGACACAGAATTTGAACCCAAGACTCTCTGGGCTCAAAATCGCTTGAGGGTTTCATACCACCTCGTTTCCCTGGGCAGGGCAGGAGCCCCAGACAGGGGAGAGAGTTTCTCACAGTAAAAATAGCGAGAAACGAGGCGAGAGCTGCCACCCAGACTGCAGCCATGAAGACACACAGAGTCTCCTTTGACCGCACTCCAGGCCGCGTTTCCCCCGCCCGCGCGGACAGGGCGCCGCAGGCGCTGCCTTGGACGGAGCGGGCTGTGGCCCGGCACAGACAGGACACATGCCTGTGGGCCGGGGCCTCCTGCGCTCCCCGAGAAATGCCCTTTACAGATGGGGAAGACAGAGCAAATGTGAGAAGACAGGAAGGAGAAAAGTCAACAACCACATGGCAGGCATCCTGGGAGGTAGGGTCACTGCCTGGGGAGAGAAAATAGGCCTTGGCCGCGGGTCAGTGGCGCGCACAGAGGCCCTGAGGCCCGATTTGCTGGAAGGCACCACGCTGGGCTGGGTGGGGAGGAGAGGAGAGGTTTGCCGTGTGTGCTGTGGCTTCAGAGGAAGCCTGGCCCCTGGGGGCCCGGGATGTTGAGCCGAAGGAAAACAGGAGAGTGGGCCTTCACAGAGGCCAGGCCCTCGGGTCTCCTGCTCAGGCCTCCCCTGGGCCCGGACACAGACCTCGGTGCGGGGTCAGCAGAGACCTGTACGTTGTCAGGAAAGAACACTGGCCAGGAGTGGCCCGCGGAAGAGGTTCAGGAGTCCTGGCAAAGGCAGGAGAGTGCGTGCCTTGGGCCGTCTTTGTTCTTTCTGCCTTTCTAGTTAAAAGCAATGCTGTTGACCTGCTGGTGCTTTGAGTTGCTTGTCTGGGTGTGGAGATGGCTTCCGCGGCGTCTCCCGCAGTCTTGGGACTGGCTAATTGTCCACCACACAGCTAGCGCCTGCCCTGTTCAAAGAAAGCAGTGACCGAGTGAATGAGGGGCTGCTAATGTTGCATGCGGCGTTCGTCCTCAGCCTGCGGAGGCCCGTCTGACTCCTGTCCTGGTGCCCTGGCTGGGCTAGTTCCTGGCGAGGGGAAGAGGGGCAGGAAGCACACCCGCCCCAGCATTGTGCTGCTGAACGCGAACGCAGCAGGAGAGCGGGGTGCACTGCGCGCCCCCGGGAGGGAGCTGTGAGAGGAGGCCACGTACCCAGAAGGGCAGTCTGTGATGGTTGCCATTGATGACACCCAGGTGTTTAATTCTGTTTTAATCTTAATGATGCTGTAATAAAAGCTGTATGGTGCCCGCAGTCAGTGTCCAACAGAAGGAGGGCCGCTTACTATGGTGAGACCTCCTGCCAGAAGCTGGTGGCTTCCAGTCCGGAATGGCTGTGAAGCTCCCCTTGGCTCTTGCGCGGGTCCAGCCGGTGCAGCGCCTGCCAACAGACTCTTCCTTTTGTCCCTGCCCCCGTGGTCGGCCGCACTGGTACCCCACCGAGCTCGCGATCTCTCCCAGGACAGCCCCTGAAACCGTCACCCTGGGCGATGGGGCTTCAATGTGTGAGTGTTTGAGGGACACAAACCTTGAGACCATGGCAGGGCTTGTGTGCCAGCCTAGACCCAAGGTCCCAGGGCCTCGTTTCTCAACAGGTATGACTGGAGCCATGTTCACCAGAACTGTAAAAACCCCAGCAGCTTGTTTGAAAAGTGGGTTTCTGGGCTTCACCCCACGGTAATGGAATCAGAATTGTTGGAGTTGGGACCTCAGAATTTTCATTTCAAAAAAGCTGCTCAGGTGACTCTTTTACAAGTACTATTATCACTTCCCTGGGGACCAGGACACATACTAGTTGGGTTTTTTCTTGTTTTCTTTTGGCTGCATGCTGAAGGCAGGGTGTTGAGTCCTGTCAGAAAGTCTTCTTGAGGCTCTGTGTGCAGGATTAATTTTAGCAGAGACAGTTATTTTTACATAACAGTTTGATTCTTGCTGCTCATCCTCGTCTAATGAATTGTTGGTTCTAGGTAGGTGGAAGGGGCAAAGTCAGGTGGGACTTACAGCATAGGCTCAGCTGCCTGCCGCCCACGTTCAGGGCTCAGCCCTGCCCCTCCCTGGCGCTGAGGCCTTGGCAGCGTCCTTGCTTCCTTTTGCCTCAGTCTCCCCGTCTCCAAAAGGAGAATGCTCGTAGTCCTCTCCCTGGGCTGCTGTGGATGAGACGGGTTACTGCATGTTCCTTAGAACAGCACCAGCCTGACCCAATAGCTCAGCGAGAGTTAGCACTTTCAGAATAATCTTTGACAAGGAAAGGCCTTCACAGGCTGCCTGGACAGTTCTCCATCTTTCAGAAAGGCCCCCTCTTGCAAAGCAAAATGTGCCTCAATTATTAGCTTATGTGGTCAGTACATTCTTCCTTGTCCCTGACCAAAACGACTGCTTGGGAAAACCCTTGGGGGAAATGGAGAACAGTGAGCTCTAGATCTGGCGTGAACGTCCTCTGCCTCCATGGTTCTTAACCAGAGGTGGTCTTGCCCTCCCCTCCCGGGACGCTGGCATTGGCTGGAGGTACTGTGGGTTGCCACAGCCGGCGGGCCTTGGGGACGCTACTGGCATCTAGTGGGGGGTGCCCAAGGATGCTGCGAGACATCCTCAAGTGCGCGGGCAGTCCCCCTGCGGCGGAGGATGGCCTGACCCCAGGGCCAGCAGCGCTGCAGCTAAGCTGCCATCCGAACAGGAGGCAGCGTCCCAGGCGGGGAAGACTGAGTGGGCGTTCGAGCCTGTGAGACAGGCTTGCCTTTGGCCCCCACGCCTGTTTGCTGTGTGGCCTGGAGGGAGTTTCCGCACCCCGGCGGACATTGCCTTGTGCATCTGAAAGCCCGGAGGTTAATAAAACCTGCTTTGAACGGTGATTGTGAGTTATGTGAGCTAATGCACATTAAATGCCAAACACAGTGCCCAGCACATGGTAAATATTCAAGAAATATTAATTCCTCATTCCTGCCTTCAATTGAAAACGATTTTTCATTCTCCCTTCAGCTTTCTCCATCAGCAGGAAGATTCCTGGTGTGTGTATCCTGCCATTGTTGGTTTCATTTTTCAATTCCTTAATTGTTTTCGTGGTGTTCTGCTGAATTCTGTCCAATTTTCTCAAGTCCTTCTGTTGTGGAGCTAGACTCAGACTCCCCAGGGCCAAGGAATGAGAGAATTACTGCAGACTTCCTGCACCGACACTACCGGCGGGGCACACCTGCGTGCCTCCCAAACGACAGCCTGACCCTGCTGACACGCTGTGACCGGGCCGCCCCCTCGGGCCGCCCCTCTGCCTCTTCAGCTGGATGTGCCTTCTTTCCGTCACACCGGTTCCTGGTCTCCCAGGTTTTTATAATGAAGAATTATCGATGATAATTCATTCAGTGAAAGAAATGTTGTAAAAAAACCCCAGAAGATAAACAGGCATGAGAAAGCTATAGTTTAAAACAAAATACCCAGGAAGGAGAAGGTAAATGAAGAGAGAATTGTATCAAAAGTGGAAGGGTAGCTTTGGGTGTCGTGGACCGGCCTCAGCGGTGCACTGGTGCAGTGGTGTGGGGGGAAGCAAGACGCCAGCCGGCCCCTGGGGGTCCCCAGGATGGAGCCCCGAGGCCTCACGCAATGGTAAGCCGCAGCAGGAGAGGGCAGGCGTCCGGGCTGGGCTCTCGAAGCAGGTGGACCGGGATTCGATCCTGGCTGTGCGCTCACTGCTCTGAATGACCATGGGGAAATGATCTGCCTAAGTTTTGCAAGAGTACAATTTCCAGTTGGCAGTAATGATACTGCCTCTTCCCAGGAGTGTGTTGTAGAGCAAACATGTACAACATTGAACGCAGGCCAGACACATCATAAATGCCCTGTCAGTGTTTCTGATGAAGAAGAAGATGATGCTGCCATGACTGCTTGCTTTAGAAGTGTCTGCTCTGCTTGTCTGCTTCTAGGTACATACGTACAGGAAGGAGTGCATGTCTGTGCAGAGCTAAAATGCATACATATACATGTATATACCCGCACATATATATACATGTATATACACAGACATACATAGGAAGGCACACATGTATTTTACTTTTCCTGCACATGCAGTTACGTCCTGGAAATGGCTTATGTGCCTCTCTTCCCACCCATGGGCTCAGTGACATCATGTTGATAGCTTGGCCATAGTAGGAATATTTTATAGTGTGGAAATTGGAGGGGAAAAAAAAAAATCAAGGTTTTCCTCCCCTTTAGAGAGCCAATTTGCAGGCATAGCACTGTACATGCTTATTGCACCTCCAGCTCCTCTCCAGGTTCCCTGAGGGCTCAGGATGTGCTGTCCTCCCCCCACTTTGCTCCCCACAGGGCCTGCGTGTGTCTTTGTACAGCAGGTTTCAAAGGACGGGGTGAGTCCGGAGGAGGGAGGGCGGGCGGATGAAAGCAGAGGAGAGGAGATGGCAGAAGTGGACTGACCAGGAGGGAAAGAGGAAGTTGTTTCAGAAAAACTGGTAGATGAGTAGCTAGGAAGGGGCTGAAGGATCAAGAGAGGCAGGGTTGTGATGGATGGATGACTTGGTGACAGGAAAGATAAACTCTAAAAAAAATCCACAGAAAGTGAAGTTTAGGACAAGAGTAGATTCCACATGATTTCGGACCACTGCTGGTCATGTGTTGGAGTTCCATTCTTTTGGGGGAGTGGCGTTTATTCAGAATCTTGAGAGGATTAAGTAGTTTTTAAGAGCAAAAAATTGGAATCAGTCTAATGTTCAGGAGGAGGGGATTTATAAAGTGAATAGGATACATTCATTTCATAGAATACTTTGAAGCCCTAGAACATGACGGAAGCTTCCAGCAAAGCGCAGTCAGAGCCATGATGAAAAGCATGGGAAGCACGGATGATGTTATTCACAGTGTTGGGGGGGGGGCAGGCTGAGTACAGTCCTGCAGTCCCATTTCTGTGGCAGTGCGTAGATGGAGAGGAACGTCTGGAAGGGTGTGCGTTGAAGCCAAAGGCAGTGACTTTGGGCAGGGTGATTTTTTTCCCCTCCCCTTTTTGCTTATTGGCATTTTCTACTTTTTTCTATGTATAATACTTTTTAAAAATGGAAACTTTTAAAATGTGTTTCCCTCTTCTCTAATTACGTACACACACACACACACACACACACAAAATGTCTATGTATAATACAGAATGGGAGAAAAGGTTTACAGTTGTGAATATGCAAAACAGTTTATTCTTTTGATATATTTATTAATTATTGTATTCCATACAAACAACTGTGAACCTACTTTTGCCCCACCTTGTATTTTATATATGTATTTATATATATCATATATTATATATATGATATATATATATATACACACACACTTGTCTTCACTGACTTTTAAGGTCAGGTTTCCTTAAGATTGTTAGCAAACCGGCTAAGCAGAGCTCTGTGGGCCATCAAAAGACTTTTCTCTGATTTGTGGGTTTATTTCTATAAAAAGTCTTACATTGATTTAACAAAGCACAGCTATAATTCTTGAACACTTAGCAGATTGCTTTGATTGAGGAAAAGCCTCGTAAAATCAGGACTGCTCTGCACAGTTACAGACTCTGTACCAGTACTGGGTAACAGGCATGCGGCATTGTTGAGTGGTGACTCTCCAGAGCAACTGGAAAAGCTCGACGGTCCCATCAGAATAACAAGACAATTCCAAACACCCCAGCCTCCCAGAAAGGACATGCTGGCCATCTGACTCCTCCCCATCCACACTGCGCCTCTGGATTCGGTGTCGAATGAATAGCAGGTGCTAGGATGTGGCAGATCCAGACTCACAGGTGGAAGACGCGTTTCTGCCTTCAGGGAGCTAGTTTTGCAGGAGGTAGACCTGTGAGCTGAGACTTCTAGTAAAAAGTGGCAAGAGCTGCGAGTGAGCAGGCACGGGAGACACACTCCATCCTCTAGGACACAGTGAAGCCTTGGGAAGTGGTTTCTATCGCTTTCCTGAGAGACAGTGGTGTCATAGCAAAGAGCCTGCACCATAGAGCCCGAGGGGAAGGGTTTAAGTTCTAGCTCTGTGCGCGTATTGGGCAGGTTACGTACCTGCTCTGCACCTTGGTTTACCAGGCTGTGAAATGGATGTAGTATGAGTCCCTGACTTGTAGGGTAGTTGTGAGGATTAAATGAGGTAAATACACATGAGGCACTTAGAGCGGAGTCTGGATCCCAGGAGGTGCTGTGGAGATGTTTGCTGCGTTATTACCTCTCAGCTGCTGCTTGCCTTGGTCTCCTCCCTTCTTCCCACTGTACTGTCCTCTTTTTCTCGCCCCGTTTTGAAGCTCTGCCTCTCTCATTCCTCCTGCAATGTAGAGTCCATAATCCAGGGATTAATCCCTACATTCTGAAAGAAAATGGAATCTTTCTCTGAGACTTCCTTCTTCCAGGAGAAGGCCTCGCCTTTTGACATTGTTCTGACAGAAACAGGTTGCTTCGTCACACATCTTACTAAGTGAGTTAACTAAGCACATTTTTTATTATTTTGCCAAGTGAATACTTATTTATTTACCTCAGCACCTTCTATAGGCGAGGCACGAGACTGAGGATTTTCCTACGTTAGTTTATTTCACTGTGTTATCTCCTCTCAGAAGGGTTAAGTGCCTCAGTTGAGGTCATCAGGTATTGGTCCCCGCCATTTGCAGTCAGGGCGAGAGCTGGCATCGCGCAGGTGACCTCCTCCATTGTAATGTGGGTCGCACCCATGGCCTTTCTCCTCGCGTCTCTCTGCGATGACACAGCTGTGGCTGTCCATGGATTTGCTGCAGCGCTGAAGAGTTAACCAGCCCGTAAATTAAGGAAAGAATATTCTGCATCAGAAGAGAAATATTCCATTGTTTTTAGACCAACGTACATATCATAGGAACACTCTTGACAAAGGAGACTCCGTCTTGGTATTAAGATTATTAACTAAGCGAGGAAGAATGTTACATGTGCCGGGTGGACTGGGCCCGTGTTTTTAGCATCCCTTCAGTAGCTGCCTCGTTTATAACGTGGGACAAGTGATGCTTTCAAACTCCGGTTTGTTCTGAGGCTGAAAACACCTACTACATGTCGACCACGTAGCCTGGTGCCTCGCTCGGAGAGAGGTCAATATTTTTATGTGATTTACTTTGTTGAACCCGGCAGGCTATTTTAATCTTAGAGCTCATGCCTTTCTTCCATTAAGCATTTTTTCTCTGTTAGGGTTTCTGATTTCCCCTTTTCCCCCCTTTGCCATCCTTTTCTCCTCCCAGTGAACAGAAGTTTGAGTTCTTGGATAGATTCTTCAAATGTCTCTTTTATTTTCTCTCATATTTAAAAATCTTCCTTTTTTTATATACTACGAGTTTTTTTTTTTTTTTTGATTCTTATCCTTCATATGATTGCTTTTCCTTAAGTATCTGGGGATCTCATTTGCTTTCTAGGTTCCAGAAATTTCTTACTGTATCTAGTTTATGGATAGTGTGCTTTCTTGTTTTCTAGAGATTTTTTTAATTCTAAAAACAGTAACAAAAATAGTTAGTCTCATAGGGTAGACAGTAAGAAAATAATTTTAATGCAATATGTATAAAATTATAATTTAATATTATAAATTATAAAGTTGAAGCCAGCAGAGATGAGAGGTATAGGACTCCACCTGAGAGAGGGAAAGAACAAAAACAACAAACCTGTTCTGTATCATCTTAAGAGATATGGGCAAGAGTGCAAGTAGTTAATATCTTAAATCGTCCTTTTGGTCCCATTTACTGATTCCCACACCAAAGATGCTTTTAAGATAACGTGTGCATTATTTTATAGATTTCAAAATTCATATTCTCTGTAAAAGTTTTGGAAGGTCAGGAGAAATGCAAGTAAGGAGATAAACGTTGCTACTAGCTCCACCACCATTCCAGAGATAATGTCAACCTTTTCTAATTTATACTTTTAGTTTTCTTACCTATGTGAAAAAGTAGACTCTTACTCTACATTTGTTTTTGTACCATCTTGTGCTTGGTTTACGTATATTATAAACATATTTACATGTTATTAGTCTTCTAAGCATTTCTTAGTAAGTGTACAATATTACGTGTATACACCAACATTTATTGACTCAGTCCCCTCATTGTTGAAGGTGTCCGATTGTGTGTGTGTGTGTGTGTGTGTGTGTGTGCAATGCACATCCTTTTAGATAAATATTTGCACAAGTCCATGGGTTATTTTTTTTAGAACACATGAGTGAAAGGTCTTGCAGAAACTATTCACCTCCTACAATCCCAGGAGGATGTCCAGAGAAAGTCATAGAAGCTGTATCCTACCAGCAACAAGGGCTGTGAGTTCATGTAGGAATTCCTTAACTTTGGAGGTGAATTTGAAGAAGAAACGCAATTTAAATTCAAAACAGTGCTTTCCTGAACTGGCCGATCATCAGGATCATCTGGGGGGCATATTCAAATCACAGCATTTTATACTCGCCCCTGGAAATTTGGATTTTCTAGGCCCAGTGCTGGGCTGGAGAACCTGTATTTTTAACTAGGTTCAAGGCGACCCTAATATTCAACTGAGCTGAAGAAACAGCCGAGCAACTGAAGAGGCTGGGGGAATTGGTGGCAGATGCTGGGTGCCAGGTGTTTCCCAGGAGGGAGGGAGTGATCATGAGAACAGACAAGAACATTTTGAAAGTAGGACCAAGTGCTTTGAAGTCTTTTTTTTCCCTTTTTTAAACATGAAGAGCAGAAGAACAAGCTCCTGGTGAAGACTGGAGACGCCGAGCCCTGAGACGTGGGCAGCCGCCCTGTGCCTCCGGCCCCCAGTGTCGGTGTCAGCGGGAGCCTCAGACCCTTGGCGGCTTTTCTGACTGTGGGAGCCCAGGGCCACCGCGCTGGAGCGGTGGCTGCGTAGGTGGAAGTTGAGTGTTCCCCCAACTCTCTTGACTTTGTATGGGGACCCTGTTTAAGATTTTCTTTGGTAGAGTGTTCGCTGCTGCCAAACAGTTTGAAAATCTGCAGACTAGATGAACTTTTAGTTCTAAATGTCATACAGGTCTGTGACCTAAGGCTGTGTGAGGAGGAAGAGTCTAGAACACAGTTTGAGTGGGTTAGAAGAGTAGCCCAGAGTGGACGTTAGCGATGTCATCGTGATTGGAGGCTGGCCCCGGGGCTGTGGCAGCGGCAGTGGCTCCCAGCCTCCACCCAGAGCCGGTGTAGCGCCCAAGTTAACTCCGAATGACCTCCAGGTCTGCCCCCTGTCAGATGCTCATTGCAAGTCTGCAGGGGGAAGTCCCTGACTTCCCAGGACCCCGAGTCCACAGAAGTCAAGGAGCTTCCTCTGCTAACACTTTGGTCGTGTCTCGCTGCTTTAAAGTTTTTCAACAATAGAGTATGTGTGACCTTCTTTCAGCCTCCTTTCAAGCTGGGAATTTAAGGTGTTCTGCTGAATTCTGAGCAAACAAAGCTTTGGCTAACTTGCTGCTTTGATCTCTGAGAATTCATAGGAGTGAGAAGGGAGGAGATGAGCCAGGGGCCCTGGAGGAATTAACTGTGAAAACCTGGCCAGGCTTTGTTGGCTGGGGAAGCCGGGGTGGGGTGTCGGGTGTCTGGGGAACAGATGTGAACCTGACTTGATCTTCTGCAGCTGCAGACCGAGGCTTGCCAGAGGTGAACGCCGGTTCCCGCGGAGGCCAGGGGCCCTCTTGCTGTAGCCCACCAGTGGTCCTTCCTCCCACCAGAGCTGCGGTTAGTGCGGGGGTTTTGCAGTTCGATTCCCATGACGATACAATAGGTTGAATGAAGAAAGGGCGTCTTTTGAGAAGCCAAGGAGTTGGTGGGTTTTATGTCTGTATTGTTATATTCCCCTAAACATCCCAGGGAGGTGACGGAGGGACAGAACCAGCCTTCCTCAGTGACCTTTTAACTGCTTTGTGATCTCAGTTAAAATGAGGGGCAGGGCAAGGTGGGGCTGGGTCAGAAAACGAGCTGTTTCCTCCAAAGCAGCATGTCCCTGAGTTTGTTCCAGGGAATATCAGCCCCAAGAGATGCTCCAGAAAGGTTCATGGTCAACTAGGCTTGGGAAATTGTGCATGCGCCGTTCGCCTCTGGAGACGCCAAGCACACGCTGGAGTCCTAAACGCTCTGAAAGGCCCTGTAGTTGGAAATACTCTTTCACTTTATTTGGCCCCAAATGTCTCAAACTGAATTAACCAGGAAATCATAATTTTTTGTGTGAATCAATAATCTTTTTTGATTCAGCCATTAATAAGTGAATCACACTTCAGAAAGGCCAGTCTGTGGGCTGGGGAAACAGGGTTCCGTTTGGCACTCACGGGGGCGGGGGGGTTCCCTGTAGGCTCTCCTTTTGTCCTTGATCACCCCCCCACCCCCGAGAGCCCTTCTGTAGGAGCCCGCCCCTCTGCATCGTTCTAGGCAGATTAGCTCTGCTTTCAGTTTCATTGGCCAAAAATACTCAAAAAACAAACAAGGCTGAGTCAAATTTCTACATAGAGGAAAACGTTATACGATGTAGAATGAGACTGTTTGTAATCCTCAGTTCTGTATTTCTCCCTGCAGAAGGAGCCAGAAGTGGCCAGAATGTGGCATCCTTTTGGTCATGGTAAATGTTTCAAGAATGGGTAGTTGAGCCATAAACCAGTCAGGTCCCAATAAAGTTCATCTCAGGATGTTTGGTTGAACAACATATAAGTGAGTATTGTTGCCCTCCACCCCTCCCCACACACTGCACTTGAACCTGTGAGGATGTGAGCCTGAGGCTTCCCACTTGAACTCAGAACCCAGAGCTGATACCCTAAAGCATGCTGGGGGGCTCTAGGACCAGAATTCCCATCGCCTGTACCATAAGCAATGCCTGAAAGCTGCATTTGCCCTAGTTCAGCTTGTCTGGAAATCTCTGAGAGGGTCCTTTAAGTTTGAAAACCTGGATGCTTCATTAGCAATGGCTCCATCCAGACCTGGGTTCCCCACGGGTGCTCAGTGAGAACCTGCTGACGAATGCGTTTAGACGTCCAATCACATTCAATGTTGTGTTTTGAAACAGCTTTGTCGGAGGTGTCCAGAGCCTCTTTCCCTGACTTCATTTTTATTGCAGCCCAGGAGTCAGACAATGACGCTGTTTGGTCTCCAGAAGCACAGCCAGGCAGCTCCCTAAGCAGTCCTTACAGGCAACGCTCTAAGTGAGCCCCAGGCAGACACAGCTGTGAGGAGGCCCGCCCCCTGTTTGTGCGCCTTTCCCTGGGGCCCAGTCACCGCCAGGCTCCTGGCCAAGGTGTCTGCTGTCAGAGGTGCAGGGGAGAGGGAGGAAGAGCCTTGTAGTCTTGTGAGAGCCGTGCACAATTGTCTTGTGTATCTCTGTAATTTCTCCTACATTTTTGGCAGTGTAGTCTTTGATCACCTGTTCATACAACAATCATTTTCAATGTTTTATTCTATAGAGGAAATAACAAATACGATTCAGTCTTTTCTTCCAGCATGGTTGCATCATTGATACTTTAGAAATTTTTTTTTTTACTTTACTACTCATTATTGGAAATGTCTTCTTTTCTAACATATGCATTAAATGCTATAAATTTAAGCATTGCTTTTTTGGCATTCCACAAATTTTGATAAGTTGTATTTTTATTTTCATTTGATGGCTGCTTTTAATAGGTTCCTCTTTTTCTTTTGGTATTCTGTTACTCTGTTAGGTTTTGTGAAGGTTATCCTGCTTGAGATTTGTTGCAGTTCCGGGGTCTGAAGCTTAATGGCTTTACAACAAATCTGGAATATTCTAACCCATTATTTTCTCATGAAATACCACCTTTCTCCTGCTTTGTCTGACATTTCTTTCTGGTATTCTGATTTAAATATTTGTTAAACTTTTTACTCTCTATCTGCCATGTCTCTTAATGTTAGGTTCACATTTTTCAAACACGTTTCTCACCGTTGCATTTTGGATAATTTATTTGTATCTTTCCATTCACTAATTTTCCATTTTGCTGTGTCTCATTTTCTGTTGAGGTTTTAATTTCAATTGCCATGGTTTTACATTTCTAGAAGTTCTGTTTGGTTCTTTTTCAATTATGCTTACTCATTTTAAAAGTCTCTTATTTATTGTTTGTGTTTCAGTTTCTCTAAATATAAAACTTACATTCTGAGTCTGGTAATTCCAGTGTCTAAAATATTCGTGAGACTGATTCAGCTATTATTGTGTCTGCTGATACTCGCGTGATGCTTAGGTTCTGTGTGTCTTTTGTTATGTTTGGCTGCAAATTGCTCATTTTCCTTGGAACGTACACTTGTAATTTAAAATTTTCTAGTAGCTGTGTTAAAAAAGTAAAATGGAACAAGTGAAATTAATTTTGATAATATATTTTATTTAACTCAATATATCAAAAATACTATTTTAATATGTCAGTATAAAAACTATTAATGAGATATTTGCCTTGTCTTTTTATGAAGTCTGTGAAGTGCAGTGTTCATTTTGTGCTTCCAGAATTTCTGAATTTAGATATTAGCTTTACCAGAAACACTTGACCTGTATTAGACTTCATGAAATTTACGGTTGAGAGGTAGATTCATATACCCAAGCCATTTCAAATGTACTTAAATGTTTTTCAATTATTAAATTGTGTATCAGTCTTTACATTTAAATGTAGTAAAATAAAATTATAGTTGAGTTCTTCAATAACACTGGCTATATTTCAGGCGCTTAAATGCTACATATGGCTAGTGGCTACTGTATCAGGCAGGGTTGTCTTAGAATGTTTAGAATATGCTTTTGACATGCCAGTTTACCCATGCTTTCTAGGGCCATGTCTTCAGCCAATATTGAGATAGGTTTGCACGGATTAGAGCTGTGGTTCTCAGATCTGAGGATCTGTTAAAAATTCCATGTCCTCTTGGATTAGTGGAAATGAGTTTCTGCAGGTGGGATCTGGGCATGGCTATTTTTTAAAAACCTTCTAGAAGATTCTAATAAAAAAAACCCCTCTACTGGATGGTCTGGAAGATGAATTTGGGGCTGACTCATTGCAATATGATGCTTCCTATTGGCCGAGCAACCTATGGAAACATGGACAGGAATACATTAGGATAGAAGGCTCCTGGTACTTTTTTTTTTTTTTAAACTCCTCTCTCAGAACTGCACATTTTTAAAACATAGATTTTGTTAGTATTCTTACCAAGTGTGAACTATATGAATAAGTTTTCAGTTGCTTTATTATTTCAGAAATACAAAATATTTAGCCTTTTAGTTAGCGTTAGTTGATGCATTCTTAAGGCTCCTCCACGGTGCATGCTGTTGCTATTGTATTTTAAAAAAAAAAAAAGTTTAGGTAAGCTTTCAGTACTTCGTTCATGCATTTGCCTATACGTACTTCCTCATAAACTATATGATCCTATCAAGATCTTGTGCGCCAAAATTAGCCCAGCGGTTTCTTGCCAGCGTATTTTGATGTACTGGTTATCACTCCATCATGACTCACCACAGTCGATCAGCCTAATTGATTTTAGCAACATGTATGACCTAACTTTAGTGACATCATTGTGGCTGAACTAGTTTGGGTAAATTTCATGAAGATCTTTTGGTTCCATGTCTGAATTTGTTTATATACCTGTCCTAGCTTTCAGAGTTGGTCATTCGTCTTGCTTTATTAATTTACTCTTATTTCCAGAAACCTGATAATGTATTTTCTTTTTTCCCTCTTTTATTGAATTTATTGGGGTGACATTGGTTAATAAAATTATATAGGTTTCAGGTGTACAGTTCTACAATACATCTTCTGTATATTGTATTGTGTGTTCGCCACCCTAAGTCAGGTCTCCTTCTGTGGTAATATTTTTTCTTCTTACTCATTCAATCAACAGAAGTTTACAGTGCAGCTGTCCCACACCAGGCCCTGTGCTAACTTTGAGTGGCAGTTAGGCTTTATCTTGTATATCGAACACATAAGCAAACAAGCAAGCTTATTTCTCCGACAAGTAGGAGAAAGTCTCCAAAATGGAAAAAAAAAACCCAAAAAACAGTTCATTCTTAAATAGTTAAGTACTATTAACTTAATAGTTAATACTTATTAACTTAAGTAATTAGTGACCTCTTTCTTCTGGTAACTTGTGGGGTCCACACATGAGAAGCACTGGTTCATTCAGGACATGGAGGGGACTTGGGATACTAGAATAGTTGGAAATAGCCAAAAAGTGAAAGTCCACTGCTCAGAATGTCTGTTCTCTTAGCGTCTTCGAATGCCTTCTGCTGAGGGACCTAGGATAAGACCAACAGGGTAGTCATTTGGCAAGCAGACGTGACTCTGGTGCTTACCACATCACTGGTTCCTGTATTTAATTGAATTTATTTTTTGTAGTCCTTTGGTTTTATTCAAAAGCCCAGACTCTGTTCCTTCTTCCATTATGCTTTTTGCTGCTCCTCCATCCCTTGCTTTCTGTTCTCTTTCTTCCATCTGAGAAGACATTTAAAAATCATCTTGGAGAAAGTTTGTTTATACTTGGCAAGTTGTCACTTCCTACATCTAAGACAAAAGAAAATGAGGCTTTAAAATGGCATAAAATATTCAGGAAGGTTTCAAGCAGTTGTTTCCTTACACCCTGTGAATGACTTAAGTGTAGAAGAATCGGAAATAGGTTAAGTTTCACCGAAAACCCACATATGTTAGGAAAATAGGCCTGGGCCGAGCCTGATAGGGGTTCAGAAAAGGATTCAGCCTTTAGGGTGAAGAGGGAAAAGTCCAGAGGCACCGAGGCGTTTTTGCTCATTCTTCACCAAGGCTCTTAGGTGCACGTCTTTCCTGGGGTGAGCAAAACCCGGCCTTGCTAGAGAGGAGTGGTCCAGGAACACAGACCAGGAGGACTTGGGGCCACCAGTGCGGTCCCTGGTCTCCCAGACACTGAGCAAAGGAGAAGGACTTGTGCCTGGGAACATGCTGGTCACATTGGACGTCCTCGAGGGCAGATGTGTTCTTCCAAGTGTGCAGCCTGATGCCATGAAATAGCTGAGGATCATAGCCAGTCCCTTCGTTGTCGTCCTAGCGTCTCAGAGAATTCTTCTAGTGGCCCCGCCATCTGTGTGGAACCCAAGCCAGGAGCCTGGCAGCGGGCCTCCGTGCCTCCCTCTCCCCATCCTGCCCCATCCCAGCAGCTATTGTTCAATTGATCGTACTTGCCAAAGGTCCGGGGATCGTGGTCCCCGTCGTCCTCCTTGCCGCTCCTCCAGCTCAGGTCACGGTCATCACCTACCAGGTCGCTGATGTCCCACCACCAGCCTCACTTGTCTCCAGTGTGTTTCCCAGAAGGCACACGGTGTGAGCTTGGCAGCTCGGGCGTCCTGCGGGGCTGCTTAGATGCTTGCAGATTCCTGCCGCGGCGTGTGGTCTGGCCTGGGCCTGTGCCTCGTCTCTGGGCAGCCTGCGCCGCGCCTGCCTCCCCAGTGTGCTCCGCTCATTTTGGACTGCTTTCAGCCACTCACTAGTTGGGGGATCTCGGGAAAGCCAGTGAACCTCCTTGTGCCTCAGTTTCCTCCTTTGTAAAACGGGGCTAATGGCAGCACCTGTATGGGATTGTTGGGAATAAACGAAATTAATATAGGCAGCGTGCTCTGATCTGAGCCAGCCCCCTTCGCTTGCCTCTTTATATACAGAGAGTTGGCACCTTGAACTTACTCTCATTTTCTCTGGTTTACTCCTGTGAGCCCTGAGACCCTTGAGGTCTCAGCGAAACTGTCAGTTCCCTGATAGCAAATTAGTACCCTGAAAGCCCCGTCCCCAGCTAGGCCAGGGTTCTTGTCCACCTGCTGTTACAGCCTGGTGATCACTGCTTCTGGGGAAAGGGCCACAGTCCACGCTGTGTCATAATCATCTCTGTCCCAGCCTGTCCCTGCACCGGACTGAGAGCTCTTTGAGGACAGGGACTGTTTCTTCGGGACCTTGAAGCCTCTTGGTGACTAAATATTAGCTGATAGAGTGGAATCGGAAAGAGCTTATGCCAGCCCCTGAATAGATGCTCATAGACCCTGGGGGGTCATATTTTTCTTTAAAAATGCATAAATGGTTATTCTCTCTTAATGAACCAAAGGAAAAGCAAATTTTCCAAGTCAGCATTTGGCAAAAGCCATTTCGACATCTGGAGACGTTCCTGGTTCTGGAACTGAGAATGACTTTACACTTTAAGATGCCTTTGCAAGGTTGCTGGGCTGAGTGGGCTCGGCTTTCTGCTCTTGGCCCGACAGCCCTCTCCCTGCCCACTCCTCGTCCCCGCCGGCGCTCCTCCAGCACACTCCGGCCTCCGCCGGCCGCCGTGGCTCCCTGCTCTCCACCGCGCCCCGGGTCTCCTGGGCACGGAGAGCCACTGGGCACATGCGCTCTGTGTTTAGGGCTGATGTGGTTGTGACTAGACGCAGGGCGGGGTCCCGGGGAGGAGGCAGCCTCTGCCGCCCTGGGCCAGCTGTGGCAGCACATTTGACATGGCTGAAGGGTTCTGTCATTCCAGTTGGCCACAGCTCATTAAAATGTGTGGGCTTGCCGGGGACTGATATTTCCAGATCTGTGCCTCTCCTAGGGCCATGGAGACCGTTTATGGTGGGTCTTTTCCAAGAGCTCTGATTCGTCCATAGTCACATGAGTTGGACGGGAGAGGCGGGTGTGGTGTGTAAGGCAGAGAGATGCTTCCCGAAAGTCTGTACCTGGACCATTCTTCTGGGGACATAGGATCGCTTCCCTCTCCTCATCTTGAGAGATAAAAAGAAAAAAACCAGTTTGTTATTTTTACATGTTACAAAAATTGAATTTAAGAATTTTAAGGCCTTTTTTTCTTTTTTTACCTAGTAAGAGATGTATGCTGTTGGGTTTACTTTAATTATGTTAGAAAAAGCATGATTTGTCAATAGGTACATACACACATTACGTAGTTTATCATACTTGGTTGAGAGACACAAATTTAAAATGCAGATGGAGATTTAATTATGTATTAGCATTAAAAATAGGCAGGACTGCTTTTGTGTTTGGAATTTCTGCATTTTGACTTAAAAAAGCAACCAGTTAATTGGTGTAAATCTTGAGTTTTATTTCTAAGTGTTGACATAAAAGAGGAAAATAGGCCACTTGCCATTATTTTCCCAGAGTATCCCATTGCAGAAGTGGGTAGCTTTATTCCCAGTGAAGGAAGAAGCAAATTGGATATAATTCTCATTATAGTTTTCTCACTTTAACATTGGCTTCTGACATGTTGATAGCATGAAGAGCTATTAAGACTTCTGACTAGATAAATGAAATTTAGAGGTTAGGTTCAGAATAATCCAGGAGTGAATTGACAAGATTGTGATTTTTAATTTCTTTGTGTGGAAGGCAGCCTCTGAGGCTGGACCTAGTGACCTACTTCTAATGAAGAAAGAAATGAGATGTCACTTCCAAGATGAGGCTGTGACGTCTCTTTTGTGCGCCTGCGCTCTTCTCCCCGGGCCCCGCCCCCTGCCTTCTCTCTTGCTCTTTGTGATGAAGCTGCCACCATGCTGTGAGGAAACCTTCACACTCTCCCTACGGGCCAGCCTGCAGCCAACAGCTGGTGAGAAGCTGAGCGAGGCCGTCCGTACAATAGCCTGTGAAAAGCTCAGCCTGTCAGTAACCGCAGAGTGAGCTTGAAAGTGGATTTCTCCCCAGTGGAGCCTTAAAGTGACTGTGGCCCCCGCCACCAGCTTGATTGCAGCCTGTGAGACATCTTGAGCCAGAGCACTCGGCTGAGCTGTGCCCAGATTCCTGACTCACAGAAATTTGAGATAATAAGTGTTTTTGTTTTAATCCACTAAAGTTTGGGGTAATTTGTTATGCTGCAATAGATAATTAATATACCTTGTTACTTCCTCGTTGAATTTCAACACCACCATTCATTATGCATCCTGTTGGTGCACATTAAGAGGTAACTGGGTATAAGTGGCACAATATCAGAAATACAGTTTTATTCAGAGCCAGCCTGGCAGCGAGCCAGGGCAGCTGAGTAGCAAGTCACCTGAGGCTCTGAGTCACAAATGTGCTCATCTGCTCTTGCTGTCGCATGAAAAACACACACAAAGGCTCTCACACAGCTTTGTTTGCTTTAAAGAGAAAAAGTGTTTATTTCCTTGGTTGATTTAAAAAAGATGCCATAGCCACCCTTCATGATGTGAACCCAGATGATGACTGAGGGGGAAAAAGCATCCAGCTGCCAGCCAGAAAAAGAGAGGGTGTGGAGGATCCTGTGGGTGGTTTTGGTAGACCAGGGCAGGAGGTGGTGGCTAGCCCCCCTGCTCACTTTTGATTGGTCAGAATCAGTCACACGGCCCCAGTGCGCTGCACAACAGCTGGGGAATATAGTCTAGCGTTGTGCCCAGAAGGTGGAGGAGTCGGATACGTACATACATAGCAGTATGTATGTATCAATAATACATAGCAGTAGCTGCTGAAATGATTAACTCTTAATTCCATCATATGAAGTTTAATTGAGCACCTATGATGTACAGACACCATACTAAGCATTACAGATACGAATGAGATGCAAAAGTATGCGTCTTGTCCTCCAAGACATCAGCCTAGCTGTTGGAGTCTGTTGATGAAGGGTGGTTTGGACGTAAAGTCTTGTGCCAGTTTCCACTGTCCCCATGTGAAAAACAGCAGCAGCTACAGAGTGTTCTTCTGTTCTTGGGCTGAACAGTGCAAGTCAGTCCTGGGCAGGTTTTATCCCTTGAGCCAGGGGGCCATGAAACCACTCATCTCAAGACATTCTTTGTTAAAAATTACATACACAACACAACCTCTCCATCCTCTGGGGAATGTTTGTGACTGTGAACTTCCAGGTGGCATGTGTGGGAACTGATTTGGCCAGGGTTCTGAAACTCCAGCAACCTCTCCTTGCAGGGATAACATTCTCCAGGGTGGTTTTCAATGCTTTTGCCAGGAACTGGGAAATCAAACTGGAACAAGCTCTTTGGAAAAATAATCGGGGACCATAAACCTGTGACCCAGCAGTGTACTCCTCGCTGCACGCCTTGCAGAATTTCTTGGTCGTGCACACCCGCACCGGAATGTTCATGGCAGTGCTGTCTGTGCTGGTGAGGAGACTGGCGACGGCCCGCGTGCCCGTCCGCGGCAGCATACATGATGGCAGAGTGGTACAGAGTATCGCACGGCAGCGAACACGGACACATTGGAGCCTCGTGTGCCAACAGGGGTGAATCTCAAAAATACAGTCTTGAGTATAAAATGTAAGTCTTACAGGAATATATACGAATATAAAGTTTAAACACATATCCCACGAAGTCCTACATTGCTTAGGGACATGTGGGTAGAGCTGGTGATTCACGCCAGCACAGCCGTGTGCTTTAGGGGGTCGGGGAGAGGCGTGGAGAGGTGGGGCTTCCATTACTCTGACTCTGTGCCTGTTTTTGAACTTGTCCCTTCAGAGAAATGACCTGCCTTGGCCAGAGTGCTACCCCTGTCCCTTATGCCAATCCTGCATTGGAGTCCAGTCCCAACAAAGACAGGAGGGGAAGAGGGAGGGACAGAGGGATGAGGGGAGAGAGAGAGGTGGGGGCATAGGTGTGTGTGTAGAGGGCGATACGGTTTGAGTATGGAGAGAGATCCAGGTTTTCTGGCCCTACCTACATGTTAAAAATGCATATGTGGACGGGACACTTACTGAGCAATTACTGTGTCCCTCTTACTGTGCAAAGCAGTTCCTCACACTTCTTCTCGTTTCGTCCTCACGGCAGCCTGCCAGTGCGTGTGGTTGCCCCCTTTTTACAAATTAGAAATGCAAAGCTCAGGAAAGTTGAGGGAATTACCCGCGATCATTGTACTGGGGATTAGAACTTCGGTGTTCAGCCTCAAAAATATACGGGCGCGGAAGTCGTCCAGGGAGTATGCCTGCAAAAATCCAGTGGAAAATAACTTCATCGAAACAACTGCCAGCTCAGCCTGGCACCGCCTTTCCCCACTTTAATTAATTTCTTGCTGCAGAGTGCACCAGTTGGAGGGCAGACGAAGCCAGCAGTTGCAGCCTCCCTGAGTTGGCTCTGCAGGCCCTCCCCTCCGAGCAGGTGCTCGCAGATGAGGCTGAGCTGCACATCTGGCAAGCATTCGTTGGTGGGCAGGGCATGCTATTACACAGCCCTAATGCAGTTTGGGTCTGCTGCATTTTAATAAACCATCCAAAGCAGCAAGATTCCTGGCATTTTGTTGGCAGTAAGGGCCTGGAAGAAGTAGAAAAATTTCTATCATCATGATGGATTAGGTTATTTTCATCTTGTACAAAGTTACTCACAGCTGAAAGGTTGGACAAGATAGCTCTTGATTAAATGAAAATTGTGTCTGACTAGTACATAAATTATAAGTGGAGCAGCAGAAGAATCTGAGCGTGCCTTTATTAGCCCAGCCCCCGTAATGGTTTACCTCTGATTGAGAAGCTTTTCTACCTTGCAGGTGTGTCCGTAGCTACATGGTGGAAAAATGTCCGTGAATGTTTGGAGACTAGGTTTAGGTGGTGGGTATTAGCTGCTTTGGATACTGCCATTTTCATTCCTGCAAGTTGTACTTATTAATCCATTAGGCCTGTCTCCAACTGACCCACACCCAAGGGTCTTATATTTATATCTTATGGTTTGTTTCTTTGGCTCATGACCCGTGAATTCCCTTCTTCATTCTCGTCCACTGTTTCCCATGTTTCCAGACACATGAAGTGTACAGCTTCCTCTTTCCGCCCAGCCAGTAAGCTAGGACAGTATGGGCAGATGGAGCCGGTGGTGGTCTTTCTCCTGGGAGTCTGACTTTAGGAAGCAACAGTGGTAAATACGGCACTTCAGAAAATATTCCTGGCTCTCCTTCTGGACGTGTGGTCCGACTGCACTCGCGGCTGCGCTCGCGGCAGCGCTGTGGTCGTGCAGAACCTTTGAATGGTTCTGAGCAGGCAGTGACGAGTGGGAGTGACATGGCGCGTTTGAAGGACATGCATGGCCCCTGGAAATGTTTCTCTTCGTGGCATGGCCGCCTGCTGGGGCCCCGCAGTAGCCGTGGTGAGCAGAGCCCCTGCCAGCACACCGTGGACTCAGATACCAGGGCGAGAGAAAACTTGTTTTAAAGCCACCGAGATGGGGTTGTGTGTTACTGCAGCAAAGTCCACTTTGTACTGACTGATACATGGGGAGAGAGAGGAATACAGGTCAGAGGAAAAGGACGAGTGATTAAACACAGAGTCCTTTTTTATGCGGGAACACGCGAAGAGGGTCTCTTTCCATGATAATGTATTCAATTTACCTCTTAAGATGCCGTTTCTGAGGAAAAATATCATTTTGTTTTATAGGAGCTTCTCTTTGAAGGCCAGGGAAGAAACGGAAGATGCTAAAGTCTGCGAGGTCCCCTCCCAGGGAGAGAGCAGGAATGATGGCCTTCTCAGCGGCGGCCCCTTTGCCGCTGGTAAGATGACGCTGGGCCTGGTAAGGGAGGGGGAAGGGCAACGGAGAGGGCGAAGGAGGCAGGGGCAGTGCGGCCCGCGGGTGCCTGGGAGGGGTGGCTTTGACTCTCTAGGTACCCAGTGAAAAACAGAACAAAGCAGCGGAGCACTTGGCACTGTCCGCCGGCGGCTGGTTTGTGACTGGCCTCCAGGGCGAGTGTACTACTGGTGGCCTTCATGACCAGCCCAGTGTACCTTGAAGAAGAATAAGTTTTTCAGGTGTATAAACCATTCCAGTTTTTGTTATGTTATGTTTGCTATGTTGTTATATGTTTTTGAGCACATGGGGTGAAGCGAAGATGTATTTGGACCTATGCTCAGGCCGTATTTCTCAGCTTCTGAATTACAGTGACCGTTTTGGGGATCTGGCTATTTTCTCTCATTGCGGCTGTAAATTGAAATTGGATACTGTTCGGCGTTGGACCTTTAGTCGCCTTTAATAATTCGAGTCATTCATGGAATCTCCTAATGTGAGATGCAGTGTTGGTCCCAAATTGCTGTGTCCTGCTTGCCTCTCGCGGGCTTAGTGTTACTGCGTTGAACTGTGATGTTGCTCCTACCTTTAGACATCCAATAGCGCCTCTCTCATAGCTCTCCGCTTGCTGTGTCCTCCTTTTCTCTGCCTTCATGCCATTAACATGACTTACACGCGTATCACGTAGAAAGCCGTGTGCGGGTGAGGAGATGGTGCTTGAAGACAAGAGAAAGAAAAACCTTCCCTTGTTCCATTCCATACTTCCTGTTGTGGAAACACTTGTACTGAAAGCTGCCAAGAAACAAAGGTGCTGGGCGAGGGGGCAGGTGATGAGGCAGAGCCAGATCCCACAAACAAGGTAGAACCAGGGTAGGAGACTATCAGCAATGGGGTAAGAGAGGGATAGAGAATTCCCAGGGCCGGGTGCGGGGAGACCGCTAGATGTGGTTGTCTGGGGTGAACCTCAGGGAAACGGGTGGGATGGAGGGAATTTTCCACCGTTAACAACAGTCCCCCTTGTGAGGGATTCGCTGGGGTTCGCTGGGCCGATGCCTAGGGCTTGGGGCTTGGCAGTGGTCAGCAAGAAAAAGAAAAGGCCAATGATACAATTTAAGTGGGGAGTTCCTAGTCTTGGCTGAACATGAGAATAACTTGGGGAAATTAAAAAAAAATCCTGGCTCTACCCTAGACCAGTGCTTCTTGAAATCTGTGCATTAGAATTATCTGGGAATCTTGATGAAATACAGATTCTGATGAATTAGGTCTTGGGGGGGAAGGCGAGGTCTGAAATTCTCTGTGAGTAAAAAGCTCTCCAATGATTCTGTAGCTGCTGGCTTGAGGACGATACTCCAAGTAGCTAGGGTCTAGAACAGTTACATCTTGGAGGTGAATCCCAGCCATGGATTTTTTTTTTTTTAATTAAAACTCCCCATATTTTTAGGGTTAAGAGCCACAGCCTTAGAACCTCATAAAAGATGGACTGCAGGAGTCTGGGGGCCACCGTGATGAAAGGTCTTTCTACTGCAAGAATACAACAGAAGGTTTGCTAGGACTCACCCTGTGTGGAATGAGATGGGTCTCTAAGCTTGCCTGGGGGGTCACAGATAATTCATCACAGCACGTGGCATCGGCCCCTTGCGGGGAAGAAGTTCACTGTGAGGGTTCAGAGTCCCGCTAAGTCCTTGGCAAGGACTTCCGAAGCCAAGAAGCATCTTCGTGGTGTGAGAGCACGTCACAAAGCTCCCCTCGCTCTGGGTCCTCCTAGTTGTTCTGGTTCTCTTAGACACGACTACAGGGGGTTTTTATTTTGGACTTCAAACATTTCTCTTTTATCTTGAAAATGGCTCGGCCACATCTGGTCAGACAGTTTTTACCTGATGAAAGAAGAAAGCATATGTAGAACTGTCAACCAAGAACTCAGACACAAAGCAAAATTAAAATAAAAACACTTTGGGAGGAGAAGGAAGTAAACACA
Organism: Pteronotus mesoamericanus; assembly: GCF_021234165.1. Taxonomy (NCBI): domain Eukaryota; kingdom Metazoa; phylum Chordata; class Mammalia; order Chiroptera; family Mormoopidae; genus Pteronotus; species Pteronotus mesoamericanus. Next base: position 7,828,594 of record NW_026555323.1, on the reverse strand, counting down.
ATACAGGAAGCAAAGCCAGTGTGGCCGGCTGGGGGTCAGTTTATAGCCCATCAGATGGCCTCTCTGGTGCATCATCCGTTTCTGGGGTAGTGTTTCCTTTATAAACCTACCTTTATTATTCTTGTGGCAACTTAAACAATTGCCCTGAATGTTAGTACTTTGAGGGGCCGCATGGGCCTCATGCTGCTCCCCTGGAGACTTTACCCACCTCTCCACCGTGGCTCCGGCCCTCTAATTCATTCTGATTTTGATTGCCCTGTCACTCTGTGACTTTGGATAATAGGCCATTATTCTAGGAATTACCATTATATTTTATTAATAAGAGCCAGGAGAATTTATAGCAGTGCAGTGCTGAAAGGTTTGCCGTGGAGCGCGCCTCCCTCCTGGGAAGGGGGGCCCCGTGGGCCGGCCCTCGTGATGGAGGAAGACAGCCCGGGCCCTGCCTGTCGCCCCCGCAGCAGCCTCGTGAACAGCGTCCAGACCCTGGCTCTCGGCCTCCCTGAGGGGGCATGTGCTGGGGAGGAGTGTGACGTGGAGGTGTTACTATGAGTGGGACTGTCACTCAGACCTGAAGGCGGAGTCATAGTCAAAATCCCAAGCGTGAACAATGCACATTGTTACTGTATTTTTCATTTTCCTCCCTGATGATCAAAGAAGTATGTGCTTTATTTCAGTAGGCATATTTGGGAAGTACTAAACAGTGAAGAGTTAAAGAAGTGTACATTAGAGGCAACCATAAAGCTCACATTTTGACATATTTCCCTCTAGTGTTTTATTCTTAGGCAGTTTTTTAAATACAGTTGTTCTTTCTATCTATATACTTCTATGTACTATTTTGCTTCTGATGTCACTATACTTACCCAGATCGTTAAACTCTTCTTAAATATCTTTTAGACAGCTGCACTAATGACTGTCTTAGAGTGAAATATGGTTTATTTACCCCTCTGCATGTTTACCACTTGTCAGGGGGACCCATCCCCCATGGTGGACACCCTTAAAGCCTGTGCTTAGGGAAATTCCGTCGGACGCTGGGTCATACCTCAGCTCCACCCTTTGCTGGGTCTGTGGCCAGATCTCCCAGGTAGTCATGGGGTTAAAAGAGAGACATAATATTTAGCAATGCAGAGTTGCTTTGTTGTTGAAATAAGATCATTGCTGTAAAGCATCCAGCATATGGCAAGTACTCGTTAATTCAGCACCAGAATTCGAAGTGTCTTTGCATTTGGTGTCCCCTCTGCGTGGCCGTCATCTTCGCTAGAAATCTAGGTAGAAATCTGCTTTGTTTCTGCATTAGCAAAGTTTCTCACAACACCCAGGAAAAGGACGCGATGCCCCTCATTGCCCTGTTTCTGCCGTATTCCTCGTGTAACCCCTATCCCTGGTTGGCACGGAGGCTGCAGGTTGCCCTGGTTATGGCCCGTCTCCCCACCCTGGCTGCTGGGGTTTGGAGGACTTCGCTTACTGTGTATCCGCGCCATCTAGAACCCCATCTGACACAGCAGTTGCTCAACAAACAGTAATGAAGGAATGAGGGACTTGTACGCTGGGAGTGAAAACACACGGTCTGGGCCTCACACCAGCCCACTCTCTGGGCATGTGACTGTGTGTGACCTGAATCTGTTTTTAAGAATCTCCTCTGGAGCGTCCTGCCCTCTGAAGCGAGGCCTGCCTTCCTGAACTGGAGTTCCTTCCCCTCGTTCTCATAGTAAAACAATGGTCACACCGTCTCATTTCATTTCCCTATTCTCCTTTCAAAACCTACTTGACTCTAAGGGTAAGTAATAATTTAAACAAAATGATATCAACAATTACAGTACGTTGAACACCCCGATGTATTTATTTCCCACTCAGCTAATTTGCTCAAAGATCACAGTGACAAGAAAGTTGTCTTCCCTTTTTTTTCTTTTTTTCTTTCTTTTTTTTTTTGGTGGTGAGCAGGAATGCATGTGGCTTCTTCAGGGCTGTTATCTAATTCTGTGTGTCCACGTTGCTTTGACTACAAAGAGGAGAGAAAATGAAGCAATACTTTGTATATTTCATGCAAAACACTCCTCTTTGCTTTCATTCATTCCCTGTCCAGCCCCTTCCTCTTCCTCATACTTGATAGTCCTGCTACTTCTGGAGCCTTCTACTGTCTTCAGTGGTAAGACGTGCTGGACCCGGGGTCCCCGGGTGTGGGCCCGGGCTGGGCGTGAGTAGGAGGCATGGTGCCCAGCCGTTGGGGGGCCTGGCCTGGAGCCCAAGGGACCCGGGTTTTCTTTTTCCTCTCACCCTTCCCAGTCCCGTTGTCTTTGTCTACGTTTGTAACAAGGGCCCTTGGAGAGTCTGCTCCTTAGGTTGTCCTGAGGCTTGAGTTAGATAAAGCACCTACAAAGCTTAACTCAGCATCTGCTCGTGTGAAACACGCAGCGAAAGAGAGTGAGTTCTCTTTTAAAAACTGGTGACACGAATTCCTCTCCTCTCATCTTCTGGAAGAGTCCCTCATGGATGGTGTGTTGTTTCTGTGATTCCTTTGTTCAGTAGACATGTATTAGGGTCATCTTGGTGATAAGCACTGTGCTAGGTGCCCGGGGGTACGAAATGATAGGGTACTTCGATCCTCGTCCTGGGACATCTTAGCAAGTGTAATACAATGCATAATAAAGTGATAGTTCTGTGGTTATAGGGTTTGGATGTAGAGTTAAATCTTACCATTTCTGGCTCATTGGGGAAGGGCCAGTCTGAATGACAGCATATTTCAGAATAATCAGTCTCATTACTTGACACACACATTATAGGAAACTCGATAAATGCAGATTTGAATTAAACTGAACTTAATCTTCCTTAAATACACATTGTAGTTGAAACTAGGTTAACAAGTGTTATCTAATAAAGAGATCCTTGGTGAGAACCAGTTAAGAATGACTATAATTAGTGATTGTTTATCATTGTCAATTTAAATCCTTGGGTATTCCTAAAGTACTTAGAGGTGCTTAAAATGTGTTTACCCTCTTAAGAGGCTTTAAAAACATTTTCTCTACAATCTTGTTGACACAGTTAATTAACAGTTAGAACAATAGATACAAACACTTTCTTCCCCAGTTGTGTCGGGGGAAAGCTCAGTCACAGTACAGTTATTTCCCCAGTTCCAGTGTGTAACGTGTGGGTGTAAGTGTCAGAGTGGCCTTAGCTCTGGCTGACGATGAGCTAAAGAACCACTTGCTCCAGGCGACCCCCGGACCCCCTGCCCCGTGGTTTTTGTTAACATCTCCGATGTCTCATTTTCCTTCCCTGGAACTGCTTTTACTTGTAATATCTCTGACATGGCAGTCTCAGTCCTGAGGTGAACCGTTAACTAAGGGGCTATGATTTTATTTTATTTATTTACTTTTTTTTTTTTTTCTTTTGTGGTCACTGTTCCTGACAAGGAAGTCAGTATGAATCAAATCTGTGGGTTGGAACTTCAAAATATAAACAAATCTCCCAGGCTGAAAATATTAATTATCTGGGTGGGACCCGCTGTACGTGTTGCAAAATCTGCATCTTTTGTTTTCTCTCATCCAAATGTGCATTAAAGATACGCACAGGTTTGTTCACGACAGTTTGTTGAAGTACACGGAAGAGAAGAAGAAAGAGCAGAGGAAGGGAGATTGTAAATGGACTGTGGGTTGTCTGAAAGTGTGGCTCTGGGAATCTTCTGGACATCTCCAGGGGTTCGGGAGTATGGAAGGTGGTGCGCTGTGGCTGGCCCCTTTCTCTCCAGGCAGAATTTCACGCTTGTCTCCTTTCTGGACACGAGTCAGGTGTGCTGGGATCGGAGCGGCCTGCCAGACCCCTTTGCCGCTTGGCTGCCGGTGTGTTTAGCGCGCTTGCCAGTCCCCTGGGGAGGCTGAGCCCTGCCACAGCTGGACTCGCTCTGTCCATAGGGTGATGGGAAGGAAGGAGGCCAGGACGAACACCAGAGTCTAATGTGAATATAACTCTTGTATAAAGCTTTTAGAAAAAAGGAAAAATAAACAGTTGCTAGAGTGAAGGCAGACTTGAATTGACCTGGACTTTCCCCTGCCGCTCAGTGCAGCCCGTGGCGGGAAGGCACTATCGGGGGCCTGGGCAGTGGTCCGCAAGTGTGAGCCCCAGACACGCCGCAGTAGCGTCGCCTGGGAACGCGACAGAAATGCAGATTCTCGGGCCCCTCCCCCTGCCCCGCCCTGCGGCCCTGGGCGTGTTGCAGAGGACCTGGACGTTTGCGGTCCTCTGGGTCGGAGGAGCGCCGGTGCCGGGTGTGAGTCTCCTTTTGGTACTCCAAGCCATGTGCTCTTAGATCTAGAGCCTCGGATCCGCACCTGGAAGGTGGAGATGCTGCCGACCATTCCTTTGCTCAACGAATATGAGGGGGGCCCCCAAACCCCAGAATTTATTAAAAAATTGTGCAGTTATTGTTATATGTTTAAACTTCAGTCACCTTCAAAGTACTCTCTTTTTGGTGCAATACACCCACTGAGACTTTTTTTTCCTCTGCTGAAAAACGTTCCTGAACTTTTCGATTTGGACCCCTTTTAGTGTGTCTGTCGTTTTTTGTTTCACCTTTTTCACATCAGCAAAACATCTCCCTTTGAGGACTTTTTTTCATTCGGGGAAACAAGACAAAGTAGCTCGGGGTGAGATTGGTTGAATAGGAAGGGTAAGGGTGTGGGGAATCTTGCTGTTTTGGTCAAAAACTGCTGAACACTCAGCACAGTGTGGGCAGATGCGCTTGTGAATCACCCATCGTGAACTGGGCAAACGCACAGAGAGTCTTCAAGGAAAACCTCAGTGAAGCCAAAAGCTCACACCACCACCAGCGGGTGCACTGATTCAGATGGGCTCCTGGAACACTCACCGAGCGGGGGAAGCCCGTGTTACAAGGGGCCTGCCCTCCAGAAGGTAATTCTGGCTTTTTGGGGGGCCCCCCTTGTGTGTGTCACTCACCTACGGAGCCCAGACAGTGTGCTCATCCTAGAGACCCAATACAAGTGAAGTAGAAGGGCCTGAGCTCAGAGGGGTTCAAGTCTGGTGGGGGGAACAGGCACTGAGATCGGAACAGGGCCACCCCACCTAGTCTGGAGGCTTGGAAAAGCTTCCCCAAGACAGCGATGTCTGAACTGTCATCAGAGGGAGGAGACGGTGCAGGGGAAGCAGGGTGGGAGGGCCGAGCAGGTCTGGCAAGAGGAAGACCATCTGCGAAGGCCCACCAGTGGATGGCAAGAGCACCCACTGGTTAAGGGAACGCTGGTTCCCAAATTTGTACCCTGGAATCACCTCAGAACATACCAGTGCCTAGGCCACACCCCTGGAGATTGTGGTTTAGTTAAATTTAATGAAAATCCTGGGGGATTCTAAGGTGGGACAAGTTTGGGGATCAGTGAACTGGGAGAAGGCAAGAGTGCCTGGACCCCGTACGGGGAAGAGGCCAGGATGGGAGGTGAGGGGCCGCCGGGTGGGGATCAGCCGCAGGTCCTTCCCCTGAGTGTGTGGTGGCGGTGCCCTGGCCGGGCTGCACACAGGGGAGCGACCCAAGACGGCTGGCCCTGGGAGAAGCGCACTCTGGTGCTGGGTAGAAAGTGGTGGGGGAGGGGTGTCGGGGGCTGTCGGAGGAGGGGCGGAGCTGCAGACAGGTAATTGATCCGTCTCAGCACAGAGGAGGGGGAGCGCGGGGAACTCACGATGGCCCGTGGTTTCTGACTGGCAGAGAGCCAGGTTTGGGAGACATCGTGAGTTTGGCTCTGGGTGTACTGAGTTCATTGCCAGAGGCGGAAACGTGCAGTGAACACTGGGGTTGTGCGCCTTGTGCAGCGAGAGGGCTCGAGGTGGTGGCTCTAGGAGGCCTTTACAAGTTAAACTTCTTGCGCTGTTTCACTCTGCCACCTTTGTGCTTACGCTTGGGGCTTTTCGGTCATAGGTGGTCCCTGCCCCCCACCCCCAGTGTCCCATCCTCATTGAGGAAGAAGCAGGAAGGGGAAATGTTGGGGGGCGAGGTTTGGAAACAGGACATTGCATAAGGAAAGTGCAAGTTTTCCCCAGACCCTCTGCTTGTGTCTCGTTGGCCACAACTGTGTTCACAGCCACACATACTGGATAGACAATCTGAGGAGCACGCTGCCCCCCAGACAAAATCAGGGTCCTGCTCAGAGGGTATAAAGGGGAGTGGATGCCACACAGTGGGCATACCTAACACGCTTTTTCCAGCCAAGAGGGGATGCTGGATGGGCAGCTGAGTATATGAGCCTGTGCAGCCCAGGGGCAGGCGAGAGAGGGAGCGTTGCACAGCCATGATTATAGGAATAGAATTAGGATCTTTGCCGTCAGGGTAGACCCTCCAACTCTTGAGGTTCTAACTCCCTGGCCTGCCTCCCCTTTACCTGGAGACTCTCTGTCTCCTTGCTAAGGAATGTGACTCTCTGGCAGCCGCTCTGCCCCTTTTCCTGTGCTAGGGCCCTGGCTACTTCTCTGCTGCCCACACTATGTGCAGGTAAACCCAGCTCAGCACAGAGACCTCCCCAGGCCCTTGCGCTGGCATCTGGTGACGAAGCTTGCTGTGGGCGAGGGCCATGCCGCTTGGTGGCAGTTTGGACCCTGCAGATGTGAGCACCCTGCCGGGCAAGTGACTGGTTGCCCCTTCATGCAGCTCCTGGAGTCCCCGTGGTCTTGCCATGCCTCCCAATGGGGCCTTGTCTGCAGGTCTTTAATCAGCAGCCCTTTCCCATCATTAGGAAAGACATTAAATTAGGCTGGCTGATTGCCAAGGAGATGCTGGCCCTTCTAGCCCAGAGAGGAGAGGGCTGCTCTCTCTTCAAGTTGTCAGTCTTGTCCTTTTCTTGGAGCACAGAACCAGCTTCAGGAAGGAGAACAAAACACAAGCACACAAAAACAGCTAACACGCTTAGCTGACCAGCGATGCCCAGAAGAGGAGAGGGAGCGGGGGCCAGACTCGTAAATAGCGCTTTTGTCCACTGGGGGCTTTTAACACTTTAGATTTGAACAAATAGAGAGTTTGCTTTCTAAGCATCATACCCTAAATGGGCCTTGAAAATTATAGAGGAATTTCTCTGGCTGTCATTATGCTGTCCCCAGATTCAGCAGGCTTAAGGCCCTGAAGAATGTCAGGCTGATGTGTCAGACACGTCCCAGGCTGGAGACAAAGCAGAGGGCGCCGGTAGTTCATTAGGCCCCCGTCCTCACGAGCAGGTGGGCGCCAAACTTGGGGCCGGTTCTGGGAGCCCGAGGTCAGCCCACGTGGGCATGTGGCCTGGCCTCCCCTGGTAGCCGGCCCCGTCCAGCACAATGGCTCCTCTGTGGGCAGGTTTAGGCCTCTGCCCTGGTTCCTGCTCTCTCCCTTGCCTGGTGACGGCAGTGACATTCTTGATTTCTGCAGTGCCTCCTGGCAAGTGCTTTTCTGTCTGCAGCTTTACTCGGTGGGCATGAGGAATTCACTCCCTGCCCGCCCTCCTCAGGCCCCAGTCCCAGTGTTACTCTTGGAGGTCTGTGTAGGGGATCTCTCAGTACCTTTTCCCCCGGTAGGTTTCACATTTTTGTCTTCATTCCAGGTGACTTATTTTCAGTATACATATAACTACTACAAGTTGAGATGGTTTTAAAATCTGACCTTGGCAGAACATCCCAGCTAGGCCCAGGCAGGTTGGAAGCCTTAGAATGGAAGATGAGAAATAAGAACTGCGTATTCTCAGATGGGGAAATAGAGGCATAGGGAAGGGAGATGTGTGATCCAAGGCCCCACAGCCGGTATGTGATAGAGCCCATTCCAGACCCTGTGGCCCATTCCCCACATGCCAAGGGCCTGCCATTTGTCATAGCAGCTCACCTCTTAACAACCTGTGCAGTAGACCTTGAACTCAGGTTTAAACTATGTGGCTCAATTGAAAAAAAAAAAAAAATCTGCATTTAAATGCACTCGCACAGTCCAAATCCATGTTGTTCACAGGGCAGGTGTACTACGCGCTGCACTGACCACTGTCCTCGTTTGTGATAACTGCATGACATTGGCCGTGGCCCAGCTCAGAGGCTTGAGGCCTGATCCTGGACGCGCAGGTAAGAGCTGCCGCTCTTGAGCACACACTGGGGCCTCTTCCGTGCCTGGGGCACAGAATGGGTGAGCTGCTTCTGCTGACTCCCCGTGCGGACGGCGACGCCACCATCCCAGCGTGTCAGAAACAGCCCGGCTCTGACAGGATGTTCTTAACTGCCACGCGATGCTGCCTCCGCGTCAGGCCAGCCGGCGCTCCCGCACCTTGTCTGTCGTGGAGAACAGTTTCGGGTCCCAGGACAGTGCAAGGACAGGAAAAACCACTTGACACTCACTCTCTTTGCTGATGACGTTACACTAAACGTAGGCGCCCTGTGCGCTGGGCAAGGCCGTCGTTTCTGTCAGGGAGGGACTAGTTAGCTGACAGAGGAAACCTCCTTGCCCTCTCAGTCCTCCCCGTAGGAGGCTTGGCCTTTTAATCCTGCCCTACCCAGTAATTTAGAAGAATAGCAGTGATGATGACGACCAAAGCCAGTTGGATCCACAGGGAGAGTCCTAGGAGGCAAACTATAATTATCTAAATTAGACTCAGAGAGGGATTTGAGTTTTACAACCTGATGCTCCTGCCGCAGAAAGCCATGTTGCTAAGGGTGCGGCCTGGGGCGGGGAGCCTCCTGGCTGATTTCCAGGCGATTCCTGAAGCCGCACTCTGCCGAACTTCCCGAGGGAGCTCATTGTGTCTCAGAATGGTGTCACTTGAGAGAGCAGCTTCTAGAAACTTCTGGGAGCTCTGTCCCGTGTTTGTGAAGGAAATGTCTAGGTTTTCTGCTAGGTTGCATTCCCTTCAAGAAGCAAATAGTTCTTGCATGTTTTATCATTCATCAGCTTTTCCATGAGGTTTTTAATTTTTCTCACCTGGTGGCAAATTTCTACAAAGCAATTTTTAAAAAACGGTTTATGTGTCCCTTCATAGGAGTCCCTGCTCCCTCGGGGCCAGAGGAGACCCCCTCACAGCCCTGAGGGTAGCCGGGCAGCCTCCTGGGGTACAGGCCTGCCCCCTGCTCACCAGCTGCCCCCAAGGCTCCTTCCAAATGAGCACCTCATTGAAATGACAAATACCAGCCAGAACTGGGTCAGTTCGGGCGTATTCGCAGGCCTGTATTTCAGTGTGGGCTTTGCCCTGTTGCCTCTGCAGCCATATGCTGGCTACCTAACCACCAGGAGGAGTGAGTTATGAACTCCAGTGTGGCACAGAGGACTTGCCTGAACGCTGTGCTATTCGGCGATAGGCTGGCTTCCACCTGCCCTAGGCTCTGTCCCTAAAAGGGACCTCAGCCCCCATGCTGAGTTTTTGCTCCAGAAAGCGCAGTGATGTCAAATCTAAAAATGTGCGTGGTCTCAACTCACTTTGCCAAACCACTTGCAGCAGTTCTCCCTCACTTCCCTTCTGTAATTTTCCATTTCCTTACAGAGTTTACCCAGTCTCCTTTTTTACCCTCTTTTCACTTCCCCATAGACCTTTTTGTTTGTCTGTTTCCTCTCTGTTCTTCTTTAAAAACCTCAAATTATCTTTGTCTTAGATGGAGTTGAACTCATTTTATATTGGAGTCTCTATCCTCTGTGGCATTAGTCTGAATAAAACCTGCCTTTAATACGTGTCCAGCACAGTTTTTCTTTGACAAAGTCTCAGCTTTCCTACCTGTATAATGGAGATGTGGCTGTTTCTTCTGCTTCTGTGTGCTGCTCTATGACTGTGACTACACTGCCAGTGACGTGTCATGGGCCATTAGGATGGTCTTTTGACACGAAACCACGTTTGTTACATGTGCAAATGTCAGTGGTGCACTGAGTCGGGGGTGGGGGAGAACCCACCTACAAAAGGGCAAAAGCAACAGCTGAGTCTTCACATTTACCTGCTAAGAAAAGGGACGGGGGTATCTTAAAAATGCCAGCAGTGTATGCAAGACCGACTTGTGGAAGTGTGGTAGAGGGGCTGGGGTGGAAGTGGGGCATACACAGCTGAAAAGAGCCAGGAAAGGTGGGAGTAGGTTTGTAAGGGCCCTGTATGCCAGAGTAAGGTGCGTCGATTTCTTCCTTGAGCCAACAGGAGAGTTGAAGGCACAGGTGAGTTTGGTTGGTAGGAGGGGACACTCACTTCAGTGGGTGGTCTGGCCAGTGTGTGGTCAGCTCCTGCGGTGCTGACAGGAAGTGTCTAGCAGGAGGTGCCCACCACCACGCGGAAAGGAGGTGGATTTGGGTACAGCAAAATGAAGGAGCTCTGTCCGGCCAAGTCGCCCGCTCACAGAACGGAGAAGAGACACGTGGGCTGGGCAGGCGAGCCCCCAGACAGGCGGGGACAGGGGAGGCAGCAGCTCCTAACCAAAACGGGAGAGGGATGCGAACAGGTGGGTTTTAGAAAAAGAACCCCCATCCCTGCACCTGAAGTAATAAACACACACCAAGGAGTTGGTCATTCGTAGTCAGTTAGATGAAGATCAGACAGTGAGATTTCCCTCTATGCCTGTACCTTTGTACCTGTTGGAAAACTGGATGAGGCCGCTTGCCGCGAGGATGCGGGGATGCGAGGAGGTGAAGCCGGAGATCAGGAAGTGAGGGTGCGCACGCCTTGGGAGCCAGCCTGCACCCGGGGTCTGAGCAGAGGTGCCCACTGCAGTGCGGTTTTTAGAGGAAGGGAGGGAGTCCTCCTCCAACCTGGAAGACCAGGCTGGCAGAGCATCGCGGGTGCACGTGAAGTGCAGTGCCACGCAAGAGGAGATGCAGGCCAGACGTGCAGAAACGCGGCTGGATCCTAGGGACCTCAGGAGAGCTCTGAGCAGCAAAATGAAACATTAAACAGTGTGTAAATATGCACAGCTCTTAAGGAATCTGCACAAATGACTGCGTATTAACCAGAATAAGATAGTTGCCTATAGGCAGGGAGGTGGCAAATGGGCTTGGGGAATGGAGCAAAAAGGGAATAAAGAGCGAGTGGAAGCTCCCATGGGCCAGTGTGATCATATTTTGTGGGCAAAGTGTGATGATTTCAGTGTACCTGAGGGTAAAATAAACAAGCAAAAAAGGCCGTTATTTTGAGGGAAAGGATTACCTTTTGTTTGTTATGTGCTTTATTGGAGCCTGGTAGGATGCCACCCATGCATAAATAATAAAGAATTTTAATAATAATCCCCTATAATGTTTATGGTGTTTTTAGAGCCCTTGCCCGTAGGTGGACCCATTCGAGTGTTATGACAACTACATAAATACAGTTGGATAGTGGAGATATTTTTAGAAAATGAGGAGACTGAGGCTCAAACGGGTAAAGTGACTCGCCTGGAGTCACACATCTGGGAAGTGACAACGCTGTGAGTCAGACCTGGGAATCTTGACCCTTGTCCAGGGTCTCAGGTCCCTGGGGCGTATCACTGCACCAAAAAGGAAATCTCCGCTTCTTGGAGGAAATAAGGATGTAAAATGGCACTTGGCTGGGATTTTTATTTTTCACATGTACTTTTCTGTTTCCACTGCTTTCTTTTCATTTAGATTTTTCCTTATTGTTGAGGGAGAGATTTTCTTATTCATTAGACATCCTAAATCAGAGGTTGTTAGCTCACAACATAGTAGCCTTCCCAGAACCACTGGGAAATATTTTTAATTTAGAAATAGCTTTATAATTCTTTTTCAAAAATACCGTGTTCCCGTAACCCTCCTTTATCCTACCACCAAGAGATTACCACGGCTGAGAGTTTGACTTAAATTCTCCTAGAACTTTTCCCCCCAAGAAACAAAAAGTTGTTATTTTTCTGCATGGGGGAAAGGAAGTAAAATGTATGCCTGGCTTAGCATATTGGTGATGATAATTCCGGGGAGATCGGCCAGTTTGGCCGGCTTCGAAGGTAGCCTCCTGAGGCTGGAGATTCAGAAATAGTCGACTTGGCCCTCACAAAGCAGCTGTACATTTTTAGACACAGCGGGGCTCTTTGGGCCGGACGTGAATTCCCTGCAGGGTCGGGCTCTCACTCTCTCAGACACATGTGGGCTCGGAACAGTCGAGGGGGTGGGGGGTCCTGTGAGTTTGCCTGAAAGAGAAGTGCAGTCTCCTGACTTGTTATAAATTTAGCTCAGCTTCTAAGAACCATTCCCATCAAAAAGAGATTTCTGGTTGCTGTAGAACTGGGTTCCCTGTGGAATTTCCCGTGTGTAACTAGGCACAGTCGTTTCTGGGCACTGGGAGAACAGATTTGTTTAAGATCTCCTCTGTTTTGACAATTTGATGATTGGTGACTTATGTGGTATTATGAACATCTGTTGGTTTTGGAGTTTGCCTGCCAAGCATCCATATCTTACTTTTTCTGGTATTCCCTGCCCCGTTTTTCTTCTGGTTTACCACCTGAACTGGGTTGAATAGTGCCCTGCCCCCCCGCCCCCCCCATTCACATTTACTTGGAAACTCAGAATGTGACTTTATTTGAAATAGGGTCTTTGCAGATGTAATTCCTTAGGATAAGATCGGGTGGGCCCTAAATCTCACGATGGATGTCATTATAAGAAGGCCACATGAAGACACAGAGGAACATCGAAGAAAATGGAGGCAGAGGATGGAGAGAGTTGCCAGTGGGAGAGCCCCAAGGATTGCTGGTGACCACAGGGGCCAGGAGAGAGGCAGGGGACAGACTCTCCCTCGGAGGCTCCAGAAGGAACCAGCCACGCCGACTCCTTGATTTTGTCCCCCAGGACTGTGAGACGACACATTTCTGTTGTCTAAGCCATGCGGCGTGGGGCACGTTGCTATGACAGCCGTAGGACACGGATGCACCGCTCTTCCACCCCGTCACAGTAAGTGGGCGGCTGGGTTCCGTCCCTGCCTCCAGGTGACATGCTGCGCAGCACTGCACAGGGCGCAGCAGGTCACTCACGACAGGCAGGGCAGGCACGCAGCCTGGACCAGTACGAATCGGCCCTGAGGCTTTTTCTGGATTGTTCGAGAAAGAGAAAATCTGAGAGCCTGCAGCTGCTGGAGGAGCTGTTTACCACCACGTTCGGAGCCTGACCCTGAGTGAAGCCAGTGCCGAGGGGGCAGCGCGAAGAGAGAAAGCCAGGTCCCCGACACTGTCCGATGAGGGCCTAGAGCCAGCTGTGCCTGAGCCCCACTGGGCTCTTCGGTGAAGGGGGCCACAGGACCCCTTTAAGCCCATTTCAGTTGAGTTCTTCTCACTTGTAACCAAAGGATCCTGACAAGTAAGTGCGATTCAGAGATCAGCACTCACGCTCGTGGTCATTGAATGATGGTCCCTAGAAGCCCCTAGTGGACCATGTTGGTTGGCAGCTGCATTTTCTCTGGGAAGAGAGGAGAGTGGAGAACGAACATTCTTTGACTGCCTCCTGCATGCTAAACCCTGTGCTAAGCACTTTAAAGATTTCTTTCTTTTCTGTTTTATAACTTCCTAACAGCAAAACCTTCCTGTAAGTCTTGTTGCCCATAAGTTATAGAGGCATTTCTAAGACTCAGTGAGCCATTCAGTCTGTTTGGTTAAAAAACCCCTGCTGTCACTGGCCTCTCGGTGGCAATAATGTCGCTAGGCCCCAGACCCTGCTTGAACATCGTGTGGGACTTTCCCTGGCTGTGCAGGAGGCAGAGCCCACAGGCAAGCTTCAGCTCCTCCCTGTGGGCCAGGTGCTGATGGTCGCTCTGTCGCGCAGGTGAGAAAACAGGCTCAGAGAGAGGACGAGCTTTCTCAGCGCCCTGCAGTCAGGAGTGTGGGTGTGTGTGGTGGGGCGGGGGGAAGTGGGGAAGTACTCAAACCCGGGTGTGCTGAGTCCTTGCTATTCAAAGCGTGGTCTGTGGCCCAGCAGCTTAGGCGCCAGTTGGGGGCTTGTTAGAAATGCAGAATCTCAGCACGTCCCAGAACCACTGACCCCAACTCTGCATGAGAATGAGACCCCTCATTCCTGCCATGTAGCTGAGATGGTTCGGAGCATTGAACCTCCAGGGTGGCCCTGCAGGCGGGCCACTCGCATGCTGTGCACCCAGCTGGGCCAGGCCCCCCCATGCAAGCCGGCCTGCCTTGTGGAAAAGAGAAAAGCCTGGTCCTGGGCCTGAGGTTAGCCGCCTGAGGGACCAGCGTGGCCTGGGCAGAGGCGGGGCAGGCTCGGACCCTTCTCAGGCTGGGAGACCAGAGGCTGCTGCTGCTGCTTCTGAGCTGGACACCCCTGGATCCGCTGCTGCAGGGCTCACCCGGCCTGCCTCCTCGCCACCTGGGCCCAGCTGGAGGGCCAGCTGCTTTTTCAGCCGCGACTATGCCCCGTAGCTTCCCACAGCAGCTCTGCAGATTCTTTGCTAAGCTACGCTGCTCTGGGAACAAAGGGCTTGCAGAGGTCCACGGTACTTTTTAGAGGGAGGGATAAAGTGAGAACCATATCTGCCACAAGAAACGTGGGAACAGCTCTCTGCCAGGGGAGCTGGGGGAAATATTCCATCACCAGTTGGCTTTGAGACGCTGGCTGAAGTGCTTTCCACGGTCGACGGGTCAGTAGCTGCTGTTTGGGGAAGCCGGCCATGCATGCGTTTCTCTCTGAACCGTCATGTGCCCGTGGCCACCTGAAGGTCTGAGGTGCTGTTACTGTCAACCAGAAACAAACTAGGAACCAGGTTAGAACGCGCAAGTGACTGTCACACAGTCCTGGGTTCCCATCCAGGGCATCCAGCCCCAGACTCCTGTTTCTATCCAGAGACATCCTCTGATGTCATCGAACAGGTTGGGCAGCTGAAGAAATGAGGCCAGTTCCCTGGACAGTGACATTGTGGTGCATGCTGAGGAGGGCCGGATAATTTTGTTAAAGAAATCAGTGATCCACTTCTGACAGGCTTCCAGGGGAGGCTGCTGCTGGTCTGAGGACCACACTTTGAGCAGTGAGGGGTGAGGGCAGAGCACACACCTGTGCGGCCCTGAAGTTACTTACCTGTCTGTCTGGTCCTTGGTTTCCTTGCTTGTGGGTTCTCTTCCCGGTGGAGAGAACAGCTATGTAAAGGCTCAGAGGCATGAAACCGCATGGCTGTTGTGTGAGATTTAGTGTTAGTGGTCTAAAACAGGAAACCAAATAACTGGCTTAAATTAGATGAAGGCTTCTCTCTCATAAAGAAGTCCGTAAGCAAGCAGTTCATGGTATGGAGGGGACTTCTTGCTCTCTGCATTGGCCATCTTTAGCATATGTCTCCTATCCTCAAGCCACAAGACGGCTGCTAGAGCTCCAGCCAGGATGTTTATGTTCCAAGCAGAGAGAGTGGACAGGGGAAGGGTGCAAAAGTTTATGCCCTCCAACTGAATCACCTCCCTGGAAAGAAACTTTTCTGTCTGTGCCTGGATTCAAGGGGGGCAGTAAAATACAGTCTTTTAGCTGAGCATATTGCAGTCCTGAATTAATCAAGGTCTGTTACTAAGGAAGAAGCAGAGAGTGGATACTGGGTAGGCTGCCATGGTATGCTTGGAGGAATGTCAAGTTCTTGGTTCTTGGTATTGCCAGAGGCTAAGGTGCCAGGGGGCACGTGGTAGGAGAAACATGGTGCTGACTTGCCAGGCAGCCACAGTTCAGAGCACGGGGTGGCGCGGGGATGAGGGGGTGGGGGGAGGTGCTGGGCAGTTCTCATGCCTGAAGCGGGAAGAGAAAGTTCAGGGAAGTGCTGGTGCTTGGACTGAGCGTTAGTGTGAACCCGCCTGGCAGAGCCGGTGGCGCCCGAGTGCCCTAGTGTCCTCCTTTTCTCCCTCTCTTCTCTCCCCCGTTCTCCACTTCACTCTCCCTTCTTCCTTCTCATTCGGCCTCCCTCTTGCAGAGTCTGCAGTATGTGAGGAGGTCAGGAGGAAAGGTCCTAGAAACTCACGGGTCTGGAGGCCTCTCTGGCTTCGTGGCAAGGGAGAGCGGCGCAAGGAGAAGCTACAACTAAGAAGGCCAAAGTGTGGTTTTTAGTGCAGCAGCCCCATGGATTCCGCTTCGGAAAGGTTGCCCAGAGGAGCAGCTTTGGGAGGTGCAGCCTGCTCCGCTGCTTTCCTGGGCGTTCACGGTGAGCAGCGGTGGGTTGAGGGCCCTGAGGAGGCTTGCAGTGAGGAAACCCACTTGTTAATCCTTTCCCCAAATATGTGTATCCATGGGACACCTCGTTTGCCCCACAGCCCCTACCAGCAGCCCAGGCAGCATGGTTTTTGGGCAACACTGAACTCAGATGGTTTTGAAGTCTTCCCAGATGAGCAGAGCTACCCCGAGAGGCCCGTTTGGGACGGTGATTCCTGTGTGTGGCTTCCCTCACTTCTGACTATATCCAGGGCCTCTCAGCATTCCCAGCAGCAGGGGGCAAGGTCCGGGGCCCACACATGTGGGGGCCGCGCGGAAGTGGTGCTGATATCAGTGGTGAGTCATGAGGGCCCGCACTTGGGACTTGACTGTGAGACATGAGTCATGGCCATGTGGGAACCTAGTCACATCTACCTTCCTTTGGTCCCTAATCCTTGGTAATGCCCTGGTTTCATGATGTAACTTCAGGGGAATTAAGCTCGGACAGCAAAATGATGTCATGAATTTAACTCAGCTTCAATTAAAGTCTTCTGTTAGCATGACATCTGACCGTGTCAGTTTCACAGGGTGATGGTGGCAGGTGGCTGGGCACACCCAGACATGGGTGCACTATTTGGGGGGGGAACTTGCCAGATGTGTTACTTTCATTCTGGGTTTTATCCCAGCCCTTGGTGTTGAACATTGTAGGGCTTCCCTGAAGACACGCTCTTCCAGCAGTTCTCGCCCAGCTGTCAACCCAGAACCAGGATGGGGATCTCCGGCACCCAGGCCAGGCCGTTTTCTGATCTTGGACTCCCACAGCTGGTCCTTTCTGCTGATAACTACTGTCTTTAAAAAGAAATCTCTTTTTATAAATTCAAAACTAATGAAGTATTTTGATGAGCAGTTTTTGGTTACTGTGTCACCTTTCAGAGGCCGTATTAACCTTTTAAGAGGGTTTTGGGGGACAGTACTTGGGTCCACGTGAGTGACATGAATAGTGAGGATTTTGCCTCTGTCACAGGGAGATGACAGCTGAGTAGCCTCAAACTTTTCTTGGTAAAAATAAGCTATTTCTTGACTTCTGGGGCCACCATGTCCAGACATGTACTCTTTTCTTCTCAAATGTATAATTGAAGAGGCTTCTGGAACAGGTGAGCGTGTCCGTAGCCCAGGACATAGCTAAGCCCGCATCGCCGTTCTCTCTCCGCCCAGCTGCTTCCCTTCCTCTCCCCCTGGCCGTCCTTCTGAGGTGTCAGCCATCCTGCCTCGAGTGGCTTCTGTCTGCAGTCAGAGAACCCGACAGCGCGGGCAGGGCCGCACACAGAGCCTGCGCCAGCGCTGCCGAGGCTGAGCCCGGGGAGCCTGCGCGAGCCCTGGTGGTCCTGTGCTGCCTTTGCGGGGCAGCCGTGGCGAATAATGCAGCATCAGCTTGGAGCCATGAGTCAAAGTGAGGGCGCCCTGGGAGGAGCCTTGCCTTTCCTCCTGGCTGGCTGAGCCACTCTCCAGGTTGCTGCAGAGCATCCGCTGGCCGTTCTGACCTGCTCTTTCCTAGACATTGCTGCTTCACATTCCCACCCTCCGCATTAGTCACTGGGGCTTTTTTGTTCATTGTTTCATAATTCACATGACCCTTTTCTGAGTCCCCCAGAGAGCGACGGGAATAGCTGCACAGAGTCACTGACCTATATTGGGCCAGGCTGGGCCAGGCCCAGAAGTGTCTGACACACGTTGCCTGGTTTTTTCCTCACCTCAACAAACTGAGGGCGAGCTGGTATCCTCACCAGATTAAAAGTGAGACCTTTGGGACTTGAAGAGGATGAATACCTTGCCCAAGGCCTGCCAGCTAGTAAGCAGTGGCATGAGGACCCGTGCATTCCGTGAAGCATCTGTGGACTGTTTGCTGTGGCCTGGGCACAGACTGAGCTGCAGGGGTAGAGACCTGAGTGAGACCGGATGCGGGACTTCAGCGGGCGAACGGACGAGCACGTCAGGGCTTACATAAAGCGTGGCCACGCTGTGGTGCGGGGCCACGGCCTGGGCGTCCCGGCCAGACTCTGCGCCCTGCTCGCGGCCTGCCTGCGTCCTCCCGAAGCCCTCACAGTTGCACCCTGGGTTCCTGCGGCTTGGTGGGGCCCAGTCTGGGACCCTCTCTCACGCTGCGGGACCTGTTGCTTGGAAATCCCGATGCTAAACTAGTAATCTTGGGCTACATTACACAAACTAGTTTATAACAAATCTTCCAAGAACAATTCTAAATAATTTATGTAAATACTTTGCTCTTTATGAGGTAGAGCTTGTCATCTACTGCTTAAGTATAGGCTACACACAGTGACCTTCCAAAGAGGACAGTGTGGAAAGGCAGGGAAGCGGAGTTGTTTCGCAGCGGAGAAGTCGGGCACACACTTCCGCTGCCCGGTGGTCAAGGTCAACTTCAGCAGTGATAAGTCAGATTGATAGGCTGTACCTCTGATAGTGCTGTGATGAGAATGGCATTTTATCTCTGTGGTCTTCTCAGAACACAGAACCCTAGTGAAATCTTGAGGAAAGCATGGACCGATCCCCGGTGGGGGACGTTTCACAGAATACCTGGTCGGAACCTCTCAAGTCTGACAGGTCCCGGAAACTAAGCCTGTGTGGGAGACTGTCGGAGCAAGAGGCGCCTGAGGAGACGTGACCACTCAATGTCATGGGCTGTCCGGGATGGGATCCTGGAGCAGAAGAAGGACATTGCTTATAAACGAGAGAAACCTGAGGAAAGTTACATAGACTGTAGTTAATAGTACACTGAGTGTAGTTCTTTAATTGTAACAAATGCCCCATATTAATATAAGAGGGCACAGTATACGTGGGAACGCTGTGTACTGTCGCTGATTTTTTAAAAACTCTGCTTTAAAACTAAAAGTTCCTTTTTTTCAAAAAAAGGTTCCATTCCATTACCTGATATATTCTCCTGTAGGAAAGGGTGTTTTTAATTCAGTTTAGTTCTTTCTGGTCATACGTGGAGGCGAACGGGATTTAATACTGTGTCAAAGGTCTAGGCATTAACTTACCTAGTCCATATGTCTCACTTTACCAGCTTGGGGTACAGAATAAGGCCACATCTTTGTAAACAGACATGGGCAGCTTGGTGCTGTCCACACTAGGTCGCTGTCCACCTGGACAAGGTGGGGAGAGGCCACTCTCCCCATGGCACCTGTGCATCTTGGCGTCGGGCCTGGGCCCCTTCATTACCCAGTGCACCAGGCCATGAGCACGGCCGTTTCCTCCCAGGTGTCCTTGGGTCCCGGTGGCTCGGTCAGGAAACTTCCGCAGACCTGGCCACCTGCAGTCCCTGAGGGCTCCGGAGTGAAAACCTTGTCCTGTCCTCTCAGCTTCAAGCCTGCCCACTTCCTGCTCCCCCGTGAGCGATATTCCTGTCCCTTCTTCCCCCAGGGGAACAATTCTCTTGATTTTCCTGCTATTTTTGCTCTGTGGTGGGTGGAGAAAGCCACTGTGACTTGGAGGGAGAGTTGTGACTCAGTCTCTTTTAACAGACCCGGAGGCCACAGTGAGATGCGTGGGTTCCCGGAAGAGGAAGGGCTTGGGTTCTGGGGCTGGTGCGCCTCGTTTTCTGAGCTTAAGCATCATATTTAATCTCCCTGGGCCTCAGTGTTCTCATCTGCAAACTGGGGAGAGGGGGAGAACTGGAAAAAACAAGGCTGGTTGTGAAATGTGTTCTCTGTTCCATCCTGGGGTGTTCCCAAGGCCGAAGGCTGCCGGGCGCTGCAGCTGGCCCTTGACCAATACAGAGGTTAGGGGCGCTAACCCAAGTAGAAACGTGTGGGTCCCCTCGGAATTTAACACTAACAGCCTACTCTGGACCGGAAGCCTTACTGGTAACAGCCAATGAACACATCTCTTGTATGCCGTATGTATTACATACTGGATTACAATAAAGTAAGCCAGGGCAAAGAAAATACTAAGAAAATTATGGGGAGGAGAGAACACATCTACAGTATTTATCAGGAGGAAAAAAACTACGTGTAAGTGGGCGGGTGCGGTTGAAACCTACGTTGTTCAAGGGTCAGCAGGACCGCGTGGCGGGAATGGGTGTGGGGGACAGCCTGGCTCTGCCCCACCTCAGCCCCAGCCCCGCCCTGAGGGCCTCGCTGCTGGCTGCTGGCTGCTGGCTGCTGGCTGCTGGCTGCTGGCTGCTGTCCTGGGAGGTTAGCTTCAGGAGGACCTGCTCCGTAGAGTGTAGAGCGACAAGGCCCTTCCAAGGAACAAGCAGTTCCCTCCCCCACCAGAAAGCACATTCACTGGATAGGGTTAGATTTTACCTTTTTTGTTTGCAAAACCCAAGTCCTTTCACTTCCCCCCTCCAAAGCGATGAAAAGGAATCTGGCTGCCGGGACAAGTCCCAGGGAAGATGAAAGCAGCTTTCCTGAGGTTCAATTCTTCCAGAAACAATCTTCTTCGTCCCTCCTCCCCCTAACCCTCCCCAGCTTTCAATGCACCCAAGTGTATATTGTTTTTAAATGTCAAAGGGAAAAGGAAAAGAAAAAGAGTGAGAGAAAACGCTTTTGCTCCTGAATGTCACATTCTGGTGAGGGAAAAAGGGGAGAAAGAACAAGTGGCAGAATTAAAGAGATGCAGATTTTTTTGTCTCCTGGTCCCTATTCAGGTCTCCCGTGCAACCCCTTTGCTCCCTCCTCTCCCTCCCCTGCCCTCCCTGGTCACATTGAAATGTCAAAGGCAGCAGTTTGCAGCTGAACAGGGGTCCCTGGTGGGAACAGACTGCCCTTCTAACCTGCAGGACCAAGCTGTTCGCTTCTGGCCCTTGTGTTTGCCTTTACCCTTTCTTCCTCAGCTTTCACCAGCAGATGTTGTTTGGGATGAGGGAGGCTGGGGGGTGGGCGATGAAATGCTTTCCACCTGGGAGTGTGAAGGAGGTGAGCTCTGACGCCCGCGGCCCCTTCTTTCCCTCAAATTCCTCTAACCTCCAGTTGGCACATAAAAAGACATGGCCCCCGGGGCCTGGTCACTTTCTGCCCTGAAAGAGAGAGGCCGGAGCAGGGCTGCCTGTGCCCGGAGCTCCTGGCTGTGTCTGGTCCTCCTCTCCCCTCCCCTCCCCTGGGGCTCCTGTCCAAGCCCTTTGGAGGCGAGGACCCGGCAGAGCAGTGATGCGCTTTACTGCAAATGCGTGAACTAAGGTCGAATCATTTTACAGTATGCGGAGTTGGTGAGGGTAGGGGAGATGGGTATTTTCCCCGCTTGCAGGGGGAGGGCGAGGTGGTCCAGCTGGTCCAGCTGTTCCAGATGGTTTTTTGGCATTATGGAGAAAGTGCAAATGGCTGATCCAGCAATTCCGCTTTTAGGGACGCCTAAGAAAATAATTAGGCAGGTGAGCAAAGAGTTATGCGCAAGGATATTTTCCCCAGAAATGATTTTAATACAGTATAATTGAAACATCCTAATTTTTTCTCAGTAGATAACTAAAAAAAAACATTGGCACACTGGAATAGTATAATGTCATTAAAAGTGAGACCATAACTTTATATTTGCTGATATGGAAAGATATTCACACACACAAAAATCCTAACAGAAATAGCAGGTTATAAGATACCACATGACTAGTTCTTTCTCTTTTTCACCCTTTTATAGATGTAGAAAAAAGTCTGGGAGGATAGATATCAACATGTTTACATGGTCGAATATTTATCATCTTCATAATTTCTGAGTTTTTGATATTCACAGGTATTCCTGTTAAAATCGGGGAAAAAAATTCAACAGTTAATTTTTTAAAAGAGTGTAAACTAACCTTGCCCCTTAGGTACTATATTTCTAGTATTAAAATGCTCACATTATAATATAAAAGCAGAAACTAGTTGTTTTTGGCATATCCGAAGCAAAGCAACTAATAACTAACAGGTTTCACGACAGACGTTGAAGTTTTGAAATGTTTTTTTCTCTGATCACATTGTTTACACTTGATGCCGCTTTTGGTGAAGAATGACCGTCGTCTCTCCTGTGTGCCAAGCCATTACTCACTCACCCAACTTCTCCCAGCCTGCAGTTGGCCCCGTGGCTGATCCGCTTGCACCACCCGCTGCGCAGCCCACATCACGGTACATCAGTCCACCCGTGTGGAAGGAGGCTGTCTTGGGCCACCCAGGACAGGTGGGTGTCACTACAAAACATTCCCTCCTTTCGTATCGAGAGGTTTCTGTAAGCCTCGCGTCTCCTCCTTCCCAGCATCACCTCCCGATGCATCAGAGCTGTTGTTTGCATTTTTTGCGATTCTGCCCTGAGAGTCAATACGGGGTCCCTTTCCTTACATGCCCACAGTAAGTAAGGTCTTGGCTTTGGAGATGGTGCCATGAAAGTCAAAGTCGGGACTCTTGTTTTCCAAATGTAAGCTGGTGTTCTTAGGAAATGCTGCAGGGTTGACCTGAATTTCCGGTTTGTGCTCACGTGGCAGGGGCTGTGGGACGTAAAGGGAAGAGACGCGGTGTTTGCTCTTAGAGTGTTAGCTGCCATGTTGGAAAGTTGGAGGCATGGCTTGAATAACTGAGGTCGGCTCTTGTAGTTCATGTTTCTGCCAACTTTGTCAAAGAAAAATCACTGCTGGGCGGTGGTGAAAGTAGTAAAACAGACTCTATTCAGGGACTATTGCAATAAGGGAAAAGTTCTAGTATAGAACTGGGCTCAGTTCTGGACTACCACACGGATTTGTAGTCAACAAGCAGGGTGGGGCTCAAAGGTGGAACATCACTACGAGGAAACATCAGGGGTAAGAGGGAATCCTTGCTAAACTGACCTAACAGGATTCTTGCCGAAGGGTGATCGCACATCAGTGGGGATGGTGGGAAATGCGGAATTTGATCTGCTATCTAGAGTGATCACAAATTGAGGGTAGGGGTTCTGGCTAAAATGATTTTGTAGAACTCTTGCTAAAACCAGGCAGTGCAAAGGCAGATACAAAGTCTAAAACTGAGGTCTAGCTGGGAAGAAGTTTCAGAGGAGCCTGACTGAGAGTTTGGTCCAAGAGAGACTCCCTGTCAGTCTTTCCAGTCTCGCAGTCCAGTGACCTCTGGCAGATGACGATGGGGGAGAGGGACAACGTAGGGGGAAGGCGGCCTTTACCTGTGCTTTTTCTCCAGCTGGGGTGAATGCAGCTGAGGCTTGTGAGGTGTTCAGATGGCTTTGGCTGCTTTTGGCGATCGGCTCTGCCCGGGTGCTGGCCGTCACTTGCACAGAACAGCGTGTGCACATGTGGCTGTTTCTTGGCCATCTTCTCCTCACTGGGGGGATGTCCCCCAAGGCCTATAGAATGGAAAAATTAGCCAAGGAGCCCCTGTTAATCTCTGGCAAGGATGCCTTTGGCCGTGACCCAGTCAGTCAGGGCTCAGGAAGACCCGCAGTCAGCCCGCCTCCGGAGTGTCGTTCCTGCAGCAGCCCCAGTGTCCGTGTGGTGGAGCAGGCACGGATCACTGAGGGCGGCCAGAGCTGTTGAGGGAGAGCCCAGGTGGCCGCTGCCTCCCTGGCAAAGAACCACTGAGGGAAAGTAAAAGACCGTAGGTAGGAAACAGCAAGACACGTCCATGGATGTTTTCATTCGTCAGCACCGACCATGCTAAGCAGTAACTGGAAGGAGGCTTGGACATCCATGGCTGACACTTCTCCAGGACTGAGGTGTATTCTTGAAATTGGACTTTTAATTAGGGCTTTGAATTGTCGTCTCTGATTCTTTATGGCTTTTAGGTCTATACAGTGCTGCATATAGGTTTAAAAAACCCCAGCTCTAGTGATTACAAAATTTATAGTCTTAGATCCTTGAACGTCACTGGTTTTAAGTTGTCTTCATTTTTGATGTGGGGGCTGTAATACCTTCCTCAGTAGGTCACGGGGCTCCAATGCTGGTTTAACTGACGTGGCCTGGGCGGCGTAGCCCTATGCCAGTTTCTCCAGCACCTCCAGCCGTACGGATGTCCTTGCTCTTGCCCACGCCAGCCAGCAGGCTCCTTCACTCCTGTCTGCCACAGCCCCTCCTCTGCTTACACACGCCCTTGGGCCGGCGGTCAGCTGATGAGTGGTTGTTCAGGAACACTGGGAATTTGCTATATTCTTTAAGGGTCACTATGAAATATTAATGCAGTCTTCATCATATGAATTCACCTAACTTACTGTTGGCATATATGATGAATGTAATGTGATGCAATGTAAGGTTGCAACCAAGGGCATATGTCCAAAAAAAAGAAAAATACACAAAACCCAACATCCAAGTCTTCAAACAGATCATAATTGTAGCCCTCCAAATTTTTATTAATATTTATGTGCTGCTTATTAATTTACTCATGTGACCTGTGAGTGTTCACTAATAAAGAAGCAATAGTAGGTGATAAATATTTAAGAAGAAAATTGTTGGAGAAAAACTTAAAATTGAGAACATTCTATCCATTAATCGTTACTCCATTTTGATAGCTTAATAGTCTTACTAACGTTAACTGTGTACATACGATACGATGTTCCAGATAGAGGGCTAAGGGTTGCATATGGATTATTTCATTTATTCTCACACCTGCCCCATGAAGTGGACAGTTTTATTATTTTCATCACACTGATGAGGAAACTAGAGGCTCACTGTTAGAGAATCAGTATTTTCAAAAAGTAAAATCATGACTCTCATAAATACAAAATGAGCACATGTCCAAGGTTTCATTTCACTAATTAATGAATGAGAGAACCAGTAAGATGTTGCATGCAGTTCAAAGGAGAATGCAGAGACCAGAGTGTGTGCTGCGGTCAGGAATGTGGAAACAGCCGTGCAGTGGTCGACACCGCAGGGCAGCGATCGGTTGGCTTTCAGCAGCCGCTGTCTGCATTTCTATGGACAGAAGGGGCTTGCATTACCCTAAATTTTTTACAATATAGCAGAATTGTAAAATAGCTTTGAGTCAGTGCAAGGTGGTAGCAACCCAGAGGATATTGCTACCCAAAACACCCATTTATCTTTTTTTTTTTTCCCCTTCCTATTTCCACGTCTTCCCAGGTTTCCATGTCTTTAGAGGAGGTGAGAGATTAGTTTAAGGTCACATTGCCAGGATGCAAAGCCCAGAAATCCATAGCCAGCATCTCTAACAATGGGTCAGTCACTAGAGAAGTTTAAAAAACTACAAAGGAAATACGGCTCAGCCCCCTTTTTGGAGTTGCTATTCTGTTATTTCTCTATGTATGCATTTTTTTTGTTTGTCCATGTAAAATCCTGCACTGCATATATTTAAGTTTTAGCAAAGACATTCACATTTATCGAGTTATTCATAGGTGCCAGGTATTATGTCAAATGCTTGGAGCACAAGTTTTCATTCTGTCTTAACAACAGCCACATAAGGGAGGTATTGCTAATCCCCATTGTACTGGGAAGCTTTGGGTTTAGAGAGACACTCCAAGCTGCGAGGCTAGTGGAGTGGAGCTGTGATTCCATCCCACATCCCTTCCAGCCAAGGCTTGCGCTCTTCTGGCCAACGAGTCTGTCACTTTTAACAGACACCATTCTAAAGGAAAGAATTTGCATCGTCCCCACTTTCTGGAGGCTCTCTCGTTTGCTGTGGCGATGCTAGCTTGTGTTGAGGACTGGGTGAGGGTTCCAAAAAAGGCAGCATTGAAAAGAAACCTTTTTTTCCCTTGCTGTGCTCAGTGGACTCTGCTTTGCTTGCATGGGGCAGCTCTGGACGGACCCATGCTCTCTGCCCAGCCTGTGACTCGCGCCGGTGCTCGGGTGCTGAGTGGGACCTGGCTCTGGAATGGCAGTGTGCTTGGCCAGCCGGGTGCCAGCTAGTGCGCCAGGGCAGAGTTGCTCACTCAGTTAAGGGGATTCTTAAGATGCTACAGGTCACTGAATTGACTGCACCTTCTGCGCTTTAAGCTGTTACCCCAAACAAATGAAGCGGTGTTTTCCAGCTCTCACCGTGCCGTGGTGAGAGCCCAGGCCGAACACTTCGGAGCCTGCACATGGCGACTTCCTCAGGCTCTCCAAGCATGGCACCGGGACCACCTTTCCCGGATGGCCTGGCACATGCGTAACATGCAGTTCTGTCAGCAGCACTCGAGACTTGATGAATCAGAGACTCAGCAGGGTGAGGGCTGAAAATGTGTATCTCCAAGAGCCATCCTAGGGGCTTTTAAGGACCCCACAAGTATAAATACTTGGGCTCTGGATTCAGACAGGCCTCAGTGTGCATACTGGCCTCACTGTGTGATATTGGGCAAGTTAAGTCAGCTCTTGAAGCCCTGTTTTTCTCATTGAAAAATGGAGATAATTAGAGTTGTGAGGAGTGAATGAGATAATCCATGGAAAGTATTTGGCACCCGGCCCGACACCGGCCATGTTCCCAGTAAGTGTCAGTTATTAATGTAGTTCATTGATTCTAGATGCTCATTTGTTTTTTTTTGTTTTTGTTTTTTTGGTGGGGTTTTTTTTTTTTTGTTTGTTTGTTTTACATATTAACATTTTTTATATCAGTCGGCATCTTAAAATCGATGGCATGTCAGGGTCTCAGTGGTGGCATCCCTCCCCCTTTTTGGTGGCCTCCGGAACAGTGGTGCATCTTACCATAGGTGGTGCCATAGATTTGCTGAAATCCGGTGTCTGGGAGGGCTCCTGGGGTGCAGTGTGGATGATGACAAGGTGTCCAGAGGGGTGCCGGACTTGGGGGGTGCTCCGGCCTGTCTCAGCCGTGTCCCCCTCCCAGGCCCACGCACACACAGGAGTAAGTCAAAGGAAAGTTGAGTGAACAAGGTGGGAGGCTTTGCCACTCTGGGGGGTCCCCATGATTTTGGGTGCACTTGGTCAGCTTGCTTCTTTTTGGGCCCTGCTCAGGGTGCCTGCTGGGAGACTTCAAGCGCTGGGTGGGGCGGGTGAGGTGAGGACGTCGCTGTCCTTGTTCTGGCCTCCAGATCTCCAGCTCACCTTGGTGGATTTCTCTGGCTCTACTTGGTCTCAGCAGCTTTCATTTTTTTGACCTTCAGGTCCCTTTTCATGGCAGGGTTCTGGGACCCAGGGTGCAGAAGGAGCAGCAGTGTCCCTAACACTGCTTCGCCCAAAGTAGCAACTCAGGAGAAATTCACTGCCTCCTCCCAGCGACCCCCACTTTGCTCATGGCTCCTGTGCGCTCAGCTGTGCTATCAAAATGGGATTTGGGAGCCAGTTAGTGGTAGGGAGAGGCTGGCTCCTTGTTGTTGTTTTGAAGGTGATCTTATGTGAAGGAATCAGCTTAATGAGTGGTTTGCATCCTTTGAAAACGCACCATCTGGGTTTAGATTTCATATTTACTATTTTAAACCCTTTCAATTAGACCTGGGGTTTCCCAGGCCTGCCTGGGGGAGCCTGTCTCCGTGCTGCCCTTCCTTTCTTTCCCAGCCCTGGGACCCGTGTTTGTTTTTCTCACATATTCATCACAACCTTCAGAAAGCGCTGCGGCGAGCTCCGCACTGACATGGGAACCGCGTCTGCCTGGGGAGTGTTCAGCTGAGAACGGAGCTTGGCAGGCTCACTTCCTGCCCCATGCAGGCTTTCACCATGGAAAGCTGGGAGCTGGGGGCTTGGCACATTTGCCAAGCCTACTGGAAACCCTCAATTTTGAGGGGGAAAGGGACTTTCTCATGGGTTTCCCGCTCCAGAGTATCAATCAGCTTCAGAGAAATGCTAGTGAGGCAGAAAGTGGTTTCCTAGCAGGACCAGTGATGACAAAGGCCCCGGTTTGCTTTGTATCTTCTGTTCCTGTTGGCGCCTCGGTCAGAACTGTGGGGCTGCCCAAGTGTAGCCTTGGCTTGCCTGGGTCTGTCTGTTGATCCTGGAAGTTGGGGGGTGAGAGGGAGGAAGGGTAATGATTCCCAGGGGAGCAGAGCGTCTCCCTGGTTCTGGGACCTTTGTTGTGGCCCCTCTCCCTCTTTCTGTTGCATGATGGATGGCTTTTTGGAAATCTGCAAGCTTTTGGTTGTTGACGTGTCAACAGGGACTGATCAGACCAATCTCAGGAGTTTGTGACATTAAGTGGGGTGTGGCCGTCTGCTGGGCACTTAGCTGGATCCTTCAAATATTGTTCCCTGTCTGCACTTTCCCTTCCCTCGTTCCCTGGGGGGTAGAATTCATATTTCATATTTCATGTCATTTAAACATGATGGTTGAAATGATAGATGAAGCAGGAAAATGAGGGACGGGAACAAGGAGGGAAAGAGTAATCTAACCCCTCATTCACCTACAGCCCCTCAAACATGTTTATATTCTGCATATATTACTGGGTTACTGAACTTCCCTGCCAGGAGCCAGCCTCTGATGGAACCCCCGCCCTGCTGCTCTGCTGTTTGGCTCAGCTGAGCTGTGGGGTGTCGGGGTGCAAGGACCCTCCCCAAAGTGAGGAGTGTTCGTTATCCGGCTCCCTGGCAGCTGTGAGAAATCCTGACTGACAGTGGGACAGAGCCCGAGAAGGGAACGGGGAGGTCGGCACAACGTGACGGAGCCCTGCAGTGGGAGGCAAGTTCCTGCGCGCCAGTTCTGAGAGGCCCTGTTGGTTTTCAGATAGATTTCATTCCTCCACTGCGAAGGGGTGCTGCTTTAATATGGAATCGAAAGACATCCAAGGCTGTACTGAAGGGTGGTCGCTCCAGGGCAGAGAGCAATCTGTGTAAAATTGACAACCCACCTGCCGGGTGGAATACACTGGATTTACGCTAATGAGAGTGATTGAATTTATAGCAGTAGCTGTGTACTGTGAAGCTGTGCATGACTCTTGGAAGCCAGCAGCTTCTGGGGAAGAGATGCAAAGGGTTTCTAATATGCAAACGAAACTGGGCATTAGGATTAAAAAAAAATTACATGAATCTCACTCATCATTTTATTAACAGGTGGATTCCTCGAACGATTCTGAGGTTTCATCAGTGTGCAGGTTAATTAAGCTGTTAAAAGCTGACACAGAAACATGCGCAGGCATCTTGGGCTTTCTTGGACGAGGAGCACACTGCTCTGGGCCTAATTGTCAGGATAATTATTTTTTCCCCTGAAAATTACTCGCTACAGATTCAGTACAGTGCATTGATATACTTTAATAAATTTTTAAATTAAATTTATCGGGATGGCACTGGTCATTTTTAATTATCCACAGGATCTGAGGATGGAGCTAAAAATGGGACTTTTTGTATGAAAAGTCCCATCTATGTTTGTATATGTGTAAACATATCTATTCATCTTTCCCAAAATGATTCGTTGATTCAAACAAACACAGTGGCTGAATATAGATTTTGGGCTTGGGGGCTCCTATGAGGGATATTTACCTTGGTGATATGTGGGTTTCATCTTTATTTGTTGAGTGACATGAAAAACAATTCCCCCTTTTCTCAAACTGCACTTGCTGCCCGCAAACCAAGTTTTTGTGGGCATTGTTGTAATTACAAGACATTTCAAAATACAGCCTAAGGTCCAAAACATCAACAGAAGAAAATTAATCTATTCTGTAGTAATGAAAACCATTTGGGCTAAATATTCAAGTGGTGTGTTGTAGTGAAAGCAATACAGGTAGCAAATGAAGCACTAAGAAAGAGTCGAAGGTAAAAAAATAAAGTTAAAAAGAAGTGGAAGGAGAAATAAACGTTTAACTCTTCAGGCATGTAGAAGAACTTTGAAGGCATGAAAGAAGTGGAGAAATCATGGATATCATGAATGTACTTGTTCATAGATGTAATAGTCATACACTTAAAGCTAAGTGTCTAAAAATCAAAATCAATTTAAAAACCTATCATCAAACGGAAAAAACACTTGCAGTAAAATCGACAAAGCTACAGTGAATAAGAAAAAGAAACCCAACTCACCTTTAAATATAAAACAGATTATATTAACACACACTTTAATAGTAGAAAAATCAAAATGTTTAATAAATAAGAAAAAAAATCTCCCTAGAAATCTAAGAAATACATATTAAAAGTAATTGGAAAATTTACACCTTCAAAAATATTTACAGACATGAAAAATGTTCACAACATATTCAGTGAGAACAAAAAGATGAACACACGAGGTGTTCAGTTTTATTCAATGAATTGGAAAACAGATGGAAAGAAATACACCAGCTATGCTCTCCTTGGCTATATGTTGGTAGGTAGATTTGAAATTATCCTGAGTGTCTTCCGTGATGGTGTTCTGTGCAAATACCACTGTGCGGAAGCAGTTAGGCACAAAGAGTTCGAGCGCGCACAGATCCAGCCGCTGCCACTGCCTTCCACGGGAGGGGCGCCTGCCGCCTTATGGGCAGCCTCCGTTGGAATGGGCCGTGAGCATCCTTGTAGAACTCTGTACCAGTGGGGCACAGAGAAGGGCTGCCGGTATTTACCGCTGGGCTGGAGTTTGGTGCTTTCCCACAGGGCTTTCTGGAGCCCTCGAGGGTCAGTGGGGGTTACCTGGGGGGAGTCAGTGGAAAGCAGAAGCCCCAGACAGATCCCAACCCCAACCCCACCCCCATCCGGCTTCTTTCCACTTCCTCAGCTCGCCCCTCACCCCCTGTCCTGCAGTACCATCATGAGGCTCCAATTACCTCATCTTTAACAGATAAATATCTCTCAAAATTTTTATAAAAATGGGGTTCCTGAGTTTTTAAAGAGAGGATCTAGCGCTAAAACCTAACCAAGTTTCTCCTTAGCAAGAGCCTAAAATGTCCCCACTCTGTGGATGTCCACCCTGGGTTTGGCCACATCTTCTGGTTTCTCCTTGGTGCTTAGATTTCCAGTGGCGTGCAAGGCAGAATGCTTGCTCCAGCCACCTTGGAGACAGGCATGGGTTCTTTGAGGCTAAGCCAGTTCTTTGTATCATGAAGGGTCTGTGTGTGTGGGAGGCCTTATGTGGTCCTTTCTCTTGTGACAAACTTTCCTGTTCCTCAGTCCTGGGCCTCGGGCTACTTCTCAGACATTCACAGGCAAAAGTTACTTTTCTTCCTGAGCAAAGGATCACAACCTCAGGGGCCAGGGAAGGTAAGTCTAGTAGACATGATAATGACTGTTTACCCAGTGTCTTGGTATTATTCTCTGTTACTGATGCCTCATGAATAAGGAGTGTTGCTGATAGAGGACGAGTAAGAGGTGGTGAACATTGCCACATGGGTCTATTTCTGCAGTCTTGTGGGTTTAGAAATTCTACTAGTGAAGTCCTGTGTGATACTCATTCAGAAAGTCAAGAAGAGTAGGAACTGGGCCTCGCTGGCTGACAGAGAAGCCAGGTTCCCATGGGCTTTTAACACAAGCTGATAAACAGCGCTGGCAGGCACCTGGGCCTCCTGGTGAAACACGCTCATTGTGCAAGCCCGTGTGGGTGGCGGTGCGCTGTGAGAAGCAGCAGCTGCGATGTGCACGCATGGTATGCTCTTCCTTGCCAGCTCTGAGTCATCGCGTAAAGCCATCCAAGGCTCCCCAGTGGTACAAAAGGCATGGGCCATGGCTCATGCCTGTCCAGGTCACTGCCACCAGCTGAGATACTATGAATTGCAAAGAAGAGAGAGTCTGTGGGAGGGCCAGCTGGTGCCAGCCAGGAGGTCACCTGTCAGTTTGAGCATTAGAAGACATGTCACTTTCCTAGGAACGCATGTGGTCAACACTTGGGGTGGAATCTAACTTGATTTTAAGATGAAGATTGCAAGACCAAGCTCAGACTTCAAAGCAAAACAAAGAATTATCTTTGTAGCTTTGGTTGGCCCCCCACGTTCTCTGTGTTGTCTTCCCTGCTTCAGAGGCTTGGCTTAAAGAGCAATGACTCTACATTGGTGTCTAGATAAAGCCTCAAGGTGCCCTCCAACGCATCCGTTGGTCTCGGGACAGCCGTGCTCTCAGCGCCCCAGCCAGATCTGTAGAGAGGCTTTGCTTGGCGGTGATTTCAACAGTTCAGGGCCTACCAGAGCAACATGGAAGCTGAAGCTCCTGAGGGTTTGTTAGGTGCCAGGCACCAGGGGGAACCTTTCCATGAATGACAGATGGTGTGGTGATGAGACACTGACTGCGTGGGTTCAAATCCTGGCTCTGCTGTCTGCCACTGGGTGATGGTGGGCATGTCATCTAACCTTGATGTGCCACTGCCTCCTTTTTTTGTGCAGAGTGTGTGTGTAACAGGAGGAGCAACCTCATGGAGTTGTCATGAGGCTTAAATAAAGATAAACATGTGGAGTGCTCAGAAAAGTGATCACGGTGTCAGAAGCACTAAATGATCTAGGGCCTCATTCCAGCGATTACGTGAGCACCAGAGCTGCGACTCTCGTGTGGTGAGTGAAGCTGAGATGTGGGTGCATTCCCTGACCTGTAGTCCGATACCCTGTAAGTGCCTCGATCGCAGTTTAGGTCCAGGCTTCCAGTGAATGTGCTCTGCGGCTTAACTGAATCGAACTGGTTTAAATGTGGTCGATCTTTACGTTATGATCGATGTTCAGACTCAGTGTTCCTTATTATAGTTTAAGACCTTTGTCATGTATCTTGCATTTAGTAGATTAAAAAGAGAAGCCTGTTTAGAATTAGCCTATATTTAATTCTCTTGGAGAGTTTAATAACATTTGACTTCAATGTTTTGAACTTCTGGTACAGAGGGTTTAAATTTTTGCCACCAGTCTTGAACATGGTAACCCTTCTCCGCTGCCCGCCACCTCGTCTGCCTGCCCACTGTGGATCCCTTTCAGGGGACAAATACCTGCAGTCGCAAACCTGCTGGCTTGGTACCTAGGGTATCGATTCCCATGAAAGTGCAGCAGGGAGCGGCCACACAGGCCGGGTAGAGCTGACTTGGCTTGCTGCCCAATTTTCATCTGGTTCTACCTGACTTCCTCAGGGTTGGGGTAGAGGGCTGGTCCTTGTTTATTTTATTGTGCATTTGGTCTTCCCTCCAGGCCTTTCCTCTCGAGTGGCGAGGTGCGCTTGTTTGTGTTTCTACGTACCTGCGTGCTCTGCATCGGACCGCAACTCAGCCCACTGCGGGGCTGACGGTGTGCACCTAGGTGGGCACCTCGCTGAGCAGCCACAAGTTCTCGAACACGCAAGCCTTCTTACCTCCGCTGATGCGTGTCTTTTATTTTAACATATGGGAGTATGTTGGGCTCTCCAGGGATTACTCCGAAGTTACTCTATCTGGAAGCACAAATGATGGCTATTTTTCCTCCACACATAAGATCTTGCAAATGTTTCCAGTTGAAACTTATTTATAGAGTCTTCCTTCTGCAGCTGGAAAATTAATATTTGTTTTTGGCTGCATTCACGGAGATGCTAGGCACCCCAGAACTGATGAAGTCTGCCGTTTCGGCATAGACCAGTCTGGTCAGCAGCCAGGGAGGAGAGGCCCTTGAGGATCCAGGACAAGGACGGGTAAGCAAGCAGATGGGAAAAAGCAAAGAGCACGGGCCTCAAGGTCCTGGGTTCTAGGTCAGGGCCAGTCAACCTGTCAGACATATGTTCCTGATCAAGTCCCTTCACTGTTGGGGTCTTGGACGCACATGATCCTTTCCAGATGTAAAAGAAAAGTCCTTTCCAGCTGTAAAATGTCGTGATTCTGGGATTTGGAAAAAACCACCCTTCCTAGTTTATTCTGGGAGCACGGTCCCTGGTTTTAGAGCCAGGACTGGGTTATAATCCAGCTGAGCGCCTCTCTCGTTTTGTGGCTCTGGCCTCCTGTTCCTTCACCTCCCAAGTGGGGGTGATGATGGTGCTCACTTCGTGGAGTCGTCAGGGGAGCAGGCGGCCAGCGCGCCGCGGTCACCCAGGCCGGCACGCCGCTCGTCCAGCACCGCACTTGTACCCACAGATGCCCAGCAGCATGGAGCAGGGTGGCCAGTGGGGGCAGAGACAAAGGCAACTTGGGAAAGAAAAAGAAAAGGTTGTTCTCAGCAAACTTCCCATGGGGCTCCTTAATCAGGGCTGGCCCCTTTCTCCCACGTGTGCTGTTGTTGAGTAATTAGTGTTCCGGGTGGAGCCAAGACCAGGGCACACTGAGGGCCTTTGTTTTAGTCTTGTAAATTTCAACACAGGTTGCAAGGAACAAAACCCCAATTCATCTGAGAGATACCCCGCATCTGAGGCCGTGCACCTAGCCAAGGGAGAGACTGCCTGGCAGTCCCGGGGCGGGTGGTGAGCCGGGCAGCTCAGGCGGCGAGGGACTCGCGAGTGCTAAGAGGTGTGGGGGGGGTGGCCTTTGACTATAACTGGCAGAAGCTGGCCAGCGTCCGCGCCCCAGCGATGTGGCCTCTCTGGGGAAACGCCCAGGACGCCCGTTCTAGGATAGGCCTGAATGAAGCTTCCCTTTCCTTAGACGAATCATACCCAGTCTCAGCCTCACTCCCTGTGCGTGTGTGATTAATGAGAAGGTGTCTCTAGTTATCTTCAAGGTCCCTCTGCCTCAGGAACACTCGGATTTCGTAAGAACGTACCAGATTTTCAGGGCAAGTGCTTTTCCTTGCCCACTCTCTTTCCCTTTGCCGCCCTCTCTCTACTCAGATCCTGTGAACGTCTTCCCCCCCCGGCCCAGCTTCCCCTCTGATACTTCATTTCAAGGCTGGAGAGATTATCATGTCCAGAGCATCCCAGGAAAAAAACAGTGGGAAGATCCAGGATAATAAAACAAGCCGGCAAGAGGGGAAGGGGTGTGTAATTGCTATTCTTTGTGTTGACTCTTAAAGCTGCATGTTTTAACCATCTCATGATGGCAGGGATTTTTCTGGTTTTTTGAGAGGCCGAGGTAATGCCCTCATGTTTTCTTTTTTTCTAGGAAAATATAAGAGGAATTCATTGTCTTTGGGATTAACAGAATCTTTCTTCTTCTTTTATGTTGGCACCGTGAGGTCTTAGCAGATCTGATCTCGTGCTGAATAAAAAATAGAGCATTACAATGGAGCGTGGAGGCCAGGGGCCTGAACCCAATTTGGATTACGGCGCGCAGCCGTAGACACTCTGCGATGAATGTGCGATGGTGGAGTAGGGGTCTTTGGAGTGCCGAGGGCCAGCCCCTGGGACCGAGCCCCACGTGCCCTGCGGATTGCTCCCCGTTCACGGGAGGCCGGGCCCGCAGTCAGAGGCTCCGAGCGGCCGGCTCGCGTCAAGCTGTCAGGCCGATAAGAGGCACCGCCATGCTAAAGCAGGGCTGTTGTTGAGCTGGGAAACTTGAGAAAGTTGGGATGTTGGTCAAAACATTTAACATCTCTTGAGTTTCAGTGTCTCTGTCAATCCATTTGGCTCAATCATTCGTCTCCCAAGGCCTCACCAGCCTAGAGGTACAGAGGGACCGTGGGGACTGCCAGGGTCAACGTGCCCGGGTTTCACTGAGACTCTGAGAGCCGGGACGTTGGTCAGGTAGAGTGAAAGGAAGGGACACGCAGTGGGGGCGAGAGGAGCTGCTGTCTCTTTGAGAGTTAGCAGTTCTCAGATTCGAGGGGTCCCTTGAGTCAGAATTATCTGAGGTAATAGTTTAAGATTGTTTGTGGTGCTGGTTAAAAAGGGTCCCCGTGACAGATCAGAAGGCGTTACACGGAGATGAGGTTCTTTGCGATGTGGGGACACCGTGAGGATCAAGGACAGGGGTCTGGTGCAGCGAAGGTGGTGATGGAGATGCCAGCTCTTCCTTCGTGCCTTCCTCAGGTAGCTCTGCCTTCTGTCAGGTCTACTTCATGTTTTAAAATCTGAGAGAACCTTAGCATATTTCTTTGCTCGCCTGCTCTGGCACCGTGGTTCCTCCCAGCAGAATACCAGACTCCTGTGACACTCACCCGGGGCCCTCCTGGCTGGCCCAAGCCAAAGTTCTCGTCTCTATAATCACCCCGGTGGGCAAGACTCATTCTGGTTGTTGTCCTCCTAGTAACGCCTGGCATTTTCTTTTCCATATCTCAGTGTCTGTTTCCTCCTCTCTGTAGCATAGTTAAAATAAATAAATGTGTTAACCCATGGTAAGTGCTCAGAACAGTGTCTGGCTCATGCTAAATGCACCATATGTGTTAAAAGTGATTTTTGATAGCGTTGCAATTTTTTAAAAAGGATGACCTACCCCTGACTTCTGCCTTTATTTGCTAACAGATGCAAAGATATTTTCTCTAAATGGACTCAGACAATGGCTGGGCAGATCTCTTTTACTCTGAAATACTGGGGAAATGGTTTGTCGGTTGAGGTCATTCCCCCCATGTTTGCTTTGTGCCTTCCTCAATGCTCAGTGCACCGTATCAACACCTACGTCAGCTGGAGGTTAAATGTGGATACTCGTATGGTCTCTACATTCACCCTTTAAGGCTGAAGAAAAGTTGTATTTCTCCAGTAGTCCCACGTGCAGCTGTGATTGTGTGCGCCTGCGTGAGAGAGTGCAAACGCGTGTGTGTGGAAGCCTGGGAGGGAGTGGAGTGTGTGCAGAAGTGGAGGGACTAGGCGACGAAGAGGGGGAAGGAGACCCTCACTGTTAGAGTGCCCGTGACGAGCCCCAAGGTGGGGCGCATGTCTGCACTTAATACCCTCAACAACGCTACGCTGGGGAGGTTATAATCGGCATTACACCAGATGTGGAAATCAGGTTCAGAGACTAGGTACTCTGCCGGTTCTGGTGAGCGAGAGAGGAGCCTCGACCCTAAGTCAGTAAAGTGGGTGGCCTTCTCGCCGCGCCATGCTGCGCAGCTCGGCAAGGCATTGCTGGGGCGCTGAGTCCGGTTCCGGGCAGTGAGGCTGGGAGGCTACACGAGAGGAGGGAGCCGAGCTGTGTTCTCTCGGCACAGTCCTGGAGGAGGGAGCAGGGAAGGGTGCCACCAGGGGTCTCTGGGCGTAGGAGGCGTGCAGAGCGGAAACCTCAGGTGACTGCTCCCGTGTGAGCGCCCCAGGGAGAGCCATGATGTTGGGAGGTGGTCGGAGGATGGAAACTTCCATTAACATTTAGGTCTTCCTGCCTGGCATTAGGTGGGAACAAGCTTGAGGGCTGCTGGCCAGAGGGTACCTTCACTGAAGGCATCTGGGGTTACTCCCCTTCCCTAGCCTCCTACAGTGAGACCCAGGGTGGAAGGTCCCCAACCCAGAGCAGGGACACAGGCCAAGTAAGCGAAAAAAGGCACCAATTGTAAAGTGTGAAGAAAACCTTTCACCCCTTTATTTCTAAAATCCCAGTATCCATGACAACTGGACCAAGTGCGGAAAATGGCTGTCCCCTCTCCTCCTCATTGTTTAACTTCCAGTTGCTACAGCAACTGAATATACTGGGCCTGCCAGATCCGCCAGGCGCTTTCTTCTTTCTCAGTCGCCCTTCATCGCGGGCCCTCCTCAGTGCCAGCACCGCTTTGTCTTTCCGTGCAGTAGTCTGTGAGAACCAGGATGGGCACAGTGTCAGGCTCTCCGTGCTGTTGAAATCCTTTGAGATGGGAGAAGTCGCTGGAACAAAGGGGCAGCAGAACAAAAAACCCTGAACTGCTTCGCCCCTGCCTCTGGGGTCTTTATCATCTTCAGCCTGGGATCTGAGAGGGTCTGACTCGGCCTTTCCCAGGGATGGCTTGGCACAGATACGTAGTGGGCCAGGGAAACTGGCTGGACAGCAAACCCAGCAGATAGAGCTTCTCACGGGGACAGAGCTCCCTTAGCTTAGGTCGTGGTTTTTCTCTTCTCACTTTTCTTTCCTATTCTTCTTTCCTTTTCTCTTCTCTTTTTTTCCTTCCTTTCTCTCCTCCTTTCTTTCTGTCCCTTACCTCCCTCTCTCCCTCCCTCCTTCCCTGTCTCCCCTCTCTCTCTCTCTCTTTCTCTCTCCTTCTCTCTCCTTCCCTCTCTCCCTTCTTTCTCTCCCTGTCTTGTATATGTTTCTGGTCAATCTTTTTCCACTTGAAATATTTTTATGCAATTAGCTGGAGCTTCAAAATCTTTGAGGACAATCAGTTTCTTTCAACAATTTGCCCCAAGGTAAAAATTGGATCTTTGCACAGAGAATCCTCTGTGGTTCATTGCAGCGTTGTTGTCACCTATTTTACAGATTAGGAAACGGAGTCACATGGAACCAGACTGAACCCAGGTAGCCTGGTGCCCTGCACTGAAACACTGTAGTCGTTCTCTTTCAGCAGCTGAAAGGCACTCAGGTCCGAATGGCCCCTGAGGTCACGGGCGCCCAAGCTGCGTGGCCGCGGGTGTGCCGCCGGGGACCTGCGCACGGTAGATTGTCGGTAAACGTGGAGCCGGAATGAAGCACAGCTCCATGAGCTACCATCCCGGTCTCCCCGGCTGGCCACATTGTTTCGCAATGCTTAGATTTTCTTCAGTGGGGTAAACCACAGGGAATCTTATCTTCCTGAAGCGGGGGGAAAAAGATTATCCCGCTCACAAGAAATACAGCGAGACAAGTGAGAAGCAGTCCTGCTAGTGTTTAACTCAGATCCCGTGCGGCCTGCTCAGAGGCTGGAGCCCGGCAGCCGCTGCTTGTCTGTTGAGCTCCTTGAGGAAGCACCTCCCTCCCCTCACCCCTTGGACCCTGACCACCTCCTAGCTGCCCCTGGTGAGACACGGAAATTTTCACAGTGAAGCACAGGTCTGACTGTGATACCCTCATTGCCCACAAAACACCAGATTCCAGTGACCAATAGTAGCCTGTTCAGAGCCTCCCCAGCTTTGGCCACAGGTGTCCCACTGGGAGCCCGGGGCATCCAGGTCGAGGTTGCCGCTAGGGAGGTAACGTGCTGTCCTTTCAGCGGCCCTCCCTCCCTCCCCTCCCGGCTGTGGTCCCCGTGCCGGGGCAGCCAGAACTTGCGATGGAGCCATCTGCCCCCTTGCTTTGTACCCTGTTTGCCTTCACCTCCCTGATACAGCCCTTGGGTGCTTAGCTTCTGTGTGCAGGGACCACGGCCGGCTCTGTCTTCCTGGGCTTCAGGAAGAGACGGGGGCGCCTCGGAGCACCCCCAACAGTGACCCAGCCACTCCTGCACTATGATTGGGTGCCTAAGATGATCACCCCCTTGTCACGGGCATCAGAAACGCCTTCTTGACAAAGCTGGCTTTAGAAATAAACCCACATGGGTATCTCAGCTTTGGGTAAAATCGTAACGTGGGCAAAGGAACTCTGGGGGTATTGGCAAAACTGGAAACAGATGTCTCTAGCCAATGGGAATCCCTGTGAGCGGAGGGAAAGCTTGGGAAACTCAGGTGAACAGACAGAAATAATCGGCCTTGGTTCCTCTTTCACCGGCTGCCTGCCTTCCCTGCCTCCCTTCACTGTTGATGCTTTCGGCAGACTTGAGGGCCCGGGGATTCCATGAGTGACCATTCACAGGACAGCTGAGAAGTGCGGAGATGATTTAAAGCGAGCATCTACATGCTTGTGACACATTGTAAAGGACCTGGGCCCTCCCCTTCCTCTCTTCCTTCCATCCTTCCTTTTTTCTCTTTATTTTTTAATTTTATTCCTACAATCAGTTGTTAGTGCCTGCCTTTGCGTGTTAATTGTTCTGTTGTGTTTTTGTTTGTGGCAATAAATAGAGCGAAGGTTTGAGAATTAGTTCTTGTAATTGGAATCGCCTTCAGATTGTGGGGGTGGTTTTCTTTCATCACTTTAGGAACTGCCGCCTGCATTACCTTCAGAAACGCCTGCACTTGGCTGGTGGGGGCCGGAGGGGGGTTGCGGGATGCAGGCAGTTCCCTGGGAGGAGGCCCCCACTCACAGCAGCACCCTGCTTCCTGTCTGCAGGGCCCCTCACAGCGGCAGGCAGCACCGAGAGCGAGCGCGGAGGCTGGCCTTGCGGTGGCTCTCTCCCCGGTCCTGCAGGCCCTGTGGTGCGTGTTCCCACACTGGAGCCTGGACAGCGTTGCCCCAGGCGGCTCTGCCCCTGCCAGAAAGCTGTCGTCTCCCCAAAGGCTGTCTGTCGGCTCTTTCCCTTTTTTGGGCCAGAAGGGCTTTCAGGAATTGTTAATTTAAAAAAAATAAATAAATATAGGTTATGTTCCAAATGGGAACACCTGTATCTCTTATCAAAACACGCTTTAAAAAAACCCCCAAAACCTGTGAATTGTCTTCTCCAAGACTCTCCATCTGCCACACGCCCCCCTCCCCGCCCCCCCCGCCCCCCCCTCCCGGCCGCAAAAATAGACACCCTTCCAGACATGGACTAACACTCGAGGGAGGCTCCCCCACTGGAAGTACTTACTGCCGGGACTTCCCGCACGGTGAGCGGCAGGCAGTGGGCGCTGTGTTCGCTGTGCTCCCTTCGGGCTGTGTGGGCAGTGGTCTCAGTGCCATGTTGTTTTCTTTCTCTCTTCCTTTTCGGCAGAGAGTGCCTGGTGGGTCCAGATATTCTAGTACCTTTTGGAGCAACCGGCATTTAGAATGCTTCCGTTTCCCGATTTAGACCTGCAGGAAGATGGATGTAACTTCGGGGGCACCGTGGGGATATCGTGTCTGTTATAGGAAGAAGCTCTAAATGGAGAGAACCGTTTAGATCCATGGATATTTATCATGTGAGTGGATAGGCTCATAAAACATAAAAGGCTCTTCTGTAGATGGGTTTTAGTGCATTAGATGCACCAGGTTTAGGAAATTGAATAGAGTAAGATCCATTCTGGCTTTTGGACCCAATTGAAAAGCCGGAGAAGCTGCTTTTGGGGCACTCGTTTCTGACTTTTGGCTCTCTCCTGTGCCTGACCCCTTGGAGGACTCCTGTGAACTTCCTACTCCCCACTGCTGCCCCCGCCTTGCGTCACCTTTTCCAGATCTTCATCTTCTCTGTGCAAGTCATTTAGGCCCTTTCGTCTGCCAGGTGACATGGGATTAATTAGACAAGCAAATCCCTCAGCTTTGTGATAAGTCAGGCAGGTTTTCTGGAAGACATGTTCTCACGCTTACGTATGCCCTCCTCTCCTTGAGGAATGACGCCATTACAGTGTGGCCGTCTGTAGGGGGGCCATGGGGTCTCACGCGTGCTGTCGGAGGCCCATGGGTGGCAGCCTTCCCATCTGATGATGTGTAATAGAGGGTGCCAGCCAGTCAGCTTTCTCTTATCAATATTTCCTTCGGATGTGTAGGGTTTGAAAGAGAAAGAATGCCCGTGTGTGCACAGCGGGGGCCTGGCTGGTGGGGCGGCGTGGGCACGCGCTCTGCACTGCCTGAGGAGACCGTCCCTCTTCAGGTGTGACGCTGGAGGGGGAAGCTGTCTGTCCCAAGGTACAGGATAGAGGCTTCGGTCCAGCTGTTGTCCGTCGTTTTATTTCACCCCGCCGCGGTGCCTTCTGTCTGATTTTGAGTCGCCATCCCTTCCTGATTCATCCTGCTCCATTAAAAGGAGAGTGGGCAGGGTCCACAGCCCTTCAGGCTGCTCTGCAAGGTCTCCCTCCAGAGGGTGCGGTCATGCAGGTGTCAGGAGGAGCTCGGCTGGGGCGGAAGCAGGTCCTGCCTTTATCCTACAGGCAGAACCAAGTTGTAAAAAGCTCTTTGTGTTTAGTGTGAATCCCACCTTTGCCTTTGCCCTACCTCCCCGTCCCCCGCCCCCAGCACAGAGAGAACAGAAGGGCAGCAAATGATGGAGCTGCTTCCAAGGGTAGATTCTAATTTCTCTCTGTGAAGGCTGCCCTGAAACTCAAAGAAGCATTATTATTTCATCCAATTTAAACTCTGTCTGGTGATGAATGGGCCAGCACCTAATTTCACCTTTGGAGGCAAATGGGAAGCTTTTTGCACTGAAAGAAAGCAGAGGAGAAAAGCGGATTCTGGAGGATAATTGGATGGAAATCCCTTTAAGGTGCCAGAGAAAAGCGCCCATCCCAAAGGGATGAAATGAGGTCAAAATATATTTGTTAAAAGTGTGGGGCATGAAAGCCTTAATTATTTCTTTGAAAAGCCATGTCTTTTAAGGACTTAAACAAAAGCTTCAAGAAGGTAGAAGCTGGGAGAAATGGCCCATGGCTTTAGAAAAGGTGGAGGCCGCAAAAAAAGCAATTACTGGTGAACAATACGATAGTACCGGGGATTCTTCTTCCAGATTGGGGGCGCCTCTGCTGGCTTTGGGGTGAGATTTAGTCAGCGATGGGCTAGGGGTCTTCCTAGAGGCGGGCGGGACAGGGGATGGCATCAGCGTGACCGCCGGCTGGGAGGGGGCTGGGCTTGCTGACTAAGGAGGCAAAGAAGTAGTCGTGTTCTAAGGAAAACGTAATTTCTCCTGCAGCAGAACGGTCAGCTGCCACAGAGAGTGCTCCTGTGATTTAGAGAGATGTGTACGCTTATTCCTAGTCCCTCTGTTACTAGTCCTATGACCCTAAACACGTACTTTATCCCCATCATCCTTGTTTGTTAAGTGATGGATGTGTGCCCTGCCACAAGGGGTGGAAATGAAATCAGAGGACACTGGGCCCTGCACAGAGTAGGTGCCCTGGAAGCGTCAGGCCTCTGATCTGCCCGCGTGTCTGCCCTCTGCTTGGCGGGCCCGCAGGGCAGGCTCCTGGCAGCCCCGTGGGTTCTGGTAGCCGTTGTGGTGGTGGGTGGAGTCAACTTGCTAATGAAGCCGCTCAAGAATCTCTCCCCTTGCAGCACACTGGTCCATTCCAGGGGGTGGCCACCCTCTTTGCATCTCCCGCCCCCGACCCCAGCTTCCTGTGCTCTGGCTTCCCTGCGGCAGGCTCCCAAGTAGCCAAGGATCCAGAGTAGCCCTCCCCTAGATTAGCAGGACCATGGAAAGAGTTTGCATTCCTGCCACCTTCATAATTCACTTGCAGGCAGCATTTTTCTCCAGGCAAGGAGGTGCTTTGCTGAAACTGTTGCTACGGTGCCTTTGGATTGACACGTTATGCAGAATTCCCCAGGAGTGTTTTGGTTTGTGTATCTGTTTTGTTCAGTGATTCAGCCAGGAACTCTTCCTGGTTTCTCATCAATCCATTTTCATGCCACAAACTGACTGGCAGTCCAGTACGAGCCTCCTCCCAGCGCCTCCCCCTCCCTCCCCCTCTCACTGATTGACAGGACATCCTCGGACCCAGGACCCAGACAGTGTGGCGGGGTCTTCGGCTAACTCAGCTGTGGACTAACGTGGGCCATTTGGATAGGGGTGTGGGTACAGTGGCCGTGGGGAGCTTCCTCTGAAGGAGCTGGAGACTCTTTGAAAAGATGAGCAAGCCTTGTTAGAGCAGGCACGTGCGGGGCTGTCAAATTAGTGGGTGGGAAGATTCTCCGAGGGTTCCAACGAGCCGATGGTCAGCATGGCTCCTTAGGAGACCGTTAATTCAGAGACAAGAGCCCCTCTCTGGCTTGCTGATCGAGGAAGTTTCTATAGCGCATGGCCTGGCGGTCCCCAGAAGGGACAGCATCCAGGGTGGCGGGCAGGAGGCACAAGCCTGGACAGGGGCGGCTGCTGCGAGGCCCAGGGCCCAGCCTGGCGGGCAGCGGCGGCCTCACCCGGGCATCCCCGAGGCGGGAAGGGTGCCGTCAGTCATGCGCTTTATTGGGGTGCACACACGACACCCTTCTGGGCCTCCTTGAAATAACTGGGAGGGGCGGAGGGCCCTGGCACACCGTGTGTGAACGGGAATAATAGCTAACTGTGCACAGCCTCTCACTGTTGACAGGGCACC
This sequence comes from Pteronotus mesoamericanus, assembly GCF_021234165.1. NCBI lineage: Eukaryota > Metazoa > Chordata > Mammalia > Chiroptera > Mormoopidae > Pteronotus > Pteronotus mesoamericanus. The sequence continues at coordinate 7,785,021 of NW_026555323.1, read as the reverse complement.
TTTTGAATGTGCAGGGCTCCATGTGGTCTGTGAGAAGTGACAGGTGCAAAAGAAGTGCTTGCCACAGTCATCACGGCTCTAGGCTTTTGGAGGAGGCCGTGCTTCCGGAGGTTTCTTTCAGATGGCGTAGCTCTGCGGGTTAGCAGAAGAAAGGCATTTCCAGACCCCAGGCGCCCTTTTCAGATGCTCCTGTGCAGCCTGAAGCTCTCGCTGACCCAGACTGTCTTTCTCTTCATCGCTCACTTCGCAGCCTGGGTGGAATGTCCCATCTGATGCTGGGAAATGCTCAGTGGCCATCCTTGCCCTGTGGGGATTTGGGTCCACAGGCAGAAATGGTCACCCTTTTAGTTTCCCGAGCTCGGGACAGTGAATCATGAAGGTGTCCGTACTGCACCATGTCCTGGGAAGCCATGGGGACTTGTAGGCTAATAGCACTGCCTGTCATTTGAAGGTTTCTTTTATGGTGACTTTGACCCAGAAAACTTTCTTTGACCAGGGTGCGGGGGGGTCGTTCTCTTGCCATGAGGTTGAATTCAGAGATCCCTGATTATTTCCCTGTTACTGATCATTTCATTTAAGGTTTTTTTGCCTACTAGTCCTGTGTTTAGAAAGACTTTCTTTTCTGACTAAACATGCTATTTTTCTAAGTAGTCATTATTTTCAGCATTTTTTATTTTAACGAAAGATATGTTTGTCCTCCCCAGGGCTCTGGTCTGTGTGAGCTTTCCCGTTGTCCCAGGCTGAGTCAGTACCGTGTTCAGCCAGATCAGAGAAATAGGACAGTTTAGCCAGCTTTTATCAGCACTTTTGAAAGGCTGAAAGTAGTTGTGAACATTTTTCTTTTTTGAGGAGCTCTGGGTCTTTAGAACATCAGGCTAGGAATAAGTTCCTCCTTCCTCCCTCTCCCATCCCACATCCCTCCCTCCCTCTCTCCATCCCTCCCTCCAAATTACTCTGCCGGGTGGCCTGAGAGGGAACGCGCGGAGAGCTGAGAGGGGACCTGTGGCTCCCATCTAGGGCACGTCCCTGGTGGGGCACGTCCACGGCATGCACGTGGCAGCACAACGTTTGGAGGGACGGTTGACCTGCTAACCGGTCTTGTCCTTGAATGCATTTGTTATGTGTGAGGACACAGCCGTTGCTCCTCATGTGCAAACACGGGTGACCCTGTCCCTTCTCCTCCAGGGATGTCCCCAACCAGGTGAGGGAGAGGCAGACAGAGGAGGGAGAGAAGCAAAGGGGCAGGGCAGGAGAGGCGCAAGACAGGGCATGTCGAGCGGTTGCCAGGGAGCAGAAGAAAGACTTTCATGCTGACATTGTTTTTAAATAACTGCAGTTACCAAGAAAGAAACCACAACTGATGACAGCAAATTATTGAGTGCCTGAAAGCCAGAAATGCATGTAATAAGCAAGAAAAGCAGCATGAGTCAGAGAGAGAGAAAGAATGAGAGAGAGAATATGAATATGAATGAAGGAATGAATGAATGTGGGTGCGGAGATAGATGGTGTGCTGTTCAAGTGTCCGCCCTCCCTCATGTTAGACCAAAGGGCTTTTTATTTTTTCTTTGCTTTTCTCTTCTTCTTTTGGGGAATCTAGATAGATAGATAGCTAGATAGATATATTCATATATAACATAATTACAGAACAGAAAACCCATGGCTTATGTTTTGTAATTTACACAGGTGATGTTTTGCCACTTTGATCGTTCTTTTTCCTGTGCAGTGGCTGTGAAGGTCTTGATTTTGGCCTCAGTGGAAGTTGGGGGATAGAAGCACTGCTCTGTCAGCCCTCCTCTGTGCCACGCTCATAGTTTCTGGGCAGAGAGGAACAAGGCTGCGTGTCCCTGAGCTGCCTAGTTCATGGGTTGTTCAGCCGGCGCACGGTCCCTGGCGGGATGTTTGGGACCCCCGTGTCGCTTGGCTTCTGTGGTTGCTGACAGTGACTCGGACAGGAAACGCTCGGTTGGCCCATGAGGAGGAGAGAGCACAGAGTGGGGTGTGGAGCCCTCCGTCGCTTTCCTCGGGGCGCCGGAGAGCGTGGGGCCTGAGGGGAGGGAAGGGACCCATGTGTTGTACCATAAAATTCTAGGAACGCTCCATCTGCACTGCAAGCCTGAGAATACCCAGCGTGACAGTGTCTATAAAATTCCTGGCTGTGCTCCTTAATACCAGTCTATAAAAATAACAGTCCAGCTGGATGAGATCATGGGGAGATTGTGCGGGGCCATATGCCGGGGCCGAGTTGGTGCTGACTGACATTTGGAGGCTTACGTTCTGGGACTTGTTGGTTTGGGAAGGAGAAGGAACCGATTGGGACTGGGACCAGAAGAGAGCGAGGAAGAGCATGAGGAAGAGGATGACTGAGCTTTTCTCAGCAGAAAAGAAGCCCATCAATTAAAGCCTAATGGGAAAATGGGCATGTTACTACCATTTATTGGCTCTCGACCATGTGCCAGAGAGTGTTTATGTCAGTACAACATGAATTGGAAAGTGTTGACTCACATTTGTGAAGGAGGGAACCCAGTCTTGCATAGAGTACCTGAGTCTTGACCGAAGGCTCTAGAGCGTGTGGACAGTATCCAGCCCCCAGACTTGGGGCCACAGTGCGGTGGTACTGTTGTTAGGCTGCAGGCTATGCACTTTAGGAGGAAGTCACTTTTGTGGGGAGTGAAAATCTCCAGCGGGCGTTTAGATGGCTGTTGGAAATGGTTTAACTGAGTTCCTTTTACTGAACTGAGCAGTTGTTTCAGGAGCCCGTGGACAAAGGTCCCGCTCTTCTCTCCAGGCTCCAGTGATGTGGGATGGGCTGTACGAACAAACACAGCTGCTGGTGGGTCAGCCTCTTAGAAATCACCTGAGGCTCTTCGGGGACACTGCAGACAGGTGCAGCTCTGACAGACAGGCAGACGGGCAGACAGACAGACGTGTGCACGCCACTCCCCAGACTCATCATGGGAAGAGCCACTTGGCATTTTTGGCCCCCTGAACAAAACCCAGAGCAGTTTTAAAACTTGTTTGAGTTGCATCTCTACATTATATTCCAATACAGATATGTCTCGGACATTTTACATGTATGGTGCATTTTAATTTTCATAGCCACCCTATCAGGAAGGTGGACTTGCCTCCATTTTATGGAAGGAAGAAACAGGGGCTTTGGGAGGGTAAGTAAACTGCCCAAAGCAGTGCTATGATCAGCTTGTGGGGTCTTTCTTTTCTTTTTTATTTTTTTTAAATTTATTATTGTTCAATTACAGTTGTCCGCATTTTCCTCCCATTACTCCCCCCTGCCCTACTCGCCCCCCCCCCAACATTTGAATGCCATCTGTCTGATTTCAGAACGTTTTTCCCACTGGCATCCGTTCCAGTTCAAGAGGGGCCAGCAAAGACCCTTGTCTCCTTCACGTCGGGTGTGCTTTAATTAAGATAGGACCCAAGGTCGTATTTGTCACTAACTTTATAAACTGTGTTGAGAAGTTACGTAAAAACCTTGTATATAATACAGCTGTTGAATGGCACTCTTAAGTTGGAAACAAAGATATTTCCCTCTCTTCATTGAAAGTGGCTCACATTTTTAAAAACAAAATTAAATGTTTCATAACAGCTTCACTGGGATATAATTCGATGCCATACCGTTCTCCCACGGAAGGCACACAGTTCAGCGGATTTCAGTTTATTGGCAGCGGAGACAGTGCCATTGCTACAATTTATGAACATTCTATTTCCCCAACAAAATCCCATTAAAAAAATTTGGATTAATTTTTTTCAATTACACTTTATATTCAATATTATTTTGCATTAACTTCAAGTTCATAGCATAGTGGTGAGACAGTCATTTACACAGGGTTCTGGCTGATATTTCCAATACCCACCTGGCATCATACAAAGTAAAGCATAGGAATTACAGTCAGTAGTATTGGAAAAATTAAATTTTCAATCAGAGAAATTAAACAAAATGAAGAAAAAGAAGAGGATCTCTCATGATTTTACTGCTTCAACTGAACTTTTTCATTGTGGCCACACTGTCTTTACACACTAAAGATACAGAGCGACATAGTTAAAATCATCCTGTGCATGCTGTTTTATGTCTGCTTTCTTAAGGCGACATTTCCCATGTTGTTACTTTGTAGTTTTAATGGCCCATGGTATTCTCTCATGTTGATGTGCAATAATTTTGTAACTTACCATCTTTAGCTGAACCATTAGGTCTTCTTTCTATCATAAATAACGTTGCAGCGAACATCTTTGCACATAAAGCTTTATTTCCCTTGTTGAATATATTTCTTGGGGTTGTATTCCCAAGTGGGATTACTGGGTCAAACGGTATGAATATTTTATGTCCCTCTCTCCCTTCTTCCATGTTTATTGCCAAAAAGGTGGCACTGTTTTACAAAATTAAAAAAAAGGGCGCGCGCGCTCACACACACACACACACACACACACACACTATAAATTCATTTCATGTTACCAAGGTTTTGAGTTCATTATGTAAATCAGAGACGGGCAAATCTGTGAGGTCAAGCAGCATGCATTTCTTGAGAGCCAAGAAAGATTGTCCTTTATGTGTCCCACCTGGTGACTCAAATAACTTTACCATTTCCCTTAGAAAATTATTCCCATGGAAAATGATTCCCTCAACCTCCTGACCTTTTATTGGTTGCTGTCAGCCTGGGGCAGCACTTTGTTTCCAGCTGTTCTTAAAAGGCACTTCTCTGGCGTTTAACCCTTGGAAGGCTAACAGGGATGAACAGAGTGGGGGAGGGGGAGGGGGACTGGGGAGGAGTGAGGGGGGAAGGGAGAACACGCATTTTTGTGCCACCCCGCCTTCAGGTCAGCGTGAGCCAAGTGGTAGCTGAAATAAATTAGAATACCCCTGACATGTTCTGTTGGAAAACATCAAAAATGTATTCTTACACAGTTCTGTAGACTAGAAATCCAAAAGTCAAGGTGTTGGTAGGGCCGTACTCCCTTGGAAGGGCCTAGGGAAAGATCCTTCCTCGCCTCTTCCAGTTTCTGGCGGGCAGACAGTCCTTGGTGTTTGGTGGCTTTGGCAGCCCAATCCTAGGGTCTTCCTCTGTCTTCACACGGCCACCTTTCCGTGTGTGTTCACATTGTCTTCCTTCTGTGCAGGTCTCTGTCCCGATTTCCCTCTTCCCATAAGGACACAGATCATTAAATTAGGGTCCACCCTAGACCCAGTGTGACCTCATCTTATGTTGATGACATCTACAAAGACCCTGTGGCTGTAAACTTTTCCTGGAGTTAATTGTTAACTCAGGTGTAAACTTTTGATGGCATTAGCTGTGACCTCCTCCTGGGTTATTTGCATTTTATAATGTTCTCCTAGGAGACAAGAATTCCTTGAAGACCCTCAAAGAATGAAGCCTTAATGGAGGCATAGAAAGGCGGGGAGTGTTTGAGTGAATGGGGGGGGGGGGAGGCGGGGGGGGGGGGAGAGAGGTAGTTTTGTTTAAAATTCCTCACGTCCTAAATGTCTCTGTATTGCAGCATGAGGATTTTATGAATCATTGGTGATGCTCAGGCCCTAGGGGAGCTCAGGATGAAGTGCGCAGGGACTCATTTAAATATTGGATTTAGCTACAATAATTCTGAGCGAGCTAACTGAAATACCAAGTGTCAGGCCAGCGTGATTGTCATTTAATGGTTATTTGGGATTCTGGGGGTGGAACATTACCAGACGGAAGTGACACAACAGATCAGATGCTGCCTCAAGCCTCTTCAGCAGTAAGAGGTGACCCCGTGAGCCAGGTGTGGCTTTTGTGCTCTCACTTCCCCTTTTCCCCACCACGGCCCGGGTACACCCACCACCAGAACAGAAGCTGCTCCGGGCTGAGACTCCTCTGGCTGGTTCGGTGCTGGGAGCCTGGTCTGGAAGACAACAGGTGCTCAATAAATCGAGGTTGAGGGCTGCGCCTAAGATTTCTGTCCTGCACCGAAGTGAACCAAGACTCAGAGAAAGGCACGCAGCTGGAGACTGGTCTGTGCAGGCAGCTCCCGCGTGTGCTGAAAGCCCGCGCTTCCTCTCTGGCCCCCCCAGGCGCCTCCACAGGACAGGCCGAGCTTGCCCTCTGCTGCTGAGGGAGGGGCCTGAGTCAGGGCTTCGCTTGCCCTCCAGGTCCGAGAGCCCGGCCGGGCTGTCTCAGTGGCTGGGCGTGGGAGCTTTTCAGGGTCGAGTCCATGGCGGAAAGTGACCCCCCCCAACTGCTTGTCCCAGCACCTCCCACCTTCCTTTCTCAGAAATTAGGAAAGTGAGCTGTCACTTAAGAGAAAAGGGCTGACAGCATGTGTTGGCAGGGGTAAGATTCAAGTGTTCAAGCAAAAATTCAGATTTTGGAAAACCTCTGTCCACCATTGTGAGCTCGATGGCCTCCCAGTGCTCAAAGACTTTTCTGATGAAGTTGGTAGAGATGTTAACAAATGGGACTTGTTTGATCCTGTACAGTAATGAAATGTCAGCATTTGGGAGAGCCACACAACTCCGTGAACTAGTATTTCCCAAGTGGCCAATGCGCGATACTACAAAATCATGCACAGACAAAAGATTTATTTGAAGTGCAAGAGAGACCAGTGGACTTTCAGTGTGTAAAAGGCTCATTGATACACTTTTGGATTTTACATTGCAAATAACTTTTAAGAGACTATCACGTATTAACTTCTAGTGTATTGCCAAAGAAGAAAAATTATCTGCAATACCTTCATATACTCAAACCAAAATAATATAACAGGTAGACATTAAAAAGATTTGGAAAAGTAAAAAGCATTGCTTCTCTCCTCACTGAATTACTTATTTGGGAAAATAGTTATTATAAAAATGTTATTCATGTTTACATATGAGTTTATTATTTTTTAAATGAATTAAGGAATCTAAAAAGTTTCAGGGTTTTTTTTTTTAAAATGTTAAACATTGTTAGATGTAACACGTAAACAAAAGCTCTTGGGGTTCTCAGTTATTTCTGAGTGTAAGGATTACCCCATGTCCTCTCTTTCTGCTCAAAATTTGTGAACTGCCGGTCTAAGATATACAGAGAACTCCTAAAAATCAACAAGATACGACCCCCAAAGAAAAATTGGGCAAAGGATGCACTTAATTTACAGGAAAAGCCAACAGGCATATGAAGAATTGTTTGAACTCATTAGTAATCAGAAAAATGCAAATAAAACATGGCAGTGCTTTATATTTTTGATAAAAGGCAGAAAACCTAATAGTGACAAGTGTCATTGGGGGTGCAAGGATAGGGAAACCCTAATTTACTTTTGTCAGGAGTGAGAAAAGTACAGCCATCCTGGGATGAAGTAGTTATTTCAGTTGAACGTGCGTGGTACTTATGACCTAGCCATCCTCCTTTCGGGTATATGAACAAAAGAAACTCTCACGCATGTCATTTGACACGTGTGCAGGTGTCTGTGGTGGCAGGTAGCTTGAAGCTTTCCAGCAGCCATCGCTGCGAGTGGATTGGGAGCACGTGAATGCTGTGGGTGTATCACCAAGGGCTGCGGGAGCAGAGGAGGAAGCAGACGTGATCCGTAGCACAGTATCATCTATGCAGATTAAAAATGCAGTCATACGGAGCAGTTGGTGTTTTGCAAGAAAGAATAGAAGGATCTCCATTGTATTCGTTTCTGAGGGCTGTTTGGAAATACCACAAACTGGCTGGCTTAAAACAAAAGAAATGCCTTCTTTTGCAGTTCTGGAGGGCAGAACATGAGAGCAGTGTGGCAGAGCCGGTTCCTTCTGGAGGCGCTGAGGGAGCATCTGTTCCAGGCCTCTGTCCTGGCTTCGGGTGGGTGCTGGCAGCCCTTGTGCTCCGTGGCTTGTAGATGCACCACTCCCGCCTCTGCCTTCGTCTTCCTTCTTTGTGTGTCTGTCTGTCTCTCTCTCTCTGTCCCAATTTATCTCTTCTTCTAAGAATACCAGTCAGATCGGATTTAGGGCCCACCCTAATCCAGTGTGACCCGGTCATAACTTGGTTACATCTGCCAAGACCCTATTTCCAAACAAGGTCACGTTCTGGATATACATGAATTTTGGGGAGGAACTACTCAATCAAGTATGCCCATCCAACAGATGGGAACAGGTGGCTCTGCAGGGGAAAGGAGCAGGAATGTGCAGTGAAGATGAATGGGCGTAAATAAACAGGTAAACAGTGAACAGGAGAAGGGCTTTAACAGAGCCAGCGAGTGCGGCGCTCAGTCCCACAGAAGTGCTCCCCGAACCTGGCTCACACTCGGAGACAACAGCAACAACGGCACTCAAATGAAAAATAAACACAATGTCTCCTGAGAATTCCGAACCGTAATCTGGCCTTCACATGGTTTGGAACTAGAATTCACACCATCCAAAAGTTCCAAAAGACCTCGAGCTGAGAATTAATTGAGTTTCAAGTTTGGTCCTATCTCCTGCCACTTGGCTTAAGGAAATACAAATACTCTCTAGAGAAAAAACACTTTATTTAGGTCTCCAATAACTTCCACAATTTAAGTTTCTCAAGAATCAAGAGACAGAAAATAGTACATATAACTTCCACAGATATAAAGGGACAAATGGAATAAGACAAATTATAATCAATATTAAGGCAGCAAGGAAGAAAAAAATAACAAAGAAAAACTTGTAGAAAGAATAAAATGAATTCAAATATATCAACATTCACTATACATGAATAGGATAACCATACATATGATAACTTAAACTTGCCAGTTGAGAGATTGTCATCATGGATTACAAATAAATAAAACTCAGTGATACTCTTTTTACCTGAAGCATTAGGAAACTGAAAATTTGAAAATGTAGGATAGAAACAAGTTTATTAGCAGATAGTCCATGAGTGCCCATGTGTGGAGCTGTATTAGTATTAGGCAAAATATGCTTTAGGAAAAAACAAGGTTTATAGGGTTAAACCCAGAATGTAAGATAGTTCAGATTGAAAATTGATTAATACTCTTCTTTATGTTACACAGATTCCAGGAGAAAAAGCTTATGATCATTGCAGTAGGTGCAGGGAAGTTATACAACAAAAGTTAGCATCTATTCATCATAAGCATTCCTAGCAAACTAGGAGAACTTTTAAAACCTGGTAAAGGCAATTCTCAAAATAATCTACATCAAATCTCAAACTTATGATAAATCATTAGAAATACTTTAAAATGAGGAACAAGACCGGAATGCCTGCTCTAGGTGGATCCTTTAAACTTAGTATTGCAGTCCTAGAGAAAGCAGCAAACTATGTGAAAATGGAAGGTAAAGAATGCGGCTATTTGGACATGAATATTTCTATAAAAAACCTAAAGATCCGTAAATAAATTACTAAAATTAGTAGTAGTTTACGTGGATATAAAATAAATACAGAAAATAAAATTGCATTTCTATTCAGCCTTTAGAATGTATGATTCTCAAAAAGTGTTATTTAAAATGATATAAATGAGCTGCCTGGGAGATAAATCTGAAAACAGAATCCAAGACCTTTGTAGGCAAAAAGTGTGTGTGTATGTGTTTATGTTTATATTCATATGTTTATATTTTTATATATGTAACAGTTCATTTCGGTATTTAAGGAAGCCCTCAGTAAATGAAGACGTTTCATGGTTGTGGACGGCCTGATTGGCTGTCCTAAAGGAGCCAGTGTGCCCCCCGGCTGGGACCAGCAGCTGCCCCGGCTGGATTTTTCCTTGCGCTGTCGCAGACTGGCTCTGAAGTTTCCATGGATGACCAAGGGGCCGTGCGCAACCAAGGCGTCCCTGAAGAAAAACAACTGAGAAGAAAATTTTACCTGATACACAGATTGAAGATTGAAGGGGAAGCCCTTTGGCTGGCTTTTCCATGGGGGCAAAAACAAAAAGAGCCCGCCAACAGGCGCTCCCCTGGCCGCCCGTGGGGGTAAACCCTGCCCCGAAGCCGGGCTGGGCTGGGAGCCTCCAGCATGGTCTCCCGCCCTTAGGCTCCCCCGGGGGGATGGGCGCCGGTCTCTGGACCCCTGAATTCTTGGACAGACAAGGGTTTGAATTTCGGTTCTAAGCAACCCAGCTGTGGAACCTGTGTTACTTGACATTTCTGAGCCTCAGTTTGCCGGTTTGTAAAATTGGAATGATGCCCCCACGTTGGAATGCGTGGAACACACTCAGACCCGCAGCAGAGGGCTGAGGTGGTTGCTCGTTGCGCCATCTTACCTTCCCTTTGCCAAACCTTGACTAGAGCAGAGCGCTGTGCGCGTGCATTTGTGCCTGTCTGTGAGTCTGTTGACTACGTTTCTCTTCTATACTTTATATACTGCACATGCGTAGCATCGGATAATAATCATGGTGTCAGAAGGTATGTTTCTCAATTAAAGTTGTAAGTGGGTTCTCACTGTTTTAGACCACACACGCCCACACTCACATGGCGATGCCTTGACGCCTCCACCTTCCCCTTTCCTATATGTTGGTAGCAGTTTTTCTTGGCACCAGCCGGAAGCTGGGTCCTAGGTGGGCCCAGAACCTCAGCCTGACCCTGAGGCTGGCGCTTCGACTGCCCACTGGGCTGGGACTCCTCAGGCCACAAGGTGTTGAAGCTGAAAAAGACACTTGAGAGTTTCTCTTCCAACCCGCTCTTTTCACAAAGGAGACAACCTTTGCCTGCAGAGACCATACATCAGAGCTGAGGTTTAAAGGCTGCAAATCCTGATTTGGGTCTGCTGCCCTTTCTCTTGCTTGGGTGCCGAGGAGCCTGGCTTCCTGCCCTGGTTCCATTGCTGAGAGCCGAGCGAACCTCCCGCTCTGACTTCCTCTGATTAAATCCGAGTCCTTGAGCGTGGCCCGCTCCTGGGCGCAGGTGGAGTTATTATCAGGATTGATTACATGGCTGGGGACAGTGCCATGTAAGGAGAGTGCCGAGCCTTTCCTTAGGGTGTAAGGCCTCTTAGAAGACACTGTTAACATTATTATTTTTTAAACTACCTTGATCTGTCTGTAATCAGGGCCTCTTAGAATGATACTAAAAAAAGAGAGAAACGATTCAGAATTTAAATTGCAGTTCTTCTCGTCATTTCCAGGTCAGTATAAGAAATACTGAGTTTCCTATTGAAGGGCTCGTATAAGATATGAAATACCTGGGCAGCGGGAGCAATTTGCTGCTTAAATTGGAGCCTTGCAAATCAGTTTTCAGGAAGTGGAGCATGCATCTTCTCCTAAGCCAAAAAAAAAAAAAAAAAAAAAAAAAAATAGCCTTCCAAGTGGCATCTGGCCACTCACTGCACATCAGACCCGGAGAGGGTGCCTGCCTGCATGGCAGCTTGGTGCTCTGGTGAAAAAGAGAAACCTCGTGTGAAAAGCTGCAAATCTTCTGAGATGCGGGAGCCTGTATTTTCAAGACTTAGGAACTTAAGGAATTTAAGAAGGTGGAATTTCAGTCTGATTCAGTCCCTTTCTGAATCCCCGAGTGAAAATCCCATTCCTCCGGGTGACGCTTTCGTGCCATCTTGTTGGGCCCAGCGCCTGGGGAAGAGGAGGAGGTGAGGCCTCCAAGGACCCCAGTCTGGCTGCTCCTCTCTGCTTACATGGGGGATATTTCATAATACAAGAGACCAAAAGGAGCATAGTGGTTCCTTGCATCAGTCCTGCCTGCGTAGTGGAATTTTCTGGGATGCTTTTAAAAACCGTGGATGCATGGGCCCTACTCCCAGAGATTCTAATTCAGTTGATCCAAGGTGGAGCTCAGTACTTGTCATCTTTAAAAGGTCCCCAGATAATTCTAATGGGCAGCCACAGTTGGAACCCTGGATTCTCACAGAGGAGCCATAAAATGATTACCTGAGAAAAGTGAGAAAAAGCACACCCGGAGCAGGACCTGGAACCTGCGTGCCCAAGCATGGCGCTTCCCTCCCCTCGCCGCCTCTGGTGTCCTCTGTCTGTCCCCTGCCCCACGGTCCCATCGTTTCCATTCCTTGTCCTCTTCAAGTTCCCGATGAGATCCTTTAAGCAAAACCTTTGCAAATCCCATCTAAGTACCTGTTGTTCTCGTGTGGGTAGACGCCTGTGCAGGGTGGGTTTCATACCTTCGTGGGGGGCAGGTGGTTTGGCTGGGAAGCGTGAACTCTAGGATTTCTGGCAGGGTGTAGGAGCTCGTCCTTCGCCCATGAGGGCAGCATCTTGGAGCATTCACTGTCATTGTAACTCGGGTGTTCACGCTGTCCCAGGCTGGAGGTGGGTGGCCTGGGGACTCACCCTGAAGGTGAGCAGATGCCCCGCACAGGAGGGGTGGGCAGCAGGAGTCTTGTTTGGTGGAGGCAGAACCAGTGGTGGCTAGGAGGGCCCCACCCCCAAGCCCAGCCACCCTTCTCTTGCGACCCTCAGGCCCTTGGGCTGTGCGGCGACTGTGTGTGTGGGTACCTGGGGGAGGCGGCCTGCGCAGAGTGCCCTTCCTTGGCCGCCTGAGAGGGCCACCTGAGAAGCCCACCTGAGCCAGAGTTTGGGAAGGTCTTATTTCATTACGCCTGCCCTTAGGAAGCAGAAGTGGGCAAGGCGTGGGTGGTGGCTTCTTGGGCTGTTTAGAGTGCTGCAGCAGGTTGAATTGGGCCATTTTCAGGCTTGTCCTGAGAAGTCAGTGTCTAAGCCATGTACCTGCAGGGACCCAGGGGGACCTTAACCAGCTGCTTCCAACAGCTCGGGGGCTTCTCGAAGCAGCCGGCTGCCACCGCAGGCCCTCAGGTGCTCTTCTCTTCAGGTGCTAGTTCCGGGGCCCTTCTTGGAATTGTTCATTTCTCTCTCCTTTGTTATAAGTATCATGTTAAACATATTCATTTGATGAGTTGCTTGTCTTGGTAGTGAACTGGCTTTGGCTTTGACTCTGCCTTTTATTTCCCTTTGAAATTGTGGAGGATTAAAAAAAGAAAAAACTTAACGAACCTTGGAAATCTGTTTGAAATGAGCTTAATGTTTTATTTAAGGTGAGCTTTAATTGACCGTAGAAATGAAAAGTTCTTCACCAAAGGGGGATATTGGAAAGACATACATCAATGATTTTATCTCCTTATTACTGTTTGTATTGCAATTAAACTCTTCCAAATGGAGAAACTGGGTGTAGGAGAAAAATTACGGGCCACTTCTGAGATTAACACCCCTAGTATGGTACCTCTAGACATGGCGTGAGCTTTTCATCAATACTCTGCCAATAGAAGTCTGCTGGCCTCCAGGCTAGAGAGTAATTCGATCTTGGAGTGACTTTAATCAATGTGCTTCTGTTAAGCAAATATTTCCAATTTTTCAGCAAGTTTGTTTGCTGTGTAAATTTCTTTTCTCTGCCAATGTGCTGAGCTGGCACCATTAATTTCCACAGGTGGGGCCTGGGCTATCGGCTTCCCCGGGCTACTTCGTGGTGTGCTGGGGGCTGCAAGGGTAGGGTTTCACGAGCCATTCCAGCCAGCTGCCGAGCACCTGGGGCAACGTTTGCAGTGACTCAGGGTGACCACCCTCTAGTACCGAGCGCCCCCCACGTTGCTGAGGAAGGTTCAGTTGTCTGAGGTTTACTTTGGATGCATTTTTAATCTCAGTGGTTGGTATAGACAGGAAGGGTGGGCCAGGAAGAAAATGTCTGAGAGCCACAGATGGTCCAGCTCGGGGGAGCTCTCTGGACCGATCTCCCCCATAGATACCGCTGGTGGCGGTGGCCGAGATTATCAGAGGTCTGTTCTTAAGGCAGCAACTTAGGCAGAACACTAGGATTCTGTGTGCTGTATTTCAGGTTATAGAAATTACTGAAATTGCTAAGGGCGAAGCGTTGCTTTAATGCATTTTTAAAATCTACTTTTAGCCCTCAGCAGGCAGAGAAAAATTCCTTTTGAGTCTGTCTCTAAATTTATGTTGTAAGGAGACTAGTGGAAAGCAAAGTGCAAGTTCCATAGCGTGACCAGGACAGAGCAACGCCTGTGCGCGCGCATCCCCCACCCCGGCCCCGCGTAGCACCCCTGCGCAGAGTCGTGCGTGGCCGGAGAGCCGGCCTGACCGCACTGGGCTCTCTGCCGTCAGCTCCGTCTCTTCCTGATAATCTTTCTGGTGGCAGGAGAGTTATCCACTCTCTTCAGTCTGCGACATTCTCCTCTTTAGTCGCCCTTCTTCAAATTTTGCCCGTCTTCAGGGCTCGGCCCAAATGCTGGCCTCGGTAGGCTTTTTGGGCTTGGTACCTCCATGGAAATCAGCTGCTGTAAGTATATTCAAAGAGCTGATGGAAAGCAGGAGAATGGGAGCTTATTAAAGAGAGAATACCAATAAAAAATAGAACTTGTAAGAACCAAATTAAAAAAATTTGAAATCATAGAAATTATCTTCTCTAACCATAATGGAATGAAACTAGGACTAAATAATAGAGGAAAACTGTAAAATTTAAACAATGTGGAAATTAAATAACATACTCTTAAGCAACCAGTGGGTCAAAGAAGAAACCACAAATGAAATTAGAAAATACTTGGAGGTGAATGGAATGAAACACAGCGTAAGAAAATTTAAATTAAAAACTTTTCCCTAGGACTCCAATATGCAGCCAGAACTCAAGTCCGTTGAACCAGGAGATCAGGGACAGGTCTGTGGCAGGCTCTGCTCACTCCGGTGTTCTCTCAGCAAGCCAGGCCCTAGCTTCCTACACACCTCTGTGTACCTCTTTTTGAAGTATCTTCAAAAACCTACCAGAAACTCTGTCTTTCAGTATCTTCTGAACTGCGTCGGGGAGCGAGTCCCACACATCGATTGGCTTCTCTCTCAGTGCAGGGCTTCCAGGCGCCAGGGTGCCGGCGGGCTCTTCCCGTGCGGTCTGTCTCCGCCCCCGAGGGAGCCGGAGTGCACGCGGGACCTTGTGGAGTCAGGAGGGTGAGGGAGAAGGGAACTCACAGTCTTGAATTATATGCATGTACTGATGGTTAACTGAAGCAAAATAGACAAAAGGTTATTGCAAGTACAGCATGGGTGTAGTAAACTGAAAAATTCTCAGGAGGTGAATAAGGAAGCCAAATGTGCCCAAAGGGATGTTTCCCTTCTAGGCTGGTTCCTTTTTGTTATTTTGTTCAGTAACTTTTAAAATTGGGGCACAATTACCGACAGCAAAATAAACGGTTTGATGGGTTTTGTCTAATGTGTTCAACCTCCATGTAACCAATCAAGATACAGAGTATTTCCATTACCCGAGACCAGGATTTCTCAACCTGTAGGCTGTGGACATGTGGGGCCGGATCATTCTTGGTGGGGGGGCTGTACAGTGTGCACAGTAGCCTTGCTAACAGCATCTGTGTGCTAGATGCTAGAGGCATGACAACCAAAATGTGTCCAGGTGTTGCCAAATCACCCACCAGTTAGAACCACTGTCATTAGGATACTCCTTTCTGGCTCTTTTCAATCAGTCCCTTTCCTCCCAGAGGTAACTACTTGTTATTTCTCTCTCTGTATATTAGTTTTGCCTGTGCTTGAAGTGTGCACATGGTATGTATCCTTTTGTGTCTGGCATCTTTTGCTCAGTATAATGTCCATCAGATTCATCTTGGTCATTGTGCATTATCAGCTCTCTGTATCAGTGTACCGCAAGCTCTCTGTTCTCTTGCTGGATGGACATTTGGGTTGTTTCCAGTTCTTGGCTATATGAACAACACAGCTTGAAACAGTCTTGCACAGGTCTTCGTGTAAACATATGTTTTCATTTCTCCCGGATAAATACCCAAGTCATATGCTAGGTGAATGTTTAACTTTATGAGAATCTGCCAAACAGTTTTCCAAAGGCGGTTCTGTCGTTTCGTCTTCCTGCCAGCCGTGCACTCAGATAACTCAGGCGCGCCCCATTTTCCCCAGCACTTGGTGTCATCTGTCGTTTTAGCGTCAGCCATTCTAGTGGGTGTGCAGGTGTCCTCGTGGCTCTCGCCTGCATTTCCCTGACGGCTAATGACAGTGTCTTCTAATGTGAATATTTGCAGTGCACATATCTGACAAAAGGATTAGCCTTTAGACTAAAGAACTCTCAAAAATCAATAATCAAAAGACAAACAGCACAGGGAAACCAGGCAAAAGGGCCGAACAGTTTATAAAAGGTGATGATATGCACATTCTCTCTTTGTTCTCTATCTTTTTTGACTCACGCTGTCACTTCTGCGTTGGACATTGCTGGTTGTTTAATGCCCATGTTCAGTGTGTGTCAAGCACGTTGCTAAGCACTTGACGATGTTACCCTCACTTATTCCTCAATAATAATCTCTTTAATTCTCAGAGCAACCTTTAAATATATCATTATCCCCATTTTACGGAGGAGAAGACAGACAAAGTGAGGCTAGGTCACTTGCTAGAAGTCGCAGCTGGTCCGTGGAGGACCCAGATTCCAGCCCAGGCAGCCTGTCCGAACTGATATGTGTGCTTCTAGGCTACAGGCTACAGGCTACAAGGAATGCCAGCCTCTGTGCTGCAGTCTTTCAGAGTAAATTTTCAAAACTGTATACGCACAGGAACATCTAGGTTTTGAGACCTAGAATGCAGAGTCTGTATTTTTCTTTTTATCGCTGTCTATGCCGATTGCTGTTATGCAGATTTTCATAGTGGTACCTGGGAGATGGGACTTTAATGCCCCCAGTAAGAGGTGTTTTTCAAGCCCCTTCTAACTGTGATGCTTCTTATGGTACAGAGAAAGATTTTATTGTCTTTTAGGGAAAAAAGAAAAAAGGCAGAGACCCTGTGGTCTGAGGGTTGCCTGGAAAAGATTTGTCCACTCGACTCAAAACATTTTCCACTGTGGCGTTTCCCAGTATCCCTGTAAATACCTCTCCCGCCTCCCACTGTGTCAGCAGTGAGTGCGCCTGAAGCGGCCTTTGTGCAGCCACATCTTGGCTCACCTGGGCTGGCCGCCTTCCTTTTCCATACACATTGCACAGGTGATGTGAGGAACATTTTATTTGAAACTACTGGAACTTTCCTAATATTGACAGAAAAAAGATTTTATGAGTAAGACCTTTTATTTTCCCCAGTATTCTTATACTTTTGAATTGACCTCATTTTAATATGGCGGTATTTAAATTTGCGCTTGTATTTGTGTATAATCACAAACTAGCATTCATATAAATGCAGGGAATGGTATTCATGCCACAGAAAAGAGAACTAGGAGTTACCTGGGCTTGAAGCCTGGCCTGTTTTCCAATAGCTGATTGGAAAACCACGGATGCTGAGCTTTGTTCTCCGGACAGACTACCCAGCTGGGCCTTAGAGTTAACACCTGCGTAAGGCATGAAATTAAATGGAAGACTTGCTATGAATATTACTAATGTTCTTAGAGTGTCTGGCACATTCCTGCCGCTCCAAAATGTTTGTCAAATAAATAAATGAATGACTGAATGTTCAGGTAAAATCCTGTTTATCTTTTAAGGCTAATTTTAATTCCCACTTTCTCCAAGAAGGCATTTGGTGTCTTCCCTACCAGCCTTGCCACCTTGTTGGGTGTGAACTCCACCCCAGCGCTGCATCTGTTGGGATGATGGCGACTTCAGTGTATCTGCTGGTCACTGTGCCAAGTGCTCTGACTATATTATTCCAGTCCTCACAAAAGAGCGTGAAAATTCTTTCTGTTTTATAGGCAAAGCAACAGGCTTGGGGAGTTGCTGCTCTTTATTTAAGGCTAGCAGTTGGCGAGTTCAGTGTCCCCAAGCTCTGGTCGGTATGCTTCCAGAAATCAGGAGAACCTTGGGGCTTTTGCGTGGGGTGTTCGGGACGACATGCGTACTAGGCCGCGGACTCCTGGAGGACGGGTGCTTTGCTGTTGCCTCCCCGCTCCAGTTCCCGCTGCCCGCCGCTCTTGCCCAGTCCTCTGAGCGGGCGGGGTATGGGGAAGAGGGCCCTGAGGGGACGGGAGACTATCATTTGGTCTGTATGTGTGGTACATGCCTGTGATTTGGGAAAGGCAACTTTTCCGTTTTAGCTTCATGTAGAATCCACACTTCCTGTGCCCCGTGCAGCCGGGCATAGAGCCAAGGGGGCACTGGGTTCCAGTTTTTCCTTCTGAGGAGACTTCCAGTAATGGAATCTGACTTGCTCTTCTCCCATAAGATAAGTAGCACACTTGAAGGGGAACAGATGAAGAGTTAGAAGAAGTCTTCAGAAATCTCGACTCCTCGTCCTGGACCCTGAGGCATTTGCAGGTCGTCAGTGGGCCTTCTGACTGGGGGCTGCTGGGGCCTTGTGGGGCGGAGCTCCTCTCCCTGTAGAGACCCAGTTTCATCAAGGAAGCCTCGCTGGCCACAGGCCCTCAGCCTGACTACTAGCCGATGCCGAGAGAAGGCAGTGGGGCACAGACAGGGCCTTCTTATTTCTCCTTCATCCTAGAAAGATGACGACCATGTGCCCTGCTCCTGTAGGTGGGGACAGTTAGGAGGTCTTCCACTTGGCTGGCCAGAGAGATGCTCTCCCACAGTTGGTGTTGCTGAGCAGGGGGCGGTCTGGTTGGGGGGCTTGGCTGGGCCGAGAGGGCAGCCCCAGCAGGGCCTGGTTGCAGAGCCAGGAGCTTCGGTTAACGAGGGACCCGTAGGGGCCGGGTGCGTCATTTGGAAATGAAGCTGAGGAGGGGGCTGGCTTCCTGAAGCAGGGGCCTCACATCTGTCATAGGACCAACTCATGAGGCTCTGTCCCTCCCTCAGGCAACACCAAAGGCATCAGCGCAGGAGACGGCATTGCTGTCATCGATGGCTGCTCGCCGAGGGAAGCGGGAAGGCCCCCGGAACCTGGGCTGTGGTGGGAGGGAGAGCGGAGGTGAGAGGCCAGGCTGGAGCCAGAGGCAGCAGCACGCCAGGCCACTGGGTGTCAGGAAGTCGGGCTGCGGACGACGCAGAGGGGAGGCAGGAGGACCCTGGGAAAGACTGACAAGGCAGCCAGGGATTCGGAAGAAGTTCTGAGTGGAAAATATCCCAGAGAAGGACTCGAAATCAACCTCTCTGTCCCAGTGAGGAGGACAGAACACAGCCTCTCGGAGGCTCTGATGGAGCCCATGAGTGAGAAAGAGAAAGTTGGCTGGGGTGAGGGGCAGGTCTTTGAACTTCGTAGTTCTGTCTTCAGGATTCTGAAGCATGCTCAAGTCTGATGAACACGTTCATTGGATGGGCCTGAATTAAGAAAGAAAAAGCAGAAGCATTTTTAACTGTTCAGCTGCCCTGACAACTCCTTTGAACACTGGGCAGAAACCATTCACGTGTCAGGACCACTCGTAAGTGGCAACTTAAGGGTTTCATCCAAACAAAGGAATGAAAGCTTTTGCCCCTTTAAGATGCCAGCTTTTCCCTAGTTTCATGTGAAATTTGCTTTCTCAACCCTATTCTCTGGGCCGAGGGGATAAATTCCTCATATGTTTGTGCATGAACAGTCTTGTCCCCATTCCAACAGGGCTCGGTAATGGCAGTGCTTCAGCGAGCTGGTTCCAAGGACCGCACAGCACTCAAGCTTCGTTCTGTCCTGTCCCTGGTGCAGAAGGACAGTCACGGATGGCGCAGTTTTGTACTAGAGGGAGATTCCCTTTGCAAAAGGGAATGGAGCCTCCAGCTGTTCAAGTATCTAACTCCTAAATCTACATTTTCTATTTCTTCACTGAAAATATCCTCATCAGCCAAAACCTTAAGACTTGAGCCCACATCTTTATGTAACTCATAGCAAATAGGGAAGAGATTTGTGAGAGAGACTGTTAGCTCCGAAAGCCTGCCTTGGGGATGGCCACTTCTCTCGGTCACGGGCTCGTGAGGAGGGGCTGTTCCTCCCTGGCCTGGGCCAGGCCCTTTTGCAGTGGATGGACTGCCCTCCCGCCCCGCCTCTCCACGCGTTGCCTGGGAAGCCCCCGGGGGCCGGGGTGACTTGTCGTCAGATCCACTGCCCACCTGTGCGGCCGGCGCATCGCGACTACTCAGTACGTGCTAGTGGAATGAAAATGCTTTGAAAATTCCACAAATTTTAGGCTTGAAGCTCCGGCTCCCTGCTTCGGAGCACACACATTCTTCCGTACAAAGCACTAGTGTGAGGAGCGGCCGGGGCCCTGACTGTGGCCCATGGCGTTGGCAAGCCCGACGCTGGAGGTGTCTCTGAGGACCCCCACGCAGAGGGAGGCCAGCCAGGGGCAGTCCCGCAGGGAAGTGCTCTTGGGGAAGACGGCCGTGCGGAGGGATGTGGGGGAGCCCTGCCCTCGCCCAGCCTGGCCTCTGCGAGACTTTGCTGGGAGCACACGCTCCCTGCGCCGTGGAGGCAGCCCTGATTCCTGACAGCCGCCCCAGGGGACGGGGAGGGGGCGGTGCTGAGGGGCCTCTTGGATCAGTTCGGATTCTACTTTCCTTAAAAGAAGTTTGGAGGACACGCTTCATTTCCTTAAGCATCACAGCTGAATCAGCCTCATTTTGGAGGAAGACGTATTGGGGCCAATCTCAGTTGGTGGACAAAGGAACAGAGTGCCTTTGTCTGTTCATGGAACAGTTAAGCCCTTTCAGGCTCTGACACTTTCTTGCTCACACTTCCTAGGACTGAGACCCCATCTGTGAACCCTTGCAGAGACCCTGGTTTGGGAAGGGCCATGCCCCAGGAGCTTAGGGGACCTCAAAGTTTAAGTGTGAACAGACACATGATATGTGAAGTGTCTGTTTCTTTGAGATCTCTTTTCTGGGGATAGTGTAGCTTCTGGTGTGTGTGAACTAGAGGACGCGAGCTGGGTGCTTGGAGCCAGAGGGGAGGGAGAAGCCACTGGCTGGATTCGGGGGTTAATGAGGTGAGGCTGTCAGAATCTGACTGATGTGCACAACCTTGGCCTCCGCAGGGCCACCGGAGAGCCTGTCCTGAGAAGCTCAGGCAGGTGACAGGGTGGGAAGTACTTTTGAGATGTTAGAGCCAACGGGGAAGCAGGAGCAAGCAGGAGGGCCCTTATCGCGCACTTGTGCCTTTGCCCCCCAGTCCTGCATGTTTGCGTTTCTCAGGTTCTCTTTTCCAAACCATTGGCAGGCTGCGCTCTCCCTCTTTCCCGCATTTAGACATGCCTTCAATGGTGGCTGTCGCATTGCCTGCTCTGCAGTGTGGAGTGGGCAGGGCCTCTGTCCTCCAGCAGATGCGTCCGCGCTGTCTTCCAGATACACATCGCCAGGAATTTTTCGAGTCCCATAATGAATGAGTGCTAATTAGTATAACAGATACACATAGTATTTGGGTGAGTTTGTATCATCATTATTTACTGAGGCATCTCTCCAATTAGTCCTGTTTTTATTTATTTTTTTTCTTTTATGATTTTGAGAATTTCTCTGCTTTAAGCAAACCCCTTTAGTTTGGAGAGGAGCGAATTACCTGGTATTTAATCTTTAGTTGGAGTTGTGGAGTAGAACTCAGTCAATGTATTATCCAACTGCTTCATAATCATACAGGAATGCATTTTTTGGTGTACATTAATATTATTTTACTTTCTTTTCAAGTATCCATTTCAAGTATTGCTAGGCCTATGTTATTTAGAGAAAGCAGGTTGTGAGAAGAGCTAGGAGATAGTTCATAGCCTTCCTTCTGGTTTCTTTTCCTTTGTCACTTTTGGCGAGCTCTTTAGTTGTTCTAAGTTTTAGTTCTCCATTTTTGAAGTGAGACAAGCAATCCACCTCTTCTCCCTCAATTTAATGATTTAATTTGGAGACTTATGCACACATGTACACACATACACAACAAAACTGTGCCGAGGTTCCTCTGTTACCATTGAAACCACAGTTCAACCTCTGGTAGGTTTCTGTGTCTGCGAGGCCTGATGTTTTTTTCTCCATGACTGATGCCAAGGAAAAGAAGGGGGGTTTCTTAATAGTGATGAATTACGGCGCAGGACCCCCTGGGGCCCTGACTGCACACATGCTCATTTTTCTCTGTGGCGTGTATATGGACACATTCTGACCTTCTGTATTTGGCCCCTGCTATGGTCTTACCATCGGCTGCTTGTGCTTTTGGCTTCCGCATCAGGACCAGAACCATCCAACATGAACTCCAGAAATAAACATTTGCCGTGACCTCCAAGAGCATGTGCGGTTTGCCCCATGCGTGCCTCCCCAGCCTCAGTTCTCCCAGCGCGCGCTGAGCTCCTGGTATCTGGCCATCCGAACGCCCTGTTCCCTCCCTTCACTCACTGCTCCTGCAGTCCTTCCACCTAGAACACCATGGTCCTCTCCTCTCGCCCATTTCAACCAAGTAATTCTTCCTCCTCTTTCAGACTTCAGCTCCTTTGTTTTAGAGAAGCCCCACAGCTAGAGCAGGGCTTTAGGCCCCCACAGTGTATATACTGCTCTTTTAAAACACCCACGAGGGACATTTTATAGAGTTACTCGTATTCCCCATTGGGTGGCGGCTCACTATTATATTCTAATGTTGAGCACATGCTAGATGCTCAGTAAGTATTTGTTGAATGAGTGCGTGCATGGGTTGTTCCCAGTCTGCCTGTGGAGAGGACACACCTGCACTTGCCACGATTCCCAATGCCGCCTTTGCAGAGCACCAGCTCCGCTGGGGACAGGCAGCGTGGCCCCTGCCCGTCGAGGAGCGCGCCTGTGGCGCCGCGGTCGGGGCAGGGCCTGGGCGTCCTTTGTCTCGGACAGGCCCCCAGCAGAGTCACGCAGCGGTCAGTTTGCCTTCTGGCCCGCTGGCCTGCTTGGGCCCCCGGCCCCTGGGTGCCCTCGGTGCTCAGGTCTCCTTTTGTATCTTCCCCGGCCCCTGTGCCCGCACCCCTGCCCTCCTCTGTCTTTGGCAGCCTTTCCCTGCCCTGTCTGCAGGGCCTCAGGAGGCCTCCTGTCCCTGAGCTCCTCTTAGGGGCATCTGTGCCCTACCCTGGACTGCTCATTCTGCCCTACTCCAATCCTTGGCTTCAACTGCTGCCTGCAACTGCCACCAGAATGTTCTGTCCTTAACATTCTAAGGGGGTTGGGGCCCTGGCTCTCTGGCCACGGGGCCCCCCAGACCTGGAGCACAGGGGCCAAGCTTTCTGCCCCTGCGTGGGCTCAGCCTTCAGCATGCAGCAGCCACACGGAGCACAGAGTGGCGTGAATTTTTAACCAAACCACCCTCGCCTCATCAAGGCGGTCCTGGCTGCCTGCTCGACCCCGCCGTTTCAGGTTCACAGCCTGACTGAACCCTGCCGCCTTAGCTGAGAAGAACCCTCATGTGGGTACATTGGCAGTCCAGGCTGAAGGAAGCTGGGGGCCAGCAGACTTCTGCCACCTCCGTCAGTCCGGACCTCAAGGCACCTCGGACCCCCACCTGCCGCTGCTCGGTTGCATCCGCCCCAGGGCAGCACCTGTTCCAGTGCTGCTGCTGCTTGCGCTTCTCGGCCCTCGTGGCTGGGCCACGTGTTGGAGGAGGGCAGGTGGTGCTCAGCTCAGAGGGGTAGTGCAGAGGTGTTGCGCACAGTGGCTTCTGCTGGAGGTGCAAAGGCCTTCAGCTCTAAGGAATAAGAGCTTGGGTCCCCCACCCTCGCCACGTGCCTACCAATTTTTTCTGGCTCTTACTCCTCCATCCTCGATGCACAGTCTGTCCGTTTTCCTCAGTTACTGCTATAGGTGGAATCAGACCCAGTCAGGTAGCTCCCAGCCCACTTCCTAATCTGGGGCGGGTCCTTTGGCAGTGCTGGAAGACGCTCTCTCAGACCCGTGTTGCTTCTGCTCTGATTCAGGTGGGTGGAAAGTTAGTCTTCTTCCTAAGTCGCTACCTGAGTTTTTTGTGTTTTTGGCTTTTGTATGGAATTCCACAGGTAGGGATCTCTTGGCATGTCATGTCCTCCAGTCCCTCGCTATCCTTGGGCTCTTGTTTACTGGGACTTTCAGGACCATTAGGGAGGCCGGGAGCTGAGCAGGGCTGGTTGGGTTCGAGTCCCTTTGTGGGTGCTGCAAGGACATCGGCTTTGCAGCAGAGAGGAGGGTCAGGGTGGGTGGATCCCAGCTCCCTGACTGGGTAGTCCTGCAGGATAGGGAGTAGGCTCCGTCCCTACCTTCTTTAAAGAAGGGAGAGCAGCATTATTATGTGTGGTTGAAAAATGCAGCACTTTTGGTGGTTTTCACTAAATTAACTCTCTAACTTGGCAGAGCTTTCTAAATGTCACTAAGTTTACTAAGAGATTGCTTCTGTGTGTGTGTGTGTGTGTGTGTCTATGTACGTGCATATGTTCAACTTCACCTGTTTGGGAATTTGATAGAAAAATGGGAGAGTATGCCTTCGCCATTTAAAAGAGAAGTTCTGGGGTACCTGATCAAATCATTTTCTTGAACCGTAATTTGTTAGTGCTTCTTCTGGGGAGGAGCTCAAAGAGGATGAGGGTAGGAGGGACTTTATTGCCTCTTCATAGCTTTGCAGTTGACAAAGAAGATGGCACCCAGGGGTGTTATTCCTTGGCTTGCTCACAGGGGGCAGTACGACTCCAATCTGGTGAGTCAGTCCTTTTATTGGAGTGGCCTTTTCCAGGGATACTTCTCCTATTGTGACCATGAGAAATGGCAGCCTATGCAATGAGACTGCTCTGGTTGCTCTACTTCTATAATGTCTGACTGTCGTTGGCTTTTAAGTGAAGGACTTGCGTATTATGGACTTGTTTGCTTGACAGCTGAATGTTGTATGATTTGGGATAAGCCAACTGGGCTGACAGAACATACCTCAGCCTCTGGGTGGATGCTTGAGTTACCAGGTGTGTGTACCCTGGGAAAACAGCCCTGGGTCTCTGACCACAGGGTATGAAGAAAACACAGCCTATGTAAAAACATGATTTTGCTCTAGAAAAATGTGTTTATAACTGCGTGTCTCCAAAAGGAGCCTGTGATAGCCTACGGAGGCCCGCGTTCCAGGCAGGGCCCGAGGCAGAACTGCAGCGGGAAGTGAGCCTTAACGGAAGAGCTTCACGTCCGCCCAGCCAGACACCCTCGGCTTCTCTGTCAGACTTGGGAAAGCCTTGTTTAATGTCCTTTATTTTTCACTCACAGCCCCTTGTTCATTGGACTGTTTACTTTTTAAGATCCCCACCAAACTCCAGCTGGTGCTGTTTATGCAAGGGAAGAGGCCTGTGATAGGCACAGCTGGCGAAGAGATTTTGCTGCTCAGCTGTTCTTTTACTCCCTTTCTCCCAGCACCACGGATGCTACAGACAGGAGTGAAGAGAAGTCTGAAGGCCAGGTGCCTCCTCGGAACTCGGAACTTGCAGGCGAGTCTTCGCATTTGAATGGAGATGGGTGACAGGACGCAGGACTTCCAGCCTTAAAAGACTGCAGGCGGCTTCGGAACCGCAGCCTGTCCTTTAAGTGCCCACTTGATCCTCTTTCAGCCAGTGCTCATTGTGTTTTCTTGCCCAACTGAAAAAACACAAGGAGAATGCAGGTGTTCATGATCAGAATGTGGGTTCTTATTGGGGAGGGATCAGAGAAGTCATTCCATCCGATACCCCATTTTTCACGGACTGATCTGCAGCCTGGGCACCCCCATGCCATACGTGTGTCTTATGCGTGACCCACAGTGGTCTACAGGGAACGTGAAGGGAAAGCGCCTCATTGTGAGGGACAGTTTCTTCCCTTCATGACCAGGGATATGCGGGGCTAGGATCAGAACTCTGCACTTCTAAAGCTCATTCTGTTGAAAAAGAAGAAGAAACAGGAGAAAAGTTAAAAATGAAACTTGAGTTTGTATTTTCTCTGTGAGTGAATTTTCCTACCTGGGCCATGAGGCAGAGTCTGCGCCGTAGCCACACTTCTGATTCTCTCAGGCTCCACAGAACTGTGTTCTGTATTGGGGGTGGGGGTGGGTGGTGGCCGGGCCCTGGAGGCCGAGGCAGCCATTCAGGCACCTGACGTTGGATGGAAAGTGGTTGTTGAGTGTTCTCTGTGGGAGAGGCTGCTCACGCGATGTTGTGGGAGGAACACACTGTTGAAAGGAAGGTCATTTGATGATGAAACTGGACATCCGTTTCCACTAGGAGAGGCTTGTAAAATGCTCACGATGCCCTTTCATGAGGAATGCTGGAATTCGAGAGGGAGGATTACCTGACAGCCATACAAGTACGAGGGCAGGGGGAAATGGTATGTGGGCATGAGAGCTGGGTGGGGGCGTAGGAGAGACCTCATAGGGTGGACTCGGCGGGAGTGTGGGAGGACGGATGGCAGATGCTGTGCCAAGGAGGATTCGGAGAGGGATGTCTGATGTCTTTGTATCCAGAGGCCAGGGTTTCTCAGAGAAGGTCTCATTACACTTTTAAGTGATCTGGGCCTCAGTCTGAGCATCACACACATCGCTCTCAGAGGTGCTGGATAGCAGCCACCTCTCCCCTTACTTCGTAGGGTTGTTATGAAGATTAGACATACCAGCATATATCAAGCACTTTGATCTAGAGCTGGGATCTAAAATTCCATGAATGAGTCGTTTGAAACTCAGAATCAAGGATGATTACCTTTCTAGGATAATCTACGAAAACGTTCCTAATTGATAATGTTACTGGACTGTGGCGCCAGTAGTAGAATAAAACTTAACCATCCATCCATTATATGGGTGTGCTTGAGGTTGCCCTTTGCTGCCGTGGGAACATTTGTGAATCCTGTGGACGGTAGAGTCTCCAACTGCCTCCAGTAGGTTTGGGATGATGCTGGGCTGGCCCCTGGGCAGGGACACGGAGACTTTGCAGCCATCAGCCCGGGGGAGAGGCCAGGTCCCCGGATTGTGTGCATGATAGTTCACTTCTGTGACTCAGAGTTGCCCCAGTCAGTTCACCTGTGCTGGACAGACAGCGCTGGGCTCCAGGGCGTAAGACACAGGCTGGGCCTGCCAGCTGTTGACAGTCTTATTAGAAGAGATGGCTACTTAAAAAATTTATATGACTAAAAAGATAGAAAGGAAAAGTGCTCAAGGAGCAGGAAAACAGAGGAGAGAGAGTTTGACTCTACCTGGGCCACTTGGAGGGGGTGGTACCCCGGCTGGGTTCTGAAGTATCAGTAGGAGCTGGATGGTCGAGCAAGCGTGGAATCAAATCGAGATCTGTTCAGAGGTAAAACTGGCAGACGGTGTTTGGTGACTGCTGACCGATTGTGAGGGAGGGGGATTGCCAGGCAGTCGCTGCCACATTTCCAGTTTGAGATTTGGAGCGAATGGCGAGAGAGAGGCTCCCCCTAGGCCAGCAGTTGTGAACCGGCGTGCCGCAGGAATTTTTAAAACATGCAACACCTGACCGTTAGTCAGGGCACTGACCTCTTCCCTTAGTGTGTCAAATAAAAAAATGACAAGAGCCACCACAGTAGCCTTCCCATGTGAATGAGTCAAAATTTTACCTATTTTTTTCAGATCAGCAAAAAATCTATTTCTTGGTGTGCCGCAGATTTTAGCAGTTAGTTAATGTGTGCCGCGACATGAAGAGGCTGAAGCCCACTGCGCCAGGCAGTGCGTGCATCCTGGGGGTGAGGCATGGGAGAGCCAGGCGCACAGTAGGACCCCAGTGAACGTTAGTCCGCCGCCCTTTCTCCTTGGAGGCATGAGTTCCACACTTCTCATTGTTTGGAAATAAAATGACACATGGATTTATGAAATGGTCGAGATTTCTGTTGAAATTTGGTTGGATTGTATCTGAGCAGTTGCCTTTGGCTAGTAAAGCAGGGTGGTGGTAGCAGTGATTTAGCTCTGCTAAGCCATTTTTTTTTAAGTGATCACATTGACTGGCCCACAAGTCTATTAGCGTAAGGAAACTAGGGGGAAATGGTGAGAAGCAAACTGCATTGGACGTCACTACTTCTCTTGACCTTTGTGTGAAAGTTGCGAGCAGAGGCGTTGCTCTGCCCAGCACACCCCTTTCTCCCCCTTGAGTTCCGTTGCCTGCTGGTTACCAGCATTGTGGGGCTCCTCAGGTCTACGTGAGGCTACATTTAGCGCCCTGACTCCTCGGATAGCCCTATCTCCCTCCCCAGCTCATCTGTCTCTATGTTTGCTCAGCCTCTTGCTTCTTTCAGATCCCAGTGCTATGGCCCTCCTTGAACACTGCGCCAGTGTCGATCCTGGAGATGGAGATGTCATTGTTATCTCTTGCCCCTCCTCCCGGGTATTTCAGCTCCAGAATCCCAGGGACCGGGGAAATGGAATTGTCCAGCTCCTGCTCCCAGCCTGCCCGGAGCTCGCAGAGCTGTCTGCTCAACCGAGAGGGGTTTTTGAATTCAGACAAGCAGGCAGGTTCACGTTGGCAGGTGCTGCAGGCTGAGGGGTGAGCGCCCAGCCCTTTGGCACGGACACTGCCTCTAAGAGGGAGGGGACTCCAGGGGGGGAGAGAAACTCAATCACAGTGCAGGAGCGGGGGGAGGCTTTTAGTCCAAGTGCCAGTCACCGGGGGCAGCTGATAACCATCGCCCACCCGGTCTGGTTACATCTCCCTGCCTCCCTGGAGCGCTAATGAGAAGCCAGCAGCGGATACCAGAGAAGGTGGTCCCCAGTGAGCTGAAGGGGGTGGTCAGAGGGGAGAAGGAGGGGGGAGAGAGGGAGGAGAAATGCAGGGACTGTGTGACTCCAGCAAAAGCATTTTGTAGTTTTGCCTGAAATCGTTCCCTGAAGATGGACGGTGATTGTTTTCTTCATGGGAAATCGGTAGTGCCTCTGAAAAGAACAACGGCTTTTAAAAGCAAAGTTCTGCATCTTCCGGGGCCGACCGTGCCCATTTTGGTGGCATGCCACCCTGCTTACCTGTACCAGTTGTTGCTAGAAAATGTGTGGGGCCTTCTCTTCCCTTCGGTCAGCAGCAGGTTCCTGAGGGCTCCTAATAGCCAAACTCCATTTCAAACCCTTCCCCCCTCGGTGGCGGAGAAGACAGGGCTGTGGAATTCTGGGTGAATCAGACTGGATCTCTGCTGGTTTATATGGAACTAAAGCAAAATGCCGCTTATTGGCCACTGTGTCATCTTCCCCCTCAGAGGATGCCTTACTTTCTCTAATGGAGTGCTTCGGTGCTCATCAAATGCTGTGTGTGCATCGACCCACAATAATCCGACCAGATTATTGTGTATCCGGCATTGTTTTTTGGTACTCGCTGCCCCCCCCGCCCCCCACCATTTTGCAGATAAGGAAACTGCAGTCTAGACGGGTTGAGTCACACTCATAAGGAGATGACAGAACTGAGTGTGAGATGCCCTGATCTCTCTGGCTCTGAAGCCTCTTGATGTACCATAAGGGTGTCGTCTAGTTAGTATGTCGCATCTGTCCCCACCAGGGACAGCTCACCCTTGCCTTTTCTTCATTCGCTCACCTTACTGAAGAAGCACTGCTGTCCACAAGTGCTGGGGGCGGGGATGTGTAAAGGGAGGGCTCCGTGCTTGAGGGATGGAAGCTTCACGGGGAGCCGACCCACAGGGGAAGAGCCCGGTGCTGTGAGAATGCTGGTGAAGAGATGCTGAGTGTCCAGGAAGGTGGGTCAGGGAGGCCTCAAGGCACCTTCCAGAGAGAAGGCACAGCACGGCCAAAGGCCCAGCAGGGAGACTGGGGGTCTACCTGAGGGTGGGGGTCCGGGCTGGGCCGCATGGAGCCAAACCAGGGAGGACTACACTTGCCATGGGTGGGCTCTGGACTTGAACAAGGGCTCTAGGCAAGGAAATGACCAAGATCACATCCGTGTGTAGGAGGTCAGTTTTACAGCTTACCTCACTAGGCAGGCCCTTCAGTTTCCAGGTGTCCCCAGGAGAAGTTCTTACCTCTCACGCTAGTCTGTTCCCTGGTGCTTTTTCTTTTTGGTCTCAGTTGGCTCTTTCCTCCAAGGATAGGAGGCCAGAGCAACTGTGAGGGAACAAGAGCCTGGGCCACCGCCAGGCTGACGGCGGCCCAAAGGTCTGATGAAGCAGATGTTTGTGCAGTGTTCTGGATGCGGTCTCCCTTGCTGCCCTTTAAGTATGTTTCATTTTTCTTGCAGAGAAGGGTTTTTTTTGTTGTTGTTATTTTGGTCACCATTTAAAAATCCTTCCTGCATGTTGAGCACATTCACTGCAGGCACAGGAAGAACTTGGGATAAAATCTCAAGGCTGTTCCTGGGGACTTGGCCACGTGCTTCCTACTAGAAAAACCATTATAATTATGCATGAAAATCACTCTTCCCCATGTGTCCCATTTATTTTGGGAGGCACCAGGGCCTCAGAACTGAAAATTACAAAAGTCATATGTAATTGTACCAGTTATTCTGAGTAATTTTTATTGTCCCCTCGCTTGCCTCCCCAGCCCTGAGAGTCTCATGGGCTCTGAGTCATTCTGACCCAAGGTCTCTCAGCCAGGACGCTGTGAACTTGTGGGGCTGGATAATTCTTTGTTCTGGGTGGCTGTCCTGTGTATTGTAGGATCTTTAGCAGCACCCCCTGGTCTCTACCCAGTAGATACTAGTTGTAGCGCCCTGGCTGTGACAACCAACAATTTTGCCGGGTGTTATAAAAGTTCCCTGGGGGACAGTGCTGCCCCAGGTGGAGAGCCACTAGCCTTGGTTACATTCGAATGCTAGCCTCTTTACTTCTGAGTGACATGGTCTCCGGAGATTTACTGAAACCCCAAGAACCCCAGTTTCCTCACTTGAAAACTGCTGGTCATTGTCGCTGCCTTTCAGGATTGTCATGAGATAGATAATGCTTGTCAAGTGCTGACCCCTTCCCTGCAGTCTCAGGAAATCCAGTTCCCTTCCCCCCTGACCAACCCCACATCCCACGGTGAAGGCATCCTTTCCCCCATTCACATGAGTCTAGACTTCTCCCAAGTCTCATCCGCAATGAAATGGGCAAATGGTTCTACATAAAGTCCCAAAGAATGGACGCACGCCTGCCTTAGCTGGCCAGTAATTTGCTGGCGTGCCTGGTCTTGGTGCTTCCATAGCTGCGTGTCACCTTTGAGGCATGCAGCTTGTGTGCTGCCCGCTAGACCCAGCGGTGGAGCAGGCTCTGGTCCACATTGATCTGAACCGTCCAAGTGGCCACCTTCTTCATTCTTGTCTCCTTGCCACAGATTTAGTACTAGGATGTTTGTTTTTGGAACCTTGCTCTCTGTATCCTTCTGTACCACCCTTGCCAGCCTGCACAGTGCACAAACAGTTAAGGGCGTTTGGCTTGGCTGTCTCCCCAGTCACTGTAGACTACACTGGAAGGATTGAATGAAACTGATAGGACTGACATTACATCGCTCAAATCCCCAAAGAAAGAGTAGCTGGGCGGATAGAAGGAATGACCCCAGAGAAAACAGCTGTCAAGGGCAGCTATTGGTTTATCTTTCATGGAACGAGAGACGTAATGAATTCTAAATTAAGAGGAACTAGAGGCAGAGCAGTTGATCGGTCTGGCAAGGCTGCGACAGCGCAAGCTGGCACTTCAGACGTACTGACTGTGTCTCGCTCGCACTGAGTTCTGGGACCGTCTGTCTGGTCTGGCCACATGTGAGGACGGGTGTGGTGTCTGTCCCTTGCAGATGAACACCATTTAAAGGCCTGGGATCCTGCGTGATGGGCGTATTGACACTGCCGGTTTAGGCTGTTGAGGGGTGGGCCACATGGCGGCCAGGCCCACGACTGGGAATCAGTCTCACGGGGCCTGGTTCCGGAGGACCACACAGGCCTTCTCTGGCCTCTGCCATTCTCTCCTCTGCTACCTTGTGTGTGTTTCTCCAAAAACAGGCACCTATAGGGGCTTTGTAAGAGAGATTGTGAATTTGAGTAGAAAGAGAGAGAATTTTGGAGGGAAACATTTACCTTTTAAATATGTGACTCTTGGCAAGTTATTTCATCTCTTCGAGACTCAGTTTCTTAATCTTTAAAATGGGAGCAACGTAACACCTGAGAGTTTTTGTAAAGATCAGACATTTTGTTGTTGTTGATGTTGTTTATAGTGCGCAATGGCTGTCATAGGGGTGAGTCTTCCAAGCGCGGAGGGTGTGTTCATAAGAGTACTTTGCTGCAGAACATAATCGGTGGCTCAGTACCTGTGTCACGTGAACCATTCTTTCCAGATCTTGGAGAAGCCTTCCTCTGTACCCTGGGGTGGCACGGCAGAGGCAGCTGCAGCCTGGTTGCATCCGTTACCACACTTGGGCAGAAGGCACCCTTTGGAGGGGCTTCTTGCATCAACTGTAAGTACATAAAAGACACACCTCTTTGGGGCTTGTCAGCGTTGGTCTCTAGTAGTGTCATCAGGTTTTCATTGGTTGCCCATGTTTGCATGTAGGTCATTGATTTTTCTTTTCCAATTGCTCTGGTACTGAGACAGATTTGTTATGAATGGCACCTTCTCTATCACTTGGCTACGGTGAAGTGGCTCATTGCTTCTCTTCCTCTTTGTTCTTGCAGTGCTTAGGGTCACTTTTTCTGTGCTGACTTCTTCAGCTGTCAGTTCCGACACATCTGAGGACGGAGTTTGGTCATGGGACACAGATTCCTTTTCTGTGATCAATCCAGAACATGTGTAGTATGATGGACCTGTTGGTAGGTTAGCAGGTGACAAGGGTGGTTGTTGAGGACCTGGGGACCATTTGGTGAGACTGCTTTTTGTGGGCCCAGCCATTCTGCGTCTTTTGGGATGATGTGGTTTTTCAGTCATCCTCTGTTTATGAAGTCGACAACCTGCTGCGTGGTTCTTTGTGTGCCTTCAGAGTCGTAGCTACTATATCCAGTGTAACACCGCGTGGGTTGATAATTGACCATTGTTTTCTGTAAATGAGGACTGAGTCGCCCTATTTAGCTTCCATCAAAAGCCATCACATAGGTTTGCTTCTGAGATTCCTCCCAGTATTGGACGCTCTGTCTGTAGTTCTTCATGGCTGAACTGATTTCACATGCATGCTGCAGGATGGCTGATGCAGACTTTGGAAGTGCCAGTGGTGTCGCTTTAGCAGCTTCAGGATCATGAGTTGCCGTCTGGATATTTTAGATATAAATTGACCCTAGCCCGTTACATGGCTCAGGGTGCTGTCCCAGTGATGGAAGGTGGTATTATCTGCACGTGAAACTAACGCTCAGTGCATTGAAGAGATGTGGATATTGTCAGTGAGCCCAGGAGAGGCAGAGCAGGCATGCAAGTCAACCCTCCGAAGCAATGTCAGTGTGTGTTTGTGGCTTAAAGGGACAATCCCTTTAAGTCCATTTTCCTCAGGCTGCGGAGCTGAGGGAGTTTTAGAAAAATCTAAGGGTATATGTTTCAAATATGTAGAGTATATTCTGGCAAACATCTTGACGAAATCTTTAGGGAAGTTAGCCCATATGCTGAAAAAGAGTTGTAGACAGTCAGCAATAAACCAGGCATCTCTTTACTGACCATAATTTAAACATATTTTAGACAATCTTTCCTCTTAAAGAGACAATTCTGGTGACTTCACTTTGAGGTCAGTGCAATCACTGCCTACTGGTGTTAATAGCAAAATCATGAAAAAAGGAACCATTTTGCCCATAAACAGAATGGAATGTCAGCTTGTGACCTAGGGCCTCTGGGGATAATTCACTTCCTCTGTAAGCAGAGGACACCAATTTCCTTCCCAGGAGGTCAGTGGCAGGAGGTGTAGGGTTACCATGGAGCCTAGATTCCAAGAGAAGTTTGAAATGTAATTGCCCTGCTGGTTTTGTTTAGCTGCAAGGTTACTCCTAGACATAGGCAATAATGAGGAAATAATAGCTGCAATGGTCATGGCTTGACCCATGCAGGGAGAGGTGAGCTTTTTCTCTCCCCTTTAACGGGGGAGGGTAGTCATTAGGACTGTCATCTCCTCCAGATACGTTTGCCATTGGTGGTCAACTGAAGGAGACAGGGATTCTTAGGTGAGTGCGTTTTCCTGGATCAGGGGACAGAGAGCTGAGTCCAGGCTGCCTGAGACTCGGGGGCCCTGTAAACAGGGCTGCAGCCCCCCCCCCCCATCCTTGGGTGGAAGGCTGCTGATTTGTATTCAGTGATTGAATTGGGCTCCCTGTTCACAAAAGCTTTGTTGACTTTGCAGCAGTAAATAATTCTAGTGAAAGGACTGCTGTAGAGCCCGAAGCTATGGATATTTCCATAATGTAAGCCAAGCTGGAGACACCCTTTTGGCCAGCTAAGAACACCCACACACATCTGTGGGACGCTCAGATACGGCCTGCGGCCTGCCGGCCTGCGGTACTTCCTTCTAGTTCAGAGAAAGCAGAAACCTCCCTGATCCCTGACACTGATTCTTCACCTGAACTTGAACCCACATTGAAAGAGCTGAAAGTTTTGATAAAAACATCTTTCCCAGTCTCAAAATAGAAATGCAGATTTCTGAAAACCAGACCTTTTTTCTTTTTCTTTTTTTAAAATGAATTCTTCTGGAAACACAGCTCTTGTCAAAGTCAATGTCTCTATTCAAGGTATCCAAAAGTTTATACGGTACTGCGAAATTTTACAGTCTCTAAAAGGTTAAAAGATGCTTTTAAATTAGATGTCTATTCCTGCTTATTGATTCAGTCTAAGGTGAACACCTTGACTTTCTGGAAAGACAATTTGAAATTTCAAAGTATTCTTTCTGCCTATATGCAAGAACATCTGCATTTGCCCAAATGCTCATATTCCTTTATTTGATCTGTCATTCTGATTTAAAAATAAATTTAAAGCCTTAGCGTCTAATGTTACCTTAATAATGGAGACATTCCAATTTTATGAAATCTGCACATTTTATTCTAGGATTTATCCTGATCAGGAAACATTCCTGTGGAGAATGAAGGCAGCTTAGTAATGACAGTACTAGCCCTGCGTCCTTCAGAATGCCATTTTGAGTATCAGAGGATAACATAAATAAAACGTGTTAGACCTTAGGCACTGTGTTCCTTGGTCTGCTGTGAAACTTTATACTGTTAAAACACACTGTTAAATGTATTCTGCTACCCTGTTTTTTAGGCAACTTCAGAATTTTGGAAGAATAGTTATTTGTGATGTCTTTGGATATATCCTGAGCAGTGTTTAAGGGCTCAGCAAGAATATTTAGACTAGCCAGTCCAGTCTTGGTGTTTTTATTTTAAATCTTTTCTTTGATATTGCAAGAGACGTGAAAGGCACACTTCTCCCCAGTGTGTGCAGATGTATTGGTTGCCAGAGAGATTCAGGGTCACTTTCCCCACGGCACTGTGGCGGCTGCTAGGTGTCTGAGTGCTGATGAAGTAGAAGGACTTCTGAGTACTAGTCGGCTCTGTAGAACTTCCCAAGGGGGAGGTATCGAACGTGGTGCCACCAGTGTTTGCTTGCAGCACCCCGTCGAGTCCAGGGCAGCCTGTCCGGTCCTGAAGCCTGTTAGCCGGAGGGGCCGTTGTAACGCATGCATGCTGCTAGCCGGGGTCCGCCAGGCTGGGCCACCGGCAGCGGCCAGCTTTATACCATTTGTCGCTTTTTTAGCTTGTTAGCTTTCCTCCTTATTAGCCTGTCACCTCACTGTCCTCCACCCAGTCGTTTCACGGGAGGGACTAGCACACTGGTCAGAAAATAGCTACATGGTGAGCGTATTTGACATATTGCAAGTTTTCTGTCCCCTTGGGTGGACACCCTCCCCCCAGCCCTCACCAGTGTCCACACTGAGATGCTCAGCGTCCGGAACCTGCATCAGGATTACAGCTCAGATTGGGACCGTCACACGCTGCGGATGGGAGTGTCAGGGGCCCTACTGCTTTGAGGGACTGACTGGTCATACCTACTAAAACTGCAGATACTTGTGTCCTTTGCTGGATAATTTGTTTATCACGTGTATACCTAAGAGAAGTAAGTACACGTGTGACAGGCCTAAGTGTTCAAGTTGATATTATGCGTGGTTTCTCCGATAGAAAACCGATACCCACCAATGGTAGGATGGACAAACATTGTGGTATACGCACACGATGAAATCCATCACAGCGATGAGAACAACAAGCTGTTGTGCGTAGAAATGTGGGTGAACCTCACGGACAAGAAGGGGAAGGGGAAGAGAAGGAACTGCCCTGCCAGCACCTTGATTTCACACTCCCAGCCTCCATAACGGCGAGGACATGAATTTCTGTTGTTGAGGCCACCCAGTCTGCGGCAGTCTGCCACAGCAGTCCAAGGAAGCTACTACAGACACGGATGAAACATTTTTGATTATAGAGCATAAAGAAGGCTTGTGAGTATTTTTTATCGAGAACTTTGCTATAAATTAAAGTCTTAGAAAGAGGTGAAGAGGTAAGAGAAGCTTGAAAACACTGATTTTTTTTTTTTTTTTTTTTTTTTAAGTAGGAGATACGATCTATAGGGGAGATCAGTGAGTCAAAACCAGTCCAAGCAAAACTGCCGCCTTGAGTAAAGAGAATGACTAAGGAAATAGTAATCCCCCGCACCAGGCGGCCTGGCAGGGGCGTTGGTGAGTTGCTTCATCTCCACCAGTGGGCATGCCGAGCCTGGGGCCCTGTAGGCAAGCTCTGCCTTCCTTTCTTAGTGGTCACGGGAAGCTGTTCTTTTTTCACAGTCAATTGGAAAAGAACAGTTGCAAAGGCATTTTGAAGCACACACACTGGGGTGTTGGGCTACCTTTGCTTGGCCTGAAAATGCATCAGAGAGATCAGGAATCATGACGAAGAGCATGCAGCCTAGCTCTCGTTCTTCAGCAAGTGTCCCGAGTGCCTGCCCTGTTCCAGGTGCTGGCTCGGTGCTGGGGCCAACGCACGGCTGACTAAAGAACACACAGGCCTGCCCACATGGTGCGCGGACCCATTGTTGCAGAAGCAAGCTTAGACCTGAGCCTTAAACACAGCGGGGAAGCTCAGATTCCCGGAGGCGAGAAACAAGGATGCTTTAGTTATGTGAATGGCATTAGGCTGGCAGGGGGGGGGCCGTGAGGATAAGAATGGGGAAGGTTTGGGGAGCTTTCAAGACAAAGGCCCCCAACCCAAGTATCTGAGTCAGCTCGGGGGCTTCCGATTCACCAAGGAGGGCCCTTGTCAGCGCCCTGCACCCCCACCCCCGCAGCCCGAAACTCGCCTGGCCTGGTCTCTGGTTAAACATGAGCTCAGAAAGGGCCAGGCTCTGAGTGAGAATGTGTGTCTGTGGCCGATCCTTCCCTCAGCCAGAGAAGGGAATGAGTGAACCCCGAGAGTGGGGGAGAAGCCAGTGTTTCTTTGAATAGTAAAGTTCAAAGAAACTTTGAACTCATTTGTTTCTGGGTTGTCCTTGCTTCCCACCTTGAAGAAAATGAATTTCTGAAAGTGTCTCCCCTCAGCAGCGATTTGTCTTGACACAAAAACGTGTTGCCGTTACGTTCACATTTAGGCGTGAACCTGGAGTCTGGAAAAATCTTGTAGATGTTTGTGAGGTTCATGAAATCCTGGCTCAGCGTTACTTTGTGTTCCAAGGGAACCCAGAAGGGACTTTTCTTAACAGAGAGCCCACCGTGCAGCGGAATAGGAGTATGCAGCGACTCTCAGGCATCTCTTGCTCCCAAGACAGGGAGCGTTTACACTTCTGGGGCTTTCTAGGAGGATAGTCTGGAGCCACTAGGAGGCCCCAAAGGCCTCAGAACTTTAGGAAGGCGTGAAATGGGGGAGGGGGGCGGTTTGGAATCCACATCCCACTGTAGGCCCTGCGTTTCTCCTGGGCTGCCGCACTAGGTCCCTTCCCTTCTCTCCCCGCCTCTGCCCCCTCTCCTTTCCGCCTCTACCTGTACATTTGTGCCTTCCAGCAACATTCCTTAGTTGTACGCACCTGTTTGGTTTAGCCCTTTAGGCTTAAAAAAAAAAAAATTTAGATCCCTGTTAAATTAATTAAACAAAGCCATTAGACTGACATAGTGGCTTACATAGCAAACCAAAATTTAAGTCTGTAAATGCCTCAAGGTTACAAAGTCAAAAACACTGAGAATAATCAATGACGAACAGCCAATTAGGCTTTAAGCTATATCCAATCAAATAGTTTCCTACCTTTGCTTCTCTGTGTAAGTCTCTCTTCTGGTTCCTCTCTGGGGAATGCTCCAAACCTTTTCCATTTTGGCATTGCCCGGTTGGAGTTTATTTTTGCTCAAAACTCTTAAAATTTTTAATATGCCTCAATTTATCTTTTAACACCCTACTCTTAACTTTCTATCTGGGAATTAGAGAATTATAGAATGTCACACCAGATGGAACCTCCGACAGAAGAGGAACTATTTTTTAGTGTTAGAGCAGCTTTTCATTACCCATTTGATGAATTAAAACAATCTATAAAGGTGAAGGAAACCAGGCAACTGTTAAACCTGAGAAAGGAAACTGACTTGCGTTTTCGTTCTTTGAGAGGCGCAGAGGGCCCGTACGTGTGCCCAGCCCGGGGCGAGGTGTGGGGGTAAATAAGACTCTGTCCCTGTCCTGAGACTTTATCCATTTAATGGGGAAGAGAGACGTCCAAGTGAGTATCACACAGTGTGGCACTATATCACAGGAGATGGCCCGGGGGCAAGAGAGACCTCCATGGGGACGGGGAGCAACCAGCAGGAATTTAGAGAGGAGTTGGTGTTGGAGCTCAGTGTGGGTTAGCCCGCAGCTGTCGGCCAGTTGAGAAAGGAGTTTCAGGCAGGGAAGTGCAGAGAGGATGTCTGAAGGCACAGAGAGCACAGTCCAGCACCGTGCAAGGGCTGCAGCGGGAGAGTGTGGCCGGCAGGTAGAGCTGGTACAGGAGGGAGGGCTGGAAAGGCGTGTTGGGCACAGACCCCGCGGAGCCTCGTGTGGAGTCTGGAGTTTGCCATGCAGGCACTGAGCCGCGGTGGGCGGAGCCCTAGGGGCAGGTTTGTATTTTGGAAAGAGCCCGCTGGTAGCTGGTTGGAGGTGCCTAGGGACATGGTGAGCCTGGAGGCGGGGAGGCAGGAACAGGCTGGCCAAGGCCAGTCCTGTCTCAGCAGACCAGGTGTGAGCGCTGTGACCTTTGTATCACCATAGTCTGTTACCATGATGTCAAAAGCATCGGACCTGTAACCTCCTTCTGTCACACTAAGAACATCTGGTAGGATCTACTTGACTTCCTGAACGACTGGCCAGAGCAATCGCTTAATAATCATGCTGGCAGCTTCCCTGTGCATCTTCACCACGACACTTCATCTTCCCAGCTTTCCAGTGCAGAGAAAACAGGCTTGTTATGGGACGGCGTCCAGCACTGGGGTCACAGCAGTGGCTGAAGTAAACGAACGTCACTTTTTGAAGGAGCTTATGTTCTAGTAAACAAGTAATCCACGTTAGCTGTACGTAGCAATGAAAGTGGTGGCCACAAATAGTCGTGAGAGGAGGGAGTGTCTGTGGAGAGAGTTGCGGTTTCCGACAGACACCAGTACAACTTGAATGAGGCAATATTTTAACAAATTTGATCCCCGGGGACCTTCACTTCAAGGGTCAAGTTGTCCAAAGGGAGGCTGCCCGTGATCTGGTAGGATCTGCAGAGGTTCTCTGGCCCCTGAGGGTGCCAGGGTGCTCCGCTCCGTGCCCCCGGGATGGCGGCCGCATTGGCCATGGACGACCTTGACTCTCTGCTCCTCAGCTGGAGGGTTCGAAACAGCTCACCACTCCCTCCTCCCTTTGTGCCCCCGGTTTATTTGCTAAAATAAAAATGCTCAGCTTAGCTGTAGCATCTGTTTTCCAATGAGGCCCGTGTTTCTTACTCGGTTTCCCAGCTGGTTTGACTTATTAGGATGCAAGCAGGTCACTTGGCGGGCCCAAACCACACAGTGAAAAAAGGTTCAGCCAAACGTGAACCCAAACTTACTATTTTCTAAAGAGTTGCAAAGTTGCTGGGAGCTCTGGAGTTGGGGCAGATGGGGTGCTAATCACATCTACTGAGAACTCTACGCAAGGCTCCTGAGGGCAGGACTGTGCATCCGGTCAAGGACTGTGTGGGGCCCGTGAAGGGCCATGTTGACTTGATGGCTCCCCCAGTCAGGCCACGGTCCCAGCGCAGCAGTGTTTTGGGTTGGCATCTTCTTCAAGGACCACAGCCCAGGGTCTCAGCCTTGCCCAGTTAAGTGCTCTTTTCTCTTCCTGCCCGTTTCTTCTCATCCCCTTCCCCACCGCTCAGCCATTTCAAATTCATGGCCGAATTACTTCAGTGGGAGGGAATTTCTGGGTACAGATTGCATGCGGTTGCGGGTGAAATCTTAGGAATTAATTGCGGTGAGGCTGAAATGGACACAAGTTTAGAAAATTGGAAGAGCACCTTTTGGGCATTTGCATTTGTGACTCTCCTCTTTGTTTGCATTAGGTTTTTCTCTAAATCTTTGATTTCTGTATCTTTTGAAGCTACAGAGTCCTATTTTCAAATCAAGATTAATGCCAAAACTGGGTGTTGCTTCCCTTGAAGTTCTGTTGGACCCTTGCCCAGTGGGCTGCTCCACCCATCAGTGCCCTCTGGGACTCCAGGCCCTGTATGACCTTAGGCTCAGCTCTCTAAGCCTTAGTGCTCTCGCCTGTCATTTGGG
This sequence comes from Pteronotus mesoamericanus, assembly GCF_021234165.1. Taxonomy (NCBI): domain Eukaryota; kingdom Metazoa; phylum Chordata; class Mammalia; order Chiroptera; family Mormoopidae; genus Pteronotus; species Pteronotus mesoamericanus. Next base: position 7,744,668 of record NW_026555323.1, on the reverse strand, counting down.
CACAAGCATATGCACCTCACTGGATCCATGATGATAAGGTTTATTGAGAAATGCATTGTCATGTGTTTTTTCTGCATCGTCGAGTGATTTTCCCATACCAGCCGGGTGTCCTACTCAGTTCTGACACTGTCTTCCTGGAGGTAGCATCCTGCAGGGGAAGGGGCTCAGTCCTACAAGACTGCCCGCGTCCCTTCAGATGCCAGTTGCAAGAGCAAGATGTCCTCGGAGCTTCTAACCAGTTGGCTATAGTCTAGAGCTGCTCACAGAACCCAGAGAAGCATTTTACCTACTAGATCACCAGTTTACTGTAAAAGGCTGTGACTCGGGAAGAGGCACAAAGGGCAAGGTTTCAGGAAAGGACGCGGAGCATCCTTGTTCCTTCCCATCACACCACTGTCTAGTACCACCAACATGGTCACCAGCCTGGAAGCTCTCAGAAACCTGTCCTTTTGGGGTTTCATGAAGGCTTCCTGATAAAGACTCAATTGATTAAATCATTGGCCATCAGTGACTGAACTCAGTATCCAGCCATCCTTCCCTAGGTTGGGGAGTGGGACTAAATAGAGACCAGGCTCAGCCATTAGAAGCAGACAAGCAATCCAGCACCACACTAGGCCTTTTTGCATAGAATTTGGAGGCAAAAGGAATATAAATGAATGTCAGCCTTTTGCAGGCCACATGATGTAGTGGAAAAAAGCAAGAGAGGCCTGGTTTGAAACCCTAGCCTTTCCTGAGTCACAGCCCTGGGGGAGTTGCTTAGCCTCCCCAAGCCGCCTCTCCCTAGCTTACGAAGCAAGGAGAATAGAGCTGTTCGGAGAATAATAGGAGAGAGCCGGGCAACGTGCTCATCGTCCAGACCGGCCTTAAGTGGTGACTCCAATAAATGTGAGCTCTGCTGTTTTCCACACACATTGGCCTATGTCAAATTCATCTTGGGCTTTCAATGGCCCCCAAGCCGATGCAGCCATTGTACCCATCAGACTTCGGCTGTTTTGACCCAGGGTGCGGCAGGGGATGGTGCTGGGTCTGGGGGCCCGCCCGGCAGTAAGGGGGCGTCGCCTTGCCATGGAAACGCTGCTGTCCTGATGTCCGTGAGCTGCTTTCAGGGAGATCTCTTTGGGATCTAGAACAAGAGTGCTTCAAAGGAGGACACAATAAATGACGTGTGGGGCTGGCAACCAGGGCTCCCAAGGGCCGAATTGCACGCAGCCGGCCTGCTCGTTCCTGTAGAAGCACTCTGAGCCCCCGGGGTAAAGTTTCCTGTAAGTGTGGGTGTTAAAATGGCCTGTTTTGGTGTTGTTTTTGATAAGTGCAACTCCTTCCAGAGGCTAAGAAATGAAAAGCCTGCCAGAAGATTATCACAGAGGAATAAATAATATCAGAACTGCATCCCGACGCCCAGCAGTCGTTCTCCACACTCTTCCCCCGCAGCGCCCCTTCTTCTGGTCTCCAGCTCCGAAGCGGCGGATGGTTCGGCTGCGGCGCTCGGCAGAACGGCGTCCCAGAGCGGCCGTGCCTCAGCGGGCCGCCCGTGTGCAGGTGGGGAGGGCTCCAAGGTAAACAGGCTGCGTTATCACACCAGGCTTTCTTGGCACAGACAGCCCATTTCCAGCCCCAAAACGTCTTTTTTTTTCTTTTTTTGGTGGATAATAGACAACTAGTCACAGAGTAAACACATGAGGAGTTCACAGGTGTTGTGTTCCTTTGTGTTTGCCAACCAGATGTTCTTTTCTGGGACTTGCTTTTGGCCCCGTGGGCGCCCCAAGCCTAACAGAAATGTCACTCTTTCTTTCCCTTTTCAGTGAAATAAAGCAAGGTTCTCATTAGAGATTTCCCAAAATGAGCTGTAGATTTTACTCACAAACTATTAATCTATTTGTGTCCTTTTTTTTTTTTTGTCTTTTTTCCAATCTGGGTTAGGCCAAGGAACACCAGTCAAAACAAACATGTAAATCTTGACCCTAGAAAAGTAACTACTCTAGCAGGGCTGTAAAAATCACCCCGGGGAAATTAGGCTGCAAAACCCGTGCCCATGTGCCCGGGCTCCGGCCTGGCCGGGGTGCAGTGGAGGCCCCACCTGCAGCGCCCCAACCAGGGCCAGAGCGGGGACGCGCCAGCGCAAGGCTGCGCTCCTGGCCGAGAAGCCCAGCGTGCTGGGGGCGCTTGGGGATATCTGGACAGCACGTCTTTCTCTTTTTGGCCAACTGTGCCGTGGATCAGTGGGTCAGTCAGGAGAAGTCTCAGAGGGAGGCAGTGGAGTGAATGGACATGGGGTTGGAAACCGAGACTCCTTCAGAAGCGTCTCTGAAGTTCTGCCTCATGTGTCCTTAGCCTTTAAAGATTCCTCCTGGTTGTTGAACAAGTCTTTGTCTCTGTGCTGGACTGGTCTGACCACACCAAGGGCAGGTGGCACAAAGCCCCTTTTACTAGTAAACCTGAGTATTCCTGGGTCAGAAAGGAGCATTTTATCCTTCCATTCCCCCTTTCCCAATACTGAGAAGCATCAGGCCATTGCTCCTCAGCTGCTGACTCTTGGCATCATCCAGTCTTCCCAGGGTGTGCCCAGCGCAAGGCAACTTGGGCCGCCTGGGCGTGCTACCCCTTTCCTCGGCTGATGACAGAAGGACCTAGTCCCAAACATCCTGGAGGTTAAAGCTGACTGTGGGCAACGTGCGCGGCACGGTTGGCTGCATTAGAAATTCAGTGTCACATGTCCTGAGTGCTCCTCGAACGCTGCAGTTATAAGACCTGACTTGTAATCTTCTTGAGTCCTAACTAATAATACCTTATGCTCCTCTAAGTAGTTGTGGTTTATAAAACACTTCGGCTTACGTTATTCGGGATGAATTTATGAGGCAGGTGGAATTAGGCCCCATCAACGGGTGAGTTGCCTAGGTCTCAGGGAGGTTATGTGATTTACCCTGAGTAATTAGCCATTCAGCGGCAAAACCAGAATCAAACTTGAACTTCTTCACTCTGAACCCGTGCTTTTCCCAACAGGCTGGGAGTCCAGGGCGGGGTGGCGGCAGCGGTGCCACTGTTTGCACATTCTAGATGAGCACATTCAGCAGCGGTCACACAACTTTCCCACAAAAAGTAGTTTGTGACTGAGTCTAAGAAATAACCTACTTTTCTTGATTCCTAGTCCCATGCTCTTTTCAGGTCCCCAGGAAGCTGTGATGAAGAATCTGTGAAGGTGGGGGAGAGCTTGTGATTGTAGGAAAAGTAAGCCAATGTATAAATCCTGTCTCGGAGGCGATGACACATTTGTAGCGTCAGTATCATCACAAGGCATAAACTGGTGGCAAAAGAAAATCTCTACTACTCATTTGTTCCATTTATGAAATCTATTGTCTGACTCTCCTTTTATATTATCACAATGTTTGTGTGTAGAATACATTTCCCTTGGGAACTGGGTACTTTTTGTATTGAAGACATGATAGGTAATTATACCCAGGAGCTGCATTTGAATTTCCCATCTACTGACAGAAGTGATGGGGTCGGTCACAGCTTTTTGATGATACACATTTATTTTCCTTTCTAGTTAGAGTTTTGTGGACAAGATGCCAGGGCTGCTCTAGACGAATAGAGACAATGGTGACTTTGGAGTGACGCAGGAGGACGTGCCTCCCTCGCTGTCTGTGTACCTCCAGACGGAAGAGTCATCCGTGGGCGACGTGGCGGCTTTGTGGGATGAGACCCGCTTGGGGGGGGACACCTGCGGTGAGGTTTGTTCGGGCCGCCCCCAGGTGAGCTTGCCGAATGAAATGCTGCGTGGCAAGCTGCTCCCAGAGCATCGGTGGTCCCTGCTATGGAGTGTCTCTGACACCCCGCTCTTCCGTTGTCTGACCTCCAAACTCTTCTGCCAAACCCTTAGGTATCTATTTTCATCATGACTTATACTCTGAGGGCCTAGCATGGGGCCTGGCATCCTGCATGGACTGATGTGAAGCTATCGAATAAGCAAAGGGGGATGACAAACAGACCTTAAGTCCGGCATTGTCGTGATGCCCTGTGTGTCTCCAGTGACGGAACATTTCAGCGTCCACTCGAAACTCAGCCCAACGTGGAGGACTGTAGTGTTTCATTCTCTAAGCAAAACGAAAGGGCCCTTTGCTTGGGCCACCTTTAAATCTTCTGAGTCCTGTTGATGAGGTGTGTACGGAGGTGCCTGAAAGCGCCCCTGCTGTGGGCTGAATAAGTTCGCCCGCCTGCGAGCTGCCAGGACCTTGCTCTTGGCGCCTGGCTCCGTGGGGTACAGTCAGGTCCCCTGTTCAGAGCACATCGTAGTTCTGCGGCGCCCCTGGCCACGCTCCTCGTGCTTCCTGTCCCTCTGCCCTGTGGTGTGTGTTGGTGTCAGGCAAGAATGCTCTTTTCTCTCTCTCTTTTTTTCTTTTGACTTGGGGGAGTCCTTCACGTATTTGGTGACATATCAAATGCCACATCCTTTGTTTTTTTCTCAAAAGTTAAAAAAAAAAATCCCGCCCCATCCTGCCCGCCTCTTCCTGGTACGCTGTATAGCATTTTGTTTAGGTAGTGATTATTGTATGGATCACAATGAATGGGAATTACCAGAAATTCTTGATTGGGCCTCTGTGAAGGCATGGGTTGCATCCTGCTCGCTTTGGTTTTCCCCGGAGGTGTAGGAACACGCCTGGCACAGAGTGAATGCTTCAATCTTGGTTGGATAAACAATGAACTGATTGAGAGAGAAACAGAAGCAGAATGACTGTTATTTATTTTTAATTTGTGAAAAAGCTGAGAAGGTTTATTTACAATTTTAGGTCAGTAGACATTCCTAGCATGAGCTCCTGGGTGGCAGGCTTCTAAATACCGGCGTCTTGGTCCCCTTCCTGGCAAATATGAGGGATTCAGTGAGGGTTTGTTGACGTAATGAATGAAATGTGTGAACAAATAGTCTGAGATTCTCCTACAAATACGTAGGTGGCCTTTGTCTTTATTTAATCATTTAGCTTACATTTTGAGGTCTTTTATTATACGCCTTCCCTTAGGCATTTCTTTTCCCTTTCCCTGTCCAATCCCTAAGCACTGGGGACACTAATACCCTTAAGATATTGTGCAAGATGACACAGGGAAGTTTAGCAACTTTGTGAAAAATGGTTCCACGTGAAGGCTCGCTGGTTATTTTTAAACCTGACTTTCCTTCCTTGGGTTTCTAGCATCCGAGATCATTAAAAATAGATCAGATGTAGACATTTCAAACACCTGTGTTACTTTATTTCCACCACTAATTTTGCTTTCTCTTCCTGTGGTTCTCTGAGGTGGAAGAGAGAAAGCCCAAGGTCACTTTCAGTGTCAGTTCCCCTGCTCCGGGCCCACATCCCTGTTTGAAGGTCACTCATTCTGTTCTCAGACTCTGCGCCTTTTCATGAAAAGGTGGCTTGCAGAAGTGTATCCTGTGTGCAGAGTTGAGGGTTATAAAATTTGAAACTCTGAGATTAACCTAATCACTCAAGTGTCGTTTGGATTTAAAATGTGGAGAGAATCTGTAGCTAAATAGGTGATCTATTTGATGATGAGTTCAAATGCAAGCGTTTTTTAGGGGTATTAGGATTTCGCTATCAACTAGCTGTACAAACAGCGGTGTCTCTTTCGAGCTTAGTTTTCTCTCTCTGTAGTGATCCCCCTGGGACCAGCCTGGGAGCTTTCACTCAGGCCGGCATCAGAGCAGGTCTGACCACGCTTGCCTACTTCTTACCTCCTCCTCATCACTTTGATTTGCTTCCTCGTAGCATCTGTATCCAGACACGTTTTTCCTTCCAGTCTGCAAATTTCTCTGAGGCAAAGACTTCCTTGTTTATCTTCTTCTCCCCACCCCAGAGCCTGCCATAATGTATAATGAATGTCTATTGAATAAACACCGACTTTCCCGAAAGGATGACAGACCGTCAGAAAGTACCAAAGACAGAGGACATCAGAGCTTGTTGATGTTTTAGTTCTGCTTGAGTCTTGCCCACGCCGATGACGGAGGCCTTCCCTCCCCCTGCTCTGAGCGCGCTGTGTGCACTTGGGGAGAGAGCGGAAACGTTGAGTGGCTGCGTCACAGATCGAGTCTCAGGGGGTGAGGGGACAAGTCCCGGGGCCTGGCTCTGCTTTCACAGGCTCCAGGCGTGAGGCTGCTGGTGCAGAGCCCCTTGTCAAAGACGGGCCTGAGTGGCTGGCGAGCGGCAAAGTCACACGCTTTCCGTTCTGCTCTGAAACAGTGTCTGAAATCAATACCCATTGCCCAGAATGTGACGGAGGGCTGGGGGCTCGCTTGGACATTTCAGGAATATCGAGGCAGTACCCAAGGGTGGCCTGGTATCATTTGAGCCCAGTGTGGTGCTGGGAGGGAGGAGCCTGAGCTGTTCTCTTGAGAAACCGCAGAGCAGTTTTTGATTTGTGCAAGTCAGAGGGAAGAAGACCTGACACCCTTGACTTGTGTTTTGCTCTCGCAGGGCCTGTTTTAATTCATTGAATTGATTTGTAGGGCTGATGTCACCCGAGGAGTGATTCATGTTGCTGCTGGGCAGAAGAGATGGAGCAGAACGGGCCGCTTTGGGGAGATCCTGAGGGCCAACCCAAGAAAGGGGTAGATGTCTGGCCTCCCCAGTGGACAGGGACACCAGTGCGCAGGGACACCAGTGAGCTGCTGGCATGCGGTCCTTGCGGGAGCATGTATACCGGGTCCAGTGCAGCGCCCGGCAGAGCACTGATGCCTTCGAGGATTGGGACGCTTCTCCCATGTTGTCACACCTGAGTCTTTATTTAGAATTAATACAGGCATCTAAGGCCGTGTAAGCTTACGAGGTGGAGCTATCTGAGCGCTCCTCACCGGGCAGATTTCCACATGTGGTTTCTTTTGGGGGGTGCCTCCGCTTCTCCCTGGTCCCTTTCTTCCTGCCACTCCCCATACCCCCAGTTGTTTCTCTCACGTGGCCTCAGGCTCTTTTCTCTCCTGAATTAGGGTAACAGAGCACCCTAACTCATCTCCCTGCCCCCAATCCTCCAGTCTCAGCGGAGCCCTCCTCTGCTTTCGGGGTGGCGTCTCCCGCACAGATGGTCCGCGTTCCGTCCCCGTGCCAGTGCTTCTCGTGATTATCTGCAGGGCATTAACAGAAGCGTTCGAATTGGATCCCTTCGTCTCTGCCTCAGTCCGCATCCCAGGCCCTGTCTCTGGCCTCTTTTCCCCCCACAGATGTCTTGTGTAAGACTGTTCCATCTCAGACGTCACTGTGCCGTTAACTCGCCTGTGTGGCACGCTCCTCTCCATCCATCCTGACTCAGCTCAGATGCCTCTGGTCTGGCTGCAGAGCAAGCCACCGCCTGCCCTCACGAAATACCGGGGAAGGAGAGGTCGGCTGCAGGGCAGGCTGCCTCCACTTCTCGTCCAGAACGGACCTTCAGCTGGGGTTATGTCGTGGTCTGTTCCACGTTCTTTCAGCGGGGTTTGGAAATGATCTCTTTAGGAAAATGTGAACGACATTATTTACCTAAATATTAATTTGACACTCTTCTACATTTTGTCATTATTAAAGCATTTGAAAAAGTAGTTTTCTATAATGAAGTTAGAGGCATTTTTTTCATGTGTGGTGGGCTAGATCAGTGTTTCTCAACCGGGATCAATTTAGCCTCCTCCTTCCCACCCCTGCCCACAAAGGGGATATTTGAGTATCTGGAGACATTTTTAGGTTTTCGCAACTGGGGCTCACTACTGGCATCTCATAGGTAGAGGCCAGGGGTCCTACTAAAGATCCCATAGTGAAGAGGACAGCGCCCCACCCACACTCTCCACGGAAAATTATCTGGTCCAGAATGTCAACAGAGCTGAGAAAACCTGGGTTCAATTAAATTGTCTTAAAATCTCCTTCACACTTCTAATCTGAAATTTAAAAATATATCTCCCTTCCAGCGCAAAGAGAGTTAATAGGTGATGAATTCTGTGGCTTTGTCTCAACTCCCAAGTCTACGGAGATGATCAGTGCCTCGGGCTCTTTCCTTGCTGTCAGTTATCGACTTTCTCTGGGTCTCTGGCAGCCACGCCCTCGTTGCCGGGGGTGCTCTCTGGATGGTTCGGGAGATGAAGGAGAGCTTGATCCGTCTCCTGCCTGTCTGAAATGTGCCTTTCATGAGATAGAAAAAAAGTTATCTCATAAAATCAATTTAACACCAGGACAAAGAAGAGATTAAGGAGACAGGAGTAGATGATCTCGCTGATAAGAATTAGAAATATGACTTGAATGTTTTTGAGGAAACAATTTATTTATGGGGTGGATAGATTGCTCTCAAGTCATTAAAACTATGATTGTTACATTCCTAAGACTAAGACTCCCCAGTTACCTGCCAAAAATCTGGATGTTTCCCTGGAATTCCACGTTCAGTTTTGAGTACACGAAGTGAAATATAGATGCCTATGTGATTATTTGATGTCAAATATCACTCTGACTTCCCAAACCTTGTATGCATTTATACATTAATTAACAAACTTTTTTTTTGAAACTGTGGTTTTTTTATGCCTCATCTATTTCAGTACTTTGTTAGCCCTTGAGCAGTGCAAATATGAACAGAATATGATTCTTATGCTTGAAAAACTGATGAAGTCTAGCGGGAGGGAAAGATTTTAAAATAAATATCTACAGTTAATGACATCACTGTACCGAAAGAAATGCAAAGCACTCTGGGAATACACACAAGACAAATTCTGTCTAGGGAATTGAGAAAAATGTTATGTGTAAGATAGTGAGTTGGGTATTGAAGGATTGAACAGGAGTTTCCCAGGCAGAGAGGAGTGACAGAAAGAGGCAAGAACTTATTAAAGAGCACAAATGAACATACTGGGGCAGGAATATGATGTGGATAGAGAGGGATGGCAGGGGATGAGGTTGATTTTATTCTCCAAAGTAGGGTGAGCTCTTTGGGAGGAGAGAGCGCTGCCCTGTTCTCTGTATCCCCAGGGCTTGCGACAGGGCCAGGCACAGAGCATCCCATTAGTTTCCGCATCAGCATCAACATCTGTACCGGCAAGGGATTGCAGACTGTGTGCTCCAGGTCTCTGATCCCTTGATCTTAGCCTAAAGGCCGAGAAGTGATCCAGGTCTCTAATCAGAGGAATGAAGCTATTGGGGTTGGAGGTACTGGAATAGGTTAGATGAGAAGTAGAGAGCCTGGTCATAGGAAACTGAGACCTGGATAAGCTGTGAAAAGGACCATCGCAGAAGGAGAGAGGAGGGATTCTAGAGCTATTTGTAGGTGAATGTAACAGAACTTGAGAAACAGAAGAAATCGAAGAGTGATGGAAGGTGTGGCCGGAGGGGCCACCATTCAGAGAGTATGCGGAGTGTACCTAGAACAACCTGACTTTCAGGAGGTCGTGTTGCAGGTAGCACCCGTAGGCGCCCTGGATAATCAGAGGTCTGGGCGGAAGATCTGCTGGCTCACCCTGCGATTGTCTCCTGTGTTTCGCCTGCAGGGACCTTCGCTCTGGGCTCCTGACGCACTTTGCCTGGCTCGGGATCCCTTGGGACCTCCCGGCCTGGTGCTGGCCTTGCCGTCTCTTTGCCTTGCTGGCCCGCCACTCCCGACTTTGATCACAGACCCAAACAGTCGCCTCATCTCTGGAGTCTGGTGACAACCTCCTCACTTGCTCCTCTTGCACTCCCGAAACCTATTGTGCAAGCACATCACACACAAGGAGGTGAGTGAACCTTTTCATCATTTTGATGATACAGTTGACATTCCTTTTATATTCCAACCTCCAGAGGAAAGTGTATTGTAACACAATAGCCCTAATGTATTCCCCTCCTTAACAGGATTTATATAAATTTATTAACATGTCTATTTCTACCGTATTAAATTTTGAAAAATATTTTTGTCCTTAACAGTGATCTGGGAATTTTTGGGGATATGAAATTAACTTTAGCACGCAGAACAAAAAGAAAACCAAACATTCTATAAAGACTGAAGCTGCTGTGAGGTTTACATTTGTGAGTCTCTCAAGAAATAGAGCACAGCAGCACTTCCTGTCTTCACATTTTTATGTTTGATGGTGCCAGTAGATTTCCTCAACATTTGTTTTTAAAGGCACATACTGAGTGGATTCCTAAACGTAGGGTGATCCTGGTTTTATTTGCCAAACCGCTCCTCCTTAGGCTTGACTTGGTATAACAGTGCGTCGGAGGCGTTCTGTGCTGTTCCAAGTCAGGAGCCTCCATGTCGCCCGTTTCCAAACGAACAGCATTGTCTGGAGACGTGTGTAGGCCAGTGGGATCTAGTTTGACTCCCCGGTCTGCTGTTTTCTTAACGTGAGACACTTACCTTCTCTATGCCTCGGTGTATGAAAGTTACATTGCATGGTTGCTGTGAATATAAAATGAGAGCATATATGGAAAGTATCAGCTGGTAGTAGGTCCTTCAGCGGAGGTTGGAGGTTCTGGCTCGAGGTTTGGCTCATGTTCAAGGAACACCAAACCACATAATTGCCCTCATCCCCTGTTAATGCATAAAGAATTTAAACTAGTCAGTCATTCGGGCACAATGTGGTCATAAAGCTATATATTTTCCAATTTGAGTCTTTTTATACATGGAAATTGGGTAGACGTGGAACCCAGGGACTCAGTTAATAGTAAGTAGTTTAGTCCATGGCGTCCAAGGCAGAGTTGGGGCCAGGGCGTTTGAAAAGTCGGAAGGAGAGAGTGGGCAGACGCAGTCTGACGTATTCTGTCTACTGTTACCCAGTCTCTATACAGAGTCATGTTTGCTCCTTGTGACCAGCATTATGCAATGAGATACTACTGATTTAATTTACAGATGATGTAATACACATGTATAAATGAGCAGCTAAGTAACTTTCCAAGGTCACATGACCAATAGACTGAATAGCTGGGTATTGTTTCAAGTCTCATGTCTTTCCAGTCTTCCGTGCTGCTTCCTGGGGACTGGAAAGGAGTCCCTTTGTATAAACAGTAGTAAAAATCGTGCGGGGGTTTTGATACCCCTGCTCCCAGAGGGAAGGCTGTTTGCACTGACTGTGACAACAGAAAGGAGGACAACCTCAGTCACGGGAGTCAATCCACGCCTCCCGGAAGGCTTTGCTGGCTCCCCCAGGAGTTCTGCTCAGGCTCCAACGTCACGGTCCCCGTGGCCCTGCCCTGCCCCGCTCCAGCCTCGTAACTACTGAGCATGAGTGTGGGGCGCGGCAGGATGGTGAGTGTGTGCCCTGTGGCATCTGGGAGCAGGACGGGGCGGCAGCAGCCTCCCCCCGGGCGGGCAGCGCCAGGGTGCTTTCTGGTGGACGACTGGGCAGGAGCGAGCCTCTCATCTTCCCCTAGTCGGGGTCCCTAGCCCGTCCTGGAGCAGAGATGCCGTATCCACCGGCCATGACTTGAGGCAATAGCTCATGGTTGGGACATGGGGAGCCGGCTCAGCAGCTTGTGCGGGGGCCCCTGGGAGCTGGTGGGCGGGGAGCCAGCATGAGCACGGGCACGTGCGTGGAGTCCCGGGGAGGGGGCGTGTGCGTCCACATTGCCTTTGCCTTTTGCACTGGACTCCGCACATTATGCAGCCAGGCCTGCTGAGACTTCGGAGGACAAGCTGTGTGAACTAGTTACCCGGCACCCACGGCACTCGTTTCTGTTACCGAATCGAACCTGCAGGTATTTGAGTGCAGGGCTGTGGCGCACCGGACACACACTGAAGCGAGCTGCGAAGGGTGCGGCCGTGGCCCCAGGCAATCCGTTTGCTGTCCACGACGCCCCAAAGTCGGGGATTCCTTATTCCCCCCCAGTTCAGTGTGTCTGTTCCCAGCAATTATTCTGGCGCGCTCTCTGATCATCAGCATGTAAATAGGAGTCAGCACTGGAATGAATCCTTGATTATTGAATTTTCAGCTATTCAGTAATGCCGTGGGCCATCTGATCACAAACTTGCTCTCCTTTCTTGCAGTGATTACTAACCTGGTCCACTGAATCTTCACCTGGTCACACCTGGGTGAGTTTAAAGTCATTATTTGACTTCCCTGATTATTGACTTTTATTATTTAAGACCTAAAAAAAAAAAAAAAGAGCTGCTGATTGAACATGATGTGAAGTATTTTTCTTCTTGCTAAGAAAATACGTTGGTTGCTGTATTCAAGGGACCCTGCACAGCCAGGGGTTTGGGTCTGTGTGCCACAGGCTACGTGTGCTGTGAGGTTCCTTGGTTTGGTAGCACAGCCAGCTTGATCACTGTTTTCCATCTGTGAATTGAGGGGGGTCTTAATATTAATTAACTAGGGGGAAAAGAGAAGCCAAAATAAAGTCTTAATGACTCATTGTTATGGGGGAGAATTTCAGTCTGATTTGTAGACTCTCCCTATTCCTTTTTAATGAAATAGTTTTATTGCTTTTGGTTACAAAGAACATTTCTAACCAACTGCTAAAAAAAAAAGAAAAAGAAAAAGAAAAAAAGTTGGCACTGCCAAAGAGAAGTCCTACTGGGCCTAGTTAAGGAATAAAAGAGGTTCATTTATAATTAAAATTGTTCCCCAGAGACAAATTAACACATATGTTCTTAACCTAATTTCTCTGCACATGTGTGTGCATGTGTGTGCATGCAGATTAAACAACTACTGTACTTGCTTACAGTACTGGTTTGCATAGGGAACTCTCTTGCTCAGTAAGCAAAGGCAAAAGCCACCCAGGTTTAGGAGCATATTTTCTGAAAGCGTGATGTCAGCTCATAGTGTGCACCTCATCCATAACTCCCCCTTCCCCATCAGCGTATTGAACTGACTGAGAAATAAGATGAAGGAATAAGGTAAGTGGAAAACAAAACATTACTCTTCTTGGTGGTAAGAGTGACTATGAAATGTGGCTTAAGAATAAGAGACAAGCCGACTTCCCCATAGTAGACCCCTCGAGTCAGCCGACCTCTGTGCTCCAGGTGTGGGCCGTGCTGGATGGGGCGGGCCTCCGTAGTGGAGACTGGATGGTACAGTTGTCTTTCTGTCGAGCTACGTAGAGAGTGAAAAGAAGTAGAAAAGGATGTGGCAGGTGGAGCACAGGGTTTAAAGCCAGAGAGAATTAGAGCTCCATCGCTCACTGCTGAGCGAGCTTGGGCTTCATCTCCCTGGACATCTATTTCTTTATTTTAAAACGTAGTGTCTCCTTTGCATGATTATTGTGAGGATTGGCTTCGTATATGCATGCATCTAGTAAGTGCAAGGACCAAAGGAGGCATCGAGAATGGCAGTGATTGTTGTAGGGTTGGAGGCTGTGATAAAAATAGATACGTTGTTCAAAATGCTCATGGCATGCACGGTGTCTGGGTGTGTTCTCATCTTCCTCCTGGATTTCTGGGTGGATTGGTGAAGGGAGCTAGAGATACAGACATTGCCTCAGCAAAATGGATTTGGCTTGCCCTGCAATGTGCTTTGTCATCCTGGCACTCAGACGATTCTGTGTAACTGTGTGGTGTCTCAGTCATTATACCAAGACAGACACTGTCTTAGGGTGTCACGGGGGAAAACGCTGCTCTGCACCCGAGCCTTCCTGCGAGTTCCCGTCCGACTCCTCAGGCGCTCCAGCCGCTGCTGCTGGCCCACGCGCTGGCTCTAACATCTGCATTTCGGAAATAGGGGGAGGGTCAGAAGGGCCCTCCCTTTTGGCCCCGGCAGGTTTCCTTGTTCTGGAAGTCCCAGTCCCAGGCATCTCGTGACTCATCTCTGGTCTTTTGTCCCACACAGAGAAGGGTTACTTTGCTCTAGACTTGGGTTCCATTTGTTCGTACCTGTGTCCTGCCAAAGTAACTATTTCCCCCAAAGAAAGTAAAAGATGTTCTGAGTTGTTGGTTAACTTCTGCTTGTGGAATGAATGAGGAATTGGGGTGAGGAACCCAGCAGTAATGAGGCAATGACCAAAATGGAGTAGGATGGCCCAAAAGCAATCCCTTGCAGTGAACACTTAACTATTAAAAATTCGAGCCCAGGTACACGGCATGACTAAATCAGTCGGCCTGAGCGTACAGTCTTGTTAAAAATTAGTCTAAAGTCAGTTTATTAGAAACAGATACCTGTTTTCCATTGAAGGTATGCGCTGGCGTCTTGTGCTAGAGAGAATTAAGCTTTGGACACTCATATCTTCTGATTATAAGTGTAGGACAATTCCTAGATTATTTATGAAAGATTAACACACATGCATGGCTGCATCTTTTTTTTTTTTAAATTTCCAGTACCACAGACTAGGTTGTTTGAGTTTGTTAGTCGCAGGGACGGGCAGGCGTTCAAGATGATCCTCCCTCGGTCTTGCCTTCTGCGTCCTGCCCTGTCTCTACCATCCCGGTGCTGGTTGGTTTTTGACAACGACTCTCAATCTTCCGTTTCTAGTTTGGGGCAAGTTTGCATTTTGGGCTGGAGACATTTAAGCTTCTTGGTTTTATCCGCCCTCCCTGGTCCTACTCCTGAGTGGCACAGAGTTAATAGCACTGGTGGAGCTGGCCCAGCCTCTGGGACGCAGAGCTGCCGGGGGCTCGGCCGCTGGTGGGCGTCCAGGCAGCCTCTCTGGCTCCCTGCCACGCACAGGGGACCGCCATGGCCAGTGGCTCCGCCTACTCTTTTTAAAAATATCACACACACACACACACACACACACACACTTTTTTTTTTTTTTAATTTGAAAGGGTGTTAGGAATACACAAAGTTCCTCAGGTTTTTGGAATGATGTAATTTTTTTTTTTTGGCTGTGTGTATTCATGTATGTGTGTATAAATACATATGTATAAAAATGTATATTTGGATATTATATAAATGTCTTACCTCTGTGGTCAAAGAAAAGACCCTTTTGGGGATAATTAGGTGACTCCATGTTTCAAGTGGAAATGAGAAATTGGTGATCAATTCAATGCAAACTATCACTCCAACGTCAGAAGAAGAAAGGGATAACGATATCCGTAACGACAAAGGCATGTTTCCGCAGTCTGTCCCGCTGGAAGGTCATCAGATTAAAACGACAAAAAACTAACCACCCCCTTTCTCTTCCCCTAACTGGGCACACTGTAAAGATTTGCAAGAGCCTCTGGAAATAGAGGCTTGGACAACATGTGAAATATGAAAGACTTGCAAGAACTCTCTTCCAGAAGGGGGGACAGCCCTCATCATAAATTGTTGACTAGCTGTTTATGGCTGGGAAAAGCTGTAACCCTATAATTTGTCCCCTGAAGGCCACATTCTTCTTAGGAACAGAAGCCGCAGGTCAATTATCGCGGTCGGTGGGCTTTCCTTTTGGGCGTGAGTTGGGGCCAATTTTGTAGGAAAGACGGGTTTCCTTCTGGTGCTGGCTCACTGCAATTGTGGGATCATATCACAATTGCGGGGTTGCCGAAAGCCGTACTCTCCAGAGAGCTCCCAGGGGCCCCGTGAGGTTATCCCAGGGACACCGTGCACTGGGGACCGTTTCCCACAGCAGGGCCCAGCGTCTCCTCGCCACGACTCTTCTTTGAACCTCTAGAACTTCCTCTTTCACGACTTTGGATTCTGGAATCGTAAGTCAGCCCTTGCTAAAGCCCTGGCTGTGGTCATTTACTCATCCTTGGAATCAGGGGTGCGCTGGCCTGAGCTACCTTTGCGTCTGTGTATCTATTCCTACCTAGGAAGACGACTTCCCTCCCTGCCTCGTCTCTTCCATGCAGTTGTCGATAACCTAGTACGTGAAGGATATCCTGCAGTGTTATGTTATACCCACTTTGTGCAGTTAGAGAGGTTTTTATACTCTCTCCGATGTGGTTCTCGTGACAGCCTGAGGGAGGGAGGAAGAATAATAATTCCAGAAGAGCAGTGTTGCTTTTGGAGAGAATATGGTTTGGGGAGACATGCGGGGATTCAAATCCTTTTTCCCCACATTCTACATATGTGGCGTGGACAAACTGTTTCATCTTTCTGAGCCTTGATGTCTTCATCTGCAAATTAGCAATAACGGTTCCTCCTTGGCGTTTGGAAAATTGGAGATGCTTTAAGAAAAGTGGCTTGCACATTGCCTAACTCATAACAGTGGATTGTTGTTGTTATTATCCTTTGATTATTAGTCTGATTTCGGACACGGTGCAGTCGAGTCTCAGGGAGGAGGAGGAGGAACTTGCCAGAGGACACAGAAGTAACATGTGGAGGGGCCGGCACTGGACCTACAGCCTTTAGGCCCCCAGTTGCCACTGCACGCCCCTCCTTACGTGGGATGGCAGTGCTCCCTGCTTAGGGCTGCTGTCCTCATTGTGCCCTTTCTGCAGGACACTGCCATGAGGAGAGGCTTCTTTGTGTGCTGGGAGCTGGAAGTTGAATTCATTCCCTGGGTTTGTGTCTTCTTCTCTGGACTTTGGTGACGTAAAGTACACGAAACCATTTTCAGCCTTCAGAGAAAACACCGATAGGTGTGCAGGTCTGTGGGTGGTGGGAAAGCCTCCGGAAGGTGCTGGAGAGGACAGAGGACCCTTGCAAGTGCAGGTTGTCACCCTTAGGGAGGTGGCCCATGGCCGAAAACTGTCTGAACAAGCAATTCATTTACGCGCTCTCTGCTGTGTTGTCTTCCGAACTTGCTTGAGGTGTATCGAGTTTCACCTGAGACTTCCCCTTGAATACCAGCAGGGGGGTATTCAAAGTCACTGACAGTACATCCCTCCTCTCCTGAACACAAGTCAGATAAGTAAGAAATGTGCTTTCTGCTTCAGCAGTGACAACAAATTAGGCGAGCAGAGCTGGAGACGTTAAGGTGTGTGGTCAGAGTTGTTGTTTGAAGCACTGTGTTCAGAGCGGTGTCCGGTCGTTTCTAACACCAGTGACGTCTGTGGCGTGCTAGGGCCATTTCTGCCTGTGGTGTCTCTACTTTGGATACCCTGTGGGAGGCACGGGAGTGCCCTGTGTATTTGAAAATGCTAGAGTTACCCACTGCTTGAGCTAAGTTTGATCTCTTTGTCATCAGAAAGAAAAATCCCCAGGTGCAAAAAGCACCGGCAAACAAAAGAGTTTTGTTCTACTCTCACTTTCTTCTTCACTTCACCCCCCACCTCCCGCCCCCAGCATACCCTCTGGCAACTGCCTTTGACTTCAAGAGGCAACAGTCCCGAGACCTGTCTTATGAAAACAGTACTGAGAACCGCATGGAGAGCACCATGCTGTTTCCACAGGTATTTTTTCACACTGGTTTATAAGCGACTAGAAAACAATTATATGAATGTATATTTGGGACTTTGAATGAATCATTTCTGTTTTGTACACTGGGAAGAAAGACTTGGGGTTTCAATTTAGTGAGGAGATAAAGAACTTGAAGACGTGCAAAGCATAATGCATCCCCATAGTTACATTGTCCTGGTGGCTGTGAGCACTAAGTTGCATAAAAAGGATATTTTGAGTAATATTAAAATTTGTTCTTGTACCAAATAATATGAAAAGGGTCATTGAGAGGACTTTTCCTGGACTACTTGGTCACTAACCAACTGTATGAATGAAAAACACATAATTTACCTATCCAAGCATCTCTTACATTGTTCCTTGAGTAACCTGAAGAATAAGGTCAAGTGAATAGAACTGTGAAAATCGGAATCAATACAAAAAGACCCTTCTCAATGTCCCAAAGCAGCAGCCAGGCAGGAGGCATTTTCTTACCCGTTCTTCTTGGGCTGTTCGGGCCTTTGGCTGAGCGGGTGAGGCCCGCCTGCACTGGGGAGAGCGGTCTGTGTTTCTCAGTCCCCTGACACAGACGTCACTCACATCCAGAAACTACCTCACTGACACCCCGAAAACAGTGGCCCGGTCAAGGTGATACCTAAAATTAACTCTCAGAAGTGAAATTCATGGGCTGAATGTTTGCGTCCATCCCTCTAAAATTCCTATGTTGCAGTCCTAATCCCCAGTGTGGTAGTATTGGAGATGGCACCTGCCATTGGCAGGTAATAAGGTTTAGATGAGGTCGTGAGAACTCCCAAAGGGTTCCTAGTTCTTTTATTGAAAATACCATGGAAAACTAAGATCTTGGCACTGGGTGTGTTTGTTGTTACTGGGTGTTGTTTCTTTAAGACCTTTTCGTCGACAGAAGAAGGAAATGCATATGTATGTATACACATAGTTATACATAACCGCCTTTATCTCTGTGAAGCTAAATAGGAATTCATGCTGATAGCTGCAGCTACAGTCGGTTCTCTCCTGCATTTTTCCAGCCTTCTTCCCTTGCTTGTTTATAAGCTCTTACTCAGCAGTGAGAAACCGGGCCCCCTCCCAACCGTTTATTTCATTGTTGTATTCTAGCTTGTGTGTGCAGCGGTATCAGAATTACTCACACCTACCCCCGTGGAAAGCAGCTTTAACAAGCAGAGTACAATGCTTATGTTTCTTTTTAAAAGTTTAAAAGTTTCTTTTGCCTTTAGTCTTGCAGATTTCATTCACTTCCAAAGTTGCTTAAATCAGCACTTTTTCTCCCCACCCCTTCAGTGAGGCTGTTTCACTTGTATTACATTTGTAATACACTTAGATTCATTTGTCACAGTCTGCGTTCCATCCTGGAATCCCCTGACCTCCCAAATAATTTTTCAATTTCATATACATTAAGGTTCAGTGTTTCTATGGTGAAGTTCTATGGGTTTCGACATAGTATCTAAGAGACAACGACCCTTGGGCTGTTTGTTTATAATAAATATGTAATATATGTTCTCCTTCACCTAGAAGTTTGATACTATGGATTCATCCATGATTTTACCTACAAATAATGCATTTCCTTATTAAGAGTGTAAAGCACTCTTTTGAGTGCTTTACAAGTATTTACTCATCTAATCCCCTTAACACTCCTGAGATACCTGCCATCATCATCCTTATATTACAGATAAGGAAACTGAGGCAAAGAAAGGTTAAGTGATTTGACGAAGGCACACAGCTAGCATGTGCTAATCACCCAAGGCTAACACAGCAAACATGGCCTTTGGAATACATGTGCGCGTCACACTGGTGCTTGGATGAAGCTGAACAAACAGACGGGAGGGTCTTCTGCATTCGTGACCCCTAGTGAGGCTGTGTTTGGTGAGCAAGGGCTTCAGGCACTCAGCAGAGCAGGAGCCAAAAGAAAGGCTTTGCGCAGCTTCCTTCAGCGGTTGTAAAATTGATGAAACAGAATAATTTACAATTGCTTTACTGAATAATTTACCAATCAAATCATTCAGAAAAGCCGCAAGATGTGAAATGGAAAAACAAGGGAGATATAAATTTGGATCAGGGATGGGTCAGTAAGAACCAACAAAGCTGGATGCTGCCCCCCCGGGCCAGGCACAGCGAAGGCAGGCAGGTCTCTGGCGGCCGCACTTTGACTCGGGGGCCAGGCGTGACCGTCTGCCCAGTGCGGCTTCCCACGCGGAGTGCTGCTGGAGGGCCTGGCCCGCCCTCCGCGGACTGTGCATTGTCCTTTTCTCACTTGTCTGTCCTTTCTGCAGGAGCGTCTAACTCACTGTCTAGAGTATGAAACAGACCTTGATGTTAGGGGTTTCTATCCTGGATCCTCCTAGATCCTTGTTGCAAATTGCATGGCTTCTAAAAATGGTCACTTGGGGGACACTTTGCAGTTGGTACAGGATTTTGCAAGCTGTCCTGTTTAATCTGTATAACTTACTCTGAAGGTCAGTGTCACGACCTGCACCTCACAGACGAGGACCAGGGCACAGGAAGGGGAGCTGTCCTGCTCGCAAGGTCGACATCTCAGACTTGGGACTCCAAATCCCGCTTTCTTTCTAGCCTTCTCCAGCTGTCTTGGTCTCATACGCCACAGGGAAAGGAAAATCAGATTTAACTCAAAGAGCTGACTCTCTGTAATAACCACTCCATTAATTTTAGTCATTTCGGCATTCTTTATTCCATCTATTATCCCACATAGACATCTGTGTACTATCACTTGGGAATCAAAGACATTTCCCTTGTAGTACAGCTTCGAGATTAAATGGCCGTTTCGAATGCTCATTTTTCTAATCTTGTTTAGTGCCCGTACCACGAGCACTTTTGCTGCACTCTGGGCTTTTGGAGTAACTTATCTTAATTAACTGAGAAGAAACCGCAGTGACCAGGCAGAGAGAAATGATGCCAGCTTTAGAATCAGCTCAGACAAATAAATTGAAGGAACAGAATCTTCTGCAATGGTCTTGAAGATAATCTCATAGCCTTGTTTAGAGAATCTCCAGAGAATTATACTAAGGAAACAGTTAAGTCTAGTTTTCCACTTCCCATAGTTGAGATTCCAGATGATTTTTGTATTAACAGTAATAACTACTAATTGTGTCTAGTAATTTACAACCCAAAAAGTGCTTGCGTCAGGATTTGAATGTTGACTGGACGTGTCCAGCTTCTTCCCAGTCCTCGTGGTATGTGCTGAGAGGTAGACTTTCTCGTGCCTTTGTCATGTTACCTAAATAAATGGGCCATTAGTTGTTGCATCAGATTTCTTCGCCATTTTAGCAATTGAATGGAATTTTCTTCCGGTTGAGTTATGGGTTGTAGAGATATTTGCACATCATAGAATTCCCTATCAGTGTGCTATGGCTAGTTTACGTATATTTGCAGTGACCATCCAGCCCTTTGGTTCTACCTTTCTCTTGTGGTTTGGAATCATGGTTCAATATCTACTTTTGGTTCTTGGTATGTTAACAGGTGTAATAGATATTTTAAAACTCATATTTTCCTATAGTCATTTAAAGTTAGTCATTGTATTCTTCTCTGATCACTGAAAGGACTTCAGGATACCATGTCTGTTTATTCTCCCTATTATGTCATAATCTATTGCAGTAGTCTTATATTTTCTTTAATTGATAATGATTATGCATCAACTATGGTTTAAGAATACCATAATTTATTTTGGGGGTATCACATCATTATCCTTATCATATAATTTTCCTTAGTGCATCCTTCAGTGATTCAGAGCAGGTTTGATGTGGTAAGTCATCTGCACACTTGCATGGTCAAATATTTTTTCTGATACATACTTTTTTTTTTTTTTGCCCTTGACTGTGTATAGAATCTGGAAACTTCATACTGCTTCTGATTTGTAGTAATTATCTAGTGATGCTGATGAAAAGCCAAATGTAAACATTTTAGAGGGGTGTCTGTTCATTTCTTTGAAAATGTTATGCTTTTGTTGTTATCCTTTGAAATATGCAGTTTTACTAGGCTATGTTTTATTTGAGTCTTTTATAAATTTGTTAACTTGTTATTTAGTGTGCTTTTCAGTATAAAGAGCTATGATTTTCTTCACATTAAGGTCATTTTTTTCCCCCTACTACCAATTGATTAATTAATCTCTGCCTTTCATGTGTCTGCTTTAGAACTCTTAATGGAAGTTGGGCTTTCAAAATTAATCCTTCAACATTTCACATAGTGCCTTTAATGTATTAGGTGCATTGTAAAATTATTTAATAATACCCTCAGCAAAGAACACAATGCCTAATTCTTGACAGGTTCATGTATGAAGAGTCCACTGCACATTAAGAATACCTTGAAGACAGAGCCAGCTTATGATACTTGGAAAAGGAATTTAACGTGAAAGCAATGACTTGAGCTAAGGCATGGAGGTAGAGGGGCACTGGGGGAGGTCCAGACGGCAAAAATAGCCTTGTTAGCATACAACGTATGGGCTGAGAAACAGGAAAATGCACCACAGGGAACATGGGATCTAGAGGGCTTTGAGCACTAGATAAAGAAATGTGTGCCCCTTAAGAAGTGGACAGTGAGAGCCGGTGGGCTGCTCTGCCTCCCACAGGTCCTCGCAGCAGGACCCATTCATCCCCCTCTTCACGGGCGTTTGCAGCCCTTCTCCCTGGTGCAGGGTTAACTGTAGGCCCTCAGAGTTCCTTACGTGTTGCTGGGAATAGAAATCTGGTCTTTTCAACGTCCCAGTCCACTCGGACTCTGCTCACGTGATGTCACCTTGATCACCTCCTGTGACTTGTCCAGACCAAATGGAAGGATTTTTCTAAACACTGCAGAGAGTTATGCTGCCAGCCACAGAAAACAGAAATATCTGCAGTCAGGTTTTTATCTTCAAAGCAATGTCCTTTTTTGGGGTTAGTTTTCCTACAGTTATATATGAATAGCTCTTTTGAGAAAACAAGAAAGCAGAGGCTCAATGAATTGAGGTAACCTTTCCAGCTAGTTGTGACTCTCATTACTACTAAGAAAGAACTGGAGTTGAACTTCAGGACGGTGGGCTCCAGGTCTCGTTATTTTCCCGTGTGCTGCATGGTCTGTAGAACGACTCCAGCGCTGGCCCAGCTGATCGCCGCGGGTGGTGCTCAGTACGCCGTGCGAGCTGCGAGGGCTGCCCTTGGCAGATGGACATGGTAGGGGCATCGGGACGGGCTTCGAGGCCTGCCTGCTCCCCACAGGGGAAAGCATGCGAATGAGCCTTAGCTGAGTGCAGCGCCCCAGCTACCCCTGACAGTGCTCCTTCCCGGCCTCCACGGACACGTCTGGGTTTGTGGTAAGGAAGAAAAATGTATCCCCCAGTTTGCAGCTGGGGAAGGGCAGTGATACTCAGGGGAACCTCCAAGCCAGCAATATGCCTTAAATCTTGATGGCCTACTGGCATTTATGGCTAAACACTGTCACAAGAAAATGCTCATTTAAATAACTAACTGCCAAGATGTATGTCTAAGGAATGCTGAACCCAAAACACATTTGCAAAAGGAACCCGAGAAAGGAACAAAATAAAAAGCAAATAATCTTTCCAGTATTTTCAAGACCCTGCTATTTGGCACTAGTTGTCAAAGACAAAAGAAAAAAATAAGATGGAAGTCCTTGGGACACATGATGAAAGCTTGTGAATCAGGATGAAATTCCAGCTGCTTTTATTAAAAGACTTTGTAGAAATCCAGAGGGACACTGCGGAGACCATTTAGCTTCGGTTCTCCTCGAATGGCCTCCCATCTCATCGTTCACTGATTAGCCGAGTTCTTGCACTGTGTGTGAATTATTTCTTCTTATTGATTTGATCCACGGAGGGATAAAACTCTGAAAAGGACAGGACAAAGAACGCACAGTCCCTTTTGTGAGTGACACAGGCAGTCATCCAAGAACTCACAGGTAACAAATGCTCTTTGATGAAGATGACTAGTTATAATATTGGGACACGTGCATTTTTAACACCCTGCCGTAACGACAAAGTTTTTGTTTTTTGTATTTACACATATAATTTTTAAAATTCTTTTGTATTCTCCTTCTAAAATTTTAATTTACCCCCCCAATAAAATATTAATTCCCTTATCTATTTTGTAATGTCATAACATTTCTGTTAAAGCTAAGAGTTTTCCTTTGGGCGATCATGCAAAGTGGATATTCTCCATAAATGGAAAGGGAAAAGGGTGGGTTTGGGCCATTATAGAATCGATCTATTTAGTTAGTTCACTACTTAAACCTTTGTTTTCTCAATTGTAAGATGCAGATAACAATGCCTATCTCAGAGGACTGATTTGAGGATTAAAATAGAGAATTTACGGAAAGGGCCTCGAATACTGCCTGGTTGCAACAGACATTGAAATAGTCATTCTCTTCTCTGTTTGCTATGCTGAGGTGCTCATGACAACTGTCATTGCCAGTTGGCCAGTTTATTCTTCAACACGACGTTTTGAGAACATCAGAGGCAACCAGATGGGCTTTTGATGAAATTAACATATCACCTCATTTATTTATTCAATAAGTACTTATTAATTCCAGACATGGTGACTGGAGTGAGCCAAAGTAAAATGTGCTTACTTGCTTTAATAATTCTTTTAGTCTTGAGACTTAAGTTCCCTTAAGTTAAAAAAAGTATTCCAGTTTCTGAACATCCAGGGGCTATCTGGGAGAGTCAGCTGATTCAAATGTGTGGAGAGAGGGAAAAAGCCTTACATAAGATTGTGTTGTCAGTTGACTGATATGATTTATTTCTACATTTGGAGGACATATATTTATGTATGATGCAAGGTTCTTATCCCAGCAGGAAAGGTTTGCTGGCTTACCTTTGAAACGTTGATAAGAGGTAGAGTGAAGATATGTCATGGTTTTTCTCGTTTAGGCTTGACTTATATTTATTGACTTGATGTACTTATTAATAAAATCTTCCTTTACTTTCAAAAGTGTTCCAGAAGATGCTAAAAATGTTTGAATGATATATTACATGGCCCTCTCTCAGGAGCAGTGGTTTTGTGGTGCCTGTAGAAAGGTTCTGGGAAGTACTTTTCTTGACCATTTCCTTTTACGACCTGGGATTACATTGTGAAGGCTTTGAGAACAGCAGAGCAGGCTTCCAAAGGTTCATTATGATGAATGGAAACTTAATGGGCAGCTAAGGCCAGAAGTCAGATAATAAATGTCCACTTTTGCAGGGTGCACCAATGTTAACAGTTCCATTGCTAACTAGTTAAAAATCAACCTTATGAAAAATGACGTCCCATTTCCAACCTATTATGAGAATAACGTTGTGCAAAGATTGGTGAGGTGAAGGTCTGAGTAATTGTTGATGAAGCTGGTTTGAGAAATAAAACCATTCGTCTCTCCCATTCGACTGACTCTCGTTATAAAATACAGCTATGTAATCATCTTAAACCAGAACAGACTAAAAGGGCTAAGGGACAGAAACTCCTATGTCTTAAGTTTCTGTCACCCACAGCTGCTCATCAATACGAAAGAAACAAATGTTCCAACAAGCACTTTCTCATGACAATACTGGGCATTCAGGCATAACCTGGAAAAAGAATCTGTCCGTGGATTTGTGAGCACTTGTGCAATGAATTTGGCCCAACGATTCACTTGATCAAAATCCGGAGGCGGGCCTTGGCCGAAGCTTGCTGTTGTTAGACTCCATCAGCCCTGGAGCCCGGCTCCTTTCCAGCCGCGCGACTGGTTGCCATTAAGACCCTCGGCGGTCTTAGCACCTGGTGTCTGTTCTGCCGTCTGTCGAATTTGCCATGCTGATAATTTAATTGGTTATTAACACAGTCTAAACCACAGAAGACTTTTTGGGGAGAAAATGTGGTCAGTTGGAGAAAACCCTGGCTAAGGAATCTGGCGACAATATTTGCTAGTTCCCTTTGTAACCTTGGAAAGTCACCCGGCTTCCTCACGCCTCCCTTTTCTCTCCGGCAAATAGGACTTGCCTGGCCCAAAGAAATGCCGTGATCCAAAACATTAGTGGTTTTCTTCTGTACGCCCTGGGCCTCCCCACACTCCGTACGGCGTGTACCTACTGGACTCTCCACCTGCCGCTCTTTACACACAAATCAGCAATATTTTGAGAGGTAGCACAAGGGCTGGCTTTGCCATGGGACAGTGCCTGTCCTCCTCCCACGTTCTTTGAAGGAAGTCATGTCTGTCTGCCCTGAGCCCATTAACTCGTTATCTCTATTCTTTCATGCTAACATCCATGTTACTTGCCACTTTCTACGTTTTGCTATCACTCTCAAGAGCATGTCAGATGTCCTTGTGGGCCGGCTGTGCTGCAGCTCAGTTTACCTGGTGGCCAGAGGCAGGAATTTCCAAGTTTTACTTGCTGCCCTTCCATGGTCTTCAGCCTCCCCCTCCCCACCCCCGCACCAGTCTCCGCTCTCAGCACAGTCAGAGCAGCGGTTTCGAACGCCTTCATTCCTCTGGAGTCTTCTGCACCGCGCAAGCCTTCTGCCACCGGCGGGTTCGCTCAGGCCTTCCCCATCTTTCGTGGCTACTGCAGTTTTTTTCCAAGTATCCCCAGGTCTCCTGCTAACAGTTGTCTACAGTGCATTTGATGATCTTTCTTAAAGATCTTTCTTCAAATCTGATCAGCTTGCCTCTGCTTAAAATCTGTCAAGACCTCTTGATTACCTGTAAAGGGCAGGCTTCACGGGTATGACCGATTCAGTTGCCCGGGGCCCCATGATTGGTTTAATGCTCTGAGGTCACCATCTTGAACTTCTTAATTTTGAAACTGGGGGCCCTAAAATTTTATTTTGCACTGGGCCCTGCAAATTGTACGGCTGGCCCTGTCTTTGATGTCGAGCGTAAGTCCTGTAAAGAGCCTTCATGGCCCGCACGACCACCTCCCCTCACAGAGAACATGCCGGTCATAGCTCTCCACCCTTAACCCTTGTTCTTCTGCTCCTTCCCCGCATCCTCCCCCAACCATTTGGTCCAGTTGGTGCCATTTATGCAACAACAGTTCATCCCATGCCTAAAGTGTGCCAGAGCCTGCTGCTGGGAACGGGGAATGCGCAGGTGAGGGAATGGCCTGGTCTCATGGGAAGTGCAATAAAAAAGAACTGAGTATTGTATAAGCCAGTTACGCGCGCACACACACCCTTGCACCCCGCCCCCCCAGGACTTCTGTTTGTTTGATTTTTGCCAAAAGAGAATTGTATTTTACATATTATCCTGAAATGGTACCTATCTTACGTATTTTCCTCTGTTTATGTAAGGGTTTTCTCATGGTTTGCTTTTCAAACACGGCCCATTATATATTCTTCTTTCTTTTCTCTCTGAATAATTTCTTGTGTAGATTTCTCCCAAATCAATGATGAAAACAAAGCCTGTATTATTTTAAGAATCCTCCTTTAATCATTTCTTTGTTTCTATCACTAGAATAGCTAGTTAAAATTCATTTTCATTCTACTGCTTTGTAAAGGAATATTGAATAGGAGCTGTTTTCCAGCTTGAGTTATTTGCTTGTTAAACTTAGATATTCAGTTCCACCCTTGTATTTATTCTTTCAATTAGGCAAACCAGAATATTATTTGGAAATTTTGTTGCAAAGGCTGGCCTTCCTTTACAATTTTCTTGAAACATCTGTTTATGGAGGAAACGTGTAAGTCGTAAAATAATTCCATAAATAATATTCAGATGAAAACTGCCAACTCAGCCTAATTTTACAGCCACATCGCACGTATTCTGTTTCATTAATTTCACTCGCATGTGGTCTCCTTTTTCCGGTCACTTTCCTCTTTCTAGAGAAAACTGGATTGTTTCTGATGTTCCCTTCCTCCCTCCAGGTGGCCGCAGGTCGCTGCCGACTCTGTGGTTCCCTGCATGAGTTCACCTGGAGCCACCCGTGCGGGCGTGACCTGCCTTTGCCTTTCCTTCCCAGCGAGGGGCCGTTAGCAAACGGAGTCTGACTTTTTCCACTGGATGTGCAAAGGATGGCAGTTCTAAGAGAACTTAAATTTTAGGCACTAAAAGTTCCTAATTTTCCTGGTCTGAGTTGCCGGAGATAAAACCTAATTGTAAGCGGGAGCCAGGGGACGTGGCCGCGAGCAGAAGTCAGAGAGCAGCCTGTCCTCGGGCTTGCAGGCAGGGAAGCCCGGAGGCGTTCCCGCTGCGTCCCCCCCTCCCCTCCCTCTGTACCTTCAACACGCGTTCTGCGCGAAGCCCTCCTTCCCCTGTGCTCCTCGGAGGCAGAACACGACACAGGAGGAGTCCCGTAGAGGCTCTCCGTGAGTCCCGTAGAAACTTCTGCGGCAATGTAAGTGTTCTCGCTCTCTGCCGTCCTCTGTGGCTTAGCCACAGGCCACATGCGTCTGTTGAGTATGTGAAATATGGCCAGTGTGACCAAGGAATACCGTTTTAAATTGTTACATTGAAATTTAAGTTTGAGAAGCCCCTGTGGCCGCTGTGTTAGCCCGAACTGTGAGCTGGGCCGCTGGGCACGTGGGCAGAACGCAGCCCCAAGGACGGGGGTGCCTGGGTGTGGCGGTGAAGGAAAGTCCGAGTTATCGCAGGGGATGCTGCGTTTTCGCGTAGTCAGCGCCCCGCCCACTGCCCCCGCCTGGCTGGATCGCTTCCTGCAGGAGGATTGCATTGGGAGCCTCCCGGGTGGGCTCCGATGCCTTTGCCGGCACCGAGCGAAGCCCTGTGGCCGCTGAACAGGCTGGGCGCATTCTCAGCCCCATTTCACCCTTGCACGGGGTCCTGCCTTCCTCTGGGCGCAAGGAAGCCGCCATCAGGCCAAGTGTGTTGGCGTGGTCCCCTGAGTCACCAGGAAGCAGCAAAGCCTCTCTGGGCGAGTTCCCTGAACGGGGAGGATATCCTGAACATGCTCTGACCTGAAAAAGCACATGTTTACCTTGTAACATAAAAGCCCTCTGTTGGCCATACAGCCCTGTTAATCCAGGGCTCTCTGGGAGCCTGACTCAGTAGGTGGTAAGTGAAGAAACAGATTTACCCTCTCTGTGCCCGTAGCCCACGCTGACTGCACAAGCCTGGACCCGAGGCTGGTTTTGCTTTACCTAGGGGTATGTTCCCAATGGTACATTGATTTGTGTCTGTCAAAGGATCCCTCGCCTTGGATGACATAGGAGGTCACAACCCAGTTGGCTCAGTCCTCTGTTTAGAAGAGCCCAATCTGAAAGGCCTGGCTTTGAGACCTCCACATACCTTTCCCAAGGTGGGTCAGCAGGACAGCCTCAGCTTGTGCTTCCCAGCGCCGGCCTCAGCAGGTACCCGCGGGCCCGGAGGCCAAGGTCGGGCTCTCAGTAGAGACGCTGGAAACCGGGCCGCCTGAGCAAGAAGAGGCTTTCTGACCCTGCTCAATCCACCAGCAGTGTTTCAACCGCCTTTTCAGACATCGGCCCGCATAGTTGTCTGCGGCTGGCTCTGTCTGTTGGGACATTGTAGCTCAGCCATCTCTAGGAACTCCGCCTTTTCCATGCCTGGTCTAAGTTATTCAGGAGTCGTTCAGTGTATTTAGTCAGAAGAAACAGAAGATTCCAGGAGATGAAGCATGCAGTGTTCTTGGTATTAATAATTTTGTGGCATAATTCTTCTCTGCAGTTTTATTCCACTGTCCCCTGTTCCTTGTGTTGGGACCCTGCAGTGAAGCCCTAGCTCTATGGGGATTTCGTGTGCTGGAAGAGCAGCATTTTGCCTTAGAAAGAAAAGTAACAGATGGATATAAATATATTGGGGCCAATGACTTATCTATTGGAAAAAATACCCCATACCACACATACAAATAATCTAGGTCTATTTCAATACAGTCTTTCAAAAATACACAAGCAAAGGAAAACAGCAATTCTAGAAAAAAAGAATTTTGCTTTAAGTAACTTTGAACAAGAAGGGCTTTCCTAAGAAAAAAATAAAAATTGAATTTAATTAAAAAAAAAGATAAAAATATTTTCCCCCCACAAAAGCTGAAAACATTGATAGGATGAAAAGCACATAAATAAGAGATAAGTAAATGGCTTATGTCTTTATCAGCCAAAAGCACAAAGATTAATATTCAGAATAAATAATTCCTATAGATTAGTAAGCAAAAGACAAACAACTGAGTAAAAAAATGAATGAACACCATGAGTGAGCAGTTCACAGTTGACAAAATATAAATGGTGAGTGAAAAGCACACAGACTTTATATTCTGTCTGATAATTGTAATATCTTGAGTTCCTTTCTTTAAGATTTTTTTAAAAATTGTTTTAATTTGTATTTTTTCTTGAATTTCTTATACTACTGGTTTTGTTTTTATTGTTGGCAGGGCATTGTGTTTCTTTGCATACTGTTCTTTATGCCAAATAATAAAATTAATGTATGCAAAATAAAGAGGGTTATTTTAACTTGATAAACTGATTTGTAGTTAAGCATTTTGATGTCGGTCGTTATTTCATATTCATGACAACTTCGTGAAGTCTGAATTATTATTCTGACTTTGCAGTTTACTTCTTATAGATTGATTGGCTTTCACATGAACAGAGAGCTTTTAACGTAAGGGCTCAACTATGAGTCATATCCCTCCAGCGGTAGCCTCAGCCAGAGCCCCAGTGGTAAAGGCACTTCTAATTCGTACCAAAAATGCATCACATAATGTTTCCAGAAAAATTTAGTCAGTGGTCACCAGCCCTCGTTATTGGCGTGATCACAGTTGTTATGGAGACTATAGAGGATCATGACGCAGCATGTTTCCTTCAACAGTTCGAACTTCCAGTGCTGAAAATGACAATAGAATCCAAGAATGAAGTCATACTAAATTAGTATATTTAAAAAAAAAACAACCAAGTCCCTATTTCTGGCATTTTTATTTACAGTAATTAAATTTGAACCAGCCAAAATTATAGAATGTGATTACGCATTTGAGAGGAAAAATATAAATAAAGCAGAGATCGCTTTCTGTCTAATTATAAGCAATTGATAAGGTTTCAGGAAGTATATTGAAGTACATTGAAGGCTCCTTACTCAGCATCCAGAAGCATCCAAGTCTCTCCCCCCACCCTTTTCTCTTCCCCCTCTTGGGATACTTCTATAATCTATCTTCCCATGCTAGAGTGATTCAGTTTCACACATATTTTTGCCTGTGATGTTTCCGGGATAACGTCAACCAGTTGTGTCAGAGACAGAAAGAAACACTCTTCTTTTGCTGGAATTTTATAGGTTGTTCCTCACACAAGTTAAATTCCTGCAAAATTGGAAACTTAAGGGCAATTTGTTGTGGTTTATAGTTTTATGGATGCACAGCCAGAAGACATCATGGAGGCCCCCAGTTGCACAGTTTTATGTTGCAGCATGTTGTTGTAGTGGACGGACTGAAGACTCCAAGGGATTAGCCAAGATAGCTGGGATTTTCCTGACAATTTTCTTGAGAAATAATAACACTTAGGGGCAGAACTGAGTCTGAAATACATTAGCGCAGGTCCAAGTCACGTGGTCTTCCCTCCATACCTCACCGCCTCCAGTTCCAAGTTTCAGTTTGCACTTCCCTCCTCATCTACCGTGACAGCTGGACAAGTTCACCTCCCTCTGCCTCTCCCTTCTTATCTGTGAGTTCTGATACATGACTGCTCTTTGTAAGAACATCACAGAAGAAAAATTTTCTTCCAAGATCATACTTTTGTACACTGATTTTTAAAATGGTGCTCTTCTGCTTTAGCTCCTTTTGCAAATACTTATCATTTATGGGGACAGATTGGCAATTGCTCCTGAAGTTGATTCCCGACTAATGATTTGCTCCCTCTCCCAGAGCACATATTGCGTGATATGGTAGTTTCCTATTTTCTGGTCTCTGTCCTTGACTTTGCTGTGTCCATACACATGAGAACCTCATGAAATATCTGCTGACTCTCACCGCCACCGCCAGAATCTACACAGTGCAGATCAGCTGGATTGCTTCAGTCTCATCATTCATTTCTAAATGATAGTAGCAGCAAACATTATTAGGTGCTGATCATACTTGGCTCAAAGTCACCATGTGACATCGATCATCTCCTTTAAAGAAGCTCACAACCCCGTGAGAGAGGTACTGTCATTAGCTTCATTAAAAGATGAAGACACGGCATCTAAAAGCAGTGAAGTGCGTTTCCTAAGGTCCCAGGCAGCGTGACGGAACCAGGGTTTGCACATGCTGATGTTACAGTGATTTTCTGCCTCTGACGTGAAGCCACGGAATCACAGGAAGAGGGAGAGACGCCTCGGGGCCTAAATCTGATCCCGTGCTTCGGTCCCTTACCACCTTGTGGTCATTTTATCTCTGAGCGTCTTGGTTATCTTTTGCAGTCTCAGGTTTATTTTCATGACTTTAAAATATTTCAACTCTTTATATTTTTGTAAGGTATTAAGCACATGAAGTTCACATTCTGGGTCTGATCATGGTAACATCTTGAGTTGTATCTTATACTGCTGCTTTTGTTTTTATATATTCTTATTTATTTTTCTGCTGGCACTTTCCCCTCCAGGGAGGAATTGTAGTTTCTTGGTTGTAGAGTCATGAAACAGTAACAGCCAGGGCGGCTTCACTGCAAACCCTTGGTGGGAGGGGTTCTGGGCACGCGCGGTGTGCCCCTGCCCTCGCGTTCTCGCCAAGCCTGGCTTAGGCTGACGAATCCGCAGGGAAGTTTCTTTCTCTCTCTCCACCAAACACCAAAGTAGAATTCGGCAAAGTTTTTGCTCTCCTTTTTCCTCTGTGACTTTTTTTACTCGTTAACCAGAACACAAGGGGAATAGGCCTTTGGGGTCTTAGCCTTCGGCAAGCATTTTTTTCCCTTTTTTAAAAAAAAATTGATTTGAGAGAGGGGAGGTGGGAAGGTGGACAGAGAGAGATCACTTTTTTGTTCCATTTATTGATGCACTCATTGGAGGGTTCTTGGGTGTTCCCTGACTGGGAATCAAACCCACAGCCGTGGTGTATCAGGATGACACTAGCCAACTGAGGTACCCAGCCAGGGCCCAGGCAGGAATTTCTTGTTTGACGGTCAGCCGTTGGGAAACTTGCTGGCTTTCCTTTCTGCGTGTTGCATAAAACTTTGAAAATCAAAACTGTGGTTCATCCACATTGATGAAGTCAGGATAAGAACTAAAGTCAGAGATTGCTTGCGTCTTTGGTTTCCTGATTTCACCACCTAACTGGTTTTGAAGACTTTTTTTTTTTACCTTGCCAATAAAGGGATTTGTTTAAAGTTTCAGTGCATGTATGTGTGTATGTGAAGATGTGCGTGTGAACATATACGCGTATGTCTCCACTTTTTTTGGTTATTGCTCTACAGTAGGTTTTCAGGAGTATCTAGGCTACCATCCTGTCAGAGGGAGTGTGCCTTCTCACCTTGATGTCATTCCTGTGTCAGATCTTAATATATTATGGGTTTATTTTAATATCTAATTTCCTCCACATTCAGTGTATCCATATCACATATTTTAATCACTATACTTTATAGTATGAATTAACATCACATTATTAGGTTCCTATACTTTGTATTCCTTCTGTAAAATTGTCTTAGTTATATTTGACCTTTGCTGTTTTACATCAATTTTAGGATCCATTTGTCAAGTCCTGCAAAAATTTTGTTATTTGATTAGTGATATTTTAGGAAGGCTATCAAGGGTTATAAATTAATCTTATTCTCTATGATTGGTTCTAATATTTTGCCAGTCAGTTTTTGGAGAGAGAGAGATATATATATTTTCAGTACTCTCTAGGGAGAGTAAATCTCAGCCTTTCAAATTCTAATAATTCATTTCTCTGTCTTATTGTATTGGCTGGTAACAACATCTGTTTATGTTTGTACTCATCATTGGTTCTGAGGCTGGATTCACAGCTATTTGAACTTCTTGTGCCATATCTCAAATGTTAAAAAAAAAAACCCAACAACACAAAAATAAAAACTGGAAGGCAGTACTAGGCCTAAAGAAATGATGTGGGACTCTTGAGCACTTGAAAAAACTGAGTATGCCAGTTTTGTTCCTCACTTTATTAAAGATAATTCTAAAGTTCAGTTCTTCAGTTGGATTGCTATATGAAGGTTTTGATAAAAATGCATAGTCAGGCTGCTTTAGAGACTTTATCTCTGATTTGAAAAGTTGTACTGCAAAGTTTCAAGGTTTTTCTTTTGATTTTGTCTTGCTTTGTTTCACAGTTCCTTGAATCTATGGCTTGATGTCTGTTTTGGAAATTTCTTAGCTGTTGTCTGTTCAAGTACTATTTCATTGTTCTCTGTCTATCTGAATCTTTAACTGCATAAACACTAGGACTTTGCATTGTGTCCCAAATATTTTTTTAATAATCCTTCCTGGATTTTCCACCTTTACTCTCTCTATGCTTCAATCTCATTTATCGGCTGATTTATCTTCCCATTCACTAGGATTCCAAATAGGAGCAAAAGCAAAGCTGGAAGCCCTAATGACCATGAAAAAATAACTTTGAAACCCTGAGCCCTTGGAATTTATGGGCTCACAATGGAATAATTTTGTTGCTGAGGAACCAAGCTGGCCACTACTTCTCATATCCAGATTCATTACATTTCCCGCTCTTTGGCTAGCGGATCTATGGGAAATGTAGATTATAAATATATGTGAGTATGACAGTAGAGTAAAATCAGTGCGCGAAATGCACGTCGTAAAGCTTTGGGACAACATGCACGTCCGGTTGAAGAGCCTTTCCTCTGATGAGACTTAGAACGCTCTCATTTGATGCACATTTGCACGTTTCTGAAGTTACCGATGTGTCTTTCACGCTCGGAGAGAGTTTCTAGTGGAGTTCCACGTCTCTGTTTCTCAGGGGCACGTAATCTGGATGTGACCCTCCATCAGTAAACCATAGGAGGAATTTAAAGTACATTGTGCTTGCCTTTTTGTTTGTTTGTTCTTCGTGTGTGTTAATGGTTTTGCCACAGGCGTGACCCAGGCGATCTTTCTCAGCCACAGACTGGCTGTTGTGTTCCCCTGTAATGTAAATAATTGGACATCGGGCGTGCATGCCGCCTGGCGATGGTTAATTTCAGTCCAACTGTTGACGAACCTCTGCCTCAGCGTGGCACTGAGTTTCTTCCCACGAAGTCTTGGGCTTGATCCCCAGGAGGCAGAGCTTCCAAGGGTGAGGGCAAACCCCCAGCCAGACGGCTGAAGGATACTGGGAAAGGTTAGATGACAGACCAGCAGGCGTCCTAGGGAAAGAGCTGGGCTGGGCTGGTGCGTGAAGGTGGCAAGATACTTAGAAAATGAAGTATGTCAAATCCCTGATTTTAACCAGCTGCTCCCCATCCCCAGATGGACAAAAAGAGCTCAGTTCCCCCTTGTCTTCTGTGACAAAAAATGCATTATTATAAATTAACAATTATTCAGAAATGTGCATAACAGCTGCAGGTTGGGTGCAATAATGTGATAAGCATATGAAAAAAAAAAATGCCTGATGTGAAGCTTTCTAAAACAGAGGGGATTGTCAGGCCTCACAAAGTAGAGGCAGTTCACTTTGGCTGCGTCTGGTGAGCGGCGTGGTTGTTTTGTCTTCTGTCGCTTTCCAAAATATGATGCTAAATCCTTCTGTCTGTAGGGGGATTTTTGCTGTTCCTGTTAGCTTATAATCTTTCCCCTCAAGAAATTTTATTCACTCTGTTTTGGAGAGCACAGTTTGCAACCAGCCATAAGGGAGAAGCTCACAGAGTTTTTCTCTTCTTTCATGAGCTATAATCTTTTCTTTTGTTAATTCCCAAACTCCTTTGCTACTTCTACATGAATAACTGGTCACATGAGCAGAAGAGTTAAAGGAAGTTTTCATGCTCTTGGGAAAACAAACCCATCTATTATGCTATGACTTTAATTTCTTTTTCTTCTCTTTTCTTTTTAAAAAGGCAAACTTCTGAGATGAGATTTTGTTGGGAAGAAATGGAAAGTCTATTTTTTTCTTCCAAATTTGCATGACTACAGAGAGAGAATAGAGTCAGCCTTTTGATAGCACTTTCCTCTTGGCTCTCAGCAGGATAAATGAGCTTGATTTAGAGAGCCAGAGAAGTCTGGCGACTTTCAGAGGCACGGAGCGGCCTTCCCAAGGCAATTGCACTGGTGAGATAGGACCCGTGCATTCTTTGTTCCATGGGTTCTCAATTCAAGGTCATTGTCTGCTTCCTTTTACTCTTAATTTTCATCCCAGAGAAGCTACAGATCAGAAATCCAAGTTCTGAAAGAGCCACCCTGCCCATTTTGTTTTTAGAATAAGTAGATGTCCTCTCCTCACCCTAGTAGGGGACTGAGCGGTCCTAGGTCTGGGGGGAGCGCTTCTCCAGGGCAGAGGTTTTTAACCTGCACTGAGGATCAGGTGGGTACATGTATGTTCTTCCCTCGCTCCCCAAATGCACACCCATCTAAAATTTGGCATATAATATGTAGGAGTTACGAACCCTCCTGAAGATATTTTATGTACACTAAGTAAAGAATTCCTACTTTTCAGGCACATGGAGTACGTGCTCAAAGCCCAGGCTTTGGAGCTAGAGAGGCATGATGTTGAAACTCAGTTCTGCTACTTAATAACTGTGGGAATTGAGATAAAATACTGAAAATCATAATGCATCAGTTTCCTCATCTATAAAATGAATATTATAGTACATATCTAATGAATTAGTTATGGTGGATATTTACATGCTATGTAAACCATGAGAAAGGAAAACAGAAAAAAAATCACTACTTGTAATCCTGTCCTATAACTTGCAAAACAGATAAAATGACTCAAATGATGACATGCAGCAAAACTAAAACTTGAAGTTTTTCAAATACCAGCTCCTTCAGACCTGTGTGTTCTGAGACTGGGCCCCAGAAACCTGCTTTACCAGTAATTCTGCACAGTCCCACGTGTTCCAGAGATAGCACTGCCGACTCTTGCAGCAGTTCACCCAGTTTATCTGTTCCGATCAGTGCCTGCCCAGGTCTTGATCAGTAAGTGTCTGAAAGGCAGCCTGGAACTTCCCTTTCCGGCTTCCCCGCCCTGAGATGCCACTGAAGCTTCATGTGGCCAGTGGGTTTCTTTAGCAGTCTCTGTCTGCAGGCTTCGATAACTGCCAAGAGCCCCCTGAGTGCGGAAATCGTTTGTTCTTTTTTTCTCCTCTTCTGTAGTATCCTTCCAAGCCCACCTTTAATTTGGGGCAAAGAAGTGTTTTCTCAGAGTGCGCTGAGCTTGTTTACTGTCTTGCTGTTACTTACAGTCACCTCTGGATAAAAAGGAAGGAGCAGAGCAAGACGGAGTGGGAGGCCGTTTAAAAGCAGGTGTAGCAGGCCTTTTCTGTGACTTTTTTCTATGTTTTGCCTATTTTCTCTTGTGTTTTTGGTCTTTTTATTTCTAGGAACTCCTCATACATTAGGAGGATTAACCCATTGCCTATAATGTGAGCTGCAAATACTTATTCCCTTATTTACCATTTGTTTTTTCACTCAGCCTATAGTTTTTAAAAAATTTTTTAGTTTGTCTTTCAGAAGAACTGACCTATCATTCAGACAAGTATATCAGTCTTTTAATAATTTCTGAATTTTGAGTTGGAGTTATACCGATCTTTGCCGCCAACAATAAAGTTTCATGGGGAAAAAACAGGCAAAAGAAAAAAAGGCAAGGAAAGTTTTTAAAATGAAGAACAAAGCAGTGAAGATACGAAAACAATTTTAAAAGTATGGTGATGGCTCATGAAGAAATAGGTGGAAATCAAATAGGGAAATTAGAAAAATATCAAATTGATGGGAAGCCAAAAGCAAAAACTTACAAAAATATGCTACTCAATAAGGCAGCATCTCAAACTAGTAGAGAAAATATGGGCTATTTAACAAACAGAGAATTGAAACAATTGGGTCACCATCTGGAAAAAACAGAAAAGTTGGAACTTCACTCTGAATAAATTTTAAATGGACCAGAGATTTAACTGTGAAAAATATATTTCCTTATAATTCTAGGAGGAAAAAGAGTTTTTTCGTAGGTTTGATCTCTCTCTGGCATACTGGGCATTTGTTAGTTGCCTTCCAAGCATTGTTTGTATGAAATGTCCAGATGTCCTATAAGTGCATAGATACGGAACATCCGTGGTCGCCCAGCAGTGGGAGTAGGAGCAGGAATTAAAAGTACAGTGGGCACGAGGGATCTTCGGGGGGCAGAGAAATGTGCTAAGATTGGACTACAGTCATGTTGCAGTGATCGAACTGCACATTTAAAATGAATGAATGCTGCGGTCTGCAAATTAGACTCCAGTTAAGCTGTTCAAGTCAAGAACGGCTCCTGAGGTAGCTCTCTCTGGGCAGAGAGAGGCGGAGCCGCCCTCGTACCGGGGAG
The DNA here is from genome assembly GCF_021234165.1 of Pteronotus mesoamericanus. NCBI lineage: Eukaryota > Metazoa > Chordata > Mammalia > Chiroptera > Mormoopidae > Pteronotus > Pteronotus mesoamericanus. The sequence continues at coordinate 7,707,190 of NW_026555323.1, read as the reverse complement.
TGTCTCATTGTCCAATGGCCAGTTCTTCACCAAGAATAGGATTTGGTAAGAGGGGCGGTGTCTCTGATTCTTTGAGGAATAAAGAGGTAGAACCAGAAGACAGGATTTTCATCTGAAGGTCTAATTCCCCTCCATTAGTTATCTCGCTTCCAGCAGGTCCTGACAACCTTTTTTGAAAATGGCGTCCTAACTCGCTTCCACAGATGGTGACCAGCCAGCCTGCCTCATGGCTGAACAATAGCCAACATCCTTTATTGACCTCAGCCCAGTTGTTGCTTCTCTTGCTTAATTGGCTTTACATGGAAGTGCTTCAACTGAAAGCATGTCATTTTTTTGCGGAATGGTGCCAGAAAACAATTAATTTCGAATACACAGCTTTTCTATTTAGTGCTGCGGTTCCTGTCTGAGGCAACATTTATTTATGTTCCTGTCTGAAGGAGATAACACACCAGCTGAAGGAACAAGCAGATGCAGACCCCTGGGAATAGTGTTGTTGTTGGTCTCCTCTTCTCTTGGCTCTTGCCTCCTGCAGCTGTGGCTGCTTTTGCAAAATAGTAGCAATCAACGGTACCCAGGGACCATGGCTCTTTTTCCTTTCTTTTTTAAAAAAAATTTAATTTATTAGACTAGTTTGCAATCTGGATCGGACCCTAAGAACTGTGGGAATGTTCCCATGAAATCCTACATGCAAAGGGATATTATTTGAATTCCATGGGGATTTTCATGCCCATCTCAAGTCCGACTCCATAAGAAAAAAAAAACAACAACAAAGAAACCATACTATTTATTCTGTTCATGTCTCTCAGGAGCCTACTAATGTTTCATTTACCCAAGTACATTTCTGAATCTATGTTTTATTGTGCTCCACTAGGGTTCTGTTGCTGTCATTTAAACTTTTGAGGCCATCACAGAGGATTGCCCCAGAAGGACAGTCACACCACAGGGGGCGGGGAGGGGCTGAGGCGCCTGAGCTCTCTGGCTCCCCCCCCACCCCCGAGGGGTGCAGGCAGGCAGCTCCGAGGAGGAGGGCCCCCCACGCAGCGGTGTCCGCTGCTGTCCCTCCCTCCTCTGTGAAATGGAGAGCTTCACCGTCTCTTCTGCTGAGCCCTGAGCCGCGGTCCTGCCCCTTTGGCCAAGGCCGCCCTGCCTGGTCAGCTAGCTGTCAGTTTCTCTTGTGGGCGGAGGGGGCCGGCTGCCGCTATTTGGTTAAAACAGGCCATGTCGCGTGTGTCAAAGAGTTGTCTCCATTTCTTTAAGAATTCGGTGCTCTCAAAAATGGTCAAGTTTGTCTGTTTGCTAGTGACATCAAGCAAGGGAAAAAGAATACGTTGATTGATCACTCCTGATTCCTTGAACAGCCTAATCCCATTTCAACATTTGTCCTCCTCCTTCCTCCCTCTGTTCCTGCTTTCCCTCACTTAGACAATCATAAAGAATAAATAAAAAATCACAGCCAATAAAACAACAAATTGGAAGAGCAGTGTGTAAGTAAGGTCACAACACAGGCAACCCCGTAGACTCTGACACTGTTAGTAAAGTTGAACTGAAAATCTGACCGGTGGCCAAAGCAAGAGAGAAGCATCTTCAGTTGTACGGGTCCCTTTGACCACAGAGAACACATACCGGTTTCTCTAGAAAGAGAAATGTCCTTGGCATTTGTTCTGAAAGCTACCATCTGTGATTCTACATAGCGTAGGAGCCAGGTGTCATGTAGTATGTAAGGCAATGGCTCTATGATAAAATTGATACAGATTTTAATAACCCCAAATCTGCAGCATTTCCAGGGAGCACCGAAGCATGACACAAGGTGCAGCTTTGAAACATGAGAGCCGGGCAGTTTTGTACAAACTGCTGTAGCTTTCTGTTTCTCTGGCTTCATCTGTAGGTGAAGCATGGAATAGGCTGAGAAATTGGTTATCTGTTTGATTTTCAAACCATCCGGTATAAATATCAATTATCTTGGCAAGGTTTTTGGCGATTTGGGCGGGTGACAGCTAAGAGATAGGTCCTCTGTCAAATACCGTCATGGAATAATTTCTCTCTTGTCTAACCTCGCACCAATGTGCCAATGAATCCAAGTAATAAGCCTGAAACCAGAGAATGTGCTAGAAAATCCTTGAATGCTAAGAACTGAAACGTCATCAAAGAATTGACGTCACCTTAGAATGAGTGTGGGCGGGGGCAGGTGATGGGAGCTCGGTGCCGTCAGTGACCGCCGATGGCCTCTTTTTGGCAGGTGGTGTAGCCCAGCTCTGCAGGGCTGGCAGTTCATCTTGTCGGAGGGCGGCTGCTCTTTGCCATTTCAGACTCCGTGTGAGCCAACTGTATTTATTACGGTTGCTAGGATGTTGGAGGGGATGGGTAAAGCGTGCCTTGTCATTTAACAAAGATCTGCTATCACAGTTTCACTTTATCTTGAAAATCTTGGCTGATACCTGCATTTCTTCTTGACTTCTGCTGTAATGAGTGCCCAATACAGGCCCATTCAGCTTTTCCTTCCCCTTCCCCTTCCCCTTGCCTCCCCTTGCCTTCCCTGCCTTTCCCTTACTTTCCTCTCTTCCCCCCTTCCTTCTTTCCTTCCTTCCGCTGAGATCTGAAAATGTACCTTTCCATTAACAACTAATGTTGGCATGTGATTGAAGACGCCCACTTGAATAATATCACCAAGAATCAGTTTTCAGGAAGCTGGGGAGTTTCCAAATGTGGTCGTGAATTAAAACTCCCCTTCCTTTGTCATATTACGACCTTTGCTCAACAAATGGAAGGTGCCCCAGTCTCTAGGTGCTTACTAGAGCTCTTCTGATCCTCAGCTCCTGAGCGTGGAGTCAGTGGCCTTTGAGGCAGATTAACGACAGTCAGATCTTCTCTAATGTGAGTCAGCAGAGCGAGGGGCTGAGGATGCAGTGGAGAGTGTTAGAGAAAAAGGGGTATGTAGTGTTAAAATATTTATTTGTACTTTTAATTTTAGACTTACAGAAAATTTGCCAGAATAATGCTAAGACCTTGTGATTATCCTTCATCCACATTCCCCAGTTCTTAAAAATTTAACGTGTTTGCCTTTTTTTTTTTTTTTTTTTTTAACGTATGTGTGTTTGTTTCCTCCCTCTCCGACGTTTTCCTATTTGTATTTCTATCCTCCCTGTTACTCCTGGGCTGGAGGCTCGGCTCATCTCACAAGCTCCCAGGTGACGCTGTCTCTGGGGACCCACTGTAGCCACACAGCCCATGGTGCCCACCACCACCTGCCGTGCCTGGTGAGGCAGCTGGTGTCCCCACGCCCTCCCCACCGGACTCTGACTTCCCAAGGGACTAAGAGCTGTGGTTTGTTCACCTCTGGCATCCATGCCTGGAACCCTGGGCTCAGTGTAGGTGCCAAGAAGCTGACGAAAGGGAACGGAATTAAATGTGAGCTAAAGTGACAGATAATCCGAGGGAGCACTGGGAACTCAATCTCAGGAATCCTTGCTACAGACGCAGGGCACGGTCCACCTCGGCCTCACTGTAATGCACTGTCTCCACCTGTGTACTGGCGGGGTTTTCATTCTGAGCTTATCTGTATGTGGAAGTCAGGTTCTGAACTATTCTATCAACAGCTGCTAAAAAAATGCCACATCTTGTCTTTGGTGGAGGTGTAACAACTGGGTTTCATTTTTTTTTCTTTTTTAACTTCTGTTTTCCATGGGCTCAGCGCTCTCAAGCCACTTGGGTGAAGTCCCTGTGTCTGATAATTTGAAGTTCAGGCCAGAGGCTGTTCCAGGAGCCAGAAAGACCCCTGGAACATGACCTCGGACACAGCGGCTCGTCTGGGCCTTGCAGAGGGGCGGGGCAGAGGCCCTGTCTCCACAGCCGGCCCGATGCAGTGGTCACCGGGGCCGCGGTCGGTGCAGGGGTCTCTCATGCCTGTGGAAGGCGGGGGCCGTCACCTGCCAGAAATAAGAAGTCATGTCTCCCAAAGGACTGCATAGGACAGGAGGGCCCCGCCTGACCCATAGAGATATTTTATGACCCTCTTTGATAACAGGTAAACGATAGGTACACGTGTATGCCTTGTGTGCCTCGTAGTGCAGGCCTTAGCGGCGTCTAGACTGCTAAGGAGGAAGTCAGAGGGGCGCGGAGACGGTCCATCTGAGAGTCTCCCCTGCGTACCCATTACCGGTGGCCTGCAGGACTCCGCGTTGTCATGGCTGCTTTGTTGCATTGGAACAAAGGGGATTATAAATGAGTAATTGGAAGTGGAGAACTTGACAGTGGGCTTTGGAATTCTTTTTATTATTTTAAATCACAAGTGTTACATGTACTAGCCCATAAAATATTTCTAGAGTGTGTATTATTTGAGGCATCCACAGGAAATAGTGCATTCGAATTGGAAAGATCTCAGCAATGTTTAATGAAAGGCCTCTTAGGATGGTGTGAACAGGAGATGGAAAACCACAGAAGATAAAGCAGGACCCTGGGCCAGTTAAAAAGTGTGTGTGTGTGTGTGTTGGGGGTGGTGGTGTATTACACATAAAGGGCTGAGGAAAGGACACTTACTGGAACCCACAAACAAAGGGTGTGTGGACATGGTGGCCTGGTAGGTGCTACCTCAGGTCGAAGGACATGTCTAGCATGGGGTGACCTTCCCAGGAAGGGGACAAAGGAATACACCCCACACCCACTTTCCTTTTGTTTTCCTACTTTGGCTCCTTACTGCCAAACCCAAGCTGAAGCCAGAGGGTACAGGGCCAGGGAAAGCGACCCGGGCGGGTCTCCCAGAGCAGAGACGAAGCTGGGGGGGGGGGGCGCAGTTAATGTGCGCAGAGGAGAGCTGCCAGCTTTTGCACCTTATGAAGAGTCTATGAAAAGGCTGTACAGTTGTTATCACCAGGTGTAGGGGAAGAAACCGAGGCCAGAGACGTGCCCTGGCTCACCCGCCATCCCCGCGTGCTTTGTCTGCACGCCCCGTGCTCGCTCTTCTGCTTCTGAACACTGAGTTGATGGGCTGGTTCCTTGCGATGCCAGATTCATGGAGCTTTGCCCCAGAGAGGGATAATAGAGGAACTTGAGTAACTCCTGATGCTTAAAAATCCCTAAGTCACCTTCTTATTCTCTTGGTATCAGGGCTGAATCACAACAGTTTCTGCCCCTGGTGAGTTTCAATGTCAGTTGACCTCTCATGAGCATCCCTGAGATGTAGTCAGACCTTGGGCATCATGTTTTATATATCTTCTGAGTCTGGTTGAAAACACTTTACAATGTGGGGCTTGTTTTATTTTATGGTTTCATGTGCCCCCTTTAAAATATTCTTCTGTCCTCTGACTTTTCTGAGTTGCCCATACTCCCAAGTTCTGTAAACTGCAGGAAAACTGTTCCATAACCTCTATGTCCCAAGACTAAGGGGCATTTCTTCCTGCCTGAGCAGAATGTCTCATAAATCACCCAGACAGGGACACGGCCACGGTCGCAAAGAAGCCAGCTGGTATTTATGCAGAGGTGAGAAGGCGCGCTTTTCCTTCCTCATCAGGTACATGCAATTTGCATATCCCATTATCTGCTTATTAACCAGAGCATCTCAAGACAATGGCAGATTGTGAAATACGTCCACACGGGCAGTTAAACAGCAGCCTCTCAGGGGTTCTCCCTGCAACTCCAGCCCTGTAACGAAGAGGCCAAAGGTGAGGGTGCGACAATAGGATGTTCAGCAGTGGAATGAAATCAGGATTTGATCTAATGCAACATGACTTGCTCACAGCACAGGTAGAATATCAAATGATCCACGTGAAATTCAATCCTTGGTGTAATCTTTCTGTTACACCTATTGTTCTTCCCTTCATTCGGATGCCATATAGAACAGTATGTAAATTAGGTTTTCATTAATGCATTTCCTTTTATCGTTGGTCTGTTTAATTGTGGTTTCTCTTTTTTTAGCTTGATTCAGTCTGGGTATGTGAATATCTTGGTAAACGAGCAACGTGATGGAAAGGGGAAAAAATGAATATATTCACTCACATCTTAGGTTATGCACACTTAGTACCATTGAAGGTCGACATATGAAAGCTATTTCTTGAGAAGCAGGTATAGTCAGAATTAAAATAAAATGTCTAAAACAAAGCAATTTTTGAATTTGCTGTGTATTGATTTTATCCTTAGGAACCTCTCAGAAATATAATCCTTTGGACTTTATGTTCTGTTAAAACAGCAGAAGGGGTATAATATCTCTGCAAGGAGGAGAACGAAGGGTTGCCTCGGTAGCCTGGGCCCGCTGCGCTGACGGCTGCTCGGCGACAGCGGGCAGCGGCGAGGGCAGTTGCACAGCGGCGCCTGAGGCAGCGGCCACTGCGGTTTTGTTTCTGTCCTCAGCCAGTCAGGACGCTCCTCGGAGGGAAGGAGGCTGTCTGCAGCAAGGCTCACATAGCAGGGATTCTCTCTGCTTTGAGCTGGCAGAACAAAGGTGACCCCGAGGCTCTCGAAGTCAGAACCCACAAGTGCCATTTGAAATATTTCCCCGCAGCAGCAGAACCGTCAGTCCTGTCCACTGGTCCGTGCTGCTTAGGGAAGAGTTGCTTCTGTGCCTCCCTGGGGCTTGGGTTGTCATCCCTGGCATCCCTCAGGGAGGACGGCCTGGGACCCCTCCAGTCTTCCAGCCCCCTCTCCCTGTGATGGCGTTACGGGATGTAGACCCTGCTCCATGACTTTCAAGCCACCTCAGTGATTTCTCAGTCCTCTCCCAGGAAGAACCCATGATAAGGATTGTGTTAATTTGGGGATCAGATCCTTATATCTGGAGTTGTCTTGATCGGGCGCCTGGAAAATGGGCGCCCCTTCTCTTTTTCATAATGCCGAAATGTAAAGTGAACACAGCACAGCTTCAGGAATCGAGCCGCTCTATTCATTGTTCTGCAGAAGACACCTAATGCCAATAAAATTAAAACCAATTTCTGAGTCTGCTTAGAAAGAAACTTAAGCACCTTTGGAAACAAGCCTTTTAAAGAGAAAAGCTAGTTTCTCAGCTCTCCTTGCCATTGTAGTTGGCTGCTTTGCCAGGTCCTAGTTTAAAATTGAAGGTCAAATAGTTAACTTATGATAAATGATACTATATCGAGGTTTGAGCCAAGGCAAAGAGTGTGGGAAAGCTTATAAGAAAACCATTAAGGCTCCACTTTTTCTGACCTGTGAGGACTCTGGATAGAAAGAGTATAGATTCTTGCAGTAAGTCCTTGTGAAGAAGCCAGAGAGGGTATTAACGGCTGAGCTGAGATCAGAGGAAACAGGGCATCAGAACCTGACAATAACGCCATTTAAAGTAGTACTTACAGACCCGTCCTCTGAAATTTCAGATTTGCCTTCTCTTTTTTCCCCTCCCTTCTCTGATTGGATAGCAGTGGACTCAGGTAATAACAACATGTTTAATTTAATAGGGCCACAGCTCAGGGTGTCAATGAGAGAACAGAGAGAGCACAGTGGGATCCAGGTCAGGAGGGGCCTCGCGTCTGTGCCGCACACCTTGAACCCTTGCTTGAAGCTAGCGAAGGCTACCACGGCAAAGGGTGTCGTCACAACGTGATTATTTTTAAAGGCAACACTAGTGGGTAGTGGAAAGCAGAAAATGCTTAATTACTGGCACCCTCTCTGTACGTGGGACCCTTCTTGTTCATCAGCAAGGACTTTTGAGGGGGCTTCTCGAAGCAGCTGTCCTTCAGCTGTGAGACCAGCCATACCCAATTTTAAGGAATGCAGAAGGCAGAAAACGGGGCAGTTGGCCGACATCTTGGAGGCAACATGGCACCTGTACACCTATTTGCATTAATTTGAAGATAAAATATAAAAGGTGCAGGGTCATAATAGAAGCAATCATGAGAAATAATGTACTGCCTGATTTCGGCCAATACAACATCAGTGGAGATGGAAATTTGTTCTTCTTTTCCTTTTTTCATGCTGTACTTAGACACAGTAATTACAGGCGCTTTTTGAAAATGTCAGCAAAATGTGGAGGGCCCAGAAGCTAAGGTGCTCATCACCGACCCATCTTTTTGACATTTCCTCATTTAAGATTGGAGCTCAGGGGTTGATGGAGGTGAGCTGGGGTGGGCAGGGAGAACGGCACGTTGCTTTCGTTTAAAATATTCTTACCCTTGTCACTTGACGTTATTCCCCGAAACCTTTGCTATATTAGTAGCATAGATATATGCTGCATAATTAATGAGGAGAAACGTGGGGAAAGGGCTTCAGGAAGCTCCCTTGGCTCAACCTCTTCTTCCCGGTGCTCCGTGCGCTGGATTTCTTCCATCACAAACCCACGCTGCACAGACGCCGAGCGCTTTAAGTTGGCAGCCACAAAACACCGCACTTGCAAACCCACCTTTGCTCTAATTTGTGGATATGTCTACTCGTGCATAAAATATCATTCTAAATTTTTATGGATTCCAGGAGAAATCTAGGCCGTTGGAACCCCTTCACCAGTGCCCGTCAACCTGGCTGAGTGGCGCCAGGCGGTATTCTGCAGCTGGTCTGCTGCCTGCGTGCTAATATTTCCCATCATGTGCTCTCCTGGTCCCAAGTTCCCCATTGCCATTTTGTAAAAGTCCTACTTTTAATTACAGTTCATTTATCCCAAAGGGTACACTGGTCATAATATAAAAAAAGCTCGATTTAGTTTCTGGTTGTGGTTGGGGAGATGCAAGAGAAAACTGCTTCGATCTGGAACCAATTACTTGGCATGATAGATGACAAGCGAGGACCCGAACAGATGGAAAGAGGGGTGGGAAACGAGGACAGCTCACCTGATCCTCATTACATACACCTACCCGTGGAAGTCTTTCTGCCAGACATCTTGAATAGCTCAGGGTGAGGATGGAGGACGGGCCCCCAGGACCCAGAGTAAAAAAAAATGCAAACCTCAATGATGAACAAAGGGGTCATGTAACGAGGAAGTGGGGAATCATTGCTTGACATAGTCACTGGAACGGACCATTTTTCTTACCTTTTATAAGCATACGTAGTCTACAGATCTTGGCACCTTCTAAGGGCTTAACACATTTTAGATACTATCTTATAAAGGGAAGTTTGGAATGCTCCAAAGATGTAGTTTCCATTACTTACAAGGAAAACTCAGAGGGCATAATGTGTATAATAATTACTTGAACATTTAGCAAAGTTCTGTGTATCCATCATGGTCACTGGTGAGAACCGGAGTTGACACGTGGCCAAAGGTTAAGTATCAGCCTCCGGAAGCAGAAGAGCTGGAGAAGCAGAACCAAGTGGGAGAGCAAAGGGGCAGAGCTTGTCGAATATCTGCTGGTACCTGGGGCTTGTGCTTGTAATTTCTCATGTGACTTTTTGTGACTGTTTGAGAGATGTGTTTTTGTATTCTCCATTTATACCTGAGGAAACGGATCTCACAGACCTTCAGGGAGTTACCCGAGATCACACTGTAAACTCTGTGACCAAGATTCAGCTTCATTGCCTCTAGAGCAAAGTATTTCAGCAAAGGGGAGACAAGAACCGTGGAGGCTGAGCGTGTCCCCTGGGCTTTCCCAGGCGTGGCTCCTGCGCTGGTCTTTCTCCCCTTTCCCTCCTTGCCGAAGTGGAATTATGTTGTCTCTTCCCGCGGCTTTCTTTAGGTTTACCCTATTTGAAGTTCACCTAGCCTCTTGAATCTGTGGGTTTTATGCCTGTGTCTCTAGAAACATTTTCAGCCATCTTTTTTTTTTTTTTTTTTAAGTTTTTCAGTTCCACCCTCTTTCTCTTTCTGGAACTTTAATGTTGTGCCACAGATTGCTGAGGTTCTGTTCAATATATATATATATATATTTTTTTTAGTCTATTTTCCCTGTTTTTCAATAAGTAAATTCTGCTGATTGGTTTTCAGTTTCACTGATTCTGTTATCTTCACTCTGCTATTATTGAATGTGTCCGCCCCGTTTACATTTTTGTAATTCTATCATTTCCATTTGGTTCCTTTTTATAATTTATTTATTTATTTTATTTCTGTGCTGCATGGAAAAATTGGGTATTTTTTCCTAGGAGAATTTGTAATTGATCGTTGAAACACTTTTGACAGCTGTTTTACAATCCGTAGCAGATAATTCTAGTATCTAATTCATCTCAGTGTCGGCACTGGTTGCTTGTTTTTTTCTAATTCAAACTGTGGCTTTCTTGCACAACTCAGGTTTTATTGTATTCAGACACAGTTATTGCGTTAAGAGACCCTTGATTCTGTTTAAATCATCTGTTTTAGAGAGCAGCAGCCTTGCTACGGTGTGTTGGGTGATCCTGGCCTGCCTTTGTCACCTTTATTTGCAGTGACACTTCCGTGCTCAGAGCCTTTGCAATGCTATGTTTTCCCCCTGGTGCTGGTGGGACCCTTACTCAATCTGTGAGGGTGAAATCTCCAGGGTGAAAGGCACTTCCCTGGGTTACCTGGTGTCACTGGGACACCTTCTGAGTGCCTGTGTGTGGGGGGCCGCTGGGGGGCTGAAGCTGGGGGACCTGAGTGCCCGTTGGTCTCTGGGTGGAGACCAGGGAGACGCAGAGCTTCACTGGGTACTGCTGTCAGCAATAGGCTGCCTGCCGGCGCCCCGCGTGCCAGGCGGTGTGGGGCTGGCCCAGGGTTAGAACTTAGAACAGGGACAAATGAGTCTGTCACCTTTCTCCAGAACCAACATCAATCTGATGTATCATTTTTGATCAGGGAAAAAAAAATGTTCATTATGTATTAAGTCACCTTCTAAAGTTTGAAACAATATGTATGCATAGTATTGACCTGTTTTTTAAATGAAAGTTATACTTATAGGTAGTCATAGAAAATAATTCAAGGAAATATAAAATATTAACTTTTTTCAGAGGGAGGAAAGTAATCATGATTTTTATTATGTCACATATTTATCTGGGTTTTAAAATTATTTTAATAGTGAACGTATATTGATTTTTGTAACCTAAAAATAAAGGTTAGGTGTTATTTAATTGGTCTTGAAAAAGATTATGTTGACTGGAAAATTAAATATAATCATAGTGGATCAGGTTCTAATTTTGACAAGAAAAAGCTGAGGTTGGATAATATGCTTGTGGTTTTTTAAATCCTTAAAGAACTGTCAAAGTAAAGAGAGATTAAACTTGTAATATGCTGCCCCCAAAGGCAAAATTCAGAATGAGGAGAAAAATGCAGGGAGGGACATCCGGCATAATTTAGTAGAGAACTCTTAGGAAATCAGTTTTGTTCAACAACGTCCCGATCCCTTGCCAGGTGTGCCATCGGGAGAGTTTTGTGCGATGGAAAGGTCGTGCCAGGTGACAGTGCATCCCTTCTGCCCAGCGCACCCCACGCACCTAATGATCTCATTGCCTCGGCGAGAGCACCTCACCGAAACTTGACTGTCGATCGGAAAACAAACTTGTCTCTTGAAGAAAAATAAAGTCTAAGAGGGCAGACATTGAATGTTACGGCTTTCATACTTACCTTTCCTTTGAAAGGGTCACCCACTTTTTGATTCTCTCCTGGTGCCAGTGGTGCAGGTCTGATCTCCATCTTGGATGTAAAGGATGGTGGAGAAACCTCTTTTTTTTTTTTTTTTTTAAACTTTTCCCTCTTGGTAAGGAAGAAACAAATTCTTGCTGCAACATCTGGCTCCTAGCCTATCCAGATATTTGTCCTTTTGGCTACTAGATGAGTTTTTCCCTGAACATTTTCCTTTGTGTCTGACCTAAGCCTCTTACGAAGGGCTCCCTGCATTCCAGAGGTACAGAGGGGAGGTGGGTGGCGGGGCTGCCCTGCCAAGGAGGGCGGGAGCCCTGCATTCGAGTGTCTGTGCTGTAGCCCACTTACTGCATGACACTGAGTTACCTGCTTAAACCTCTCCTTAGCCTTGAGCCAGCTGGCTAACTCCATACATGAGGCATTTAGCAGCTGTTTGCTGAAATCACATGTAAGTGCGTGAATCTGTAAAATAAAGTGGTTGATCTACGCTTGTGGTTTTCAAGTTGTGCTTGGGATGAACTGAGGGATCTAGCATGTTGTTTCAGGACGTTTTGTAAAGAGAGTGTAGGCATTGCAGCGAGAACTTGGGATGTAGTATTTGCCTAAACAAACACGTCGGCCGAATCACACAGAGAGGAACTGTGTGGTGCAGAAAATCTGCCTCCTTAGTACTTTCCAGATGGAGCTTTCACCGCTTGGCCTGGAGAGAGTGCCATTTTGCATCTGAGAAATACAAAGTGTCTCCTTTGAGAGCTCGCCAAAGCCAAGGGCCACATTTCGGTGTCAATGGAAAGAGCCACAGGCCTCTGTGCAGAACATGAAAGGAGCTTTGAACATACGGACTTCGCCTGCATCAAATGAAAATATTGACTGCTACTGTAAGAGCACATGCGCCCTAAAAATCCTTTAGTTCTCACGACGAGCTCGAAGGCTGCTCTTCCTGACCGCCGGGAGCCCCCCAGATAGAGCAAGCATCAGAGGCTGTGGATGGAGAGGCTGCAGCGGACACACGGGAGGTCTGGGCGTCGTCTTATGGCTGCTGGCCCTTCCTCTTCGCTTCGTTCCTGACAGGACCCAGCTTGCATCCCTTCCTTTTTTTCCCACGCGTTTGATCCTTTTCTGTTGTTTCTCTGAAGATTTAAAAAAAACATTTTTATTGACATAATGAACTTGATAAACTTTATAAAAAGTAAGCTCACCTCTGTCATCGACACCCAGACCAAGAGAGAGGTTTACCGGACCCAGAGCTGGGCTTCCCAGGCCCACCCCCCGCACCTGCTACCCCGCAGCGTGCCGGGCTGACTCGTAGCACAGACGGTTCGTTTCGCCTCTTTTTGGAGTTTCCATATTTGGCATCATACAGTAGGAACTGTTTGTGCCCGACTTCTTTAGCTTTTTATGTTTGTGAGGTTCGTCTGTGCTGTGGTGTGTGCTGGTTGTGTGTACTTCATTCTCACTGCTGTGTGGAACGCCATTGCATGAATACAGGGTGAGGCAAGAGTAGGTTTACAGTTGTGAGTATGTGAAACACAGAGTTTATTCTTGTACTCTTATTATTATTGTATTATTTTCCATACCGACAATTGTTGACCTGCATGGCTCCATCCCGTGTGTCACCGTGCATGTAACATTCCTCTGTTGATGCACTTTGGGTCGTTTCTGGTTTTTGGCTACCTGGAATAAAGCAGCTGTAAATATTCCTGTACATGCCTTTAAGTGCGCTATCTATGCATTTCTTTGGGCTGTATACATCGCAGAGAATTTTCTAAGTCCTTGATTATTTAACTTGAATAGACCCTGCGGAAGGGCCCCCAGAGTGAAACAGGCTGCCGCCCCACCCGCGGCATAGGCAGTCCCTGCTTGGTGTGACCTCTGATGCATTTTAGCCATGTGCACGTGTAGGAAGCAGGATCGCTTGGTGGTTTTAATTGGCGTTTCCCAGGTATTACATAAATATGAGCCCTTTAAATATATCTAGCAGCCACTTAGCTATCCTCTTTTTTTGAAGTCCCTCCTAAGTTCCATTGCCCTTCCCCTTTTTTCCCTTACGTGGTTGTCTGCCTTCTGAAAAATTATTTTATTGTATTTCTTTTTATTTTCTGGATTTCTGTATACATCCACATATGTATGCATGTTAATATATGCCACTCTATGTATTTCAATTATTCCTTTGTCTCTGTGGTGTGTCTTTTCACTCTTTTCATGATAGTTTGTTGTAAACATAAATTCTTAGTCCAGTGTAACATTTATCTATGATTGGAGTTTTTTCATATATTTAGAAATGTTTTCCTAACAGCCGGTCATAAGTATTTTTACTTTGATTCCTACACTTGGGTCTACAGTCTCCCTATCTATCTGGTATTTTTCTACCTAGTGTTAGGTGGGGGTGGAGATTCACTTTGCCCTATACGGCTGCAGTCCATCCAGTGCCTTGTGGGGACAAGACCACCCTGTCCCCCCAGCACTGCACGTGCCTCCTTTATACTAAATCACATGACCATATAGAGCTGTAAGGGTCTCGGGGGTCTTCTTCAGCATTGTGTTGCATTTATTAATGTACTAATTTCAATATACATTGAGTGAATATTTCAGGATTCTCCTAAGTTCTCCTTACTCCTGAAATGTCAGCATCTCTGGGATGTTTTCTTAGCATCAGAAAATCACAAAGACATGAAAGCCCAGCCTGCTTATATCATCCTGACCCACTATCGGCCTGCAGATGAACTTGAGTGAAGGAGTAAATATGGCAACTTTAACATTTCACTGCATAAGAAAAGCAGTGTTATCTGTTGATGTGAATGGATATGTTTATTCTTGAATTTGTTCACAGGACTGTAGTTATCAGTTCTGAGTCATTTCAGTTCTAGGTGCTCAGGCATTTCGCAGTCTCCTGTGGGCTCAGCAACCTTTGCAGCAATTACATAAAATGTTACCAAGCCCTGCAACCAGTGGCCTTTTAAATCGCCCTAATAATTCTCAGGTTGAATATTACTTAAAGCCAATTTTACCTTTTATCTGAAATAAATTATAACTTCGTAAATATTTTACTTCTTGGGAGTATTGTTCATGCTAAATAAGACAACATTTTATGTTATGAAACTTCCTGTGGAATATGTATTTCATTTATTTTTTAAGAGGAAAAAACTAAATTGAAAAATATAAAAATCACCATTAAGGCCAGGACTGCCCGCTGCCCCCCGGAATAGCCCGACACCCCCGCCCCCGTAATACGGCCGCGGCTTGTTGTTGGCTCAGGCAGTTTCCTTCACTTCACAATGCTCTTTAAAAAAAAAAAATCTTATTATAGATTGTCTACTGGTGCTTCAAAGTTAAACTTAAATGTCATTCCTTTCATAAAAATATTTTTCCCTGACATCATTTCCTCCTCTCCTTCTGATAATATAGCTCTTCCAATAATGTTTAAAACAGTTTCTAATTGAAGGCTCTTTCCTGGACAGGACCAGATAGTAAACTCATCTTGGCCAGAATACACCACACGTTCCTACAGTAGAGCATTATGTGTTTCCAGGGCACCCCTCACACTAGCAGCACTCAGAATACCAAAACTCCGAACACTGGTGATCATGGAGAGATGTTTTCGAAGAGCTTTGCTACTCACGAGGTAACCTCCTGTTCTGTTTGTTCCCTGTCATTCTCAAAAGGGCCCGGGGTAAGAGCTGCGTGGTGCAGTCACGTTACTGATCCAGGAGCGCTAACCTTCATTTAACTGAGTATCGTTTAATTGGTTAGGGGCTTATCTTAGATTTAGAAGTTACGGCCGGCATTCCGCGTTTTTTTTCCTCAGTGTAGGAGCTTTGTCATTCACTGCCCTGGGCTGTCGAGCCACGCCCCTTCTCCAGCACCGTCAGTGACAGAAGCCCACAGTGACTCAGTGGCTGTGTGCGCGCCCTGGGAAGCTTGCACACGTCCCCTCTCTAACTCTGCCTGTTCATGTTGGCTCAGTTTCCTCATCCATGGAAAAAATCCATGAGGACCACTTCTCAAGGCTGTTGGGAATATTTAATGGGCTAGAACACAAATGAAAACGCACACCGTGAATGCGAAGTGTTACCCAGTGTGAGCAGCCAGCAGTGGCCTGGGGATTTTTGGTGAGACCATGTCCTTCTCCCAGCCTCAGTTAAAATCTCTGGTTAATTGGCATTTTTGGAGTGAATGATGGAAGCTTACTTTGGATACCTGTTTCTCTGAAAGAAAAACGAACAGCCTCAGGGCAGTCACCTGCGGAAAGCAGGATGGGACTACGGGAGCTGGGAAGGCAGGCGCAGCAATGCAGGGCACACAGGGGCCTACCGCTGCCCTTCCCGGAGGCTAGAGCTTCTGGGCCTGGGCCTGGGCCGTGGCTCCTGCCTCCCTGGCGAGGCCGGTGAGGCTGCCCGCAAGGCTCACAGGAGGCTCTGGGGACAGGCTCACGGGAGGGTTCGTGCTGATGGCCGCCGCAGGGCGGCCAGGACTGGGCTGCAGCTTCGGTCTCCCTAGTTGGCTTTCCAAGGAACTTTTCTCATCCTGGCTTGTTTAAACTCCGTGCCCAGAACAAGGACTGCCACCGGGCTGTTAATTACCAAGGGTTATTTTCCTCTCCGGGAAGAAACATAGAACTCCAAGTTTAATCATCTCTGGCAGGTAGTGCACAAGCTGCCCCGTTAATTAATCTTTAATGTCATTAATTGGCTGCCTGTGTGATGACAAGGAAAGGAGTAAACACTGTTTGCAAATCAATTGAATTCTCATCTGAACTGGCATTTAGTTTTCAGAGTGAATCAAAACAATCACAAGCCTTTCACTGGCTGGGCTTACAGGGCCTGGCTGATAAGATTATGGAACAACAAAAAAATTCAGACAATTATCTCTTGTTACAGATGTGCTAATTGAAGGCAGTGTTCTCCACTAACGCCCATCTTTGAAACCAACTTACTGGTTTTATCTGGATCAGGGATAAGAATGGAAAACCCATATCATAGGGTCAGGATGTTCTCAAGCACGTATTTATTTCTCTTCATATTGATTTTGCCTCTATGATCTGTTTAAATCAAAATCATCAGCCCAAGCCCAGTTGATGATGAGCCACTTGGCTGGGGTTACCTGCTGTCCCTGCACCCATGGAGGGACTTAGTGTGGCACAAATAGTGGGGACCTTGGGCCAGCAGGGTCAACATCAGCTGGGAGTTTGTTATAAATTCAGATCTTAATTCCCTCCCCAAATGACCCAATCAGAACTTGGGGGTTGGGGCCGGGGTTTGTGTGTTAAAGGGCTTCCCAGGGAATTCCCATGTGTGCTGACGCTGGGAACCCGCGGTTCCAGCAGGGCAGGGTGGCATCCACTTCACACGAGCAGGAGGCCGCTGTTCCCTTTGCTCGCTGCAGGGATCCCCTCAGAGAGGGAGAGCAAGAGCGGTGACTTGTTTTCATGGAATCAGTTCATGGGACTCTGTGATAAATAGTTGTGAGAAGTAAACTGCTCTTCCTTGGCCTCAAATGTCTGCAGCGTTTGGCCTCAAGCAGCTTCTGGCCTCGGGTAGTGGAAATGGCCATTTCAGTTTCTTGATTTCTGCTGCCTTTTCCACTTCACAGAGGCAAGTAACCAGGACCAGAGCACTAGCTTCTAAGTGCAGAGGAAGCAGAGGGCAAGCTTCTGTACACGGAGGAGGAAATTCTCCCAGAAGGAGAATGGCAGTCCGTTGAGGAAAGGAGAGGACCCAAGTGTAGATCTTGGAATATTATAATGCTTCCAGGCCCACGCGAGTGTCACAGAGATGCTGGGGGTGACCCTTTGCAGACCCTTGGTGGAGCTCTCACTTTCTGTCTGAGAGGGATGACCACTTGCGTCTTCTCCTTGGTGTGGCCATAGACCCTGGCGAAGTCCCGGACCGGAGCAGGCAGAGTCCAGGAGAATCAGCTCTTCCTGCACTTGCGGAAACCAGGACTCAGAGTTTTCCTCAGTGCCCCGACAGCCTTCCCTCCGGTCCCTTTCTGGGCTTGCCCAGCCAGGTTAGCATTCGTGTCTTTACAGACATCTCAGGCCCCGGAGCCAGTGTTGCATTTGCGATGGGAGAGCAGCAGTCCTTAGTCAAAGGACTTGCAGTTCAGGCTCCCAGCTGGCAGGGTCGGGAGCCTTGGAGTTTTCTTTATTACAGGTTGATGATGGAGGAGCTTGGGCATAAGGATTCATTTCAGTATTTATCTATTCCTTCTAATTTTCTAGGGAGCCAAAGACTGTTGGGGATTATATGACAGCTTGTTGAATGGGACAAGTGTGTAGCAGGCAAGTGCTATAACTCCAGAGTTTCAATTTTAGGTCCTGCTTCTTAGGACCCGCCCATCCGGGCGCTCACACCATACGCTGGCTTCCCTGGGAAAGGAACCCTCCCCTGAGACTCTGAAATGGTCCTTGTGTGCAGTTGGTCTACTGGGGAGTTTTGTCAGGAAATTACCTGGAAGGGGGTGAAGGAAGGAAAAGGTGAACTGCAGTGTAGGTGTAACGCATATTTTCCCAAAGGGAAAACCGAGGGGGTGCTAGCAACAAAAGAGGCGTTTTTCTGAGGCAGCCCACAGCCACGAGTGTCACGTAGCTTCCCTGAGAAGCTGGGTGGTTTTTTCCCCCATCTTCTTGAAAAGCATATATTACATGAATTATTTGTTATGTATGTGTATTTGTGGACAGCACTTCACTATGTCTTATAAACTAATAGGATGGCCACACTGATCAACAATTGTGTGTGCGCGCATGTGTGTGTTTGCTCTTGTTACGTACGCATCAAGCCACCCTTTGGATCTTAATAGATGCAAACCCCTCTGGATTGGAGTTTCCCTATTTATTTGTTTTTGCTTGTAGGGAAAGTCTAAGTTAATTATGTCTGCTTTTCCAAGAGAATAATATGCTCTCAGTCTGGGATAATTAGGCACTCTAATTAACCTTTAAAAAAAAGCAGCACATAGCTTTATAGTGGGTATAGCCCCTTCATTAGTTTAGTTTGGCTCGTCTCAACTGGCATGGTAAATATTGCTAATTTGCATATCTTTTCCCATGGTATTTAGTGCCGTCACTTGTAATGAAAACACATTTTAAAGTACACTGGAGATTGACTTAATGGAATTAGCTATATCACAAGCAGAGATTCTTCCAGTGGTTGCGGATCTATCTTCGTATTTACTGCAAGGCACTTACCAACACCATTTGAAGTGGGAAAAGGTTTTTGAGTAATCATTTTTTAATAATTAGCTTAGGGATAATTTGGAAACTATCACTTGAAGAACTCTAATAATGTAAAGTAAGCTGTTTCTGGAAGCGTTAATGGGAAGCATGCTCCTTGGAGACTGCAGAGAGTTGAAAGATCTGTAGGAATGACTGTTAATTATGGCCCACAGCCCTCTTTCTGCTGTTAGGCAGCACAGTTATAAAGCAGGATAATATGTCGTTCAGAATTCCTAGCTCCCCTGCCATCAGACACAGAGAGCGTCCCGGCAGCAGGAAGTCCGGGCCGGGAGAAGCAGGCAGGGCGCAGTGGGAGGAGGGCTCCTGTCCCCCTGCCGGGCCTGCGCGCAGTCTCCTTTGGCCTTGGGAGGACGCAGGCCACAAGTCCGTAGGATTAAATTGGCAAATACACCGTATTCATTCATTCTACTAGTGAAACAGCTAAAATAACTGTGCTTTTCAGGGCCGGCTTTTTCTTCCACTATATCAAAGAAAACCACGGTTTCACAGTACAGGTACAGAAGTACACGGGATGGGGAATGGGATGCATGTGAATTCTTGGATGTGCACCCGTCCAGCTGTGATAAGACTGACGTGTTCTCAGCCTTAACCACTTCCTGTCCCAGGTCCCTCTGGTCCCACTCCATCACTCTCTCCTTGAACAGAGTTCTCAGAAGTACATTTGGGTTGAACCTTATTGTGCCCAGTAGGTCCTGTCTCCCAAGGCATCTCCTGCCTACTCAAATTTGTGATAGGACATCAGTCCCCAGAAATCTGATGGCTTTACGAGCTATGGGCTTTCCTCTCTGTTTTTTGCTAAGAAGCAGGAGTGTAATCTACTTGTCACAGGGTGTTTCTAAGCTTGTTCTCCTTGCTATTTGGCTTTGAAATATCATTGGAGTCATGGGTGGTATCCAACAGGGCTGTTTTATACAGCGTTTCTTGCCCTTAGTGGGGTTTCTGGTTCCGAGAAATACGGTACTAAGCGAGAGGTTTCATGTCGTGTAGTAAATGCACATAGTACTTTTTTAATAGAGAGCCTGTGACAAAGGAGATTTTTCTTCTTGCTCTGACGGCAGGAAAGAGATAAGGTCTGACAGCAGGTTTCAGTCTGTCCTGCTTATCCACACTTCCAAGTATTTTAAAACCAAAAGAACTCTTGAGTCCTTCTGTGTACATACTTCTATCTTGATATTTGCCCTCTTCACGGGCAAGTTTTTTTTGTTTTTTGTTTTAAACAGGAGGGCTCCTTGGGGATCGATCAAGTACTACTTGTTCTCCCCTTCTGCTTGGTTGTACCAAAGCCATAATATAAACTAATTAGAGATTTGTTATTCGAGAGAAGTTATAGTAAGTTTGCCAACAAGGGCATTGCCTAATCTCATTGCAGACACACCAGGGAGTGGACATGTGTGAAATTAAACGGATCGGGCTGATTCCTGCCCGCTTCCCTGTTTTTATCTTTAGACAACATGCCCCATCATACAACTGCATAATGGCTGCTCTCAAGGGCTTACTGTAATATACGAGACTCTGACAGGGTCCCTTTGATAGTTTATCACATGCTCTGTGAGTGGGGATCAGAAAGGCAGATTTAATAGCCTACAAGATTTATCCCAAGCAAGTGAAATCTGACTGAGAAAGTACTGTAGTCTTGGCTGTGGAGGACAAGTGTTACTGAGGGACTCGGCGTTTTGCTGGGGAAGAGGCTCTCTGTGTCATCCTGGGAGTGGCTCCGGCGTCTGCTGCAGGGCCCCCGTGCGCAGCCTGTGCGAGGAGGAGGGCGATTCAGGGGGGCGTGGGGGGTGGGAGGGTGAACACGTCAGTCACCACCCAGAAACGGCTAAGGGGAGAACCCTCCCAAACACTCTTTTCTCGTGGCCTTAAAAGTAAATAGTGCTGTCTTTGAGTTGTTCGAATATATATAGCAGTGGGGGAGGGGAATAAGAAAAAACCGTACAAATCTCAGTTGCTGAGATTGTAGATGCAGAGTTACACATTCATCCATTCAGCACACACATATTTAGCACCTGCTGTTTTCCAGGTGCCAAAGTTCTCATAGTGAGTGAGACAGGTCTCTACTTCCATGGAGTTTATAAAGAAAAGAAGAACAGCCAATAAAGAACTGAACATAAAAATAAATATATAAGATAATTTAAAGTACCTCGTAGATGCTAATTAAATAATTGTTAACTGAAAGATGAGAGATGATAAAATGCTATTAAAAGCACAAGACCTTGATATGATAAGGAGAAGTGGAGGCAGAAGTGGGAAACAGAGGCCACCATAGTTACGGGAAAGCTGCAGAGCCCGGAGCCACTCCTGAGGGGTCCTTTATCCACCTCATGTGCATTCATGGAGTACTAACCATAAAGTGACCAAAAAAGCAGGGAAAAAGTTAATACCGCTGAAGAGCTCTTGATTAGTGGTATTTGTTTTTAAAGATCAAGAACTGTCCTCTACCAAATGCCGCCATGCCTTGGCCAGGCAGGATTGAAAATAGCAAGAAAATTCATTAAAAACAGACTTGCAAAGAAGGCTGCGCGTCTCCACGCAGGCGTGGCCCCTGTGTCCTAGGTCCGACGCAGCGCCGGGAGTGCCGCCCGCGGCTGAGAGCTGCTCGCGGGGGAGTCAGAGGGGTGGGACGCTCTCCGGAACTGCCGCTCTGGAACTCGGATTTACGTGACCAGGCTGTCAAAACCAACCCGTAAGGAAGCAGTCGCAGCCATTTGAAGAATATTACAAATGCTTATCACACGCTGCTCATAATTAAATTTACAGTCCGACACAGAAGCCTAGCTTGTCTTTCGTAGCGTATCAGAGACTTTTTGTGGCCTACCACAGCCAGCAGCATAGTGATGTGTTCGTGTGTTTCCTCAAAGCAGCGAAGAAGAAATTGTCCTGATATTTCTTCACTGGAAGAAGTTGGTGCGGCGTGATTCCCGGTTTCATTACACACCGGTTTTGCTTCTAGTCGCAGAACTTCTTGATGACAGTAGGTGAGGCCTTACTGGACCACGGTTACTAGGTGTGCAGGTGGGTGCCGGCGTAATCTTGTCTCGAGCCTTGTCAGAAGATTCGGTGTGACTCCGTGAGTTGATCAGGAGAATGTAGTCCATTCACAGCACAGACCCAAGGCATGAATGGAATTTTTCAAAACTCTATACTGGGTAGTCTTCCTGTGCTCATTCTAGAATGAAAAATTAATAGCCTCTTGGAATTGTTCATTATAAGATTTGATTAAAGAAAAGGTAATTAAATCTCCGAGCGATGGACTCGCTGAGTCATTGGATTGAGAATGATTAAGATCAGCCGGGCAAGGGCATGCGCAGGCCCCACCTTGCCAGAGGGGAAGTGCCGCCCCCGCCAGTCTGCTGGCTCGCTCAGTTAAGGACGTGCTCCGGGAGATTCAGGGGGAATGTCCCCTGTAGCTGTGCACCCTGCTATTTGCTCTACGTGCAGCGCCGAGGGTGGGGAGGCTTTGTGGCGGCAGTGTCACCTCTGTGTGCCGCAACCTGGCTTCCCAGCAGCACAGGAGGCCTCAGGTCCCCCGACAGCTTTGAGTAGCTCGTGCCCTCTCTTGAGGCCTCAATCACCATGTCTCGTTTGAATGCCTTTCTAAAGACTAGAGTATAACCAAAGCAAGTTGAGAACTGTGTAATGGCAGTGGCTATGATTCTAAGTACAAAAGGATAAAGAAAGAAAAGAAAAGGAAACAGCAGAACGTCAAGAGTGAGACTATTGAACATAATCAGCATTACATCATGATTTCCTTCTTCCAGAATCTTCGCTGTGTATGCCAAGGATTTTTGTAAAGACTTGAACAACCTAATTTTCTTCTTCTATCCCATAAATCCCGATGAGATGGTTCTGTCCGAAGCAGGGCGGGGGGTGGTCCTTTGTGTGTTGTGCCTTGCGGGAGAGGGAAAGGCATTCTTCACTGGGAGGCTATTGTCACTGCTGTCTCGGGCCATTTTTAGAAACAGAAGAGAGACTAGCACCCCGTTCCTCATTTTCCAGAAATTGGATCTTCCCCCAGATGGGTCTGCCTTTCACCTCCCACGGCCGGGGCGTACTGCCCCGGCATCGGTGACCTTGGTTTCCTAGGAAATCTCCTAGGCCCACTCACCCTCCTGAGCTCTCATGTTGTGAAGGGCTGGGACTTCGGATTACGGAAATCCTCTTCAGAGGTTATTGTCTGCAGAGGGACAAATCCTAGCCGCTGCCAGCCCCAACACACACACACACACACACACACAGACAACCACCTTAGGCCTCTTCCCACGCCCCAAGGAGCAGATACCAACCCCTTGTTTGCTGGCCAGTATCTCACTTCCAAAGCGTAGGCTGAGAGCTCAGAAAGTTGGAGGGTGGTCAGGCGGTGTGCACATTTCGATGGGAACGTGTCCTCTGCCCCTCTGCTTCACCATATCCTCTCCACTCGCCTTCCGTAAAGAAGCAAAATGGCTCTCGCGCACCTCTCCCTGCTTGTGAAGAAGCACGCGTGGGTGCTTCCCTGCCTGCCTGGGCCGCCACATCTTGGGTTCTCCGGCAGCTTGAAGAGGAGAAGATAGTGCAGAAGGGATTTATGTGGCCTCGGCCAGCTCTCTTCTTGGTGGTCTTCACACTCCTCTTCTGTAGCCAGAACTAATAGTGCCTGCCTTCCCCAAGTTGTTTTGAGTCTCTGAATACTG
The DNA here is from genome assembly GCF_021234165.1 of Pteronotus mesoamericanus. Taxonomy (NCBI): domain Eukaryota; kingdom Metazoa; phylum Chordata; class Mammalia; order Chiroptera; family Mormoopidae; genus Pteronotus; species Pteronotus mesoamericanus. The sequence goes on along the minus strand of NW_026555323.1, from coordinate 7,683,834 downwards.
TAAGTGAAAATCTTTGCAAACTGTAAAGGACAGTTACAACCCTAAGTCGTATATATGGATATACACATATACACACACAGACCCATACATATACACACAGTATGGTATGCAAAGGGGAAAAAGGCTGAAAGGGAAACAACACTGAATTATTATCCCAAGAAACTTTTAACTTTGTAAGAAACAAGCTTTAGGAATTACAAGGGCAGACAGATTGAATCAGGAGTCCCTGCAAAAGCAATCAAGATCAAATGAACTGTAATTACGGTGAACTGTAATTATCAGTTCGTGAACTGTAATGCCATGCTCTTAATTTTAAATATTATGAAGGCCTGTATAGTGAATCAATCTGTCATTGCAAAGATAATAAAATGTTCATGTCTGATGGAATAAATTCGGTTTGATGGAAAATTTGTCATTCTTTTCATCAGAAGCCACATTAGGGTCATCAGTTTTTAATTTAATTATAGTGAATGAATCCTATAAATCTCTTTCTCCATCCATCTATACCTTATTTATATTTATATACTTAAAATAACAGATTTAATATATCTGCTTATACAACTCCCATTCTACCTTCTCCTTAAAGATTACTTCCTCCAAAAAACCCTCCCTACCCCCAGATGAAATCACGTTCTCTGGTTATAAAGCCCTGGGTTGAGCTGGAGCCTTTCTCGGCTACTCATCTCAGTCTGTTGTTCTCCTTCTGTTTTTGTGACTCTGTTTAGTGTTTGTGCCCCGCAGCCCAGGCTGGAAGACGGGAGGGTGGTGAATGTGACTGTGTGACCGCCACCCCCCCCCCCGCCCCCGCCCCCGCCCCGCCCCTGGTGCGCAGGTGGCGCTGTGAATAAAGGCGCAGGCCTCTCTGTGGCCTGGGAGGTGCTGTGTATACTGGCCTCTGCTTTCCAGGTCATTCCTCTTTCTGTTCCCCCAAAGCCCTGGCATTTTTCCACTTCTGGCCTGTCCTAGTTGATGTTTTCTCTTCCCGGACCTCACTTTCTCCAGATTCTGCCCAGCTGTCTTCCCTGCAGAATGTCACCCAGATGTTACCGCCTCGGCAGGGCTGTCTCTGATCTGACGTATCAAAATTGGAATTCCTCTCCCTAGGCACTCTGAATGTCATCTTTCTCTTTTGTTTTCTTCAGTGCACTTGTCACTATATGAACTTTCTTATGCATGTATCTGTGTTCTTACGTGTGCATTTGTGTATCTGTCACCTATGTTCCTTTTGCGATATAAGATCTCTAAATGCAGAGCTCTGCTTACTGATTCGTTTTCTTTGTTTTTATCATTAAGGACTAAAATGATGCTTGATGTTCATAGGCATCCAATAAATGCTTATTGAATACCTATAAATGATCATTAGATGTTCTAAGGTATATGTTGGGTGGACGAAATAATCAATAAATGAATTTTATTATAACAAGTTTATTCAGATAACTTTTAGAAAATTTCCAACCCATGCTTTGGCATTGCATAAAAATAGGATTCTGATAGAAACCAGTTTTTCTTTGGATGTTAACTCATAAAAGATTTCTCAAGTAGGTGTGAACTGCATTCAGAGGTAGGTTAAAGGTACTGATGCCACTTGGCCTGGGTGTTCGTGGAATCCTCTCGGTCCCCGGCCCTGCGTGAGGCTGACACGGTTCCTACGCTCCTAACTGGAATCTGACTTCACTGTCCTGTCCTTGAGAGGAGTCTGCACTAAGGCATCCTCCACAGGGTTCATCTCACCTGGTTTGTGAGGAGAAATAAAGATGAAAAGCAATGCCTTTCTTTGGGGCCATGTTAATCTTCTCATGACTTCGTGCAACTTAGGTTTCCTGGTCCTAGGTACCCGCTAATTGACGTTAGAAAACTGTTGTCTTAATTTGCCAGTTGTGGTCTCATTTGCTTTTTTAGGAGGGATGGTCTGTGAAGGGTCGTGCTTCACCCTGAAAGTTGAGAGTGCAGTTGGACCCCTAAGACACCTTTACCCCTCACTGCGCACAAATATTAGAGGAGTGGAATGTCAAGGGTGGTTGAACTTGAGCCCAGGGTACAATTCCTTTTTAGGGAGAAAACCTGTCATTTTTGGAACTGTGCAGTGTGATAGGCCATCAGCTTGTATCTGTAAACATGAATGCTGCTGGTGCCGTTTGTCCCTCTATAACTGTCTTTCTAGTGCAGTGGAAGCCTCATTAATGGCAGATTTGTCTCTATAAATATGTATTTTAATGCTTCTAGATGTATGGACGAGCTGTTCCCGGTGAAACGTTTGATAAATTTGTTCTTTGTAGATAAAAATCTTAATACCTTTCAGTGAAAATGAATTAGCTTTGAGGAAAAAACTTGAAAGCTGAAGCCATCTTGATTAATTATTTTTGAGTAAAAGGCTGATCATTGGCTCGATTGGGTCTTTCATGTAGTCTAGAATTATTGGGACTCATTTTCAGTTTGCCTCTTCCTGTATGAGTATCAAAACTTTAAGTCAAATGCAACATAATGTGCCATAGAAAATGAAGCTGTGGCCTTCACCCAAATTGGACAGCATTTATTTTATGGGGCCACAGAGAGGTGTTCCTGGGAACAAATAAATGTGAGCGCCCTCGGAGAATGACAGCGGCCAAAACCCGCCCGTGGTGAGTGCGGGGATGGGCCGCGCTGTGGACGAATACGTGTCAGAGGGTGCGGGGGCGTCTCGGACGGTAACTCCGACTTTCTGGAAGTTACCTCGGAAGGGCTGCGTGGAACGGAGGCAGAGGCACCCCAGCCATCTGAAACCTCGTTACTCGTGCCCACTCTCCCTGGAGAAAGCCCGCAGGAAGCAGCTGGCGCAGCCGGGAAGCGCACACAGGCGGAGGACCAGGTCCCGGAAGCGCTGTGTGTCTCCACGCGTGGGGGGCGGGTCTTGGCCAAGTAGGCGTGTGCTCCACGGTCTCCTTCACCAAGTTGTTCCCACAAACCGGGGGCGGGGGCTCCCCCAAGCCTCCTCACTTACCTTTTTCCCCCAGTAACAATGATTTTTCCATTTCGTATTTTTTTCCTTATATTAAGGAAATGAGTTTGTGAGTCCTCTCTGCGAATGGCAGTGTTTCCACCCTAAATTAATATGTTGGAATTCTGTTTAACTGTGGCCTTGCTCCTGAGAGACGGAGAGCCGCTCCAGTGTTCCAGCCAAGCCTCCCTGATCATTAGATTTCGGACTGTGTGACTTCACTTGGTGTGTTCGGTCGGAGCAGCTCCCTGGCCTGCATTAGCTGACATTGGATCTCATTCTGTTCACCTGAGACATACATCGCAGGACTCCGTTAGAAAAAACCGAGCGGCTCGGCAAGTTTGTTTTCTGACTCCGACTGTATCAGTGCTTCTCCCAGCTCCTCAGTCTCAGGTTCTTTTCCTCACCAGACGATGAATCTCTTAAGTGGTTCTCGTCAAGGTGTAAATGAGTGATAACACTGTCATTTAAATATATAGGTTACAAAAGCATAAATTTATAAATCAGTTATGAGTCAGAGTCCTGGGATTATCAGTTTTTTTACAAAATTGGATGTTGCTTTCTTGGCCTTTAATTTTTTGGACATTTCTCCTTACCTTCTATTTCTCCCCAGCAGTTTGGAGACTCGAAGGCCACCTGTATTAATCCCAAACCGTGGCTCTTCTGAGGGCTGCCTGAACGGCTTTGAGCTGTTCACTCGGCAAGGAAGGCAGCCACGTGGTAGCGTCCAATTCAGGATATTGATGTTTCATCCATCTGTTCTCTAAAGAAGAGAGAAAATGTAGAGGGGCTCAAATACCTGAAACGATATTTTCAGTTTAGTTTCATATCTCTCTGTGTCTTAGTTCAGCTTCCCCCAGATGCTGACCCCGAGACGGGATTTAAGGGCAAACAGTTTACCCGGGCTGGGCCGAGGGCGGGGGCGGGGGGCATGACACCAGGACAGGGAGGCAGCAAGTGCAAGGTGCTCCGCCACCACGGGTGATGAGTGCTGGGTCCTGAAAGCACAGCCTGGGACACGGTGGAGAATACATGAGGCGCGGAATTAGCCCAGCTGAAGGGCACAGCGGCCGGGGGATTTATACACCAGCTCCTGAGAGTCTTTGGTCGTGGCGCCCCGTAGGCTGTGCATGTCCTGCCACCCCTGGCCAGCGACGTCAGCCTCCCAAGCGCCGGCCCTCACGGGGAGGGCCCCTCCAGACCCATGAATCCTTGGGTTCGATGGACACGGCTGCGGCATTGGCAGGGGCTGCTCTCGCAGGACTTCCGTTTCAATATCGGATGAAATCACAGAATTGTAAAGTCAAATTTGACTAATCTAGCCAAGGAAAAGGTTGTAAGAGGGACAGTTTGAGTGCAACGGCTCTTCTGCAATGGGGATGTTGAGGTTTTAGAGACGAATGTAACCAGAGGTCATATACTTGAGAAAAAGAAAGGCGTCGTTAAAAATAGGCAGAATCCGGAAGCCACAACGCTATGAGGAGAGGCTCCTGACCATCATGGTGGAGTGGCGCCTCAACGGGTGTCCCCCCAGGTGTGCAGAGGTGCCTCACGGGCAGCTGGACTCCAGCGACTTGACTGGACGGACAGCCAGCAGAGCGACTTCACAGTGCACACTTCCTAATTGATTAAGTTTACAGCTTCATTCGAATCAGTCATATTTTTTCCCTGATAGAGCCCCATGATTAGATTACCATTTGTAAATAGAGGGTTGAGAAATACCCTACCTAGTCCTAGAATAACACGCTTAGAAACTGTTTTTCAGATGGGAGCTACTCGGATTATGGCAGAACTCATCCATATTATCGTTCAGACTTAATGTTAAATATTGAAAGCATGCTGATGAATCTTCTTGTTCCCAAACTCTGAAGGTCTGGTTTGTTGGGGAATTGTAGCTACCTATGTAGGGTAGATGAATATATTTGTATTATCAATCCAATGGAAACGCAAATCAATTTATTTTTCTTACCCTGAGTCTAATCCAGAGAATTTAACGATCAGTTGTTTATTTAGCACTCAGTATTTTTAAGCTTCAGACAGAAGGAGGAGAGGGGAGGTAAAACAAAAACAGATAAAAGTCTTGTAACTCAAACTTCAGAAAATGTTACAGTCATTCATTTAAAAAAGATACTGTTGAAATACCATGTGTCAGGTATTGGGTGAGCCTCTGCAGATACCGTGTGAACAAGACGGACATGCGCCTTGAGGTGGTGGGCAGCAGAGATGAGTCAAAAAGAAATCGTCACACAGCATGATACACGTGGGACTCGGAGCTTTTCTCTCCTTGCTGTCAGCCATCCCGTGGCTGGGTTGGATGGGGATATAAGTGTACTCACCCTGGGGGAAAAAAAATTCTTCAGTATCAGTAGGATGATAAGTTAACGTGTGACTGTGAGCTGCAAAACTTGAACCATGAAGCTCAGGGTTGCTGATCGGTTCTTGCTTTGACACTCCTTGGTGTTTGCTCAGGTGGCCAGAAACATTCAAAGAGGCTAGGTCTTTAGAAGCGTTCCAGTGACTGCAGCTCTGTGCTGTGTTCAGCAGGACAGGATTAAGAGAGAATAACGTGGACATACTTTTTAAAAGGTAAACAGGCTGGATGGATGTGGGGAGATTTTCCTGGTGCTTGTAACAGCCAGGCTGGTCAGGCCTGAGGAGCCTGTGGGGCAGGTCCGTCAGGGGTCTGTTTGCATGAGAGTCTCCCAGTTAGTAACTTAGTTCAAGGAAAGAAGGAGTCAGGCACAGCCTTGCAGCTGGAGGGGAGGGGCAGAGTGATGTCAGCGCTGACTGAAGAGTCACACGTCTGTTGGAATCCGGCTCAGCCACCAAGGGAGGACTGTTGTGTTGTCCTCATCATCAGGAGAAAAATGATTAAAATAAAACTGGCGATGTTTTTCCATCAAAAATATGTAGGTCAGGGCAGGTCAGTACTGTCAAATCAGAATATAAGGAGGTAAGGTAAAGGCTTTGCCCGAGCCCGCTGTCCAGCGTGGGCACTGTGGAGATTTAATGCACCAAGGAGGTACTGGGTGGGAGGTGCTGAAGTGGCAGCTACCTCCAGCAACTTCTGAAACGGGCGGAGGATGGCAGCAGAGGTTTCTTAGCACTGGTGGCTGAAGCGTACAGCAGTGGCAGCGTGTGGCAAGCGTGGCAGACACACCAGTTCGTAGTGCACAGCGGACGACTGTAGCGGCGGTACCCAGCAGAGATGCGTTCCCCGGGAATTTGGCAGGGATGGTCCCTGGGTGCCAATGGGCGCCTTCGTAGGTGCATGGGAGACATGCCGCAGGGACTCCTAGGAGCCCCTGCAGACAGAGTGCATGCTTTACAGGGCGTCGCGGTCCTTGTATGAGCAGGAAGGAGCTGGAGCCAGAAAGTAGGGAATGGGAGCCAGTTCCCATCTGTGCTCTCAGGGGGTGGACTTACAGGAAACTGGAGGCAATTTTCCTCTTCCCTCACCTCCTCCTCTAAAATTATTATTATATCCTAGTATGGCTATTTTTATCACACACAGAGCTTTTACTTGTTGCTGTAGTCCCCATAGATATAGGAAAAAGTTTTTATTTTTATTCCTCTATAATGTCAAGACGGTGGTTTAGGAAATATTTAAAATGAGTGACATTATTTTGAAAGAAACCTTTGTCACCTGTATCCCTGTTTTTCACGCTGCCTGCATTCACCTTCTAGGGCAGGATCATAGCGTTGACTCAGTTGAAAATGATGGCAGTTGTTAAGCTGCTTCAAAGAGTCTTAGGCGAATTACTGAGAAATCTGCTTTTATTTCCCTGTAATTATGGTCCGTCAGATTCTTGGAAAGACATCTCGTGATCTTGCGGGGGAGATGCTGTGCAGTCTTTGCCTGCGTGTCCTCTCTTCCCCATGGCCCTTTGACCCTATACCATCCCATCTCCTCCCTTCCTCTGCCAGAGCTCATTATTAAATTTGCTATTTTCTGCCAATCTCTTTCCCCACAATTTGCTTGATTCCCGGCCCTGACCGCTGGGAGTTCTAGATAGATATTGCTCTTTTATCTTCAAATTGGGGGATTTCTTTCACCCCTTAATTGCAGTACAGAACTCCTTCTTTTGAATACCTTTACCTAAAACAGCAGAAAAGTGACATAAATGACGATGCATTTTAGCCATTTCCACTAGAAAGCAAAAATAACCACACCTGGCCGTTGAATTCTAGAGGGACTGGACGACTGTGGCCCCCGTAGCGGGGAGCGAGGCAGCATGAAAATGGAGGCACATTGGGGTCCCCGTGGCTGGCGTCTGCCCTGAGTCTGTGCAGACAGAAGAGGTACAAAACAAGGATACTTTTGACAGCATGGGGAATTTAGAAGTTTTCTAGAGGAAAAAAATGAGTTTACTTCGCTTGACAATTATTAGCAATTTATTTTAGTAGTTCTGATTATAATAGTAAGTGAGCAAAAATTTATGAAATAAACAGCTCTTTCAAAGCCCTGTGAGTGTGAGAATCTGCTTCTTTATGCTGAGTGACTGATATTAAACATTCAAATCACTGTTCCCCAGGTTCATTATGTGGGATGTGAATAGGTTCATATAATCCTAACCTGCTGTGTTCTTCACTTGCTAATCTGCGTCAACACCAGTGGAATATTAATGACTGTAGAGCCATGACACTTTCCATAACCTCTGCTGTTTACTCTCTGACAAAATTAAATACAATCTGCATTTGATTACTCAGCATTGGACTTCAGCGGGAAAGAATTCAATTTTGTAAAATAACACAGTTTTGGGTAATTGCATGCATAATCAGTGCATGTTTCGTGCACTCAGGGGTGATTGTGGGGTGGCTGTTATTCCCTCCCCTGTCCGAGGGAATGTCACACTGCTAAGGCCACTGTCCTCGTTGCCTCAGTGAACAGCAAGGAAAAAATGAACTGAACCTCAGACATGTCTGTCTTGGTTTTAAATCTTCTTCTTCTTCTTCTTCTTTTTGCATTTATCTTTGAGGCCAAAGCAGGTTTTTCTCTGGCTATGTTTCTTGAACACCTTGTCTAGATGAAGTTTGTATTCTGATAAAAGGTGGCATGTTTTCTTTTTGTCAGAAAAAAAAAATTATACAACTGTCTTATTGTCCACAGCTGAGAACAAAATAAAGGTACAGATGACAAAGGACAACTCCCCCTTGACTCTAAATTCACATCTACAGTAATAAGTTAACCCTTAGCCAGAGGGCCGTGTGTGGGTTCCCCAGCGGCACTAATTCAGTAAAGGAAAGAGGAGGGTAGAGAAAGTTTGCTTCAGGCTTTCAGATGTTGGTGTAGCCCAATGTGCTCGATTTTTCTTCACAATGAAGATGTTCGCTTTAGCTGTAGCCCTCCGGGTCCAATACTCTAGTATTCATTCAAGCAGCTTTTCTCTTACTCATTTTTCACTGTCCCCTTGGTCTCTAACTGCTCTCAAGAACAGCACGCACGCAGGGGCCCTCCGAAGCCAGGGAAGCAGGCCCTGAAGACCGCACCTTTCCAGGGGGGGTCCGCTTCGGGTCTCCGTCGAAGGCAAGCACGCTCCCCGTGTCTCAGCTGAGGAGTTTGATGCGACCTGAAGTTCGTGAACCATGGGAAGAGGAGTGGGCGACGGGCCAGCATGGGAACTGGAGGGAGAGCTGGGCCTGCCCTGCCCCTGGCTTCCCAGGCTTGATGTTTGGGGGAGCGGGTCAGCAGAAAGACCAGGCCAGTGTCACCGAGCTGTGTCTCTCATCTCCCACCCCCTTTAGTTCTGTGTCTCTTCAGTTTATTTGGCCCGTAGGGATGTTTTATTTGAAGAAAGGGCTCTGCATCTCAAAAAAACCTGAAAACCACTGAAGAGGCCTAAAGTGCTTCCTTTTATGGATTTTTAGTGGAACCTGTATCTGAGAAATGGCAGATGACATGCTCAGAGCCACAGGGCTAAGAGGAAGGTAAGCCAGGACTTGAGCCTAGCTCTCCTGAGTCTTATGTCGCTGTGCCCCTTGCACACTCATCCGGCTGTGAGAGTGGCAGTCATTGTTGGAGACAGCCAACCACAGCCACATTCACAATCGGAAGAGCGACCCTTGGCTTTATGGCCTGTTATCTTTGCTTAATGAACATACAGCTTGTCAACAGTGAGCCGTGGATAATATCAAACTTGGGTATCCTCAGCTGTTGGCTAGTTGTTTAGTTTCAAGGTTTATTGATTCAAATTCCTGTAAAATTAGATCCAGCCTCCGCCCTTGTCCACCCCTGTCCACCCCCAGCCCTTCTCACTGCTAACGCTGATTGAGAAGGAATGAATCTGTTTGCAGCTGGCTGCGTTCCCCTCCCGTTCCCACCTTCTGCAGAGTTAAGCAAGAAACACAAAACACATGGATGCTCATGAATAATTCCAGCCCCGAAGAGAAGGCTATTCAATACTGACCCAGCACAAACCTTGCCCATCAATCTGCATTTTTTAAACTCACCCTTGGAAAGTCAGCCTCCTTCAGACGTGCAGATACAAGGCAGTTCTGATTTGTAAGCCCAAAAGGTCCTGAAGTAAGAAAATCAATTCAAACCCAAAGTGACATTTCAGTTTTATTAAGTCAGCATTGTCTGGCCTGCTGTTATTTGAAAGGGTGTATCTCTTATGACCTCTGAAGAGTTAAATCTCATGAACAGTGGGACAGAATGCTATCTATTATAATTTCAACTTAAATGACTGGAAACACAGGATTCATTATTCTGCTGAAAGTAGGCTCTGAAATGGTTTTTATTTCAGCTCATCCATCAGAAGGGAGCGTGCCTCAGAAGATTTTATTGACCTCATTTCAGTCTTGTGACCCATTTGTTTAAACACTTAGAATTAACGCCCACCAGGAACAACCCTAGGAGTGGGTATTCTGACCAGCCTAGTTTCCAGCAGACAATGGAATCCTTATATATGCTAGGTGAGCCTGGGGACAATAAGCTGAAATCCTCAGGGGGCACTTGAGCTGTCTCAAAGATGTCCTTTGAAGGCCGACAGGTGAAGGACCCAACCGGGAACTACAGGTGTGAGGGGCTGCTTGCACCAGCGCTATGATTGCACATTCACACTCTCTTAGATTTAAGGGCACTGCAATCACTGGAAAAGTTCAAAACTCCAGTGCACTGTCGGGGTTCAACTGATATCTACCAATTTGTTGGGCTACTTTTTTCCTCACAGTTGTATTAGTTGACTGATTGGATTGTCCAAATAGAGAGACTATTCTGATGTAGGAGAGATAGTGCATTTCCCCCAATCATGAAGTGCATATAATAGAAAATGACACTTCTGCATAGATGTTTATAAAACTTGAGTTGGAACTCCTAAGAACAAGTTGGACGAGGTTTGACAAACTATGGCCCACAGGCCAAATACACATGTGCCATCATTTTCAAATTTTCTCTCTCTGCTTTCACACTCCAGAGGGAGAGTTCAGTGATTTCCACAGAGACCAGGCTGGAAGAGCCCAAAATATTTATTTTTTAGCTCTTTTCATAAAATGTTCACTAGTCCCTAAATTAGACTATAATGGAGATAATCCATGAGAAGCAAAATCTACAGAAGCCCTCTGAAAAAAACAGGATATTTATCAGCTCAAAAAATTGCACAGAGCTGACCTGGAAATCTAATCAAGACTAGATTGCCAAACACAACTACTCCACGATTCATTATTTTAGCTGAAGAATAACTACTCGAGATCACATAACAGAACTGGAATAAAACCCAGGTCTTCTGACATCTGCTAGTGGATCTCACCACCAACTTCTTTGCTTTCCAAAATCATAATTAGTCCTGGTTCAACAACTTACAATAGAAAAAGAATAAAAAACTCAATTACATTGCAACCCATTTCTCTAGAATTTCCAGGCTAATTTTATAGGTTTAATTGGATTGGCATGGACAAGATTTGTCTCGGTAAGAGAACGTATTCATTAGGTTATAAGTATAACCCCAAGCAGGAGACAGCAAGTGACAAATTACAGAAATAACAAGGCTCCAAGTGGCCGAGCAAGCGCACCTGGCTGTGCCACCTGGGGCTGTGATTTCATTACCCCCATAAACCAAGGCAAGGTCAGGCTTAGTCAGACTCCGATTAAGAGGCCCCCAAGGAGACCCCAGGTGCAAAAGGAACTGGCGTAGATGCAACGAGAGATATGTGAGAACGTCTCTTTCCTGTCCTGAAGCAGGCCTTGCTGGGACAGCTAAATGATGAGGTTTAGGAAGCTAGGTGCAGGGACATGGAGTGGTGGGCCAAAGGCCTGAAAACCTGGGTTCAATTTGTCTTGGGCCTTTGTTAGGAGTGGGAGCCAGAGAGGGTTTTCAGCAACTGCCTGCGAACGTAACCTTGCAAGTTTGTTCAGGTGCAGCTGTTCCTCTCAGGGGGCGGGAAGAGTAGATCTGTTCCTTGATTTGCTGGTAAGTGGCGTGTGTTCTCTGAGCTGGTGCCAGTTGGGTGAGAGTGAAGCCAGAGTTCGTGAGCCTTGGGAATGGCATGCGAAGCCAGTTGACCTGGCCACGTTTCAGGTCTCCCAATTAGATCTGCTTTTCCAAGTGGCTCCTGCAGTTTCAGATTTTCCTCCTCGGAGCTGCCCATGCAACACGATTCCTGCTCGTGGCTACCTTGTCCAACACCACCTGGCGCAGCGCCGTGGGCGAGGCTGGAGGCAGAGCTGGCACGGAATGGTTGGTGCTAAGCTTCCAGAACGCGCTCAGTGCGAGGTGGTCTGAGGGCTTTCCCGAGGGACAAAGTGGTTACTGTAGCCGTGGCTAATTTGGGGTACAGTGTTCTGTCTTCTTCAGGGTGTGCACATACTCTGGCAAAGCCTGGGTTTTCCGTGATGTCCAGAGGTTACAGCGGGTATTTAATGGCAATGAATGGCGATACTTCTGGGCAGAGAAACAGGGTCCAAATGCTAGATTGGAATATGTCGTGATCTTACCGTGCCCCGTAAGTTGGTCACAGAGCAGTTTTATTCATTCCATGTCATGCATAAGGGGTGAACCTAAAGTCTAGAATGTGGTCTGACAGTGGCTTGATCAGGGCCCATGGACACAGAGGGTGACCCTGAGGATTCCTGGACGTCAGGACGCTAGGTCAGACGGGGTAGTTACTGGAAATAACCACAGCCTGGAAAGGTCAGCACGCGTGTGAAGGCTACGTCTAAGGAGTGCCGAGAGCCAGCCCGGGGAACACTAAATTCTCTCTTCCAGTGAAAGAGCCAAGTGTATGGCAGGAAGTGAGGAGCAGAGTCCAAGGAGGTCTGAAACGATGCAGGCCCCAAATGCTGTAGGCCCCACAAAGCCTATTTTTAAAGGTAGGACAGATAGGGGGAGAGGCATCACAGAATCCTGAGATGTTCTCTTGTGGAGCTGGAGTTCTTGCGCCTTCATTTCATTTCAGTTTTGTGTTTTGATTGGCTCAGTGGTATGTGAATATGCCCACTTTGAGCTCTTCATTAACTTCCCTGCAATCTGTTTAGATTTTGTTGTTTTTACTAGAGTTACCCAGACAGATGATTCCAAGGCGTACCTTGAGGCTCAGTTATTGATTGATTTGGTGAGGTCCAAAGCCTATTTTTTTAAACCTCAATTATCTAGCTGATTTGTCCGGATGTGCAACTGCAGATTTTCACCAGGCTTTTGGGTCACATGCTGATATTATGAAAGCAAAATCAAATGAGATTTTTAAGAGAGAAGTCAAGATGATTGTGCCAGATACCTTTTGTGTCCACAGCTTGATAGCATGTAACCCTGCAAAGCCTTAATGACAATGATTATTTCTGTGTCACTGCTAACTTATTAAAGGGGGAGCAGTTGGTTCAGTCCCTGGGATGAGTGAGTGTCCTCCAAGTGTGTCAGCAAGCAGATGTCAGCTCTGCTCTTTAAGCATTTGCCTCCTCTGTCAGCTAAAAGTCTAATGGAGAAACCCAGCGAACTCTGGTCCCCTTCCCTCCTTTCTTCTCCCTCTCTTGGGTAGCAAACTAGTGCTGGGTTGGCCAAGAGTCTGAGAGGAGGAGGTCTCACTGATCTCAAGTGGAGCCTGAAGGATCCCTTTCCCTGGAGGCCTCCTAGACCTGACCGGCATGTGGTGCTGTGACACCCAGCGGGGCAGACAGAGCAGTTGAGGATGTGCCCCAGATCAGCCCCCTCCCGGGGCGCGATCCCAAGCCTGTAGCGGATGTTCTCGTGCTGTAGGTATTTGGGAGGCTTCCTGGAGAGAGATGCGAGGCTTCTGAGCCGCCCCCCTGAGGAAGCCGCCAGCGGCGGGGGGTGGGCGGGGGCTCAGCGTGGCAGCCCGGTGAGGCTGAGAGCCACTCACTCGCGTGGACCCGCGAGGCAGGCCCCCAGCTCTCGCACCGGCAGAGCTGCTGCGTCTGATAGGAGAGACGAGGGATTCGGGTGACTTAATGCACATGTGACACTTTGATTTATTCTCTGAATTGTGAAGTCTCTAGGTCATCACTTTCTATTCTCGCCAGAGGTATTGGAGAGGGGAAAATACAGAAAGAAAAACCCTTAGAATATTGGCACATACCGTAGAGGAAAATCCTCTGAAAAAATGAAGAGCTGTGGGAAACGTGTTGGGACCTTACTTAATGAGCACTATTCCAAAACGAGGCTCGTGTCAGATTGGTGTCTTAGACATCCCTGTGGCTTGAGAATTATAGTTGGTACCGTGTGCTGCTGCTACTTGATTTTTGATTTATTCAAACTGGGTTTTGGGGGTCCCCTGCAGCAAGAAACTATTAGAAATACGTTTCTGCTTTTCTTTTCATGGCTTTAGAAGTGAAGTTCCCTTCCGTGGGTCAGCGGTCGTGCTTCTGTGCCTGGTCCGTGGAGCGTGTTAACTCCAATGGCGCCGGCCCCGAAGGGGAGACTGGTCGTCCATCTGTGCCTGGCCTGTCTCTGTTCCCTGGATCTGTCCTCCCTCGGGTTCTTCCTGCAACTCAGAGTCCTTGATTCCGAGCGCTCATTATCCGTGTGTTTATGTATGTATTAATTAAAGAGTTTCTGATGAGTGCCTGTTTCCCGCGTGCCAGGCTCTGTTCTAGGTACTTGGGAGACACTGAATAAAATATCTTATTCTTACTGTTATTTATACTTATATGTTGAGTTTATATTAAATGAAGATAGAACTCTGTTTTTCAGTTAAAAAATAGACTAGATTAAAACACAGTTGTATACTGCCTATAAGAAACACATTAAATTTAAGAATTCAGAAAGCAAAGAGATGGAAAAAATATTTTGTGCAAATTCTAATGAAAAGAAAGCCAGTGTAGCAGTGTTAATAACAGACAATATAGATTTTAGGGAACAAGTATTTTTGAAGATCAAGAGTGGTGTTTCATACTAATAAAAGATTCAATTGACTAGAAAGACCTAAACATTCTGAATTTATATGCTCTTAATCATATCTTCTGGATATTTTCAGCATAATATATAACTAAAGAGATAAACATTAATTCAGAATCATTTTTGAAGATTTTAACACTGTTCTCCCAGTTATTGATAGAAAAAGCAGATAAAAACAACTTGTTAAGGTAAAGCTACATAAACAACAATTATTATACAGAATCTAATTTATATACATAAAATATTGCAACCAATAACTGCAAAATAGTCTTTTCAAAAGCCAGAATATTGACCAGTAAATAAACAATGTTTAGCCATAAAAACAAAACTCAGCAACCAAGAATTTAATTCCTTCAGAGTACTTTATCTTTTTACAGTAGAAATAAGCTGTATGGGTCAACAATAAAAAGAAAATACTAAATTTTGTAAATTAACAAATATACTTCGAATAACCAGTGAATCACAGTTGAAATCACATTAGGGTTAGAAAACATGTATGTCTGATTAATTTCAGATTCCACTATAAATTGTACTCTAAATTGAAAGAGCACATTTTATTCCTCATTTATTGTTGATGACTTTAAAACAGAATTGGTTTTTGTTTGTTAGATTTGTATGTAGTAAGCTTGAAAAATTCTCTTAGTAATTCTAATCATCTGAAAAATAAAAAAGTCATTCACAGATGTTACGGTTGGAATGTGTAGACAAATCTAAAAGAAGCCAAATCGAAATATGAATATAAATATAAAAGATGTAGGATGGGAAGAAGCAGTTTTTTTCATCTTAAATGGCAAAAGATAAAAAACAGTGGAAAACGGCCAATTAAAACTCATTCTCTAACATGGGACAAATGAATGGATTAAGGTGTTGAACAGTAACAAAGCAATCAGGAGGTGGCGTGCACTTAACCTTGTATCTAGACGAAAGGTCTCAGATTAATGATCCTAAATGTGTGTCTCTCCCATTAAAGTCTTGTAAGTTCATGGTACCTCACATTAAAAGAGAGCAGAACTTGGTGCTAATAACAAAATACAGTGAGAAATATAGTGAATGTTAAAATAGGGGGTGTGTGAGTGTGTTTGTAATACATGTATATTTCCACCTGTGGTTCTCACCCTCTGTAGGAGAGGCGATGCAGACACTTCCAAGGGAGCCAGTCTTTGCTAATTTCCTAAGTACAAGTGCATGTGCATGAAGTTGCCTGGGGCTTTTATAATTTCTTTCACATTTCTTTCATCCCAATGCTGGTGTCTTTTCCTGTCGTTTTTTTAAAATTTGTCTTCACAGGCTGCAAGCAGATAACTTAATTTAGCAAAATATGCCAGCTGAGTGGCATAAAGAACCAGAAGAATTAGCAAGTAGGCTCACTGTGTTCTTCATTTACTGGCCTAAGAAAAAGTCACTTGTGGTTTGTTTTTTTTTCTTTGTTTTTTTCTTTTCAGTCAGTGAGGGCTAAGAAAAGGACTAATGACCGCAAAGAAAGCGAAACATCTAATGATCGCTCAGGACCTTGGAAGCTACTTTCCCCTCTTTCTGATTTTGAAGCAAGATGAAAAAAACAAATGGAAATGTACTAGTCAGAATTCGCCACACCAGAAAACGTATTAGGTCTTGGCTGTTCTGTAGTAGTACTTTTCATTTTGCTGTAATGTAGAAGAAAAGGTGAGAAAGTTAAAACGCTGATTACCTATGCTAAAACGTCAAGGATTGAGGAAGAACTAGCAGCAGACTTCTGTCTTCAAACGTTGTCAGTTTGTCTGGCCCCATAAATCGGATGTGGCTGCAAAGATCTGTTTTGCTTTTAAGTTATTAACATGCAGGTGAAAGGAGCCGCTTGCCCTGAGCTGCTGGCCCCGGCAGTATCTAACTCAGGAGGGAACAAGGAGTTTGAAAATGTTGCCTTTAAGGCTCTGGCTCGGGTTTTCCATAATTGGATACAAATACAGAGCTCTGGAAGGGAATTACTGTGAGATTTAGCATGAGATTATTTAATCATGGATTTAAAAAAGCAGGATTTTGTGGGTGCCAAGAAACCACAGGATTGTGAAGCATAGTTGTGGTTACAGAAGAACGAGCTACCACCTGTATGTCTGCACCTGGTTAGTGGGAGAGTAGAAATTGTTTAGTCATTGATCCATCTATTACCTTACCAGGACATCTCAGAGCACCTGCTGGGTTTTCGGCGGTATTACGAGTTGAATTATCCCCTAAATGGATACGTTGGAATCCTAACCCCTGATATCTGTAAATGTGACCTTACTTGGAAATAAGGTCTTTGTAGATGTAATTAGGATGCAAATTAAAATCAGGTCATAATGACCTAGGGTGGGCATTTAATCCAACATGATTCATGTCCTTATAAGAAAAAGAAAAGAGACCCAGAGATAGACAAACACAGAGGAGAGGGTGGCACATGAGACACAGACACACAGAGGGCAGAGTGCCTAGCGAAGGGGACGCGGAGGTTGGGGTGCTGCAGCTACCCGTACGCCCGGGAATGCCGGGGAGCACCGTCACCATCAGAAGCCCTGAGAATCTCCAAAGGATCCTTTCCTAGAGGTTTCAGAGGAGGCATGGCCCAACTGACACCGTGGTTTTGAACTTCTGGCTTCTGGAACTGTGAGACAATATTCCTTTGTTCATTCAGATCACCAGGTTTGTGGTCCTTGGTCACAGCAGCCTTAGAAAACTAATATGGGCAGGATGCTGGGGGCCGGGTGCACTGAGGTGAGCACGCGTCCTACTCCGTTTCTCGGGAATGCCCCGCCTGCTGGCTGGACTACGAAGCATTACAACATCTGAAATGAGGGTGAGACGGAGGGTCCCTTGGTAGTAGAGAGGGGCACACGAGAGCTTTCAGGGCGATGCTTTTTGAGGTGCGTTGCAAAAGGTGGTTAGGACTTTGCCAGACAGGCTATATATAGCGTGGCTTGCTCTCTTGGTGAAAGCTCGACGCTGGAGAGTGGTGGTGGGGGGCGGGGGGAGCAAGGAGTTAGAGAGAAGTCACTGCTTTGCAGGGGATGCCCTTAGGTGACAGTAAAAGTGAAGATGTTTTCTCACTTCTGATAATGTTGATGATGATGACGGTGCACATGACGTTGTATTGCCATTTGCTGAGTTTCTATTGGGCCAGCTACTCTTCTATCAGACATGGTCTCACGATCTTCCTTAGTTCTCTCAGCAAATCTACATAGGAACTATTAACATCTGCATTAAACAGATGAGGAAACTAACTCTCAAAGAGTTTCAATAACCCCCTTAAAACGTCCACAACTAATTAATAGAAGCAATTTATGACGTGCCCTTTGTACTCTATGGTCTATATCTTTTTGAAATCATAAGCTCGAATTTAAGAAGAGTCACACGCTCTGAGTTTGGTTTAGGTTCCCCTAGAGTTGAGAGCAGATTTTCACATTGCACATAAATCGTCTCACCCTTTGGAATTAAGTTCTGCTCTAGGGTTCCATCCACAGGCACTTCTAGGACCCTGTTCCCTCGTTCGTACTCGTCCATGCGGCACATGTGCCCGGCTCGGCGCTCAGGGCTGCGCGCCAGATGACACCATCTGTGCCGTTTCCTTGACCACATGAGGCATTTGGCTAATTCCTGTCTTCTCCTGTGGGGTGGACCCTGTCTTTGAATTCTGCTTCTTGAAAAGTACTGGATGTCCGCCAGATGGGCTTCCCCCCACCCTAAAATTTATCTGACAGCTGCATAAAATAAAGGATACTTGTTCTTCTATAAATGTGCTGGCAACATCCTGCTCTTGTTTTCTATTTTGCTTAGCATTTGGATTAATCTTGGTAACTTATGTACATCTTAGGGATTCAGATACCTTCCTGGGGCTATCCTGCCATACGTAAGTTCGTAAAGTGTTAGAACAAGAGCACGCCTTTATCTCTTCTGGGTTTCTCAAGGTTAAAATGTGGTTGACAGTGTGTTCCAGTGAAGCTGAGCCTAAGGAGACATGATGACTAAATGTAATGTGGATGCTGGATGAGATCTTAGGACTGAAAGGGATGTTCAGTAAAACCGAGGAAATCGGAATCAAGTATGGGCCGGAGCTGATAATGATGTATCAGTATTTATTCCTGCATTGTGTCCGAAGGACCACACTAATGTAAGGTGCTACTAATAGGGAAAGCTGGGTGTAGGCTTTGTGGAAACTGTCCCGTTTTGGCTCTTTTTTCTCTAAAACTATTCTAAAGTTAAGAATTCAATATGATTGGCACAGCACAGCAGCTTTGTACATTCTGTCTGGATAATCCCTCTTTGGCCCTCAATTTGAATTCTTCTTAACTCTTTCAGACATCTTTCCATGATTAAAAGGAGCTGCAGTCCAAGGCGTGGGGCAGGTCAGGGTGGGAGCAACCGCATTCTTGTCTGGGTAGCATCTCTGTCAAATATGAGAAATCGGTCGTTGGGAACAAATGGGGAAGAGGCCTGTCCAGGGAAAGGTGAGAAGTATGCAAGATTCTTGCCGAGAAGCCTTGAGGACAGTTCCTCCCTGAACTGAAATTTATTGACGAAGGTAACTCAGTCTGTGTCAGAGATAATCTTAAAAGCCATCTCGCATGGCATGTCTGTCACAAAACCCCACTAAGAACTTTCAAGGAGAGCTTGTCAGAGCAGAAACTTGTTTCCTACTGGTTTTTTATGCCAAAGTTTGTTTCTGGTTTTCCACTCTAGGAAAGGTAACATTAAAAAAAAGGGGGGGGGATTTCTTTTTTTATTTTTTATTTTTGCCCAGAGAATATGTTTTGGTGTAGTCCTTCCAGTTTAAATAATATTGCTTTGAGCTCCCCCCTCCCGACCCCCGAGAATAGGTCATCTTATCTCCAGGGATTCTTTAAGTTCGTTTTTCACCAAACTTGAAATATTTGGGCTGTGTCTTTAGTTACAGCCCCTTAAGGATGAGTTAAATGCGGGCAGATTCCTTCCGTGCGCCTTCAGTTCACCCCTGACTCCTTTCCACTGTGCGCTGCCCAAGCAGTGCTGTGGAGCAGGGGTTCCAGGGGACCGACGCAGCGGTGGTACCTGTGAGACCTCGAAGAGGGACAGCCTGCGGGGAAAGGCGGCGTGCGCGGGGTGCCTGCCAAATGTGGTCTCACTGGCGAGAAATGGAGTTTGCATTTGGTGGGTGTAACCCTCCTCCATCTCTCCCCACCTTCAGCTGGAATGAACTGAGGTGACCAGAGGCTGGGGGTGGCAGCGAGCAACACAGGGAAAGACTGAGGGCTTCTCTGTCAGACACACCTGTGTCTGAATCCTGGCTCTGTCACTTACTGCCGATGGGCTGTGGTATAAATTACGTCACTTCACTGCCCCTGAAGGTTTGCATTGTAATACAGAGACTGATACCATCTCTCAGAGCTCTTGTACCTGCACAGCGGTGTGCGTGGGGGCACACTCACTGACACGCACTTGCTCAGTATATTCCCTTCTCCTCCCTTCACTGTGTCCCTTGTTTTGGTACACAGTTCACTCACCACCTATTTTGCTCAAGTTCTAAAAACAAGGAGGCAAATGTGAGTTTAAATACCACTGTGGGGAACAGTGTTTGTTTGGTGTCAGGTTCATGTTTTTGGTTTTTGACTATTTCATTTTCTCACTGATCAACTTCCCTTATAGAGATGTAAGACATTTGTCCCCCTGAGAGCTCTGTCCCCACGGCCTGTGAGATACATGCTGGCCTTGTGTAGATGCGGTAAATCAACCCGTTCGTTGAGTTTTTTCCTTCTATAAGCTGCTGTTCTAGATGCAGTGTTACATTTTTTTATGTCTCCTCTGTTGTTAGAACTTTCCCCAGAAAGAGGCAAACAAACAGAGAGCCATCAAGCGATAAAAAAGAGCAGCGCTGACTCTCCGTAAGCACCAAGCGCAGCACTCCCGACGGCGGCGGCAGCTCGGAGGTGCTGCGCCCGCGGCCAGCTGCTGTCCTTTCCCAAAGCCCCGGGCTCGTGCCGGTCATGCCGTCCACCGCGAGCCAAGCCTCGGCAGTGAGAGGTGTCTTGTAACCTGTGCCCTTGGCCCTCGGCAGAGTCTGCTTGGCGCGTGACCTACAAACATTAAAAACCAGTCCGTGCCCAGGATTACATCATAGCGCTAGGCCTCTGCTGGCTGAGGGCAAGAAGCCCCGAAACGTCCCTTCTTTTAAACTGGGGTCCTTGCCACCTCATAGTGTTTCCATTTTTAGTAGATGTCGAGAGAATTTGCAATAGCCTGTGGACATCCTGACCCAAAGATGAAACTGACTCAAGGAGACCCTGGCCTTAAATGAAGAGTTGCTGTTCGTAGCCCTGTGCCTGTTCATCACTAGAACAGTCTGAGCTCATGTCTGCTCCTTGATACGCAGAGTCCATAAATCCAGCAATGGTCCGACCATTCTTCTAGATTATTAAATTATGTAGTGGGATTTATCATGTACATCTTGGCCTTTGAAATTCATCATTTTGAAGAAAGATTATGGGTATATGTAGCTATAAAATTACTCTCAAATAAATATTCTACTTGGAGAGGAATGCAGTGTTTGCTCTAATGGAAAACGGTGGCAAACAGAATTAATTTTCCATTGTTTGATATATAACAATGGTCTTACCTTTCATTATGAGAGTAATGGTAAAAGGTTTATATCCAGCATAATCTCCCTATCTCAGTATCCTTACCTTAATCATATCTGCAGAGATCCTTTTTCCAAATAAATTAACATCAACAGATTCTAGAAATTAGGACCTAATGTCTTTGGGGGACCATCGTTCAGTCTCCCACACTGCTGAATTCCTAGCTCCTGTCTTAGGGTCTAAGTTACATATGTATATGTTATCTATTTATTCTGTGATTTTATGGGTCAACTCAGTTTACACTTTTTAATATACATATAAGTAAATACTATGCTTGATTGCATGTAACTTTTGTTGTAGATATGTTTTCACAAGTGCACAAGCTCAAAACTCAAGATACCTTGGTTTCCGCTGTCACGGGGAGTAGGCCCAGAATCCTTGAACCCCATGAGTGACAAATTAGGTTCTGCTGATCACACAGTGTAGCCCAGTTTCTCAGAGATCAAGCCATCTCAGGGATGGCAGGAACAGAGTGAGGGACATGAGGCAAAGACCCCTTTCCTGAGGTGTGAAGCAATGATACTGGCCTAGATGACCTTTTGCTTTTTTTTCCAACAATAAAATAAAAAGACTCTATCAAACGTATGTTTCTAGTCAACAGTATTTTTTTTTTTTTATCGCAGGAAATAGAGGGTTGTTTTTTTTTTTTTCTTCTTCAATGAGTCCATACCCCTCTCCTTCTAAGCTACAAATACTGTGTCATCTTTTCTTTCTTGTCTCGGGGATGCCGACAACTGTATCACTTTCATCATATGGATCACAGATCATCCGATGCCACTCCGGAATCCCTCCCACTGAGACTGGACCAACCGGTATTAAATTTTATATATTGAGCTCTCATTTAATCCCATTTTATTACCACAATAAACCTTTGAGGAAGATATTCTTACTCATTCCCATTTTAAAGAGAGTCAATTTCAGCATATGTCTGATAGGCACAGAAGAGGTAGTTTAACTTGAAAGTTAGATATTGGATTTATCTCAAATTTCTTAGGCTTAATAGCTGAAAGAAGACATAATATCTGTTGAGTATTCGCTGTATATCCTATATCACACTGTGGATGCACAGGTCTTCCTGATAGTCACACAACCCATTATTAATACCATTATTTGGGACTGATAATGAAATATGTTTAGAGGGATTTCCCCGAATACAGAGGGATTAAGTGGCAGAGGTGGGGTTTAAACTCAGGGCTGTGTCTTTAAAAATACCAACTCTCTTCTATCTGTGTTGCCCTTGATTTAAAAATTGTGTTGAAATAAGCCAGAGACAAAAAGACACACCGTATGATTTTATGAGTCATCGCATTCATACGGTCAGAAAATCGGATGGCGGCTCCTGGGGCGGGAGGGGGAGCGGAGGACGGGGAGCCGCTGTGTGACAGGCTCAGGGTTTCGGCTGCGGGAGGTGAGACGTGTCCTGGAGGTGGGGGCTGGGCGGGCGGGCGCGTGAACACACTAACGCCCCTGAACGGCACACCTAAAAATAGTGAGAATGGTGAATTTTGTGTTGAACGCATTTTAGCACAAAATACAATGTGATTTTTTTTTTGTACAGATTCATTTGTTACCTAAAAAATTGTTTATAGAGGCCAAGGACACAGCCCCAACATTTGAGAGTCAGAAAAAAATTAAATAGTGTGTTGCCTCAACAAGAAGGCCAAATAAGGACATTTATCTTTCCCATCTTAGATCTCTGTTATTCTGTTATTTTTATTGCAGAAGGTTCCCAGAGGCAATTTTTCCTTACAAAAGGCCGGTTAAGACATCCCCTTTTGAAAAAGAAATATTTATTCTCCAATTACTGAAACTGAAGGTGTTATAGGAGCAAAATGTGAATGGTTGGGAGGGCAAAAAATATGCACGACATAGCCTTTCACTCTGTTTCACACCGTGTCCTTTATGGAAATGGTCCGCTCTAACCTTGAAAGGAGATGCCTGGGAGAAATCCTTCTCACAGTGCAGTTACTGCAAGAAAAAAAAGAAGAGAAAAAGGTGAACCGCCATGTAATGCAAGTGAAGAGAGATAAAGCAGTGAAAATAAATAGAGACGTGAACATAATGAGGTGTCTATCCATTACTTTCATGCACCAGGGAGCTAGGAGTGGTGATTAAGCAAGTGGTTATAAATTCTGTAATTTTTATCTGACTTTCCCTTGGTTGTATCTCCATAGGGGACCATTTAGCTCCGGTTAACTTTGGTTGCCCGATTCAGTATGTAGCAGTCTTTTGAGTCAACTAGGCACCAAGCCTGCTTTTGCTTGGTTTAGCTGAAGAAGAAAAAAAATAGATTTGAAGGAGCAGATTGGCTGTCTGCACTTCAGGTTTGAACTCTCCCCCATTAGACATGTTAAGACAATTTCTTGAAGTCGAGTAGCTGAATGAAATAGTGTTAAGACATCTTTTTTTTTGGTATCTGTGAAGCCAACAGAAAATAAGGAGAGCTAAATAGCTATTGCTTTGAAATTACATTAAAAACAGGGTTCACTTTGCTGTATTTAAAACGTCTCAGCCCTCACTGCATGTGTTGAGAGAGACACTTCACTTGAATTACATTTAAATGCAAAGAAAGTGAAAATGAGTAACGGAGGAAGAGTCTCCCGGTGTGGCTGTGAATCAGTGTTCGTCTGTGGGTGTAAATCAGGCTTGCGTGTGTGTGGTGGTTATGGAAGAGTGTTCCTGCGTTTGTGTTCATGGTGCGCAGGAGTTTGCTTGCAGGCGCTGGAAGGCAAAGACGGGAATGGAGCGGCGCAGAGTGTAGAGGTGGGGAGGCTGGGGATGCTGTTTTCCGGAAGATCTCCTTGGACTGAGACAGAACCCTCGGGGCCGTGGGGCACAGCGGACGGGAGGGGAGGGCGAAGTGCTTTGCCTTAGGGACTCCGAGGGACTCGGCACACCAGCAGCCCTGCTCTGGGTCCAGGGGACAAAATACAATGCGGCGACGGGAAGGAAATAGTCTTCCTTCTTCTTGGAAACATCTTGTCTCCGGTGTGGCAAGAACCAAAGGAAAGGAATGTCATTTGGCTTGATGAGTTTGGGAGGCCCGAAGAGGTGGAACGTTTAGCAGGAAAGTTAGTTCTATCAAGAAAGATCCTAGGTTCTCAGGAAGTGACGTCAGCAACAGGCCTGGGGCAGGTTTGGGAGTGTATGTAGACTTGGCCAGGCTCTCCAGGAAATGAAGAGGAGGGATGGGTGAGGAGCTGGAAGTCCCGCGGCAGCGTGAAGGCAGGAGCCACCCTGCGGGAAGCGTGAATGACTCCATTAACACTGTCTGCCGCAGCGACACTGGCCACTGCTGGCTGCCCCTCTGCTCGTGCACCAGGGCTTGGTGCGCCACACACAAATTCTGTATTTCCAGCTATTGGCTTTTTCCATTCTGAGAGAAATAAGTACAGAGCGCTCGATTTCTAACAAATGTCTAGACTTATTGAAAAAACTTTACTCCACCTAGACGGAACTCTATGCTGCTCTTTCCAGCATCACCTCAAACACCTCCAAGACAGGTGTTGTAATTTCTGACTTACCGATGAGAGAGGAGGGCAAGAATATTTACATTCATTTAGAACTGAATGCGCCCTGGGCACTGTATGAGGAATCGTACCTGCTTTTCCCCGTTCTAGCCTCTTGGCCATCTTGAGAGGTGGGTATTATTCACCCTGATGACCCAAAGTGGAGACTGAAGCTCAGAAATCGCTTTCCTGAGATGAACTGACCAACGGTGGCTGTGGAGCAGAGCCGGGGGGCGCCTTTCTTCTGCATGCTACAGAGAGGTGCTGGACGTTGCGGGCCCCTCAGAAGGGGTCCATGGCCTGCTCTTGAGGAGCTTGGGGGAGGCAAGAGGGAGACAGGAGCAAAGAGCGAGGGGTGTGCTCAGGGCGTGTGTGAGAGGGAGCCTGGGGTAACTCGCCCGGTGCCATGGGCGGTCTTTGCACCTGTGCCCCCAGGAGGCATCACCACAGGCGCATCCTCACTTTCTACCACGTGGTTAGGTTCGCGCGCTCCGCAGTTCAGGGACACCGGTCCCCTGATCTGCCACGAGCTTTAGGCTGAGAGGCTGCTTTTCTAGCACCAGCTTCCAGCTGTCTAATAAGTAAGCTCTAAACTGTTTCTCAGCCCTGTTAATTCAAGTTTTGTGCCCTCCTCCCTCCTCCAACTTCCCTTCTTCCTGGTGTTAAATGTTCTTGTCCCAAGCAGCTGTGTACAGGCCTCAGCAAAGAAGGGATGATTAGGTTCTTTCGCGGTCCAGGGAAGGATGCACGGCGCCACTCAGTGGGTTCCCCACCCACCACGGGCCCGTCAGAGCTCTGTGTCCTTGAAGAGCGTGCCGTTCAATGGCTGGACCTGAGTAATTTGAAGAAACAATTGTATTTCAGTGCGTGGAGGAAAAAAGTTATTCATAATGAACTCTAGAGCAGAGGATAGGAAGCCTGTCCAGCTCTGTTCTTTCAGATACTTTCTTTTTCTTCCCTCCCCCACACCTGCTCCTTTGCAGTAATGTAGCATTTAGGTACATTGACCCAGAAGCTGTGCACCTTGTTTTTACTATTTAATTTATGCCCAGAGGAATCATTGCATTGCCAGTTAAATCCTAGCCACATTTTCTCTCCAGCTTCCTTATAAAATGAGGCTTATATGGAGTATCTTTCCAGGCCTAGGTATTATTTGTGCAACACAGGTCCCATAGGAGGCTCTTTACTGGACGTTCTCTCTAAACACATACATTTTCAAGGCATCTCTGTGGTCAGACCTATCAGCCTGCAGGGGGCTGTAGGGGAAAATTCACTGAGTGCGGAAAAAGTTGAGATGCACAATCCCAATCCAAAATAGCAAGATTAGTCACCAGGAAAGACCAGTTTTGAGACCCACATTGTGCAGACGTTTTAGACTGTCCTATAGTCCACTCTGGAGAGACTCTACCCTGTGACTCATTGGCTAGAAATTTAAGTAGCTGATGTGTCAATGGTATTTAATTCTTCTGAATTTTAGAATAGTGTTACACTTCCAGAAAAAGTGCCAAGAGGAGACAGTTTTTCCACATAGCTTACACCCAGTTCTCCCTATTATTAACATCTTACATTAGTGTGGTCCATTTGACACAATGCATGGACTAATGTTGATAGATTAGTACTAGCTAAAGTCCATACTTAATTCCGATTTCCTCAGCTTTTACTTAATGTCCCTTTCTGTTCTGAGACCTCATGTGGGGCTGAGAAGGACCAGGTGATCTCCGAGCACCCTTTCCCTTTGCAGTTCTGTGGTGGCGGACCGTGGGCTCGTTCCTGCAATCCAGTAGAGTTTTCAAACGGGGAAGGGTTTATGAGTAAGACTGCAATTTGAAATTTGGGCTTCCTAATTCAGGGAAGGGACTTTCCTTCTTGGTTTGGGGGGTGGGTGAGAGGCTTGGAATTTTCTCTAGCAGGAGAAGATGTTTTCTTGTGAGGGTTAGACTGCCAGGAGGTATGTCTTGCCCACCAGGAAGGAGAAAATAGGATTGATGATAATTTGTTGGTTGGAATAACTTCCCGCAAGAAATGGAGGAGAAGTGAAAGGCAGCAGGAATGACTAACCTTTGCCTAGCCTTCGCAGACAGGCTGGTGAAATTTAGAAATATATTCACGTCTTTATTCACCCAGGCTCTCTACCTGAACTAACAACTATTCATGAAACTTTCCATATTAAACTTTCAGTTCCAGTAAAGTTCATAGCAGCTTCTAAAACTGCACTCCGAGGTGACAACACAGCATTCCTTTGGGTCTGATGCATAGAGGCTTAGAGGGTGAGGGCTGAGAAAGGTTTCGGAGGGGAGGGGACGCCCAGCACTTAACCCACGTTAACGATTCCAGCTGGACGCCGTCTATGTGTTACTTGTAATTTTCTAAGAATCCTGCAAAACAGGTGGTTTATAGAGAAGGAAACTGAGGCTCAGAGGTGGGTAAATAACTTGCCCAAGTGCACTCACCTCGAAGGTGCTGGTTGGAGTTTCCAACCCAAGTCTGTTTGACTCCCCGACACACCGTCCTGTTCACATCAGTTAGCTCCAGTGACATTTCAAGCCGCAGAAGCCTTCTTTGACTCTCCAGAGAATATAAATGATTCTCTTTTTTATAACTGTTTTATTGTGTGACTCAACGTAGTGTTTTATTTCTGTGTTCACATAGCTTTCTACAAGTCCACGGAAGTCTGGAGAACAGGGGTAGGGTTTTCCTGGCCTCCGGATCCTCAGCACCTGGCAGATGGCGGGTGCCCAGAAAACCCGCGTCCAGCCCAGGTCACACGCACAGTTAATTAGCCATGGAGCCTGGGCTCAACCCGGGCCTCGTGACCCCTGGCCCGGAGCTGTTTCACCGCATTACTACTTTTAGACTTTTTTTATCACATCGAATTTCCAGATTATTCTCCCCATAAAACCACCTAGTTCCTGCATCCCAACCCCTACACATTATTCCTTTGAGAAGAGGGAGAGGTTTTGTCACAAGCGCTTGCATTTATTGAAGACTCACTGTGTGCCGGTTGCGGGCTCATTATGTGTTGAGCCCTTGAGTATTTTCTCTCATTTAACTCTGACAACTCTGTAAAGTGAATGCTGTTATTAATTTCCTTTTATCAGTGAGGGAGCTGGGAAATAGAGGTAGCAACCAGATCAAGTCCCTGGAGCTGGGAAGGAAGTCCACTGAAATACAGCCTGATCTGAAGGATGGAGCTCTCTGCTGGAAGAGAGAGGAGGAGAGTCTCCGCATGGAGAGCCTAAGGTTTGCCCTCCTGTTTGTGACACTCGACAGAGGATTATTTTTAGTGAAATAACTGGAATCTCGACCCTTAAGAAACCAGGTTCCAACAGCAATTTAATGGAAGTTACCCACTCCTCTGAATCCTTGTAAACTTCCACCTGGAGCTTTGGAAACAGGCTGCCCGCACTTCCCACGTTGAATCTCTGCATCTGCTGGTTTCTTCCAAGGTCATGTGGAGGATAAGGTTCAGAATGTTCCAGGGAGATTATGCTCGAACCTCAAAAACATGGAAAAGCATGGATACAGGCGTGGCTGCGTACCCTGCAGACCGTGGTGGTGCGGGGTAATCGCAGACAGCAAGCCAATGAGGCCCTGAGGCTGATACCCTTGTACGTGCCCTTTTACGTCCCAGAGAGTCTGAATCCCTCCCGGAGGGGTCGGGACTCTCTGGGAAGTAATGGGCTGGCATTAAGGGGGGCGACGGTGAGGGAGGAGGGCGTAGGCAAGGACAGTATGTCTGTCAACCTCAGTAAGCACGGGATTATCATAAGCGGTTAAAGCTGCAGCTAAAAGGCACGATTTCATCACCGGGGACCTTCAGTCTTTCGTTCGTCCTACAAATGCTGAGCATCGTTCTTACCTCCGGGTGCACTTACCCAGTAAACAGGCAAAGCCCCATCCAGCTCCAAGCTGGTGTTGTCCAAGAGAACAAACGAACAAGTGGTATATAACGATGATATGTAATGATAAAAGACGTCTTTTTGAAAGAGACCCCATGCTAATTTGAAATTCCCCTGAAAAGACAAAGCCTGGGACGAGTTTCAGGTATAAAGTTGAAATCTCTGACTGCCATCGATGATTTAATGAGCCAGTTGCTAATAGGCAGCCATTCACACTACCGACTTTCTCAGGGTGGTTATGAGTGCATCCCACCAGCCAGGGGTTCTCACATAGATGCTGCTCAGGCACATTGGACTCACAACAGTTCAAGTCAATATTCTATTGTGCTGTCAACTTCGAAAAATGTTAGCTTACAGTTAGGTTGTTGGGAAATGTTTCTAAGGGAGGGCGAGAGGCTGGGGTAAGGGGGCGGGATAATTTCATAGGCGTGTGGGCTTTTCCACGACGACGTTCCTGGGCTTGTAGCTGTTGCAGATGAGTAGTCCCCCATGTGTCCCACGGGGGTGGTGTGACTTTTAACGTGTCCATTCAGTGTTGTTCCGCCGTCACCAGGCCTCCAGGCTGGCAGCGCACCAGCCCAGGGCGAAAACACTCTCCTTTGTTGTAACCGTTGGGAATTGGTATTGATTGAGCAGGGTGGTTGGGGGCGAGAAGAGCTTGGATGACACACTGGTCCGTCATGCCTGGTTTGCTTACAGAGTGAGAAAAATGCTGACCTGGGAGAGTGGTGACCCTCGGAACTTAATGCATGTGAGCCGGATAAACTGAGCTGCGCAGCGCCCCGGGGAATCGGCACATCTGGTGAGGGGACGTCACGTGGCGGGACGGCCCAGCTGTGCAACGGAGGCGCGGCATAATGGAGCTTGTTTGTGAGCCTGTTTGTGCTCTTGGCAGCACTGGGGCTGACCTTCCCGCCAGAGTCAGCCTTAGCTTTATCTTTCTTGTTCTGGCAACTGCTGAGACTGAGGTACTGGTTCTGGATTACAAGGCTGTCAGTCAGCAACGTTCAGGGAGATTTTCCTGCACCAGGAAGATACTGTTTTAGGAACCCATGGCTGCGAGTTCACACGCAGCCCGCTCCTCGTTTTCCTCTGCAGAGAACCAAGTCTTAACGCAGGTCCAGGCACACAAATTAGGACAGGTTTGAACCCCGTTAATTTGGATTAAACATACTGTAGTTTTCTTTCTCCAATGTAAAAACATTTCGTGTAACATCTCTTTACTCACCGTGTTTGCTAAAACCACGTCTGGAGCGCATTCCCTGGAATGCCCCAGGGGAAAACAACCCCCCAGCAACGGTTTGGGGGGCCTTTGGTCCATGTGAAGTGAGATGCGATAATTCTGAGAGTCGCAGGGGGAAGCGGAGAGAACCAGGGGCCTGCAGTCGAACGTGCTCTGCTGCCGGCTCATGGCGCCGCTTTTTGGGTGACACGTGAGGCTCTGGCCAGGATTGCAATGGAAGTTTAATCCATTATCACAGTAACACATTTTCCTTTATTGTAGATTGAAAAGGCACTACTTCATGACAATTAGGCTGATTCTCCATAGCTATTATGGAAAAAGACCCTACTGGCCCACTGTAACTCAGCAGAACTTGAGCACCATTTTTCCTGACGATTCCTCTTTTATGATGACAGTTGCAAACCGTAGAAGACGTCATCACGTCCGGTCTGATGCCCCACCTTCTTTAATATCGTTTTATTCGTCCTACCGCAATGACGTGGCCAAAGGCAGCCTTGTTTTAAGATGGTAAATAAAAATAATTAATCTAATGAGAAAAATGGGATGCATTTAGATTAGAGAGCAATTTTTAGACACGTTGGAAAATGTTATATTAGAAGAATATCCCAGAATCTTTTCCTCTGCTCGAAGTAGAGAAAAATCCCTTTATCAGGAAGGGTCCGTCTGTGTATCTCCCTGCCACCGCAGCCTCAGATAGCTTTGATTTTCTACTTACGTGTTGAATAAATATAGATGACATTTATAATGTTCTGTGCAGTAGGGAATTACATTTAATATTTTCCATTACATGTGTTGTTATTTTGTTACCATGGTGGAACAATTTTCTTCAAATTAAGTATCATAAAATATTTGAGGCTCTTTTGCAGCTGAGCAATTGAGAAAGACAGATGTGATGAAATTAAAGGAAGGCAGCAAATAAACACACGTGTGCACTGATTGAGAAAACACCAGTTTCTTCAATGAAAAAAGGGACTCGATGCAAAGCTTTTATTTTTTGATTAGCAATCTCTGTTACCACTTTATTTTCACCAAATATGGGAGTTGCTAATATTATTGCTTCCTGACATGACAGCCAGAACCAGGCAACAGCCCAGTGATTGATTGTGTTCTGAATAAGCTGTGTGAGATACCAGTGGACCATAATTTTTCCTTGCTCTTTATTGGTAGTAACTTACTACAGTGTTTACAAACTAAAGTAACAAGTTCTTTTGGCATTACATAAATACCATTTAATTTGCTGCTAGAAAAGAGCAAAGTATATACCATTTATTTAACACCTACTATGTGCTAGACATGTGCGATGCACTTAATCTTCAGTGCAGTCCCGGGAACCAGGTAGTGTCCCCCCTTTTATAGAGGAGGAAACAGAGACAGCAAGGGGCTTCCCCAGAGTCCAGTGTGTAGGATTTGAACTCTGGCTCATCTGATCCCAAATGCCATGACCTGTGCCCAAACTACTATTGAGCCGTCAGTAAAAGTGGATCTACGATACAGGTTTGCTTATCACAGACTTGGACATTACCAAGCTGTGGGGCCATTTGAAATTTGAATGAAAATAATTTTCATTTAGAAATAGTACCACAAATATACAGCCTCTTGGGGTTATGAATATAGACTTTAATACTAGATCAAATTGTCTCTACTTTACGGGAGCAAGCCCTTCAGTGTCGCCATGGAGATGCTGTCCCCCGGGCGCTGCCAGTGGCCTCCCGGAACAGAAAATGAATGGACGGGGAAGAACTAGGTAGTGTCCCTTCAACTCACAGACTTCACCTGCATCTGCAAATCTTTGGCATAAGAGCAAACTAATACTAGCATGAGGCTCTGAAACACAAGGCCATTGTCTGGGGGAGACTGTGCACGTACCTACAGAGTTAAAAGTGGCTGAGATGGAAACCCCACCCTCTCCACAATCCCCGTGTTTCTTTGTCAGATGGTGTTCAGAAGGGGGGAGTTTGCTCCGTATCGGTGTTTAGGGCAGGGATTACTTTGCAAAGTCATTGCAGCTTCCCACTCACCTTGCTCCTTTGCAAGGATCCCAGAATCTTGTTCAGCTTAAGATTTTCAGCATGATGAGAATTCACCCCACTGGATGGGCAGGTAACACAACCTTATTTCCCAACAACAGCCTCTTTCTTTGGGACATTTCAGCCCCGCCATTCAGGTGCAAGAAGTATGCAAGAGCAAGTGTGGGTAGGGTTTCAAGCCTCAGCCACTGCTTGGCTGTAATCCCTCCAGGTAGGTATTTAATTAAGCTGAGAAAGTCAGTGTGCCATCTATCAGGCAGCGTGTTCTAGCATAAACCATCTACTCTCTGGGCTGTAATGCATCACAAGCATAAAGTGGACTTTAGTATGAGGCACATTGACACAAATGGCAAGTGGGCCAAGTGCTGACTCAGCAAGGACTTCTGATTACAAGAGGCCATTTTCTTTCTTTCTTTCTTTCTTTCTTTTTCCCCCCAAATTCACTCAAAAAGAACAAGTGGCTCCCATTACAGGTATCAAACACCGTAATGGAATCGCTGTCCCTAACTGAACCTGTGCTTGAAATGTCACACACCCAGCCCATTTGCTACTCAGACAGGTATGTGCCCTGCAGATGAGGCCACCTCAGAAGAAGCCGTGCAAAGGCTCGGCTGGCAGGATCTGAGTTGACTTGCATTGTGCGAGCACTTTGAATGATGATTGGAATCTGACTCATGTAAGAAGGGAAGGGTGCATTTTGAGGAATTACCTTTTCTAAGTTCTGGGGAAAAAAAGGGAAAATTATGTATATCTGTATGTATTGGAATACACACACACACACACACACACACACACAGACACCACCCCTCCACACTCATGATAATGAAAGGAGAGCTTTATTGAGCATCGTGCATGTGTAGAGCACTTCGGAGGCACCTCTATTCTGCGGGCCAGAGTCCTGGTCCTTGTGGTGTTTCCAACCCAGTAGAGAGACGAGCTTGAGTCCCGTAACAACCACCCCACAGGAAAGTGCATGTGGGGGGCGATACGTGTGTCAGACCCTCAGTGCCAATAGAGCTTGCGAAAGGGGGTGAGGACCTGAGGCTAGGCACATCTGAAAAGACTCGCGCCTGGGTGGGGTTTAATTTTGCTTTGCAAGGTGAGCAGATCTAGCTGGGAAGGGAGGAGGAGAGGACACGGTGAGGGCAGGCAAGGGAGCGCAAGTACGATGGGCAAGTGGGGGGGCAGACTTTGCGGGAACAGGGAGTTGCCCTTGGAGAGTGGTAAGAGTCAGGACTGAAAGCGTGAGCCAGGGCCGGGGGGTGAGTAGCTTCCAATGACAGGCTATGGAATTTAAGCTTTACTCTGTCCCTAACGGGTAACGGGTAGCCATTGAATTTTCCTAGGAGAACGTTAGTGGAATTTGCCGCTGTGCGTATGGCGGATTGGGGGGAACAGGCGAGCTGTCCATCCCACAAGTGTCGCTGAGAGCTTAGAGAGTGATCGATACTCAGAATGTGAAAAGGCACCACACCGATGTCTATCTGGAAGAGCTCACAAAGTAGTACAGTTTCATGGCCATTCACACAGGCTTTAAGAATGGACCACTAGGAAGAGCTAGTAAGGGACCACTGTACTCCAGGTGGGAAGGAATTTGACCTTGAACTAAGCTGGGGAACAGGAGTGGGAAAGAAGGAGGGCTCACAGGAGTGATTCAGTCAGAGCTGACATTTTGGAAACTCAGGAGCCAGAGTTCAAGTCTGAGGAGGGGTTTGAGGTGCCCTGGGGAGAACTGGGAAGGAGGAGGTGGTGCTTGCGTTTGCTGAGAAAGTCATCCTGAGGGCAGAGCCAGAAGGCTGCGCCCGGGCCCGGGGGCTCAGGAAGAGAGGCAGGAGGAGCAGGCCAGGGTCCCTGGGCAGGGATGTGACAGCCGCAGGGCCAGTGCGGAGGGAGAGCTCAGGAGCAGGGCGGGCCTGGCACAGGCATCGCCACCCCTGCCGGGGGCCCCGGCATCCCTGCGCCCGCCTGCCTGGCTCTGGTGGAGGAGAGGAGCGCTCCCTCTCACTGGCTTCTGTGCCACACAGAGGAGAACACAGGCTGGACGCAGTGAGGGCCCCTGCTGTCCGCCCAGAGCTGCTTCCCGCTTTCCGTGTCCTCAGAGCCTGTCCCCCGTCGGGGCCGAGGTTCGGCTCCACTTCCCCGGAGGAGCCCTTTCTGTCCGGCATCTACCCACCCGCAGCCCTCGTCCTGCTCAGTGGAGCCAGCCGTTCTGGGTTTGGATTCTGCCATCGCCTCTTATTGCCAAGATCTCTTTGAGCCTTAGTTCTTTTTACCCCAAAAGATGGAGATAAGAATATCTACAAGTATAAAATGAGAAAAACCTTGTAGGAATGCCTAATAATATTGTCTAGACCATTATAAGTGCTCGCTAAAGATTTGTGACCTTTCTTGCTTCTCTCCCTCTTAGATTTCCAGAAGCTGGTGTGTGAGCATACAAGACTCTGACAACTTACTGCATTAATTCTCCTTTCTGTCTCTATCAGAAATTAAACATTTTAAGGGCAGAGTCCTCTTTGGGTCTTGCATGCGGAGCCATGTGCTTGGTGTCTACTAGTTAAATATCTGTTGGATAAATGG
Organism: Pteronotus mesoamericanus; assembly: GCF_021234165.1. NCBI lineage: Eukaryota > Metazoa > Chordata > Mammalia > Chiroptera > Mormoopidae > Pteronotus > Pteronotus mesoamericanus. The sequence continues at coordinate 7,649,640 of NW_026555323.1, read as the reverse complement.
GATGATGTGGTTAGGAAAGCGGGGTCTCCGCCAAGCGAGAGCCGATTGTGTGTCTGGAGAGCGGCTGAGTCTGAAACTCTCAGCTCCTCCCAGAATGGGCTCTGGACCCAAGTTCTCACCACTATCTCCAAACAGGTCCCTGTTTATATATTGTAATGAAATGTTTCCAGGCCTCAGGAACAAGGAGGAAGTCATTAATCAGGGACACATATGCCACTCCTTTGGAACCTGTCAAACCCGTGCCTGAAAAATTATCTGTGTACTTTCCTCAGTGACAAAAGCAACACATTCCAATCTCCTGCAGAATATTAAATCCCCCCAGCAGGACAAATGCCTGGTGACAAGCAATTGATAGGCATCTCCTCTGACAGCCGCTGGCACAGAAATCTCCCCTTAAACCAGTCTCTAAAGGGGGCTCACATCAGCGGCATCAGCCCGCGAGCTCCCTCCCCACGCCACGCGGTGCAGCGTCTCCCTGAGCCGCTGTGGAAGACATAACATTCAGTTGACCTTTTGCTTATCTGTAAATGCGGAATGAGCTGCGGGGATCCTGATCTACCAATGAGCCGTTTCAGGAAAATTTATTTCCTCTTACTATCCATAGAAATAAATCGCTCCTCACATAGGAGAGACAAAAACACCCACTCTCTTCCCCTAATAAGATTATTATGAAAGGGACGTTTTCTCCGAGCAGTCGGGACAGGCTGGCACACTGTCAGTCTTTGTCATGCTTTGTTGCCACGCTCAGGTCATCTCCAGAGGGAAGGCATGCAGCGGGCTGGCCTTTTGTGTTTTTAAATTTTTCCTGATGGTGTAATGGGCTCAAATGTTTCTAATGTAGGTGAATTTTTTCTTATTATTGGCCCCACCTTTTTTGCTTATATAGGGCAAAAGCTGAGGAGAAGTGTGGAAGCAGCTTTAGGAGAGGGTGCTGCTTGGGCATTAGTGTGCACACACACATGCACAGGTACACACTCACGCACACACGCACCCACATTGAGTGGTGCCCCTTGCACTGCTGGCCTACAAGCGTAGGAATGAAATTCTGCCATTGTCAGAGGGAAAAAGATGTCTCCTCTAGCTTTGGTATTTCTCGGTAGACTTTGTTATTGACACTTGGCTCAGAGGGTGGTTAGCCAGAGGGGCTGCACCGAATGCTCTACCGTGGCCCTTGGAAGCCAAGCGTGAAATTAGCTATGGTGTGGTCAGTGTCCACGCTGCGCCGGGAAGGCACTAGTTGCTTCATAGAAAACTGCATCTTCACGACAGGTTGTCGTCTGTAACTGAAAGTGAAGGAACTGAGTTTGCACACGTGAGGAACTGGGCTGAGGTCCCACAGTGAAAGAGGAACAGAGGTGGGAGTGGTGCCTTCTCCAGGCCGGGGGGACAAAGTCCCTCGCAAGGAGTGATGGGAGGGGGCGGCCAGCAGGGTGGTGTCCTAGGTCCCCAAGACAAGTGGACAACTGGGACCTTCCTGAAGTAGGGGACATCGCCACACGGTACTTTCAGTGTGGTCGGGCTCCACCTTGAACACCTTGGGCATCAGTCAGGCTCCATAACCTAACTGGGATAGTTAACATCCTCACCGCATGACCTTAAATAAACCTGGGGCTATGCGCAAACTTTTAAAAATCTTGGTTGGTCTTGTAGAATCTGTGAGAGTGAACTTGTCAAATGCTTTCCAAATCAATGTCAAGTAAAGACAGAGGCCTGAGAGAGAGAGAGAGAGAGAGAGAGAGAGAGTGTGTGTGTGTGTGTGTTGGGGGGGGGCGTGGTTCACAGGCTCCCTGACCCCGGCCCGTAGGAAGCAGGGATGGGCACAGTCTTCAAAAGCAAGAAGCAGTGTTTACTGACCCTTGCAGGGAGCAAGGAGCTCTGCCAAACCTAGGAGGAAAGAATTTATTCTTTGCCATGAACTTGCCATAGAGTAAAAATAAAATGGAGAGAAAATAAAAAGAAAACTATTTAAAAAAAAAATACACGTAACAGTTTTTTAAAATATCCTATCAATTAGGAGTGTAAATTCCTCGTTTTTCCAAATAGCAATGCCCTTTGTGTATTAAAGGGGCAGCATATTTGTGCCTCAGTTATCAGGTTTTGTTTCTTTTTCTGTTAATTAATTAGCGTGAGGCATCTATAAGCCAAATGCGGTACTTAACCGAGCTTCTCAGTGTGTCTCTGGGGTTCCTCTCACATTTCATTTTAGTCTTCATTTCATTTCATTTCATTTCATTTGAGTCTTAATTTGCATTTTTAAGAAACCACTTAGGGGACTTTGAAAAAAATCCAAGTGCCCGTGGTAAATGAGGACACCACATGCTCTCCATCCTCCCGTGCTCCTCGGCGAGCTCACCGGCGGACTCCGTCCCACCGTGTGGGCCGCGTTGATTCCCAGTGTGGCGTCGGAATGACCCGTGCACCACGTGGATGACTTCCATTGCTGTCACACTGCCATGTTTTTTATTAAAGTCATATTTTACAAAACGTGTGAATGTAGTATTGCAGAGAGCAAACCCGCCAGGCCCCGAGCATTCCGTGGTGTTGTGCCTCGTGCTGTGAGGAAATTAATTGCCCCTTCTGAGACTGAGACACCCCATGAAGCCAGCCTCCAGAAGGTGCAGGCTCTGCGGAGGCCGCAGCCGTGCACTCTGCATCTGGTTCCCCTTAGAGCGGAGTGTGCGTGGTGGTGCGGGGTGAGTGAGCGGGGGCCCGGCCTCGCTGAGACGGCGCGCTCCAGGTGCCTGTGTGTGGACCGGTTATCAACGGGTCTTTAGTACAAGAGGGGCAGCCAGGAAATTGAGTTAATATTTATTACTCAATCCCATAACTCCTGTGACCTTTGGCACAATACGGACTCCAAAGCTAGCTCCCTAGAGAATCGAAATTCAGGATTGGGTTGGTATTACCATGACTGTGATTTGTGTATTTGTACATGGACTATACACATGGCTTCATGTATGTCAGGGCTAAAACTCAAGTGGCAACTGGCGTGCACAGTAGGAAAGAATAACTTGCAAATTCACACATGTGGTTTTGATTAAAACTTCTATTTCAAAAGATATTTGTTTCTTAAATGATAGTCACAACAACTTAATATGCTTGTTAGTAACTAAAACTTTTTTGGCAAGTATATTGGAATTTCTGTAAGTATGCATGGAAATAGAAAATCTTGAATGCTAAACAGTCAAGACTTTGAGTGCTAATTCTGCCAATCACTACATGGGAATTTATTTATTTATAATAAAATTTTATAATAGATGTATAAGTAAAACCAAACATAAATATGCTTTTTATTTTATTCCAATATAGTTGAATACTTGCATTGAAAAGTTAATGCCATAATTTAAACAGATTCTATAACTGGAAAAATAAATTAAAATTTTAATATCTGATGCGGATAGGGGAAACATAATATTTCATAAATTGTATAAGTTGGCATAATCTTTATCTTTATACAGGGCAAATTGAAAGTATGTGTCAAATACTTTAATTCTGTGAATACTGTCTCAGCAATTCTTTTTTTAGAAGTTTAACCTAAGAAAATAATAGAGTGGGAGAAAATGTTCAGATACATGCAATTAGTAACAACCTAATACATCACACTAAATTTTGAACAAAACATAAATGCCTTCCAATATGAATTAGCTAAATAGAATATATATTGCATATACAGTCAATACATATTTTTATATATTCTATATAGACTTATCCTTTATATCAGTAAAAGTATACAGTATATATATGTTTTATATATATCTGTGTATATAATATATGTATATATCAGTGATATTTTTTCTGGTCTTGGTTTATAATTTTTTTGAAAAATAATTATTATTCTCTAATTTAAAATATACATGCAATTTATTTTTATTTAGAAAAATGTGTGGTGGCATTCCATTTAAACAATCATTTAAGAAATACTTGAACTTACACTGTGTATTGTTAAAGGTAGACTCAGACAGAAACATTTAAGAAGGAAATGAGTGTAAAGGCATCAGACTTAAGAAGGAACAGCTCAGCAAATTAAAATGCAATAAAAAATTAAAAGAAAAATCGCAAATACTGATTTCCAAATTATATTTATATGTCCAGAGCAAAAAACAAAAACAAAAAAACAGTTTTCTCACATGATTATCATTTAAAAGTGTCAGGACATAGCTTCAGACATCGGCACAGCAGACATCAGGAATACAAATGTTTTTGAAAAGTCCAGATTTACAAGAAACAGTGAAGGTTTTGTTATTTAGGGTCCAGACCAAGTCAGGGTAACTTCGACTATGTTTGGTTTCTGTCAAGTACAAAATGTTTTATTTTTTGTCTACCTGTGGTTCATGAACTTCTTAGTCATATTGAAAGTGGTACAAGTATCACTTTTTTCTTTCTGTGATCCCTTTTCATAGTCTATTTCCTGCTATCAAGATGTTGATTGGACCACAAAAGTTGCTTAGCAATTTTCTGGTTTTGTATCAGTCATTTGATATTGTGGTTTTTGAATAGTTTTGTTGTTTTTTTTTTTTAAATATAGGTGTAACAAGGAGTGTTGATTAATACATACTTTTGTTTGGTATCATTAGCAAAACTAGAGCCACATGAAATTAAATGTGAAAGTTCATTTTTGTCTGAATGTTTAAAAAGACCTTGGGTTTGTAATGAACTTTATTGTGTCAGAAGTGTGTTACTGTGTATATCAGCTCTATTGAGATTGGGAACCAAGGACCTTCTCATTGACTTCGGTCGAGTCCACCTGGCGTGGCCCCAGTACGGGGATGTCCTCTTTCTATGGGGCCTCCGTGTGTGTGAATTTCTGAGGATATTCTTTACCGTCTCTGGGAGGGGTTTCATAATTGTGGGAGGAACATCAGCCCATTTTTCCAGGGAGTACTGTGTAGATATTTCCACACATGAAACATATTTTTACTCCTTAATAGTGAGCATGTCTGACGTAGTTAAATGATCTTTGTGCTTGCTTATACGTACAAATCACAGTTATCCAAATATATTCTGATGGGAAAAGAGGGTAAGTCATTACCTGTTGGAATCACTGCCCATAGACTTTATCTCAGCGGAACTTCAGGAATCACTGTAAAAGGAAGACTCACAGTTAGAAATATTAAGAAGGTTCATTTCAGTGTTTGTCAGGGAGTAAAATGTTGGAAAGACTGCAGTCTTCCATCACCAAATAAAAACCACAAGTATTTAATGAAAGAAATATTAAATTCCCAAGGTTATTAAGTTTATATTAGTCTGTTCATAGTTGGGAAAAAAGCAATCGATTTACACGGGGATGGAGCCTGGGTTCATGGGAAATAGTCAAGGCTTTATTATTTGGAGAAGCAGGAGCAGTCAGGATGACCCTATTATTTTTGGTTTATCTCAGAGTTCTCAGGGGGCAAAATGTATTTTGTTTGTTTTCCTGATTATGGCATTTCACATGCTCAAGGAGTTAGCGATATTGGACAAAAGGCAAAGTGCAATTTTTTCCAGTGTAAAATGGTCGCCCCGAGCTCCTTAGAGCAAACATGCTACGTGTGTCTTAGACGTGGCCTGCAGGCTTCGAGCACGCAGCCCATCCGCTGCTCCTCATTCGCTGCTGGCAGCGCTCTCCTGTCCCAGTGCTGGCGCTGCTGCCCTCAAGTGCCCTCCGCTGAGAGGCAGGAAGGGTGCCTTCCCAGCGTCCTCGGGTGTACTCAGCTGAAGTGTCAGCCCAGGCACATGAAAGAGTAATAGTCTCAGCTCCTGCTTCTCTTGGAGAAAACTTGCCTGAGGAGCAGTGCTTCCACTTTGCTGCTGTTTGTCTAGAGGATGGGAACCAATAAATGGTACCATGTTGCTGTGGAGAGGGGCACATGTGTGAGTGGACAGGTGGGCTCCCACACGGGGGGGGGGGGGGGGGGGCGTGTCCCTGGCGCAGCCCTGCTGTGGCCTGTCACTCAGGACGTGGGCCTGGCCTGCCCCGTCCGGGCGAGGCAAGGAGGCCGGGAACCCGCCCCCGTCCATCCCGATAGCTCTCCCATGGTCGTCTGTCAGCAGGTTAAACAGTTTAATATATTGAGACATGCCGTATCCTTTTGAATTTTAGTTATTTTATAATTTGGAAGGAAACATAAACCTGTCACTTTGATATCCCCTTTCTACATATCATACTTTTTTTTATCTTAATAAATGATGCCCATTTTTAAATAAAACAACCTATGTCCGTCCTCATTTATTCTTTCAATGTTGCTTCTCCAGGGAAAATTACTGAATAATTTTCTTGAAGGCTGAGTGGCCTGAATAAAGAGAGACCTAGAGAGGAATTTGAAGGCTTCTCCGTCATATTATCTTAATTCCCCATGTGAGTGGGTGTTAGAGATTAGGTGTCCTGTGGGTCAGTCTCTGGACCCAGTCCCCTTCCAGGCCACGAGCCTGCTTAGTCCCTCTGTGTTTACCTTGGCCTCTCAGTCACTCCAGGTGACTTTTTTCTGTATTATTATAGAAAAACAAGCAGACCCCTGGGTTGCGCCCTCAGCCCCACTGGCCCAAGGAACTCCATCGGCCTCTGTCACACTGTCACTGAGCACCCTTGTGGGGGTCGAACTGTGCCTCCCCGGGAGCGCCCTGGGCCCACCAGCAGCCACCACGCAGAGGAACCAGCCCTTGGCTGCCGCGGCAGCACCGAAGGGGAAGCCAGCGGGCAGGGCTTGGAGCAGCTGCTCCTCCCTCCCGCTCCGACCCTTGTCCCCTGGAGCACCGTGAAGGGTTGTCCCCAGTGTGGCAGGACTGCATTTATTTATTTACTTACAAATATGCATAAAACCTCTTTGTCCCAGTTTTCTGAGCGTGGACCCTAATGTTACAAGGTCAGCCTTAGAAGTACTAGAAAACCCATTTCTCCCTCAACAAAGCTAAACATTTCCAAGTGAAAGTGTGGATACCTGGTTATTTTCTGTGTCTGGGCCAATGTGTTATCTTGTCAGCAAAGAACTGGAAAAGAGCGCTGACAGGCAAACAGGACGGCACAGGCGGTGCCTTCGCAGACCCCGAATGGAGGCCTTCGGACGAGGCCCGTGGGGACAGGTGTTAAGGTCGATGGGCTTAAGGATTCATAGTGAGGGAAGCTGGAGGGGCTCCGTGGGCAGCGTGAATGCCACACCTGGAACCACGGGGACAAGCGAAGTGCACCAGACATCTAGATCTTCTCATAAGTACAGTTTTGTTTTGTTTTTTCTTTCAGAGCGTAGGAAGTAAGAGAGGGTGTTTCATAAACATCTAACTCTAACGATCCCCAACACTCACATGCTCAGTTTTCATAAATGACCAAACCAACTGAATTCTAAATGGCACTGAGAACGCCTGCCTTTGCCTGGGACCATGGTTGTAACGTGGCTTCAGATTCCTGAATCCTTTGTGCTTTGTGGAGAAATGCCAGCGAGCGGGCTGGCGGTCAGAAAAGCCGCTGAGCCGTCAGACAAAGGGGTCTTCTGAGCTGCTGCTCTGCCTCCCCACGGCCGGTCTGCGGCCGGTCCCCCCCGGCCCCCGGCCACGGCTCAAGGAATTTTCGAGTGAGAAAACAATTAATTTAGACCCCAAAGCTAATTGGAATCAATAGTTAATGTTTCTTCTCAACTCTCCAAATTAATTGCAAAATGATGTATGTTCCCTTTGATGCCAGACTGTAGATTTCTATCTAACATTCCCCTCCGGGGACACCTTTTCACCAAGAAGTCAGCTCTGCATAGTTTGCCCTGTCATCCCTTCCCCCACTCACCTTCTTAGTTTTCTCCCCTTGAAATTTTGTGTCGAGGCCAATGCCAATATTGAGGTGATGAATTAGCTGCATCCAAGATAAAGAGAACGTGCCTCCAGGACACAGTCGAGCGAGCCCCAGGAGGTCACGGTAAAGGTGCAGGCGGCCAGGGCCGAGAGAGGAGCCCCTCCAGCCCGGCCCCTCCTGCCGCGGTAGCTGCGGATCCTCCCTAGGCCAGCGCCGGGCAAAGGCGTCCGAACAGGCCGACGGCAGCTGGTAGCGCTGGTCCTGCCCTCTCAGCGAGGAGTCTGCATTTCAAGAAGTAGAGGGCCTCTGCGGGTCAGCTGGGCGCCTTGATGAGTGATGGTAAGGAGCCTGAGGTGAACACCACAAAGTACCTTTTATGATACCATTGTTAAGACAGCTGGTACCCGTGGACACGCGGTACACATGGATGTTTGTGACACTGTGATTTATAGTAAGTTTATATTTGGCCTTCATTCAACCCGTGGAATTTCCTAAGTGGTGGGAACAGAAAAGGTGTCTTTTTGTTATCTTAATAAGGTGGCATGTGGACCACACCTAAGGATGAGGGCTGGTTGCCAGGGGAACCAACCATGTGATTAAAGGGTTGACACTTTTAGTTCCCTCTACCTCACCCAAGTCCAGGGAGGTGAGAGGGACTGGAGGTTGAATCAATTGCCAATGGCCAGTGACTTAATCAATTCTATGTAGTGAAGGCTCCATAAAAACCCGAAAGGATGGGGTTCAGATAGCTTCTGGGTTGGCGACCGCGGGGAGTTTTGGAGGCAGTGACATGCCTGGAGAGGTCATGGAAGCTCTAAGCCCTTTCCCCACACCTTGCCCTCTGCATCTCTTGCACCTGGCTGTGCCTGGGCTGTGTTCTTTCCTAATAAAGTGATTATCCAGTAGGAACAATGCTCCCCGGAGTCGTGTGAGCAGCTCTAACAAAATCCAGCCTGAGGTGGGGCGGTTGGAATCTCCAGTTTGTAGCCTGTTGGTCAGAAGCGCAGGAGGCAGCCTGGGCTTGTAGTTGAATGGGGAGAGGCGGGCCGGCCCCTCGCCCCGTGGGATGGAGCGTTACCTCTGGGTGGATGGCCCGGGGTGAGTCCAAGTGCGGGACACCCAGCTACTGTCGCAGAGAATGAGTGGGGGCTGTGGGGGACCAGTGCCGGCTTAGAGTTGGGGTCAGAAACCCAAAGAGACTTTATCCTCGTATGTCTTTTACTTGTTTTTTTTGTTTTTTTTCAGTACAGGAACTCTGCAATAAATTGGTTGTCTCTAAGTCTGTTCTTGTTTGACTCGGCATCTCCCCCATGCAGTAGTGCAGAGAAGAAATAAGGAAGAATAAAATTGTCACCGTGGGCTTTCTTTGTGGGAGAGAAGTTGGAAGTGGAGATAAAGTCTTGTCTCTTGTGCTACAGCTCAGAAGTTGAGAGGATGCTGTTACTGGAATGTTTGGCCGAAGGGGTTCTGTTGTGTTAATCCAGCCTAACTGAAGTGTTAGGAGACGGTGGGCGGGTTGCACAGGACAGGGCACCAGAGACAGGGCCCTGTTAACGTTGACCGTCAGGTTCGCGTTCTTTCGTTCCGTGAAAGACAGTGTGCAAACACATAGTCCAGACTTGGAGAAGCAGAAATGAGTCGGAGTCCATCCTGCCCTCAAGAAGCTCCTGGCTTAGGGACCAACGAATAAAAAACCCCTCCCAGATTCGCTGCTTCTTTTTAGGTACGAAAGGGTACAAATGGCAGCTTTCAGTGCTGACTAAAATAGACCACGAGAGCACTAGAGAGCACTTGCAAAATGGCAATGTTGCCAGGCACTCCTGGGAGCGCTTCACGTGTGTTCTTTTGACTCCCATAATAACCCTTGCAGCTCTCATGCCGCAGGTGAGGAGAAGTAGCACAGAGAGGTTAGGTTAACTTCCTGAAGCCATACAGCTTGGGAACATTCAGGCAGCCATGTAAACAAACCCACACAGCCTCCAGCGAAGTTTGTGGTCCTTTCCAAAGTACATTCTCTAGGGAGATGGAGGGGATGCTGAACAGCGCTGAGCAAGCATTTGACATTTGTCTTCCTAAAAGGCTACATGTAAATGGCATATGTAATGTGCTTAGCTGTGCCTGGCACACAGTGAACAGAGAGATACCAGTGGGGAAGAGCCAGTTTCTAGAGCTCCTTTCTTTCACAGTAAAAATAATCGTTAAAACTTCGGAAGTCTCTTCTCAATCTTGAAAGAGGCCTTCCACAGGCCAGCAAGAGGAAACCAGAAATCCTCCACATTGAACAAGAAGCGTTTGCTTTATAAGGGTAAATTCAATTTCAGCCCTGAAGGATAAAAATTAAAGTATGAAAAAGGAACGTAAGCCAAAGAGCAGAGGACCTCAGACAGCAGCACATGGGGGAGCTTGGGGACCCTGCCGGGGAGCAGGGGGTGAGAGGCACAGGCTCCAGCTGCGAGGATGGCTGGGGTGCCGGAGTCAGATCTGGCTGCATGGGCGTCTCCAAGAATCCACTAGTGGCTGCACATCTGGAAAACGAAGCCCCGGGATGAATTATGCAAGGATCATCTTGCACTTGCACAGGAATGTCTGTTTATTCACAGTAGAGGAGCGTAAAGAAGAAAACCTGTTTCACACCTGCCATTTAATTTAGAGGGGATTGCTTCCCGCGCTGAAGGAAAAGCCATCTGAGCTGTGCTGCATCCTGGCTCAGTGTTCGGGCTGCGGCAGCCAAGCCCAGCGCGCTCTGAGCACCTGGCACGTTGTTTTGCAATGTGCTCTGCGTGTGTGCCTGTGCGGGGGGATATGTGTGCACAAAGGCACCCCTATGTGTGCAGGCACCAGATGCAGCCCAAGTGGGAGGGACCCAAAGCACATCTGGCTCAACTGCTAAGCTTCTCCCGTGTCCAGGATAGCTCCATAAACGTCAGCAACAGCTACGGGCCTGCGCTGAGCCCCTCACCCCAGCATCCCGGGGAACTCCCCAGGCGTGCCTTGCATTCTGTTTGGAATTCATCTTACTCTCTGCATTTGCAAACGTGAAAAGTTTGTGGAGAAGCCAACCCTTTACTGGCCCCCAAGCAACAGTTATTGTGGATGTCCATGGATGTATCTCATTGAGCACCGTTTTGGGGATTTGTAAACGAAGTTCTTCCTGCTAAAGAACCTTTTTCTCCTCTAGTCAAACCCCATCTCTTTGTAAGCAAAATGGAAATGTCCCTTGGTATTTGTATCATATGGATGCTCAAATTATTTAAAGATATTCATTGAACCAAACCAGATGGCTGTTGGCTGCGCCGATGGTTTTGGGGAGGGACAGGAAACTTTTATCTCACTTGGAAGGGGGTTTCCAGAGCAGGCAAGCTGGGAAATTATTTTATTGACAAGGGTATGGGTTCTCCCTTGCAAAAGATTTATTAAAATACTGGTTTCATATATGCTATCTAATACTGTTTTCTCAGCATTCTTATGAGGTAGGGATTATATTCCCACTTTTTTTTTTTTTTCCCAAATGAGGAATTGAGGCTCAGAGATTTTTACAAGGCTCACCCAAAGGCACGCAGTTAGTAACAAGAATGGGCCAGGACGAATAGGTCAGGGCTAAAACCAAGACTATGCCCAAGAAAGTGGATCCCCAAACACTTTAAACTTGCTGGGCCCTGGTCGGTGCCAGCCCAGCACCTGCTCTGGCCCACACTGTTTCCCCGCAGTTGGGACACACTGTTGTCCCGCAGATGTCCCCGCGAGTGGCAGGCATCGTGGAAATGAACAGCACTGAGGAGAAATGAGCTTTCAGCGCCTCAGCTCTTGGGTAGGCGACTTGAAAAAGCCGTCCTTCGCTCTGCTGCAGAGTATCATCGCTCACCCCTTAATAGTGGTTCTCTGTGTTCCTAGGCAAACAGCAGTCTCCAAGTATGAATTTTCATAGCATAAAGAAAAAAAATGAATTGGAATATTTCACTTATTGGCAGAATATAAAACTAATGATCATCATGATACTGTACATGGTTTGATTAAAGATTGCTTTATTGCAAGAGGCATTTTCTTTACAAATTGCCCCCAACCTGTCTTACCAGAGTCATTTTTCACTCTATTTCTAAATACATTCAACCACTGTTGGTCTCTCCTTGCTTTCCTACTTCTTTGAATTTACTTACTGTTGTCTCAGCTTAGGTTTCCCTCCATCCTCTGCTCTTCCAAATATGCAAACTCTTCGTTCTTTCAAGTTTTCGCTGAAATGCCCCTTCTTCCACGAAGTATTGCTCAGTCCTCAGTGTTAGCGATGGAGGAGTGGAGGCACAGCATCCACTGATCTCCAGTTCCTTACCAGGAACTGTGTGTGCTGGGAATAAGCCATGCGCTTTCTCATGTATTCTCCCCAGTATTAACTGGTATGTATTTAAGCATGGAGGGGAGAAGAAAAAAATGTCTTAACATGTTTGGAACCAAAAATATTCTAATCGCAAAGGTTCTGACATAATAACACAAAAAACATTCTTTTTATGGGTGATGCAGAATCTGGGCATATACATTTAGGCACTGTTGCGAATTCTCCCAGTTCCTTGTTACACTGCTAGTGGAGTGTTCCCACAAATACCTGGACAGCCAGATACTCAGAAACAATGAAGATCAAAGCTGCCATGTCTGTTTAGGAATAGAGACACTAATACTGTATCCCAATATTATATTCATCTTCCTAGCTCAGGACCATTTATTCTTATAAAATGCAAAGAAAAAAATACCATCTTAGCTGGTGATAGTCTACAGCTGAAGAGAATGCTTTGAAAGCATTAGAGGACTCTGAGAAATCATTGCATAATGAGATTTGGGGAGGTGGGTTAGAAAAGGCTGGGTGAGAGAACAATTCTTACTTCTCTCATGGAGAGTTTCAAAGAGTGGGAGGAGCAGAATAGACCGGTTGGGTGATACGCTAACTGTGGAAATATGTGTTTTTCTAATAGAGCTGTCTGTGCTGGAGGATATTCTCTAAAGGAGCCAAGTTCATAGTCTGCGGAGGGGGAAATGTTTCCAGCCTCAGGACTTAGCTCCCCCCGTCCGCACTGGTCTTGCTCCCAAGAGTTCCTAGCGGGCGTTCTCCCCTCTGCTCGTTTCAGAGCAGCTGTCTGGATGGGGCGCGGGCGGTGCTCTCAGGCCCGTCCGTCCGCACTAGGCCTCCACGCAACATAACGCAGGGCCTCGCTCCTGAGCCAAAAGCAAAATGGAAAAAGATGTCTTTTCCTCCAGAGACGTGAAATATTTTCGAGAGTGTGAGCCTCTGCCAGAAAGCCTGTTCCTAACGCAGATGATGTAAAGGCAAAGATTTTTTATTTCAAGGGCCTCAACTTAAGATTGCAGCATTTGCTGAGTTCCAAGCAGTTCATATGGCCGCAGTCCCTCCTGTGCATGGAGCTGGGCTCTGGGGACCCCGAGGTGGGGAGGGTCTGGACCCACTTAGCCGGGCCTGGCACGCCTCAGACTTCTCACATGCACACGTGCAGCCCCGCTCTTATTAAAATGTGGGTTCTCATTCGGTAGGTGTGGCTCAGAGCGCAGCACCGACCCCCAGGAGTCACGTTTTATGTTTAGGTTAAAGGACAACGTGATCCAGTTGATACAATGTTTGGTATCATGTAATGAAGCAGAGTTTGTTCTCAAAGGTCTTAGTAAAAAGAGTAATTTTCAGGATGGGTGAAACTCAACGATGTGAAGGCCTACCAAGTCTCCAAGAGCTAACATTCCTCATCTGGAAATCCTATAAAACCAATTACTTCCATTAAATATCTTCTGTTTGCAGTTTGGCCTAATCCGAGGGGCTTGGGAATCAATTGATTTTTATAGTGTTTCTGAGTTTTGCTGAAATTAATTTAGGAAAGATATATGTGTGTGTAAACTTCAAAAATATTTCTCATACTTCTATCACCATATCCAAACTATATTTAAACTGAGGTTTGGTTCTATTACTTAACCAAAAATTTTCCTTGTTATACAGGGGATGGACTTCAAATATCATTTTTAAACATTTTTCTTCAGTATAAACTAAATATGCAGACGGTTACTTCGTCAAGACTCATTGGGGGAGATTGCGTTTGATTTAACTAATCTCGGGAGAACATTAGTCACCTATGTGTTTCAGCAGTGACTTAGGTGATTTTAATGCTCAGTGGTTGAGCTCACTGGCCTAACAATATGGATCCCTTCATTTTACACATTTGGAAAATATTTACTGTACCTACTCCAGGCTTGGCAGGGATGGGAGACGCAGAGACTTTTGCCCTAAAGGTCTCACCTCCAGAAGTTCTCACACTGTCGGCTGAGGATTTCACCATCTCAGCTTTTGTTTCTATTGTTCTATCAGAGGTACATCCTTCATGTTACAGAATCTCAGGCTGTGGGTTTGCATTCTGTGAATGGCTTATGTGTGCAAGTTAAGTGTATCCACCTGTTTCGGTGAGTAGCCACGGGAAACATGTTGTGCATGTGCTTTGCGGGGGGAAAAAGGAAAGACATTTATCTTCGCTTTCTGCTTCCTATGATGACCTGAGGCTTTCATTTTAATAAGGAATTTCTCTCTTGGCAGAGAAGGAAAACAGATGGTCTATCTTTAAGTGCCTAATGTATGCTTCCTCCACATTATTTTTGGAGAGCATGAAGTGTGGTTAAGGGAAGTGAACTCAGGCTGGGAAAAACAGTTGGGGTGCCTGGGATGGCTTCCACGTGCGCCTCGGTAATGGGTTTTCCTGATCCCGCAGCCATCCTCATCCTCCCAGGATTTGTAAGAACAACTGCTACTCAAAGAGAGACTGTATTATTCCAGCTAGTGAATGGCCAGTTTATATAACCTGCGAGGGTTTTCCTAGAACCATCATTAATGATTAGATGTCACTAATACAGTCGTAGGTAATTCAGGCAAACTCATTTGTGAAATCCTCATACAATTAATATGAGCTGCGTTAAGGAGTAATCCTTACGTTCTTTCTTGTCCGTACTCTAACATTTATTGTTGTAAAATATGTTGGTTTAAACACTCTGCAGACCATGTAGACAGCAGTTATGATCAGTCTTTCCCAAAAGGTAATTGAGAATTTTTGGGAAAATGCCATACATGATTTTAACAAAATACTTACTGAACAGGATATTAGGCAAGGTTCCTTGGGCCCTGGTAAACAGAAGGCCCCCTCAGAACTGCATACGCAATACGGGACACAGGACACGGGACCTTCTCGCTGATGCGATGGGAGACCCAAGAGGAAGGCGGGCCCTGAGGTGGGCTCCGCCTAGCAGTCCAGGACCCATTTCTCCGCGCCGCCCTCGGCTGTGTCGCCCTCCCCGTTCCCTACCGCAGCCTCGAACCGCGCACGCAGGCCCCTGCCTTTCCAGCTCGCACTGGTGTGTTTGGATGTTCAGAGCACTGAAGAAAGTTATCTGGAAAATCTCTCAGACAAGTAAGGAAAAACATTCCCAACAAATGTCTTCTCACCTCCCGCCTGAGTGCTGTTCTTTCTCCCTCAGACCATGTGGAATTCCATGAACTTTTCTTTTGTTTGGGAGACTGAAAACCAAAGTTCACAGTCAACCCCTTGTCAGTGGATTAAGAGGAGATTTATGACATCCATGGGCCACAACTCACAGCGGAAATAGTGAGTCTGTCAACCACGCAAGTCTCGCCCGCCCGTCCAGGCAGGCGCACAGCCCTCCGGGGACTCTTTCCTGACCTTTCTGTTTGGAGTTCCCAGTCTCACCTCCAGAAGGCCATGGCAGAGAAGAAATAGAGCGTCTAGTTCTGCTGATCAAGAAATGGCCAATCTTGACGGATGTTCCCAGTTTCACTGTGTGTGTCAGTTTTAGAGCTTTTGCAGAGCAAGTGGGTATCCCTGGGCCAGGGGTGCATCTGAGCTTGTGGTGATTTTGTCTCTTGAATGAGGAGGCTAGGATGTGGGGGAAGTCAGCCTTTACTGCAGCTGGAAGAGTAATGAAAGTCTTGTGCCCTTTTAACCCTGGTGGCCATAATGAGCAGACCCGGACGCCTGGGGAAGTGGGGGCACTAAATGGCCAGAGTTCATCCCAAGACAGCACAGCCAGCACCGTGACATGTACGGAGCTTAAGTGCAGTTTGATCCATTTTGATCAAATGGATCACATGTGTCAGTGAACCACCCCCCCCCATATTAAAAAAATTGTGTTGACCCAGACATTTTCTCTAGGCTTCCTTGCAGCCCAGGCCCACATCATGCAGGCACGCTCTCTTCTGAGTTCTGTGAGCCTCACGGAGCTTTGTTCCTACATTTCATAAAAATTGAATCACACACTGAGTATTCTTTTTAGGTGTGACTTCTGTCACTCAGCATAATAGTTTTGAAATTTATAGTATCACGTGCATCAATACCTCATTTTTTACTGCTAAGTAATATTTCATTGTATGACTGTGCCACAGCGTGTTTATACATTCTCCTACAAATAGGTGTGTGGCTTGGTTTCAGTTTTCGGCGAGGGTACATCCGACTCCTGCCCCCAGTTGTGGAAGCTTTTGTGTGTCTCTGTTGCTCAGGGAAGCTCTGTTCTCTGGAATGCGTCAAGGCTCCCTTCAGTCCTCTCTCCTCTATGGTCCTAAAGAAAACTGCTTTTCTTCCTCATCTGTTTCTTGTTGCCACCATGAAAGCAACAGTCCTTCTCATTTACCACATTGGAAGTGGACACTGGATTTCTCTCGATGCATCGTTGTTTGCCCTTGGAAAGTGTGTGTGTTGTGTGCCGTTTCCGGGAATTAGGGCTGTTTGTACACAGCCGAGGGTGTAGGTGGGCATTTCTCACCGAAATTGAAAGGGGGGACACTGCGTCCCTGGTACAGCAGAGAGGCGGCGGCGCCCTGGAGCGTGAGCACTTTCCTGGAAGGCGCTGCCGGACTTGGAGTGCTGGTGCGTTTATCATGGCCAACGCTCTGCACATTTTATTAAAACAAGCTGAATAATTTGCAATTGGGGAAATGTATTTTAGGGAATTTTCATGCCCCAGATTCCTTGATTGGAAGAGTAAAATGAGTCCTAGAAAAAATAATTTCTCTGGATAGGGGATGGAAATTTTCTAAAGAGGGTAGAAATCTTATAATTAAATTTTGAAGAGCATGGTTCTCTGCTACAGGGTGAGGAAGGGTGGATTTTATTATTTTTAAATTAAATTAATTATTTTTAAAAACTTATTTTTCAGTTACAGTTGCCGTACAATATTGTATTTGTTTCAGATCTACAACATAGTGATCGGACATTTATATACCTTACGAAGTGATCACCCCAATAAGTCTAGTAGCCATCTGGCACCAGACATAGTTATTGCAATGTTGTTGATTGTATTTGAGAAAGGACCTGCTTTTTTAACACAGAAGTGTAATGTCCATATTTGATGGGGGGGGAGGGGGATGAACATATACAGGCTTCACATAAAATGCTTAAGCATCCTCCCCCCTCAGTCTTCCTAGGAATTTCCAATCTCACAATGGCTGTGTGAGCCGCAAGCAGTTTCGGTTCAGTGGCACTTGGGGGAAAGGTCCAGCTGCTTTGCAGGGAAGGATGAGCCACGGTTCCTGGGAAGATGGATGTGAAGGTGTAGAGAAGCTACGATGTGAGGCCAGCACAACTAAGCAGAACCCCCCCCCCCCGCCACCGCAACCCCCTGCCGTGTGTGACAGGAAAAGGACCCTTGGGGCACAGAAATGCGGATACGTGGGTCACATACAGGGCAGGGCAAAAGTGGGTTTACAGATGCTTGTATGGGAAATAACAATAATTTTTAAATAATACAAGAATAAACTCTGTGTTTCATGTACTCACAACTGTGAACCTACTTTTGCCCCACCCTGTATTTTGGGAGCGTTTATTCCCCAAACAAGTTAGTTGACTTTCCCCCCCTGGATGAAGCAGTGACCTTTTACCAGTGTCACCCGTACGTAGCCTTACCTGTGTTCATGGCCGTTCTTTGAATCCTCAACAACAGCAATGAAGTGTCGCTAGGTGTTTTTGAAAGTTAAAAAAAATTTTTCTTGAGGTAGAGAAGGGGATAAGAAAAGTAATATTTATCGATTACAGGCCCCAGGTTTAGGGAAAAAGTACATAGGCCAAGACATTTCGTAGTCACTTGGAGCTGTCCCACTCTGTCAGGGACAGTTCCCAGGGCTCCTTAGACCCTGGAGAGAGAAAGGAGGTACTCAGACCCCAGCAAGTTGCCACCTTCTCCAGGATGGGGTGGGGGGTGAGGACACAGGAATACTTGATTTGCGTCCTCCTGTCTCTAACTTACCACACATTCAGCCATCAGCAGGCACAGATGTTCTACTTATTTCTTCCCATCTACTCAGAAATGCTCTGAAACGTTGCGTTCTTCAGGGCAGGAGGTCTCAGGCCTTCCCTTTGTCGGCGTGTGACTTGAGTGTTCCAGACTAGTTCACATGAAACTGAGGGGCAGCCAGGCGCTCGGGCTGTTCCAGGACTAAATGCACAGTTGAAAGTTTGAGCGTCATCCCCGTTAAAATACAGCCACGCTGTTCCTCCTCATGGAAGGAGACAGGTACACTGTTGTTTTTTCACTTGAGACCCATTGGTGAAAGGATGATGTATCGTATTTAAATGCCCTTTGAATCAGACCACGCTCGCCTCAGATACATTTGCAGGTACAGCGGGCTGAGGTCGCTTCTCCTTTATTTGCTCTATGCTGTGAAATGCTAATAAGGTTGGCTTCACGGACAGTGCTAGAAATGTTTTGTGAGCCTAAATTCAATGCCTACCTAATGCCTTCATGGACTCTCAAAGCTGACATTCTTCCAAGAATCGCACTTTATCTGCAAACTAATTCCCTTTTTGATTTCTTTCATATGTTAGCGAGCAGCTCCATGCATGCTAAGCATTCAGGTCAGTGGGTAATCCTTCCAAATGGTGACAGCATCCCCAGGGACAATGGGAGGCACACCAGTGGGAAGGTCATTGATGGGAATGATTTTGCATTACTCACACTGACTTCAGAGAGGTCTCCCAGCTGCTAACAGCAGCGAACCATTAGTTTTAAATGATACTGGTCAATGTTAAGTCTGAGCTCCTTTTCACACGATGAAAATCCTGCAGACCGAGATTGCCTCTTCCATTGGTTCATCCATGCAGGCAAAAACTAGAGGCGTGTGGATACTCAAAAGAATGTTTCTCCGTCTAATTTGAGTTTAATTTTAACTCTTGATTTAATGGCTCTGATTTCCAACATATTGACAGACGCATGTCCTCATGACCTATATAAGGAGGCACGTGTGTTACACCATCGAGGTTAAAAAAAACCTCAGTCCCTCCAAGTGAGTCAGCTCAAGGTGCCGGTCACCTAACTCTTATACTCAGTCATTGCTGTTGCTCTGGGCCAGTGGTTTTTCCCATGGCTATATACCGGGATCAGTTGGGACGCTTTAAAAAAATACGGGTGGAGGTAGAAGGGAGTATAATGAGGATAAATGGTAGTGGGGAAAAAAATACAATAAAAAACGTGGATGCCTGGTTCTAATCCAAGAAATTCTGATTTAATTGTCCAGGGTGTGGCCTGTGCAGAAGGAATTTTTAAAGTTTTCCAGGTGACTATAAAATATGCAGTCGAGGCTGAGACTCAATGGCTCAAAGCAGCAACAGGTGCTTAAGTAGTTGGGTGTTGAACATAAGGGGACAGATGCTTGGCTGCCAATTGCTGCACCTGTTGAAGGTTGAGAGGCCTCATCATGGTCCTGAGGAGGGTCACCACCTATTTCAGTTCGCCCAAGACTCAAGACTGGCCAGGTTTTAGCATTGAAAGTCCCACATCCTGCACAAACCAGGACAATGGTCCTTCAGTCATAAGGCCGTCCGGGAGTCCCTGCTGAAGACCCAGGAGGGAAAGATGGTGGCCCAGAGAGGGTGAACTAGCGGTAACACAAAGGGCAGCCCTTTGCCAGGAGGAGCCCACAGCTAACCTGGTCTGGTCCAGCCACTGTCAATGCCAAAGGGGTCAAAGCCAAGGGGGAGCTTTGGAAGCAGGACTTGGCGGCAACACTAGTCCTTACTCTTGTCCCGTGTCCTGGCCTTAGATGCAGCGCAGCAGGCCGGAGCTCCTCCAGGAGACGCCAGAGTGCAGGCAGCCCCGTCTGCCTCCCCGAGTCCAGCGCTTGCCGCAGTCCTCTGGACTGGTTCTCCCTGCAAATTAATCAGCTTGGAAAATTCTTGCTCCTCCCTGCCCCTGAGAAAGTTATTCTGTCTCAGTCCTTGGGGCCTGTGCTCACGCTGGTCCTTCCGCCTCCCACTTCCCTTACTGTGGGGCCATGCCCTCTTTTTTTAAAGAATGATACATATTAAATAGCAGCACTGTGACTGGATGGAATGAGGGTCTTTGCAGCCATGACCAAGGATGCTGAGATGAGATCAGCCTGAATTACCTGTGCGGGCCCTCAGTTGGATGGCACGGGTCCTCACAAGAGGAAACCAGGTCATTTCCTTGAGGCTCAAAGTAACTGAAGTGAGGCCCCTGAGATGAGGTTCACCAAGACTGAGGGCAGGACTCTCCAGAAGGGGTTACGGTGTCAATGAGCTGGCTAGTTCAGGGCACTCGTGGAGACAACGCCTGGATCCTAACCTTCCGTAGCAAGAGGTTCCGCCAGCCCGAGGTATGGGTCTCCCCCCATGCTTCAGCTGTTTAGGTTGACCCTGTTAAGAGACAGTTTCTAGGGGAGTTATGATCTACTCTGTAGGGTGCTGAAGGGACATGTGGTCAGTTAGGTAGACAGAGCCGCCAGGAGAAATCCCCTTTCTCATTTCAAGTGTATGGAAAAGCTAAGAAAATAAATAAATGGGAATTGTTCAGTGTATAGCTAAGTTTAAATTCCCCACAAAAGGCCAAATCCCCAGGGGCAAAATCTGGAGAGGTCACTCTTAAGTCGATGGTGGCTCGAAACGGAAGCCAGCGCTCTCCTGGCAGGGGCGGGGGGCGGCGGGGGGGCGTGACGCGGGCTGGGATGGCGCGGTGCACGCGCACGGCTGCTTGAGGGGGCTCTGGTCCTTGGCGAGACGCCCTGCTGCCTCCCAGGGCCCCCGGCGGACAGGAGTCGGCCTGGCCAGGACCGTAAGGAGGTGTGAATTCTGAACTTAGGCTGCTAATACGGTGCAGGGGCCCACACCCAAAAATGGAAACGAAAGCTCTCGGCTTCACAGGGCCCCAGGTTGGGGCAAATTTAAAACACCACTCAGGTCCAGGAGGCTGATAAAATATGCACGAATTGAAGATCTGTAACTGTCAACCTAGAATCCCAAAGCCTGCAACAGGGCAAGAAAAATAATGACATTTTTAGACAGTGAAATGTAATCATTGAAAGAAGAAAATTCAACATAGAACTGTAGTATACAAAAAATGAATAAATTGTTAAATATAAATTTACATTGCTTGATTATAAAAACTAATAATGACTTCTGAGAGGAGGAAAACAAGGTTCATTAAAATACTGGTGAACCAACGGGCGAGATCTGAGTCAAATATATAATTGCTGACAAGAAACATCCTTAAAGGAAAATAATATAGACAGTTGAAAATATAGTAGTAGGAAAGTGCATACTGAACAAACACTAATGAAAGAAAGCAGGTATAGCAATAATAGTATAGAAAATCGATTGAAGGAAAAGGGCATTAAAAGTAGTTTCATATCTTCTGTATCTCCAGCATGACCATTGTTTTTATCTTGTGATAAAAATTGTATCCCTGTTCAAATCATACACATTTTTTGTTTTGCTGACAATTCTGCTAAATTAGAAATAAATAAGAAAATCAGAGTTGTAGACTTTCCAAAAGACATTTGGAACACGCACGCATGCATCCCAGAAGAAATACTTTAAAAATCGGTATGAAAATATGAAAGACTGTGATTTTGAGATAGGAAAGGACTCCTTATGCAAGACAAAATGACCCGAAGCTACAACTGGAAACATAAACAAGGTTAATATATCAAATGAAAGGTATCGCCACAAGGACAGACAAGAGAGAGGTCTATAGAGGGGGAAAGAAGCAAGGGACGCGGATCGCACTTTAAAGATTCTTACAAACTGGGAGAACATACACAGGGTCCGCAGAAGGAACGCCCGCCTGAGTGTGGGTGGTAGGGTAACAATAGGGGTGTAATAACGTATAGTTTTAATTTGAACGTTTCACCTAAAATGTCACATGGTGTGTTTGTGTGTGCTATTGTTATGTGACAGACTTACATGCTTATGATTTTTGTAACGAAAGATTGTGTAATAAGAAGGCAGTATTTGTGCCACACCCTGTATGCAACTCAGATGGCAAATTGCAGGTTGGTATTTACACTGAAGAACTTTGATAAGACAATTATAAAAGAGGAAAAAAATGATACTTTAATTTGTTTATAGAAACATATGCATATATTAAAATATTTTAAGAAATACTTTATTGTGGTTACCTTTGGGAAGGAAAACAGAGAAGTGGATCCTGGGAGAAAGAAACTTCAACTTTATACTTAATTCCCTATTTCTTTAATGTAAAACACTTTAAATCAAAATTGGAAAAATGTTAATATTTATTAATCTGGGTCCACAAGTAAATTTTACATTGTTCTCTATTTCATTACATAATTCAGAAATTTTAAGTTGGCACAGAAACAGTGAAAAAATACCAGCCGGGTGTGGTGTGTGTCTTTATTGCATGATTTTTTGCTAGTATTTTTTTCCAGGGCAAGACTGACACATGATCCTTCAAAGGAATGAAAAGCCCCACTTCAATGGACTCAATTAGTCAAAATAAGTTAACATGCTAATATGTGGTTTATGTACATAATCCTCCAGCTAAAGGCAATAAATCACATTGTTGTTTTTACAATGTGCAATGCACAGGCATAAAAAGGTCTGGAAGTGAAAGTATCTTGAAGGAGAATAACAAATAAAAAAAAAAAAAAAACACAAGTGGGAACAGATTATCAAGATGCAGGAGATGATGGCCCAAGCCCGTGCTGTAAGTGAACCGCGAAGTTTGGTTTGGCATTCACGCAGGCGGGGCACTCTGGACAGGAAGTCGCAGAGAGCCCACCTCAGACGGACTCAGCCATGGGTGACAGGCATTATTTCACAGAACAGGGAGGCAGGCGGGTGATCAGAACTTGCTTGATAACATCAAGCTCTTTTCACGCCTCTGCTCTGCCCGCCAGGGCGTGCCTCCCCTTCTGGCTGGCAGACTCCCGCTGCTTAGGGCGGAGCTGGATGAGAGGCCCCTTCCACAGCCGCCATGATCTGTTTAGATGTTCAGGTGAGTCGGAAGGTGCTCCCCTGTGCCCTCTCTGGGGCTCATTGTTCTGCTCTCCCCTGGTGTTCAGGCTCTTCTGTTTGCTTAAGACCTTGTTTCTAAAAAAAATTGGAAGAAAATTTTCTTTTTCTCTTCCTTCCTTTTCTTTCTTTCTTCCTATCTGTCTAGTCAACCCAGAATCCGTCAGAAAATACGCCAGTGGTTGTCTGGCTTTAGCCCCCAGGAAGAATTGAGGAGTATTAGGTAGTGAGGTTTGAATTACCTGATTTTCCTCCAGTTCCCTTCCTCTTCTTTCATCTTCCCAGAAGTGACATCACTGCCAAATTTGGAAAGTACACACGCCAAGGAAAAATAGAGTTATCCGTAATCTCAGAAAACCCAGAGAGAAGTGCTTTACATTTCAATACGCGTTCTGACAATGGAATTAAAATTGTGGAAATTTTTTATAATATTTGGAGAAAGAGGTTGGACTTCATTTCGTTCTCTGTAGCCTGTTCTTACAAAAATAGGGGAAAGTCCTCAGAGTTTTTTCTGTCGTTGATTCAGTTTTTTGTCTTCTCCCTCCACCTGCTCTCGCCGCCGCCCCTCTTAACCCCAGGGCCATGCTGGTGCCTGTCTGTTGAGTCAGTGCTGATTCTGCAGCCACAGCCACCCAGACTCGGAGGGATTAGGGTCCACTCCCCAGTGTCTGGCTTCATGTCAACCCTGAGGACCCGAATCAGGAGAATAATCAGAGCCCACAGGCCCTGACTTGCCTTTGTGATTAACACAGACCTCTCTGCCCTGCAGCCGAGACCATCAGAGGTGTGGCTGGGAAAGAGCGCCTTCCCCTGAATATAGCAGGGACGGGAAATCTCACGTCGGCGAGCCGCCTTCTCTGTGCTAATAGCGCCCCATTTGCTTAACCTTCCGTTGAAGCAGAAGATCCAGTGAACCGTAGGGCCAGGCTGAAAAATTACCCAGTGTGAGCTGAACTTTTGTCTGGTCACATAGATTTCATACTTGGCAAATTGTTGCCCCCACCCCCCACCCCAGCATCTGTGCCGTATCGTTCACCAGGGAGGGAGAGCCGGAGGCCGACGGTGTTATGCCTGACGTTGCCACCTGTTGACCCATCTCTGGGCTTGCCTGTGCTTTTGACCTTGAGATGTCAGCTTGTTCTTCTTGAGGCTCTCTAAGGACTTGGCTGCCACTCTGTGACTCTTTCTGTTGTTGTTAGACTTGACAAGGCTACCCTTGTCTTGGCGTGGCCTCCAGATTCATGTCTGAGTCCTGACCATTGTCAGCCCTCAAGTGGAGGAGACCTCCTTGGGCTCTAAGGCTACAGTTCCCATGGCCAAGGGCCCTTGTGGAAATCAGCTTTGGTTCCCAGAGACAAGAGCGCACAGTACATACTTCCTTCACATGAACCGTGATCTTTTCAAATAAATTTCTCTGACTTTTCATGTACAAGGATATAAGCAATATGTCATAATGAAGGCATTTAATTGATTGGCCTTTAATGTCACCTTATGTCAGGCTTATTCAGCTTTGGTGCTATTCCTATTAGTTATATGGAGAAGAATATTTCTTTTCTGTGGAGGGACTATCCTGAACATTATATATTTGTCAACATCTCTGGCCTCTACCCGCTATAAGCCAGAGCCTCCTCCCCATGGTGATAAAATGTCACCCAGTGTTGCCAAATGTCCTCTGGAGAGGTGGGCAAAATTGTCCTTGGTGGAGAATCACTGCCTTAAACATGTATCTTTATGAGGCAGGGTGTTTTTTGCAGCCCTGACTTTAGAAACAAATAGCAAATCCCAACATCTGACCTGGGGGCTTGCCAAAAAAAAAAAAAAAAAAAAAAATCTCCATTAGACTTTTATTTGGGATTCCCTGGGACAAATAAAAACTAACTAGTTTTGTTTCACTGCTTTATTTTAGGGTAAAAATAAAGTGATCTGGGTGTGTATGAGTTCTAGATAGAAAGATGTATTTTCATAACAGCATTAGAATGTGGAGAAATCACATGCAATTAAGTTGATGGATACCTTGTTTAACATGCACTTGGCATAATGTAGTCAACAGGTAGCAAATTATGGAATATAGGTTTTCATTGTCAGGTCTGTAAAATTATTTCTCATACTAAATGGCTTCGATTTGTGGGTTGATGGAAAGTTATGTAAATTGTTCGGTGCTGTAACTAGGGCTTAATATTGTCTACCTTGGTTTTTTATTGCCATTTTCTTAATTTGAGCACATCTGCTACATTTACATTTTTTCATTTGCTTCCCCCCCTGCCCCCGCCAAGTATGTTACTTGCCATGGTTTCTGCCATGGGCTATCCACAGAGTAGGAAGGGTAATGTCATAGTCCTGCAGGACTGGAGAGAGCAGAGATGAGAGGTCTGCCAGTCCCCAGCCTGGGCACACCCAGTGGGATGATGGGAAAACCATGGAATCTGTTTCCTCATTGGCTGAAATGAACTGGGACTCTCGTTGCTCGTTTTCTAGTTCCTACCTGACTTTCTGACTCTTTTTATAGTAATTCCTCACATGACCATTTTAAAGATTCTTTTAAAAATTCATTTAATTTTTTATTGTTGTGTACAACATGTTCCATCTGCCCTTTATTTTTGCCAGTAATCTGCCTCAGTTCAAACTCTAGCTTGCCACTTAATAGCTGGAAATTAACTTTCAGTCCTGAGTGATCATTAAAATGTATAAATTGGCGAGGCTTGGACAGATGGCAGCATAACCCAGGAGCAGACACTGGAGATTCGAGCACTAACCTGTGATCACTGAATCATGGGAAAATAGGGAGGGGGGTGTCAAAGGGGAGGTCACCCAGAGTAGGGCCTGGAGCAGCCAGAGTACAGGAGACTGTCACATTTACCATTGGTATGTAGAAGTATATCAATATCTTATCAGCAATAGAATGCGTATACCTAGCCTGATTAAGCTTCACTTGCTTAATACAAAAGGGAAATCAAAATATTGTCTTGCATATTTGAAGCTTCCTTAGAGAGTAAATATTAAAAGTTCTTATGACAAGAAAAAATTGTAACTATATGTGGTGATGGATGTGAAGTAGATTTATTGCAGTGGTCATTTCACAGTTTATGCACATATTGAATCAATATGTTGTACATCCGAAACTAATATAATATTATTTGCGAACTATACAAAAAAAGTATGTGTAGGTTGCTAAAATTCCATTGTTATCTCCTTTTAACAAAGGAATGTCATCCTGTGCACCAAGAGGTTGTGAGTTTGATCCCTGATCAGGGCAAATACCTGGGTTGCAGGTTCGATCCCTGGTTGGGGCGTGTATGGGAGGCAACCAGTCAAGTTTCTCTCACATCAGTGTTTCTCTCCCCCCCCGCCCCCCCTAAAAAATCCTTAAGCATATCCTTGGGTTAGGATATTTTTTTAAAAGAGAGAGGATATAACTCATTGTGTATGTTTCCTCTAACACTGGACAGTGGATGACTATTAGGGAGATGAGGCGAGTTCACGGTGCACCCCCATTTCCGTGGAGAAGCGGAAGAAGCACTCCGCTGGGCTGGAAGCTGTGCGACCTGCGTCTCACTCAGCATCGCCACTAACTAGGTAGGACCGTGACCAAGCCACTTCTCTGCACTTAAGTTCCTTGCCAACAAAATAATGGAAGTGTCCTAAATAGTATGTCACGTTGCTTCAGGGTTTAGCATCTCATACTGCTAAGTCATTTCCTTGTGGTCTTCAAGGGCTGTTGAAAAATAATCAGTGATCAGAATGCTTAGTGCCAATCTTCAATCACAAGAAGAAAACCCATACCACACTTCTCCAGGCCTGGCGCATTTCAGGGCCGGTGGAGGAGGGGGCAGAAGGAAGTGGGGGTCCTATTGGGGAGGGCGGGAGGGGAGGAGGGGCGGAGGGAGGCTATCTGTCCCAGCTGCTCCGATAATGAGGAAATAATTACTTAATGTCTGGGCAATTTATAAAGCAGCTGCCAGTGGGGTAGGGAGACAGCTGTTCTGAAAAACAAAAATAATTGGGCTCTTTCTCTTCTATATCCCGTAGTACACAAATTAGCAATGCAGTTTAAAATAAATGATTAACTCCGGGTAAGGAGTGTGTTTTAGAGCCCATTGATGAGTAAGGGCCTGGAGGGTTAATGAAGTTTCAAAACTCCCATTTTAGGAACCGTAAAACTCTGAGAATCTGATAGAAATAGAGGCTCAGAGAAGATGTCTGCCAGCTCCCCTGCTTGCTGTTGCTGTGATTGATGGCCATTGTTTTCACGCACATTAACATGTCAGAGCCGCCTTTCTGTGGGGTGGGGGGGACACCGTGTTTAGGACAAAAGGAGGTCCCATTCTCGGTGGCTTTGGCGGGCAAGCAGGGAGTCTGGTCAGTGCAGGAGGTGGGGGTGACGCCATGAGAATCAGCAGCCTCCTCAGGGAGGTGTTTGTGAGCAGGTAACGAGACAAGGAGCTTTGGGCGTATTTTCTGCTGGACTCCTCCGAGTCGCTCAGGAAGGTCTCCTAGTCTCCACTGTGCAGATGAGGAGACCGAAGTCCAATGGACTTACTTGCTTGAGCTCGCCCAGAGTTGATGTCTGGAACCACGTTGAGAATTTGGAATAGTGGTTAAGGGAAACAGATACTGAGTCAGCCTGTTTGAACCCCGAATTGCCACTGTGTGATCTGGGACAAGTGACTTAGCCCTTTGAAGGCTTGCCATCCACTCAGCACATTGCCCAGTGTGCTATTATTAATTCTGTCTGACTTCAGAGCACTAGCTCTTTGACTATATTCATCTATATTGAAAGTAACAGATTTGCGGGAAAATTTTAAATCAAACAAATAAATGCATTCAGCTATAAGAAATCCACTTTTTACTAAAAAAAAGTATGTGTTAGTTTTTCCTAACATTACATTTCTGCACGAATCAAAATGAATGCATTTGTCTTTTGCCTGACTTCGCTTAGCATAATATTCTCCAGTTCCATCCATGCTGTTGCAAAAGGTAGGACTTCCTTTGTTTCTGCTGCGTAATGCTCCACTGTGTAAATGTACCAGAGTTTTTTAATCCACTGATCTCCTGATGGGCACTTGGGCTGTTTGACCTCACTTATAACTGGAATCTATGGAACAGAATAAACTAACAAGAAAAATAGAAGCAGAGACCTGGACACAGGGAACAGGTTGGCAGCTGTAGGAGGGACGACAGAGGGGCAATGGTGGAAGGGAGGGGAAGGGGCCCGTCAAAGAACACGCATGAAAGACTCTCGGACATAGAGAGCGGAGAGGGACTGACTGGGCACGAGAGGGGTGGGCTGGGTGGCGGGGGGGGGGCCAAAGGGAAAAAATTGGGTCAACTGTAATAAACAATAAAAAATTAAATTACAGAACAACCATTAAAAAAAAAAAAAGCAATATAACTCTGACTCTTCTCAGAGGGTGGCCAGACACAGCCTTTACTCATCTCTGGGAGCTCTGACTTGGGAGTGGTCGGTGCTTCCAGTGGGACCTGTGCCGAATCCCGCCTTCTGAGAAGTTGCAGGAGCCCACCTTTCAGTCAGTTCTTCCAGAAGGAAGGAGATAAGGACCTAATCTCATCACCTCCAGACTGAGCGTGGTCTGCTCTATTACAAACCTGCTCAGCCCGGGAGGAGCTCCCGGCTGCCTTCTTCCAGCTGTGCAAATACTTCTCAGCCCCCAGTCCTGCCGTATTCCTCTTTCCTCCAAGAGCCCTGCGCCAAGGCCTTTAGGGCATGCTGACCTCTGTCTCCCTTCCAGGCTTCCAGAGTCCTTTGCATCTGTGCCACACATTTGGGAACTTGTTTTGATTATCTTGTATCATCTTCTGGTTCATTTTAAATCAACATTTATTCGTTGGGATTGGAGACCGTACTGGAAATCATTTTTTGGTCTCCGCAGAGTTCAACCTTGTAAAGGAACAGCAACAGAAGAATGACTACACACTGAATTTTCAAGCTCTGGAGTTAATGTTTCCATAGCTGGAATTGCTTCAGTTCCAAAAGCCTCACTTACTAATTTGATCTAGGCTACATGAAGCTGCGATGTACTGTTGATGGAGAACTGCCTTAGGGTCTTGTCATGGCCTTGAAAAATCACTATGTGTGATCTCAACTTTTTAATCTGTACAATGGGAACAATACTAACTACTACAAAGTCTGTGGGGAAAATTGAATTACATAATTAATGAATTAAAACATCAATTTCTGATATATAATAAATGTCATTTTCTTACCTTGTTATTTCCTGTAATGGTCACCGATGATAAAAGCCAGGTTCTCTTGGCTGCACTGCAGAAAGCATTCTCAAGAAGAATTGATAGCTTTGGTTTATCAGCATGTTTGCAATCTGCGTTGATCATCTTGAGCTGCACCCTTTATCACATTTCTAAATAATACCTTGGTTGCCATGACATGACAGTGGAGATCTAACTGTGACAGAAGTTAGGGTCAGGCCTTTTGGGGAGGGACACAGATGGTACTGAAGGTTTCTCTTTGTTTAGAATGACGAAATGTCATACCTTTGCTCCTGTGACACACCTTTATCTTGCGTGGGGATGACTGGTGTGGTTCAGAAGGCCTGGCAAATGGCTGCCTAATAGAAGTGCATAGTTCACAGTTAAACAGGTCTCTAGAGAAGGCTCCTAACACACTGGACTGTTTAAAGTAGTATTTCTCGGCCTCTAGCATGCCTCTTGGGTTCTACCCCTGAAGATTCCAATTCAGTACATCCAGCGGGGAGCCCTAGAACTTGCATTTCCAACAAGTTCCCAGGTGATACTGACGCTACTGGTTCCTCGACTACGAAGGGTGTGAAACCTCCCAAACGTTGGGATGTTGACCTCATATACCCGACCTCCAGTATTCGGCTTTTATCATTTTAGTCCCCAAAGTCAATATGTTCCTGAAATACCCAGGAAACTATATAGATACTGTGTTTTCAATAGAAAAGTAATTTATGAAGGTTAAGGGAAAAAAGTTGCAGGGACCAATTTACTGTAATAAATTGTTTATTTGTAAAGTGAAGGAAAAAAATTTTAAGTATTTGAAAATAAAAATCTTGGCGCAGAAAAACTTGGCCCAGGACCTCTTTTCAGTATCCCAGGGCTTCTCAACTGTGGAGCTCTTGATGTTTTAGACCGGACAGTTCTTGCAGTGGGGAGGGAGGAGACAAGCTTGTGCATGTGGGGATGTATGGCAGGGTAATTGACCTCTACCCAAGAGATGCATGCCCTGAGTCGCGACACCCAAAAAAAAAAAAGTCTTCCAAGAGTGTCTGATATCCCAGGAAACAGGAAAAAAGGAGGGACAGCAGCACCCCAAGATGAGAACCACTGCTCTCCTCTGTTTCAGGTGAGCTCCTTCATGCTCATGGCTCTGTTTACCCCCACCACACAGATAGTTTGTAAAGAGCATCTCCATCTCTGGTATCTCCTGTAGGAACCAGATCCATATAACCACTTTCTCTCTTGAAATGTCCGTCATAGAAAGCCCAAAGGCTTTTTAAACTAAACATAACCAAAACTAAAGTTATAATCCTTCTCTCATTCCCTAAGACCTAGCCTTCTACTAATGAGTGTGCTCCTGCTCAGTGGATGGAATTGCCATCCATCCCGTTAGCCAGTTCTCCAAGCTGGAAACTCAGGTTCATCCCCAGCTGCTCATGCCAGGCCTCAGGCGAGGCCAGTCTGTGAGAATCCCAGAAGGCGGGGTCCAGCATATGTAAAGGTACTGACGTTTTTACAGTGCGCAGCCAAGGTTGAGAACCATTGTCAGCAGTGGCTGGTGCCAGCTCTGGGCTTGAATGTAACTGATGATATAGCCTGGTGAGTCCCTGTGCTTTAAATTTGTGTTGCTTTAAGTTTATGGAGCAGCTGCGCTTCCTACAGTGTTGAGCCCTTGCTCACACATCTGAAATCTCAAACAACCAGTATTGACTTATCTCTGTTGTGATGGAGATGACCTTCAAGGAAACCTTATAAATATTTGCTGTCAGTTTGAATCTCCTTTGTTTTCAATGGTTCTATTTTTAAAATTTTGCAATGTTTATGGGAAGGAGCCAGTTTCCAGATGTGAATACAACGTCAAGTATTTTCTTTTTCTAATATTTAGTACTTGAGTGTCTAGAATCCATTTTAAGGGAAGACGTCTCCCTGCACCTTGTTTTTCCCCTGTAGTGTTTGGATGGCCAGGTAGGCAGTGCACGAACAGGGAGGCTGTCTCTCCGGGCCCAGCTTGGGGAGCATCCCTGCGGCGGCGCCTGCCGGGGCGAGCGGGGCGGGGCGAGCGGGGCGGGGCGAGCGGCTCCTGTTCGCCAGCCGTCCCTGGGGGCTCCCATCCACTCTAGCGTTCTTGCCGGTGCTCTGCTCTTGGCGATTATTTTGCAAGTCTTGGGAGGATGACAGTGCTCTTGGGTCCAGAATTGTTTATGATCATTTTGCTCAGCACAGGAAATTGTTACGTGTTATGTGATGATTAAGAATGTGTGAAGTTGATGGCTACAGAGACTCTTTCACTGTGAAGTAGGACCAGCCTCTTTTGATAGAGTATCAACCCCTCTTGACACTAGGGTTATTAATTTTCTCATCTGAAATGAATAGTTTGGACCCAATGATATCTTTTCTTCCTGTTCTAACATTTTTCACTATAATGGGGTGTAAAATAGACCCTTCCATCTCAGGTCTGGCTGAAGCCGCAAAGATCAGGAAGAAAATGGTGGCTCAGCTCAAGGGAAGACAGCGAGGACAGCCCCTCCCCCCAGCCGTGCCACGCCAAGTGAGGGGACAGGCCAGACGGGTGAAAATGCCATGAGGCAGAGTCCTTACCACTTCGAATGCAGCTTTTTCTCGTTTGGGTGTCTGCATGGTTGTTACAGATTTCCGATGATTTCCAGAGCTCCGTACAGCTATTAGTCCGTTTCTAGCTGTTTACTTGAGGTTTCCTGGGGGAATGAGGGCCTGGAATGAGCTAGTTCACCACCTCAATGACAATACAATTATTACTCACTTTTGAGCTTCATTTTATTTTTAAAGTTGTCTATCTTTTTCTTGTAAATAGTTCCTACCCCAAGATATGTATGTTTTAGGCCTCCCAAACCTGGATTTGCTCCTGGCTGGCGGAAGGAAAAGTGTTAACTGTGAAACAAGTTTTATTTTTTTATTGTTTAACTGGACATATTAATTGTAAAAAAAAAAAAATTACATCCAAAAGTAATCCTTTTTTTTTCTTCCCCCTCTGTCCTCTGAGCTATCCAGAATCACAGGGAAAAATATATATATATGTTCTGGCTCATGAAAATAACCAGAGTGGCTGGTTAGGATTGAAAAGTGTGTATGTGTGTATGTGCGCACAGCTATGTATCTGATTGCTACTACGTGATTATATACAGGTCTCGTGACAAAGGAAATAATGATATTTAATTTAAGAGTCTATATTCCATTTAAGAAATCATTTGTGAACACTAGTTTTGTAGTGAGACAGATTTAAATTTTAATCTTTTATCTATTTTATTGACTTGGGGAAGTTGTTTATTCTCTAAAAGCCTCATTTTTCTTATCTGTAAAGTGGAGGTTATAGAACATATTTTAGGCTTGTAGTAAGAACCAAATGAGCTACTTCAAGTAAGGGCCTTAGCAGAGTTCCTAACATGTAGCAGATGCTTACATTAAAAAAGGAGTTATTATCCTTACTTATTAAAATACTTGGAGAAGCAGGTAGTTTGGTTCACCTACTTTATAGTTAGGTAGAACAAGGCCAAGAGTTTAAATATTTTGTTCCTAATTGCTTAGGAGTGGTGACTATGCCTATAGCTTGTAAAATGTAGAAATTATCAACATCTTCCTCCCCCCTTCCATCAGTTCATTAAGAACTACAAATTATAAATGTTTCCAGATTCTGAGCTAAATAGGCAGGATCTGCTGGAAACATTAGGCAGGTGGGGTTGAATTTGGAACTTTTCTAAGAATTTAGTCTCTTTATTGCTCATATTGCTGGAAAATCAATGACTTTTGCCAAACACGTTGTTTTCTTCTCCTGACAAAAAGCAGATCAGCAAATTTTCATATTGCACTATTTTTAATGGCTGGAGCATCAACATTTTATAACAAGAAAAAAAAAAAGAAAGTTCTTTAATATTTGGAAGAGAAATGCGTATAAAAACTTCCGCATCCACGCGCCATCTGGAAAAGCAGAGCATGACAGCAGGCCTGAGGAGGCTCGGCGTCCCTGAGCGTCTTGGACAGCGACCTCTCCTTGAAGACAGCCCCCCTGCAGGACCCCGCGATACGCACCTTCTCTCTGCATCTTTACACGTGGGAACGACTTACCATGGGACATGAAGACATATATGTACATGAGTGGCCAAGGCTTTTTACTGGGGAATATTTTAAGGCCAAATGAGTTGCAGATTGATGAGCAAAACCCAACTCACCTTGGCCCTTTACCTCCCTCTTGAGCTCCACGTTCAGAAGTGCTTATGGATTAGTGCTGGGCTGAAGACGGGCAGTTGAGGTGTGAACCTGTGCATCCTCTCTCTTCCAAAGTGGAAACCTGGCTTTTGCCAAGTCCCCCCGGCTCTTTCCCCGCTCCCTGAGAGCCTGGCCAGGTGCAGGGCGCCTGCCTCGCCCAGTGCCTCAGGCCTGTGGACGCACAGCCAAGGACCCTCACACACGTGTGGGAATAGCGGTTGCTTTGCCCCGTGAGTGAGCAGGACAGGGTTCACTGGGTCGGGCCAGGTTTGAATGGAGGGAGGACGCCCATGCGCACTTCAGTTAAGCTGACGCCGCTGTTTTTCGAAGGAAAATAGTTCTGCAGGAAATTGTGTTAATTTTTTCTTTCCACTTTACATGTTCAAGTGTTGGCCTCAATATGCAAATACATGCAAACTAATACATGAGTGTCCCCTTATATGCTCCCCGATTAGTGAGTTCACTGCCTGGCTAGGGAAGGCTGCCCCTTTGGCCCCAGCTAGCTGGTCACCTGGTGAAGGGCACATAGACGTTCTTGCAGGTCAGTAGTGATCGTCCAAAGGTGGAAGGCAGCCCTTTCTTTTTAGTGGGAATTCAGATGAACTACAGGTTTAAATATTTTTTTTAAATAATGAATATATTTTCTATTGGCCTAAGTTTTGAAGTTTTGCCACGTTTTAAACACCAAAAGCTTTTTTTATCTTGTCAGGGTACAAGCTCTCAGATAAAGACAGTCTCCTTCCCGAGGATCCGTCTGTCCAGGTCTTAACGCAGAGCTGTTCGCTGGCAAATGCTCCCCGAAAGTTTGCTGCCGAACTGTCCTCCTCTCATCTCAGAGGCTGCCTTTCTTCCTCTGGGTCTGGAAACCATGACGTTGGCTATGCCAGCTACTACTTAATGAGCATCTACTCCTCAGCAAGACAGAAACTCAAAGAAGTGTACCAGGTTCCTATTCAGTGCCACGGAGAGTAAAGTCCACCTATTAAGCAGAGAGCTAGACCATATACAGTTCAGTCTGGGGTGTTACTAGCATTGACAAGAAGGGACAGCCTCTTCAGGCTAGAGCAGTGGAAGAGAGGGAAGAAATGGGAAACTGGTCTGCTTCCAGAGGTTCTAAAGTTTGGCCCCGGGCCAGCAGCATCCGCATCTCCTGGAAACGGGTCAGGACCGCAGTCCCGCGGCTCCCCCAGATGCCTGAGTCAGGATCTCTGGCGTCGGGCCGAGCGGCCCTGTGTCAGCCTCCTAGGTGAGCCTAGTATGCGCTCGAGTTTGAGACCCATCGTGTAGCAAGGCTGCGCTCTTCTCACTCATCCTGGCTTGCCCTGCTCCCTGCAACGTGGTGCCAGTTTAGGCCACAGTTTTAGGTAGATAGAAAGTCATTGAACTATTTTTATCAATTGTACAGAGTCCTCCTATTATCTACTTTTGCCCTGGCAGTTCTCAGCTCAGGCTCTGGGACACAGTAAATGATTACTAAGTAGGTGTTGGATGAGCGTGGATTAAAGACATGAATAAACGTGTATTTCCTTGAAAGGCTGGAACTAGAACCAGGGCTCTGAGCATCTCAGGGTCTGAGGTGCTCGCAGACCATGAGAGAGGTGAGCCCTGCAGGGAATGGACAGGAAAGCAAATGACCCCTTTAAAACTCATGAGGCCAGCTTCAAATGCCAAATACTATTTCTTCTAACATTACCCCACTGGAACCTGGACTGCTACAATAGCATTCTGGATATTTTCCTCCTTTCAGCACTAGCCTATTCCAGTGGGTTACATAACAAACATTAAGAATAATATTTCTCCAGGGCCACTTTGCTTGCATAAGTCCTTTCAGAAATTCTTTACTTCGCGGGCTGTAGCTCTCTGTGCTCGCTGTCCATACCATCTTCCGAATACCTCTGTACTCATAATATAAAGGCCCCTCCACATAACCTGATTTTTCTCTAAACTAGGAGATTGGAGAGAAATAATACATTAATGAGCTTGTGGAATTCATTTTTTATACTCCTGGGAGTCAGCAATGTCCGTGAAACTGGCTTCTAAAAATGTGCCATGTGTGTTTATTTAATACGTGAACAAAATTAGTTCCTGGCCATGAACTTAATGCTCCTCCTGTAGCTCTGTCCCCGTCTTCCGGAATTGCCCGTTTCCTCTCTGCCCCGCTCATCTTTGGTCCAACAAATCCTTTGGGAGCCCACTTCTTGCTCAACTGGTTGCTCAAGTTGCCATTGGGCCATACCTTCCATATCTTGCGGTAATACCATATTTGAGGGTTTAAGTAAAATGCATAAAAGCCAGCAGTGTCATGGAGAGCCTGGTGCACAATTAAGGGACTTTGTGCTGCTTTAGGCTCTATCTCTGATCTGGAAATCTGAGCGGCTCCATGCTTTCCTGCTTATAAACCTGCTCATCTGTAAACTTCAGGTAGATTAATTCTTTTTAATAAGTTTGACAACATGGAGAGATGTCAGATGAGAACAGTTCTGTGACCTCTGTCATTCTTAAGTCTCAGAGAAATCGTCACTCCGTGGAAGCTGCGAAGCTCTGTCATGAGGTCTGTGTAGCCGCGAGGCAGCTCTGGGTGACCACCCCCACGTCTTCTGCTCACATGCATGTTAGTACAGAAAATGGCCATGTCTGCCTTAACTAAGTTATTGCGAAGGTTTTCAGTTGTTGTTTTTTTTTTTTTAGTTAGTGTGCATATTTATAAAAGTTAACGAGATGTCCTATGCTGATGACTTCACCCAAATACTCTTTCAAAAGTGGTTTGAGGTGATTATAATTTCATCGCCTCTGGCTGAAATAGCATCTGCAGGTTATGGTCCTCATCTGTCCCCATCAGAGGGACGCAGCCCTCTCCCTTGTGTCAGCTCTCATTGATTCGTGAGCTCCCTCCGACACATTTCAAACAGCGTACCTTAATAGGGGGACACGGCTTGGCCTCACTGCATCCCCGCTTCCCAGCCAGAAGGTGTTTTCAGGAGCTGCTGCTTCTTGCCTTAGGGCACATGGTGACCCAAAGCAGAAAAATCAGGTTCAGCCCATCAGAACACTTAACACCCACTAACGGGAAGTCACACAATTGTCACTTCATTTTTTGGCATTTGTTCATACTGTTTTCACTTTTATATCTTAAATTCACAAAGTAAGAGTTCCTTTTAAAGTGTAAGACAATGTCGCATAAGACTCAAAGGCATGGGTATTCGAGTAAGGGAGACATTCTACCATTTAATGCATTAAGGATCTTAGAGAAGTTTCTTCTCTAACCTTCAGTGTTCTTACACGTAAGTGAGAACAATAATTCCCATCTTAAGAGATGATGTGAGAATTCACTAAAGATGCATTCATTCTATTTTTAAACTCCGAGAGGAATTGAACTGGGGGAAGGGGGTGTAGATGTGAACAAGACAAGAATGTTCTCCGCGTCCTTCTGGGGCTCCCCCAAGCAGTCACAGCTGTGGGAAGTGTTAGCAAAGAAAAAGGGAAGCATGTTTTGGGAATTCAAAGCATGAGAGCTACACGATCTGGCATCATGGTAGGAAATTGTCACAATATACAAGTTCAAGTTCAGGGGAAATGGCCAAGCTGGGAAACCCCTGATCCTTCTATTACTAGACGTTTTGGTTGAGAGCCGAAAAATAAGGGGTAAACAGACAAGGGAGGCTTGGAGAGGGTGGAGAGGGGAGCGCATGCAGTGTGGGTGAGCGCCGGAAGCCCTCGGGGGAGCCCGGGCGTATAAGGAGAAAAGCGCAGAAGCCCTCGGGGGAGCCCGGGCGTATAAGGAGAAAACGCGCAGGCCCGGCCTGGCCTGAGTGTGCAGGGCCCTGTTACTGAGCGCTGGGTTTGCGGCGTGTTCTCCGGGAAGGGGAACTGGTTTCATTGCTCAAAAAACATGTCTTAATCCGCTTCTAGGGAGTGAGTAGTGGTCTCTACAATAAGTACAATACTTTAGAATTTGTTTTTTTTAATTCTCTTTTTCTAAACGACACCTCGCAGAGCCTTCTCCCTGTGAGTAAAATTCCTAAATGCAGATTTGTGGCTTGAAATCAGTTTGTACTTAGTCAAACAGCATTTTTTTTTTTAAGTATTCTTCATTTTAGTATTGGCAGATGTCTCCCCTAATCGCATGAGACACTTAAGTCCAATCCGCAAGATAAGCAGTTTAGAGTCTCTTCCCCAGGACAAGAGAATGCCATTCACCTCGGGCAAGAGCTTCTGACAGTGTGGCCGTTTTTTAAATGCCTCCCTTTGAATAGGCAGGCTACTTTTCTGGAAGGATTTAAAGCTCGTTTATGTAAGTTGCAATTAGTGGTTTCCCACAAATTACATATCGCTTCAGCAAGCGCAGTCTCCATAAAGTGCTTTGTTACTGGCTCAAGGGAGTGTACATCATTGTTCTTCAGTGGCCAAATAGTTTTCTGTTCCCTTCTCATCCTCGCCATTTAGATACGTGTCTTCCCAGGTGTGAACCCCATGGGGCTCCACCTCGGTGTTTACACAGCCCCCAACTAGGAACACACAAAAGCAGTGTCACACCTTGCCTTCAAAAGATATTTTATCTCCTTGACAGAAATACTGTTTCGTTTTATTTTTGGAATGTAAGGGATGCCTTACAAACACTGCTTCATCACCTTTATCATAGTGAATGAAAGACATGCAGTGAACGCAGAGAACACAGTCGCAGCAGTTACCTGTGGCGCAGCTCCCAGAATGGAGCCAGGTTGGTGTTTGCAGACAATGAAAACAAAGTCAGGAAATAGGACAGGCTGATCCTTGAGGCAGCAAATGCTTGTAACTGCACTGACACGTACGCAGACAAAGCCGTGAATCCATGCCATTGAACTGGGGGACAATTTTGTCAAAGGCTTTTTGCCTCTGCAAAACAGGTTTTGGGGAGACTTTGAAAGGAGTTAGTATTTGGCAAAGGCACAGTAGGTTTGATCATTTCGGGGAGAGAGGTTGTTGACCTAACATCAGCATTCAGGTGGAAACTGAGGACATTGTGATCGGTGACCCCTGAATAGAGGCTGCCCAGCTAGTAGTGCCTGTCAACTAACAATCAAGTCAGGCACAGTGCAAGGGTCAGCTCTATGTGGGTCAGGTTTTCTGGCAGGAATCAGAAGGGCCAGTAGGAGGAGCTCTCACACCCTGCGTTGGCTGCAAAAGCCAAGACTCTGTGGTTCTGGCAGCCCCGCCCCTTAACTTCCTCTGCCCTTCTGCAAGGGACAGCTTCTCCTTGCTCTCTCTTCTGCGCGCGGCTTGCTGTGGCCCTACCTACCAAACAATAGTCCTTTCTTTTGTCCTAATAAATTCTTTTTGCAGACAGAATACCTAGTCAACTCTTTGTTTATGGTTCATATGTATAACAACATTCTATTGTAAAAAAAAAAAAAATTGAATGACATAATAGATATTTAGCAGCCTTAGACTTGGCCTGGTTCTGACACTTTCCAGCTCTTGGACGTTAGGAAAATCACTTGAGTGCTCTCAGCCTCATTTCCTTACCTCTGAAATGAGGAAATTAAACAGATAGCCTGTGAATTCTCTTCTGATCATGAGATTTCCCATTAACTGGATTCAAGTCCCAGATCATTGTCTAATTCTGTGTCTTGAGAAAGCGCTACTTAATGCCTTGACCTTCAACTTCTGTATCCTAGAATACCGACAATAATGCATGTCTTAAAATATTTTGAAGATTAATTCAAATAATGTCTGAGAATTGGTAGCAGAGGGTGAGACACATGGTAAATTTCTCAGCACATGTGCAGGTTCCTTGCTAACAGTGACTTGGAAAAATAATAATTGTTCTTGAAAACAGCTTCCGGATCCCAGGCAGACCTACCCAAGCACATGATTCCTCAGAGCTAACGTTTGAACAGATTAGCAGGGGTGAGCAAGATCTGAATAATGAAGAGAAGACAAAGGTTAAAAGCATCCTTTGCAGGCACCTGGCAGTCCATAGAAGCAGCAGAAGAGTCATTGACAGGGCAAGTTTTTGGGTGACTGCAAAAGGAGAGATAGGAATTGACTTCAAGATTGTTAGGTGCAGGACCTGTGGACACGATTTCATTGCTGTGTAGCATTTGTGTTGTTCATCTCCTCACAGAGACAGCCAGGAAAGAACCTACCGTGAGGAGAAGGGGACAGACTGAAGTCAGACACTGTGGCAGAGAGAACTAGCTTTCCATTGAAAAAGCGCAGTCCTCGTCCCACGGCATAGAGTGAGTGCAGGCACGAGGTTGCCCAGCCGGGGCCTGCGCTTCCCACGTTGACCTACATGTTTGGCCTTGGGGCCCACCCTCACCAACTGAATATGCCCAGCAGTGACATGGCACTTCTGGGCTGGGCTTCTAAGCAAGGGAGCTACCTCCTCCCCTCTTTCCCTTCCCTTCCTCTGCTTCTGGACACAGACGTACAAAGGTCTTCGGCAGAGGAAAGCTCCAGATGACAGAGATCCAAGGTCACCAAGTCCCCCACAGCCAGGAAAGTTGTCTTTGAAATAGGAATACCCATGTTGTACCTTGACGTGACGGAGAAGTGTATTTCTGTTAAGTGACAGAATGTCAGGGTTTATTAATTCTTCTGGCAAGAAGGGTGCACCGATGTGATGACAAGGGTAGACCTTAGGGACTTGCTGAGTGAGAAAGGAGCTGGGGGTGACATTTTTAGGTGCGCATGACAGTCTAGAACTGGCAGAATTAGTGAGACAATGCCAGAAAGCTTGCTGCCCCTGGAGACGTCAGGTGGGATTTGACTAGGGAGAGTGTAGAGGAACTTTCTGGGGTGATCTTAATGTTCTCTATCTTGATAGGGGTTTGAGGTCCACAAAGGTATGCACTCTCCAAAGGCAGCACATACACAGTTAATTTGTACACTTTCTTGTGTAGAAATTTCACAGCTGAAGAACAGCTGTAAACAAACACCAAACTGGGGATCATAATATGTGTGGCACAAAACTTAGGGGAACAATTTATTAATGTCTACAATTTACTTGGAAAGGCATCAAACGTTAGATAAATTACATATAGTTCACAAACTACTGAAATTGAGAGAGGCTAACATTTAAATAGTCCAATTAGTCCCAATTTTCACTAATAAGAATGACATTGGGTGCGATTTGAACCCAGCTCTGTCTCATTCTACATCCTTTCTGCATCCATTCTCTCCTGCTTATACTGGAATTAATGGTAGAAATTTTAAATGACTTGATACGAATTGCTGTGAGAAGAAAGACTGACGGGGGAAACCTGTGAAAAACTAGAATTCCAATGAGAAGCCAGGTAAAAATCATATAGAGTTTCAACAAGGTACTGCTAATTAGCTCTAGTACGAGGTTTTCTGAGGGTTATGACATCCATAGATGACTAATTAACCTGTGCAGTGCATTCATTTCATTTGCTGCCATGACACAGCCGATCAAGGCTGGCTTTACCATTTGCTCATTTGGAAAATGATTAGGATTCCCATTTAGACTTAATTACAGTGCAAAGGTTGACAATTATCTTCCCTATAGAAGCATCAGATGCTTCAATATCTCAGTGAACATGTGCCTACAATTATGTATGTAATTTGTCTAGCAGAAAATGTAACCCAGTCATTACCTGGATGCCTATAATTAGAGATCATCAAAAATACCGAGTGGAAAAAGCAGGTTGGTGGGATATTAGGGCCGTTATAATGTAACAGTCTGTATGGGGCTGTGAGTGGGAATACAGTAGCAACCGACATCTCTTGGACTACTGTCCTCTATTTAAAATAATTAGGAAATGTGGGGAAAAGGTAAAAATTATGGTAGAATAAAAGCATGGTACAATCACTTTTCCAGGACTTGACTGCAGTCATTAAAAGACCCATAACCAATCAAATTCAGTGCAACTAAAACCAAACTTACTAACTGCCCCTTCCCTTCGCACCTGCTACTTCTGTGTGTTTGCTATCTTAGGTAGTGGCTAGGCACTCCAGAGTCATCTGTAACGGTTTTTCGCTAGCGCCTTCCTTCCGATTAAAGAGGAGTAATTCTAGTCACTGAGGGTCCTTGATGGTGTCCATTCCTCTCTGTGGCGCGACACTTCCATACTTCTGCCTTCTCATGGTCGTTTGGTCAATTTCAAGAGAAAATTTAAGTGGTTCTGCCTTCCTCTCGCTTTTCCTCTCGGTTGCCCATTGCCCACATTTTCCCCAACATGACCGTCTGTAATCACAAACCAGATCACGTCACTCTGCCATTTGGAAGAGATGGGATGCCCCCCCTCCCCTGAGCAGCACTTGTTGGGGCTGGCCAGCAATTTTACACTTTGCGTTCTGTGCCAGCTTGTGTTCTGCCCGATGCTTCAGTTTAGCCGCTGGTTTTGTCAAATGACATACTGAATGTGTAATGCACCACGCTCATTATTTTAATCTCTGGAAGCATAGCTTACTACACCCAAATTTAGAGAATCGAAGTATTTTTATTTTGCTTGTGATTTAGTGAGTCAGGAATACAGGGATGGCTCCGTTGGGTGGTCCGTTTTGATCAGTGTTGCCTCAGCCAGAGCAAAAGATTCTTCTTCCAGAATGCCTTCCTCACATGCTTGTTTGATGCCTCAGAGCTCCTTGGTCTTGCTCGGGTGTCTTCTCCGGGGTTTCTCCACGTGGCTTAGCTTCTTGCAGCATGGATGTTTAAAGGAAGTTTCACTTTTTACATAGGGGCTGGATTCTAGGAAGCAGGCTGTAGAAACTGCACAACCAGCTAAGGGCTACGTTAGCAAGTGGCATGTTGCACCAAGAGCTAGATAAAAGGGTGGGAAGGGGGTGCATGTTCTTAAGGAATATCCCTGTAGCCAAAGTCCCTTAGTGACTATCTCATGATGATAGTTCTGAACAACTGAGAGGGCTCCGCAGACCCGAGCACCGTGCCCTTGGCAGAACCGCCAGAACAGTGTCAGCGACAGCGCTCCATATTAAACGTTCTCCTCCTTGGCAGCCCTTTATTACGAAGTTAACATTGCTGTTTCATTTTTCACCTGAGATTCCCTCCCTTAGGATTCCTGAGAGGCAGTGCTGTGGTCCTCCTCAGAAATGCAGCGGCTTTGCACGGAGAGTCACTGGGTCCTTCTTGCTCTCCATAAAAATGGAACTCTCAACGGGAACAGAAGAGAAATATGCTTTAAAGGCCCATGTAACCTAACTCCTTAGAGGCCCCCGGGGCAGACTGATTGATTGGCCCAAGAAAGAGATCGCTCCTCTCCCTCCACCAAGTCCCACAGTCTTCAGGTAGGTTGAGAGAGGCACACACAGGCACCAGCAAAAATGTTTGGGAATGAGTCGGTAGTTGATGGATGAAGAAAGAATAATTACATACATTAAGAATATCTGCCTTCTTGACATGTTAAAATACCCATTAATGCAACTCAGAGATTTCAAACCCCTCTGGAGAGGCTTTCTGATTTAAGAGGGCAAAGGGGCCCTCGATTTGTAATACATTTTAAATTCCAGGCAAAATTTCCATCAACAATGTGAATATCTGAAAGGAATTTCAGGTCATGCATTTGTGGAACCGGATTATTAATACAAATCTTGCGGCGCTAACACTGATGGGAGACAAACCCGGGGGCTCGTAACCCTGGCAGGAGGGCAGTCCGTCCCGGAAGCTCTGCGGCTGCTCGGGGCAGGGGCACTGCTGGCTCTGGGAAGGCAGCCGTCCGGCTCCTCATCCGCCTTCTCCAGATGGCTGCGTTTGCAGAGCTGCCTTCAGACCCTTGTGGGTTTGCAGTGTAGTTCCAGGAGCAAATTCTCCCTTCTTTACCCCCATCCTCTCTTCTGATTCCAATGAAATAAATAAAATGGGTATTTTAATAACGCCTCATTCAATATTTTAAAAAATGGTTTTACTCCCGGTTCTGCCATTGTGAATTGCATCCTTGCAGCCTTGGCCAAAACACCTTTTTTAGCCTCAAGTGTATTGTGATTAAAGTAAGAATAATATCTTCCATGTTTAATCCACTCTGTTTATTGTAAAGTTTAATAAATTCTTGTAGGAGACATTTAATTTCATCTCCATAACACTTTATTTATAGCACACAGAATGATCATTACTGGTTTATACCTCTCTCAGTTCATTAGAAAGAGATCCGTGTCTCTCTGTCTCTTCATCCTTTTCTCTTTGTTCATTGTTTCCTGCACTTGCTAACTGACAGCTGTGTGCCAGGCCCTTGTGTAGCGCTGCGGTTGTTTCTGACCTCTCCCTCCTGCCACACAAACTCACCTTGGGTGATCCGTTCATTCTCTTCTATGTGCGTTGCTCACAAATTTGTCTTTCCAACACCATTTCTCTCCTGGACTATAATCCAACTGCTATTTAGGCATTTCCACTTGACTATCCATCAGGCAATTCAACCTGAGACGAATAGAGTGGTACAATTTTCAGCGCATTTACAGACACTCAGAAACAAACAAAAAACACCCCGAGATGTACCCTTGACATATCTGCCTCTTACCCAAACTTCCCAAGTGACTCCAATTAATCAAGTGTTGTCATTTCCACCACTTCAATATTCCTTGAATCTATCTCTTTCTATTTATTTTGACTCTTGCCGCTTTGATGCGAGCCGTCATAATTTGCCCCCCCCCGTGATACTGAGACAGGTTTCTAATCGGCTTTCCTGCTCCAGTC
Organism: Pteronotus mesoamericanus; assembly: GCF_021234165.1. NCBI lineage: Eukaryota > Metazoa > Chordata > Mammalia > Chiroptera > Mormoopidae > Pteronotus > Pteronotus mesoamericanus. The sequence goes on along the minus strand of NW_026555323.1, from coordinate 7,605,482 downwards.
TCTGCCCATTCTCAACTGCCCTCTTCCCAGCAGCCCAAGGGGACGTCCTAGTTTGAGTCGGGCGCGGGGAGTGTGGGAGGGCTGGCTGGGCTGGCCTCGTGCGCACGGACTCCAGCCACCATCTCGCAGATACAGAAAGGCATTTTGAAAACAGCGTTCTGCAAAATTAAGCTCAGAATAACACACTTTAGCTTAGCAACAATGGCACTGACTTCTTTTCTTCTTTCCTTTTTTTTCTGTTTAAATATATGGGTCTGTTGAGAACTTTTTAATACATATCTTTTTGGTTATTTCTGACTGTTTATTAAATAGAAATTCTTAGAAATACTGTGTAACGGGGTATATATTCAAAAATGTTTTTAAATGAACATTCCTGGATTTTCCTTGAGGGACAATTATCAGCTTACATTTCATTAATACTCTATTACTCTAGGCATTTCCCCTAATTTTTGCCCAAACTTGGTGTTTGCATATTTTATCTTTTTTAAATATCATTATAGCTACCTCTCTTTATATTTGGGTTACACTTTCCCATTAATAAGAATTTATAGTTTGATAAAAAGTGAGCACTGCTGTTAAATAAATCTATATTTTATACTATAAAGACAATACATTTGAAGTTTAGTAGTAAGTTGCTTGCTACTCATTTAAGATGACTTTAAATGAGTTATCTCCTGAATATGGGTGCTGTCCCCTTGTTGTACCTCCTCGCAATAATGTTTGATTTTATCCACTCTGTATTGTCAGCAGTTAATTAATTAGGGACCCTCTTGCCTTGAAGGCAATGATAAAGTCTTTAAAGGGAAGTTTTGTTTTTTGTCTTTTTGCGTTGGGGACATAAAATACTGTCCTTTACACAGTTTGCCCCTTTGGCTGCCTTTAGAAATTCCTCGTTCTTCCTATATTATGTTAAATATGATAGAAAGCTCTCTTAATTGACCTTCACTTAACCTCCTCCTAGGACGGCACTCTGATCTCCCAAGGCGCCCACAGCACACTGATTGCCCACACACTTCTTTTCACATCAAGAAATAGCTTTGGGTTTTTTTCCCCTCTTTCAAGTTGTTTGTGTAGGGTATATTTGTTATTTTAATTATGTGATTTAAATAAGAATTACTCAAAGTGATAAAATATGAGCAGAAAGAGAAATTTGTTTTTCTGAGAGTAAGTTAAAAGCATTGGAAAAAAGCTTGACAAAGGCAATTTATTTGAAAGCCTTATTAAATAAGAACTATTAAGAAAAATTAACATAGAAGAATTTTGCACTTACATAGCTTTGCTTTTAAGGTCCAAGTATTCTTTAAAGAAACAAAAATTGGAGATCTTTCATAATGAAGCCTGGATATAATTTTTATAAAAATGGTGACAGAAATAGTCACTTAGCAGACCCCATCTATAGTAAAAGCACACACACGCAGACTCTATCCCCACACCAAATACTGTGTAAATTAATACATCAGTATCAGTTGTTGCTTTAAAATACATTCCCTAGGACATGCATATGTCATTTTAAAAATGATTTCTCTCTAATCCAATTTAAAAATTAAATCAACCAAGTATTGTCTCATTTTGATTACAGAGAGGTTTTCTGCAAAATGGGGAATAGCAGGGAGTGCAGAATTCAGTAATAGCATATAATGTCTCAGGATTCCTACTTATATCCATTATCCCACAGATGCATGAGACTGTCACAGATACTACCACAGAAAATTACTTGCTCATTTTATCATACTTTTTCTAACTCCAATAGAGATAACCTAAAAGAACATTTGGAGAATTACGTTTTTACTCTATAAAAATTCAGAGTTCCTCCTTCGAACTATTTCCCACTCTCTTTGACCCTCGCTTTCCCCATTCCCTTGTATTATTTTTCACAGAGATGAAAAATAGTTAGTGGAGTCAAAGTACACATTAATCTGTGTGACGATTAACAGCAGATGAGAGTTCGCATTGTTGAAAGATCATGAAGTCCATTAAAAAATTAATCCTGGAGTGACAAATGTCTAAGTGTAACAAAGGCTATCTGTCTGGGGGAGACACATTTTCCCGAGATGACCCAGCTCCCCAGAAGCTTCCTTTCAGCACGCTCTCAAGAAGACTTCTTCTCAGCACTTCCGAAGTGCTGGTATAGACATAAAACTATGCCTGACATCTTGACATATCCCAAGATGACCCGTTTGAAAACATGTGAGAAAATATTTATCGAAAATATTTTCATTGAACCACCACGTATGAGGTGATCAAGAGTGTTTGAGGCTCTCCTCTGTGAAACCTATTGTCTCAGCATTCTTAGGAACCTTCTTAACTCTATGCTAACGTTATTTTCACTTTCTCATCAATACTATTCGTTATCAGAAATGAATTTATGGCTCCTGATTCCTAAACATCACTCACTAATAACCTCATTAGAATTTAAAACATCAGCTAGATGTGAGTTAGAGCGCAGGCTGATGGCAGAATGTTGGGGGTGAAGAGGCTGCACCAGTCCTCTACTGCATCAGGACACTCTCGGACATTCAAGTTTGTCCTAATGTGGTTCCCGTCAACTTCCAGCCGTTTATCCTCCACGATACCTGCACCTACAGCGTTCCTCCCTGCCCCTTTGGACGGCTTGCTCTTCCTAGTGAGAATGTTCTTGCTTCCACAGCCCTGCTTGACTCTATCTCCTTTGTGTTTATACCTGTGTCCTCTGGATTGCCGTATGCTACAGAATGCTCTTCCAGACAGCTGTGTGCTCCCCTCACTCCTCCCCTGTGTTTGTGTAAATGCCCCTCCCCTTCCAGGTCTTCCCCTCGCCCCGCTGTCCTCCACAGCTCTAGTCACCGCTTGACACTGTTGTACGTCTTTGCTTTGCTCAGATTTTCTTTTCTGTCTTGCCATGCAGCGTGTAAGCTTTACAAAAGAGGGACCATTTCCACTTTCTTCCCTGTTATATCTTTAGCATCTGGGCCCAGACCCACATTTCTTGCTCAGTAAATAGTTCTTTATCAAAGAAAGGAGTGAATCAGAACTGTGTCTCCACTTAACACGGTATTTTTCCAGTAACTAGCGCAGATCTAGCACAGTGTAAGAAGTCAATGATTATTTGTTGAATGAATGCTAATTCACTGAAATATTAGCGTAGGACAGTTATTGCATGATAACATGTATAATTTTTATAAAAGAACAATGGGTTATGTATAGATAAGAGATATTATATATACTGAATGGGAGCTATTTAGTCTGATCAGCTGGTTTAAGTCCTGGCTCCACCTCTTTCAAGCTCTGTGACATTAGGAAAGTCAGCTCAGCTCGCTGTCTCAGTTTCTCCATATGTAAATCAATACTTGCTGTTTTAAATTAATGCACATATACAGAACAGTTATTGTGAGCACTTAGTAAGTTGTTTATTATTATGTAGGGAAATAAATTGAGGGAAAATTAGAGTCAAAACTCTAAAAGATAATTTTGTAAATAATTTTTAAAAACCTAGCTTGTATAACACCAGATGAAGGGTGGGCCGTAAAAAGCGGAATTACCTTCTGGAGGGCGGGTCCTTGTAGGACAGGCTTCCTCCACTAGGTGAGTGTTCCAGGAACCCACCTGTATCAGTGCACCAGCTGGTGGTGGTGTGAGAGGCGGTGTTCAGATTCATTGAATTTTTTTTGAAGACTCTTTAAATGTGTTTGCCCATCTCTTGATGGGGGATTTACGAGCACACCTGCCCACACTGTGCTCAGTGTCCAGCAGTTTTTGACCAAGAATGCCATGACCCCAGTGCTCCACCCTCCCTATTCACCCAGTCTCATCATGGGCGACTTTTTTTTTGTTTTCCCGGATGAAAAAAGTCTTCAAAGGGAAATGTTTTGCTGATGTGGAAGACGTGAAACATAAAATGGCAGAAGCATTAAAAGGCATCAAAAGCAATGAGTTCGAAACTATTTTGAGCAGTAGGGAAAAAAGTCTCGATGGGTGTATTGCATCAGATGGAGAGGACTTTGAAGGTGACTAGAGTTTAAACATGTAAGAATAAATCCATAGTTTTTTTATAGATAAATCCTGTTTTTTGCCCCCTTGTATATAAATAATACGTACACACACACACACACACACATATATATACACACACTCATACATAACAGGGAACAAGAATATGTATATTAATTTTTTTATAGTAGTTATTTCTGAGTTTTTTCCCATTAATGTTTTCTTGAATTTTCCACTTCTGTATTATAATCATGCAATGCCTTTATAATTAGCATAAATAAATACTGTAAGAATTGGCTGCTAACTAGTTTAAAACATAGAAAAGGAAATGGAATGCATTTCTATTATTATTTTTTGGTCCTCATTGGAGGATATATTTATCAGTTTTATTGGGAAGGGGGAGAGAGAGAAACACTGGGTTACCTTCCCCATGCACCCCAACCAGGGATCGAACCCTCGGCCTTTGGGCGTATGAGATGACGCTTCAACCAACTAAACCACCTGGCGAGGGCATGAAATACATTTTAGGTTTCACTGTGTTCCAAGCTGGCTGCTCCGGTATTGTCACCCAGGTGACCTGCAGGAGCATTTACGAGGCCGGATGTGACTAACCCTGGGCTGTCCCTCAGACCCACCCGGCCGGCGCTAGCAGAGTTGGCCTCTAAGGGGGTTTGGCATTGGGAGCCGACTTGCTGGTGGTGTTGGGCAAGCATGTTGCTTTTTCTGCACAGAAACTTCAGTTTTTGTCCAAACTCAACCACTTGATTAACTCTGATTTAAGTCGTAGGAGTTTACTTTTAAAAAATTGGGTTTTTCTTCATTTTTTCTCCACAGCTGTCTTGGCAGTATCTGATTCCAGCCTGGGCAGGAAGTATCTGAGTCAGAGACGGGATGAACGTTTTTCTGGGGCTGTTCCCAGCCCTCTGACAGGAACTGTCTTTCCTGGAGCTGCTTCTCCAAACACTTTGCAGGGAGTAGGAGGCTGAATGTAAGGAATCCAACCAAAGGAGCAGTTCGCTTTCCTGGCACAGGCGGTTTTAAAGGTGTAGGTTAGACAAACCTGGGTTCAAATCTGAGTTTTGAGACCTGCTACCCAAGTGAGCTCAGGCAAGTTATTTAACCTCCCTAAGCCTCAGTTCCCTTATCTATAAGCTGGAGTGATCATAGTGACCACCTCGTAGAAGTATTTTCAGCAATTAATGGATGATGGACCTAAAACACTAGGGAAAACATCTGGCACATGGTACCTGCTCACAGACATGATCTAATACGGGTTACCTTTTCAACAACTTTCCATTCTACTGATCTTACCCTAAAAACATCGGGTCACTTGTGATTTGAATTTACATCAAGAATTGATGAGATTTTCCACAGTTAGCTGCAGTCTTTATTTCTGTGCGGAAAAGCTCTTGGCAGGAACAAAACTTTACCTCTGATGTCTTCTCTGTCCTTTCCTAGCACACTGTTTCTGTAGCGAGGAGCTGATGGGATTGTTGCCGCTCAATTTACTTGGACTTCATAATCTTTTTTTATTGCCTTGCTTTCCTCGATAAACCTGAGGGATTTTGTTCACATTTCCACTGCAGGGATACATGGCGCTGTGACGATGGAAAATAAGGCCTGAGTTACAGTGTAATGAGGCTGTCGCCCATGCAGATGTCTTTAATCGTCTTGAGCCTCAATTTCCTCTTCAGTTAAATGAGATCTACCCCCCATATCTCGCCACTATTATGAGGACCAACAGATATGATAGTAAAGTACATTATACTGCTTAAGGTTCTATAAAAATATAAGCTCTTTTTATTATTTTATTGCTGTTATACGATAAGGAAGAAGCTGTAGATAAAAGTGATCACCCACCTGTTCTAATTGCTAGCTCCTACAGTAGGAAATGACTGGAAGAGAACTGTTTAGTCTGAAAGTGACATTCCTTTCAAAGGAGCCAGAAAAGTGATTTATGTACAATCTCTGTCTATATTTTGTTAAACCTTATGGGGAAGAAAAAGAGAGGGCTGACAGGGATGGATCTTGGGGATATCAATGTTCAAAGACCCACGTATACCAAGTTTGGTGAGACTTGTGCCTGTTGAATTATAAAACCTGGAGAAGGAGGGTCAGTGGAGGTGTTCTCTGAGACTAACTCTTTCCAATAAGCATCAGAAAAAGAAACAAAGGTGAGATCTCAAGTCAGGCATTTGAGAGCCAATGGGAATGAGACCAGCGGCCCCCTGGGGCCTACAAATACCTAACCTCCTCCCCGAGGCTCCTCCTCCTCCCCACACCTCGTCCTACAACACTTGCTCACTATGTATGATCTTGGCTCAAACAGTCTCTCTGAGCCTCTCCACTTGCGCGCTGGTAAATACAGTTTAAAACTATGTATATGTATATACACATAAGCAAATTTGTTAACACTATTGATATAAAAGATGTATAGTGTGCATTTTGTAAATAATAATAAATATACAATACCTTTTCTTATAAATTCCCTGTAGCAGATTGTTTATCACTGAATACTTTCATTGGTTTTTGCCAAATTTTTGTTGTACCCAGAGCCATCCTGAGGTTACAATGAACAGGTATAGTTCGTAAATGAAGGTTGGTTGATATTTAGTTTGCATTTATCAGAAAGATCAAAGTGAAGCCACAAAGACATATGCAAGAATGTCACTTGCTCATCAGTGGCCTAAATGGCATTTTTGCAGGATTAAATAATGATCATTTTTGAGTACTAGAAGAATAGTTTATTAATTTTTATGTTATTCATAATCTGATGGCTGTGAATATCATATTCTTTTAACTTTAATTGGAATCATTTTCTCCATAAATTTCTTGAGTCTAAACAAACAAGAAAATAGTACGTTACACTGTTGTTTGTAGCAGTTGCTGATTTCTGTGGTGTAAATACTTCCATTATGTTCTATTTCAAGCAACAAGATGACTCCACTATATGTGGAGGTAGGAAGAGATGAACTTTACCACACCAGTCTTTACAGCATAATAGTCATAAATAACCTTCAGAGCATAAATATTAGTAAACTATAGTAAAATAGGAACTGATGTGTTTTGAGTATTGCCTTTTTCATTTTCATTTATTTAATAGTACACATATTCTTTATTTTAGAAAATAATGTCTTCAACAACTAACTTGCAAAATTCCTGAAAATTAAAAATCAACTTTCATGTGCTAGTATAAGGTGACTTCAACACACATTTCTCTATATAGAGGATAATAAAATTTTAAGAATGAATGCAAAGTGCTAAATACACAGTAACTGGTTTTTAAATGACATTTTTAAATTAATTTAGGGCTCTTTGCTCTGCTCCAGGTGGCATCTTGATTAGGAAGCGTTAAAGGCCCCTTGTGGATTTCCCGCTCTACCTTATAACATCTTATAACACCCAAAAGCCATATACTGCAACCTTCCCTGGTGAGAAAGAATATAAATGCTCCACCCTCACAGTAGAGGTTGACGTTGATGGAAAATGATATATTATCACATAATTAATAAAGAAATCTACTTCTCTGGTCTTTGGAATTCACATTTCTGTAGCTGTTAGAAGCCTCTCTCTCTTTAAAGATCGATCTCAAACACATGCCTTTCCTTCCTTCCTTCCTTCCTTCCTTCCTTCCTTCCTTCCTTCCTTCCTTCCTTCCTTCCTTCCTTCCTTCCTTTTCTTCCTTTCCTTTCTCTCTCTTTTCTTCCTTTCCTTCCTTCCCCCCTCCCTCCCTTCCTTCCTTCCTTTTTCTTTCTTTCTTTCTTTCTTTCTTTCTTTCTTTCTTTCTTTCTTTCTTTCTTTCTTTCTTTCTCTCTCTCTCTCTCTCTCTCTCTCTCTCTCTGTCTGTCTCTCCGCCCCCCTCCCCCTCTCTCCCTCCCTCCCACTCGCCTCATTTTACTTTTCCCATCAGCAGCAGTGTAGAAATTCTGGACTGCAGCTTTCATTATGCATTTTTTTTGGTCTTTCCTGCAGAGTAGGTCTTTATTCCCCTCATGCTGAAGCTTTAATATTTGAAATTAGTTTCATAAATTTAAAAAATGACACCCACATGGTTGATTCTTTTGGAACTCAATAGGTTTATTTTTTCCCCGTTTTGGGGGCAGTGGGGGAGTGATAGATGAATGTATCATCAACCCACATAAAATTTGACAAGATATTTTATAATACTGCCTTGCAAGAATCCAAATAGCAGGTGCTCTCGATCATGACCGATTTCCAGTCCCCCAGCTGAGGGAGAGGAGCTCAGCATATTTGCGGGTGGCTGCCGGGACCCAGCTCTCCTCACTGCCAACAGTAATGCTGACGCGGAGGACCCAGCTTAAAGCAGAGACCAGGGGCTTTGTGAGTTCACACAGATGGACTTTAATGACAGAGGCTGTTAGGACATCTTCTGTCTGTCTCCCATATGCTCAGTTGAAGAACTGGAGAATAAGGCTGTCCTCATTTGATGTGCCAAGCAGCCAAACCACTGGACCACCTGTCTGCTTTGGCAGTTGCTGACTTACGGCAGCTTCTGGCCAGAAGGGCCTGGAAAAGTCGGAACTGTTTGCTGCTTGATTGGATATTTGCCAATAGAGGTCAAAACAGTAGAACGGAGGGAACTGTAGTTAGATTTCGTACATTTCCAAATTGGAGTGAACTAGGGTTGGTGCTGCTGAGCCCAACCTCAGGAAGGAGAGCTCGGGCCTTTGTTCACCAGAGCTGGCCTGCTGCTGGCATAAACCAGAAGAGGCAAGACTTTGCAGACCCACACAGCGAAAGGCAAGGACCTGGAAGCAATATATGAAATCCAAGGAGGGGATGAGGAGGAGCATGATGAGATGCCCCCCACAAGGTATCAGGGTGTCATGAATCCCAATGGAGTAAGAAGACAGATAAGAATGGAACCTGTTGACCTCATTGGAGCTCATGCTGTGTTAAAATGAGAGGGATTTTTGACTTTGAACATCAGACCCTAGGAACAGAGGTCAGGGAACAGTAGTTGAATCAGATACAGCAGGACATTCCCGTTGCCATCCCCAGTGACAAGCTGCAATTCAGAGTTCACAGAGTTCTTTCTCGTGCCTGGGATGGGAGCACAGCCCTGGGAAGGGCTCATTGGTTTGGGTGTCATCCAGGCCTGTCTTTGCCGGGATGGCAGTAGAGGTAGGTAGTTGCAGCAGAGATTGCGTGGCCCCCAAAGCCTACAAAACCTTGGTCGTTACAGAAAATGTTTGCCCACTCATAGGACCACCAGCTCCGTTCAAAAAGGGAGGGTGTGTATAGGCCTCATCATTCTGTCCCCTGTAGCTAACATGGTTCCTGGCACACATTCCAGCTTAATAAGTGTGTGTTTAATGAATCAATCAGTGAGTGAATCCACAACATCATCGGTTATATGTGTGTAACGTAGTCAGTTACATCGTAAGACATTTTATCAACAGTGTAGGAAAGAAAGCCTCTTTTTGAGAGGCATATTTATTTGTTAAATTCTTTATCATTATCAAAATAAAAAATGGAAAATACATTAGTGAATGATTATGATATTCAATGATATTTCAGTTGGACTGATCAAAATTTAAAAAAATACTAATCTGGTATAGGGTTCAAACATGAAACTCTCCTTACCCGTCCAAAGCAAATGTTTCCATGAAGGACATGTCTTTAAATTGCCAACCAACAAATTTCGCCTTTTAAAATGAGCCGTGTAACTCACAGATGCTAGTTTTTAATAGAATTAAGAAACATGAATTGTTGCTGGTTGGTTTTAATATATTTTATGTATTTGTTTCACAAATGACCTGAATTACATATAAAACAATCCCATTGCAAATGCTGCTGTTCATGGGCAGCCATGAGTAAGTATCAGTTTTTCCTCCAGGGATAAATTATTGTGTGATTGAAGGCACAGTCTGTGGCTTTTGACTATAAATTAATATACGAAACACACATATGTACCTATATTTAGTGAGGAGCACTGTGCTTAAATTTTGTTTAGATTTTTATTCCTCGCTAGTTTTATAGAAGTGATCACTGCGCAGCATGGGGCTGGGGTGGGGTGGGGTGGGGTGGGGTGGGGAGCCTTTGGGCCGCAGGGACAGGTCCCTGCGTGGCGGCACCCTCTGCCTTTCACGACACGCCAGGAGTAATTGATGACAGCAGCGAATAGCTGACTATTTTCTGTCTTCAAGGTGGCTGCCTGGATCCAGAAGAAACATAGCCCTGCTTGCAAATGTGATGCACGTAATAGATGTGGAAGCCAGCCCTTTAGAAAGGGAGGCCATCAGATCAAGAAGCAGCTGTCTGGCTGTCTCTGGTTCTGTTCGGCAGCCATTCCTGAGACGGGACTGTCACCGCTCAATAATTTCCCAAGGCTTCGTTCGTTCGATACTTCAGGAGGAGTCAGTCCTGGCTCCCCGTGTCTCAGAAGGCAGGTCTGTACCTTGTGCCATTAGAGTACGGGCTTATCCCAATGCAAAACCTGCTTCTGCCACAGAGGTACTGCCTTGGGCAGGTGACTCGACTGCTCTGTGCCTGGTCTCTTAGTCCGGGAAGGTGGAGGGAATAATGACACCATAAGTCCAATGGTTAGAACAACATCGTGGGTACAGAAAGCAAACCAGAACAGCTGTTACCTGCTTTTGAGCAGAAGTTCTAAGATGGTCACTTCCCTCACTCGGGACTCTTATGAGGACATACCTTTTCCACAAAGCTGGGCTTTCAGTTAGTGTTTGTGCATATCCACCTTCTTAGTCACATGTTCAGTCTAATTGTTCCACAAAATCAAATGGTTCCTAAGCTTTGGTTTTTTTCTAAGAAACCCAATGCTGATCTCCTCTTCAATAAAACCTTTCTGTGGTTCAGAAAATGCTCCCCCCACCTTATAATAAAAAAGGAAACACAGCTACCATTTATTGGCTACCTACACTGGCTTAAGTGGCTTCACTTTGCTGATTTCACTCAATACCCTACCAAACAGATACCGTGGTCCCTGTTGGACAGATGCGTAAACTGAGGCTGCGCAAGGTGAGGTAGTTTTCTAAGGACAGTAGGGGCAGAATTCAGACCTCAGCCTGTCTTCCCTGGACTTGCTTACTCATGAGATGAGGGGAGCAAGCGGCTGCTCATGGCTGCGGCTTGCTTTTCAAGGTCAGCGTTTTACAAGCGGGGGCAGGACAAGTTCAGTCTGTCTGGCAACTTAAACCCTGTCCCCACTGCCTTGGCAAGGCCCGTGGTGTACTCTGTTCTTAGTTAAGACACAGACAAGCGTGTCACTTCAAGTGGCAAAAATGGTTTCTGTTCAGAAATCAGCCTATCACAACTTGATTGAACAAGGGACAGTTTGGTGGTTTCTCACAAAGCTAAACACGCTCTTATCGTACAGTCTAGCAGTTGTGCTCCTTGGTATTTACCCAAAGGAGCTGAAAACTTATGTCCACACAAAAATCTGCTTGTGGATGTTTTAGCAGTTGTTCATAATTGCCCAAACTTGGAAGCTGCCAAGAAGCCCTTCTGTAGGTGAATGGATAAATAAACCGTAGTCCACCCAGACAGCAGCATGTACGCAGCACTAAAAGGAAGTGAGCTATGAAGTCATGAAAGAACATAAGGAAACTTAAATCCTTACTACTACATGATTAAAGCTAATTTGAAGATGTGCAATTTTAACTCTAACAGTTTGCAAAAGGCAGAATTACAAAGACAGTAAAACGATCCATGGTTGCTTGGGGTGGGGGTAAAGGGCTAGGGATGAAGCGGTGGAGCCCAGACTTCTTCAGGCAGTGATGCCCTCCTGTACAATATTACAGTGGTGGGAACGTGCCGTGCATTTGTCCAAACGCATACATGCTCAGCAGCAATGGGGACCCTGATGTAAGCCGTGGGCTTTGGTGGTTAGAGTGTGTCAGTGTAGCTTCATCAGTTGTAACTAGCAAACCACCCTGGGGCGGGGTGATGTTGATACTGGGCAGGCTCTGTATGAGGGCAGGAGGCGTGTGGGAAATCATCCTTGCACTAGGCCTGGCAGGACCCGGCTACCCAGGTAACCAAGGGGCCTAGCGATTCCCACACTTCTCTCACCCTCTCAGATGCCATTCGCCCCCCTCCCCCGCCCGGGAAGAGCACCTTCAAGGCAGAAGAGGGAACGGCAGCCCCCTAGGAATGCCCGGAGCCCCTGCTCCTTCAGCCCTTGCACCCCAGGGAGCCCCTTCTGCCTTCCCTGGTGACTCGCAGACGAGCCTGAGGCCCTCTGTGGCTCTTCTAACCTTGAAGGACCCAAGGGAGGGCCTTCAGGGGTCCGGGGTCAGCCTTCGAGGCCCCCACCCAGAGGACAAAATGGCAAGCGGGGATCGCATTTCCTGGGGTTGGCCCAGTCCCAGCTGGGGTTGAGCCCCCAGACTGAGACTGACTCGCCTGGATCTGAGATGATGACAATTTCGACTTCAGCATGGCCCCGAGTCACATCGCACTGTGTCTTCAGGCTCCGTGCTAGTTCTGGTGTGGCTGAAAGCTGTTGATTGAGTGAGTGAGGTCGTTCGGAGCTGGAGGCAGGTGGAGGCTGACGTGGCCATCGGCAGGGCGCACAAAGCTGACCTTTCGGGTGGCTGAGCACTTGAATCATTGGGGCTCCTAACAGGAAGGGCCTGTTTTTGCTCTCAGGTCACTTTGAGCTCGCCGAGTTTGTGCCTTCATCCGACACATGGGGAAGCAATCTAGAGGGATAAAGTGACTCAGCTGCCGTAACAGAGGGAGCCCCGGCTCTGACACCTGGGGTGCGCGGGGTCCTGCCCCACTTGGGCGCGGGGCACGGTGCCCTGCGTTGAACGCGAAGGCCTCCGCCAGGGCTCCTACATGGGACTCGACAGGAACCACAGGTTTCCTGGGAGTTTCTGGCAGTTCATTTGAAGAAAGAGAAACGCACCAAAAACAACTACAAAACGAAGGGCATCTATTCCAAGCCTCCAGGCCCCAGTGCTGAGGCCGTGCTTGAGGTTTTAAGGAATCAAAGTGAAGCAAAAATATTCCATTACCTGCAAGTGTAAGGGTCACGTTTTATTAAGCAGGTCACGCTGCATCTCATTTCCAGTGTCTAAACCTGAGGGGTTTTCAATTATTAAACGTGGGCGGCTCAGAGCGTTCTCCTTGGCAGGCGCCTCCACAACTTAATACAGGTCGGCTTGAGGGGATACTTCCATGTTTAGCTTACATTTTCCCTTCCCTAATTTGTTTTATTACTCCCAGACTCATTTTTTTGATACCTGATACTTCGTCCACTTATGTATTTCCTGTCATTAGCCGAAGCCCCAGGAACTTCATCACTTTCTCCAGAGCAAAGGGAAGTTCACGTCCCTCCTTTCAACTATGGCTGTGAGTTAGGGATGTCAGCTCGTGCCCTTTCCAGAAGCAGAGATTTCTGCAAAGGACGAGACATGTGTAACAGGGTGCCTGGCCCAGGAAAAAGTCGCGGGGGACCAGAGCAAAGCGGGGGCCCGAGGGCGGGGGTGAAGATTAGCCGGATTGCAACAGGCTCCTCCTGCCCCCGTTCCGTGATGAATGGGCGTGCTCTCCACGGACCAGGGGAGCGAGCCTGGAATGGCAGCCCGGAATGATAGGTTTCTTGCCTCAGCGTGAGAGTCATTTCTGTTTAACAAATAGCCTGAACATAACCTTTGGCAAATCTCTTTCTTTTTCTGTCTGTTTAAAACAAGAGACATCCCATTTCACATCACCTTATTTCCTCATGTATTTTAAGTTGTTTTCCTTTTTTCCTCCTAACAATAGGCAGAGCTCAGCCTGTCCCCGTCCCCGAGGGCTCTTGAAGCAACTAACAAATTGTAATTTAAGAATCATCCAATTCAAACTGCAGTCATCTCACTCGGCTTAAACAAGGCTCCTTCCATCATTACATGTTATAATTATGTCACCACATGTTATATAATTCAAATTAGATGATGATTACATGCCATATATTAACATTAATTGTGTAACTAGACATAACCATATGTTTATATGTGGATTTAATTACCATCTTAAAAAATCCGACCAAAGAAGATGTATGTGACAATTTTTTTTAAAAGGGGGAAAGTAGCAAGGAATAACATGTTCAAATAAATATGTAAAATTAAGCATATGGAGGAAATGCAAATAATTGGGGTAGGCTTTTAAATTTGCATCTAATTACCTCGGTTTTGTGCTTTTTTGTTTGTAAAAATCATAATATTATGAAAGCTCAAAACACTCAGGTAGACGAGCCATAATCCCAGCACCACCACGTGAGTCCTTGCCAGACCCTGCTCCGACCCACAAATATCTGCGAGCATCTGCGATTATAACATCTCATAAAACGTTGGTTCTGCGTTTTTATATAGTCTTACCACAAGTGCCTTTTCCTCATTTATTGCTTAGAGTTCAGCAGGCACAATATTCACAGCATATGGTGTGTTGATGAAAAGTCCTGACTGAAATAAAACCGCCTGGGTCTGAAACGCCCGCTCCGCAGCTCGCTAGCCTTGTGACCTTGATCATGTAGCTGAACTTGTTTGTGCCTCAGTGTTCCCTTCTGAAAATTGGCAGTCATAAGTATCTACCTCATAATGGCACTGTGCAAACTTAATGAGTTATTATATGCAAAGTGCTTATGAAAATGGCACATGCTCGTGGTTCCATAAAGGTTAAGTGGAGTTGTTAGTGATGTTTCTAAGCCATAATTTACTCGATCCTTTTTTTTCATTCGGTGGCCACATGAATGTGTCTAGTTTCTTATATTATCAGTAATGATTGCATGAATATTTTTACGTTTATAACTGTTTTTTGTCTTTGAAAATTTCAGGGCAGATAACCACTTTGAACATCTGAAAAACAGCCATACAAAGCTATTTTTTATAACCACATCTCAGTACAGTGCCCAGCTTAACAAAACAAACAAACAAAAAAACAAAAACAAACGCCCAGCATAGAAAAATAGCTGAAAACGGTATAAATGTGTACTGCATTATTTTAAAAATATTCCTGATAAGCAGCAAATCTTAATGTCCTCTTTTCACAAATGTCCCCCTCATTCACAGACAGACTTACCGCATCCCAAAGTCGCTCCCTCTCCCCTCTCCAGTTCTCCTGCCTGATTCCCATCCTACTCCTTCCATAAGCTTGTTACCTGTCCTGCCAGTGGCTTTTTCATCTTTCTGAACCCAGGCCTCCCCTGCTCTGAGGCTAAGGGGAGCCCAGCAGCTGACCTGCAGAAGGCTCCCTGGAAGGGGTCAGAATGGGGGACGGGGGTGTGCAAAGGGCGTTTGCCTCAGTGCAAGGGAAAGGGGCTTGAAACATTCATGAGTCTGTCTGTCTGTCTATCTGTCTATCTGCCTGCCTACCTACCTACCTGCCTGTCTGTCTGTCTGTCTGTCCATCCTTCCATCCACAGATACATTAAGATACATTACATATGCACATACATACAAATTTGGTTACTGTAATATCTTTCCTGGTAGTTTTCTGTGTCTCCAAATTGTTTTCCTAAAGTCCTGTGGCCAAGTGTCCAAGTTACTAAAAATGTGAGTAAGGTAGTATTTTAACACAGTCCACTGAAGCTAAAATCAGCATCATTATTTCATGGTCATTAGGCACAAGGGGCGATTTCGTAGAGAATCTCTCTAAGTGTCCTGTTGATTTCAGTTGTCTGCTCTCTCCTTGGCTCCTCGGAGCAGAGGCATCTCAGTTGTGCCTGAAGAGATGAACAGAGTTTAGAACGGAAGGTATGGCTCCCGTAGGTCCTCACGGTGCCACCGGGAAGCACACACGTAGACACGCAGGGCTCCTGTGAGTCAGATAAGCTCAGGAGCAAAGCCTGCTGGGACTTCAGCACAAGTGACCGGCAGGGTACAGTGCATTGGACACGAGCTAGAGAAAGTGCTGACTCCGGGGCTGACGTTTGTGGGGAGCTAAGCTGGCCAGTGAACAACCAGCCGCTTGCAGAGAGCTCAGGTGTAGTTTGAGCAGCTGCTGGTACTGCAGCACAGGGGCCCGCACTGGTGAAGACTTCGGCATCAAAGAGCACGGCCCTGTCCCACTGTGTCCAGGGCTGTGGGCAAAAGAAGCATCTGCAGGCAAGATGGGGTGTCAGGTGTCAGTCCAGCCAACCTGGGGGGAAGCAGTTGCTATTGAGCATTTAAAAAAATGTAGCTGGTGTGGCAGGATAATTTTTTCATTTTATTTCATTTAAAGTAATTTACATGTAAATAGTCCAAGCTAGTGGCTACTGGATAGGACAGTGCCGCTCTACAGCATCATAGACTTCGGTTTGGTAGGACTTAATCCTGAGTGTAGTTCCCCATCTGCCTCCGTGGCTCTGTGTTAAGGCAGGCGCCGTTGAAACCTGTTTGCTCTTGATTCACTACTGTGTATCATCGCACCTCGCACATAGTAGGTGCTCAGCAAAAATATTGAGTGATGAGAAGTGAGAAAACAGGAGACACAAGTAACATACCTGTTCCTCACTGTGTGGACATGAGGAGAGTTCCGCATTTCTCAGATAGTAAACTCTTTGTTTCTGAATTCCCTGCCCTTTTAAAAAGCAGCTCAAAGACAAAAGAGGGCTGTGCTTGTAAGCGACAGTGTCGGCGACTTGGAGGGGAGGCACAGAGATGTCAAGGCAAGGTAATCGCGAAGATACCGGGAGCTAAGGCTCGAGTGTTGGCTTGGGATGGGGCGAAGAGTCCAGTCCCCTCTGTGTATCTTAGGAACGCAGGGGCGTCAGAGTCACAGTGGCGTCTGTTCTGAACTTCTAGCACTTCTTTATTCTTGGAGCCTATTTATTTCTAACATGCAAGCCTATTTTATTAGGTTGTTCTAAGAACTGTAAGATAGTATTCACACTGTTTACCATATAGTAAATAAGTACTTAATGGCCTCTGGCTGTTGTTATTTTTATTTACTTCTCCCAATGGTTACCCCATAACCCATATTTTCAAAGGTTCTTAAGGGATGGCTGTGTTTCCTGTCATGTAGAATCCTTTCTGAGCTGGACACATTTTTTTCACACAGCCGTATTCACATGGAGCCCCAGAGTTGCCTGAGTACTACCATACAGAATTACAGTGTATGTCGCAAGCTGGAAATATTAGTGCTGATGCTTACATTTTTTGCTCAACTCTTCAATTTCTATCTTTGTGTGTGTTTTCCATTTTTAAAGTAAAACCCACAATGGTGAGAGTTAAAACATTTAATGAGGTCAGTTCCTTGAGAAGTTTAGATTGCATTCAAAAGCCACTGCTATTTTAAAATAAGAGATATTACAGAGGACATAAAAACACCTCATGGTTGTTAATTCTCACCCATACATGATGAAACTTTATCCAAACCAGCCATTCTTTCTTTACCCTTTAGCTTCTTCTATATCAATCGTGCAGTTGTATTATCCATTCTCTAGAAATGATGTTTGTGGATGTTTCAATGAAGAGGGAGATGTCACTCATTACAATGGTCCCGACATCATGTTGACTCCATTCTTGATCAGGAGCCGTTTCGTTACTGTCCTAGGAAAGACGCTCCCTGTCTGAGCCTGACACTGTAGGCCCACGCTTCCCTCAGCTTCTCCCTGTCCTGATCGCCTGGATCCCATCCCGAGGCCCGTGATTGTTTATCTGCCTGTGTATAGAAGGTAATTGCTTTTGGCACTTCATTTGCACTGTTGTCAGATCTGATCACGTTACAGCCGTGACTCCTCTCTGGTTTGTAACACTGGGAAAACGTGGAGCTGTCCCTGCTGCACCAGCTGGCTGCTTCAAGGTGGCCCATTCTGACGTCCTAGGAAAAACACACTTGGTGATACATTTCTCTGCCCTCGTTTCTATCCCAGACGCACACGTCCGGACCGTATGCCTCCAGGACCTCTCCCAACTGCAGGTGTATCGGGAATGGACACTCGGCCTGGACAGTGGCCTTTCTGCATTCAAAACACATCCACAGGCCAGCAGCCATCTGAAACAGGGCTTAATGGTTCCTTTGGACAGAAAACTGTTGGACAGGCTTTAGTGCGTAAAAGCTTATTGCTGTGCATGCCTCGTGCCATCCGCAGAAATTCAGAAACCAGAGGCGCGCCCTACGGGCCTCAGGGAGACGCACCCCCAGCCCCCGCCGTGCACCATTGACTAGGGGACAAGACGTAGGCTGCAGAGCCAGAGCTAGGAATTGGTTCCTGGCCACAAAAGCGTGGGTGAGGTTTTGAGCCCTGTCTGACTTAGTTTCCCCATTTTTAAATAGAAGTGCGAGTGGTACTTAACCTGTACATAGTGCTATTAAAAGGATTCCGTGGCTGCTTCTGTTGGAAGGGCGTGGACAAGTGCCCGGCCTGTAATAAGCGCTCAGTCAGCATTTCCGCCAGGGCCCCTCGGCCTCAGTCTCCTCCTGCCACCGCTCCAGCCCCCAGCAACAACGAGGTGGCAGGGCTCACGAGCCCGTGGGCAGGCCCGGAGGGTGCCACGTGGGCTCCACCCAGGGCGCACCCACCCAGCTGGGGCCCGGCCCCACAGATGGCAGGGCGGCCTTTGCCCCCGGACGCCCTCCCAGCACGCTGGTCGCAGAGGCCAACACCTGCGAGCAGACGCTCCTATGCCATTTAAGCCTGAGGCTCAGGAGCCACACAGTGTCTGCTGAAAGGTATTCCCTTGATCCGAGCAAGCCCCAGGGTGAGCCCAAGTCTGTAGGAAGAAGAAATATTCAATTTTTTTTTAATGTGAAGTGTAGCAAGCCCATGTTGCAAGAGGGGAGTGCCCAGAGAGATGAGTTGCGTTATTGCAGCCACCGTCGTAAACAGCTGTCCTCATGACTGTGTGGGTGGTTGAAATCCAGAGATCCCCATGGGCCTGGCCGCAGGGTCCCCCTGGATAGTGCGCCCATGCTGCCGCCTTCTTCCTCCCTTGCCCACTGCATCCTGGCCTTGGCCATCGTCTCTGAAATCCTTCATGCTTCCCAGCAACCAGTGCAGCGGGAGCCACAGCCTTGCTCCCCCTCCGTGTGACTGGCGGTCAGGGTCAGAGGTGACTTGCCCCACCTAGGACCGCTCTTCGTATCAGCAGGGCTTGAACCCAGATCTGCTCATTGCCTATCTCAGCTTCTCTTCAACATAATATAGTTCTCCCTTCTGCACACTCTTGTTTGCCCTCTGAGAAAGATCATGCCGAGTTCAGTTTTAATAACAGAGTGCAATAAAGTGAAAAGGATCAGAAAACAGGGCCAAGCCCTGTGCTTTACCCAGAGATCGGCGTGGTGCAGAGTCAGTGAATGTTGGTTCAGCCACATGCACACCTGGATTCGGGGAATCAGGGCCCCACTCGTGCCAGCCGCCTTCTTGCATGTTCCCGTTGGTGTCACCCCTCGAGTCTGTGCTGTTTGGGGATTAAGGTCTCTGTGAATTGTATATGGTTTCGTAATGGCGCTCTGATTCTGCCGTCTCAGTTTCCTGTCAGGAGCAAGGGACCCATTTCAGATAATAACATTAGCATATACATGGAACTTCTGATCCTCAGACTTCTCTCAAAGCATTAGCAAATGAACTTTCCAAGAACTCTCAGGAAGCACACAGGTGTTGTTACAGTTGGAGGGAGTGAACATGACTATGTAGGTGACCTACAGATGCCACCCAATGAAGCAATACCAGCGAGAGCCAGGGTCCTCCCCTTGCTGTTTGTGGTTCACCAGCACATTCACTACAGGGCTCTCAGGTGTCCCCGGGTAATTATGATGAGACTTTGTCTCACCAGTACTTTTTGGAGATATTTATTATAGATTCAGCACTCTTCACACTTCTAATTGAAAGGAGTAGGGAGTAGATAAAGAAATGGCTTCTTATCTTAAACACCATTAGCCACCCAGTACTGACTCAGGAAAATATCATTTGAATCTACAACATCTTGCTGTGCTGAAAAGCTACAAAGTGCTCAAGGACTGGTAGAGACATGTCCAAAAAAAAAAAAAAAAGGAACTGACTTTCCATACAGATTTCAGGATAAGCTTACAAATTTCTGTAAAACATTTTCTGGGATTTTGATAGTGATTACATTAAATACATAGATGAATTTAGGGAGAGTTGCCATCCTAACAATACTGGGCTTTCCAATCTATGAACGTGGAATGCCTTTTGTCTTATGTACATGGCCAGCAGGTACACAAAAAGATGTTCAGCGTCACCGGTCCTCAGAGAAATGCAAGTCAAAAACCACAGTGAACTGTCACACCTGTCGGAATGGCTATGATCAAGGAGAAATACTAAGTGTTGGTGAGGATGTGGAGGGGACGGAACCCTTGTGTATGTCGGTGGGAATTGGTGTGACCACTCCGAAAGCAGTATAGAGGTTCCCCAGAACTCAAAAATATAACTAGCATATGATCCAGCACCTCCACTTCTGGGTATTTATCTGAAGGAAACAAAAACACTAACTTGAAAAGATACATGCAGCCCTGTGTTCGTTGGAGCATTATTTATTGAATACAATAGCCAAGACAAGGAAGCACACCAGGTGTCCCTCAGTGGATGAATGGATAAAGAAATTGTGAGATGCATTGAAGTAAGCTTGTCTGCCTTCAGGATAGAGAGGTAACCTACGTGTCCAGAGAATAGAGTCAATGTTGAAAAACGGGCGGAAAACAATTTTTAGGGGGCAAATAAAGGGATAATTAAGTCCCTGCATCCCATGAATTGTCAAAGGTGAATGTTGAATCCAGAGACTTGATGAAAGGGGAGGGGGTAGCACGAAGAATCAGTCATTTCAGTTTATTTGGTGGAAATAATTCCAAGTGCAGAATGAGAAAGATCTGCAGTAATTTAAAGATGGTGTTTCTGATAAGACAGATACTGGCAAGAAGAAAGAGCATAAAGTTCTGTGCTCTTAAATGGAACTGAGAAGTGAAGAGAAAGAGTCCACGTTTCCCCTCCTCCATCCTTGCTCCATTTGTCAGAAGAGTAGTGAATCCATTAATCTGTGAGGAATCCAGGTCCCTGTTAATAAGTGGAGAGAACAATAGCTTTCATAGTTTTAGGGTAAAGGGTATTTATAAATAACCAAGAGAACTTTTTAGAATCACAAAAGAAAGTTAACAGCTATATGTTTAGTCTCTTGGATATCATTAAAATTTGAATTTTTCAAAATAAATTTAGTACTGACCTTGACCCACATGAATATAATCAATTAACTCGGTTTCCTGTATAACTTGTCACTTCCTCATTATGACTCCTTTACATGGGAATCTCACCCAGTCATGGACTCACATTACTGCTATAATTTCCATCAAAGCTTTCCCATGTCAACTTAGAAAACCCTTCCCCCCTAGCCAAGCCAGCAAAGACCACAGAAATCTTTGGTTGCCAGATGTTACTCTCTCTTAGTCTCCCACACATAGGTTTATGGATTGACTATAATGGGAAGCAAAAATAGTCATCTATCAGATAAGCATGATATTTTCATACTATATCTTCAAATAATTTATTTGTATTTTATACATACCAATTTTTGCATGCTGTGTCTTATGCAAATATGCTAATATGTGCTCCATATCCACAATGAAAAATAATTTGCACAGTAAAAGAAATGGCTTGTCCATTGGCACTGAAAATGGATTCCTACCATCTACCACTAGTCTTCATCCATTTAATAATATAATTCAGGAACTATCTAGGACTGTGTCACCTGCATAGGTGAGTAAATATCCCTCTCTTTGAGCAATTTGTGAAAGGTATGCTTTCTTAAGTACAGATGGCAGAAGAGCTTATTGACAATACATATAATTTTATATTTTTTTCTTTCTTTTTGTGCCCATGGTCCATTCTTACTACTTGCAATAGGACTGAACAGAGTTAAGCGATATGGTTAGAATAATTCCCGGTTCAAACACATACTTTATCTCCACCCTTCAGAGGATTGTGTTACAGGATGATCTCAGGTCCATTTCTGGTTAATTGTGTACAACCCCGAAGTCAAACTCAAGCAATGATACGCCTCATATTTCATCCAGTCCAGCCCCCTGCCTGAAATGTTGTCCCCTGCTTCTTCTGCTCCCTCATTATATGACCCCTGGCTCTGTGTTTTAGGATTACATATTTGCATCTTACCTGGTCCGTCTCTTTGATTAAGTGATCCATTCTGATTCTCTTTCTGATTTACTGACCTTAGCTTTCTACTTGACTCTTGACTTTGTAAGGTCCCTTGAAGATTTGCCCTTGTTTTACATAAAACTTGGCCCTAGCCTTGACTCTGGAGCATCTGGCAGACTGGCCACCACCCCGCCCTGGCTGTCAGTCAAGGGGAATTCAGGAAACCATTGAGAATCAAGGTGATCGAAATACTGAAGTTTGAGGAGACTCTGTCTAGAATAGATGTTTTACGCACCAATATACTGGTCCACGGCACTTTAGATGGGGGTCTTTTAACATAATTTATGTTCTAAATTCCTTTTCATCCATGGTTGATGAAAATATCATTTATGATTCAAGTTATCCTTTATAATCACTTAAGAGAAACAGTGTATGTTAAAAGCTAATGAACTGGTTGGCCAAGGACAAGGTGAAGCAGGAGGATAATACCGAATTTTTACGGCATAGGGACTGTGAGTCAGAAAATGTTTTACATGCCTGTACATGTACATGTCCATACATAGGGCATATAGCAACCTGCGATGTAAGTATAAATGTCACCCCCATTTTCCAGCTCCAAAATGGAGTCGTGGAGATGTGGAAATAACAACAACATTTATTGAGCATTCATTACGCGGCGGGCACCGTGATAACTTGCCGCGTATGAATTACTCTGCGTGTCAGAGGGCGCTAAGTAGTGAGGCGCTGTCGTGTGGTCTCTTCTGCAGACAGCAGGAAACCGAGCTAAGTGATGTTAATTGTCTGATGTTAATTGTCCAATAGTCAACAAGCAGTGGAGGCCGGGACCTCCTCTGATAACAGCATAGATGTCTTGCGCTTAACCATTTGGCTGTACTGCTGGAAGAGAGAACTTGACTTAGTATTTAATGAGAGTCCCAATGTAGGTCAAACTCTGAGGAAAAGAAGCTGCATATAGTGTGTGATACACAAATCACAAACAAATCACCCTTGGGTTTAAAAAGACATATTCATATATATTTACTTACATTCATTTTTTTTTTTGTATTTACCTACCATTAGAGTCTTTGCATAATTTCCAGACAGTCCTGTCCCCTCTACTTGTGGAGGACACACTTACATGACACCGCGTGTGGCGAACCCTTGGATGAGGTCTGTGCCAGCTGCGAATGAGACCCTGAGATAACGAAACACAGGACCCGTGGCCCTGGGAAGGACACATGTCAATGCCTGGAAGAGAGACAGGGACAAGTGGACAGCCTGTGGGTTTTCAGGGGTCCCAACAGAAAGGAAAGTTTCTAGCACAAAGCACAGGCCCCCCTCCTATGCCCAGCCCACTGCTAGGCGACCGGGGCCCATCTAAGTACTTAGCCTATCTCCTTCTCTGCAGGCCATGTGGATTCAGTTTTCCTCATACGAGTTTGCTGAGAGCGAAGGCAGAAATCCCAAAGGACTCTTTCTCAAACATAAGGAGATTTATTACTTCTAACTGAAAAGGCATTTGTTATCGGCGGAATTGTGCGTGTGGCGGCTGGCGGGGCGCGGTCCTGGCTATGGGCTGGAAGGCTGCTGAGCAGCTCCAAGCAGCCGTTCGACCTCTCACAGGTTTGCCGCTCTTGTAGACCCAGCATCTGACCTCCCGTGTCCAGGCTGGAAAGGAAAGACTGGAGGTCAGGGCTCCGATGGCAAGGTGACGTATGCATCTTTAGGCCCTGACCCTGGCAACCCCAGCCGGTTGCCCGATGGTCCTGCAGGGCTGAAAGGCAGACTCTGTTTCCATTGCTGAGTCCCATGTGGACATTTGTTCCTCCAGTCCCTGGGGAAGGATGGGGGGAGGGCGACTCTTGGCCGCATTTCAGGTAGCAGGGGAAGCCTGGGATGAAGTGCCCCTGTTACGGACTGAGCTGTGTTCTCCCCAAATCCACACAGTGAAGCCCTAACCCCCAATGGGACAGTAGTGGAGATAGCGCTTTTAAGAGGTAGTTATGGTTGAATGAGGACATAAGAATGGGGTCCTAATCTAATAGGATTGGTAGCCTTACAAGAAGAGGAAGAGGGAGAAATTTCTCTCCATATGCAAACACCAAGGAAAGGCCGTGGGGGGACACAGCACAGAGGTGGCGATCTGTCAGCTAGAATGAGGGCCCTGACCAGCAACCGGGCTGGACTGTATTGGCACTTGGATGAAATTCAAAGCCATGAATTGAATGAGTTGCAAGGATGACTGATACACAAAATATGGTACACTGTACACATACAAGAGCCTGTAACTCAGCCTTTAAAAGAAGGAAATCCTGCATTTAGCAACACCATGAATGAACCTGAAAGACATTGTGTTAAATGGAATAAGTCATAAATTGAAGGAAAAATAAAAACATGAAATGCCACTTGTAACAGAAATCTGAAACAGTCAAAGTCATGGGAGCAGAGAGGAGAATGGCATTTGTCAGAGGCCGGAGGGAAGAGAAAACAGGGAGGCCGTAGTCAAAGGTGTAAGGTGAGGACTTAGGCCAAAGGAGTGAGTCCTGGAGGTCTGCTGGGCAGGACTGTGTCCGTAGGAAGCAGTGCTGCATTATCGTCTTTACAGTTTGCGGAAATGGTAGATCTAACGTTGTGATTTTATCACACACATAAAATCATGATAGTAAGCATGATAATAAGAGGGCAGGAGGAAACTTTTAAAGGGGACATGCACGTTTGTGGCATAGATTGTAGCAGTGGGTTCACAGGTGTATACTTATCTCCAAACTCAGTGAACTGTGTGTATTCAGCATTTCCCTCAGAATAGTCCATGTGTCTACACTGGCCGCTAGTGATCAGTTACTTTAAGGATGGTTTAACATCCTGGAATTAATGGAGAAAATGCAAAATAAAAACAATAAAATACAGGGCTGCTGCTACTAACATCACATCTTTAGGACACAGCTGTCCTAGCCAAAAAATTTTTAAAGTAATGAAAATTTCTCTGGCCTAACAAAACAAATTTTTATGTAATGAAATTTTTTCCTTTGCTTACAATTTCTTCCTCAGAAAGTGTTTTGTCCCACTTTTTATTCCCTTTATGTATACCTTTATAATTTCTCATTTATAAATATGTGATTGATTAAAAGTTTCTACCTCCTATAAGACTTAAGAAATAAATGTAATTCTATGATGTTCTATGTTAATGTCAGTTGCTATACTGGAGAATTAGTTCATCTGTCTTTTGGAAGAAAATGACATTTCTGGGAATACACTGGATATCCCAGACAGATTTTGTGTTCTCATCATGACCCTGTTTATCTTACTCTGATTATTTGGAAAGACCATGAATTCTCTTAATTTATAATGCCGAATTTCCTTGGGTGCTCCCCAAGGTCTCATTTTTGCCAAATAATTCCTTCAGCTGCATATCACTGAGCAAGAGAGACACTGTGGGTAGTGGAAAGATCCACACGGCAAGGCTGGCTGCCTCCCTCGTTTGAGAAAGTCATATTGGGCCCTCCTGCTCTGGTATGTCCTCTGCTAATCCAGTTATAAAAGCATGGCCCAGTGAGATCCTCTAAGAAAATCATCTAGAACCTGGAAAGAAGGAACAAATGCTTGACTTACAGAGTAAACCCTCTATGTATACTAACATTGTAAGATACAGGAAACGAAAACATTTTTCAGTGCTGAATTTCCTTGAGACTTTGGCTCTGTGTGGTAATCACTGTTTTCCCCCTTGATCTCGGGCAGCTTCATTATAAACCCAAAGGCCCGGCTTGAGATTTTCCCCAAGGCTTACATTTTCCGACCTAAAGGAAAATGGCAACCTGTGATATCTCCTTAGAGTCAAAGCCTTATAGAAAAACAGTGTGCTTTCTTTTCTTTTTCCTTTTTTTCCCTCAAAGTCCGAAAAGTCGGCTGTCTTTAAAACTGTCAAAGAATACTTTTTAAGAAATGGTATAATCATGCCATTTATACAAATAGGAAACAACCATGTGAAAGATAGGTGTGTTATAATTACTTTAAAGGAGATTTCAAAAAGGAGAAGCATATGTAGGGAATTGGGAATTCTAAAATGAATTTACAGATTGATGCAAAATGGGTCTGTCCACAGGGCAGTCACTGGTTACATTGCATTAGACACAGTTGATTTTCAAGAAATATTTGCATTCTCACCTGCGCGCTGCAGTTTACAGCGCGGTAACACGGGCCAAGGTGACGAAAGGCTGAGATAACTTGGATGAGTGAGCTAGACAGCACACTTTTTTTTTTGGCTCATTTCAGAGTCTGACATTTTTTTCCTTACTAAACTATCCATCTCTAATACCCCACGAAAAAAATAATACGATTCCCTCTAAAAGGTGTTGTGTTTTTGTGTGTGTTTGGTTTTTTTTTAAATAAAAACTGCACTGCTCTTTCACAAGAAGCAATAGATATTGTGGCAGAGTTGTAGCTCTGGGATGTTGAGATTTGGGAATATACTTATATAATAAGATGTACATATCTTAATTCCTTTGCAAATGAGTTAACGGAAGGTCCTTCTGTTTAAAAAAATGTACATTTGCAATCATCTCAGTTGTTACAAACCAATCATTTAGGTTGTCCTTATTTGGAAGAGGGGACTGCTGATTTAAGACCTTCTGAATCCAGTCATACTTGGAAAAGATTAGGTGAAGAGAAAAAATACAAAGTGAAGTAGTATTTACTAAGCCCCAAGCTTCAGCTAGGTGCTCAAACATCACCTAAATTTAAGCCTCAGACAATGTCGTAAAGGCTGAGAAACATTAAGTAATTTACCCAAAGTGAAAGTGGAGTTCAGTGTTCACAGTTCTCCGCCCCCAAACCCACGTGCCTGCCTGCGCCTCGCAGGCCTGCCAGGTGGACTGGGAGGGAGCGTGCGTGCGTGGACAGCGCGGCACAGACCGTCTTCGCCGGCAAGTAGCTATTATAGTCAGTCTTCAGTGTGAAGGCGTCTTTCTGGGCTTGCGTTCTGGGTTCTGTAAACGTCATTCCCCGCGCCCCTTCATTAGCACCAGGTAGATGGAGGCCAGTGAAATTCTAATTGTTGGCCAGTTTCCTGTATTTAAAAGCACTGATCAGAATTCACTCATCTTTGGATAAAAATCTCTGATTGTCATTTGTCCTTGAAAGCTCTCTCACCCTTGGTGGCTTAAGGCCAACCTGATTGCTGCACTTGGAAGGGCTGCTTTTTGCTTATAGAGGAGGCAGCTTCCAGACAGCAATAAACATCTGTGGGGCGTGTGTTAATTGGTCTTGATGCTCATCGTTTTCTGCCTCATTACCAAGCCAATGCCAGGTAGACAGACGTCAGGGAACAGACAGCAGTGGAAACGGCCCTGCCTGCAGGATGATAAAGAGCTTCGGCCTTGGCTGCGTGCATCCCTACTCAGTCTCATTGACAGATTAAAGATCCCCATACACGTTTCAGCCGTGAGGTTAATATATGTATGGGCATTACTTCACTGACTGTGTTTATCTCCGATCTGCTTAAGAGATGGAAGATGATTTACTGCTTCGAAGACGTTTACTTAAAAACCTCTTCCCGGAGCCAGCGAGAGCCACTCCATGGCGCAGCACCAGCCAGATTCTAGATGCTGGCCTGTCTGGCTGCTCCCCCCAGTGTACAGATCTTCCTTTGCTTGTTTGGATTATCCGCTTATGAGGACCCATGGCCCCTCCTTCCCTTTCACTAATTGCATGCGTGACCTGGGACAACTTACCTGATCTTCCTGGACTTCAGTGTCTCAGTCCTAAAACACGGGGATGGATCATAGATTTGCTCTGGTGAGGATTGGTGAGAAGGAGGATTAGGCATAGTTATAGACAGTAACTAGTGCCTGGTCAGTGCCAGGAAACACGTGGGTGTGGCCGTGATGATTGACAGTCACCCTGTGATGGCAAGAGTGGAATCCTCTCCGGCAGGGGCATGTGGAACCTCTGGTCCTTTCTGCCCGGGGGCAGCAGTAGCTGTCTTTCGGCTCCTTCTATCTTCTTGCCCACGGCTGCCTCGAAGACGGTACATGTGATTCTCTGTTAATTCTCCTGAGAAGGGCCCTCCCAGCATGACGTGGGTCCTGTGAACAGATAGGACACTTGAATCAGAGGCTTATTTTGTTTGGAATTTTCAAGCATAGTTGGTCATTAGGTCCCAACTGAAAACACCCGACATGAACCGCGGTCTCTCCAAGCCACACACAGGTCTCTGCCGGGCTGCCAAGGGAGAAGCTGGCCTGGAAAGGCCATCTAGAGTCCCCGGAGGCTCTCTGGGAACACTGGCCTGTGTCACTCAGCCTCTGCGGTTAGCTCGGAGGGCACCAGGACCATGCTCCTGTTGTACATCGTGTCACTGTGAGCTGGTCCAGGATGTGGGGCACAGTGAGTGCTCCTCAGAGGGAAGTGCAGTCCGAAATGGCAGCGTGGCCCTTTCTGGAAGCATCTGAATTACTACTACTCTAAGGTAATAATTTTTGCGTTTCAAATTTTCAAGTCTCAAACTATTAATATATATTAATATCCCGTTTAATCAGTTTTGAGAAGTCAGCCAAAACAGTGCTCACCGGTCGTTTTCAGAAGGTCAGTGAGCAAGTCCAAACTACAGCAGCTACGCTCACAATTTCTATTTTTCTAAGTTGAAAACTGATCTCTGTATATTCGAGATGATTAGGAATAATTTTGTACATCCAGCAACCCACTGCCAACCTCAGCTTTTTATTTCTTAAGCTCATTATTTGCTAATGATTTTCTTGGCCACAAAACTCATAAAATTCCCTTAAGTTACTTTTTTTTTCTTTCTTTTTTTTTTGTGTGTGTGTGTAAAACTCAGGACATTTGCTCCATTTGTTCAGCATCTGTGCTGGACAACATCTGGAGCCTGAGGAAATTCCCGAGCTCAGGGTATGATGCCGAAATGCAATTACTTTTTCATGCACTTCAGAGGAGATTCAAGAGCATCTTTCTGACCAAACAGGCCCTTTTGTTCTCTTCCAGCAAGTGTTTCTCATTAAAAATGTCATCTCCCTAATAAACTGCTTTATTGCCCCTGCATCTGGGCCTATTGTTTTCATGGTCTTGAGCACACTCTGATTCTCACAGGGAGCAGAAAGCAAGAGAAATATGGGACTTTCCTCCCTTTCTGTCTGCATAAAATGCCTTTTTTCCCCCCTTTGTATTCAAGTAAGAACTTGTCTTTTATGGGAGCCTTCTAGGCTCCCAAGATTCACTGTTTCTGGTAAATTGTCCTCAAACATCCTGTCAGTTTAACTTTGCCTCTCTAGATACTGGCTAGTGGCAGCTTGCTTCCCGCGATTCCTGCTCAGGCTGAGAGGTGGCATTTGGGGGGTTATGTCCTTGTGATTTATTTTTTGCAAGAAAATGTTTGACATAGCCTGTCTTTAGTCTCTGCTATAAAATATATATACCAATTATAGGGAAGGCAAGAATGAAAAGTGAACTGAGGATAAGAATGGAAGATGGGAGAACTCTGTGTGTATATGTGTGTATGAGAGAGAGAGAGAGAGAGAGAGAGAGAGAGAGAGAGAGAGAGAGAAGCGCCCGCGCACGTGCATGTGGAACACAGCTCAAGGATTTTTTTAGGAGCCACACACAAGTTTAGAATTATCTTAGGAACAGTAAGCCAAGCTAGGTCCCAAGCATTGAGGTGTGAAAAAGTATCTGGATTTTGTATCTCTGGTCAGAACCAATGTTGAATATGAAGGGGTCAACTTTTACCAATTTCCTTTCCCCACATCCCTACCCCCCTCCTCTTTACTCAACTCCAAAACTAACATTTATCCATCAGGTCAGCTAGGGCTTTGTACCCCAACTTATTTTCCCCACTTATTCAATCAACTTTCTACACACAACCTAGGAAAAAAAAAAGAAAGAATGATGTAACTTGAGAGAAGAGAGATTTCTGGCACACAAATTGCTTTGCACTGGGAATTATTTTGGACGCTGTAGGGCCCCTCTGACTTGTTCAAAACCTGAGGGATGGATACAGGAGGCGAGTGGACAGAATTGGCAGGTCTGTCACAAGCTGGACGCCTGGGCTGATTGTGCGTGCAAGTGTCCAGAAGTTTCTTTACCGAACACAAATGCAGGTCATCATTAGCATCTGCCCTTCATACCTCTTATATCAGAGGCTCAGTCCCTGAGGCTGGGGTCCATGAGTGGTGTGGACAGCTGACTCCGCCTGGTGCCTCAGCTCGGGGCTCTGAGTCTCTGACGGAAGAGATCCGAGGCTGGCTGCCTCCTTCCGTGTGTGGCAGCCATCGGTGAGGCGCCGCCCGGACCTGCGGAGGCGCATGCGTTCAATCCAGCCACCATCCACCGACGGACCTACACAGCCGTGCCAACCTCTGAAGGTCCCTTCCAAGTCCCATGTCTATCCCGGGGGTCTTTACAGTCTACACATGGGACAACTTTTTAAATACTTGCACGCGTTGTAATAATTACACATCCAAGTCACAAAGACAACAGAAGCAAAGAGTTTCAACTTAACTTGGAAATCAAAGGGAGGCATTGCAGTGGAGTTAGGGCCTCAGACGGACTGCAGGGCACGGAGAGGTGGGGACAATGACGCGTGTGCGGCGCTTTGACCTTCCTGTGTATAAACATCCACAGTATTCGCACTCGTATCATAGTGTTCTGGTCACTTCATTAAGGATTTGAGACAGTGGGCAGGGCAGTGAACAGAAATCCCCATGTCCTGGCCAACCGTCTACGTGAGCAGGGACCCACGCTGGAAGTCATGCCGTTTCTCCCAGATAGTCTTAAATGTGTCATCAAAATTTCTTGGGGGCGGGGGGGGGGCGCGGGGAACCTGTAAGTTTTTCATTTGACCAATTGCGTTTTTTTTTCTAGTTACTTACTTACTCCCGAAGTGTGCATCTTGAGGGCCGTTGGATTTGTCCATCAGAGGATATTTAGACATGTTTTAGGGAGAACAAAAGGAAATTGCTGATATGCACCCTTTTCTGACCTACAAAAACAATTTCATATAATTCAGCCTACATGTTGTCCAGAATTTTCTGAACAAGGGCAAATAGCGATAGTAATAATGAGAATCTTGTGCCAAGTATTAGAGAGAATTCATAGGTCCCAGTGTTAGGCCTGATGATAAGACTTGATTTTAGGTAAATATTTGTCCAGTCGAGGAAGTGTCTCACTGTCCTTCTGACCCAACAGTAAAGGTCTATATAGAGACCTGCATGTGGCTTCACTTCCTCTCTTAACCAGTCAAAGAAAAGACACGTGGAGAAAAAATAATATTCTTTAAAAAAACAGCAAGGTTAAAATACGACACTTGTAGCTCTGTGGTTTACCGAGTACTTCATGTGCATTATTACCATTTCATCTCGCTGTTACAACTGCCCTGTTAAGTAGGCCTTATTAGTCTCATCGGAAAGACAAGAAAGCTGGGGCCCAGACCGGGGAATTGCTGTCCTAGGTTGCCTATCTCGAAAGAGGCAGTGGTAGGATTTGAACGTTCACTCTTTATCCAAGCCCACAACTCATGATTTTCCTGAGTGGAGTTTGTCTCCTACTCATCACGAGCCTACACTCACGAGTCGGTTCATGCACTGCCGGTGGAAACAGCCCAGCAGGAGGGATCAGAGGGTCCTGCTGCTCTTCAGAACAGCATTTAAAAATAGACCTTGGGTAGAGCAGTCATTTTATCAGAGACTTATGCTTTTGTCCAAAGAAAATTTTGAGGCTCAGTTAAACCAAGTTGAATAGTTTTATTTCTTTTAGTACGGGAATTGTCAGAGATTGCAGCAAGCTAACATGCATTTGAATCTTTGAAAAGTCACCATGGAATATTTTTTAAAAAGTTTATTTAACACCAACAACCAGCAGATAGCTTTTTGGGAAGCAAGTCCTAAGACCAGTGTCCCGCAGAGCACTCCTTGGAAACACTGACGAAGGAAAGCCGTCTCCGACTCCAGATAGGTCTGCCACGTCTGTCCTTCCCAGCACAGCTTTGCTGCAGTGGGGAGAGCGAGCGTGACACTCAGTCAGATTTGGGTTAAAATCTCATCTCCAGCACTCACCAGCCGTGTTCACTTGGACACATTCTTTCATAGCACCAGGACTCAGCGACTTCATCTACCAATAAAAGGGGGATAAAAAACTTCAAACGTATCAAATTGTTGAGGACTGAGCAAAATGGAAAGGATTGAGCACGCTTTCGCAGAGCGCTTGGGAGACAGTTGGCATTGGGTCAAAGACAGTCCCTCTGCTTTCTCCCGCAGCTCGGGCTGAGCCTTGCTTCCCATCCCCGGACTAGTGGACGCAGCTTCTAAAGGTAGCACTTGTCCGTGGCCCTCGTTCAAGGGACCGCTGTCTCATGACCGTGATCTGCAGAGCGCAGGGCACAGTGATTTTGCACTACGTGGCCATGCCCAGGTTTGTTAGGTCGCCGTGCCCTCCTGCCTGGCGTCCCCTGTGCTGCCGTCTGCCTGTATGGGAAGTCTCACTCCGCAGCATCTGACCTCTTCTCGATGTCCCTTTGCCTCTTTCCTGATCACGTAAGATAACCCTTCACTCCCAAACCTGGACTCTAATGAAGCCAGAGGGTGAAATAAGCCTTATTTCATCACTCAGCATTTTGGGAGACCTGGTTTCACAGGGTGCAGTTAGGAGACCATCGCCGTTTTCCTGTGGGGGTATCAGATGGGCCCCCGAGGAGCGGCCTTCCCCGCCGCCTGCTGCTCCCTGAGAGCCAGTGGCCAGGGACGCTCGGGGCTCTGGTTTTAGGACTGTAGCTTCATAAGCAAGGTTGTCATACAAGAGGCCTATTTTCTTAAAACGTTTTTCCCCAGTAAGGTTATGTGCATATGTTATCAAAATGTGAAAATTAATGGACCTTTTCTATAATCAAGTTCTTTTTTTCTTTATTCACAGGAGAAGGGCTTGAGAGGTAGAGAAGGGAGGGAGGACAGGAAAGTGTGGGAGGCACTCACGCACCCTAAATGCCTCCTGGTCCGGGGCCACAGAAAATAGCAACTGCCAGGCAACGCTGCTCTTCCTTCTTTAACAACAACAATCACTGAGCATCTTCATAAAGAATGCCAAGGCCGATGTATTTGAGTCCCATCGGACTCGGGGGCTAAACTGTAGGTGAATCAGCCATTATTGGTCCAGGTGGAACAGAAGCGTCTGATCTGTTGATCTTACTTAACCCCAGGTGTACAGGTCCTGCCGTTACCTGAGAGTAACGGGGCTCAGTGCAGCTGTTGAAGCAGGCGATGGACGGGGGCCTTCCCACGGTAGGGACGCGGGAAGAGACCAGGGAAAGAAACGAGCCCACCCCGAGAGCACACAACCATTCTGTGGGCCTGGGCAGAGCGTGGTGTCAGTGAGAAGGTCTGATTTCGTTTAGTCCTCACCACAGCTCTGTGAATAAGCCTCATTAATTTACAGATGAGGAGAAGGAGGCTCAGAAAGGCCACGTAATTTTACCAGGGCCACACAGCAAGTGAGTGGCAGAGACAGGCTGCAAAGCTAGGCCTGTCTGCTTAGGCTTCAGGGCTGTGGGCACTGAACAGCTCCGCCTCCCACTCTGTGACTCTTGGCTGTCACAGGGTGTCCCCCTGCCTCCCTCCAGGCGCCTCTTGTTCAGACCTTTGAGTTCCATACTTTTTAACAATGAGAAATCACTTAGTTTTTTTAATGCATTTCCAAGGACCTGGGTGATACCTAGACGTTGTTTTTATAAGACCATAGGGGAGTTGTAAGACCTGGTCTTGCAGTCAGTGGCATGCCTGCTGTGAGTGACGTGACAGCGTATTTCCAAGGTGCCTTTCTCTCCCCCTCTCCGTCTCTCTCCCTCTCTCTCTCTCTCTCTCTCTCTCTCTCACTCTGAATCTCACATGCACATATGACTCGCTTGCCCTACAGTTCAGTGAAAGCCATTTACCTCTGTTCCCTGCTGGTGATTAGCATGACTACAAATGCATGTGAGACAGAAGGGCCAACTAATTCTCCTGGCCTACAATTCAACTTAATCATAATTTCTAAGATAGATCTCATCTCTCAATGTTAATGGGAACCAGCTGCCTCTTGTTAATAATGTATGCTTGCTGATGGGCGGAGGGGGGAGCAACAGAGTGACGTTTATGTTTTGTTTTGTTTTCCCTGAAATATTGGGGCTGTCTACCTAGAGACAATATAAAATTTCAAAATATACTTATGCTGAAAATTTACCATTATTCATATAAGACCACCTGCACAATTTACCTGTGAGGAGCTAACATAGAATGTGAAAGTTTTTTTTACTTATATATTTTGTTCATCATTAGTTTAATTCCCTCTCTCCAGAATAGGAGGTCAATGTTAATGTTAACATTATATGCTCTTTTCCCACTTAAAATGACACTGCTTCATTGTTAATTCAATACAAATTGTGGAACTAACAGATGAGAAAGTCTAAGAGTTGTTACTATGCAAATTACTTAATTGTAAATAAAACTCATTCATTTCAGTCTTATTATTCCTGTATCAAAACATTATCCATTGTAACCAAATTCATGTAATGAATAGGTCATTCATTGAAAAATTGGACATTTAAAAGGAGGCTTTTTAAACGATAATCAATAATTAGTTTTTAAATTAACCCTATTTATATGCAAAGCAATACCAAGTAAGGCCTATTCTAAAGTAGTTATCTCTTGGAAACTCGAGAATGCAGTGGCCATCTGAACAACGCTTTTCCCTGCCTTTTTTCATTGCCATATGCAGTTGTTCAGTTCTTTTCAAACTAAAGCTATGCACATGTCTTTGTCAGAACAGACATTCTTGATTAAGTCATATAAGATTTAGAAATAAAGCACATCAGCCAAATAGCCCAATTATTCAACAGTCTCAGCACTCCAGGACACCTCGCCCAAAATGCGGGGACAGGGGCCAAGGCATGAAAACAGTCTAAGTATCCAGTGACAAACACCTGGATAAAGAAAGTCTGTCTCTCTGTCTCTCTGTCTCTCTGTCTCTCTGTCTCTCTCTCACACACACACACACCCCCCACAGAAATGGTATTCAGTGTTAAAAAAGAGATCCTGCCATTTGCAACAACATGCATGAAGCTTTAGGGCATTATGCTGAGCGAGATAAGTCAGAGAGAGAAGGACAAGTACTGCAGGGTCCCACTTATGTGAGGAATCTAAAAAACGAACAAACTCACAGAAATGGGAGAAGATGGGTGGTTGCTAGGACCTGGGTGGGGGTGAGTGAAATGGGTCAAGGTAGCCTAAGGGTACAAACTTCCAGTTACAAGATGAACATGTTCTAGAAATCCAGTGCACACCATGGTGACTACAGTTAACAATACTGCTTTGTATTTTTGTATATTTGAAAGTTGCTAAGAGAGTACATATTAAAAAGTCTCAACACACAGTTGTAACTCTGTGGGGTTATGGATGTGTTAACCTTATTATGGTTATCATTTTCCAGTAATATACATATATCAAATCATCATGTTGTACACCGTAAGCATATTCAATGTTATATGCCAGTTATATCTCAGTAAAGCTGCAAAAAAGAAAAGACAGTGAGAGGAGATCCCACCATTTGACCTTGGGCAAGCTACCTGGCGTTCACTGTGACTCCGTCTCCTCATCTGTAAACTGGAGAACAGTAGTATCTCATCTAACTTGATTGTTGTTCAGGTTAGATGAGATGATTTGTGTAATGTCTTTAGCAGCTCTTGGCATACAATGAGAGATTGGTACACTTGGGCTATAATAATTATTCCTTTCTGGTAGCTGAACATGTTCTCTGAGTCATAGCTAAGAGTTGGAAAATTGTGACAGACAGGGGGAAGTGAGAATGTACAGCAACATGCTATATCTTGGCCATCACTAGAGGGCGCCAAAGATAACTGAGCAACCATCTTTCCCTAACTTCATTATGCATTATCAGTATTTGCCAAATACCAATAATGTATCTGCGGTAAATACGTTGTTACGTAAAGTTGCTAGTTGGCTCCAAAGATGTGTACAATGTAATTTCAGGTTTCAAGAAATGTATAATCTAATCAAAGAAACAAATAACATACATTAAAAACCCATTAAATGATAATGTATGACAATGATAAATAGCAAAGCAATAGCAAATTGAATGTCTCATGGATGGCTCAGACAATTTGTGCCAAAGATTGCCTGAAAAGGGAATGACGCGTGCCTTTGAGGTGAAGTAAACTGGGAATTCTTCATGTACTGCACAGGGTCCTTGAAGGGTGAGTGGGGTGTGAGCCCTGGAAGCGGCGTTCCAGAACATAGAACCAGGTGCTCCCAGAACAGAGGGTGTGAATGTCCTTCCGAAGCAGGGCTCCTGTTTACTCCTCTACGCCTAATTAATCTTCCCGAGTTCTGACTCTGACTCAGCCACTCCCCATGTCCAGAGCTGTAAATGACTCCCGCCCCCCACCCCCCAACTCCATTATACCCAGCACTGAGGCCTGGCATTGCAGCCTGGAGACTTTTATCTAGAAACAATACTGGAAAGATTTCCTGGGGCTTGACTGTAAGAGGGACTAACAGGTCAGGCATGGTCTGTATCTTAGGGACAGGGAGAACTGCTGAAGGTTTTTGAGCAGCGGAGTGGCCTGCCTTAGTATTGACATTAAAATTATATCACTGGCACAAGTCAAGTAATCCAAGGCTAAGAGTTTCTGTTAAATCCACTGCCTTAGATTATGGATTACTCTGACTTCAGTGACCACTCAAGATGTAAATTATCAGTAAAATACTAGTTTTTAAGCTTTTTAAAAATTAGATTAAAAACATGGAAATAAAAAAGTCACATCTTTTTTATCTGTCTTGTCTTTCATTTCCTTTTGTGGGCTAGGGGCTGGGGCTGGGGCTGGGTGCGAAGCTTGACCTGTAGTGGAAGTTACTTCTAGATTTATCCAATTTGGAGCATTCCAGTTACCAAAGGTGCAAGGTGTTGTGGGTTTCCAAAAACTGAGATCTGGAGAAATGAAATTTCATTTCATTTAAATGAAATTAAAAAGGACAGTTGCCCTCACTTCCTAGATTAGAGGATTTCTAAGATCCTGTAATGTATCACGTAACTTGGAGTATCTAATGTAACTGTAGTTTCATCAATTGTGAAGGAAAGTCATTTTTAAATCTTTTTATAATTTAAGTATGTTTTAATATATAGTATCCCACTGAATTCTCCATCTAGCCTTTCCTGTCTTCATGATACCCCCAGCAGGTATTATAAAGTAAATACAGTCCTCGAGGTATCGGGTACAAGCAAGAGATTTAAGAAGGACCAGCCACAGCCCCAGCTTGTGAACAACCAAAGAGACTAACCACAGGGATAAGATAAGAAAACAAATAACCATTACGGCCAAGAGGACTAAAAAAAAGGGGGGACATTCACCAGCAGGAGGCCTCTTGTCTCTTTTGGGCTGAAACAAAGACTGAAGAAATACTAAAGGTGGAATAGATAGTGAAGACATAGAGGTACAAGATGGGCAGGGCAGGTATCCAGGACAAGAAATAATGTGAGCAATTCTCTGAAGTAGAAAAAATATAGGCCAACCACATTTAGAGCACAGTGATGCTCCAGTTCAGCTAGACTGGAAAGGGCTGGCAGAGAAGAGGAAGGAGGGAACACGAGCCTCGCCGGCCCCTGAATGAGATAGCGTGTGCCGGTGGGCCCTGGCGGGTCGGCATGTTTGGGTGCGGCCCCGTGGGCAGTCACGAGTTGTTTCTGGCATTTGATGCGGGAGCAACACTGAGAGTCACGACCGAGAACAAGTTCATTGGTCATAAATAGCAAGTGCATGAGAAATGGGGAGAACATAGGGAGCAAGGAGAGAGCAGTTGTCTAGTGTTCAGAGACGCCTGGGAGGCCCAGATGTCATTTTGGGGAAACGGAAACGTGGGGACAGTGGAGAGCATGGGCAGTGACTGTAATGGGCTAATGACAGCCCAGGCCAGCAGGGCCGGGAAAACCGACTCAGTCGCGCTTACACCAGCAATGCCAGCATCGGAAGGGAGAACTGGAAATCGGGCTTTGGGGGTGCTGAGTTAGGGAATCGTGCACACTCATGGATCTCGTGCAAGGAGGGAAATGTAGGCCTGGAACTGAAGAGGAAATTTATGCAAGATTTACCTATTTGGGACTTACCTGAATAGAGTGGATATAAATGCTGTATCTCTGATGTAAAAATTGTGTGACGTAAATATTATTTTCAATGTTTGCTCTGTGAGTATATTAAGAATCATCTCTCTGAGTCCATGGTCATTTGGCATCAGTTTGGCACTAATTTGTTTAACTTCATTAAAAATTTTATTTCCTGTCCCAGGCAACGGTCAGGGTAACGGTAATGACCACCGCTGGTCAGCGCCCATGGTCATTGCCCGGTAACAACAACAGACCCTTAGGGTCCCTCTGATCACTTGTCCGGGTGACAACACTGAGCGACAGCCAGAGCCCGGCCAGACCGCCGCTGGGAACCTGCACGTGCGTGGCATTTTGGGAGTGAAACACGGACGTGGAGCAAAAGCTGTAAAAAGACTCCTTTTGCATTGAAAATATACTTCTAAGGATGTATTCCAGAAAATATAGCACTTAAAATGTTCATCCCAGCAAAAGTCATGATTTTAAAAAAAAATCTGGGGACCCTATAAAATGGCATTTTACTGCAGGTAAATAAATTATGGTATATTAAAATGACTGACTGTCTCATCATCCTGAACAGTGATGAAGTGTATGTGTATTTATTTATTGGAAAGGAAATCTAACCCATCTGTGGCAAATGAAAAAGTAGTTCACGAAACTAGATGCATAGTGTAATCACATTGGAGTGTATATTCGTATTATTTTAGAATATATCCAATTCAGATGGATATATGGATTTAACATCTAACAGATTGTCAGATATGCATATGCAAAGAAATCTGGAGATACATACATCAAATGTTCATAGTAGTTATCTTTGGAGTGTGAGATTTGGGTATCTTTTTCTCTTATTGACAT
This sequence comes from Pteronotus mesoamericanus, assembly GCF_021234165.1. Taxonomy (NCBI): domain Eukaryota; kingdom Metazoa; phylum Chordata; class Mammalia; order Chiroptera; family Mormoopidae; genus Pteronotus; species Pteronotus mesoamericanus. The sequence goes on along the minus strand of NW_026555323.1, from coordinate 7,566,457 downwards.
TTCCTACACTGAACATGCATTGTATATTTTTTTAAAAAAAACCCTACAGTTTATAAATATTGAAGTTAATCTAAGTTATTGTTATACCCTAAACGTTTGGCATCTGAAGCATATAGGTGAGAGGCACCAGTCAGAACGCACAGCCGAGGGGCGGCCTCTCACCGCGGGGGCGGGCAGATGTGTGAAAAGGCAAGCCGAGTCCCAGACGCCCCGGCTGGGAGAGTCTGCGGAGAGGGAGGGGCGGGTGACAGGGCGGGCCTGGGGACCTGCCCAGAGGTAGAGGCGTAGAAGGAGGACTTTGGGGGCAAGGTGCCAAAGATCACCACTTCCAGCGCAGTGTTGAGAAGGAGGCTCTCTTGTCATCTGCCCTTTCCAAAGGTCTCAGCTTCGGCTTCGCCGGTAATTAAGCCATCTGTCTTACCGCGGCCGCGTTTTCAATCTGCCTGACAGCTGACAGAATGCTTCATCTGTGGAAAGAATAATAAAATCTGGATGTGGCTACTGAACAATTTAATAAGAAATAGCAAATAGTGGGAAAAGATGGCCCAGATAAAAATAAGAACATTTCTCCACTATTGTGGTTGCAGTTCAGAGTAAAGGCTTAGAGGGTTTTTGTGTTTTTTTTTTTAAGTGAATACTTTTCTGTTCACTAAAGGAAATATCTGCAGGAGAGAAGTGCTCAGAACAGCAAGATTTTGATGATGGGGATTGACCCCAGGTCATCCCAAGAATGCATTCTCTGGCTTTGGGGGGAAAAAAAACCCTGGTCCATAGTAGCATTTTTCTATGTTCTATCAACTTGGGGGGTGGGTGGATTTCATATCATCATCATTACTATTAAAAACATATGTCAGAAAAACAAAACTAATATATATCGTCAGCCAGTGTTCCTTCACAGGAAAGGGCTGGATTTGGACTGCTCAGATGTTTCTGTTAATTGTCAAGAAATGCATCTGGCTAATCCTCCTCACCTATTGCCTCCTATTTTTTTTTTTCTTTTACTCCAAAGGGAAATTGAGCGATTATTTGGACAATATGTATAGGGACTGTGCAATGTTGGGTCAAGAAGTAACAATGGGAGAGGAACACTGAAAGTAGAGCGCATTACTCATGGGTCTCTGGTGAAGTGATTGAGAGACGGCCAGAAACCAGAGGGTCCTGGGAGGGGGAACGTGCTTGGAGGACAAGGCCCGGCCAATGTTTACTCTTCCTCACAAGGCCGAGTGACGGACACGCTTTCCAAACCCCAGTGTCACATCTTGCTGAGAGTCAGTTAAGATGGTCCAGGTTGTAAGAGAAAGCAAGTAGTTTATATGAGTTCAGATCTTGCAGGGTGACTGCTGGCTCATGCAAGTGGGAAGCGTGGAGACGGGGCAAGCTTCAGGCATGTGTCTGTGCGACTCGAGCTCCCCTTCTCTCTGCAACGCCCAGCTCTTCCCACCTCTGTCTTCCAGCTTTCCCTACGCGAGGAAACCTTACTCCCCTGTGTATGCAGACTGGCGTGCTTGAGAGAGACTAACTCTGGATACCGTATGACTCAGAATCTTGGCCAAATCAGCATCTTCCCCATCTTAAACGCCTCCCAAATTTCTATTTGTCACTATCAGACAAAGGTCACTGAGAGCGGATGACAGCCCAGTGCCTGCTCTTCCCTGCTTCAGACCCAGGCAGAGCTTGGCCTGAGGGCAGGGCTGGGGCTTCGGGTCGTGACAGCCCTCAGGAGGGAGGGTGCTGTGTGCCAGAGCCTTGGGCTTCAACACGTGGGCTCAGCCGGGAGGGGCATCCAGGCTGCTGGTCGCTACGCCCCCTGTAAGTCTTGCCAGGACAAAGATAGTGGCTTCAGCTTCACAGCCTGGACTCTAATCCTGAAGAGCCAGGACCTCGGACATACTCCCTGCATGGTTTACATGCAAAGAACAGCTTTCACTCCCATGATGTGTCTGTAGAGAGAGACATCCGCTCCCATTGCCTCGATCGCGTGTAACACTGCGAATTGATAAGCCACAATTATAGGTTACATATATTTCTTAGTTTAGCAGCCAAATCACAGTTCAGCTCTTCTTGTATGAAGATGCAGCGAGGAAGAAAAATCAAATCAAACAAAGGCAGGCATCTCTTCCAACTTCTCGTTGGCGACAGCGCCCACCACGTGCCCTCAAACAGAGTGAGGCTCCTGCATGTGGCTCGGTGAGGAGACAGGCTGCTGCTCCGTCTGGAGGCGGACGCAGGTGGGGTTTTGGGGTCTGTTCCTACTGTCTTATGTTACGTTCTCCGTCTGCACCGTGCTAATCTCCCACGGCTCAGACGCTGTGTGGATTCTGCGCAGTGATGTGCTGGTAAATGTTTAATAACCGACTCCCTGGGAAAAAAATGCTGATGTGTATGAGACATATATGCAGGCACATACATGTATTGCAATTGATTCTCACAGAATGCTTTTGTTGATATTTGCTCTGAACTCTTGTATCCATAGCCAATGTATAACTGCACTGGATGAATGAATGTAGTTGCAACATGAATGCTGATTGAAGTTTTCTGTTACTGTAGTGAAAAAGATAAAAGCAAAATAACCAAGATGCCTGTCAAAATTCCACTTATTCATTCTCCTGCTGAATCAGATAATAGTTTTTTAATACTGGAAGAAATTTTCCTTCATTATTTGTACAATTCACAGTGTGAGGGATAAAGTCTTGACATAGTTTAAGTTTTATCTGCATTATAATCACTTTAAGTCTAGACAGCCAACAAAATAATAAGCCAAGCTCATGCAAAGACATACCTGCCTGGCTCCCAGTATGTACAGTTTTATGTAATTTGTGTGTGTTTAGCTTTGCTGCCTTCATGGGAAAAGTACTCCCCCGAGGGCTGACCCAAAACAAACAGTTCGCAGTCACTGAAAGGACAGCCGGGAAGAGCGGCAGAAGAGCTCATCATTATATAGTATTTTCATCGTACGGCTAAGACGGACACGAATAACCTTGAGAACATAAATAAGGGTAAACTGTAATAATTCGGAAGTGGTGAGTTTTGAGTACTTATGACCGTTGTTTTTTGTACAATCATTTCTTTAATTGTAAGTTTACATATTTTCTTGTGTAATAGTGGCTGTGTTTAACAACCAGCTCACAGAGTTGCTGAAAATTCGGCCTGATAGCTCCAGGCCATCACTGAAGTTCACCTCTTTATCTCGGTCACACCCCTCCAAAGTGTTAGTTAGCCTTGATGACTCCTTTTTTAAAGTTTCTCTATTTTTTTTCTCATGAAGGGTCATTTCAGTCTGTTGTTTCTGTAGTTGTTGCTCTGGACTGACTTCTTAATTCTTTCACTCTTTTATTTAAAACATTTCAACTTTTACCCATCCTTTTTTTTTGTTTTTGTTTTTGTTTTGGTTTTTTTGAGCATTCCTTTGGTTGCCTCCAGTAACTTCTAAACATGATAAGGGACTGAGATTTGCAAATTATAATTGGATATGATTTGACTCAAAATTAAGCCTATAAAGTTCATAGTGTTTACAAGGAAATAAAGGATCAGAAAGATGGGAGTGACAGAGAAGTCCCAGGTGACATGTGTGGCCCCCAGCTTCCCCTCGTCTCCTGAACCAGTCAGAGGTACGCTTTCCAAAAGCTCCGTCCAAGGCTCAGACCCACCTCCTCCTTCCCGCACGCTGCCCAGTGTCGTTTGGCTCACCTTGGACACTTGACAAGTGTAACCAACAAAAGTTGGTTAACTTTTGTTCCCAGAGGACAGTTTTCAGCTTCCCATCCCCAGCTGGTTTGGACTAAGTCTGTTAGATCCTTCCTCACTCCCACAGGTGTGTTTTGGGGCCGAGTTGCTTGACAGACTCCACTGCCAGACCTCGTTGCCTACGCCCAAGGGGACTGTTCCAGGCCTCCCGTCGATGGGTCTCAGCTCCTCTGACTTTGCCCTGTGAGGCTAGAACCCACGTGCGGCTGGGACGCCCATTGGGTGAAGCGCGCCTCTCCCACCCTGTCAGCTGTGACCTGGAAGAGCGCGTCCTGGCACCACAAATCAGGTTCCATTTGAAAATTCAAATTCAAGACACACCGCAGTTTCTGCTGGAGAATTCGAGGAGTTTGTGTGCGAAGATCAGGTGTCCCAGAGCTGTACCTTAAACATCCAGGAACCCAAAAATAACGAGGAGGGCCGCATGTTTAACCACCGCGAGGGTTGGCACAGCTCTCTCCAACCTGTGAGCTTCAGATGTGCCACTGAAGTGCCCGGGACAGGCTCCTGGACAGGCCCTCTCACCCCAACTGGTAACACAAGGGCGCGGTTCCCAGGATTGATGAGAGGTAGCGTTGCTGTTGAAACGTCACCGGGCCACCTGGGGATCAGCTGAAACTATACCACCACAAAGGGACGGTGTTGCTGTGGACCCTGGGTTCTGAGTCCAGTGACTAGTCCTTCACAACACAGCAAAGTAAATGAAGAGGAGAACCAGTGACCAGGGGCATGCGGCACGTGTGCTGCTTCATAAAGGGTCTGGTTCAGCCGTCATGTCTGAAATCAAAATCACAGTTTTGCTTGAGAAGGAAAAATGCATATATAATATATAAAAGATACATATAATATACACATACAACACATGTCACATACATACATACCTATACATATACATGCACACATGCAAATTTGTGTAAACACATCAAACTATTCAGTGTTTTTCACTCAAATAATACAACCTAGCACTGATCAAGGTTTATGGAACACCCGTTAAATTGAAAGATACTTCGTTTTGCTGGCTGGTGCTCCAGTACTGTTGTAAATATTAACATACAAATGCTACTTGATCTAACACACAGACATTTTGACCAGGCTCTGCACATTGCCACGCACAGCCGGTATGGATGGTAGAGAACAGTATACAAAATTCTGGACTTCGTTAGCCGAGAGCAATGAAAGGACATCGGTCAGAATATAAACTTCTTAAGACCTGGATTACTGTAACTAACCCATTTAAAAAAATTATAGCCTCCTTTTTTATGTAGAGAGGGTTATCTCATGCAGCAAGATGGAAATCAGGGATGGCGCACCCTCCCTGTGCCTTTGAAGTTTCAGAGCCACAAAGCTGTTTTTCTGGATGCTCCGTTCCCATCTGGCAAGGCCAGGCCGGGCCCTGGAACGGGAGCGCTTCCAGCATCGCTCGGGGCTTGGCCCTGCGCGCTCTGCCGAGGACGGCCAGGTGCCCTCGCCGATGCCTGGGGGACGTCAGTGCACAGCTGTCCTGCAGAGGATGGGGACCGCTGCAGACAGCGGGAGGGTCACCAGCTTCCAGAGCCACAGAACTTGGCACTGTTCTCAGCCTTGATCTCTTGGAGACGGAACGTTTCCTGTTCCCTGCAAGCAGAGAGACAGAGGTCTTTGTGCTTCGGCACAGATGTCTGCCGGGGGGCCCTCGCCTCGCTGGCAGCTCTACTGACAAACCTGACAAAGTGAGGCGTCCTGACCTTCTGTCCTAAATTCAGAAATCCTTCAAGATGTCGATGCTTCTCTTGTAGCTTTTAAATCACCTCTTTTTTGTTTAGTCTTGTAAACCACCTGAAACTCTTCCTGGAATGCTAGACGAACACGTTGAGAGTCATTCGGCTTAAGGCCACTCTAGAGAGCAATGTACAAACATGGCTGCAGAAGGGAGCCAGAGAAGAGGACCTGACCTGCAGTTTATTCAGATGGAAATTCCCCCCGGAAAATAGGTTCAGAAATGAGATAGGTTGGAATAAGGGGGGGGGGGCTTGGGCCAAAAGGAATATGTCAGTGACCTGGCAGATTGGAGGTGTCTCCTGCGCTGTGATCGCTGTAGAAGAGCCAGGGTTGGGCTCATTAGAGAAAGGGCAGATAGATACCTGTATTCCAAGAAAATTTCTGCATCGCAATCTTTTTTTCCCCCCAAGTAACGAGGCAAAAATTGTTTTCATTTCAGGAAGAGGACATTCCCACCATCACCATCATGGCTCCCGAAAACTTCAGCATTTATAAAAGCAATAACAACGCATACATTTTCTTTGACATTGGTTTTTAAGAAATAAACCACAGCCCACCAGAAATCATCACCAACAATCAGTGAAATACTAGACTGCGGACAGTTAAAACAACAGCCCTCATTGTGTAAGCTAACCTTCCTTACAACCCTGTATTTTTCCTTGTCTGTAACATCAAATGTCATAGAGGAGTGACCCACACAGACTCCCTGCGCTGCCCCCCAGTCCTCCCCCCACCCCCGCCCTGGTTCTCCTGGGGAATCTCTATAAACGAACTTTCTTGAGGCTATTCAGGAAATGTATTACCAAGTTAAATGGTCCTTTTTATGAGCCATTTTCCCACGCCCAGCCTCGATTATTTCATCGGAATAAAGACAAACCCTGACACCCTTCCAGTGCAGGGAGCCGGCGGGGTCAGGGGCTGACCCCTCCCGCGCCGCTGCAGAGTCACCCCGCAGCGCGCTGTGCGCGGCGCGGTTGGCACGGATGTTTTGAAACGAGGCAGACCTTCCGTGGTGTTTAGTTTGAGGCGGAATTTGTGTTTTTGGCTGGCCGCCACTGTGAAACGTGTTTAGTTTTAAGTGACAGGCCTAGTCAACAGCACAGGTCATAGGTAGTAAGCCTGAACGATCCCCGCCAGGTGAGGCCAGATCAGGAGGCGGGCCCCCCTTCCCGGCTTTCTTCTCCTCTCCTTCCTGCCCCAGGCGGGTTAGTCCAGGAATAAACCTTCCCGGCTTCTTCTGCCCGGTTGTCTTCCATAAGCCCTTCCTAATTTGTGAGGACACTCTGGAAACCAGGCATCCAGGGCTTGGGAGGAGCCGTGCGGGGTCAGGAACAGAAGGTCACACCCTGGGAACTCAGACTCCTGGCAGGGTGGAGAAGACAGTCACTGTAAGGAATCCTGAGAGAGAGAATATGACGCTTTCCAAGCTAAGCCTGGACCTGGGCCGTGTGCAGGAGCGGTTCAGTTCGGCAGGACGCCGGAGAGCCAGTGACAGAACTGCCCAGTCAGTAGCCGTGAGACTCATGTTTGCACACAGTGTCACTGGGACCCAAGGAGTTTTTGTTTTGTTTTCCCCGTAGTGTGTATTTGCAAGGAGCCGTCTTGTGATTGCTTGTGTTAGTCTGTGCAAGGAAAGCCACTGTGGGTGGTTTTCTTTTTTCTTTCTTTCTTTCCTCCCCCCCGCCTTTTTTTTAAAACTATCTCAATGATGATCTGTACATATGCCAGGCTGGGAAAGCATGTACTTGCAACATGAAAGTGTGATCCAACCATTATGAACCCCAAATAGTCCCCGGGGGACCGGTCAGGGGGTTGCAGGATGGCCCAGCTCTGGGGGTCCCTGCTGTGTCCCCGGCAATAGGAGGACAACAGAGAGCAAACTGGCAAGGTCAAAGGTAACCCGAAGAGTTCGTAAGTATGATCTTAAAGCTAAGAAAAGTCAAGATACTGTGACAGTGAACTAGCCAGAATCGTCTGAGAATCTTTATTCAGGGTGTGTTCATTTTCATTTTTAAAAAAAAAAAATAAATAGGTAAATAATATCCTGAAAATGTTTTATAAAGTAAGTTGTTTGTCTATGTATTTTTTATTGTTCACTGTTAAATAGTAGATTTAGCCTGACACATAGTAGACACTCAATAAATACCCAGTGAATAAATGAAAGAATAAATGAAAAAATAAACTAATGAAAAATATGTTTTTGGAGGGCACTTAAAATGGGAAAATTTAGCACCCATTGCATGTCTAATAAAATTTAAATTGAACTCTGAAACATAATCCTTGCTGATAGGAGAAATTTTTGCTAAGTGAATATTATTTTTATTTCTAGAGTTATGATTTAAGCATTTGTATAATAGTAAAGTGCAATATGAAGGAACACACTGAATTTAAATGCCTTAATTCAAACTCAAATCTTATAAAAATATATAAGGTGTATTTGTACACACAGAAATCAACATAAGATTACATCACACACGTATATACTCATATATATGTATATGTGCTTTTTTTCCCCTCCTTATAGTTAGGAAGTGAAAGGAATACTGTAAAGGGACAATATTGGACACAAAAACCCCTGAAACTATCAAACGCAGAAGAGCGAGGTGAAGCTGAGCTGCAGACTCAAGGGCTTGGCTCTGCATTTTGGGGGCAAATGAGGCTGAAATTGAAAAGAAACAACCTGTATTACTTTTCTTTCTCCATTCTGCCGGCTCCTGCTGGATTTTGGCCATGACCTTTGCTCTTAATGTGCTCGGCCCAGGATGCCCTGGGACACGCTCCCCAGGTGAGGGGGAGTTTTCATCCCACGCTTGCGTTGCCCTTTGGTTTCTGGAGCAGCAGGGGCAGAATATGGAACGCAGCAGCCCTTTCATAACAGGCCCGCGGCCCAGCAGGGCTTGGAAAGGCCGGGGCTGGCGGGCCCTCTGGCGAGTTTTCCAGCAGCAGTGTGGCTCCATGTGCCTCCTTCAACAGGTCTTCAGTTGGCTCTGTTAGTTCATCGGCTTCAGACTTTGAATTGGCACATATGCATTGTGAGATGGGGCAGTCACATCGGCTGGCCTGGAACTAATTAAAAACTGGAATATTTGAGATCAGGAGGAGAGGAAGTGTGGCCAGATTTGCAAGTGAGCTGAAGGAGCAAACTGACCCAGCCCTCCGAGAAAAATCACTGCTGCCTGACCTTATGTAGCCCCGGCTGGGCGGGGACCCTGCTAGCCTGACAGATACTGAACTGTCTCAGGGACTTAGGAAGTCTTCTTCTTTGTCTTTTGTTAAAAAAAGGAATCTTCCTAATGACACAGTGTTTTGTGCAGAACAGTTTGCCAGGCTTGTTAGCTTCTGGGAAAAGACATGTCCAAAGGAGTGAAGGCCTGTGAAAGGCACCGATGGGGAGGGAAGGTCACTGCCCGGCTGAGTGTCAGGGGCTGCTCAGAGGACAGGGCTTGGGCAGGCTGAAGGCGTGCCCTGCTGCCCTGCCACCGCGGGACACCATGCAGACGGCTTCCTTCTGGCCTGCCTTCCTAGTCGGGTGCCTTCTGCCGCCCCCTCTTTGTCGCCCCCTGCTGGGTCTACTTAGGATTCAGTCTTGGACTCAGAGATGGACGCCCATGGTTGCTCTGACTGTCTTGTCTCACAAGGACCTCACCTGGGTCTGCCTGTAGCTGCTGTTTCACCCCCTGCTTTAGGGATTGTCTTAGGCTGGTTTTCAGCCTCTGCCGTCTTAGCTCAGAGGTAATGGTTGTGAAGTCCAAGAAAGTCCATTGGTGGTGGTTTTGAATGTTTGGTTTCTGTAATTATTTTTTAATACCTACAATTTATTTGACTTACACATAGGTGCCAGATACTGGGTTACATCCTGAAAGACTTTATCTCATAACTCACTCAACAAAAAAATGTAAAGAAATCGATAGTCTTATGCTGTTTTTTAATTTATAAAGTGTTGCTAAAATATACATAGAAATTTCTCATCTTAACAACTCTTAGCTGCGCGGCTCGGTGGCAGTCGCCACCCTCCCTTGCCGGGCACCCGGACGCGGGCCCGCTCAGCAACTCCCGTTCTCTCCGCGTCGCAGAGCCTGGCAGCCGCCATTCTACTTTGCCTTTCACTAACTGTCTCTATGAGTTTGGCGATCTCTATATCAGTAGAATCATACAGTATTTGTCTTTTTGTGACTGGCTTCTTTTACTTAGCATGATGCCTTCAGAATTCATCCATGTTGTAGCATCTGCCAGAACTTCCTTCTTTTGTGGCTTAGTAGTAGTCCGTTGTGTGCATAGACCACAGCTGTCTACCCATTTATCTGCCAATGAACACTCAGGTTCCTTCTACCTTTCAGCCATTGGGAATAATGCCCTGAACGTGTGTGTACACATATTTCTTAGAGACTGTTATCCCAGCCACATAAATATGTTGATTCTGATCAAAAGGAATAAAAAGCTTCAGCTATTGTATTCCACTGGGGGCTAACCCCACTCACTCTGTTAATATGCACCAGGCGCTCGCACTGTTAGTAGGTCCTTTGTATAGTTTATCCTCCAAAACTTCTTTCAGTGCCCCTGTTTTATGGATGCGGAATCCAAAACGCAAAATGCAGTCATTAGAGTTCAGTCAGCCATGTTCTTTCCCGAATACCCAAGTTCTTCCTGTTACCGCTTATGTCCTAGGCATTGCTTGCATTGCGTCGTATAGTTGAACTTCAGTGAATCTGCTGCAAACAAAATATTTGTACATAAGCTGCTGAAAATTTTGGATGGATGGCATTTGGGAGGATCTGGAGCGCTCCCTAAACATGAGTAATTTGTGAAGGACTTTGAAGGACAGAAACCTGTCAATGAGTGACCTGTTGAAACGATCAGTGCGTATTTTTGGCATCTAACAAAATCCCATAGCGCCCCCATATCCTGCAAGCCCCTGCGGCCGCCTCTGACAGCTCAGCTTTCGGGAAGGGTCTGGTTGGGAGAGTTTGTTCCTCAATTCCCTGCTCAGGCCACCTGGCTCATTTTCAAAATGTTTCCAATGTTTCAGCCTCCAGCTCAACTCTTCATCCTGGAAAAGTCTGTGTCTTATTCCAGCTCAGTGCTGTGATTTATTTTTGGCGGGTAAAGGGGAGAATTAGTCATACCTACTCCCCTTGTTGAGTTTAATGGGCGCATTGTGGCTGGTGGTGAAGATGGTAGTTTATCAGCCGGGTGACTTGCGCAGCTGACGGCGTGGGCCTCCTCGCTCCTCGGGGTTTCCTTTCCCCGTGAGTCACTTTCAATAATAATAAAGAGGTGAGGTCCGATGTCTGACAGTGGAGTGCCTTGTGCTGGGTTTTAAGCCTTGCAATAATGTCCATATTGTGAGAGGAAAGATGATGTCACCTCCTCGGCAGTTAACAACAAAGGGGGGCAAATGAAAACGACCAGGGCCACCCAAAGAAGTGCCAATCAATGCTATTGACAATGAGGAGGAAAGCATTCTTTCTCAGCCATAAAGTATGACCGAGCTGAGCAGTACTGACCTTGAGGGAAGGCATTTCCTAGCATTTAATGAATGGCTAAAAAGCTGATGGACTTTTAGTCAAACTGGTTATTAACTGCCTGAGAGTGCCTGACCCTGGAAGCCGTAATTGCTGCTACAAATGCAGAACACACAAGAAAGCCCATGTCTGATTCACACAATGGGCTGTTGTAAGCAAGTCCCAGCGCCGAACCATCCCGCTGACCTTACAGGGCAGCCGAGCGTCCCCACCATGGGGCGTTTCTCAGTGGACATCGTTTCCTAAGGACCCAGTTCTAGGGGTGCATCCCGGAAGGAGAAGTGGGCGGCATGTGCCAGTCTTACGGAACAGGGCAGTCTACACTCTGGGTCCCACGGTGCACCTCAAAGACGCTGACGTCGCTGAGACTGTAGAGGCCTGCGCGGTCCATCAGAACCAGAACGGGATCCATGTGTGTAGTTTATAAGTCTTCTAGTAGCCACACTAAAAAAGCAGGTGAAATAAATTTTAACAATATATTTTTATCCATTGATTCAAAGCATTAACATTTCAACATGTACTAAAAAATGATTAAGGAGATAGTTTATGTTCATTTTGTATACAGAGTTTTCACAGTCAGTGTGAGGCCCTTGGAATATGTGTGAATTTGGACCGGCCGCATTTCAAGGGTTCGAGAGCCCCATGTGGCCACTGGATACCACTGTGGAGAGTGCAGGCCGGGAAATTGGTCTGGATTAAGTAATGCTTTAGAATGTTAAAGGGGTAAATGGACACAATAGTGCGGTGCATTTTCTCATCGTGATCAGTGAAGACCTAACTTAAGGAGAGGCACTGAATAAGTTTGAGCTATCTAGGTAAGAAGACAGTGAAAATTCATTAACGGTATTTAAGTTTGAAAAGAATTTCCACAGACAGTGACTACTTTTGAGAAATGAAATACTTCAGCAGAAATAAATAAATAATAGGGTGGCTGCCGCCGGTCCAGTTGCTCCTGAGGCATTCGCACTGGGCAGTGACAGGGGTCAGGCCAGTGTGGCTGGCTGCGGCTTTGAGAGGCTGGTTGGGAAGTGCGTCCTGGGTGAAGGGGAGGGCAAGACGCCCCACTTCACCGGGTGCAGAGGTGCGTGCTCCTGGGGGACGGAACAGCACGTGCACCTGTATTTTCACTTCAGCGGTGCAGAGTGCCCGTGTTCGGACACGGTGGCTCTACAAAGTACGACTTCAGGACTGTCTCTACCTCAGGATGATCAGCCCTCAGACCTACCCAGAGCCCCGCCTTCAAGCGGTCCTTGAATACTAGTTGTGGTACCTTGTCCCCTGGGAATTTGGGTGCGCTCTCGTGTGCCCATGGAGGTCATATTGGCACTGCACGTGGGCAGAAAAACCTGTGTGGTGGCTGTACTGTTACCTGTCACATCCAGAGGCTTCCTCTTCTGGGCAGTTTCTAGACAAACGCTGTGGGATTCTGGTCCCCTGACTTCCCTCTCCCATGTCTGCCACTGACCATCTTTGGTATCTCGTTGTGTCCCTCCAGGCAGTCAGAGGCCTGATTGGGTAGATCCCAGTTCGCTCCATTCCCGGACCGGTTCAGCCCTGCCTGCCCGGTATCACAACCGAATTATTCTAGTAAGTGTTTGAAAAGCTCCCAAAACCTTCATTTCCATTTTTGAATAAAAGTTCTTGGTTTACTCGCATGCATGACTAATACATATATCTCAATGTGGTTCATGGTTTAAATCCCAGAACAACTTCGTGTTCTGACTCTTCTGGCCTTCGTGTTACTCATATGAACCACCACCTCGAGTAAAATGTCTCTCTGGTACTGTGTGGGCGGGGGTGAAGGCACCAAAGAGCCATTTCCTCACTGCACATGTACAAACCTTGCCTTTTTACAGCTATAGCAACAAAACCTGCTGCTGTGTCTGCCTTTGAGAAATCCAATGGAGAATTCTCGCCATTTGAAGTTCTCAGCCAAGGTGAGTCAGCTCTCCTTAGATTTTCCCGCCCGTGTCCGAGGTCCAAAGATTTCTTTTAAGGCTTCTTATAAGAACCGTTTTTGGTGTCTAGGTTTGTTGTTAGGCAGCGCTTACTCCATCTTGTTTCTATTTGCTACTCTCCGCTCATCGAAGTTCATAAACACTGTGGGTCACAGAGCACCAGTTTAAAGGCAGAGGAGGTAAGATCGACTCCAAGTTCTTGTTACGGGTGACCTTGTCTATACATTTATTGTCAAACTCATCAGTGACACCTAAGGATGTAGATGAAAACACACATCGTGAACAGCACTGAAGAATGATGATTCTTTATCCCACGTTTGTTATGCATTGGACACCATGTTCAACCTTTTCTCATCCATGACCTCGTTTAGGTTCCACAATAACCTTGTAAGAGCTTTGTTATTGTTAGCCTCACTTCGCCAAAGAGAGCATGAAGTCCAAATAAGTTAAGGAACAATTTCAAATTCACACAGTTTATAAGTGGTGGAGCCAGAATGCAAACCCAGGGTTGACAAAACCCAGGCTCTGTGTTCTCACCAACATGCAAGACCCAGGTTGGAAAGCAGCTTCTGCGCCATCAATAGTTTCTGGAAGAACACAGGGTAAATAGAGGTAAATAAAAATGGATTCACGCTAGCTGAAATAATAGAAAGGGTCGAGACTGTTCTTCCCTTCCTTTACGGCTTAACAGGAAAATAGAGGAAAATAAGGAGGGCGCAGGGGGCGGGGCAGTGAGGAACGCCGAGCTGGAGGGGAGGCCAGTGCGCAGGACTTTGAGACCATCCAGAGGAGAGAAATGACTCATTGTGCTTACCCTAAGAAGGCATGAGGGGACACGTGTTGTGCTTTTTCAAATGGCTCCAGCCCGCCAGAGCTTACGTTACCATCAGAATGATTTAAAAGCAACCTACGCTTAGCGGTCCTTTTGGTGGCAACTTCGTAATCTGCTCAGTGTCCAACAAGACTCTCTTCAGTTACCAAATAAACAATTGCAAGGCCTAGCTCCTAGGGAATTTATTTTAACCTGCTTTTATTTCATGGGTGCTTTCCAAGTTTTGCATGTTCACCGCGAAGGGACAAATGTTTCTCGTCAGGCCAGGAGGAGGAGAAATAGGGCACAGACATAATCCAAACTAAAAACCCAAAAGCATCTCTGGAGATAAAATATTTATAATTCCTGTAGTTGAAAAAACTCACACTCCTTTGCCTAGGGCGTCATTCTGATAATTATTAAATGTCCATAAAAGGAGATAGCACACTCCTCTTGGGCCATATGTCATATTTTGACTGCCTTTTTACAGTCACTGTCATAGCAACCGCTGCGCGCAGGTGTAAGTGCTCGGCCGCTTGTCCCACGGGGAGCTGGTCGCCGCTGCAGGAAGCGGGCGCAAGGACCGTTCAGTCGTTCTGACCCACGCACATCCCCGGAAGTGCGAGGAATCAGCAAACCGTTAAGCAGCCCTTGATCAACAAAACAAGAGCTGGTGAATAGAGATGTTCCCCTCTTCTGTCCAACTGGATGGCGGTTTTGAAATTCATTTTCACCAATCATCTCACCAAAGTGTTCCTACCGGGAACATCCAGACCCTGCTGTGCTTTTAGTACAGTTGGCTTGAGAGCTTACTCTGAGTTCACCTCCCAAAGTGCTTGTCTTGAGTTGTGTTATTTAGAAGAACCTACGCTCGGAAAAGATTATTACCATATTTCATTATCGATGCAAACTATCTGTTCAGCTTCTCTTGAAAGTGTTGGGTGACGCATATTTTAAGCAATGTCTAAAAATTTATTTTTATTGGAAGTGTATTCAAAATACTTGATACCCCTTACATGAGTTCATTTTTCTCAGGGTATGATAAAATCAGATTTGGCAATCACTAGTCTAGGAAGAAAGGCATGAAATTTTAGTCTGCACATAGTTTTGTAGTTCATATATCCACTATTGTGTGGACTGTGAAATTCCTTACATGTGTGTGAAATATATTTACTCCTGCTTAAGACTTAGCTAACTTCTGGAAGATTCATAAAATGTGACATTTTTTCAAAATTAGCCAAATTCATCGAAATGTTTTGATTTGACAGATGGCATCTCTTGAAATAGAGTAAATGAAAAATTCTTCAAAATACCTTCACACACACATCACTTCCCTGCAACACATTCAGAAGATCAAGGATGGTAGACCATTTCCTCTCAGAATTCATTTCTATAAGAATTTCGTAGAGATCAGCGGCAGTGCAGGCTCCCTGGCCACTGCGCAGAAGGAGCATGTTAAAGATCAGGCCGGCGGGGGGTCGCTGGGGGGTGGGGCAACTGTACTTGCACAGCAATTAAAAAAGAGAGATGAGTCCAGGAACCATGTGTCTTTAATAGACTTTTCAGGAGCTTCTGAAGCGGATGACCCTTTGACCGCACTTTAGGAAATGTCAGTGATAGAATCCTCAGATTTCAAAGGGGGCAGCTCATCACACAGCTAAATCGCTCATTCTGTTGATGAGAAAGATGCTTTTAGTCCTGTTGTTAGAATTCTCCCAGTCCTGCCACATTCCACCCCAAATTTATTATTTTTTCCTTCATAAAGTACAATAATTCTGGTTAACCTTACCACGAGGGCTCCTCTGGGGTCAGGCTGCCCCCTTTCAAACCTGGGTCCCGCCCTTCCCCGCGGCGGGGCGGGGAGGGAGGGGAGGTTAACGTCTCTGTTCGGTTGGTTTGTTCTTTGGTTCCTCATGCCAGACCCCATGATGAGGCCTCATGATCCTTTTGTGAACACACGAAGAACCTGTCCTTGAAGAACCTATGCTTCAAAGTCAGTCTTCTTCCTGGAAATGAGGATATGAAATAGCGTCTGCCCCAGCAGATTGTCATGAGGATAAAATGACTTAATCCGCGTGAAGCACTTAGAGCGTTGCCGGGCACTCTCTTACCAAATGTTAGCCTGTATTAATCACGTTATCCTGGTGTTTAAAATCCCTCAGTGAGTCAACATTGCCTTGGGGTAAATTCCCAACTGCTTAACACAGTAGACAAAGCCTTTTCAGGATCTGGCTCCTGATTTTGCATCCTGCTTCCTGCCCCCTCCCTCAGGCCAGGTCGGATTATTCATGTTTCCATCCCGTGTGGAGTGTGCAGCTTCCCAACACCGTGTGCTCGAGATGTACCCTGTCCTCCCTGTCTCGGGCCATCTCCTTTGTCAGTACCTCTTTCTCTGCAAGAATGAGCTCAACTCGGCCCCTGAGGGAAGACGGCTGTGCCAGCTCCCTGCACATACCCGTGGCCCCAGCTGGTCACAGTGACCCCTCTTCCCATGCAGCATTCTGACCTGACTTTATTAGAAATGGGCCAAGTGGAAGCAGAGAGCCCACAGTGGGATTCCAAGTGGGAGCCTAGGAGGCCAGAGCACCCTGGTGGCACAGGAGAGTAAAAGAAGTAGGCACATGCGCCACAGACTCCGAGAGGAGAGAGTCCGCGTTGTGCCTGGTGTGGGGTGGGGGGGGTCGGGCGAGGGTTGGGTCTCTGGTTTGGGCAGCAGTGCCAGTGGCGGCCCCACTTATGGACACCGAGACAGTCTAGATGGGCTGCTGGAAGAACTTTCTCCGGTACAGGGAAACTAGAGAATTCTGTGAAGGCTGGCTAAGTTTAAGGCAGTCAGCGCGAATGGTGAGTGGAAGGCAGCTACATGTGTATCTAAGAGTTTAGAGAGAAACCTGAATTGCAGATATGCCTTTAGACATTAAAAATACACACACCAGTAATAGTGCTTGAATCTTTGGGAATAGAGAGGATCCCCTAGAAAAATTTAGAATGATACAAGAGACCAGGGACCAGGCTGTCATGAGTCAGTCAGTGAGGTCACGGAGAGATGTGGTCACAACAAAAGGGACGAACAAGGGAGGGGAGCAGGGGACCTCTGTCAGGAAGGCCAGGCATGAAGAGGAGAGAGGGCTTCAGGAGAACAGGTGGCTACGATGCTTGTCACTGGAGGGAAAGTTAGGTGACAAGAGGAAAACGTCTGCGGTTTTGGCATGGAAGAGAGAATCGGCAACCACAGCCTAAGTGATCGCAGGGCCGATTCAGGAACTCAGGCGCTCCCCTTTGGTGGCGGCACTGAGGGCCGGACTGCGGTCCATGCGGAGGCGCAACCAGAGTGAGGACGCAGGGGCTGCCTGCGAAGATGGCTCCTTCTAGAGGGCCTGTCTGGAGGAGGGGCCCAGAAGCAGTCACGAGGCCAGACGGTGACAGGCGATTAAGGGACGATGTTTATTTTGTTGAAGATGGAGCTTGGTCGGCTGAGGCACAGGGCGGTGGTGGAGTGGATGAAACCGTAGCTAAGGGGGGGGTAGTCCAAGGTGCAGCATCAGTCTGTCTGTCAACGGACCTAAGGACCGTTTTGGCAGTCTGGGGCGGGCATCCGGGGAGGACCAGTCTGGCAGTTAATGCTGAAAAGTGGGCACTGGAACCCAAAGAGGAAGGCAGAGCCTCAACAGAAAACAGTCCTAGCCTGTTTCAGAATGGGTCCGTGGCCAGCCCTCGGTCCTTGATTTGCAGCGCAGGACCGGGAAGATGCCTTACGAGGCTGGGCGGACAGGACCCTGTGTGCCGAGCCTCTAGCTTGGGAGCAATGGCCGTACTTCCCTGAGAAGTGCTGCGTATGTTTCCAAGCCCCGTGATTTTGAGCAGCTTTGGGGTTTCTCTGCTCTGAATGCCGATTTCATTTCAGAAAACAACTTCTGTTTTGCTAATTTACTTTAGGAAATAAGGATGTTAGAGAAGTATTACTGGGGAGTGGGAGGGGGAAGGCTGGAAATCTGTACAGATAAGCTAGTCTGGAAGTTTTCAAAAGGTGGATTTCACTTTTTAGGAAATACATTTCGTTAGGACTCTATTTCCTTGACCTCGCTGCCACACATTTCTTCCCCCACCTCTGTCTGATGCAGGGAACTAGCGTCTGATTTATTTCCCCTCTCAGAACGCCTCCCCAGTGAGTCGCTGTGATTGGCAGCCGACCTTGCTCTGAAAACCTGGTAGAAATATTTGAAAAGGCATCAGGGGCCAAATCTGCTTAGCACTGTGCCTGCCACTTCATCTGTTCTTACCCCGCCTCCGCTAGCTGGGCGGGGAGGAAGTGCTGCTGAAGACGTGGCTGTGCAGCGCCTCGAGGAGCCGGCTTTAACCTGCCCCCATGGGCTGGTTACCTGTTTAAAGAAAATCTACGGGAGACGGGGCAGGGCTTACACAATCGGATATAGAAGGCCAGAGAGTTTTTGAAAAGCACTGCTGCTCATTTAGATACTGGTGACTTCTCTGCCAAGCTGTGGAAGCAATTGGTGTGCCCTTAATTGCCTCTTGCATCATCTGTCTGAAGAGCCTGGATCTTATTTTGAGAGACAAAGGAGCCATGTGTGTTTCCACAAAGCCTGTTGGAGATGGGATAAAATTGGAGGCTCCCTCGAGGCCTGGTAGAAAGTTGATCTGAAAATTATGATCAAATTCTTCCCCCCTCATTTTTTAAATGGGTTAATAGGGAAGGCCATGTGTGGAGGATCCGCGGCCTCTTTTCTTTCCTGGATGCTCAGCAGGCATTGCCGTTCGGACCTTCTCGCGTGTATTAAGACCCGTTGCCTCACGTGCATGGGGCTGGGGAATTTCGCCGCTGTTGTTTGTGTAATATGGATAAACATTCTTCAGGTAGGGATTTTAAAAATTAGATTTGATTTCTTCTCCGGTCATCATGACACACTGTAAGAGAGATGGCTTTGTCTCTCTTGGCAAAACTGCTGAATGTCCCCGCAGCGTTCCCACTTCCGGTCCTGCTCTCTGGTCCTCTGCCGCCTTTCCTCTCGTGTGCCCGTTCCCCCAGGAGTGCCAGGCGCTGTGCTAGGGTTGGCAGGTCATGTTCTTGACCTTGTGGGCTTACCAGCCTTCTTAAAAAAATGTTTGAAAAACCAAAACACACAGATGAAAAATAAACCTGGGCATGTTTCATCACCAGGGCTATGGGTGTATTAACACGAGAATATATAATGAATTATTTCACCATTAAAATGTTGTGTGTGGGGGGTGTGTGTGTGTGTAATTGGAGAGGTAAGAGAAGATACTGTTTCCATAGATAAAGACTGAGTTTAAAGAAATT
Source organism: Pteronotus mesoamericanus (assembly GCF_021234165.1). Lineage (NCBI taxonomy): Eukaryota > Metazoa > Chordata > Mammalia > Chiroptera > Mormoopidae > Pteronotus > Pteronotus mesoamericanus. Next base: position 7,547,347 of record NW_026555323.1, on the reverse strand, counting down.
TTCAGCAAACACGAGCCTTTATGGAAATTAAATGAATAAGGCGGACTAGAATGTTTGAAGATAAAGTGGAGAAAACCCGTAAGAAGTCTAAGAAAAAGGTTAATATTTGACAATAGAGGAGTAGGAGAAAAAAATTAGAGGATTGATTTAGACCTATTAGAGTTTAGGTTATTTTAATATTATTAAAGTCATTCTTTACATGTAACCATTCCTCTACATAGACTCCAGCAGCCCCTTGTTGTAGATGAGACTCCACATACTTGTTTTCTGAAATAACAAACATCATGATTCATAAATATATCACAGGAACTGCCTCATCCCTCCTTTTAGAAAAGCTCAGCAATCAAATGAGCATCTGCTTTCCCTTTTCTCCTATGGAAGGCACGTGACCTAAACAGACCTCTTAAGAACTTAAGGAAAATTGCGTCCCCCACAATTGGAGGAATATAAATGACACCATTTGAAGACAGGGGACTGTGAAGAAATAGGGAAAATGCACAGCAAACTCTTGCTCAGGGCTCTGGGCGCTGATGCGTTGGTGTCTTCGGGGTTAGGAACTCGGCTTCCCACACCAGCCAGAGAGAAGACAGTGCCCTTCGTCCCAGGCTGTGTCTCAGAGAGGGGACCCCCAGGACCTCAGGCCTCCAGCCCCGGGACAGGGGAACCTCGGGGCCACTGGAATCTGACTTCACTCCGGGCCAGAGCTCCGGCAGGACCTTGTCCCCGTGAAAACGCTGTTTACACTTGGCCACTGGCTTTGTCCTGTTTTGCTTTGTTTGTTTTGACTTACTCATTCCAGTGGTTTGTCTTTTCACCAGTTGTGGTCATTTCTCAAGAGGTTTCAATGGAGTTCCTTGTGATTATTGCAACATAATGTGCCTGCTTCTATTCCGAGTTTACTTATGTAAAGTGGTTGACAACGATGTTATCGTTTGCTGAGAGGGACCTGCCCAGCCCTTGAGGGGCCCGGCAGGGCAGATAACCAGTCCACGTTCGTCTTTTCCCTGCTGCTCCTTAGGTTGTAGGACAGAGCCCCGCATCCACGCTCGCTCCTGCAGCTCCCAGAGGACGGAGGGACGGTCTCTTCGGCGTTTATCGTCAACAGCTCGAGGTGACGTTTACAGGTATCGTTTTGTTTGATGTAAACACGCACATCCGTCGTGACGTCCGGTCAACAGTAATAGGGCACATGCTCATGTCAGATTCTTCGCACAACAGAGCAGATTTTGCCCTTGAGGAGCTCAGAGTTCAAAATAAAATTATGCTTAGCCTGTATAGGCCTCAGTGATGTGAACAGTTGGGCGTAGGCGCTACGGAAGCAATGACGCAGGCTTCGCAGGTGGAGGCTGTGGGGAGCGTTGCTGCTGACTCTGGAGGGACAAGCACGTGTGTCTGGTAAAGAAAGGCGGGGAGACATGTGCACCTTAGACATGGGTGTGATGGCTACATGCCACAGGTGCGCTAGTGGCTGTGATAATCCCGCGTGCAGCGCACACAACAGTGTGGGTGTGCACGACACACGGCAGAATATAGTGCATGTATTGGGCCCGCCTCGGGCTGTCATCAGTATTTCAGCACTTAATGTTTGACCTCCTACTTCCTTCTCGCCTACAGTCCCCGCTCCGCAGAAAGGATCGCACCTGCTGCTTTCACTGTGCTCTGATCTGTGAGCATCATAAGTAGGGTTTCCTCTGCACGTTGCAAGCGAATGTCACGGGGAAAAGCTGACAGGTGAGTGCTGTCACGCATCGATCATGTCCTCAAATTTCGTGCTGTGAGGGGTGCATTGATTACTTTTACTTCCTTGCTGCGTCTCCTTCCTAAACTTTCCCTGTGGGGGCAGGAGGGAGACACCCCCCTCTAAATATGGAGAATTTGAAGAGAGCGGGGTACTTGGCAAAGGGAATTATGAAATCCCACCTGACTCTCGCAGGTGGTGTCCTGCTCCGCCTGAGACACGCAGGGTCCCCCATCAAATGCTGCCCCTTCCCCAGCAACATCTTCATCCGCTTCACCATTCCCAAGCCTCTTCAAGGATTTTTATTCCCAAAGTTCCCATCTCGCAGCAGCACTTTAGGGAGAATAATGAGGAAATAATTTGCCTATCTTGACAGCTGAATTATGCCAGGATGGAGTTGACAGGGCGAGAGTAATTGAGGGGAAAATGCTTTTCAAGAGGCGTCTCCAATTTGGCCTTCGTATTCACCAGCTCCCAGGTCCCAGGGGGGCGTTGGATGGAATGGGGGAGCCATAGACGGTTTCACGGGAAAGGCTGGCGTCTGCTCCCCGTTTCTGGAAGAACTGCGGCATCCTTTGCCTCTATTATCAGTGGGTGGGGTTCAGGAGCCTTGATCCCCATGTCTGGGGTCCCTTAGAGCCAGAGCTTTACCCTCCGGCATGCACCGTAGGCCCCGGACAGCTGATCACTTCCTGGAGAGCATACCTTGCCAGCCATTTGAATAAGATACTAGTGACAGCTTAAAGTGACAGTGCGGGTACCATGTCTTTAGGACCTTTTGTAGAACCTAGATCTTAGAAGCCTACGCACACTAGTGTTGAACCCCTCCTACAACCTGAGAGTGACCATCTTTTGCAGCTGAGCAATGTGAAAGCGGATACTCAGACAGGTCTAGTCACTTGGCTGAAGCCACAGGTTTGATGGAGAGGAAGGTTCAGCCTCAGGGCCACCTGGCTTCTTCCCGCTTTGGAGTCTCAGACCTTTTCTCCTTCTCAGGATGGAGAGGGAGACAAGGAACTGGTCTTAGCATCAGTGAGGGAGTTACATTATTTTCCTATAAAATAACACATTGGAGGCAAGGTGGTGATCAGGTCTAATGCCTGCCTAGAACTTAAGGTGAGGGGTTGAGGGGCCGTGTCGCGGAAAACCTCGGCAGTTCTGCCTGAGGCCAGGGCAGTGCAGTGTAGCAAAAAGGGATGTAATTGCAGAGCAGAAGCATTTAACTGCTGAAAATCGGGGTTTGGCCAAGGCTGCCAGCCTTTGCTCCTCATGACATCAGATGGGACAGGTCGACCCCGGCCAGCAGACCCGCGTCCATGACAGCTTGCGCACATGGCCGGCAGGTTGGCGGGCTGTCCCCTGGGAGCTCCGTGTGGGCCTTTCAAGCCCCTTGTGGCCTCTCTGCACAGCCAGTGGGCTTTTCCACAGGACAACTTGGTTCTGAGGGAGAGTGTCCCGCGAGCCAGCTGTCCGAAGGGACGAGACCCAGTGTGCGCATACTCGTCATGCCTTGGCCTTGCCCATCAAAGTTAGTGCCCTGGCCGAGCTGAGTCCGTGTGGGGGGAAACCACACAGGAGCGTGCACACCGGAGGGTGAGGTGCCCTGGGGGCCACCCAAGGAGCAGTGTTTCACCTGAAGCGTACTGACGGGGCTGAGGAGCCGCTCCAACAAGGGCTTCCCGTGTCGCCTTGGAGATGCCGCTCAGCCCCTCTGTCCTTCCCTCTCCCCACCTGTGAGACTGGGTGAATGGGATCTGCCCCGCACTTCTGGTGAATTCTGTAATCTCCTCACCCATGGGTGGTAGAGTGTCCATCTCTTTCAGAATCCAGTCATTCCAAATCAGTTCCTGGTTGAAAAAATTCAGGGCTTAATGACTGTAACACAGAGGCCCAGGCGTTGGGCGAGGACGGCAACCTCGAGCCTCTTGCAGGTCCCAGATGTAACTGACAGCATTTTCCAAGGGAGGAAAACTGAGAAAGAGATTTCAAAACACTTTTCAGGGTGTTGACGTGCAAGGAGACCCCCTGTGGGACCAGCAGGATTGAATGCAAAGGTGGTAGTCTGGGGGGTAAACAGAGGCAGTGAAAACCTCTCTCAGCAACTCAAAGGGAGGAGACAGTGTTTCAAACAGTCCCAGCCTTACAACCTCTGTTACTCAACTGCTTACCTACTCATGGGGCATTGGACATACTCGGTTACCAGTGAAGCCTCTTGTAGTTCTAGACTTCTAGGATTCATTGTAAAACTGAGTGCTGGCAATGCCTCCAAAAGATGTGTGTGTTCACTTGCGCAAATAATATCTCTTCGGCAATTACAATGCCCAGGCACTGTTCTTGTTTATAAATGATAAAACAGTCACGGAATAAAACTAAATGTTTTGGTTTCATGGAGCTTACAGTCTGGAGGAGGAGCAAAAGAAGGGAGAAAGGAAGTAAGAAGGAAGAAAGGAGGAGGGAGGGAGGGAAGGAGGAAGAAAGAGAAGAAAATCAGTAATAAATTCTTTGCAGAAAAAGTCACATGGGTGAGAGAATCCAGTGAGGGGATTATATTTAAACCCCATATTTAAACAACGAAGAGGATTTTTTTTTGATGTTCAAGTGATGATAAGAAGAGGTCAAGAGTGGAAATTCTTAAGTCACCCGGTCCAGTTTAGGGCCGAGGGCCAAAGGCTGACCCAGGAGCGTGCCTTCAGGAGCCAGAAGGGAAGCAGGAACCCGGGGGGCCGTCAGTGAGGGAGAACGGAGAGCGGCAGGGAGCACGTCACCGGAGAGGCCCGCCCAGGTTCAAGTTCACGTCTGAAGGTTCTCAAATACACATCACCCCAGAGGCTCTTTGGGAGGCGGAGCTTTGCAACCCCTGGGGTAAACTGTCAAAGTTTATTTTGACAGAAATAGACTGTAAAGGAAACCACCCGCGGGGCAGACCGCACACCTGTGTTTTCCGAAGTCCTTCTCTCCAGGGAACAGTGAGTCACAGTGTTTGGACCTGACGCTTGGTTTGTGGTCCCCGGGTGCCAGCGGGGCTCCACGCACAGCCGCTTCCTGTAACCTCAGACCCTCCAGCCAGTTCTCACCTCACTCTTGTCACCCACACATGCCGGCAGGTCTCCTCGCACCAGGAGGTTTGGAATGAGCCATGTGAAGGAGAAACGCAGGTGAGACGGGAAAGTCGCCAAGCTCCCCCGACCAGCTTCTCAGGCCAATGCCTCATTGTTTGTATGGTGGGCAGAGCGCTGGCCCCTCACAGCGGCCCCCCTCGCAGTGCCTGGAGCGTGCGTGCGTGCGTGCGTGCGTGCGTGCGTGTGTTCCCTTACGACGTGACAAAGGGGATTTAGGGTTGCAAATGGAATGAAGATTGCTCATTGGATGAGAGTTGTTCCAGATTATCCGCAAAGGCCCGTGCAATCACAAGGATCCTGGGAATCAGAAGAGCGAGCCTGAGATGAGCCCTGGAAAAGGACTCACCGTGCAGCACGCTGGCCTTGAAGACAGGACTGAGGCCGCCCACCAAGGGATGCGGGCCGCTTCGCGCCGCTGGACAAGGCGCGGAAGCCGTTCGCCCCGGAGCCTCTAGGAGGTGCACAGCCCTGCTGACACCTTTGTGTTGGTCCGGCGAGACCCATTTTGAGCTCCTGACCTCCAGAACTGTAAGATAATAAATTTGTGTGCTTTTAAGCCGCTAAGATTGTGGTAATTCGTTACATCAGCAGTAGGAAATCTATGCACTATGGCAGTATGTAGCCTATGTAGTATGAGCCTCGTTCAACGATAAATCATACCGAGACACTACCTCAGCGTATGACATTTATGAAATCAATTTTGAAAATATGTTTAGAAATTCATATGAGGTAAATAACTCTTAGCTTACCAGCAAGTGCTCCCTTTGGGAGAAGCCTGGCCCTGCTAATAATAATCCAGCAGGCTTGGAACCCAGCCAGAGCTCCCCCGGAGTTTAGCTGAAATCAATTAGAGGAAAAAGCTCCAGTGGGTTATAATACTCAGCTAAATAACTCAGTGCTCACGTGACGTCTTGCACTTTGTAAGCGTCCACTTGCTAATACTGCCTCGGGTTTGGTTATTGAATATTTACATTCCAAGGAAGGCAGAACACCAGGAAAATAAATAAATTCTTCCAAGTTTGACATATTGGCTCTTAACGAACGAAAATAGATGGAGGAAGGCATGCTCACTGACACAGCCTCTCCCAAAAGCCAGAACTCTTATTTAGGAATGAGTCATTATATCAATATGTTCTTGAAAGGGTTCTGCTCTGGGGAGAAGCACGCAAAGAAATGGGAGATAAGTTAACGTCTCTTTTATAAAGTGAATCTTTATCCTATGAAATGATGAATTCAGAAAATGTCTCCTTGCACTTGAGTGAGTTCCCCTTGCTTTCCCTTGGTCTCCTCTAGGGATTTTAACAAAAATAACAATAAAAAGGCCTGATACGACTTGTGTGTCAGGCAGGTGATGTGCAAATACAAGGATGTATCAGACGGGCTGAGACGGAAAACGAGAAGAGAGTCAGAAGGCCATTGTAAAAACCCCTCTAGTATCTATCAAGAGGGAATAGCCACCCCCTGACCTATTTTGCCACCTCAAAAAAAAAAAGAACTATTTCTGGCCATGTGGACACTACACACACAGTAGATAGTGTTTTTAATTTTAGTAGACTACAAGTTTTTAGGGATAATAAGCCACATTTGTCTAAATTTCTATCATTTGCCAAAATCATTGCTATTGTGAGGCATAATAACAACTTGATTTTCTGTTAAAATGGTTCATGGTTCCCGATTTGTGTCAACTTATGCATTATGGGGATGGTCATTTCAGTGCTTGGATTGCGGGTCCGGAAATCCAAATTAAGGTGGCAACTATAAAAGGAAAGCACAGGGGGACAAAAAAAAGGAAGAGAAAATTTTTCTTAAAAATATTTTCTTCAATTCTCAGTCTCCCTAAACTCTTTGGTTTTCCCACCTCTCACTTGGACAGTTAATGATATTTGACATTTATAGAACTGTTTTCAAAACAAAGACCAGAAGCCTTCACGCACCGTGGTGAGAGGCAGAGGGGAAGTCAGCTCCCGTGCCAGGTGCATGACGCCACCTCCGACTGGAACGTAGCAGCTGGGCCACAGCTGGTGGGTACTGAGCGCCGGACAGTGGCCCAGAACAGGAAGTGAAAAGGAATCCTGAGCCCAGGCGGCACCTCAAGGGCAGCAGGAGGTGGCAGCGTGACGTGAATCGCTGGCGTGTTGCTGGATGTTCTTCTTCCAAAACATTCAGGCCCAGGGCGGAGGGAAACATTTTCTGGCTGTCAGGGCCTGGGGCTCCTGCATCCGCCCTGCGCAGCAGAACTGTGGCGTGAGGACCTGGAGTCGCCGCGCCCGGAAACGGCCCGGTCAGGATGGAGGGCTGCCCCTTCAGTGGGTGGCAGAAACAGAAGAGGGAGACACTTCCCACTGTACCTCAGGGGGCAGCTTTGTATCCGGCAGGCAAGGACAAGGACCCCCACGTATCACGTGAGAGTTTAAAACAACGTGGCCAAGTTCAACTGTTTTAAAGAGGACTTTGCTGGAGATTTTGTCTCATGCCTGGGAGGGAGTGGGAATGCTCATTCCGATCTGTTGGCTTTTGACATTTGCACTGCATCTTTCTAATTACACCCAGCAGTAAAATAAGTGCTTCCCAGGGCTTCCCAGGTCGTTTCTTTTTCTTGTTGTTGTTTTGCTTTGCTCTTCTTAGAAGAAGGGTTGGAAAAGATAAAGGGAGGCATATACCTTTGGTTCACTTGGACCTACTGAGTTCTTTGGGCTGATTTGACATTAACAGGAACTGAAAAAACACTATAGGTACGCCAAACGTGAAGCCAACAAAAAGTCCAAGCGTCATCTGTCTGAGATGGGACGCTCAGGGCAAGGTGTGCGACTGATGGACGTTGAAGTCAGCTCAGGCATCTCGTCTTGCGGAGAGAGCAGATGGGCTTCCGTGCGCAGGCAGGCGCGGGTTAGACAGTATTGTGCCATGAAGTGCCAGGTTAAGAAGGATTCTGCAACCACAGCTAACGAACGCCAGAAAGGGTGACCTGGCTGCGAGTGACCCGCATGCCATGTGTTTATAGCCTTGGTTGGTGTGTGCAGAGGATTTTTCTGAAAGGTGTAACAGGCACTTTTCTGATTGTAATGTGACTCCTGCGTGTGCCAACCTTTTCTAGGGTCTCCGTGGTCAGCCCCTTAGATGGAGCCTCCGCAGGGCTCCGGTGCCCAACCGCATTCTCGACAGCAGTCACTCTAGGTGCATCGGGTGTCGGGGGTTCTGTGGTGGCAACGCCAGCTGGATTTGTCGGCCACGCAGCTCCCTTTGACAGGCCTTTGGCTGATGAGCAGAGGCCTGTGAATCCAAGCCATCAAGTTTCAGCCCGCGCTGAAACTTACCCTGCGACAGAGCTATCCTTTACTATCACTGTGTCTGAGTTCCTTTAACTTCAAAATGGATTCAGTGCGGTCACTTCTCTCTCAACATTGTGAAGATAACATGTAGAGCTGATGCAAAACCACCACCGTATTGTCATCCAAGCATATGGCGCCCTCTGCAGTTGTTCATGGAGAAGTCTGTACAGTCACGACTCCGTACAGGGAACTTAGATGTGTACCTGGTGCACGGTGGGTGGTTATTACGTGTGTGTCGTTATTATGCTGTCGAGAATACTGATTGGGACATAGAAAGTACTCGACAGTATTTGTTGAGTGAAAGAGTGAATAAATAGAGTGCATTATTTATGCAATTAGGAAACTGGTTCTGATAAAAGGGGAAGGAACACAGGAAATACAGAAGGTAGACATGAGACTGTAGTGCATCACGGGACAGGGGACTCCCATGCTCAAGGCGATTTGAAGCTTGATTAAGGGGCAGTGATTTACAGGGCGAAGTGAAAAGGAGACCAGTCACGCGCGGGTCGGCGCATGGAGAGGCGGCGCGGGAGCGTGAGACGGCAGGCACCACCGGGGAACCAGGGGAGGTCCCGACCTGCGTGCACCGGGGACTCCGGGGCTTGGCGCTAGCTCTGCCCTTGACTCTCCTGGGCCCTCGGAACAGGGTGGAAACTCGGCGCCTCTCAGCAGCTCTGCTCTTTAACAGCTAGAATGACATCACTGGGCTCACGGCCCCCGCAGGTGGCTGCAGCTCAGAATCCCTCTCTTGGATTTCAGAACCCGCTGGGCGGTCGGGGACGTTGAGAACCCGGCTGCAGGCTGTGCCGCACGCCCGCCTGTCGAGCCGCAGAGCCCTGCGTGGCAAGCTTAATGGGCCGGTTATTCTAGTGTCCTGCTTGCCAGGGAATTGTGTCTGTCTGCCCTCGCTTATTTAAGGACAGTTAGGTGTGGGGGGGAAATAGGGAGGCACTTTCATTGGGGGTCCATTGTTTCAGGTCTCGTTTCTGTCGGTTCTGGGCCAGGCCAGGCCTGCGGGCCGGATGATTGTGCTCTGCTCCCCCACGCCTCCCACTCCCGCAGCGAGAGCGGCGCCAGCCAACACGCAGGCATACACGCACACATGCACCTGCACTCACACACGCTGACACTCACTCAGACACACACTCGCTTATACTTAGTCACACTCGTGCAATTCACACACATCAGGCACACACGTGCACATACACACAATCACACAGCCACTCCCATGCCATGCACATTGATTCCAGCGCGCACTCACACGTCCCCTGTGTTTACACACTCACCTTCATGCGTGCATACACACACATGCTCCCTCATGCACATTCTCACATGTGCACACTCTCACACCCAGGCTTCTCTCGTGGAAAGCGTTAGAGGAACGTGGGATTTTCCAGCAGAGTGTCATTGCGACGCCTTTTGTCCTGGCCTGGTCACCCACAGACCAAACAGCCGGCTCCGTGGAGGCTGCCGGCTCCTGCACACGTAAAGCAGCACAGTTATGGAAACCAGACTCAGAGCGCCGAGAATAGCTGCACAGGCCTTGAGTTTAGGAATTCGCGTGGAGCCAGCACAACTTCGGAGGGACATTCCAGCCCAGAGCCCCTTCCCTAATCCCCCTTCAGTCTCACTTGCAACAAGCAGCCGCCTCCCAAGGGGACACGCTGCCAGGAAGGCGATTAAAACCAGCTTCTATCTAATTGAAGAATAACCGCCCTACCTTTCTTTCCAAATATGTTTGTAAATTTCTCGTAATTAAATTTCCCCTCTCAAGGAAAGGCTGCTGGGTTGCTCCCGACAGAGAACATCAATGGCATGTGGCCAGCAACGTCCAGACCATTTGGCTGTGATAGGACCTCGGCTCCCTGCTGTCCAGACAGGTGAGTGCGCATTGGTGGGGCGCCCCACCGGACCGCACCCCCAGTTCCCAAAGAAGCTGAGGGGCCTGTATACAAACAGGTGAAAAAGAATGGGGGCCTGAAGGCAACTAATAGAAAGGAGAAGGCAAACACGCTAAACAGCAGGGCCGATACAGTAAAAATAGCTGCCCACTAACTGTTGCTCTGGTCTGCCCAGCAGCCAGGGGAAAACGGAAACTCGCCCACCGCTTAATCAGCGGCCGGGACTCCGACGCCCAAGGAAGGATGCTTTCTGGGTAGGTTCCCCGCGCCCCCCCACCCCCCACCCCGCAAGCTTAAATCCTTAGAACAGCTGACCTGAGATATTTCCTAGGGCACGTGGATGAACGCTGAACGAAGGCCTCAGTGTGGCTTTCTATGCCATTTATTGCTGTGCTGGGCTAAATCCTTGGGTGTTTCCCTTTGATCTTCTGTCAACTGAGACAAATTAGCACCAGACCCAGGTTAGCTGTAAATATTAAAGGAGATAGTACCTGAGAGAGCACTTTATCCACAGTAAATACACATTACAATTATGAAGTATGAACAGTAATTCATATTTTGTGAGTGACTTAAAGGTGGGGGAGGATTTAGACCTCTTCTGAGCCTTTGGATTTTATTCCTCCCTCCTCGCGGTGGGGCAGAGTACCTGTCCTGTCAGGACACTCTCCCTCTGAGTGACGGAAGCCTCCTGGACAGGGAGACACGGGTGCTTAGAAGGGAGAGCTACGCCGCTGTGTACATTGTACTTGTGAGCCGGCCCCTGCCCCGGACAGAAGCTGCTGGTGGGGCTGCCTCGCAAGCCAGTCGGCCTGTGCACCTCACAGCTTTATTGGACTTAACAGCACGTATTTCTAGAGGTTGCAAAGGGGACCACAGTGACCCCGAGCCCAGTGTGTTGCTGCTGTAAGCCTTGCTGGCGCGTCCTCCTTCCCCTTCAATTTTCCCGGCCTAATTCTCAGCCCAGCCATCCACAGCAAGAGGCTTTCCTTCAGAGAGGGCCGGGCCGCGCTCTGAGCCAGGTTCAGCTGGTAATTTCACTGCAAATTGCTCGTGCTGAACCTCCTGGGGACTGACTTAATAGCTCCGCCGCCCGCTCCTCCCCTCGGCTGGTCAGAATCCCCTCGATGGGCGGCTGGTTGGGAGGCCGGAAGGCCTGGGCTGCGCGGTGAGTGTTTTAAAAAAAAATAAATTCATACTGGTTATTTGGAAATCTGTGATTCATGCTCATAAACGGGTGTGTGTGGGAGGCAGAGACGTGGCTCTGAGTTTACATGCAGGTCTGGGGGACGGCAAGCCTAGCTCCTACATCCTCCTCCGCCCGCCGCCCCCCCGCCCCTGAGGAAATCAGCATTTTAAGGGGGGTCCAGCGACTGCTTGGTGTTTCACTGTGTCCAAAGCCCTTTCCTAGTCCTTGTCTAGAACTTTGCCTGGGGAGCAAAAACTGGCACTTGGACTTTGTCTTTACCTTGAATTTGAAGTTATACAACGGGATCACCCGACACCAGCTCAGCCAGCAGCCCCACTTCTGAAACAGCAGGGGCGGGGCCCTGGCCGGGGGCTGAGGGGCCGGGGAGGCCGGCCCCCGATCCAGCCCTGCCACCTGGGCCGCTCAGGGGCTCCTTCCCAGAGCGAGATGACTCATGTCCCTGGCTCAGGGAGGGGCGTATTATTAAAATAGCTCCTGTGACGATGCACTTGTTGCAACGTGGCTTTGGTGTCACAGCGGGGCCTGGGGACCCTCGCTCAGCGTGGCCCTTCTCACCCGCTCTGTCGCTTTTGGCAACGTAACTAACCTCGGAGCCTCAGTTTCCTTCTCTGTGATGCAGAAATTATAATAACATCCTTATTAGATTATCATGAAAATTTGATTGTCACTTTTTTTTTTTTTAAGTTGTGTAACAAAGAGTTTGGCTCACACAGGCACTCAGTACGCGGCAGGTCCTTATGAAGCATGGGCACAGCGTGGGGAGCACTCTCGTTTGTCGTCTTCCCAGCGATTGCCGTTGGCCCTGCCCTTTGGCACCTGTGTCTTCCAACCACAGTGCCGCACGCGTCAGGCATAGGCCTTCCAGGTCCCTCCAGTTGTCAGCACCGTGTTGTCAGGGCGGGGGGACTTTTGTTCTGTTCTGGTTGTCCGGTCCTTAGCAGCAGGAGGTGTGGCCTGCTATTTCCGCTCCTCCCCCGTCAGGGCTGGGCAGGGCTGGGCAGCTCCGGGGAGGGGAGGGATTTCGCCGAGGACTTCCTGAGCCAGGGCCGGGTCTGCGTTTTCTGCAGGTGAACAAGCACTTGACCCGCGGTGGGTGACGGGGTACCCAGTCCCTTCCAAACACCCCTAGTCTGTTACCCTCATTTGGCTTGGGGTGGAAAGACCCCCCTTTTCCCCATGAAAACTAGACTCCCCAAGGTGCCAAAACCCTAGAGCTCTACAGGTCTCCTGCCCGGAGTGGGCTTGTCCAGGCTGCCCCGGGGAGGGGGTGCTGCACGTGCCCGGGCCCGGGACAGTCTGCCCTCGGGAACCCCGCCTGGTTCGCAGGCACAGAGCAGCCGCGCCGACAGTCTGTTTCCCTAGACGCCCCAAGTGAACTTCTCCCCCAAGAAAGGCCAGAATAACACCATCAATCAACTGGGCTTGTTCTTTTCTAAAAGCTCACATCCCCGGCCTTGGGATTAGCACTGGGTCACGGCCCCATGCAGAGCCACCCACAGAGTGTTCCTCAGGCCCCCGGTGGCCCCGACAGCGAGACTCAGCTGGGGAAGCGGCCGACTCGCGAGGCCCTTTGAGGGCACTTCAGCCGCCTGTGGGGCCATCGATTTATCCTTTTCCTCCCCCAGATAATGGACACCGTGCCTACGAGTCCTGGGCCGCTGACGGGGCCGTGGGCACCCTGAGATTCTGCCCTCTCCCTCCCAGGCTGTGCCCCAAACACCTTTGCGCGTGGCTTCTGAACCCGCTCTCAGAACGCCCTGGCCCCCCTTCCCTTGGCTTCCCTCTGGTCCTGCTCGCACTGAGCCGGACCGGAGGAGCCGAGCCCAGGCAGAAGCAGGTCCCGTTTAGAGCAGAGCAGAGCGGCAGGCTGGACAGCAGCCTCGCGCAGAGCACTGATGCGGCGCGGTGCCTCCCGAGTTGCCGGGGGTGGGGGGGTGTATAAGATGAGTAGGTAGGGCTGTGGCAGGGCCACCGCCTGTGGCTGTGTGGATGCCACCCTGCACCACGGCAGGCGACGGGCTTCCCGTCGACGTGGTCTGAATGACACCCCCCAGGTTCCACAGTCTGGCACTTTTGATCTCTCCACATCAGCCACATTGATTCCTACATTTTATGCTAATAAAGAAAATAGGAATTTTGAAAGAAGGCATTCATCACAAGCATTCCCATTGCACGATAAGCCGGCAGGGAGGTATGGCACAGCGGCCAATGCCGCTGAGCGAGTGGATGGCGTGGTGGCCTGCGCTTGGTGCCTCTGCCCAGCTGCGTGCTCAGCGACCTCCCGCTGGTGGCCAGAGACCCGCCGCAGTGCACTGTTCCCAGGCACTGGCAGACGCTGGCCGGCAGGGCCTGCTCCCCACGCTCTGAGAGCCGCTGCTCATCGTGTAACACCCTTGGCCGTTAGGCACCCCCGCGCCCTCCAGCCCTAGGTTCTCAGTTTCTGTCAGGGACAAAGGTCACTTTAAAATGCCTTTGTTTCGTATTGGCTGTCTTAAAAGGTATCCAGGCTCGGGACACCCCACGAAAGCTGCCTTTGTCGTAGCCCGGCCTTACCTGAGACCCAGCCCGATAGCATCTTTGATCCTTGGCTGATGAGCGGCTAAGCCGGCCACTTGAATTCTCTGTCTACATGCAACACATTTGCACCAAGTGACATTTGACAGATAGACTAATATCCTAGAAACATTTTCAAGGAGGTGGTTATTGCCTAATCCCTTAAGCTTTTATAATTGGCCAAAACTTTGTAAACCTGAAAAAGTTTATCCATGAAGATTTCCACTGAGCTTTTCTAAAATTTGCCAGTTTTGTAAAGATGAAAGTGTGTTACTCGTAACTGGAAATAACACGAGTCGCCGATCCTGGGAACAGTTCATCCACATTAGCTCTAAGAGTGTACCTTGGTTTTTATTTATTTGTTTATTCCATTCTGAAAGTGAGACATCTTTCTCTTTTGCATGTAAGAGTCCCCCCAGTCCCTGCCCTGAGGCATCTCGTCTCTGCTGCTGGATTTAGAAGTTGTGTTTGTCTCAGATTAGTGTCAGTGTGGTAAGCCGTCATTATGTGGGCACGAAGCATTTACAAAGCGCTGCGCTGGTTCTGATGAGTTAGAACCTGTCTTGAAGATGCTTTAAAAAAGAAAGAAGCAGTTTAGAAGTTTTCTTCATACCACGGATGGTGGGGGAAGAGGCATCTCCAGTGACCTGTGCCAGCCTCCTGCATCAGTTGGTCATTAAGGAGTGTGGTTCCCAGAATAAAGAGGACAATTTCCAGAGCAATACATGTTGTCACTTTTCTTCCCCACTTTCAAACATTTTTCAGTTAGATTATAAAATGTTATTTACAACGGTTACTATAATTCAGACAGGATAGTTAACTGATGCTTCTGCATGCCAGAGTGATCCTTTAATTTGTTGAAAACACTGTCCACCAGGCGCTGTCCTGCGAATCCACGCCCACGCCTTCATCTCTTCCTGAGGGAGCGCCGAGGCCAGCGGCGGCCGGGGCCACCGGCGACGGCCCGAGTCTCCGAGAGGTGAGCGGCTGTCTTCATTACTGACGCTGTTTCTCTAAGGCTTGCTTATGCCGTTTCTATAAACCATATCATGACCCCGTGCAACCATCAAAATTATTTATGGTACTAGATCAGCATAATCCCTAGGTGGAAAAGAAACAAAAACCATTCTTGATATCAAAAACAAAATGATTTTTGCTCTTTGGGGAATACTAAATACATCTGAGAAACTAAAAAAGTCCTATTCTTTCTTAGTTTGTAAACAGTATGGGCTGCCTTTTCTAGCAGTTGCCTTTAAGAATGAGCAGCAAGAGAACAGTCGAACACACACGTTGCTCCCACTCTATGGCTCCCCGCCCTCCGGGGAAGACCCACTCCGGCCTATCAGGGCCCGCCGGAGAAAAAAGCAACTTTCTTCATCAAACAGTAATCATTGGGGCTCTTAAAATATCTGGAAATATAACAAACACTGCAATCAATGAGAATGTGTTTGGATTCAACTGTCAAACTTGCCAAAGATGAAAAAAATTGTATGTCTTCAGCAGTAACAACATCTGAATCATTCGGGGTGCATCTGTCAGACTTTCTTTCCCAGATGACCCAGCTAATCCAAGTGCATCTCTGCTTATAAGCACAAAGCCATGGCAAGTAAAGAGCCTATTAGGAAAAGAGAATAATTTTGCTGTCAAAAAATCTGTGCTGTTGCAAATCTGGTGGATTCAAGGCACGAAGGAATGTAAATGAGATTCCACTTCTAGGACCTTTGAAGGGATTAGGAAACATGCAGGACCTCTCAGAATGGGGGCTGCAGAGTTACTTGGGAAGGTTGGGGGGTGTTAGATGCTCCGAAGGGGGCTCCCCAGGAGTGCAGGTGGCCCGCAGCGCGGGGATTTAGCACAATACAGCCTCAGGTTCCCTTTCTGGTTTACTTCACCCGCCCAGTTTCTGTTTCATGTAGAACTTGTATCTGTGTTTGTAAATGTACAAAGTTAAGAAAGAAGCCTGGGGACGAGTGACGAATTACAAAATGTCAGGGCAAAATGCATGTTTAACATTAGCACAGACCTGTGATAGCTCACGAAGAGTACGAGTGTGTGTTCCTAAGGGTTACCGTTGTGTTTCAGAGCGCAAGAAGCGTTTGTTTAAAAGAAGGATTATTTTATTTTATTTTTTGTCTTTACTAACTTGATTTTTAAAAGTACTTTTTGCTCAATGTAAGCATGCACACTTTCTCTTCAGGGGTTATTTTGATTCACACATTTAATTTTCTCTATTTTGGTGTTAGACGACAGTGGAAACAGCCCTTCCTCCCCGCAGAAGGCAACAGCCAGTAGGACCACACAGCAACGTTACAATAATGCGCAACAACATCAAGGAGCTATTTAAGCAAGCAGGTCAGCCCCGCCACAGCCACAGCGAGGACGTGTGTAGAGACCCATCGTCCCCTCCCAGGCCTCGGGCGGCCCCAGTCACAGTTCGTGTAAACTGAGTCCTCTGATGCCTCCTTCCTGGCGCTCACCCAGTCCCTCCGCGGGCCTTCGCCGTGCCCCCAGGCGTGTGGCAGTGCAGACCTGGGCGCAGCTCTGGCCTGTGGACCCTCTGAGGCGCGGGCTCACGCCCCTCTTACTCCTGCGTCACCCGTGCGTGCGTACTGAGATGGGCTAGCGTTCCCTGAACGTTTGCTGCGAGTAAAGGTCTGTAGGAAAGGTCTGCCGAAGACTAAGGGAAGGAGAATGAAAAGGGAAGATAAAGGAAAACTGTTGGAAGCAGGCTCCGAGCTCCCCTCGGGGTGTGAGGAGAGAGCGAGGGGTCAGTAGCCCCTGCACTCGCCACCTCCAGGTCCCGGGGCAAGTCGCAAAGCCCCTCTCCGGGGCTCCCATGCCACCCGGAAGGCTGGCCCAGAGTGTCCGCCTTGCCGGGTGCCTGTCGGGATTAGAAAAGCTGGGGATAAAACAACCAGTTTATTTTCTCTTGCCTACGCTCACAACAGGCTCTATTATTTTTCTCTTACGTTGCTTTCTTTCTTTAAAAAGAAATGTGTCTATTCAGAAATTTAGAAAACTGCTAAATAGAAACCCACAAATAAATTCATAACGCACTCAGCACCCCAACGCACAGAGGGAATTGCGTGTTGGGTCCCTCCCGCCAGCCCTGCGTTCCCTCCTCGTCTCCGCTCTTTCCATCATCACCCAGGGCTGTGATGCACCCCGATTCTTTTTTACCTCATCTTTTCACAGCATTACCTCGTCTTCAATATCACTGCAGTTTAAGGATGCGTTGCGTTACACTGGCTGAGCCCGTTTAGTACGAGGTACGTAACTAAAGACACCGAAGCTGTCCCTGTTGCCGAGTTAGGACTAGGGCCGCGCACGTGGTAACAACCTGAGGCCAACCGCAAAAACATTATTACATATATTTGATTTACTCGTCTTTCCTCTTTTGCTGGGCACTGGGGACCCAAAGATGAGTAGTGTGATCCATTCTCACATTGCATCCCGTTGTCAGTAGAGGGAACGTATCTATTTCGAAGAGCTCTCCACGTAAACATTTTAAAATGAAGAAAACCATCTTATAATCTTGTGAGGACAAAAGGAGACGTCATGGGGCCCGTGAACATCTGACACAGTAAGAGGTGGTCCTGGGCTGGAAGACACAGCCATGACCGAGGCTGGGGAGCTAACCCCTGAGTTTGTTACCTTGAACGTCAGTATCGCTCATTGCATTGGTTTGCATTTTTATTAAGCGTTAAGTTAATCACCTTCTCCACCTTTTCGCACCAGACTGTCCGCCCGCAGAGCGTCCTGCCCCCTGCTCGTCAGAACCTGAGTTTCATGCGCCCTTGCTTAGCGTTCCTCACTTTCATCTTTTAGGAATAACTAGAGCTATTTAGTTGCATATAAATAATGGTTGAAAGGCATCTCTGTTTGGCGAAAGGGACAAACACATTTCATTCCTTCCGTAACACTAAATTTCTCTTTCAGTACATTCACATTTGACATCTTTACTAATTCAGCCTGACTTCCCCATCGTAATCTGAACAACTGATGTCTTAGTGCGCTCCTAATTGGATTCTTCTTAGCGTCTTCCTCCTGTGAGCGGATTAATCAGTCCCATTGAAGGAGCAGCCATCACAGTTCAATGACACCTGCAGCTGAGCCCGCAGCCCCGGCCAGAGGGTGTCATCAATACAGTGCATCATTACCATAAACCAGGGCTCACTTCGTCACTTTGACCGGTTCCGTGTGCCAACTCATACTCGCCTGACGGAGTGGCAGGAGGCGGGCACAGAGTGGGCCGCCTGTAGACACTGCCGTCGTGAGCCTGCCTGTCAAGAAATGACCCACTGAAAACTAACCCCCTTCCTCCCTCTGATTTATTACTTATTCTACTAATTAATCCCGCACTCTTGGACCAGTAGTTCAGTGGTGGAGGTGATAAAATATGTGATGTATTCTTTTATTCTTTTTCCTGGTGGACATTGCGTTTTGAAGATTGAAGTTAGAGTGACTTCAACTTAGAAGAGATTTGGCTTTTGAATTAGAAACATTTGTCCAAAATCGTTGTGCCTAAGATTTGACATATTAACTACATCTTAGAATGGCTTGGCTTGGCCGGTAGGAGATCGTGAGGAAGGTATCAGCGTGGTCTTGTCTACTGTGAAAAGGCTTTGGGGGTGACTCTAGGCACAGCCAAGGGGACCTTGGCTCTCCTCCTTTAATAGTCCGTTAGGTTAAACCATTTCCAACCAAAATTGTGCAGGACCAGAAGGAAAACAGAACACATAAAAATAGAGGGTGCTTTCGCTCCTTGTCCTTGAGGCTGGTTGGAAATTTGTAGAATAGAAAGAATTGAAATTCCGTGTTTTTAGCAGGGAAATTAAAAAGAAAATTAGCATTCTCTAATACTCTGGGTGGGCATTTTAACATCATACTTCTTCTGTATCATCAAGATAAGGAACTGCCGTGAGTATTTCGGAAGTGCATGGAGGTCACATACAATAACAGATAGAAAGGTGCTTTGTAAATCCTAACTGTGCACATCAAGAATATTTTATTAGAGCATAGTAGAATATAAACCGAGAAACCCAGAGAGAGAAACTTAAGTCATTCTTGATAATTCACAGGTGGCGTGTGCCCACCTGCCTTCAAGGGAATGGAAAGCAAGGATCTCTGGCCTTTTTCATTCAAAGTTGTTGTTTTTTAATATTTCAATTAATTTAATTTAAGTCATCTTTTAAATATTCACATTATATATTACCTAAAGATAAAAATTGGCATCCATGTTGCAATGGAGCAAATGTTATAAAATGTTTAGAAAACAGGAGAAAGTTTTAACGAAAGAAGACCAAAATTTAGTTCTAAGAATTTTCGCTGAATAACAGAAATAAGGGAAAAAAAAACTTGTGGGCAATCATTACTATAATTCACAGGACTTATATAACAAAAATAAAATAGAAGCTCAAAAAAAATCTAGTTATTCCTAGAATTGAGATAGGCATTTCTTACATGGGTCATTTAAAGGACATACTATGAGCAGTGTCTTCAATATCTTTACAGTAAATTCAACAGAAGCTTTCATAGAGCTCTTTCTTACAATGTCTGTCAAGTACCAAAACAGTACAGCACAAGCATTGTCTTTGAAGGGGGGGAGGGTTGGGCCGGAAGTGAGACGTGGAGACGTCCAAAATGCTTATTCTTAAACAGAGCTCTGTCATGGACAGACCTAATCCAAGTATGTATGTTAGAAGGTTGGAACCAATGATTCTTCATTGAGAGACTCGCGGGACTGGCCTAAGAGGGCCAAACCGTGCGTGCCCAGGACCCAGGTCAGAGGCTCCGATGGCAGAGGTGCAGGGCGGAGGTTTGGTGAAGCCCCCCGGGGGATGGTAAAGGCCACTGAGAGGGGGAGGGAGCTGTCCACGCTTGGACCCCCTCAGACCGTGGGTTTTGCCAGCGCTAGCCTTCTAGCAAAGCAGGTAGCTCTGACACAATGCGCTTTCCTCCAGGAGACTTGTAGGGACTGGGTTCCGGGGGGTCACGGGGGCAGAGCCTCTCCCATTCCTCAGCTGGACGGGGAGGTATAAATTCAACAGGAACTGTTTGTGTTCCTTTCCAAACACTTGGTCCCATAAAACCATGCACAGGAGGGCTTAACCAGGAGGTATGACGGAGAGAAGCCATAAATCACAGGCCCAGTTTATGCATAACGGTCCTGAATAGCCTTAGCTTCATCCTCAGAAACGCCTGGAATCCATTGGGGTGGGGGGTGGGGGGGTGTTTGTGTTCGGCCGTTCGTTCGTTCGACGGGAGAGCTGGGGCTCCGGGGAGCTCAGACAACCACATCCCCCAGACCTCCGATCCGCTCTTCGGTTCGGGTCGGTGCCCACGCTGGGTGACGTTAGAGCTGCACACAGAAAGGGTGTCCTTTTAGAACTGGGGCCCCGGGGAGCGCTGCCCGCTCCCTGGGAGGCCGTGAGGCTCGGTGAGGACCTCAGAGGGTCTGGCCCCAACGGCACTCTGCCGTCCCGGGAGGCCGGGCCCCGCAGGCTTTCCCGGGCTGACGGCACCTGTGAGGCTTCCCTTTGCAAAAGGAGACGCAGGCAGGTTTTACAACTCGTGCAACTGCAACAGCCTTCCTGCCAGGAAGGGGCCAGGGCTCTGGGGGAAGGAAAGTCACACGCACGCCGAACGGAATGAGTGCCCCACAAAAGTAACTGCTTTTTCTTTCCATAGAACGTCCTGGTTGATGCAAAAAAAGTGTTTTGAGGCCAAGCCCTAACATCGTCTGGAATCGTCCATTTTCTTTCTGCTTATTAAACGTTGGTGGCTCCTGAGAGCGCCAGGGAAGACAGGAAAAGAAAAGCGAGCTTTTGTTTGAAAATGGATTTGAAAGTGTAGGAGAGATTCCAAGACGAATGCTCCTCTGTATGGCTGTGCTTTGGGGTTCGCGAGGCTGGACTGCGGCCTGCTCTCGCCACTGTGGCTGAAGTGTTTATTACTGCGCAGGGCGGGTGCCCTGCCTGAGGCGGCTGTTGGATGCCAAGGAGCGGAGCCCTCCAGCCTGCGCTCATTGTTCCTAGAAGATCCTTGCCGTCGCCTCCAGAGCCCTCGAGTTTCTCAGCGGCTCTGATCGCCTTGTTCTCTCAAGAGTCCGGTCTCCCGGGTGCAAGGCCGGGGTGGGGGAGCCGCGTTGATAAAAGTGCGCCTCCCTGTGGCAGCAGGCGCGATGGAGGCGGGCATCCGCTCTGCTCCTCTGAATGCAAAGCAGCTTGTCTGCGAGGCTAACAGGCCACGGGGGCCGGCAGGGTGTATGGCGGGGGCTCCTGAGAAGAGGGGGAGGGGGCCTTCCGTCTCCAGGCCGCCCTGGGGACGGCGGCGGCGCTGGGGTCCAGGGCAGACATGCCGAGGTGAAAGAATGTGGGGGAGACATGTCCCTACGAGCCAAGAGGGACTTTAAAATAACTAGATTCGAAGACACATGAGAAGGAGTTCCTGGTGGAGTGACGGGGACAGGAGAGGTAAACGCAGACACTGCGTGGAGGTGAAGTTGGGGGGCGGGGGTGTGTAGGTAGAGAAGTACAGGCTCCTGGTTTTTAATTCCCAGCTGAAAAATCCTGGCAGCAATACCAAGTGCTTGGCAGGGATCAGTTTCTAGCTTGGTTTGCGACCTAAGGCACTGCAATGAGCTTGAAAATGTAATTTCTTCGCAGAATCCTGTGATCTGTATGTAGCCTGTTGAACCGTGTGCGCGCGTTAACCGCATCTAGAGAACATTCTGTAGAAGCACAGTTTTGTCAACCACTCACCAGAGCAAACATCACGGCACCTGATTAAAAATCAGCCCCTGCTTCAGAGCCTCACTGTGACCCACCACTGGGAAGGGCCTGGGGTTTTATCCCACTGGCAGGCCTGTTGGCCTGCCCCGTGCGTGGGTCAGAAGACGTGGGGCTTCCTGACTCTCAGCCCCACGAGCAGTGTATTTACACCCGTTTCCCTCATTCCCGCCCCCGAGTCCTAGGGGCCAACCAGAGGGAGCAGGGGGCTCCGGGCACACACAGCACCTGGTGTTACAGGAGAGGAGCCCTGAGCTGGGGGACCCCGAATCTTTTAGTGGGAGGCCGTCTGCTCTCCGCTCCCTGCTCCAGTAGATGCTCCGCCTCTGTCACCGAAGCCATTTGCTCAACAAACCCTCTTGAAATGATACTATGACTTTACGCTCACGAGTTGAGCAGAGACTTCTCTGTCTTCGCAGCAGTCTCTTCCCTTTTCTAGATCTTACGTCTTTATATTTTGAAATAAAGGGGGTTCCATTGTATGAAATCAAAGGTCATTTTGTGGCAAGAAAATTAAGATAGTTTCTTAAATTTTTTTTTGTTTTAAAGATTTTATTTTTAGAGAGGAGAAGGGCAGGAGAAAGAGAGGGAGAGAAACATCAATGTGTGGTTGCATCTCACCTGCCCCCTATCGGGGACCTGGCCTGCAACCCAGGCATGTGCCCTGCACTGGGAATCGAACTGGCAACCCTTTGGTTTGCAGGCCGGTGCTCAATCCACTGAGCCACACCAGCCAGGGGCTCTTCCTTAAATTTTTAAAGAACTGCTTTTAGGTTCTGCTTTTCAAGGTCTTATGATCTCAGAAGGTCATGCCTACTTCTAAGTGGCCATTGCTGGTTGTCATTATAACAACACACACACACACACACACTGTATTCATAGATGATTTATTATCTAATTGTGTGTGTGTGTGTGTGTGTGTGTGTGTGTGTGTGTAAGCCCAGTGTGGTGGAAGCTGATACTAAAACGAAAAACTAGCTTTGATTACAGCATATATCTTACTTTTTCTACCGTCTCAACTTAATTGGCAATGGATTTCCCTTCATCCAACAGTATGCAAAATAGCCTGTGAGTTTGTCTTGGTTGTTTTTCCTATTTTTATCTGTTTTTCCTCACCCTCATTGTGAACTTGTTCTGCGAGGGAAATAATTTGTTGAAATAAGAGCTTTGCCAGAAAAGCCCCGCTGAGCCCAGCAACGGAAGCCAGATCAGCAGGCAGAGACCTAATGTGTTTGCCGCAGGTCGTCTTGGTGACTAGCCAGTGTTGACCAGAAAGCACTGTGACGGCAGCGGCGCTCTGCTACCTCCAGTTAGGTGACCGCGCCAACCTGCTGACATTGGGCTCACCGGGGTCCCCGTCTGTGTCTGGATCCCTCCACAGGGTCAGATGCGTCCCATCTTCCCAATGCCACAAAATCCTTGTTTGTTATCGTGTGAAACTGCATAGAAAGAATCCACGTCTGCCGGCCCTTTCTTCCAGGGGACGCGGGCAGAAGGCTCCCGAGAGGTCCTGAGGACCACCAGCGCCATGCTGCGCTGCCCAGGTCTTGCTCCGGGCTCCGACCCTCCAGCCAGGGAGGCCTGGCTTTTGTCTTGCTTCCCTGGCTCGATCGCACCGTGGCTGGGTTGTGCCCTGAACGTAAGTCCCATTCTCGCCCGAGACGGCTGCCGCCTTCCACTGTGTCCGTTTGACTCCTAAAACAGGTTCCTGCCTCCTCAGCACAGAGGTCACCATGCTCAGCCCCTCAGGAGGTGCAGCCTCTCCGCACCGCTGTGATCGTGCAGACTAGAGCTTCCTAACGCAGCCCGGCCCCCAGCCGCGGGGTCCTGGTCTGCACGACCGTGCCTGGCGGCCTGGCGGGCACTCGGTAACGTCTGTACGCGCTGTCGCTCGTGGGATCCTCTCCGCAGCCCTGTCACGGAGGCGCTGACATCTGAGTTCTCACAAGAGAACGTTTAGCCCAGAGAGGTCACATTCCCCAAGGACGTGCTGCTTCTGGAGGGCCACGTTAGATACGGACCTTGACAGTTAGATGGGAGGTTATCAAACATTTAAAAAGCTAGAGACCTTTGTTCGAGTGAAACAGGAGAAGCAGCGCAGTTCAGCCAGAGTCGGCCGCTCAGCGATCAACCCTCCCCTCCCGGCCCCCTGCCCAGCTCGCCCCTTGGGAGCCGTGCGGGTTCCCGAGGATTCTGAAATGGTCCTTGGGGCCTGGCTTTCTCCTGGGCTGGACGGAGTCATCCGCTGGAACCCCAAGGCGGTTACCTGGTGCAGTGGCTGTCCGGGGGGCCCTCGATAAACGTCCCTCTGTGTGGTCCAGGGCTTTCCATCTTCTCCCTACGCTCAGTCCTTTCCACCTCCCAGGTGCGCGCTGCAAATGCTCAGTGGGCTCTTACCATCGGGTGCGGTTCGCTGAAGCCAAGACAAGTCCGCTTCCCCGTCGCCAGCTTCCGACCACTAGGGAGTCTGAGGGACGCTGAGCCCCCTGACCCCCCTGGGTCTGGACCCGTGGGCTGCAACCCAGGATAGGAGCCTCGGAGGATACAGGTCCCTCCCGGCGCAGCCGTTTTGGAACCTGGGTGTACGTCCCTTGTGCCGCCACCTCTCATTGAGGCATAAATGTACCTCTTGACCCAAGGAGAGCCGCAGGGTCTCAGCGCCAGGTTCCTCTCTACTGCTTCATGGAACTTAATGGGGAAGTTGGTGTCGGCCCCTCTGGTGCTGGGAACACACCTTCCCTTGGCTGCCCACTGTCCGCCCATCGCCTGAATAGCCCCCACCACCCCGCATTCCTAACGCTTGGGAGGGGGTGCTCGCCCTGCTGTGGGCCCTTTCCTCTCTCGTCGCGGCACCTAACTCTGTCTGTGGTTCTGTATCTGGCCTCCCAAGCTAAACACTCGGGTCCCTGAGGCGAGGGACACGGTCTAACTTACTCAGTACTCGATCCGACCCCCCTGCACGGAACCTGACATGTAGAAGGTCCCCATTCCGCCACTGCCCTGTTGAATGAACGGACTATTGCGGATGACTGAGTTGCAGCGTACTAGTTGATGGCTCATCTCTCTAACGGCAATATAAAAACCATGCATTTAGATGAGATTTACTTTTTAAAACATTAAATTGGGAAATATCACTTTAATTCTCCTCTTAATGATGTGATCAACATTTGGTTTTTCACTTGCAAGAATTATGACAAAAATGGGTTTGAGTCACTTTGCCTCTCAAAGCAAAGAATCAACCACCTGTCTGTATCTGGTGGTTCTCTTAAATTTGTCAACCCCTTAAACAGATTTTAATATTCTTTTACAAAACCTTTTTTAACTTGCTTCAAAGATTGTATTCCATTGGACTTACTATCCATTTTTAAAAGTTACTTAAAATTTGATGTAAATATAAAGTGTATGTTTTATTTAGCCCATACAATCCACATTTCATTTATTAAAAAATTTGGTAGGAAGGTTCGTCTTTATCATCACCTAAGAGTTTGTTTTTCCGTTATACATATTGACTGTGAAACACCAACATCGAAAATAGCTTTCAACTTGACAGCCTGTGTCCTTTTCTTGATGCCGCATCATTTTATTCATCCCAAATAATTTTTGAAAACTCCCTGAACTAAAACCGTGAGTTGTCTTTCCTCCGTGGAGTGTGACTGAGGTGTGAGTCTGCGTCTCGGGTTACAGACTTTGTTGCTGTAAAATAACCACAGGTGCTGTGGGTGCCCCCTTTGATCTCTCTGGGTCTCAGAGACCAAGAGTGAGAAACGTTTGACTTCTGCGTTTTGTCCACTTTGACTTCCCCTTGACAAACTCGTTCTCACATTATTTTCAGAGACAAATATTTTGAAAGTGAAGAACACAAGAGGTTGCTAAATATTAGCTTTCAAAGGCTTGGAGTCACATTCTATTTGCTTGGGTTACCTCTTCTCCAAGCCTATATAAAGAATCATGTTTACTCTTGAACACTCTTTAGGGCTGAGGCGCTGCTGGGTAAGGAAATATGCAGGAAAGAATGTCAACATAGTTGGGACTTGCTGGGCTCTGTGAATGCAGAAATCTCTGCTTGGTTTAGGTAAATCAGAAAAACTGAGAAGTAAAAATTAGAAATGCGTATGATTTTAAAGACAAAGCCTTATACAAAATTTGGAAAGATAGCTATAGCACAAATGAAATATATACATACATACTCAGCAGTATTAAAACAACTAAACCAGATACATAAAGAGATATACATTGTATAAACAGATACACATGTTTTAAATACATCAAGACAAGATAGAGAACTAACCTGCATTTCTCAGTCCTGGCCACATGTTAGAATTATGGGAGTCGGAAGCGGGGTGCTTTAAAACAAAATTTAAACTACACTGAATAAGACAGCTGTCAAAGAACCTCATCATCAAAAGTACCAGGCCCACTGATAAATATTCCTTTCATGTTACGAAGTGGTCAATATTATCAAAGATGATATTGATGTTGTTTAATGTTCCAAGAAAAATGAAAAAAAACATTTTTATAAGAACAGAATGACAGCAAAACAAAATCTTAGAAAGTTTGCATAAAAACCGACGAAAACCATAGCCACATTTTACATCCTACAAAAAATGTCCATATACCATTATTTTAAAAAATGTTACAGTGAAATAAAATTTGTACCAAGGTATAAGGATCTGTAATAAGAAATCTATTGAAGTAACTAATATTACAAGATCAAAAATGTCATAAATATTGCATTGATGTCAAGGCACTTTAATAAGAGCTGAGGTCCATTCATGATTTAAAATTGTTTCATTTATATAGAGATACTTCTCCCACATTTTAAAAGATATTACATATATTAAGCCAAATCCAGCCTTATGCTTATTGTGGAAAACGAGAAATATTTTCACTAAAGACAGAAGTTTAGGATGTCATTTGTCACTATTGGTAAATTGTAGATTGAGACTTTCAAAAGGAATAATCCAGTCAATATATCAATTCAACAAATGATATTAACTGTTTGAAAATGTGGCTTACAAGCCAGTACTATCCATTTTGGGGAAAATAAACTATGAGTGCTTAGATTTGTGTATTTATCTTCTATTGATATATTTTGGTATTGATAGAAAAAGCCTGGAATGGCAGATATAGGCAGAAAGGTGTGTTGAAGAGACATTGCTTTTTTAGTTTCCAGAAGAAGTAATGCCAGCTTGAGTGTGGTTGGTAGGGTAATACTAAGGGTATAATAATTTATAGATTTAATTTGAACAGTTCACCTGAAGTGTCATACGGTGTGCTTGAGGGTGATATTCTAATGTCACAGAATTACATGCTTATGATTTTATAATAAAAGATTTTGTAATAAAGAGCATTATTTGTGCCAGACTCTTTTTTTATGGCTTATGAAGTATTTACATAGTGTTTTGAGGTCACCCTACTTTTTGATCACAAAAGGCATGTATTACTGTCATAATCAAGAAAGACAAATTTTCAATATAGATAAGAGTAAATGAGTTACATGGATATATTATGGCAATTATTATTTATGAAAATATTTCAATGGTACAAGTATAAACATGAGTTCCCTGCCAATAAAACAAAAGAAAGTAATCTTAGGAAACAATTTTAATATTATTTTAGAACTCAAATAGTGACTACTCCTACCAGGGAGGCTCTTTGAAGAAAATAATTATTTTATAAAAATTTACACTTTCTTTTAGGGACAAGGGTTTTGGAGATTATTTAAATAGGCTTTCCAAAGAAGAAAGCCCCATGCAAAATGTTGGAGTGGTCCGGTTAAGTCCAATAACATAATTTGTGAGGAAATGCTGCCATCTGGTGGGGAAGCATAAGAATGCATGCATAACGGCCCAAATAAAATCATTTGTAAGGAAATGCTGCCATCTAGTGGGCACACAGGAGAATGCAATGCCATAGGCTGAATAAAATCATTCAGTGAGGAAATGCTGCCCTCTCTTCGACAAAAGTGAGAATGCAGCGCCAGCATACGCAATGAAACCCCATTTGTTTCAAGTTCATTTTATTGGGATGCTTGCAATGCATTCTAACGCTTGTCCACAAGAGGGCAGTGCTGTTCACAATTTTATTGGAAATGCTGACAATGCATTCTAACATTTGTCCACAAGAGGGCAGCATTGTTCCCTGATTTTATTGGGGATGCTGGCAATGCATTCTCGCCTTTGTCTACAAGAGGACAGCACTGTTCAGGTGATTTTTATGGGAAATGACAGCTGTGCATTCTCGCGTTTGTCCACAAGAGGGCAGCACTGTTCTTTTTTTAAATCAGAAATGCGGGACATGCAATTCTCTCGTTTGTTCACAAGAGGGCAGCACCGTTCATGATTTTATTGGGGATGCTGGCGCTGCATTCTCACTTTTGTCGAAGAGAGGACAGCACTGTTCAAGTGATTGGAAATGCCTGCAGTGCATTCTCACGTTTGTCCACGAGAGGACAGTACAGTTCATGTTTCTCTTTTATTGGAAATGCGGGCTTGTAATTCTCTCACTTGCCCACAAGAAGGCAGCACTGTTCGGTGAAAGCATTGGAAATGCCAGCAGTGCATTCCCGTGTTTGTCCACGAGAGGGCAGCACTGTTCATGTTTCTTTTTTATTGGAAATGCGGACTTGTAATTCACTTGCCCACAAGAAGGCAGCACTGTTCAGTGAAAGCATTGGAAATGCCAGCAGTGCATTCTCGTGTTTGTCCAGAAGATGGCAGTACTGTCCAAAATTTTATGAAAATGCCGGCGGTGCAGTCTCATACTTGTCCACGAGAGGGCAGCACTGTCCATGATTTTTATCAAACTGCCGGAGATGCATTCTCGCGTTTGCCCACGAGAGGGCAGCAGTGTCCATTTTTTATTGGAAATGTGGGACTTGCGATTCTCTCATTTGTCCACGAGAGGGCAGCATTGTTCACCGAAAGTATTAGAAATGCCAGCAGTGTATTCTCCTGTTTGTCCACGAGAGGGCAGCACTGTTCAATATTTTATTAAAATGCCGGTGGTGCATTCTCGCGTTTGTCCACGAGGGGGCAGCACTGTTCATGGCTTTTTAAATTGGAAATGCAGGACTTGTAATTTTCTGATTTGTCCACGAGAGGGCAGCACTGTTCAAGATTTTATTAAAATGCCAGTGGTGCATTCTCGCGTTTGCCCACGAGAGGGCAGCACTGTTCATGGTTTTTATTGGAAATGTGGGACATGCAATTCTCTCATTTGTCCACGAGAAGGCACTACTGTTCAAGATTTTATTAAAATGCCAGCGGTGCATTTTCACACTTGTCCACGAGAGGGCAGCACTATGATTTTTATTAAAATGCCAGCGGTGCATTCTCACGTTTGCCCACGAGAGGGCAGCACTGTTCATGGTTTTTATTGGAAATGCGGGATATGCAATTCTCTCGTTTGTCCACGAGAGGGCAGCATTGTTCATGGGTTTTTAATCAGAAATGTGGACTTGCAATTCTCTCGTTTGTCCACGAGAGGGCAGCACTGTTCATGGTTTTTATTGGAAATGCGGGACATGCAATTCTCTCGTTTGTCCACGAGAGGGCAGCATTGTTCATGGGTTTTTAATCAGAAATGTGGACTTGCAATTCTCTCGTTTGCCCACGAGAGGGCAGCATTGTTCATGGGTTTTTAATCAGAAATGTGGACTTGCAATTCTCGCGTTTGCCCACGAGAGGGCAGCATTGTTCATGGGTTTTTAATCAGAAATGTGGACTTGCAATTCTCGCGTTTGTCCACGAGAGGGCAGCATTGTTCATGGGTTTTTAAAATCAGAAATGTGGACTTGCAATTCTCTCGTTTGCCCACGAGAGGGCAGCATTGTTCATGGGGTTTTTTAAATCAGAAATGTGGGACTTGCAATTCTCTCGTTTGTCCACGAGAGGGCAGCACTGTTCACTGAAAGTTTTGGAAATGCCAGCGGTGCATTCTAGCGTTTGCCCACGAGAGGGCAGCACTGTTCAAATGATTAGGCGTTTTGGCGATGTATTCTGATCTTTACTCAGGACAGCACTGTTCACTTAATCAGTAGTCTGCATCTTGGACTTCAATCAAAGCTTACCTGAGCTCTGCTTGTCCCCGTCCCCAGTTCCCCCATCCACAGCAAGGAAATGAAGCTCCTAAACTGCACTTTTGGTCTCTCCATATCCTCCCTTCTCCCAAATCCACTGTGGTCGACCTACCAAAACTTCTCTGTGCTCTGCCTCCAATCGCCCACTCATCCTCACCGGGGGGAATGAAGCTCACTGAAGCTCTGCCTTCCGCCTCTCCCCTCGTCCACCTCCCCCCCATCCACAGCAAGCGAGGAAATCTCACCTGAGCTGTGTCTCCTGTCCCCTGCTCCCCAATCCACAACACGGAGTGATGCTCACCTGAGCATCCTGTCTCTCCACATCCCCCCCCCCCCGCCCGCCATACACAGGAGGGAGTGAAGTTCACCTGAGCTCCGCTTTCCACTTTCTGTTGTCACCTCCCCGCCCCCCACCCCCCCACCCCCCGCCAATCTTCCAGGAAATCAGTCTTTGGTACCGAAAAGGTTGGGGACTGCTGCATTACATTATTTTATCAGGGATGCTGGCAGTGCGTTCTCACACCTGATGTGCAGTGAGCAAGCATGAGAATGCACTACCAGCATCCCCAATAAAATCACTTCCTGAAGTCATGTTGCCATCCTGTGGGCAAGCACAGGAAGGTATTTCAATCATCCCCAAATAAATTACTCTGTAATAATACACAGTATGTATAAAAGAGCCTAGTGGCCCAGAATATAACTGCTGAAATGTCCATCAAATTGTGCATGTGTGATTGCTGACATTGGCTGTCTACCTGCGGACAGTTACGTCATCTTCAGTTCAATGTCTGATGTCATAGTTTATTAGTGCTGGAGACAAATGTTGATTGATACCCCAGGAACTTGAGAACCAGGTATGAAGACTAAGAGAAGACATTCGTGCATCTGAGATAGTTTGGATTAGTGATTCCCAAATGTTTCCTGTGGGCTGTAATAGAATCAACTGGGGCACTTCTTGGCTATCTGTGCCTTGGGTTCTAACTCAGAAATCTCTAAAATCTGTACTTTTACTCCCCTGTGACTAGGTGAGCACTTCTAGGTGACATGCCTAAATTACCCTAAACTTTCTCAGACCTATTATTTTACTTGGACCCTTATAGTTGGAAACATAATAAGGAGCTTACATGCACTTCTGTCACTAACTAAAGTCCTTCCTGTGGTATCTACTTTCTAGGCTGTGGCTGCAGCTTGTTTAATGAGTCAGTTAAGCTATATAATTCTTAGTTTCTTGGTAGACTCTTCTCTGCTTTGCCACAAACCACACTGCTTTGAAGAATGACCAAGGCAAGGCATAGGCACTCTGAAAGCCTCCTTGGCACCATTCATGATAAAACCAGTAGCCTTCAAGCAGAAGGCTCCCAATTCCCCCAGAGCATAGACCATCATTGACCAAATAACCATTTTACCTAACCAAGTAGTATTTCTGCAAGTGAAATGGTCAGAGTGCAACTGTTCCTTCTTTCTGGAACATTTTGCCCACTTCATCTTTGCTTGCAGAAAACTGTTGCATCCTTTAAGGTTCGTCTCAAATGCCACCTCCTACATCAAGTCTTTGCAGACACTTGGAACACACTGGGCCTTCTCTGCTGGCCCCTATATCACTTCCTTGCAAATACCCATAATGGTACTTACTGCTATTTGTGCCCATGTCTTTTTTCTATCTACATACAGGGTTTCATTTTCACAGAGGCATGAGGCAGGCTGAGGCATCATGGCTTCAGGATGCCAAGTTGCCTTCCATGCCCCTCTCCAACGCCTGCATTCAGCTTGATCTACATCTCCTAGAACCTGGCACTCAGCCTGTGTCACAGGCCAGGGAACTCAATTTCCTGAGGACAACAGAGCATAGAGTCCTTCGGGGGGCTTTCTCATGCTAATTTTGCCAAGTTTTGAAGTGCACGGAATGGCACATAACTTGCAGTGAATAGTATTACTGGCATATCGGATGTTGGCGTGGTGAGAAGTCTGTGTGAATTGAGGGGAGGGCTGAGAGAGATTAGTTATGTGAACAGAAATAATTACAAGCATCGACCTATGTGGCTCAAATGGTCCCGCCTCACAGTGGGACTTTGTCAGGAGCAGACACAACCTTGTTATGAGCTCCCTTAGGAAATCAGTCTCACTGAACTGTCTTACCTACGCTGGCCATCTTTCTCCTGTCCACGTGTTCCTTCCGCAGAACGTGCTACAATTGATTAGGCCTTCACTTTCTATATTAGGGTCTTCCCCTCTACTACCATACCACACCGAGAGGGCCCTATGTTCTCAAACCCTTCAGTCCCCCTATAATGAGCCCCCCCTGTTTCATCCTGTAGCTGGTGCGCATCCATCCCGTCCACTGAGCTGGGAGCTTCCTAGTCCGAAGGGGCAGCCCTAAGCTGTGGTGTGCGTATTATACACAGTGCCTTCCCCCTTTCTAGGTTCATATCACAGTGCCTGGCTCAGGGCAAGTTCCCAACCGATGTCTGAATCAACTTCAGCATTACCGTTCAGTGGCTTATTTCACCCAGGAGGTAACCTTGGAGGAAAGGGCATAGATCTGAAGAATGTTGGTGTCACTGCTAAATTGGCATATGGCTAAATGATGTTTAATTCGTTCCTTAGTTTGCTATAAAAAAAAAAAGGCAGCCAGCATTTTCAAATGAGGAAAGAAATCACAGTAATTGCATGAAGTTACATCATTATTGAAAAAGTAATTTTAAGACAGTAGATCTCAAAGTACGGCCAAAAATGGTCATGGTACTTTAAAGAACTTGATTTGGAGAGCAATGATGAAATACGTTGCTTTTTCCCCGTAAGGAAGATGTTCTGGTAAATATGGAAACAATGTTAAGAACTAAACTGAACCAGAGGGAAAGAGGGGGTCGGGGGGGGGGGAGGGAGGAGAGGGTAGAGGGGCGATGAAATGATGGACGGAGACTTGGGATAAGGAACACACTGCATAATATACAGATGATGTGTTAGAGAGTTGTACCCTTGAAACCTATATAATTTTATTAATGTCATCCCAATAAATTCAGTTAAAAAAGGAAGAGGGGAAAAAAAGAACTAAATTGAAAAAGAGAGAGAGGAAGCCATTAGGACACTGTGGGGAAAGATATTACCAC
Organism: Pteronotus mesoamericanus; assembly: GCF_021234165.1. Taxonomy (NCBI): domain Eukaryota; kingdom Metazoa; phylum Chordata; class Mammalia; order Chiroptera; family Mormoopidae; genus Pteronotus; species Pteronotus mesoamericanus. Next base: position 7,514,523 of record NW_026555323.1, on the reverse strand, counting down.
TAACAATGAAAAAGCTGATCCTTAAAGGACACAAATGACTCTGTTGTAGATACTGTGCAGAAAACATTTGTAAAAAGAGAGAGAGGACCAGAAATTTTTATGCAAATGACAAGCACTCACATGTAAGAAACCAAGGTGACAAACATGTCCTCTTGGGGAGTGTAGATTTCAAGTCTTTTCCACTATGGACATTGGGCTTGTGAAGGTCCAGCAGCCTCGCATATCACCTCTGAGGCTACATGTTTGAGCTCTCGGTGCGGCAGAGACCGGAAGACTTCTGGCGGGTGGGAAATACTAGCAATAATATACCCATGACACCCGGGACTGCAGAAAACCGCACACGCGCAGTCCCCTTCCTACCACTTACCTCTTCCCTTCCAATGTCCTTGTTCACGAGTTCGCCAGCACTGAACGCACTACTTTGCCTGAGGCAGGCGGTCATGACAACGGGGAAAGTGAAGAGCACGAAGCACCCCCAGAGAGTGACAGCAATCTGGGGACACTTAGAAATGAGTCTGAAAAGGGAACACCACTATGGCTGCCATCTTTGTCCCCAGTGACTCCTGTTGATCCAACCCAGTGTTCCGTAGAACAGACAATTTCTGAGATGCTGTATTGAAGCCCGTCTTTAAAAGTGTGTGGTATACGTATTGAGAGCTTTTCTTTTACCAAGCTAGGAACAGGGAGAAATAGCCTACGAGTCTAATTGTACAGTTGCTATTTCACACACATTTGACAAAGATCAGTGTGTGCCAGTATCATGGGTTTTGCTAACAGAGGAGAAAAATGCTGCTGGTTGTAAATCTCAGGCAAGAAGGAGTAATATATTCTCATTTTGTAACACTTATGTCCTCCTAGAATTGGTTACGGACTGTAGTCAGCTTGTGTATCAAATTCAGTGGGGAAAATTCATTTCTAGAACGTCAGTCACTATTTGACAAACTCCAGTCAGCAGTGTTCAGATCTCGGCTATGTCCTCACAGAGCCCCGCCCGCCTGACGCCCCTCCATCTTCTCAGCTTCATCAGGAGCGATGAGTCAGACACACACGCATTTATCTTCCAGCTAGTCCCAAACAGGGGGCATAAAGAGGCTGCCACCAATTTTAAACTTTTCTTTTTCCCCTTCCCCTAATCATGTATTGCAGAAGAAAAAATAGCCCTACAGAATTATTTATTTATTTATTTTTATTGCATGCTCAATAAATCCTAGCTGCATTTCTCTTATTCTCTGTCCCACTGCAAACATGCCTCTGCCAAGATTAATACTGAGTTCAGCTCCAAGCTGAGCACCAGATTTGAGCAATGACAAATTCCTCATCGTTTCCACACAGATATTTGACTTCTTGTGCTACGCTGTGGATTTCAAGCTTGCCCTCGAAATAGGCACAGTGGGGGAAACGGTGCTGTCACTGGCTAGAAGTCAACTTACTTGAACTCTGACGCATTGCTGCACCTGGACTTTCTGGTGTCTCACTTGATTTCTCATCCTGCTAATTTTTTTTTGAACTTTCTGCAAAATTTAATTCACCATGGAAGTCTGGTTCTGGAGAGGAGAGCAAAAAAATAATATGAATTTTTTAGGTCAGTTGTCTTCTGTTTTTGTATGTATTTAAAAATAGAAGATTAAGGCCGTGGCTGAGTAGCTCAGCTGACTGGAGTGTTGTCTGGATATGCCAAGGTTGCGGGTTCGATCCCTGGTCTAGACACATACAAGTATCAACCAATGGGTGCATCAATAACTGGAACAACGAATGGGTCTCTTTCTCTCAAATCAATAAATAAAAAAATGAAAAGATTAAAATAAAATGGAGATTCATTGTTGCGTCAAGTACAGACATACACTCACACAAAAGCCCTTCACCATTTCCCATCTCTTTCATTTCAGAATACAAATCTCAGACTAAGAGAGTTTTACAAAATGAGTAGTTGGCTTTATGTAAAAATTATTTTTCTCTCACTTTTTTTTGCAGTTTTATCCTGATCATACAAGAATAGTGGCATCAGGAAAGGAAATAAAAGCAAAGAAATAAAGGAGCAGGAGACGCTGACCCCAGCACTTTCTTTGTTAAACAAATGACGTTTCTATGAACTTCCTTCTGGGCCTGGGGAACCATTTTCCTTTTACACTGAAAATCCCACAGAACTCACATCAGTGTCTGGGCTACTGACAGGTCCTGAAAAATTAGGAGCCCTGGCAATATTGGGACAGTGTCCCCACAACATGCCTTCCGGGACAAGTCTTGTCAAAGTCATTCGGCCCTGGCCACTACTGAACCTACTTACTGGCTTGGCCAAAAAGTCCGTTATATTTTTTCCATAAGATGGCTTTCATAGTGTTTCACTGTCTTTAACTTCATTTGAAACAATTTTGTTAGATTTTATTGAGACAGCTGCCATATCAACATGCACTAAAAAAAAAACTTACCAAAATTGGTGAATTTTTGTGCAGTCACTTTAATACTGAAGATGGAAGAAAATACACAACATTTTTGGTGTATTATGCTTTGTTATTTGAAGGACGGTAAAAGTGCAACTGAAATGCAAAAAAAAAAAAAAAAGATTTGCGCATAATATGGAGAAGGTGCTGTGATCAATGTGTCAAAAGTGGTTTGTGAAATTTGTTGGTACTATTGACATTTTGGTCAAATAATTCTTTGCTGTGGGGCTGTCTTGTGCATTGGAAGGTGTTTAGCAGCAGCCCTGGCCTCAACCCACTCGAAGCTACTGGCAGAAGGTAGCCGACATACTCAAAATATCCAAATCAATGAAGTTATTGATGAAAATGAAAAATCAAAGTTTTTATTTTTATGTAAAAACTAAACAGACCGTTGGGCCAACCTAGTGTTTATTGGCCATTAGCTTCTTTTATTACTGTCACCTACCTGATAGGCAACGAGCATTATGCCTGGGCATGGAAGTGGTGAACATAAAATGTAACCCCAGCCTGGGAGGGGGGCAGACTGACATGGAGAGGCTAAACCCCGGCAGGAGGGCGGTTTGAAGACCCCCATCTTTCTCCCTTCAGCCCCTCCTCCCAACACGAGCCCCGGAGGAAGAGGAAACACAGGCCAGCCCCCAGGAAAGGCTTGGGTTTCCTCCCGCCTACGGCTGCTGCTCCCGCCCTGGGGCTCGCGCTGAGAACCTGAGCTGCACAATTTCATCGCACTTAAGGAAGAAGGGATGCCGGGGAGCTCGAGAGGCAGCCACGGGGCAAACATGAAAGCCTGCTCTGCAATGTCGTCCTCAGCTCCTTCCGCACTGGGGGGCTCCTCCGAGCGAATGGAGGCGCCTAGACCAGCTGCCTGTGTCCCCTTGGCAGCAATGAGAGAAGCCGACCTTCAACACGAGATTTATTTTATCCTGCGATTGCTAGGCAGAGCCACAAACCGCACCCAGCCAGCAATGACAGCATTTCAAGTCATCGCCGTCGTTTTCCACCGCATTTAGCTCTGGCCACCAAAATATTGGCAATGCTGTTTCCCTTCAGAGGCTGCGCTCTGCCCTTCCAGGTTATCAGAAAGAAGCAGAGATCTACGGGCACAGGGGGAAAACACAGCTTGGGGACAGGAGGTTTTGAATTATAGTGGGCAAAGACAGCTGGGTTCTGCTTAAGACTTTACACATCCAAATAGAGGTGCTTAAAATAAATACCCTCCAGACTCCGCCTGAACTCCCAGGCCTTTTGTTATCAACATACAGTGAGCCGCTCAGCAGGGATCCTCCTAAATTCCAAGGATTAAAGGGCCCAGGTTGCACGCGGGATTCAAGGGCACATTCTGAGAATGAAGAGTGTTTTTGTCTGGGGGCCTTTCACTCCCACCATAGCGGGAGCAGGTATTGGTTTTGGAGACTTTAATTGGGAAAGAATAAGTTATTTATTGAGTACTTTAACACACTAAGTAGGGAACATTCAAGGAGTTTCTATGTCACTTCTTTTAACTCTCACAAAACCATACAAGATACTTAATATTAAAGATGAAGAACTTGAGGCTCAGAGAGATAACTACCAAAAATCAAAGAACTAGTAAATAATGGAGATCCAGAATTTAAGAAAGAAGGGATTTTAGAGGTTCAGGGTGACAGGAGGTCTTTCACAGTTTAAAAAAAAAAAAAGAGGCAAGAAAGAAAAAAAAAAGTCTTTTCCATTAGGCCACACCTCTGACATATGTAAAATAAATACTGCCATATTTCCCCAAGTATAAGATGGCCTCAATTGTACAATGCTCCTCCACGTATCACAAAGTAAAATAAATCGGCCGACAAACTGACAGGCCATCCATTCCAAGACACGTTCTGATTTCAGAGATGGAAAAATGTAGAGGGGGAAAAAAACCACCTTTTAAGATAATAAAAAGTGGTCACTTCAAAGCTAGCCTGAACTATAAAGGACAAGGGAGTGACCTGATGGCCCAGCTGTAGCACAAACCAATGACACACACGGTGTGTTCTAGTTCCCGCTCGCTTCTTTCAAGGCTGAGGACAGGCAGAGCGAACGGTTGCTGTTTCAGGCTCCCCACCTGCAGGGGGCAGTGCAGGCCGCTGAATATGGCCTTTGGCCTTCCCTGAAACCCGTTTCAGAAGAGAATAGCAGACAGGAAACTCGTTTCCACAGCCTGAACTTTTCTTCGCCACATCTCTGCTGGTCCCCACCTCTCTGTCATTTCTGCCCCATTGCCTATTGCCTTTATCTCTTCTCTGGTGTTTTTTCTTTCCCCATTAACTCTTTTTTCTACCCACCTTTGCAAAGTTCAAAACCTCTAGACATGGGATGGAAACACACACATCCTTCCTTTCCCTTGAAAATCAAATCGGAAGTTTGGGATTTGGCTGTTGTCTCTATCACTGTCCTACTATACTATGATGTTCTAGTGTCTTGTTTATGTCTATCTGGAGAATATTCTAGATATTCAAGAGAGACTATTCAATCTAGAGGCTAATTCTCAGGTACCCTTCCTATCTCCTGATGTAGCTGCTGGCTAAATCCATTTGTGTTACTTTCCCTCTAGTATCTTCAGAACCTCCCCTAACCCAGAGCCCAGAGAACGATGTCTGAGCACGAAAACCTGCCTGTAGGCTGCCTCCTGCTCCCCTTCACATCACCTAGGCCAGGCTCCTGCTGCCGAGAACACCTGTGCGCACACACTGCCTCCAGTCCCAGCTCCGGGCCTCTCCCTGAAACACGCTCTCATTCTCTGCCCATAAGACATGCTCATTCTTCAAAATGAAGTTCAGGGTCTTTAACGAAGCCTTTCTCACTTGCGCCTCCTAGCCCTGCACATACAGTTAGCAGCAGCTCTTTGTTCATTGGAATGCTTGTCACATCATTAGTCTTCATTGTGACAATTTTCCGCTGTCTTCTTTATATTGGTATGCCCAGCCCTAGCACAGGGCTGAGGTTAAGGTGGACCTCATAGACACTCATTGAATAAATAACTGCTTCTTTTCTAAAGTATATCAGAAGTGACTGACATTCCCTTGGGAAATTATTTTTAACTTTTGCAAAGTAAGATTATCTGGACAGGTTTTGTAATTCCTGATAGCTAGATCCCCACCTGTGACCAATGAAATCAGAACCTCTGGGGGTGTGGCCCAGGTATTGTCGAACCCCTCCCTCAGGTGATCCCCTGATGCAACCGATTTTCTACCAATGGCAAGAGACCTTTCAAGAGGAGTGTCCTCGGAGAGCTGAGAGCCTGGCACATTACGTACATGCCACGTAGAGGGCAGCCCAACCTTGACCCCATCTCCTGGCTTAGTCCCAGCCTTCTCTGAGACTCGAGTTCTAGCTGCCATTCGGAAGCCCGTATTTTCCCCCTCTGCTCTGTGACTTAGTTTTGTTTCCTCTGAGCGGAAGTGATAAAGTTTGCCTTCGTCTGAACTTGGAAAATTATTTAATACAATACGGGATCGCTTGTGTGAAGGGGAGTCAACATCTGGTGGTGATTACATGCTAAGAAACGAAGCCCGGCGAAGGAACCCTGCGTCAGACCGCAGCCCTGACTGAGCGGAGCCAACAGTCTGAGCAAGTGTGTCAATGAGCCGGGGGCACAGCCGAGTGTGAATCCCGGAATCTATGAGCCATGGAGACGGAGCATGAAAGAAGAGCGGTCAGGTCCTGCGGCAGGGGCTCAGCACTCAGATCCAGCCTGTGGCCTTGGGTTGAAATCCAGTCTCCAACCCTTGTGAACTGTTTGACATCGGTCACATTACATAACCAATTTGAGCCTATTTCCAACAAGAAAAGGAATAATCCCATGTACTTCACGCCCTGGCTGGGTAACTTGGTGGTTTAGAGCGTCGCCCCAAATACCAAGGCTGCAGGTTCAATCCCCGGTCAGGGCACATATGTTTCTCTCTTTCTCCCTTCCTAAGTTCAATAAACAAACATTTTTAAAAATAATGTGTGCTACACTGAGATATTGTGGAGTTAAAAACAGTGCCAATGCTGGGCTTGAGAACTTCAGAAATGTTAGCTGCTATTATTATTATTTTAAATTACTAGCACCGTCATCATTATCACCATCCTGATGGACATCACCATTCCTCCCACCTGGAAAGAATCAGTAGTAAAAACATCTCAACTAATTTTACATGCAAACTATACTTCACTGGGGGCGGGGGGTTTGGACACAGTTACGCAACCTTTCATTCAAAATCACAGGCCGCTTGTGTTTTGGAATTCCGAACTGTTGGGATTTCAGACAAGCGACCCAGTGCACAAAGCCAGTGTTCGAGGCCACGCCAGTCAGTCCAGAGGGCCATTCTGCGCAATCGACCCCACTCCCCCTTGCGTCGCGGCTCCCCAGACCTTCCTCCTGCTCCGGTGATTTGCTGGGAGGACTCGCAGAACTCGGCGTGTACTCACGCTCACAGCTATGATTTATTACAGCAAAAGGACACAAAACAAAACCAGCAAAGATGAAAGGCTCAAGGACAATGTCCATGGGTAACCAGGCACAAGCTTCCAAGAGTCCCATGACAGTTGGGCCACACGGGATGGCCTTAATTTCTGCCGCCACAAATTGTGACACTTGTGACGTGCTGTCTCACAGAGGCTCCTTAGGGACCCAGTGCCCAGGGTTCTTGCTGGGAGCTTCACACATAAATGCCCTCGGTCTAGCAAATGCCAGAATTCAAGACTCCCAGAAGAAAAAAAAACAAGTTTTTCAGCATAAACCACACTGTCTCTATGAACAGTGTAGACGTGAGCTACTCTGATGAGTTACAGAATGGTAGCAATGGCCCGAGATCCAAGTTCCTAGCTGCCAAAATCGAGGGCCGACCTTACACGTAGGCCTTTCCAAGGATGGCGGGCTCAGGTCCGCTGCGCTCGCTCTTTCCACGCAACCTTCTGTAGTGAAATGTAGGAACAGTTACACCAAGAGGTATAAAGACTATAACTAGTCTTGTTCTGCTGAAGGTAAGGCTTTGTTTGTCACCAAATCAACTCAGATGAGGTCACATATCACTGTCAAATGTGTCATGAAAACCTGTTGGTTTTGAGAGCTTCTTGGGTTTTTGGAATTGCAGATGAGGGATTACAACTCTATTCTGTGCTCTCTCCCTCTGCCCCCCACCCCCGGCTCACACTCTCTCCTCTTTCTTTGCTCCCTTCGTTGTTTCTTTTTTTTCTTCATTCTTACTCCGTTTTTGTATTAAGTCAAATGTATAACAGTAACACAAAAGTCAGGAGGTGAGAAATGGAAGGAAGTGCTGTTACAGGTTCCATATGACACGGAAAGCGTGTGACATCGCATGAAAGTTGGTGAGTGCAGGTCGAACCCTAAAGAAATGACTAAAATAACAAAAATAGTACCGCAAAGGAGACAAAATGGGATCATAGAAACATATTCAATTAACCCGAAAGAAGGTAGAGAGAGAGAGAAAGGGAACAAAGAACAAATGGGGCAATAAATAACAAATAGCAGGAAAAAAAAAAGATTCAAATCTAATCATACCTGTGCAAAGCAAAATGTCAGATTGGATAAAGAAAGCAAGACCCACTTCAGAAAATGAACTTAAAATGATAGAAACAGACTGAAAATAAAAGGAAATGATATACCACATTGCATTTAAAAAGTGGAGAAGGTATACCATTATTTGACATAATGAATTTTTGAGAAATGAGGTGACTTTATGGTGATAAAAAGGCCAACCGACAGGGCGCGCTCCGCACACGGCCAGGCCCAGCTGCGGGCAGCACCGACTGGCACGGGCCTCGAGTCTTTGCAGACCCGCCTAATGCGCAGGAACAAACACAAAGAGGCAGCCAGAATGGGAAGACAAAGAAACAGGCCCGCAATGCAAGAACAAGAGAATTCTCCAGAAGAACAAGAGGCAATGGAGGCAAGTGATTTATCAGATACTGAGTTTAAAGTAAGGATTGTAAGGAAGCTCAACACCACAAAAGAAAAAGAACTAGGAACCATACAAAAAAACCAGTAAGAAATAAAGAATACAATAAATAATATACTGGAAGGAATAAACAGTAGGTTAGATGAAGCAGAGGATCAAATTAGTGGTTTGGAAGACATGGTAGAAAAAACTTCCCAGGCAGAGCAGCAAAAAGAAAAAAGAATTTTAATAAATGAGGAGAATTTAAGGGATATTTGGGACAATACGAAGCACAGTGACATGTGCATCATGGGGGTACCAGAAGGAGAAGAGACTGAGCAAGAGATTGAGAATTAATTTGAAGAAACAGTGACCAATAAATTCTCCAACAGGGTGAAGGAAAAAGACATACAAGTCCAGGAAACACAGTCACAAACAAGAGGAGGAAGAGAAAGAGGTGGAGGACTAAGAGGAGGCAGAGGAGGAGGAGGAGGTGGTGGAGGGAGAGGAGGAGGAAGTGGAAGAGGGGGTGGTGGAGGTGGAGGGGTGGAGATAGCGGAGGAGGGTGAAAAGAAGTAGGAGGAGGAGAAGGATGAAGGGAGAGGAAGAGGAGGGGAGGAAGAGATGGAGAAAGAGAAAGAGAAGGAGGAGAAGAGGAAGGAGAGGTGAAGGCCATGAGGGAAAAGGAGCTGAAAGAGAAAGAGGAACAGGAGAGAGAGGAGGTGGAAGGGGGAGGGAGGGGGAGGAGAGGGAGGAAGAAGAGGAGAAGAATAGGAGGAAGAGGAGGAGGAAAAGGAGAATGAGAAGAAAGAAAAGAAGAAGAAAGAGAAAGAAGGGAGGAGGAGGAGGAGGAAGAAGGGAGAAGGAGGACAACAACATTAGAGGAAAATAGTTTAAAAATAAATAGGCAATAAATAGTATCTATCAATAATCACTTTAAATGTAAATGGCTTAACTGCTCCTATTAAAAGGCATAGGGTTGCTGAATGGTTAAGAAAACAAGACATATATATAGATATGCTGTCTCCAAAAGACCTACCTCAGAATGAAAGATACACACAAACCAAAAGAGATGGAAAAAGATATTTCATGCAAAAGCAAAGGAAAAAAACAATACAAACGATCAATGAATCTAAGAGCTTGTTGTTTGAAAAGATAAACAAGATCAATAAACGTTTAACTAGATTCATCAAGAAAAAAAGAGAGAGACCCAAATAAATAAAATCAGAAATGAATGAGAAATAACAACTGACACCAAAGAAATACAAAGGATTATAAGAAAATATCATGAACAACTATATGCCAGCAAATTGGACAACCTGAAGGAAACTGATAAATTCCTATAAACATACAACCTTCCAAAACTAAACCAGGAAGAATCAGACTCCAAATAGATGGATCACACCTAGTGAAACTGAAGCAGTAATCAAAGCACTCCCAGCAAACAAAAGCCCTGGACCAGATGGCTTCACAGGTGAATTTTACTAAATATTCCAAGAAAGACTAACCTTTCTCCTCAAACAACTTCAACAAATTCAAGAGGAGGGAAGATCCCCAAGATCATTGTATGAGGCCAATATTATCCTAATTCCAAAGCCAGGCAAAGGCACTACAACAAAGAAAATTATAGGCCAATATCCTTGATGAACATGGATGCTAAAGTCCTCAACAAAACATTAGCAAACCAAATACAGCAATATATCAAAAAGATCATACACCATGATCAAGTGGGATTCCGTCTGGTGATGCAAGGCTGGTACAACATTAGTAAATCAATAAAAGGGATACACCACATAAACAAAACGAAGGAAAAAAACTACATGATCAAATCAATAGAGGCAAGAAAAGTATTTGATAAAATCCAGCATCAGTTCATGATAAAAACTCTCAGCAAAGTGGGAAGAGAGGAAACATACCACAACATATAATAAAGGCCATATATGACAAATCCACTGCCAGCATCATACTCAACGGGCAAAAACTATAAGCCTTCCCCTTAAGATCAGGAAAGGCAGGGATGTCCGCTTTCACCTCTCTTATTCAACCTAGTACTGAAGTCCTAGACACAGCAATCGGACAAGAAGGAAAAATAAAAGGCACCCGAAAGGAAGAAATAAAACTTATTTTCATATGACATGATACTGTACACAGAGAACCCTAAAGATTCCACCAAGAAGCGACTGGAACTGATAAATGAATTCACTAAAGTACCAGGATACTAAATTAATATCTATAAATCAGTTGCGTTTCTATATGCCAGTAATGAACTACCAGAAAGGAAACGAAGAAAACAATCTTATTCATGATTGCTTCAAAAGAACAAAAAGCCTAGGAATAAATTTAACCAAGGATGTAAAAGATGTGCACTTGGAAAATTAAAAGATACTGAAGAAAGAAACGGAAGATACAAATAAGTGGAAGCACATACTGTCTTCATGAGTAGGAAGAATTAACATCGTTAAAATGTCCATACTACCCAAAACAATCACAGATTCAATGCAATTCTTAACAAGATACCAATGACATGTTTCACAGAACTCGAACAATTATTTCAAGAATGAATACGGAACCACAAAAGACTCCGAATAGCAACAGCGATCTGGGGAAAGAAGAACAAAGTTGGAGGAATCACACTCCTGATATCAAACTATAGGGCCATAGTAATCAAAACAGCATGGTCCTGGCATAAAAACAGACACAGAGCTCAGTGGAACGAAATAGAGAGCCCAGAAGTAAACACACACCTTTATAGTCAATTAATATTTGACAGAGGAAGCAAGCAAATATAATGAGCTAGTTTATTCAATAAATGGTGTTGGCAAAATTGAACAAGTATGTGCAGAAGAATGAAACTAGACCACCTTCTTATTCCACACACAGGAATAAATTCAAAATGGACTGAAGACTTAAATGTCAGACTTGAAACATAAAAATTGTCAAGGAACACATAGGCAGTAAAATCACAGACATTGCTTGTAGCAATATTTTTTTCTAATATATCTCCTCAGGTGAGGGAAACAAAAAAAAAAACACATCAAAATGTTTTTGCACAGCAAAGGAAACCAGTGAAATAAAAAGACAACCCACTGAATGGGAGAACATATTCACCGATACATCTGATAAGTAGTTAATATCCAAAATTTATAAAGAACTTGCAAAACTCAACACCAAAAAACCAAACCATCCAATTAAAAAATGGACAAAGGATTTGAATAGACACTTCTCTGAAGAACGTATACAGATGGCCAATAGACATATGAAAAGATACTCAATGTCATTAATCATCAGAGAAATGCAAATCAAAACCACAATGAGCTATTACCTCACCCTGGTCAGAATGACTATTGTCAATAAATCAACAAACATTGACAAGTGCTGGCAAGGATGCAGAGGAAGGGGAACCCTCTCGCACTGCTGGTGGGAATGCAGACTGGGGCCGCCGCTGTGCAAAGCAGTACAGAGACGCCGCAAAATATTAACACTGGAACTGCCTTATGACCCAGCGATCCCACTTCTGGGAATTTATCTGAAGGCACCCAAAACACTAATTTGAAAGAAGATAAGCACGCATACATTCCCTGCCGTGTTATTTACAACTGCCAAGATCTGGAAGCAGTCCAGTGCCCGTCAGTGGATGAGTGGGTCAAATAGCTGTGGTACATTTGCACAATGGACTACTACTCTGCCCTAAGAAAAGAAAATTTTACCCTTTGCAACAGCACGGATGGACCTGGAGAGCATTACGCCAAAGGAAATAAGCCAGTCAGAGCAAGCAAGTACCATATGGTCTCACTCACGTATGGAATCTAATGTACGAACTGAACTAACAAGCGAAAGCGAGACTGCCTCATAGACAGAGAGCAAGCTTACAGCCCTGGGCAGGTGGCGTGGGGGTGGAGGGATGGAGCAAAAAAGAAAAAAGACTCATGGACAAGGGTGGGGGAGGGGTGGGGGAGGTGGAAGAGTGTACAGGGACGATACATGGTGATGGAAAAAATACAATAAAAGTGTTCGATAAATAAAAAACAAGCAAAAGGTGGCAACAGGATAACACAGGCCAAACTATTTGGCTTGTATGTGTACTCAGCAGAGCTTTAAAATTCACGAAGCAAAATGTATTGAAACAACAAGGAGAGAGAGAAATTCACAAATATTTTCAGAGACGTTTATACGCCTCCCTCAATAATTGATGGAATAAGTAGACACAATATCAATGAGGATACAGGAAAGTTGAATAAAATTATCAACAGACTTGACCTGACGTGTATAGAAAAATCCATTCTTTTCAATCACACATGGAACATTTATATAGATATTAACTTGGGCCAGGAAACAGTTTTAAAACACTGAAAATTTCAAATCATGAAAAATATGTATGTTCTACAAGAAATTTAGAATTAAATTAGAATTCAATAACAGAAAGATCTCTTGAAAAATTCCTAAAATACAGAAACTAAACAGCACACATCTGAGTAATCCATATGTCAAAGAAGCAATCAAACTAAGAATTACGAAATATTTTGAATGGAAAAAGAAAATAAAAACACATGGTAAAATTTGTTGAATGCTGTAAAACAACACCAGAGTTGTGTTTATATTACTAAAGAATTCTACTAAACAGAACAAATTTCTCAAGACAATGACTTAAGTTTCTTCCTTAAGAATCTAGAAAAAGAGCACATTTAACCCAAAATATGTAGAAGAGAGCAAATATAAAGAACAAAATAGAACTCCATGAACTAGAGAGCAGAGGAAACAGTAAATAAAACTAAAATTATCTGAGAACATTGATAATATATAATGTTGATAAAATAGCCCCATGTGGGGAAAAAAACAGAAAGAGTAAAGACCCAAATACAAATGGGACAGAATACATCACAACAAATTCTACAGATATTAGTGAATATCAGGGAATTTTATAAGTAACTCTCTGCCAATAAATTTAACATTGTAGATTATTTAGACAAATGTATTGAAAGACAAATAAACCTCATGCAAGAAGAAAGAGGTCGTCTGAATGGCCCTCAATCTACTAAGGAAAAAAACTAAACTTTTATTAAGTGGGCCAAAATGTCTTCTTCCTGTAAAAGACATTTTTTAATTTTCACCAGAAACCTTATTGATTTGGATATTTTGAAGATGTCAGCTGTCTCCTGCTATTTGCTTCTAGAGGGTAGAGGCCAGGGCTGCTGCTAAACATCTTCTAATGCACGAGACAGCCCTAGAGCAAAGAATCATTTGGCCACAATATCGATAGCACCAAGAAACTTCAGAAAACCACTTTTGACACATTCCGTCAGTCACAGCACCTTCTCCATACACTAGCAACTCTTTTTTGCATTTCAGTTGCGTTTTTAACTCTCTTGAAATAACAAAGCCTAATAGGCTAAAAATGTTGTGTATTTTCTTCCATTTTCAATGTTTATAAGGCTGCACAAAAATTCACCAGTTTTGATAAGCTTTTTAAAAAACTGCATGCTGATATGACAGCTGTCACAATACAATCTAACAAAATTGTTTTGAATGAAATTAAAGGCAACTAAGCACTACTAGAGCCATCATATGGAAAAAACCAAATGAGCTTTTTGGCCACCTCAATCGTTAAAAACATTCCTTCTAAGGAAACACTAAGTTGGTGATTTCTGGCAAAATTTATAGCATAATTTTTTTAAAGAGCTACAACAAGGACTAGCATAGGCTCCATTTCAAATAACACATTTAATACACTTGAACCGAATGAAATTGATTTTCAAGTTTATGACGTCCTGAGAAAGAGTGCTTTCACCATTAATTCCTTCTGAGTTTGTCTCTTGAACTGAAACGGAATTCACCCAGTGAAGAGACTCACCTCATTTTTGCATTTCTAAGATTTAGTTAAATGGTCTGACTTATGCTAGTCTTCCTAATCTCCAATTAACATCGAAAACACAGCAAAAGCCTATGGGTCGAGCCACAGGGAAACCTGTCCTTTGGTGAAGCTGTAATTTCAGGTAGTGAATCCTGTCATTTGCATGATCTCAGGGGCGCTTTCTGTCCGCTGAGGTTCAGCCTATGAGAGGCTGGAATAAGAGACACCGGCCTAGGCCAACCTTTATTTAAGCGCATTCCTTTAACTTGGGTGCTCTATCTTTCAGTATTTCCCCAAAGAGGAAGTGGGCACAGCCTATTTTAAATCACCCATACAAGAAGCAAATAAACAAACTCACTTTCCTTAGTTCCTTACCTTCTCCCAAACTCAGCTGAAATTAAGAGTTGCTTTTTTTTTTTTTTAAATACAAAAAGGTCCAGGCATGCAGAGATTTATTTCCTTAAAATCTTCCATCTTTATAAAGAAAAACTGCTGACGTAAGGCTATATAAGAAAGAACACCCTAAAAAGAAAGAGACATTATTTTTAGTCCATTGTGCATGCCCTTTTTTAGAAAACACCTTGCTCACATGAATTCATACAGGAGGGTCTGCGATGGGACTTTTTTTTAATCCTTGAAAAAGAGGGCAACAGAGTCTGCTATAAAATCAACCAGCAACAGTGGATGTGTCCAAAAGGACTGGCAGGGGCAGCCTCTGAGACACAGCTGGATCTCCTTCATTTTGAGACTTACCTTGTCCCCTGATGTCACTGTAGTGGCCTTGAGTTTGCCCAGGACACGCTCTCAGTTTACAGGGCTCGCTGGGGGAGGGGCGAGGCATGACTTTGTGGAGTTTCCCTGCCAATTACTGGAAGCCTGAGTGTCCTTCCTGCCCTGGCCTGTGCGGGGACAAAGCAAGCGCCATTAAATAGGGCTGGTGGTTTTTCTCGCTCATTCCCTTTCGGGGAAGGGTACCCACCGTGGAGCAGGCCAGGCCGCTGACTTTGGGGCGTGGGAACAGCCCATGCCCGCCTTCCACACTCCACGCTCCCTGTACTCGAGACGAAAGACTGAAACGAGAACCAACCCTTGCTCTTAAAATGCTGACAAGTTCTAGTACGATGGTGAACGTCACTGGCGATATCCTGTGGGGATCACGTACCCTGTTTGCCAACCCCCCCGCCCCCCTGCCATTGGATGTAAAAATAAAGGCACTTCACCTTGGTGCACCTTTTTTAAAAAAACCACACCCCCTTCTAATCAAAAGAAACACACAAGGCCATTGTAGACTATACCTGCCAGGACTCCTTCAAGCTGTCAAGGTCATGGACAGCAAAGGAACGGTCACAGACCCGAGGAGGCTGGAGAGACGTGACAGCCTAGTCTGGGTCCTGCAACAAGAGCCCATTGATAGAAAACACATGAACTCAAAATAAAATTGGGACTTTGGGTGACAGTAAATACCAATGCCACTTTCTTAACTGCGACAAATGTACCGTGGTATTTTAGGACATTACCAGTGGGTGCGCCTGGGAGATGGGTACACAGGACCCCTGAGTGCCCCCTGCGTTGTCCCTTAACTTCCTTGGGGGCCGTATTTCACAGGCTAAATAGTCTTTGGAATCATTAAATACAAATATAAACAATTCCCTGCTTTCCAACTTAGTAGCAGAGACACAGGACATTTCTCTAAGGCATGTTTTAATAACAACATTAGGTGCAAATAACTAATCACCCAAAGTGGATAGGAGGGTTTCGTAGCGTTTTTCACTGTGACAACACATAGGTGCTCGCTAATTGTTAGTGTCTCTTCTCATTTAGGTGCAGAGCGAAATATGAGTTCCCTTGTTAAACCTGCCACCCACCTGTCTCCAGTGGCTTGCCTCTCCTTTTGGTGTGTCCTTGTCCTCCGTGTATGGGGACGCGTTTGTGAACCAACATAAATCTGTGTTTTGGGGGCCTTTCTCATTGAACTGGGTGTAACAGCTTAGCACGTCCCCTCGTTAATAACGAGTAAAATAAAATCTCCACCATGTGTTCATTTCACATCTGCAGGGTGGCCATGCTTTGACCACTTTTGGAAAATTATCCTTTAATAAGAACATACATATTATTTCATCCGTCTTTGGATTCCTCCTGCCGATCCTGATAGAAGATGTGTAGTAAATGGCCATCAAACAGGACCGACATGTTTCCAAGAAGGGGGCTGTTAGAAGAAGAAATCTGGCAATGGGCGATGAAGTTTGACCAAGACATTGGGCTCCCTACTGAAGAGCTTCATAGAGCCGTAGGTAAGGACAATGGTTCAGGGTAAGTCAGGAGTATCTTCCCGCGGGAGCTGGCCAAGGCCTGATCCATTAAGGCCCAGAACCCAGCTGGTCTTTGCTTAGGAGGAAATGCAACTACTTGGTGACTACACAGCCCGGAGCAATCTTTGCCATTTAAGGGAAGTTGAGATTTATCATTAGCACTGGGAACCCTTCAAGCAAAGCTGCTAACCCCCTACATGGCCAAGGAGCTCCTGCTCTCCCCAAAGGCCTGTGTAAAGTGAAACGTTACCCAAGAGCCAGTCTTCCCTAAGACACGTATGGCTGTATTTCCAAAAACTGCAGCGACAGCTACATCTAGAGAGAGATGTGATAACAAAAAAGAAAAAAATCCATTTTCTGTCTGATGGACAGCTACACGTAGTATGTTCTTTGATTACACGGGGCCCCCTGACTTATTTTTCCTCAGGCGTCCTGGTTTTCTCGTCCTGCTGGTCTCTAGTTTTGCCCAGCCAATTTAGATGCCAGCTCGCTTCCCACACTGCTTATCGATCACTTGCCTTTTCATTTTTAATTTCCACCCTTTAGATGTCCAGTCACACTTTTCACGGTGTGCTCATTCTCCTGCTACGTTTCATCTTTAAGTGATCGTGGAGCTTTCCAGCTTGTTGGGGACACAGCCTCCTTTAGCACAGCACCCTTTGCTAAAATGTGCGCTTCAGAGCCACATAGAACATGAGCAGGCCACAGGACAATGTCCCTACTGGCGTTTTAAAGGCTGGCCCTCTGAACCTACCCCTTCTCACTCCCAGCTCTTCCAAGAGACTCTTTAACAAAACTGAAATTCATGTATCGAGTCAGCAAAAAGGTCTGTTACGTTTGTTCCATATGATGGCTCTAGTGGTACTTAGTTGTCTTTAATTTCAAAACGATTTTGTTAGATTGTATGGTGACGGCTGTCATGCATTTAATAAAAAAAAGTATCGAAATTGGTGAATTCTTGTGTATCCATTTTAATATTGACGGAAGAAGATACATACCACTGTTGGCCTATTAGGCTTTATTATTTCAAGGGAGGTAAAAAAAGCAACTGAAGCACACAAAAAAGATTTGTTCAGTGCATGGAGAAGGTGTTGTGACTGATAGATACGTGTCAAAAGTGGTTTGCGAAGTTCCGTGGTACTGTTGACATCTTGGCCAAATAATCCTTTGCTGTGGGCCTGTCTTATGTATTGGAAGACATTTAGCAGCACCCCTGGCCTCTACCCACTAGAAGCCAATAGCAGGAGACAGCCAACGTACTCAAAATATCCAAATCAATAAAGTTATTGGTCTTTCATTTTATGGAAAAACGAAACAGACTTTTTAGCCAACCCCAAACTATGCTAAAATACAGTTTGTTCAGGTGAAGTAACAGGATGTTGGGATTTGCTCGATTCTCAAGAAAAGTGATTAGTTTTTACTACTTGGGGAGAAAGGGTCTATGAGAAATGAAGCTTTAAGACACAAAGCCAGGGAATATGTTCATCTCCTCTATCAGTGTGAAACTTGGACTCCTATCTTAGTTTTTCTGGAATCCCTGAGTATGCGCAACCAATGAATATGCATGGTAACACATACCCAGTGTACAATAAAAGGCTCAGATTTTCAAATGAGGGGTCCAGAAAATAGAGTCACATTTTTTTGCAAATTCATCAATGTCACCAAACACCATCAGGAGGAAGGAGGTAGGTCACCAGTCATTCTGAGGGTGGGTGCAAAGATCACTATAAAAGTTCAAGGCCACGCCCAAATACGCCTGCTATTGTAAGAATTGGTTGAGAAATTCTTCTTTTTAAATGATCCAAAACATACTGTCCTTCCCATTCTTCATTTGAAAAATCAGGCTAATAGAAAATTCAAACTAAACAAAGTTATTTTTTAAAAGAATAAGCCCTTTACAGAATGTTTAATTTTCAGTATAGTTAGGTGTTTCCCAATAAGAAAAAATAAAGGGCACCTATATACTGGAAATTAAGAAAGTTATTTAATTTTAAAGTTGCATTTCTTACTAGCATTTTATTTTTTAAGTCCCTATTTTCTTAGGAAGTGTCATCAGCAGTCATTATAAAGATGTCCCTAAAAAAAAAAATCTATTAAACAGGTAATTGTACAGCAAGCCAGCTTGGAAATATTATTATGCACTTAATAAAGCCTCCTGTGCTTCCTACCTACTTTTCAATCCATTAATTAGTGATTCTGTACTTTCTTCATAGGTCGTCATTACAGCCAGTAATTGGAGGCTGGATGAATTAAAACATACTCGAATTATATGTCCCAGGCAGTCACCAAGACAGCCTGGAGACTTGATGTCCAAAATTAGTTAATGTCTTCCACTCCGGGTGGAAGACATTATTGTTGTTATTTCTGCCTATGCATCTATATTTTAATTTTCTGATTACTTGAGTCAACAATTTATGGAAATACCACTACACAGGTCTGGCTCCGCCCTTGCAATTGACTGTCTCCTGCCGGTTGGTGGGTGCTCATCCCAGGGACCGGAGCGAGGGTTCGCCCACCGGTTCGCCCTCCCCAGCCTGGGGCTGCATGGACTCCTTGTCCCCAACAGCTGCCTTGTACCTTCTCCACCTGGTCTCCGTGCAGGCCGGGCCTGCAGGTGCTGCTAGCAGACCCTCCTCCCTCTGAATGTTCTCTAGTGCTTACTGGCTTCCAACTCTTTTCCCTCCACTCAAGTGTGAGCCCCTGGAAAGCAGGAGCCGCCTTAATCTTATTCCCAGAGTGGTTACCTTAGAGCCCACGCCTCGCTGATTGGGGCCACCTGGCTCCAGGCCACCTGCGTTACTTGGCCTGCACAGAGTTCACAATAATTGAAATAATGCCTGTAGGGGGCCATGCCCTAGGCAGTTTGTGACAGTCTCTCTGTTCTCCTATGTGGTCTCAGTCACACATTTATGTCACAAGCCTGTCCCCTACAGGCGTCCTCGTTTGTGACCCTAGTTGTATAGCTGCTTTGTAGTTAGTTGTGCGAATCAATGTGTCAATAAATGGACATCGTATTGCGCAGAGAATTGATCATTATCCTCATATTCTGGTCTTGAAAATTCCTTAAGTTTCATCTCACACTTAGGAAAAGGAGGTAGTAAAAGGCAACTCTATTACACAATGTACAAAAAAGCATTTCTGAATAGTGGACAGAGGTAGGCCACTCTGAGCATTTTGGTCAAATTAGAGACAGAAACAAAATCACTTGCCTTCTTTGCAGAAGCCAGAAGGTACAAACCAGCCAGCTGCTGGGAAAAAGCCTAGGTTTGCATTCCTGAGCTGATTGAAAACTTCTGCCCCAGATCATCTTAAAACAGGGACCAGAATTTTAAAAACGATGACCCTGACCAACATTCCTAGTGCATGTTCGACAACCCATTTCTCAAGGCTGACCCTAAAATGCTCCTCACCGTGGCCAAGGACAACATGCCGCTGTGTTATCCAACAAAGGCGGCTCTGCCTGGGCCACAGCAACACCGTACAGTACGCAACAGTCCTTTGCCCTGGTTGAATCTGGGGGGGAGGGTTAAGCTATTCGCTACGTGGCTGGAATTCACATCACCAGACAAAAACGTTGGTGATTAGCAAGTACCTTGAGCAGGGCTAAGCCTCACCTAAACAAGTCAATTTGGATTTGCTTTACCCACCTGGTGAGCGGGGGACTAAATCTTTTAAGATTTAAACTCCATGACTAATAATTTTAACATTTTAAATGCAACTATTACCAGATGTTCATCCTGGTGATGGAATTCTTACTCGTAAAAGCGGTAACATCCATAAAAGTGTAACTCGGAGCAACTTGCTGTGAACATTCCCAGCTAATTAGTTTATGCTGAATATATGTCCAGGCGCTTAAAATAATTTGTTACATAGGATTATAATTCATAAGACAATGAAATGCTGGTATTGGTTTCCAAGGAAAGGTTTTACAATAAGTTTTGTTTCTGAGTAACTAGAAAGTAAGACTCTCTTTCTGGGAGGGCACCTCCTTTGTGCAAGAAACCGAAACCCTACCCACCGCCTGCAGGAAAACCCACAGCTAGTTAAATGGCAGCGTTTGGTTGGGATTGAGTCACTAAATTTGGTCTCTCCACACCTGCTATAAAAAGGGGACATGTTTTCTATCACCTGCTATGACGACTATACGACTGGAAAAAACGCGAGTAAATATAATAATAAAAACTCTTTGCACTAACAATGAAAGGTATGCTGTTCTCGCCGGGCCATCAGCAAAGTACAAATGCTTCCTTATCACACACCAACCGTGTGCGATTTGGACAGTGGACTTAGTTTTGTCTGAACCATTACAATAGCTTCACACCCTGGAAGATGGAGGTCTGTATGTTTGTATCTCAGGTGTTTTTCTACAACGGTATCTATTGGCTCAGAAAAGACATGAAGCACCAGTGAAGGAGAATGTGAGGGATGCTAAGTACCAAAGACTTACGTCACTCTCAGCAGAACTCAGAAACCTTTCTCTTGGCCATTCAGGGGACTTGTCCTCACAGGACTCACCTTGAGTTCTCAGTTGGAACTGGGCTGGACCAACTCCCAGCCAGCGCTGGCGGGAGGGCAGCCGCCGGCCTGCCCTGGTTCCGGAGGAGCAGAGAGCGGTTGGCGCTCTCCCTCCTGTGCATTTACAAACAAGCTCGTCTGTCTTTTAGAGAAGCCTCCTCACACCATGGGCAAAGATCTTAGGTGACTACAGCCATTGCAACGCCTCCCACTTAAATGGCTGTGGCTCCTTCAAACAGGCACAGTGACATTGCTAGCATACCTCCACCGCATTCTGAATGTGTGACAGGCAGCTTCAGCTGTGGTAGCAAAGCAGCACATCGACCCGCCGAAGGCACGTCTGGCACGGACGACCTAAGAGAACAGGTGAAGCTATTAGAGAGCCACACAACCGTGCCGCGTGCGGTCTAAGGCGTAAAAGCAACTGTGTCTGGTAGGCGCACGCTCACCCAGGTGGGGAGAGTGAGAATGCTCCACTTCAATCCCCAGCTTGACAATAGAGGTGTTTTGCAGAGACCAGCTACCTTATTGCTTATGTAAATTCAGAAGGCAAGACAGAGAAGACCACCTATTACAAAGGCAGATGTGGTTTTTTAAGAAGTAGCAGCTAGGACCCCACTTAAAGTGCCTATTAAGACCTGGTCCAACACCTGTTTCAATCAAGAGGTTCAATGTAACAACAGGGTTTTGAACATGTATCAGCCCCACAGGAGTCCAGCTGCTGTTCTAAGTGCTGCTTGCGGTTTTGCAGGGAACGTAAACGAGTTAAAGCAACGGCAGGGTTCCGCCGTCCCTTGGCTAACGCACACTAGAAAGCAGCAGGTAACGTGTGTGAACGACTCGGACACACACACACACACGCACACACACACCCCACACCCCCCCAATGCAGCTGCACAGAGGAATACAGAATGAGGGGGGGGGACGCATGACTGCAGAGTTCCTTTAGGTAGATGTTTCACTTTCTGCAACATTTAATGACTGAAAACTACTGTTAGTCAATTTTGACTTGCGGTTGGGCTGCACAGACCACAGAACAGGAACTTCATTGTGGCAGGAGTGAGAAGAGAAAAAAAGCTTTTCTTGTGGGGTCGCTTACTATTTTAATTCCGCTGTTAGTCACCTTCAAAGGTATGGGGCCGATTCTCCTTATGGCTCTTCCTCTTCTTTCCTTTGTACTGGACTTTCCCCCCCCCGCCCCCTCCCGGTTACCGCTGCTCCGGTTATTTTCCTCACCTTAAACCAGGGACAGGATGACCTGTCTCACTTGTACCTGAAATTAGAACGTGACTACGTTACACGCCCCGCGCGCACGCAGCGCCGCTCCTCTGGGGCGCCGGCTCCGGTGCCTCTTGCCGGGGTCGGGGTGACAGAATGGAGCCTGTTGTCTCCACGGGTCCTCCCGGGACCTCCGGGAGCAAGGTGCACTTACTTGAGCACCGGTATAGACACGCTCTTAAGCAACTTAAAGTCGGCAAGCCCCCCTTGCTGCCCTTCCTGATTGTGAACTAAAACGCGAGGGAACTCAACTCTTTCAGCCACCGCCAGACTTTTGGGGCGCACCTTCCTTTTCCTATGAACCAGCCCCAAAGGAGCCACAATAACCTCTTTCTCTTCGCCCAGCACAGGTCCCAGAACCGAACACCGACGCCGTCTTGCATCACCCGGACGGAGCTCCGGCGGCCGCGCCCGCGCTGGGTCGCGGCCTCTCCAAGGTGACGCACGGCGCCGCCTCCTCCCCTTGAAGGCGGGGCTCGAGCGCGGGGGCTAAGGAAGTGGCGCGGCCCTGACGGTGCCCCCGCCCCCGCCGCCTCGGAGCTGTACCCTGCGCGGGCGAGCGGCGGCGACGTGGGCTGTAGGTCCCGCGCAGGTGAGGGGCGCGCGGCGGTCCCCTTTGCAGCCCCCGGGACGCAGCCTCGGACAGGTAAGTGCTGTGCAGGGCTCACCTGGCACTGCGCGCGGGCGCGCAGCGGGGTCTCTACCTGCTGTGTCCTGTGGAAGGGCCTCTGCTCTCCACCGAAGTGAGGCGTTGCGGACCACGGAGGGAAGTCAGAGGCGCTGCTACCGGAGGGTTGCTTGTTCAGGGGCCAGTGGGCTGGGGACCGGAGGCAGAAACCCGAGGGGTGGGGCGCTGGGAGCGCACGGGGTGGTGTTGGAGGGTGACTTGCCCCTGATTTCTTTGCATTTAATAGGACACGTTGGTTCTCCTCGGGGCGCAGCGGAGTTAGTCACCGTCTCCGCCGGGATTCTCTGCAAAGGTCAGTCCCTCACTTGGGCGGGGGGCGAGGGGAGGGCATCTGATGCGGTCCCTTCGTGGGGCCCCGGAGATTCCACTTCGATCCCCTGCCAGACCTTTGCTCAGCCCCAGGAGAGTAGAAAGCCTTCCAGTTGCGTAGCGTCCAGTGTCTCGTCACACTAAAAAAGACCAAAAGGTGATGGTGGTGAAGTTGAGAAGAAATTGCTTCCGCAGCTAGAGCCCCTGCGCACTGTCCATTTGCTAAGCAAGTCGTGTGCCAATGGCTTGTACCGGGGGTCGCGTTTCTCTGAACCGTGTTAGAACCGCCCAACGACCTTCTGCGCGGCGTCTGAGGGGTTCGGCCGCGTCCAGATGCTTCCGTGAGTGTGTGCTCGGGAAGGGACCTCTGCAGCGGCGCTTCCAGTCCCCAAACAGCTTACCAGGGAAGCTCAGGACCTTAGGAGACCGCCTCGGCACACACGGAGTCGCAAGCAGGGCTGTGGACGGTGATTCCCATTAGCATTCATTTCCACTTGGGTCAGCAGCCTTTCAATTTAACAAATATTTATTGTACTCCTGCTGAGGGGGAGCTCCAGGCGAGGCCGGCCGGTGTGCACAGGTGTGCACAGGTTTGGTCGCGCCGGTGTTGACACAGAGGCGAGTTTTAGGGCACTTCTTCCTCGCTGGTAGATGTTCAGAGGGAGACTAATGGCACTTTATGCTTTTGCTTCGGCGCCGCCTCTTTAATCTCTGGTAATCAGCATGTGGAGGAAGGAGAACATAAATCTGAGAAGAATATCATTAGCCTGGTCTGCCATTGAAAGCGACAGGGATTATCAAAACCACCCTTAAAATTAGGTTGCTAAGAGTCGACTCTGCCAAGTGTTTGCGCTAAGGGCTTTATCTCGTTGCATAAATATGCAAAGTAGATATTCCTCCCCTTGTGCAGGTGGGAAACTGAGGCAGGGAAGGATCTGACACCTTGTTCAAGGCGACTGGTGGGCCTGGGAATTGGATGGGGACAATTCTGACTCTAGAACCCACGCTTCTCCACTGTTCCATGCTGCCCTGAGACAGGGTAAATCTGGAAGGTTTTGGGGAAGTAAGAATTTAAATGGACATTCATAAACCACCCATATCCCGGAAGTTAAAGCAACTCCCATGAATATAGTGAACACCATTTTCATTCTATTTGTGTGGTTCAGCTATGACCAGTTTGGGACAAGACGATGAACAGCTATTTTTAAAATGTAAATTTTTTCTGTCTTTCTTAACATATTTTTGAGGGCCTACTATATCCGAGGGAGGCAAATTAGTAAAGCTGTATATGAATGCCTTGTGTATCACACAGTGAAGTGTCAGCTAATTTTCATATCATTCACGTGCTTTATGTAATTCAGCTTGATTTATATAATTTATGTAAATTATATAACTTATGTCAGTCAGCTTGATTTTTTTTATCATTCCTCTTGATCTCAGAGCTTCCAGGTGAAAAGAGGACAGTGTTGTCACGGAGAAAGGACTTTGTGTATAAATCTATAATCATGTATGAATAAATATAGCTAATACTTATTTTAAAAGAGGTATCTATTTTCCCTTAAATCTATCTCTGGAAATGTAGAGTACGACGGCTTATTTGGAAAGAAATCCTAAAATTCCTAATTTAGTCTTTGAGTAAAGGGACCGTGACAACTCAGCTGACAATTTCTTTAAGGGCCTCCAAACCACAAAAGTGACTTTCAGATTAAGATCATTATACTGCATGGGATGAGCATGAACAGGGTGCTTAGAATTTTAATTCCTATTGCCTGACATGGAGAACACTTGCTTTCTTTAAACTTTTCTTATCGTCATTGGTGACTACACGCAGAAATTGAGGGGTTTTATATTTAAATTTGCCTAAGGAGTTGGCAAAAGTGTGTTGTGTTGAAGAATGTCTTTATAAAGCCTGTGTGGGGAGGACCAGGCCTGGACTGCTTTTGACCACGACGTTGGTAACCCATCTTGAACTCCTCCTCAGAAGCATTTGAAATCCTGCCTAGAAGGTGTGTGTAAAGGTGCGGTTGGGCTTAAGATGCTGTAATTGGACGGCAGGGTGGGTGGTGAATGGAAGAAAACCCTGGAAGAGCCAAAGGACCAAGGACCAGCGTAGGGGGAGTGTGGAACAGCGGCCAGTCCAGGCTTTGTAAGACCGAAAAGGCAAACCCCTGAAACTAGTCATACACAATAACACTGCATGTAAAATGCAATAGAAGCCGTTTTTTTTTTTTTTAAAAAAAGGTAAACACACGTGGAATCCTCTTGAAGATCAATAATACAAAATTAGTGATAAAAGCGGATACGAAGTGAGAACGAGAGATAGAAATGCCAACCATTTGCTGGAGACTTCTGTCTTGGCGGAGGTCTTTCTGGGCAATTTACAAGAAGTGCTTACAAAGCACTGCTTCCTGATTGCAGCCTGGCTTCCCTGTCCCCGAGAACACTCAGCATCTTCCAGCAGCTTGTCGCAGCGGCAGGACCTATGCCAGCGAGAGGCCAGATGCTGAGCTCCATCACCTTTAAAGACTGAAAGGCCCGGTTGTTGGTTGGAGGCAAAAGACTCACGGTCCAAGTCTCAGCTTTCATTCTATCCGTCGCCATTTATTCAGGGTTCTGTCTTGGGCTCTGACACTCGGACGTCTGAGTTCTAAGAAGCCTTCCAGATGCTTCTGGAGCTCAAGATTGAGAACTGCTCTTCTCAGTAAGGAGAAGAGGTGCATACAAGGGCCAATATATCATAGTCGTATTATAATTGTAATTCATATTACTATCACTGACATTTACTGGGCTAGACATTGCGCTGAGAATTATTAACTCTCTTTTTAATTTTATTTTTGTATTTTATTTTATTTGAATATTTAACTGTTCTATTACAGTTGTCCCAATGTTTCCCTGCTGCTCTCTGCTGTCTTGCACCCCCCCCCCACAGTCAGTCCCCACCCTGTTGTCCGTGTCCGTGGGCCATCCATACATGTTCCTTGACTGGCCCCTTCCCCTTTTTTCCACCCTTATCTCCTTCTCGCCCCCCTCCCCTCTGGTCACTCTCAGTCTGTTCCTTGTCTCCATGCCTGTGGGTCTACTTTGCTCATTTGTTTGATTTGTTTATTAGGTTCCTCTTAGAGGTGAGATCATATGGTATTTGTCTTTCGCTGCCTGGCTTACTTCACTTAGCACGACATTCTCCAGGCCCATCTTGCTGTTGCAAAAGGTAGGAGTTCCTTCTGTCTTTCTGCTACGCAGTATTGTGTGAATGTACCCCCAGTTTTCTGATCCACTCATTTACTGATGGACGCTTAGGCTGTTTCCAGCCCTTGGCTATTGTAAATAACGCTGCTGCGAACATTGGGGTGCATTGGTCCTTTTGAATTGGTGTTTCAGGATTCAAATCTTTAACACAATCCTACCAGGCAGGACTATTATCACCTCCATTTCAATGTGAGATAACTGAGGCACAGAGGCAGAACTGGACACATCCTAGGATTTAAGTGCAGACACCCCTCCCCCCGCCAGGAGTCATCAACATGCCATTGTCACATTGCTATTGTGGGAAAGGCCCGGGAGGCTGGCCCGAGGCTGCTTTGGAATGGCCTCATGGGTCAAGCATAGGTATTTGCTCACCACCTGGGGTTAATGAGTTTTTCTTTAAGGACAGATGGCCAGAATGGAGGGGAAGAATGTTCTTGTGTTCATTCCTACTGCGAATTTTTAGAGTTTCACAAGCAAATGTACAGGATTGCATCCACCTGGTTGCATAACGTGGCCTTGCCTCCCTTCCTGTGTGACTGTGGTCTTGCCCGGATTTCCCCAGTGGGTGGCTGCCGAAGGTGGCCTTGTTTCAGAATGCTGGGCTTTGGCTTCTCTCCGAAAGGCCTGTCCCCTTCCCAGGCCACAGACGACCTGAAGAGGCTGGTGTGTGGGGCCCTTGTGTCTTGAAAGTGTCTAGAAGAGCTGTGCCTTGCATTTTTGGTAGTTCTTTTCTGAAAGAGACTGTTGTCACTCACAATTCTGGACATTTACCACAGAATAGCCACATCACATCAGGCAGCTTAAGAATATACAGCTGTAGACACGAGAATATACGTCAGTGTGGGGAAGGACGGCTTGCCTTTAGGTGTGAAAATCCGGTCACTGTGTCCTGTCTTCTCCTTCAGTGACAAATGTTTAGATCAACATGGATGTGAGTTTATGGCTGGAGGCAGAATTTAATTCTGAGGGTGCCATCCACACAGCTGTTTGTTCATGGGGGCATTTGTTGCTCGCTTAGCTGTGCTAAGTGTCAGCGTGAGGCACCTGAAGGAGGTACAGTGGCGATCAGACAGATGTGCTCCCCGCAGACAGGGAGAATCTTGTTCGGCAGTGTTCTGGGTGACTGGCGCTAGACGCCCTAGCTCCGGCCGTGCGTCGGCGGGAGGGGAGCTAAGGAGTTGTCACAGTTCAGGAGTCAGGTTGAGGGGCTTGGCTGAGGGCAGGGGGGAAGCAGAGGTGGGGAAGGATTTGAGAGCCGGCTGGCAGATGGCAGGCGTGGCCAGGTGGATGTGGGAAGGAAAGAAGGAGTGAGGTTTGTGCCTGGGGCCCTGGGTTGGGGCCAGGAACGCAAGTCAGAACCAGAGGAGACTGTTTTTAGAGGATAATCCTGAGGTTTGTGGACATTGTGAGTTTGGGATGCCTGGGTGACCCCATAGTAGAGGATTTGGGTGGACAGTTGACTAGACTAAGGGTCTGCAGTCCAGGAAAGAGGTCCGCAATACAGAGTTTTGAGAGAACTGGTCTCTAGGTGGTTGTTGAATAATCGCCTATCAACTCATTGAGTAATACAGCTGATTTGACAACTGAATAATGCAATGGATTGAATAATAACAACTGACTAATGCTGCCTCTCAGGACAGTTGGCAGGCAAGAAGCAGGTCACAAAGGAAATGGGGACATTTCTGCTGGCCAGGCAGCCGAGGAATGAGTTTAATGGGATGTGAAAGGTGGAAAGGTTTCCTTCCACTCATTCTTTGAGGGCGGAGACAAATTCTCTGCTCCTTTGGGCCTTTCATTTGTTTGATAGCCTGAGTCATCAACGTGCAAAGGTGAACAGGAGCAGGCAGGGGGTAGGACAGTGACAAGGGGCTTGTTGACGCTGGTTTGCAGAATTTTAGCCTCTATCATTGTCACAAGGTGAAATGCTTACTATCGACCCTCCCAATTTATTCTGTTATTAAAAACACTCACGTATCATTTATGCTCACTGCAAATGAATCCTTTTCTTTTATGTACGATCGACAGATGGTTGCTTTTGAGGAACTGAAAGTTTAGGATAGCCTGTTTCAACTTTGTCTGTTAAAGTCAGCTCCTAAACAGGAATGTTCCTGAGAGATGTGTAAGCGGATCGGAAAAACTAAAAAGAAAGTATTGAACGTATCGGTGGGACTGTGGCCGTGTTCAGATCCAAGTGACCGAAGTGACAAAGCATAAAACAAAAAAGCAAGCAAGCAAACAAAGAACTCAAACTAAATCGAAAACAAAAACAAATCATCATTGTGCAATACTTTTTTTTGGGTGGTGTTTGGGGAACTATTTTTAGCATTATGAAAGATGTTGGGGTTTAGCCTGCGAATTTAGGTAATATGTCAGAAAACAACACTGTGTGACTTGAACTACATGAACCAATGTAATTGTTATTGTTGTACCTAATGTAAAAAAATGGTACAGAGACAAAATTAGCTTCGCTTTCTAGGTTTGTAGTCTGGAAGTGACCTATAGGGTCTGCAATTAGCCTCCTGATGTCCCTTCTTGAATCCACTGGAGCCCAGAGATGCTGCAGGCTTGCTTACCCTCATGTGGTCCGGTGGTAACACAGTCTGTCCCGTAAAATGCGTCTGTAGTTCCTAGTCCTACAGGGACACGCTTCTCTGGAGTGCGGCTCGTCTGTTGCTGAAACACATACGCCTCTCCTTCTCTTGAGTCTTTACTTCCACAAAACCTCCCCCTCTTTCCTCCTTAGCTTCTCTCTGGACTGTTTGTTACCCACTTTTCTCCCTGCCGAGTTTACTTCTTGAGCTTTGTGGGAGCACTTGCGGAAGTGGCCTTCGGTATTTTAGGCCTGTCTAAACAGGTAGGATTTCGCTAACAATTCTTTCATTTTCTTGGATCTCATGTGGGTTGGCACAGAGACATGCGGCTGTAGCCAGGAATGAGAAGGAGGGTTCATAAACTGCCCTCTGTTAATATTGACCCAGAAGACATGGCAGGACTGAGAAGGTCCATGATTAATTGTTTTTAAATATCGTGCACTATTTCTGTGACCAAAAAAAAAAAAAAAAAAAAATGTGGACACATAGGCATGACCCACATCACTAATAACAGATCGGTATTCAGTTATTTGTTACCTACTTCCTTTCCAGCCTCCAACCTTGTGCCAGTGTCTAGCTTTATCACTAATTCATTCCTAATCCTCTCAGGAACGCTGCTGGGTTAAAGTTATGCCCATTTGATGGAGAGGAACACTGAGGCTCAGAGAAGAGGGGTAACTTGGGCAGGGCTGCTCGGTTGAATGCAGTTTTACTCTTTTTCCCTTGCTATTTCGTTCCAAGCCATCTAGCGTCTAATTGTCACCATTCTGCTCTGCCTTGCTTCCCAGTGAAGGTGTTTACCCACAAGACTAGAGAGTCTCCAAGACCCATTTCAACTAAAAGCCCAGGAATGTCTCTGAACCCCGGGGTTGGAGCAGCTGCTCTGTGCACTCCAGGGTCGAAGCCCTCTATTTCGGAGGTAACAAACTGGCAGGTGCCATGTGTGCCAATCTTACTAGAACCTAATGATTCTTCACCTTTGAAACCTCACCGCACAGTGTTTTAGCTGACTGGGGAGATTCGTTTGGATAGTTCTGATCACTCCAAGCCTCTCCTTCGCCAGTCTTCCTTGAAATGAGTTGCAGACTGCATGGCAGGAGACTTGATAGGAAACTGGGAAAGTTCATTTGGGAATTATCAATGGGAGCTGTTAAGTAATAGTACCCACTTCCTTGAGCAATCGCTGACATTGGTGAAATCAGAGTTGGTGGGGGGAGGGGAATCGATATAACCTTTTAAAAGACAGATGGTTTTAATATTGATCATTGCCTTCTTTGCCTT
Source organism: Pteronotus mesoamericanus (assembly GCF_021234165.1). Taxonomy (NCBI): domain Eukaryota; kingdom Metazoa; phylum Chordata; class Mammalia; order Chiroptera; family Mormoopidae; genus Pteronotus; species Pteronotus mesoamericanus. The sequence goes on along the minus strand of NW_026555323.1, from coordinate 7,484,123 downwards.
TTCATTTGGGAGACGCCGCTATAATGGAACACCTTACAACTACTAAACTGTGCTGACTGTAGGCTGACAGTGAGTGGCCCCTTTGGGTATTTTGAGACACAAAGGTTTGTGATCCGGGCAAATTTAATGCTTCACTGAGAAGCCTGGAAATGTATTTTTCAAATACACCGTATTTCACGTGGAGCATAGGAAATATCCATTGATCTATATTTAAAAAATGTTTTTTTAACTCACAGGCAAGGAAAGACTGTGTGTGTGCACATGCTTGCCATTTTAATTCATTTACAACAGTTTTCCTCATTGGACTCAGACATTTGGATCAGTTCAGAGATGGCTGAATGCACATAAATCGGTTTCACATGAATGCATCCCAGCGGCCTCTCCTGTTGCTGTTTCTTGGTCCTGATGTGCTGGGGCACACCGGCTGCGTCCAGGATCCTCAGGATTAAAAAGCATCTCAGTTTACGGAAGCCCACATGTTGATGGGGAGAGGGGAAAGAGGATGCGTCTGTGGACTTTGGCAGTTGAGCCCCGTTTGAGGATCCTTCAGCTGTTGATTGATAGAGAGGTCAGGTGTATGGACCTCACCCTGTGGCCAGGTTCAAGGGCTTCATTGTCAACTTGTTGACCTTGATTTTGCAACGAAGATAAGAGTAGATAAGGAGGGGCAAGCAGAGGGGAGTTGCCGGCAGATAAATCACGCTCCACCCTCACCGTGGTTATGCCCAGGCCACTAAGGAGGCTGAGCTGGGTCTGGTCACTGTGACTGATTTAATGTTCTGTGTCTGATAAGCCGCTCACACACCTTATCACGGAGCAATAAATATACCTGACACTATTTAATTAACAATTAAACATTTATTAAAGAACTTAGCTATGAGAATTTTTGGTTGATGGAATATACTGGTCTCTAGTCAAGCTTGCCGTCCTGGTCAATGCAGGATGAGGCAAAAGTAGATTTACAGTTGTCCCTATGGAAAATAATACGCTACTTAATAATGCAAGAATAAACCCCATGTTTTGCATACTCATGACTGTAAATGTGCTTTTGCCCCACCCTGTAGTCGGTGGTGAGCGTGGTGGGGAGAATTGCCATCTGCATGCATTCATTCATTCATTCCACCAGAATTACCTGCCAGGTGCCAGGTATTGGCCTCAGTGCTGAGGTGGACTAGGCAAGTATAGTCCCCTCTTCCCATCTTCTCAGGGGATTTCTTGTGGGGGGCCGGGGTGGGAGGTGGGTTGGGGAAACCAAGTTAGAAAAATCATCAAATGATTCGTTGGACTGTGAAGGCTCTAATGATTGTCAGGTGGGACAAGAGATTATGGTGCAGAAGTGCAGTTTTTCGAGGGTCCGGGTCATGGTCAGAGTTAGAGACAGGGGTAGGGTAAGGCTTCATAAGCAGGTATTCTTGACCTGGGACCTGAAAGAGCCAGGTGTTTGACCCGCGGGGAGAACAGATTATAGAGCTAACAGCCCCGAACCCAAACCAAAACGAAATCCCTAGACCTTTGCCCCAATGGTCAGCAACCCCCATTTCTCCTTGCCTTGGGGCTGCACCTTACTCCTTCCTTCGGGCGTGGCTGTCACACCTGGTGGGACCGAACATCCCGGACAAGATGGCCTCTCCCGGGCCAGGTCCTTTCTGTGGGCCGCCAAGCCTTCGTCCTTGCACACAACTTGCCAAGTCCACTGAACTTTGCACCTGAAAGAGCTCCCTTTCTGTTTACTTTCCAACTGCACTGCCTGGCGAGCTGCGCACAGAGGCTGCTCTGGCTTTCCTTTCCTGTCCGAAGCCCACGTCATGTCACTTGCTGCCTTCAGCTTTCTGTAAATGACACACCAACCTGTTGTCGTCTCCCACGGTCAGGATGCTGCTCGCTGTGCCATGACACCTGCTGGAAATTAGAGCTTCCTCTTCTTTTCAACTCTGGATTATTTTTAGCCTTTTTCTATCATGTATGACGTTTGAATCGTTTTGTGTATTTCTGGAAAATGAATGCGTGCAGCCGATGAGGCTTTGCAAAGGTGCAGGGGTCTGAATCAACCCCGCATCACGCTTGTCAGTGGAAACCCGCCCAGCGGTGTGACCCCTCCACAGTTGGTCACCGAGCCTCAGGGGCCTTGGCGGCAGCAGCTCTTCAGGAGGCCGCCCAAATTGAGCTGAGCTGGCCATGAGGAATCTCGTTTTTATCCAAGAACATTTCGGGTTGGATTTTTTCTTGCTGCTGGAGGAAAGCATACACAAACACAAAATACCACCACACACATTACTTTTATTTTTATGTGGACTTATTACAAAAGCATGCTATGTCAATATCAGAGGGAAGAAAAAAAATAAAACATTTGGGGCAAAAGCAAATATTCTCTTTCTTGAAGAAACTAGCCATTAAAAATTTTTCCATGTTCCCTTATATTCGAGTCTTTACATATGCATCATTTTACAGAGCTGTAAACATAGTTTAGGTATGATTTTATAGTTTGTGTGCTTTCCATTTGCAGTTATATCACAAATCATTTTCCAGGTGGCTCTATAGCATCAGAAGATTAAATTTTAATGGCTGCATTAATGGAGATTAGTGACTCATATTTTCATTCACAGTGTGTGTGTATCTCTACGAATGCATCACCGAAATAGTGTGCATTGTATGCTAAATTTCCTAGCCTTGTAGTGCATTTATAGTTTACATTAACCCAGTTGTCACCGCGTGCAAACTGTGCAAGGCATTCTATTCTTCACCCGCGATCAGGGAGTAATATACTATTTCACATGGCAAGCATGTTTGGGAGTTAGTGTAGGAACCATGGGACCATGTATTTTTGTGGGGATTTTTCTTTAAAATACTCTAGATCTAAAAGCACATTAAGGAAAATCATGGAGCTCTTCAAAGAACTAACACCATGAAAAAAAACCTTCAAAACAAATTTATGTAAGTTAATTTATACCTTATTATGGAGATGGAGAGTGGTCCATTTTTCCTTTTATTAGCTCAGTGAGGGTCTTTGTATTAATCTGCAAGGTGAAATCAATCCAAGAACCATCATAAAATTAAGAGAAAAGTGGCCTAAAATAACACATTTGGGTTATTATGCTTATTTATAGAATTCAGAATGAAGGGACTGAGCAAAATCGACAGCATAACCCAACAATTTTAGTACAGAAATGGTCTGTTCTGAGGGGGAACAAAAGCTTTCTCTCTTGTATCATTCAATGTGAATTGGTGTCAAGTATTTATAGAATGAGAAGCAGTAGAAAACGTCCCGGTAGTCAAATTTTAGCAAATATCTTATCCAAATGAGAAGCAATAGGCTGCTATTTGTATAATGACATAAAAAGCATGACTATATGGAAAATGGTTTGAAAATACTGGCCCTTAGATGACTTTGGTTTGATTGACAGCTCTGGGTGTGCGCCCATCTCTTTGAATTCCCACTTTCACTTTTTTGGTGTATAGACCCAGAAGTATAATTGCTAGAATATGTGGGAATTCCATGGTTAATTCTTTTGAGGAACCATTATACTGGTTTCCATAATGACTGTACCATGTGACATTTCCACCCCACCAACAGCACCCAAGGATTGCTGTTTTTCTAGATCCTCACCAGCACCTAGTTATTTATTTCACTAGTGACCACCCTAGAGGGTGTCAGGTGGTATCTCATTGTGGGTTTGACTTGCCTTTTCCTAATGATGAATGATGTTGAGTATGATTTCTTTTTGAAAGTGCAAGGGCAAAACATGACCTTTTGGGTTACCATTGACAGAATGTGCTTGCAGTGTCAACATATCTAGATTCTAGCCATGTGTCTGTCCTAAGTTGCCTTTTGACCTTCCGTTCCATTTAGCAAATGTTAACTAGGGCTCTACTAAGAGCTGGTCGCTGCACTGAATGCCACAGAGAAGAGAAATATAAACCACACCTTTTCCATGCATGTCTCTTGTTTAGTGTTCTTGTCTCTGAAAGTAAAAAACAAAACAAAACAAAAACCTGAAATCTTTTCAAATTCTAAAGCCTTCAACCTGTAATCTAAGCTTGTAAGTGTAATCCAGAGTCTCTTCAGACTAGTTAGGATTGCCCGCCATCACCATAAGACATGAAAACTAAAATACACAGGGGGAAGAGGCAAATTGTGAGAATTTTTTTAGGGGTCTGTGATTAAAATATGAACTTTATATATTTACAACTTAGTTTTAATGTATGAGTTTGATTTTGAAAATTTAACATTTTTTATCCAGATGATACCATTGGTTTTATGTTCACTGGTAGAAAATTGCAGAGTAGCTCTCTCCTCTTCACAGCAAATCTTCTTAAAAGGGTCCCTCTCTCTTGCCATGTCTTGTTTTTCTGCTTCCCTAGACCCCTGAATTCTGGCTTCTGTGTCTCTACTGCCCTCCTTATAGTCAAAAACAATGGACGTGCCTCAGTCTTCCTCAACCACCTTCTCTGTAGTATTTGAAATGATTGCTCCCTCTGAAACTTCTTACTTTCTCAGCTCTCTTGATCTTACCCCTTTGTCCTCCCTGGGTATCCTCATGCCCATTCGGAAACCTTAGATACCTGCCTTTGCCTCGTCCTACGCTCCCAACATGTATCATCGCTAGATTACCTAATTTACCCCCTCTCCATTCTGATAGTTTTTTCCTAGGTCTTTCTAGGCCCTTACCATGATAAGTTGATATATCTTGTACATATTCCATGAGGGTCTCATTCATAGCAGCCCATAGATCATACTGTGCTGCATTGGGATTGCTTTGTAATGGCTCTCCTACTGAACTCAGGGCAATGGATGTTGTGTATTTTATTCCTTGATCTAATACCTAGGGGAAAAAAATCATACCTCTGTTGCTATTTATAAGATTTTTTTAACCATACAAAAACATGAGCGGTACAAAAGTCCCTTGACTTTTCATGTCACGGATCTAGTTCAACTACAATATTCATACAATGGCAACCATTAATGTCCAAGGATGGAAAATGAAAGTTTTCTCAGCACCTTAAAAAAAAAAATCTGGTGGTGTTGTAGCTCATGGGCAGGTTCAGATCAACTTCTGCTTTGAAAGTGGTTCTTTCTGGCCCAGAAGACATTGTTTACTTTCACCTTCAATGACTCCAGTTTCAAACTGTATAAATCAAGGTTGTGCATGTGTGTGCAAAGAGAATGGGGCAGAGGTGGGTGACATGGTAGAAAGCTTTGGATACTTCCATGGCAGAGAGGTGACAACAAATGCTTTCTTAACAGCATTGGGATGTTCCTGTAGTTACTTTCTAATGGCTTCTGTGTATTATTGGTACTTATTTTATAGAATACTTAAATCCCACTAATTTTTAATTAGCCTTTGTTATTTTCTGTACTCTTTCCCACTCTAATGCACTAATAATTATAATGTCATTCAAAGAGTACCATTTTGGGTGTTTTAATTCTTATTTTGGAGTTGTGACTGACTGACTCAGAAGAGAGATTGGGAGACCCCCAGTTAGGGATGGAAATGTAGATCAAGGCAAAAGCACAGATTTTGAGGTTAGAGAGAATCTGGTTCAATTCCTGGCCCTTGGTCATGTCTGAGTTTCCAGAATAATTTTTGGCATAGGGTAGAAATTAACTGCATCCATCCCCCATGTCTTCTGAATGCATACCAGTTTCTATTGATGATGTATTTATCTTTGTCCTTAAGCTGTTCCCCTACACAGTATATGGGTCCTTCCAGACAGAAATGAAAGTCCCAGTCAATACTTGGAAAAATCTGCATGGTGTTACTTAGAGGGGGTTATTATAATTTCCCCCTAAGTAACAGGAGGCTATTATAATGTTACTAAGTGAACATCAGGAAGGCACACTGTCTCAAGGATTGGTATCTTTTCGGAGAGTGTGATTCCCAGCAAAGTAACAGACCTTTATAAAAGGAAGTGTAACTTTCTTGTGTCCTCACTTCCTGTGTGGACGCAGCAGTGGATGACGTGCGATGTGATGTAGGCCTTAGTATTCCCACAGTGCTCTTGGCCTTTCTGATTGAAATCTGAATACCCAGAAAACTAAACACAAAAAAGCGAAGAGCAAATTGAAGAACCTTTGATCCTTTACTCTTAGCTGGTCTTACTCTTCCGACTCTTGCTTCACGCGGGACACGCTCTCCACAGCAACCGATGTGACCGTTAAAACATGCGACAAATCAGACCCATCTCCTGACCGAACTTCATCCTCCCATTGCTCCTGCTGCCATGACTACTCGGCTTTCTTAAAATAAAATCTCAACTCGTTGCTTGACCCAGTGCCTTCTCTGCTCTCCTCTCTCCCTACCGCTTGCTGGATCACACGGGTCCGGCCCTGTTGACCTCTTTGCTGTTCCCTGGATACAGGGACCATGCTCTGTCTGGGGGGCTTTGCATGGACCCTTCCCTCTGTCTGGAATTTTCTCCTAAAAAGCTGGTATTTCTCCTCCTTGTCACTTCTCATATGACAGCTCTCTCTCTGTGCAATGGCTCTGTCTCCCTCTCCACACACACATATCCCCTTTGAAACACGCATCTCAAGAGAGCATGTCCGCTCTCTGGTTTGGCTGCCGAATGGGTGAATATAGATGAGGTCAAGTCAGGCTCAGAAAGCTGACCCTGGGAGTTCATTCAAAAGAGGAACTTTCAGAGTTTGTGATAAGTGGGGCCCAACTCAACCTTATCTCCTGTACATTTTGCAGCTGCAACAGCCATGGACAATAACCACCACGACCTGGGAGCACCCAAAAGAAAAGCCATTTTGTTTCTGGAAACACCGCCATGGGAAGAATAGTTATGGTCATTTCTGCATATTGACCTTTCGTTGTGCTTCCATCTCCTGAGCAGTGTTTCTAGTCTCTGTATGTTATTTATGATGTTACAGCAAAACCAAGGCTTCAGTTCACCTGATAGATGGAGTCATTTGAATGTTCTGAGTTTGAATTCCTGCTCTAATTATGAGTGATTCCTCTCTCAAAGGAGAGGCAAATCTTTTTGTTTCCCTTCCTTTGCCTCATCACCTGGGTGCACAGAAAATCATCAACGTCTACCTCTGAAAATGCAAATTCAATGAACAGGGGGCTGGAGGAAGCACAAGGAAGCAGAGGAGAGTGTAGTTTGTAAATGTTAGAGGAAACCTGAGACAAATGAGGTCATTTGTTGAAATTAATGCTTAATGAATTCCCCAAGAGAAACACCCTTTAGCGGAGGTGACAGCAGTATTTACTGAAAACCCTATTTAGATCACATTTGCTTTAAAAAAAAAACACAACAAGCATCTTGCCTATTTCAGCTTGTCTGGTCTGTATTATATTCGTTACCTGATCCTTCTTTCTGAAAGAAGAGACACAGTTCTGAAAATAGTCATTGCCTGAAGGGGAAAAGCATATTCTTTTCTTAGTATTGCAGGGTTTCTTTTCTTTTTTTTCCCCCAGCAGATTAAAGGATTTGATTGTTCAGGTGCTTTTGAAATGTTCTGCCCATTCTTTTTTCATAATACATCCCATCAACAGGCACGCCCAATGTAAGTTTACATATTTACTCATAAATTATGCACACATACTGTGGTATTGATATTACATATATTATTCAACGTGCACAAAAATAGAAATCAAAGGGACTCGTTAGATCAGTCTGAATGGAAGCTTTAGCATTTTTTTTTTGCATACCCCAGGGTGTTCTGCTTCCTCCTTGGGGCATGCTCAGTTCTCTCTGGGGATCCCCCTCACCCCAGCCCTGAGCACATCATGGGTTTGCAAGATCTAAATAAAAATGCGCCGTGAAAAGCTGCCCATACTCTGCTCAGGGAGGCTGGGAGAAGAATAGTTGCTCAAGGGCCCAAAAGAAGCCCATTGACAGCTTCCTTTTCCATCTGCATAGCATGATGCCTGATGTGAGTTCTTGGTCAGGAAGCCAAAACTGATGTTCTTTGGCTATTTCTGTTGCGGTTCTATGACTTCAGTGGTTACTGCAGCTTCAAAAATCTCATCTCAAATTTCAGAATTCAAAAGCCTCTGAGAATGGAAAGTTTTGGCTTTTTGGTTTTTTTGGTCTACCTGCTCTGATTTGGTCTCTCGTACCAATATTGTCATTTAAACCTTGACTATGATTGGCTAGAACAGGACTATAGCCTAACCTCATGCCTTTCTTCTTCATTGCAGGGTAGTGAGCTTTCCAGATTCCGTGCATGTAGTGAGCATCCTTCTGATCTAACCTGTTTCTTATCTCTTTAAGTCCTCTCTCTCCCTTGGCCTGTTCACCAGCTGGTCATTACTTTTCTCTCAGGACTGTATGTACCCATATACTAGACTGTCAGAATCCTGGCTTGACTGGTATTTATGTTTTTGTCAGAATGAATGCATGCCATAGTTTAAGACCAGTGATAAACTTAAGTGACTCCCATTATAGATAACTTTGGATGGAGCATCCCGTTGAAACCAACCAGTGTGTGGTCATCTGTGTGAGGTTGCATTACTTTGTTATTAGGAAACAATGTTTATTTCAGGGATTTTGAAAAACGTAATTTCTTATATATGTCAATTAAATAAATTAGACAAATATTTAATTACTCTTGGGCAATACTAAGTCATCATTTTATTTTCTTCACCTCTACTGTCATTATACATTTTAATCCAGCAATATAATCTACTGTATCCTTTTTTTCCCCCAGGATAATTTAGTTTATTTTAAAAAATAGAAAATCAATTATACTTAAAGGGCATTTACTTGAAGTCACATGAAGTATTGTAGTGTTACTAGGTAGCAATAAGTGAAACTCTATAATATTCTTATTGTACAATTACCATTAAGTACATCCTTTACTATGTATAACATTTCATGACATCCTTTACTATGTATAACATTTGCTGAGCTTCATTTGAAAAGAATTATTTGAAGATTGCAGTTTTCATTTATGCTTTGTGTATATGTGTGTGTGTGATTTTATTATGTACCACCAACAAAATGTAGTCGCACACAAATACAGTCTTTTTTTAAAATTTTTTTTAGCAACTTATAACATGAACTGTTTCTTTGGGAGATGGCTAGGAAATTGCTGGTTAACATGTTGGCCTAGCATCATTTATCAAGATCAAGGGTCTACAAAATCACTCTGCATTTTACCTTTAATTGTAAAAGCCAGTCCAACAATGACCACAAGATTTATGGCGAGTGATGGGCAGCAGTTTCATTTAGTGTGCACTTAAAATATTTATTGCTCTTCAAAGCATATTTTAAAAGGTTGGTATTATGTTACTTTAGTTGCAAAATGAATTGGGCTCATAACTCCTCTGTGGAAAACAAAATATAGATTATTAGTTATTTTTTGTAGTACAAAATGGACTCCTGACGTCACTATCGGTGACCATTGGATTTTTGGCTGAATTTTTATTTACATACGGGTATTTAGGCAGAGTTTGGCACATAAGCCCACAAATGTAAGAAACCGAGTCACCCATATTCAACGTACCTTTTTATTTTTCTTAAGGATTTTATTATGCACCACCAACAAAACAAAACTCTCCCAAAAAAAGTTAAGGGAAAGATTTAACGTGAAAAGCTCTCAAGTATGAAATGGTGAAGATGAAACACACTCTCACCAGGGAGGTTAGGGAGATATAAACTCTCAATTTGGCCTCGAGTACCAACCAGTCCCAAAAAAGAACGGCCTGATTCTCACTATCTTTTAGATAAAAGCAATTGGTTAGGAAGCGTGCAGCTATTTTTGGAACTGAGTCATTTCTTTCTTGTTTCTTCATGGGTTACCTTGACATTCAGATGCCTGTTAGGCTGATTTATAATTTGTTTGTGTGTATGTGTGCCTGTCACTCAGCCTGGAACCTTGGAGGATGTACATTGTCTCATTGACCTTCAGCTCTGCTGGTCTAGCCACACGGCACTAACTCTGCTGAGGATTCCTTGCTTCTCATGATGAGATTGCCAAAACACTTGTCTCTACAGGAGCTGTGTGTTTGCCCATCCCCTGAGTTTATCAGGGATCATGTATGCACAGTTCTCAGTGCAGAAAAAGGCATTGGGTGTTCTACAGGGTCCAGCAGAAGTAACGCCTGCTTGCGTGTGGCTGGTAGGGTAATAATATGGCTGTAATAATTTTTATAGTTTTAATTTGAACACTCCACCTAACATGTCACGTGGTGTGCTGGAGTGTGCTATTGTTATTTTACAGAATAACATGCTTATGATTTTGTAATAGAAGATTTTGTAATGAAAAAGCTGTGTTATTTTTGCCAGACCCTGTATAACCATAGTGAAAGCATCAGACAAAGGACCCGAGAACAGTGGGGCTTATAGAAGGGGGTGCGTGGACTTGGGGTGGGGGACCTTGTGGTTGGGTTTGTAAAGCCAGAGTCCCCATATTTTTGTTAGTTTAGTTTAGTTTAGTTTAGTCTCTATTATTAAGTAATTTTGAAAACATACCCTATTTGCCTGCATTTGTATGTGCATGCATGCATTTATCTGGAGATTGCATGGCCGTAGAACTAGCATAATGCCTACATTATAATCTGCATTAAAAATGATGTTGGAAAGGAAGGATGACTGGTGTAAAAGTAGATTGTGGAGATGGTTGTGTAACTCATAGAAATACAAATTATTATTCAGTTACACACTTAAAATGGGTAAATTTTAAGTTATGTAAATTATGCACTAATAAAGAAGATTAAAAAAAGAAGGATGAGGTGGAGATGAAATTAGCAGTCTATAAACATTTAAAAACCTTTTAGAAGTATTAAAAACCTTTTGTTCTTATCCAACTTATTAATAATCAAATGCTCATTTTTACTAAGGCAGTGTGATTAACCGTGTCATTAATACTTTTGATTACTTAATTGTGTTTTTTTCAAGCCCATCCTAGGAATATACGTACCACTCTTTAATACTGTTGCCCATTTTTCATTATGAAGGATTATCTTCAACCCCTAGTTTCTTTGCAAGGCTCTTTTTCAGTGACACTAGACGACATCTTTACGTCTCGTTAGCCAGACAAGCAGGCGCACACACGCATGCTCATGAGCCCCCACACATTCTCCACAGCATCTCGGTGGACAGCACACCTGGGTGATCCTGAGCACAAGTGGTCTGAGATCCACCTCTCTCCGCCGTGCAACTGCTATGTTGCCCTCAGAACAGCTAAAAACGACTTGTGCTTGGCTGATGAATTGGGGAAGAGGACCGTGTGGTCTCTCCCCTTTGCTGGCTGTACAGTTCTTCATTAGCAGCTTTCACTATGGCATGTGTGTATTTTGTGATTTGTTTGTATTTTTGTTATAATTCTTTTTCATCCACTCCCTCCTCCAACATATATGCTCCCTGAGTTCAAGGACTTTGTTTTATAGAGTCAGCCTTGAGGAAATTATTATTTTTAAAAAGATGCATGTATTAAAACATTTTGTGTATAGATGTTATTGATAGTTTGTTGTTTTTTTTGAGGACCTAAAGGAAGAACAGTTGCCAAATTTTCAGTTCTGAATCAGGGATCAATCAGCAAAACACTGTTATTAATATTATTGTTTAAGCTATTAGTACAAAAACTTTTTAACATCCCCAGCTACATTGCTATGTCATCTTCTCTTGGATCAAATGCTATTTAAAAATTGCTCATTGAAGCAGTTAGCCTTGCTTGGGCTTGGTTTCAAATTCTTCCAAATTCCAAGCTCTCTTCAAATTCAGCTGTTAGCATAATTAACATTTTCGGCAGATAATAATATAGCTTTATCCCTACAGCATTGGCTATCTTGAGTCATATCTTTTTAATGATTGCATTACAATAATTTGGGCTTGGTTCCCCATTCTGCTATTTTTCAAGTTCTCATGAAATTCCACTAAGCATAATTAATGCCTTAGATAATAACATAGACTTACTTGTACAACTTTGAGTCTCTTGAGTCATATCCTTTGAAGGACTGCCTTATAAAGATTTCCTGAAAACTGATGTCTCAGTTTGAATTTTCAGTGTTTCTTATGTAAGCAGTCTCTTGCGGACATAGCTTTTATAAGGATCGAATTTATCAGGCTCATATGTGTATGATTATGCATCACTGTAGACATTTTCGTAGTATTTTATGTTAGCTTTTCCTTCAGGCATATTTTAAAATACCTTGAGTTCTGAACAAAATCTCACTCTTTTTCTACAGAATCCATTTTATTCCCAAGTCCACAGGCAATTGTTTTCTTACTCCAAGGATGCTCAAAGCACAATTCTACCTGAAGAATGTTATGTTATTCTCTGGCCTGGGCAATTGTGTTCCACCTCTGATATTTGACAGTGATATTGTTGTTTAGAGTTTGGAACAAAAGGGTTGGGTATCCAAAACAAATGGTTTCAGTGGAGAAAATAGTCCAACTTTAAAGTGTTTCACTCATTCATTTGTCTTTCTTATAAATGTTCCAGTTCTCTGCTTTCTGCTAGCAGACTACGACAAGGGTCACAGCAACGTGCTGGGGTGTGTAGTGACTGTACCTGTGGTTCCAGCTAGTGTAGGTAGTGACCCTGTTGGGGACTGTTGAAGATGCGCAGGATGTTTTCAGTTGTCACAATGACAAAGGACCTTGCTGGCATGTACTTAGGAGATGGAGACTGAAGGAGATGGAGACTGAGGTTGATATCTGCCACCCACAACGCGTAGACCGGTCCCATACAACGAAGAACTGTCCTGTTCCAAGTGCAGGTAATGCCTTCTGTTGAGTGGCTCTGAGCTAGACAGGCCTGGGTTTCAGTTTGCAGCCCTATGAACACGAATAAGTTGCATTTTCCTCATCTTACAACTGGAGTGAAAATAAATAAAAATGCACATGAGATCACTTTGAACATTGCTGATCATGTATGTAAACCCATGCACAAGGGTTAGGTCCATCATGGAAGCTGGTAAGGAATCATTGGCACACGTTTTAACCCTCCAGTGGCTTTCTAGCCCACTCAATGTAAAACCCAAGGCTCCCACGGCGGCCTATCGGGACCTGCCCGGTCCGACCTCCTGCTCCCCTCTGATCGCATCTCCCACCCGTCTCCCTCCTGGCCCTGCTCCATCACACGTGCCTCCTTGCTGTTTCTCAGCATCCCTGACAGACGTGCGCTGCTCTGGTTCTCACGCGCTTCCTCTGTCTTCTGTGTGGAAGGCGCTTCCCCTACATACATTCATGTGGCTCTCGCCCGCACTTCCTTTTTGTGCTCACCGTATCTGACAGGGCTTTCTTCATGCATGAGAGGAAAGTGGCAGCCTGCTTCTCCACAGTCACGCCTTCTCCTTCGCGCTTGCTCTTTCCCTTACCATCACCCGACCTACTGAGATTTCTTTTGCTTTTACTTTGTTTCTTCCACGTGATTCTCCCATCACTTTTAGTTGGGAACAGCATAACCCTTTTATTTTTATATGAGGCTGCCTTAAGGGGACCATCGTGTGATTATCTCTGAGTATGTGTTTGGAAACCTGTTGCAAACCTCTAGAGGCCATCAATAAAATGATCTATAGTGCATTAGAATTATTGAGTTTTCCTGTCTGCTTGGAGAAGGTGTAATTTTTCTATGGTTGGACAATAGGCGTTTGCTCTTTCTGTTGATACAGGCATGGATTTGGGAAATGCTTCAAAAGGTTATTTTATAAAAAGGACTATTGGCTTGGTGTTTTGGAAGTACAGGAATAATAAAATGGTGTGAGATGTCTTTAAAAGCTAGGTATTTGCATGTCAAATTTCCTGCATGCTTTTGACAGGTGCAGCCATTTCTTTGAAAGATTTTGCTTTGTATTCTGGAAAAGCTGGTCTTAATTTAGTGGCTCACAGATATACACAATTTATTGTACATGCTCTGTTGTGCACAACAGAAATTGTGTGGGGAGATGTGTATAAGATTTTCTTTTTTCTAAGTTAGTATGTCTTTAACCTTTTCACTGCATTTAATCACCTAAAATAGCTTCTGCAGTATGCGATTTCCCCAGTTGGGATAACAAGATTTTTACTGCAAGTTAACAGTTTCCCCTCATGCTTTCCCTTTACAGGGAAGTCCTAAAGATACTTTGGACATTCTCTTTCTGCCGGTAATTCCTGGCCAAGGAAACCTTTGAACGTGCTGATAATGTTGGGCCGGGCATTTGAGGTTTGGCCGTTGCTTTCTAATGTAGGAGCTGGTTAAGGGCTCTGTGTGAGCGGCTCACTGTGGGGCCATTAAGTACAGTTACATGAAGAAGTGAATTACCTTGTCTTCTGGTCGGTGTGTGTTGATGGGATTGTTTATTGCACAGTTTGGTTTTCAAAACTTCGGTCTCTATTTGCGTGACAGGTAATAAATATTCTGATAAAGGAATCAAGAAAATGTGTATGTTCATGTTTGTGTGTATGTGTTTGTGTGTATGAGTAGCAGTTTGGTCAGGTGATTATTGATTGATCACTGTCATCAAAGAAGCTTGTGCCTTTGGCATTTAGAGTAGGGCCCTTGTCTGGCTCGCATCATGATCGAATCCCCTCAGCGTGGCCAACCTGCGTGCCTCTTCTCCTTCAGCCCTATTGTTTGCAAGTCACCTAATCTGTTGCCTCCATTTCTTCTTTCTCCTCTCCCTTCAGAACCTATTTCAGTCAGGCTTTCCACCCTCTAATGCCACCAAAACAAATCACACCAACGTTACCAATAGTCTCTCTTCTACCACGTCAGTGGGCTCAGGGCTGATGGTAATGAACTGGTAAGAGCTCATGAGGTTCTTGACCACTTCCTCTACAAAATGTCCTTCCTTTGTCTTCTCTGTTTTGAGTTCTGTTTGTCATAAGGTGACAACACTCTTTTCCCACCTCTACCCCTCTCTGTTGTTTTTTGTTTTTTGTTTTAATTCTCCTCTGCAAGTTTATCCTGCTGCAACAGATCGTAAGTGCTGGAGTTCCTTCAAGCTCATTCTGTCTTTTCAGTTTTATTCTCTTCTTGGCAGTCCCATTCACTGCTCTGCCTCCAGCTATCGTCTGAACGCCAGGCTCTCCAAAGTCTATCTCTAGACCTGATGCCTCTCTCTGAGCCCCACACCGTCAGGTGCCCAGTGGCCAACTCGGCTTCTCCACTTTAGCTTCTCAAAGACAGAGAAGCCAGCACGGAGCTCAGAATCTCTCTGAAAATCTGGACTTCTGAGTTCCAGGCCCTAGAACTCTTTGACGAGGCTGGACTCAATCCTGGCATTTCCCTCTCTCATTCTCTTTATTGAGTTCTGTCACCCAGAAGAACAGAGATCTAGCCAGTGCAGTGAGTCACTTTCAGCTAATTGACACACAGCTGCAGGATTAGCTGTAAACTCTGCTGTAAAGAAAGCCTTCAACTGCAGAGGAATGAAAACATGGGAAATTTTTTTTTCTGACTTAATCCTTAGGAATTAAGCCACAAGTCAAACACAAAGATAAGAAAATCCTATATGTTTTAGAAATTAAGCACTGTACTTCCAAAAACTCCTCTGTGCCCAGAAGAACTCAAAATGAGATGTAGGCAATTCTTTTCACTGAATGGTGTTGAAAACAGGACATCACATTTACGCTCGGAGAACTTGGGGAAGTACTGCATGAGCCTCTGTCTCTGAGAACGCTAATATACGTAATGATAATGCATGCTGTTGTTATTTCCCCACCTCTTTCTTCTTTTGTGTTTCTTATTCAGATAGTGGTTGAGGTCCAGGTCCAATCAGAAACTTTTGGTTTGGCACCTCAAAGGCTTGTTCTTTTCCATCTGGCCCATGGGCGGCAGCTAGCTGGAGAGGGTGTCTGGTTTAAAACCATCATAATTGAAACTTGCATTGCGCTCTTTGGCTCGGGGCCATTTCCTGTAAAGACCTTGGCCTGCCCTTAGCGGTTTGAAGAAGCAGAACCCTTGTTTTCCTTCAATAAATGAGAGCCGGGTAGCCCAGGTTTCTTCATTTTAAAGAGATTCTGCTCCCAGCGCTGATGGGTGTGGAGAATAGAGGACTCTTGTATGCTGTTGGTGGGAATATAAATTGGTATAGTTATTATGGAAAACTGCAAGGAGTTTCCTTAAAATATTAAAAAGGAGATCTGCCATATAGTCCAGCTTCTGGGTATCTATCCAAAGGAAATGAAATCAGAAGCTTAAAGTGACGCCGGCACTTCCTGGGTCATTGCAGCATGATTTACAATAGCTGAGACAGAGGAACAACCTAAGTGCCCCGTGAGGGGTGAATGGAGAAAGGAGATGCGGTACATACACAGGGTGGGCAAACGTAGGTTTACAGTTGTTCACCTGGAAAACAATACATAAACACGTAATAATACGAGAATGAACTCTGTGCTTTGCATACTCACAACTGTAAACCTACGTTTGCCAGTCCCTGTGTATACCATGGAGTATTATTCACCCATAAAAAGGAGACACTTCTATTTGCGACAACATGGATCGACCCAGAGGACATAATGCGGAGTGAAATAAGCCAGAAACAAAAGAGCATGCTTCCTACGAAGCCCTTTTCCATGTGTCAAACCTAAGTCTCATTAATCGCTGTAACTTTTCTATAACTACTTTAATTTTTAAAAAAATCTTTAAAAATTCAGTTCTTTAGGTAAGTTTTTCCTGATCTTTGTAGACATTAGCGAGCAAACGTTTCAACTTTGATTGCTTACTGGCATGTGTGCGGTTTTTGAGTCATGTTTTCCACTTCGATGGGCCCTGACCCCACAGAGCAGTTTCACATTCTTTCTCCTCACTTTCTGGTTTCTAGGAGTCACGGGAGCCTTCAGAGGAGAGAGTCTCTCTTGCAGAGCAACTTCTGGGGTCTTCATGCAGCCATGGATCTGGATAAACCGTCTGTCTGGGGCTCATTCAAACAGCGGACCAGGCCCTTGCTCCTCAACCTGAGCAAGAAGAAGGTGAAAAAGAGCCCAAACAAACCCCTAGGCTTAAGGGAAAGGCATCAACTGGACCGCCGCCTCAGCCTGTCCGTCCCTGACCTCCTGGAGGCCAAGGCCTTGGCCCCGGAGGGCCGGCCTTACTCAGGGGCCCAGTCGTCCTACACCTCCGTGCCCAGCAGCCTGTCCACGGCAGGGATCTTTCCCAAGAGTAGCAGTAGCTCCTTGAAACAGTCTGAAGAAGAATTGGACTGGAGCCAGGAAGAAGCGGGCCGTCTCCATGGGGCAGATACAGACTCTGAAGAGACCTTCGCCTCGCCCGCCGAGGACCGCAGGGCTTCCAGCAACGGCGTCTTCGACCTGCTCCACAAGACGCCACTGGCAGAGGATGCTCCAGAAGAGCTGGAGGTGAGGCCCGGCCTGGGCACAGCCCTGTGGCTTGCTCTCTTTGTAATTGCATTGAGTGCCCTTGGAAAATTTGATTTTGAGTTATTTTCGTGGTTCGCTTGGAGGGAGAGAATGTCATTTTCAAGAATTTAAATGAGGGGGGTATTGATTGCTCTGAGTGTTCCCATCAGTTTTGGGGTTGACCTCTGCGTATTGTAAAACTATTACAAGGAACCTTTCTAGGACACTTTAAGGCATTAAGAGCCCTAGTGGATGAGTTTTCCCTTTTCCACCTCTTGGCGAAGAAAGTAAGAGCTTAACTTTTCCTCTAAATTTTGCTTTAGTGTGTGTCTGTCTCTCTGTTCCTAGATATGTCGCTCTATTAGACCAGTCCTACCACAGACAAAACATGCATAGCCCTAGTCCTAAGCAATGTATGAATATATTGACTTCCAAAGAGTCTAAACTTCCTATTTCATACATGTGCACATGCATGTGTACTCATTTATGTGTGTGCCTACTTATCTGTAGGCAACTTTACTTACATTCTCTAAAAACAAAACAAAACAAAACAAACAAAAACAAAAAAACAAAAAACAAAACAACTAGCCCTGGCTCTTGTGGCCCCGTTGATTCAATGCTGGCCTGTGAAACAAAGCGTTGCTGGTTCGATTCCCAGTCAGGGCACAGGCCTAGGTTGCTGGCCAGGTTCCCAGTAGGGGGTGCTCAGGAGGCAACCACACATTGATGTTTCTCTCCCTCTCTCCCTCCCTTCCCCCTCTAAAAATAAATAAATAAAATCTTTTCAAAAGATAAAGTAAACAAATTCTTATCAATTCACTGATTTTACAAAGCTTTAGTATTTCAATGAGCTAAAACAGCCAAATATAGTTATGAGACAAACCTTGTATTTCTCAGGAGAGTTTAGTTTAAATTCAGTCACCAGAGTATTACGCCATGATTTGATGATCTATTTAATCAGATTTTTAAAAATTCCTCCATTAATGACATTGAAATAGTTTGGGATGTTGAAGAAGGGGGTTGATTTTTCTACACTATATTCCAGGTTAGTGTGATAATTGCATAGAATACTGGTTATGCACCTGGGATTTCTGGTTTCACTTTGGAAAGGAAAGCCTATTACTTATGTCATATATTTCAGTTTAATTGGGGACTGGCACCGTGGCTGTGCCAGAGAATGCTGTGGCCAGATGCTTTTGAAAGCGTTACTGTGTTAAGATACCACCACCCATTAAATAACCTTACTTAACTGTTTTTTCATGACCATTAACATTTCTGAAATCCTTTCTGTAACAGTTTTATCGTTTTCCCTGTATTTATAAATTTGAAGTATGTCTTTCCACTAATCAAAATACAAAGTAAGGGAATTATTAAAATAGTTCAGTATGAAAGAGGTAACGCGTCGAAGAGTTGACCTTCGTTAATCTCCACTTCTTTTTACTTATTAACTAATGAGAAAAAATTAGTGGGCTTCTTGGCTTTGATATACTGACAGTCTCAAATGAGAAGTCAGTGTTGGTGATCAACAAAAGTTGATCCTCAGAAGAAGACATATGTTTTTCTGTGTCCACTGTGCCCTTGAAAAGCAGGGATAATTATAGTTATTTCATGGGCTTCTGACTGTCAATAACTAATAACCCTGAGTGGAAGGATCATTACCTCCCCATTACCCACGTCACCTCACCATGGGGCACATCCTTCCCTAACGTTTGATTTGGCAGTTGGCGTTCTAAACGACCAGCTTTGGTGCTAGCTTATGTGGATGAGGTCAGTGGTTTAGAAAAGGATCCTATCAGGATGTTTGTAGAAGCCACTTGGCGACCACAGAGCTTTAGTTTAGGGATCACAGAGAAGCAAAATGACAAACCACAGAAGAGAAGAGACAACCTACAGCTCCCCAAATGAAACAAGTATATCAGTTGCTCTCTACATCAATTATGTGTTCTTTTACTATTTTTGTTTCATTGCCCAAAATCATTACTCAACGTCATGGTGTTACTGAGGCAAGTGTATCAGCCATATCCCAGGTTTCTTTGAGGACTTGGCCTCTTTTTTCACCTTCTCTCTCTTCTTCCCATATGTTGAGCACCTACTATGTGCCAATTCTGTTCTAGGCATCAGAAACACAGCAGTTCACAAAGCAGACGAACATCCACCTTCTCCTGAAGATCCCATTTGGAACAGTGGCACACTACAGATATATTCAGCAAGTGATCGATTTGATGGAGAAATAATAATGCAGAAAAGGAGCTTGGGACTGCTGGGCAGAGGTGTTCCATTTTTAACAGAATGGTCAGGGAAGACCTTTTCTGAGATGATAACGTTTACGAAAAGAGCTACAGGGGAGAGGAAGCAAATTGCTGCCTCTCTGGGGACAAGGCATTTCTGGAGGGCACACCACGGGTGTGAAGGCTGCAGGGAGGCAGACTGTGCCTGGGGTGTTTCAGGAACAGCAAGGGGAGAGGAGGAGGTGAGGGGCCATGGCAGATGCCAGTGACTTTTGAGGCCACGTCCCATGGCTTTCCCATCCCGCCAGGTGACTCTGCTGGACTCTAGCAACTACCTGGGGTATGGAACGAGCAGGATGCAAAGGGAGCCTGTGGGCTCCATGCTGTGGTGCTCCTGGGCAGGGCAGCGTGGGTGGGCAGTGCCCAGGGGTGCCGCATACCCGCTGCAGACCCCGTGGAGGCAGTGTGCTCCGGCTGATGAGCTGTGCGTGGGAGGGGCTTCATCAGCCACTTCTCTATCTTGGGCCTGGTAACCAACAGTGCTGGGGGGTGCTCAGAATAAAGGGAGGGACTTGGGTTGCTGACCCCCTTCACTGAGTTTATTTTTTCCTTCCTCTTCCCAAACATATCCACTATCTTAATCACAAACAATGGCGCTAATATTAATAATAATAGAATAGCAACAGCGATCTAATACCAGTTACTGAGAGCTAATGTGAAAGGAACTCTGCTAAGTGCAACATAAATATTATCTCATTTGACCGCATCCATTTGGTTCACTCTACATACGGCCTAGTACAGTGTCTGGCCCAGAGAAGGTGCTCAGTAGGTATCCTCTCAATGGAGTAATTTTTCTCCTGACACTTACAAGCATCTCATTTGCCCCTTTTAGAGATGTTCCTATGCCATGAACTTCAAGTACACTTTTCAAGGACAGAAAGCTAGAAAGTAGCAGAAGTGGGATTTGAACCCAGGTCTTTCTGGCTCCAGAGCTTTGCCTGCTACTCTGCAGTGCTGCCTCTCAGCATGTCCGGCGAGGTGGTCCATTAATGGATTCCCCTGGTTCTGGGCACAGCTGTGGCACAGGAAAGAGTGGACACCCAGGATACTCAAGTGAAGGGCTCTCATGCTTCCTTTTGACAACCATCTAACCTCTTAGCTCTGGCTTCTTTATCTGTAAACTGATGACACTAATGACAGTTCATGGACCCCTTACAAGAAGTCAGTACAAGTGTATATTTGTAAATTATCAAGTCATAAAGAAATGTTAAGGAAGCCGTTATTTTTTTTAAAGTATCTACTAATTAGCATGAAAAAAGTCCATGGAAGTTCATGGATAGATATTACCAAATACGGAAAGAAAGTTTTATACCAGGTGTTGGCAAAGTTTTTCTTAAAAGGCCAGATAACATGTATCTACAGCTTTATAGCCCATAAAGACTCTCTGTTGCAACTACTGAACCTGGTGTTGTAGTGGGAAATCAGCCACAGACAATATATACACAAATAGGTGGGGCTGTGTTTTACCTATAAAAACATGTGTTGGGCTGTAATTTGCTGACCACTGTTTTATATCATCACATGATTTAGTAGGATATATGTACACAGACATGGCCATACATGTACACATGCATGACTTATATTTTGTATATTTGATAGTCTTCCAGAGAAATCACTTTTAGAGAACAATCTTGGGGATAAGGGAAAATTAAACATGTAATACGATTAATACTCATCCAAAAAATTGCATAAAAATTGACTGTGATCAAACTCAGCCATCTGGTAGACCTGAATTTTTCTGAACAGACATTCCAGTTTTGACCTCTAATTGCCATGTAGATTGTTTTGATTCTATCACTGTGTCCAAGCATTGCCAGATGGTCTGTCTAGGCATCTGATTCTCTTTCCTCATTTTGTTACTTCCTTTGCCCTGTGGGTGTTTGTGTTTATGATGTAAAATATTCATATTCTCAACAACCTAGATGTGGGTTAGGTAATTAACTAAATATGTGTTATATGTATCGTTTGCGATATTCACACACTTCAGTGGAATATTTTTCAAAGACTTTGTAAGTGACCTTCTCAGCCAAATTTTTACTCTTATTCAGCTTTCCTGGATGTGGGTTTTGTCTCCTTCCACTGAAGTGTTAAAAGCCAGTGATGAGTTAGACTGTTTATCATTGCGCTTCCTGTGTGTACTTCACGGTAAGATCCTTCAGCCACAAGGATGGTTGTATTTGTACACGATCACATTTAGCATACACAAAAGGAAAATGTTGTTTATTTACATCAGTGTCTTCCTCTTAAAGTCCTTGGTGACGAGAGGAGAATTTTTTTAAAGTAAGTGATCCATGCAGTCTAACATCTCTCCATATCCTGCTGAATTTTAATACATTTGCATTCTTGCAGCTAGGGTATTCTCTTCAAAAGAAAATGCAAAGTGTGTATTACCTTCCCATAAGTGTCAATTTAGCAAGGTAGAATGGAAATACCAATGCAAACTCACTATCATTAAACACACACCCTCCTGACCCCCACTTACCTGGAAGGCAGTGGTGAGAATTGTGAAAGATGACTAATTTCATACTCATTTTCACACCAAGACGTTAATGCTATATATCTAAATTACAGTTTGCCGTAGTAAGACTTTTTAGCATTGACGATATTCAACATTACTTGTCTTTGCCTGTTTATGTCCTTGCAAACAATTCATTTGAAGTTATCAAAACCAGTGCTTTATGAATAAACAAACTATATTACTCTCATACGAGGGAATACTACTCAGCAATAAAAAGGAATGAGCTATTTTTAAAAAGATTTTATTTATTTATTTTTAGAGACAAGGGAGGGGAAGGAGAAAGAGAGGGAGAGAAACATCGATGTGTAAGAGATACATCGATCCCCAACTGGGGACCTGGCCTGCAACCCAGGCATGTGTGCTGACGGGGAATTGAACCAGATACCTTTTGGTTTGCAGGCCGGCGCTCAATCCATTGAGCCACACCAGCCCGGGCTAAGAGAAATGGACTATTTACACAGAAGATACTGTGGATGGATTTAAGGGCATTGTGCTGAGGGAATGGTTCCAGCATCAAAAATTTGTGTACTGTATGAATCCATTTATATGATATTCTGGAAAAGACGAAACTTCTGTTGGTAACAGATCATGGGGCACCAACAGGTTAGGGGTGGACAACTGGCCACAGTGGCAAAGCACGAAGGAGTTTTTGGGGGTTGACAGCTGTTCTGTGTCATGATTGTGGTGGCGGTTACACAAGTACATACATGTGTTAAAAGTCACAGCACTATATACACGCATGAAAAAAAATTTTTACTGTTTTATTTTTAAGTAAAAACAATGAAAGACCCAGAGTGCTTGATTGTGCTTGTTCACAATAGAACAGCACAAGAACACCTTCTAATGATAGCGGGGTACCAGGGATTCCTGATGAGAAAAATATTATCCTTTTTTTAAATGGAAACTCACGGATGTAGTTACTAATTTTACTAGGAAGAGGCAAAGAGTGTGACTTTTACTCAGCGAGTGACCCCTTAGGCCCTATTCTGTGCAGGGTGTGGGGAATGTTCGGTTATGTGCCTTCCAGCAGCAGCTACCCGGGCCCCCTGTGTCTAGGTGGCATTTTCGCTCTTCTTCATGGTGACCATTTCCCTTCCTTGGCGTGTATATATGGCGTGTGACAGTTACGGTAGCTGTGGGAACCATAACTTTAAGTTCTGTGACTTTTCTGTGAGTAAAACCAGCCATAATGTTGAATTAATGTCACGCTTCACATTTAATTTCCATGTTGTTGTAAGTGGAAGACTTACTGCATATTTGAGTAAAAGCTCTGCATTGATTTTTGATAGCATGGTAGTGATGGTGGTTATAGGGACTAATTTTGCCACTTAATTAACGTTGGCATCAAGCGCCGCGAGGCCGACTTGGGAGCAGGTAGATGGTGGGCCAGTACGAGGGCTGATGCTATTGGGCAGCAGCAGATTCCCAGCCACCATGATCCCTTCACTTAAACCAGGGATTCTGGTCCCAGCACGGGTAGTTTTGTGAACTTGCCTCCAAACGGGTTTGTCTAAGTCAACCACTGATGCATTTAGTAGAATCGGAGACACTGATGGGGCTGTGCAGGCCTCAGGGGATCAGACAGCAGCGGCTATTGTTGGCTCTGCCCATAGAGACAGGGTTGACCTCTTTTGGTTTTGAAAATCAGGCAGAAGAGGAAGTGCTAAGCTTCCAGGAAATAATAGCCCGTGGTGTCAAAGGCAGGAGAACTCTTTGCCATTGGAGGATTTGAATAAGGTTCTGATTGTCATCATAAAACGGTCTTTAGACAGTTCTGTCCAACCCACATGGGTTTTTTTGTTTTTTTTTTTTTAACATAAAACACAGAGGAGAAACTAAGAACGGGGATCAGGGCGTGTTTAGCAAAGGCTCACCGCCTTTCTTGTCTGCTTAGCTCCACATCGAGAGTGAGGGCTGTGTTCCTGGCTGGCTGGTGCACTTCCTTCAGAGCCAGGATGCTCTAGTGGCTGAACAGCCGGGGCTCTTAGAGGAGGGTCGAAGGGTCTGAACTCATCTATGACCCTGTGTGAGTTCATCGGAATGAAATGTGATGTATCCACAGTCAAGGGGCATTAGGCCTGGGACTGGTGGGGAAAGAGGAAGGTGTAAAGAACGTTAGGTGCCTCTCTTGTTTCTGGTGAGGGCTTGGGAGGCTCCATGCTGACTTGTGATCTGGGCTCCTTTCTGCCTGGTTGCAGCATTCCTTGCTCGCACTGCAGGCAGAGGAGGTAGACCAGAGAGTCCTGTTGGTTTGCAGCCCCTCACCGTCCCTCTTGGGGGCTGAGGAATGGCCTCCTGCTTGGGAACCCAGGTTCTCCCACTGCCTGAAGCTCCGCCTGCGATCCAGGCAGGATCCCTGAATTGTGCGCGGACCTCCGCGATGGTCGCTGTGGATGGGAAGGACTGAAGACCACAGTGCCTCTGGTCCCCACTCCTACCCCTAGGGTTTCATGATCACAAGCAATGTCTGCTGGCCTGCTTCAGGTCTTTAAATTTTCCCATTCCTTTGGAGCTACCAGCGTTCTTTCGGGGAGAAATCACTTATGTTTCACCCAAGAAATCAGCCCTGGCTAATGAGAGTGACAAACCAGAACATACCCCAAGTGCCAGGTGGCCATGTGCTCATTTCCCCTCCACTGTGCCCTTCTGTGCAGGCAGCTCCATCATTTCCTGCTCAGAAACCTTCCCAAACTCCCAGAGTGCCTCTGGACCTGAGTTTGTGCAGTTAATTGTGAACTGGTGGGGTGGGGGTCGGGTCTGCCGGGTGGCCATGTGCTCATTTCCCTTCCACTGCGGAGCCACACACATTCCATTGCCCTGTGGGATCATTTCCGGAGCACCTGAGGGATATTTAAATTAGGAAATGTAGGCACCTCCCATGCTGAGGTCGTTTGTTCATAATATGCATTTCCTACTTTTTGGTTGGTGATTGTACAGATGCCAGACTCATGAAAGTGTGGTTTGAGGACAAACTTTCAGACCCCATTTTGAAATGTTTTCTAGGTCACTAACAAGCTTGGTTCTCTGGTTCCTGAGCTGCCATCTCCCATTGATGGCAGGGGGCTGGGCAGGCCCCCCCTGGAGGGACCAAGCAGGATGGCCCTGTTGTGCCTGCTAAGCGTTTGATGAACTGGGGGCGTGCGGGCACCCCAGCAGAGAAGTAGGATTGGCCTTATCCATGCTCTGATCAATGACTAAGACGGCAGAGGCCAGATGGACTCCACTGAGTAAGCCTTTAATTGCCAAGACTTGCCACACATGCAGGACGGCAGCCGCACACCAGAAACTAAGTATGCAAATAGCAGCTTCCCAAAGGGAAAGACCTGATAGAGGATTTTCTTGTAGGTTGATATTTTTTTTTGCTTTTAAAGCAGGGTTATTTTTTTCTTTTTATTACAGAAGCTCTGTGGAAGTGGTGATCTTAATGCTTCTATGACATCCCAACATTTTGAAGAACAATCTGTGAGTGACGTTCGCTTAAAACAAATAAACACTAAAGTCAATATTATAAATATTTCTTGCTGCCTGTTCAGACCTGTATTTCTTTGCCTCGTTTATTTCTAAAGAATGTGCAATTGTATCCATTTGACAAAGACAGGCCTTGCAAATTTTAGCTGGCAAAGATTAATTCAGTGTCTATCGATTTGTGAGCCTGGGATAGATTCTTCTAAAAATACAGAGAAGCTATAACATTGAGTGATATAGTACAGGAGCCAAAGCCATTTTGAAGTGCTTTGAGACATGGATGGGGAAGCTTTCAAAAGAAGGCTGTCAAGGGTGACCTAGCCACAGAATCAATGAACTTGAATGTCAAATAGGTGAATGATAAATTATTTCATCAGTCCTTTCTCTTTGGGATGACGAACATTTGAAGTAGTGCAAAAGTCTACTTCAAAACTTTAATTGCATTCAATTAATACGTATTCAAAAATAGACTCGAATTGGACGCGATGGCTTAGAGGAGTTGCTGCGGGTCTGGAGAGGGAAGTGGGCTGTGTTAGGGGGAGGTGAGACCGTGAGAGTACGTGTGAGAAGCGGGGCGGGGAATGAAGAAAGATGTAGAAAGGAGGGGAGGGCACTGGACAGAGCAAAGTGTGTCCCATGTGGACACAGACAAGGGCCGCATGGTGGGTGGACATCCGGGCTCAGGAGGCTGTCTGCTGAGTGGTTATGCACGGAAATGTTTTTGTTCCATGTGGAGGAGGTGTAGCAGAGTGGATGAGCGTTGGTGAGAAGTAGGGAGAAGACAGAGACGTTTTACATCCGAGTTGGGAAGCGTGGACTCGTGTTCGTGGGAACTGGCCCCACAGCCGCACCTTTGTGCGTTCTTTCTCCTCTTGGGGCCCCACCAGGAGCCATTGAATAGAGAACCGCACCCTCAGTGAATGATGTTAAGGGTGATTCAGATGCGGGCATGGCAATTGTCTAACTTTCCTTGGACAGTTCATGTTGTGACGACATTACCATGATCGCCTCTGAATTCTGATAGAACCCCCTGGGGAGAAATACAAAGAACACGTTCTCCAAGCAGTGGAACCGAGTCACAGGGTGAGTGGGGTGCGCACTGGAAGATCGGCCATTGGAGTGACCATTCTCTTCCCCTTACATGTACAAGTGTTTCTGAAATTCTCTTCTGGGGGGTCCGAGACAACTGACGTTACTTCTCCCTCTGTGCAGGCCCTCGGGGAAGCCGGCGATGGCCTGAGCAACCTCCCCAGCCCTTTCGCCTACCTCCTCACCATCCACCTGAAGGAGGGCCGGAACCTGGTCATCCGGGATCGATGCGGTAAGGCCTAGCCCTGCTGCGCTCTTTGTAGCTGCCAGCCTTTTCCTCTCTACTCTGTAACAATGTGATTCGCCAACCTTTTCTATCTCGGCATAGTTTGCAACAGACAGGCCCCCAACCAAGTCTGAGCCTCTCTAGGAATCAAGGCATTTGCAGCATGTTATTTAAAGGTGCTGAACCTGTCCTGGCTGGTGAGGCTCCGTGGATTGAGTGCTGGCCCGCAAACGAAAGGGCTGCCAATTCGATTCCCAGTCAGGGCACAGGCCTGGGTTGCGGGCCAGGTCCCCAGTTGGTGGCACATGAGAGGCAGCCACACATTGATGTTTCTCTCCATCTCTTTTTTCCTTCCTTCTCTTCTCTCTAGAAATAAATAAATAAATCTTAAAAAAAAAACACCGAAACTTAGTATCTTTTACTATTATTAAATTAATAGTAATAATGATAATCATTACCACATAAAGTTATTTTAAATGAACTAAGGTCACTGTAATAACTTAATGCCCAGCATATAGCAACTGCTTAAGAAAATGTATCACACCGATACATTTATAGCAGACGCTTAGCAGATAGTCAACAACTTAGTAGATGGTGAAGCAGCATTGTACACATCAAAAAATGACCAAAACAATGCAGTTTTATGTGCATCACCTTCATATCTCACTGTTTTAGTGCCAAAGAAGAGACCATAGTCAGTGCTGTCAGTTCCAAACATTGTCATCCCTTATCAGAGTTAACACGTAAGACAATTTGGCTTTATCTTGTGTAAACCTAATATAATCCAAGTATAAATAAGGAGTTTAAGTCGTAAATGGTGCTATTCCAGCACCTGTTTCTTTTATAACCAGTAGCGAGTGTTCCTGTCAATTTCCTTTTCTTTATTGGAAAGAGTAATCATTACCTACTAAGAAAATATCCCTCTCCCAGCAAGTTTTTTTTCTATCCTTCGGGATGTGGCAGGTCTTATGCCGTGACTGTGTTGATTCCTGCTTGATTCTCATGAGTATTAAGTTAGTGCTCAGGGTATGTTTGAGTGCTCACTGTCGGTTTAGGCAGGGACTGATATTACTTATCAATACAGCAATATTTTCTATGGAGCCCAACCCAGGCTCTGCATTTTATCCAACACAGATCTTTGCACCAATGGTTCTCACACCTGAGTGAGCATTGGAACGACTGGGCAAGCTTTTGAAAATGTGCATTGCCCACACCCAGCGTTTCTGATTCAGTAGGTCTGGGGTGGGGCCTGGGAGTTTTCATTGCTAACAATTTTCCAGGTGTCGCTGATGTAACTTGGATTGCTGTCACGCTCTAAATAATGAGCCTTACCCGACTAAGACAGACACACAGCTGCTTCGAGTTGTCGATCGGCCCTTGCCTAGTAACTCTTGGGGCTCCTCCATTTTGACATTAGTCAAGCAGAAGGACTCCGATACGGCCAATCGATTTTAAGTCCAATGTTTCATAGCTGGGCTGACTGCCGTGGCAGTTGAGCGCTGTCTTGGTTTCCTGCAGAAGAGAATGTGTCTTAGAGCTGCCCTGCTTCCTAGGCCTGACACGAGCACCACTTGCGATACGGGCAGGCCTCTTGTTCTGGGAAGAGTGCTCAGCTCGCCTTATATCCTAGAGCATCAATTCCTGGAAAACCGGAACCCTTGCCTTAGAACTCTCTTTTCCCTTATTAAGGCAGTTAGAGAGCAGCTTCCTGCTGTGTATCAGTAGAAGTCTGTGTTGCTGGTACCCTCTGGTGGCCACTTTGCAGTATTGCAAAAGAAAAAAGTTTTTGGAGTTCAATGTAACATTGCTAGGGCCACAAACATCGCCTTGGTGGTAGGCCTGTGGGTTAATCTGAGTTTTAGGCAATGAAAATTCAGGAGCCATTCTTCTGGTAAACTGTTCTCCCTTTCCATTCCCGGCACAGGTAGATAGTTGACCTTCGTTTTCAGAACACATTACAGGAAGAAGGCATTTATAGGAAGAAGTCATTTTCCTATCTGGAAAGAATAGTTTAGACAAAAGATTTGATCTCCCACTACAGTGAAACGTCTGCCATCTAACAGGTGTTTAGTAAATGACCGAACTGCTACAGAAATGCTCAAGTGTTGGGCACCTCTGATTTCAGACCTGTTTTCCTTTTGCTAATTAATGGGCTGATTTTTATGATTATACATCTCTTCTTTAAAAATAAAAAATACTCTTGAACTAGACCTAGAGAGAAACGCAGTTTTATCCTTGCAGCTGTCACTGAAAGAATATCCAAATCTATAGAAAAGTTTTATAATTTATTGGAGCCAAAATTTCAAGGACACAGCGGGAAGTAAAGTCTCAATGGATTGAAAAAAAAAAATGCTCTAGAGAAGGTCAGTTTTGCAGTTTTCTTTATGCATTTAGAACCAAAGGAGAAGACATAAGAAATGTGCATGAAATCCATCGGTGGTAGGTTTAGGAGGTGGGAGAAAGCAAAGTGCAGATATCTCCACGGTTGCACAAAAGGCAGACTGGAGAAACACGTACTTCTTTCACATCGGTTCATACAGGATAGTTAAGAATTTACACTTATGGCACATAGAGATGTATTTGGGGAACAAGATAACAATGAGGGGTTCTGTGGTCTCCTGTTGTGGTGGTCCTGTGTGTTCTGGTGCCTGTGGCTGTGCCTTACTGGGGTCTAGAAAAGACAATTACTCCGACATTTCAAAGGTGTGTTATCCTAGATGCCTAAGAGCTTTGGACAGGACTCACGGAAGGTAAGGATCGACCTTTGCCAAGGAAGCCACAGGCCTGGGATGTGACTACCTACCATGGCCTGCCAAGTTGGGAACTTAGGATCAGAGCAGCCTATGGTTTCACGTTTGGCCGCTGAGCTTGTCAAGTTTATTTTGACACTGCCCCTCTCTCAGTCACACAGATGTAATGGAGGGATGGGTGGGGGGTTTCTAGAACTCTGTTCTGGGTATGGAAAAGTGACCGCACAGCTTCCCAGCAGGTGGGTTGTGAATGGGCGAGACTGAGGGGCTCACCCCCTGGCCTTCAGGGTTGCTCTGTCAAGTGTGGGCCAGTTTGTCCGCAGTCTCTTCCGTTTATCCTGCTGGGCCCCACAAAAATGACCACTTTTTTTTGTGCCATGATGTGAAGCGTCAGGGAGCACTGGACGGCAGGTTAGGCTCACAGGTTCTGGGCACAGACCCCCCAGGTGT
The DNA here is from genome assembly GCF_021234165.1 of Pteronotus mesoamericanus. Lineage (NCBI taxonomy): Eukaryota > Metazoa > Chordata > Mammalia > Chiroptera > Mormoopidae > Pteronotus > Pteronotus mesoamericanus. The sequence goes on along the minus strand of NW_026555323.1, from coordinate 7,454,102 downwards.
GAATACCCGCTCAGATATCAGCCAGCCGTGACTGTGAGGATCACCCTGGTGTGTGTGCTTGGGGGTATGTGAGGACCGGCGGGGCCGTGTGTGGGGTGGAAGGTAACACAATAATACACAATGATTTTGTTTATAATGTTTTTGTTGCAATTACTTTTTCAAGTCTTACGATTCTATTCCAGAGAGTTTCTTCTTTTGTTTTTGTACCCAGAGAGGCCTTTTCTGTCTTGAGAGAGATGCACATTAACCTATAGTTTATTCTCTTTTCTGTGCGGTTTGACGTTTTTCATATATCTCTTTGATCTGCTCAAGTTTATTTTGATTTCTGGCTCAGAGTAGGAACTTAGTTTTACTTTTTGCCATATGGCCATTTAATTAACTAGGACTAAACTTTCCTTTCCCTAATGATTTCGATGCCACTTTTAAATCACATATTAAAATGCAATGCATATCGGGGGTCTGCTTCTTGGATTTCTCTTTGATTCCTAAGGATGTGTTGTTTTGCTCACATGCCGGTTTCAGTGTATCAAAAGGTCACCATCAGTACTTTTTATTTGCAAAAGACTGGGATTTGCTTCACATTGGAGTATCATCTCTGAACACCAGATGGCGTGAGATCATTGGTTGTTGTGAGGAAGCAACAGAAACACACAGGGCCAGCAAGCTGACAGATTGTCCTCCAAGAGTAAACTTGAAACTCTCAAAGATGCACACCAACATTCATCCTGAAGCACAGGTAGTGGTTGCTTTTCCTCCACTTGTTGAGTTTTGGCCGCCTGCTCAGGCTCCACAGCAAGCAAGGGGAACTGGGTTTTGAAACCTGTTTCTTCTTATTCCCTTCCCATTCTGATACAGATCACCGTCGGTTGGCCATGTTGGTGCCCATGGCCTTTAATGTGTCCCCATCACTGAGCTCTTGCCTCTGGAGATTTTTGCGGCTGGGTTTTACATTGAGACTGTGCATCCTTGTGGGTTGATGCAAAGGTCTCGACGCTCTGCTTTATACAGTCAGTTACCTCTTTTTGCCAATGGATTTATCCCAATTCCCATGGAGCGCCCTGGAGCAAAGCTGGCCCATTTCCTGTGTCTGCTGCACGAAACAAATGGCCTCACACCCGACCCAGGATGATTGCCTTGCGTTTAACGGAGCATGGCTTCCATTTGGGTGAATGGGACTTCTCGGTCACGGGTGGTTTTGTCGGTTGTTCATTTCTGTGCCAAGAGAATGATGTGCTGTGTTCCAAGTGGTTCTTTCAACTTATTTTGTTTCACTGTGCAGGATGTGGATGCGGCAAGTTCTGCTGCGGGGTGTGAGCATGTTTTGCACAGAGCAGCAAATGCACAAAGGGTGAATCCATGTATTTCTGTGTGTCCCTGGCTTGATTTTGTTTTTAGTTATAGCATCGGGCAGTGAGTTCTATCCTGCCATCATGCCTTAAACATTCACAACGTGCCAAATTGGAAGCTGGGTGCTACATTTATTGACTGTCTGGCTTACTCTTGTCTTACTTCCCTTTGCCCCTTTCTAATTTCTTTATAAAGTTCCAGAATAGTTCAACCAGAATGTGCTAAGTGGCAAAGCAGAGAGCAAGGCCCGTAGACAGTTATGGAAAAATTCTGTTCTATAGTTGGACACAAAACGAGCATGTAGAAGCAATAGCCACTGTCTGCAGAAGGAGAGGCCAGGGAGAAATGGAAACCTGGCTTGAAATTCTGTTAGACCTGAACCTACTGTTTTCTTTAGTAATACAGATTTTGCTCTACAAAGAAAAATGGCGCTGCTTCTTTCCCATGTCACGGAGGAAAAATTTTCTCTCAATGTATGGAATGTCCATGTGGTTTCTGAAGGGGTCACTTAAGAATGCAACAAGCGCCCTAGCTCATGTGACTCAGGGGATTGAGCACTGGCCAGTGAACTGAAAGGTCCCCAGTTCGATTCCCAGTCAGGGCAGTTGCCTGGCTTGTGGGCCAGGTCCCCAGTTCGGGGCATGTGAGAGGCAACCAATCGATATATCTCTCGCACACTGATGTTTCTCTTCCCCTCTCTCTAAAATAAATAATAAATAAGTAAATACATACATAAATAAAATCTTAAAAAAAATAAAAGGAATACAACAAGCCTGCTACTCGAGCTAGAAATCCTGCTTTGACTGCTAGAGGGCAGCACCAGCTGCTCAGAAATATCCACTGGCCCTTTCTCTGGAAATTGGGTCTGGCTCTTTGATTCTAGCCGGCCTCAAAGAAAGTCTGAACTCATGGATCCCATAGAAAAACAGTTCACGTTTAGTTCACTTTATGGCAAAAAGAAATTATTTAAAAGATGTGAATATATGAGACGATTATAGGTGTATGTGTGTAAGACCGGAAGCAAGAAGTCAAATATATGCCCTTTATATGTTTCCAAATACTGTTTGCTCAGGATAAGCTCCCTTATAGGTAGGTCAGTTGCCCCAAAGAGCTGGTAAATAATTATTGACTTGAATTTGAACTCATAAGCTCTCCTGACCAGAGTGATCAGATATTACAAACTGTGGACTTAGTATAAAAATATGGAGATAATTTCCTTTTGTGAACAACTACTGTGAGAAATGCATTTAATTAGAAAACTTTTCTAGCCTAAAACGACCGTTCTTTGGGAGAAACTGCATGGTGAAAGTTTCTCACTTGACAAAAAAAAAAAATAAAGAGCTTTGCTGATTGCAAATAAATAAGGTTTGCCTATAAATACTGCTCTTGCAGTCAATGTAATGGATTTTTAGTTCAAATTAAGAATGCTATTAAAAACTATATTATATAGTAAGTTTTCATATATAGAGATAAATACACACACACATGACCATTAAACTGATTTGTAGAACTGTATTTATGGGCATGTAAGGAGGCTGATGTGTTATTGCCTGAAGAAAGCAGGTAAACATACAATGTGAAGTCTGATTCCTTTTTGGGAAAGGGGTGTGTGTGTGTGTAAAGTCTTAAGTACATGTCAACATTAAATTTATAGGTGGTGGCAGTTTCTTTCTTTGTTTAGTGTATGTTGACTTTCTACTTTTTCTAACATTGCTATGAGTTGTTATATTAGTAAAAGCAAAGAGAAGTTTTTTGTAATTAGAGCTGCACTGCAGATTTATTTTATTTGCCTATTAGAATGGTCCTTGAGCCAGTCAAGGTAATTTTGTTGGTTCTATTTCCCACTTATCCTGCTGCTACTGGCCATTTTTTCCCCATAACACTCTCAATGTGGTAACAGCCTCTCAAGATGATAAATAAAATACCAAGAGGAGAACAAAATTGTCAAATAATATGGTTCTTGATGACTCTCCTGATGATAGATTGGAGTTGTCATGTGTCCTTCTCCCTGAGCTGCGTGTTATTTTCATCAGATTTTACCTGCAAAGTACCCAGAAATCCTCAATGAATATCTATAGGATTGTAGTTGAGTGGTAGCCAGTAGTTATGGTTACTTAGTTATTTTTAGTTTTTATATATCCCTTTCCTTCCAGGACAGCTCAGATTGTTACACAGAAAATTTCCCAGCTACATGGGATCCTTGTAAGCAGTCTATAAAATAAGAAATTTTCTATTCAACGTTAGAAGAGAGAAGGTGATAGAAATTTCACACCTTTAGAGATGGCAGTAGAAGGGAAATTAGAGAGATAGATTATCAGTACATATCATCTTGGACAGGCAAAATAAAGTGAATGAATATTTACTTAGTGCTATGCATATTATACAGTCTCCCCCTTTTAACGCAATTGAATAGTAATGCTAAAAATAGTAGCACTTATGGGACTTTCTCAGTAAGGGGCTGGACCTGCTCTCATTGATGTGTATTGGTTCAGTCGGTTTCAATGTGATTCTTTGAGGTTGTCATTTTCCTTGTTGTCGGTGAAGACAGTGGGCATAAGGACATTGAGTTGCCCAATGTAACACAGTCGTTAAAAGGAAGGTCTGGGATTTAAATTCACCATACCCATCTTAATGCAAAGTTTACTCATTCACTTATCACCTATTTATAATACGTCTACCATGCATACTACTAGGTAATTCTGGACATATATTTTACATCCAGAGCTTTGAATTGGAGGAGTTTAATATTATGTTCATAGCTGCTCCAAGTCAAGCGTTTTCTATGGTAAAATAATCTTACGAAATACAGCGTAGAAAAGTTTTCAGCTGTTTTATTGTTGTCGTCATCTGTCTTTAATGAAGTTCTTGGCAGAGCTCGAGAAGTTACTCTGTGTAATGCGACGTTCTAAGTAAGAAAATGGTAAATAGCTTTTCTCGGTGGTTTGGCGACCTAACCCTTTCAGTCCGCGGAGCATCTCTTGAGACGAACATTCCAAGGATCGTGCTTGTGAAACTTTGGGTTTTTACTCCGTATGGTCCGGGGCAGCTTTCTTCCAAGTCCGCGATGCCCCGGTGCTGTGTTATCTCAACTACCAGGTTGGCCTGTTTCTTCTGCCTTCTAAATTATAAGCTGCTGCCAGATTTATATTTCTCTAGCTTGGCTCTGATCATTTTACTCTCCTGCTCATAAGCAAACCTGAATTTCCTCCCCTCCGCACACTAAAATAATTCCAGATGGACCAAAGGCTTAAGTGTAAAAAATGAAACTCTACAAAATCTGTGGAAGAAAACATAGCTGAACTAATTTAAAATCTTATAGTGAGAAAATTTCTTCTAAGCAGAATGTTAAACTACAAACCATCCATTTGACTAAAATTTGGTAACTTTGACTAAATAAAAATGAAAATTACTTATTGCAAGACATCATATAAATTTAAACAAATTATGAGAAGATTTATAGCCAATGACTGATTGCCTTAATCAAGGACCCATTCAAATCTGTAAGCAAATGATAAACCATGAACCCATAGGGAAGGGGGGAAAAGGATATGAACAAGAGTTTCCTAGACAAAGAAATAGAAATGTAGGTCACTAAAATGTGATTTACTCAAATGGTAATCAATAGAGAAAAATGGAGATACCATTTTTCATCTGACGTTGGTTTTAAAAAAGGTTTCTAACATCCAGTGTTGGCGAGCATTAAGAGAAACAAATAAAAAGAAACCATATACTCTTGGTGGGAGTATACATTTGACAGATTTTGGGAGAAGGATTTGACAACATCGTCAGAACCGGAAAAGATGCACATTAATGTGCCAAGCAGTTCCTTCCAATGTTAAAAAGATTTCTTTTACGTGTAACCACTTATGAACCCGAAGATAGTCATACAAGATGCTTATTGTAGTATTGTTTGCTCTAGTAAAAAAAAGGGAAGAGATGCAAACACCCAGTATTTGCTGACTACTGACTTCAATTAAGACACTAACACAATGATAACTTACTCAGTTGTTTCATAAAAACCAAAAACGATTGAATCTGTATTGATGATATGAGCAGAGCTCCAAGAAACTTTAATTGCGAAAGTGAAAGCATCCAGTCCAGTGCATATAATGTGATTACATTCGAGTTAAAAGCAATTCTTGTCTTTTTTGTTTTCTGTAAAACACCCAAGAAACTGGTACATGACAGGCACGGGGGTAAGGGAAGGTTAAGAGGGTAAAGACTTTACTTTTTATTTCAGACCTTTCAGAGTTGTGTGCGTGTCTTACATTTGTTAAAATGTTACAAAGAAAGAGGGCAAAACAAAAACAGAACGAAACCACCCTGTATCTCTTGCAGAACAAACACTAAACTCCTTATTTTGTTATTTTTGGGCACTTTGATCTCTGGCTCAACTCTGCCTTTTAAACTTCACTTTTTATTACCTTTTTTATCCATCGTTTCTGGATAAATGGAAATGCTTGCCTGGCACTCTCCGCATCTTGTCATTTTGGTCTCCGTCCCCTCCTGCCCTTTCCGCGCCAGTGCCTTCCGCTCAGAGGACCTTGGTCCCTCCCTGCTTGTCCAGGTTCACCTGCCATTCAACTCCCGTCTCTCTTTCAGCCTCCACCGACACCCCGGCTAGACTAATCTCCCCCGACCGTGAACTTGCATAACTTCAAGTTCAATTCTGTTTTGCCACTCACCTCTTGGGTTATATTTACAGTCTGCCTGCTGCCTGCCAGGTGCAGAAGAGCAGGATCTGGGATTAATTTTCCTTCATAACCCCCTCCCAGTGCCGGGCACTGAGCCATGCCCTGTCACCTGTGGGAGTGTGTGGCACGTGAGCCATGTTCGCAGGCCTGACAGGTAAGGAGCCCAGGGAGACTTGACGGGCTCTAGTGTCGCTGAGCATGAGCAGAAATGAGTAGTGCCACACATGTTATCAGGAGCATAAATTGGTGAGACGTTTCAGGAGGACCGATGCATGGCTGTTAGTCTGTCTGAGCGTACACAGAACTACAGTGTGTTAGGGATGGAGCAGGAAACAGGGGCCGCTGGTGCTGAAGGCCGTGATATTCTACATTTGAGGCTGTGTCACTCCATGGGGTCCACAAGGCAGAATCAGTGGCAGCCCCAGCCTGGAGGCTCCATCACTGACCTCCTGGCGTCACTCTCCCGCCTAAGCACCAGCCTACCTCTTTATTCCAAGAGCCTCATTGTTTGTGAAGCTCCCAGTGAACAAGGTTAAAGTCCACCCATTCAGGTGTCAGCTCATCATTTGTATAATCTGGGCGTTGCGTTTCTGAGCAGCCGACCTCTTTTCAGAGCCTGCCTAGTTGAGACATCACGCGGCTGACAGGGAGGCACTTAGGCTCAGAGAGAAAAGTCACCCTGGGCTCCCCCCTTCCTCAAATTTTCCCGAACAATTAACGCCGTGCTAACTTGACACCCTCTTTCCTTGTTTGGCTTTGTAAACCCTGGTCCCTTTTTCTATTAATTCCAGACATTAATATTTTCTTTCACGCAACTGCCGCCATTCACCCGTGAAACAGTTTGAACATTATGTAGCTGTCAAGATGCCTGGGGATTACCCAGTATGCTTTGCCTGTGAGAAAGTGACAGTATCGAGGCCTGGTTTTGAGATGTTTATTTTGAGAGGACGCTGACAAGCATGAAGCCCTGATCCCAGAGTGGCAATTTCATTTAATTAAAGGCCTCTTTTTATTATAGTTTTTCCTCCACTTTTATATATATATATATATATATATATATATATATATATATATATATATATATATCAGAATGATTGTTAAAGTCTGACTTCCAAGGGGGTTAGCGGGCAGATTGCTCACTCACTAGTGAGCATTCCACTGAATGGCTATGAATGTGCTCGTTTTTACAATCCCACTCAGAACTGCCGCTTAACTTGGTGTGTGTGTGTGTCCAAGTTTAAACTGAAGACAGCTGGGCTTTTGCCCCCACGTTGCCAAACTTAACGTGTGAGACTTGAATATGTATATGTGTATCTTTGTAGTTTAATTTCTTTGTTTTAAAGTTAGTAGCCTTGCGAGCCTGGAAGACTCACCAAAATTATTCCTTGGCTTACCCATGAAGACTTTTAAACAATGCATAGTATCTTGCTCGACGGGGATGTGGCTTTTGGTGAAAATCATTGGGAAATGGATTGCCTTGATTTCCAGTAATTTTTAGTTCTGCAGCTAGGAGAAACATAAAAAAGAGCTAAAAAAGTAAAAGATTCAAGTAATTGGTGATGGGTATTAATGATTTTCTCACTGTTAGTGACAAAGTAGCCGAATGGCTTTTTGATCCAATATTCTTAGACTGTTTTGTCTTGACATTATTATCAAGGATTCAATTCAGTACATAGGCAGGGGCCTATGCTGGGCTCTGTCCAAGGCACTTGGGATAAATCGGGGAACAAAACAGACTGTTGGTCTTTGTGTACTTGTTCACCATTCTGTGTTTTACAATGAGTTATATTATACGTCCCCAGATTAGATTATCTCTTTCTTTGTAGCACGATCCGCTGGCCGTTCATTTGTGTCTTCTTTATTCATAATTCACTAGGCAAGAATGCACAGTTGTGTCCCAGTCACTGTTATGTGTCCCAAGTATGATAGCACTTTTTCATGCATGAAGCACACACGCCCCACACATAATCCATGTATTCTGTTTGTAGGCATTTTTCCCCCCTCTCAATTGATCTGAAAGTGTGGAGGAGGGTCTGTCATTGGCCCTTTTTCTCCTGCTTTGGATATCGTGGCTGGGGGGACCGTATTCATTTCTTGTGGCGTCTGTTTCAAAGCTCCCCAGGAGGAGCCGGCAGGTCAGGGGTGGCGCCCCGAGGCCAGCCGCGGGCCTGGCTGATGTGGCGTTCAGCTGGCTGGGGTGAAGCAGTGTTCGCTGCTCAACTGCAGGTGTGGGAGGCCGCAAAGAATGGCAACGTTGTCCATTTAATCTCAACACCCCGGTTCCAGTCTTAGTCCCCTCGCCCCATCTTTTGAGCTGGTGGTTCCAGAGATTGATTTATTTATTATGATTATATTCTAAAGTACAGGGTTCTGTTGAGTCAGCCATCTGGCCAAATGTTTGAAAACTTTTTTTTTTTTTCCCCTTTTCACTGACTCCCTGCCATTCTTAGGAGGGGTGGGCTTCTCCCCAGGACTCCTGACATTGCGGGCTGGTGCCAGTGGGTTTTATTTCTTGAATTTTTGTGGGTAATGTAGTGATGACATATCCACAATGAAACAAAACAGAAAAAGCTCAAGGAGCCTATTTATATTCCGCCACTGAAGGCAACGAAGAATCAGTCATTTACCCCAAATTGTTTCATATGTCTCTCCTCTCCACCTACGGGGCCTTCAGTCTCTGCCCAGGGAGAGATTTGTTCTGGGTGCACACGATGAAATGCTTTGAGCCTGAGGAGTGTGGAAAGAATCTTTACTTAATGGAGAGATCCTAGACTTTCATGTATATTTGAAAAACCTGTCTTGCTCTCTTTCTCTTTTCAAGGCACAAGCGACCCCTACGTGAAATTTAAGCTGAATGGGAAGACGCTGTACAAAAGTAAAGTCATATATAAGAACTTGAACCCGGTTTGGGATGAGGTAGTGGTCTTGCCCATACAAAGTCTTGATCAAAAGCTCCGTGTGAAGGTAATCAGAGATGGCTTTCAGATCTGTTCTTTTATTAAAAATGCTTATTTCTCAGCAGTCTTTGCCCTCTTCAGACTGAACCTCCTCAAATTAATTTTTTTTGTTGTTGTCCTTAAGCACTGGGTTAAAAATATTAGTGTGGAGAGAATTCTTTATATGCTTTGTCAAAATTGTGTATTTCTTTCAGATCCATGAGATATACTCTACAGAAAATCAGAGTGAAAACAATATCGCCATTGATTGTCTTTAAACTTACTGAATGTGGAAGAATTATTACTGCTAGTTCAGTAGCAACGAGTACTAAAGCCTTTCTCATTAGGAAGAACTTTATACTTAATAGAGCTTTGAGCTCCTGGTTGTAAGCATTAATTGCTCTAACATCTGGGTTAAAACTGCATGAGTTGAGTGCAAGATGAGATTGCTATAGAATATTTAACAAATTTCTATTTAATTGACAGACCTGCTCACCGTGGAAAATACTAAATTTTAATGAGAGACCATTTAAATCACCGAGGGTAGTCCATTGTGCATAACATCTGAACACATATGAATCCTGCCTTAAAACTACTTTCTGCTGCTGTTTTGGCTGTGGTGGGGAAAATGGACAAGTTTGAATAATTGTGTTTTCTCTGTCAGCTTGGCTAAATTCCTCTTGAACTGTACTAAATTTACTGTACTGTGTAAAGTTCTCAGCCTGTTACATTTACTAATGATTTGATAAACTCAGTTTACCACATTCATGTGTGTTACTGGCCCCTTTTCAAGGTATATGATCGAGATTTAACGACATCTGATTTCATGGGCTCTGCATTTGTCGTTCTCAGCGATCTTGAGCTTAACAGGTATTGTATTTTTACCTTCTAATAGTTCTTAATGAATTTCAGAGGGAACTCAAGATAATGGCAACTGGCATTTGTTTAGCTCAAATGACAAAAAAAAAAAAACAAAAAAAAAACCCCACTCTGAATAAATGAAAGAGTGCTTTAAAATGTCATTTTTAAATGATTTTTGCCTTTTAGCTCCCAAATGTACTTGTCAGATATTAAATCCTCCATGATGTATTGTAAAATGTGTGTTGAATATTGTACTCTCATGTGTTAATATTCAGGTTTCTCTTAACCTACCTAAGTTAAAATTAAAACAAGTATTTAAATCTTATTTGGGAGAGTAGGTGAGAAGAAGCAGTTAACCAACTGTTGAATTAGGCAATGCCAAACAATTTCTCTACCCAGAAAGTGGTTGGCTTATTTTCTGAATTTTGTGCTTTTTTTAACTTGTGTCTAACCCTTATTCAGAGTTAGGAGACTTTACCATAAGCTTCTGATGCATTATAAATGTACACAGTACTGCCAGTAAGTGCTAACATTATTTGTTGTTGTTTTTTTTTGTTTTTTGTTTTTTGCTTGTAGAACAACTGAACAGATCTTAAAATTGGAAGATCCAAACAGTTTGGAAGAGGACATGGGGGTGATTGTGTTGAATCTGAACCTAGTAGTAAAACAGGGTGATTTCAAGAGACACGTAAGTATCACCATTGTGTTTTGAAATCCTTCATTACAATTGTCCTTTGGTTCTGGGCTGCCAGATGACTGATCTTTTTGTCACTGTTTTGAGGGGGAAAGAAATAATTTTATAGAGACTTAAAGAACCTATCTGTAGTTATATATGTCCTCGTTTTTGGAACTCTGGAAGGAAAATCAATTAAGAATTCTATTTTGCTAGGGATATGGATAGTATTGCTGTGATTAAAATGTATATATTGCTTATGGTTTGCTTGTAATGTATCACCTGAAATATACTTTTACTAAGTGTTAAGGTCTTTATTTACAATTTTCTTAGGTACTAAATGACTTGGGCATTGTTCAGTTATGGAAAGCAGTTTCCAGGATTTAATTGTTGCATTGTACATTATTAAGGAGATCAAGTACATATTTGAAGCATTTCAGTGTCTTCTTTTTTCTCTATTGAGAAAGTTCTCTATTGAGAGTACTTTTGGGAAGATATAGATTTTAATGTTCTCTGGACTGTTATATAGAAATTTCTAGTTAATGCACAACCTAGTGAAGATTCCTATGACATTAACAAAGCATTGGGTTTTGGGATGATATGACTAGAATACTGTTATTAGGAGCAAATATGTAAAGGCAAATAATAGTCTCATTTTATATTTAGAGAATATAATTAAATTTCAAGAATTAAAATAAGAACTAAAAGCATCTTTGATTGTAATTTATTTGAAAGGTATTTTTAAAGCCAGCTAAATAAAATGCCTACTTGTAAAAGGACTAAGATGTGTTAAAATCTAGCATGTTTAGAATCTGGCATGAAAATGTGAAGCCTGTTTATAAATTAGGCCTCCAATAATGCTTCTTGAATTGAGTCACTGGGGTCAAGGAGGAGAATATTCTTCATTTTGACATCATCTTTGCTTGTAGTTGTAATTTATTTTCATGATGAAAATCCTGACTGATTTACTAGTAAACTCAGAAAATGGCTTAAAGGAGTAGGGAAACTACACAGTGACTTTACAAATGCCAGAGTGTCGACTAAATAGTGGCTATTTTTAATTCAAAATCTTAGGAGTATTTATTTGACAATAACTGGGAAAAAAAAACCAAAAAAAAAAAAAAACCCAACCCCTTCATCAATTCTTTAAAAAGTGTCAGTGTTAAAACTTGAGGTCTCTAGAAAACTGATATTTTCGATGTTGAAACATCTTAAATTGCTGTTGAAAATAAATTTATTTTTCTAGCTAACATAACGAAGAAGGGGTTTTCTGTAGCTTCTCTTAGACTTGATAGTATTGCACTGGAGTCCATGTCAATGCGAACAGTAGGTGACCAGTTACTTGATCTGGATTCCAGGTTAAAATAACATGTAATGTAAATAAGTATTACTTGCCACATGGTTGAGCCATTGCTAGCTGATATGTTCTAATAATTTCTTACATATTTAAGTGGGGTTGGTAAAGTTGGATAATTTCCCCATGAAAATACTTGAATGTTTAAACTGCGTAATGGCCGCATTATTTATTCCCCTCGTGAATATTTCTGTAGTGTACTGGGTTATGTTTAGCAGTAACAGTGACACTTAAAATCTACTTAAATGTTGCCGAAATTTGGAGTTTTAAAGTAGTGCTATTTTAGTGAAAACTTTACTTTGAATTGCAGAGAAGTTAATATTAGATGCAGCTTGGGTTTGTTTTTATAAAGCAGCTCAAGGAATATTTTTGAGTTCTCAAAGTAGCCACGCTTGTCATTGTATTTCATTGGGCTCTTTTCTCCTTGGAGTCCCCACTTCCTGTTTTTTGAGAGTTTTTCAGACAGGGTATGTGTTTTCTCATGCACTTCTCTCATTTTCTTTGTTCTTTGCTTGTCTGGCAGGGGTCCAGTGTGCAATATATTTATTTTATATACATTTTATGTGGGTATTATCATATAGGAAATGCTGTCTGCTCTCATTTGCTCCAATTGGTAGTTTTATTTCTTTGGTGTCTATACTTGATCAAAGCATACCCCAGCAAGGAATAATTTATCCTGGGCCATGCTTAGTTAGTTATTCAATTAATAGTGCCTATCAGCGGCCTTTTGGGTATAATATCTATCAGGAAATGTCTGGGCTTTTTTTAAAACTGAGTTTAAGTTAATATTTAAGTCTTCTTATATTGGGTTTTTAAATGGGAATAACACTCGAGACTGGGAAGACAGTGGCCTATGGATAGAGAATAATTTCTGTGTAAATTCCCATCTGAATTTAAAGTCTGATGGAGCAGTTGCAGTTTGAATGGTCAGTTTTGTGCCCACATCTCTTACCATCATCACTGAGGCAACCTTTGTTGCTTTGGAAGCAAGTTGACAAAAACCTCCGTGTGTATGAAATGTCCCTGAATTGAGCCTCATGCATGGATTTATGTGTTTGTGGGCTGTGTCCGGCTAGAAGGTAAGGCAGTGGCTGGAAGGCTGACGAACCTGGTTATCTTTTCCTTTTCCTTGGCAGGAATAGGATTGTAGTTAGAATTATAGCCTCTGTCATCCAACTGCCTGGGAGTGAATCCCAGCTCCAGGATTTTCTAGTTTTGAGAAGTTAAGTGATCAGGGTAAATTCACAGAACAACTTTACCCCTCTCAGCTACAGTTTCTTCATGAATGAAATGGGGATAAAACAAAGGTCACCTATTGGACAGAATTGTGATGGTGGAGATTATTGAATATAGAGCTTCGCGTGCCATAGACAGTCTACATACGGTAGCTCTTTGTATGACAGTAAGCAGACAGCAGTAGACATTTTTAAGATTGGTCTCCATATCCATTTTATTTATCTTTTATAATTGTTATAAAATCAAAAGAGTCGTGTGTCTAAAGGCCCTAAACAGCCTTGGGTATCTATAACAGGGTAATTAATTGCGGTGTTTGTTTTGGGTTGAAGTGTTTGTCAATTATGTTATTGGGAAAATTTGAAATTGTCTCAAAAAGAATTTCTTTCACTACCTTAGTACCCAGTTTGTAGTAGCTACAGCTCGGTGCCACGTGCTGAGTGTTGAACTCACAATTTCATCAGGGGAAGTGTTTTGAATAAAGAATCTTTTCAAGTCATTTCTGTACCAATGTTTCTAGTTGCTGGTCCCTGGAATGTAAGTGGATTTTCCCCAAAGACTTTATTTTCTGGTTCTTTATTAAAAAGATGTATTGGCAGGGTGGGTAGGTCATTTGCCTAAAGGTATTTTTTCCTTAAGCATAATAGTAAATGTGGCCTGCTCAATTAGATTCATAATTGAGTTGTAATCTCCTAAATTTATCCGACTTTGAACATCCAGTTAGCTGGTTAACCAGCCAGAATAGAGCTTCGCGGTACCGGACAGTGATGAGAGGAAGGAAGGAGAGGGCTTTGCTGGGAGAGAATTTTAATTGTAAATGAAATTCAGCAGCCTGAGCATGACAAATGAGAGCTCGAAAGAGAACACTGGTGAACTGAACTTGCTGTTCAGGAAAATTTTTCTTCCCTCCCTCGGAGCCGTATTAGCCTATTTTTCTTAATTGTGCAGGAATGACTCAGATTTGTCTCTCCTTATTTTGAAAACTGAGATTTAATCAGTGGAAGTAAAGGGAATTATTTTCCTGGGATCTGAAACTATGGAAACCTAAACATGAACTAACATTGTCCATGAATCTCTTAAATGTTTTCAAAATACTATCTGAGTATTTCAAGTAGTAAAAATAGGCCTTTTCCCTTTGTTTTTAGAGGTAAAATTATGATGTTTTAAGGCAATTCAAGACATAAATGGACTCCTACGGACTGAGCAGTATTTATATGTCCTTGTACTTTCATTGTTGGAAGCACTGTGAGAAAGTGATGTAACAACCACAGAAATGTGATTTTTCTGTGTTTTTAACTGTTTGCTTGTTCAAACATGTTTTCTCTGTAACCTCAGAGAAAGGTTGGGTATTTTGTCATTTGAACATAGTCTGCTCATCTAAGTAATATGATAATATTTTTATGTTGTTAATGATTCCATTTCTCTCTTTCGTTTTGCCTTCTTTCACCATTCAATGGACACAATCCTCAGCGGTGGTCAAACCGGAAGCGGTTAAGTGCCAGCAAGGTAAATATTATTGTTGTTTTTTTAATTTAAACATCATTTGGTTAAAAGTTCATCTTTTTATGTAGACATGATGAACACACACCACCCTTTACATGGAGCAGTGTTCAGTTCCTCTTACTGCTGTTATGAATAAGGGCACAACCTCCCTTTTAAAATTTCATTTAATAAGGGCATGGCCAGATGTTTGAACTTGCACTGGCTTTCGTGGTGACATTTTATAGGTACCGGCCATGTTAGAACGTTCCACTTCATTAAGCTTAGATTATTGGGAGTGTAGTGCAGTTAGATTTAGTCTTTTAGGAAGTTATTTACCATTAGAGAGAAATGGTGTTCTAGGGAACAATGAAAAAATTAATTGAAAGGATTTTTATGGTGTAGTTTATAAATATGTTTCATAGCTTCTGAAAAAGCCACTTATTGCTTTTTAGGTGAGTTTCTTTAGCTATTTCTTCCTGAAGTACTGGTGATGTTTTACATTGTTAGTATCTACTGAAACAATTTTATACACTGCTTTGCAACTTGTACATGTACCAAGGTAGAACTACATTGTGAATTATCAGGTTATTAAATTAGCATGTTGTAACTGAAGTGACTAAACGTCTAAATTAGTGTACAAATAGACCAACAAAACATTTAAAAAAATTATACCTTAATTTCACAGCTTGGCTGCTTTGTTAAGGAGAATCACCAACGGGTGGGGGCAGCAGGTTGCGTGTTTTAAGGGGAGGGAGCGTCAGCAATCTCTTTACATGCATTTATTTATACACACATGTGCACAAATGTTTGACAACTAATTTCTGACCTCACTGTGCTTCAGCTGTTTTCTTCTCTGTGAAATAAAAGGCTTCAAACAAAGATTTTGTGAATTTGTAAGAGAAAGAGAGAGAACGTGTGTATGTGTGTGAGAGAGAGAGAGACCGAAAGAGACAGAAAGAGAGGGAGATTTGTAACCTGACTAGTCCCGGTCACTTAGGAAGACAGGCGAACTTTAGAAACCTTGCCTTTTAAATTTCATAGGAATCAAAGTTCTGACTCTTAGTAAAATGGACATCCTTTGCATTTTGAACACTTTAAAAAACAGCTATGATAAGGTATTGTGTTATCCTACCAGTTCACTTTGTTTCCAAGACTCTGGTTCTTGTGAGAAATTAAGAGACAATAAAAACGCGAAGCTGTCTCAAAAACCCCTCCAACTTTTGCCTTATTCCTTTATAGTCACTAGAGGGTAGAAGAACATCATTTCTCACCACAGAAGAGAGCCCAGCTCTCGTGCTCCTGCATTAAGAGTCTCTGTAACCATCTGAAGCAGTAAAGTTTCCCAGCATGCTTTGGTGAAACCTGACAAAGCAGTATTTTCTCGTTTATTGATTCTGCTGCCGCACTAAAACACTGGTCCTGGACATCAATAACCATCTTTAGTTAGGGAGCTCTGGCCTGTGGAAGAGCGCTGGCAGTTTGTGGAAGAACATAAAGGCTAGAAAGAAAAATTGTGAGCCTGGGGAATATTGTAGCCTAGGGAGGACAGGAGAGGTTATGGAAGAATGGCCAAAGGAATGAAGAGGGAGAGAAAAAATGTTGACGGCCTGGATAAAGATATCAAAAATATGGAAGGAGCAGAGGATCCCGGAGAGCAGTATTTATATCTACACTGCAGAGTTGTGACTTCCCACTGAGTGCTGTTTTTTTGTGTTTTGTTTTTTCCCCTGTCATGGTAGTTTCTGGAATTTTGACTTCAGTGCACTGGACTCAGAGACATAATACATGCCCAAACCTTGTACCTGTGTTGAATGAAACCTTAGATGAATAGAGCTCATTGAAAGCTATTTATGATCTCATATGCGAGAAGCAATTTCTATATTGGTGAAGAATTTCAACTGTCCGGTGGACGCTTTGATACTTCCTTTGCAGTTTCGGAGAGGCCAATGGGATGGCTTCTGGCATGGCTCACGAAAACGAGTCACCTGGAAAATCTACAGAGGCTGTGATGAGCCCTGTGCAAGGCTTGTCAGAATACCCTGATCAACCTATCTGGGTATTTTAAAGCTATAGTTCTAAGCTTCTTTTTTTAGGATTTTCTATTATATTGAAAAATTAGGTAGCCGTAGTTTGACACGAAGACTATTACTTAGCTATGAGTATCTACAAATTTGCTAATTCCAAGTACTGTGTTCCCTAGAAAATGTTTTTGACTTTTTCACCTCCATTATATTCTTAGGATACTTTAAGCTTATTTAGGTAATTCGCTTCTTAAATTCATAAGTTTGTAAGTTTGCATCATCCGAGGAGCCCAGAATGGCGGAATGTTCTTAGAGGCTCTTCTGAAGTATTTTCTTACTACAGTAACCTTGCTTTTAATATACTAAATATAGACATTGCCTTCAAATATATGTTTAGGTTTTATCCACAGCCTCTGTCTATGCCGTGATGTGCATTTTAAAATGAGAATTGAGAATTTGATTTAGTAGAGCCCGAACCAAGTAACTCTTTTTTCTTTTTTTGATATTTACTGTCTGTAATCCTCACTGTGAATGTTTCTAAACCTCTTTATAATGTAGGTAACCATTATAGAGATAAAAAATTAACAGTAGTGACTTCTTTTACATCCCATAGGCCAATGAGAAAAATGCAATGATAAAAAGTGGAGTTGATCAATGACTGAGTATACTCAGAAATCTATGCACACGCGCACACACACCCACCTGCTATTCTTTGAGTGTGTACAGGTGCGATGGCTGAGCTTTAGTTATGGATTTTCTTTACTTTAGGTTAATTCGCACAGAGATAAGCATATATTCTTACATAGCCCCTCTTTTGACCCCTGTTTTATGCGGTCATATGTCAACAATCCAAGGGAAAAGACATGGCATGCCTAAGGTAAGAGATATGTCCCATTCTGGTATAACTTTTTTTTTTTCCTGTATGAAATTAGTTGACTCTTCATGCCAATTTTTGGCCTGTTTGGCTTCCTATGCTTTTATCTCTGTTCCTCTGTTGTTGCAGAGGCTGATCTTTGCAAGATATATTTTCAAGATCCCATGTCAGCCGGCCTCCAGCTGGCTTCCTACAGTGATGGGATCGGCAGGGTACAGGGGGAGAGGAGAGGGGAGAAGGTGGGTGTGTCTGCATTTTGCATCTTCCATTAACCACACCAGCTGTGGTTTCAGCTTCTACCAGGTGACCTTGACCCTAGTATTTACTATTTTTGACTCTCTGGCCGAGGTCATGGAGTGTCAGCTTGAGGGCCAAATCCAGCCCTAGGTCTGTTTTCCCAAATAAGTTTTGTTGGAACACAGCTGCATCCATGTGTGTATAAATTGTCTCTGGCTGACAGGGACAGTGTGGTGTCTTTGGAACAGAGACCCCGTAACCTACAACCCTCAGTGCTTACTGTCTGGGCATTTACAGGAAAAGGTTGCCCTCCCCTGCCCCAGCCTAAGAGTCTTGGAAACTTCCTCCTGTTGCCTGCCTTAGGCTATCCCAGTGTTCTGTCTGGTTCCTCTGCACGGAGTGCCCTGTATTTTCAGTACCTTGAATGGTTGTCTTTTCCTGTTGGATTCCACTACAAAATACAGATGGTAAGCCTACGAGCGTTTGTTTTTTTGTTTTTTTCTTTTTTGCACACTTTTTTAGTGTGCTTGCTGTGTGAGAGTCATGAATTACATGCTGAAGGTTCTGCGTGAATTTAGGTCGTGCCTGCCCCGCCTTCTGTCCCTTCTTCCACTTTCCGTTTTACTCCTTTGGCTTCTCTCACAGTCAGCAGGTGGGGCAGGCGGGCAGCCTCTCTGAAAGCCGTGGTTGGTAGACGTGTTGGGCTTTGGTCGGTCCTGAACCCCGAGTGCTGTCCTATTGCACAGACCAGAACCTCCTTGCTCTGCCTGTTTTCCAACCTTGACCTAAAGTCTTCCAGCCTCAGACTCATCACACCGTAGCCCCCGTGACAGGGTGCTGGTGCAGTCTTGAGAATATTTTGTAGACCGTGCTCTCTTGCGATGGCGCGATGTGGCACCTCTTGTCGGCTCTGACCCTTCTGATAGGCTCCTGTCCCCTGGGTGACTGGCTCTGTGGGTTAGCTGTCCTGCCAAATGAGTGACACCTGGGAAGTCGTGGCAAGAGATTGTGATTACGCTTTTGCCTTTGACTCAGTCACACAGGTTGACAGTGTTGCTTTTGCTTCCAAACACTTGGCAGAGATTTAAGAACTCCCTGCACTTACAAAGGCAGCATGTTTAGAGGGTTATTGTTTTGCTAAGGGCTTGGCCTTTGGTGCTTTGCAAATAAGGCTTTAGCACATTTAGCTGGTTTAATGTTGGGGGCTGCGGTAAATTCCTAGAAAGAGGACAGTCAAAGGCTTTGGAGGGGACGCCTTTAATCATCACACCTCTTTGTCTAATTGAACTCACGTCCCTAATTCCTGTGGAGGCCCAGGAAGCAGTGCAAGCAGGAGGCTTTTGCAAGAAGTATGGCCCTTTGAGGACCTCACTGAAGGGCATGGTGACTGGAACTCTTTTCCAAGTAATAGAGTCCTTTTTTATATGTTTGTTTTGTTCTTGTTTCTTTGCCACACATTCTTAACTCAGTGCCCAGCCATGGTAACACCGTTTTTCCATTTCATTTTCTTGGTTGTACCCAAAGGATTGCAGAATTGCATACCTATATAACAAAACAGCCGTGTACAACTGTGTACCTGTTTGTCTGTCTCTCTATATCTCTAAACTGCCTAATTAATCGACCATCCTTGCAAATCTGGGCCCCTCCTGCAGACCTCTTGAATTGGAAACTCTAGAGACGGAGCCAGCAATCCCTTGGCAAGCTCCCAGGGGAGGCCGAAGTGTGTTCAAGTGTGAGAACTGCTCGGGTGGACTAGGGTGCAAAGCGAGAGGTGAAGGGGGGCCAGCCTTGTAGGCTGGTGGCTACGCTGCTGAACAGTAGGCAGGGCTGGGATTAGGGCGAGGCAGAGAGGCACCCAGGGTACGAACCAGAGGAAGGCACTTGGGCTCGCGTCTCAACCCTGCCCTGGCAGAAGCCCAAGAGGGAGCTATGGCTTAAATTGTTTATCCCCAGAGCTTCACTCACTGCGCTGAGTCCCAGCGCTGAGTAGAACAGCACTGAAGCATCTTAAGTGAAGAAGAGACATAGAAACATGGAACACAGATGTCAAGGCTCACAGGATGGCACAGGTGAATCAAGGAAGACGAGATGATGAATATGATTGCACATGAGCCGCTAGAGATCAGGGCAAAACTGAACATCTTATTGTAGCACCTGGCCTTCATTTTATTTTTCTTTACATCTTACATACATTGGAAACATTTTCCTGGTTCCAAACCCTGAGCCAATGGGTGTTTATAGACTCTATCATTTTTAAAATACTTTTAATCTAATTTTTATTTTTAAGTACAACAATTGAGTGGTGATATTCCCTCATAATTAAAAATATATTAAACCGAATATAAGACTTTTATAGCTCGTATCTTCATACACACAGATTATTCATAGCCTTGGGACTGTGTTATTCATCTACAGATATAAATCTCATCTTCCGTGTCCATGTGGGAAATTTAAAAGGCTTTCTTTATATTCTTACGCAAGGATTTCTGTGTAGTTCTCGGGGAATTTATGCCTACAGGATCCTCTTCAGATGATATAAGGCTCTGCGGGTGGGAGGTTTTCTGGGAGCTTGTTGTATGAATGTATGGATTTTCTCATGCCACGCTGTAAAAGCTGTTGACAATGAGCAGTAGTTTTACATGTTGAAAACGCTTGAAAGGAATATTTCAGGGAAACCTTTGATAGACCTGGGGCTCTCCCTTAGCTTGTCTAAGGGGTGCCAACATAGTTGCAATCTTGCTTTACTATTCATTTTACTTACAGAGTTAATTTTTTTCATGCATTTGTTTTCATTGACTACCTACTTTCTTACAGTGATGTAGAAAAAAAATAATAAATGAGAATTAGAATAAGATGCATTGGCATCATTGGAACACGTTATATATTTCCATAACTGAGATGATATAAAAAGTACCCCTAGAGTATTTGGCACCTACGAGATATGCCTGCCTAGAAAAATCTTTTGAAAATATCTCCCTGCCCCTCTTTTTAATTTTTATCTTAAATTATTTTTTTAGTATTTTATTATGCCCAAGAGATCACTTTGAATAATTACCCCATGATATTGGTCAAGGTGTAATCCATCTTACATGCCCCAGGTATGACAATCCATTCACTGTTTTGAGAGTCTTTTCTTAGATCAGAAATTCCTGAGGATGCTCTACCTGTTGGAAATGAGCAGAAGCTCCCCAGTTTATACGTCCAGCCCACCCCCTTCTTTCATTTCATTCTTGTCTGTAAAATTGTCATGACCCAGAAGTAAATTAATAGTTTTGGAGCTGTTTCATTTGTATGAAACCCAGCACATCTCCAAGTTAGATATCATGCCTTGTTTTCACTAGTAATAACTAACGTGTGTGTTTTAGATGGAAGTCGCTCTGTTGAGAGGAACGCTGTGGATTTGGTGGGGTGAGGGAGAGCGAGCCTATGAATGAATCAACATGGAAATAGTAAAAGGTTCTGATCCTTCGGGAGGAAGGAGAAACATAACAAAACCCCGATGTACTATATTTTATCCGTTATGTCTGCTGAGAAATTAGGGTCAGGACCCAGAAACTTTGCTCTATCTCTGGGTGTTTGTTTCAGCTCAGGTGGGGTGGGCTTCTCCTTTGATGGGTCATTTCCTTTTCTCCTTTCACATTCCAAGCTGCATTAAGATGACAAATTCCCCTTCCAGGCTCAGGCACAGACATGAAAACCTGAGCTATTGAGCTAAGAGAGTGAGTGCAGAGGAGCCGATTTATTGTGGGGAGAAAGGGAGTGTTTGAAGACCACAAAAGAATTTGAGAGCCCAGCTCTGCATCAGAGCTCGCACAGAATGGCCCGGACACTGCCCCCAGCCAGACTCTGCTCTGAAACCCCATTGCACCCCTCCGTGGTGGAAGAGAAATGCTACATTAATTAAGAAACGTTTTTAAAAGCCCATGCACATCTCCCAGAATACGTTGCTAGCAGATGAAACTATTTGGACGTAACTTTATAGTGGTCTTTGCAGAAATATTTAGGGTGAAATTAGCAGACTAAAGGTTTTATGTTCTTTTCTCTCTGCAAATTGTGCAATGCATACTTCTCTTTTCCTACCCTGCCTTTAGGAAGGGGGGGGGGGATCTTGGACAGCAAAGAGCAAGTCCGTCACATCAAACATGACTGCGCTAAATGCTCAAATGTTCAAAGTCTGACTGAGATAGATAAAGGCTTTGATGGAAAGTGGATATTTCCCAGGGACATTACAAGCAATAATCCAGATGTTACGGTGTAAGGCAACGAGTGTCCACGGATAGATCAGGAGCTCCAGCCAAGCCGCGCCTGATGGAGGCCTTAGCCTCGCCCTCCCATGCTGTTCCGCCATATGGAACCTATCTCTAGTCCCCCTTAATGACCAGCTTTGGATCCCATTTTCACAGAGCTCACAGAGCTAAGTGGGGCTGTTTTATGGACAAGTTAGATAGAAGCCTTTCCAAGATAAACATCCAATTTGAAATTAGGACATACCAAGCCACAAAATTATTTTAGGGCATATTTCATAGAAGCACTGCCATTTTTCTTAGGCAATTGCCAGACTGTAGGATGCCCTTTGATCTCTTGTGGACATTACTCCCTTCTTTATAAAAAGGATTTTGAAATAGTTGCAGTGTTTAGGGAGGAATATATCTGTCGGGACTTTGAAGCATGGCCATGGGACAGGTCATGCATTAGCTTGTTGGTTGGCAAGTCAAACTTTAAGAAGAAAAAAACTAAAAAAAAAAAAAGGACATCGCAGCAGGATAGATGAATCAAAATCTCATTTTCTTTTTAAAACTAGAAGTTTTCAGCCTGTTGGCTTAATAAGCTATAAAATGTATTAAGTGTATCTATATCTATATGCATGTATTTATATAAACACATTTACACATATGTACTTATATACGTGCCTGTCTGTATGTTGTGATGGGATGTGTTCTTAACAAATAGACAATTGCTTAACTTAACTCTTTCATAAACTTTCATTATGGAGTATATTCAATCCACAACCCAACAGCAAATAGGAGTTGTAAGAGAATGTGTATGTTCTCCAGAGGAGAGGGGTTTTTTTTCTTCTTTTTAAAATTTTTTTTTTCTTATTTTCCTTCCCTTCCCTGTCTCAGCATCTCCAAAAGCTCTGTGTGTGTGTGTGTGTGTGTGTGTGTGCGCGCGCGCGCGTGCATTTTAAGGGAAAAGTGACATGGATATGAAGTTTAGGACTATAGATTTCCTTAATGTTTAAGGTGACCATAAAATGCAACCGAATGCTTGGTGTGGCATTGTTGCATCATTTATTCAGAGTGGCAGAGTGACGTGTGTTGGATGAGGTAAGCTGGTGTATAATTAATATGGTACTGACATACCATTTGTTGTGATAAATTGTGACTAACTGGTGTCCGAGCAAATTGGTGTCTAAACGATCTTGAAGATATATCGAGCAGATGACAGGAAGAATATATAGTGTTAGAAATTCATTGCTTTACTATGATACTCAGTGCCATTTACATTCTCCAGTCCATTTATTTCTCCTTCAAATAAAGCGGTCTAGGCTTGTGCCATTTCATTTATTGAACGGAGAACATAAATGAACTCCGCCAACTAAATGCAGCGTGTGCATCGTATTGGGATCCTCACTCAGACAAACTAACCATAAAAAGACATTGTGGAGACCATCAGGGAAATGTAAATATGCTCTGGGTGTTTAACGATATTAAGGGAATTACGGCTACTTTTGTTGAGCACGGTCATGGCGTGGTGCTTATGTAAAAGCAAATACGGATTTTGCTTTCTAGTCATTCAGACTGAGGAAAATAGTGAAAGGATAGATGAAAAAAGATGGGCAAAATGTTGAATGAGTTCCATGGAGATTTCATATATTATTCTACCTTTGTATGTGTTTGAAAATTTACATAATGGAAATTAAAAATAAAATGTGCTTGTCCTCTCTGTAACTTAATAATAGGAGATGTTTGCCCTTGTCTATATTCTGTTTAAGGTGTTTGTAATGGGCACAAGTAACGTAGTTTACAACTGGAAAAAAATAAGTTGACAGTTACTGAACTGTCCTAGGTTCCACGCATTGTGCTAAGTACTTTATACATCCTTTCCACCCCCAGATCTGCAGAGCTCATTTGGCTGGCTGATTGCAGGCTCTGTCTGGAGTTGTGAATCTTGCAATGGCGTGAGCTTTTTAGTCGTAGCCCAAGGAATAAAGGGAAGTGGGGACAGATTCAAGTGTGAAGGATAAATTCAAAACCATTATTTCTGAATGCCCAGAGGTATTGTTTCCCTGCAAAGCAATGCCTTGTTGCTTATATCTCTGTTTCCCAGAATTCCTTTCTTCCCTTCCTACTATTAAAATCGCCAAAGGCCCACTTGAAGGATTCCTACCCAAGAACTGAGGGGGAGGACAGGCCAGTGCCAAATGCAAGTGTTGCTCATATTCACCCTCCCCTAGATGGGCTACGAGTCCCCTGCCGGAGAGGGATCCCCGTTAACTGCGATTGCAGGTTTGCATTGCCAATGAAGAGTAATAACAGTTGCCCCAGGCAGGGAGTGCTATTTGTGATCCAATATCGAAAGCTGGAATGCCTGTGATCACCAAAGTTGTCCTTGAGAGTTATCAGCAAGTTGATCTCTCCTCTTTACTTTTTGCTCTAGTCCTCTTTGATACGCAGCCTGCGGCTCTCCGAGGCCTTGAGAAAGAACCAGCTCTGGAATGGGATTATAAGTATAACTTTGTTGGAAGGGAAGAACGTCTCAGGAGGAAACATGACAGAGATGTTCGTCCTGTTAAAACTGGGAGATCAGAAGTATAAAAGTAAGGTAAGTTCTGTCAATTCCTTAAGGAGAACAATATCTTTAAAAATGAAAAAGATCACGTTTTTGAAAAAAAATGTTTTCCCATGCTACATTTCACAAAAATAGAAGTGATTTGTTTTTAACCCTCTTCACTATATTAGGATTATTCCATAAAAAATTGTATAGATGCCATCAATTAATATGGGTATTTCATTGCTGACTATAGTTTATTTTCCTCCTGTAACTAGAGCTAGGGAAAACATTAAGCAGTAGATTTGAATGTGTGATTTTTGTTTTGAAAATAAGCAAACTAGGTTTCATAGAATGCAGGAAAATGATAACTAAATATTTTCAAAATCCAACAAATAATATATATTATATTTTGCTTACAACATTTGTGACAACTAAAAATATTTTCAAAATTATATAGTTTTTTTTTCCCTTGTTAGTATTTACGCAAAAAATTACACTTTGAGTGCTGCTGGTTTTTTGCTACAATTTAAGAAAAGAGCTCTCTGAAGTATTAAAAGTGATCTGTTTGGAACAAAAACAATGGCATTTTTAACTGTCTTTAAAAATCAGTCATCTTATTCTGTTGATCCCAATTCCATTTAATTTTTAATCTTAGTAATTTGGTGTGGTTTTTATTTCAAAAGCCATCGTCTCCAAACCATGGTAATTAATTAGTTTTACATAACTGTCAGACAGGAGTATTTTCTGTGTTTTATGGATTGAGGGAACTGGGGTACTTGAGAGTTAAATGGCTTGCCAAAAGCCACATAAGAAAAAAACATCAGTGGAAGATTTTGAAAATAGACCCGAGGATATTTGCAGCCCGGGCTTTCCCCGCATCGAAGACATAACAGATGCAGACAAGTTGGAAAATGATTTAGGGAGGCAAGAGGTTGTCTCTGTTGTACAATTTTCAGTGCAAAGTCAAACATTAAATGTCATTTACACTAGCACAAGGACTAGAAAAATCAAAGCTCGTGCTGACGAATCGTTTATTAAAAAAAACGTGAAACATTGACAGCTCGTTACGGCAGAAATACACAGATAGTTATTTTAACTAGGTAGTTTCGGGCCGTACTTCACAGAGAGCAAATCCAGGGTATCCCCACTAAGATTCCTTTCTCTGGCCAAGGTCCGGCTAAGGGTTTATAGAAAAATTATTCCTCACTAGGCACTCTCAGCCCTTCAGACTAAGGTGAAGTGTAGAATTAGTCCAGGATCTGCTGCAGTCCTCCTTGAGGGATATTGCATTTAACTTGTGGTCTAATAGGATTTTTTCTTTCTTCATGGTTTCTCAATTCTGTGATCTGATCTATTAAGTCCAGTGACGTTACGTGATGTTGACTACAGCTGAGATCTGACTTGTCCCTGTCTGTTTTCCCATGACGTAATGGTGGGCACTAAGATTTAATAGTCGCTGCTGAGTCCTTAGAGGCTGGTGCGCGGTGACCAGAATTACTGCTCACTTTTTAGCCACGAATCGAATCGCTATGTAAATGAAACAAAAACAAACATCGTGCCAGGGAATCAAACGCAAAGCAGTGTGGGACCGCTCAGAGAATACAGAAACACCTGTGGAATTGTCAAACCACGCTTATTAATTTTTGAAGTTGGCTGCTGTGGAATTTTCTAGTTTTTCTTGCACTCCAGTGACTGGAATCAGTAAACTGGGATTTAGAAACAGGCAGCAATGTACCAGTGATGGGTTTCTTGTATAATGCATCTGACAGACTTAATCAAGACTCCAGACTGTTAATTTGTATAGTTCTTAAGCCCGTGCTGAATGAATGTGTCAATAACAATGATTTTGTTAACCAATTAATAGTAGTTTCTGTATGACTGAACAACTGTCTAAAACTTCCATTGAGATATACCATATGTATGTACATATATAAATATAAAAGTTACGATTTCTTGTGGGGTAACAGTATTTTGTCTAACTTGGTGGACAAATGATTGAATCTGGGGATCTGCTAAAAGGGTGGTGATGTTTTGCCAATTCCCTAAACCTCCCAGTGCCTTTCCTTCCAAACAAGGACAGTTTAACTTTGTAAGGGACAGAAAGGCACATCGCCACCTCCTGCAGTTTAGAAATGAAATGAATGTGTAGCTGCTGTTGCAATGAATGGCATTTTGAAGACAATAAATATTATAACTGCATGTTTTCTAGACACTGTGTAAGAGTGCAAATCCGCAGTGGCGGGAAGAGTTTGACTTTCACTACTTCTCTGACAGGATGGGCATTTTGGACATTGAAGTCTGGGGAAAGGACAGCAGAAAGCACGAAGAGCGCCTGGGCACGTGAGTCTGCTCTCCTTTCTCAGTGGTGGGAGCCGCGCGAGGGGCGTTCGGCGCGTGGCTGCTCTTTCTCTTGTTGGGCTTAGAGTCAAACCTCATGCCCACCCACCCTCCCCCCCACCCCCCGCACCAGGGAGCCAGAAGCCAGCTGGACCCTAACTTGGGGAAAGTTGTTTTATCTCTTCTTTTAAATTAGTGAATGCCATGTAGTATTGATTAAAACAGAAGAAAATAGTACATGTCAGGAATTCTGCAAAGAAAGATAACACGCTATGTCAGGGTTTTGGGGAACTAGTTGTCTATATTTCCTATGTACTCCATAATTTTGCTTTCGCTAGTTAGTGAACTGCTCTATCATTTAGTAAAAACAGGTTGCTAGGTGTCCGAACATGGTGGAAAATGTTCTTGATGACCTTTGTGGCAAACTGTAATGAAATCTCTTGAGGACAGATCTCTTATTGCTTTATTTTGGGCCCTCCCGACTTAATTGATTCATCCCTGACTAACAATACTGAGTATCATTGGGACGGCAGTAACAGCGCAGTGACGTGCGATTGTGCCTCCATGGGGTCTGACTTGTACTGAGCGCAGAGGAAATGCTGGTGGAAACATCATCAACTCTGACCTTCCCAACAGCCTGTGAGTCAGCGGCGCAGTCCTCGCTTTACGGATGGCGGCGCGGGCCGGGGGGCGGGGGGCGCCACGTAGGACCCGGCCGACGCAGGCCCTGTGCTTCAGAGCAGCGAGTGTTAACATCAGGATTCCTCGTCTCCAAACTCAAGTTCTTGCCACCAATTTGCTGCCTATCGTTCATCTCCTCTACATATAAGTTGTCTACAAATCACTTTTTAAATAATTTTCTTTTCAATTACAGTTGACATGCAATGTCCTGTTAGTTTCAGAGGTACAACATAGTGATTAAACATCTACATAAGTTACAAAGTGCTCATCCTGATAGGTCTAGTACCTTTCTGTATTGGTTCACAGATCTTAAATGCAGAAAATAAGCGTTTAAAGGGCTTTCAAGAAATGTTTGTCATCTTTGTCAAACCAAGTTCTCTGGAATGCTGATTTCAGGGAGAGGCCTTGGGGTCATCCTTTGGAGATGGAAGGGGTCCCCTGAGATTCTCCCCTGGGGCCAGAGCATCTGGGCTTCCATGGGAAAGACGAGTTTTATTGCTGAAAACTAAAGATCAAAAACCACTCATCTAGTGTAAGCTCTTCATTTTACAGACAAGGAAATAGAGACCTAGGGAAGCGAAATGCTTTTCCATCAGGAAAGAATATAGAGGCAGAAATGGGTTGTGCCCCCAACTAACCCAATACCTCATGCAGGGCTTTTTTAATGTAAAATACTTAGCACAGTGTCTGGCGCCCAGACTCTCAGCACTTGCCTGCATCACTCCCCTCCCCTCCGTAGCTCGGCCTGAGGCAGGTCCCCCTACACTCTGCGGTGCTAGCAGGAGATCTAAGGGTGGTCCAGCATTTCACAGCTATTGCTGGCCCGATTTCTGGCCTGGTCTCCTTCCCCCTCCTCCACGTACTCAGGGTAACTGAGACACCTCCGACACTTCTCAGTACCTATGACACTTTTCACCACTGGGACGTACCAGGACCCTGCCAACACCCATCAGTAGGAGGATCAGAGACTGTTTTGCTAGCCCATGGAGTAAGGACAAGTTACCTCAACGTGCAGACGCAGGGAACTCTGTGTTCCGAAGTGGCATCTGAATGGTGGGAATCTGGGCCTCCGGTGATGAATGGCCTGCATGTTATTTTCGTAGGCACAAGGAAGAATGCCTTGCCACTTCGCATGTCCTTGTGCTGTCATGTTTTTTTTATTCCCCCCCACATAATAGGAAATGGTTTTCCCAATGAGTGCAAAGTTGCCTCACAGCCGCAAAAACTAATTTAAGATGTCCCGTTCATGCCTCGTTTTGTCATTTGGGAATTTATTTATTCTTTTAGCTATTTCCTGTTTGTAACTTAGAGGTATACCTGCCCTAGCGGCCATTCTGTCCTTTCTCTTCATGGATTTTAGAGCTTTTTTTGGTATCCTTTTCCTTTTTCCTCTCCTGCGGTACAAAAGATAACAAAAGTTATCTCTTGGGAGCTGGTTATTCAGCATTACCCTGCAGCGAACTTCCAGGTGGGGTGAAACCCAGCTGAAAATATAAACCGATTCCCCCAGTTAGGGAGAGATTGTGCTCGTGTGTGTATACCACGGACCTCTTCCTTACCGTTTCCTTCTTATTGTGAAATTTTCACTTTTTTTCCCCTCATTTTCTCTGTTGTTGTAATTCTAAGTCTCAGTGACTTGGTCTCCCCACTGTTGGAAATGTGTTTTTGCATTAGGGGTCCCTTTGACAGTGTGAGTGGGACCTAAGTGTCTTCTAAGGCTTCTCTGTCCCACACTTTGTTTTTGATTTTAGTAATTTAAAGCTCTAATGGCCTCTC
The DNA here is from genome assembly GCF_021234165.1 of Pteronotus mesoamericanus. Taxonomy (NCBI): domain Eukaryota; kingdom Metazoa; phylum Chordata; class Mammalia; order Chiroptera; family Mormoopidae; genus Pteronotus; species Pteronotus mesoamericanus. The sequence continues at coordinate 7,424,822 of NW_026555323.1, read as the reverse complement.
TGAGGAAATTCATGTCAGTGAGGCCTCCCCTTGTAGGCAGTTTGGCACGAAGGAAGGAACACCAGCTTTTGAGCTGGACATCCTGAGCTTGTTGGTCGCCATAGCGTTCGTAGCTAGGTGACCTTGGGCAGTGACCTTGCTTGTGGAATCTGGTTCCCTATCTGTGTCGTGGGGCCACTGGCCAAGTGCAGGGTCATCGTGACGACCAGCCACAATGTTTACCGGATACGTAGGTCTTTTGGAGCCCTGAAATGGTAGATGTTACTATTACTATTAATCTTGAGATTTTTCTGCATGGCAACTATACTTGCTGCATTTGCAACCAAAATTATGCGATTTAAGTGCATGACCTGTGATGAGTAAGATTCAGCAGATTTTTGTTTTTGTTCCAATACAGTATAGATGTTTTTAATTTCTTTTATAGAAGCGAGCAGTGCATTTCTCCAAGGACCCGGTGGCATGGCCACTTGTTGACTGAGAGACGGAATGGTGTGAATTAATCTGTATGGTACTGGGGTTTGGAGCTGTGCGTAGAAAGCTGGAGTGCTGATCGGGTGTGTGAAGAGAAGTCACGTTGGCACTGGTGGGTGGCTAGCTTGGTGACAATGGAAACATGGATCTGCCTGTCACCCAGCCTCCTCTGGGCTCTCCTGAGTCATGGGGGGCTTTCCGAAACCCTGCTGTGTCATGGTGCACCTGCCACGTGACCCGCAGGTGACTGAGGGGGGGTCTGCGCTCGTCGCGGGTGAGATGAAGGTGCTTGGGAAGTTCCCCCTGAAACCAGATTTATTCATAGGCAGAGAAAAAAAAAGGAAGAAAGAAAGACAGTCTTTGATCCTAGCGTCCATCAGTGGTCCAGAGAGCGTGAAGTTTTAGGGGGAGTAACATCTAAAGCTAAGTTTAACCTGCTTCAACTTTTAAACAAAATGGCAAGAATGTAAATTACCAACTCTCCCATTGTAAACTGTTCCATTTCAAAAAATCACATCATTTTCTTAATGCATATTTTACATATCAAGGTGACTCTAGAGATTAACTTGTTATAGAATCTTCTACACTTCATTTAGCCTGGAAAGTTTAAGAATGAGAATGCTTAAGCCCCATTCTGGTCTGGCTGCCTCCGAGCCGGTGTCCTCAGCCCCGCAGGGTGACTTAGAGACCCTGGCCCTCTGTGCCAGTTTATTAGTGACTCCGATGCCGCGGAGAATTAGGGCTGGAATATTTCTCTGGACAAATTGCATCCCATGTCGTCGATCTGCTTTTACAGCCATGCTTGACACATTCACCGTTTTCTTCCTGTTCACCCCCTTCCTTAGCCTCTGAGATTTACAGCTTTTAAAACTATAGCACTCTTTTCTGCCCCTTGCATTTAAGTTAAAAGCTGACCAGTCTGTAATATAAAACATAGAATTATGGTAATGAATAAGAGGTTAAAAGCTATCATGGCGAGGGAAACTTGAGCAGGTTGGGCTGACTGATATGGTAAAATTATGTGTTGAATTAAAACATTAAAATGCTGGGGGATTAATGGAGAAAGACACACACAGGAGGTCAGAAACAATGCTATATCAGCACATTAACTGCCTGTTGGCGACAGAGGATAGCTTTAATATATGCCTGTTGCAGAAGGGAAAAAAAAAAGTAATTTAGCCTTGTTTTCTTCAGGTGAATAGAATCGTGGAATTTTCAGTCTGGGAGGAGCCTAGTGAAAAATATGTCTTTCCATTGCTTTCTTATATAGGGGAGGAAGTAAAGACTGCCAGAGATTTCCCTGGTTAAAAAGCAACACGGACTTTATAATTTGGATGTTTTGACTCTGAGTTTTGTTACACCACTGGAATTTATTTTATTGCTTGTTCATCTTGTTCCACAAATAGAGAGCCCATTGCGGGTCAGACAACTTGCAAAGTGCTCAGGGTTGGGTAGCACATGACATGGGTGTGGATCCTGTCATGGATCCTTTTGGGCTGCACAGGTAAGCATGCAGTGGCTCGGCGGTGGGAAGAGCTGACCTTTTGGAAGAAAGAGGTTTAAGCTGATAGGAGGTCATTAGCTCAGCAAGGAGATGGGAGAAGAACTTTCCAGAAAGAAACGTGGGACAACATGGGCAAAGGCCTAGCGAGGAGGGGCACACATTGTAAGACACGCGGAAGGGATGGGAAGGGTGGGTGGCGTCCCTAGACAAGACTGGAGAAGGCAGGAGTGAGGTCTCAGGACCACTGGCTTCTGTCTCCTGCAGGTGAGCTGTGACCGCTCCTCTCTAGGCACAAACTCACTGGTGACTCCGCTATTTTTTTTTCGCTCCGTAATGTAAAGCTTGTTATTATAGTGGAGCTGTCATTGACTAAAGATGCTAAGATCTGACTTTGGAACAAGAGTTTCTTGGTCACTTAAGGACCAGTGTTTAGCACCTTCTGAATGACCGTCAAACGTGGTCATCACACTTGCATTGTGAACTCACATGCGACGCCCCGGAGCAGACCTAATTTGCCAATGCTAATTAATCACAGTTTTTACGTTGATGCTCTGAGCACGTGTTTTCCAGATCCATCTTTCAGGTAGAAAAGCAATGTTGTAAGTTTTATTGCTTTATCATGTTTTGTTTACATACACATTTGGATACGTTGGTCAGAATTTCTTGGGCCATGGGGAGTTAAAAGATATTTTTAAAAAATTATTCTTAGGTCAATATCTCTGATACCTTTATCATTATGTTTGTTCTATCAGCAACCAATCTTGTAAATATTTAAAATACTTTCAGTGGTTATAATTCAGCACAGCTAAATTATTAGCATTTTTCTGGGGACGGCATCAGCAAACTAGGGCCCACGGGCCACATCCAGATGGCTCCCTGTTTTGTGAATAAAGTTTTATTGGAAAACAGCAGTCATTCATTTGTTTGTGTTGTCTATTACTGCTTTCATGCTACATGCAGAGGGTTGAGTAGTTGCAGCAAAGACCAGGGTGCTGAGACCCATCAATTTAATTTGCTCCTTCAAGTCACTAAGAAATTAAAGCACGTATTTGGCTGAAATCACTCATTAGTTAACTGAGGCTGTAAATTCCATTCAGTTTGTGATGAAACCTCCAATCTGTCATATATAGGGCTCTTTTATCTGTAAAATAAGCAGGGCTCAGATGTTTTCTCTTCATTATCTGAATAATCTTTAAGGCAGGTACAAAGTCTCCCAGTGGATGGAAATAACTGAAAGTTCATGAAAATGTGTAATTTCTGAGAAGAAACTCAGATTTGCTTTGCATTTTGTCTGGGGCATGATTTAGCATTTGTTTAAAATAAGAAACTGCTCTGTTCAAGTAAGTTGTGGCTTTAAACAATCACTAGGAGAGTTGGCAAAGTTATTGTAAATATGCTAATATGGCCCACAGTCTTTTTAGGTGACTTTTTAGGATTAATGTCATGTCCATCTTGAATTATTTACAAAAATTTCTATTATTGCCTCATTATGCATCATTTTGACTTGCATACATTAGTTGCTCTCTGAGCTTTTATTTCTAAGTAACTTTTGATTGTTAAAACCCAACAAAACCACCACCATAATAAAATGGTAGGCTTAGGACATAAATAAATTTCCATTATTACTGATATTAAAGTGAATGTGCCATAAATAAGTTATTGCTAATTTGGGGGAAAGAGAGTGATCACTAGAGAAAATTCTCACAATTTGGATTCTTCATTTTTCCATAAGAAAGAGTTTTATTAAATGAAAGCATCTGTGAAAACGTAAAATAATGTTCAGCCAAGTATTCCTGCCAGGTGTACTACTGCTGTATTAGTTAAGAATTTGTGGGTACTTAGTTTTGTAGAAATGGTAAAGTTAAAGAAGTTGAACTTCCTTTCCAAGCAAAATTAATTCTCCACTTACATGCTTGCTTATTAAATAAAAATAGTTTGTAACCCCCTTTTTCACAATAGTAACTTTAAGTAAGTTCCAGAAAAAAAAATTGTTATGATTCAAATCATAGAGAATTATGTAAAAAGACATACCTTTTTGTAATGAGTCTTCAGTAGAAATACATGATAAATTTATTACATGTAGAAACTCTAATTGCCACATCTTCTCATAACCAGAATCACTTGTGTTAATTAAAAATTACCCACATATATTTAATTTTATACATACATGTCAGTATTCAAATATTTTTTTTATTCTCTAGTAAAAAAATGATATAGACTTTCACTACTACTGATATTTTTCCTTTTAATTGGAAAAGGATTATAAACTTACTTTCAAATTTATTAAACTGGACTTTTTGCATCTCCATGTGGCTCAAAATTGGCATTGCTTTATAATCTATTGGTAAGTTTACTATTTCTGATTATCTTGCATGTGTACAAAGTCCACTGAAAATTTAGGGTAAGAATCCATCCTTGTCATACATTATGAGAAGGGATAGGGTGTTCATCCTTTTATAAAGTTGTAAATATTATCTGATTTAATAACTTTGGAGGGCAAGGGAGAATTACACACACACACACCCCGCCCCCCACCCCTTTTATGCATGAACAAAGCAGGTGTGGTCCAGGCAAATCCAGAGTTTTCAGTGTTAAGGCAAATAAGTACTTAGCACCTCAGCCCCCCTTTTTGGTGTTTGCTTCTGTATTTAAATGTGTTTGAGGTTTTCAACATCCCTGGAACATTGGCTGTTAAGAGGCGGAAAACATACAATTTATAGCAGATGGGGACAGCCTTTCCTAGCAGTGCCGCCAAAGTGGGATCCATCAACAGCACTTCATGCTCCATTTGTCCAAAAAGAAATCCACCCGGGGAAACCCAATGGAATGGGGCCTATTAGGAAAACACCTTAACATGTTTCTTTAAATAAAAACTCACCAGTTGGCATTAGTCTGGAAGAAAATGGTTTTTTCATTAACCCTCTCCCACCTTCATTTCTCTTGTCTTTTCTAATTTTTTTTTTTTTTACCTTTATTCTCTTTGCTGGAAAAAGGCACAGTGCAGAGAAACCATATAGAGCCATAATGCTTAAACCTGGAAACTTTTTTCTCCCTAATTCTTTAAAGTTAGAGTTGTTAATTAATTTTTTATTAATTTTTTGGCAGAGAAAAGGAGGGAGGGGAAAGTGGATGGGGGGGAAAGAGAGAGAGAGAGAGGGACAGAGAAAGAGAAACACTGATTTTTTGGTCTGCTTATTGCTGCATTCATTGGTTGATTCTTCTACGTGTCCTGACCAGGGATCAAACCCGCAACCTTGGCCTCTGTGGACAGTGCTCTGACCAACTGAGCTACCTGGCCAGGGCTTCTTCCTAATTCTCGATCTCATTGTCTTTCAACAGTGCTTATTTGTCAAGGCTCTGACTCTGCTTTTTATTTGCAAATTCATTTTTTTAACCTCTTCTCCATTATAGAATGTGTTAGGCTGGGAGTACTATGAGCCAGGGAGCCCCTGCAACCGTCTCTGCCCAATAAACCCGTGCCCAGTGTGGTTCGGGGGTGAGAAATAAACGTGGGTGCTTTGGAGGATCCGAAGTGGCCGTGGGTGAATCACTTTTCTTTCTCTGATGTCTCCTTTCACAGCTGCAAGGTGGATATCGCGGCTCTGCCACTCAAGCAGTCGAACTGCTTGGAGCTGCCTCTGGACAGCTGCCTAGGCGCTCTCCTAATGCTGATCACGCTCACGCCCAGTGTGGGAGTCTCTGTCTCAGACCTGTGTGTGTGCCCCTTGGCGGACCCCAGCGAGAGAAAGCAGATGGACCAGCGCTATGTGAGTGCTTTGCCTTGGGACACTGTCCCCACTCCCCCCCGCCACTTTTAAGTTGCGCCAAGGTCTGTGAATTGAGAAACTGCGTAAAAAGCGATTTTTGTCCGAAGTTTCAGGGTATGTCTCATAAAACAAGATGTGAGATCTAGAGGTTAAGGCATCCGTGAGAAGGTAGAAGCAGATTAGCGTTTACCTTCTTGCTATTTTACAAGCCAACAAAAAGCATTTCGCCTTTGTAGTTTTAGGTACTTTTTGGAGAAAACGGAAGTTCTCCAGGAGGCCAACTGTTGTTTAGCATGCCTGCATATGTGAATAGAAATTTTAATGGAAGTTCACAAAAGGAGTTGTTTTTAAACCATTCATGTTTGTTATAGATGCTTTTCCAGAACCTTTTAGGTTCAAGGGAGAAAGTGCTTGTGTCTTTATAAAGCAAAGCTGGGCCCTTGATAGGCAGAGATGACGGTGGTCCTATCCCACTCGGGATAATATTGGCAGGTGCGATTTTTGTCTGAGTAATGCGATGTGCTTAAAAGTCCACTCAGCACTTTTAAATCAAATGCCTTTGTCCACCTCACTTATTTTTTTCTACTCTGGCTTTCTAGGTGTCTTTATTTGCATTCCGTTTTTATCACATCTTCTGTGCAGATCAATATGTTTATTTTATTGCCACACATGAAAGACATGCTTTAGGAACGTGGCATAAAAATGAAGCAAAGATGAATCTTTATTTAATGGGAATATTATTCTCAGCATAAACTGTAGTGCCTCCAAAGCTTTCACTGGGCAGGTGTATTGATTGAGAAATTCTTTATCTTCAGGAGTACGGAACCTAGCCAGACATCTTATTGTTAACACAAATTCTACATGTGAAGTTCGCATACTCCAAAGATGTTTCGGCAGAATCCACTGTTCATACTTTTCTGATGGCTTTAGTTAAGCAAATGAAAAGTTGATGGAGAGAAATGAACCTTCTCTCCACATTTTCCAATGGATAAATTGGAAATTTTACCAAGTTCACTAGGGGTGTCATATATTTGTAAAGTGACACTAGAAAAGATCATGGTGACTGCTCTCAATAATGCCTCGGGATTTGCAGAGAACTATTTGAAAAGGGATTTGAAAAGACTAATCAAAATAGAAATATCAAGTGTTTTTCAGGTAGCAAGCTGGCCAGCATGTTAAGAGGGAAACACTATATTACAAGACCCAAGTTTCAGATCCCTGGATTTGTTTTGTAGGTTGTAAGGATAGACAATCTTTAAAGACTTTTCCACCTCTAAATTATTTTTAAGTAAATTATTACTTAAGTAATTATTATTAAGTGAAAAAATATTTTACTTAAAATGTTTTCATTTAAACTTAAATGAAATTTAGTTTTTTTGTTGTGGTTGTTATTTTTTAGGTTGAAAATACAGAGCAGAAACAACTTGTCAAAAGTTCTTAAGAATGGTGCATATTAGGTTAAGCAAATCTTAATGATCCTGAAACTTTTATTATTTTGCCCCGAAATGCCTCAGTAATAAGGATTTTTCTATCTTTTCTTAAATCCCCAGGGTCTGCTTATCACAGGCTTTTAGTTATTTAATGATGGCAGAAAAGCTGTATCCAAAGTGTCATCTTTTTTAGTGCATGTGTTTTGAAAGCATGTGTTCTAAACAGAGTTTATCTGCTTATATCTCTAGTATGTCAGTTTTTGAAGGATACAAAATACATAGATATCTAAAGATTGCTATACATGCGTAAGAGTTAGTAGATATATTGAATATATATTTACTAATTCAATATGTTAGTAGATATACAGGGTGGGGCAAAAGTAGGTTTACAGTTCATAGTGAAAATAATACAATAACTAATAAATAGTAGTAAAGGAATTAACTGTTTTGCGTACTGACAACTGTAAACCTACTTTGCCCCACCCTGTATTGAAGCTTTGGCTCATGCAAACTAAACATTAAAATAAATGTAAGTACAGGGTGATACTTGATGCTCAGTCTCCAATTTAATGAGCTAGCTCAAGCATGGACCAGAAAATTCACTCTTATTTCCATCCCTACTCTCTTTCCAGTGCTAATAAGTATCTACAGAGGGTCCAAGTTCAGTCCTCTGGTATCCATAAAGTTTGCACAAACTAGGTCAGAATAATGGTGCCTTTCTGGGTGATTTAAAAGTTTCATTAAAGTGAAAGAAGGGGAAAAGGAGAATGAATGTGGTTCCACACATATTTTCCCGGTGGGATGTCTGTGCTTTCACCAGGGGGCGATGCTAAAAGTTGATTGTATGTGTTTGTAATGTGTTCATTTTGAAGCTGTAGTTAATTAATTCTCAGTCACTTTTAATCTGGTTGTCGTCAAAACCTAACTGTCCTATTGACTGATATGATGCATTTCGCGACGTTTCTAAGCATTACATGAGAAAGGTGATGACCGGTCCTGAATGTTCTTCCTCTAGGACTTCATGTCATTAAGTGGTATATTAGAAAGATGTCTTTATTTGTGGTCCATGTTTCTCCCCCTCAGAGCTTACAGAACTCCCTGAGAGACATGAAGGACATCGGCATTTTACAAGTGAAGGTTTTAAAGGCAGTAGACCTCTTAGCTGCAGACTTCTCAGGTATAAAACATCTCATTCATTTTTTTTATTTGTATTTATCTCCCTCTTTGACGTGATGTATGGCAAAGCAAAATGTTTTAATAAGGAGATGCATGTACACAGCAATCATACTCTACCGAATGGAGCAGCTATTTTCAACCTTTTTGGTCTCATGATACGCATAGCTAATCACTAAAATTCTGCAGCACACCAAAAAATATGTTATATTTTTGCCAGTGTGACAAAAAAATAGGTATAATTTTGATTGATTTACCTACGGTTTTTGCTCCCAAGTGACTTTTTAAAAAATTAGACACCTATACTTATGTGTGAGGGTTTCTGGTATGAAGAATCAACCAATCAGACACAATCTTATTATGTGTATAAAACGGCATCAACTGCAAAGCAGTCCCATGGCCAAGATTTTGGGTCACTGTTACAGAGAATTGCCGCCAAATCAGCTTCCAGACTCAGCCTTTACAGCTGACACTGTTTTCTATGAAGTTTCTCTTGGCGCCTCACTAACTTGGACTTTTATTTTTTATCTTTTATTTCTTTAATTGTCGTTCAATTGCAGTTGTCCTTATAGACACTGGCTAGAGTATTCATGCTTTGTGCTGAATTATGCTTGACTGTAAGGAGAGAAATTGGGATTTTCCAATGTCTGATTGGCAGGGGACTCTCCTCTCATTGCCAACCCCCCCCCCCCCCCCCGACCTGCCCCCTGCCCGGTACCAACTAACAGCTTAGACACCTACATCACAGGTGTTTTTTACCAAGTAAATTGATGAATACAAGGACTATTATACAGCATGGTTATGTTGACATGGCATTGTGTGGTTATTTTTTTATCTCATATTTTTAGAATGCAATGTTCTCTCTTCCTCCAGCAGACACAATTACACTGAATTTGTGTAACCTCTGAACTTTTGATACTGGGTCTGAGGAGGTTCAAACTTTGGAGAACAGAAATTTAATTTTAAGCCCTTTACATTACAAAAATGATGGAAAATTTAATTTTAAGAAAAAAGTTCTCCCTCTCCCTCAGAAAGTAAAACTATGGGGAAGGCAGAGACAAATGTATTTGGAAAAGTAAATAAATTAATTAAAAAAAAAAGAAAGTAAAACTATGGAAATTACTATTCAGTAATCCCCAAATAAGATGCTCTTGATCTTGAAGAACTACCCAGTGAGAAATCCAAAAAATTTTTTTGGCCAATTACAAATGTACAATTTCTCGGGGTTGTAGATAAAACACTGAAATGATTACTATTGTCATTAATTAGCTGAAAATGTTTATAATATATTGATTTATGAAAACACTTAATTCAAACATTTCTCATGTCCCTTTGGTGTTAGTAATTTTGTCATCACTAGAACATATTTAGAGTTATCTTCCAGTTTTACAGAGCAAACTATTTTTACTTCCATCTATGTAGATACAGTACTTTGTAAACCTACCATTGTTGATATCTCATGATATTTTGTCTCAAGTCTATTATCTATCTAGCCTGTTAATAAATTGAAGGTTCTGGTCGATCCCTATCTCATTAAGGAGGACCCACCCATTTCTGCTAGCCAAATCAGCCCCCTCCTAAACCTTGCTTAAAATTTACCTCCATGGTGAATTCTTTGTGGACTTGAACCAACCAAATTTAATTTCCTTGAACCTGAGTTTCCTTTCCTTGCATCAACATTCCTTACCGTCAAGAGGATTAAATGAGAACCCGCATACAGCGTGGTTTCCTGCACAGAGTGGAAGGATCATGGCTCCCTCCAGCCAACACCCGTCCCCAGGACCCAGGAATGTCCCTGCGGACGGCACTCCTCACAGGGACATGCATATGTTGGGTTTTCCTGCATTGGGCCCCTTCAATAAAATATACGGCTGGATATGGAACAGAAACACACAGATGTGGAATGTAAGAGATATAAGGAAATATACAGACAGCGATCAAACACTCAGTCTACTGGCAGGGAACATGAGGGAAGTTTTCATGGAAAAGGTGACATTTGCTACAAAAGCAGAGATTATTATGAGAGTTCCATAAAGGTAATGACCTGGTGGCGTGTGTCCATCAGGGCCTGGTCCAGTGCCAGGCGCAGAGTGCACGCTTAATAAATACCGGCCAGATGAACGCTATGACCTCTAAAATGCACTTATTACTTGTCATTCAACTTCTGTAACTCATATAAAGGTAAAATTATTTAAATGAGAAGCCTCTATTTGCCGTTCAAGGAATGTAAATGGATTTTAAAGTGGTGTCGGAAGTAGCAAAAGCTATTGAGCGCAAGGTGCTAAAACACCGTGAAACTCAATCGCCAACGGTGTGAGTGTGAAGGTGACATGGCTTCCGGAAGTAGAAGAGGTCATCGAGATGTTTTACCTGCCCAGATAGGTGGAGCAAAGAGGCAAAGTCCAGACCCACGCGTGTCTATGTCAGTTCGCCTGGGGGTGTTTGCTTGGTACCACTGGGGAACTTTCGGGCATTCCATTTATTTGGGAAATCATTGCTAGCCCAAGTAAAAATATTTGTTGTTTAAATTTTATGGAAATGCCCTATATATTTGGAGCCTTTTCAGGGAAAGAAATCAATTCATAAAATATCTATAAAGTACTCCGTAAATGCCTAAATGTCTTTGCTCCTCCTCCCCCCTCTCTGGCTGTTTATTCTGTGATATTAATAAATGCGGCATTTTAATGAGCTTTGACGGAATCATCTTCAGAGACTTGGTGCTGGGTGTTCCGTGGAGACATGTAGCTGAAGTTCACAGTTTCTGGAAGGACGTCTGTTCCTCATTAGCTGGGACAGCTGAGTGCGCAGGGGGCCACCGCTCGCGGCCACCTGTGGCTATGCACCACCGCCCCACTGCGGAGTAACCACAGGGCTTTCATTAAAATTGTCAGACGGTTTCCCTGGAGCAAGCGCTGATGAAACGTCACGTTGGTGTCTCAAGAGGAGCAGCGCTGACGCCTACTAACAGTCCCTGACAAACAGTTAAGGAGCTGTTGCAGCTTGGGCTGAGGAATCCGGCGGCGTCCACCTGAGCATCAAGCTGAGAGCATGCGCCCTCATACTCACGGCCGTTGAAGAGACAGCATGTTCTTTAACCCCGGCAGGTTCTGCCCCACCCCGTGCCCTACAAATCAGTCCCAGAGTAAAGTGGCCTTTATGGAAACACCACTTTTGGAGATGCGTTTTGGTGTCGTTTGGATTTGGGCTGTCTAACATCCGAAACCCGCTTTTAGGATGGGGCGGTGCCCATGGTATGTTTTGGAGCAAGACTCAGAGCCCACTTTCATGCATGGAAGCTAAAAAGCCAGCCCTCCCTTTCCTAGCCCTGGCAGCCACGGCGTGGGTCCCGGGCTAGGCAGCAGCAATCAGATACTTCCTCTGAGGCCTTGACACCTCCTCAAGTGAGGCGGAAGCAGAAGCGGAGAATCCATATTGGAGGCGGCCATTCTCAGTGTCTGGGGACAGGCTTGCCAATGGGGACTGTTTTCCTGGGAAGCAGAGGCCACACCAGACATTTCCTGGTGTGAGATACTGACTGGGATTCTTGTGCCTGTGTCTTCCTGAGTATTCCTTGGTTTCTGGTGCTTTCTCAAGCCAGATTTGGCAATGTTTGCAATGATTCTGAGAGCCATTTACTATTATTTTAATAAATGCATTTTCTTGCTGCTTTTACCCAGGGGCCATTTTTATTGTTTGTAACTGACAACTTGAACTCATTCATTTATGGCCGTGGCTTGACCACTGGCTACTGATCCTAACATTGACTTAAAAGCTCTGGCCAGGCCTCTACGTGTCCAGGCTTCTAGTCAGTTGTATGGAATCTCCTGCTTCATACTGACCCTTAGCCATGCATCTGCTCTTCTTCTCTCTTTCTTTCTCTCTTTTTTAAAAAAAAATGTAATCTTCATGCAGCCTCCTGCGCATTCCAGTCTCTCTCTTGATGTGCAGTATCTTCTGGTTATTAAGGGAATTAGATGTCAGTTCAGTGACCTGAATGGTAGGCCAGCAGGTCAAGAGGCCTGAGCACTCTCTGCATTAGGCCCTGGCCTGGGTTTCCACGGCCATTTGTTGGAAGAGTGTCTGTCCTTATGCCCCCAATTAATTTCGTACACGCTGCTTTGTAAGTTGCCAGCGTGCTGCAATGGCACGCAATGTGTTCACGTCGTATGGACGTTACAGAGCCATTTATTCTTTCCCTGACAGTTGCAGTTCTAGATCCTCCTGGCAAACCCACCAAAAGGGGAGAGAATTTTTACATGGTAACTTCCTGAGTCCAGTTTTGGGTTTTGGATTTTCTAAGCCCCTTTTATTTTTTCCGTTTTGGAAGCTGTGTGAGATCAGATTACCAAAAAAAAAAAAAAGTGAGGTGGGAGAAGTAAGAGTTAAACTTTTTTTTTTTTTTTAAAGATAAAAACTTTGGACTGACATTTTGGAATTATACTTTTGTGTGTTTATGAGCACCAAAAATGTAGCATGTGTTCTCACAATGTACTGAACATACAGGATCATACATGTTTGTGGCCACTCACTCCAACACAGTTTTAACTCCTGAATAACCATGTTTATATTTTTCCTCACCTCTCACACCATGCGCAAGCCTATAAGGTATCTTAAGCTTCGAGCTACAGAAGAGTCACGGTCTGTGTTAAAGACCATCTAGGAAGGAAACAGAGATGAGCTTCTGTTTTAAAACACAACATGAAAGTGTACGTTCACACGTGACAAACGAACACCTGTTCCTGTGACCCGTGTGTGGTCATGGGAGCTCAAGGCTGCACCGGGGCTGAGTGTCAGTCCCAGCGTGTTCATGAGGTTAAAGTTTCAACACTTGCAAGACCTGTACATCTCCCCGCTTCCCACCCAAGGCTTCCACGTGGCTTGGTGGAAAGAGGGGCTCACCTTCGTTCTTTCAGCCCTCAGAGTTCTGTTGTCAGAGAAGCTCATGGCCTCCTCGTGGCCTTTGTCCCTCGCTTCTGAGATTCCTTTGTCTCTGACCAATGCCTGTGTTCTCTTTGCAGGGAAGAGTGATCCTTTTTGCTTGTTGGAGTTAGGCAATGACCGACTTCAGACGCATACCATTTACAAAACCCTCAACCCCGAGTGGAACAAGGTTTTTACATTGTAAGTGCTTTAGCTTCTGGAATATGCGGGGCGTGGGGTGGGGGGTGGCTTTTACTTGGAGACCGATTTTCCCTGATATGTTTGGGGCAGCCTGGAGCTCTTGAGTGGAACTTTCTGTCCATTTTTTATGTGCCAAAAATGAATTTTATTGTTTTTTCCTTCTGAAAACCTTTTATCCTTTCATTTGTATGGGCTTTAGCGTTAATAATAGAAGAGACCATTTGGAACTGCACGGGGGTGGTAAAGGAGGCGTATAAAGTCAGTCTTTTAGGGACTAAATTAATCTGTGAGTGAATGGAAGCTTCCCTGTATCCAGACGAATTCATTCCTGGGTTAAAGAAAATTACAAATGCAGACCTGCCTGCAATTCAAGGAGCTTATATGTTACATCATTATTTTAATGCCTGAAGACTTGTATTCTGTCAGAGTCTTTGGAAAGAAAAAAAGACAGGTAATCTGTGATTCCTCCAAGACTCCCAGAGGCTCCTTGTGTGCCAGCTGATATGAATGACCTGGGCCTCGATCATGCCCTGTCCACTTCCAAACTCAGGCACTTAGGAGGCTAAGTATATTTCCTAGTTTGCTTTGCATTCCGAGGCACCTGACCATCAAGGGCTGGCCCCTGTTGAATTGGGGCGAAGTAAATGGCGGTGTACCGTCTTCACAAGACGGGGGAAGTGCTCTGCCTGTGCTTCTAGCTGAAAGAGTACAGTTCATTTTCAGTGGTGCTAATGGTTCCCGAGTACGTAGTTCCCAGTGATCCGAGAAGTGGGTGAATTCTGCTAAGCAGGTTTGCAAATGGCCTCACGCAGGGGTCTCTTGTTTGCTGACGGCCTTGCCAAGGACCACGGCTCCAGTTTTCACTGTAACTGATCTTAGGCTTCTGGTCAACATAACAAAGGTTTCTAAATAGGATGGGATTTTTCAAATGTTGCATTTCAATAATAGGAAGCTTTGCATGGACCTCAGCAAATAGTGATTTTGACCACTTTTTCTTTTTTTGAAGTAGATTTTTCATTAATTTAAATGCAATCTTATTTTTGCTCTTCTCACTCGGAAGCTACTTGGAAATCACTCTCCTTCTACTCTCCTCATTCTGTCTCCCATTCTTGCTTCCTCCTGTTTCTTTAAGAGTCCTATTCTTGAGTGCACATAGACATGGAAAATGTCGCGGAGTAAAAAAAGTTGACTTTTTTATATGGATGACTGAATCTTCTATGATGGAAGGTTTGGGAATATAGTCAGTTTGATTTAATTTTTGGAATTTAATTAAATGGTACTTTTATACTCTAAGGACATACAGACTTAATTAGTGAAACCGTGTTTTCAGATATTCACGGTAAAGACTTCATGTGTGTGTTTTTGTATATAATACATGGTGTGTTTCTTGTTGCAGTCCCATTAAAGATATCCACGATGTTTTGGAAGTGACAGTGTTTGATGAAGATGGAGATAAACCCCCTGATTTTCTTGGAAAAGTTTCCATTCCTCTGCTGTCTGTAAGTTACATTTGTTAATACACGGTGTGTGAGTCATTTTATAGTTGACAAGTTTCTGTGGTCTAGTGTTGCTTTATCTTTGTCAACCTGGGTAAAAAATACTCCTTCCAGCTCTGGCAAGAAACAGCTGTTTTAGTCCTTATCCTTATCAAGTATTTTCAGTAGTTTCAGATATGAACTAATATAATTTTCTGTGTCTGCCGAATATGATTGAACCAACCAAAACATTTTGACCAGTCATTTAATTCACTCTCAATTTTTCCATCGTAAGATGGGAGTTTCTCTTTGGTTTCGAGAAATACGTCTCTATGACTGATTTTCTGTTTGTTAATAAAAACATATTTGTATTTCTGTATTACCTTCATACTACCCATTTCTTCAAAGATGAATTGCTGGTAACCGCACAGTTGTTCTCAGTTCTACTAAAGATCATTTTCTCAAAAGTTCTATTTGTCTTTTTAGTAGTCATGTTTGCTTTCAGACTCAAAAAATGCTTTGTAGAAGAAAGCAGACGGCCTCTCTTGGAAAAAGAGGGCTGTTTCCAAAGTCCAGTGAAAAACCAGCCTGCCAGAGTAAGCCAAGAGCCAGGAGCGAGGGGTGAGGGAGCAGAGGAGGACAAAACGGGGAAAACTGGGACAATTGTAATAGAATAAACAAGAATAAAAAAATCACAAAACCTTAAAAAAAAAAGAAAAATACCCTATAAAATTCAGAGGAAAAAGCACCAGATAATGACCTTACCCGGGCAAAGGAGGAACATTTGGATCT
The DNA here is from genome assembly GCF_021234165.1 of Pteronotus mesoamericanus. NCBI lineage: Eukaryota > Metazoa > Chordata > Mammalia > Chiroptera > Mormoopidae > Pteronotus > Pteronotus mesoamericanus. Next base: position 7,409,089 of record NW_026555323.1, on the reverse strand, counting down.
GCGTTCACCTGTTAATTGGACATTAATGTTCCTACTTCCTACTTTTCTAGAAGACAGAATTTCAGCTTTTCATCTAGTCATTAATATAATTTGTTGTAGCCTCCTTATGGTCTTACCAGTCAATAAGGCTTTATTTATTCCCTCCCAAAGATGTATTGTTCCAAAGCTATTAGTACATTATCACGACTGGAACAGTCTGTAATTTAACCACGAGATTAGGCCAGCTCACTGATTTTTACAGGGGGGCGATGCTGGGCCTCTCCGTATCTCTTCTGGTTTTGATCGCTTGGTTAATTTCTCCCCAAGTTCTCATAGCCCTGATGTTGCTTGAAGAGAGCAGCGAAGCAGCTGCTCCTCTGTGGAGCCCGCCCCTGCCAAATGCTCCGAGCCACCAGCAGCAGGCCCCGCCGGCTCAGGGAGGAGAGGCTAATTTGGGATTTCCTCCTTTTTTTATTACAACTTTGTCAGTTATTCCTCAAAGAATACATGTAGCAGGAACATGGAGCACAATTTTAGAGCGGTCTAAAGGGATGAGAAACAAAGCCTGTCCTTTCCACTTGTTTCCTTTTTCTCTCCAACATGCATTTTTGACATTTCTCACCTTGTTTTTGTAGGTAACTCGTTAGTAGCATATTTTATTCCTTGCTGGGCAAACACTACTCCGTATTTTTTTTTTTTTAGCCTCTTTCTGTTTTGCCTATAAAAACCTCATGTATTCGGTCTTTCTATAAGACCAACAAGTTGACCGACTCTCCCTCTCTTCCTTTGTGCAATATCTATGTGCGGTTGACTTGGATCTAAGAAGTTACCTCTGGCTACTTCAGGTTTGGGGTTTCCCAGCCTTAGCGCTATTGTCGTGTTTGGATAGATCATTCCCTGTTTCAGGCCTGTCCTAGGCATTGTAGGATGCTGAGCATCATTCCTGACCTCTACCCACTAGAGGTCAGTAGCATCCACCCACCTGCCGCTGTTGTGACAATCAAAGATGGCTGCAGACGGTGCCAAAAGTTCTGAGGGAGGCAAAGCCCCCTAGTGGAGAACCACTGGCCTAAATTCATGCAGTGTTCAAACTCTGCCCTTTAAAATATGCGATATTATAGAATGGTTTATGAAAAACTTGGTTTAAATTCAAGCAGTTCCCAGCCCCCAGGTTGCTAATAAGCTGACCCACAATCCATGCGTTCATTTTGTTTGATAAGTATCTATCCAGAGTCCAGTTTGTGCCAGACTGTGTCTTTAGATCATAACACTCTAACAGCAATGACAGTAAAGCTGTCTCCTCTCTTGGAACTTGATTTTTGCTGCGGGAGACTACAAACCAAAACCAAAACCAAAACCAAGCAAGCAAACAAAACCCCCAAACCAACAGACAGTACGTAAGATGCTATGTAGAACGTAAAGCAGGGGATGGGATCGCCACGGATGTATGTGCGAGGCGGGGGTGCCGTCTGTCATGCGCTGGCCAGGGACAGCCTCTCTGAGAAGGGGCCACTTGAGGGAGAACGTAAGGAGGTAAAAGAGAAAGCCATCTGGATGTCTGGAGAAACTCTTCCAGATGGGAAGTCTTCAAGTTCAAAGGCTCCAGTTTACGGCTTTGACTGTCAAATTCCAGAAATCGCATGGCGGACAGCGTGGATGGGATGGAGCAAGCTGGGAGGGGGATTGTGGACAGGGAGCAAGAAAGGACGCAGAGATGGGGCGGCCGGGGAGAGGGCTGTGGAAGCTCTGGTAGCCTGAAGCTGGGAAGACGTGGGCCCCTCTTTAGTGATGAGGGAAAACCACTTGAGGTTTTAAGCCATGCAGGGCTTGATTTGATTTGCCTTGTTTGTTGCAAATATCACAGGACTGGGGCGCATGGAGAAATCAGCCCAGATCTGGAAGGCCTCTAGTGGGAAAGGCAGCGTGGCCTGAGCCACGTTTCCTCTTGAGGACTTTGGGGGCCCAGGGATGTTGAGCTGAGTAAGATGCTATTGTTCAGTGTGGCTGTTTCAGGTTGGTTTCCGATTCCTTGACTAGTACTTTAAAAGAGTGATCAGCTCTTTCAGAGGATCTATGGGGGCTTTTCCCACAGCATGAACTCCCCAGATGAACTGATTCTGGACCTAACGTGTAGATGTAATTGCAATTTAAAAAATGCCAAAGTGCTAAGTATCTAAAACAGAAAGAATTTTAGGTCGATCATTTGAAATTCACAGAATTCTAGCTTGTGATTTAGAGGGTATTTTAAAATTTACTTACTTAGATCTAGGTTTTCAAAAATTTATTATCTATTGACTAATGCTTAACTAGCAAACCCTGCATTGTGCACTGATCACACACTAAATCACAAATTCTCTGACATCTTAAGGAGGTGTGTTTTATTATTATGACCATTTACAAATGAGGCAACCGAGGCCCAAAATTCTCTGGGTAATAGGGGCTGGAACTGGATTAGGCAGTGCGCTCTCGGCCGCAGCTCCTAAGAGGATGCTATCCCACTGTATTAAGAAAATACTGGTTGAAACTTCAGGAATAAGCATTAGAAAGATAACTCATAGATTGTGTGTTCTATGCCTTTTAGAGGAAAGATTTACTTTTCTGCTTGTTTAATATGAGAGAAAATCATAAAAACGGATTCATTAGTGCTTCAGTATTACATCTAGAGGATGTGGAACCGTATCTGATTATATCTTACTTTATATTTAAAAACAGAAATTATATTTCTTGGAGAAGAGTATGAATAATTTTTGTGAGTCTACATTTTAAAAATCAAGTCATAAACTAAAACTCGATTTATACTTTTAGAGAAAATGCAAACTACCTTTTTAAATGTCTGATCATAAAATACAGAATGTTCTTCAACTTTGAATCTCTCTCAAAATGGTAATGTGCTAAGTGCCTTTCAGTCTGTTAGATAAGGATTCTGTCATGAATTCACCATCTCTTTTAATCAGGGTGAATGTGCTGGCTGAGTATTGGCTCATTTAAAATCCATATCCTAAAATCAGCGCATTTATTCACAGCGGTGAATTGTCCAGAGCATATACATATGCTTACACATACATTGGGTAGGAAAGAATCCAGGCCAATGAGCTATCCTTATATATATTTCATTTCTGTTCAACTTTTTTAAAAAATTATTTTTAACAGAATTACATAGATATACAAAATGTTTTGCACATAAGTAAAAGCAGCAAAAATGTGATTAGGATGAATTATTACTGAAGACTTATAATATTTACCCATTTCCACTTTATTCCTTAACTCTCTTAATCAATAATATAGTAAATATGTATTGAGAAACAGTATACACATTGTCGAGTTTTAATATGCAGCATAGATACCATCTCTGAATAATTATCTGATTCACTAGATTTATTTAACATTTCTCTCCTCAACTGAGTGACCCTAATTCTGTCCTGAAAATCCAGCTGGATTCTTCCCATCTAATGGGTCATTCTTTTTTATTTAAACATATGTTTACCTTCTCAGAATTACCTAATAGGCCAAAGTAGGAAGGCTTTAAAAATCAGATTCCTGTAAAATAAGAAAAGCATTTATTTATTATTATTTCCAAATATCTGCAGTGTGATGAGGTGTTACATTTCGAAACAAATTTGAGTTCTCTGTGCAATCCCTGCCAGCACGTGAATCTGTAATCAGAGACACAGGCCTCATGCAGCCCTTCGCTTTCTTTGTGAATCCATGTGCACAATAACTAGCAGCACCAATAACAGCTTCACTTAATTAGTTTTATGGGACAAATTCTCTGTAATTGCTCTTACCAAATAAATGTCCACAGAAATCTTCATTTGCATTTCCAATCGAGGATTTGCCCAAGTTTCACCTTTGATGAGACTTGCACATTATAATGGAAATATTTACACAATCATTTTTTTGTTAATGCTGAAGTCTTGGCCATGAAAGTAAATAATATCGGTATTTTACTTTGTATTAATATTTATAAAATGTATAACTAAATTAAAAAAATTAAAAGTAGTCCCAATTTAGCAGGGCTAAAATGGTGATTTTTGATCACGATTGTTCAGCTCACCTTCCTGCCTGATTCTGGTTCAACATGTTCATTGAAATAAATAAAGGGAGATGAAAGAAGGCAAATTTCATTGAAATAAATAAAGGGAGATGAAAGAAGGCAAATTTCTCCATCAACCCTGGAAACTATGAAAGGGTATCTTTGACGTGCTGGAGTTACCATATGTGGTATACAGAGTGGATGATACTTGGTTAGGACAGACATGCTAAGGGAGGAAGACGAACGGCCAGTAGGATTTCTTTAGTGTCCTAGAACAGGAAGATGACATGTATAAATCTGAGCATATCACGCATGATGGTAAATGTTGAATGGGTCAACTTTTCTGTTAAGCAGAGAAACCTCTCACAGTGATTCAAAGAGTAAAATCTAACTGCTGCCTCTTTGAGACACCTCAAATATAGTACTACAGAAATGGGTGAGCAAAAGTAATCACACAAGTGTAAGTAAAAGATAAGTCAAACATACAGAGGAGGTTTTTATGGGTTAAAAGAGTCAATTTCATGATCAGTAAGGTTATAATAAACATGAACCTTTATGTGAATAATTTCCCATAGAAATATGTGTGTGTTTGTGTGTGTGTGTGTGTGTATAAAGTATGTGAAATACAGGAAAAAAATTACAAAAGTCCTAAGTAGCTAATGTAGATACCAAAACTGTAGTTATAGAAATTAACAATAAAATAGTATACATAAAAATTGTGGATAATGGACGATATAGTACTATAAACTTTGTCGTTTATAATTAAACAACAAAGGTTGAAAGTCATTTAAGCATCTCAGCAGAAGGAGCTAAAATAAGATAGAATGAAGAAAATGAGAAAGAAATTGATGAAGATAAAAATTAGCAATAATGTAGAAGATATGTAAACAGTGCATTTGATAAATCCAAATACTAGTTCTGTAAAAAGTAATTAAACAAGCAAATGGATAATATCACTAACATTAAAGGTTTTCTTCTTTATTCATTAAGGAAAAGACACGTCCACCTAGCAGAAAAGTTCATTTGAATGGGTAGAGATCGGAATAATTAAACTGATAATTATGTGAATGGCTCATGCTTTATTCACACATAATTATGATTATCAAGAATATAGATGATGGAGCCAGACCACATGGGCTGGGACCCAACCTAATTCCTTAACTGGCTGTGTGATTTTTGGTCAGTTACTAAACCTCTCTGTTTCTATTTCCTCCTTGAGGAAATGAAGGTCATTATCATAATGCCTACATCGGAGGTCAGTGGTGAGGATGCAAATGGTTTGGCAAATGTAACGTGATTACAGCAGAGCACACAGTAAACACAGTGGAAGCGATCATCTTTATCACCTTTGTTTAAAAAACTTAGATTATTAAATTATTTGAAGCAATCGGATTCATAAATGTAGTAAAGATTTTTCATTAGCAGTGACGACTAAATGGAGAAAAGACCCTGTCAAGCACTGTCGGAGGGAGTGGGACTTGGAACAAGCCTGGGTGGAGGCACCTCGATAAAATGGATTAACATTGAATATACACGTGTCTTTGGGCATTTATATTCTAGGTGTCTGTTTTAGAGTCACCTGGGACTCGAGGAGATGCAGTCATTACGCATGGCCACACAGATGCTAAATGCCAGAGATGGGAATTGAATCGAAGTCTGTCTGGTCTCACAGTCCTACCACGGCCTGCTGTTAATAAACATATGAAGGAAAATGTTCAGTCTCATTAGTTATTAAAAAAGCACATATTAAAACAACCTGAGGCCGTTTTATTCCTAGGAAATTGCTGTATATTAAATAAAAATGCCTACAGTTGGCAGAGTTGCAAGAAAATGGACAGGCTCATTCACAGAGGCTAGGAGTATAAATTAATACAGAATTGCAGGAAGGAAAAAACCATCGAAGTAGCTATATCCTATGACTCTGAATTTTCTTTTGGCTATGCTTTAGTTGTCCTGTTTAGTGGAGGCTTTAAAATTATTAAGAGATAAAAATAATTTTCTGATTTCTAAGTATATGTAGTAAACAGTTCTTGACAAGAGAATTATGTTTTGCTTTTATTTCCTGTTACATAATGCGTACCTAGAGGAGTTTAGCAAGTTGGGATTTTATAGAACTTTTAATCCTATATTCTGGTGTTTGAAGTTCAATTATATAAAGTCTGTGGAAAATTTACTGAGGATTAAATTTTAAAAAGATTGTGGTAAATGAAAATATTTAAATTTTTTCCTTTTTGGTTACCATTTTAGTGTTTAATTATGATACTAAATCCTCAAATGCATTGGCTGGTTCATGAACCGAACATATTTCACATACAAAGTAGTACATTCTCCTTTCCTTTATTCTTTACCTTTTTCTACAAGACATCCCTTATAGCAGACAGACTGAAAAAGTGGAATCAACCAAATGTTAATCAACAGGAAAATTCATAAATTGTAATTTATTTATATTTTGAAAATTATATAGAAGTTTAAAGAAATGAGATAGATCTATATAGTAATACAAATTATTAAATATAAAATCATATTGACAGACACAAAGTGAAGTTGCAAAATACAGTTTGACACTTAGATGAAAAATTGAAAATACTTTCTTTAAGACTATATTTATGAATATGAATTCTCACTACAAATTTAGGTGGGATACACACCAAACTTCTATCTAATTTTCATCCAGGGGGAGGGATTGTGGTATTTATGAAAGTTCAAAGGGCCTTTAATTTTTTCTGTCATTTTTTTCAGAGTTTTTACACATTTTTGAACTTGTAGTTTATGTATTTTAGGACAGTATTATATTAAAGTGCCAAATCTAAAGAGCCTTAATTATATCTCTGTCTTTAATAGCTGCTTTAATGTCCCCAGGTGGACTCTGTTTTGCTGACACAATTCTAGGACATTGAGAAAGAGGAAATGATCATTTACCAAATTAAAAAAAAACCCCACAGAACAACAAAACTTCTTTTATTGTAAAATATTTCTTTTTATACTGACACCTCTTGTTCTTCTGTTGACCTTCCCTAACCCTTCAGAAATGGAAATTTTAAGATAACAGTACAATGCCTGTGGGTCGAAGCAAAGCTAAATTGGACGAAAGTCAGCTTGGCAAATGGTCACGCTGTTTTTGTATTTATTTCTTTCAACTTTCACACCCACAATTTATTAAGTGAGGCTGCGGAGAAAAGAGGAAGCTCCGAATCCTGTTTGGACACCGTTTAGGAAGGAAACCAGGTCTTTATGGGGCACTCCTTCCTTTTAGCCACTGGCCAGGAAAACCATCTCTCTGTGTAAGAGCTATTCAACCTAGAGAGGTGGGGCGACTTTGGCAAGGAAGGTGACCTCTCCCTTGTAAAATGAAATGGCTTTGTCCCCGACCCCCCCGCCCCGCCTCCGTGACTTATTCAACTCACTTCCACTGCTGTTCATAAGCACACTTGTGCTGAACACTTGTAGTGACAGCAATAGTCCTTTAAAATATGGCTCAAATTTCATGGCCTCAAATTTCCTAGGTTATTTCAAATCTTTGATCATGGGCAATCCCAAATGGAGCTTTTGGTCAGCTCCAATTTTGCTGATGTCACTTTGGAGTTAACAGGTATGCCTCCGGCAAGCCCGAAGTTTAATCAATACATATGCGACTACTGTGTGTAATAAAAGCATCACCACTATCAATTCTGGGAAGAGAGTGCCTTAATGGGAGCCGACTTGTTTCCAAAATGATGCAGGAAATGTTTTTCTTAGATGCCTTCGTGCTGGGGCCCACAGCTCGATGAGTGTGTGGAACTGCCGGTGGCACCTGCCAGGAGAGGCTGTTGGAAGCGTTTGTTGAGTTTGAAGGTTTCTCAGCGTTTCGTACATTTTAAATATTTTTGGATTTTTTGACCTGAACTTTAGCTACCTCATTTATTTAATTCGCATTCCTTCTCCGGCGGTGAAACACGGATCATGTTATTCAAATTGGTGCCTTTATTTATTTTAAAAGATATTTGAATAAGTTTTTTTATTTTGGAATAATTTTCAGTGCACAGAAAAGTTGCAAAGATGGTACAGAGTTCCCATATACCGCTCACCTCGTTCCCCCTAATGTTAACGTCTTTTATGGCCGTGATACATTTGTCAAAAGTACAACAACAACAACAGCAACAACAACAACAACAAAACCCCAATACTGGCATTGTACATTACTATTAACTAAACTCTGGTCTTTACTTGAATGTCACCAGCTTTTCTAATAATGTCTTTTCTCAGTTCCAAGACCCAACCCCAGGGTACCTACCGCATTGCCTTTAGTTATCTTATCTCCTTCGTCTTCTCAATTGTGACATTTTTTCCAAGTTTCCCTTTTCCCATGACCTTAGCTGTCTTGAGGAATACTGGACAGGAATTCTGTAGAATATTTATCTTTTTTAAATAAATAAAAATGTATAACCTCTGAGATTTTTTGAAGGAAAGCCCGTGGGGATGTAGTAATAATTTCTGCCACTAATTTTCCATTAATATAATCAGGTTCAGCCTGGTCATTGTTACTTTATCTTATCAGTTATAACAGCACTCTAGAATTAAAAGTTGATTTAAGCTGATTTTAGTATTTGCTTAATATGTGCTTCATCCGTATTGTACTCTGCATTCTCAACTTTGTCAGTTTAGTCTAAACCCCATAGAAAGTTGATATTGTATCTATTGCTTATGACAGATTCGAGATGGACAAACCAATTGTTACGTATTGAAGAATAAAGATTTAGAACAAGCTTTTAAAGGAGTTATTTACTTGGAGATGGACCTCATATATAATCCGGTAAGTCTAACTTGGCCATATCTTCCAGTTTCTCGGTTCCTAACATGAAAGGTGACGAGTCTGGGGAAACTCAAATCAATGTAAAATGTTTCAGAGTATTGCAGAGAGGAAGAAGGGGGTGCGGGGGAGAGACCCGGAGAAAGAGGGAGGGGGAGGGAGAGAGGGAGAGAGAAGTGTTTTAAGACTCAGCCATCAAATTGGTGCTGGACACTCCAGTTTTCAACTGCTATTAATCCTATTTCTCTGGATCGTTGAGAAGAAATGAGATTATCTGTACAAAAGATGTTTTTATAAGTGGAAAGCAGATTTTCACATGCAAGAAAAAGTAGCCCAAAAATTTGATGTGAAAGGAAGTTTTCCTTTTTAGACACTTCACTTTGAGAAGTTCAGGAACCCAATCTCTGCAGTGGTTCAGAATACCTCCATTGATTTGCAAATGTTCTGGAGTCTTCCAGATGGGTCTGACCCTGCAGAGGGAAGCTCAGGCAGTGAGATCCCCAGAAACACGCAGGGCTCAGGGGCGGCCACCGTTTCCCTGCTCCCCGCCCCAGGTCTTGGGGTCAGAAGGTATTGGTTTCCAGGTTCTTCCTAGTCATTAAGAAGAGAAAGGGAGAAGTGAAATCCACAGAAATGCCTCCCTTTTTAACAGTGATGTCTTTCTAGATCAAAGCAAGCATTAGGACGTTTTCACCCAGGGAAAAGCGCTTTGTGGAAGACAGCCGCAAGTTGTCCAAAAAGGTAGGTCTCTATGGGAAGCTGGCTTGTTGGTACACTCAGCATCCAGGACCTGAAGTCCCCTTTGTCATTAACTTGCTGCAAGTCCCCTTCCTCTCTCCCTCTCCCTCTTCCCCTTCCTCCTCCTCTCCTCTCTCTCCTGCCACCCTTCCCCCCTCTCCTCCTTCCCTCTGTTCTCCTCTCCCAAAACAAAGACTTTAGTCAGCTGAGTAAGAAGGGAAAGACTTAAACCATATCTATTGGCTCAAACAGGCGTCAGCCCTCCATTAATCTCCCGAACCGTCCTATAAACACAAATTCTGAGCGTCAAGCCCCTATGAGCGCTCTCCGGAATCTCCTTGCCCTGCCTGCTTTCCAATAATCATAACCATTTCTGCGTCTGTCCTTCGAAGCTTCAGGCAGGTGTTCTGTCTATTTAGTTCATGAAGAAGTTAACCCAGTGGCTCTTTAGTGACTTCTAGCCTCAGGCTCACACAGCTTCTACCACGTCTGTGTCGTTTGTGTGGTCTAAATTTGGGTGTGTTGGCACTTCACCGTATTTTGAATGGCCTCTCTCTCGCTCTGTGCCCGTCGCCCTGAATTCCTCTGTCTTCATTTCAACCCAGCGTGAAGGTCTGAGCCCCGCAGGGGAAGTTGCACATTTTTTTTTTTAAAACATGACTTTTACATTTCTTTGCAGACCCCACCCTGTCCTGTTCAGACGCTGTTCAGGATTTCACTCAGTACCTATTGTCCCTCTCCAGTTGTGTAACAAAGAACAAAGCGTCCCCTTTTTAAAGCGTTTATTACTTCCACCACTTCCTGTGGGGTGGGCAGCTGTGGATGACATAAAGAAGTTAAATATAAAGGCACCTTATCTTCCTTTTGTTTCCCCGCGAACGGGGCACACTTGGGAAAGGCCTTGAATGTCTTCTGAAGGGAGCATCCAAGTGCTTTGCTTTGGTCTGCATTAACATTAAGTGTAATATTTACTCTGTGTAATTGGAGTAAACCTCTTATATTTTTATTAGTATTATAGCCTTTGCTCTGTTTACTTGAAAGTTAAAACCTGAGTGGAGGTGGGTGGGGTAGCTGCTTTGCAAACAAATTGAAACAAGTCTGCCTACAACTGGGAGAAAAGACATTTCCTTTGCCAAACACAGACCTCCCTGTGGGGTGGCTTTGGGCTCTGAGAGCCCCAGGGAATTGGGGCTGGCCTTGGGGGTATGTTAGGGTCCCCCTCCCTGTGCCTTATACCATGAGGTGTCCCCGAATTGTCATAAAATTGAAACATGCTTATGGTGCTTTAAAGCACTTACTATGCGACAAGCACTATTCCAAGCCCTTTAATTCTCTCCACAAGCTTCAAGGTTGGTACTAGTATCAATCACGTTGTGTAAGAGAGAGGTTAAGACCCTGGCCCAAGTCACACGTCCAGGAGATGGGAGAACTGAGTTCCTTTTCCAGAGTTATACTTTCTTATAGACTTCTGGACTCAATGAGTGAGAATATCTGTACATTTTACTATAAATTACCCATTGTCTTCTAAACTAAACAAGGGAGACACTTGCTCCCATTCCCTCTGTCTCTAACACACACACACACACACACACACACACACACACACACACACACACCCACCCCCCCCCAAATGCCTGGGTCTGTAGCTTTTGCCAGCTCACTTTTGTGATGAACATTGTGATGAAATAGGTTATTCTCTACCAAAGGTGCCATGAAATGCATTGTATGTTCCTCTCCTCTATGGATGATCGTATTTTTATAAAAGATTTTAGAAGAAGCATGAGGACTTCTCCTTTCTATTTTTTAACTGGAAGCAATACAAAATATAATTTAAATGACCAAGCTGCCTGATCTAAAGAGAATATTGGGAGTATTCAAATCTAGTTCTCGGTGTTCCGTTTCTTTTGATCAGATCTTATCAAGAGATGTGGACCGTGTGAAAAGAATCACCATGGCGATATGGAATACAATACAGTTCCTTAAAAGCTGCTTCCAGTGGGAGTCCACAGTGAGAAGTGCAGTAGCATTTGTGGTAAGCTTCCTTTTTTGTGCTCAAATTGTTTGCGTCTGAGTCTTAAGTCCAAAGGCAGATGGGCTTTATTTTACCGGCATAAAACAGAATGATACACTGTCGACCTAACTGCACCTCACACCTGTAGGGAAACTTAAACATAAATGGTATCTATTCATATTTCTAAAATATATTACGGCAAAGGTCATTATGTAGATGTATTTCTAAGATAATATAGTGCGTAAGTTAGATTTACCCTTGGAAATCTCTTCACTTACCCAAATCTTACTCATGCACTACTTCTTGGTAAGTTCAAGAGAACCAATGTTCTGTATCATTTTAAATGTTTTTGTGGTGGTATTATAACCATGCTAGTATAGTCCCTGCATTGTGTACGTATCTCTCCCTTTGTTCCAGTGAATGCCAGTGTTTTTTGAGAAAGGGTCATTGAAAAATCATGACTAAATGAAGACAGAATTGCCCTAATTTTTGTTTTAGGTAAACCATTCACCAACTTTGATATAAAAAGCATTTATTCACATCACATAGCTTGAGAAATAACTGATTACTACGTGTTATAAGTTCACTTAGCCCCACAAAGGAGAACCACTAATGTATGTGAAATGTACCTCTCGCTGATAACATGGGCCCATCCTTATACATGTAATGAAATCACAGAATCTCAGAGCCACTAGAGATCCTAAAACCACCCTAGTCACCACTGAGAGTCCAGGAAACTTGGGAGGACTTGAAAGTTGGCCCCATGCCCTCTCTCTACATCTCCTGGCATTCTCCTTCATTTGTAAATGGACTTGTCTTCAGTCAGATTGGTAGGCTCAGATGTGGGAAGAGAAACCACGTCTCTCAACTGCTAATCTTGCACATTTTGTATCATGCCATTAATTTCCGTCCTATGCAAAGCTCTCAGCAGGGCCTCATATGATGTGTGAGGAGTCTGAGTCATGATCCCATGTCATGACCACGGTCCTGTTGTCTCTTATGTTCTATCGTCATTGCTCTGTCCCACCTCACAGGCATACCCTCATTAAAATTTAAAAAAAAAAAATGCCCAAGATGTCAGTGGGTTCAAGGTTACTCCAGCCTTTGTGGCACCCACCTGTGGAACAAGTGTGTCAGCTCTTTCAGAGCCTTTGTCCTTGATATTGGAGAGCATTTTGCTTGGTCTTGCTAATTTCAGTATTTTATTGCTGTGGGATGTAGAGGGCCTATGATGGCTGCAGCCTTGACCTTCCATAAACGTTTTTCTTTAGCCTGAAGTTGGTAAAACAATTGGCTTTAATCAAATCGTTACTAAGGATTTCGTTAATCTCTATTTGCCTTTGCCTTGGCGTTTATTCATCCGTTCCCCTTTCTGAAGTTCTCCTCTGCCGGGGGCTTCATGTGGTGGCTTCCCCTTCAGCTTCTATTCCTCCACTACCTACCTGGATTCTCTTAACCACTTTCCCTGAGACGCTCTGTGTGACTGTGGGCAAGAGAGGAAAGTCACCTCAGTCGATGGCTTCTTCCAGTCAGCAGCCCAGCCGGCCTCTGCAGGGAGGAGAGGATTTTCTTCTTTTTCTTGAGCTTAACTTCTGGCACTGTGATTTTTAGAAAAACAGATCTGTTGCCCTGGGTTATGTAGGAGAATGACAGAAATGATTAATGGGCTGCCGGCCTGATCTGAAGAAAGATTACCACAAATGAATAGAAATAGGTTGTCTTAATGGGGGCTTCTGATCGGGAAGGGAGCTTTGGCAGGGGGGCCACTTCTGCCCTGCCCGTTCCCTCTGCCAAGCTCGCTCGCTCTCTGTTGTCCCGAAGGTACTGGAATGAAGAGTGCTCACTTAAACATGTTTGGTTTTCAGTTTCAATTTGGAACTCTACGTTTGTCTCACACGTATGTTGACCACCCATAGTGGATCTCAGAGATACTGCAGCTATAGAGGGGTGCTCCCCTCCCTAAACTGATGAAGTATAATTTTATTAGAGGCTGTTTTTGTAATGACATTCCTAATGGGGCATTCCAGAACTATTTCTGCTCTTAAAAGAAGAGCATATAAGAAAGTGCATTTTTAGGATAAAATTAAAAAAAACATATTTAAGCTCCTTTATTTTATTGTATATATTTTAAATAAGTTTATGTGTAGCCAGACCTTTATTTTTTGGGACAACATTTTGCTTTCATGGATCTTGCCCCCAGAATTACGTTAGTTGCTTAGAGCTATAATTGGTATTGCAGAACCAGTTATATCTATGGATTTGTTTTGGTTTGCTTTGGTTTTTATTGAGTACTTATATTTTAGAAACCCCCGTATTATCTATAAAAGGCCTGAAGTGGTATCATGGCATAAGTGTATTATTTTTTTTCATATGACAGTAAAGCTTTCATTTGACAGATGTCATCATCAGAGTATTTTAAATAGCAAAAGTCTCCTAATTCCGTACAAAAGGGTTGCGCTTACGTAGTTTGGTTTTTCCACCAATCCCTCGGGCACTGTACACCTAGTGCATCGGGGGAGGCCAGTCTGTGGGGCATTGATGGATTCCTCATTTTATTAAATTTTTTCTTGGACGTTTGATGTTAAAAGTAATCTAAGTCCACCATATATCAATGGGCATCTTCATAAAGCTATGATTTTCACATCTGTGAGTTTTTTCCTGAAACTTTTTGAGTGTAGCAAAAAAAATGAAGAATTTATTCTTCAGAGTTGACAGGGCCTGCAATATGATACATAATCTAAAGCATCAATCAACCCTCCCTAACCCAAGAAGGTTAAAAATGCAGTTCTCCACTTTCTTAGAGATAGCCCATATTTAACATACACAAAATTCTTTGTGTTTAGAGATCCTGGAATTTTGAGAAATGATTGTATATTAAACTTCAAAGCCACAGTACCAGTAATAGAGCTGACCCTTCTAACACACACACACGCACACACGCACACACACGCAAAAGGCACTTGGGAAACAAGAAATTTCTCTGTTGAACATTTAGTGAGTATGGTTTAGGAACAATTTTTATATGAGATCTTGGTAGCTTCTGTCTATGATCCCCTCTTTGGCCCAATAACATTCCAATTGAATTTATGTTGGTACAAACGACAACTACAATGAAAATTTGTTTTCAGATGTATTATTCACATAGTGCTGGTCAAATGTTTTTTTGAGGCTTTTAGATGTTTATCTGTTAGCTTCGCCTAAAAGGTTAACTTTTTCTTCAAGTTCTATCACCAGTTCACTCACAACTAGCTGTACCTGCCTTTGATTGAACTCTCAGTGGCTGTTTCCACATCCGCTGGAAGTCACACCTGCGTGTGCAAAGCAGACGCCATTGCCTGCTGGCAGGTGTTTGTGCAGTTGTAACTCAACATTAACCGCGTTTCCCTAAAGCTGGAAAAAATTCACAGTTCCAATAATCACTTTGCCTGGAGAAGATATTTTTTAGACATCCTAAATGCATATATATATATATATATATATATATATATATATATATATACACACACTTATATGCAAAATGTATAAATACATAAAATGCTTAAAATATTTGACAGTTTATATTTGGTTTATTTAAACATGTAAGATGATTTCCCCAATCTTCCTTTCCAGAGAGGACTACATTATGTATTTTTAAATAATATACAGCTTTTTTTATAACAACAATCCATTATTGCAAATTGTGATTATAATTTTTGCAACATAATTGTACCTTCTATTGACAACTTCTCAGGCATTATCTAATTATTCCATTTAATAAAATTATAGTAATTGCATTAAAAGATTATCTGTTGAAAATTTAAAAGGACAGCCTTAACTATTTTAGCATATTTTCATGTTTGTAATTTCAACTTTATAATTGAATTTTACTTCCAGGTAGGATCATGGCTATGCTGACTAAAATCATTGGGAATTTTGGGAGTATCCCAACTTTTGCTAGTATGCGTTACATCTTCATTTTTTTAATCCTAGACTTTTTAATCCTTGGTGCGTTGCCAGTCTTCACTTAGCCCTATTAGATAGTAAGTGAATGGTGTTAACTCACCTTTTGTATTACGTCCAGGCCAGATATGGGCGCCCTCTGTCATTATCATGGGGCCCCTGAGCTTCCTGTTGGATGTGCTTGCAAGCACATTCTCTACTTTCTGTGCATGTTCTGGGTTAGGAGCCATGGTCTTTGGCAGAGTCCAGGGGATTCAGTCTAGTTCTACTGTCTGGAGAAACCCTCCCATTGATTTGAACTTGATCCCGATTTTGAGATCTTCAATCATAAAGAGAAGACTCCAGCGAGCAGGTCACTCCTTGACCCAGCCAATGCTCGATCCCCTTCTTCAAGCTGGCCTTCTCCCTCCCTCCCTCCCTTCCCGCAGCCATCATTTGCCCGTGGTCTCATGTGAGACACTGAGACACAAAGGGGGAATTTTCCTAGTGAGCAGTCCGTCACTCTTACTTCGTCTGTCCCTCTCTCCCCAGCACTCCTTCCCACCTCCTTTGCTGCCCCCTACTTTCTTTCTTCCACTGTCCTCCTCTTATATTTGAACCAAGGAGGTAACCTTTCAATGATTAAAGCACACCATAGGAAAAAAATTAAATTTTCCCTGTGGAGATCAAATTAGGTAATAAGCATAAAAATATTTGAAGAGTATGACATGGACTACGAATGGGGGTTGGGCTTGATCTGATGTGAGGTCTTGCTAGCAACCTGTTCAAGAATAGGATAGAGATACAGACCCTTGTATTATATGCCATGTAACTAATGCTCAAGAATCAACTCTTTCTAGGCCTAATTAATGTGCATGGAACCACCAAATGCAGAAGCAGGTGAGTCTATGTTTAAGGCTATGATAGTACTTTCTGTGTTTGACCTAATAAATTAAGGCCATCTCATGAAAAATAGGCCAGTTATACGAAACAGTCACAAGGATGTAAAGTACACCATAGGGAATATAGTCAGTAATATTGTAGTACGTATATACGGTGCCAGTTGGGTACTAGACTTGCTGGGGTGATCACTTCATAAGGTATATAAATATCTAATCACTCTGTTGTACTCCTGCAACTCATATAATACTGTATGTCAACTGTAACTGAAAAAAATTTAAATAGAAAGGATTATTTGAATGACCTAATACTTCCGGTTAATGTCATATGCTAAACAATTATTTGGTGTAACATAGCCATAGGGTCGAGGATTGCGGCAGGACCCTGAGATACAGAATCGGCAAGGCCTGGGTTTTATCTTTGTGTAGGTCCTCACTGCTTATGACAGTGTTGGGCATGGAGCAGGCATCTAGTCCGTGCCCCTTGGAAGAGTGCTGAAACCAGTGCGAGCCATCTGTGACGGCTTTCTTTTTATTCCAACTCCTCCTCCGGCTGTAACAGCCTATGGACCCCACCAGAGGGCAAAATCCATAGACAGCTTAACAACGTCATCCCGACTGGGCCTGAGAAGCGTTTTCCTAGCTTTTTCTTGCTCCTGCCCACCCAGGGGATGGTGCTCACTAGCAAAATGGCCAAGAGACAGCCCTCAGTGGGACACCTGGGGGAAGAGGAGGGGACCTGGCAAATCTGTAACGCTGATCGACGGGCCTTGAATCTGGGGAGATTTAAGTTTTGATTTTTACAGAGCTGAGGACTTTTCCTTCTGATTCCACCTGTTTCTATAGGTGGTTCCTGGATGGGCTCACATTTTTGAGTGATGCAAAAAATAGACAAGAATATTTAGGAAAAAAAGAGATGGAAGAGTGGAAGGAGGGCAACAGAGGGGGAGAGCAAGAGATTGAGAGAGAGAGAGAGAGAGAGGGAGCGGGTATGTGTGAACACAGCTTGAGCCAATTTCCTGCTTCTGTTTTGACCTGTTGAAGAGCCGTGCCCAGCACTTATATTTCTGGCTAATCCGATACTGTCTTTTTTTTTTTTTTGTGGTCCAAGCTTTGTCATTTGTCCCTAAGCTGTCATTTTATTTGTCTATCTGCCTGATCTCCGGGGCTCCCCATCAGGCAGTATGTGCTCCCCTTGTCTGGCTGGGCTTGGCCAGCGGATGGCCCTTTTATTGCTGTGCGACGCAGGCGTGCTTGCTGGGCAAGCCTGTAATTAGACCCACCACAGGTAACAGTTACAAGAGAGCCCAGTAATCATTCCAGCTGCCAGATCTGATGTTTATGGAGAGAAACCTTCTTTGTGGTCTAGTTAGGGTTTACTGTGCTGGGCTGTGCTTTGCCACTTGATTTATGATTTAGGACAGTGTGCTTTGCTCTCTCGCTTCCTACCCTGGAGTTGTGTCATTGGCTTTTAAATAACAGAGCCAGTTTGGAGTGGAAATATTTCATTAGCCTGATAGTCTAGCTTTCATTTTCACACACGCACAAAAAAGATACAGAGACAAATCAAAATCTGACTCAGTACGTCCCCATCTGAGCCATGTTTCTCGACAATGTTTACTGACTTAATCTTGCAGGAGTTTTCTTCAATCTGCAAATAATATGTGGGTTTTTTTTGTCCTTTAAAATGGTTTTTCTATTCCTGCTCAAGCTTTTAAAATGTCTTTGTTTTAACTCATTGCCAGAGATGCTTCATTTTGTCAAGGAAAAAATAAAGGAATGCACATCTTTGCTCAATTGACGTTAAAACCAGACCCCCTTGGCTATTGATTTAAGTCTGGAAATGCGTGGAGCTATAAGAATGTTAACTCAGAGGGCGTTTCCTGTCCATCCGAATGGGGAGGAGCCGAAGGCGTCAGTGAAATGACTCTCCATAGGCCTCACAGCTTGTTAGAGCGGAGGGCTCCCCGCCCCCACGCGCTGTCTGCTGGGTGTGGCTTTGAAGGTCACAAACTTTGAAATCCTGGTTTTAGTTCAGGAGTCTGAGCTGCATCTTCCCAGTATCCATGGATTTTGTTATTAAACATTAAAATTTTGTTCCCCATGTCTTACATTTGGAAACTACTTTATAAGTCTGTGGCATTGCTATTCTTGAGGGGTAACATGCCCTGGAGAATAAAAGTCAGTGTTGTTCAGTCAGATGCCTAACCCGTCTCTTGACAGCAGACGAAGCTTCCTGTCAAACTTCATGGTGATACTGATGACGATGGTGAAGACAGTGATGATGATCCATTTTTTGTGACACTTGTAGTGAAATAATATCTTGCATATGCTTGTTGTTTAAAAGGAGATGGACATAGTAAGCATGAATCTGCTGTTGGCAACATTTTTTTTTTTTCTGCTTTAGTAGGAGCCAGGTACATGCAATTTTAATTTTTTTTGTAAACTACTCCATAGCCAAAGCTGCTTTTCTTGGAAGACACTTTTCATGAGGAAGTTTCTGTAGGCTAATCCCCTTATCAGAATTATGCTTTGCAAAATGGACAATGTGATGTTAAAACATGAGCTGCCTGTGGCCTCAGTCAGCTACACTTCTTTCAGTAAGTTTAATTTTGCATTTCATGGGTGGTTTTTAAACTTTTACTAATTTACATGTTTTCAGAAGAAAATAATTGATTTTCTGGAGATTTAGCACTCTCTCGTGCACACGCAAGGAGGAAGAAGGAAAGAAAGGGAAAGGAAAAAGAAAAAAAAAAGAATATAGCAGGTAGCCTGACCACTGCTCGGGTTCCCTTAAAGATAGTCCTGCAGGTGGCGCTAGAAACTCATAAATGACAAGAGTCCCACCGGTAAATGCCTGTGGACTGCTGCTTGGGGATTTCAAGTTCAGCAATTTATTTTTAATTTGATAGAATCATCTGCATGCAGACACCATTACATTAGTAAAAAAATATACATGAAATTTTCATGTTGTGTAATCTCTGTTTTTATAATAATTTTCTCCGATAGTCTGTGGTGTGTTCATCTTGATACACAAGGGACAAGATCCAGTATATTGCCAAGTTGGCACAGATTTTTTTTTTTATAGCAAATTACCATTTTAAGCCTGGTTTTTCTTTTATTGGTACTTAGCCTACCACCAAAATTTGATGCTTCTGCCATTGGCAAGGTTTACAAAATCGTTTGCTATTGAGTTTAAGGTGGTTAGGCATAATGCTGTGTGTGTGCGCGTGTGCGTGTGCATGTGTGCGCGTGCAGAGATTCATCTTCAAACAAGGGTATCAAATCCAGCTGCTTCCAGAGGACATTTCTTTCTGTAGCCAATTGTTGAAGGTTATCTTTAATCCGAGTGGGATCACAGATTTCTTGAAAGCTCTTTTACCCAGAGCTTAAAACGCAGCATAAACAATTTCTTTTAAAACATTAGAAAATGCATAGTGGATATGATAACATTTTATTCAGTTATTTTTGTCATTTTATTTTGGACATTAGATGTTGTCAAAGCAAAGTTAAAGCATTCGGTAGATATTTTCTTTCCTGCTAGTTCAAGTTCAAAAGTTCTTAAATTGCTTTTTGTGAATAGATATTTTCACTTGCATTTTTTTTAAAATTTGGATCTGAAAATGCTAATGCTAAAGTGATTTGCTTAAACATAAAGCTAATTTTCAACTTTCCTCTTGGAGTCTCATTTTAAAAACCTTTGCAGTGCACATTTGCAAGGGGAACTGCCTTGATTCTAAGAAAATGTAATTATTTTGGTTTAAATGCTTTAGGCTTTAGATATTGAGTGCCATCAACAGACAACTGTGATGGTCTGGAACAAATTATTTCAGTCTTGTCTCTGTTCTGAACATTTCACTAAGTCTTATGGTGAAGTTCAAAACCAATAAGGCCTTGTATACCATACTGTTGGATACAGAATTTCTTATAATAGAACAGAGGGGGAAAAGAAAAAAAGAAAAGAACCTACTAGCCTTCTCATATTCTGTTTCAATTGCTATTCCAATTACTCATGAGGGAGAAGAGTAGAAAGCAAGTCAGACCTTTGGAAAACCTATTTTGCTGCCTTCATAGAAAGAATATTCAGTTCTCTGCTCCGTTAGCAGCTGACCAAAATCTAATCCATTAAAAAAATATATCGTGGTAAGCAGTTCTTGAAAATGTTTACAATAAGTGGCAAAAGCCAAGCTTCCACTGTGAGATTAGCAGTTGGAACAGGATGTGTTCATCAGGAAATAGGTGGTTGCCTGACCAGAGCGTCCTGCCGGGTAACCTACAAGATAAATGAAGATTTAAAAGCGTGCAGTGCAAGGAGTTTATTTGATTTCCCCTCCATGCTTTCTTTTGCATATTCAAGCGTTGTTTATCACATGCAGTGTTTTCCTCAATGACTCTATTATGAAGTTCATTTTATAGACAAAAAGCATCCAGTGTCTTGAAGATGCCCCCACCCCATGCCCCTTGCTCATCAGATGACCTATGCATATTAATGTCCCTAATTTGCTTTTACAGAATGGACTTTGTAGCTTGAAAAAAAAATACTAAGAGAACTATGAAAAGACTGTGTTCCAAAAGTCTGGACTCCCTCTCTCCCTCATCTTAAAGATACAAGAAATACTGCTGAAGATGATGGTGATTTTCCTGCTTTGTTTGGATTGCAGTCCAGCCTCAGAGCTAGTGGCCAGCGGTGCTCATGAATAATGCCTTCTACTTGGATGGTACCTAGAGTAGCACATGAGTGACTAAGAGATCAAATACACTGGCTAAAAAGCCTTAGGGAAGCATTATGTGTCTGAGGTCTGATCTATTGTCTGGGAGGTCGGAGAGTGTTAATGCACTCTGCAAAGATTACACTCCCTCTCTAATTGCTCGACACTTCCTTAAAGGATTTAAACAGTCAGGAGAGGTGACACTCCTTGTCAATTTTTGTCTTCTGCCTGCTGTTGAAGTTTATCTGTCTTTCCACTGAGACCACTAGATCAAGTCACCCAGCCAGTATCAAAGGCGTAAACTCTGAATGGAGAGTGAAAGCAATGAGAGATGTTATTTACAGCTCCTTTATTACTTGCTCTTTAAATGCTTTGCATTCCATTCTGGTGTTTACATTGTGAAAACGACAGCATATCTGTGTTCAAAAGGTTGGGGGGGGGGGTGTTGCTGAAAAGAGTCCAAGGCTTCACTTGGACTTTGGATCAGGTTTGTTTTCATAATCTTTTCTGAACACCGTAAGGCCCAATGTGGCATTTTGCATTTAGGTTATTTTGGTTCAAGACTTTGGGAATAGTGAACTTGAAGCCTTCCCCCTGAGCTGCGTCCCCCGCCAACACACACACACACACACACACACACACACTCTCTCTCTCTCTCTCTCTCTCTCTCTCTCAGTCACTCCATTCTGAAATGTTTATCCTGAATTAGGTATGTACAAGACCAACGCGCATGCAGGACCTGACCACTTGGTCCAGACCATCCTTGTACATTTCACATGTGCAAGCGCACTTTAAAAAGCTGCCTTCTTTGCAGTAGAGGACGCTGGTTGGATCCTGTGTGTCCAGAGCTGACATAGTAATTTTATCAGACTCTGTATCTCTTATGTTGCTTTGATTGTAAATCAAACATTCTAAATGACACTGAAAGGCTTAGAGGAAGGTTTACCTATTCTTTCACCGTGGCATTTTAGGAAATATTGGGGACTTGTATGCTTGAGAGTACGTTGAACCCCTTGAATTCACAGTCTATATTGCTGTAGAGATGAGGAGGGCAAAGTTGCATTCTGCCCTGTGAGCTTTCTACCCACCATGCACAGTTGCATCACTGAGAGGTACGAATTCCTCTTAGATGGGTTCAAATTGCTAATATATGTGGCCTACAGCCTGCAATATAATATTTATGTAGCTTCTTGGGAGGATTTCCTGTAATTCAAGATGGTAGCCTGAATGATGGGTGTCGAAGGATTTTTTTTTTTTTTTTAAAGAAAGCCTTGTTTGTCTCATGGGATTTTCACACTTTTCAACTGATGGCGCTGTATTTTACTCCTACTGTATAGAGCTGTCAATGTGTTTGTTATGTGTGTTTCCTACAGACTCTGAGCAGATGACGAGAACAATTGCTAGAGGGGGAAAAACACATTTGAATCAACGTCTTCAGAAGAGAATTTCTCTAGTGTCTTCTTTTCCTGCTCCTGCATGGACTGTCCCTCGTACTCTTTCTGATTGCATGTTCCCTCACACTGTCGGTCGATTAGACTGAATGTTTCATCTGTATATAAAAATTAAAAATTCAAACAAAAATCTGGCCCACATGAAGAACAGGCCCTTTGGGCATATGGTGCATTATGCATATTCGTTTAATTACTAAAACACTTGGGATGGCGTCCCTGCCCTTGCTTTCAACTTGCAAAGTTGGATCTCTTCTCTTGCACAGAAAATGTAGCACAGAATTCTATTCTGAAGGAGGCAAAAAAAAAAAAAAAAAAAAAAAAAAAAGAAAGAAACAAAAAAAAAGAGCCTATCAAGAAATTAATGGAATCCACCAAAAGGACGTATGATCCTCAGTATGAGCCTAATAGAAATAGGAATTTCTCTCTTTCCCTTTTCCCTTCCCTTTTGGTCTCCTCTTCCCTCCCATTTCTACCACTGCCCCAAAGGCTAGTTTTACTGTGGTTAGTTTATATGAATGTGAGCAGGGCCGGAATGTGAGACCCAGGATTTAGGTTTCAAGTGCATTTCTTCTGAGCAACTGAAGTCTCAGGACGAAGCTAAGTTTTATTGGATAGAAAGGGACTTGCTATGAAAGTGTGACTTTAATTGATTTTTCAGGGCTAACAGGTGGTGATAGTTTAGACATGTCCCAGCCTTGGTGCCACTCCTAATTTGGGGCTGCACATATACTAGCTTTATTAAAATAAACAATTTCCTGGCTTTGCTGTTACCTGAACATTTGCCTCTTGGTTTTTAAAGGGCCCTTTCAGATATTTCCATTCTGTGCTTACATGGATCAGATCCTTCAAAATGCTGAGGAAGACTCTCTTCTCTCTTCCTGTCATCGAACTTACCATTTCTGGGTTTGAAATTAGACATAAACATTGTTGTTTCAGGAATTTGACTTGGTGGTGGTTGTTTTGAGCACATTTATTTATATGATGCAACAGATTTTGAACGTAACAGGCCAAAAATTGAATGTGTAGTTGCTGGATTTGGATTTGAACTTTCACTTTGGTGACCCAATGATGGTTTAAGTGAAGGAGTGGCGTGTGTGTGAGTGTGTGTATCTGTGTGCTCATATACATATACATGCTTAAGGACCGTATTTTGGATTTCTTGCTGGTTTATAGTGTTATCTCAGCATTGTGTGGACGCTTTTTGGACTCACCTTGATTAAAAAAAGTTCAGGACCCCGAAATGCATTAATTGGTTTTAGGGAAAGGATGACCCAAACTTTGGCATCGTCATTATTTTTAGTGGCAAGTATATGTGGCTCTAATACAAACACAGTTTTTTGATTATGCAAATAAGAAGTCTATCTGAGTAATGGGAGGCCATCTAAGACATTCTCGATCTGATTCCTAAAGGAACTGTACTTTGTTATAAATAGCATCATTCAGTAATCACTACTGGAGGCTTCCCGAATTAAAGCACCTTCGTCGGTTTCGAGCACATTGAATATGTACAGAGCTATTGCGGGCTTAATGTGAACTTATTGCAACCCCGCGTCTTTTAGTGCCAGAAATAAAGCTGTAAGTGGAGTAACTTAATACAGTGAACTGCTTTATTCTGTTACTGCACTAATGCTAATTAGATACACTTGCTTTATTACCCAGAGCGCTTTTGCTGTATTCATTCTGATCCAATCTCTCTACGAACACGAAGGAGTAAGTCATAAGTGTTAAGTTGAAGCTTTTAGTCGCAATTGCAGCCTGATGCTCATGTGGCTAAAGTCAGAGAACACTTTTAGAGAACGCTTTGTCCACTTAGAGTACAATTAGAGCCCTGTCGGACTTCTAACACAGAGGGTGCCCACACTGCCAACAATTACACTTCGGAAATGAGTGAGACACTTATCGATACATTTAATGCAATTTTTTTCTTGACCTCTTCAAGATACCCAGCTTTATGGGGAATAAATAAGTGTGTGAGGATTCTTTTCTCCCTTCCTTTAATCAGAGCAGAGAATTTGCTGATGGCTTTGAAAGATATATTTACCCAAATCAGACTTTCAACTGCGCAATCACCAGCTTTTGCAAAAACACATAATGAGAAATTTATTGTCTGATTCTAGACCTGAAATTATGATTATTTTAGGGGAAAAAGCCAATAGTTCCAGCCTATTGGACGCCTTTTTTCTTTCACTTAGTTTAGAGATTTTCTACTTTTAAAGTAGACACTCTGCCTTGATTAGTGTTGTAGGGATTTTTATTGGGCTGTAGATGAGCATTTGATTTTTTCCATTTACATAAAGTCATCAAGAAATGTAAAGTGGAGTGTGGCCAGTGGCATGGTGCAAATTATGGGATTTTAATAAACGTTTCATATGAAAAAGAGAATAAAGTTTATGTATTTAGTAAGAACCTTGCGTATAAATACAGGTTAGAACCTTTTTTTTCTGTTTTTTTTTGTTTTAAAATCCTATAGTCCATTAAAAAATCAACAAAAACACCATGTTTAGAAGAATACAGTCTAAAAGACTCTATATTTAATATTTGGGTTATATGGACTTTTTCTGTATAGACTTTTTCTAACATCAGAATGCAATCAGCTACATCCTCCATAGAAATGTTCACTATCGTGTTATTGCGAAACTGGCAGTTTGAAAATTATAGACCTTGTTTGTTTAAACAGTCAGAGAGCATAAAGACAGTGAAAAACACATAACCCAGGTGTCTTTCTGCAAAAGCACTGGGAATAAATGACCAGTTGGGTCATTCCGACACAGAACTTGAACTTGTGAGTGGAGCTTTGTCTCTAAGAGAGAAGGAAAGGCACCCAGTTTGATGCACCCCCACCCTGCACCCCCATGAACTGACCAGGTCATTCTGTATCCTGGAGAATGGTCCAAGACGATGCCAAATAAACACCCAAAATGCTATATTTCTATGCACCCGGATCCCAAGAAAACAGACAGTTTGATAACTATATATCATGGCAACCAGAACATGACTTGGAGGGGCAGGTTGAAATATGACAGCTTTTGCTGGAGGAAGGAGGGAGAAGTGAGGGTTAAGATGGCAACAGGCATTTCAGTTCTGGGCTTGTTCCGAGCTGAGGTTTGCCAAAACCTTTCTTCCATGACTGGTGTTTACATATTCCTTACCTCTTTCTAGCTGGAGGCTGGACCTTTCATACTTTTCCTGTGTGAGTTCACCCGTTTTACATTATACACCTTTATTAGTTTTCTATTTCTACGGTAACAAATTGCCACACAAGTTGAGTGGCTGAAGACTACACCAATTTATTATCTCACCGTTGCGGAGGTCAGGAGTCTACCAGCGGTCTCCCTGGACTAACACCCAGGGGTCAGAAGGGCTGTGTTTCATTGGATGGTTCCCAGGAACCTGTTTCCTCCCCCTTGGCAGCTGCGAGAGGCTGCCCGCATTCCTTGGCTCCTGGCCCTTTCATCCATCTTTGGGTCCAGCAAGGGCCTGTGGCTGAGTCCTCACCCTGGCCTTCCTTCTGCCCTCACAGCTTTTCCTGATTTTCTTTTTCTGCCTCTGTCTTTCGTTCTTAAGGACACTTGTGATTGCATTGGCGTTAACCAGATAACCTATGATAATCAGACTCTTAGCAACCTTAGCTCCACCTGTAAACTCAATTCTCCTTTGCAATGTGACATAAAAATCTATGGCGTGTCCCCTACACAACTCCCCACAGTTAATCAAAATCCAACATGTTTAAAGAACCAAGAAAAAGCCATATTTCCTGTAAAACAGCCCTTAGCCTTCCAGACAAAAGTCATCTTGCTCTTTCTTCTGGGTGATTGCAGTTTCTTTTTTCTTTACCTCACGCCCATAATGAAGGGCACTTAGCTACCAGAATTGTCTAGCCAAATATTTGATCCTATTGTTTCTCTGTTTAAAAAATCCCTACATGACTTTCCATTTAGTTTACAATCACACCTTCGACTGACCACCCTGACATACAGGTCTCTCTAGTCACTGACCCCCACACCGCTCTGCAACCTCCTCTCCAGCCCTGCCCCTGTAGGATCTAGCCCCACTCAATATTTTACTCTCTCCAGGTATGTGAAGCCTTTTAAATTTTTTTTTCACTGTCACATACAGTTATACTTCCTTTCTCCTACTAAATGGTTAATCTACTCTGAGTGCTGCCCCTCTCCAGCATCAGGGCAACCAAAATAATAAGTGAGCAACTGTCTCCTCATTGAACTAATGGATGGTCTGAATGCTTTTCTACAGAAATAACTGGTGAAGGAGAGACCAAACCAGCCTTATCTTCCAAGTGGTTTTCCTCATGCTTAGATCACTGTCCACTGGATTGGGACACAGTCAATCCCTGTGTCTGCCTGTCGTACGTCAGTGTTTCTCTTCCTCTTTTTCTCTCTCCCTTCCTCTCTCTCTGAAAACAAATATTTTTTAAAAAAACCCATGATGACGACGCTGACTCCTCACTTCCTGTACTTCTTTTCATTTGACCTGCTTGACCCCTGTGGGCATTTGGATTGGTCACCTTTGGCAGTGGCTTGCATTCTGAAACGGATGTAAAATTAGCAGTGATTCACAGGTCAACAAATGTGATAAAAGAAAAGAAATCGTATCCTATTCTCAGATTGGTTGAGGAAACAATATATCAAGTGATAGGACTTGACGGTTTTTTGTTTGTTTTGTTTTTGGTTTTGTTTTTTTTTTTTTTGTTTTGTTTTTAATTGGGCTTTAGAGAGTTACTCAGATCTCAAGGTGTCTAGGGAAATTGCCGTGCCATTGAACTTGGTGTCTTATTATACTTTCTTACTAGTAAGAAGGGATGTGTGTATTCAGAATGGGCAGTAGGAGCATTTTAATTAAATTCAGGAATCAGATAACGATATCCCTCTCAAAAGTTTTATTTAACATTGCTTTGTTAGTAGAAATAAAATTAAGAATGAAAAAAGCAAGTTGCAGATATTAGAAAAGAGGAAACAGAAGCAGATTATGTGACTCTCACGACTCTCAGAAATCCCAAAAGAATGAAATGAACGGTTACTTGAAACAATAAGAAAATTCAGTAAAGATACTAAAGAAAAAGTATATAAATGGTTAGCTTTAATAGGCCAGCAATTACCCGTGTGAAAAAATGTAGTGAAATAAATTATTAAATTTACAGTAGAAACCCAAAATAAACAATAAATATGAAAGAGCTACAATTTTTTTTTTAAATGGTAGAAAAAGTTTTAGTAATAGGTAAAACAATGCTGCTTTTGGAAAGAAAGCATCAAATGTAAGAGGCAGTAATTTCCCTCTTCTAAGTTTGCAAGTTATAAGTGACTTTAGCACTTTATTATGAACTGACCTCTGATAACCACATGTCATCTAATTTCATCTTCTGGACTACCTGGTGATTTGGAAAATAAAGCGAGGATTAAGTCTTGAAAGAATTCTCCCAAGATTTCACTCCTGCCTCATGAGATAATTACCGTGTGTTCTTTTCTTAGCTCTCCCACTAAGTAGTATATTCCTTGGAGGTGAGGCCCTGTCTCATTTGCATTCACGTCTCCTGTGACCATGGAGGCAACGAACACTTTGGTCCAAACCCAAGCTCTTGCTTGCCCTTTTCATGGTAGAGGCCACAAATTCAGAGGCTGGCAGAGATTGGGCCGGCACAGAGCCTGTTATCTCTAGTGCAGACAGTTCTAGCCCATCATTTTCTTGGGGCCATCCAGCCTCAAAATGCGGAAAATTTTAAGAATTTTAGAGACTTTGGAAATCCTAATTTTTTGTCTGAAGCATTTGGATTGTTAAATATTGGCAGCCAATGTAAAAAGGTATCCTTTTCTTCCGTTGAAGTAAATCTTACTGTTGGCAAAATTTGGTCTGTGGCCTGCCTCTTTGAGATCCTGGAGTTTTGCACATGACTTGACATTTCTTCTGGTGCCATGAACTTAGGAGCAAGAAAGTGAATAGGGCGGGTAGAGGAATGAGGTTTCTACGTATGGGGCTCCCCTATCTGTCTACGCCGGAGTGTAAGCGGCCAATTCCTTTCTTCCTCGTTCTACCAGTTCCAAAGCTGGGTTCATCATTGCGTGTGTGTGTGTGTGTGTGTGTGTGTGTGTGTGTGTGTGTGTGTAACTGTTTCTAGGAGACACTAGAGAGAGAGAGTCCTGGGTTTAATTTCCTGAACTCAGTGAGTAGGAATTTAAGATTGCTGCCATACTGTCTCCTCAAGCAGTGATTTGGTTTTGTTTTCCAATCAGGTGTTTTTGGTCACTGTGTGGAACTTTGAACTCTACATGATCCCGCTGGCGTTACTCCTGCTCTTTGTCTATAATTTCATCAAACCCATGAAAGGGAAGGTCGGCAGCATCCAGGACAGCCAGGTGAGCAAAGATGCTAATAATTTGCATGTTTAATTAGAAAAAAAATGTTAACAGTGGTAAACTACCTCCAAGTCTTTTGGTTTGAGACTCAAGGAGCTACCTCGCACATTTGTCCATGTTATAGTAGCGATCTTATATCAGGTGTTACCTGGGGTCTTCCTTCTCTAGCATCTTGTGTTTTTGAGCCTTGGCCTATTTCCTTAGGATGAGGAGAGCCCCTCACACTCTTGGTAGTCTCTTCCTGCCGGCACCACATGTCCATGTGCACGCTCAGGAAGGTTACGGTGAGGAGCATTCTCACCCACTGAAGAAAAGCCTTTGGTGGCTCTCTGAGCCCCTTCAGGGGACCCAGAGCATCTGGGAGGCTGCCCCAGGCCTCTCCACCCAGGCACCCTGTGCAGTGTTCTCCTCTGGCCTGAAGGCTCAGGGCATTCTGGGAGGCTTGCCAACTCCCAGGGAAGCTGGAGGAGGGGTGGGTGTGCCCAAGTGTTTGTTGTCATTCTCAGACTTCCCATGGTGTTGAAGGAAGGTTCAGCAAGGCCTCTTGTCCAAGACAGCCTGCCTCCCCTTACTTTCCTTCTTGTCTACGTCTTCTCCCCCAGACCTCTTATCCCAGCTCAGAGATCTTTTCCAGCCCCAGTGGGCAGGAACTCATTTATAGGCTTGCTTTATGGTCTAATCTTGGCATTCCAGATTTAAGACCGCAGTTTTTTAAACAAAAATCTAAGATTTTGAGACTTGATAGCAGATAAGTTTCACATTGGGTTTTTCCAGACTCAAAACATGACTATCTTCACATATTTTCCCATATAATGTTTTGATTATTAAAAAAAATCATCTCTGAAATTATGGGCATTAAAGAAATACTTCTGGTATGCTTTGGGATATAGGGGAAGGAGAGAAATGAGTGTTTTGGCTGGGAGTAAAAGCTCAAGCAAATTCAAAATTCTCTTCTGTTTGATTTTGGATTGTTTAATGGAGTAGGCATGGGCATAATCAATAATAAAGGAAATTAAAGATGTTAGAACCATCCAATAAATAAATGGCTTTAAATGACAGGTTCTTTTAAGAACTAAGTTTCACAGAGACACAGATGAGGGAAATTTTTACTGAGAAGTATCTGTAATAAAAATGTTGTCAACTAACATTTTTACAACTTTCAATCAGATTTTTTTGTAGCTTTGTATATGATGTGTATGTTGATAGTATGTGTATATGTGCATATATGTATATGTATTTATGTATGTATTTGTACATAGTATGTATAAACATATACGTGGGTGTATAAATATAATGTATATGCATGTATGTGTGTATAACAACTATACGTTGTAAAACATTTTCAAATTCATTACCTAATTGAATCTTGATAACCCAACCATGACAAAGGCAAGAATTACTATTTTCATTTTGTACTTCATGAAACTAAGGCCCAGAGTGCCAAAGTCATTTGCCCAAAGCCACACAGCAAAAAGTGCTGGAACAGTGTCTCAAGCTCAAGACTGCCTCAAGCCGAAGATTTCTAAGTCCTCGTTACAATGTTTTTTCTCCCATAAAATCTTTTCATTATCCTTGCTGGGATGCATTTGCGGTTGTGAACACTGCTTGCTCCAACGGTGAACAGGTTAATTGTCCAGCATCAGTGAGTGGCACAGAACCTGCCAGTTCAAGTTCATGGGGAGGATGACTCCCCAGTGGTTTTAATGGCGTAGAGCAGAGTACTCTTGGGACACTTCAGAGTTACTCTCTCTTAAGAGCATAATATTGACAAATATTTTTTCACGGGAACAATGACATCGACACTGCACGCCTGACCTTTGCCAGGTGAAACGGGAAGGTGAGTGTTCAAGCTGAAAGCAGGCCCCGAGTTTCTAATCCCCAGCATTCTTTGAGAGCTACCAAACTCATCTGAGTGTGAACCAGCACGCGTTAGCAATCATGCTGCAGTGATATGATTGAAATTTACTTACTAGATAGACATGATTTTAAAATGAATCTGAACCAACCTATTTGCATCACAGCTGGTGCTGTGACCCCTGACCTTAAGCCAGGTGCCCTTTGGTCCTGATCAGGCCCTAGTTTCCTTCCTTCACCTGCTCCCCCCTCCCAAACCCAGAGCCCAAGGAAAACAATAATACCATATAGAAACCTGTGACTTCTTCTTGAGATTGATTATATTCAGACTAATGCATTTTCTACTGTCTAATGTTTCAGTAATGGCCCCAAAGGAAAAGAGAAATCATTATAACAATGAGCCTAGCACAAACGGAGTATGGTATTCTCAGCCTTAACGTAGCAGTCGGTTCATTTGTCAGAATAAGAACAAAACTGTTTACAGAAAGTACAAGTCGGCAATGCATTTTTAAAGCAGGATGCCTTCAAAGGGCACTTGCCTTAATAGCTTTATTAATAGTTAAGTTTTATAAAGATTATGCATATTTTTTATACTTTTGCCACAGTGTCCCTGAACTTTAAGGGTGTTATTTTTAAGAGAACTTAAAAATATTGTATTTTAAAAATACTAGCACTGAAATTAGGTAGAA
The DNA here is from genome assembly GCF_021234165.1 of Pteronotus mesoamericanus. Taxonomy (NCBI): domain Eukaryota; kingdom Metazoa; phylum Chordata; class Mammalia; order Chiroptera; family Mormoopidae; genus Pteronotus; species Pteronotus mesoamericanus. Next base: position 7,377,657 of record NW_026555323.1, on the reverse strand, counting down.
AAAAATATTTTAGTGTGAATGAGTTTCGTTTGCATTTGGGAATTTCAGTGGATGTTTTATTCAGAAATTATGGGTCTTCCTTTCAGGAGAGCACAGATGTGGATGACGAGGAGGATGAAGATGACAAGGTGAGTGTGCCCAGGAAATCAACGCAAAAGGCGGGGACATTCGTGTTTTTAGCCGACATCTTTGGGCCGACTTGTTCTTGAAGTTCCAGGTGGAGTCAAATGCTATTTTTTTTTTTTTTGGTACTATAGAGTGACCAGTATATTCATATTTTTGTAATTTATAAAGCTATCCCTTCTTAAGATATATTTGTATTTATTTTTGTCATTCATTTTGTTTAAAACATGAAGATGAAAAGGGGCAAAATGTAAGGTATGACGGAAAGAGTATGAAAAGCACCTCCGTAGGAGGCCTGTCATTGGCGGCAAGCGCCGACGCGCCTTCTCCTCCGTGTGCGGCAGGGACAGGGAGACGAAGGTAGCCTAGGAGGTCACAAGGAGATCCAGCCACCCTCCTCTAGGTGCACGTCTGCGCTCGGCGGGGTGGCCACCCACTTGAGAGCCTGTCACTTCCCCAGCTGTTGCTGGCAACATTTGCAGCTATATGTCTGTGTACATCTGTCCGTTCCCTCCTCTTGGGAGCATCTCTCAAATCTGCTGCTTTTGTTGTCATTATGCTTTCAGACAAACCTTCTGGAATAAAATGAAAAAAGGGAAATGCCAAATGCGACGTCACTAGCTTAATGGACTTCCAGTCCCCTAGAAGCCGTGGGTACACGGAGCATGTGGTAGCAGTATACGGGGTGCTTGAGGGGAAGGAAGGAGGCAAAGGGGGATCTTAAGAGTTAGTATCCAATATCAAATGCCCAGGAAATAGAAATGGATTTAAAAACATCGGCTCCACGACACAAAGAGCCTTAAAATTAATGAAGAGAGCCAGATGGTTTTGCCCATTTGTAGCAAATTGAGGGGATTGCAAAGTAACTCTTATTTGTTGTGATAAAACGATCATTCATGGCAAAATAATAAAGTGGTAGAATTTTTTTTTTTAAGTGAATCGCCCCTCTTCAGAATAAAGGTCCCACAGACTCACCTTTCTCCTTGATGAACTGATGTGCGTGGCTTCTGAGTGATGTCACCCCTTGGACGCTGGAAGTCGTTATAGACAAGCTACAGTGCATGATGAGGGATGTTTTGCCAACGACAACACAGTCTTGATGAAATAACTTTATACCCATACTAGGAAAAATTATAAGTTTTATTAACCCAGGCTTAGAAGGGAGGAAAATTTCTTTCTGTTTGGCCAACCCTTTGGAAATGAGCCACCTGTGGTCTGATAATCCACTGCCCTTTAGAGATCACTGTGACATGGAACTTTGGCCCATCTGATAAAGGGGAGCATCTCACAAGAAGGCAATGAATGAAAAGTGGTGCCGAGTACACTGGCAGCCGGCAAACTCGGGTCCTGGACTCCAGGTCACTGGCTGTCAAGGTCTAGCGTACACTGAGGCGTCTTGGGAGGTTTCACGCCTTCTGCGGCGAGGATGCATGAGTGGGAACCCCCGCGCCTCCTTGGATGAGCCTTGGAGCTATTGCTCCCATCCACGCCCGGCCCTCCACAACGGGGCCTCTCCCCATTTCCTGAGGGCAGTTGTGTTCTTGAGGTACTTTGATTGTAGTATTTTCCTAAGGCCTTTAATAGCTGCAGGATGACCGTGTTTGTTTTGCTTCCTCGTTGTTATATTTCTGTGAAATCTTCCAGCAGGGATGTCTAACCCACAGCCTGCAGGCCGCATGCAGCCCAGGGTGGCTGTGAATACAGCCCAACACAAAATTGTAAAGTCACTTACAACCTTTTTTTTTTTTTTTTTTTTTTTTTGCTGCTCATCAGTTTTCATTAGCGTTTGTGTATTTAATGAGTGGCCCAGAGACAACTCTTCTTCCAGTGTGGCCCAGAGATGCCAAAAGGTTGGACACCCTTGTAGAGGAATAAGTCTAAAATGAAAATCTGACTTCTATGTATGCCTCTTCTGCTTGACACAACCCTTCTATTGTTAGGGGATTCTGGCGGACTTGACAGTCCTCCTCCATACCTTTTCCCTCTCACTTCCCTAAGAGTTTTGTAATTAGACGGATTTTCAGCATTAAGACTTCCAGAGCACTTGTCAGTCACACGCACAGTACAGCTCGCCATGCACCGCGGCCGCGGTAACTGAGATGTGCTGGCCACAGACCTGCACACACAGGCACAGGGCCACCACCCTCCGCTGTGCGCGGTATCACGAGGCTTACCCACACGGCCCTTCTGGCTTCTGTTGCGTGTTAGACATGACAGACCATGCTTCTGGGAAGTGTAACACACCCAGCAAGACAGGAACTGTTTACAAATTATAAACACACAGCCGTTTCCTTCCAAACTAGAAGAAGAGAGGGAACTCCTTTCTATCCAAACTATCCATCTTGAAAGTGACACTCCTTAATTGCCAGCACCCCTTCCCACCACATACCATCCCAGACAACTGCGGAGATGAAAGCGCCCGGGGCCCCTTGGCACCATTTTCCCGGGAGATGGACGCTTTCCCATATTCTGTCTGTCTCCGATGCACAGACCAGGACCCGGTCTGGGGTCTGTCATACTTTTATTGTCTGGAACCGGGATTGTTGTAAAATGACATCACAGTAGCCTCTTGCTCCCTTCTCATTGTTAAAAGTCTGTGGTAGTGGCCTGTATTAGAAACCAAATTAGACTCCACAGTTTCGCCTTCCTTTCTTTTCTGGGCATTCAGCTGTAACAGAGAACTTTTGGGTAACTAGTTCTTTGGCTTTTAGAGACCTAAATGCACAAAACTAAACGTCAAAGAGAGGAAAAAACTTTTTTTTCGTTTCTCCTACCTGATGGGCCACACAAGAAATTGCTTGTTACAAGTATAGTTTGCCAGGGACCTCAGAACACAGATAATGACTAAGTTCAGCCCACAGCAATCAGCTGACATTTCCTATGTGTATTAGATTCCATATGTGGAATTCTTCCTTGTGGACCTTATTTGTACGGATGGATTACAATGAAAATTGCATTAATTTTCTACACAGTAAAGGTCAGTAATTGAAGCATGAACCAAGAAACTATTGTGTAAAATGCTGTGGTCCATACTTAGGAAAGGTCATGCAAAGCACTAATATCTTGTTTTCATTGTGGAAGGTATAAATACTTGCATTCAAGTTTCTTTCTTTTTCCAGCCCAACAATTATTTTCATAGAGTATTTCAGCATTTACTATTAACATCAGGAAGGACAAATCATAAGAGCATGTAATAATAATTTTAAAATCCTGCTTATTGCTATCATAAGGAAACTATACCATGATACCTATGTTGTGGGTTGGTTTGTCTTTAGCTCGACTGTCAGAATAAGACTTGAGTGATCTGGGGTGTTTTTTGTTTGTTTGTTTGTTTGTTTTAGGATGATCAATGAGTTTACAATTGCCTTACAGTGTTTAGGAAGAGAAAATTACCCTTTTATATTAATTATGGGTGAAAAACAGATAGATGTTTTCCTTTAAGGAAATAAGGAACATCTGACACCCTTTTGCTGATCAATTGTGGGACATTTCATAATGAAGGGATGCAAATAAATATTATACTGCATCTTCTTTTCACAAGTTAGGATGTCATCATTAAAATTTAAGGACTCTTTAAACCATCCATTTCAAAGTTGAAAGTGATTTTCACCCTCTGAACTGATTCGTCCACTCCGGACTACCCAAGCAGAGCCTTCGTAGAGAAAGAAACACATGGCACATAATCCAGAAGGAATTCCTGCCATAGGTTAATCTGCGTAGTTCTTGGGGTGAGTTGGGTAGGTCCATGATACCTCATGCCCTCTGTTTTCTGGTTTCCAGAGAGAGAAGATGATCTGTAGTATCTCAACCAGGGAAGGCTCTCATTCTTAGAGGTGGTCTCCTTACAATCCAATAGTGAGAGTAGTTTTACTTATGATGCCTTCGTAATTTAAGAATACCCCAAACACAGGAAGTTAGTTTGATTAGTGATTTTTAAAAAACTACTGACTGTGCAGTGGTATGTTAAGATGATAAGGTATGGTATTTTTAAGAAAATACAAAGTCAAAGAATATCTTTGAAAGGTTAGCAATGATTGAATATATTCACACACATTTTAGAGCCTATGCAAACTGTATCCAGGGCATATTGTAGAGGACCGGCTTATGGGTAATTTTCAGGGGAATAAAGTAAATGGCCATTCTGATTTAACTGCTTTTAATTTGATTTAATATGAATTTTAGTGATGAAGTAATTTAATTGCTAACATTTCTACCATACCATCTTAGTTTTGAGACTTTAATATTAAAATGGATTCCAGCCAACTCTTAACGATCGGTTTATGCATGTTTGAACAAGGAGGGGTTGGCTTCCTTACTTCCGGCAGTCTTTTCTCTAACATGTCGAATAGCTCAGATTTTCCTTTTCAACATGAAATCTCCATTCTTAAAAATATTTTGGCTTCATTACCTTTAGAAGCAATCCAGGAATGCTATTAATCTGACCTTTTGAAGCATTGCTCCTCCTACTCACTCCCAAGCACACCAATTCCACTTGTGGACTTGCTTTGAGATTTCTCCTGTAAGGATTATACTTGTTAAGTTACTCCCAAATATTGTGAAATATGATATACCAGACTATAAATTAGATGGATTCTCTATCCTTCTATTAGCTAATGTGCACTAACAGAATACAGTCAGAGGCTCTGATTTTATAGAGTATAATGCATCTAGATATTTAATTTCCCATTGCCTGAAATTTTGATGTCATGGGAATGTAGGCGATGTTGGACATTGCATCTCAATTACCCACAGGTCATTGTTTTTCTGAGGATAGTAGCTGTTCCTCTTGTTTTTCCTAATGAAACCCCTTGTTCCAGTGTGGTTTGCACTAAGTCCCAATTATCCAGTGAGTTTAGAAGATCACTGATAGGTAATTTACAATATAATTGGTAGAAAGATGGGTGGGGTACCACTTTTTTCCTCTTTCAAGGGACAAGTAATAACTTACAGTAAGTAATAAATGGCGTAACTGTAATAATTTAAAACAAGATCATTTGGAGAGAGGCTTAGCTAAATATAGTTAAATTTAAAAATATTAATATTTGTAGAGTGCTTACAATTTTCAGGCTGTTTTAATGTGTTTCAGCTCGTTCAGTACTCAAAATAAACCATTAAATTAGCTATTATTTCCCCCTATCTACAAATGTACAAACCCAAATTAAGAGAAATGAACTTGATAGGATGGTAGCAAGACTGAAATCCAGCTCTTCTGACATAAATCACATTTATTTTTTGACCGTGCCACATCATTATGGAAGAAACATATCATTAATTTATTGGTTCAATTGTCTGCATTACTGTATATTTATGGAGTGTTTTCTCTGGATGAGAGCCTCTATAGGCACAAACATTGCCACTCTAAGCAAGGTGCTCCAAGTAAATAACGAGTGCAGTGTGATTGCTACTTTTGTCAAGGTCTGAGCGTTGTGTTGGGCCGTGGAGAGGAAGAGGGTGGCTGAATCAGAGATGCTAGGGGAGTCCAGACATTTGAGCCCTGTCTTAGGGTAAGAAGAACTTCTTGTTGCATCATTTGGTTGCATAAATATTTTTTCCTTCCACCCTCCTTACTCCCCACTTCAAAGAAAACTCAGGGCACCCAACTCAGTTAGCAACTCCAGCTCACTGGGTGTTTACCTACAATAGTTGCAGTTAGAGAAAACCATCAGCCCTGCCTGCCTTGGGGTGGCAGGCATGGCATCTGTCAGTTGACTCACAGAAACTTCTATTGAGGTGTTGAAGCCAAAAAAACATGTTGGTAAATACCTGTCAGAGTGGAAGCGTTATATGTAATGACCAGATAGATAGAACAGTTGAAAACCACTTAGAAATTATATTGATTGAAAATCCAAACAGTCTGTTTTATGTTCATTTCCTAAAGCAAAAGTACTGCTGGAGAGGGAAGTGCTCTCCTGAAAGAATACTGATTTTCTTTCCCTCATTGCTGGGGCCCGCACCAGGGACTTGACTGTGTGCGCGCATGTGGTTGTGTGTGTGTGCGTGCGTGCGTGTGTGTGTGTGTGTGTGTGTGTGTGTGTGTGTGTCCCACCCCCATGCACGCACAATGCATCTCATGGGAAGAAGCCCTAAAGACAATTCCCGGTACAAAAAGCCAGGATTCCCAAAGAACACTTTTTAATCTTGTATATCAGAAATATTGCTTCTTGTTCTTTGTTATGACAGATGTTGAGAGAGGTTTTTTTTTCATGCTAAATGCCACTCAGTCTATTTCTGATGTTTATCATTTTTTTCAAGTTTTCAAATTGCAGGCTTTTAATATTCAGTGGGATGGAACAGACCAAACATACTCCCATTTGCAGTCTAAAGTTACATTTTCTCATCTTTGCTCTAGATGGCTGAAATTACTAGGAAGATCTTGAGACAGAAATTTTGTGTTGATGCCTTTTGGGAACCCTGTGCATGCTCTGACAAATACTACTCAATTTTTGCATGTATGGTCAATTTTTAGGACTACGTTTCTGGTTTTGGTTAGGTAATTAAAGAGAAAGGAGTATTTTTCCTAAATCAGAATAGGCAGAAAAGATTTAAAGTCATGTTGTTGATTATAAAATTAATTCTCAGCTGTAAATTCATTGTAATGGTGTTAACTCTCCCCCAGAGGCATGAAGCTGGTTTATTGGACCACGTCCTGTACTCACTGGAGACATGCAGAAGACAGCAGGGGCTTGAAGAAGGAAATATTTGCCTCTTGATTTATTTCATTTTTGGTTTTCAAGAAAGAATAATTCTGTTGCAACACATGTACATTATTTGTTCTTAATGCAACTGCTTACAAAACTTAGCCAAAAGACTTTTTTTTTTGACATTTTAGAAAGAAATAGACGATGAAAAAACAGCGATCTTGCCTTGATATAATATACATGTTTAGGTTACAGAGTTGGTGTTGCCATTAGTTTTCTTACGATGAGCGCAATTCTTTCTTTACTGAGTATCCAAGACAGAGGGATATTATGAAATTTCCATTCTGGACCTAAAAAGCTCCACACTTTCATCTCTTCCGTTGTGTGATGATACAGGCTTGGCTCATAAAGTAGACCCTAAATTGTGTTTTCAGATTTGTAATAAGTAAAATCCATCCTTTTTCAAGATCTAAAAATATGTTGTTAGCCGCAATTATATTGTTTGTTTAATCACTTCAGTGGTTATCACAATTTTTATTACTCATTTCCCTCAAATAATTGGAAGCCTCTTATGTTAAGGAAAAATGTAAGCACATGTGATAGCAGTTCTGTTTTTCTGAATGAATCACTGTTGCTCTTCCTAGGAAATTTGGTAGCAGCAGATGCAATGTTGTGTTTGCTAAACTGTGTGACCACCACTTTCCCTGGTTCAATCTGAAATGTGTAAATAAAGCCAGCATGTTGCAGATAGAACTGCAAGATAATCTCATATAACACATGACAACATGAGTAGACTTGTTCTGCAAGATCATTGCTTTGGAAACTTAAATCAACCCCAGTGTTGTTTTGACTACACCGAATGTTGGTTATTCATCCTTTTGTCCCTTTGCATTCTTGAAGGGAAGGGACTTATGTGTGAAGCGCCTACTGTACCAGGTGCTTTACAGGTGACATGATATTTAATTCTCCAGAGACTCCCTATGATCTCCCTTCTCTGATCTCCCAAAACTGTAACTCTGAAAGGGTAAGGAACTTGCGCTGATCACAGTGCAAGGAGAACCCAGGTGCCTATTATTTACAAATGTGTAGGCTTATGGAGTTGGAACCTTTCACTGTGTACTTGCTTGTTTCCTCCCATCACCAAACTCATGAAAAAGGAAAAGGATATTGTGGGAATTATTTATTATTCTGATGTACTAACTCATACTTTCTTTACAACAAGAGCATTAGCATTTGTGTGTTTTATCAGGGAAAAAATCAGTTAACTGAAATAGGACATTTTTATGAAATGGAGCCACGTGGAAATTTGAGGCATTGTCCAAAAAATTGTTTTGACCTAAACTCTGTGCTGCTGCAAAGAGGAAGCCACTTTTGCCCTTTGGGTCAAGTTCCCCGATGCTTTCAGTCCCCCTTTATAAGCATGCTTACTGGTGTGACCAGCACAGATGCGTGTTCACCATTGTGCCTGTTAATAGATGGTGGATTGCTGAGCATGAACTGGGTCGCTCTGGTAGTCAATGTAATTTATAATGCAAACTGCTTAAAGTATTCGAGTTAATAAGAGAGTAAGGGAAATAAGGACTTTAAAATTAGGGTGGAAATGTAAAAATATCGTGGCAGTTTGACATGGCAAGAGGAAACAGTGAGGCTGACTTTTTCTCCTGTGCTAAATGGTTGGATAAAGGACTACAGACCAGATGGAAGGAAGTTATTCAAACCGTCCCAGCCCACTTCGCTGAAGAGGGGGGTGCCAGCGGTCCACTCTGAACTCCATGCCTCTCTTGGGTCTATTTCAGCCAAGTAGCTTCATAAACAAGGGCAGAGGCAGGGAGGGAAGTTTGTGCTTTTGACATTTCATGCAAATTGGTGCCTTTACCCACAATCCCTACAGGGCGGTGAGTTCTTCATCACTCCGTTCATGGGTCCAGTTTGATGGAACAGAGCGTACAAGATGAGAATGAATTCTTTCTTGTGTGACACAGAAGGATATTATAGAAATGGTCTTTTAAATTGAGACACTTTTGCTCGGTAATTTAGCATAATTTTAACCTAAGTAAAATTCTAAATAGGAAAAAAAGTTTTGCTAGAGTTATTGGAGGTTTTAGGGGTCATATATTAGATGAAGCAGCTACAACAGCCCAGCTTGGCAGGAGCTGAGAGGACTCTTGAATCTGGGAGCAGTAGATTTCATAAGCTAGAATATGGTATCAAATATTAGAAATAGTGTAAAAAGATTCCGCTCTTCAGGGAATCTTCTTTTCTCCATTTGAGTAAGTCCTAAATTATTTATATAAGCATTCACTACTTAACTGTAGCAAAAAACAAGCATGTTTAAGTTTTTCCATAAGCAAAGTAAGGCTAATATTCTTAGAAAGCTGAATTCCATTTCACATAAAGAATTGTAGACGGAGGGAGATGGACGTATATTTGCTTCCAGTTCCAGGAAGGAAAAAAAATGACCAGCTGTTGGGCACCCTCCGTAGAAATCTACTGGGCAGCCTGCAGCTCTCGGCTGCATAGCATCCGGTGACTTCGTAGCTGCCTCCTTACTCTGCTTCCGAGGTGGTTGCCAGAGAGTGACGGAAATGGTCACCAGGCCTGCAGTGGATTTAAAACATGAATAAAAATGCAGCAGCATTTGGCTAAGAAGCCACAGTGTTAGGAAACCGCAGTCTCTGAATATCCAACGCGCCATGTTGTTACCTGCCGGCAGTACTGCGATGGAGGGCGGAGGTGAGCTGGCAGGTAGCCTCGGGAAGACAAAGGGGAAATCAGGGTCAGCCAGACAGAAGGAATTGCAAAGCCCTCTGACAAAAGCACTGCCCCCGCAGGGAAATGAAGCTCTTTGTTCCCAGGGGCTTCCGTTCATCACCATAGCATGTGAGGCTCCCACTCTGAGGACTGGCCCCTGAATGAGGGGGCAGAGGTTTTAGGGGAGTCAATAAATATTTATGTTGTGAAAAATGTGACAGCTCTTGGAGTCCCTCTGTTGATAATAACCATGCTCTTACACCACAGCGTACTGATTTCTAGAGCGAGACAATAACAGTGTAACTGAGTGAAGTCTTTCTGTTATGTTTCTTAGGAAAGCGAGAAAAAGGGCTTCATCGAAAGAATCTACATGGTACAGGATATTGTCTCAACAGTTCAAAACATCTTGGAGGAAGTAGCTTCTTTTGGAGAAAGAATTAAAAAGTGAGTGTTGCATTTGCATTGTGGTATTTGATTTAGAGCTGCCATCCACAGGGCACGGGGTGGGGGTGGGGCGTGGGGGGGCGAGATCAGAAAATACAAAGATGGAAACCAAGGGCAGTGGTGTCAGGCAAACCCCACCTACTTTGGTCGGTTTGCTCTGAGGGCTTGCCAGTCTCTCAGCCGGGCAGGGCCTCAGACAGGGGTGGCCGGGGGGCCTGCTTTACGCCAGTCATCCCAGCATAATTATTAATAATGCTCCCTTTCACTCTCAGAAATATGCTGGTGATAAACTAGATTTTAAAAAAAGGATTATCCTATTCACAAATAAAAAGGAAAGTAACTATGTTTTAAAGAAGTCTTTTTCTTTTTTTTAATCTGAACCACAGGCCACAGTAATGCCTTGATTGAAATGTTTTCTCAATTCTTCAAATAATGGTACCTAACTAGTAGTATCATAGATGCAAAGGTGTGTATGTGACTGCCTTAGGACAGAGGTCAACAAGCTTTCTCTGTAAGGGGCCAGAGAATAGTGATATTCCTGGCTTTGTGGGCTATGGGGTCTCTGTCACAACCACTCAACTCTCTTGTTTACATGTAAAAGCAGTCACAGTTGATATGTAAATAAATGGGTTTAATATGTGTTTCAGTAAAACTTTATTTGAACACACAGGTGGATTTGAGTCAAATCCAGCGCATAGCTTGCCCTTTCCTACCTTAGAGTGGAGGGCTAACTTTTCTAAAGGAGTCCCAATTGAGAAAGACTCTTCTGTGATTTGTGTTTGTTTTTTTTGTTTGTTTGTTATACAGTATTGAACTGTTCATAACTTGGTCTTCATTTGGTACCCGTGAATAGACTAGTTTTGAATTTTTTTTCTTTGAATTGTAAACTTACTTTTTCTCCCTTTAAATCCAGAAGTGTCAGCCATATTTTTCTTTCTAATATTAATGCCTTTTTAAAATCTTATTAGTCAATCCATTTTTTTTTTTTAAGTAAAGGAGACAATGTTTAGAAATTACATTTGGGTGAAGAAGAGAAACAATAGTGCTAAAAGCCGAGTGAAAAGTTTTGTCGTATCAAAATGCAGAGGAATCGATAAATGGTCATTAATCTCAGGAAACATAAATATTTAATATGAAACTTTCTCTTGATACTGATCTTCTTTGTCAGTTCCTTATCAAATGAAAGTGCCCTTGCCTACCCATTTATTATTGTCCAGGTAAACATGTTCGTTTTGTTTAAAAAATAGGTTAAAACCGTCTCAACAGAAATTTGGTGAGTTTATATATTGTTGCTCTCATTGTCAATGTCATAGGAGAAGAAAAATTAAACAGTAGTAGAACTTTTGTTTATATATATCAATCCGCTTTATTCCTCGAAGTTTCATATGTATATATTGACAAAGGATTCCTGAATTAATCTTCAAAACTGTTTAATAAAAACATAAGCGACAGTAGAAAATAGTGAAATGAGGAGAAAGGGATTATAATTCCTCATTCATTCATTCATTCATCCAGCTCTCAGTTCTTGAGTTTCAGACACGGATGTGGTCTAAGAATGAGAAATGCATCCATAACAACAGTAATAGCAACGTTACCTGATGCCATGTGCCGTCCAGTGTCATAAGCCCTCTGCACGTAGTAACTTCTTTCAGGAGTTACTTAGAGGAATTCGATCAAGAGATTCCAATACTCCTATGTGTTAAGGATTCTTACTATCCCCGTTTTACAGAGTCATTAACCACCCTATTTTACAGAGCAATTACCCACGTAGCCCAGGGTCACACAATTAGTAGCCACAGAGTTTGGATTTGAACCTGGTGTCCTCACTATTGCACTGTAATTTCATCATATGCTAGAGATCTATTTTCCAGTGAGAAAGAAGAACAGTAATGAAACAGGTAGAATTCAGGAGCATTGATGCTAGATTAGAGGTAAGACAGGATGTTGGGAGAGGTCTGACCAGCTCAGAAAGAGGGCACTTCTGACAAAGCGACAATTTGTCAGCTTTTTTGAGACTGGGAAGGGCTACCTGGACACAGAACTGATGAATAGGGGCTTCAGTAGGTGCGAACCACAGTTCCAAGGCTCAAAGCCCAACACTCTGCTAGATACAGGGAGATGGAGTGATTTAGCACGTCAGCGCTGTAGGCCGTGGTTGCGGCACGCCTGGAGGTGAGGCCGGCCATTCAGGGGCTTGAGTGGATTGAAAAAGCCAATGAAAAAAATGGAGTGAGGGACGTGTTGGCTGCACGGAGGATGAGAGGCTGTGGAGTGGGGGCAAGACCGAGGAAGGAAGGCCATGTCTTTGGTAACACCAACCCCATGCCTGAAAGTCTGTAACAGACAAATGTGGCTGTTGTGTGCTTGATAATGATCAAGGAAATGTGTCTGATGGGAGAAGAGGGCAGAGTGATTTAAACAGGCCCCCCCCCCGCAGTGCTTTTGAGGGCCGGCTGTGCCCAGCACAGCTGCGGTGGCCATGTCTAAGACGTATTTTCAGCCATGAACAGGGTACTGTTCTGCCCAGCTGCAGCACAGGAAGGCTTAGCTCCTATTAATTCTTTGGCCATTCATTATTACAGTGACCTTATAATGTTCCTGCTGGGTATTCAAGTGGGACGGCATGTGTAACTCTGTTGGAATCCCATTGTAATTCCGTGCTTCAGGACCAGGAAAACTTTTACCCAACTATTGGCAATTAGCAAATAAATAGACTTACATAACATCCTGAGAGCTAGGCTTCTCTGTTATGGACGGAGTGGACCCCATCAGTGCTGCATTCGTATGGAATGAACTGTATTTTTTTCCCACCTACTCTAATATTACACATATTTCAAAGGTACGGATATATCAGGCTAAAATAGGAATCACCATGTTGCATCCGTATTATCCCAGGCAGCAGGCAGGATGTCAGAAGAGCGATTTCTATGTCCTGTCAGTAGGGAGTGGTGGCCCCTACCCTGTCGTTGAACTGGAAGGGAAATTTCCACAGAGAAGATGATGATATTAAGGTGGACCCGGGACCGGGAAGGCACCCCTGCAAATGTTCCCGAGTTAGGCTTCGAAGGCACATCCTTCGGAGCTGGAACTTTTCTGGCTCAGATGCGATGCTAAAAAACCGTAAATATGAAGATGAGGAGGCAGGTTAATTCTGAATTATGGTGAGGACCTGGGAATTATGGGCTAATGTGTTTTGTGTTTAATCTAAGAGGGACATCGTGAAAGGGACCAAGAATAAAGGCAGCAAAACCAGAGGGAGAGCCCGAGGCTCCCTGTGAGGGGAGCAGTCACCAGTCAGTGTGATAACCACAGTTGTTCATTACAAAGGAATAATCTGCAGGATTGTCAATCCAGTTGTCTCTGTGTCTGTGGGTAGGACAGTGAGAGGACTTCCTTTGTTCAAGCCTGGAAAATGAGGAAGCCAGCGATTCTATTAACACGAAGATCAAATGGCGGGGCAGCCGATTTGGTGAGGAGTCAGGCTAGACCGTGGGGTTGCACCCACCTTAGCAGATGTGGCCACATCCTTTGTATAGTGTTTTGAAATTTTGAAAATGGTATTTTGAAGACCTGCTAGTGAACCCCAGTGGCTTAATGAGTGAAAGGAATTCATTAATTTTTTTCACTCATTGGAAGGATTGACTCATGTGTCTCATTACTGCCTGAATCAGGGATTCCCTCCTTAGAATTTAGGGAGCTCCCAAGTCAGGAAAAAGGGGGAAACCTATGAAAACATTGAAGAAATTGATTTCAGGATTGAAAGCTTTGATTGACCAGGTTCTTCAACCTTGGATGTTCTGTGGAAGTCCGAACGAACTACAGGACACTCTGTGATAAATGGGAAGGAGGGATAGTAAGCCTTTGACTGTCAGAGGTATTACTATACAGCGACCTGACTAGGAGCTCCGGTGTGATGTTGATCCAAACTGGTGTTGATGAATATCCTTTTCTCATTCATGATCTTAGATAGACAGCCTTCAACATTTCACACTTAAGGACAGGTCAGTAGACAAAGTTGTGAGCGAAAGTGAAGGCCCAAAAGAAGAAATACCCTAGGCATTCAGTGGCCTAATCTAGGGCATTGACTGAGAGGCCATTTTCTTGGATTGTGCCAGGTTTCCACAGTACATTCAATTTCACACATTCCATGTTCAAGACCTCCATTCTCACACAAATCTAAGCGGGCAACAGATAGGAGCCAGCGGCCCTGTAAAAATGTGCGAGAGCTTCGCCTGCATCCTCTCTGGGTGGGTGATGTAATGGTTTACAGTCAAAGCCTGCCTGGCCCATTTCAGGGCGCTATTAAGATTCTGTTGTAAATGAGTCTGGAAATTCTAAATATGTTATTAGAAAACACAAAAGCACTGAAGTACTGTAATGATATCCCCCCCTTCCTAAATATTTACTGGCAGCTATGTGTTGAGAGAAATATTGACTTCAAAGTGGCCTAAATAACCTTTCGTTTTGAAGATCTCCATGGCAGGGAGACATGGTGACAATATTGCAGTTTGTAATCACTTTTGAGAGCCAAAGCTTTCTCTTCTGAACTGTCGGTTCCAGGAAGTTCGATGGCAATTGGTCTGGGGACCTTCTCCTGAAGGATGTTTCTCCAGCGCCGAATCATTTTGGCAGACTTTCATGTCCAGATTTCCAAAGCAACTTTTCCACTAGACTGTTTTCATTTGTATAACTAAGAAATAAAAGGGACAGAATGAAGCCATGTCGCCTTTTCAGCTTCAGCGGAAGTGACATTTATGTGGTTTGTCTACAGCACATTTAACTGGACGGTCCCCTTTCTTTCATTCCTGGCCTGTGTGATGCTGGCGGTTGCTACCATCACGTTGTACTTCATTCCACTTCGGTACATCATTTTAATCTGGGGTAAGTATGACACTGTCCTTTTGCTAGCAACCCATGCCCGGTAAGAACAAATTACTCCTCTTTAAAGTGTGACTATAAACTTTAAATGTGTTCCTGTTGGCAATTAAACATTAAGGGAAGCCTATAGGGAACCCGAACCTCCAGGGCCTCCCGGCAAAGACCGACCATGTGAAGGATCTGCATAGCTCGTGAAAGGCCTGTCACATAACTGTGACCAAATAAAAATGGGATCGTGCCTGTGACTTCCCTTTGGCTTTCATGGGCATACATTCTCTTAAATAATATATTGCTGTCATCCAGTAACTTTCAGGATACAGTGTTATGCAAACAACAAGCAAACACCTGTAGCTTGTCCTTTATATTATATCAAAGTAGCCAGGCCACTCCTGACACTTCATCTCTCCTGCGGGGAAAAAATAACCCAACCCAATACTTAAATCCAGAAGCCATGGGGCCCAGAGAAGGGCTCTCAGTGACTTACCTGGTCAGTGCCAGAGGGGAGAGGACGCTGCTGTTCACCCGGGGAGATGGTGTGCCTGTATACAGTTTAGCTGCTTTAAAGAAGTAGAGATTAAAAATGGCAAACTTGAAATAAACTTCATGAGTTGATTTACTATGCCCGCTAGCCATCAGGTAAGATATGAGCAGCTCTATGAATACGTGCGATGTTGCTGGGTGGGCTTGGAGTTGAGAGCTAGAGGGAGGGTGCATTGCAGGAAATTAATTGTGGGAAACACCATCAACCTTTCTGCATCAGTCCCGGTTTTCCGTGACGTGGCTCCGATGACCGCTGCTGAGTCCTCAGTCATTGTCACTGTTAGGGACCTTCCCTGTTGAGATATTCAGAGAAGTTTCAAATATAAGAGATCGTGATGAGGTGCCTTCATCTTTAAGCAAAAGCTAAGAGGCCCCCCCGCAAAGGCTACAACCTTCCTAAAAGAGAATGCACCAAGGTAGAATCCAGATGTCAAAGGAAGCCAAACCTAGACAGGCAGAAAGGAGCAAAGTCATAGGAAAATAGAATAACCCACAACATTTCAGGAGTAGAGTGATTTCATGAGAGCGTAGAGAGCGTAGTCCATTCATTCTCTATTGTGTGCAGGAGGAAAACCATGACTTACTTAACTTTGTGTCTTTTGATAGCACGCTTTCTCTTACTCGGAAGACACTCACTCAGGATCTGATACATGAGCACGCCAGACCCTTCCGCCCCAGCTCACCCACCCCCACCAATACCTTGCAGACAGGGCTGCATGCCGGTCACTCACACGCAGGGGCGGGCAAAAGTAGGCTTTGGAGCTGTTTACATGGAGAAGCACATGCAGGTTATGATTATTACCATAGCTTTATCAACTCACAAGAATGTCACAGTGAGACTGGAGTATTTACAGTGCCTGCCCCTGTAAATACTGACATCTGAAAAATTGTGTTATAATTCAGAATTACGTAGAACATGTATTCCCTGTAGGTGCAGAGCAGCCACGCAGTTTTTCCTGTCTCTGACCTCCTCCGAGTGATCTTTTCGTTTCTCACTGGCGGGCTCATTCCACTCCACTGAGCTATGCTCTCTGTGCTCTGAGACCATTAAACGATCCTGTCTTTTCCCAAATGTTATCCCTTGGTATTTGAATCTCGCTTCCTTTTTTTAAATTTTTGGTTAAATAAATAAATAAATAAAAATTCACAGCAGATATGCCTTCGAGCTGTATTGTTTAGGTTCGAAATCTAAAAATTCGGACGTGTGATCACATGCCTAGTAGTGTAAAGACCTCCCCTACCCCCCATCACTGCCTTTTTTTTTTGTTTGTTTGTTTTCTTGGCTTATTGCCATCTATAGTAGGGACGATTCCCACCTCGTTGATGTAGAATTTCAGACGACAGAATCCTCTGGCCTTTGTTGTCCGGGGTGATTCTCCCATCAACCGAGGAAACCTTTGAGGGCTGGTCTTAATTATTCAAATGTTAACAGGAGAGGGCAGGTCAAGTGATCTGGCTGAAGTCGCAGAGTGAACACACGGTGAAGTCAGAGCTCGGGCCCAGTGTTATTCCTTGGTCCTTGCCCCGTAGAGATGACCAAGGGGCGTCCACGATCCCCTGCTGCCTCTTGGTCTCAACCAGTAGGTCATATGGTGGAGTAGCTGACATTTGAGCCTGTGATGCCTTAAAAAAATAAGGTACGTTCTTGAAGCGTGCAGTCTGAGTGCCTTATGCTTTTTATTCTAAGTTTTTAAACATAGGCAGTCTCAGTGCATCGTGGACTATTTCTGCCCTCGGTGCATTAGAGCTACTGTGCAGGTTTGTAATCTCAGTAACTAAGAATGTGGTGTTTTGATCGGCTGTGACATTATCCCTGCCGTGCTGTTCATTGTAAAGACTCCAGATGTGCACACTATATATAATTAACAATAGAAGATATATCTTTTCTCAATATGCCTTTGTCTCCTTTTATCATTTTGCCTTGTCTGTTTTCTTTTGCCAAAAGCCCATGCTACAATTAATGTCCTTAGAATAAAACAGTGAGTGTATTTTAGTTTAAAGGAACGCGGGGGGAAATTTTAGTTAGAAACATAAAGCTGGCTGTGGGGGTAGAGGGAAGAAAGACAGCACAGCTTTGACTTGGGAGAAAGGGAATGATTTGCAAGAGGACTCTTCACCAGCCCTGCCACCAGGCTTCCATTTACTGGGGAACAATGGCTGGCTGCCATTCGCAAAGCAGAGATAAACCTGACCATCTCTAAGGAAATGACTGGCATTGTGTCAGGTATGAAGCCACCCAGGAAGTCCGGTCTTAGATGAAAGCAAAATAATAGCTAACGAAATTAGAAAAACATCAAACCTTGTGTGTGTTAGGAACCATTAAACAACTAACAGTCACCGTGGCTGAGGAATTGGAGCCAGTCGAGGTATAGATGCCTCAGGTGAGAATTCCTTCCACATCCTTGGAATTAACGAGACCTGCAGGTATAACCAGCGACAAACCAGCTTTCTGCGGCAGAAGTTCTGAAGGCCACTGAGTTGTTCTGCATGAAAAAGCGCTGACATTTGGTGAAAGGAAGACAGTTTATGAATAGTGGACATAGGCGAGGAGCTGAGGAGGAGACAAAAGGCGGTTAGAGGAGCTCAGCTCTGAGAGGAAACGGTGGACGGAGCCCCAGGTGCTGCCACCAAACACGCCGTACACGGTGAACCCCTTGCTAACATCCCTGTCCCCATCTGCAATTAGCACAGACTCCCTCTCCTAGACAAACCCACGCCCCTGTGCTGCGGTCCATAAATTAAGTTAGCAACCACAGGAAGATAATTTTCCAATAATAACTTTTCACAGTTTCCTGCAGCCTCAAAGCACAATCAACATGTCAAGTTCTGTTCTGCCGGGAGAGAGGAGAAACCTGTGAAAATGAGTCGGAGGGGGAAGGTAGATTTCTGCAGCTTCGTTTTAACAACAACAACAAAAAAACCAACTCTGGCCCTGCACCTCCTACCGCTCCAGTCGGTCCAGAGCCCCCAAGCAGAGACTTGTTTGGGCTAATGAAGGCCTTTTCCCATCTGGGACATGTGTTTCCCTAGAAGAGGAGGCTGTTAATCAGCGTAGTCCAAACACCAATGAGCGCCACAGTTTTCGCGTGTGTTTCTGCCGCCCTGCTGCTGGGATTGTAATGGGATTTTCACAGCGGAAGAAGGCAGAGCCCCTCTCTGACAGCCCCCCTGCCTGCCTTCCAGAAAAGGCACTTGTGAATGATTCCGCATGACAGCCACATGGGCGCGGCTCGAGGTCTAGTAATTGTTTTCACACTAATTTTTACTTGTGAATGCCCCTCCTCCCCAAGTCAGGCAAGTTTTAAAGGTAGAGGATACGTAGGCGGACAGGCAGGCGGACAGACAGACAGATAGACAGACAGACAAAGAGATCTCCCCGTGTTTCTGTTTTCCAGGCATAAATAAATTTACTAAGAAGCTTCGAAATCCCTATGCCATCGACAATAATGAGCTACTAGACTTCCTCTCCAGGGTACCGTCTGATGTTCAAAAGGTACGTAATGAACGGTCACCACCAACAGGGGCCCCGCCATGGAAGCCTGCCCAGGCCTAGAGCCAGAGAACAGGAGGCTGCGCTCCTGTGAGTAATTGCGATAACGAATCAGAAAATCCTTAAAGAGGCCTGGCTGGCAGGGAGGTGGCAAGAAAACCTTTGTCCCAGGCATGAGATGATGGGAGAAAATTATCCTGAAAAAGAGCTACTTAAGAATGATCTGGAACTCACACTGCGCGGCTCTAATGCGGTGGTGTTTGTCCCTTTTTTGATTGCCTGCCTCCCCCAAAGAGGATAAGATGGACTCAGTGAGTGGTAGAGTCTGAGGTCCACATCTAGGGGATGCTGGCTTATTCTTCTGCTCTTCCGGATGGCAGGCATGTCATGGGAAGTAGGGGATAGGAGGATTACTCCCTTTATTCTTGTTTGCTCCTATTATCTCCTCGGCCTCCTTTCTCTTTCCCTCTAAAGATTTAGGGAGGCTTAGGGCAAAGCCCCCACTTACTCTAATACACAGAGAGGCAGAGACGGCGTGAAATAATTTGAGATCAATCAGAAGTATTATTCACAGGTAATGGTCACTTAGTCCAGCGGCATCGCGTGTCTGTGGCTACACAGAGACTCACCAAGGCAACAATACCAGCCAGCCCCGTAAAGTGGCCCGATCTGGGGCCCCCTCGGATGAGGCTGCCATAAACCCAGGGGGCAGGCAACAATTTCTGTAATGGAGAATAGGGGTCATAGGATCAAGAGATGGGAGACTGAAATAGTGTCACGGTGATCAAAGACACAGTTCTTTATTATTCGAGAGCATCCCAATTCAAATATCGATTTTTAGCTTTGGGCCACTGTGACATAATCATCCCCTGGAAGCTCTGGGTGGATTTCGGGGACATGGGGCTGAAAGGCCCGAGAACGGTTTCCTTTTTCCCCTTCATTCCGAATTCTGGAGATTAAAATAGACCCTGTGATGCCATAGGCCTTTAACTTCATTTTGATATAATTATCTATGAACATGTATTCTATAAATGTGATTTTACTCATTAACATTTGCATTGCATGATTATAAAATAGTTACCTGACCCTTGCTTGTTTTGCATGGAAGGGAGACAAGGGACTTTCACCAAACACCCCGAGGAGAGCGAAGTGTCTTTTTTCATGTATCTGCTTTTGACCCAGCGTAGCTCGACATATGTGATGGGTCCTGAAGTCCTTGGGGAGTTTGGTACAGATGCTCAAAGGAGCGAGCACATGTGGTCCGCAATGCAATACTGGAAATAAAGCCATTCCACCTTCCGCCTGTCAAAGCCCACACGCCAGAGCGACAGGATTGCAGCATGGCGTCACTTGAGTGGCGGCGTGTGTGCGTGCCTGCATCGCTGACAAATGCAGGTTGCCCCAGAGCCTGCCGGCCCTCGGGGCGGTCGCCCAGGTGGACTTGGCACAAACACATAGGCACCTAACAAAGAGCACCCCAGGAAGGCATCCCGTCTGCCAGTAAAGATCCTCTGTGCAAAGAGCCCTTTTTCATAACACAATAGACATTTTGCCACTGGGGGCTCCCCAAGGGTGCATATTTGTCACAGATGTTTTAGCCATTCCATTGGAAATGAAATTCATTTTTAAGAGAGATCTATATAAATCTGGGGCCAGTGTCCATTTCAACATTATTTTCCTCCCAGGCAAAATAAATGTATATAATTTGCAGATATTTTCCCCTAGATTTTAGATATTTTTTAAATGAATAATTCTTAGTAAGTTGCTGTATCATATACTAAGAGAAACATTCCCAAGAGGCCATTATTAGGTTTACTTACGGTGGAAAAGGGGCACACACACAAGTAAGATCCTCCCGCAGTGCCCAGAGCAGGTAGACCCCCATGCATCTCATTAGAAAAATCTGCTTTTAATATTTTGGTTTCAAGAAATGATGCATGACTTCTCAAATCCTTCCTGTAATTAATCCCTCCATGTTCCTGTGTTTAGAAAATGATTCATTACCTTTGAACCTTCCTTCCTTTGCCTTGGTTTGTCCTTGGGGAGCCATTAACACACACTGTGGTGAGCTAGGGTTACCCAACCGCCAGCGTCACGTCTGTTTGTTTTCACAGGTGCAGTACATGGAGCTGAGGCCCAGCAGCAGCCAGAGCCCCCTTCGGAAGAAGCGCAGCGCTCTCTAGGACGCGCACCGACTTTGGACACCAGCGGCTGATTCTGGGTTTGAGTGATTAGACCAATATTGTCATTCTTTCGGCGGTACCTGTGGTGTCATTCTGACGTGCATGTTGTGTGGCGCCTTCTCTGTATTGTCCCCCCCTTCTTCAAGTGCACGATGCACACACACAGATGGGCACATGCACACGACTGGGGGTCCTGCTTGCACAGCGGGTCAGCCCAGCAGAAGGAGACAGTCCGGAGACTGTGAAAGGCTAAAGCTGCCGTGGGTCTGAACACCCTCCTTGCGAACAGCCAGGAGACCACTTGGATTTGAGAGTGACTTTGAACTTGTTTTCACACCTCCGGCAGATTCTCATTAAGATTCGCTTATTTTTCACTCCCCACCCCCACACTCCTTTCAGATTGCTGTTCATGCGAGTCCGTTTTCTTCCCTGAGCTAACAGGTCTTTGACAGACATCGTCTGCCCAAGTGAGTATCTTCTGAACAGATTTTTAGGTAATGGCCAGGAGTAGCCTGCATCTTTGGGAATCGTTCGGCCGTGATTAGTGGAGGCCTGTATGTAACATTTCACTACACTCCTCCCTGTTGGGAGCCAGCCTGCGCCCCGGCCCGTTGCTGACAATGGGTGCCCCAAGGAGGTCCCAACGGAGCACTCATCGCAAAGGGAAGAGTTCCTGAAGGCATTTGGTTACCTTAAAACACCGTATCTTCCAATTTTACTGTTTGCTTACTTCCAAAATAAAATGTCAACATTATAGCTTCAGAAGTGGGAAGGGAATGAATGAATGAATTCGGAGAGTATTTAGAAAGGTAAAGACTAAGGAGCGAGAGTCTAGTAAATGCAGCTGCTTACCTGATTGTTGTAAGCACTTCATTTGCCCTGGGTTTTGTTGTTGTTGTTTTAAGCAGAAAGTAAAAATAGTTTAGCAGTCCAAATTGATCTTTTGTGCCTCTTATGGGTAAAATAGTTACTCATAAATAAAAGTATGTCTGATAGCCCCTTTCCTAGAAAAACACCACTTCCTTTAAGAGTATCTGACTCCTGCAGGACCTGCCATTTCAAAGTAACACGCCGCAAGTAAATATTCCAATTTGAGGCATATATATATATATACATAATATATGAAAATTTCTTTCTTTTCAAATGACATGTAAGTTGTAAAGACTGTATTTTGTTGACACATACTTTGTATGTGCATTTATATATAATATATATGTATTGTAAAGAAAAGTTGAGGTAAAAAGATGTGATTTAATAGTGAGTTTTGCTGTGTTTTTTTTCCCCCCTCTCTGGGTTGTAATTTAATAATCTTCAAACAAAATGTTTATGAAAAATGCCAAAGATTCTAAACCTTATCGTTCTGTGTCTGTTTTTCTTCATATTATATCTTCCTGGGTTGCTCTCTGGCTGAGCCAGATTTCTGCATGATTTGATTTACTTCAAGTTAATGAAGCTGGCTGGGAAGAATCTTGCAGAAATTATAAAAGCTCCAGTAAATCTCTTAGTTGTACACACAATAGATACCCAAGAACCTCTTTTGTGAAACCAGTTACTCAATCTTCTGTGTAAACAATGCCTCATTGTCTCACTCCTAGCTATCATCTAGTTTATCACAGTCTATCATTTTGTAAAGACCTAAGTCAGACATTTTTAAACAGACATGTGAGATCTGATCAGTCATTTGAATGAAAACTTTCAGCAGCAAAACAACCCCGTATTTATTTAAAAAGGGAACCAATACTTCACTGTTGTTCTTTTTTCTATAGCATTTCAAAATGAAATAATTCTCCTGACAAGAAGGCATCATTAGTTAGACTTATTTCCTTTGTAGCCTGCCTGAAATTCTCAGTGTTAAGTTTAGGCCACAAACAGCCACTGGGATCTGGAGAAGGACCCAGTCAACGCTTCATCAGCTGGATATGGACAACAGGTGTTAATTGATTCCATACACACTGGGCGTTAAAACTGAATGTCAGTTGTAAGTGAAATGTGAAGGTTTCTAGAAGGCCTCAGAAACTTGTATGAAAGATCCCACAATGCTTTAGATAAAATGTATGGATTGTGGATTCACAGTGTGATGATTAAAGATAATTTGGTAGTGAACTGGAGTTTGGCCACGCCATCCTCATTCTCTTCTGAAAACTCACATGCCCACCTCCAGCCCTGCCTTGGATGTCTTCAGGCATCTGTACCTCAGCGGGGCAGAAACTCAACGCTCCCTCTTCCCTCCATGTCTCCGGGACCCTAGCCCGGTAGGTTGCATCTGGCTCTCTGGTTTTCCTTATTAGTGGTGGAATCTTCTGGGCTGGGCAGCCCTGGGCACCCCCTTTTTTGTTCCCTCATGCTTTCCCTCCTTTTCTAATGCGTAAACATGGGCAGATTCAATGCTGACGTAGCATCTTCCTCATTTCTATCTTGCCCACTTCCAGTTGCCGCCGCCCTGGTTGAGGAGGCATGGCAATGCATCAACGATGTTATCCCAGGTTAATCCTCGTTTTGGACTATTCTTTTACTATCTTTTTCACGTGGAATACTTTCTTCTCTGTTTCTGTCTAAATAACTTCTGCCTTCCTTCAGAATTTGCACAAGTCTCCTGCCCCAAAGAGGCTTTCTGAAGAAAGTTCCTTGGCTGGATGAGATTCCACCCTTTCCTCTTGCATCCCCATGCCTTATATGTCTTTCCGGGATTGGTCATATTCTGCCATAGCTCATAGTTACCAGAGTCCTTGACTTTCTCTGTTCTCTACTGGCTAGCTCATCCTAGCTGGTATCTAATAGACAGTCTATAAATATATATTTAACTGACTGGGTCATAGAGGACTTTTTTTTCTCTACACTTTCATGTGTCACTCTCAGAACAGAGGGCTGAGCTGGCTAGGCGAGTGTGGTCCATCCCAGGAAATAATTTCTTGATGAAATGCAAAGCTTGTATTATGTGATACTATCTATAAGCTCTGGCAATAATATCTGTGGGCTGTAGAACAATTTTTTATTCTTTTTCTTGTCATTTATCATTGATGCTCTCGCTGAACAAAACAGGCCACATTCCCTTGATAGAGCCAGACATTACACAGATGCTTTTGAGCCGTGGCATGATAGTCTGAAGTTTTAAAAAGAAAATTCTGCTTGCATATTGGCAGTTGTGAATGTTCAGGGAAGAGCCAATTGTAGAGCTCTTGATAAGTCAATGGGGGGCCTGGACTTTCAAATAGTGGCATTAGAAACAGAAAAGAATGGAAGTGAAATTGGGAGATGGTTAAGGGGTAAAGTGAGGAGACTTAGCAGTGGCTTGATGAGGGGTGAGGGAGAGAATAGAGTAAGAGTGACTCTGTCTTCTCATTTCCAGGCCTAGGAAGATGGCGCTGCCCTTGGCTGAGGGAGAGAATGGCAGGAGCAGCCAGGGAGGAACGGCAGGAGCCTAGTTTTAAATGGTGTTGAATTTGCAGTGCCTGAGAAGCCTCTAAATTGGGAGGTGAAAGAGGTAAATGAATGTGTGGCTGTGGAACACAGAACGAATGCACTGCATTTGAGAGAGACACATTTAAAGTCCAACATTCTTGGAAAAGGATTGGAGCTATGTGTTGGAGGAGTTTTGAACTCAACACTCAAAGACATGGATAAGGAGGAGTCAGCTGAGAGTGTAAGAAGAACTAGAATGAGAGGAGGAAAAGCAGGAGGTATGTGCTCCAAAGGCTTTAACGGGAGTGTTTCCAGAAAGCAGGTGTAGATCAATAGGGCTAAATTTCATTGACATCCCATGAGTTGAGGGCAGCATAATGACCTTAATTTCATAACATGATAATTTGGGGGGCCTTGTCAACGAGCCACTTTAGTGGAGTAGTAGGACAGGAAACTGGATTTGGGTTGAGAAGTGATTGGATGTAGGAAAATAGAGACTCTGAATGAAGGTACCTCTTGGAAGGTACCTCTTGGAAAGTCCCCTTGGGAGGCGAGGGGAGAAGCAGGGCTGTGACTAGGAATGACAGACCTTCCTGGAGCCACTCTATGGGATGATACTAGTAAGGAAAAAATTAGATGTGTCATAAACTCAGTGTACGCCTCTTAGCTACAAAAAACTCTTCATAAGCATGAGATAGAGTGAACCATATTTGTTACTTAAAACCATCCTCTGCCAAAGCCCACCTCTCCTTTATATAGTATTAATCTAACTTTTATGGCAGCAGAATGGTTGAAAAAGCGAAATAGAATATCCTCTGAAAATATTATGAGTAGTCAATTGATAATTGAATGAAAATTGAAGGGTGGCTTATAAAGAATGGCTTAAAGCTTGGTGCCTCTTTATTTAAGTTTCTTTTTACAAAGCCTGCCGTTTTGTTCTGGCATTTTAATATAGTGATTTACATGAGGAAAATGGATAGTCAAGCACATAAGAATAGTTAACATTTTATAACACTTATCAAATGGCAGGTACTTTCTAAGTGCTGTAGGTGTAATTTAATAATTTAATAATAAAAATAGGAAATTGCTCTAAATATTCATGGAAAAAAATGTGAATCTTATACAAACTCTGAAAAAAGCTAACACTTTTCTACACATTTTATGAGGCCCATATAATCCTCATTTCAAAACCCAACCAGGTGATACAAGAATG
The DNA here is from genome assembly GCF_021234165.1 of Pteronotus mesoamericanus. NCBI lineage: Eukaryota > Metazoa > Chordata > Mammalia > Chiroptera > Mormoopidae > Pteronotus > Pteronotus mesoamericanus. Next base: position 7,351,998 of record NW_026555323.1, on the reverse strand, counting down.
GAAAATTACTTACCAAAATTCTTTATGAATATAGATGTAAAATTATGAAAGATATATAAGCCTTTACACTGAAAAAATAATGAGAGGAAGGAGATAAATAAATGAAGGGATTCATGGATTAGAAGATTCAATATATTAAGATGTCAATAGATTGAATGTAAGCCCAATAAAAATTATAAGGCTATTTTTGCAGAAATGAACCAGCTGATTGTAAAATGTGTATGGAATTACAAGAGTTCAAGAATAGCTAAAGCAGTCTTACAGATGATTAACACTAGTAGATATCAAGATGTATTATAAAACTATTGTAACTAAGATAATGTGGTATTAGATAAGGAGTAGAAAAGACTAGAAACAGATTCATAGATAATTGGTAACCTCTGAACTAATTTATGTTAAAAGTAATGTATTTGCAGTTATAGGGGACAGACCTTTTTGGAAAATTATGCTGCGTGATTTTAGTGTCCATGTGGATAAAATGAATTGACCTATTCTTTATACCAGTCACAAAAAATCAATTTGACATAAATTTGCAGATCCAAAAGTGGAAGGCAAAATAAAGATTTCAGAAAATGACATAGGAAAATGTTTTCATGTATCTGTGTTAAACAAAGATTTCTTAGGCTGGAGACAAGATGCTAATCATACCGGGAAAGTATTGATACATTGGAGATCACTAAAAATAATATTTTCTCAAAACAATTAAGAGAGTGGAAGAATAAGCCACAAAATTGGAGAGGATATGTAATCTCTCTATATAACCTCACAAAGTATTCTTATCTGGAATACATAAAATATTTCTACAATGAAAATCCAGTAGAAAAATGGCCTAAAGACTTGAACAGGCATTTTACAAAAGAATCTATCCAAATGGCCAGTAAGTATGTAAAAAAGGTGCTCAGCATCATTAGTCATCAGCCAAATGCAAATCGAATCCACAAAACAACACACATGCACATAGCCTGAATGGCTAAAATGGAAAAGTCACTATCAAGTGTCATCAAAGATATGGGAAAAATAATTCTCATGCACTACTAGTGGGTGAAAACATATATTGGTATGACAACTTTGCAAAACTGGCAGTATCTACTAAAGGCCACCATATGCATATCTTATAAGGCTTTCCAACCTTTCACTCTTAGGTATATAACCAGGAGACAATGTGCGTATGTTCAATAAAAGACCTGCTCAAGCATATTCATAGCAACACTGCTTGTATTATTCCACACTGGGAATAGTGTATATCCATCAGTATCTGAGTTGATCAATAAGTTGTGATTCTGTGATGGATACCATACAGAAATTCAATGAAAAACTAATGTTATATGCAACAACATGGATAAATTTCACAATGTTAAGCACATGGAATAAAACACTAGCACAGAAAAATTCAATGATTTCATTTATGTAAAATTGAAAAAGAGGCAAATGCAGTCTATGGTGTTAGAAGTTGGGGCCAGGGGTCTAGACTGAGATCATGGATGGGCTCCTGGGATGATGTTGTTTTGTTGTTTTGGTCTGGACTGTAGGTAACATGAACTTGTCCACTTTGTGAAATTCATTGGGCAGTAAACTTATGACTTGTGTAATTCTCTGCATGTCTACTACTGGAAAAAAAAAAAAGAACAACTGTGAAGCATGACAGTTTTATCTCTAATTTAGAATAAAAGAAACTGAGGCCAATCACTCTTAAGTATTTTAAACATGAAAAGCGAGGACCAATTCAAATAAGCATTTTAAATTGTGTAAGAGCTGGGAGTCATTTTCAATAATAAACCCTGAAGAGATGGTTCTGACATAATCTTATTGCATGTGAAACTCAGTTTTATTTTAGCACAAATCCACCATCGGTTTTTAAAAAACTTTGATCAGGAGTGCTAAAAAATGACTTTCCCCTAACTGATCACCTACAACAGCATTAAAAAGCCTATCCACCATCTTACCAGGTGAAGAGAAGGAGAAGAAAGGCACTTAAAACAGGAAGACAAATAGCTTCTTAGGAGGGGAAGAAGGGACAAATGGCACATGGGAATGCAAATGACTTTTAGGGAAAATAGATCGGTTTTTAGGAGACTAGAGATGTGATAGTTTCATGACAATCTCTCTTTAAGTGCAGTGTCTTCTCATTCTCTCAGGTGTTAAGAGTCAATCTTCCCAGGTTGCCCTTAGGGAGGTGATTTAAAACAACTGAGTTCTTTTGGGAGGCTCTGCTTTTATTTGGACAGAGAAGTTCAGGAGGAAAAAATCCTTTATCTGTTGACTCTCAAATGCTTTCAGCTCAAAATAATTTCATGCTATAGTGGCATATTCTGGACTCCCTCCCTCAATATGCATATGTATATAGATACATGCATATATTCCTAAGTTTTTGTGAAATTACATGTATCTCTAAAAATCGTTCCATGGACTCCAGTTAAAATCCCAAGAACCTGTGTTTTGAGGCGAAACATTCAAACTTTACCTCTTGCTGCATTTAAAATCTCAGGGTGGTGTGTTTTTGTCGAGCCCAATGTCAGCAGTTGGCTGTGCCAGAATTCAGTCAGTAGCAGTGCCAGAATTCAACTTTTTTTTTTTTTTTAACGATTTAATCCAGCTTTTCTCTGGGAAATATTTTATTAGGTCAGTCTTTACAGCTGAGAAATCCTGAGATTTCAATTTGTTTTCCATTCCTTTAATTCATTATGATAATACAGACAAGCCTCTCTTCTGCATGTGTTTTCATTATTAGATCAAAACAAGTGGTTGGAAAAGTAAAAACACATGAAATCATTTAACTGCATAACAAAGAGCTAGCATGACTGATTTAGTATGCGTCTACCAGATTAGGATCTAGTAGTGGTAATTGTGGTCTGCATAGTGGTAAATGCTTGTCTTAAATTTGTTTTTATTTTTGTATGTTTACCCCCAAAAGCCTGCACAAGCTGAAATGATGCAGCCAAAAAAAAAAAAAGGGGGGGTCATAGGGACAAGTGGAACATTCCTTGCACGGTTAATGGAGACAGTGGATTGATTTTTTTTTTTTAAATCAAAGCATGAATCACCTGCATTGTATGTGCGCTGCATGTTGGGCTGAGCCCAGGTAGAAACAGGAGGTTGATGAGAATCGGATATAACAGGTGGGAGACTGAGTCTCTGACTTAGAGGAAAGGTCAGACAGAAGTAAACAGGGGACAGGTTCTCTGGTGGCTTAGTCATTATTCTGGTCAGAGCTGAGCTTACTAGGGGAGAGAAACAGAGCATGTGTTAGCTTAAACTGTGAGAGTTCTGCACTGGACTGTGTTTATTGTCACCCTCAGGTGCAGAAACTTTTTCTCCAGGGAATTTAGAAGGGCTGCATAACATGTGATTCTGATTAGAGAAAAAAAGCCCTTTGTTATATAAGAAGAATATTGTCTGTACCATACATAGATAATTTCATTTAAAAGTTACCTGAAATATTTATGCTGTATATTCTCTCCCAAATCGTTAATAAAGATGCAAAAACAAGACAGCACATGACCTTGACTCCTTCCGCCCACTGACTAAACACCTTTCTCTAACTAGATCTAGTAGTTTTAATCATTATCCCTGCCTTAAAAAATGCAAGTGGTTTTCACCCTACCAGTCTGTTCTTTTTTCCCAGCAAATTAAAATTGGATCTTTGTGAGATTCTACTGAATCTTCTGCTACTTATGTTAACAGCAAACAGATCTTAAGATTATTCTAGAAAACCGCCCTCCAATCACTGTTTTCAAGTAGGAGCTTCATAATTTGTAGTGATACATTTACTTATAAGACCATGGGCCCAGAGACAATCATACAAGTAGGTACCATTTATTGATGGTCATTTAAATTCAAGGCACTTTGAAATCATAGTTGGAGTCCATTACAAAGATATTTTGCATGATTAACAAGGGTCTGTCTGGGCTTAAGGTTTTGATCTGTGGTCCAATTCTTGATTTTACATGAAACACTTCAAAAAGAGTCATGACTGAGGGACCCATGGGTGGGGGGCGAACACTCTAGGCTCTGAGCAATTTTAGAACTGTTGACTTTTAAATGATGAGGTTTCCTCCTGACAGCCCTTTGCCTTGCTGCTTATTAAATGGTTATTTGGTCAAGCTGTCCATTTCTATTGCGTATGCACGCTGGCTGTTTTCCAAATGAGTAGTGTCTTATTCATTTTAATAATTAATGCTCCCTTTGCTCCTAACCTTAGTTTTTAGCCTAGATTTTGATTATTCATGGTCCTTTGGGAGTATACATGAATGGAGTTTACATGTGATCCTAAAACTTCCCATCAAGTTTTAACCTTAGGAGTTTCGAACTTCTCTCCCAAAGGCCTGCTAATTGATAACATCTTTCCTTTATTTGATTGGTGGTGTACCCACTTTCTCTCTTTTATAGATGTCCATTCTCTAATTCGGAGGCCACACAAATTTTACATGTCCTAAAATAGGCCTTATTCAAAAGGGGGAAAACTCGGGGGATTGATTGAGCCCCAATTTGGGCCAGGCTGAATTGAAAGCCAGTGCTTCTTTTCCCACCTTCTGTGCATTAGCATTTGATTGTTACTGGCATGGAGCTGGGTGAGCTCAGTGACCTGGAGCTGGAAAGACAGAGGTTCAAGTTCAAGATTTGCTACTTTGGTACTAATTTCCTGTACGTCTTTGGTCAACACACTTCTTGGAGCCTCAGTTTCTTCATGTCTAAAACAAAAATACTAGAACCCCCGATTGTGGCCAGTTTGGAAACTTTTTATTCTGTATTATAACTTGCCTTCTCTCTTTTTATGATGTGTCAATGGTGTATGTCAATAAAAAGGAACTTTAAATTGACTGCAGCATCATTTATTACTTTTTCAATTGTATGTGCTTTTTGCATCTTGTGTAAGACATTTTTGCCTCCTTTAACGTCATAAAGACATTCTCCCATGTTTGCGTCTGAAAGCTTTACCTGGTCCCCCCATATGCAGTTTGTTTTCTCCGGTTTCAGTTACCTGCCATTAAATAAGGTCTGAAAATATTCAATGGAAAATTGCCGAAATAAGCCATTCAATAAACCATGGGTAACTTTTTTTATTCTCACCTAAGGACATGCGTATTGATTTTAGAGAGAGGGAAAGGGCAGGAGAAAGGGAGACAATTATTGGCTGCTTCCCACCCGTGCCCCTACCAGGGACAGGGTCATGACCTTGGGACCTTTCAATTTACTCCAACCAACTGAGCCAAACCAGCCAGGGTAACAATGTATGCGTTTTCATTGCGCGCTCCTCGGCAGCGTCACGACATTTCCCGTGAGAACTCTCGCCCGCCAAAGTCTCGCGTGATGAAATCTCCCTACATGGAACTCACGTGCCCGCTGCGGGCGGCGCGAGGCTGCGTCCTCCCGGTTTGCCTGCCTTGCCGCCCTGTGACGGCCTCCGGCAGTTGTGGTGGACAAACCTTCTCCGTTCCTTGCTTCGAAGCCCGGCCGGGGGTTGTCGCATGGAGTGTCCCTCCCGGTAAGCAGTGCTTGTGTTCCGGTGACCGTCACTTTACTTAATAATGACCTTAAAGAGCGAAAGGAGTGGGGCGCGCCCGTTGGCGAGGCCGCGGAGAAGCCGGCCCGCGCGGGCGAGGAAGGCTAGACGGCCTTCCCCTAAGGTCCTCTCACCCCGGCGGCTTTTGTATCAGCTCAAATTCACAAGCACGGTGCGTACCGGAGAGGAAGGTGTCTTGTGAGACGGCGCATTGACGTAACTTGTACTCAGCGCACCGTCACCGTTGTTCTCTTTCGTGATTGGTTGCGGTTGTTACTCTCTTACTGGGCTGAATTTATAAATAAAACTTTGTCGTGGGTATGTATGGGGAGGAAAAGATAGCGTATAGATAGGGTGCAGCACTGGCCGTGGCGTCAGGCATTTACTGGGGGGCTTGGGCCCTGTTCCCGGAGGGCAAGCGGTGGGGAAACCACGGCGCGGTGTGACGTTCCCATTGAGGCCGAAAACTCCAGAAACGAGTTTGCTGTCCTGTATGAAATCCGGTTTGTCGGACCTTTTGTCAAAGCGATATCCAGTTGACATTATTCGTTTTTCCATGAAATTATTTCCCCTGAAGTTTTGGAGCCGAGACGTGGGTCGGGGTAGCTTCCTAGCAACAGTCATGGCCGAGTGATGTAAGAACATGGTTTTGCACTTCCCAGTCCTTCGTCCTTTTCTCGTCTCTCCCACGTTATCGACACCTTCTCTTTTCTTGACTATCTCTGTTCTGCTCAATTGTGTTTCCATTCAGAGCAGTTCTTTAACTTCCTGGGGGCTTTGGGTCTGTTGGTTTTGCGGTTGGAGGGTTCGCAGTCCCCAGGGAGCTCCGCCTCGCTCAGACCCCGTTGAGCAGAGGCCGAAAGGTTGGGGTGCGCGGAAGCCCCTTCTCGTTTCAGCGGCTGTGCTCACGTGGCCTGCCACGTGCCTCCGAGTACCTCCTGGAAATTCACAGGTTCTTGTAACTCAGGCTCATTAGGGGCCCCTGCTGGCCGCAGGTGGGTTTTGAAAACACGAACAGTTTGGCCTCCCCCATTTATATCTGGGTACATGCTGAGGCCAGATCATGTAGTTTGGGTGATGTATTGTATATAAGTTTTGCTTATGCTCTTGTAGTTTTTCTGTCTGTCTTTATGAACGTATTTAGGAAGGGTATGCTATATATGCTTATATATAGCACTAATATATAATATGTAACATAAGTTGTATAGTATATTATGTATTGGAGGTGTGTGTGTGTACGTGTATGTATGTATAAAATAAAAATCTGGCATATACATATGCCTGGTCATGGTAATGGATGGAATGGGACTCTATCCTGTATCTGTGAACTCCAACAAGGTTCATACTATTTTACTTCCACTATTCTGTAGTCTATAATTATTTGTATCTAATAAATTTCCCCTTCTGACATGTTTTCTACTGTATATAATATTTTAATAGTTTTCTATAAGTATATTATAAGTATATAAATAAATAAAACTATAATTATTTGGGGCTGTTCAAAACACTTTGTTCAGTATTCAGTTTTTTTTTAAATGTAAAAATCTAGTAACTTAATGTGCATTAAATTATGTAAAACCAGGATGTATGAGTACTTAGGAAAGAAAATAAGAATCTTAGAACACAAAAGATTTAGTTTCATCTTCTTTATAACAGTTGTACTATGAAGGAAGACAATGAAAATATATATGAAATTATAAACAACTGTTTTCATATTGTGGATTCTGATGCTGTAGATATCCAAATTTCATATGCAACAGAAAATACAAATTACTAAAGTTTCATGTCACATTAGCTGAAATGGAAAAACAGCTATTTAGAGAGAGAAACATTTGATGGATATTGGCTAAATGCTACCCACCAGACTATTTTTCTCCCTTCACTATCAATTAAAAGTATAATAAAGAGAAGTACAGTGAGAATGTCTTGAAGTATAGTCTCCTGGAATAATTAAAAACTAAAAAAGTCAAATTGAAAAAGGGGAAGGGATTAAGAAGTACAAATTGGTAGTTACAAAATAGTCATGGGGATGTAAAGTATAACGTAGTCCATAATATTGTAGTAACTATGCAGGGTGTCAGATAGGTACCTGATTTATCAGGATGGTCATTTCACAAGTTATATGAATGTCTAATCACTCACTGTGTTGTGCACCTGAAACTAATATAACTTGTCAACTATAATTGAAAAACAAAAATTATTTAAAAAATAAAGAACTGTAAAGGGAAAAAAGTCAGATTGATAAGCAGAAATATTTAGTGAGGTTTAATTTTGATGCAGTGTCTTCTCTTTAGGTCAAAAATGATCAGATGCATTAAAGAGAATAATATTGTATTGGTTTCCATTGCCAGTTTTTGCAGGGGCACATTTCTACCTTTTTTCCTTAGAAGATTCTTTCATCTATACTTATTTTCAAAGAAGAATTTCATATACGTGTATGGGTTGTACTCAGACCCTCACATGTGGGTGCACACAGACACATACACCATAAAACACATTCCTAATTTAGAGCATCCCTGAAAAAGAAAAGTATGTGGGAAAAAAACCCACATCCTTTTTATACTGGGATGATGTCCTATTAAAAGTCTTAAATGCGGCAGCCTGGGACAATATAAAGAATACCAAAATTAGAATCAGAAAAACCAAGTTCTTGACCTCAATCTACCCTTTTATAAACTTCAATGTAAATCATAGTAGTAATGCTTGAAAGAGTTGAGTAGAGAGTAATGGGCGTTTATTTATCTCAAAGGTATTCCCCTTCGTTGAAATTCCATTGAGGAGCCTCCCAACCAACTAGTTAATATCAGCCTTAGAGGTAAAGGGATAATCCTACTCTAAATTGGAGAAGAAAGTGCTTTTCTATAGTATGGACAAGGAAGGAGGCTTGTCTTAGCTGAATAAAAGCCAGGCTTCAAAACACTACTTTATGTCATCACTAATATTAATTGTTGAAACATTGAGTACAAAAATTGCAATACATTGTAATTCAGTTTCTCTACTAAAATAATAGGATGATAAATTTAGTAATAGAATCATAAACATTGTCACAGTGCAACATGTTTGCATTTTTTAAGATCTTGACATTGGATTACTCCATTTTATTCTGTAACAATATTCTGCAATATTTAGTGAAAGTGGACAATGAGAAACATCGTTAGATATAGTTTGGGATTCTATTTCCCCAAATCTTAGTTTTTAATTAGCCATGTTATACTCGTCTCCAATCACTTCAGAAAATCGCAAGTTAATAATCATAATTACTTAATTGTTTTTGAACAAGCTGTTACAAATAGAGGCTTTAAACAAAAAATTCAAGTCCTTTAGGTTGATTAGTTAGGGAAACTTTCTCTGGATTTGGACCATGATTGGATTGAAGTAACTGATCATCATAATAGTGTACTTAAATTTTAACCATTAAGTTGCATTACTTTTAACTCATACTAGGAAGTGATTTTGTCAGAACTAGAAACCATAAAGATAGAAATTGTATAATAGGAATGCCAATTAAGCTGGGAGTTGCAGAGGCAGATTTGAGTCTTAGCTCAAACCTAAAAACAGCAACTAGAGGGATTTATTTTCCTTCTGAATGTTTTCTATTAATATCAGCTGCATAGAACTTAGTCTGCTGAAGAGATACTAGGTGTGCACATTTGGGAATGGGCCTATGCTTTTCAACAAATAGACAACAGGTCAGGCTAATGAGAAGCATCTGCTGGGGAAATTCATCTCCTTTTAATAGGTTTGTCATATTGACATGAAGGACTGCGTTAGTCATCATTTGCTGCAAAGGTGAGTCCCTGCCATGCACACCAGCTTTGCATTTTAATTCTCGATGACTACAAGTTCAGTTGGCATCTACCTCTACCACCACCTACAGTCCTTCGGGGCATAAAGTGAGCTAGGTTCAGTTTCATAGACAATTTTTTAATGCTTGACCAAGAGAAATGTTAATTCTCTAGCTGTGTAACTTAAGAGGGCAATGTCACTCTGCCTTGGTTTTCTGATTTGTCAGATGGGGATTTTTGTGTGGATAAAATCTAGCAATTTCATGTAGTTAAAAAGATGAAAGCAAAGAAGAGAGGAAGGGAGGAGGGGAGAGAGACCAAGTACTTTGGAAAAGCGTGACGTATTGTTATCATCGTTGGGAATGATACCTTTTTTGGTTGATCTCTGTTGTTTAATATGTAGATTTCTTTATTGTGAAGTAAGTCCAGATTATATAAGAATTTTCTTTTTCCTTTATCCTTTAAACTGTCTGCCTTCATTTCTTGTTCTGTTGCCTTTAATCAGCATTTCAGCTCCTCTGCATTTGAGGCCCCCACCACGCTCATGTGCCTCTCACCGCTCCCGCCTACTGGGGACATCCAGTCCTAACTCTCATGGGTCGTGTCTCTGAGTTCCTGGGCCACATGCCCCCTCTTTCTTGCTTTTCTCTTGTCTATGCTGCAGTACCTCTAGAAATACCTTTCTTAGGAAGAATATATAGCAAGTGAACCGTTTGAGCTCTTTACTGTCTGAAAATGTATTTATTTAGCACTCTCCCTTGTCTGAGGTTCAGATGTTATAGTTCAAGTGCTAATTTCACAAGTTTCCCCTTGGAATTCTGAAAGAATTGCATTTAATGGCTGACAAATAGTTGGTTGCCAATCTAATTCTGCATTATCGATGGCCATTTTTCCTTTCTCATTTAATTTTTTAAAGAATTTTTCTCTACCTTTCCTTGAAATTTCATGAGACTTTATCTAGGCCTATGTCATTTTTCAATTCATTCTTGTTGGCTATCAAGCTGGCATGAACTCTTTCAAACTCAACCTTGTTGTCCAATTCAGGCCTAGAAAATCATCTATAATTTATCCAGTAGTTCCTCTTCCCCATTTTTTTTTTTCCCTTTCACAGAATTGAGTATGGACAGAAGTAAGGTATCTTCTAATAATCTTTTCTCTCTCTCCTTTTTCTTTTTCTTTTTTTTCCCAGATTTTTGCTCTGTATTCTGGGAAACCTTACTGCTTTTCTCCTTCAATCTTTCACCGAAGTATGTAATTTGACGAATAATATTCTTTAATTTCTTAGTCGTTTTTCCATAGCAGTCTATTATTTTTTAGTATCTTCTCAAATCTGAAGATAATAGACTGTTCTCTTGCTTTCTTTTGTCTTTTAAATTTTTAATATATTTTCGTGGACATTTTACACATGAGAAAACTAAGGCATAGCTGGCTAAGGAAATTGTTCGAAACAGAGCCAAGCACAGAATCCAGCCAGTCTGGCTCTGGAGCCTGTGCCCTTGACCAGCACACATTCTTCCTCCACTCTTTTCTGAAAGTTCACTGATCCCTTAAGAAGAGACTTCCAATTTTATGACCTGAGACTTGACTGGTTACACAACTTTCTACAAACTGCCCATGATCTCCCTCTTCCCAGATCCTCTTTTCATCCCTCCCCTTTTTAGACCCTGCCAGTGCCAAGCTGACCCTTTCCAGGATTGCCGAGGACAAAGGAGCTCTCTCGTCCATGCCACAGGCGTGCATGGCTGCACTGCTATTGCTCCTATTTGGCATTACCTCTCCCCAGAGATGGGTGTTCCATTTGTCCACACTTCTCCATGGCCCTTGTCTGGGATGTCCCTCCCTCCACGCTCTTGCTCTTGCGGATTTTCTCTTTTTTTGCTCTATGCTTTCCTTTTTATTAGTCTCTCATGACAGAAGAGCCATTCTATTATGTTCAGTAAGGCAGATATTATGGCACCAAGTTAAACACAATTTTTGGCCCTTACATACGTATTTATCAGCTCAAATGTTTTAAAACAACCTGCGGCAACGAACACTGCCACATAATCTTACTAACCTAGTAAATAGCTTTGATTAATCCAGCTTAGTCTAGTGTTAAGGATGGGAATGTATTATATTGTTTTCAATATGTCTAGACTTAAACATGTGCTTTGACGTATATAGTAGTCTATATATATAATAGCACATCTGAAAACTCTTGAAATTTTATTCTGAAAGGGTCTTACTGTGAAAAATGTATTCAATTTCCACTAGTTCCTTTAGATAATTTTTAAATCATGACTATGGAAGTAAGCATTGGGTGAGTCTTGATAAGACAGGAGAAATTCTCTGCCTTTTGAAGCCTCATGATTTTTGTGGAAAGGCTTAATCTTAGGTCTGTTTCTCAGGTTTCAGAAGCAGGTTCTACTAATAAAAACAAATTATTATTTTAAAAATTTAAACTGTCTTAATGAAGTCTGTTCTTAGACATTTCAAGTCACTGAATATTACTTTTTTTTCCCCCCATGAGAAAAGTATCCATGGAATTTCAGCTAGAAACTTTACAGAAAGTCAATGCCACCTCTTTGCATTTATCACTGCCAGTCTACTCTGCATATTTTCTTTGGTATTCGCCATGCATTGTTAACGGTGATTGTCATGTAATTAAATCACTGCTCATCACAAGAGTCTGTTTTTATGCTGAGATAAGCATCAGAAGCGTGCTGCAGGACCCCCAGATCAATAAAGATGTTCCCAGTAGGATTACAAAGAGGCTGGGGTTGAGCAGGGCACCAGAATTAATTAGGAATGATTTCTCTTTTTCTTTCTCCTTTCAATATATTTTTAATTGTTTTTCCATTTTCAGTGGGCCCTACCTCCTTTTTTTTTTAAATTCTACCTGATGCTCAGACACCTCTGTCCAGAGATTTGCAGAAACAGCTCTTAAACTCCCTTTGTTTCAGGTATATCCCCGAGCTGCAATTTGGCTTAGTCCGAGTAAGCTTAGAGTTTCTTCATTTCTGAAGACACTTCAGAGGTGGCCATCCAATTTCAGAATGAAAGCTATTTGAACATTAAAACCCAGCTTTGAATTGTAGATAGATGTCTTGGTGTCATTGGCATGCCCTTGATAAAAATAATCTCCAGTTCTTGGGAGTATCGGTGCACTCTAAAAAGAGACAATTCAAATCAAACATGGATTAAAAAAAAAAAAATTCCTTAGTCTTCAGTGCACTGTGCATGGCATCCTCTGGTGAGTGATACGTGAAAGAAGTAGCAACCCAAGGGCCCAGTTTCCCACTGCAAACGTTTATTCCAAATAAGAGGTGTGTCCCTGAGCAGATGGGGAAGCTCTTACAAGAAGAGCACCTATGTTTCTAACTTCAAACATTATTCAAGTCCCTGGCAGTGGAAATGGAGGTAAGAAATTAGTGAGGCAGCAGGTGTAGGCAAGAGTGTTGGTGGGGAGAAGGAGGTCTCTTCCAAGAGTCAAAGGTGATGGGAATATTTCCAGAAATTGAGAAACATTTCATGTAAAGGAGAAAAGAAGAAAATCGAATATGCCAAAACAGGAATGGGAAGGCGATCTATTAATGGTGATCCAAAATGACCTCCTGGTACGATTCCATTATGAGCTGCACATGGCCACAGCTGGCCTTGACAGAGCAATCGTGTGAAAGGGATGGTGACTTTGATGCTTCTTGCATCCACTAGTCTTCAATAATTAAATCAGGGATTCATTCTTTCAATCAACACGCTCTTACTGGGGGCCTACTCTTTGAGGTTTATGGCATTTAAGGGGGCTCTAATACCCCCCTTTCCCTCCTGAGTTCAGAAACAACCCAGAGATAGATGCAGGTGTCAACAAATAGAAATGAAAATCCATATTTGTTACTGCTTGTGAACAATAGGACAAGTGGGCTTCCATTTAATACTGAAACCCAGGATTAAATAGAATTACCCAGCCAGACATAGAGTGTTGGATTCCAGAGCCCCCCGCCCCCACCCCCCAACACAGGAGCATAGCCTGCTCTTGTAATACCCGAGTGGAAAGGAGCAAAGCAAAATGCCCACCTTCTGTGGACAGAAGGATTCCAAAGAGAAAGAACGAGCAGGTCTGAGTGCACTCTTCCCTGGGAAGGTGTTGATGGAGGCACTGGAGAGAGCATTACTCCAACATAGGTCTCTACATGGCAGCCTCTTGAGCAGTGGCCTAGGGCCACGGACCCTTCCTCTTAGGAGTAACCCTGGGCTAGGAGACGTGTAGATTACTGCCCAGCAGAGACGGGATGTAGTTCCTCCATGCCTTCAAGGAACCTGCCGTTCAGTATGGGATATAGAGCAACATACAAACAGTTATAACACGTGCAACCAACGTTCCCTTCTGTCAGGGTGACCACATTGGACTACGTAGGAAGTAGCTGGGCCCAACCTAGTTTTCCAGTCCTATATAACAATGCTTTTCTCAGAAACATTCACAGTTCCACTTAGATTGCAGTACTCTTCAATCCTAACGTCATACCCTTGCCTTGATCTTGGAATAGCCTTTTTCCCCCCTGTCCCAGGGGCAAACATTCATTTTTCATTGCTAGTCCCTTAGTGCACATCTTTGAGAAACATGTTTCGATCCCCACAACCCTGCACAAGCTTTCCTGCTTTTAGCTGTACATACGGCTTTGTTCCTTTCTGATGGCACGCTTACGATATTCTGCGTTACACTGCATGAATGCTTCCACTCATCTCATTCCTTCTTGAACTTTGGTGTCCTCATCTCTGAATGTCTCCTAACATCTACTTCCCAGGCTTTTAAGGTGCACATACTGTAGGCGTGTTATGTTAAATGAAGAGCAAGGACTTTTAAATAGGAAAGCTGAAAATAATATCCAATACTTCGCAGTCTTACCCCCTGCTGACATTTAGTGTTACATTTTTGGTATTAAGGGACTGAGACGCCCCCGTGGAACCCCAAGTCCAGGGGAAAGCAGTGGGTAGAGCCCAGAGAGAAGATGGTCCCTGGACTCCTCTCCTGTTACGACCGGCAGGCTCTCACCCACTCACCCCTTTCTCTGTGTGCGCCCAGATGTCCCACAGCCAGGGAAGGAGGGATAGAATGTACAGAGCAACTTCTCTCAACCATCTCGTGGCCTCATCTCTCCATGCAGAACTGCAGGTGCCATTGACCATTGGAAGGTATTCGCATCTAGAAGGTGGCCGATCTGTTGTCAAAGGGAATTCAGGTTTTGTGCAAAGTTCCATGGGAATACAGAATTTCATTATTTGCTCTCTGCAGTGTTCACGTCATCCTTTTGTAGGCTCAATTTTCTCTGCACTTTGTATTTTTCATAAAACAAAACATTTTCCCTTCCAAGTAGAGGCTCCCGGTGACCTTCGTGCTGTTTATTGCCTCTGTGGCTGAATTAAACCTCCATGCTGTGCGGCGGGATTTCTAAAGGACACAGGCCTCAAACCTGCCAACCTGTCAATTTAGTGGGGAGAAAAAAAACCAAAAGTTAGTGGGCCTCTCACATGCTTAAGATTGTTTTTGTAACCACATTGTTCACTAAGAAACCTACTCTTGCAGAGTTTAGATCAACTGGCCCTCTCCCCTCCCCACCTTAGACCTTTCCGATGCTTGCTCTTGTCTCTCAAGATGGAATTGCTTCTTCTCTTTCTGCTAGCGACTTTCTCTCTGAGGACCATGATATAATGTCTAAAGCAAGCCACTCCAGCCCGCAAGTCCCCAGTTGTGGTTTGGGAGGTGACTTTCTGTAATGAGGTCTTGCTTGCCACTAGGGCCCTAAAGAAAATTAAGAAGTAAGCCCTTGGAAGCTTCCCCACTCCTTATCTGACGCTCTCCAAAGGCAATCAGTTTATTGGCTTTTGTTTGTTTATAACAATGTGTGGCTTTTAAATTTTTCTTGCATTGGAAAATACCCTTGGGAGTTCGTTCTTCTGCTTGTGAGGTGTTACTCTCTATCCAGCATAGGCAAATGACCCAACCAGGCCAGGCGTCTGTTTTAGGTTTCCTATACAGGCATTGAAGAGAGCTGCTCGATTTTTCTCTCAGTCTGCTAGGTTGGAAGGAGCTACTGGCAGCTATTTTGTCTGCCAAGTGGACTAAATCAGCCTGCAGAATACAATCCAATAGAGACAGCAACTGTGAGACGAGCTCTCGGCTCCGCCTGGAGCTGCAGCAGGAACCGTCCCCAGATAGCCCCGTGGACGGAGCCAGTAGCTTCCCTTTTTGCATAATTTACGTTATGTTGAGATTCTGTCACTATGACATGAATATCTCGACTAATGCACATGATAATGCAAAAATGCTCGTTACGTGTAAGACTCAGCATTAATTCATGTTTGCTAGATATTTCTATTTCTTTTCTAACTGTTTTTTTCATGCTGTTTGCCCATATTTGACAATTTTCTTTGTGTTGTGCAATGATGTTTTATATACTCAGAATATTAATTTCTTTTCTGTCCTATTGCAGCAAATATTTTGCCCCAAATTGTCATGGTTTTGACTTTATTAGGTTTTTTTTTTTGGCAAACAAATGTTTTTCTTATGTGTTCCCCCTTTGACACTATGCTTAGCAAGGCCTTCCCTAATTCAAGATTTTTTTTTTAGTTCAGCATATAAAATTTTAAAAATTGACAGCATTTTCCTATACTATGAATAACAATTCCAAAAAGAAAAACAAACAAACAAAAAAACAAGGACAGAGTATGGTGCCTTTTTTAAAAAGCAGCAAAAGCTATAAAGTGGCTAGGGTTTACTCTAGCAAAGACTGACATGTACAGAGACAATACTAGAAGAATTAAAGGACATAATAACATTATGCTAAATGAAGAGATATACTATATTCTTTGGTGGAACAACTTAATAGTGAACTTAATACTAGTCAATATTCATTGGTGAGGGTCACAGAATGGTAGGCATTTTCTAAAGGGCTCTCATGTATTAGCATTTCAACCACTCATTAACACTAAGTATTAGTGTTAATCAAGGACATAATGTTATCAAGGACAGTAGAGTGGGTGCTTGCTGGGGTTGGAAAGTATAAAGTCAGGGAGATAGAATGGGGATGGTGAGGAGGAAACCAAAACAAGAAGAGCACGTTTTACAGACCCGTGGACGACAGCCCTGAACCGAGGAATATTTTTATAAGGTGTTTGTTCCTGAGGTCCGTAAGCAAAGAAAGAAAGGGAAGTAAAATAAAATAAAAACAAAAACCTACATCATCTTTTACTACTTTTAATGTTTTATTTTTATTTGGTGTCAGATAGAAAGTACTGACCTTATTCAGTTTTCTCTCCTCCCCCTAAAATTTTTTAGCTAATTTCCTGAATATATTTTATGGGTAATTTCTTCTTTCTCAATATTTTAAAATGCCAGGCTTATTTTATAATAATAGGTGAATCTGTTTTCTAGTATTTTGTTCTATTCTTACGCCAGTGACAAACTTTAAAATCTATGAGCTTTATAAGTCTTTTGACTTCCCATCAATCAGTCACCAAATCTCATTAATTCTACTTCTAAATATTTGTGAAAGTCTTTCACTTTCCATTGCCCTCACCCTGGTTAATTACACCGCCATCTTTCTACTGGAATACTGCATCTTCCACTCTTTAGTTTCCCTGTGCACATTCTTAATCTACTCCAAACCATTCTCCATGCAATAGAAAAAAAAAATAAACTTCTTAAACCATTGATCTTATTATATCACTTGCCTGCTCAGAACCCTTAGGAACATTTTCACTGCACTTAAATAAAAATCTATTCCCTTTTGCATGGTCTGCATGTGGTGCCCACTTACTTTACTTCTCTCTCCATCTTCTGTTGGTAGTTTCATTTCTTGTCCCACTGAACTCCTTTGGCTTCCTGACTCTGCCAAGATCTTCCTATTGCTAGGCATTTAAACCTGTTTTTCTCCTGCTGGGAACTCTCTTCCTCTTTCCCTCCTTGAGCAGGTTCAATGTCACTGACGTGAAGACTGACATTTATGGCCTTGGGTGGGCTTCACTGTAGGCCAGTGACACCATCTGTGTGTCAGGCAGCATGGGGTCCTCTTATCTGAGCAGAGAACAACTGCACCCCTAAATACTGCTTCTCTACAACCTGTAGCTTTCTTTTAAAACACATTATAATATGCAATTCAGTATTTAGAATATGTGGTCATTTTTTACTATCTCTCTTCTGTTAGATTGTATGCTTCTTGAAGGCAAGGACTGTATGCGTTCTCTCCCTCCCACAAGCCAAGTACACAGAGTAGTTTCTCAAAGTATTTATTCAATGAATGATTAACATCTGCTTGGCCATCTCATCCCTTAGCATCCTTCATCTCCATAAGTGCCAAGTGTCTATTCCAGCTTATTTTTCAACATAATATTTTGAAGGATTTTTTTTTCATGCTGTAAAATTTCCTACTGGAATTTCATTACATTGATAAATTATTTTTGGATGATTTACAATGTTCATAATATTAATCTCTCAATATTTAGACATGACAGTAATATTTTATAATTTTATTTATAGTAGTGCTCCATATTTCCTGTAAGGATTATTCCCACTTTATATTTATTGTTACAACTCGGTGAAATGTTTTTGGAGAGAAGGATCTTTTTCTTACTCTATTATCAAAAGTAGACATATTTCTAATGTAGGTAACTACTGGCAGTTTATATATAGTTTTTAATCACCAACTGTATTTAAATCAGTTTTAATGACTTTAGTAGATCTTATTAATTTTCTAGGTAGGCAATCATGTCATTTACAGACAGCTTTTTCTTTATCTCTTTCATTATTAGAGTTATTCCATCTTTGGATTTAATCAATTATTTACATACTTTCCAATAATACTAGATAAATGGGGTAACTTTATCATGTTTCTAAATGCAAAGAGAATTTCTTCGATCACCATTGAGCGTGATGCAGTTACCTGGCATATATTTGGTTTTGTGTTAAAAATACATGTTTATCTTCTTTTACAAAGTTTTTTTTAATCTGAAAATGATATTTAATTTTATCAAATGTATTTGAATTCCTAATATGATGAATTATAAGGAATATTATTTGGGAAAAACAACTGTGAGAGCTCAAATTTGAATACTTTCAAGAACAGTTTTTTCAACTTTGATGAATTGCAATCGTAAGGGCCACACCGGACACCTTTAAGTATTGACTTGATTGGCTTTCCGTGGCCTGCAGTGCAAGCCACTCAGTTTATTGGATACTTTGCCACACACTGGTCTTTTCATTATGATTTTTCTGATTCTCTGGGAAAATAGTGTTATAAGTCCCACATAAAAGGAATACTTGAGCTCATTATTATTAACTCTGGGATACATATGCATCTTCCAATTTGCTTAGTCTTCTAAGCCACTGCAAAATTAAATACAAATTTCCTTGAAAAGTAAGTGATTTTACTGCCTTTGTGTTACTCTTTCTGCTCATGTGGGCCAAAACTCATTCAGAAAATTATAGGTCCTTGATCACTGTTGTTACAGGGAAATGAATCTCTTTTCTTCTGTACTATGAAAAGAGTTTGTGTGTGTGTGTGTGTGTGTGTGTGTGTGTATGTATGTGTAGAGGCTTTGAAGAAAAAAAAAAAAACCCATCAGAGCCATCATACAAGGCAGCATCACCCCATTGTCCTTGGGTGCGTAAATTGAGTCGCAAGAGATATGGGCCCCCTAACTCTCCCCGTTGTCTTTAGCTGTATGGACCCAACATTCTCTCTCCTTCCCCCTTTCTGAGAAGCTGGCAGTGTTCTCCTCCTCATCCTTGGGCGTCTGCCACCCCAGCAGCCCACACAAAATCACTCCTCACTTTCACCAAAGTGATTCCCGTTAACGGAGCAGCTGGCAGGAACATTCCAAGGCCAGGCTCTCCCTGAGAAGCGAGCCAGCATCTCTCCGCTGTCAAAGAGCTTTATGAACTAACACCCTCCTCCGAGGAAGTCAGAACAGCAACAGGAAAATAAGTAAAACCTATTATAAAACAGTTGTCCAAGAACCTGGGCACAGCGCGGGGTAGAGATCGATACACTGTGAAGGTTAAATCTATTTTCACATTGTGTTCTGTTTCACAGTTTAATGGTGTTTTAATGTGTCTGTCACTGAACCCCTTCATGATCTGCAGGTAGAACCTTTACAAGGGAGAAAGAACCTGGCTTTTCAAGCTTTGCCGTAATATCTTATTTACCAGCTGAGATCTGAAACTTCCTTTTTCCCTTCCACGGCAACAGCAGGTCTGGCCTTGCTCTCAATTCCCCCTCCCGTGGTCCTCCCTTCTCTTCGGCTCCTCTGATTTTGTACCTCTGATTTCATAGGAGGCAAACAAAGTTGGGGCAATCTGAGTGACTCTCAGATATCTCTTTGAAAACTCTTCGGGGTGCATACTGGTGTCGAAGAGGAAAATGTCTCAGACTTTTCTGACCCTTCCACCTCATGTCCTCACTTGTTATCCTGCATTTTGCTGGTGATCCTGGCTGGTTCTGGTCAGCCTCACTATCCCCCAGGGCATTGTGCTCAATCCCCAGCTTCCTTTCTCTCCCCACAGTAGAGCTCCCTGAGCATCTTGCCCTAACTCCCCTATCCTTATTAGAGAAATCCTGACTCTTTGTTTTTACCCCACAAGAGATTTCTTCCTTTATACACTTTAAATCATATAGTAACATAGCAATTGAATTAGTTTCCCAGGGCGGCCATATCTAAGTCCCACAAATTTGGTGGTTTAAAACAACAGAAAATTATTCCCTCACCGTCCTGGATGCTGGAGGTCAGAAATGAAGGCTGGCAGCGTCACACTGTCTGTGAAGCCTTCAGGGGAGCATCTGTTCCATGCCTTTCACTTAACTTCTGGTGTTGCCAGAAATCCTTTGTTTTCCTTGGCTTGTAGACAAGGTTGACCTCGATAGGTGCGTTGCTCTAACTATGACTTCATCTTAACTAACTGATGTGTTTGCAAAATGGTTCATTTTGAGTGGGAGGATGAATTTGGGGAACACTGTCTGTGATGGTTAATTCTGTGTGTCCCCTTGACCAGGCCATGGTACTCAGGTACCTAATCAAATGTTAATCTGGGTATTTCTGGGAGAGTGTTTGTGGATGACGTTAACATTTAAATCAGTGGACTTGCAGTAGAGCAGATTGCCATCCATGATGTGTGGGCCTTATCTGATCAATTGAAGGCCTGAATAGAACGAAGACTGACCTCCTCCAAGCAAGAGGGAATCCTGCCAGCTGACTGCCTTCAGATTAGAATTCCAGCATTGGCTCTTCATGGGCCTTTAGCCTGTCAACCCAACCCACTCTGAAGATTTGGGACTTGGCTGCCTCCATAATTGCATGAGCCAATTCCTGAAATCTCCCTCTCTCTCCCCCTCCCTTCTATATGTGTAGATATGTATAGATAGATAGATAGATATGCCATTTCAGCATACAACACTGTTGCTGAAACTGCCATCGTAAGGACTTACAAGATACATATTGTCCTATGTTTTACTTAGCAATGTTACCCCCAGGATTATGACCCAAGGAATGACTACCTACTAAGACAGCGAAGGCTAGGGGAGGAATATGTGGCAGTAAGTTGGATAAATGAGTTGCATGAGGGATGTAGATGAAAATTTGCAAATCATCCATATGCAGGGGATGTTTCAACTGTAGAATTGGATGAAAGAAGAGAAGGAGACAGTAAACAGGACAATGCCACTATTGGAAGGAGGTGCAATAGAGAAGAACCAGCCAAGGATAGTAAGGAGGAGTAGCTATTGATGTGGGAGAATAATAAAATATGCATGTTTGAAGACTACCTGACTTTAAATATTCTGAATTTCATGGTGTTTCACAAAGAGAACCATGCCTTCTGATGGTCTGCCATGCGAACAACTGTGGGAATCATGGGGGGAGACTTTGTGCTCTGAACGAAGTAGTGATTGATTTCTGCTTCAAAGAATGGAGAGAACAATGAAGGCTTAGGATAACTCCTTCATTTCTTCACTTATTCACTCATTCACTAAGAGTTTATTCAGAAAAAACTATGTAGGTAGTATTAATTCTTGCTCCAAAATAGAGATTTAATAAAATCTGCTTTTTAACCTCAGCTAATTAAGGAAGGTTTTGATAAAAAAAAAAAAATACAGTACTTGAACTCAGTGTTTGATTTTGATGGGGATACAGGAGAAGATTGAGAAATGCCTGAAAATCATAGATTTGGGTTTTATCTGTGACTTAGATCACCAATTTTTAAAAATAGCTTATCACAGGATCTAACGATGCTGAGTGAATGTGAAATTGGGAAAATTAAGGGGAAAAAAAAATGACCAGGTCGGTTAATTCCTGAGATATTCTGAAACATTATCATTTCTCCTGGAATTGAGACTTTTTATCACCATTTTGCACTTTCCCAGTGAGGTTATGAACCAGCTGCCTGTTGAGCAAAAATATTACCATCCAATTAATATTTTGGAAGCAACGACAGACTCTTCCAACCTCCTGGCTCAGCAGCCTGCTCGGAGAGTCGGCTCAGACAGGAAGTGGGATAAACGTGGGGCCAGCCAGTTCACCGGGTCCTCACCACAAAGAGCAGAGGCCGCTTACTGACGCCCGAGAATCACAGAAAGCTGCAGCAGGGGAGTTTGCATTTGAATTATGAATATTTAAATAGGCTTATTAAAACCGTGTCCACAGAGAGCAAAAATGCATTTGCTTTTAAGACAATTAAAAATATAAGGGGCAGTGAGGAACAGTCACTAAACTCATAAAATTTAGAGTCTGAAGATGCAGCGTAAATCCCTAGCATGAGCACTTGTGGGCCATGTGGCATGGGGAAATGAATTTGACCTCTACAAGTTTTAGCCAGTCCCCCTACTCCTTCGTTTGTTCTCATTTGTTTAGTGAATAAAAAAATCTTATGGGCATGCCTTCCCCCACACCCCCCCCAGAGCCAGATTGTCCAGATTTGAATCCTGGCTCTGTCACTTACTAGCTATTTGTCTCTGTTGCTTAGCCAGTCCTCGCCTCCGTTTACCCTTCTGTAAGTGGGGATAATCCTGGTAATTATGTAAGTGCTAGTTGTGAGATTAAAGGAATTATTATATAATGTATTATGTAATAAGCACATACAGGCACGAAATAAGTGTCAAAATAATGACATTTACTATCATGTCATTAGTGTGTACTAGAAACTGCTGAGTGACCAGATGAAACAGTGGGCAAGAGGAACACAAACTTTGTTCACACAGAGACAATTAAGTGCACCATAACGAGGTGTTATGAAGGTTTATTATGGAAACTGCAATGTTCATGAAGCCCCTAAGCCAGCATTCAAGGATCGAGGGAGGCTTTCAAAGAGAAGGGAAGTTTCAGTTGAGACATGAAAAGTGAATAGGAATTAACCAGTGGCATACATACTCCATAAGAGTAGGGACCTTATCTGTTTTGTTTACCATTATAGCCAGTGTCTTAAACAGTTACTGACGTGTTACAAGCACTTATACAAGTAATAGTTGGATACTTTTTTTTAAAAAAGCTAAATAAGAATTCTTTCTATTCTCAAGTCGAGAGAGGACAGGGGTATTAGAAGAAAAAGTAAGGGAGAAAATCTAAAAGAAAACCTTATTCAACAACATAACCTTTCCTGTAAATTAATAGTATGATTATATTTGATTTTAATGGTTAGCATTGTTGACCCTTGGGGAGTAAGAGTGGTCTGTGGGAACATAGGTAAGGGCCACCTAGATAGTATTTTTCTTACAGCACACTTTTTGTATGCTTGTCCATTCATTTTTTTCTTGCCTCTTTGATTTCTGGCTCACTAAAGACAGAGATCATGCATTATACTTCTTTTTATATTTTTCATAAGGTCTATCATTTATCTTAGTCCATTGGGCAGTTATAAAAAAAATGCCATAAACTCAGAAGCTTAATAACAGCAAACATCTATTTCATATAGTTCCAGAGTCTAGGAAGACCAAGATGAAGACACCGAATATTTGGTGTCTGGTAAGGGCCCACTTCATGGTCCATAGACTCTGTCTTTTACTGTGTTCTCACATAGAGGAAGGAGCTAGGGAGCTCTCTGAGTTCTTTCTTAAAGGCACAAATCCCACTCATGAGGACTCCACTCTCATGAGCTAATCACCTGCCAGAGGCCCCATCCTGCCATCATCACACTGGGGATTAGATTTCAATATGAGAATTGGGGAGGGGCACAAAACATTCACTCTAAACCCCTTTGCTTTTAACACAAAGGCTATCTACTGACAAATCCATTCATATTTTGGTGCTCATTGAAGATTTCCCTGTATTTCTTAGTCCTTAATTCACTTCCACTGAAAAAAGGAAAAGAAAACGATACAGGAGAAGGGTAAGGTGGAAAATGTGATCTCATGATTCTCCCATCACCATAAAACTGTCCCAAGGGTTATAGCTATGACCTCCAAAGCTGTCTAGCAGAGCTGATGGTCCAGGAAGAAGTCAACTTGGACTGTCACCATTATCTCAGAGCTATGTAGGGTCATGTTTGTTCAGGCAAAGTACTCACAAAGCATTCAGGAGCATTATAGAGGCAACTCGGTCATTGCCTTGACTAGTTTCATTAGCTCCACTGTCATGGGTTCAGTTCTTTCAGAAACAGACCCTGAGATAGGATCAAGTGGTTTGCCAGGAAGTACCATTAGAGTCACAGGGAAGCGAGTTAGAGGAGGTAGAAGAAGCCAGTGAGGAGCATTCAGGAGCAAGTTACTGCTGCAAACAACTGGAACTTCACCTTGCCAGGGACACGTGGGGGATGAGTGAGGAAAGTGGGGTATTTTATACTCTACTCCCCATTCCTCATCGACTAGAAACTACTTTCAGGGGATGTTGCATTCCCAGGACTTCCGGCCTGCCTTGCCTGCAGGCTGGGAGAAAGACCTTGGGTGGAGTCTTGGGTTAGATGCTCTGGGTACGATGTCATTGGCATGTCCCCAAATAGAGAGGATTGAGGGGTACTGGGGGCTAAATATAATGGTATCTGCTCCAGTTCTGTCAATAATGGATCAAGACTGAGACCTAACCATCAACTTACAATCGGCTAATGTCGGTCACAGCCATCCTCTCCTCAGCTGGGAAGTTGGAGGATCTTCCTGTAGTGTCAGTAATCAGCATTTCTCTCATTTTCAGTTTCTTGTTCCCTTGAAATTATTGCATCCATTTATTAGATCTTTCTCTCTCTTTTATTTCCTTAGTCTTTGGACATTTTAAACATTTTTTCTCTTCTAGGCATAAAATACATCCAATTTAAAAGGAGGACATGTTTGTGACGACGACACATGTCCTGGCTTACTGGGGTACGGGGACGCATGTAGGTGTAGGTGGGGTTTGGAATTCACGTAGTTAGAATTGTAATAACTTTTCGTTGTTGCTGTTAATTATGGGAGCAAATCCATGTTCTTTGAGAAGTGTATCACGAAGTTGATTTTAGCATTGCCTCCCCCCTTTTTTCTTTTATAAATTTGATTTTGTTTTACATCTTCTGTCCTATTTCCCTTTGAAGACTACTGGCAAAAGAAGAACATAAGTAATTGCTGTTTAATAGTACGTACTTAAACGGAAAACAAATTCCATCACATGGCTTCAAGCACAACACTGAAATTTTCTTTGTGAGAAATATAATAAGGGCTGAACACTGAGGATGGTCAAAAATGATAATTATTAATGCTATTTTTGAAACTCTGGGACAATACGACATGATGAGATGTGGATGTTCTCTGATGTGGCATAGGCTCAAAATATTAGCATTGTAGTATTAGCAAAATAGTGACAAAAGGCTTGAAAATGTTTCTTAGACACAATATTTTATCCAGAAATACAAACTAAATTGACCAGTCAATTATGTATGTCCAAATTTTCTCAGCCCTCTCCCAGCAAAGGCAGCATTGGTACAAGGGTTAGAGGACAATTTGAAAAAGAAAAGAGTTTGATGTTGATATTAACAGTGGTGGTTTGGCTAAAAGTACATCAAGCCAACATTGTTAATATAAGCTGGTATAGTTGTCAGGGACAGCTCAGTTCATTCTTGTGTGTGCCCTTAGTGAAGAGAGCGATGAGAGACGTGGGGAGACAGATCCCGTTTTACTTTGTTAAATTGCTCTCTTTTCAGGGGAGGGAACTTGAAGGCCGGTGGTAAGTAAACAATTATCTTTCCCTAAACACTAAACCTTGACTGGGGGAATTAACTGAAAACCTGAGGGAGGAGGAGCCTCTTTCGGCTCTTGTTTTTAAAGATATCATTTAGTATGGCACTTCAGCAATGTTTTTAATAGGGGCTTAAAAACAACGTGTCTGTCCCTAATGTTGGATGCCCGTCCAAACTAAGGAGGAATCATGTGGTTACGTCTGAGATGCTGGCAACCCAGGATTTTTCATCTAGCCCACAAATACTGCCTTCCATTGCTTTAACTTACTGCCTCTGGAATCATAGGTATTTGTGCTGTGTTCTAAGGCCTTTGAATTCCTTCTTGATAAGAAACCAATTATTATTCTCTTCCCTTCTAATATCAAAGCATGGAAAAATCATTAAGAGATTGTGGAAGTAGGAGAAAGACACAGAAGTTTGTGCTTCTTAAAGGTCATTTTCCCAGTAAAACCCTCAAGTCTGCCCAGTATTTTGATGAGTTGAAGCTCTGTTTTCTGTCCCCATTAAAAGAACTGCTGTCCAGTGGATTCCAGCCCAGGATAATCCTCAATTCTAATTAAGGTGCTTTGCAAGCCCACTTATCTGACAGGAGCATGCAGCAGACAGTAAGCACTCTGAAATGGAACCTTTGTTTTAAAATCCAGTCTTTTGCTGCCTCCCCATTTAAACTCCAATTTCCTGGAGCACAAAAAAGGCCTTGACAGTCTTATCCCTGGATCCAGCAGCTGCCACAGTGGCTATTGCTCATGTTTCTTCTCCCCAGTCTTTTCTGCTACAGGCAGAAGGGAAACCATGCCAGAAAGTGACCCATTCAGCCATTACATTGACATGACCACATGTGCCCAGATTAACCCCATCTTTATTTCTGCAGTCACCCCCAACCGTCGATTGACACTTGTTTATTTGACAATAAAAAGGCAAATAAGCACATTGTAAACACTGCAATTTACAAATATTCTGAGTTTACTACAGTTTCCCCCCAGAATAGTTGTCTCTCTGAGGGGAGAGGGCATATGGAATGTGTGTGTGTGTGTGTGTGTGTGTGTGTGTGTGTGTGTGTGTATGGCTTTCTTTTAAAGAAAGCTATAAAAGTATGATGACATGGAATTAATGGGAATAGCTTAAAAGCAGAGGATTTCAGTCATGGAAAAAAAATCTCAGGGATTATGTATTTCTGTACCAAATTTTCTGAAGAACAGGTTAAGGAGAGAAAGATCAAGTGACTTCCTCAAGGTCATATAGACAATTAGGGCTGATTTGAGACCAGAAGCTCAGAGCTGCTCTTCTCTTCTGACATTGCAGTAGTCCTCCGAAGTGTTGACTTTCAAAAGCAAGCCAATGAAACTAAAACACAGTGTCGAATGGTTAAATGAACATGGATGCACACTCAGGAATCATACCATTATGACAGGCAGTGAGACCTAATGAACGTCAAAGGTAAAGAGGTTATAGAATTTTAGGGAAGAATTTGGAAGCTTGATGAAATTCACAAAAATAATAATAGCTTGCAAAGAATGTAAACCCAAAAGAACCACGTGGGAGAAGGGGTGACTAGGAAGAGGCACAGAACTGATCAAGTTCTGTTTCGTAATGTGGGAGCTGGTTACACGTCTGTGTTCAGCTGAAAAAGTTTCAAGCTGTTCACTGGTAGTATTTCTTAATGAAAACATTCTCCTATATCACAATTAAAAGTTCTACATACATCTTTTTCCCTTAGGGGTTTAGCCTTCCCTACTTTCAAAAGTTATGTGACTGAGTCTTAATCTGTATTTTTCAAACTTTAGGGAGAAAAAGTAATCTTGGAAAAACCTCGGAAAATCACATAAATGGCCTGGACTCAGGGGTAGTTCCAGATCCCATCAGACACCAAGGGACTCTCTTGCTGGTTTGTGTGTGTGTGTGTGTGTGTGTGTGTGTGTGTGTGTGTGTGTGAAAGGGGTATGACAAGACATTTACGTCCTTGAAGATGAGGCACTGTGTGTAAGGAATGCTGAAGTGCTTACCACTAAAACGGGTGATGGTGTAGTGGTGAATGGATATGACCAGTTTAGAGTAAGCAGACCCCTCCCTCACCTAGGCCCTATGTGGCTGTAGAAGTGTTAATACTAACTCACCTGCACTATCATTTGCCCACAGTTCTCTGTACTCCAAAAGTCATTCTATTGGTGTCAGAAGCAAATGGAATCATTTTTATCCACCATACACCATACAACCTATAGGTTAACTATTCAAAAAGTTTAATCATTATTTTGGCTTTGCCTTTAGCATTTTTGTTAAAGCCATGTATCCAAAGGCGAGAATAGGTTTTGGATGACAGCCGTGGCGGTGTTAAAGCTTGGATGTAAAATATCTGGACATTCCTTCCTGTGGACTGGGGCCTCTTGTCCCATCCCTTGAATCTGAGCGGCGATGACCCTCCAACCCATGGTGTGTGGTGTGAGTTCCCAGGCTGAGTCCTAAACAGGGACATAGCTCCTGCTTTGCTGAAATGTTGGAGTTAAGAGTTCTGAGCTGCCACGCAGCGGAATAACTATCCCGAGACTGCTGTGTTGTGAGAGGCCAAGCCATGTGGAGATGACGCACAGAGGTGCTTCAGTCTTGCAGTCATTCCAGCCCCAACACTAGGTATGCAAGCAATGGGGCCTTCCTATGATTCCTGCCCTAGCCACTAAATCCCCCCTTTTCATCCCAGACATCAAGTCACCCCAGCTAAGGCCCTAGACCTTGAGGAACTAGTCACCCCCACTGCCCTTACTGAATTCCTGGTCCACAGAATTCCCGAGCATAATAAAATAATTACTTTAAGCCCCTAAAATTTGAGGGGAGTTTGTGATGCAGCAGCAGCAACTGGAATAAGAGCCTAAGGGAAAGTAAAAGTTGAATTAATTTTAGCCAGTGTGATTCTACCGGAGAGACTGGGCTCTCTTTGTCCGTGCAAGGGTGCGTCATGGTGAGTTGAAGTGTGAAATGTGAGAGAGGCACGGGTGCAGACACCTAAGCATGGCTGTTGACTCTGAGCTTTAGGTGGGTCATTTGCCAGGAGAGGAGTTCGAGTGCCTTCCCTAACGCAGTCCCAGAGTCATGGCAAGGATCATGATAGTGCATGTGAAAGCATTCTCTGTCTCAACTATAAACCAGTAGGGAAGTAGTAGCTATTCTTAAAAGTTACACTTTCTCCTTGGTGAAGATGATTTCTTACCAGTCCTATTGACAACTGCTTCTCCTCTACCCCAGTTAACATTGTGAGAAACCATAGGCAAATCTGGAATGACTGGACCGTTAAGAAGAGCCACCATACTGGCCATTGAAATGTAGGGCATCGCTCATAGTCCCTTTTTAATCAGTTCTTGTGACAGTCGGTGAGCTGGGAAGTGAGCCCAGGTTCTAGGCCGAGGGAGTAGCAGGCTAAGTGTTAGAGTAATGCAAGCGACATTTGTGATTGGGGCACATCTTGTTTATTTTTTTTCACCCTAAGGGGAAATGATATTTGTAGAATACTAAGTAGAAAGGTGGTTTTTCATAATTGTTAGGTCCTTTACCTTTGGTCATCACCTTTTAAAAACCAGGAGCCTTGAGCTAGTTGAGCTGAGAGAACTCTCTCTCACTGACAGCTAAAGGCATCCCTGAAACTCTCCTGTCTGCCAAAGACTTCATCCTCACACCCGGTATATTATTATACACAACAATCTGGGCAGCGTTGCCTCATTTGGTTCTACTGTAAAATGGGAAGAGCATTCTCAACAGGAAAACTTTTAATTAACATACATGTTAGGAGTTCACAATGCAAGGAAAGCATTAGGTGTGATTACTCTTATACTGTAGAAGCTTGGAGGGTGGGGGCTAACCTCAATAATGTATAAGGGAACTAATTCTGAATATCAGATTAAATTTGTTCTTGTATGTTCCTGTTTGTTTTTTTTTCATCCAAACAGTATTGTATGTCATACATTGTGTTGAAGTCTCCTCCCTGTGTGAAGGCTGGGTTACATCCCCCGCCCTGTATCTCTTAACAAGCTCCGTGGTGCAGCTGGAATTAATGCTTCCTGTCGTTTTAAATAATGTGACATTGAAATACAATTTTTTAATGTGCTGGCATTTAACATGCCACAATATTTCAGTTATTTTACATTCATTTGGGTGCTCTCGTGTTATTACAGCTGTTATGAAATTCTGACAAAGAGATGCATTTCTTTCTTCTGTTCCACCATAATTGCTTTTTTGCTGCATCTCTGAACCGTAACCATGGCGATCTGCAACATTCATCAGAGGACCTCTTGTTATTTCCCTCGTGTGAATGAAAAACAAAGTGGTATAAATACTCAGAGAAGTTTTAAAAGGCAGCTTCTTTCTTCCTATCTTTCTTTCTCCCTCTTTTTTCTAATTTTTCTTTTTTTAATGTTTTCCTTCTGTCTTTTCATTTTTTTCTTTTCAATTTTCTTTTTAAAGTTTTTGTACGTGGCCTACTGAGGGGGAATTAAGCTGCACAACTAGGAATTTTTATTATTTATTTTTTTAATGAGAAATTATACAGGGCCTTTCTGTGGAAAGCACAGAGAGAAAATAAGAAATTAAGTCAATTCCTTCAGGAAGAAGGAACTGCTGTCATCAAGAATAAAAAAGGAAATGAAAGGTTTAGTCTTTTCTAAATTTGACTTGTTACAAACAAGTTCTTGTTTGAGCTGCTTAATGTGAAATATCATTACCATATTGGAACAATTTTGTTGATGTTTTGACTTGTTCTTCCTTTTTGGTGGGGAGGTTGAAATTACCATGCCCTGACTGCACTTTAAATTGCTGTCTTTCTGGCAGTTTAGGAGGATGGAGGGAGGTCCAAACCTATCTCCTTCGTCTGTACTCTCCCCCTCTCTTCGTTATGATGTAACGTGGCCATGGGCATGCCACTCCTGACTTTTACCAGTATTCTGTTGGTTAGAAGCAAGGCGCATGTTTGCTCACATCCAGGGGAGTGGATCATTCCAGGGTGTGACTCACTGGGATGGGGTAATCATGGGCTCTGTCCTGGTTTCCTCTCCCATCAAATGACTTCCTCCTGGACTTGCTTGTTCCTTTTAGTCTATGACTTCTAGAAGACCAGGCCTATCAGTTTGTTGGATGTGCCTAGATTTGCATCATTCCTTTATCCTTACATCCATGCCATTAACAGGGACTTTTAACTGCATCTTTAAAGTGCGTCCTATCCCTCTACTTGTCAGCATCTTCACCTAACCCTCTTACTCCAAGTATTATCAGTTTGTTTGCATCACTGCTATGCTAACTGGCCTCCATCCTTCCAACTCTCCTACAGCCCACTTCCAACAGCGCTAACAGAGTACTCCTTTAAAAAGTCATGAGTCAGATTGTGTTGTTCTCATATTTTAAACTCTGCAGTGGCTTCCCTCACGGTGCTGAAAATCCAAACTTTGCACCGCAGTCAACAGGTTGTCCTTACTCAGACCTCACTTTCCTTTCCTCTGGAAAGCCCACCAATACTTTATCTCATTCTCTGTTAAATCTGTGGTGCCTAGAATAGTACCAGGGAGATTTAAGAAATCCTTAAATCGTATGGATGCTTCTTAGGCTTGAGTTGAGAATGTGTTTTATCAAAAATGGAGAAATGAGGGTTCTAGGTTCACAGAGAAACACAGCCTTATAACAATTGGCTCCATGCTAGAGCAAGAACTGGGTCGAGAGAGCCGGCTGGCACAGGACATCACTAAGGCACTGTAGCCACCTGGTAACATCATGCTTCTGTGAGAGTGCCTGAGTTAAATGCCCTTTAGCTTTTAGCTCATGATATGATCCAGTGTGGCAACTTGCCTTCTCCTACCAGCCCTAATTGCCAGCGCCTATGAGTCAAAAATGAAAAGTCCCCTGGTAGCCTCAGTGTACAGACCTAAATTCCTGGGACTCAGCCCCTTCACAGGTAAATGCATGGAGTTTTCTAGATGGGGTTTCTAGCCTCTGATACTAGCCAAAAAGCTAGTGCCTGTGAGTTTCTGACTTTACCTCTTAGACTGACATCCTCAATCTAAAAACCTAATTTGAGGTCCTTTGCTCAGTTTTACATTGTTTTGTGTGTGTGTGTGTGTGTGTGTGTGTGTGTGTGTTGAGTTTTATAAGTGCTTTATAAATTTTGGATATTAACCCTTTATCAGATGTATCAGCAAATATGTTCTCCATTCAGTGGGTTGTTTTTTCATTGTGTTGATGCTTTCCTTTGCTGTGCAAAAGTTTTTAGTTTGATTTGCCTATTTTTTCTTTTGCTTCCCTTGCCCAAGGCAATATATCAGGAAAAATATTGCTACAATCAATGCCTGAGACTTTACTGCTTATATTCTAGGGATTTTATACACTAATTCAAAAGAATATAAGCACCCCTATTTCATTGCAGCATTATTTACAATAGCTGAGATTTAGAAGCAGCCCAAGTGCCCATCAGTAGATGAGTGGATAAAACACCTGTGGTACATTTACACAGTGGGATACTACTCTGCCTTAAAAAAGAAAGTTTTATACTTGCAACAGCATGGATACACCTAGAGAACATTAAGCTAAGTGTAATAAGCCAGTCAGAGAAAGACAAGTACCATATGATCTCACTCATGTGTGGAATCTAATGAACAAACTGGACTAACATGCAAAATAGAGGCAGACTCACAGATAAAGAACATGCTGACAGCTCTTGGGAGGGGGTGCAGGATGCAGGGGGCTGGAAGAATCAAGCAAAAAAGAAAAAGAGCCCATGGGCATGGACAACAGTGTAGTGGTTGTAGGTGGAGGTATAAGAGGATATGGGGGGATAAATAATATTGGGGAAAAAATACCATAAAAATGAACTATTAAAAATAAAAATAAATAGAAACAAACAAAAACCTTATTTGAGTTCCCACCCCTGCTTGTGTTGCACCAAATTTAGGAATAGCTTCTTCCAGATAGAGACTGTTTCCACCTCCATGCCCATGG
This sequence comes from Pteronotus mesoamericanus, assembly GCF_021234165.1. NCBI lineage: Eukaryota > Metazoa > Chordata > Mammalia > Chiroptera > Mormoopidae > Pteronotus > Pteronotus mesoamericanus. Next base: position 7,319,591 of record NW_026555323.1, on the reverse strand, counting down.
CAGACACTGATGATGATAAATCAGGATGCATTTCCCCCCCAGGTTCTCTCCACTGCCACTTCTCAAGCCATATCAAATATGCCTCAAGTACCAGTCAGTGGGCTGATACTCAGGACGAAAACAGTTCTGCTCTCTTTAGGAAACAGAGGCCTCTCCACAAAAGGCTTACCCCAGTTCTTATTTCATATTCTAAGGAAAAGGTAGTTAGATCTTTTCTTCACGATTTTAAATCCTCAGGGCCAGCTTGCTTTCTCCATAAAACTAATCCTCTAGAAAAATATTGGCAAATGCATTTTGATCTAAGTTGCAAAAATATGGTCCGCTATTAGTGACTACTGAAGCGTAGCATTGAGAGTGCTACTGCCATGTTTGGGCTCCAGGAGAGAGTATGTTTTGGTCAAGGATGAACGCTGCTGTGAATCTCACATACTCCTCCTCATTCGCTTTCGAAACAACTTCTGTGTGGATGAGATTGACAACAGCGTGCTTGACAGCTCCCTGGGCTCGCGGCCCAGGGTCTCTCTGCGTTCACTGACTCCTTTATTTCTCAGAAGCAACGGAGCTAGCCTGTGAAACTTCCTTCTGCCCTCCGAAAGGACACAATCTCATTTCCTGGCTCAGGCAACTTTGAAACCCGTGCAGGACACCTAGTGTTTTATTTTAATTTAATTTCCCCTTCTTTGGTTTCTGGCAACTCGAGGCAGAAGATCAGGGCACGGAGTGAGCCTTAAGCCATTGAGAGCTGCCCTGGCTTTGCCCTGCACGGTACACTGGGAGACACCATGTGGCGCGAGGTGTTCATTTGCAGGTACAGCGTCTGTAAAATTGTATTCCAAAATTAAAAAAAAAAAAATTAATTAGAAGGCAGCACCTGTGAACTTTTTGCTGGAAGCCACTATTTTTTTTTTTCCCTGACAAATGATCCCAGCTCTGTGGCCCTGTATCCCCTTCCCACCGTGTCAGAGATTATAAAACCAGACTTGGCTCCCATTGTAATATTCCTGTAACAGTCAGATGGAGATTTCTCTGCTTCATATTTAACAAGCTACTGATACCAATTTCAATAAATTGAAAAGTATTTAATTTCAAACCCCTTCTCTTTTGATAAATTCTCTTGGGCTTTCTTGCTTTTCTCTCAATCCCTTCTTTCCAGACACAGTGCACTGAAGCGGGATATGCACTTCCTGAGGAGGGCTTCCGCCTCTTAATCTCTACCTGATGCCATCCCCTGCTTGAAACAATATAATCCACTCCAGCAACCAATTCGAGGAGCCACAGATAAAAATAACTTTATTCCAAGTGGGTGCTCTTTTATCAGGTGCAAGAAAACAAGACAAAACAAAAATGCTGCCTAGCAATGATAGTTTCATGTTTTCATTTTCTGAGCTGAGTTGAGCAGAAGTTGAATAGGACAAGCAATGAGGCAGCACCACGGTACTGCCGTGCAGTCAGAGGTATCTGGAGATGCTGGGATCTGAGCCATCAGGATTCATGGCCAGGTTAGCGGAGGAGAGAGCTAATAAGTGCAGGTGGGCTGTCAGGGCCTGGGACCCAGGGATGTGTTGAAGCACAAAGAAGCAGGTCAGGATGGGGGGAGACTGGATATGAAGACCATCTGGGTCTTGAGTCCATGAAATGAGCACAGGAAATGGGAAAAGAGGAGGTGGGCACTGAGCTGCTAATTTTGAGGGTCATGAACTAAGGATGAAGGCATCGAATTGGACTGGAAGAAGCCTAAGGAGCAAGGCGTGGAGGGTATAGATGAGAAAGGGCGGGTCACAGGACTTGGCAAATGTGACTGAGAAGGGGCTGTGGGTTGAATCCTGTCCTCTCAAAAGATGTTGAAGTTCTAATACTCAACACCGGTGAACTTGATTTTATTTGGAAATAGGGTCTTTGCAAATGGTGAAGTTAAGATGAAGTCATTAGTGTGGGCCCTCATCCAATATGACTGTGTGCTTATAAAAAGGGGAAGTTTGGACACAGAGACCACTACAGAGAAAGCCACGTGCAGACGCAGGCAGAGGGTGGGGTGATGCATCTGCAGACCAGGGAATGCCAGAAATTGCCAGCAGGCCACCAAAAGCTAGGCAACGCATAGACTGCCTTCTTTTTTAGAGCTCTCTCAACATCCTGACACTATGATCTCAGACTTCCGCCTCCTGAACTGTGAGGCGATAAAGTTCTGTTGTTTGATCCTCCAGTTTGGGGACTTTGTTATAGCAGCCTTAGCAACAAACTACTTCGACAGGTATCATGCCCATGGGACAGGTGCTGCTAGTTTCCCACTATCCAGTTTTCTTTCATTCATTTTCTCTTTCTTTCTTTCTTTCTTTCTTTCTGGTTTTTTTTTTTTTTTTTTACAATTTTGACTTTGAATTGGTTACATTACCATCTGAAATAATGCCTCCGTTTCCTGGCCTTCTTTGTAGCTGGCTGTTCCAATAAAATACCCTAGGATGAGCTGTGGGGAAGTTTAGACAGGCTTCTTAGAAGAAAGGGCGCATAGATGGTTTCCTTCCTTCCTTCCTTCCTTCCTTCCTTCCTTCCTTCCTTCCTTCCTTCTCTCTCTCTCTCTCTCTCTCTCTCTCTCTCTCTCTCTTCTCTGCTTCCTAGTTCTTCTGGAATTCAGGTATGAGGGCTGGTGCTAAAAGGGGAGGGCAGAGAGGTGGGAGCGACTCCCAGAGCAGCCCTGTCCAGCCTGTGTCCATTTTTCCTTGGGTGTGAAAGAGCAATAGAGTTCTAATTTAATGCTGTTTAGAGCTTACTGTGATAAGACATGGGACTTACCCCAGCCAATACGCCGCAGTCGTACATATGGGAAGACTCGAGTTCAGGGAGGAGACATGACTCACCCATTGACTGTAAATCTTTAGCAGTTGGCAAGAGCCCAAAACAAAGTTCATGTTTTCTTGCACACTTCAGCCTTTATCCAAGTGTCGCCTGTGTACCCGCTTTAGAACCACTGAGAGTGCTGGTTGAAAATACAATTCATGTCTGTACTCAGACCTTCTGGATTTCGGTGTCTGGGATTGGAGCCTGGCATCTGTTTTGTACTCAGCAACGAAGCTGATTCTTAATCACACTGAAGACTGAGAACCTCCCTAATTCAGGCCCCCTCATACTCAGGTGTAGGGATCTAGAAACCACAGTGACATTCCCCAGACACAATTTTACAAATAGAGGACACCGTTGGAATTACTTCATCAGTAGTGAGTGGATAGGAAGCAGGGCCCTCTGTCACATCTGCCTCGGTAGAGGGTGGTTGGTGAGTTAGGGGACTCCCTGTCTTTCCTGGGAATGCAGGGGGGAGCAGAGAAGACCAGTGGTCAGAGAAGTTCTGGGGCATTCCGCCATACCTCAGTGACATCAGGATCTGAGGGTGTGTGGGTCAGTCTTGCTCCTATCGCTGCTTCTGCACGGTTGTCCTCCTTCCCTTTCTTCTCTAAACCTCTGCTCCTTTGAGGCTCCATCTGCTTGTCTAGACTTCCCTCTCTGCCTCCCCATGTCAACGTTTACTCTCCTCCTTGTCCCTCCTCCTTAACCACTGATTGCTTCAGCAATTGGTTTACAGCCTCCCTTTTCACCGCAAACTCTTCCCATTAACCATCAAAAAATTGTGGGCCCTCATCCTTCACCTTGTCTTTTCCAACGCTGTTCTCGTTCCCCTCACCTCAGCCACCCACAGCCATCCTCACCCCCTGAAACTTATTAGCAGAGCCTGCACTCTTTGTGAAATCACAAATCCAAACAGCTGACTTCTCCCAAAGCATTCCTTTAGTCTCCAAGCATCTCTGCTCAAGTACCGCAGTATTTTATCCAACCTTGATCCGTCCGCATTCTCTCCATCAATTAGTCTCTCTCTCATTCAGTTTGTGTGCCTCCTGCTCCAATGAGGCAAATATTCTTTTGCAAATAGGCTTATCTCTCTGCCTCTTGGCCCATTCAACAGGAGCAAAATCCCAGTCCAGAGAAAGCCCAAACACTTGTGTTCTCCATCTCACATCCATCCTAAAAATTAAGCCCTACTGGGGGATGAAAATCACACAATTAGGCAGATTAGAATCATTATGAATTCATAATCTTTTAATCACCTGCCTCAGCTGGGCTCTCATTAAAGTCTAGCAAACATTCTCTTTCTCTCGTCAGCTTCTACCTCACTGTCCCATCAAAGGAATATCCATCTGCCCACACACTGGCTGCCAGGGATAACACTACCTTATTCCCTTTCCACCCAATGTCTTAATTTTTGTCCCTCCTTTTTGCACTTTTCCCATTAGCATATAAGCTAGTGGGAACCTAGCTTGAAACTCTCTCATCTTGGAGAAACAAAAACAAGCATGGAGACTAGAATCTTCTCTTAGACCCCGCATCACTCCAGCTACTGCCATTTCACTTTATTCCCCTTCATGGCCACGTTTCCCGAGCTTTCATGCATGCTACCTTCCCATCCATACCTCGCAATCGTTTTAGAATCTGCTGCAGTCTGCTCCTGCCACTGCCTCTGCCACCAAGTCTTCAGCGCTCTCCCCATTTTTGGACCCAATCATAAGAGAATGTTTCAGTCCTCATTTTGTTGCCTGTGGCTAGTTGTGGTTCTGCTTCATGTCTTGTCCCAAAGTCCGGGCTGATACTCAGCCCCTCTCTGGATTATGCCCTGAGACAGGACATTCTCATGGCAGAAGGGTAAGTGAAAGAGCCAGTTGAGCAAAGGCTCTTCATGTCTTCTATTGGAACATGGTGGCGGTTAAGTCTGCATCCTTCACATTGGCCAAATTAACTCACATGCATAGACAGGCCCAATATCAATGAAGTATGATGATTCCCCTCTCAGGACTGTGGGCAGAGAGCACACTGCTAGACATGTAGTGAGGGAAAGTGTGGGCAAATACATCTGCTAGAATGATTTGAATTCCTTGACTCTTGCCTGTTTTCTTATTCCATCGCATATGTTGTTGGTCTCACTCACCTCTGTACCTTCTGAGACCTCATGTCAAGGCATTCAAACATGGTAATTTGCCAATTCCCTCCCAGCTGACTATCTGCCATTTCTGCCTTGATTATCTTCCTCTGTTTTTTCCCCCTAGTTCTATTATTGTTGTGCACTGATGAATAAAAGGGAAGAGAAAAAATTGTTGACTGAGTCTACTGTGTGGCTATAACTTTATGAGGTCCTCACTACTATAGTCTTTCCTTCATATCTTATTGACTCATAGTGCCTATGTTTGAGGGTCTAGTAAAATAATCTCCACCCTTCTCTTACTGTCTCTCCCACTATGTCTTCATTTTAGTGGATAATCTGGTCTTTGGTTATAGGGAGATATTTTAAGTTATGTGATTTGAGTTCCATCAAGTGTCTCCCTTGCTATCTCTAAATCTCCAGATATTCCCCCTCTTACTCTCCCTCACCCTTTATAGTATTGGAAGAAGTGCTTTTCTCTCTGGAAACATCCAATTCTTATCCCTTTGTGCTCCCTGGTAACAGTATTACAACCGTATTGTATTCCATTTAACACTCTTTACTGAGAATGCCTTAATTACTGGTATATGGAAATTACAAATAAATAATGTGACTTTATTTTCCCAAAGACAACTGGGGTTACATATGTGCCACATAGAACATAATAGATAGGGATTTATTTCTCCATTAGCTTTTTAGGCTTGCTTATCTTTCAGAGTAATTTAAATTGAAATGAAAGGCAAATCCTTATTTGATTGTTATGCAATTCAGTGCTATTTATTTTGTGAAAGTTGGCGTGGGGTATAAGTGCGCTGTTGTTAAAAGGCTATTTAATGTCACATAGAGGACCTATTAATTTTTTCGGGAAATTGCCAACATGTCCAGCCAGTTGCATACATTTAATTTGGAGAGCCTGTTTTTCTAAAAGTCTGTCTCCCTACGTTGCAGTAATGGTGCTGTAGTTTATATGCTGTATGTATATGCATATATATAGTACAGGTGCAACATGTGCAAGGGAAGGAAGCATCCTTGTTTATCCTTGAAGCTGGACCTTATTATGATCATTTCTTCTATACTAGGTCTGAGAGACCAGAACTCATAAAGCTGTTTTCCTTTCCTTGCCTACAATTGTCATATAATTGCTAACAGGTTAATGCATATTCCTCAGATATATGAATTGCCTTTTGGGAACAGAGATAAGAGGGAGGGCAAGGACAAAATCACTATAAATTTCAAATAAAGTCTTATATTTCCCAGTGATCAGTTTTCTTTTTTTCATACAACTTATTCACAAAAAAATGTAAGATAGAATGTGTAGTGTCTTATACAATCAGGAGTCTTATTTGTTTTAAAACCTCACATAGTGTTTGGAACATAGAGTCAATAAGTACTTGTCGAATGAATGAATAAACGAATGGATAAAAGTATGATAGAGAAGTACAAATGGCACCTGTGGAACACTCACAAAAAGAATTAAAGCAGATTGAAGTTTTGACAAAATATATTGCTATGAAATAACAACAGCAGCAATAATAGTAATAAGAAACTGTAGTGATGGTGTGGTCTTTAATTTTTTAAAATAAAGCATATCCAGAAGGGATACAGGTATTTAGAGGAGATGTAGTAAGACAACAGGGAGCAGGTAAAACATTAAGCTGGCCAACCCTAGGGGGGGCAGGAAGAAAAAGTCAGCACAAAAATGAGAGCCACACGCCAAGGACACAAGGGAAGAGAGGTCTTACAGGAAATACAAAAAGAAGGATGGGGAGAGATTAAAATAAACAAGTGAAATAAAAGAGTGATGAATGAAGTTTTAAAAGGACTAGAGAGGAAATAAGAATAAAAGACAATGATCCAGCCCATGTATTACTGGTGTTTCCCAAAGAGAAAGCCGAGTAAATGGAACAAATGAAAATTGTTGAAAGAGATGAATTTTACAAATCCCAAGAGTAAAATAAGACTGAATCTATAGATTTAAGAAGTACTCAGTATCTAAGAAAATAGCATAGAACACTCCAACAACAGATTGGTTAAATTATTGCACTTGAAAGAGAAACAGATATCCTTTGGAAACCAGGTAGAAATATCCAGTCCCCTAAGAAGGAGATAAAGTCAGACTGGCCTAAAGGTTCTTGTTCGTTCTCTTTTTCTGTGTACACACACACACACCCCACCCCCACCCCCACACACGTGCATGCCCTCCGGCAGAGCCACACCCCACATAACAATGTTTCCACCACATACACAATAGCAGTCCCATAAGATTATAACGGAGCTGAACAATTCCTATCACCTAGTGTCATCATAGCCTTAATAACTTTGTAGCTCACTGCATTACTCCTGTGTTTGTGGTGAGATGCTGATGTAAAAAAAAAAAACCTATTGGCCTGCCAGTCCTATAAAAGTTTAGATACACAAATACTTACCACTGTGTTACATTGTAATGAAACCACATTATTCAAGAACCTGCTGTGTGTGAACAACAACGGTCTCTTTCTCCTAAGCAGGTTACTAAGTATGCATACAAAAATCTCCTCTCTGCAGTCTTCCTCTGGCCATAAGGAGAAAGCATCTGTAGTAGGGAAGAATAAGAGCAAAGCACTACAAGACTCAAAGCTCACAGATGAAGAAGCCCTGATAATATGGCTTGAGACTATGGATGGAGCTGTGTTCAAACTTGTACTTTCAAGTTACATGAGGCTACACATTCCTTTTAACCGGCTTGAATATGGTTTCTGATGCATACCTATATGGCTCCTGCTCATACCCAATGTGTGTCCATGCCCCAGTTTTCACTTACATTACGTGTAATCCCTCAACTGCAGTAATATCATTTTCTTCCTTTGAGATAACAGACACACTGAGAGTTGAAGTAAAATATCCAAGGTTACGTCACTTGTAAATGATGGAGCTGATATTGGCCCTCAGACTTGTAAGCCTCTGAAGCAAATCACATGCCTTGCATCCCAATAATCTTTTGATGTTCCAGTAAATAAGACATGGCTTAGACTCTGGACCAGAACAGCTAGTTGCACAAGTGAAATGGAAGGCATGTGTGGGTACCATGCAGAAAAAGAGGAGCATTTGAGTATGCTACTGATTTTATAAAGAGAAAAAAGTAAGTTTATCCAGAATTATGTCAATAGAGATATATTAGTCTCTATTTATTTAGAAAAATTTATTGACAGTAATTAGAGAAAATATAGTCACGCACCTTATATCTGTATGACTATATTTTACAAAGCACACTGTCCTTAATAGATCATTTAAATGATTCTGGTAATCTGGCATTAAAATCACTATGATTGCACAGAGGTCGTTTTAAAGTCTCAGTGAAGCATGGTTCTTTGCTTAATGTTTCACAGCTAGAAAGTGATTAAAAATGACTTGAACCCACATCTTCCGGCTCCAATTCACAGTGCTCCAATGAACAGGAAAAAAATGACATTTCTAATGCACTGACCATTCTGTGGTTATATGCAATACTTTAAACTCTGCTAGGTAATGTAAGTAAAAACTAGTCGTTTCATTCATATTTCTACCCTCCACTCCCTCTCTCTGAATTTCTTACCCCACATGATGGTTGACCCAGATATTAAGCCTGGTCACCATAAATGGATTAATATGCTGACTTATATGTGTACATTAAATAAAAGCGCTGCCACACTGTGGTACTACTGCTGATCCCATTTAAACCTCTTATTTTTATAAAATCCTGATGCAGTCTTTACCATGTGAGTCCCTTGGTTTAAAATTCATGCTCTTCTTTCTGTCCTAGTCCGCCCATCACTCAGTGCGGCTGCAGCTGAGCTGGGCTGGAGGTCTAGTGCCGGAAGGGCTCAGGTGAGGGAGAGAAGTGCTCCTGGCTTCGTGTGTGTGGGGTGCGAGGCCAGGCCGCTGCAGTGGGGGAGCGGAACAGCACCTCCCTTTGGCAGCAGGTGGAGGACAGTGGGCTCATGTGCAGACGTTGCTGGCAGTGTGGTTGGGAGTGCTGGGGAGAAGAGAGACAGGAAACAGCCCAAGGAAGGCGTGCCACACATTCCTGGGTAGGGGGCCAGTGGCTTTGGTAGCTGCCCAGCTTGGTCTCCCTGTACCTGACTTGGTTTGCGAGGTCCAGGTTAAAAGAAGGAGGAGAGATGCTCCTACACAAATGAATACTGTGCTTGTTAGAGCATGTGGTTGTGCTTTAAAAATATCTAGGGGAAAGAAAACATTGAAAAAGAGGTTTTTTCGATAACTCCCAAATTAATATTAGAAAAAATATGGTAATAGTGCAAATAGTCTGATTTTTGGCATTAATAAAATTAAATGGGAATTTGATTACGCTGTGTTACAGCTACACATAATGTTCTCAAGCATAACTTTTGCAAATCTGTTAATTCTACTGGTGATTAGATATGTGCATTTCAACACATCTTGCTGCCCTTTGAAATCTAGTACAATCAAGATGTTAGATTGTAAGTTATTTTCTGGATATTAAGATGCGTTTCAGTCCTCGTCTTTAATCAACTGAACAATCCCAACATGGCTTTGATAAGCACACTAGGGTGTGTGTGTGTATGTGTGCGCGTGTGTGTGCTGTTACTCTCATTTGCTGGGCCTCAGCATATACCCTCTGGTATATGTTATTAGTAAGGAATCTGTGTTGAGTTTCATTCATTTAAAAATGGGAGGGGGCGTTTGAAAGGGCTCTTGGCATCTCTCGGTCCTGGCTGGGAGCCCCGAGGCTTGGCCTCTCCTGTCAGAATCTATACTGGGAGGTAGCGCTCAGCGAGGCGGAGGGGACGCAGCCAGTTGGTAGATAACGCCTGGCTGCCCTCTGACCCTTGGGTTAAACTGCTGTCTGGGCTGCTCCGTCTGGAAGCCAAGTTCCAGGGAGGGAGAGCTGCCAGTTATCTGTCAGTGCGCCGAGGCCTGTACTCCATCACAGCAAGGCACAAAGACAAAGCCTTCCTAATGGCCTTCTCTTTCAGGCCCCCCTCCGCTGTAGCTCAGAGGCCACACCAGTGTACACAATTTAGGGAGTTTCCCAATTACCCAGGAACCGACGACTTCCCTGGACATTCCAGGGACACTAAAGGAGCTAACGTGTTTACAGAGCATTGTATCTCAGGCCTTGGTGGGGCTCTCTAAGCTGAGGGGATGGTGCTGCGTTTCCCACACTGCTGCTGTCACCATGAAGAATGTGGCAATCCCGTGATTGAAGTGAATGGCATGGGGTGCCTTTACCAGGGGTCTTAGTCCGGGGTGGGAAGGGAAGACAGGGTGGCATTCCGTGTTAGGCACCGCTAGGCTGTTCATAAAGAGGAAGCCCTTTGGCAGAGAGCAACAGAGACAGGGAGTCAAAGAGGGACACACACAAGGAAAAGAGAGATGAAGAGACAGAAAGACAAGCAGACAGATGGAAAGACAAAAAGAGGAAAACAGAAAGAGACCCAAAGACAGAGAGAGGCAGAGGGAGAAACACTTATTCGTGAACGGCTAGACAGAGAGAGACAGACAGACAGGCCCAAAGATAGACCCAGTTACAGAGAGACACACAAAAGAGCAAAAGCAGACAGGGATGGGGAGAAGAGACAGACAGAGAAGGGACCCGGGGTTGCAGAAACACATGCAGAGTGAAAGAGACCATCAGAACGAGGCAAAGGAACAGAAAAGCAAAGGAGGAGATGGACAGAGTCAGAGGTGACAGAGCTTGTTATGGGAAAGAGCTTTCGGGGTATGAGGTGGAAGGAGCTGGAAAGTGGGGCCTCAGCTGTAAGATGGTTGGTTAGGAAAGACACTCTGCTCTGCTGGGGTGTCCCCCAAGGAAGGGGATTCAGCACAGGATTGGGGAAGGGGCCAAGGGCATGCAGAGGTGGCAAAGATGAGAATCCCTCCCGTTGAGCTGATGGCTCATGTGCAGGCCTTCTCTCTCCCATTAGCTCTTCAACCCCATCTTCTCAGAGGCTTGTTTTTCTTTCCTCCTCTTTCTCTTCTCCTCCATCCCTCTGCTCCTTTCTTTTCCTGGACCTTCCTTCTGTGAAGTCTCTCCTTCTAGTGTTTTCATTCATTCATTCATTCATTCATTCGCTCATTCTACAAATATTTATTGAGAACCTTCTATGATCTCAGCTCTTCTCTAAACTCTGGGAATAAATTAGTGAAATAAATCAGTTGGGGCTCTCTTTTATTAAGGGTTTTATTGTCTGGGTCCCTAAGAGTCATACATGATGGTGACAAGGGTCACGTTCCATAGACTGTACAGGGAGAGAAGTGGAGCCAGTGACTGATGTGTTGAAAGAAGACGACCCGGAGGATATGTGGAGAGAATCTGAGTGGACTCTGCAGTGCCAGGCATCTGTCAGTCAAGGGAGCGAACCACCCACCACTCCCAGGCCAGACGACCAGCGTGTTCCATTCATCTGTGTGCCAGGCACTGACTAAGCATCTACTGTGCACCAGGACCTGGCTCAGATGCTTTAGGTGATTCAGGGCTAGCGAGTGCAATGTGAGTGGAAGTTAGTTTGGGTTCTTCCACTATTTTCCTCAACTAATGATGGGCAGATCCTAAAGAGGCGAGCAGGCAACTAGGTAAAAATCAAATGTCATTTGCTTGTAAGTCACTGAGGAGAAAAGTCCAGGCTCTGATGATTTTGTCCTTTTATCCAAGGTCATCATTGGCTATTGAACGTTTTCATTAAAAAGTCCACACACTGCAGAAGACTCTGACTTCCATCGCTGTTTGTACAAAAGTTACAACTTCGTACTGAAGTGCAGCTGAATTAGGCAGAAAGCAAGCCCCAGAAGATACCAGTGTGGTCCCCCGGTGGCAGCTGAGATCAAAGCCACAGGGCTGCCTGCTTCCCAGAGCCACTGACAGACACACTTCAACAACAGCTGACTGAGCAGAGGATGGAAGTCAAGGTAAGCAAAATAACCCTCTGTTTCCTGGACACAGTGTCTTTTTTATAAGCACACAGCTTTTGCTTCAGCTCTGTTTAAATTTGGGGTTCAGCAGTCCCGGGTGGCCTGGACAGAGCTTGCGTTCTTTGGCCTCCTTCTGGAATGTGGAAAATCATAGTTCAGTAGGTGGTGCTGTTTGCTTTCCAGTCAACCTCAGGCCGGACCCTGGCCTTGAACTAGGGCAGCCTAAGGGCGGGAAAGATCACTTGTTACAGGAAGGGAAACTGTCACTGCGACATAAAAGAATGTGTGCTGTTTTATTAATAAGGTTTTTGGGTACAAACTCAGCTGAATATGACCATTTTCCATGCTCTTTGAGAGCTATTTACTTACAGAACACAGGCATTTATTTATGCATTCATTTATTCAGGCCATAAATATATATTGAGTTGCTCTCCTGTGTAAGGGAAAATGTGGCATTCTTTCTGAGACTCTGTTAAGAGGAATAAAGAAAATGTGCAAAATACGAACCCTGCTACCTGAAGCCTTTAAACTGGTGTTAATGAAATACATTAGTTGAGTACCTACCATATGTTGGATTCTAAGGGTTTGATATATAAGTAATTTCTAATCTTTCAACAAGTTTTCACTTTCCAGCTGTGCAAATGGATATTTTGACAAATGAAAGAACTTGCCCAAGGTTGCACAGCTAGCAAGTGGCTACAAGGGAGTTTGAGGCCAAGTCTATGACCTTCAACCCCATTTCCTTTCCACTGCAATGTGATTATGGGGCCAAGACTTGTGGGGGAAAAGTGAGATGCCTGGTGTACTCACTGTCACACTGATAAGGCACAGGCAGAGATTAGGTGGCATATGTTAATCAGGAGAGGAGACCTTGGGACTCAAACCCCAGGGTCAGCCTTAAATAGCTGTGCAACCTTAGGCAAATGGCTTGATCTCACTCTATCTCAGTTTACTCATCTGGCAAATGGGGATCATAACAGTACAAGGCTCTAAGTGGAGAGCAAATGATATAATAGATATAAGATACTTAGAGTAGGGGTTAATAGCACATACACAAGCATTAGATATTTTTATTAGTATACTGAAATGATTACATTAAAAGGCTGATGTGAGAAATCTCCTCTAGAGATGCAGTTTGAGCTGTTCAGTTTATAGGGGATAAAAATCTTCTAGCTGGAGTAACCTTGGAGGTTGCTTTTGAATTGCCTCTTGACAAGATTGAAGGATTTTGACAACCTCAGGTAGTAATAATTGTAGCAACAAGGACCTCGCGTTATTTAGTGTTTATGCTAAGTGCTTTGCTAAATTCTTTGTTTTCATCTTCTCATTTCATTTGCGGGAGGCTTCTATGAGGTAGATACTCTTACTATCATGTTCAACTCAGTCAGGGCTCTCTCCGTCCATGATCACCTGGCTGGTAAGTGGTGGGACTGAGCTTCAGTTCCAGGTTTTCCTGATCTCAGAATTCATGCTCTTGACCTCTGGGCAGTACCAGGGGCAGAGTGGTATGGGCAGGGCATGATGTGAAGGGGGGCTCCACCACGGGCGGACACCCTTGTTCTATTTGGAGCCTGCTGGGAAATCCATATTATCCCATGCAACCTAGGGAAGTATAAGAGAACACCTTGAGAGCCAGGATGGGCCTGAACTTGAACTTGAAGGGTCTTCAAGGGCAGGCAAAAAATCGGGATATTACTTGGTCCTGAATGAGGAACAGTTGTGGTTTGGAGATTTCAAATAACAAGTATATTTGCCAGACACATTTACATGATAATTGAGCAAGAGCGCGAATGACCTGCAGTTCGCTTAGACTTACATTTTAGCAATGGACAATTTAGGATTAAATCCTCCTATAGTCTTGTATTGTTGAAATGATAGGGTTTTTTTTTTTTTTTTTTTTTTTTTGCATCTATCCTAGAAGAGGCTGTTTGAAATTTTATGTGAGTTTTAAAAAAAGTGCTAGAAAAGTGAGGAATTTTAAAGTGCCAATTGGTTATATTGAATCACCTGCCTTGGCTCTTCATTTCCGCCTCTTTCATTAATTCAAATGCATGTACCACCCAGGGAAGCATTTTGAAAATGCAGCCAAGCATTCTTCCGTAATAGCACGGGCTCGGGTATTCCTAAGAAAATTGTGCTCTGAAAGCAGAATTTAACTCTAAATTGAGACCTCATTATTATCTAGAAAGATCCAGCTATGATTCTCTTTCTTGAATACTTAATACCTGCACCCCACTCTTCACCCCCACCCTGTACAACAAAACTGAGTGCAAAGGATTTCTGCTCTTCTTTGCTATCTAAATTAATCTTGCCATAAATGGCAGGAGACGGGACCCCGCCTCCTTGACTTTCAGCAAAGCATGCTGGAATGGAGACCTCCTAGTCATAATGGCTGTGGTTTATTTATTGTTCTATGAGCCGCTGCTGCGTAACCGCAACACCATTATGACCGAGCCAGGCCACAAGAAGAGGAAGTTCCCGTAATCCTCCTCCTCTTTGCTCTTCTTTTTATGTTGCTGGAAGTCAGCTTCTCTTGGTGGCTTGCTTCATGGGCTTCCGGACTTCGCTGGGGCTTTGTTCTTATCAGTGATGCCCTCCTGTCTCCTATCCCTCCCTCTCCCCCTTCCTTCTTCCTCCAGACTGTGATGAAGGGGAGCAGAATGAATAACATTTCTCGGACCTGAACTATTGTGGAAAAACATGCTGGCCAGGAAAATGCCACAAGCTACTGGAATGACAGGGTCCCCCTCTCTCGTCCTGCCTTTGTCCGTCTTAAATAGCAACTGTAGGAACTGATGCATTTCACATGGTTTCCCCAGGAGACCACAGTTATTAAGCAAGTGCCGGTGGTATACTTAAGAGGAATAGCACTGAGTGAGGATGTGTGTGTGTGAATGGCCATGAAATTTTATGGTGGGATTTCACGCACTTAGGGAAAAATTTGTTCTTTGATTTAGGAGGATAAGGTAGAGTGTCCCAAAATAGAGGAGAAGGATTCCTGAGCCTCTGGTTTTCCATCACCTTTAATAACTCCTTCACGGGTTGCCTTCCTCAAGGCGTCCCACGTGAGCACAATGCTACGTGGTATAAGTTTAGTTCATCTGCTTTGCTTGGGCAGCTCAGGGTCGTGGTGAAAAATACATGCTTTGGAGTTGTGTGAACTTGAATTTGAATCCCAAACTCACCATTTTCTAGTCATGTATTTTGGGTGGAAGGCTCATAGGTCCTCTGAGCTTCAGTTTCCTCAGTTGTGCAACAAGGAAAACAATACCTATGATTAAACAAGGCAACACAATGTAAGCATCAGGCAGATAGTAGAAGCATACTTCATAACTGCTTCCCCCGTCCTGTTCCTCCTCCTCCTCCTCCTCCTCCTCCTCCTTCTTCATCTTATTCTTGTTCCTTTTATTTTTCTTATTATTGCTATTCTTTTTTACTTTTTTGTAATCCTGGGAACTGTGGAGACTAAGGGTCTGATTCTGAGTCCTGGCATGAGGAGGACTCAGCCAAATGTGATCTTATTTGATTTGATCATATGCACACCAAATAAGCACTGGCTTTTGGAAGTCAGCTCCCATGTCACAAGGAAACCCAATGGCTTTGCAATTAGAGCCTCTCAGATGGATAGATGTTCCCATGCATCCCTAATGGGAAGGGAAGCTAGAAATGCAGGGCTGGTCTGATGCTTCGATAGTTTCTAAATGCTTAGAGTTTCAACCAGTCCTCGTTTCTGTAGACACGCAGTGGCTGAGGGCTCAGAGAAAGAAGGGCCAGGCGTTTCTTTGAGACACTGTGATTTAGAATGCTGAAGTGAAGCACCTACCGCTGGTCATGATGGTACCATTTGGTCTGTTTACTAAAAGCTAGGATTTTTTGGGGGAAGAATGCCATACTAGGAAGGACACCTTTAAATCAGTTTGAGTCAGAAAACCAAACAAAACATCGAACCTGTGTTCAGTTTCCTTTCGAGAAATATTCTCAGTAGACTGTTTATGTATTAGGCACTGGTACAACAGTGAAAAAGATGGCCATAACCTCCTTTGATATCTGTGGTGGCTTCATGATGGCCAAGACTTTTTTTTTTTTGACTCCCCTTGAGGTTTCCCTTGAATCTAGGCCAGCTCTGTGACTGACTGCTTTGGCTAATACTGATGTAATATTGGTATGTTAGTTTCCTGGGGCTGCTATAACAAAGTATCACTGGCGGGTTTTGCTTAAACAACGGATGTGCATTGCTTCACATTTCTGGAGGTTAGACGTCCAAGGTAAGGTATTGATTGGGTTGGTTCCTGCTGAGGATACTGGGAGAGACTCTATTCCATTCCTCTCCTCTAGCTTCTGATGGTTTACTAGCAATCTTTGGCTTGTAGATAGGCATCATTCCAATCTCTGCCTTTATCTCCATAAGATGTTTTCCCTGTATTTGTTCACATTCTCTTCTCATTGTGCATGCCTGTGTCTGTGTCCAGTTCCCCCCTTTTATAGGGACATCAGTCATCTTGCATTAGAGCCTACTGTCATGACTTCATCTTAACTTGATTATATTTGCAAAGAGCCTATTTCCAAATAAGGCACATTTTGAGAAACTGGTTAGGGCTCCAGTGTACTGGTTTTTATGAGATACAATTCAACTCATAACAGTAAATGTTTGAGGCCTAGTCTTAGCAGATTCTACCTTCTATCTCTTGGAACACTGCTTTTGGAAACCAGCTGTCATGTCATGAGGAAACCCAATGGCCTTGGGGAGAGGCCCACCTGGAGAGGAAATGATCCCCTTAGCCAATAGCCCTGATTTGGTTCCTCAGCACCAACTTACCAGCTGTGAGGGGGTCATCTTGGAAGCTGACCCTCCAGACCCTCCAGCGAAGCAAACATAACTGGCTGCGAGCTGAGCAGCCCTTTTTGTTATTGTTGATGAGCTCACCCCAAGTTGGATATTTGTGAGCAAAATAAATGACTTTTTGCTTCAAGCCTTAAGGGACATGGGGATAAAGAACCATAACCATACCATTGAAAGCAGAGTGTAAACAAGTGGTTAAGTGTGGTTAAGTGCTAGAAAGGAGAAGCACAAGCCCCCAGGGGCATGTCAACAAGACAGCTCACTTGGTCTTGTCCTGGTCTCCTTTGTTACTAAATAAATGCACTTGTCTGGAAGGATCAATTGTAGGTGTTTTACTAGTTTGGTACTCCCAGCAAAGGCCTTTGCTCATGCCTATCTGACTTTCTGAGATGCATTTAATTTGAAAACACCTTCACTCTCTCTGCATCTGTGTTTCCCTTTTGGGAAGTGGGAGTGTGGGAACATACATCAGTGGGGGACGGCAGCACCCACCCAAAGTGAACTCCATTTACTTTCATCTCCTTCATAATAGCACAGAAAATGGAGCATAAAAACATCCTGTGGAAGGTTAAGTGCTCCCTGTGAAACGTGGAGGGTACAGAGGAGGCAACGAAGTGAGGGTCGGAGTGAACAGGGAAGGGTGAGTTCAGATGAGGGGTTTTGGTTTTTTCTTTGCTACTGTTTAAGTGATACAGCAATTAATAGTACAGGGAGATGGCACAGAAGATAGGCAAGCACAACCTCTTTTGACAGGAGCCCCTATCAAAGCAGGTAACCTAGAGAAGCGCACTGCAATCAGCAGACCCCAACAAGGCCATCTTGTCTACTTAGGACTCCTGAGGCTGGGCTATTTATGTTCCAGGTTTGGGGTGAGGGATGCAGAGGGCAGGATATGGCCAGATGCAGGCGCTCTGTTGATCACGTCACTGTGGGAGGATTGTGCTGGGAGCCTGGGGTGTATTTAGTTCAAGGAACCTGGCTAATCCAAGCTTGGGATGACAGTAGAACTTTTAAGCCTGGTTCCTTGGTTCATTCACTTAGTGTAGTAAATGCTGTATGTGCACCAGATATCCTTGTAGCATTGAGAATGTGGCAGGGAACTAGAACCTATTCGTGTGATGCATTCATTCTAGCAAAGAAGCACAATATACAAGTAATAAATACACACACACACACACACACACACACACACACACACACACACACACACACCCACACACCCCCCACACTCCCCCAGGTAATAAACAAATTTTTATATATATATATATATATAATTTTTGAAAAAAATAAAGTGATGAAGAAGAGTCCTGTAGGTCATTTTATTCAAAGTCCTCTCATTCAAATGCTGAAATTTCCTTATTGCAAAATAAAATCCAGGTGATTTCTCGTGGCATTTAAGATCCTGCACAATCTCGTTTTTGCTACATTTCCCAAATTATTATTATTTCTTTTTACCTCATTCCCCAGGACACAACCATATACTTCAGAGGGAGTTAAGAGCAGCCTCTGGAGTCAGACTGCCTGGGTTCAAATCCCAGCCTTGGCACTTAACTAGCCATGTGACCTTAGGCAAGTTAACCTCTCTGAGCCTTAGCTTTCACTTCCATAAAATGAGTAGAATGAGACTGCCATCTCCCAGGGTGATCGTGAGAATCAGATGAGATCATGGTCTTGGGAGAGCAGCATTCATAGTAATGAGAGATATGACTTGCTTACTAATAATAATGACTGTGTTATGTATATGTATGTCAGTGTATATTATATAAAATCTAATCATGGCTCTGCCCTTAGACAGACTATATCCATCCTAATGCCACATAGTAAGACTTGGACTGTGCCTGTGTTTCTCTTCATGCACAGTTGATACGTGCTGAATAAAATATGCTCAACTCACTGGTGCATTTACCCGCGGATGGTAAAGACCCTTAACTGGGAGAGATGCCATGGCACAGGGCTCAGGATAGGTAATTAGGAGACTGTCAGGACGAAGCAGTGAAGAACAGCACTCTTCAGCTTTAGGCTCTGAAGTTGGGGAGCATGCAACGAGAATCCATGTGTGCCACTTTGGTGGTATTAGGATTCCAAGACGGCGATCTTTAAAGAGACTCCCGCCCCTCACAGCTGGGTAGTGAGGTGGCCTGGCCAGCTCTGGAAACAGTGGTGAGCCTTTTAGCATTTACATATTGTTCCAGCAGGGACAGCAAAAAGGGACGAAATACTGAAAATAAAAGTTAATTAAAAAATAAAATCAAGAGAAATGTCTCTCAGAGGCCGCCTCGGTTCCCGAGACCACCTGTCATTAAGCATTTTCCTGTCTATAAACCTGAGACTGGAAACCAATCGACTCCTCTGTTGTTGAATTTTTAATGCCTCCTGTCTGGTCTCTGAGTAGCTGTAACAGTCAGAGGCTGTCGCAGAGATACGTACCTCGCCCAGAGAAAAAGGGAGCGCGCCCACTGTCAGAACGGGCAGCCAGTGGAGGAACAACACCGCAGTGCAGTTACCCCGGACCCCGCCCGGGGAGCGTGCTCTCGCCATCACGCTCCTCTCTCCCGCCACTTTGGATGGATTAGCGTGATAAGAGAGGAAAGGAGTGTCCCTGGGAGAAGGAAACTGAATGGTGGCTTCTCTGCAACAGAGCATCATCTTCTAATCCAGTCTTTACCATCTTTCTGATTCCTCGGGCCATTGATGCAATAGGAATTTTTCGAGCTCCTACTATGTGCTATGCATTGTGGTAGGTATGGAGGTGAAAGCAGAGAAGTCATCAAGGGAAAAATCTCTATCCTCAGGACCCAGTCATTCTGCTAAGGAAGAGGAGAATAAGCACTTTAACAAGTAAGGATGCTGGGTCATTTTAGATGATGGTAGTTCAGGGAAAGAAAAGCTGATGATATGTGCACTGGGAATGAAGGCTCCCTGAGGTGGTAACAGTGGAGCAGTAAGGTGAAGGGTGAGAAAAAACCCAATGATGCCAGAATCACAGGGAACAGTGTCCTAAGCAGAGGGAACAGAAGGTGGGGATGGCTTTGAGAAACAGGAATGTCACTATGCTAAAAGAAAAGAAAATAGGCCAATGGTGAATGATCAGACCATTGGAAGACCCTGAGGACTGACGGAACCCGTGAGAAAGGGATGGATTTGGTCTATGGATTAAATTTCAAACCTGGCACTGAAAGAGCTGGGTATAGACTCATTCTGGCAGATGTGCAAGAAATGTGTGAGGTCATGAATTCACACCTTCAGTGAGTGGATTCACTCAACCACACTTCCTAGAAATGAGAAATGGCATCTCATGGGCCTGCGGCCCGAGTCTCTGCACAGGACCCGTCCTCTCATGCCTGCGTGAATATAGTGGTCTCTCTACCAGGAGCCCGCTCTTCATTCTGGGCCCTGATACTCCGTTCTTCGGCGGCTTCACTGCCACCTTCCCCAAACACACCCCATGATGCCTCCCTCCTGCTCAGTAGTGGGCTTCGTATTTCAACAAGAAGTTCCATCCCCTCAGTTCGGTACACTGGATGCTCACAGCCTGCCCTCTGCAGACCTCACAGCCCATGTGGCTGTGTGCCACACCCCCAGAAGCCCACAAGCCGACAGCAGGCCCAATGGCCTGGCGAGCTTCTGCTGCCTTCACTTGGATTCCTGTCTCTGCCTGGGTCCCCCAGCCTGTCCCTCCCCGCTGGGAAGAGGCTTTCTTATTCCTCACGTGTCACTCCAAGCTGCCATCAACTTCTTTGGGGAAGCCTTCTCAATTTCCCAGCCTCATAGAAAGATGTTTCCTTTTGTGGGAGGGAAATCAGGCCGGGTGAAGTGTTAGACTGGAGAGGAGGTGGAGGCCAGGCAAGCTTCGGAGGGGAGAGTATTGCTCCAGCAGAGAAAATGGCAACGTGCAGGCCTGGATTGGAAGTGAACTCTCCTGGGTGATTTCCAATGTGCCTTGCTAGCCTCTGAGCCCTGGGCTTCTGGGGCTGCTGGGCAGGTGGGGCAGGGCGTGCCTATGACTGACTGTACTTTGTGCCTCCCCCAGTTTCTGCTACACATGGGAAGAGTTCACCCTATTTTTAAAAAGATTTTATTTGTTTATTTAGATGGGAAGGGAAGGAGAAAGGGAGAGAAACATCAATGTGAGAGAGAGAAACATCAATCAGTTGCCTCTTGTATGCGCCCGACCAGGGACCTAACCCACAACCCAGGCATGTGCCCTGACCAGGAATTGAACCCCCGACCTTTCGCTTTGGGGGATGAAGCTCAACCAACTGAGCCACACCAGTCAGGGTGCATCCTATTTTTGAGTTGTATTTTGAAGATCTTTGTAAGAGTCTAGAGGGGATGCGGTAGGAACCTATAGTACTTTTATTAAGTGACAATATTAAAATGAGTTCTACTGTCGCTTCTGTCACAAGAGTTGTAAATAGCATTTAATGTTTATAATCTCATTTTTGGAGGACTTGGCTGCTGTTGTCCCACGAATGTTTATAAAGTAGAGAGGAACTCCTGGTTGCAGCAGTGAGCACGGGAAGCTGTTTCCGAGGGGCCTGGAGAGAGAGATGTACAGTGCCCCTGTTTCTGCTCTAATTAAGGCCTTTGCAACTGAGTTTCAGCAGCTCCAAGGCATCCTGTTCTAGAGGTAGCTCGCTTTGTAAACAGCTTTTCCTCAAGCAGAGAGGGGAAGCTTTCCTTTCCAAGTTCTGAGTTGTAAAGTCTTGCGGGTGGGACGATGGCACGCCTTCCTTCCTTACTGTCCTTAGAGAGCCAGGCCCTGCCCCCGAACTGCTGAATCTGACACTCAGCGCTGAGCGGTCTAGAAGGCCACACTGGGACACAGGCCGCGGGTCACTGTCATGCCTGTGCAAGTGCGAGGACCACTGAGATAAAGAAACAATTTTAATTGAGTCTTTATGGGCCAGGCGCTCTGCTGGGTTCTTGCGACTCAAATGTGGTCCTCAGGCCTGAAGAACGCGGGTCCCTGGAGAGCTTGTTAAATGACTCTCAGCCCCCTCTGAGACCTGCCGAAGTCTCCGAGCTACCTACGGGGTAGATAGGATTTATCACCATGGAAATCTTGGCTCTATGTTTTTTTCTAAAATCACTCTTTTGCTTTTCATTGTATTTTCTTCTTCAGTTTGGCTGTTTGCGGTAGCTCAGCAGCAATTTCCTTGTTCACACTAAAGCTTCAGTTTAACCCCCTGTATTCCACTTGCTGAACAAACTTTTTTTGACCTGACTTCTCTCTTTCCCTAAATGTCCTCTGTCATTCTCCCTTCCATCACTCATTTTTTTTTTTTTTTTTTTTGACTACACCATTAAGTGACCTATTCAATTATTCAACTCCCATAGTTTGGGCATTTAGAGTTTTCTTTTTTCGTGATCACTGTGGTAGGCAGCTTCTAAAACAGCTCTCCGTAATCCTATAACCACACAGAAACTCCATTTCTTTAACATGACCCTTTCTCCTTCCTGGCTGTCCACTTCCTTCCTAATCATTAAGCCCCTAGGACATCAGATTCTGGTCAGCGTCAAACTGTCTAAAGAACAAAGCCTCAGGTCTGCTGACCACAGAATCAGGATGGGTCAAGCTAAAGATAAAACCTTGACTTCCCTTGTGTTGCAGCCCCAGGCCCGGGGACTCTGAGTGATCCTAAGAACCACACCCTCATGAAACCAGCGTAGTGCTGTGCCTGACACCAGGACCTGATATTACAATCAGCTACTCCCTACCCTGGCCCCAACCGGTCAGTAGAGCCCACAACCTTAACTCCTGTGGCCATGATGATTCATAATTTTTTTTCCACTATGTAACAGCCCATGTCCCGGAAGCCATCGGGGAGCCAGGTCTTTGAGCATTAGTTTGTCTGTGACCACAGACTTGGCACCATTTCTTCAGCTAATAAACCCTTAATTTCTTGGCTGCGAACTCCAGTCCATGTGTGATTGGGCTTTGATGCGGGCAGGCAAACAGACCCCTTTAGTCCGGGAACAATCCCCAGATGCTGCCATGCACACTTTTTTGGGACCCTTCTCCTTGAGTTTGGCTGGACCTAGTGGCCTGTTTTTTATGAAAAGATTATTGCAAATGTGATGGGAATCCTTCTGAGATTAGGTTATAAATATGACTTCCGTCTTGCTTACCCTTTTCTCCCAGGCTTTTCTTGGGTGGCAAAGTCTGATGAGCTGAGCCGCTATGGCGTCAGCTACCCTATGGCAAGGGACTAAGAATTACTCCCACCTGACAGCCAGTGAGGAACTCAGGGCCTCAGAGTAAGGACTCCCGATGAACTCAATCCTTCAGCAGCCAGCGAGTGAGCTTGGAATCAGATTCAGCCCTCCGTTGAACCCAGAGATGACTTCAGCCTTGGCTGACACCTTGATTACAGCCTGGGAGTGACCCAGGGCCAGGGGGCCCATTGAAGTCATTCTTGGACCTGACCCACAGACACTGTGCAGTAATAAATGTTATAGTATAAAACCACTCCATTTTGGGGTAATTCAGTATGCAGTAATTGATAACTACCATCGTGTTCCCTTCATGGGAGGTTGTCATGGCCCAGTGGGTAGGGTTGTTGGAGAGGTTCCCTCCTTGCTCTAAAACTGCACAGTCGAATCTAGTGGCAGAGAGACTGCAAGTATTTTTCAAATCTGGTTTTTCTCTCTTTCCTGTGCACAGTGTAACCCACATTTCCTGGTCCACCCTGATTCCAGATGGAGGATGGGCCTGATAAAAGGTGCCCAGACATGACGACTAGCTGGCAGAGGCGCCCAGATTGGTTCCTAAGACACACCCCATTTGAGGAGATCCTTTCATGCTCTTAATGCTTTGCTTGTTGGCTGGTTGAATGCAGAGGACCCAGGAGAAGACTTTAAAGAAGACTTAAAGGATAGTGAGCTCATGGAAGAAATTGGGTCCCAAGTGACTTCTTTGAACAATGTCTCCTAGGAAACTGCTGACTAGGAACATTCACATTGAACTCTGTGGGATCAAGAATCAACATTTGTTGATTCTTAAGTCCTTGAGATGCTTCAGTTGTTTGTTATGTAGTTAATGTAGCCTATTCTGGCCATTATTTATTTTCTTTGCAAATTTTTTTTGGCTACCAGGCACTGCACTTATATTGATGCACAGCCCAGTTTCTCATTTAAAAAAATCATAATGAATTAGGAAAACAGACACATAACAAGGCAATTTAATTGAAATATAATAGGGATCTAATCACGGATCTTGTTCAAATTCTTTTCACATATCAAACACTCCCCCTTGCTCCCTGTCTTTAGCAGCATGAGCACTTACAACCTTCTTCATCACATCTGTTGAATATCTACAGTGTGTGGGGGCAGGAAAGTGTAGCTGTCTTGGATGACAATGAATTTGGTTCAAATAGAAGTATGTTTTCTGTCAGAGACCAGAAATGAAGTCACATAAGGAAAATATGTCTAGACATTTGAAATGTATTCAGGAGGCACTAGGGAGCCATTGATGGTTATAGAGAGAAGATACGGAATAAACTTTTATTTTAGGAAGATTTAGTAGGCAGAGGTATGCAGGATGGCCTAGCAGGAAAAAAGCAACATGCATGCAGAAGGGCTAGGTGGAAGGCTAACTGCATAGTAGATCAGGCATGAATCAACTGAGTCCTGCCTGAAGTCAATAAGAGAGAAAATTAATGGATAGAAGTTAGTTCTAAGAGAAAAATCTGTAAATCTGGCTGAGAGAAATTCCCCCCCACATGATCTGAGAAGATTGCTTGGTGGTGAACTTCTTATTTCTTCCATTTGTATTTAGGAGGGGGGCGTGTGTGCATGTGTATATGAATCATTTTCAGAGTATAAGATGTGATGCTATATCTAGAAAAGATTCTATTTCCAGTAATGCTGTATTGAATTGTATTTATTTCCTACTCTCTTCTGTAACACTACCCCTCCCCACCCCCGCCACACACATGTGCGCTTAAGAATGAAGTTAGCAAGACCTGAATATACTGAGCCAAGGAGACAGGGCTTCAACCCTGGGGGGTAAAAGGGAAATGGTCAGGGAGGGGTCTTAAAACCTATCATTTTAAACATGACTAGCAGCAGGGGAGCCTGTGACTCATTGGGACCATTCAGGCTGTGTTCATAAACCAATCACCAGCTGTGTCTGCCCAAGGAAGGGAGGCCACCACGGGGAGGAGCCTTGTGGGGAGACAGCCCAGGTGGCTGGAGCGTGCTGAGGCTAGGACGTCGAGGTCAAAACCACTGGCAGTGAAGCAAGGACCCTTTTCACTGGAAGGACCCAGTAATACTGCATTTCCACCCTGTGAACATAAGAGAGATGAGAACATAGAGTCACAAGCTAGGACATGGTGTCAACTTGCCTAGTCTCTTGACCATGCTGGCAGATGCTTGATATTAGGTGTAAGTCATTAGCGAAGTTACTCTCTTTGCTATTTTATGTTGAACTAGTTCAAGGAAAGGTTCTTCCATTTGGGCAACCTGCCTCAATGTGTCAGGACAAGGGAACTTTTTGCATGGCTTTCAGTCTCTTGTTATGCAATTTTATCATTGATATGCTTGCTGTGATCTTTGCAGAGATAAAGAATAGGCCATTATCCATGTACAGTGATGGGCTGACTTTGAGCAAGAACACTAACCTCTGAGTTTCTTTGGTCCTGTATCAATTTCATGGGGTGTGATAATTGTTTGGATAAGGTGGATATAAGGATGAATTGAGTTAACACATATAGAACACCTATTCCTAAGAATTCTTGCACAACTCAGGAAAAATTAGCTATGACTGCTATTTATGTTATTAATAAATACCATTGAGCAAAATTGTAATTGTAGAATAGCCTGAAAAACAAAAAGATAGGGTGAAAACCCCATGGTTGATACAATCATTTTGGAAAATGCAAGTCACTCATGAAAAGTAAAAGCCCTTTAGCTAATTGTTATTGGGTCTCAGGGGAGGAAAAAAACAAACTTTAATGCATTTTTCCTGCTTTTCAAGATTTCTTGACTTTATACAAGTATGGATAAAGCAAGCCATTAGATTTATTTTACACAAAAAATATAAACTCAGAAAAGCTCAACAGGTTATATTACCTATTTCCAGCATTCATGTATTTTTCCATTTAGTCAACAAATATTTATTTGAACTCATATGTCAGGCACTGACTTGGACTTGTAATGTGTATAGTTTCTTCCATCAAATACCTTTCAATCTAGCAGAGGAAGCAGTGATGGACAAATCAATGAGTACCAAAAAGAAGAAGAAGAAGAAGAAATGTACTTTGGGAAAAAGAGGTGCCCTTAGGACTCTTGGAGGCCTCAGGAGGGAGGGAAAAGTTTTCAGGAAGGACTTCCCAGAACATGACACAGTCCTGGGAGGCAGACATGGGAGGAGGTGAGTCCTGGAGGAGAGAGCAATGCCAGTGAAGACATGGAGCCACGCACGAGTCTGGAGAGCTAAGCTAGTTAGACGCTTGCTACTTTAAGTACAATTCATACAGCAACTTGGTTGGAAATGCAGCATTACTGTCTCCACATGCAGGGTGTGAGGCATTCCATGGAGCCAGGAGGGGCCAAGAGCCTTCGCATGCAACAGTGTCATTTGAAACTTATTGCAATGAGCCCTCTGGAGGCTGTGACCCAGGCCACGGTGTGTCAGCGCATCCCACAGCACATGGCACACAGACACCCCTCGCTATGTCCAGTGAATGCTGTGCTGGGGAACACGACCTCAAGATCTTTAACAACTGACCCACATCTGTTGCTTGGATCGGCCTCTCTATTTACTTTTAGAGGCAAACTCCTACCTTCTCTCTTAGTCAGAAAAAAACACGAAGTGGTATTTATCTTCTCAAATAGCTCAGCACTGTGATGGCAGATATGAAGTAAAATGGATCCTCATCCTTCTATGTTTTTCTAGACCAGCTGCTGGCCAGTTCTCCCTGCTCCTACCTCCCAGTCTCCTAGGCTGGGGACTTGGCCCTCCCACTTTAATGGTAGGCATAGCAACCACTGGTTATTGTCACTAATATTTCTAAAGCACTAGAGGGTCACCTGGGATTAAGACAGGTGCAGCCTGAATGTGAGGTAGCGTGCTGCTATTTTAATTATGAAAAACACGATGAATAAAAGGGGAAGCCCCTGGAAGGAAGAGAAGAAAATTCCAGTCATAGCCCAACAGGTGAAGAGGCTTTTCACAGAGCCTGGGGCTCGGGCTCGGGCTCAAGCTTGGGCTTCCCAGGGCCTGTGATCAAAGAGGAGGCAAGAAGCCACGCAGACCTCATCTCCTTGACAGTATGATCCTACTAACCCATTTTCCCCTGCACTGAGCAGCGGCTGTCTTGAAGAGGACAGAAATTGGAGATAAGTTCACACGCCTATGTGTGTCTTTTACTCTCAGCAACATATGTTTATGCCTATGAAATTGTACCCCGCTCTTGCTTAGAGGGAAGCAGTGATTTGCTCTATGGAGAAACACGTGTTCACTCTCTCTGATGCTGTTCGAAGCGATGCATTTTCCTGCTAACAGACAGAGCAGGCTGGTGTCTGTGAATGCACAGAGGCTCCCAGGCTGCACTTCCTGGGGAGGAGGTTGTGCTGTTAGGCACTGTAATTTTTTGATTTTGTTACACACACGACATCTCAGAAGAGGGATATGTCTTTTCCAACAACCATCATTTTTCTATAAAATGGAAGGTATTCACATTATATCTTCATCTTCTATATCTCAACTAGTAACAATATCAGAACTACTCCCTCCTGACAACTATATTCATTTCTCATTAAAGATATTTCATGTTTTATTCAGGAATTTAAATGAAGCTATCAGAGCCTGGAATGGCATCCGCTTGGAATAATTGTATCTCACTGATGCCAGCCCCAAGAGTTCTAATTAATATATATTTAGCTCCCTGACTGTCTTTAGACCAAATGGCTGAGCATAGAAGACAGGAAGAAAAAACACATTGAGATTTGAACAGGAAAGTCTTGTTTAAAAGAGCGAGTTTTGGGTAATTGTGCATTTCAAGTGTGCTGTTCCAATATCTATGTCAGAAATTATCCTCTGGCCATTGAATGCTGTATGAAAAATGGACTACTCGACAATTATCTATTGATCACACAATGAAGTTATTAATTTTTTAATCTCCTTTCCTTTCCTTTTTTTTTTTTTTTTTTTTGGTGGTGGTGGTTATAAAAATGTTCATGCCCAGGGAATTATGTGTGCTCACAATCCTCTCAGGTCTTCTCTCCCCTTTCCTTTCCTCTGTCCTTTCTCCCTCCAACATCCTGTTAGAAAGAGATCTTGTTCCTTTTTGCCAATGAGAAAATAATGGGAGCCATCTTGGGATTACTTGGCCTCCCTAAACCCATAATACGAAAAGAAGCTAATTGGGTACCAGCCTCATTCCTTATGGGGTTTGCCGTTCCTCCTTACTCCCTCCAACCACATCCCATATTCTCACTTGCAGGAAATGAGGTTAGGGACATTTCCTGTGCTGGTCTAACGTTGGAATTCATAGCACTTGTGCTCACTTAGAAGCCTCAATTCACTCCGGGTCCTGGGATGCCGTGGGGCTGTGGTTTATAAATCGCTGCAGCAGTGCACTGCATGCAGAGATCAGGACCCCCGTGAGCGCCAGTCATATTGAATTGCACCGGGCAATGGCATGTCCTTAAGAGTTTACAGTAAGGAAAAACAAAGGTCTTATAAATAGAACAATTCAGCCAACCTTATGCCATTTACAAGGTGCTATTGAAAAGGGAAAGGGTGCTATTTTCCTTTGTTTTCAATCTCAGTCTCATTCCCTGCAGAGGGGAGCTCTCCAATAGGACATGCAATAAATTGGGGTTCAGAAATAGCTTGCACTGAAAACTTGCGTTGTTACTTAAACAACTCTTAGGGATCATTTAGTACTCTATTAGCTTGCTGTAAACCTGCCACGAACCTGGTGCACACTGAGAAGGTTTGCGCTCACCCCTGGCCCTCCCCAACTATGATGTCACGGCTGCTTCTCATTGATGTAAGAGAGGGAGAGGCAGGGTCTTCCGTCGCGCAACGTGTGATGTGGTGGGCCTAGCCTCTTGTTCCCCGTGTGCTGGTTTCTCAGTGTGAACCCAGGATATAAAACTATGCTTATTTCACTGGCAGTGTTATTAGGCTCACTGTGATAACAAAAAAAAGGATAACTTACTGTACTGAATGCTTATCTTGTTGAGGCATGACACTCAGCGCTTAACGTCCATTTTCACACTCAGTAGCAAACAAAGATATATTGTAAATTTTTGAAGGTCACATTCTTACACCAATGTGGATAATACTTTAAAATCTACATTTAACCAGATTAATCTTCCCCCTGCCCCCATGAAAATCAGGCAGAGTATCCTGAGGGAACGAAGAGTTTTTGAAAAGATTTCTGTTGGAAGGTAGATCCAGTCTATTTCCTAGTTCGTCCAAGAGAGCATCTTTCTCCGTGGAAACAGTCTTTCTGAGACAGGAGTTGGGGATAGCCCCGAAGTGCTCGGGACTCATGCTCAGTTGATTTCCAGATACATTAGTGCACAGCCTTATTGACGACCACTTCCATTTGACCAGGCTCGGAGGGGATTTTATTATCTGAAACGCCTCACCGCGTGGGCAGGATGACAGTTGTGTCATGAGGAGAACAATAACCAGAAACAGATGCATGGAATATTCACTAATATGTCAGCAACTACGATGCATGTCAGCAGTGTGCCTCCTCACCAGAACAACAATGAAAAGAAAGAAAATAGGAAGAGAAAGAACATTTATTTTCACAAAGCCAATTTCCATGCCAAACTGAGCATCTGTCTGGCTTTTGTGTTTGGTATAAACAGAGCTCACACACACTCAAAAATAATGTCAAAAGTTCAAAGGGTGGAGAGTTGAGAATTCTCACGTGGGTAAATAAATGAGGCCTGCGGATTGGCCGGCCTTCACTCGGCTTTACGTGAAGTGTCTCCTTGGGGCCAGGGTGATGTGTGGCTTTGATTCTCTGCCCTTGTCCTTCCATAACCTGGTTTGGAATGTAGCCCAGTCCTAAGAGATTGGGGGTCACTCCGGCTTGATTGTGTAAGGTCAGAAAATGGAATGAAGCTAGGATATCTCAATTGAGATTTGAGTGTATAAAAATATAAATCAAAAAAGCAAAATCCTTGAAGGTACACCTTGCAGCTGTTGCTACAAATGAAAGGTTTCAAAATAAGCAGATACAAGAACGCTCAGGCTAGTGCAACTAATAATCCTCCTCCAGGTCTATTCGAAGATGAGAATACAACCAAACCCTGAAAAGTGAAGAATACGTATTATTCCAAGCAAGATGCTGGTCTGAATTATTTAATTTTGTACTATTTCAAGGACACTATTTTGACCAAAAAATAAATCCCTTCTTTTACATGCTATTTAGCAGCATGCAAATAAAAAAACTCTACTGAGGAGCATAAGTAAATATCAGAATTTATGGGATTATTTCCTTTTTTGTTCTTGGGAAATCTGGATAATTTCAAAGTTGAGCCACTCATTCAGGAAGGAAAAAAAGTAAGTGGATTTTGTTTGCTCTTATTCCTAAGTGCCACTGTCTCATTTGGCTGTAGGGTATTCATAACTTTATGTTTATTTAAACAGACAGAGCTCTAGTTTATGGGCATATTCCAGAATAGAGCTGCATGTTGCTTCAAGTGTAATTCTTATGGGCAAACACCTGATTCCTTTCAATAAAAGATAAAATAGAAATGATTTTCCTGCCATTCAGAGACCATCTTATGTCTTGTTCACAGATACAACCTTGTAACTTGACCTTTCTAGCCAGTACATGCATCCCATGTACGGAACTCCAGGTGGAGTGAGTACAAATGACTCTTCCAGCTACCCCTTTAAAATCTACTGTGGCAGAACTTGTTTGAATCCAGGATTACAGGGCAAGATTTAGGAGATGGAGAGGTGTATGTGATGGGTATTGAGAAATAACATTAAACTATGTCAGATTACTCCGCTCTGAAATATTATCAAGGCAACATTTTCTTAGACCCCTGCTTTAAAGCTGTAATTTCCCTCCATGGTCAAAAAAAAAAATTCTGATTTTCAGAACACTTGGCCTTAATGCATTTATTTTTTAGGTTATTTTTTTCTTGTTTGGAGGAAAGCAATGGATCATAGTTATACAGCTGTGTACATATCAGCTAAATCAACATTTCCTCAAGTATTTTCGGTGACACACAGATCCCAAAGAATGTTAGGGAATAGGCAAATAAAGGGACTCTGGGGAAAATAAGTTTGAGAAATGCTGAATTAAATGTAGTCAAAGAGTTGTATTAAATGTGGAACTTCCCAGAGCCTTTAATATGCAAAGCAGCAACTGATTTCTTGGTGGAAGATATACTTATGCTGTTTCTCCATATTTTAAAAAAAACTATGGATCTCTATTTCTGAGACCATGTTTACTTGTCTAATGTTCCAAGGAATGAACTTAGGATGCATTGCTAGGCGCAATGGCACACATCTGAGGCTACTTGACTAAGAAAGCTGCTATTTTTTAAGATGGTTAATATCAGGAGCAAGTGATATTAGAGTTTAAATGAGCTTAACTGGCCTATGTTTCTATCTAAACCAAACTGAACGTAATGAGAAACAAAAAGGGCTTTAAAACATGCTAACTTACCTCTTCAGCAGACACCCACATATAACTTCATAAATCATTTAAAATGTGACAGGGAAAAGAAAACCTGATCAGATGACTGTCCAAATAATTATAGTTTATTCTTCAACATTTTCTCATTGAAATCACATTGTCATCTGACTAGTCTGCTTGACACAACTAATTATTACTATCTGAGGAAAGAAAACAGCCTCAAAATGTAGTTTAACCAAGTCTCGCCATTATAAGTAATCATGGAAAAAACAGAGTGGAGAATGGAAATTTAAATATTTCCCTCTTTCAACTTCTGCTCTGGCTTTCCTGTGCACGTTTCTCTGCACCTCTCTTGTCTTTCTCCCCTCTCCCTGGAACCTCTCCTGTCCCCATTCATCTGTCTCTTTGGCCCACGGTTTTAGCCTTTGGTCTCATCACAGAGAACCTGCCTGGAAAAAACCAGTTGAGAAAGGCCCTTGTCCTATACAGTGGCTCAACAGTCTCATGGGTCCTGCCCAGCCTGCCATCCAGGGCCGGGATCTTGACCTAGCATTCAGCCTTCCCTGTTTTGTTTCTTCCTCTGCAAGATGATGCTGTTGGCCCAGGCATCTACAGTTCCTTGGAGCCCTAGGTGTGTGGCTCTACTTTTTCTGACAAACCTACAACCTGCTGGAGGCAGCTTCAGAGTTACCAATAACTGGCTAGCTAGGGTTATCCTTGCCTTGAAAAAAGATGACAGTCAAGGAGGGGAGTAGTCAACTCCACCTGTGAAGAAGGAGATGACTGACTGACCGTGAATTCTGACCACTGCCTGGACGCCAAGATGGACTTCTCTCCTGGGGCTCTTTAATGGGCAGCCCCACACTGGGCCTCCTGGAGTCGTCATTGCCGTGGCTGCAATCAAGGGATTAATGTGGACAGCCACCTGGGTTCCTCTGCAGCAAGAGTGAGGAAAGGACTGGTCTCTTCACCACTGTCTTCCACAGAGAGAGGAAATTGCACACTGTGCCCGCTCACATCCAGGAGACGGGGATTAAATCACTCCTGAAATGGAAGCATTCGACGCTGATCATTGCTTTTCTCCACGGTTATTTCTTAAACACAACCTCTGTTTACGTGCAAGCGCAAATCCAGGAGAATGAAAGCACCTCATTGAAAGTAAAATTGCCTCAATATTTCGGCGCAAGAATAATTTGCTTTTGCCTCAGCTCTGGGTTGCTTCCCTGTCCTGGCTGGTTCCGAGATTATTCCAGGGAGCACGTTTCAGAGGATGAGAATGAGGCCAGCGGATGGTGACGTTAAAAGGACATGGCATCTGCACAGGGCGAGGGGTGAGGGGCTGGTTGCACAAATTAAAGTCAGACACATCACAGCTCGATTTGCAGACATGGACTTGAGTGTGTTGTCTGGGATTTCTTTTCCCTCCAAGTAACAGGGAGGCAATTTAAAAAAGGGGGCAACTCTGTTTCCTATCATCATTCCTCTCACTTTCCCCAGTCCTGGTTTCTTGCTCTGTTTATCAGGGACACAAATTACAAATTGAAGACAAGGAAAATTTAAATGTACGTACCTATTTAATTTCTCTCTGACTTGTTCTGGTCAATGGGAATTTTTCTCCCAAATGTCGCTTAGAAATATAAAACTGCTAAGGGGGGAAATTGCATGCATATCGTGTTGGAACAAAATTAGTTCTCTTACTGCGAAAAATCAGATAAATAATATATTTTCTAGAAAAATAAATTTAGAATTTGATGGACCCAACTTTTTATATGCTAGAGGGTTCCTTTCAATGGGTGAGTTCACCCCATGAAGAGCTTTAATTACTTGATATGTTAAAATAATTTATTATATTGAGAGAAAGAGAAGGGGAAGCAGAAGTGAGCGAGAGACATTTGTGTGGGAGAAGTCTAAAGCTGTATGTGGGAGGCAGAGAGTTTAAAATGCAATGTCTTTAATGAACAAAAATTTCATTCCCACAGTAGGGAGCGGTTTTGAAAATGTTTCACGGCCTGCTGCCAGGATTGGGGGGTGCAATTCCGTGAGGTGGCAGGGTGGGGTGTGGGGCTTGCGAAGGCAGTAACCACTAGTTACAAAAAATTTGTTGCTTTATTTTATTTTTTTAACCACGTTCATTTGCCTCAGGGAACATGGAGTGAAGGGCTCACAGGTTTGGAACAAGGAGGAACAGTTAAAACAGACACTAGGAGGAAGAACTGAAGTAGCTTCCTGAGCTCCTTCCGGCCTGACGCTTCCTTTGTCCTGACATTCTCAGAACAGCTGTTTCCTCTTCAGTCACAAACCCCAGCTGGTGGAGTCTCCACCTCCTGGAGCCTGCTGCACAGAATGTACAGCAAATCTGAATGTTGATATGAAATGTCCTTTCCTCCCCTTCCACCACCCCCTACCATCCAGACCCTAGCCCAGTATCCCCTTTGATCTTTGTGAGGAAGAGTAGTTAGAAAAAAAGAGCCAGAAACATTTCAGGTTCAGACCTTCCAAATGGCAAAGTAAATCCTTGAAAATATTTAGAATCTCAAGTTTCTCCTTTGGAAGCATTTCCAGAAACCTCCTTTGTGAGACAGAAATTGATGGTTGGCATCACTTTTCCAGCTTGCTTTTAGAAATCTGTACGCTGTAACAAACAGTAGCGGGTGAGCTACTCTTGGGTAGAAACTGGAATATAACTGAGCTCAATGTGAAAGAAGAAACAAATAGTAAATGGTAACCCTTCCTTTAAAAATTTAATTTTATTTATTGCCAACTTCATTCTGACTTTGGGGTAAAAAATAAGGAAAGTCTAGACCCCACTCTTCTTACTAATAGCTTTAGAAGAAAAGACATGGAGATAAAAAGGAGGGAAGAATGCAAAGCCATATTTGAATCATTGCAAAGTAATGGAGCTTTTATTCTATGCCTTTATGTGTGGCTGGAATGCAGGGTAAAAAAGGGTCTGCAGTGCAGGGGAACAGAAGTGGGGAGGACGAGTCACGGAAAGCCCATGGTAGGAGGTGTTCTGTCGGAGTGAGTGGTGGGGGCGGGGGTGGGGGAGGCCAAGACAATGGGAGATAGCTTCAACAGAAGCCCAGAAGGGGAGACACAAGCTTTGGATTTTGGGTAGACCTTACAATGCACATGAGCTGCTGCCTCATAACCACAGGGCGCAGTGATTTCTGGAGAAGGATGCTCTGCGCAAGAGGGGATGCAGGCAGAACCTGTGCCCCCTCTCTTCCCCAGTGGTGCCAGTCTGCCTCTGGCTTTGCCCCTCTGAAGCCTGTGTGGGTGATTCTCAGGTGGTGTAGTGGGGAGGGGCTTGCACCTCTGAGCCAGAAGAGGATGGGTTTAGAACTTAGGTGCTTATTAGCCATATAATCTTATGGAAGTCATTCTAAACTCTATAATTTTCAGATTTCCTATTGGTAAACTGGCAAGACATTGCATCTTACACTTTGGGCTATGATGAGGATTAATCAAGAGCTTAACCAAATGGTTGTACAGTTCCATAAATGTTTGCTTTATATAGTAATAATACAAATTATCATTATTAAGGAAGAGGGTATATTTAGGTTGGTAGGGGATTGACTTAGCTGGAGTCAATGTATTCTCTGAAAAGGTGCAAAGAAATTCATCTAGGCAGATAAAACCGTCAAAGTGATATTAGCAATTGATAACAAATAGTGCTTAATATGAACAAGAGGATCTTTTATATTTTATTTTATAAAATGGTCTCTCCAAATGTGAATTTTAAAAATAATTTTTAAACAAAAATTAGCACAGTGAATAATTGATGCCCACAAGCATTTTCTACAGTTTACTGAAATTTTATAGTCTAAGGTCATTAATAGCATGGATGGTTGAGCCAGGCTGCCTGACATTGGAACCCAGGTCTGCCACTTGGGAGCTGTGAGACACTGGGCAACTCACTTAACCTCTCTGATCCTCAGTATCCTTATGTACCAAATGGAAGTTAGGTTGTAGAGGGGAGTAAGTTAATGTATACAAACGTCTTTGACAATGTCTGAAACATGGGCGCTAGGTATTGTTATTATTAATAATAATTCTTTGGTTATATAAATATTAAAATAATGAATATAATTAGAATAAAATAATACAGAGTAAATAATAAACTAATAATTACTAAATAAATAAGGATTAAATACTGCAGCTATCACAGATAGACTTTTTTTGTGATAAAAGCATAACTAAGTTAAAAGTTTTGGAATATCCTTTCTACTATTTACACTGATGGATGCTCTTTAAATAATATGCCTGCCAGTATCTAAATGTTACTTTGTACCAGGTGGCAGCCATCACAGTGGTACGCTCAGTTTTGGGGGTGAAATAATCAGTCTTATAGAGGTTGAAATTGAAACTCTAAGCCTGTAAGTACTTCATGTTTTATAGGGCCTACAACTGCTTTTGTGTTTGATTTATGCCAGTTCTCGTACTTACCGTCTCCATTGTGGTTGGGAAGGGGGTTTCATTTAAATTCTCTATACTCCAACTGTAGTGGAGCTGCTCCTTTGGGCTTTTCCAAAACACTGGTGAAACAGCCAATTATGCTAGTATTTCCCAAAGGGGCGTCCTTGGAGGAGCAGCACCAGCCCCAGCTGGGAGCCAACTGGAAACACAGAGTTCTTGGGCGCCCCGACCTGCTGCATGAGAAACTCTGGGGTGGGTCCAGCGATCTCCCACCCGGGGTGAGAGCTTGCGATGCCTGCTCAGGGTGAGGACCACTGTGGTAAATCAACCTAGACATCAGAGTTGGCATAAATCAAGCATGAAACAAGCAGTTGTAATGGCTGCTGGACGTCGTTGGGGAAGCATGCACACATTTCCCCTTCTCTCCAGTTTCTATTTGTACCTCCTCCTCCTGCTGACACATTCTTCCTCTTAGATGTGTTAATATTACTAACCATGCCGTGGTGAAGTGACTTTCCCCTGAGCCTCAGAGTCACTTCTGTCACCTCCTATTATGTACTGATTTAATTAGTTTAACTCTTGGAAGGCAACCTTATTTTCAACTTTGTAAATTGCACACCCCTGTTCATGATTTACCTTCCAGATGACTGCCAGTGATTATAATACTCTTTAAGAACACGCACTTATGGGTGGTTGGCAATTAGATTAGGACCTGGCATGGCTTAATAGGGAGGGTGTGCTTAAAGTGCACATGCTGTGATCTTGTTGTTGAAAGAGTGTCCATTACTAGAGAAGCTCTGGCCATCCTGGAAAAGAGAGTGGACAGAGAACTAGAAGAATGGACACAATGAGCAAACCTGGACAAATACCTCAGGGTAGGACTGGGACTTGGGTGCAATTTCAGGGCCGATGGACATCGGAGACTATGGTAGTGACAACAATTCTGGACACATCTTCGATATTCTGTGCTACTTTGTTTTGGTCCATATAAATTGAAGGTAGGAATAGACAGATACATTCTTCCATTATCCATTTATTAATCCATCCTTCCACCCACACCACCCATCCAGCAAACATCTGTTGAGCATCTCCTATATGCCTCCGCTATTGCAGTGGACAAGCAGAAAAATATCTCTCCTGTGAGACAGGTAAAGCTATTAGCATTAGGTATGACTACATATAATAGACTCCTCTATCCCCAAATATTAGCGGCTGATACAAGGTAAGATTTATTTCTCAGTCATGTAAAAAATTTAGAAAGGTAGTAATACAATAGTTCCACAGGTGTCCTTCAGTTTTTTCCAGTGATGGCTGGCTTCTTCCAGAAATAGTGTTCCATGTGACTACAGTGGTACCCCGATACTTGTCATTAATTCATTCTGGAACTCGTGATGAGTGTCAAAACCAATGAGTACCAAACAATGAAACATTTTCTCTTGGGCAGCGTCATGACTCATACAGGTTCTAGCAAGTCCAGCGAGTCCCAAGTAAGCACTGAGTGCTGAAATAGTTTTTTTCTCATCAAAATGTGGTGTGTACAGGGCTTGAAGTGTTCTGAAGCCGACACGTACCAAGTTATAATAACTGTAGCTTGATAGTCATACCTCTGCCACAACTCATCAAGGCCAATTTGGGTTTAAAGGATGGGTAGTTAAACTCCACATCTCACTGGGAGGAGTAGCTAAAGGTTTGCAGCCACGTTTAATCTATTGCAAAGTGATTGCGTAAGAAAGCCAGCTAGGAAGTCAGTTGGCCAAGCCTGGAACATAGACTTTTCCTTTGTATCACGAGAGTCCAAGCAGCGGGTCTTGGTGCTTTTAAAGAGTCGATTAAACAAGTTGATTTTTTTCTGAAGCGCGAAAGATCATAGCTGGTTATAGGAGAGTGGAAGCGGTGAGAATTTGTGGCAACGGTATCTTTGCTGATTACATAGGCTGCAGCACTCAGCGGAGAGAGCCCTGGGGCTTTGCACTCAGCTCTTCAGACTGCCTTCTACTAACTGTAGCTCATAGTGTTTGTTATCCTCTTCCCTTAACCTCCGTCCCCCAGCCCCTTCCTGCTCAACAACTGGGCTGCGGCTTCCTTGTCTCTTTCATATTTGTGAATACTCTCTCCGGTCTGGGAAATCAGATTGTCTCATTTAAATCTAATTTGAATTTCTGTTTGAAGACTCAACCTGAGACATCAAAGAGAATCCAAAAACAATGCGCTACAAAATAAATGATCAAATGATTTCTGAAAACATGGAGCTTCTTTATCTGGAAATATTGGATCAAAATGCCAATTTCTTTTATTGTTAAAATTAAAGGGAGACTTAAAAGAAAATTGCCATGTAAGTCTGACGCAGCATTTAACCAACAGACAAACTGTTAAAACCTTGTAGGGTTATAGCCATGCTTTCTTTCTCTAATTCATGATGACTCAGATTCTTCCAGTCACTAAGCTTCAACTTGGCTTCACATGCGTTTTCTTCAAGTCATAAAAAATACAGGTCACAGATGCCTAATTTACAATATGGGAATAATTAATTTGTCAGTTTGTCTGCTCAAAACAGAGTAAGTTTTGTATTGAAACATGGCCCTTGAGAAACCAACTTCTCAAAACAAAATTTACCTCATTTATCTGTGCATTTAATTTTTGAAGATCTGAAGTCCCTTTCCCCTACTTTAATATACTTACAAGTGGACATTAGAAGAATCAGCCCCATAGTGAATTAGTACTTAGTGCAAGTCCCTGGCAGGGGCTGGGGAAAACACAGCAGGAGCATGGCCTGCAGTCTGCCCTCAGGGCAGCAAAGGCACTCTTCCCAGGGGGAGGGAGAGGAGCACGTGCTGAATGGAGGAGCCATCACCGCTGGTCCCAGCAAGAATCGGATAGGTGATCAGAACCTTGAGTGAGTGATGTCTTGACTTGTTAAGAACTAAAAGCCCAAAGTGATGGTAAGAGAAGTCATGAGTTTTGGAGGCAAGGAGTTTCAACCAAAGGTCATGATCCAGAGGCAACCCTTGCAGCTGGGATGAGTGGAGATGACGTACTTGTTTTCTGTTGGCCACATAGAACTGGGTTGGAAGACTCTGTAACGAAGAGTTAAAATCAAGAATTATTTTTAATTTAATTTAATTTAATTTTTTTAATCCTTCTCTGAGGACATTTTTCATTGCTTCTAGAGAGAGAGGAAGGGAGAGAAGAAGGGAGAGAGAGAAACATTGATGTTAGAGAGAAACATCAATCAGTTGCCTCCTGTACACTTCCCAGCTGGGACTGAACCCATAACCTCGGTATATACCCTGACTGGGAATCAAACCTGCAACCTTTTGGTTATAAAAAGACACTCCAACCAACTGAGCCACGTGGACCAGGGCAAGAAATATTTTTTTTTAAAGAGCAGGAAATGAGTATGGAATTCTAGGAAAGGAGTAGCACTCCGACCAGGTACTTGTGTAGTTGGCTGCTTTTTGTGTGTGTGCATGTGTGTGTTTAGGAAAACCAGCTGATGGACCTTTTGCTAACACCCATTCTCCTCTCTCCTGCTAAAGAGTTGAAGAAGAGGCTTCTAACAAAGACAGCTGAATTTGTCTGTTCAATCAAATTCCACAATGTGAAATCAGTCTTGGCAATATGGTTTGGTTTTCAGAATGACTGGCAAGATATAAGAGGCGTGAAAAAGGGAAAGAATCCCACAGAAGAGTAAACCCCTCCAACAAAACAGCAAGTCACTCCAGGAGAAAGAGTAGCTAGAGGGAAGCTTCTTGAGGCAGGCAGCTTTGCAAGATCTAATAATTCCAGTTTACATCAATTCCTGTTCTGACCTGTGCTGATGCCCCTCTGCCTCATGCCCTTACCCTTACTAGATACCCTCGTAATGGTGCTCTTTGGGGACAGAGGGGGAAAGGGGGCCTTTTCGTGCCTGGGGCAATGGAGAGGAAGTTCCTGAGGACAGCAAGCGCAGGGGTGTGATACTGGTGCTTCACTAGGCTACAGCAGCTAAGTTCCCTGCAGTGAGGACCATCGCAGAGATGTGAGTGGAACATCCATTCCACCCACCCCCAGTACCAGAGAAGCTTGACACTCAAGGATGTGCATTTGTGTTGCTATGTGTGAGGAAGAGCCTTGGGCAGGAGAGCCAGCCCTGAGCATGGAATGGAGGCGAGCTAGTCAGGATTCGGACCCTCTGACTGTGTATCTGCATTTTAGAGAAGGCAGCAATGTCCATGTGGATGTCAGAGTGATTAGAGTCTGCTTTCCTCCGGAAAGAAATGTCTTCATGCATCTTCTGGTAGCTTTTACTTCGTA
This sequence comes from Pteronotus mesoamericanus, assembly GCF_021234165.1. Lineage (NCBI taxonomy): Eukaryota > Metazoa > Chordata > Mammalia > Chiroptera > Mormoopidae > Pteronotus > Pteronotus mesoamericanus. The sequence continues at coordinate 7,279,540 of NW_026555323.1, read as the reverse complement.
TCAGAAAGCCCGCCCTGCACTCCTCCTCTGCTCTGGTCTGGTCCCTGCAGGGCACTGCAAAGGATGCGGCTGGCTCTCCTTTTATTAAGTTCAGCAGTAGGAGCTTCTCCCCTTCCTCTTGGGATGTCTTTTATATTTCTCTGTTATGAACTCACTGTATGGATTTTGGAAGTTGTTATTTTAATTGATCAAACGAGCAACAGAGGATTGTCTGACCGTCCTGATTCAGGAGAATCTGAGATTGTTCCGATGTCCGGAATGTTTCCAAGTGGAAAAGGTGGCTGAGGGAGCAGGAGGGAGGACAGGAGAGCCGCACAAGCCTGCCTAGCCACAGTCTCATTTATCCTTGACACGTAGTCCCACCAGATTAAAAAAAATACCGTGTGACCGAAGTACCTTTTCATCTTAAAGACCAAGGGTAATAGAGCGCTTTTCTAACTGAAAGGTAGGAGTTGTTGTTTACCAAAACGTATTGATTTTGATATATGCAGTCAGCATGGCTATGAGCTCTGGCCCCGTTTTCCATCCTCTTGGCTTCTGCCTCAGATAAAATCCCTGTCGCCCAGCTGTCTAGCTTCCGATCCTCCACACCGCTGCCCAAGCTGTTGTTCTGAAACACACATCATCATAGCTTGCCATTTCCTTGCTCGAAGTGTCACAGTGAACATCTATCGCCCTCCCGAATCTGGCTTTTCCCTCTCAAAACTCCAACCCTGCTTCTACCATTGAGCAAGTTAACTGTGTAGAGACCTTCAGGAGTGGATGGGTCATGCTCTTTCCTTCTTCCACACCTTTTGTATCTCATCCCCTACCCTGTCCTGGTTCCTACTACTATTTGACCATCAATTCCTGGACAAAATTATTAATGAATACTTCCTATGAGCTATACATTGGAGTACACTTTTTAAGATAATGCCTCCACATGTAATGGTTAGTAAAGGGACATAAACAAGATCCTGTCTTCAAAGACTTGCATTGTAAAAGAGAAAAAGGAGTAAACCAGTATTTTCATAAATGTGGGATTATTCTTATAATGTAGATTTGAGGAAAACAGGTAATGACACAGTGCTCAGCCCTTGGCATGCAAAAATGAGAGGTACATCAAAAGGGATAAACAAAGCAAAAATACTTAGTTCTCCGAGGTTATAGTTCCATGGAATTTCAATAAATTACACAATATAATAAATTATACATTTATTATACTACCATTTGCTCTGAATACTATTATAATTACTTAAAATTAATTTTAATGCAAAAAATAACTGTAGTGGATTGGGTTGATGCATCAAAGTTGTATGGTCTTTACATGCCAAATAGCAAGCTAATGTGGCAACGTATAAAATATTTTGTAAGCTATTAAAACATTGACTTTTGCAGAAAAATATATTCTAAGTCATGGGATATTATTTCAACAAAGGTGCTTAATAATGAAGTTTTTGGGCAACCAAGCATTGTAATAATGAGCTAATATCAAGGATAAGCAGGTTAATCAGGTAGAACTCATAAGCTATAAACAATATTGGAATGCAAGGGCACAGTGAGGATATGGGAGATCAGAGACAAGGGGACCAGGTGGGGGGAGGAGAGACAGAGAGAGGGGTGGAGAGGAGTGTGTCTGTGCAGCAGTTACATCGGAGACAGACAAGGGGAGAGGTTGGGAAGGAAGGAAGGAAGAAGACTGCAAAGACAAGACAGAAGGAGGAAAAATTTGAAATGAGAATTACTAATTTTAACTTGCATAAAGATCAACTCATTGAGTCTAAGTTGGACCTTTGTGAATATTCAGTAACTCTTTTGGACCTTGCTACTAATATGTAATTAACCAGGAAAGAATTTTTTCTAGGCAGTTGGGTGAACTTGAATCCAGACTTTACTTTCTACCTTACACCATATACATTTTCATACACATAAGCTAAGCTATTAATGTATTCTGGAAGCAAAAACAAATTAACTATGCCTGCAACTGAAGGTGATTCTAGAAATAAGTCAAGATAATTTAAGTCTAGGCCGTTAATAGCATATTTGTTACACCTGGCACAAGTTTGAGATATTTTTAAAAAAGATAACTATCAAATTTGATCAGAACCAATGTAAATGACAGTAACAAAAGGTATAATCATAATTAGTAGAGGTGATTAAAAACATTGAAAATGATGAAAAACATGACAAATGCATTGCATTTGGGATGAATTATTTAGTGGTAAAAATTATTTTTGAGGACAAAAACCCCATCTTACAACATGTAAAAGTTAGTAACCAATAAGGCAAATGGAAAAATAATTGATTGACTAGATTTTTTTAAAGAACAATGAAAACCTCTAGTGTGACTAGAGGTTCCATTTCACATTGGTGTCTAGTCGCTTAATCTTTAGGTGGGGGCAGGGCAGGGGTTGCTTAACCCTTCGGTGGCTAAACGTGATGTAAATGTTGCTGCTAATGCTCATGCCACAAAACAAAGGTTCAAGACCCTTTCCATGGTGTGTGGCCTCCAAGGGAGGGGCGAGTACGTGAATCTGGGAGTAACTGACATGCCTGTGACCCTAAGTCATTGGGAATGGCTGGGAGCATCTAAAAACAGTATGGAAAGTAAGTGAATAATGTATAGAGTTCTGAAGAACCTCACTTAGAGGTTTAATTAATGCAGGAGAAGAAGCCCATAAAGGAGACCAAGAAGGAGCAATCAACACGGGGAGCAAAGTCAGGGTTGTATTGACGTAGAGGTTAAGGAGGACAGTGTTTCAAGAAGGATGGGAAGAGTCAGCATTTTAAATGTATCCCAGCTTCCGTGAGAAGGGAACAGAAAAGCTTCCATGGTTTGATAACCAATTGGTTTGATAACTTGGCTGCAGTGGTAGAGGCATCAAAATCAAGAGTGGATATGTAGGTCTTTCTGGGTGAATGGATTGGAGGGAGAGAAGAGCTGGGGAGTTGAGGGCCATTGAAAGGGAACAATTGTAATAATGAACCATAGTCCCTGAGTGGGATATGAACACAACTGTAAAAAGGAGAGTGCTGTACACACCTAGTAGAATGGCTAAAAACCCAAAACCAACGTGTGACTATTCCAAGTCTTGGGGAAGACAGGGAGAAATTGGAACTTCTCTCCATTGCTGGTGGTAAGTTCATCTCTGAGGCTCACCTCTCTCTCTACCATCCTTCATTCTACCTCCTATCCCAACCCTAAGCATATGGTGGACCTTAAATAAAAATTCGTTGAGTGGATAAATGAGTGGCTCACTTCAACTTTGAATAAATGGAAACTTCAAGTCTATTTTTTGACCTGAGTTACCAATTTCTTTTTTTGTGGGAACCTTTTCAGAATTCATTTTGTTTGAGCCTTCTTCCAGTTTGGGGGATGCAAAATTTACGAACTTGAAGTTTGTACTTTCTTACGGTTTCAAGTGTAGAGCTCTGTTTTAATCTTTTTTCCTTTGAACGGGTTCCTTTTGATGTTCGTGCTGCACTACGCACTGGCTTTGAAAAGAGAGAAACAACCTAATGCTTTATTATTTAGTCATTAACGTTTCTTGATGTATTTGGGAGAGAGTTATAAACATAGTATGCTGCAGAATAGAAGGCAGCTGTGGAGGTTGGGGCAAGTTATTGAAAATGGAAATAGCAGAAATCTTGATGGAAAATGACGTCCTCGGTGCGCCTGTTCACGAACGTGCCGTGCAGAGTGCTGTGCAGTGCGCGGTTCGCACTAACAGGAGTGCTAATATGATGTATTAAATGTCAGACCAGCATCGCTGGGTATGTGTACCTCTCCTGTGGTACTGCCTGTTTATGCTTATTCAGCCCTTTGAATAATTTAACACGTTTCATACTCTAAATTACTCCCAGCAATTTGATGGGGCTCCTGGCAGTTTACTTGAAGTGCTCAGTGTTAGGTCAACATAGGGTCCCAGCTTCTGCTAAATAGAAGTACTCTGCCTACTTAGGAAACATAATTAGTTTTCTCCGTGGATCGCCCGGAAGGTGGGGTGGAGTGGAAAGTGGGTGGGGAGAGCCGGGCGGTAGACGCTGCATGTGTTCATCCAGCTGTCAATCTGGAAAACGCCGGCAATGCAAGAGTTAAAGATTTAATGGGGCAGGACGCTGGCCTTCAGGATAAGGAAAAGTTGAAGGGCATGGAAAACAGTTGAGTGTGCTGTGCAAATGGGTGTGTATGATAAATGACCCTCATTTAGTCAATACTGACTGCGGCTGGGTCCTCCTTTCAATTTAATCCTTATGTAAAACTGGCCTTCCTCCATGAGACTGGCCGCAGCCCTGAGGTGTAAGTGCAGCCGTGAGGAGGGATCTGTGCAGGTGAAATTATGAAGCCCTCTCTGATGGGGAGCCTCTTCATGACTTACCGCTGCCCTCAGTTTACCTGTGTGGGGGCTGCAGGGATGTTACAAAGTCCTTGCAAGTCTCTCTCTCTCTTTTTTTTCCTGCTCTCTCTGGAACGAACATTTCCTTGCGCATAAAAAATTAAACTCTGATCAGAGCTGGAGGTGCACTGGTTTCTTTAATGCTCTAAGAACGTGGTTTTAAGAAGTAGCTTTCCCTTCACCCTTTTCTTCCTCTCCTGTGACATCCAGGATAGAAAGGGCTTAGACTTTTGTGAAAGGTGAGTGTTTCCAATTAAGACTTTAAAATGTTACCTTTGATGGTGCATCACCTTGAGTGAAGTCCTGAGTATTCTAATGACCCCAGGCAGCCAGTGTGGCAGCAAAGTGATGATGCAAGAGGCCATGGGCTCTGCTCCTTGTTATGTGGCGGCAGGACTCTGATTGACGGTACCCTCTGGCTTTGAACTCCACCACCACCCTCTGGATATGCTGAAAAATCCTGGGGATTTTGAAGAGACTTACATATCCCAAGACACATGCAGTGCTTGCTTATCATCCATTTTTCACCCCCTCTGAAATAGTCTACTGTAACCTTAGGTCAAAACTATTTGGGGTGGTACAAACTCATGATAAACACATGCTTTTGAAGGTTAGAGTGCCATCAGTTTAAGAACATCAGATTATCCTTTATATTTAAAAATTTTCAACAACTCTCCAAAATGTAAGGAGGGCCAAATGTGTGTGCATGAGTGTATGTGTGCACGCCTGTATTCATGACACTGAAACACACAAATAGAAATGTCTGCACATCAGAATATATAGACATCTCGTTAAACTGTTTTAAGAAATAAATGACATTCTGAATCATAGCAGACAAAAATTACATATGAGAGTGTATATGTACATACATAAATATCATTTATTATTAGAAAGAAACATTCCATCCTCTATCCGAAAGTCTGTTTTTTTCTAGCAAGAAAGTGAACAACTATATTTCATTAGAAATAGTCACCAAAGAGTACCATTTCCGTGGAGTAATGCTGTTGAATAGTCATCACTACATATATTTATTGAATATTATCAAAATATAAAAATCTTTGTATGATTACTTTTAACAACACAGGTTTATGACTTAGAATAATACATATTTAGAATTTCTCTTTTTTCACCAAAGAGGTGCATTGGATATATAAGATTCATTTATTCTATTTTTTTTTATTCACAATAGGAGCCACTTTTTTTCCTCAATAAACACACCACATGCATGAGAAAAAAATTTTATCTATAGTTTGATACTCATTTTGGTTGTTTTTATTCCAAAATGGTAGCAAGTTGCCTTGGTAGGGTTATCATCAAAAGGAATACTTTTAAATCCCCTCTCTAGGTTTCCATAAAAACACTGCTCTGTGGACTCAGGGGAAGTCATTTTACTAACTGCATCTGGAAGTTCGGAAAGGGAGCCCTACCCTCAGCCCAGAGCCGGAAAAACCTCACTGTGATGGAGCTGAGTTTCCCCCTTCTTGCCAGTGACCATGGCAGTATAACCAGCAGGGTGCTGACATGTTTACAGCCCCCAGTCTTTGAGGATGGTGCACTTGCAAGATTTGCCTTGCAGGAAAACTGAGCCTCTGGACCTCAAACGCCCAGAAGCCAGACACAAAGCCCAAAACCTGCATTCCCTGCAGCTGTGAGCCCAGCTGACCACACAACCATGCGTGAGCTGTATAGCATTTGGGTGGTTGGTATTAGTGTCCTTCACTTTGAGCTCATTCCTTTAAAGATTATTTTTCAACAAGGGTCAAGTGTCCATTCCCTCAGATGCCCAGCTTTTATACCTTTTACCAATAAGCAATAGATTTTCCACACGAAAAGAAAGGGCAAATACAGCTCGCTGTCAGTTTTGACTCAGTAGAGAGATACAGTGCACAAGCTCTATTATTTTTCCTTCAGTTTTTTTGGCGACTGTTGCTAGGTGATACTTTTTCCGCTAAACATAGGAATCTAATGGGAGGGCTTGAAGACTAGGTTTCATTATATAATTAGCTCTTGATGTGTTCTAGAATCTCACATATTTGTATTCAGGTTAGAAGAAAAGGTTCCCAGACAGTTCTCAGGAATATTTACAGTAGGAGCATGTAGTGATCATACAAAATTAAAAAAACCCATTCCTAGTAACTTAGCTCCTTGCATTTTACTGCTAACATCAACTTGAGTTATTCTCTTGAGGACTTGCAGCTGGAGCCGATGTGTTAGGAGCACTTGGAGAAATAGCAAAGCTTTGTGGGCACTGTCCTTGCAAAGTGGGGATTTCAGAGAAGACACACAGGATATGCATAAGGGTGGCACATACCTGCATAAGGATGTGCATGTATCTGTGAACAGAAAAGCAAAAGAAAGGCAGAGGTGGGCAGGGCAGTATCACAAAGTCTCTAGCACAGGAGGACAACACAAGAGAACTACTCTTGGTTGGCCTTCGAGTTCGACAGCCGTCCATCGGTGCAGGATCAGACCCTGGAGCCCTGGATTTGGCCAGCTCCGCCATCTCTGCAGGTTCCCCAGTTTTCTGGCTGTAGAGCTAAGGGCTTAGTTACTCTCTTGCTTCCCATTGCTGGGAAGCCCTGGGATGCAGCATTATTTTGTGTTAATTTTGCTGCATGATAAAAAAAGAAAATTCTGTCTCCTACAAATGATACAAATGATACAAATGATAGATAGAATGGCCAAGATCCTTGATGCCCGTTCCACCTCATCTGCAGTCATCATTGTCCGTGAAGCACGGAGCATGTGTGCTGAGGGGCGGAGAGCGTGGTGGACAGTGTGGTTTGGTAGGAGGAGAGGAAGGAGAGAGAAGGGTTTTGTAAACATGGCTCTCCTCCTCAAATGTCCCATCCTCATATGTCACTAAGGCCAGGGGTTGGGGAAAAGGGTGAGCATACATGGAGAGCTGCTCAGAGAAAGAGTGAATGTAGACTAAGAGGTCATAAACACAATGTGTGCTGGGGACAGGTGGGTGATGCAAATACATGAAACTGCTGGGGGAGCTGTCAGACAAGGGGGGAGGGTAGAGGGGGGAAGGGCACACCCCCTGCTGGGAGGCTGGGTCCTTCTTCCTGAGAAGCCGAATAGTGGACTTCCAGATGAAATCTCCTGATTGTCAACTGTCAGCAACTGATTTAAATATAAAAAATATTGCACAGATGTGTCCAGATATTTGAAAGATTATTTTCCGTGATATTCCAGCATCTATCTTCTTAAAGCAATCCATAAAATAGTGATTGAAAGTGGCCGAAAGATCTCAGGTTTTTATTATATCCCTCCTATTACGTGGAGACGCATGGACACCCTTACACAGGCAACTTCTGATTTTCTATTTTGAAGATGAAATTAATTTTTCCCTTTAAAGTTCTGTGTCCTATGGAAGAAAAAAAATCTCTGTAGAGTGGAAAATTTTAATTTATTTCCTCTTAGAGCCAAAATTAAGTGGAATAAATTAAATAATTTTTTTCAAACCCACTTCAAAAATTGTCCTGCAATGAACCATTCTGAAGACCTGACAGAATCTCCCATTTTGAATAATTCCAAAGTTAACGGGAATATTAACAGGACTAGGGAATATTCAATTTGAAAGAAAAATGGAGAGTAACCCAAAGTATTTCACTCCCACTGTGGGTAAATCATGTTACTCTTCCTCTTAATAGCTTTTTAATAAGCTATAGTGTTCTTTCCCTATGGCTAGATCTTCCAGCCAGTTTGACAGAAAATCCTTCCTTCATAGGTACCTTTAAAACCATCAAAAGAGCATTTTTAAAATGCCCTCATTTTTAGGGAGTCAGAGGGGAGAAGAGGGTCTTTTCTTTATATTTATCCCTTCAGAGGCTCTCAGAAAATATTTCTTCTGATGAATTTGTAGTACAGCTAGTCTGACTGTGGCTTGCATAGAACAGTGAGAAATTTGCTTTGTGACTTTGGACAAGTCACATTCCCTCTCTGGGCTTCAGTTTCTTTATTTGAAAGGGAGAGATTGATTTATGCAACTGGAATTTTCTCAGCTCTTTAGTTTATAGTTCTAGGGTGCCCTTTAATGATAAGGAAAAATGGGACCGAGTTATGGGAATGAGATCGGCATTGAAACCAGGACGCACACACTTTCCTGTCATGCAGGGAAATGATTGTGAACTTCAGGGAATTCCTAACTGTCCCCTTCCAGAAGGTCTCATCCCACCAGCAAAATAGATAAATAGATATCCCGTTAGTTTTCATAATTATTCCTACTGTTAATCAACACATCTTAACATGTGTTGAAAAACAGCACTTCACAAATATCAAGTGTTCTGCTGCCCCTATTCAGCATGTGCTGGGTGAATACAGACATCGAAGTAATCTCCCAAACTGTTGCTATTTTAAGGGCAACTACAACAAATTGGAATGCTATCTATTTGTTTCAAATCCCAAATAAACTAAAGCCTTCTTTCTTTCTTCTAACTCTGCCAAGTGTCTGGGCACCCGCCGCTGGCACAGAGGTGGGTGCAGTGTGTGCGTAAAACCTCAAGCGGACATTGGCAAATATTTCAAGAACTAAGTATATAAAATCCTAGTCACATCATATACGCTCCATTAATTTAAGTCCAAACCATTAGCTCTATTAGATCCCTACTTACAGTGGTAGAGAAACATGACTGCATACAAATGAACATTTTTCATAGCAAGGGGACCTATATGATAGCTGTAATTCATTAAACAACTTCTCTTTAATCTAATAACAGGGACCCTACTCTCCATCATATATATATCCCAGCAATCCAAGAACACTTGGCATTTTGTGAACATGGTGTTTATCTTTGAGGTTAACCACAAGATGCAAACTCTAAAGAGGTTTAAGAGCCTTTGCAAAGCCCACTCCATCTCTTGCAATACCACACACATGGAGTAGACTTTCCCTTTTTGGCCTTCTTCACTTGTAAGATGAAATGTCAACATCATATTTGTCCCATTCATGAATCGCGAATCAAACAAAGGTACAGGAATGCTTTAAGAGTCTATGGGATCTTGATACAGTTTTGTGTCAAAAAATTTTAAACTAAGCAAGAGCGAAGGAAAAGTGATGGTAGCACTCAGAGATAAGATCGAATTCATAATGGGCTGGTTGAAATTGTGGGCCCTTGGACTAGATGATTTAAAATCCAGTGAAACCACATGTTATCTTATAACTTTGGGCAGGTTGGCTTTTCTAAAGGCTCAGTTTCCTCATGTATAAAGTGGAAAAAAACCAACAGTTTTTACTTAATGATAACTACCAGGATTATATAGGTAATACATTTAATGTATTTAGAAGAGTTCCCAGTGTGTAGTAAGTGAGCAATAAGTGTTGCTGATTATTATTTACTGTTGCAGCAAACACTAAAAGCACCACTTAAATGTGTTTTGTGGAATGTTTGAAAGCAAAAAGGTCATCAAAGGATTTGAGAACTAACCTAAAGGCAGTGATAATTAGAAAGGAAAAAAAATTTAAGTGATATAATTGATAAATTTCAGAGCTGATTCTGGACGCACTTCTAAGCCTGATTCTGGATGTGCAATAAGAGACACATTTCTGCCAAACTTAATCTGGAATTAAAGCCATAATGTACAACATGAGAATGTTAAAAGAGAGTGCTATTGCAACTATGCCTATTAAGAAGATTAAGGATCCCATATGCAGTCTTTATAAAATGAATGATTATTCAAAGAAATGTACAGATTCAGTATACTCCCTATCAAATATTCAGTGGTATTTTTCACAAAACCAGAACAAATAATTCTAAAATTTGTATGGATATGCAGATGACTTTGAATAGCCAAAAAGTCTTGAGAAAGAAGAACTAAGCTGGAATTATCATGCACTCTGATGTTAAAGTATACTGCAGAGCTATAGTAATCAAAACAATATGGTATTAGCATAAAAACAGACACACAGATCAATTAAACAGGATCTACAGTCCAGAATTAAACTATATATATATATATATATATATATATAGTTTATATATGTGTATATATATCTATGTATATTCAAATGTATATACCTATATATGTGAATATATATAGATACATATCTGTATATATTCACATATATAGAATGATTAAGTTATCACAAAGGAACATACAATGGAGAAAGGACTGTTGCTTCAGTATATGGTGATGGGAAAGTTGGACAGCCAGATGCGGAAGAATGAAACTAGATCATTATCTTATACCTTACACAAAAATCAACTAAAAATGGATCAAGGACTTGAACATAAGACCTAAAATCATAAAATTCCTAGAAGATAATATAGGTAGTAAGCTCCTTGATATTGGTCTTAGCAATATTTTTGTGTATTTGACTTCAAAATTAAGGGAAACAAAAGCAAAAATAAACAAGTGGGACTACATCAAACTTAAAAGCTTCTGCACAGTTAAGGTAACCCATCAACAAAATGAAAAGGAAAGATACAGAATGGGAAAAGGTATTTGCAACTAATATATGTGACAAGGGGGTATTATCCAAAATATATACGTAACTCATGGAACTCAACAATAACAACGACAAAAAAATGGGCCACGTATCTGAAGAGACATTTTTCCAAAGAAGACACACAGATGGTCAACAGGAACATGAAAAGGTGTTTAGCATCATTACTTGATTAGGGAAATGCACACCCAAACTAGAATGAGCTATCACCTCACACCTGTTAGAATGGACATTATCCAAAAGACAAGAAATAAAAAGTGTTAGGGTGTGGAGAAAAGAGAACCTTCTTATATTGTTAGTGGGAGTGTAAACTGGTGCGGCCACTATGGGAAACATTATGAAGAGTCCTCAAAAAGTTAAAAAAAATAGAGCTACCATATGATCCTCCATATCTTCTTCTAGCTAGTTATCCAAAGAACACAAGAACACTAATTTGAAAGATCATTGCTGCATTATTTATAATAGCCAAGATACAGAAACAGAAACAACCTGTGTTCAGAGATGGATGAATGAATAAAGAAGATGTGACGATATAGTTGTAGATGGGCTAGAAGACTCCTCAGCAAAAAACAACAACAAAAAACCAACAAAAAAAACCAACTTGGCATTTGGAACAATATGAATGAGTCTTGAGGGCATTATGCTAAGTGAAATAAGTCAGAGAAAAACAAATACCATATAATTTCAGTAATGTGGAATTTAAAAACAAACAAACAAGCAAAATAAAACAAGAACAAACTCGTAGATCTAGGGAACAGATTGGTGGTTACCAGAGAAGAAGGCTGGAGAGTGGGAGAAATGGATGAAGGGAACCAGTTGTATGTTGACGGATGGTAACTGGGCTTTTGGTGGTGGTCACTTTGTAGTGCACGTATACACAGATGTTGATCTATAATGTTGTACACCTGAAACCTATATAATGTTATATCCCAATTTAACCTAAATAAAAAAAGGATGACTATTAGGGAAAATAAAAGTGATGAAAATTGATTCCAGAAAAAAATGTGTATAAACTTGTTCAGGTAATATTTATTTATCACCAAAGAATATGGCACTTACCCCAGATGGTTTATTAGGTAAATTCCAGAAGACCTTCAAGGAGTAAAGAATTCCTGTTCTATTTAAAATATTTTGAGGAAAATGGAGAACATATGCTCAAATTAATTTTGTTGTATTAGCATAACTTTGCAGCTGAAAAATACATTGCATACTTTTCTGGTTCACCATCAATTAGTCGCACATATTCTAAATTAAATACTAACAAGATTAAGTTGAAATCAAGGATGTTTCAACATTGAGAAGCTATTAAAATAATTTTTACATACATAGGTCAAAGGAGAAAAACATGATTATCACAATATATTCTGCAATCCATTTGAATTCCAACACCCATTTTTCATAAGAATTATCAAACTGATTCTAGAATAATATTTTCTTAACATGATAAAAAGATATGAAACCAATGACAAGCATTACAGATGTTGATGAGAACTTAGATGTATCCTTATTAAAGTTGGGAGAAAATACTTGATTTTGTAATATCTATAAAAATGGCCTCAAATATATCCATGTCAAATTCTTGGTACCTGTAAATGTTAACTTATTTGGAAGAAGGGTCCTGTCTTGGAAGACAGGATCCTGTCTTAGGATCCTTAGTTAAGGATCCTGAGATGAAGGTATCCTCATTTACATGGGTGGCTCTAAATCTAATGGTAAGTGTCATTGGACCCACAGAGGAGAACAGATAGGCCCAGAAGACTGCGTAAAGATGAAGGCAGAGACTGGAGTGATGTGGCCGCAAGCCCCAAGCCCAGGAATGCCAGAAGCTCCCAGAAACTGGGAAGAGGCAAGGACAGAATCTCCCCTAGGACCTTTGGAGGGCAGGTGGCCCCATAGCCATCGTGATTTCAGACTACGCTCTGCAGAAGTGGGAGAGCATGCATTTCTGTCATCGTAAGCCACCTGGGTTGTGGTAAGTCATTGGGGTAGCCACTGAAAATGATACATGGACCAACAGGCAGAAACTCTATCACGAATATGCACTCAGGTTTCTGAGCTCTAAATGGTGAAGATTAAGCCCAAACAGAATCTGCTTTGGTCTTTGTCATGCTAGCATTGACTCTAGTAAGAAATAAACCAGTGTGGGAATATCCTGCACAATTAACAGGAATCGCACCCCTGAAATCAGGAGACAGGTAGCTCCACAAAGCCCCTCCTCTGCCAGATGGGGAGCACTCCCAACTTCACGAGACCTATTTGCGTGCCCAGGAACTTCTAGAAGGGAGTTATTGTTACATAGGAAAGTGTTTGTTTATAGTCTCTAAGGAACTGGGGAAGGTGGTAATCCTTATATCCCTGTGATTTGCAAGATGTACAACTTGTGCTTACCTTTTTTCTTCCTTTTTCACATCTTTGTTTCTTATGCATGTGGCCAGAGTGTCCAATACGTAGTTCAGAGGAAAGTTTTACCGTTGAATTAGAGAGAGAGAGAGAGAGAGTGTGTGTGTGTGTGTGTAGGTATAAGAGGTGTGATAGTGAGGCTCACGAACATTCCAACAGCCCAACAAACAAAATTAGCAGCATGCATACCAACCTCAGTACCCAAACCACAATTTGCCAGATAGAATACATTTAATTATTTTGTGGAAATCAACCTCATGTCAGCCCTAAGTACCCATCACCCTGGGCAGTGGGCTGTGTAACATCTATCACGCTTAGAGATCATTCTCATCCATAGTTCTGGAATGGAACCAAGTTTCCAGAATCTTCTGTAATGTCACATGTCAGGGATGTCATTCCCCAGCTGGGGACCCTGACTTCTTTGTTGTTGCTGAGAACCTCTCTGCCCGGGCCTGAGCGATTGCTTCAGGTTCAGGTTCGTTCGCTCCCTGCTGCTTTCACGTGTGGCTCCGGGCTCCTAGGTGAAGCTTAGAAGGGCCTGGCCGTTCCCCCACAAGGTGTGTCTGGCTGCAGCCCACAGGTTTCCCTTCTCCAGAATCCGCAGAACTCTTTATTTTCCCAGCGTTTGGGAGACTTTTTGGTAATTAAAATATTTTTCTCTCTTTGCCTGGAGCTATATCCCCCATGCCTCTCCTTCTCAGATAATAGAATGTGCTCTGTAGTTTTAGGCTCTTGAAACCAAAATGCAGGAATGCTTTGTGCCCATATTGCAATTCATTCGAGACAAACACATCAGAGGCTGTGAGTTGAATGAACCAGAACAAGAGGGAAAATGCAGGGAGGAAAAAAAGACATCAACTAAAAAAAAAATCTCAAAAATTTACCTTGCCATTTTCTCTGAACATGTTCGTGCCACAGTTGACAACAAACATTTGCTAATCATCCTGGCCAAAGGGGCCACCATGGACCTCAGCCTTGATCAAACCAGGCTTTGAAGTCACCTTGCAGTGGTCATTCAAACTCGGGTTAGGAGGGAAGGGAACATAAAGGTCTTCAAAAGACTTTGGAATTTGTCGTTAGCATTGTAGTTTGGAAATACAGATCCGAGTTAACTTCCTCAACTTTCTAGCCACCTTGGTTTTCTTTCTTTCTTAAAAAAAAAAAAAAAAAAAATTATTGTTGTTCAATTACAGTGGTTCCCATTCTCCCCCATTACTCTCCCCTGCCGTCCCACATTCACTCCGCCCTCCCTGGTTCTTTCCTGGACACACTCAATGTGAGCATCTGTTCATCACCAGCAGCCCTGTGGGCTGTGTGTGAGAGGAAGGTGATGCCTCTGCCTCTGCGTGGTGCTGCTTGCCCCTGGTAAGAGGACGTTTGTGAATGCCAGGGAAGCTCAATGTAGCTTGGCTTCCACTGACCTAGAGAGAGTTGTCCTCAGGTAAAGCCGCTCAGCTTCCAAGGGGAAAGTACACTCTGTGATAATGACATTTTTAAAGCTCTGTGCTTAGCAGAACTTGACCACATCACTGCACACCCACCTATTCAATTACAAACTCAAGGATAAAAACCTCAGAGACATCGAGATGCCTCAAAAATGAAACGTTTCCTTCTCTGGTCCAGCACACGGGCAGTACAGGTCCACCTGGATATAATGCTGCAAAAATCTCAAGAGGCACCATTTCAATTCCCTTTATGGGTCTGGGAATGTAGTCACTCAAAGGAACTGACCAAATGTGACGTTTTTCATTAGCTCACATCTCAGGGCAACTCGTCTCATTTTCTTCAACTTTCTTTCACATTCAGAAAAATATTTGGTAGTCTTCATTAAAGATACAGCCTCCACTACCATCGTTTTTGCTCATATCTGCCAAATTTATGTCTCCAGGTAAAAACCCCTCCTTAGGGTCAGCAGGTTTACGTCAAATATCATCTAGAGTCAATCAGGCATCTGCAACATTTCACAAACTTCCCTCACAAACGAGTTTCTCTGCAAATGTCCTACTTCTCTTGTTTTCTCCAGTTTGGTTAATGCAGCACCATTCCTAATCACTCCAAGCAGAAAATAGACTGCAAACTTTTACTCCAACTCATTTAACTCTATTCCTTTTTATTAGGCTCGTGTTCATCCCGGATTTTTTTTTTCCTCAACACTTTTTGCTGAGCATCTTACAATAAGCATGACATCACATACACAGACATATCTAAAATAAAAATTTTACAAAGCACTATAACCTCTACTTTGGATGGCACACACTAATAATTTACTATACTAGTCTGTTCTGTTCTATTTCACTTCTTTTTTTAAATGCCTGTTGTGTTCCATGGAGTTGATCTCACAACCAGCCCATGGGCTGCAACCTATAGTTTGAAAAACATGGCCAAATGGAACCACAGGAAATTAAGGAAGTGAATATAAAACCTTTGTGAAAATACACTATCCACTAAAAATATGCAAATAGGGTTTTTAAAAACATTCAATGATTTTGTTTTTTTCTTGAACTATTTTTATTTTCTCAAGGGTTATTCTAATGTAATACAGTTATATATTTGAAAAACCTTTATTAATCACTATCATACATACCTATGACAAAATGTCCACATGTGGTCTGCATACATGCATAAAAATATTTTAATATGTTACATTTCCTGTGAACATAACTATTAAAACTTTTTTTTTACAGATAGGGGTATCATTACATCATTGTTAAAAGTATAAACAGATTATGAATTCTGACAGTTGTTAAAGGTAAATGAAATTCTATTGGAATTTCTTTTATGGGTCAGATAAGTTATGCCCAGAGATTTTCTGTGCATTAATGAAAGAGACACAGGTATGCTGGCAAGAACTAGTCTGTCTAAAAGCCAGCATATTATTTTTAAAAAATATGAAGTAGGAATTATTAAACCTTTTATAGGATAAAATAAAATGACAATTGACTATAATTCATATACATATTTAATAGTAATCATTAAACATTAGGTTTTAAAAACTCCTTGAATAACACAGAGAATATGAAATATTTCACATAAAATTTTTATCTGAGAGTTTATCCAGTGTCTCTTGAAAAATTTGGTAGCCCCATAATATACTCCAGTTACAGTGGAACGTTCCAGCCAGCCCCCTGCTCTGCTTCTGCTCTTTGGCGGGGGCTTTGCTCTGCAGCTCTTGGCTTGCCCTAAGGGTAAGTAGTGAGCATAGCAGAAGGGAACTGCTTACACTTATCTCTGTGAAAAATAAAAAGGAATTTTTACCATTTAACATTGCACTTCTCTGTGCTCCCTGCACTTTATTTTCTTGTGCTGCTTTGGCAGTTGCCAGGGAATGAAAGACTCCAGCCCTTGCGGCAGGTTGACCGGGTTATGGTGGTGTGGCCACAACCATTACAGGGGGCTCCCCTTGGCGCGGGGCAGAGGTTCCTGCTCTTTAGGGCACTGGGCCGCTTCAAGTTTGGGGTGGGCCGAGGGGGATGCCTTTCTTTCACAAAGTAGAGAAGCTAACAGATATTCAAGGGAGTTCTCAAGCCAATTAATTTTTTGAAGGAGTCTGCTTGGAAGATGAATACTTAGAAATTAATTTCCTTCAATCTATCCATAACCTTATCCCCACTGTAAGTCCTTTATCTTTCCCACGAGTATCCAGACAACGTAACTTAAAACCAAACTTGAAAACAAACGATTCTTCTTGGGGATGAAGAACTGGTTCTGAGCAACTCCTCCTTTACTATTTTAGGGGTTAGGGGACAGTTCTGAAAATTTCTCCTATGTCCTTAACCTAACATGCTTCCTTGGAGCTCCTAAAAGATCTATAAACCCATGTAATTACGTTTGCATGTGCAGCATAATTTGGGGAGTGGTATTAGATCGCAGCTTTGGTCAGATTGCAAAATAGTCTGTGACCCCAGAAAAAATTAAGAGTGGCTGTATTAGAATACAATTTTTGATTCCTATGGAATCTCTCAAACTACATTACAAAATACAATAAAATAATGGATCAGTGTATCCATATTAAAGTGTAAATGTGTGCTGAGAAGGAGAAGCAAAGTATTAGGAGAGTAAAGTTACATGTTAGAGTCTAAATCTCAAAGTGTTTCCTGAAGGAAGATGATTCTGGATTTCACACAAGAAATTTCAAATAGGAAGGTGCCTGCAAAGGTGATACACACATACCACCTTTAGATATTTTCCTCCTCTGGAAAATCGCAAACCTTTGCAAGAGGATTAACCATGATAATGCCAATAGCCACAATTAGTGACCAACTGCTGTGTTTCATGCACTGTACATACACGAACTCCCAGACACCTGCTGCTTTTTAAGAAGTGTGAAAAGTACAGTTCAGAGACTTTGAGGGAGCTGCCCAATGGCACAGCCAGCAAATGTCAGACCTGAGCTTGGAGCCTGCCTATGTTATGATTCTCTGCTCTGTCCCTTTCTTTTTTTGGAAGGATGAGTACCCTGGACCAAAAAAGCTGCCAGTTCCAGAGACGACAACGTTAAATATTGCTCCAACCTTTTAAATGTCACTTGAGAATTTGGAAATCTGGCCCAAAAGGATTAAGAAGTAGCAGCTAGTGTCCCCCATGACCTGCCGCATCTGAGTGGCGTTGTGCTTTCTCTGTGTGCTCATGATTAGGTTGCACTGTCCTTCCATATTTCCTTGGCTTCTTGTACCTGTCAGGCATTCTCCAAATCAAAGGGGCTCTCTTGCATTGACTCACTTATTTCAACATGACTGCTGAGTCTCTAAAGAAGATATATTCGACATGAATGTGATTTTTCCTCCTCAGGTCTCTCTTCCACATTGAGTTATGTCTCACATTCATTCCTCCCTCTGCTGCTGTATATTATATCTCCCCAAATTCTCATTTGTTTTTTAGACATTTCTACCTGGAGTGTCCGGTGTCTGAGGCTTGCCGTCTTGTTTGGATTCCACTTATCTTAAACCTCTGAGGGATTTCACCTCTTAAAGTCTCAGTCCACTGGCTCATGGGATCCTAGCAGCTTGCATGATCAAAGCAGTTGGCATTCAAATGATTCTAAAAACTTTCTAACATTTCGTCTTCTGGAGTTAAAACAATGAGTGAAAATCAGGTAGAAGCAGATGTTTTATTTGCATGTTCATTTGTGGCAGTTTAAACTAGTTTGTCTGGGTCATCTATCTAAGTGGGAATTATTTTCAAGGAAAGCAAATTTAACCTTGATAAGGTAAGCAGTACACAACACGCTATCTCATGGGCATCCTCCGAGTTCCCAGTTCATCACTTTCCAGTTTCGCAAATTTGGCCTCAAAGTAATGGCTAAAATTTGTTTTAAATAGTCCAGTTGGGTTTTAATCTTAAAAACTTCAACGTTGTCCTGGCTGGTGCAGCTCAGAGGATTGAATGCTGGCCTGCCAACCAAAGGGTCGCTGGTTCGATTCCCAGTCAGGGAACACATACCTGGGTTGTAGGCTAGGTCCCCAGTAGGGAGTGCGTGAGAGGTACCCACACACTGATGTTTCTCTCCCACTCTTTCTCCCTCCCTTCCTCTCTGTCTAAAAATAAATAAATAAATCTAAAAAAACCTAAAACCCTTCAATGTAGGGACTTCGCCTTTTATTTATTTTTGTGCTACATGTCACGTACTTGGAGGTTGAAAATGTTATTAAAAGCTGTAGTATTTACACAGATCGCACATTTACCTTTTGATGCAAGCATTAAAAGTCCCTTGTGAGACAGTGTACCTCTCATCTAATGCTCAGAGCCTTGAGGACAGGAGATACACCAGATTCATATTCCTTCCATTTCACTTAGCCCAATAACTGCTGCTTATTAGAGCAAAGATGCCCATTGGCCGAATCGAGGGATGCAGGCTCCCTTCTGTGAAGTAGAAAAACATTCTTGACATACTGTCCACAGGACATGTATATTTCCTGTAATGGAGAAAGATCTTCGCTTGGCCCCTTTCCCTTCCATGATATTTCATCAGATGACCCAGATTCTGGCTCATCTTGTCATCAGGAAACACCAGCTGGTTGGCACATACAGGGACTGTAGTTAAAGATGCTGTACTTCTTAAAGCCCAGCCTCCCCTCCTGGATAACTGAGCCCTCCGAGATCTGACCTGGACCGGCATCCTCGGAAGGCGGAATGTGGGAGCAGGCTGTGGCGAGTGCAGCCGGGCATCCACTGGGCACAGATCAGGGGAAGCTGAAGCCTCCATTCACAGGAAGGCAGATTCAGGAAGCTGAGAGCATCCCTAGAAGCAGGTCTAGGAGACCGGGGAGAGGGCAAAAGAAAATTGTCAATGAGGGCTTACGTCAGAGGACCAGCGACTGAGCAAGCTGCTTCAGAGGCCAAGCTGGAGACGATCCCAGGGGTGATGAGAAACAGGAAAGCAGCCTTTTATGCTCAAGATGGGAACCTCTACAGGAGCCAGCTGGGCGGGGGGCCAGCTGGTGAGGTCACTCAGACGAGCGTGGATGCTGGCTCTCCATGAAGCCCTGGGTGCAGGATGAATCTCAGGACTTTGGGTCTCAAAGACATGGAGGGTAAAAGATGTAGAGCACAAAACCAGCAGGGACAGACAGCTCCAGCCTATGACCCACACATAACTGTTACTCACAAGCAGTGAGCGATCTCTGTTCCATTAGACTTGGGTACTCGCGGTTATTGTTGGGGAGACTTCTCTTGTGCAAAGCCACAGAAATGAGCTATTTGATGACACGCAGACAAAGCCAGGTTCCTCTCCTGATATGAAGACGTGGCTCAGAAGGCTTCCACAATAGGCGTCAGGGTAGAACAGGGAAGATTTTCTGTGCGAGAGGCAGGGTCACCCAGAGGCCAAGCAGCTGCCTGTGCAGTGGGTGGGGAGGGCACTCAGGAGCAGGGCAGGCATCGTTCTCCATCTTCTCCTCCTCTGTGCTCGGGGGCTTCTGTGTAAGGGTGGGGACGGCGCCGGCAGCTGTTTTCCCGAGTGACAAAAAGATTGTGTTCTAAAAGAGCTACTTTGGGCCCCCGTAACAAAACGTGGCACAGGGCTGATGAGAGGGCCAGTCACCCTGCCCTGCCCGCAAACCTGACATGCGGACTATGCCACCTCAAGGACTGGGCTGTCTGAGTGCCTCACTCTCAGTGTAAGCATGGGCCTGGCTCTTTGGTGGCACCGCTCGCAGAATCAGAGTGGTGCTCTTTCCAGCAGCAACTTAGGTAATGAATTGTGATATATGGTTGCCCATGCAAGAAAAACAAAACAAAACAGCATAGTGTAGACCATGTGAGGGCAGCTGGGAGACATGGGAGGGGCCCCTGTGAGGGTCTCCCAGGGGCTGTGAGAGGGGCCAGAATGGAGATAGTGATAACAATACGTACCAGTAACAATAGGATTAAATCGAGTCATGCATACAAAGAACTTAGCAGCATGCTTAGTAAATGTTAGCTCTTATGAATAAACTTGTATTTGTAAGGAAATTTAAAATGGTATCAGCAGAAGTGGAGAACTTCTGGAAAGTTAAAAGGAAAGATGCCACTGAGCACGTTTGCTGAATCCTGTGCTGCTGTTAACAAAGCAGCTGTAGAAAGTCTGCCTGTACTGAGTAGATACGGAGAAACAGGTTTCTCATGTACCGATATAAATTACATGTAACAAGTAGTTGCAATACTTGAGGTAAAAAGCTCAGGTTTTGGGAATCTCCTGTCAGTGATGTGAGCCCTCGTCCTGCTCCATCTCTTCCTCTCGACAGCTCACCTGCCTGACGTCACTCTATCCCTGAGACCTGCCTACATATTGTTTGGTTGGTGTCCCCAAGCCATCTCTCTCTGACTTGATTTCAAGGTCAAAGAATGCCTCTGTTTCCAACTTTATGGGTCCTCAGTGCCCAAAACAAACTTTGTCGCTTTGTAGTTAGGAGAATGTTAATCTTTCTACCTCTTGTAGAAGTTTTTGTTTGCTGCTTTTCATGAAAAGTACTCTGGGGTACCTGCACTATTTTAGGTATGTTCTTGTTATTACTAATAATACCACTGCTATTATTATTACCATTATTATCATCCTATTACTATTATTCTTTAAAAAGCCAGCTCATGGCAAAATTAGATCACAGTGTACCTTTGCCTGGGTTCCTGTCTAAGACCTCTCTCAGTCCTAACACTGCTTCATGCGTCTGTCCATCTGTTGGACGGGAGGCAGGAAGGACACCTTGAGGAGGAGAAAAAGAAGGTGCAAAATGAAGGCTAAATATATGCATTGCCTGCGGGCTCTGACTGTGGAGCTGAAGCCCAAAGACGGGCCAGCGGGTGGACAGGTAGGCCGCGGCTGTGATGGTGATGTGCAGACCCGATGGTTCCTGCAGTGTGGCCTGGGCCTCTGGGGATCCCCCGGGTTGCACCCCATTTTCCAGGATGAGCTTCCCAGCTTCTCATGAGAATCCCTGCTAAGCTTTCTCTTTTAGTTCAAGGGAGCCAGAGTAGGCCTTTGCTGCGTGCCATTGAGAACCTTGACTGACAGCACTGGACTTGGATGAACCCAGAGGAGGGACAAGAACATGGCTTGTAGTCGGCACACATCTACCCAGCTCCGTGGGAAAAGAGCAAGGCAGAGGGGCTGGCAGCGGAGGGAGCTAAATGCCACAGAGAGGAAGGGAAGACAGGGCTCATGTTTGATCGACTATTGCATGCCAGCCCCATTTCCATAAATTATCTTCATTAATCCTCATGGTTCTGTGAGATGCAGAGGTTGAAGAAAGATAAGGAGTTTCGGATTTATTTTTAATTCCCGAAAGAACATGGTGGCGATTTCAGGGGCTCTAGTGGGATGGGGGGAGAGTTTTGGCCAGAGGGGCCTTTCATTTCTCTTCCTCAAAGCAGTCTCCAGAGCTGCCTTACTGACACATGTGTCTGTTTCACCCATATGAACTAACAGGTGGCTAAACAGCGTGTAATTTTTGCGTGCCTGGTTGTATGGGCCTGGTCATTATTTAGTATGAACGGGCAAACAGCTTTTCACCCGTTACCCAGGTATTAAGCACGTGCATTTGACTGGAGTTTATTTTTACCCCAAGGCAGATAATTTATTACGTCCTATCCATTGTTTTGAAGTGGGTTTATCAAAGAACATTCTGTCCAGTCATTTTTTCATAGTTCAACATAAATAATTATAGCACCATTCTAGGGCAATTTTAGGGCAGGATCACAGCCCTTTAAAACTAGCAGGAAACCTAGCTCAATCCTTTTTGTCTAGAAATGAGGAAAGGGAGGCCACAGACCCAATTTGCCAATGGTACGGGGACATTCAGGGACAAAACTGGAAAAGGCAAATCAAGAATCCTAACTTCTGATCCACTTCCCTCACCACTTGACTGCATTAAGTTCGACATGGATTTTATGAGTACAGTAAAATTTTATATCTAACTGGGGCTCCTTGGGATCACCTTCTTAGACAGCCTAAGTAATCGCAGACTCATATATCTTCTGAGAGCATTGTTCAAAGGAGTCACAAATACCAGAACATTAATCATATTTTCATTTTACATAGATCAGGTAACAAGAGCCTAGTACATCATATTATGCCTATGAGAGTTTCCTATTAGTATGATCACATTGAAAGAAAAGAAAATCCATTTCCCAAACAGCTCACTGTCCCATTGAGGCACCAGACCCTCCCATGATGAGGCCACTGTGTGCGCAAAGTTCTCAGTTTGTCCTTAATCCTTCTGGAAAGCTGTCCTGAACAAGTCTTCCTGGACCCAGTAGGGGACTTTCCTGTATATCGTCACACTGACCTGCAATCACCTGTTCATTTTTTTTTCTTGCCTTTTCTTCTAACCTGGACACTCCGTGAGGGACATGCCTTGGCCACCACAGTTACCCTGGTATTTAGGACAGTGTATGGCACACGATAGGATTCAGTCACTGCTTCCTTTGTGGAAGAACTGAGCCCGACCAGAAGCTGAAGAAAACAGAATAGTTTAAGAGAGCTGAGCATTGGCTCAGGAATTAAAAATGATAGGCTGACAGCAGTAGATGTCTCTTTTGAATCCTTAACACAAAAGGATGTTTGTACCCGATGTTACTCAAGAGTGAGCAAGAAGCTAAACAGGATTTCACTCTTTGAGAGGAGAGCTGACTTACGGGGATGTGAAGTACAGCACAGGGAATATAGTCAACAATATCGTTGATACCTATGTATGGGGCCAGGTGGGTACTAGATGGTGATCACTTTGTAAGGCACATAAATGTCCAGTCATGGTCGTATGCCCGAAACTACTATAATACTGTGTGTCAACTGGGATCAAAAAATTTTAAAACACTTATAATCTTTAAAAAAAAAAAAAAAAAAGCTGACCTGGTCGCTAATAGAGGGTTTAGTGATAACTTGTCATGGGCCTGGGATACGGCAAGGACAGTTAGGTCTGTGGGATTCCTCTAAGTCTATCCATGGCTCTCTATGACAGCAAACTTGCCACCTGCAAGGTCAGCCGCACCCTGGCTCCCAGAAGCATTCTCATCGGTGTGTTTGAATGCTGATTTTATTGCCGTGCCCTCACCATCATTGCCGCGCGCACACGCAGGCACACTGCATTGTGGGTCAGTCACTTCTTGAAGACTGGACCTGACTTTCTGGGCTGTCACACAATTCTGTCCCCCCACAGTACGCCACCCTTAACATTGGTTCCCCTTCATCCTGGGGACTCAGCTCTCATCTCCCAGGTCTTCGATGGTCCACTTAGACCGTGGACATTTTTTGTGCTGTTCCTGGGCCTGTAGGGTCCTTTCTCACGTCTTCCATGTGGTGAGTCCTGCTAGTCTTTTTTTCAAATTCCAGGACTGAGATTCTGAACCCAGGCTTACGGGTTGAGGACCTATTATCCCACAGACAGATGTGCCTATGATCATCTACCTGCCTGTCTAATTTTCCCTTTGGCTAACCTCCCCATGACTCTGCTGGCCTCCAAGGCAGGAGACCACATTTCTGCACCTGTCATCTGCTTTACTGTCCTCCCGAGCTGCTCTGGTGCTATGTCTTCCTGGCCCCACCCCCAGCACCCTGCCACCCTGCTGACACAGAGCATGGCCCACTTAGCCAGGCGCACAAGAATCCTGATACAAGCAGAGTGAAATTCAGGATAAAAGCTGATATGGGATATTGTAAACCACCTTAAAGGACCCTATTACAGAAATGTAAATATAATAGAAACTGACCGTGTTTGTCATGAGCTTTCAGTGCTTTCTGGCTGGATCTCCCCATTCGATCTGTCAGGGCCTGGTAACCTTAACTTGCATGCAGTCCTTCCCCTAAAAGAGGTTAGGAAGCACTGGATTGGAAATGTCTTCTGACCAAATGGGACAGGCTGTTGCTGTGGGTCGTGTAACATGTTGTGATGAGAGAGCCCCTAGGAAAACATACGGAAACAGAGGAAGGAGCTTGCGGCATCGGCACTAGGAGACGGTGTGTGGCCGGGTCTAGGCCTCTGTGGGAGGGCTCTGCGGACAGGTTTGCTTTGCTGGCCTTGCCTGGGCTGTGGGGGAAGCGCTGGTGCCCTGCTCTACTGCAACCTGCAGGTTGTGCTAACCCTCAGACAAGCGGAGCTCTCCTTTAGGAGTCAGCATGTTTCCTCCTGGGCTTTCGAGGCCGGCAGGAATGGTGAGTGGTCAGCCCTCCTTCCCCAGTGCCTGCTGCGTGGCCTGGGACTGAGCAGGGCTCCGCAGCTAATTGAGGGGAGGCGAAGAAGCAGCTGCTGGCACACAGGTTGTGTACCGTCGCTTCCACAGGATGACTTGGGGAAGCTTTCAGGTGTGGTTTCTAGTTCCTCAGGCCTTGGCTGAGAAAAATGTTGTGGGCTAGCACAAAGCTCAGTATTTTGCATAGAGTCCATTTCTAGACAACCAACAGAACCGTTCCTTCTTCTGAAATTTCACATTAAATTAAAAGTGTTCAAATGACACTATAGAGGAATAATGTAAGTAAGCGTAATTTTTCTTCGCATTGAAGTTTCTCTGGCTCCCCTCTTTGTTAATCCCAGGAGCCCTTGATAACTATAATCTCCAAGAGTAAAGGTTCTGTACGCACTTTTTAATGGCCGTTCACTGTCAGGGCTCATTTTTCCAAATGGCTCTAGCAATGTGAAAGATGAGTGTATTCCCAGCAATTTGGCCACGTGCAACAACTCCTCTGGCATTAAACATCTCCCTGGGTAGCTCAGCCGTTGGTCTTTGGCTTTGCTGTGTTCTTCTTATTCCTTCCAGAGCTCTTAGTCACCTCCTCTCCACTGGTCTCATTTCTCACTACTTGGCTGCACATAGGGAGGCAGTTGGTCTTTTGTCTTCCCTCCCCCATAAATTTCAGCCTCCACTTTATTACTCGTTCCCTCGGCCCCTGTTTTAATAATAATAATAACAATAATAATAGTAATGATAACAAAAGATATGTATGGAGTCAAGAATCTCAGTGGAGAAAATGGAGAGATGGAATAAAAACAAGAAAAGCAATGAATTCTCCATTCTGAACGACACCCGCTCACCTGGAGTCTTGATTCTCAGCACTGCCGTTCTCTTCCTCTCTCCACCCTAGGCCTCATCCCCAGGTGCCTTTACCAGCGACACTACTACCTCAGTTCCTTCTCTCATGCCCACAGCTTGCACCCTCTAGTTGATCTCAGGTCTTGGGGGAAATGAAAAGTAGCTTGTCATCCTGAAAACAGCTTCTGTCCCTGCTGTGTGGCATAATTGGACACAGTGCACTTGTTTTCTTCCCCTTGTTATTGGTTCCTTATAGACACCTAGGTCTGCTGTTGTTTAAACCTGGGAGCTCTGTTATGGCGTCTATTCACACAGACAGTGGAGGCTTCTTCGATGCCCTCGAATGCCTTCGTTACACCTCTTACCTCCCTGAGGTACCACTTCTTAGTGACCCTGGAGTTCAGAGCCCTCATTTGATAGCTTTGGGGACTGAGGCAATCACACATTCCTGGTTTACCTTTCCTTCCCTTCCAAATATACCTGCAAACCCATGTCCATAGAACATTTTAAGCCGGAGTGAGTGTCCTTGATGATAAATCCCTACGTCTTAACAAGGTGTGTACGTGGAGCCCTTCTGCTCATTTCTGTGGTCTCTTGATAGGTGGTGCCAGAGGATGGCGCTTTATGCATGCATTGGAACCCTTTACCACCACCACTACTCCCAGCTCACAAAGCAGGTGCCTTCCAGACAAGAGCATCCTTGCTGAGCAAACAAGACTTTCAGCGTGTCTCCCAGCCCCCCATCTACCTCACACACAACGCTCAGAACAGGCCCTGGCTGCCCTCTCCTATGCTGTGCTGACACTCTGGAGTTTCAGTAGGTCTCCTTTTGCTCTTTAGCATGGGATGGATTTATGTTCCGTTCCAGAGCACAGCATTGTGTTCCGTGACCAGACAAACGGCTCTTATTTGGTCTCTCAACATTTACTTATTTTTCTCATCAATCCCCATCATTTCAGATTATGCGCTGGCAGAGATATAGCCAGCCATCCGGTACTAACTTTCAGATGGAAAGGAAAGAGACTCATGCTCGACACTACGGCAGCGCCATGCTAAGCTGAGGCTCTGTTCTCCAATGGTGCACAGCCCCTGATGGGAGATAGGCACATGTGCCTGAGTTCAGGGAGCTGTGGGTGCTGGGGCAGCAACGTGCCCTGACACAGTGAGAGGGGCACGCCAAGAAGAGGCTCTCTGCCTGAGTGAGGAAAGAAAAGAGAGGGTGCCAGGGTGCGAGTCTCCTAAATGAGCGAGAGGAAGACAAGAACTTGAAGGATGGGTTTGAAGAAGTCTTGAAGGGATTTCAAGGAAGAAAACAAAGGCTTTTCCAGGAAGAAAAGGAGTGCGGGATAAAGAAAAGGGTGATTGGAAGATGCGCTATGGCAGGCTAGAGTTGTAGAAGTGCATGCAGAAGGTGGGTGGGGCCCTGCAGGGAAGGGGCAGGCGAAGGGAGGGTGTGGCGTGGGCTGGGTTCCAGCTCGCTGCACCGGCAGAGCCCTCAGGGCGTTTTCAGGAGAGACTTGGACTGGCCAGGCGTTTGCCGGCCTTCGCCAGCAGAGCTCCCAGGGGCGCAGGGCCTTTCCCTGAGGGGCACAGGCAGTGCCAGGCCAGGGGTGATGGTTGAGTTCAAGCAGGGCCAGAGCTGAGGGAGGTGAAGAGCCCGAAGTTCCAGAAACTGAGGGATTCGCTCTCGGGCATTCAGCTTTGCTTAAGGAAACAATGGGGACTTGTTGACTCTTGCAATTACAATGGGAAGAAGTCTTCTGTCTGCAGGCTCAGCTAGAAGCAGTGACTTAAGCTGCTTCGTGGTGGGGGTAGGCGTGCAGGTCTGTCCTACTCTCTCCATTTCTGGCGCACTTCTTTTGGCCCCTTTGCCTCTGAGACAACAAAATCCATCCTAGGAAGTCCTCTCAGTCCGTGACTGCCCCCGCAACACCATCTTCACCACCTGCACCGTCACCTCTTTCGCCTCTACCACCGCGAGCTCTACTGCCACCACCCCACCGCCGCTGTCATTGCCTCTGCCACCTCCCCTTATACTACACCGCCACCTCCGTCACCTCTGACCCTACCTTCGCCTCCACCACCACGCTGACCACTTCCACCACCTTCAGCGTTGTCACCTCCACTGCCACCTCCATCGCCCCCACTTTCATCACCTCCACCACCATCACCTCCACATTCATCGTCATCACAGCCTCCACCATGCCCTCCACTTCTACCACAGGTATCTTCTGCCCTTCCACGAAGTGTCAAGCGCCCTCCTGACTGCCACAGGCATAGCAACAAACAAAGCAGCCGAGATGATCTGCCCTCGTAGAACTTCCAGTCTAAGGCACTACAGCCCGTTTTCTTCTGACGCTGCCAGGGAAGTCACAGCACATCCACGTGGATCAGGGCAAGCGTATTGGAGATGGAACATGTGCATTGCTTTGGAACCAAGGCAAGCATGTCTGTTTGGCTTACATTATCTTTTATCTTTATCGATTCCCCACGTTCTCTGCCGCACTAGCGCTGGCCCCATTTCCCCACAGCTGTCATTGCTCTGGGAGCCTTCACTGGCACGAGACAGCAAGCAGCTGAGCCTGCAGCCTCCATTGTCACAATTCTTTGACCAGCAGGCTAGGAGGGAACTCTACCTGACAGGACTCCTTCCAGAGGAGTCAGCATCAGTTCCACCCAAGCATCCTTTCCAGACCAGAGGACCAAATGGCCCTGCTGCATCATTAGCCTTGCATGTAACGATACTGCCAGGTCTCTGTTTCTCCCCCGAAGCCCTGGACCACAATGACTTGGCTTTCCTCCTGGTCCTTGACAGAAGAGGTTTTCTGTAGGAATAGAAACCAATGACCTTATTAACTTGAAGAGAGAGAGAGAGGGATTGATTCAGGTCATGCCAGATTTATTGCATAAGTGAGCAAGCCATAAAATCCAATAATTTGCAGTCATTTTGTTCAATCTAGTATCTGAGGGGAAAACTGATACCAAAACTTTCATAACTCCAGATTTTTGTCACGTAATTAATTGGCGCCCTTTTCTCATGGAGATAGTTGGGTAGCAAACATAGTGACATAGTTAAATGGAAATGACAAGTGACGTAGAATATTTAGGTTTACAGCTAGGGAAGTGTCATAGGAGGCATCAGATCCAGGACCCTCATTTTACAGATGAGTAAACTGAGGTAGAGAGACAATGGTTCCGTGGTGGAAATGGTGATTCCAAGGTGGCAGAGCTTGGGAAGAAATTAACCCCTAGCCCAGTGCTCTTCCGTTGTTAATACAATGAGGTGCCTGAGCGGGCTTGCCTGGATAGGGGCCCAGTATGGGTGGCCTGGTTCACATGCTGGCTGAAAACAAGGGCTCATACCCTCCCCGCTGGCCCAGCTCTTCCCTCAGTGGGGGTTCGGGGGTGGGGAGAGCTGCAGTGTTCTTCTGCCTGGGGTTCCCTGTGTGCGCCCAGCCAGTGTCCCTTGGGAACTGTCACGCTCAGGCCCCTTAAGGCCAGGCTGCCTGGAGATGAGCAGCTCACCTGACCCTCCCCCTAGGACTCTTACCCTTGTCCCACTCAAAGAGACATGCCAGAGGGCAGGGCCTCTCCGCTCTGGTAGATATAAGCCCACTGTGCCTGGCAGCTTCTCTAGACGGTGATCAGACAACCGGGGAATCCCCCCTTGCCCGCCTCCAAGGTGAGCAGGAGAGCGCCTGTTTACATGTATTCTGAGCCCATATTATGTGTTATTTTGGAAGTAGCCCCCAACTCTGGTACCTGACAGGTAAAGAAGACCTAGCCAAGACCTACCTAGCAAGACACGCACTTCACCCCTGCCCTTTAATTTTTGAACTTCAGACTAGAATTATATCTGCTCCTAACTACTTAATAGGCCTCTAGAGAAAAATATGACGAAATCCGCCTGAGCCTGCCTTGTGGGTGAGGTCCTGGAAATGAAGGCATTTTCTAATGTGAAGTGTTCAGGTTTTGCTCTTCATATGTGAAGCTGGCTTGTTGAAGAATATCACCTCATTCTCTTGCTAATTTGGGGCTTATCGTACATTCAGTGTTCCATAAAGGTTGACTTGAAAGCTTTCATTTAAAACCCAATTCATATGAATTAGTGTACTACTCAAAATGTCAGGCTGCTAATAGGACATACATGGCAACTGGAAATTGAAATAAGTGCATTTTAATAGAGCTCAGAATTAGGATTTCCTCTATCTGTTTGACGTAGTATCACAATCATAATCGAGGGGATTTTTTTTTCCCATTGGCATTTAATGACTCCATCCAGAATTATCAATCATCCTGAATTTGGTATACTATTTTTCAGACCTAAAATGGCAAAAAAGAAAGAAACTCAGTGCTTTCTAATGATGATACTGCTGTATGAGTTTGTAGCACTAAATACAGATAAAGGGAAAAGTGGATGGATATATCATTATTCAATTGATAATTACCCAACAAATACAAAGTAAGGTCCCACCTAATTAATGACATGATAATACAGTTATTTTCTTATGTTTTTATTTTATTTGAGGAAAAAATTTCACTTTTTAAATTTTTCTTTTTATTTTGAGAAATATTTTATTTCACTTTTTTATCTTTAAAGAATGGCTTAGCTCATTATTGACAAGCTACTTTGATAGTTTCAATAAATGTGAGTCCCTTCTCCAAATTGCATGAATGTTTGTTATGAATGTTCGGTTCACTTTGATACTCGTTTTTCAAAAGTAGTGGAAATATAGGAGTTATTCTTATTCCCCACTTTAACTGTATTTTAACACTTGGATCTGACATAAGGGTCTCAAAGATAAAATAGTACAAAAGTCAGAAACACTTCCCCCCTGCACCCCCTGAAAAAATAATTAGGAAGCATACCAGTCTGGATTATGGGGAAGTCAAATTATTTCATTGGTTTCTAAGTGAATCATGTTCAGTTTTTAAAATAAAGTAGAAATTTCTTTATCATTTCAGATTTCCCAGCCATAAACCTATAATCAAAGACAGAATAATCAACACCTTGTACAGGTCCCCAAATTCTTGCAGGCTGTCAGGATTTCTCCTTATATCCAGAAGAGGGCAGTCAGGTTCCATGATTTAGACGCAGTCTGTGTTATCCCAGAAAACAAAATTTTCAATAGGTTTTTCAGTGATTGGAATTGTTTCCTTTAATGATATTAAAGAATATTTAGAATTACCTGAAGATTTTTCTTTTTATTAAAATAAGACACCTTGTGAGGTGTTTTCACAAAGGGTTGAAATGATACAAGTTGTCTGTTCCTATCAGCTCTCTTTATCACAGAGGAGGGGGCAAATCTTATCCTGCAGAGGGCCCTCCTAATTTATAACTTTGTGACATTTTATAACTAAAAGGAAATACATTGTACAAGGCAAAGAACACTCAACAGCACTTCAGCATCAAATCAAGAAAAGACAGAGAGAGAAGAAGAAAAGATTCACAGCAATTGAAACACAGAGATCTACCAGAGAAGCTTAGTACTTCAAACACTTGTAGCAACACTTACTAGCTTTGAGGGGGGAAAAAATTACACTTTTAAACTGTAACACTGAGTAAAACAATGTTAGAAGAATGTAACACTTTTTCTCCTGAGATATTTTCTATAAGCTTTTAAGTGAAAATAAGCATAGAACTGAACATAAAATATCCCAGATATTTCTGCCATCTTTTTCTCTTCTTCATTAGTAATAACTCCAAAGACTGGGAAGCCACTAATTGTAGTGAGATATATTTGTGAAGGAAGCTTGGAGAAAATTGGATACACACACAGGGTGGAGCAAAAGTAGGTTTACAGTTGTGAGTACATGAAATAGTTTGTTCCTGATTTAATATTTATTAATTATTGTATTATTTTCCATGAACAATTGTAAACCTACTTTTGCCTCATCATTTATATTCAGGTTTTCTCTGTGCTTCCTTCACAAATTTAATTTAATTGAAACATGTAAGAAAGAGTTGATTTTAGGGAACTACTTCCAGTAAAAACATAACAAGAGTTAACTCTATACCTGGGTATTTATTTTGTCTGCATTTTAAGTCCTGCCTTTGTTCGCACAGTGCTTCAAACACTATTTTTAGATGATTGGACAGGGAACCAGTGCTATTATCTTACTCAGGCAAATGTGTGTATGTGTGTGCATATATGTTACACAAATATATCATATTGCTCTGTGATACTTCTGTCAGCTGCCTGTCTACCAACTAGCTTTCTCTGGCTGTGGAATTCCCCAGCACCGTGCATGCCCCTCTTGAGGCCCGTGGATTAGCTGGGAGCCCAGGTGATTTTCCACCTGATCTGTGCCCCGGGCCTTCTCCCACCGTTCCTGGAGATGCTGCTTTCGGAAAGCGCTGCCTCTGAAAGTGACCTTGCTCAGCAACTCCGATTGGCTGATGTAGAAACGCCTTTCCCAGAAGAGGCGCTGTGCTGTGCCAAGCTGGGCTCCGCAAAGATGGGGATGGGGTGGGGGCAGGAAGGAGGAAGGAGAGGAGGTGCTAAGCTACATATAAACAAACTTCAGGGCTGTTTCTCCCAGCACATTGTCGTGGAGGGGGGAGGCTGGGCGCTTACTGTGTCAGGGGCTCCGTTGATGTTCTGTGTAAACCTTGGGGAGCGCTGCTTTTAAGGGACTGATTTGATTTAGGAGATGATTTCCATCAGCCACTTTTCAAAGATGTGTACTATTTCAGCACAAAGCTGCAGCCCCTTAGAGCTGCACCAGGGATTAAGAAAAAGCATGTATTTTAATGCCTTATGAATAGGAGTAGCTGATAAAAGGAGCTCTTCTTACCCCTGCTACATAAATGTGAAAAGCAGCAGCTTCTAGTGGGGAGAGGGAAGGAGAATGGAGGAGAGATACATTGTTTTCATAGGGATTTAATCTTCCGACTACACTGACACCACAGAATACCATTGGCCGTTCACTTATCTGCAGCTCTCTAATCACATGGAGATCTGTGCGATTGTGGAGAGGGAAGGGGCAAGAGAGACCTGGAGGCAGAGAAAGGGACGGTGCGTAGTCACTAGGCGGGCCGTTTCCCTCTGCCTGGATGTTTCTAACCTCAAATCAAAACGCACATGCAGTGGACTATTTTCTCCCTCCTGTATAAGCATTAACGTTTTAAACTGTTCAGATGCCAGCCAGTTAAAGAGTTTGATGCAACAAAACTGTCATTGGAGCATGGGCTTGGCAATGGCCCCTGAGAATAAGATTGACCACGGAGACCTCATTAGAAATGTCAGCCACATGTACATGTGTGTGGCCAAGGGTGGGTGGGCACGTGTGTGTGCGTGTAGCAGGAAAGAGACTTTCTTCCTGCATTTCAGGAGCAGCCTAGTTCAGGTAGGATTCAAGAGGTGTCATGAATCCAGCAGGAAAAGGCTCTTTCTGCGAGTTTTATTGCTCTGGGATGCTGATGGTATAAATGAAGCCTGGGATTCTTAAACTAGCACCAGGTCTTTGCCAAATGCTATGTGTTTGAAGAGATATGACAGCAGGATGTATGTACATCCTTTGAATGGATGGATGTATGAATTAATCTGGACCTCATGTTTTCCCTGCCAGGTTATTATTCTGTAATGTACTTTTGTTTATTCTGATATGGGACTTGTTGAAATCGATCACTAATGTTCTCAGCATGTTCGACCTCTGAGGTTTCTAACGTACTTGCTGAAAAACCTAGGATGTTGCTTCAGGCCATTGTAGAGGTTTCTTTTTGATAAGAATTCATCCTATTCCTGAATTTCTCTCTTACTCTTTCCAATCTGTTTTAATATTACCACTTTCAAGAAGTTACAGGATTAAAAACACGCCCAGTAGCTATAAATCAGCAGTTTTTGCCTAGCTTATAATTAAGGGTAATTCTCATTAGAGGGAGGTTTGACAGCCCCAGTCCACATGCTTGGAAACGTGCATCAGAATGAAACCAGTGAAGCACTGGAAGCCAGAGGAAAGCCCCAGCCTCTTTGCACGTGCTCTCCAGGTGGATGGGCTGTGATCAGCTCCTCCAGCAAACAGGACGGACAGAAAGGAGGAGGAAGAGTGAATTTTTAGCTGCCCTGCCATGCATCAGAAAGCCAGGGTGGGCAGCAAGGTATTCCCGGCTCCTCACTGTGACCAGGCTGGTGGCCTGGAGCCCATACTGCATACCTCTCCCACCAGCCCAGCGTGTGCTTTTAACCAGACGGGAGGCTTCCGTGGCCTGGGCAGTCCTACTCTCAGGGTTCTGAGTGGTCAAGTTCAAGGTAGCCTGGTGGAGCAGCCTGGGCTGCTGGAGAAAGCCACCTGGGCATATTCATCACAGCAAATGAACTTGCCCTGCCTGTTGCCCGTGCATGCAGCATTACGAACCATGGGCTTGCGCTGCTGCTGTAGGGCTCAGGCAATATTTTGATTTCCTGATCCAACTTCCTCGTGCGCGCACATACACTCACACACACAGGGAAAAGCAACAGACCGGCCACCCCAGGTCCTACTGCAAGGCGCGGAGAGGAGGCAGGCAGTGAGAAAGAGCTGCAGCCAGCACACAGCACACCAGGGCCAGAGCAAGTCCAGGGAAACACAGCGGCACCAGTTGTGAGCCGGGAGAAAGCTGTGGGGCTCGCTGGCCTGCCGCCGCCACCACCGTTGCCGGCTCCTCTCTGGCTGCTGCAGTGGCCACTGCTGCCTGGCCAGCCCAGCATCTCTGCTTCTGAAACCTCTTGCTTCCTTTTTTCCCTTTTTCCCATCCCACCCGCCTCTCCTTACTTCTTTTTCTTCTTCTTCTTCTTTTTTTCCCCTTAAACTTGGCTATGGAACATTAGGTTTGACGAAGGGAAAGTGATTTAACATCTTTTAACTGAGGGAGGCTGCTTTTCATTTGAGACCAAATGGCTCATTTTTACCTTTTTAGCTCCTGGAAGAGGAAAAAGTGAGAGGTCAACCCAGCATCACCATGGCAACCCACACAGCTCCCGGCCTAGAGCAGATGAAGGGAGATGATAATGGCTGAGAAGTTTCTCCTGCTTACTTGGCATTTTCTCCGCACTCAGGGATGTGCCTGGGTGCATGAAAACAATTCTGCCTTTTTAAGTTTTAAAATATTGCTGCTAAATTGTCTGGCTCGTAGCCCTGATTGTATGCAGATCATGTGGGTTTTGGTGTGTTTGGCATTGGCACCATCCTCGCCGTCAACAGTATCGTGAATACACCAGCATGACCATGGGCCCTTCCCTGGAGGAAACTGTCCTTCAGTCAAGGAGTCCACCGGGTGAGTCTTAATAGCCAGAAACCTCAATGAAAGAAGAATCTGGCCTGATGTCTAAATCAAGCATCCAAAGCTCCAAATCTCAGGGCCTGACACCTTGTTGGAGCCTGTCTGCAAAGAACTTCTTGATCCCATGGACAAGTTCATAGACAGTAAAGAGGAAAAGAGAAGTCAAAAAGACAAATGTGCTGGAAAGGCCAGATTAAGCCCTGCAGGGGTAGCTTGGGCCAGGCAGGAAGGAATTCCCATTTGAGCACATGGACTCAAATGTTTGACACATTTTCCCTCTGGCTTTTTATCCCATGTGCTCCCTGGTAATTGGGGGAAGTAGTAAATTTTCCTTGGATACCCATGGGTGTCAGGTACTTTGTTAGGTGCTGTGTTGTCTTATTGCCTATGATCCTCATAGTCTTATGGTCCTATGATCTTTGTTTTACAGAGTAAGCTCATGGGGGGTTAAGCAATGTGCCCAGGGTCACAGATTCTGATGTGGGCTCCATCCATGCCTCAGGTGGACTCTTTCTCCAAATTGGTTAATATTACCCAGTTGCATGAGCAGTAGCTTCCTGTCTGAGGACAAGTCTTTGTGCTTTGGCCAAGTAGTTTATTCGCTTAGGTGCAAGGACCCATCAACTGCCTGCTGTGTTTTCAGTGCACTTCTACATGCCTGAGGAATGCAGGGAAGGACGGACGCGGACTCTGCGTCCGAGGACTTGGGTTCAATGGCTTGACTCTCAGTTGTGTGAACTTGGACAGGACATGCGGTGGGACTGAGCTTCAACCTTTTCATCTGTGAAATGAGGGTATTAATTTGTATCTCAAAGGCTGTGGTGAGCATTAAGGGAGGGGACTTTGCCAGCTTCCTAACAGGCTGCCAGGTTCATACAAGTAGATGCTCATCCTCTTCACCCTTCTTGCCTCTGCCACTTCACACTTCCCTGGCATTCTCCGCTGTGCCTGGCCTCCGGCTGGCAACCCCCCGGTATCCTGGCAGCTGTGATCCTTTCTGAGCTGCATGTAACTTCCAGGCAGTCGGGGTGGCCCTGCTCAAGCCCCAGTTGTCCCCACAGGGTTGGGGAAGGATCATGAGCACCACGAGCAAACAGAGAAGGATGCTTTGCGAATTATGGTCACTCTTAGGCCATCCGAGAGGAGGGGGCTGCCTGGCTGCTTCCCTTTGCTCTCTCCACCTCCCCTCTCATCAGTCCTCCGCGTCAGCCACAAGTCCAGGGTGGTCCCTCTGCTCGCCATCTGCCCAGGCTCAGAGCACCGCACGCAGCTTGGAGCTCTTCCATGCCCCCTCACACAGGGCAAGGTTCGAAGCCAGCTCTGACTTCACGGGGCTGTACAAATCCAAATCAGAGCTGACATGGAAGGACTTGAAACAGTTGTACTGGCTTGATGGTGTGCGCTCCATTTTCAAAACGCAGAGGCAGGACGGATCACCAGGTGAGGCTTAATACAGTGCAAGCAATGTACGGAGGTCAAGAGGATTGCAGAAACCGTCGACTGGATCCAATGCTAAGGCTAGGCCAAGGTGACTGATGTCAAGGGAATAGTGCATGGCACTGGTAGTAAAATCCCTGTTAAGTTTCAGAGGAGACTGGTTAGCTAAATGCCACCTTTGTGTTATAATATTCCAAGCCAAATTCTCAGTCACAGGCACCTGACGTGAAAGACCCCCCGGCCTCCTCTGCATCCCTGTCATCCTTCTGCCACCCTGACCCTAACCCCTTCTCTGCGCCTCCCCTCCCTCACATGTGGAGGTGTGTGCCGTGCATAGGTTGCGAGCTAGACAGAAAGACAGCCCTCTGGCAGCTTAAAGACTAGCAGGAGAGATAAAACTGGCACCTAAATATGATAAGAAGAGCATATGACACATAGCACAGGGAAAATAAAAATTAAGTTTAATGATAGCTTCCTTTCAGGTCTCAGTGTAATAGCCACTTTTTCAATCATGCCTTCTTTGATCTCTCACTACACCTTGGCTTCGGAGCCCTTTCTCACTCCGCATTGCTGTGTTTTCATGTGTGGTTATTTGTTTACTGTCTGTCTGTCTCTGTAGGATATAAGTGCCCAGAGGGCAAGTGCTGTGTCTGTGTTGTATCCCATAATATCTACTCAGGGTTTTCCCAGGAAAAGATGGAATTGTGAGGCCAGA
The DNA here is from genome assembly GCF_021234165.1 of Pteronotus mesoamericanus. NCBI lineage: Eukaryota > Metazoa > Chordata > Mammalia > Chiroptera > Mormoopidae > Pteronotus > Pteronotus mesoamericanus. The sequence goes on along the minus strand of NW_026555323.1, from coordinate 7,242,404 downwards.
GCCAAGGGAAAAGCAGTCTTCTAGGCTAACGGAACAGCCAGGGAGAATCCCCCGGGAGGGATCAGAGCAAGGTGTCTGTCTGCCTGGCAGGGGAGAGACTCCAGGTGGGGGGGCGGGCAGGAAGGCACCTTGGGCTCCAGTCCTGAAGTCCCGCGTGTGGGCGCTGCATAGATTAAGGCGGGTGAGGACTGGGACCAGCGGAGTAGCACTGTAAGGTGCGTCAGTGTTTTTGAAGCCAGAGGAATGTATTGAGTAGATAAATTGTTGTAAAACTGAAGGATAGCTAGGACCATTTGTCATGGAATATCATTCATTTAACAAACGCTGGTTGGGTGCCAGCCATATGCCAGCCACCACTCAAGGCTGGGAAGATAGGCCAGGAGCAGACAGGCACAGGCATGAGACAGTTTATAATCTGGTGGAGAGAAACAGGCGATAAACACACACATAAGCAAACAGGCAACAAATCAACAAATGGTATGACCATTTCGGACAACGTGTGAGGGGGAGTCCTAGGAAGCAGGCAGGGGGTCAGGCATAGAGAGAGGAGGGAAGTGGCGAGGGGTGTGGATTGCATTCCAAATACAAAGGCCAAGTGGAGGAGGGGTGTTAAACAGAGAAGCCACATGATGTGATTCTTTAAAAAGACCACGACTGGCTGCATGGAGAATGGGCTTTAGAGGGGTCAAGGGCAGAGACGATGGAGGTGGGGAGATGTGTAGAATGCAGAATGGGTTCTAGAGCTACAGCTCACAGGACTTGCTACTTAAGAAATAAGGGAAGAAAAGAATCATGGATAAATCCTCAGTTTAGGGCAAGCTTTGTTGAGTGGATTGTGCTACCAATTTATTAGGTTCAGAGACTTGGGGAGAATTACTTTCTTAGTGGGGAGGCTTAAAACTTCTATGACTGTTAAATCTGGCTATTGGACAGTATACTTACAAAGACTTCATAATATAACACGGGAAATGTTTTGTTAAAGGATGTAGAAATGTAAAAAAGTAATATATAAAGTATCCCTTCAATAACCTCATATATAAGTAGAAAAAAATGAAATATTACTGGAGGGTATTGCTGGTGCTTATTTTTGTGGATGAGCATTATAGTATTTTTTTCTTTTTAAAAATTTTTTTAGAGGGCGGAAGGGAGAGAGAAATATCAATGTAAGAGAGAAGCACTGATTGGCTGCCTCCCACACATACCCCGAATGGGGATCAAACCTGGAACTCCTTGGTGTACAGGACAATGCTCCAGGACTGGTAAGCATTTTCTTCATTATATGTTCTATATTTTCAATATATTTTTTTTTTACATTAAGCAGTATTACTTTGGTGAGCCAAAAATGTTTGTTATCACGTGAGTTAATTTAGCTTCCTTATTCTGACTTTGATTTAACTTGACTTTAGACACTTATAGGAAATATATCAAAAAATAAACATAAAAGGTAAAGAACTAGAACCCAAGTAGAAATATTAAAGTTAATGATGAATGAACCACATAGAGAAATATTGTGAAAGATACTGACGTTGCATGTCTCAAGTCTGCACAGTGCTCTCGAGAAGAACAGAATAGCATGGGCTGACAGGCATATAAGCTCTTAGTTCTCATTGTCATCTGTAAATGTGCCACCCAATGCTGATGTCTTGAATAGACAGACTCAGGGTCTCCTAAGATGGAACCAGATGACCCCATGCGTATTGTAGCTGTTATGAATTGATATATATTTTTTTAAGCTGAGTCCGACAGCCTTAACATTGTTAATGGACCAAAAGAGGGAGATTGTTTATTATTGAAGTTGAGGAATCTCTGTTCTTGTTATCAAGCCTTGGTCTTGTTTCATTTTAGATGATTGAGTCACTATTAAAATTTTGTTACCTTTCCTGCTTCTTTGGGGCTCATGTATCCTATTCTATCATCTCTAGTCTCAGGGACTTTATTCCTTCTAACACAGAACCCTTGTTTTCCAGATGGAAATAGGAAAAAAAAAAAAAAAACACATAAGGACAATACTCTGCAAATGACCTTGAGCAGTGGCAGAAGAAAGCAAGGGAGGCTAATTTTGACTAACTAGAAATAGAATTTGATTTCAGGGAAGTTTTCACAATTATTTGAATTAAAGTAAATCCAGATGAAGAACTTTTCAAAACTCTATGGGAACGAGCAGGGTCAAGCTGAAGGGGTTAGAAGACCAGAGTTAGAAACCTGGTTCCATTTTCCTACCTATTGTAGAGATTTGGAAGACGACTTTTGTTGCACTCCTGCCTTTGTGAAATCAGCTTGGGGCTGCCACTTTCTGGCTTATCTATCGTATGTAGAGTTATCCGGAGAATCAAATGAAAGAGGTTGTAGTGAAGGATTTTGTAAACCCTATTAAATACACAGTATAAATGTGCCATGTGTCAGAGCTTTAGACAACAATAGCTATTATTAGAAATCTCAATAATGTGATAAAGACCGGTAGTCTGCCAAAGAAGAAATCTGTAGATGAGTTGTCTCTTCCTTCCTTCTTTTCACCCTCCTTATTCTTTCCCATTTTAATTTACATTTTAAATTGTGGAGTAAATTGTTGTGAAATAGTATTAATTTTTATGCCCTCGTTAAAGCATTTTGTAAGCTGATGAGTAAGAAATGATTAGCCCTAAATTTGGGTAAGGAAAACCAAGGATCTTTAGATGCTACCTTCTCCTTTAAGCTCTTCCTAGTTCCCCTAAAAATGTATTTTTTTGAACTTCCATACCAATTTGTTGGTAGCTGTCCTCACTGTGTTCTCATTTTACCATCTCCCATGTTTCCCTCCCACCAGATGTTTGGTTCTTTAAAGAAACATGGTCAATATAACTCTTTTTTTCCTATATTTCCAGTGCCAAATACATAATAGGACTGAATGTTTGTTTTTTTTTTTAATTGTCAGGAGCCTACTATGTGCTCATCTCTGTGCAAATATAGTGGGAATAAATGGCTCTGCTTGAAGATATACACAGATGTTTTCAGAAATGGGCCATTTGTAAGAAAGAGTTTGAAAGTTTCCCGAATTCCTAAGTAATTTAGGTTTAGATTTCTCAAAAACAAAAAAATCCAAAGCCTATAGATCTGTCATCTGCTTCAAGCAAACAGTAACCCCCAGTGAAAACTGCTCGAAGTGGGAAGGTGCTCTCTCCCATCTCCTCCAAGCCCATGTTGACAGTTCTAGACTTGAAGTGGCTTTTCAGAGTATTTTAGGTTTCGCCTGACCGTCCCTGTTCTTCTGTGCTCCCCTGCAGAGTGTGGCCGTTCTGGCTCTCCCTCAGAGCCCTCAGGATCTGTGGTTTGGGTGGCTGCTGTGGGTCCAGGGGCAACAGTTAGAGTAACGGTGACTGTGCTAGAGTTGCTTGTCAAGACTAGTGAAGGAGCTCCCAGGCAAGTCATCTCTCCCTGCTTTCCTCCCAGCTTCCTGGGAGGGCTAACAAGCTGGCCCACCTTCCAGAGCCTGGTTCCATTACACGCCTACCTCTGCAGGGCCTGCCCTCCCATCCCCCTTCCTCCTCCCAATGCCAGGGCATTTAGGAGCTGTGTCTCTGCTCCCACAGTGCCTCATGCTGCCCCGTCATTGACCTTGCCCCGTGGGATGCCGATGGTCTGTCTTAGCCCTGAGCTTTTGAAATCTGGGAAGAAGGCTCATTCCTCTTCCTCTTCCCTGAGCTTATTAGCATATTCCACGCATTCACTAGGGGCTCAATCTATTTACACACTGAGTAAATAAACCTTTGCAACCAAAAGTCATCTCTTCCTCCCCTCCTACAGTCATGCTTCAGTTTTATGCCTCCTTCTTAAATCTTAGCAATTTGTAAACAGATACTAGATTTTTGTCTGCTAATATCAGAGTCTTACCCTCGTATATCCAAGTGGGGAAAAAGTTACCTGGGAGTAGTTTCCAGGTCTATTGCCTATTTAACATTTAAGAAACTTAATCTTTTTTTTTTGTTCCCAATAAATCAGTATTGAGTTTTTCCCACATGCCAAAAATAGGTAGAAGTTGAAGGCAATGGAAGATAAGACACACAGGGTTGCTGTCCTCAAGGACTGTAAGATCTATTAGCCGAGGCTGGTTGGTAATAAGTAATAGGAGGGTCCTAGGAGTAAGATGCAGTTGGTGTCTGGGGGGGTACCGAGTCTCGTATTCCATTCATTCAACATTTCTACAGAGTTTAAGTGAGGCTGATCATGGTGTCGGATGAGTACAATACAAAACGTCAGGCGTAGCCTCTGCTTTCACGATGTGTAAAATAGGAGAACAGAGATAGGCAGTCACGTTCACAGTTCTTCTGTGACATTTAAAGTATTTTAGAACTAAATGCATGTACCCGTTGTGATATGATTGCCAAGGAGGAAAGGAGGGCAGATACTTGAGTTTGAGGTTCTTAAAGAAAATAACGGATTTGCCAGGGATACCTGGTGGGTGAAATCACAAACATTAGTGAGCGTTACTAAAGGGTTTAAAACATTATCCTTTGAGCAATGGGGAGGCACTGATGGTTTTTAAGAGGGGAAGTGACATGATCAGATTTGTGTTTTAGATGGATGGCCCTAGGAGCGGAGCAAGATGGATGGGGTGAGGGGAAGGAGAGTCACAGCGGTAACAGCAGGTTGTAGGTGGTTGCAATAGTCCAGGCTTCCAATACATGTTTGCTGGGAAAGAGACAAATGTCACCAGACCCCACTGTGCCTTGAGAGCCCTGAGGGAGGATCTGTGCATGTTGGGGTACCACGTGCTAGGCAGAAGTGAGACATCTTTGCCCTCGCTGCCCTTTTGTGCCCGGTGTCCCACAGAGAAAGTCCCTGATGGCTGGCAAGCTTCACGCCCAGAGGCACGTTATTGGTGTCCCTTTCCAAAGATAAAATGTAGCCCAACATTCCAGGATGATTAGATACATTTGTAAATATAATCAAAACATGTTTTTCTGTGGTTTCCAGGATCGATTCAGAAAAATAATGCTCAAGGGGGTAAAAAAATACATCTGTTCTTCTTCTGGCCCCCCATTTTTTCCCCCTGATTCTAGGCCAATCAACTTAGAATCAAAACTTTTAGAGCAAGATTGCCCAGCTACTTTAGCTCCTAGAGGCCTTGGGCCATGACAAAATCCATGCACATCAACTAGATAGGCCCCAATCAACTAGATTGGCCCCATAGCTTAAAACTAGACTCTTTTGGCTATAGAAACAGGGGGTAATTTTCTTCCACTCTAAGATCTAGAAAAGACTTCAGAGACTTGACTGTTCAGATATATCGAGAAATGTTTTATTTTTTAGGATGTCTGCTGCTCTGAGGCTAGTCTGGCTTGTCAGAAAGGTTCCAGGTCCACTTTGATGCAGGTTAGGGATCCCAGGATAGGACCGGCCCCCTCAGGCTTCTGCCAACTGCGGTTACTTGACACCAGCAGCCAAAGAAGTCAGAAGTATGGTCTTGACATCTGGAGTTTGTTACATTTACATCGAAAGACCTAATTCCTTATGAGAAGCTGGCACCATGAACTGACATGAATAATGAAAGCAAAACAAACAAACAGCCCAAAAGCAAATGGTATGCTTATGACAACAATTCTGCCATACGATTTCCATGAAAATCGTATTGCTTTTTTCAGAACAATCTGCAGAGATTGTTGTGGATACCATCTCCCTTTTCACAGGGGAGGACACTGAGGATTAGGAAAATGCATGGTGTTCCCAAGATTATCAGCCAGTCGTTTATAGGAGGAGCCAGGATTAGAACACAGGTGATCTGATTCCACAAACGCTTGGCTGTAGGAGCAAATTTTCGTCTAATGTACAGGGAACAGTTGTATACTTGGGTTGTAGTTAGCTGAATAAGGTCAGGAGCTGAGGCTTTTTGGGACAGAAGAAGGAGAACGAAAGATATGATATTTAGAAAAGTAGTTCCTGCTCTTCATTAAGTGTAATTTTATTAATAAAAGGATGCAAGGCAAAGGGCCGGAATGATTTCAAAGATCAGTGCTGTCCACAGCCAAAGATCCCAGAACATTCTCGTAAGAGCCATAAAATACCATGCTAATGATCAGAGTTATTTTCAAGATCAATAAAGTATCCTTTTGGCAGTATTTCTAAAAATGGAAAAAAAAATCATTTACAAATCTGCAAAATTCAATGAAATTCAGGACGCAACTTTGACCTTGGGGGTCACTCATTTGGGCTAAATACCCTGTAGGCCATGGTGCGAGAGTTCCCTAGTTGGTGTTACAGAAACCATGTATTCCACGTCGCATCTCAGCCTTTATTCTTAATTAAGCTCTGGAACTGGATCGGCAGACCTTTATTGTAAATGGCCAGAGAGTGAATATTTTAGGTTTTGCAGGCTACAGGGTCTCTGTCTCAGCCACTCAGCTCTGTCTGCTCTTGTAGCATGAAAGAAACCATAGATAAATCATAGATAAATGACTGGGCATGGCTCCCTTTTAGCCATACTTGACCCAGGTGGGCGGTCTGCTGGATTTGGCCTACAGGTGAGCAGGCTGCCGTAGTTTGTCAGACCTGCTCTAGGTTCACATTAAGGTGGGATCAGAGAACAAATAACCAGCCATTCCCTCAAATACTTACTAAGCATTCGATGTCTAAGATAGGCCCCAGAAAAGTTCACAGTCTACTATAGAGAACGGATATATAACAAACTAATTGTGATGACTGTACATGATATGAGAACAGAGAATTTCAAGATGCTGTGGGAACACAAAGGAGGGGGCTGATGAATACTTCTGGGGCAGGTTGGAGAAGAGTTCATGAAGGGAGTAACTTTTAAACCACACCGACCCTCCTCCTTTCTTCCCCTTGGTACACGTGGCTGATCGACTTCTGCACCATTCTCACCCACCCCAGAGGCAGCATCATAAAGCCTCCTGAGCACTGGGGCGGGCCCACACCACCCAACAGCACTGCATTTACACATGAAACGTCTTCTACTTCCCCATCTCCTCCTAAAGGGTGAATAGGAGTTTCCCCAACAAGGAAGCAAGGCCGTAATACAACAGGGGCACTGTGTGGGATTGGGGGTGGGGGGATAGAAGGCAAGAGCAGGTCCAGAGCTTATAGGAACAGGAAAGCTTCACTGAAAAAGAAATAGGGATTCAGAGCAGAGAGGGGTCTGGAGGTAAAGAGGGGTATGGGGGCTGCAGTTAGGTCACAGGGAGTCACATTCGGGGTTCTGATCCATTTCATCAATGCAGGGTTGTGATTCTACTTCCGTTTCAGAAAGCTCTTTCTGGTCGTGATAAGAATGCTGGATAAAAAGGCGGTTGTAGTGGGTAGAAGAGATTGTGTAAAGGCTGTTGGAAAAAAATCTGTGAGAAATAACAGATATCTGTCCTAAGACAATGGTGGTAGGGATGAAACAAGTGAGGAGAAAATAGATTTAATATTCCTGAAAGCCACAGAGTTTGCCATGTCTGGCTATCAAATTGGATGTGGAATTAATTAAGAGGCAGCCAAGAGACCGGGATAACATTCCGATGTTAGATCCAAGGTGGCTTCTGCCCCCTAATGATCAGATAGATATAGAAAGAAATGTAGTCAAGCTCTTTATGCCAAATGTCCTGATTTGAATAAAATCTTGGAGATCTGTGTAAAGTAGGGGAGTTTGGAAAGGAACATCAGCCTTGGATGTTGGGGAGAAACTTCAGTTGATTTTAATTTTCCATTTCCACTGCTTTAGATCGCAGCCATAGAATCGAAGATGACATTGCATGCCTCCCGTTAGCTCATTAGCAGTGAAGGATCTGATCTTTACAAGAAAAATTGGGAAATTTCACCACAGATGGGAATGCCTTGATTGCTTGGTGAGGCTGGGACTGCACAGTCAGCAACAGGTGCTGTTGTGTTTGTAGAGCCCTGTGCTTCAAAAGACGAGCTGAGACTCTGAAATGTTTAGCGAAAGGCAGTTTACACTGATTGCAAAACCCTGATCTTGTTTTTCTCATAATCCCTTCTTACACTGAGCGAGTGCAGGTATCATTTCTCGTCCCACCTATTTTAAACATGCACTTAGGAGTTTTTGCTACTCTGTAAGTTTTATTTTCCACTGTACCTTTATATTCCCTCCCCACACCATGGGCCTCTGATAATGGACAGATCTCCTAACAACAGTGGGGAAAGAATACCCTTCCCGAAAAACAGTGGCAACGTGAGATGGTTTTCTTTAATAATCTGAAAGTGCCTAATCTCCTTTGGAAAAAATACAAGCCAATAGAATTCTCCATTTTTACTTGTGGGAAGTCAATGACCAATTCAGAGAGCAGGAACAGAAGCAGTGACAAGTGACAACCAATCTTGTATATATGCCTGTGTGTACTGAGGATTTTTCAAGCCTCAAAAACATGAATAGATGTTGAAGTTACATGAACTAGGTACAGAATATGCTAGGTGGATTAAAAAGATAGCGCAGGTCATTCTCAATTTATAGGGGCAGCTGCCAGATTGAGTGATATTGTTGCTCTTCCTTGAAGAATACACAGGAGAGATGATAGCCCCCATGAATGACCATCTCTTGGATTTGCCAGGAAAGAATTAATTTGTAATGTGCATTTAATGTTATTATTCCAGGTGTGTCTTTCTCATATATAAAACTTTGTTTTTGGCATTGTATCATTTAGAAGGGCTTGATTGCCATATTAATTTAAGCTCTGAAAGTCTATATTGTAGGTAAAAATTTGTCCAAAAATATTTTAAAGTCAACATTCCACTAGGATAATTGACAAGCAGCTTCAATAATACTTGGCTCAGTCCTCTAAAAATGTCTTATCTTTTCTTTAAACTTTGGCTCAATACTGATAAAGAAGTCTTGGAGAAAAAGTTCCTTAATCTCTCTTTAACTGAATTTCTCATTTATAAATTGGAGAATGATCTTAATATCTACCTGGCAAGATTTTTACAAGTAGAGAAAAATGCTACTTAGATGGAACAGAGTACCTTGTAGATATAAGCAAGCAATAAATAGTAGCTATGATGATGTTCACGGTGATTATAACTTACACAATGAAATTTATAGTATCTACAGACATCCAGGCCTGGAGAACTTCTGTGGGTTACCAGTATCTCATGGAAGTACATATGTTTTTGGAGGATACAGATCTAAAGTGGTCGTTGACCACTTTAAAAAAGTAGGATGCTCTTGTTCTTTGTCGCTGACCTTTCATTCATTGACCTCCTTACCTCCCATTTCCCACTTAGACCCATTAGCAGGATGTGCTGCAATATGCTGCTTGTCATCTGTTTCAAAGACACAGTGAGAGGATACAGGTACACCAGATGGATAAACCTAGTGTGACTAATTATTGTGTATTTGCCTTTAATTATTATCATTTATTACCAGAGGAAAGACAATAGAGGTTCTCTGACTTAGAAGAAACTGTTGGCAGAAGGGAAGGTTTTTGTTTTTTTTTTTTTGAACATTATTGAGGGCAGTTAAAGTTTTATTGTTGGTGAAAAGACAGGAAGAGAAAATCATCCAGATAGATAGTCAGGTAGGCAGACAGACACATGATAGATGAACTTTTATTTGCTTTAACGTTTAATCTAATTGGTCTCAATAAATATCTAACCTTAATTTTTAAAGACTGTCCCTGAGAATTTTGTATATTGATTCCTCATACCTTTCCTAAGTCTTTCATAGAACAATACCTCAAGTAATTAGGCCAAGAGTGTGTTGATGATTGAGGTTTTAGAAGAGGAATTTGAAAATCATCTCCAAATTTTTAAAATTCGGTACTTACAGAAGAGTCTCCTCAGCACTTCTATTTTGATTCTTTCATTATGAAGTAGTGTTTTTAAAATCTTTTACTTGTTATTAGGCTCCAAATAGGAGTAAGACGATCCTAAAAGTATGAAAGGTTTTTACCCTAAAGGTAAGAACTGAGCTACTTTATGGGAAACTTCTGGGGGAAAATTTGTATTCATGTAAATTTATTATTTAGACAAGTATGTGCATTATAATGGAAAAATCACCATAAGTGGTTTGACATATTGACATGCCAAAACTCCAAAATGGCTAGGACTCCTCTGCTGTGGAAAAATGAATTAGAATAAATCTCAGTAAGTAGAAAATGCTCTGTAATAAGAGATGTCTTTTAATTTCATAAAGAGGTCTGTTTTAGAGAAACATCTGTGTTGTGAAGTCTTATTTGGTTGAGTAAAAACAGAAATAATAATGGCGTAGTAGGCCTTCCAAAGTAGGCTCCTCTAATAATAAATTATAGTTGAGGTTAACCTTTCAAAAGACCTTTGAGTTTGTATTTTACCCCTTTTCTACATACCGGGACCATAGGACTATGAGTATCAAAACTTTGGAGGTTTGCAATAGAGAAGAGAAGAGAAGTAGACAATGAAGCTAGAAAAGCTGCTTTTGAAATGAAATTATAGAGGAAATGGGACCAGAGGCTGGGATGCAGTGCAGTCCAGCCAGGGACCAACCCAGGGCATCTGCTGGGAGGGAGGGAGATAAGCCCAGTTCGAAGGAACATAGGCTTGGCTCTGGATGCCCTGGTACATTTTTTCATAGTTGTGTGTGGTGAATATGTATTTTATTTTTTTGGTCTTCCTAACATCATTTTCCACTTCTTAAGAACTCCCTTATTTCTTCCTCTTCCTCGATGGAAAAAAGTCTGGTCTTGGCCAGGGGCATAATTAGAATTACTGGAAGCTCTTATTCTAGATTGTGAACTTGAGTAGAGGAACAAGGAGACTGAAAATAGCTAAGTTTCATAGCATTCTAACCGCACCGTTGGAGCCTCTCAGTCCTCTGACTGCGGCTACCGCTTTCTGCTGCATGTCACAAGAGTGTGTTGTCTTCTCACAGTAGCCGCCACGTCTGCAGTCTCTTGGCCTCTCTGCTGGTCTTTTTCCTTCTCCTTCCAGGATAGTGCCTCCTCATCTGCTTGTATGTGGAAGTGTCCATTGACTTGCCTTAACCAATGATGTGGGAGAAGAGATGTGTGTCCTCTTTGTGTAAAAGCATCTAATTGCTAGTGTTCAATTCTCCGACTCTTCCTCCTCCTTCTGTAATAACGGGGGATTCTCAGTGATGCCACCTCCAGCAGCCTGAGTCTCTGATTCAGGATTTTGTAGAGAAGAGCCTCTCCCTAATCAAAAGATGTTTTATGAATGAGAAGTAAATCATGGATTTAAACACATTTAAGGAATGTGGCATTCTTACAGGAGCAAAACTTAGCCCAGCCTGACTAGTACAGCATGCCATGATTGAAAGAGTATCTGGTTGGTAGGTAGAAACACTGAGTTGATTTTCCCTTCTGCTGCTCACTAAGTAAGTGGCCTTGGGCATATCATTAAAGTCCACTTGAATTATTCCTCTACTCTCAAAATTTATTGGTGGGTGGGGGAGACAAAGATCATATCACATGAGGAGAAGACATACAGTGGTTCTCAGTGCCTGAAGGATCAATACAGGAGCTTTCTGGGTAGATGGGCAGGTTGAGCGCTGCATGGAGAAGCCCAGACATTGGCTTCCTTCACAGCACTCTTCCTCATTTGTTTTACATGATGTCAGGTTATGTGCAATATTTAATGTTCAATTCAAATAATTTTTTTTTTAGTTAAATGAAGTCTTTAAAAACCCCTAGACTTGATAATCTCTAATTTTCTGTCTGGTCCTTCAAATTCTCCTTCTACTTAACCTCTGTGGGAATGACCAGCTATGTCACCCTATTCATCTCTGCAGATTGTTCAGAAAGACTGTTATCTAAGGGGTCCCTTTCTTCCAAAGGGAAGGGTGGTGAAGTAAAGCTGTGCCAGACATTCTTGGAGGTATTTTCATTCTTGACTCACTTGACAATCTCGCCAGTTAGTAATTTACTTTATCTAATGATGAAGCAAAGGAAGCTAAGCAGAGTGAAATTCCTTCCTCCTGGAAAATACAGAAGTAGGGCTGTAAACCAGCCCTTTATTCCCCCTCTTCCAAGTCCCCCCTCCTTTGATTACATTATACCCTTTATACCAAATCTTAAGAATTTGATTACCTCTACAAATAATGAAAAGTTTCTAGAAAATTTAAATAACCCCTGAGTCTGGAGTTCATTTTCGTTTGGAACAAAAACATAGGCAGTCCTGGTATTCCACTTCATAAATAGAGATTTTTTTTTTTTTAATGAGTGTATGGAAATACATACTTTCTCCCATTTCCTCTGTGCCATGAATGAAAATGTAGAATACCTGGTTCTGAATTCTGTTGTTTTCAAATAACAATTGCTTGTACCTGATATGCAGCCGTGACTAAAGGAATGACGTCATACAGATTGCTTTGCTAGGCTGAGACCGCCAACGCGGCTTCCATATTCCAAGACTCTCTTCTCTGTGGTTGGATAAATACCTGCCCCCTGGGAAAGGTGATTTTGAAAACACTTTCTTAATAGTCTATTAATAACTGTCCTTAGAAGGAAGTAGATATAGTCTGTGTCATTCTTTAGTCTACATTTCTTCCTAGAAGATAAAAGAGCACTGGGGAGGGATTTAGTGAGTGAGAGCGGCAGAGTAGAAGATGCTGGGACCAGATGGTGCCGGGACTCATGCCCATGGCCTTCCAAACTAGGCTGGAGAAATGGAAGGCAACAAAGCACTGAAAACCCTATACTTTCAGAGAAGACACTCATCGAGGTGTTGATTGAGGACCTTCTCTGTACCAGGCACTGTTTCAGGCCCTAGACCAAACCAACTCTTTCCTCCTGTGTCTCTTTGGACACTTTAGGAGATCTTAAAGACCAAATGGCCTTGTGTGATTATGATGTATTGGTGTAGGCTCATCAGTAGTAACAAATGCACTGCCTTGGGAGAGGCGTTGATACCTGGGGAGCCTGTACATGGGTAGGGGAGAGGACACATGGGAGATATCTGTACATTCTCTCAGTTTTGCTGCACACCTAAGACCGCTCATGTGGTGAAACAGATAGAATTCCTGTTTTAGCAAACTAAAATGTATGTCATGACTTAACAGAAGGTTTACATTAATTGTGTCCTCTTAAAGTTTTTAAATGCAACTTGACAAAAGCATTTATATTCTCATATGGCTTGGATATATATTAATTAGTATATTTGAATGTTTATATATTAATTAGTGTTTGTGTATATATGTGTGTTTATGTATGTGTATATATTAGATACACACACACTTTTTCTTCCCTTTTTGTCTTTCATGTAACTCCTCACTTTCTCTTGAATTTTTAACAATCATTGTATACTCTAATTGAAAAAGAACTTCTCAGTTGTTTCTTTAATCAAAATAAGCTTACGTTTCTTTGTTCATCCAATTTAGATGGAAATTCTTTTGTCTAAATGGGACTATCGTTTTACACCATCATATCCAGACTTTATAAAATTAGCATATAGAATCAAACAAATAAACCAACATCAGCTTTATATTTCCAATAAGAAAGGAAAAAAAATCCCTACAATTAATTTTTTAATACTAAAAGAGAAAGCTGTGCATTATTTGCTTGTTTACTTTTATCAAAGCGTTTCCTTTGAGAGTGGCTGGAATCTCTCCGTACATTTTTCATCTCAGTGGCAAGTCCGTTTGGAATCTGAATAGAAGCTTCTTGAAAATATTATTTTTGGAAAGCTGACACTAATTGAAAGTCAGCACTAATAAGGTAAGGCCATTATCAACGGAGTGGAGTGATAGGGGCGAGCAGAGTTTACAAAGATGAGCCAAAGCATCTGGACCCCTTCTCTGTGTGTGGGGCCTGCCCTCTCCCTCAGACACCCAGTGGGAGCCCGAGAGGAGAGTCTGGAATAATCAGTGTCCCAGCCACTTCTTCCAACCTTATTCTTATCATCTTGCTTATGAATGACCTTCTTTATTATTAACTCAAGATGAGGCTTCCTTTCTCTTTCTTGATGTTATAGATTAAAGAAAAATTAATTCAGTAAACCTTTATTAAGTGTGCCAGGTATAGCAGCTCCGGTATTGAGTAAAGCATGATTTGGGTCATGTGGTGCCCACTGTGACCTGTGACTATAGACATGGGCATAAGTAACTTTGATTTGATATTTTGTGATCCAAATACAAGGCTAGGTTGCAAGGAAGGGGGAAGCAGGGGTGACTGCAGTTTCCAAGTGAATAAATACCTTTCTGCTATTTGCTATTGCCAGTACATAGCACTATGCCTGGACCATGGTAGATGCTCAGTTAAGTACTGTAGGAGAGAGGGGATGAGGAGAGGCAAGCAGTCATGACTCAAAAGGGTCCCGACATCTTGAAGGTTCTTATAGATAAACTTCTCCTGGTTCATTTGGAGTAGAAGGGCAGGGTCATTCCAGAAAAAACAGCCTGTGCTAAGAAACAGGGACTAGACGGATCACATCAATCGTAAAGTTAGAAGTTCACTGTGGCCAGAGGATAAAGTTGGTAATGGATTCTACTGGGAGATAAAATTATGAACATTAGAAAATGAAGGTTCTCATGAGCAATGCATGAGCAGGGCATTAACTTATAGGAAAAAAGAATAGCAATCAAGTGTTGAGCCTGAAGCCTGGGTATCCTGTGAGAAGGCCATTCCGAACAGCTTTCTCATCAGCCAGAGCTGAGTCTTTTACTTGGTGGGCTAAGTTCCCATTAAACTAAGACAAGAAGGTTTTATGGGGCTCAAGATTTATGTGGGTAGAATTTGGATTGGCTTTGATTTAGGCAACACTGTCAACAATGCACAAGGCAGGACTGGAGCTAAGAAATAGATTTTTCTTAAAGGGCAAAAATAATACCATTTTTTCCCCCCAATGGATACTCTTCACTCAGGGTGGATGATAATCAAGTCACCTCCCCCATGTAATAGCTGCTCCTGGTGAAATCCCCTTACTCCTCCTCTTTCAAACAGTGTGTACACATGTCAATAATACCAGGCTTTCTAAATTGTCGTCAGGTAGGGCTGCTTGTTGGGGTAATTTGATATTGGAGCTTGATCGCAAATATGTCATTTAAAAACATTCTAGTGGCAATTACCCTAGTCATTTACTGACAAAGGATGCCCTCCTATAGCACTTGCTTTCCTGAAAGGCTTAGGTTTCAGATGGAGAATCTGAGTGGCTTCCAGCAAGAGGATGGGGCAGTTGTGCCATATGAGTAGGAATGCTGATGCGGACGCTAGTGTTTTTGTAGCAGCAATGTGTAGGTAGCTTACCCTTACATGATACTGGACAATAGGTGGCTTGTAAATGAAATAAGGTACAATGACCTGATTAACCTGATGCATGAAAGGCTATTTTGCCACCCAAAGATGTAAAAGTAACTCTCGATCATTGCTCATTACATCTCCAGGGTTTTACAGGAAATGTTTGAGACCATGACTTTCCCAGGGAGAGAAAAAGGCACCATGATAGTGAGTGGCTGTAGGCACTGCCCTCTTGGCTCAGTTGCCAACTCAAAATGACCTCTCCTTCTTAGACAAGCACCCATAATACACAGGGAAGGGCCCTCGTGGTCATGGTCTGCCTCACTGGCCACGGCCGGGTGACCCTGCACCGTCTCCCAGTGCAAGCTTTCATTTTCCATCTCCAGGGGCTACCAAAGGAACACTCTTGCCGTAATGTGTGGAAAGTCTTTGTTGGCTCATTAAAAACTGGTTCTACATATCTTGCAAACTAGTTCACCTTTGCTTCATGACTTTCACTGGAGACTTACTAACATTTCCCAGAACACAATTCTCTACTGCCGTTAACTGACAAACCTAACTCAAAGTGAGACTTGATGAATCCACCTTTAATAAATCAATAAAGAACTGTCAGTAGCTTTATATTTCTGCAAGGACTAGTGCAAGGGAGGTATAGAGGGGCCCACTGATGAAATAAGTTTGAGACATCAGCTAATGCGGCAGCAATTGAAGCCTTCTGCCATTTTCTGTCGTGTTGTTTTGGGAGATGGAGGGGTCACAGAATCGAAGCTGTTTGACTGCTTGATGAATTGGCACTGGGTCCAGGGTGGCTGGGTTTTCTGTTTAGTTGAGGTGCTATGTAGAGGGTAGAAAAGGGCTGGAACGAACCCTCAGACCAATGGGCTCTCACCGCAGCTCTGACATTGACCTAAGCCAGAGATAACCTCACCCGACTTCATCCTCGACCATGCGAGACGAGAGATGTGTCCCTGCTGGCCCTGGTGGTCGGCCGCCTGGCACTCAGCAGCCTGGAGGTGGGACGCCTTTGGTCAATGGCTGTGGGCAGCGTGCCCCTGTATAGGACTCTGGGAAGCTGGCCTGGTTTTGGAGTGTTTCCTCTTTATTTTCTTTTCAATTAGTTTTATGTGCCTATTTATTTTCTTCAACAAGTTCATAATTTCATTTCTTTTTTCTGTTTTCTCTGTTTTCACCCAATCCCTGCCGTGCTCCACACTCCGAGAATCTGCTTGCTTTGTAAATCCATCTGCATTGAATTATTTATAGTTTTGATAAAGTCCTGTTTTGTCTGATGTTTATTTTCTTTAATAACAAGGACACTGGGTGAACTTTTCCAAAAGACCAAAAAAGGATTCTAGTTTTCAAAGATGCTAGGCAACCGTGGCCAAAATGCACAAAACAAGCCTTGGGTGCCCTTTCTTTGTGATTTGGGATTTTTCCCCTCTATTAAACATTCTTTCATCTAACTGTGTTGCGGGAGGGGAAAAATAAATAAACCCCTTCAGCATGGAGTCCGTCCAGAACACAATTACGTGCCTCTTTTCACTAGCCAATCCCTTTGCCTCAATCACTTCTAGACCAATAACAATACTTTAGTCCATGAAGGGAATTCTGGGTTGTGATTGGCAGCTGGGGTCACATGATCAAGATGCTCAGGCAATTAGGGGTGTGTGTGCATATACTTTTTATTCTATATGAAACAACTCAACGTTTTGTTATCTTGGTTTTAGTTTACTTCTTTGGATTTTCCATTGTTTTTCTAGCTACTTCTTTCATGTTACTCATGTCACTGATGACCTTGAGCCTTTGTAGCTAAACAGTTCTCAGGCTCATGTCCCCT
This sequence comes from Pteronotus mesoamericanus, assembly GCF_021234165.1. Classification (NCBI taxonomy): domain Eukaryota; kingdom Metazoa; phylum Chordata; class Mammalia; order Chiroptera; family Mormoopidae; genus Pteronotus; species Pteronotus mesoamericanus. The sequence goes on along the minus strand of NW_026555323.1, from coordinate 7,225,412 downwards.
TCCTCCAACATCCTGTCCTCTCTTTTGCCTTGTATCACTCCCTCCAGTGTTTCCGGCATTCAGTTAATTAGCTCAGGCTTTGGAGGTGTGTCAGTAGATGACGGGTGGGAGAGAGACTGTCAGCCTGTTGTGTTAAACACACACTCATGCACACACACTCACGCATCTCACGCATGCACGCACGGACAGATTGCAAAAACAGAAAGGATAGCCAGTCCTGTCAGAATGGCCAAAGACGAGAAAAAAGAACAGAGGGAATGATCCAACCAGAGGGCATAAGTTAGCTACTACGCCAATCAAAGTAATTTGATATGCCAAATGAGGGAAAAACAAGTGGAAGTCTGATGCCTTGGATAGCTTTCAGGGTATGCTTTTTTATCCAGTTAGGTTAAAAAGAGAAAGTTTTATTTCGCCACCTTGCCTATTATTTCCTTCTATTGTGCATTTCTTATTTTATATGTGTGTGTGTGTGTGTGTGTGTGTGTGTGTGTCCCACCCCACCCCCGCCCCTCTTTCCAATCCTTCCTTTAAGGTTTAATTTAACAATAACATTTTCGATCGGGGTCCTGCGCATCTCAAGGGCATTGCGCTTGAAATTGCACACACTCTGCACCATTTATCATAGGCTGACATGTGTCATGTTCCAGACTGCGGCTCCGAGAGGTTACAGCTCACGACTGCTCCTTTGTTGATCAGCTGCCGAGACAACTGAGGCACCTTTCTTCCCTTCTCCTTTCATTTTTTTTCCTGATTATTAAAGCTGCCTCATCCCCTTTTTGAAGGCCTAAGTCACCCCTTTGCAGAAGATGAAACACAAAAGAATTCGTATTGTGTTAGATTCTACGTCCCTCATTTCCTGAAATTTTTGATGGGGGCCCCTCGGTGTTTAATAAGATTGGAATGCACCACTATAAACTTTCATCTTTGTCGAGAGAGAAGAACGGAAAAGGCCATTAAAGTCAGCACCGACCTGGCTTTGTTTCCAAGCAGGCAGGGTCCTGTGCAGGATGGGGACATTGGGACCCTACCTGGAGCCCAGCCACACTGACAGAAGACACCTCATCTCCTCTTTTCAGAGCGTGTTCTTCCATAGTATGGTCCTTGTTTCATGCTACTTTCCAAGTCAGGAGGATTTGAACTTACCCTGAAATCACCTTTTTTTAAAAAAAAATTCAAGCACTGAGGCAAAAGCTATAAGACTGTCAGTTAACAGCATAATGCTCACCCACCAAAGACTCAATTTGTCTCCTACCTTTAATGTAAACTTGAGGTGAAACAGTTGTTTGGAAAAGTTTTAAGAATAGGCTAACTACAGTCAATACTTCCGAGGGTCTCCCATGTGGCCAGTTCTGTCCTGAGATATTTTAAAACCAGCACCCCTGGCTGTATGTGTCCTTATGGCAAAGAACAGAAGTTCAGAGCTGTAATTATGGTTCTAACAGTAGATTTCTCACACATTCTCCTTCTCCCTCCTTCGCTCCCACCATGTTCACACTTGACCTCTCTGAGCTTCCCTGGCTTTTTCCCTGTGACAATGTACCCCCACTATTACCCTCGTTGAGCTCTTTCCTGTGTTTGCCCGCCCCCCCCCCCCCCCCCCCCCCGGCCATCACCGCTTCCTCAGGGCAGCTCAGACTAGGCCCCCCTCACCGCTCGCTCGCACTGTTCCCTCTTCTCTGCAGGGCTTTACCACAGGCGTGTTGTGGTTTTTACATGTGCATGTCACCTCCCAGGACGCTCACCTTCCGATCTGCTCATCTTCATGGTTGCCTTGGCACACTGCAGGTCCTCAGATCATTTGTCGAATGAGTGAATAAAAGACACTGTTGGAACTCTTTCCTGCAGATTCTGAAAAGGATTTGTAGGTTGTAATTCCGGGAGAGCTTTTCTCAACTATGCTCGCCAGTTGCGTTATTGCCCGTTCCCTTCTTTTTCCTCCTCACCTAGCCTTCTTAGGTGGACTCTTCTTACCTCTCAGAAGTGAGGTACTCCTGCTGGAATGCGGGTCCGGGCTGCTGTGGGCATCATTTGTGGAAACACACACACATACAATTTGTCATCAGCTGCTGAAAGTTACCGATGAAGGGAATGTGTCCAGGTGGGGAAAGAGGAGCATCCGTTAGGCAGTGCTTATGAGGACTGACTAGCTGTCAAGCACTGGGTTAGTTTTGTGGACTGCAAAGATGGCAAGACACTATCCCTGGCCACAAAGAACTAACATTCTGAGGCGGGCAATGGTTAACCCAAAACAGGGCAGGGGTATGACCAGAGAGAGATGGACAGGCGGAGGCCATCTATAGACACAATGACAGATCAGAGGTTCCACAGAAACATTGAGTCTGAGTCTTTAGGGAGGATGTAAAGCACTGGCCAGGTAGGTAAGGTTTAAAGGTCCGTCTGGAGGCGGGTGCTGCCTGGGTAAAGGCCTGGGAGAGAGCGAGTGCAAAGTCACTGCTCCTTCCCCACTTCAGCTGGCATCTCTTGCAGGGCAAAAAAAAGACAACACAACAAAAAACCAAACCCATTTGATCTGGTTATAATGCTTCAGGACATAACTATTAAGTGGACTGGCTCATTCAACCCGTAATGGCAGATGGTCTCCCCGGCATCTGTCTCAGAATCCTCTAAGGGATCTTCACTGCAGTGGGCTCCTAAATCATGAAATCAGTTAATAAGGATGACTGCTACTTCACCTATGTTAGGATTTGGTAGAAGCTGAATGTGATGACTTTTGTGTATGTGTACGTAGGTGAATGTGTGTGTGTATTATGGGGGAGAGAGAGAATGAGAAATAGACCTAATAGCTAGCGAGCTTTGCAAGACTTCTAAAGTTTGCCCTTATTCATTCTGAGGGAACTCTGGCTTTGCAGACCTCCTGAGGGAGACTTGAAAAATAATTGACAACTGAAATCACAGCCCAAGGTGCACTAAAAGAAAAGGTGATTGGAAGAGGGTCCTTGGGATGGCCAAATATCCCCTTAAAAAGGGAACTACTCAAGTGTCCACTGGTTGTTTTGTTTCTATGACAACAAACATCAGGGCTGTTTGCCACCATTTCCTTATTTGGCACTGCCTAGCTAATATATTGAGATGATTCACTTTTCATCCAAATCTTAATATTCTGAAAGATACATCCTAATTGTCGTTGAATTTGAGGCCAATACATTAGTATACCGATGAATTTTTGCAAGTAATGTATTGCAGCACTTGGGAAAGGATAAAATCTAAAAGACAAAGTACACAAAAAGAACTGAATTACCTTTTTTTCCATTCTCTGCCATATATTTAGCTCTCTTTGTATCTGCAACATATAATTTTATTTTCAACATCTTAAGAGAATCAAATATCACACAATTATGATTTACCTTCTCAAGCAATGAGATCATTTTAGAAATTGATGAAAGACCATACAATCATGAAGTCATAAATGTCCACATTGTCAAGTAGGTGTTTTTTGTTATTATTTTTGTTTTCTTGGTTTTCATTAAAAGCTTACAAAACCTATAAAAAAAAGCCACATTCTTTTGTTACTAGAAAAGGGTCCTTGTTGAGATTAGAACCACTGGGTAATAAGAGGGAGGTGACTCAAAGGTGAAAGAGGTCATCTGATTCCTGAAAGGGGAAGGTGCCACCGACCCAAACAAGTGAAAACAAAAAATAGATAAGACGTAATAGTAAGCTGAAAAGTATTCAAAAGCAATCAAGTGAAGAAGTGGTGAATATTGTACAAAAGAATAATGATATTTGTACAATTAGGTAAAAATATAGATTGCAATTTATGACAGGATACAGGAAGGAGACAGGAATTGTTTATAGGACCTTGTGACAGAATTTCAACAAATCTCTTTTAAAAGCTTTCTCTTTGCCTTGGCATCGAGTCCTGGGCAACTCTGGCAGCTACATCAGATGAAATAAAATGCCCAGACTTGCAAACATTATGGGGTCTGAGGAACAGAACTTGATCTGCTCTGAACTCTAGATTCAGCAGCAGTCCTATCTGTTGTCTGCTTTATCCACTGGCAGAAGACTCATTGCTTCTTGGACACTAATCAGGGAGAGGTTTGCTTGTGGAAAAGAAAAAAAAAGAAAAAAGAAAAAGTATCTAGTGGTTTATGTGAACTTATTGTCAATCTCTTCAGTCTCTATCCCAATATGATTATTTCCTTCAAGATACTTGTTTCAAGTTACTTGCCAAAATGGAGATAATAGTAGAAGAATATTCTCACGGAAGTCTTCCTGCTCTATGACTGGACTTAGTTGGAGTTTAGTGAATAGCAGTACTGCTATTTCCTACCTGTTTCATACAGTTTTTGTGAAGTTTAAATGGATTAATATATGTAAAGTGCTAAGAACAGTGGTTGGTACATAGTACAGATTACAAAAGATAGCTGTTGCTGTGTGGCAAATTAGCTGAGTAGAAAAATTAGGCTGCCATGCACATCTTCATTGTGTTCGATGCAACTGTTTAAGTGTCCCTGGCTTTATCCCACTCTTATGCCCATTGTCTTTGTTTCTTTCTGGGTCATGCCTTGCTGTAAATCCTTGACTTCTTGTCCCATTTATGAATGATAACCATTAACCTTTATTACATGCTCTCTCTGTGTTGGACACTGGGCTAACTTTTTTACATGTGTCATCTCATTTAATGTCCCTCCCCAAACTTTTAAGGTACGCATTATTATTTTTCTCATTTTACAGATGAGGGCACTGAGCTCTGTGAACACAGAGAGACTTGTACAAAGTTGTGCCATGGGCGTGAGCTGACCTGGGGTTTGACTCTGGGCATGTCCAGTGTTGGAACTGGAGTGCTCACACGCAGCCTCATTTCTTTCCTCTTTATCAAGCTGGGCGCAGTCATTGAACTGTGCGCTTGTTTTCCTTATGGACTCAGCTCTGAGCCCTCACTCTCTAGTATTCTCCACCCCCTGCTCTGTTTTTAGTACTTTGACCTGAGCTCAATACCCCCTGGCCTGGCCAGTACCCCAGCCTGACCGTCCACAACACCCTCCTTTTGTGTTTAATTCATTTTGAATAGCATATCACTACAGCTACCAGGAAAGTTCCCTACCAAAGTAATCGAGAACACAAGTTTTTCACACTGAGGTAGAAAACAGCAATAAAATTCATTCCACAAAATGTATATGTGATTAACTAGATAAATATAATTTTACAGCTGTGCACCTTTTTACTAGAAATCATTCTGTATCTTTCTGTGTAGTGGAAAACGTCAGTTAACCAGGACGTTTAGGGAATAGGGTTCTCCAGGTAATGTGGGATTTTTTTTCCTTGTTAATTTATGATCAAGAGAAAGGCAACCCTTTGTTCATTGCCATTATCACCAGATTGTTCTCTTACATAGATAAATCCACTTTCCAGCCTCAGCAGTCATGGTAAACAGAACTTGTCTGTTTCTTTATTTGATGACTTAGATTCTTACAGTTCCCCAGGCTCCATTTTATAAATATGAATTATTGGTATTTATTACTGTAAAATGTAAACTGTGTAGGAGAGTAGGAACACAGAGGGATTTTTCTGACTTTTCTATGTGCATAAATCTACTGTATTTTTTCCCTTTCGGGGGTGACTTTTCCCATTAATGTGAATCAAAGAATAAAAGGGAAAGTTCAGAGATGGCTGTTGGTTATGCCCCTATCAACCATTTCACTATTTTATTTCAACTCATTTCCCTCCGGTCTGGTAGCGTGATCCTGCTCTCTCCTCTGTGGTGTCTTTGGTTTTCCTTTCCTTCCCTCCTGTGTGTCCCTGTTGAACCACATGTGGCATTTATAATCTTGTCTCTTAGTCACTGGCCTCTTCCCTCTTCTTTGGCAACTCTGCTGCCCTTAATCCTCAAACATCATCAACCCCGCCTCCTGCGGTGCTGATACGGTCCACCGCGATGTTAATATGGTCTGGAGCTGCACGGCTGGGTGCTAGGAATGAGGACACCGGAGTCCTGAGGATTCCCCTGCCAATCCTTGGTCATAGGCCCTTAAGCCAAAGCAAAATATGAGGGCTGAATGCCACTTAAGAGAACTTGAACTCACTCATTCTGTACATGGAACCCAAGCCCCAGTAAGTCAAGTTTCTTACCTGCTGACCCACAACCGTGGTGTGAACTCTGCACTTCTGGTTTTAGGTCAGTTATCCTTTTTATCTCGCGTGTCACATGACTCCCTCCTTATTGGGCTATATGTTGACTTTAGATGTTAAAATAAGATGGTGATATATTCATGGCTGTAAATATGTATGTTGAAATAATGTTGGCTACTGAACATGGAAGCACCCGGGCCTCATATGTGACCAGTAGGACTACCCAAGCACACCTCCCCTGAGTCACACCTGCGCTGAGAACCTCGGCACAGGGAAAACTGCTGGTACCGTTTCAGTGAATACTGCCAGGATGCTGAGGTTCTTGTCATATTTCCAAACTACAGTTTAGAAAACCTCTTTATCGGCTCTAAGACAACACGGAGGGGTGAGCTTTGCTAATACTAATCTAAAGACTGGTCCCTTTTTATTCCTACTGTTACAGTAAAAATGAAAGGACAGGAAGAGACGAGAGTTGGAATAAGGTCCACATAAAGGCACAGACTGATCAAGACTCTTTCATATGGGACATCTCTTCGTCAGTCTAATGGAATAACAGCAGCAATATTTCATAGAAATAGGCCACACCAAACAAAGCCATGGGGAGTGATGGTGGGCAGCCACTCGCAGTAGATGCTTCAGTTCAGGGAGGCCGAGGCTAGAATACAGGACTGGCGCTCACCTGAGCCATCTGGGAGGTGCGGGGGGTGGGTTAAAATGGGTGCACTATGAAGTGTCTATGAAGGAAGGATGCGAGTATAGACAGAAGGTGCCAGCCCGGTCCTCACGGCCCCGGGCTACCTTGACGGAGCCCTAGGCCTCATGTGACAGCGTAGTCAGGATGGGAGGAAGGCTGTTCCCTCTGAGGAGACTAATGTGCTTACCACCCCGTCTTCCCTAAGGCAGAGCAAGGGGCCTGGGGAAGACATGGCTGGGTTCCAGATCACGGGCTGGTGTGCACATTTCCAGTGCTTGCTTCTCTCAGTCCTCAGAAGCTCATGAGCTGCAGGAATCTTCCATGATATCTATACGAAATACCTGTAGAAAGGAGGATGTTGGTTGCCTTTTATGCTTGCATCCAGCTGCTACACAAAGGGCAAAAGGACAGAAAGGCACCCTTGAGATTTTTAGGAGAAAAATACTTAAAAAAAAAAAATCCAATGACACTATTGGACACAAACCAGGTTCTTGGTAGGAGTCTTTTGACATTAGTGAAAAATCAGTTACCTATTAATATTGTCATTTTCTTTGAATAAAATCCTCTCACATGGGCTATATAGGGAGATATCCTTAATTTGCTTCCCTGGTTGGTGGCCGCCTGAAGAGGAAAAGTGGAACTGCTGGTCCCAGGAAATTAAGAAGAGGCAGTGTCAGGGAGCTCAGCTGGAAGCTGATTTAAGACTCGAGTAATTGCCAAGATGATTAATTATTCCTCTGAGTCATACACAAGTGTTCCTTTTTCTCCTCTTCGCCAGCAGGCCGGTTCCACGGTCCTGTTGTCCCCTGCAGAGCTGTGGCCAGGGGACATGAGGCCTCTTCTTTCCTCTGGAGAACTCCCTGTGGTGCTACCTTGTCACAGCTCATGCCCTCTTTCTTCAAGAGAGTGCCCTGCACCCCTCCACCTTTCTCAGGCCTTTGTGAGGGTATTTTTACTTGGGACCTTCTGCTGTTGGTTGTGGTGGTGGTTTTTGTTGTTGCTATTAGGAAGGAGACAGGGAAGGGCACAGACCTCAACTAGAGTGGCTGCTCTTAGCTGAGCGTTCTACCCATGTGATGGCCATGACCTTCCTCAAACCCCTTCAAGTGGGTATAATTTTCTGTGTCCTGCAGATAAAAGGGGCTGAGGCCCACCATGTAGGCAGCCAGGCTCACACAGTGAGGAAGGAGCAGGGCCAGAACCTGAGTGTCCCCAACTCCAGAGCACATTACTTGTACTCCCCTCTTCCACGCTCCCCCCAACCTAGCGCCCAGTTCAACACAGAAGTGCCTTGCAATGGGACCCATGTACCTGATCCTCCCCCAGAAAAGCCATACAGTTTTCATCCCATAAGCTATGCAGTCCTGTTGAAGAGGAGAGAGGAATAAAGCATGCATCAAGAGATGATGTAGGGGAGTAGTTAAGAGCCCTGTCCTTGGGCCCTCTTGCCTGGGTTTGTGATCCACATTCACCAGTTGCTATATATCTGGGAGACCCTGAGTAGTAGACTTCAATACTCTTCGCTCAGTTTTCTCAGCTGAAAAATGGATATATTAAATAGTTCTTACTTCACAAAATTATTATGAGGATTGGTTATTGTGCACCAGGACCATTAGAATCGGCCCTGGTACCTAGTAACCAATCAATAATTATCACTGTTATTATAGTAGCACTGTATACCCCAGTAATAAGCTGCAGATGAGCTGACATAAACACAAACTTTTGGCTAAAAGTCAGTGGCAACAACAACAAAAAGGGCAGGAAAAAAAGAGTGTAATTGATTTGGCCATCATTTAGGTAACGATTTGGAAGTTTGAGCTGCCCATAAGCTAAATATGAGCCAGAATTCTGATGCAATTGTTTTTAGAAGGTAAGTAAACTCAGTAAGAAACCGCATGACTATAAGCAGAGTGTCCTTAGAATTTTCTATCTTCTGCTCTTTTTGATCAGTTCTAAGACAAATGGTTTAATTTCTGGGCAAGGTCCTTTAAAAGGAAAATTAATAACCCCAAAGCAGAATGTGCCCGGAGAGGAGAGGGCAAGAGGAGGGCCTGGCAACCCTTCCATTTAAGGAGTACTTGGCGAAAACAAGGAGGCTGAATGTAGAGACGTGACAAAGGGGACAATCTTGACTGACTGTTGAAGAGAATGTTGTAACGTCTACAACTATCCAAAGGCCTGTTTTGCTAGCTCACAAGGGCCCTGTGAATGAGAGTGTACTTGAAACAGTGGAAAATGAACTTGCCATGGATTTCGCTGAGAAGGTTGTGATGGAAGTCGGAATTATGTAAGCTGTTTGAAGACTTCTTACCATCTCTGATATTTCTGGATTCTGTGACAAAAAGAGAACTCTTCCCATAGCCGCCTGCCTCTGGTAACTAGTCTCCACATTTACAGCTCCCCCTCCTGCCCAGCAGGCTCCATTCCCTCTGACTTCCATGGCGGGCAGCGCTCTCCCCGCCAGGGCAGATGCTGCTCACTGGGAAACTCGCAGACTTTAGCTTCTTTCCATTGGGCTGGATGTTTTCCAGGAACCAGGTGTATTTGTCCCCATTTCTCTTTAAGCCAGTTGCATCTGTTACTGTAATTGCTCAGTTTCATTAAACATTATGTAAACTGGTGAAATATTAGTGTGAGAAGAAAGAAAGATGTTGTGTCTATGAAAATGAAGTTGCATGCTTTGGAAAGAGTTGATGAAGGCGATTTGCTAAAAAGTAATTGCTGTTAAATTAGGTGTGAGTTAGACAAATGTATAAGATTGGGAAAGATCATTAAAATTTAGATGGATTCTCTTCTGAGATTGCTCTTTAAGTTCTTGCTCCACTTTGTGGAAACTCAAAAATCATGGATGCTGCTTAATGGGTGTGATTTAGGCAAAATGAGGTGTACAAAATGCCCATCAGACGGCCCATGGGCAGAGAGCAGGCCTTGGCCCTCTCTCAAGAGGTTGACAAATTAAAGATAGATTTTTACATCTTTTAAGTTAAAAAAGCTTAATAGGTGATGTTTATTTTTTATGATTCTTTGCTGACTGGATTTTTAAATTCATCACTGACATGCTTCCAAGTCATAACTGTTACTGTTCAGTCACGTGACAGCAAGCGACTAAAAAGGTGGACCTGTTGTGACTGTTGGAATGATTGGCATGGCAGAATGTGACTCTAGACTTGCACAGCGGCTAAGGATGGGACAGGCCCTTGAGACCCGGTGATATAAAGTGCAGTGAGCATCACCAAGCAAGAGAAAAGGAAGCAAGTAGGGAGGATGGGGAGCCTGCGTCAGAGAAGTAGGTTTTGGATTCAGTCCCTGAGGCAAGAGGGTCAGCGCCAAGTATTGGGTGTTCTTCTAACAAGATGAATAGTGAAACCGTCCAAGATGTTGCCAAGAAACATAAGCCGCCGATCAGGAGCTGAGTTGAGTCTTAGACAGAGAGGAGACAGGTGCAGGAAGCAGGTAGTCAGTGCCTAGCCCAGTCAGGGTGGGCATGAAGATGGCAGCCACTCACTGCGGAAGATAGCCTTGAAGCAATGACCAGCCGGAGGGAGGCAGATTCTGAAAGATTCACTCACTCATTCACACAGAGTCACTTGGCCCCGTCTACGTGCCAGACACTGTTCTGGGCGTGGGAATGGAAACAAAGAATGAAATAATTATATTGTCTGTCCTCAGAGTGTTGACTTCTAGCTGTGGAAAGGCATTTACAAATGAATGTGTAAAATAAGTACAGATGGTGATAGCTGTTATAAAGAAAATAAAATAGGGCGTTAAAAGGGTGACTTCGAGCTTTTGGAGCTGACGAGAAGTCAGGACATCTTCTCTTGGGGGCTGTCGTATGAGTTGAGGTCTGAGTGAGGAGAAGAAACCAGCTATATACGGATCTCATGGGCATAGTATCTAGAGTTAGTGGACCAGGCTACAGAGCTTGGAATTGGTACAAAAGGCTGTGCAGACTGGGCACGTCACCTCACTGCCCTGAGCCTTCATGTTCTCATCAGAAAATAGAAATAACAATAACTGCATCCAAAAAGCCCATGATGCCTAACTGGAATGACGTGTTTAAGGCACCTCATTCAATGTCTGACATAGTAGATGCTTTTCAGTTGAGTTGAATCTGCAATGAAGGTTTGGACTATGTAAGAAATAGGGAGGGAGGGATATTTCTAAGAGAGAAGGAGAGCTTTTATTTGTTTTGTTTTGTTTTCATAAAAGCAAATGGCTTCAAATGGTGTAGGCAGCCTGGAACACATCAAAGTGTATTTTTAAGTTAAGTCTGCATTGAAGTCCCAAGTGGAAATTGGGTCATGAAAACAGCTAATAATTTCATAAATAGCAGCAAAATTCTCTAGTTAATCATAAAGAATAGTTCTCAGATGTTATGAACTCACTGGTGAGAAGACCATGCATTATGTGTTTAAAAGACATTTAAAAGCATTCTGGGTGTTTCATGAGTGTATATGTCAGGATTCTGAGGAAGGTTACTTGTCTAGTTAATAATTCTACAGTGAGATAGTTGGCTTTGTGTCTCATTTCTGTTTATCTTGACTTAAACCTGGAAAAGATAGAAGGAGTTCACTGTACTTTTAAAAAATCTTCATGTAACACTCTCCATGTACCAGGCTCTCTTCTAGTATGTTCGAGTACTGATTCTTTAAACCCTCATGATGTAGAAACCATTATCAACCCCATGTAGGAGATAAGGAAATTAAGACATGGACCCTAAGCAATGCACCCAAGACTGTGAGGCAGGTAGGGATCAAAGCCAAGGTTTGAACTTTTGCTCTCCAGTCCCAGAATCTGTACCCTTCATACCACATTGCCTTTCCCTCTGCTACCGGAGTCTTCAGTGTATTGTAGAAACTCACGTTGCATAGATCTTACTAGATGAAAATCTAAAAACTCAGAGGCTAGAATACAGGACTATAGGAAAGTAATATAAATTTATGAAACTCCAAGGAAGCCAAAGAAATAAAGGCCATAGTGGAATGGAGAAAAAAATGACTTGTGTATATGGAAACCTCCTCTAGATAAATGTCCACTAGAATGGAAGCTCCATGACAACAGGGTTATTTTTGCCTGTTTGTTTGCAGTGTTTCCCCACTGATGAATGGCTAGCTCCAAAACAGAGTGCCTGGAAAACAGCACATGCTTGTGAAACCTTTGTTGCATAAGTAAGTGCATAATGCAAGAATTTTCTTGAGTATAACTAGGCTCTTCTTTTTTGAAAAAGGAAATCTAAGTATCCAAAATCTAGATAAAATTTCCAGATTGCTATGTTATTTATTAAAAATAAAGCCATGTGGGCAAATCATAATATGCTTGTAGGCTGAGTTTGACCAGTGGGTAGGATTTGGACCTTGGATAGCTAGCTGGAGTTCCTCATCCGATGGTAAAAAGCTGTAAACTGTGTGCAAATAGTAGACACTTAGAATGGTTGTGTATTGATTCAAGCACTGTTCTAAAATTAGATTTAGCATTTGAGAAAAACTTTGGATACAATAAAATTTCCACACCCAGTGTATAACTGGGTAGAACAAAATTCTGAGTTGTTTTGCTGCATTTCCAAGTTGTAATTTCAGTTATTGTACAGCTCTGCTTAACTTTAATTTGTTTGGCATAGGAAATACTTCCATGCCTTTGATTATATAAAGTAGTTTAGAAGATACATTTAAGAAGTACTAATATGCCTTGAGCTGCATCATCCTCTTTTTAATTTCAAATGCCAGTAGCAAGGGAAGGAAGCCAATTTCTACTTGAAACACCAAGTCCAAAAGTAAAACAAGAATGTTTGGTGCAATTTATCACCCCAGTGCAGCCAGCAGGATGGTAGATTGCTTTAACTCTTTTTCTGGGTCAAGTATTTTTGACAGTGTCCATAGAGTTGAACTCTAGAATCATAGAGTAACAAAAGAAGAAAAAAATACCGTAAATTTGTGTTTTCACTCCTTATAAATGTCGCATAAATTGACTAATAAACTAAATTTAATACTGAGGGAACAAAAACTGACTTCAGATGGCCACCTAAGAGAGAAGAGAAAATTTTTCTTAATCATGTTCATAACTTGAGTTGAAGACATATTTGCAAGATAAGAGAGGCAGGGCATGGCAAAGACTGGAGCCCTGTTAAGGAGAAGTCGGCTAGAGAAACTTTTCCAGGTGTCAGGAGGGGAATCTTTTCAGCCGAGCAAGGTCCTGTTTGACCTGACACTTTCACGTCATTGTTGAGGGGCTGGTTCATAGATTCCAAACTTCCTCCATATGTTTTATTGGCTTTGGCTCCTGGTGACCCCTTCTAGCAGAACAGCTTCTAACCTCCTGCGAGACTCATCATCAGCGCTCACTTTAGGATGAGCTTTTTGTCTCCCCCCTGCCCCCAGAATGTAGCACAAAGAAAAGAGGTTGCTCCCAGCAACTCTTCCAATACAGCCTGAGGGAATGACTCAAGGATCCAAGAAAATGCATAAGGAAAGATGAATGTCAGGAACAAGAGTTAGAGGAAACACATTAACTTTCATTCCTGATTACTTAAATCAGCATCCTGGGGCTTGAAATTCAAATGCTCATGTTCTGCTCCAGGCTTGATCGCTATTCCCAGCTGGTTGCTTACCTTCCATACCTATTGGCTACCTCAACTGTAAAATCAGGCCAAAAATTGCATTTACCTCTACGGTTATTATAAGTATTAAATGAGATAATGTAAGCTAAGTACCAGGCATAGACTGTTCAGACCTTTTAGAAGGAGGAGGTGAAGTTGGAAAGGCAGCCAGGGAAGTGAGGGTGGATGCCAGTCCCATGGGTTTGGGTTTTATTTGTTAAGCAAATGATTAGTTTTCAGATGCGGAGTGTGAGAGTCTAGAGTGGGCTGTTTATATTGTGGTTGTCAGGTGGACGCCCTTAGGAAGATCCTTCCTGACCATGGGGGGTCCTTTAGCATGTTTTTCCAATGCTCAGAGGGAGAATTAATAGAGGTCTGATCCAAAGAGATAGAGTAATCCAAAAGATGAGATGGAGAGATTATGTGTATGTGGAGTTTAGAAACTCACAGAATTGGGATAGGGAAGGAGAACACCTACAGTAGTCTAGAGGACAGTCTCAGAACAAATGCATAGCACAGAAATGCATGCAGGACTCTTGCTGTGGGCTGACTGTGCCCTCAGATTCCTGTGGCCAAGCCCCAGAGCCCAGTGTGACTGAGTTTGAAAAGAAGGCTTCTAAGGAGGTAAAGTTAAATGAGATTGTAGGGTGGGGCCCTGATTCAATAGGATTAGTGTCCTTATTAAAATACAGCAGAAATCTTTAAGGTATTAGCATAAATTTTAGAGTTAAACTGAAAAAGGTTTAAATGTAAATCCTGGTGTTTGCAATTACAGTGAGTCCTTGCTTAATGTCATTGATACATTCTGCGGCTTTAAGTGAAACATACAGCAAAGCCAGTTTTCCCATAGGCTCATTGATATAAACAAAAATTAGGTTCCTATAACATCTTATCAACATTATAATGAAATAGCATTAACAAAATGACATCATTTAAGAACCTGCTCTGTGTGAATTTTGGCTCCTTTATTTATCAGAGCATCAATTTCTCATCTACACCAATGCAAACATTATGTCTGGTTCCAAGAATTGTTGGAGAGAATTAAACAAAAGTTGTGTATAGAACACCTGAAGTAGCACCTGGCATGAGTTGGTATTCAGTAGAAAATGTTCACTCCCTTTCTTATCCTAATACCACACCAATGTAGTTAAACTAAATCCTATGTCACTGCTTTCTGAATATTCTTGAACTGAGTGGGCAGAAAAAAGATATGGGCATCTCCATGTTTATTTCAGGTAATATTCTTCACAGGCAATGCTGCCTAGTCGGGATATTAGTTTAACCTGTTGTGAACCAGCCACTATGTGGCCCAAGGTGTCCGTGGCTGAGAAGGGGTTCTTAGAAAGCTGGGTGTGGTGGTGCTTCTCATTTGTCCCACAGTTAGAGTAATTACAAATAAGGGTTACTCTCTGTGGTTGTTCCTACCCTATAATTTTGTTTTCAGTTGCCAAGATTAGTAAATTTGAGACACTATCGGTGGGTGTATTGCAAACCTAGAGTTACTTTTTCTGAAACATTTCTGAAGTTAAAAGTAAATATTAAAATAGTCATTGTTGCCATAATTTGGCTTCAGAATTTGCTACCCTATTTTCAACTTTTCATTTTTCACCTCTCTTAGTGCACTCTTGGAGGCCCTTGTAGTTAATATATTTGGGTCTTTTTTTCCTTTGGCCTATTTCCTTTTCCTTTCCTTTTCCTTTCCTTTCCTTTCCTTTCCTTTCCTTTCCTTTCCTTTCCTTTCCTTTCCTTTCCTTTCCTTTCTCCTTTCCTTTCCTGTTTCCTTTCCTTTCCTTTCTCCTTTCCTTTCCTTTCCTTTCCTTTCTCCTTTCCTTTCCTTTCCTTCCCTTTCCTTTTTCCTTTCCTTTCCTTTCCTTTCCTTTCCTTTCCTTTCCTTTCCTTTCCTTTCCTTTCCTTTCCTTTCCCTTCCCTCCCCTCACTTCCTCCCTCCCTCCCTTCCTCCCTGCTCCTCCTTCCCCTCCCTCCCTCTCTTTTTCATTTCCTGATGTCAAGTTGAATTGAAATATGTAAAGACTTAATGGACAATGCTTGCAAAAAAAATCTGTCTTATAATTATCTTAAAAGTAAGGAAAAAACTTATTTACATCAGCAGTCATTGAAGTATACATATTTAGGGTGAAAAAGTATTAATGTTATGGAGATGGTAAAGCTAGAAGGTATCTGTAGCTGGTAGAACAGATTTGTATTAAGCAGACTTGAGAAAAAGTCCTTAAAATTGAAGATATGTGATATGCAACCCCTGTTAAATCAAATGATAATGTAGGAAAAACAAAATGTGAGTTGGGGAGAATTTGGAAGTTACACAGTAAATTGTTACTATGGAATGGCCGAGGCATTTAGAGGTAAAACTGCCCCTTGCTGAGCTGGCCTGTGCATCTCTGGAACTCCTCTCCTGGTGCACCCTGGCCACGGAGGAAGGTGACAGGAGCCAAGTGGTGGATGTGCTCGCTGCCTGGGAACACCACAGAAGGTCAGAGCCTCACCTCTGTCCACTGGGAGGGATCGTTATTTACCTGCCTGTGCTACAGCCTGATGGAGGGCAAGTTATCCGGCAGGAAATAATACCTGATAAATTAACCGGAAGCAGGATGACATTTGACTCCGATGGACAGCAGAACCAGCATGCCCAAGAAAAGCCTTGAACTTCCAGACAATCCCCCCAGAGAACTCAGCGTGTCCCAAAGCCTTGGCTCAAACAGTATGACCCTCACCCGGGGTCTTTTGGAATGGTAAGAAGTGAGTTAAGCTGGCAACCACAGAGACGGCCGAATTCACTGCTAGAACGCCTCCTAGCCAGGAGCATCAAGGCAGCCAGGTGACCCAGACAATCTGTCTCAACCCCTTCACTCTCTGCAGCAGCCACTTTACTCACCCGGCCATCAGTATCCTCAAATGTAACAAGAGAGGGTGCAATGTAGGATCCTGTGCACTTCCACTGGCTTTTAAATATTAAGAAAAGGCGAGTGTGGGCAGGCAACCCAGGCTTCTTGCAGAGAAGGATCCCCGAACTATAGAGATCCTGTCAAGCAACAGTTCGTGGAGGAACCCTCCATGTCTTGAACTTCGGGTCAGTCCCCCTGTCTCTCCCTGCCTGCGATCCGGCCAGGTGCGGCGGCATTCAGAACTTGGGGGGATGTTCCGCTTCTCTTACTGATAAGCTGTGGGCCTTTTGGCAGATTACTTTCCCTGAGCTTCTGTTCCTTCATCATAACGTCCCAGAGCCTCTCAGAGGCTCTGTGAAGCTGAGGGAGTCAGGCATACGGAGTGCCTCACCCGGGGGTGGGCTCATACGCCGTGGGCTCTCTGTCACTCATGCCCTCACAGTCTTCCTTTTCTGTGTGTGCATGTTTTGAACTAGGCCGAAAGGCACCAGAACACACTAGTAATCTATATCATAACACTTTCTGTCTTTCCTGGAAAGCATGTCTTCCCTAGTGCCTAGAAGAAAGCTGAACACTCAGTGCAAATGCATTAATACTGATCAATAGCCATGAAACGGCCTGAAGGGCCAAGGTTTCTGCCTTGGGGACAACAGAATATAGACAAAACTGTGTAGGACTTCTGCTCTGGACCTATTGCAAGACTTAGAGGAGTCGTTTAAATATCTCACTGTTCCAGAATATCAGTATTACAATAGGAAGGACAAGAGTTTTGAGGAGTAATGTCAGTAGAGGGCCATGTTCCTTAGATAGCTGGAAATACAGACGTATAAATTATGTATGCACTTGATAAAGATTTTTTAAAAGATCCAACTCCAAGTCTGTCCTTCCTACTAAGTCTTTAAAACCTTTCTCTGTGCGGAGGGATTTTTCCACGCATTGCTGGTGAGTCCTCAAGGTGACTTGGGGAAGGTGTCTCGCAGACTGCGAGGCGGAGAAGTCAGCTCTGCCCCATCAACTCTGTGAGCTGCGGCTACACACTCACACTCTCTCCTTCAAGAAAATAAATGACTGCATGTGGTGCTCCCACGTGTCTTTGCAGGCACCATCCTAGTGACCCCCAGACGCTTCGCGAGCCTACGTCCTAGGCAGAGAGGAGGAGCTGGTTGGAGGAGGCTGGGCAGGTGCGGAGGAGGGTCTCCTGCACTGCGCATTGCCAGCCCTGTGGCTCCCCTTCCATTTATTTCCGCGGCACCGACTCTGTGTGCAGTGAGCTGTGCTGCAGCGGAGATACCCCAGAGGAAGAGGAAGCCCGTTGAGCTATTTTTCACCATTACACACTTCACTTCCTAATAAATGAGATCCACAAACAGCCAGTCTTGTAGATCATCTTAGGGAAAATCACAAGCCTAACGAAACACAAAGTAAAAAAATAAATGAACCCAGAGGAGAGTCATTCTGGCAAAATTTGATACTGTAACTCTCTTCTCGTAGCATCTGTCCCTCCCGAGAAGTTTTTGTGCTGCTGAGAGGTATCAGAGCTCTAATAGTGGTTTAAAAAAAAAAAAAGCTCGATCTTTCTGTGTCCTCCTGCCAGTTTACTTTCACCAACAGAAAGAGATTTATTTATATGTAAAAGTAGAGAAGAACTCAGTGGAGACCAGGGCATATTTTCCCCGATTCCGTCCCTGTGATCACTGATTGGTAAGTGGCATGAATTATGAGAGTTTTCTCAGCTCCCTGTGCCAAGTGGCTCATCAGACCTCCTAGACGGTCACAGCATGTGAGAAGGCAGGCATGTGATGTGCCCATCCTTGCCCTGCACAGCTCACAGGTGCTCCTGTACCTTGGCTTTTGGTGGTCTCTTCCAGTCTCTGAGCTTTTCCCTGATCGTTCAACAACAACAAAAAAGCCCCACATTTGGATGCAACTCCAAATGTTGAGGTCACTGGCACTGCTCGCTGTGTCAACTCAGGGAATCAGTGGACAGTAATACAATCTCCCCATGTCCACCAGGGAATATAATATTTCACACAGCAAATAACAAAATACTCCCACGGCCCCGGGGCAATATCCTGAAGTTGTTTGAGGTGAAAGGAAAGAACAGTCTTTTGGGCAAAAGAATTTAGACTCTTTAGCAGTAAACTTTGGTTGTCTTTTGTCTTACACCATGTGAATATTTATTCAGATCTCTTCCAGGTGAGCAAAGGGAATGACTCTCATGTGCAATCTTGTGAGATTTCTTTACCCCCTCTTTGTCGGCCCTAAAGGCATCTGAAATGATAAATGAAAACTTCTGGCCAAAGGCTTGTAACTTCCTAGTACGTACAGTGACACCTGGTAGGTGTCTGGGCCTCTAGAAAACCCACAATGCTGATGCCATGTCCCTCTCATTTGGGCAGTTCTGGGAGAAAAGGTTGCAGAACAAGCTGAATCGTAACATTTCTCTATCATCCCTGTGTGGATTCTAAGATGCAGGGAAATGGCGAGCAGGTACTCACCTGGACACAGGAACCCCCAGACCACATGTGAGCTGCTCCCCTGTTCTTTCTGGTGGCTAAGACACCGCCCTCTCCTGACAATGCAGCTGTCTGAACCCTTTCATTAATTATGATGGCTAGAGGCCCAGGGCAGAATTTGGGTCCTTAAAAAATGCTGCTGTGGAAGAGACTGTCCCTGGCTGAAGTGACCCAGGTAGCGTGCAGGTGGGATGGTGCGTGCAAGAAGCACAAATAAGAGCACTGATAAATTTCCCTATGTCACCATTTTTTTTTTCAAGCCATCTTCGTGCTTGCTGCAACACTCGGGTAGGGAAGAAAAACAAATGAGTGATGATTTTGGAGACTAGGGTTGAGTCTTTTACGATTGCACACAATCATCTTCTATGAGTTATGAGTTCTACTCTTCAGTATAAAAGGGGAAGTTTAATTATTTTGTGTAGGTCTTGGGCTTGTTAGAGGAAAATTTGGGTAGAGGCAGTCTTGCTGCTTCTGGGCACAGAACTCCCATGGCAGCTCCTGTTGTTCCATTTGGTTCCTTGGGGCCATGTGACCTGTAGCGAGTGGGATATACATGGAAGGATGCGGCTGATCAAATCTCTCCCCGGCAACCTGATCCCCTGAATGCAAGCTCAACGTGCAGGTTTTCCAGCCCCTCGAGGATGACAGAATCTTACATTAAGTGTCTGAGTCCCCACATCATCATGAAAAAGGATATGTCTCAACCAGGAACACCTGTATTGGACTTTTCGAAGAGGTGAAATGGAGTGTTTTGTATGTTAAGTCATTGAAGTTTCAAATTTTTTTGTTGTTGTTGCAGAAGCTAGATTTACCCTAATTAATACAAGAATCAAGTCTGGAAAAAGTGGGTGTAGAAACATTCTGCAAATTCTAAAATAATGTTCAGATTTAAGGATTTTTACTGGTTAGGTTCCGTAAAGTGTAATTGCTAAAACTATATTGAAATAAAACACTATTGGCTAATATTTAGTCAATACTTACTATGGGATACACATCTTACATAGCTTATCTAATTTATTCCTTCCAGCTATTTTAAGTAGACTTTTTTCTTTTTTCTTAGTTTTATAGTTGAAGAAAGTAAGCTTTAGAAAAAACAGGGCACTTACCTAAAATCATATAGCTACCAAGGACTGAGGGCTTTAATTAAAAAAAAAAGTTAGTTCCCAAATCTTCTTTTATATTATATTATGGTATTCAAAAATTTTAAACCTCTTTTAAAGGAAAGTCAGGTTGTTTACTTCCTCCATCTCAGAGGACTAGTAGATAGATGGTTACATGGAACATTCTATTCATTCCAAAAGGTCTGAAAATCCTGATGTTAGAAATGACACTCTTTGAAGTCATTCTCCAAGTGTGGGCAACTACTTCTCATTTAAAACTATGCAGTTTGTAATTGCGTTCTTCATTTTCTTGCATTTAAAGTAACACAGGACAGCTAAAGACTTAAGTAGATAAATGGTCTTTCCCCCTTTGCTCTTCTGTTTTCCTTAAGCCTCAAACATACACTTGACAAAACAGTGTGATTTAAGCTGCTCTTTAAATATCTTTACCAGGTGAGGAACGGCTGGTGCGTTCCATTTTGTCAGTGATGACTTTACACCTGTCACTCTTCCAGGCAGGCCATCCATGGGCTGTGTACCGTTTTCACATTCAGTTTGGATACTCTTTAGGGTATTATTTTCATTCAAGGGCAGGCATTGGAACCAAGCAGATTATTTATTTCGTACACTTTGAAACTATTTGTGACTGTAATGAATGTTAGCCTTGACCTAGGGCATTTCAGATGTAAAGCCTCCTCTATCAAAAATTATCTCATCATATAACTGAAGAGTAAGAGGACTGGACCATTTTCCTCTGGTTCAGAGACCCAAGTCCCATCCCTTTGTCCACAGGTAGTTGTCAATGCCTTTCTCAGACTTGAAAATTCTGGTTTGGTTAAACTTTCTGCTGTTCAGATAAAAAACAGCCGCAATTTTCTGCTTGAATTTCTCCGTGACTAAATCCATTGATCATCCTTTCTCTCTGTGAGTGAGAAGTATGTTTTCTCCTTAATAACTCCTATCCTTCTCCCTGGATTTTTTCCCCTTCGCTTGTTTGTGTTGTGTTGGTCAGTCCTACGCACTATTCCTCTGAGAGATGGGGAGAGCGCAAAATTGAAGTTATTTTATGCTTGGGCTCCCTCGGTCCCAATTTTCAAATCTTCATGTCAATTTTCACACATCAGTGTCATGTGGTGAATGTTATGGAAATTTCAGTGGGATCCTTGGGCGGCAATTTATACACGATCCCCTCCACCCCCACATCCTGCTACAATTCCTGTCTTTTCTAAGAATAAGTGGATCTATAATTAACGTGGATTTTAAAATATAACAGCATTCAGAAATCTCATAGCAGGTTTTCGAGGCCATGTCTTTTCTGCACTATAAACACAAAAGCATAAATGCTTGCAAGCTCTCTGTCCTAATAAATGGGCTTGTGTAAAAGGAATAAAAATTACAGTTTGTTGGCGGTAAAGAGCAACTAATTACTCAGGAAGAAGCATGTTTTTATTTTTCAAAACTGCACTGAAAATGGTTTATCATGCAATAAATTTGCTAATCACCAGTTAGGAAACACTGTGCCATCACCACCTACCCACGGTAGCTTCCTTTGAAAGTTGGTATGTTACAGTTTGGATACGAAATTATATCCTTTTGAAAATGAACATGACAGAAGACATTCATTGAATAGCTTACGAGTCCTCAGCAGTTGGAATGCAAACAGCGTAAACAAGAGCGTGGTTAACGGTGCCAAAAGATGGCAGCCGCTGACCTTGGCTTTGCTCAGTGAGCAGACCACCCCTGGCCCCTTCTCAGGGACATAATTATTCATTTCCTTTTGCTTTTTCCCTTTTAACAATGAAAGTGAAAGACCTCCCATTGAAGAGTACAGGGTTGGCCTTGATTTTTTTTTTTTTTTTTTTTTACTCTCCTCCAAAACTCCCTTTTCCTCAGCCCCTTACCATCCTGTAAATGTTGGTTCTAATAGAGTAGCATTAAGTTTTTCCAGAAGAACCTGGAGAATCACTTTCTGACCCAGAAAGAGAATCATGTCTCAAAGTCAAAGCAGATGTATTGATCTACCTAGAGTTTCCCTGGAATATTTCTGTTTCCTGTTCACATATACACCCAGAAAAGTCTTTACAGTCCAGTGATTGAAACTTGGTTAGAATGTGACAGATTCTTTTGATTTTTTAGGATCAAAGAGGCTTTCTACTCATTAAAGTCCTCACAGTAACATTCTTTCTTAAGTCTGTTTTCAAATTTAGGAGCCCAGGGGAATGGAATTTGTTGAAAGTCTATCATTTAGAGAATAGTTAAGCTGCTTTACATTACTCCAAGCTCAGTCTACTCATTGCTTCCATTTTGATTCTGCTTGTACATAATTATTGCTTTGAAAGCAAGGAGCTGGCCTTTTCCTTCTTTCCTGTTCCAGTGCATGAAGAGGGAACTAATCCTTGTACATGAAATTAGAACTGTAAGTTCTAAGGCCCTAACCCAAATTGTCCCATCTTGAGGATGGGATCATCGTCTCCTACTGGTTTCTCACTGACATTTTCCCCTTTGTAAAATGGTGCTAACGCCTCTTACCTACCACATGGATGGAATGAAAAATGAACAGAATTGTGCTTTCATTTGTACGTGCCCTTAAGTATTCTACAAAGCCAGTGGAGGCCTCAGACTAAGGCTTTACTCTGGTCTAGTACAGTGTGGAATTTAAGTGGGACAGACTCGAGAAGCGGGCCGTCTGGGCTCACACTGCCCTGTGAGATTTCACACGTGCCATTACCCTCTCTATGCCTTAGTTTCCTTGTCTGTAAACTTTGGTGGTGGTTACAATTCTTACCTCATAAGATTATTGTGAGGTTTGAAAATAATCCACACAAATCAATAAGGGACACTTATCCTCTCAACAGTACCATCTGATATCACTGCCACTTTTACTGATACATTCCACCTACCTATTTTCTCTACGTTGAAATCTAAGCATGTAGACAAGTGAACGTAGCTCCCTCGAGCATGTGTGCTGTTGCTGTTACTATTAGAGAGCACGGATATGCAAGTAGGACATTTTTTGCTTTAACCTAAGTATTGTTGACTCAATAAATGAATTCATTAATGCTGCCTCTGATTTCGGACCCTTTGCAAGCATGTAGAAAGTCATTTGACTATGCCCTGTTAATTTCTGCTTGCTTTCTTTTTTCTATGATGGCTACAAGTAGGACAAATGTAGTAGGTTTCAGAAATAATTTACCTATACGTGTGGAATCAGTTTGGACAAATGAATGAGAAACACATCTCTCTTCCACATGGAGGGAACCGCCCCCCCCCCCCCTCCCCGGCCAGGTCCTTCTTCTTTCCAGCTGGAAGGACTCATGAACGGCTGGCTTTGCAGGATCAGCTTGACATCACTTCCAGGCCACCTAGTAGTCACTGACGATAAACCTAATGAGAGGAAGAGGTAGGGTACAGAGGAAAGAGGCCAGTGTGGGCAGTGACAAGGCAGTGATAGGTAGACTGAAGGAAGCAAAACAAGTAATGAGCTTTAACGCTGCTGACAGTGAAGTACCTGCGAAGGGCACAGCACGGTGCAGCTTTTCCTTTTGGAATCATGGCCCCTTTTCAAAAAGCAGTACATGTCACTCCCCTTGCTGTGAATCAGAACAGCTTCCAGCTACCCAATAAACCAGGGAATCTGATGTGTACCTCCTGGGCCATGCGTATCCCAGAGGGGAACAAGGCAGGATTTCATTCTGAAGCAATCAGTAGGAAGTTAAACATTTCTGATTATGTCCAAGTGGGGTCTGTGTATGTACCACTTGAGTTGGTGTGCCTTAAGCATAGCACATGTGTAAGAAGAGAGACAACTATGGATACAGATTTATTTATAGATATAAAGACCCAATAGACCTAAATATATCTATTTATCTATCCATCCATCCATCCATTCATGCATGTATCCCTCCCTCCATCGATGCATCCATCCATCCACCCTCCAACTACCTATCATCTATTTTCCTCTTTCCTGGTACCACTTTAAGCAGTTCTCTGTCCTCTGCAATAAAGGACTCAGGTATGGCTAAACACAACCAGGTCGTTTGGCCCACCCATCCCATCCAAGCTGGACCCTTGCTTTAATCCTTTTTCAGTGCTTTCCTTTCTGTCCAGCCTCAGATCTTTCAAAAAGGGAACATTTTCCTGGGCTCTGATTTTTGCCTATTCCGTGAGTGCTGGTGAAAGGGCTGGCATGACAACCCCTTGAGGCTGAGTCCTGTTGATTAGGGGATGGATTTTGAGCAAGCAGCTGTACTTGTATGCCCCCCTCAGTGACCCTTGCCAGTTTCCCTCACCCATGACCTGGAGGGACAGTCTCCTGGGGAAGAAAGGTCAGGCTCTGTGTCCATCAGACTGCGCTTCTACTAGCTGTGTGACGGAGCATTTTCTGATGTTGACACTCTTGCGGTAGAAGCCGGATGGAGGCCAGTTTCTCGTTTCACACTGAGCTGTCATCCAAAGGGCCTGCTGCTGATACTGGGTTTCAGAGTCCTCCCAGGCTGTGCTGATATTCGCAGCCTGCTGCTCTGGCCTCCACATCTGCTGCCTTCACTTAGGAACTTGGGCCGCTTTCACTCGAGCTAATGTCTGGAGGATAGTATTTTCTGAACTAAGAAGCTCGGTACATGAGTGCTTTTGTTCCTAATGGATAATGATCCTGAAGAGGATGCCTATCACAACACGTAGTTCTTCTTTCCTCTTTATACTCATTTTGATGTTAAAATAGAACATAATAATTAAACAGACTAGAATACTTTAAATTTGATTGGCAGGCACGAGGACTGTTGATAGGAGCAACTGGAAAAAACTTTACTTTCTCTTTATGTTGTACTCCATTGGCTTAATCTTGTAGTCCCAGTCCCATGGATTTTTATGTTGGCAGATTGTCTAAATAATTCCACTCCAAGGTGAATGGCAACACAGGGCATGGGCGTGTCTGTTGACATTTAAAGCTCAAGTGTAAGTGTCGGTGGTCTTTTGAGTAACTAGATATTTTTCAAGCATTGTTATTAATGAGAATCTTTTTATGAGAATCTTCTCTCTCTCTCTCTCTCTCTCTCTCTCTCTCTCTCTCTCTTTCATGTACTGCCTCTGGAATGATTAACCAGTATGGGAATTCCCAAATTGCCTTGAGGCGAAAATAATACTGTATTTCAAATTAGGATTATTCTTTTAAAAATCCATGTAGTGTAGTTATTCTTAGTGGCAAACTATTAATAAGAAATGCTCAGTTCAGTGTTTTGAGTGCAGGTTACATGTGGGGATTTAGCAGATGATTAATTGCATTGAGCAAAATATATATATATATGTCTATAGACTAAGTACAGGGTCCAGTTTGGTTAGCTGAGAAGTTAAATCTAACATAGAACTTTTCTTAGCTCCACAACGTTCCGCTTAGCCATCTAAGACCAACCAGTCTTCTGCCTTCGGTGTCCCCTGTACAGCTGTCGAGGATGGGGATGCCTTCTTGCCTCGTCAGACTGACGTCAGCCTAACCCAGCCTGACCACCTTGCAGCAGGGTGGTCCTGGACTCCTGGCCCCTGGCGTCCTTTGTAAATGCCCAGGCTGTAGTTCTATACAACCATTGTAATTTTCTTCTTTTTCCTCCGTTTTCACCGGTCCTGATTGGCTCCAGAGCCCATCATTACCTCTTTCAGCCATGGTTCATAAGTCTACAAGACAATCTCTCTCTCTCTCATAATTACTTGCCATTTATCCATTAAAATATGAACTTACATCAGTGTCCAGAAAAGACTGCAAGAGCAGCTTGTTTACTGTAAGAGGGCTTCCTGGGACAATGAGGACAGGGGGTATGTTGTAGAGCTTGGTCTTCCCTACATGATGCCCTCAGCTTGTAAGTCATCGGGGGATGAGCATCTTACACAATGCAAATCAGTTACTTTGGCTTATTTACCTAAAAGGTCTTTGACTGAATTGCTATGTGCGAATACACTTTTTACATGCTCTTGAGATGTGCAACTCCATGAAATGATGCAATTGTGTTTATTACTATCTAGCAGATAAAAAAAAGAAACAGTCAGACAGAATGAGCATGTTGAAAGTTAGTGCCTGAGTCTCAGCTAGAGCCCGAGAACAAAGATTTATGCTTTTGCTGGGACTTTTGAAGACCAATAAGCAAGATAGAAACATTAACTTCTGTAAGTAGGAGGAAAACAACAAAAAAAAATAGTTAAACATTTTATTTTTGGAAGTAGCAGCCAAAGTGAACAAAAGCATTGCTTACTTTGTTGTACTGTAACTTCATTATCTCCTTTAATGCTCTCATGATAAGTAAAATAAATATTTTCTTCTAATTTATGAATGCTATAAATCTCAGAGACGTTAAGTTACCGAAGCCTGCAGAGCCCGTAAGGTGGTGGATGGAGGTGGAATTTACAGTTAGAACAAAATCCGGTATTTTGTTCTGTTTTGCTCTACAGTTGCACAGATGAGCAAAGCTGTGTTTAGTTCCAACAGCACATGCGATGAACTTGCGGGCCCACGTTGCTCTGTTCCGATATTACTAATGGCAAGTCTTGGTCAAAGACAGGCTGTTCCAGATTGTGAACAGGGATGTTTGTCACAAGCGACACAGGGTGAGCGTATGTATAAGTAAATTCTCCTTTCTGAATACCACATTGAAGAGTATGCTGTATGCATCAGGGACCACCATGCATTAGGTCTGTGTATTTCTCTGGTTATACTTTTAGCTTTTGCTCTTTTAAAAAGTAATTATGCATTACTAATAGGTACAAAATTTTAAAAGATGTGAAGACTCTTCCGCCTCTTCTGTCTTGAAGCCACCCAGGTCCTCTTCCCCGAGGGAACCAGAGACGGCAGGCCACGGTGCATGATCCCACAGCTATCCTCTACATACGCAGGCATACAGGAGTGAATGCATTTCATACCAATGGCTGTCTCCTTGCAGATCATTCTGCAGCAATTCATGAATGAGCTGCCTCATTCACTTTGGCAGCTGCTTTGTATCACACAGCTTTCCTTTACCATGACTTATTGAACTAGATCCATTTTGATAGGCATTTGTTTCAAATAATTTGCTATATCACAATATGCTGCAGTGAACATTCCCATACACGCTGCTTTGCGCACATGTGTCAGTACGTATGAATGATGAATTTCCAAAGTGGAGGCACTGGTCACAGAGCCTGTGTGTGCACATTTTTAACAGACATTGTTGAAAATACCCTCCGCCCATCTCCAATGTGGAGGGATGGCAAACCTTTTTGATTTTGATAGTCAGATGGATGGGAAAAAATATCATTGTGGTTTTAATTTGTATTATTTTAATGTGAGTGGAAGCAAGCATGTCCTTTTTAAATACTATGTACGTAAGACACTTTTGCATTTCATTTTCTGTGAACTCTTCAGTTGCATCATTTGTCCATTTTCCTACAGCATTAATGATCTTTTTCTATTGATTTTTAGGAATGTTTTCTATATTGAGAAAATCATTGCTTTGCCAAACATGTATCAAGCACTTTTCCCCAGTGTGTAATTTGGCTTTGCTTTTGCTGTTCGTGTAATGTATTAGAGCTTTACATACATTACCACTAACTCTCTGCAAGAGAGCTTTTATCTTTCCTATGTATGGTTGGGAAAACTGCAGACCAGAAAGGGTTAAGGGCTTCCTCAGTATTGCCCAGCTAGTAAGTGGGGACAGAAGAGGGCTGAGTTCAGATCTCCGTGACCCAGTCTTCAACGTTCCTCCTGCCATGTCATCCTGCCTCCTGTGGAACATCATCATCCTCACCGTACCATGAAGCGGAGCAAGTCCTGATTTCTGGGCCTGATTTCAGGCGGAATGATTTTGCATCTGTGGGGTGTAAGCTCAGGAATCTCCATGTTGAACCAACACCCCCAATGCCGCTCTGCTTCGTGAGGTCTGAGGACCACTGCTTTATTAGAATGCTTCTCCTTACATGGACAGTTTCCTCCCATATTTAGAAATTCTATAGGAAACACGAGGCTTTTAGACTATCCAGGGGTTTCTGCTTGCCGGGGGAACAGCTAGCAGGAAATTGCAGCATTTTGCATGATCTGTTACCTCTATATAGATTGGGGAACTGTGTGCACCTGTATGGGATGGGGTGGTGAATGTGGCAGAGAAGAGTTCCTCTTCCTCCCGTCTGAGCCATTAGGGCACGTCAAACTAAGCTAATATAAATGTCAGCGTGCTGCTTTCGCTCGTGAAATCGGAGTTTGTTGCAATGCAGTTCATTTTCCTTCTTCCTGCTCCATGGATGCTATCAGCTGATGTGTCTGACAAGCATTTCCTCTGCCCAAATAAAAGCAATCTCAGCAGTTCTCGGGAGTGAGTTTGCCTGTGCGTGTGTGCTTGTGACTCTCACGTCACGCATTCCCCAGAGCCCCGACGAGCCGGTCCCCTTGGACCCCCTAACCCACCAAGCCAGGAGCCCTGGAGCTGTCTCCAGGAGCCGTCACACCAGTCCATAATGACCACTGGAGTGTGGCATTATATAGACATCCAGTGGAGGAATTAATTACGGGGAACATGAAGTCCCTCCAGGAACACACTGAAGATTTAACACCTCCCAGGTGAATACTCTGCCATTAGAGTGAGGAGGCAACTCTGTTGGCTCACTACAGCAGCCGCCTGCTCTACATAACAATGGCCTGCAAGGTGCACCTGATTAAGCCAGCCGTGCCCAGAGGATGCCCTGGTAGTGCTGGGTTATCTTTCGGGGGAGAGGAGCCAGATTGCAGGGCAGGCCGACCTTTGGCGGATTCTTCTATTCATTTGTCACTTGTTCCAGGCTTGCTTTTCCCTTCTGTTTTATGCCTTTAACCTTATCTAGGTGGTTTCCCAGAGAAAATAAGTGTCAGGGCCATCTCAGTAGTGAATTACAATGATTCCCCAGACGCTCTTCACAGGAGTCAGGGTACACACTTAACTTGGCTTGTCAGATCCCCATCTAAATATTTTCAATCAATGGCAGCTAGGAGTGATTTAGGAGAACATCCTTCGAATCTGCCATATTGCTTTTATTTCCAACACAGCTGTGCTCAGCCACACCAAAGGCTGATCCATTTTGTAGGAAGTTAGGGCAATTCTCCAGGCCTTTCATGATGTTCAGGTCAACCTATTAATGTGCTTTACGATCCTTTGTCATGAAGGGTGTCATTTAAATGTGTATTATTATTCTGTATCTTCCCACTGATAGGCACACACAGGAGCTAGGGAAGCAGCGGAAATATAACTCAGAGGAGAAAAAGAACAAGGAAAGAAGGCAGACAAGAAAAAAGGCAGGAAGGCAAAAATAACACAAATCCTACAATATATATCGTGAATTGCAGCAGTGCTATTTCGGAGACTTGCACAGGTTAATAAAAATTACTTGAGATGTCCCCTCTTAATGAAAGTATTAGAATGCATGTCTCCTAAAATAAAGCCTCCCCTGTATCAACAAGGTTAAATAAAAAGGTGAATTGGATCAAAATCTGGGTAAATTTGACAACAAACTTATCACTTACATGGATTCCCTTAGTGAAGGCAGAGTTAGCTCTGTCATGAATGTTGCAGAGGCATGAATCACATATGGGGAAACACACACACACACACACACACGTGCGCGCGCACACACACACACACATGGAGCCTTTCCCCCTTGCCTGCAGTCTGTCTGCCAACGTGACCCTTCAGCACCTCCCCACAATCAACTCCTGCTGATTGAAATGTGAAGACAGTCAGGTGGGTGTGGGGACCACGTGTCTCACTGATGGTTTATGTCAAGCCGCAGACCAGCAGGCAGAACAAAAAGGTCTCATCGCCCTGTTCACAGACCTCCCACACCCCAGAGGTGCCGGGAACACACATTTCTTTCATCATTCAATGTGGTATTTCTAGACGCGATGCATTCCAACTGGTGCGCATAGGCACGTGAAGAATTCCTGTGACGCGGTGGGGAACAAAGGGAAATGCATGAGACCTTTTTAGTTGTTATACAGAAGATCATACTGGAGGTGGCGGGGGGTGTCTGTGTGCATGTGTGTGCAGTGTGTGGCTGTGCGTGCGGGCGGTCCAGGGCTGCCACCCAGCAACAATTCCTGGTTCTGTCTCACACAGTCACACTGAAGTTCTAGCCTAAGTTTGACCGCCCCTTCCCTTCTCCCCACTGGCTTCTCTCTCTGCTTGAAATCTACCAATTATTTCCTTTAAGCGTCAGCAGTACACCCGACACACCGAGATGTAACCTTTACTCACGTGGACGCTGTTAAATCATTACTTGAAACTGAAGTCACACTTGTCAACTGTGACTTCAGTCCCTAATAACTACTTTTCAGAAGTACCAGTGGTATCTGGGCTCTTAATGCTGTGGCCCAGGGCTCTCGGAATGTCTTTTCAGGTCATTTAGAACCATCCATCTGATCTGTAGCAAGATCAGTCAATCTTTCAGCCGAGCGCTTTCCTCTCACTTCCCCTCACTGCCAGGCCCTTTATTAGTTCTCTCAGGGCCGTACTAGGGGGATGATCTCAGGCAGCCATATCGACCACTTAGCTTGTAAAGGCTTTGAGCTCAGGGCATCGCCGTACTTGGAGCCTGAATCCTGTCACTTTCCTGCAAGATTTTTTTTCCCCTCTGTTTTTTCCTTCTATGTGGTTTATTGGGCTCTCACTTAAAAAGCCCTTTAAGCAGCCCTGCATGCATGACATAGCAAATCTAAAAAATGGGCCCGGCTGTCAGTTCGTAAGGACGCATAACTGGTCTTGTACGGGAAGGCGTGTGGCCTCACTGAGCCTGGGGTTTGAGGGCACCCTCCTCTCATGCCTGTTGACTCTAGGGGAGCTGGAAAAGTGAAATAGGCTTTGTAGTTTTCAACGGATCTTGATCTTCACTTTGGAGTGTCATTAATAATAATAATACCACCACCAAGTATCAAATGTCACTTTGCAATGGTTATATCGCTTAATTCACACGTATGCGTGCACACACAAGTTCTAAAAATCGCCCATTTTACAGATGAAGTAGTAGAATGTGCAAATAGCTCGCCCCATATCACCCAGTTAGGAACTGGAAAACTGAGCGTGTGAACCCAGGTGCTTGACCCGCCCACCCTCAGAAATGGCCCAACGCTCCGCTCTCCCAATAAGCAGCCATTGTTAATATTGTAGGAACTGAGAAATTGTCCCTATTACATATGACGTGGTTATGAAAAGTTGCTACTGCTCTGAGAGACACATAAGCCCCATCTTTTGAGTGTCCGTATGCATTGCCTTGCCGTCTAATGCAGACACAGAGATAATATAATAGCATCGCAGGATGAATTTTGAATGTGTTGCGAGTGCCTGCCAAAAAGTAAGTAGAGTGGAGGAGCAGGCAGAGAGGCCAGGAGTATCGATAAAGAAAGGTGCCCTTAGGTCTGTCTGTCTGATTTCCTTGTCTTTCTGCCTTCTCACCTCCTTAAAAGTCCCCCTGCCTCCACTGCCCTCTGTAGAAGTGTTGGTATCTAAGGGCAACGCTCTGATTGTATTTAGAGAAAAATCCTCTTCCTTTTAATGTAAGAGTAATGATGTTAGCGCTGGTGTCCAGGCTCCTTTCCAGTGCAGGTAATTATGCTTTGCCTTTTTCAATTCCCTCTGCACTTTCTGTGGAATCTCTTCCCCCCCACCCCCTCTACTTCCTGTCCTAAACGGTTGTACTAGGTTGCTGGGCTGCTGTTCAACATCTGCTTCCCCAAAGAGCTACACTTTAAAAGTGAGTGAAATTATTTCTCTTTCATGATGACTTTGCTGAAAGGAACCTGATAAATGGCAGGTGCTGGAGTGCTCCTTTGATTTGGGTCAGGGGACAGCTTGCAGTTAGTCTGGGGTCACTTGAGTTCCTTGCCTGGAACAAAGTACACAAACGCTCTTTTAAAGAAAATGAGGCTTGCTATTGGACGGGATGATTGACTGGCCACCCGCTGGTGGAGGTCAGGGCAGGCGCTGACCTCCCCAGCTGAGGGGCTTGTCCGAATGCCTTTGAGAGGACATCTGGGGCCCCTCTCGGAGAGAGTCCTCCCAAAACCACCAGGGTCCCAGCGCGCCTCTGGTCTCAGACCTCATGTGGGTCCAGCTTTGGGCCTTCTGACTTCCGCTCACATTTGATCTCCCCACTCTTGGCAGAAGCACCCAAAGATGAGAGGATTGCTTCCAACTCCCCTTGCATAATCACATCTTACTATTCCCCGGAGATACAAGCCTTCCAGAAGTGGCCGTGTGCTTAGCATGCTTCCTAAACATCCTCACTGACTACTCTCATTCCAGGAGGTCCTAAACACGACCAGCCTTCTCCCCAATGTCCAGCACAGTTTCTCTACACCCTCTTCCAAGTTCTCCAGTGTTCTGTCTTGGTGCATTTACCTTTAACTAACCAGCATAAAATTTGGCAAATGATGCTGGTCCTAACCTCAGCTAAATGGTTAGTATGTCCTATGATCTCTGATAAAATGTCTTGGGTTAAAAACCAAGTGATTTGTGCTGGGAAATTCATGCGCTCCGTCAGAGAAAAAGTCCAAGAGTGATGAAAACAGGAGAAAAAAGTACTTCTGCAACAGGACATGCAAAAAGTCAGCAAAAATAGAACTTTTGTTTTACATAGAGAGGAGGAAAAGGTCCCATGATAATCTTTTAAAATTTTATAATACACCCATGAATATTTTTTCAGCATAAGAGCAAACATGTCTGGTAATTCTATAATAATTGCAGTTCTTTTGTTATTCTTTACACGTTTACCTTCCAGATGTATCTTAGATCTAAAAGCAAAACAGACGACAACAAGTCACAGAAGGAATACTTCTGTTGTCTGGGGGAGAAAATAGTTTGGTCAATGGAGTAATATTGTTAGAACCAGGAATTTTTCCAGTAGATTTCCTGAAATTACCAAGTGCAGGTTCACAGGGGAAAATGACCTTAAAAATACTAATAATTAGAGATCTCTCCGGTGCAAGCTTTATATCTCATTAGTGACCAGGGTGAATATATTGTCTTATCAGCTCCAATGCAGACAAAGTACAATATGAAGCAATTGCCAAAGAAGGGGACACGCCAGCCACCTTTGTAGATATAGGGTCAAGACAAATAATGCATCATCCTTGGAATTTAAGTAATAGAAGCTTTGACATAATGCTTACTTAGAACTGGTCGATAAAAAGGGTGATGAGATAAATCTATGCATTCTTTTCCAGAAAGGAGAGACTGAAAGCTCGTTCTCTCAAGAAACTTCAGCCATTTAATGTTTTAAAGTTGTTTTTACATGAGTTAGAGAGTTTGGTGGAAGCAATGACAGTTACAGAACCAAACTCTTGTCTGCATCTAATTTTGTCTTAGCAGCTCTTTGAAACTGCTAAATCTGGTTTTAAAGTATGATGATGTTGTTTTCTGATGGTGTGAAACAGCTGCTGTTGTTCTGATGAGAAGCCCATTTTCCATTTTATTTTTGCAAGATGTTGGCTACATCAGGCCCAGCAAAGTAGGCAGCTGAGAAGCCTCTGCTGCCGAAAGCAGTAAAGGAAGGACAGGGGCCTTTTCCCGAGACGGCTGTTTCTGAAAATGGCACCTGGAGGGAGGTCACGGCAAAGCCAAGCTCAGCTCTGGCCTCCCGGGCCACGTCCTGGGCTTTTCCATGCAGAGCAGGCTGGCAGCTCTGGGGAGGGTGACTCACCTGTTGATATCACAATACCCATGGGTTGCTGGTCCCTAAATCGAGAGGGAAAATAACCTGCCTGGAAAAAGTCCACCCTTAGCTTGTCCGTGAAGAATTCCAGCCTTCATGCTCCCATGTGACATTTTGCTAAGCATGAAGTACAGGAACGCTTGCCCCTCAAGCCTGTGCATTAAAAACAAGAAACTCTGTGTGTCTGGCTGCTTTTTAGTAACAAGGTGAGGCAGCCCTGTACCTGTGTGGCTGTGAGGTTGGAGCTGTGGTGAGGCAGGTGGCTCTGGGCAGAAACTGCTTTCCAGCTCACCCGCTGGAGCCCTGCGGTGGCACCTGGGTGTAAGGGAATTGACTCCAGACAGGGTTTGTCTGCCCAACCCTGCTCCCTGAGGACCCTTCTCCTGGAGCTCTGAGCGGTACCACTGATGGGGCTTCTTTCTAGTGACCCTCACACTGGACAGTCTGCAAGGCGAGGGCAGATGTGTGGAGGGCGCACGGATGTCTCCGTGGGCAGGCAGCAGGACTGCTGTTCTCGTGGTTCAAAACTGATGTCCCCTCTGCTCCAGCTGGTACCGTTGCTGCTCCGAGGTTTGGGGATCCCTGCTGCCTCCACCCGCACCCATGGGGACGGGTCAGCCTCAGGTGCCTCCACAACCCTGCCTCCCACATGATAGCCAAAATCGGTTCAGATTCGTTGGTGCCTGTACCCTCTAGTTGTTAAATGCTTGGACTGTCACCCCTGAGTAGAGGCTAATGAAACCCCTGTACCTGGAGCGTGGCTGAGGTCTGATTGCTTCCTCTCCCTCCCCCTCTCCCTGAATCTCTTGCCACCCACTGCCTCCTTACCATGCGCCTCAGAAGGAAGTCTCCCT
Source organism: Pteronotus mesoamericanus (assembly GCF_021234165.1). Taxonomy (NCBI): domain Eukaryota; kingdom Metazoa; phylum Chordata; class Mammalia; order Chiroptera; family Mormoopidae; genus Pteronotus; species Pteronotus mesoamericanus. The sequence goes on along the minus strand of NW_026555323.1, from coordinate 7,190,974 downwards.
TCCCAGAAGTTACAGGCAATTGAACAGCAGTGGGCTAAACTATTATGGAGATCTTAAGCTGCTGGATCATTACAAGCTCAAATTGATTACATCTGAGCTCGAAGATTTCAGAATGCGAGAATGTGGCACTTGGACGTGGCTAGAAAATGTTGTGTTTAATATATGTGGTTTTGTGCTGCTGTATCTTTCTTTGTATCCAAAGTAATGGAGGCGCCCGCTATTCTTTTTTTTCTCCTTTTGGGCCACTTTATAAATCTCTTCGAAGAGGCATTTGTTATCCTTAACAATAACTAGTTAAAATTGTATTTTCATGGTGACAAAAAAAAATGCTTTTAAAATGACCCGACAGAAATGAGCTAGTTTGACACAGAATGTATGCACATTTTCTGAATACATGTGAGCGTCCTCTCTTTATTCTTTCAGTCATCACGCACGTGGTGCAGGTCGTATTTTCCTCCCAGCAGCTGCTGTTTTAATCATTGTCAAATTCCAGCTATAAGTGTGAAGATTGGGAGTCTACAGGCTCTAGCTTAATTATTGTCATTGATTAAATGGGGTGACCTAAAAAGAGTCACTGTACTTTCCTAAATTTAATTCACCTGTGAATGAACAGGGTGGGACTGATAGCCTCAGGTCCCTGCCGGCTCTTAGGTTCTGGATTCGTTGATGCTATTTTTCTGCTCCACTAGTAGCAATAATTACACGTGTAGAGTGGTTTATATACATCATCTCACTTGAACCTTAGAGCCACTCTAACAGGTAGGCAAAATGAATAAAGGATCCCTGGCAACTTAGAGCTTGAAAAGGAGAAACAATTAGGAAATTCATGAATTACCCACTCCAATTTCAAAAATTAAACGTTGGTTTATGGAAGTCATTCTTTCTGCCTCCATCACAGGTGTTAGCTTCTGAATGTGTTGGCTGAGCTCGGCGTCCTGGTGTGAAATGATAGTTACGCAGCTAGTTGTTAAACATATGTGTTTGTGTGTAAACATAACTATGTATATAAACACAGTGGGAGGTGGAAGCGGGTGTAGTCAAGCAGGAGGATGAATAGGAGAAAGAACAGAATTACCCATTGGCTTCTAGAAGCAAAGAAAGGCATCTAACATGTATTCACTGTCCAATGTGTGCTGTTTGTGTTATTTTAATTAATTTTCACATCAGTTCTACGTGAGGTACCTATTAACTCACCCATTCTACAGATGCAGAACCCTACACTCTGAGAGGTAATTGGGAGGGTCAAGTTCTCATAGGTTAGGGTCCACATTCATACCCAGAACACCTTTCCACTGCATTCTTTAAGTGATTTATTTGCCTAGTTACCCATTTTTATGGAAAACTTCATATGTATCCAGCTCTGTGCTAGGCAGTGAACAAAACTCCCCATCAAAAAGGTCTCGGCCCTTTGTGTTTTATAAACCCAACATCGTTGAAATCTGTGGCTTTTGTGGAGGTGGGAGGGGTTAGGGGTTAGGGAAGGTATAACAAGCTCCTGGAGGAAGGGGGACAGGTTCTGATTCATGGCACGTGACAGTTTCTGTGTGTAGATACTCCCACAATAGCCATGCCATCATGAATGCAGGGAGCAGAAGCAGGCCACCTTTTGAGTCGCATGAGCCAGCCCCAGTCCACTGCTGGGTGCGGCAGGAAGGACAGCGGTACAAAGACCCTTCTGATAACTAAAATAGAGATGCTGAACTCCCCACAGGCCCAATAATATCTAACATTTGCAGAGGGCACTATGATTCACAAGGTATTTTTCTCTGTTCATTTACTTTTTGTAGTCCTTATAATCCCATGAAAAAGACATTTTCAGGATGGGGTAATTAAGCTGCTCGGAGGCTGAATTCCTCATCAATATCATACACCTTGAAAGTGGCAAAATCAAGCTTTAAAAACCAGGCCCCTGACTGTACCACATGGGCTCAAAAACCAAGATTGGTGGCTACTCTCTGAGTGCCTACTTTGTAAGTCCTTTTTGAACCCCTTGGTTGGAGCATACCAATGAGACTCGCACTACACTGTTTTTCCAAGTTCTGTTACCCTTCACAGTCACTAACTGCACCCCTAAGACCGATGCATGTTCTTGGTTGTGTGCAAAAGTACGAGGGTGTGAAAGAGGCTGCGCACTCCCGGGCAGGCCCACCAGAGCACCCACCAAAGGCTTCCAGCTGTGAGTCGGTGTCGTCACCCCGTATTCCAAAGCCAGCTCTCATCTTCGCACAAGTGGTGACCACCCTCAGGGAAAAACCAATACCCCACAGCCATTAAAAAGTGATGCCACTAAAGCAGCTTAGTGTAGGCTGGAAGCCAACAGGCAATAGACTTCTTATGCACCCTAGCAAACTGGTGACAGTTTTATGGCCAGTAGTTAGAACAAGGCATTTTATGAAATTAGCGTCCCCGTGCAGGCTTTTAATTTGGTCTTGTTGGCTGTCTCCTCTCTGCACAACAGGGTTTGAGTTAACATGGAGATATCCCATTTTTCAAGTGAGAGAAAAGAGCAGATTCTTCTCGGCCATACAACAGAAAAAGCTCCAGTTAGACGTGGTCAACGGAGTAAGGGCTGTGGGCGTTTCCTAGGTATTTACTCACTGCCAAGCACTCTGCCGGAAACTCTGCGGGTGTACAGATATGCAAGCCCTGATTCCTCTCCTGCGCAGAAAGGCCTGTAAAACTCAGTAATGTCCTGGGCTCTTTAGGGCTTGTGCAGGGTCCTAGCTCTGCTACTCCTCACTGTACGAACCTGGAAATGCCCCTCCAGTTCCCTGGGCTCCGGCTTCTCATCCATTAGTTTGAAGATACTTAACCTGTGTTTGCCATACAGCAGCAATTCAAGATGCTAATCTTGTTATTATTTTCCTGCAAGAAATGTTGGTGATGGGTGAGTACTGATGCAGTGTCATCAAATTGGAACCAAGGATAAAGCACGTAAATTTGTGCTGGGACTTTGCTCACTGAAGTCTTTTTTTTTTCTCCTGCTTTGACTGGATCTGTAGTGTTGGAGCCGCCCTGTCTAGATCAAGGTGCAGGGCCCTGAGAGTTGGGGTGGAAGAACCTGTGACTCAGGGTCACTAACTTTGCCCTTAATAATACACAGAGATTTAATATGTCCAGTTGCTTTCAATTAAAAGATGAGATGAAATCATTTCTCTTTGAAAAATAAAGTATATGGTGTATTCCTTATGATCTTTTGCTTTCCTATAAAGCAAAGTTTTAATTGCCCCAAAATTATTAATATATTAACTTACTTGGCCCTCGCAGCATCTTTGTGAAGGGCGTACAGCCAGTAAATATTCATTTTCCCATTTCATAAATAACAAAACTGAGATTAGGCAAAGTATGGGTTTAACCACCATGTCCGGAGGTTGATTCTATAGGATCGTTTATGTTTCATGATTTTCTTTGCATATTTTCTCAAAATAAAACCTAGCTCTATATATTATTCTTAGTACTCATTACTTTGTACAGTATTTACTATACCTTGGCAAATATATTAGTATTAGAAATATACTTTTCATTAAAATACTTGCTATAATGTATTTCATATTGATTTATCTGTTTTTTTAAAAGAATGATACCTCCAGTACTTCTAAAACTCTTATGATTTCTAAAATTGAAACACTTTCACAGCAGCAAGAGAAAGACAGTGAGTGGTAGTTTTCAATATGTCTTGGACAATAAATAGAAATAGTCTTGTTTAGTGAAAAAAATGAAGATGCAGTAAAACTAAATATAGAGATAGAATCTTTAAAAAGGATTTTAGATAGTTTAATCTCTTGCTTCCTCTTATGTATTTAAGTTAATATGAGCCTTTGTCAATTGTACTACATTTTAAAATGAAGTTAGTATCCTATTTCCCACATGGGAGCAGAATTTCTAGGTCAATAGGACCTTAAATGTCATGAATTGCAATATATAGGGCAGATGACACTTGTCAAAGACTCAGTGACCAATTCAGGTACAGATCTGACTGGAGGACTGAAAGAATCCAAATCGAATTGATGTCTGAGTTAAAGTCCAGGTTTAGCACGGTGACACGGTTAGTGGCACCTTTCTTGGGACAATGCTTCAGGGTCCCCGCTGAGAGTCACGCTCCCGGGCCTCATCATTTCTCAGGAAGTCTGCAGTTGGGCCACTTTTGTCTTCTTAGCACTACACTCACATGGCAGCTGTGCAGGAAAAAAGAGGAAAAAAAAAAAAAGAAAACAACAGCCAACATATCTGCCTCCTTTACATTTCTTTAACTTTTGCCCTAAAGTACAGTTTTTCACATGAGGGAACATCACATGTCAGTGGGAACCAAGCAGTGAGTAACCCACAGGAGCAAATTTCTGACATATCTATAAGATGCAGATACAGTTTTCACGCAGTTTATTTCCAATGGTGTTAAGTTCTACAAAGGAAATATGAAATAGAGATGCACTTGGGGAGGTGTTATTGCACAGGATATTCAAGGAAGACCTCTTTGAGGTGACACCTGGATTGAGAGCAAAACAGAAAGGAAGGAAGCATGAGAACAGCTGGTGATAGCTTTTCTCAACCACAGGGAAAATAGCAAGTGCAAAGGCCCTGAGGCAGGAGCGATGTGGGTGTGAGCAAAGACTAGAAAAGGCCATGTTCCTGACCTGTCCCAAGGGAGAAAGCGTGCAAAAGAGAGAGTCATCGAGAAAGCAGGGATCAAATCAGGCAGGACCTTATGTGTCAGGAGTCCAGAGTATATTCCGAATGTAATGAAAACCCTTGTAAGATTGGAAGTAAGAAAGTGACAGAATCTGTTTTGTAGGTAATTGACAGAGATGTGATCACCTAATGAGAGGACACACATATAAATAAAGAAATAGCTACCTGGTTACCGATCTGTTTAGCTAACTAAAACCCAACAAACAGTGCTAGGACCCCCCAAAATATAGAGATTTTCAGAGAAAGCAATACAAGCAAAAAAGAATGGGAAATATTGAGAACACCCCAAATAGAGCCAGCTGCCAAGTGACTTTCTACAAGGAGGCACTGGAGAAGATACGCAATGATCAGCTTTGAAAATGAAGATGCACAGTCAGTGAAAGAATTTTCTAGAATGTCTGGGCAACATGGAGTGCATTTTGCCTAGAAGAAGGTATTCAATAAATTAAATGCTCGTGAAAGTTCCATTGCAAAGGAGGCCAATACAATTGTCCTGAGCAGTAATTTTATCACTTTTCAGAGCTGCTTTAGTTGGTCATTAGAATTGAATATGGACTCACAGCTTAATTCAGTTCCTGTATGAGCACATTGCAATTTTTTGCATTGCTCTGGTTGTTATGCATCATGTTTTTGTTCAGTGGAGAAGATATGACAGAGGATTATTAATGAGATCCCTAGTGTTCCTAAGCAAGCCTTTCCCTTTATTTGTATACTTCGCCTGCAGTTTCTCTGTACTTTTCTTTGAATGGTCTCTGTGCATTGGCTGATTTTTCACATTGTCTGAAGTTGGGCCATTCCATGTGCTGTTGCATCATGTCTTTGTAAGTGTCGCCAGGAGAAGGGCTCCTACAGGATAAATCCGGGTTCAGGGTGCCTCTTGGAAGACGCCACAACAGTGTCCGGGGAAACAGGCGCAGTGATGACAGAGTGAGGATGAGCGGGGGGGATGGGGTTCCTACATGACAGGTTGCTGAATCCGGAACCCTGACACTTGTGAAGTGTGCTGTCAGGAACATTAAGTATCCAAAAGTGATAAAGCTTCAATTTGCTAGTCCATTAGACTAATTACTGCAATAATTAAGTAACTACTTGATTAGAACTAATGGGTACCTAATTATCCAGGAGAAAAGTATCAGGTGGCAATTATCAGGTGGCAATTAATAGACTGGAGTTAATGTCTTAGCACTGTCTTTGTATGAATTCATAAGCAAGGTAAAGAAAACAAACAATAACTTATTAATATTTATTGGTGCCACAGTGTTTTTCAGCTTGTTTCATTTACACAGAACCAATTAGTGGAAAGACCATTAGAGTTGCAGGGTATAAAGGGACTGAAGCAGAGTTAGGTCTTTAAAGGTACAGTATCTCATTAGCAATAACGACTAACATTTAACCAGAATCAACCTGTGATTTTAGCGTGGTTGCTGTAAATTTATTGAAAGGGAATCACAGAGGTGAAAAAATGAATAGTCATGATAAAATCTGGGAGAAATAGACTAACAGACTGAAGTTGAGGGCCTTATTAAAGACTTTTCTTGGTCAACTGGAAACCTCTCCTCTATTTCCCCCATGGTACTTAAATAGCTGGGGGGAGAGAGGCGTGGGAAGAAATGTAACTTACAGAAGAGAAACTTCTCTTAGGAACCCATGCCACACGGAAGCCTAGAGTTTCTCATAGTATGAAACGTTATCTTTCTAAGCCAGTGGTTGGCGAACACTGACTAAGACTGGCTGCTAACCTCAGAAAATATTTGTTATAAGAATAAGACATTGGAACGAAACTTCATCTGTGCCTGTGTTGTCCTGTGGTTGTAACCATAGAGCCCTTCCTTGTACAACCCACTTCCTAGAAAGTACCAGGCAGAGTTTGAAATGCATCCCTCCGGTTTAGAGGAGAAAACAGGTCAGCTATTTATTTATTTATTCTTTAATTCAGGAAAACACATGCTACAAGGTTGTAAGGCTTCTGGGCAAACACAAGAACAAGAGCTGAACCACAGAATCACAGAGAGAAAGCGCTCTCGGACAGAACGTTCTGAATCGAACATTTCAGCTGTGTAATGAAAATAACAGCTACATGCTTCTTATTTTCTTTTCTTAGTTTGTTGAAGTCTTTTCTAAAGAACTACTTTTAAAAATTCAGGAGAGGTTTGGACCTGTGTTAAATTTATTAACATTTTTAAAGTTACATAATTAACCCTGCAGTGGAGGAAAAGCCCATCTACTTTTATTTCCTTGCCCGGTGTAAATAATTGAAATGGGTTTTAATCATATTTTAGGGAAAAAACAATCACCTCATATTAGAATGCATACAGTGACAAATGGAGATAAATCTAAAATTTATAGAAAGGGAGCATTTGCATAAACTGCAGAATCCAAACATATAGGACATTAAGAGTAACAATTGTTGCAAAGGGCATGAAAAATTCAACTTTGGTTTCATGATAGGAGCCCGGCTTCCTAACATGATTAAGATAATACATCACGCAGCCCTCTCTTATTAAAGGCATAATTGTTGTTAGAACCAGAAGTGGCGTTAACGCTAATCTAGTTCGCTATATATACAAATATGGAGAGAAGTGGACTTGGAGATGCTTGCTTTTCGTGATCTGTAGTCATTTTATTAATGTTTGAATAATAACCGCCTAGAGGGCCTGTTATAAATTAAAGGGACGGATTGAGATATAAATTTTTATGAGGACTAGTTATACATTTCCATTATGTATTTAAAAATGAAGGAATTACTGTGCGCACGACCGTCCTCACATTTATTTGAGGTGATTTGGATGAGAGGGACGGCGGATGGGAGCTGCTGTGTGGCGGCAGCAAGAAAGATGTATCTGTCCCTTTGAGGAGATACATCATATGTCATGCATGAACTCTGTTCTACCGGAGCTGGTCCTCCGCTGCCAAATCTGCATTATTATTTCTGTGACAATAGCAAGTGACGATATAGTGTGAGGTTCAGGCCACTTAAGGGGTTTCTTCTGGTTAAATCCTGGAAGACTTGGCTATTATCTACCTGTTAATCACTGGCTTCCATTGCTGCATTATTACTGCAAAGCAATTCTGATTCCTCTCCCTGCTCCCGGGGTACTGTCCAGGCTTTTACACGTGGCCTTTGGAGAAGCCAATCCTGCTGAGTGACCGTCATCCTTCTTTCTTATGTCTTCTGATCCATTCTTCCCTTGTTGTCCTCACTTTTGCAGATATAATGGGTCTTGGAATTTCCATCATTTATGAACTTGAACTCTACAGGGTTCAGGGAGACCCCGGGCAAGCATGTTCATGTGTGTGTGGGTGTGGGTGTGGGTGTGGTTATGGGTGTGTGTGTAAACTTATGGACATAACAGCAACCCTAAGAATGTAAATGTGTATTATAAAATACTTCTTTTGCATACACCTGTATCTCCATAAAACTTTGAAATCAGGCAGCCCAGAGGTTGCATCCGGCCAGGGTGCTCATGAGATGGTAATTTAAACAAGGTATTTAACTGGTCACTCCCAGTGTTCTCATGCATAGAATGAAAAGCTTGTCGAGTTATTGGGGAGATTAAATGTCATTTAATTTAAGGTGTGTGGTATGCAATAGCAAGTTATTAAATAAATGCGTATTCGTTTTGGGAGGCTGGTAAATATAAAGTACCACAGACTAGGCGACTCAAACAACAGACATTTATTGTCTCACAGTCCTGCAGGCTGGAAGTCCAAGATCAAGGTGTCAGAAGGGTTGTTCCTTCTGAGGGAAGGATTTGTTCTAGGCTGTTCTCCTTGGTCTGTAGATGGCTGTTTTCTCCCTGTGTCTCTTCATATCATCGACCTGTAAGGTATATGTCTGTTTCCAAATTTTCTTTTGTACAGGGACATCAGTCATTTTGAATTAGGACCCATACTAATGATCTCATTTTAACTTGATTACATTTGTAAAGACCCAATGTCCAAATAAAGTCACTCTCTAACGTTCTAGGGTTTAGTTCTTCAACATATAAATGAGGAGGGGGGCAATTCTACCCATGAAATATGTTTGACAAGTGAATCTAATGAATGAAGGAATATAAAATATCATTAATGATGTTGCAATGATAAAAAGTGTGCTTTCAAACACCATCCTATTTATTCTCATCAGCACGCCCCCTATCCCCAGCCTCAGTTAACAACCTGGATAAGATGCTGAAACTTTCCATATTGCTTATGTTCACCCACTTAGTCTGGCAATATGACAAGAATATTATGAGTGGTTTTTTTCCTCATTGCAAATTGACATGAATCACACCCAGGTGTGCCAGGTGATTATGGGCTGATGCATCCAGGTGGTGGGCCATCCAGTACCCTCCCCCATCCTTTGCGTCCAGTTTATCTGTGGGAGTCCCTAGTGAAAAAAAAGATCATTGCTTGAATGAGTATAATGATGACCAAATAAAATAAGCACAAAGAAAATCAGAGCTCTTTGTGCTGATTTTAAAATAGGCTCTACTGTTCAAATGCATCTTTCAAAACCAAGAAAACTCCCTAATCACAGGTCTATTTGAATTTAAATTCCAGGGCATCAGCTCATCACCTGCATCCTGCTATTTACCAATTTTAGCGATGATGGTAAAAGGGTATAAAAAGGTCTTCCTTTCCCATCACTGTGCTGTCCTCAGGCAAAAGCACAAGGGGCAGTAGCCTGCCTCCAAGTGTGCGCTCCCAGCTGTCCTTTCCCAGGTGGTCAATAAGGGACCCCAGACACGCCTTTTCTTTGACATCAATCTCCTCATCTCCACGTGGTTCTTATGAAGACACAGTATGATAAGTTCTTCACCCACAGTGGTACTTGCAGTTACTATGATTTTAGTATTATTTGCTGTAGATCAGGAGCAGTGCCCATTCAGCAGCCATCAGACACAGATTCTGTTAGGATGCGCTCATGAAGCAAGGCTCTGGCTCCACAGAGAGGAAAGGAGGCACCGGACTGTTTCATCTGCCAAAGTTTGTGTGTGGATATAATTGAAGCCCAGAAGATGGAGAGATGGGAGTTTGGACAGGGGTGCCATTTAATACATCTAACCTCTTGGATGCTGAAATTTGCATGAATGTAGCTAAATCTGTATCTTTAATCTGTCCATCCATCTGTCACAATACACATATCATATACACATTGTAATACTTGGACTTTGGTCATATTTCTAGCAGTCCTGGGCTTTTGCTTTTTTCTAGTCTGGAAATAATGCTAGAAGAGGTCTTGTCATTTTTTTGTCTTCTCATATTGCTGGGTTTTCTAGATGTCAGAGGGGGCAAAAATGAAACGTAATGTGATGAGAAAAGAAATGATACAGTGTTCAGGATATTTTTGTTCTTAAAAGAGTGTGATTTCACTTCGGCTCGGGTGAAAGTTCAGTTTGGCTCTTATTTTATCTGCAGCGCTGGCCCATCTCTCATGAGAATCTCAGCTCCCCGAGTCCCTCGATCATTCTGTTTGTGTTCAGTCCTTTCTTCCTCACTCCTGTATAATGCAGCTGAATTATGAAGTGGCCAAGACCTGGCCCAACATTGAAAACACGGCCTGTCTGATATCCTGTACCTTGGAAGGACAGATTCATTTGAGTTTTTCTTGTTCAGTATTTCCAAATCGATTGCCCAAATCTGGAACTTTATTTCTACTTCAGCAGAGACCGAAGCTGATTTTTTTTTAAATTGGCTTTCTTTTATCCCATCAATGCTTGTCTCCCCATCTCAGCTCTGTTGCCCATTATTTTAATCATCCACCTAAGGCGGTGAACGGACTCCTTTAGTAGGTTAGAGGAAAAATGAATATGAAATAAAAGGTTGATTCCCCTACATTTTTTCATATTTTGAATGAATAGTTGAGAATTTTATAGAAAATAAAAATACCACTACTATTAGCCTAAACATGAGACCCAACATACCTCAATTTCAGGAATCATGTTTCCTTTTATGTATGAAAATAATACAGAAAAAGAAGTCTGTATTATTTCTCCCAGTCATGGTGATAGAGGTGTGCACCAGGGCTCTGCTTACCTTTAAACAGGAGGCCATGTGCTGATGGTGTATTTGAGATAAGAAAGCATCTGTAACCACTCGACCTCATTGGTCCTCTCCAGATACCTGACAGACCCCGCCTAGAACCCTCCTAGGGAAAAGGAGTGAAGAATTGTATACTCAGTACCTTTTATTCAGCCTAAAAAGTCCTGTTGTTGACGCAGATGGTCGAATCCAGCAGCACCACCACCAGCTCCTACCTCCTCCTCAGTTCAGCACTTAACTTACTATCAGGATGTGAATGGGGTCCTGGGAGAAAGGACCAAGCTCACTATTCCTTCCATGCCCTCTATGGAGGCACAAAAGCATTTTTCCCTGAATAGATCGTTTAATCTCCTTGTACGACAGCGTCCTCGCTTATGAGATGGAGGTTATAGTACTAGCATGTTTCACATGGTTATTGGGAAAAACTACTGGGCTAGCCATATAAAGCATTTTACAAATATGAAGTGCTTTATACAGTCTAAATACTTGAAAGCATAAAATTTATGCAGTTATCAAGTATTATCATTACAGCCTTTATATTTCTCTCGGCATTTATCTTTCCTTTTCTACCTCCTTTTTTCACATTATTATGTAGAGAGATAGAATTCCTCTCCTTTTCTCATGACTAAGGGTTTGAGAGAGTCTTCAGGGCAGGAGAGAAAAGCTCTTAGAGAGATTACTTGTCAATTCAAGTGCAAAAGTTTTCAAGTAGAAAATTGGCACCCATATGTGAATCTGAATGACTTCTAGAAAAATAGGATATTGAAGTGAGAAGTTAGGTTTTTAAAGGGCCCAAAAATAAACTTCTTAGAAAATAACATCTGTCAAGGAGAATCTGTTGTTGTTAGCATATAGGCTGAGGTATAAATACAGGGTGGTACAAAAGTAGGTTTATAGTTGAAAGAATAGTATGTGACACACAGAGTTTATTCTTGTATTATTATTTATTAGCTATTGTATTATTTTCCATACGAGCAACTGTAAACCTCCTTTGCCTCACCTTGTATTGGCTCATCCATGCCTACTGTTTGTTGAGGACCTCTTATATGCTAGGCGCAATGCATATTATTTTTTCTCCCTTGGAAATAGCACTAAAGAGTCCGTCTCTATTTTATAGATGAGGGACCTGACCAAAGTTCCACGGTGAAGGGAAGGTAATGCTAATCTTTCTTAATTCCAAACCTGTGCTCTATGTTCTTTGCATGGTAAGACACATTACCACTGCAGTAAGCACTCACCACTGAGTCCTACAGGTGGACTAACATGACCCGAGTTGTCTACAGAGTGATCAGGTTTCTATGTCATACTGTGGGGGCATGTGTCACCTTATTGGCTTGTGGGGTCCCTTGCTCAAATAGCCACCTATTGCATAAGGACCTACAGCATTGAGAGTAAATATTCTTGCTTATAACTTTATACCCCCTTACCATTAGTAAATGTTGGCTTTGTGAAATTTCTTTTAGAAGATGACTATAAAGAGAGAACTCTAGATGGAATCATGTAACTGAGGAGTTGACATAGCTCTTCTTGTGATAGTTAGAGGAAGGAATAGAAATGGTTTTGCTAGATAAAACCATAGCATTTTATAATTGGAACCAGTTTGGCTGAGGGCCTTAGTATGACTAATAAGGTAAAAAGATTTATGTAGGGATATTGTGATCTCTAAAGGCATTGTAAACCTTTCGACCTATTATAGCCAGTGAAATTGTGGCAAGAGAAAAAAAATTTGAGCTACTAGGAAGGATAGAGAAAACTATTTAAAAATTTGTTTTAAAAGTACATAATCACAACATGTACCTATGCATAAAATGTAATAAAAGACTAGAAAAGAGTCTCCACAATTAAAATATTTTATTTATTCCAACATAATTAAAATTTACACTGTTTCCAGTTATTTGAAGATTTTTAAAAATATGTATTTATTGCTCTTCTGAAGCCTGAGCTGTTATCTTTGAATTAATGTATCTAATATTCAGTATCTAAAATTATTTTCATGTTGTTAGAGGCACTTATCTATTAGTGAAGATGTTTCTTTCATTTTTTAAACATCAAATGATCATTGCAAATCGATCTTATCTCTTTAACTACAAGTAAATATCACCACTGATCCTCTGAGGTGGTGTCTGATCCCAGATGCCTGCTATGGAAATCCAAGGTCTTCAATTCCTTACGGTCTCTAATAGCATTAATCAAGGCTGCACAACTTACTTAAAAGGAACAGATGATTAATCTCGACAATAGTAATGTAAACAGAACTCTCATGAATTGGCGATTACCCTCCCCACCCCCCATCACTGGGATATTAGCTCTTTGTTTGAGATTTACCCTGTGCCATGTATATGTTACAAGAACAAAAGAGAGTTCTTTATTTTTAAAAATATCCATTCAGTTCAGCTTACCGAACAGGGAAAAATTGCTATATTTATCAAGGTTGATTTTGTTTTCCAAGTCTCTAATTCGAAACTGAAGAATGCAAGACTACATACATCAGGTGTTTCCAGCAAAATAGCAGCAGCAGCCGCAAAGCATAGACATTTGTCATTCCTTAGAGCTGTCTGACAGTTCTGACAATTCATTAGGCTGAGCTGAAAAGAGGTTTAGAAAGCAAAGAAGGGAACTCAGGTAGGAGAGTTGCTTTTGCATGATCCAGTAATGGCTGATTTGTATCATTTGGGGTGATGGATACACTGTTCAGATTAAACTCAGCAGGGTCTTTCCCCCTCCCTCTCTTCTTGATTTCTCCCTATCCCCAGCTTCCTTCCTCTGGAAGCCCCAGGACATTGAGCAAAGGATGCCCTCTCTGTAGCATTTCATCCCTAAAGGCATGTTCGTAGATATGTTAAGGGAACGCTCCCTTCCGAAAGAAGCTGCTTCTGACGGGGAGGGGGCCAGGGAGAGAGACAAGACGAGGAAACCAGGCCTTGCTTCCCAATTTCTACCTGCTGTATGCGTTTCCTTCCCTCTCAGCCTGTACCTGAGCACCTGACATTCTAGTCCCTGACACATCGAGCCTCTGGCATAGCAGCCCACCCTGCCCCCAGCCCACCACAGTGGCCTCACTTCTTTACAAACGGGGATAAAGGGTCCTTGGGATAAAGAGAGCTTCATGCCTTGGTGTAGGATTGGGAACTTATTCCAGGCATCATCTTTTTTGTAACCTCTTGTATGCCTAAGTTAGGAAACTTCTCATTCTTAATTCTGAGAAACAGCAAGAATAGTGAGTAAGTTTCTGTGGCTCACTCTGTCTACCTGGGATGTGTTTCAGGGGTGAGTTTTATGATTTGAAATAAAACAGGAAAGATTTTGACTGTCAACAAACAATATCCAACTATAATTAAGAAAAAAATTGGTTATTCTTTTACCTGAACTCACCTTTTGGGAAAGAAAAAGAGAAAGGGAGAGGAAGATGAAGATAGAGAAGGAGAAACACACACGCGTGCACGTGTGCACGCGTGTGTGTTTGTTTGGAGAATATAAGCTGTTAGGCAAATGATATGGTGCTTGTGGGATTCAGGTTGCAGAAAAATCCTCGTCAAAAAAGGGTTTCCCAAGACTTCATTTGGGAACATTCCTAATGAGCATTGCTTTGACTGTAAAAATAGAAGGAAATAAATCTTACCAAATAGCCATGAATGTGACCCTTTAATGTCAATGTTACTGTGAGGAAAAAAATGTCAAGACTCAGTAGGCTACTAACTACAGAACATGCCATCTTCTTATCAACGTAATTGAAGTCACTCTGTCATGGATGCCAGTCCATCAGAACTTCTGCCAGTCAGTGTATCATGACATCACATGTAATGAGAGGTCTCCAGAAACTTAAAGGGAAAAATCTACTCATTTTCATGACTCGACTTTTTCCTTTTTTGAACTATCATGGTGCTAGTATAAAATGTATGCAACTGTATTAAATCTGTGAAAAAAGTGGTCAACACAGGACTCAAAATACTAATGTGTACTTGCCTAAGACTTTGTTTTTTCAAATGTGCAAAATTCTATTCATATTATTGACCTTTTTATTCTTCCTGATATGTTATTGGATGCACATGAGTTGTTTCCCTTACCAAACAAGAGAAAAATTGCTCTGTTTATCAAGGTTGATTCTGTTTTCCAAGTCCCTAATTTGAAACTGAAGAATGCAAGGCTACGTACAAAATTATATAACTTAAGACACAAAGATCACCACAGTACACAAATATTATTGGTTGGGAGGAAGTTGATGAACAATAAAAATACAAAATATTACATAATTTAAAAATGAAAGCTTTAACAGTTCCTGCCTCCAGTTGTGCTGGGATAGCTTGATGCAGATCCTCATTCCCATTAACAACAACTTGTATATCTGTAGAAAATAGGAGCAATATTGTGTTTGAAGAAATCCCATGGGGCTGAAGACAGAAGTCATGTTTGGGCTTGCTAAGGCAGCCAGGACACAGAGCCTTTGTTTTCAAAAGAAAGTCAGATGCAGAGAAGTGCGTTTATTATTTGGTGCCAATTTTCCTGATGAAAAATTTTCAAATTCTAAAGTTTCACAAGGTAAGATGCCAAAAAGCCAGGCAAAAAGCGGCTAAAAAACTGAGGAGAATTTTGACAGTACTGGGGAGATAAAAATTAGAGTCTAGAACCCTCCAAGGAGAAAAGGCCCTGACAAATAAATTTGTGCTCTTATCCAAATCATCTGAGAACCATGCCCATGCAATGGGGGTAAACCAGAGGTAGATCAAGTCTTTAAAATCTCAAAACTTGACTCAAAACACCTTCTTGAAACAAGATAATCTGCTCTTACTAGTAGATGCCTGCCCAGAAGTGGAATAGATTCTCACGAGGAAAAGGAGACTACATTCATAGTTGGGAGTGTAACACTATTAGACACCACAGTGTTACAATTTTTGAGTAAGAAAATACTGTGTTTTCACAAGGACAGACAATTAAACTAATGGAACAAAATAAAAGCCCGAGACAGACCAATGCATATAAGGTGATTTGATGTATGACAAGGCCAACGTCTCAGCCTAGTGGAAGGAAAGATTGCCTTTTCAACAAATGGTGCAGGATCAAATGGCTATCCTTAGAGAAAAAAATGAACCCTATCCTTATCTCACACCAAGTCCAGGTGAATTGACAATGGAAAGGTGAAAACTAAAGTAATGAAACTTCCAGAAGAAAACATGGTAGAACATCATCACAACCTTGGGGTAGGCACCGATTTATTAAAGGGAACACAAAATGCACTAAACAAAAAGAGCACTATTAAAAACAACAGACTGCAACCAACAATGAAATAGCAGAGTGAAAAAAGACTTGAGTAGACACTTCACAAAAGAGGATATCCAAGCAGTCAATACATACAAGAAATGACTTACAATGCATTAGTCTCATGCTAAGTATATCAAGACCACAGTGAGGTACCAGTACATATCCATCAACATGACTGAATTTGTAAGATTAATCATGATGAATGTTGGCAAGGATGCAGAACAACTGCAACTCTTACAAACCAGGAGTGTAAATGGATGATACTATTTTAACAGACTATTTAACACTGTCTACTGAAGTTGAACATATTCATGCCCCATGACCTAGTGATTATACTGTAGGTACTTTCCTAACAGGTATATGCTAGTGTGTACTAAGAAGCGTACACAAGGATGATTATAACAATATTATTTGAGATTAAAATTTTAAAAAACAAAGTCCATCTGTTATAGATCATATAAATACATTGTGGTCTAACTGGTCAGTGGACTATACTATGCAGCAATGGTAATGAACCACAGCTAAACACAGCAGCATGGGCATGTTTTGCAAGCATACTGTGGAGTAGAAGAAACCAGACTCAGAAGAAGACAGGTCGTAGAGTTTCAAAGCAGGCACCACTGTCTGACAGCCGTAGTGGGGAGGCTGGGGTTGGAAGGAGGCACGAGAGGGACCCCGGTATTGGCGACATCCTGGTTCTCCATCAGTGTGGTGGTCTTGCAGGTGCATTGTCTGTGCAAATTCATCCGACTTAATGCTAATTACTGCACACTTCCTATATTTCTATAATTCAGTGTAAATATTACTTTAAAAATCAAGGCCTTTAAAAATGAAAATATTTTTTAGACTTACATCCATGTTTTCAGAGCTGTTTCTCACAGATGGGGAAACTGTCATATTCTAGCTATGCAAGATTTTTTTTTCTTTCCTTGTGAAATGTGAAATTTTTAAACAAGGACCAAAAAATTCCGTTTTGCCTAAGGCAGATATATGAAAATTCTTGGGGCAGAATCACTGAAAGAGAAGTGTATATTTTCACCACATGAATCACATGATGAGAAGGAGAGCTTGCTTGCTTGTTAAAGCTGGCTAAAACTTTAATTTTGCCAACTTCATGGCATGACAACACTAGGACAGGACCACTGACTACAGTGTGGTATCAGAGTGGTTTAAAGAAAAAGGAAGAAGACTTGTCTCTGTCATTCCATTTACACCATCCCCTTCCTGAAATGCACACACATATGTATATCTTACCCGGAGCTGCTTTTCCTCGCTTATAATATTAAAATTTATGTTTTATTATGTTATTTATATAATTTTAACTTTTTAGATGGATATACATGTCTGTTGGGAGCTGTGAAGTTTTCATGAGTTATGCAACCATGACTCAGCGAACATTGATCAGCTTCTTTGAAATACATAGCATTATGGAATTCTAATAAGGTAGAGATAAGCTAATTAATTTCTCCATCTTCGCCCACGCATGTGTAGGGGAAAGCAAACATACGCGCAGTACACACGTGCGTCAGTAAAACGGGGCAGTTTATCTTGAATAATTCATTGTTTGTGGAGCTGGTAATTGGAATTAAATTTAAGCCCCATCCCAGCAGCGTGGAACAGTATTTGAAAATAGAAAACTAAACACAAGAATCTGTTGTTTCCTCTTCAAGATGTCAGCAGGCACATCCATTCGCAAGCTGCAGAAGCAATAGAGTCACAGCCCAGGACGACTGAAATGCTGACAGGTACTTGCAGGCACAGCCCCGACGGGGTCAAACACCCCCAAACCTGCCTTGTTGCCTGATATTCTAATCGGATGCAGCTCAACTGTGGCCATCGCACAAGGCTTTCTGACAGTATGTGACAGCATATGACAGCAAAATATTTTGATTTTTCACCATTTGATGATATTTCAGATCTCCTGCAGTCCTTTGTAAACTAGCACAGTGTTTTATAGAAAACAATACAGGCAGTTAATTGCTGTGGATGCTTGCAATGTCTCTTTTGGATTTTGGCTGAATCAGAAGTGAGTGAAGGCACCTTCTGTTCTCAGAGTAACAGGCCACGTAGACCATCCGTGACCTCAAGGTCTTTGCTTAAGAGGAAGAAACGTATGAACTTCAGGCCAACATTCAGAGCTGTCAGAGGGTCCAAAAAATGTGAACATCTTTTATTTCTGAGCTTCTTCCCAACAAGTCAGAAATGACTTCTTGGGTAGGAAAAAAAAAATGTGGTGCAACTTACTCATCTTTTACTTAAAATACATTTAAAAATTCTTTTTAAATCTCCACCAATACTCCTGGGGGGATATAACTAACCATTACTTGGGAGGAAAAAAATGATAAAAATCCACTGGAAAACCATTTGTAATAAGCTCACCATAGGCCCCTCAACATTTCAATCAAGTCAGTTTTTTTACAAGATTTGAAACCTAAACAAAACACAATTAAAATTGCCTTAAACTTTCATTGTCATGGAAATCAAAGTCTAAAGTCATACCTATTTGAAGATGATATTTTTAACTTTTCTGAAATAAAACAAGTATGCCCTCTGTGGTTTCCCATTGAGCTTAGAATAATGTCCAACGTCCACCTCAGATGCCTACCTGTGTGTATCTTCTTGCTCACTCTAGCTGAGCTACTCTGGCTTCTTCACCTTGAACTTCCCTCTGTCTTGAATGTCCCTTCCCAACCCTGTCTTCGCAGAACTTGTCTCTCTGCATTCACTCTGCCCTCCTTGGTCACACTGACTGATGTTCCTCCCCTCTCCCCAGGACCGGTCACTATACCATTTCACTTTCTCTCTCTATTCTTCCTTATGTGACCTGCTGTCTCCAGTAGAATGTAAACATCTGGGCACCAAGGATCTTCCCTGGTGTCTTTAGTCCTTAATCAGCAGTCCATTGACCACTGTCTAAGCATAATGCATACTCAATAACTCCTGTTGATTGGAACTCACTTTATCCACATGCCAAATTAAACCACTTTCAAGTCTAGAGTAAACAATAAGCGGTCACTTAGGACTTGGTGTGATTAATTAACATTACTAAGAATTCATGAGAAATGTGAAAAGGCAGAATAGAATTGTCTAGTTTAAAACAGGTTATTTAAGTATATTGCCATGACCCCTATGAAGAGACCTTATTGGCTCTGAGTATCATGACCTCAGTTGTAGTTTTCACGTCCTCTGTGGTCTCCTACTCAGCCTTTGTCCTTCCTCCCGAGGTGCAAGAAGCTCTTTTACAAGTACTCCCTGTAAAGCTCACGAATGTAAATAGTCTTACTGAAATAGAAGCAGCAGAACAGAAAAGGGCTTTGAAGACCTGGTATTTGGAACAAACAGGGCCCCTGGCAGAAGGAGATAGCAGTGTACACGTGTACATATCAAAGTGTTTGATGAACAAGGACCGATTCAGGAACTACTGTTTCAGGGACAGTGGAGGTAAATTCTGTAGCTTTGTCTTCATGCTCTCCTCCATAATACAAGAAAAGTGGTGCGAGCGTGGTGGAAGAAATAAGGGTTGTTTAGTATGAAATGCTTCTCACTACTTAGGGGTGTCATGAGTTATGAGTATACTTTTCTTTTTTAAAAAAAGGGACAAAGCAGTTGAGTTTGATTTGTTGTCTAAGACCTAACCTTTTTACAGATGGGGGAGTACAGTTTTTGAACTGGTACCGTTGTTGAAAGCCCTGAGGTCATCCCAAATGAGTTAGAGTGCGGTTCTGCCACTTCTTGGTGGTAGGACCTTGGGCGGGAACCCAGATTTTCTGTGCTTTGACTTGTTTTCCTATGGAACAGGAATCCTAGTGCCCATCTCATGAAGGTGATGTAATTAAAGCCTTTAATACTACCATAGATAAAGCTCCTAGGACAGGGCCTGGCCTGAAGTCAATATTCAATAAATACCACCTATTATTATACTGTTGAGATAAGTCAAAACCATAACCAATACCTGATCTTGTTCTCTCTCTGCACCAGCCTGAGCAATTTCAAGGTTAATATGATGGGTGTATATTTCTAATATGATTAACAACCCACAACATACTAGAAGGAACATTATTTTACAGTCACCTTGATGCACATTCAAATCTCAGCTCAAGCATTTAGTGCCACTTTGTGAACTTGATAAAGTTTTTATCTTCTAAGTCTCAGTTTTGTCTTTCTATAAAACATAGATAACAATGTTCACTTTGTGCTCTGTACATTTGAAATAATGAACGTATAGTACCTAGTGCGATGTTTGGCACCTAGAAAAACATAGTTATTGTCCTCTGAATGATAATTATATAAATAGAATCATACTTTTAAGTGTCTACTTAAGTAAAATGAGGTAAATAATTCACACTTGAGAAAGTATATGTCTTTTGTTTTATAAATGATTCTTCGTGACAGTATAGATCTTATCATAAAGTTGATTGATTTTTTTTAATGAAGGTATTAATTCCTACTCATCATGCATTTCCTGAGCACCAGTAGGCACTGTTTCTCCAGTTAATTTGTATTGGCACAAATAAGCATAACATGCTGTTCTGTCTTCATTAGTATTTAATGAACACCATGTACAGACCATGAGGAAAATAAATACATGGAAATATAAGAACTAACAGTCATATTGGAGAAACAAAGCTTAAACAACTAATAAGTTGAATCATAGGTGAATTGAAAAAATTATGAGCTCAAAAACAACAGCACAAGAACTTTCCAAAGTCAGGGCAAGAACAGAAATGAAAGTGGAAGGGGGAAGGCCTGAGGGTTCTGATGAGGGGTATTCCCCTGAGCGAGCTGGCAAGAGCTCACTTGGGGGGCCCTCTTCCGAGCTCAAGGCATGGGGTCTGGAGTGGTGGCTGAGCTTGTGGGGAGCACAGAGTCAATGGAGAGGACGGTGCCAGCCACAACAGGAGCTGAGAAAATCCAAGGTGTGGTCCTGGAGCACTGGGCAGCATGGTCCAGAATGGAAGGGGAATCGGAAAGTGGAGCCATTGGGAAGAGCTGTGAGTCTCAGATTAAGAGGCTTGATTGTTAGCCAACACCAGAGAAGTCATTCAAGATTTGGGACAGAGTGACATGAACCAAACAGGGCTCTGCCAAGAGGAGTCTGGCTTTCACAGAGAGAAGGGACCAGAGGTAGGAGCCACTGAAATGCACGAGACATTGAAGTTGTCATTGCATTTCAGTTGTCCAGGGATGAAATCACTAGACAAAGACAACTTGAAGAAAGTCATGATGAAAGCCATCTTGAAGACTAGCTAGTAATTAGGAATTTATTATCTAGGGAAGTAGCTGGAAAGAAAAAAAAAAAGACAAGAAAAAAACAAGCCTAGTGACTGGGCGGGCTGGGGAGCAGTGCCTACTGTAGAGCTGCTGAGGCTCTGGCTGGTTTAGAGAAAAGATCACATTCCTGAGAACATTCCGCCATTGTCCACATGCTAACATCCATATTTACATATCTACTTTCCTCTCCGACGCACACTCTTGGAGAAATGGAAGTTTGCCTCACTTTAAGGGCAATCCACACGCTTTGTGTCTTGTGCAGAGCCTACCCTTTATTTATTGATTGATTTTTTTAATGGAGCTGGGGGAAAGGGAGAGAAGGAAAGTTGGGTTTCAACAAGGAAGGGCTGATTTTCCTTGAAGGCCACAACCTGTCCTTACAGGCTGGGGAGGCCTGGGGCTCCTATATCGAAGTGCAGGCTGGGTTCCCAGGTCAGGAGCAAGTAAGGTGCTTGCCTGGTGGCAGCAGGGGGTATGAGGTTGCAAGGACTAAGACCACCCCTGATACGGTTTTGACTCTATGTCATTTATTCAACACCATATATTTATTTGTGTAAGAGTAATTTTTGAGAGTTGGTAAATCCTATAGCTAGAAAATAACCTTGAGTATATCAAAATGTAATTTGGGTATTTCTAACTTTATAAATATATTAGGTGCCCTAGACATTCAGAAGAAAAAAGAAACTATGGGGTGAATTTTCCCTCGTTTCTGTAAAACCATTTAAAATGGAAAGGACTGTCCACTAATTTTCCTTAAGTTACACAAAATTGCCTGTTGTTGTTATAATTCTGTAGGCATCCCGCTCCTCTTGTAAAATGATGTATGGAGCAATCGTCTGGTAGGGGCTGATGGGATGTAAATGAAACTAATTAAGGAAATGTCAAACATAATTAATAAAACAGGTTTAAGTTGCAAAAGCCCTGTCAGTGGAATGAATGGGGAAGAGCATCGCTGGCCCATTGTTGGGTGCCCCTTTTCCCCTCTCCTCTCTCCTCTCCAGGCTTTATTTAGTGCTGTTCAATTTGAATCCTGGAAGGTTTCTTGAAACCCACTTCTCTGCCTTACCTTCTCTTAGTTTGATTCCAGGGAGAGGAAGGAATATAAATTCGCTTGTCGGCCTGCAGCTTGGAAAAAATTAATTGCCAACTCCTCATCTTTTCCAAGTACTACAGGACATTAACATAACCAATTTGCTTGAACTCCTCACTGGCTGCCTAATAGAGCATCAGACCAGCTGATAAAACCAGGGTGTTGCTGACACTACCTTATTATTATTAGCATTTTCATAATATCCAAATACTACAGCAGCATGATTCACGGGCTCCATTTATTATTGATAAGAACAAAAAAAAGGGAAGGGGGGTTGGAAATAAAGCGGGTGAGTGACCTATAATTATGGCAAGCAAATTAGGGTGTGTGGTAGAGTCAGTTACATTTGCCTAGGAGTAATGATGCCCGGGACCTTTGCCTTCCCCGGGGACAGGAAAAATAATGGATTCCCTTGCAGCTGCAGATGGGGTAGGAGGAGGCTGTCATCAGGACAGTGTTTACATAAGTTAGGCCGAGTGCTAAGCGTTTGGCTCTGCGGCTTGCCTGCCGTGGTCCAGTCAAGTCCAATCATTTCAGCCCCTGGAGTGTAAGGCACGCAGAAACCCACTAGTTACTGGGAGGGCTGGATAACAGGAGTAGCCACCCGAGAGAAGATTCTTGCTTGAAAGTCAGCAACTGCATTGGTGAGCATTTCAAGCTTCTTCAGCTCTTAGGCAAAGGTGATAACCTTGCAAAACAGAGGCCAGTTGCTTTTGAGTAGACAGAGAAAGAGGAAATGTGGTTTCTCATCCTCATTCCAGGCTATTTCAGTGTATCTACACACACACACACACACACACACACACACACACACACTAAATGGCATTTGATGCCATTTGACAAATATTAATTTAACATCTATATTTGCCAGACTCAGTAAGAGGAAGAAGAGAGAGGAAAACACTGTTCATATACTCAAGAAGCTTAAAGGGTCGATTTTGAATTCAAATTTGTTCAAAACAAGCACACAGATTTTATTTGTAAACAAATTTTTCTATGAACAGCCATTTTTGATAGGAACATTGAGGCTGGATTGGCATTCACTGCATCAGAAGACAATTTCAAAAAATAGCAATAAGTTCACAAACACTGGTAATACCGTCAAAGGTACATGCTTGCTTCCAGTGAAAAGTTAGTGGTCAGGAGCCGTCCCATTGGGCAGAGAAGGCATGGTGAGCCCAGGACATCCAGTTATGTTGGAAAACCAGGACGTGCTCAATACGACCAGAGTGAGCTTGAAGAGGTGGCCACTGGTTATGTCAGCTCTGCCGCCACTTCCCATGGAGACCCCTGAGTGTCTGTATTCACTCATGCCCTTTCTCCTAGGAAGTAAATGCTGTTCTGAATTTTGAATTTTGTCATCCTTTTGCCATATAAACTTTTTTGAATCCTGAGGGTTTGACACTGAGATGTTTTAGGGAGAATTTGTTTTTTGTTTCATTTTGGTTTGGCTTTATTTTTGCAAGGTGCCTGAAGACATTACATTGCCCGAATACATTTAAATGGATTCTCAGATGGAAATTTTTTCAGATTGTTTGGATATCACAAATTAAGGTTTCAAATCTAGCTCATAGGTACAAGCCTAGGGTGGGTTCCTTGCTTTCTGCAGTGCTAAGACTTGACAAGCAATTTTCCTTGCTATCTGCTGGGTGCGGGCTCTTTATGTAAAATTTTCTTTCTTAACAGTGAAATGTATTATACTGGAGTCCCAGCTTTATATGTGAGGGTCCTAGTAGAGGCCCCTCCTTGGTTAGGCTCTAGAATTTGTCACTTATTCCCTAAACTCAATGAGTTCCTGTAAACTTGAATTCAGGTTTACCTAGTTTTATATATACTCTTAAAGTTTTAGGCCAGGACAGAACTTTACTTCTTTGGACTTCAGTTAGATTTTAGCTTCTGAATAGTATTTAAAAAAATTTTTATTTATTGATTTTAGAGAGAGTGTAGGGAATAAAGAGAGAGAGAGAGAAACATCAGTTTGTTCCCCTTATGCCTATGCCCTGACCAGGGATCAAACTCACAAGCTCCAACCAACTGAGCTACCAGGCCAGTGCTAAATAGTATTTAATTTCTTTTCAATTCATAAAATTAATTAAAAGGATTGAATGAACAGGTGTTTCTGTGTGTGCAATACTTTATATATGTCTATATATGTCATATGTTATGTATGATTTAATAACAAAATTATATTTTATGTATTATATAATATGATGTTAGAGTACATATAGTAATTTTAAAATCCAGTAACTTTAATTGACTTTGCCAGAAACCTCTATGAGATTTTATTGGTTTTATTTCCATCTCATAAATTTCTGGTTTCTAACATTGAAAAGGAAAGCAAATCCTAAATAACTATTCAAGGCAGCTCTCAGTAAAGCCAGGTAGTTCTAATAAGGATTAAAAATTGTCAGAACTTTTAGTACTTAGGATACATGATAACTAAGCTACTATTTGTACTGGCCCAGTGCAGGCCCTGACAAAATGAGAAATGAAAGCCCCTTCACTGTCCTCATCTGCGTCTCACTGCCTTCTCTCCTGATGATCCAGCTCATTTTAGGAGTTCGAGAAATCCATTTTCTGGATGCGAAGGTTTCAATGTGCAGCATGCGTTGGAGAGGCAATCAGAGAGAAATCGTGTACTTTTTTGCTGAACAAGAGTGCATATCACACACTAACAGGAAGTCCGCTGAGGAAAAAGAACTCTCTAATGGGATTGAGGGGTCTTGGGTTAGCACTAACTATGTATGGCCTGTGTTCTGCGGTTGGCATGGACTGTTCTTCAGTGAAGTTTATGGGGTAGAATTGCAGTTTAATAAGAGGCTTATTTGCAGGTACACTTCCCACCCACTGAACAGAGGCCTTAACTTTGTAATAGTCTGGTTGGAGTCCTGGAGAGGTACAGTCCTCTGGTAGCAACTCATCTTAATGGAAATAAATTACATGCATTGCAACCCTCTTACTACACATTACTATGTTAGCAGAAGCCTGATAAGGGCATTATTTCGACCACTTGCAGAAGCTTGGTCAGTTCTTTGAGCTAGTATATAAGTTCCATCATTTGAGTACTTTTCTTCTTTTTTCTAATATATATGTATTGAGGTAGTGCTGGAAGTAATTTCTAAATTAACCTTTTATTTTTTTTCTTTGACCTGAAATAAACCTCAGAAGAAAATTTGAAGTATATCTCATTCCTTTTCATCTTTTTTCCCCTCTGCCTCATCTCACAGGATTATAAAACCTGAAATATTTATACCAGGAGAAATTAGGTAATACTAAATGTTTACCTTGGCTGGAATCAAAATTGCTCTGAAAAAATAAAACCCAGCCATTGTTCTTTGGAAATAGTTTAGCAGATTTAAAAGATTTTAAGCTGTTAGGGAACATCTCAACTTTTGAATAGTATCAGCTGTCAATTTATGATCATCTAAAATTTTGTTAATTGCTTAAATTTAAGCAATACATATATATCATAGGCTATTGTATGTGGAGAAATTCTCCATGTTTCCTTATTTTACCTTACATGTAAGATTCCTCCAGTGTACCGACTGTAAAGTGTCCCCCATTTAGAAAGAACATCTGATACTTGTAATTATACTCAGGCTTTTGTAACAATGTTCTGATCTTTTCTTTTATATCTAGTAATTTATTATATATTTCTAGCTTCAAGATGTCATGGCCAATTGAAGAGCTGAATTGGCAAAGGCATCTGTTTTATAGAAGTGATAAATGCTGATCATTTGGCATTAGATTGGTTGCCAAAGAAGGTGTCTTTTGAAAGTAGTGAATTTTAAAGGTTTTCAAGTGCGACCCACTTTTGTAAACATGCATCTCTACTCTTGTAATCTTTATAGGGGCAAAATACTCAAAGAATTCTATAAAAACTCAAGAGCTTTGAATATGAGCCAGTTCTTCAAAGACCCCGTTTGCTTTCAGCATAATTTATATGCACATGTAATGCTTTAGTGTCGATATCCACCAAAACTGGTGAAGCAGAGACTTGTATTGGCAGGTCAGCAGACCAGGCAACTAGACTGGCCGAGAGGAGCTGACATTGACTGATCACCTGCAGTCCGTGTGCTCCTCCTCGTGCCAGGCACTGAGTATGTCACCTCACTTGATGGTCACAAACATCCCACTCTCTGTCCCTCTGTCTCTCTCTATCTGTTAGAATTTATACCCATTTTGAGTCTGCTGAACTTCAGAGAGGTATAACTTGACCATAGATCACATAGCAAGTGAATGGAAGAACCAAGAATTTAATTAAACTTTTTTCTTCATATTCCAAATATACACTTTCTATATGCAGCATATTGTCTTTTTCTCACAACCATGACATAACATTTTTTAAGGATATAAAACTGTCTTAGGAATAGAAATGAAGAAAAAATTATTTGTGCATTAGATAGGAAGATTGAATTTAGAGGTGTATCAGGAAATAGGTTTGAGCAAACCTGAAATTCTGGCCAAGCTCACCTCCCTTGCCTTCTGCCTTTTCTTTTGACTCTTCTCCTACATTTGCTGCTGGTCTTTAGTGTTTTTCTTCTTTCTCTTATCTACTGTAACACTTTAGTCTGAATTTAACCCAGTACTGATGTTGCCTTTCTGTCAATTTCAGCTTTTGCTTTAACTATGGAATGAAAAGTTGTTCTTGTGGCCTGGGGCAACTTGGAGAGGCAGCAAGTAAGAAAATTATCTAAAAAAGGTTAAAACCCAGAACAATGCAGATGTGTTAAAGTGACACAGGGACCAACTGAAAGAGCTCCCAGTGACCAAAACTGGGACGATTTGAGCAACAACATAAATAATGTTGGCATATAAGCCAAAGCATAAAATGAATATCCATGAGTCCATGTAGGTATGAGTAAGTCATTGATTAAATAAGTAAATGGGAGAGAAGAAACACCTTTCTCCTTCAGAATAACTCTAAGTAACTTATGTTGATGCTCCACCCCCAAGGAAGCAGAGTGTAAGCCCTCATTCCTTGAGCATGGACCGCACACAGCACTGTATTCCTCCCTACAGGGAGTACAGCATGGGGATGTGGCAAATGGGAGGGGGTAAACTTACAAAGGGGAAACCTGGCAAACATGACCTCAGCCCAGTGGTCAAGGTCCACATCAGCAGGGATAGTCGTGTAGGATGTCCGTGCCCTTGATAGGATGCGATGAGAATGGCACTTGACCTCTCTGCTCTTCCTCTCCAAAGTCATCACTGAAGTTTAATTATGAGGAGGACGACAGATGTATCTTAGTTGAAGGGGTCCTAGGAAACAAAGAAAGTCTGAGGAACTGTCACAGCCCAAAGATGCCTAAGGAGACATGGCAGCTAAATGGCATGTGGCATCCTGGATGGCATCCTGGAACAGAGAAAGTTGTTAGGTAAAAACTTATAAAATCTGAATAAATTAATGGTCTTTGGTTAATAATGATGTGTCAGTATGGGCCATTAATTATGACAACTGTACGATAATAATATAAAAAATAATACGATAATAAGGAAAACTAGGTGAAAGAGGCACGAGACCTTTATATACTATCTTTGCTACTTTTATAAACCTAAAACTACCCTAAAAATAAAGTTTATTTTATATGAAAAAAGGGAAGAATAAAAAAGGCATGTTGCCCCTGGGTGAAGGAATCATTTAGGGCAATTTTCACCATGTTTGGGAATATAAAAATGTCCTGTTTTGTTTTCTCCTTGTGTAAAGAGGAAGGAGAGGAGGGTGACGAGATCACGCCAAATCCCTCACGCGCGCTCTTTGCCTCTCCCTCTCCTCTTGTCTCTGTCTCTCTCTCTGGCCTTCATTCTAATTAACCTGCTCCCCTATCATTTCCTTCCCTTTCATTTCTGTCATCTCCATTTCACAGTATCGCTTGCGCGGTGAAAAGAGGCTCCGACACATTCTATTTAGAAAGTGACTGCCTCACTAGGGGTGATGAGTCCTTTTTTTTGAGGTCATTTATCTAATTGCTCTTTGCAGATAAGAATTAATTAGCCTGATTATTTTTCTTAGTTTTTGGATGGGTTCCCCACCTGAAGAGGAGGAATTCCTGGGTGTCAGTGATTAATTGCTCAGCCGGAAGCTTACTGCCTCGCATTTGTAATAAATGCCGACTGGCTCTTTAGGTCACATTAGGAACCAGGCGGGTTGTGGTGGAATGTACAGGATAATAAAGCACTTGTGTAAATAGGGGCAGCAGCATTTGATTTTGATTAAATATTTTAATGCATCAAAGGGTGAAGGAGTTTCAAGATCCCGAAGGTAAGAGCCCCATTTAGGGCGGCTTTCTCCTGCCTGCACACCCAGCATCTCCAGCGTCAATGGCAGCAGGTGGCCTTTGGTGTAGGTGTCTAAAATGGCTCCAGTGATCTGTGCGGCTTTGTTTTTGTCTTTGGGTCTCTCCCTCGTCTTTCTTTCAGAGAACATTGAACAGGACAAACACATTCAGAGCCCAGATCAGTTTTATTTCTAGAATGAGAAGAAGGGAGCTTCCTCTCAGTTTATTTCCAAATTAGGTTTTTAAAACATTGCTATAGTTGCTACAGGGTGAGTGTGTGTGGAGGTCCTCAAACATCAAAATAAGGCAAGTAAGTTAAAAGGCAGGTAAACCAAGACATGATAAAGAACTGTTCACGTGAAATAAGTCTGTAAAGAAATTCAAATCCATGAGTGAATTTAGAGGGTGTCTTTGTCCATTTGGCCACTCTAAGAAAACTACCACAGACTGGGTGGCTTAAGTAACAAATATTTCTCACAGTTCTGAAGGCTGGGAAGCAAAATCAAGGGTCCGACAGATCTGATATCTGAGGAGGGCTGCTTCCCGCGGGGTTCGTAGACTTGCCTTCTCACTGCGGGGTGTCCTCTCATGGTGGGAGGGGCCAGAGAGCTCTCTGTGGCCCTTTCTATAAGGTCACTAATCCCATCATGAGAGCTCTGCCTCATGACCTAATCACCCTGTAAAGGCCCCCTCCTAATCGATCACATTGAGGGGAAGGGTTTCAACATACGAACTTGGGGTGGGGACACAAATATTTAGTCACCACAGAGGGCAAGTCATATCCTGTGGGTAGTTCTTTTGAAGACACAGGGTTTTAAGTAATGTAAGCGCATTGCTTCCTCATCTATATTTATAATAAAGTTATGTAGATAAGAGATTTGTGTGTGTGGTTATTTTAGGGTAAGAGAAAATAAGCCCAGGAGAAATTTAGTGCCTTGAGAAAGGTCATGTTCACTGAGCAACTTAGGGAGAGCCACATCTAGGGCCGACTGCTTTTGAGTCCCAGGCCAATTTGCTATATTTTTGTTGACACAAATTTATGTATTTTTATATATGGAAAACAAATGAATGAAGTTGACCAATTTTTATTCGATGATGAACAAGGTACTATTACTCTGGCAGGGACCTGTAGTTTTAATTAAGATACAAGTGTTGACCAAAAATATTTTTTGAATAAAAATAGTGTCCAAGTAAAAAGAATATTTTGATGAACTATATGATTTGATTAGCAAAAAGGATGTTTTTATCTCCCAAGTGCATAAATAATAGAACATTTACTCTCATTGAGTGACATTACTGAAAATAATGAAATCTAACACGTTTTCTTTCACTTTAGGGAGGGCCAACCTGTAATTAAGAAACTTGGGTGATGACCTACTTAATGATTTTTATCCTATTTTCTATTTTTCTAAGGTTCAAATCTCAAAAAAAAAAAAAAAAAAAACCCACACAAGAAACGGCACATAGCAAATTCTTAATAAATATCTATTGTTTAATGAATGAATGAATTCAATAAGTGAAACCATGAAATGTGGCTGACTTGACAAAGTTAGGCAGCCTTAGTATTTTATCTTCTCTTATTTCTTATTGCCAGCTATTCTTAAGTTACACAAAATAGAAACCATTGTTTCAGAAGGCCTCAGCTTACCAGTTTTATTGAAAACTTCCTTAGAGACGATAATATGACTACTTGACATCTGTTCTGTATGATTTGGATAAAACAGTATGAAGAACTCCTCTCTATCAAAGGAGAAAGCTCTCCTATGAATCCTTTACCAGGGTTTCTCGCCTATCACTTTCAGATTATTCATATCACTGCAGGGAGATTTCCATGCCATTTATTGGTTTTGTTCACCTTCAAGAGCCCATTTTTATGCTGTTTTGTAAATCTCCCCATAATCTCTGAGCTCCTGGTTAATTATAAATAAGGGACTTTGCTTCATCAACCCCCTGTCAAGATTTCTAGGGCTATTCTACATGAGTGAATGTTTCTGTTTTCTTCCATTCTCTTTTCACAGAAATGATGAAATTAGCTACCAAGCGGTGGAGCATAGACATTTCATGCTATACTCTCTTCCTCTCAGGCTGTTGTAAAAGGATTATACAGACAAGGGTGACATCCTTTACTGTTTACATCAATGTTTCAAGGCCCCTTATCTCATGGGAGAACTAATTGTTCTGTGATCATTCAAAGTGTGGACATTTGTTCCACATTTTTTTCTTTTTGGTTTAAATTGATAATTTACTCAAAAGACAGTAGTCAGAATGCTTGAATTCAAAATACCGGCAAATCTGTTGCAGGTCTGAGAAAAAAAAAATGATGTAAAGAAATTACAGAAGTTTTTAGTAGTCAGTAATGTGGAGCAGCTTAATTTATCAAACTGAGCTTCTATGCAGAGTTAAAAAGAAAACATACTAGCAAAGGGCCATGTTTCTTTCTCTTTTGACCCTCTTCCCAATCCAGTGCCTTTTCTCATTAAATTTTAAATAAGTTTTCAAGAAAAAAATGTAAGAAATCAGGTTGGGTCAAACATTGTGAAACTTCCAATAAAGGTAATAGCATCCACCTCATGGGGTTGTGAGGAGGATTTACTGAGTTTGTTTTAACTCAGTAAAATGTTTTAAACTCAGTAAAAAAGGCTGGCACGTAGCCACCATTAGGTATGTGTGTGCCTGGTGCAAGTCAAGGATCCCTACAAACCTCTCTTGCACTTGCACCTTGAATCTATATGCTGACTTTGGAAACTGGATTTAATATGTAGACTAGATCATCTCAAATTTATGATTTATAATAATAATTTGTTATGCAAGTTGTAATCAACTGTCTTTGGTTGAAGATCTATTCAAGAAAAATACACTATACAAAAAGGGATTTTCTATCACTCAGTCGGAAATAAAAAAATGTGTTAGACATACCTATGTTATGAAAATACCATTTTATACTTTAGGGAGTCATGTGACTCCCTAAAATATAGGTGACTTGAGGCCTCATCCAGAAATTTGGCAAATCACAGTATAGGACATACTTCCCTTTTTCAGAAATATAAGTTCTGCCATTTGCCATGAACAGAAAATTTGCAAACACTTGTTTTAATATAACATGTGTTTATATTAAGATTCTTAATATCCATCTCAAAACACTCACATGCACACACATACAAAAACACATGCACCTATAATCGCTGTCTGTGTATATAACACTATTTTTCTGTTTACACAGTTGTTAAAGAATAAGAGTTTATACCGGTACCTCCAATTTCAATTTAATGTAGCACAGTTCTTTCTAGCCTTCCCACTTTTCCATGGTTGTAAATATCTTCGCTGACAATGTGAAACGTGTCCTCAAGTTATTCAAAATATTAACTGGTTTGTTTAATCCTCATATTACTTGTTTAATGGAACCGGTCTCTCAACCATACTGACTGGCCATTCCCTCTGCCTACCACCAGCAGGCTCCCCTTGCTCTGTCCTGGCCTCCCCGGGCCTCTGCTCCTCCTCACCATTCTATGCCTTGTCTGCCATGTTGGATCCCCTATTCAGATAGGGGAGGGGCAGTGAGAGGAAGAGATTGGAGGGCCAAGGAAGAGAAGATGTGAAGGGAAGACAAAAAGGCAGAGAAAAATAGGAAGAAAAAATAGAAACACATGGTGATAAGTGCATTTATAAAATACGACATAACCATGTGAAATTACAAAAAAAGTTAAATGAAAAAATGCAAGCTGAAATTTTTGATGACTATATTCAATAGACATAAAATTAGTCTGCCAAATTGCTATGAATATTTCTAAATGCATCCTACCAATTTCAGTATTTTCCTCATTGCAGATGGGTAATCCAAACAGTTCAGGGACCAATTCACATAAAGATATAAACTTTAAAATCATTTGTATGTTTCTAGGTCCAGATTAGACTTGTATCATGGTTATATTACTTTATGCAGGTACATTAAATTAACTCAATTTTTTGAGTGGGTTGTGTTTAGAAAAATCAAGAAGCTGTCGAGCAATTATAGCAAAGAAAGGTATATTATATTAAATATATAGACCAAGTGATGTTAGCTGATCATTTTATTATAGATTCATAAATTCACAACTTAAAAATTGTTTGATAATATAAAAGTTATAGGATTTTTCAAAAATTTGCACCTCTTTGCCAGCAAGAGGATATTTTAAATTTATAGGTGACTTAACATTTCTTTCTCTGTGCGGTATGGCATTAAGCTCTTTGCCACTTTTTTTTTTTTTTTTTTTAAGGAATAGATCTCTAAAAATTGATTGGTAGGAATTTTTTTTTATATATCATGCATATAAACTCCTTGTCTGGAATATACTCTGCAAATATTTTCCTAGTGTATTGTTTGTCTTGTAAAGGAAGTTAAACATATTTTTATTTGGCACATCTATCCATTTTTCTTTTATTGTTTCTTACCATACTATCATGCTTTAACAAGTTTTTCCTTTATCTAAATTATAAAAATATTCTCCAAGCACTTTGTTGTTAGCTTTCTCCTCCCATTCAAACATCTAATCTGTTAGGTGTGTTTTTTGCATCTGATGTTACTTAAGAGGTTATGGGTCATTCCTAATTTTACTTTCAAATGCCAAATCAATTGTTGAATAATCCATCTTTCCCTCTCCAGGTGGAAATGCAACCATTATAAAATACACAATGTACACAAGCCTGGATATATCTCAGGAATTTCTATTGTTTTCTAAGGGTCTATATGTTGATTCTCATATCTGCAACAAGCTATTTAATTACTATAGCTTTCTGATTAATGTTGATATCTGGCAGAGCAAGTCCTCTCATTATTCTTCTTCACAATTGTCTTGCCTACCTTCATGCATTTATTCTCTCAGTTAAAATTATTATCACATTGTCAAGGTTTTAAAAAAATACATTAGGATTTTGATGTGAGTGGTGCCATGTTTATAAGATGATTTGGGGGAAATGGCTATCTCTACAGTCTTTAGTTACCCCACCTAGAAAGACAGTATCTCTTCAGCAGTTCAGGTCAGAGCTATGCCCTGCCGAACATTTTATTTTATATGAGCTTTATTTAGTTTTTGTTTAGTTATTTCTTCATCACTTTGGTTGCTAGTCCAAATATAAATTTTTAAAATTATACATAATAACTCATTCTTAATTTTAAAAGGGAAAGCTAACACATTAATCTGGCTACCTTACAATACTCTTGGCGATAATAGTTTTAATAATTTTTCTATTAATCCCCTTGGATATTTTAGGTATGTAGTTATAATATTTTTAATAACCTGTCACTGTCATTTCCTGCACAATATGTACCACCTTTAAAAAAAAAAGCTTGTTGCATTGTTTAAAAACTTCAAAATGATGTGGAAGGTAAAAGAAGGAAGCTTAAGTGAAAAATAAAAATTAAATCTCATAAATATGTATGGTGCTCCACCAATGCTGTAACAAAGCATATTTGATGGATTAATAAAGTGAACGAGCGCTGGCCCACTTAATGCAACTGCGCTCGGGTGGTACTACTCACTCTTGAGTGGGGATTCCTTCCCTACACTCCCGCTGAAGGTATTGGTGACTAGGTTTCCGAGGATTACAGAGGAAATGAAAATGATCAGGATTGTCTGTTGCCAAACCTGAAGATTGGACTGGTTGAGGGGTGATATGGTTGTTAATAAATCAGCCTAGGTCCTTGTGCCCTTGAGTAATAATCTACGGCACATAAACAAATTTTATGTCCCTTTTGCGTCTTAATACATTACTTCTCTCTCCTTGTCTTTAATGGATGTCACTTTTCATAGCAAGTTCCCATTAGCTTTAAAGCACTGAGACACCATGTAGACACCATGTCTGCACCTTTATTAGCCAGAGTTAAAAGCACCACCATAATTTTGGTTCTTCCAAATTTACAGTTAAAAAGTAAAAGACAATAAAGGCAGCATGCATTATTGGAAAGCCACTGTTGCCACATCCGGATTCTGAATCTATGAAAAATATTTGTACTTCAGCTAGATTTTGCTGCGAACCATACAACTCTGCAGCTAAAACAGCAGTCCTTTTCTTTAGCTCATAATCTATGGGTCAGTGGGATGCTTCTGGCCTGGGCCAGAGCTGTGCCTCTCTCACAGCTGCCTGGCTATCAGTTGCTGAGTGGCTGGAAGACGCAGCCCCTGAGTTCTCTCTCTTCCGCACGGCCTCTCGTCCTCCAGTAGGCAGTGAGAACTCATTTACACAGAGGTCTTTCTCAGTTCCTCACAAGAGAGCAAGCCCCAGTGTGCAAGTGCTTTGCAAGTTTACATCCTGTTTGTTAATATCTCTTGGCCAAAGGAAGTCACGTGGCAACCCAGAATCAAGAGGTAGGAAAGGGTATTCC
Organism: Pteronotus mesoamericanus; assembly: GCF_021234165.1. Lineage (NCBI taxonomy): Eukaryota > Metazoa > Chordata > Mammalia > Chiroptera > Mormoopidae > Pteronotus > Pteronotus mesoamericanus. The sequence continues at coordinate 7,156,011 of NW_026555323.1, read as the reverse complement.
ATCTTTTGATGAGAGGATCTACGGCATCACCTTTCAATGGCATGGATGCTAGGAGGACAAGCAATTGTGACCCTGTGTGTAATCTACCATGATTGGCAATTGACTTTCTTCTTTTAAATAGGCCAAACACAGGAAAGGATGGGAACTCAAAATTTGTAAACACCTGCAGTGTCATAGTACTTTGCCAGGCACTAAATTACACATTTTTATGTGATTCTCACAAAAATTGGCATTATTAATGCTACAATAAGAAGACTGAAGCTAGACTGTTTCTTGTCCTTCAGAGCACAATAAATACTGAACTGAGGAAGGATTTACACATAGGTCTTTCTGACCTCAAATTCCAGGCTTTTCTGACAATAAATACAATGCTTTCTTACCGAAAAAGATAATCTTTATTGAGAATGTCCCACAGGCTCAAAATTCTAGTTGTATCAGCCTCACTCAAAGCTGAGAACTACTCTCTCCAATTATTGTCCCGTTCTATAGTTCTAGGGGTAAGCAGTGAAGATGAGACCTCAGAAATTTCCACTGTGACTGGAACTACATTAAGGGTTTATTGTAAATTAGAGTGAGTAGACATATTTTGACCCAAATTATAGATATGTTTTCCAGGACCATGAATTACAGGCAATTTGCTCACATTATAGTAATAAAGCTATATGCTTGGTGAGCACACAAATCACTGATAATGATGTGTAAAGCGTGGTGTTTACAAATAAAAGGGTGTTCTTGCATGACCAATTTTGTTCTTGATTTCCTTCTTTTGTTCACTGACTTGGCCATCATCTTCTGTGGGCGACAGGTTTGGAGAAGGGGGAAAAAGCAAGGTATCACATGTAAACGTGATCCATAGACAGGAGAAGCCTGCCAGTACTGAGCATCATTCCAAGGTCTAAATATTGTAACAAGCACAGGACTTAGGTAAGCCTCGCTGGGTATATAACATGCCTTCATCCTACACGTTAGCATTACAAGGTATGCTTTTTAAAAATTTGGTATGACAAAGTATTTACCTGGCACCTTCCATGTGCTTACACAAGCTGCTATAAAAGTGTGATGGCATTCTCACCCTAACTCAGAGATTGTACCTTTCACAATTATAAGGGCTACGTCCCTTCCTTTGTGTCCTTCCTTCTTTAAGCCCCCTCACAGTGGCCTGCTGGGTGTTCCCACTAACCTTCCTGTCGTTCCTGAGAGTCTTCACTTGGAGCTGCAGATGAGCTGACAGCTTCCCTCTTCTTGCTTTTTCTCGCATCTTACTTTTGCAATCCAATGGACTTGACTCTGCCCTGAACTTGGCATTGTCATTGAATAATTTATCTTTCCTCTCTCTAGGTTTCTAGTATGCCTGTTTTTTCTCTTTTCTATTACTCGGTTGTTTTTTTTTAATACCTCTTTATCTGTTAATTTTAAAATCAGTGGTTGTTTACCTCTTGGGGATTCCTTCTTTGGAAATCTCCAGATTCTCTTCCCTAGAAAAATACATATATGTAAGTAGACATTATTTTCCATAACATTATACAGATCATTTTTCCATTATCTAATTTCGTTCACACGACTGTCTTGTTAAACATCCATATTCTGCCCATTTTATAGATGGGATCAAGGCCTGAAGTTTAAATGACACAAAGACAAAAACTGACTTGGCAAATCGTATGGAAATGGGTAGACCAGAGGAATCAATAATGTCATATCAAGGCTGTGTTGCTAGTCATAAAAGTGCTAATGCAGCAAATTTGTTAAGGGAAAAACAAACTCTGCCGTGACGATGGGCCCCATTAACAAGATATTTTAAATTGCACTCAGGAAAGATGTGATATCTGGGACTATAGCATCAACCTACGCACACTGTTTTAGCCTTAATCTTTTCATCATATTATGCCTGGCCATAATAACAATTTTTCTGTATTATCTGCACATAGTAAGCTTCTTTTATTCAGTACTTATAAACTCAACCTATATCATTTGTGTTTAAACATTAGGTTAATCAAAGAAGTGTATTTTGTGGGAAAGGATTGTAGTCAGATGCAGGATTAGTTTTCTCTCAAGCCTTCCTTCATTTACCATTCTGGCGACTTGTCTACCTTGATTATTTACGTATGATACACCTATTCATTAACTCGTATTAAAAGCTGTAAAATTTTTTCAACCAAGATTAAGTGTATATAGAAGAAGGGAAAGAAAATGTAAACAAAGCTTGAGAACCGATAGATGGAGTTTACCTGGAAAATTGCTGTACGGTTTATGAACTACCTCCCAACCTATTCACTGTTACTTTTACTCGAGATTTTGGGTTTTGTTACCCTCCAGGGATGCGTCCCCTCCAGGGCTGTGAGAAAGCGGGGGGGTGGGGGGGCACGCGGAGACCTTCCTGGCAGCGGTGCGGGGCTGAGATGGTAAAAGTGGGGGAGGCGGGATGCTTTCTGCTGAAATAGACTGTTAAGAACTTTGTCAAAGAATGAACTCTTACTGTAACCCACACCTCATTTGTCACCCTGATGGGCTGAGGAAAAGTGACATTTACAAACTGAGAATGAAAGCACATCCATTTCGCCAGTCTGACACCCTGATATAATAACTATTTACCTTGAGAAAGAGGCACTGAGATTTCCGATTCTTGTGAATCTTCTCACTTTGGCACTTATTTTCTCACTCTGTCAAACAGCCCCAGATTAATGGAACAATTTGTTCAACAAATCATATTAGTAGAATGCACAGAGGGTAAAGAGAGACAGGCGGGGGAGCAGAAAATTTTTACTCATTCATAGCAGTGGTATCTCGGCAAATAAAAATGTAGTTATGCCTGACATTTACAGAGGGACAGTGTGAAAGGGAAAGAGTGTAATGACTTTGGGCAGTGGAGAGATCATTTTGTAAGAACAGTAGTGCTCAAAGGGGAATAAGATGAAGTTACACATAACATCTAGATTGAGCTTCCTTCTAGAACATATCTGTCAAACACAGCAGGATCTGCCTGTGTGGGGGAGAAAAAGTTTTCCGTTAAAATTAAGCACCTTATGCTTTCTATACTCCACAGATAGGCTCCTTTCTAGCCTACACTTGGGAAGTCTCAAAGAGCTCTAGAAACGCCTTATTACAGAAGTGATGGTACAATACCTCAGAGCAGATCCCAGGTACAGGGTCTCCCAAGAGCTGCATATGATTAGGATTGCGAGTACTAATTCTGATAGGTCTTCGAGTCACAGCTCAAAGGCAAAAAATAGAGAGTAATGGATGGAGATCCTCCAGTTCATACATGTCCTACCTTTGTGCCAGAAGTTTTAGTGAATATTTAGAATATAGAGAGCCTAGTATTAGCTACAACCAATGCTTGTTTAAATAGACGTTGCCTATTGCTTTCTTCACACACAGGGAAAAAAACATGTAATGCCACATTTTTCTACTAACTTTCAAAGGACACTCAAAGTTGACTGTGATGTTCATTTATTTGTGTTAGAGTTGTCACACTGCTATTATATTTGTATCCACACCAGTAACTGACACACACTTGCCCCCGTTTCTGTATACCGTGGCCTTGGGTGTCAGGGGAAAATATTGCTGTGCATCTTTGCTCCTTTGATTTCTCTCTCCTTTCTCCTTTCTTTTTGTCTTTGCTTCTTTTTTAAGGTCGTTGGCTTAATTCTGAGCCATAGGAGCGGTCCCAAACTCCTCCTGACTCAAGATTAGTTCCTGGAAATCTCTCATTAACTTGGAGAGAATATTTTCACTTTCCTAAGTGGGAAATTTCAATTGGCAAAGGCCTTTTTTTTTTTTTTTTAATTCCAGGTTTATTCTAGAAAAAATTCAGAGTAAAAGTGACCCGTTCAAATCATTAAGGAGTAACGCTAACTCAACACGATGATAATAATAACATGAAGTCTCCAAGGCTATCACTGATCTGATTGTCTCTGGGGACAGTAAGAGCCCTAATCTTAGGTCTTCATTCCATGGGGAAATATTTCGTTTGAGAAAGTTCAGGCCACTCCTTTACAGTTTCTTTCCTCCACGTTTCACCTCATTTTATCAAGGAGAATCAAGACATTGCATATTAGTTTTGGGAATTTTAGGGGCTAAATGAATAGGAAAATACTTGCCACATTAGATACATAGTGATTGTGTTGGTATGCATGTGTGGAAATACTTGTTAAAAAAATATGTTCATGTTAGGAAATTTGAAATATATATAAAAACTAAAAAACGTAAGTTTCTTCTAAGTGGATAAGTATGTATCTATCTGTATATATGGTTATGTACCTATACCTACCCATCTATTATGTGTCTTCCTATCTATCTATCTATCTATCTATCTATCTATCTCTGTGATATAAGGATCATAAATAGTTGTCTGAAATAAGTGCATGGACTAGAACTTGTGACAGTGTGCTTTCACGGGTGCAGATAATTCTATAATAGGCTTGTCCTTTCTGTTTATTTAACCTTGTCATATTCACATGGTTTCTCTGCTACTGCTCTTGAGTTTGTTCTAGGCTATTCCTGCAAGGTGACTTAATACAGTAGAAGTTTTTGACTCACTCAAGAAGTAGCCCCATGCGGGAACACAGGCCAGTGAGCAGCTGTCCTCCGATCGCAGTGCGTGGACCCGGGCTCTTCTGTCTGTGTCCCTCTGGTCCCATCGGGCTTTGAGGTCTTCTATGTCTAGCCTGTGTACAAGAGAAAGGTCCTGGCCCAGGGGTTAACACATGTAGTATCTATGGATGCAAAGAGGACTGGGAAATGTCGCTCCCGGCTGGGCACCTGCCTTCCAGGGGCAACTACCAGTTATGGAAAGTGAGGTGCACAGCCAGTAATCTCTGACTCATAACCCTCTGGTTAATTCATTTTCTCTGCTAATACTTCCACGTACCCATGATTCAGGTCTGACCTGACACTCTAGGTGCCTGACAGCCTCATGGTGCCTCCCTATATTTTTTTTTTTCAAGAGCTTTACGTTCTACTCTCAACTGCTTGACTCTTCTTGAATTTCAGAAAGAGAATCTCATTGACCTCTTGGTCATCATTTCATCCATGACAGGCTGCTTCTGCTGTCACTGGATAGCCTGTGGATTTGCTGTCTATGTCTGATGCACATCTTTAGTCTAATCAGCTGTGCCTTTCTTTATTCATTTGGTAGCAGTATTTACTTGACCGTTAAGTGGCTGTGCCTGTTGAAGTTTTTCTTAGAAAGGATTCTGGCCATCTTGATTTTACTCACTGATTACATGTTTTATAGCTAGCTTTCCCTGCCTTCTTATCAAATATCAGATACAGTGTAATATACTTTATGCTTGCCACAAACGAAAAGCATTCCACATTCCATGAATCCTTAAGAAATCACTAAACTATATGGCTTTTCTATTTGGTTCCTGAAGCTTCTATTTTCTTATGCCCCAATGGTGGTCCTAGCTACAGATGACAAACATCCTGTTATTCATGTGGAAAGAGACTTGCCTTTTTAGTTTTCAGGGTAGAGTTCCCTCTTTAGTCTTCAGTCTCTTTACGGACTAGAGGTTGTCCAAGTTGGATGGAAGAATTTTGATGTGTATGATTTCTTTAAAAAGAAAGGATCGTAATATTTGGCCTGTCTATGGAATACGTTATTGAAAACCAAGAATTATGGCAATAATTAGAAATTGAATTTAATTATTTTGATATGCCTTATTGATACATACGCTTTGTTGAATGTATTCTTTCTGCTGGTCACAGTTCTAAGACAAATTTTACATTTACTGTTTTAGTTCTCACAACTTTCCCAGGTAAATGTTTTCTTTGTTCAGATAAAGAAGGGATGGTTCAGGGAGATTATTTTACTTGCCAAAGGCCCCACTGCTAAACATAGCAGCTGAATGTTTAATTTAGTCCTGCCTCTAAGTTCTTTTTCCACTCTATGTTGATAGCCCTTCAGTTTGAATATCTTGTACTATCTTGCTATTTCTTGTATCTTTATCCAGAATAAATTACAGATTACTGCAGTCAACCAACAATTCTCAAACTACAGGTACAGTAGTAATACTGTCACAAAAACTATTTCATTTATTTCTTCAACAGCCCTGGGAGGTCAATATAATTAATCCCATTGTATAGATAAGGAAATTGAGGGTCAGAGGATTAAATGACTTGCTTGGGCTGTAATCTTTAAGTGGCAATGTCCAAGATTGGAATATAGACATTCTGGCCCCAATTCTGGGTCTCTTTCTACCTCTCTTCAACTTTTAACTAGTTAATAAAAATAATTCAGAAAGACAATAATTGTTTCACGTTAGCTTCCCACTGTACTAAGTTTTCAGTTAGTGCTCCTTTTATGTACAAAAGAAATTAATGAAATTACCTCCTGCCTCTAAAGGGTGAACTAAAGCTGTCACTAAATTTTAAGTTCTGGTGGTTTTCCTTCATGCTTTCCTTTTAGTTTTTGTTACTTTTAATTGGGGGGCCTGGTAAAAGGTAGTTTACAGAAAAAGAATGTTTAAAAGTTTCAGAAAAATGTGTGACTCTTACAGATGTAAATATGAATCTTTACAATAAATATTAAAGAACTTCCTTTTCTCCTATAATATGAAGGAACCAGGCAAATTTTATGACTAATTCAAAGGAACAGCCAACAGAGCACAAGTGTATGTGGAATATACATAATATACACAGATGTCTAAAGCAATATTGAGATTAATAGCAAATGGAAACTAAACTTTTTTTCCAGAAAGGAAATGGTGGTGGTCACTGAAATCTTGACTAGATAGGACACAATTTACTATCAGTTACCTGCCATTTACAGCTTTGCCAAATAGCTCAAAGACAATGAACAGGGCTAGAACCAGGCAGCCAGGAAGGGTGTGCTATATATGATGCATATTTTTCCATAGAAATACATTTTTCCCCAGAAGATCCCTGGCTTGGCCTTGAGAAGCTCATTTAAAGCATTATGCATAGTGGAAGGTAAACAGGCAGTTTGGAATAAACATAACGTGATAGTCTCATATATAATAGATTTGTGAAGGAACGGGATGGTCTTTTCTGGGTCATTTCCTTGATTCTGGGTGGTGTGGTCTCTTTAACATCCCCAAAGGTCCGGTGGGAGGCAAACACAGAGGAACGTTGGGAACCAGAGAAAATGGGCTTGAAATGCTTCCACCCTGGAAGCATTCCCACTGTTCTGGCTCACAGACCCACTAGTTAAAGGGCCTTGCCCATGGCCTGGCACAGGGATTCAGAGGCTGACCCCTTGGGCATTGGCCTGCCATCCCTAGAGGGTCTCAAATGGATACTTTTAAAAATCCCAGTGGTCTCCAAGTGAGGCTGAACAGCTACAGCTATACATGAATGGACTGAAGAGAGAAAAATGTTATCATACAACCTTCAACATGTGTATGATTTCCAACCATAATTACTGAGAATTTTTTTAAATGATTATTTTTGAATCTTGTAATTATCTTGTAATATACAACATGATATTGATGGGTGCCACTTGTGCATGTCTAGGTTAAACGTGTTCATTTGCCAAACAAATTTTTTTTTTAGTCTTTGCAATTTTACTCTTATTCACCAACATGCTCATGAAGGCAAGCGCGGCCTTGACTCTTTCAGAACTGGAAACTCGCAGGTCCTATCCTGGCTCTGGGACAAGGGCATTTTCCCTGGCAAATCGCTGGAGAAGCGATCTGTTTGACACAGCTCCTTTAAAAATCGTTTTGAATGCCTTGGCTGGTGACACCAAGGGGCGGCCCCTCCACCCTTCCCGTTTGGGGAGGGCAGACTGCGGAGCAAGGGTGGGGGTCACAAAGGCCAGTGTTCCTCCGGAGGGCGGTGGCTTCCAGGTGCGGGCGGGGCTGCGCATCCCAGGGCCAGGGGAACTTTCACTGGGCGGTGGGCAGACAATGGGCCGGGGAAGGGCCTTATCGCTGCGCGCAGGCCTTCCCCAAGCGCTGCAGGGCGGCGGGCAGCGCGTCCTTGGGCCCCAGGCTGCCCGTCCCGGCCGCCCGCCGCCCCGCCGCTTCCTCCAGCGCTTCCTCCCCGAGACCCTGTGGCCTCCCGGTGAGGCGCGGCGGGCGGAAAAGCTTGGCGGGGTGGCCACTGCAGCGACACGTGCGGCCGGGCCCGGGAAAACAAAGGGGGGATGTGTGCGGCCTGAAGTCAGGAAACTGGGCGCCGGTGGGGGCCGGGCGCGCGCACTTCTGCCTCTCTGAGCCTATTGTTCACAGGGCGCACATCCACACGCGCTTAACAAGAAATTAACACATCCTGCCACCGCTTATCAACCCATCGACAGCCAAACAAACAGCAGGGTCATTTTGCTCGCGGAGGATTTTTAATGTGATGACCAGGCCCAATTGTATCTCAAGCCCATGGTAGGAAAGTCCTCTGTTTGGACACTGCCCTTGGTATCATTTATGATTCTCAGTGCTATATGACTGAACTTTTAAGAAATGAATGTATTACTATTTGGGGGGGGGCGGGCAAGGAGCAGTCTAAATTTCTTAAGAGGCAAAATTCTCATGGTCCCGAGTAACACGATGATGATGACTGTGGTACTAACACCGACATTCATGTAGTCTTAACATCAACCAGGCCCCACTTCATAGGTATTCTTTAATCTCCAGAATAATCCTGTTCATTCGGTGGTATTTTTATCTTCATTTTCCAGATGAAGAAAGAAATAACACAGAGGAAAACCCACGTGGACACAGAGCTAGTAGAAGGGGTGGCCAATGGCAACCTAAGCTGCAAGTTCCAGATTCCATACTCTTATTAAATTTTGGAATAAGGTCTTGCAACTAATTTGTTTACGTATGTGTTGCCATGATTTTGATTTTAATTTTATTTTCCAGCTTATGCTCTTGCTGAACTGGTCTCGGAAATCTTGTAACAAAGCCAAATGTCACAGACAATCAGAGGAGCAAGGAACTTCACTGAACACATTTTTTTTCTTCTTTATCTTTCCACACTTTTTAAGGCTTAGGCTCTTTCTGGGGTTGGCCAGGACAGATAATAACCAATAACTAAAATTTGATGTGGTAAGTGCTATATAATAGGGTAGGAGGACACAGATGAGAGATCAGTACTTCCACCCTGGGGTCAGAATGTTACAGAGAGGTTCAAATGCGTCAAAACACCCTTCTATAAATGGCTGGTTTTTTGTTTTAAACATTCATTTGACAAATATTTATTGAATCTCATTATTGTGGCAGGCACTACATTAAAACAAAACAAAACACCTACAGATCCTATTGTCATGGAATTTGTAACAATGCAGGAAGAAAGAAGTGAGTTAAATAATTACATGAATACATGCATATTACGTTACTGGTTTGTCTGCTAGGAAGTACACAGTGTTCTAAGGTATAAGATAGGATTTGAACTGATCGGGGCAGACACGTTTGGGAATGGAGAGCATTCCAGGCAGAGGAAAAGGCACATGCACGGTTTCCTGCTGCGGCAGTAAGAACGTGGTATGTCTTGAGGAGCAATGAAAGGCCAGCGTGGCTGCAGTTCTTGGAATAAGAGCAAGAGTGGTGGGAGATGGGGCTGAAGAGGGGACAGGGTGATACTGTGCACATGCTCTATGCCATGTTAGACAGGTAGGTCTTTATCTTATTATAAATGAATGTCATTGAGAAGTTTAGACAAGGGATTGAAAAAAGATACACTATTTTCTTTGTCTTTGACTGTTATATGGAGAACAGATTTGAGAGGTGCCCTACAATTAGGAAGCTGTTGTATTAGTTCAGAGACGATGGCTGGTTTGATTAAAATGATGAAGGTGGCAGAGGAAAGAAGGGGCAGATTGGAGAGATAGGTATTGAGGAGGTTACGTAGGTGGACCGTGATGAAAGGTCGGAGGAAAAGAGATGTGACTAAGACGACCTTAACTTCTTGGTTTATGTAACTAGATGGAAAGCAAGGCCATTCCTGAGAGGGGGAAATAAGGAGAGGAGTCAGGTTGGGGGGCAGTGCGGTGAATTAAGCTTTAGGCATGTTGAGTTCGAGGTGCCTTTGAATCATCCACAAGTCGTCAAGCAGAGCATGACTGTGGCCCCCAGGACAGCCGCACCCCCACAATTGTCTGAGCTCAGTCTCCAGCAACTCGTCAGTAGCATCATTTCGGTTTCCCTCTGAGCTTACGTTCTGTTCCAGATAAGCAGATCTTGGGTCCCATATCTCTCGGAATGTTCTGGCACTCCAGATTTTATGGCAGTGGTTTGTTCTACAACTTCAGTTCTCTGACAGAGCTAAGAAAGGGCCCCTGGTTTCAGGTTTGTTCGTTTTCCAGCTTTTACTTGCTATAAGGACAAGAGTCACAATTTCCAAGCTCTTTATATGTCAAAGCAAAAACTGGAAGTCCTCTCACTGATTGATTTTTTCAAATGTTAAACCAATTTCTAGGATAACCATCACATGGCCGTGATGTATGTTATTTTAATATATTCATGATTATGATTCAATGACGTCCGAACACCTTCCATAAAATAACTCCCCTTCCCTATTGCTACTTCCTATTCCTTTGATCCTGCTTTATTTTCATTTTTTGTCTTTGTCATAGCACTGGTCCTTTTCTGCTATGTTCTATGTCCATTTATATATTTGCTCATTGTGTCTTTTCCCACTAGAATGTACATTTATGAGGGCAAGACCTTTGTTTTCTTGTTCACTACTCTTTACCCAGCACTTATGTTGATGCCTGATACACAGTAGGATCTTGAAAGGTACTTGTGCAAAAGTCACCATTAATAATACAACTAATATTATTGAAAAATATTAAATTACTTTTACAGAAACATTATACTCATTACACTGAGATAAATTGCCCATTGCTGCAAATTAAAACTTTTGCCAAATCCCCCCTTATCTCCCAATGAAATTGGAAAGATTTAAATGTAGAATATGTGCTTATATAGGTTATAAACTCCCACAAGGCTGAGATTCTTTTCTTTTACATTTGTTATAGGAAATAGCCTATTATGAGTACTGAATTAATATAGATCATGATTGATTTAAGATGCATGGTGTTTTGCACTGGTGTTCAACCAGCATCTATATTCAATTAAATAATCATTATAGTTGCCCGCGTTTGCGCATTACACTAATGGCAAAAGCAGTACTTGCAAAGGCTGTATTTTATTCTGGGATGATATAGGAGCCACCCCAAGTCTGGGTAAGATGCAGAAATTTTAAATTCTGTCCTCATAAATTAGTTCTTACAGAGTGGAGGGTCAATTCATATGAGCACCTGATTTTAACATTGCCTTGTGCACGTAAAAGAAACTCATTTCTACTGAGTTTGGGTGATCATTTGGAGAGCAGACTTGCCTTAAATTTAACTGTAAAACATGTCGCTTTTCCGCAGTTGAATCTGTAGGCAGCGTATCAGTCTGCAGCTGACTCACCTGCTTTGCCAGGTGTCCTCACCCACCATTTGTGTAAATATTTGTCTCAATTCTTCCTTTTTTATAATGGTGTTTGTGTGTATATAAGAGGAACCAGAGCTGGTTTGCTAGGGAAGAACAACTCCTCCAGTTTGCTTTTGGCTGTTGATGACTTTGGTCTCCCTGAATAGCCCCTCTTATACTTGGCATGTAGGGAACACATTTCTCTCAGCTAAAAGCAGGCTCTGCACATTAAAAAAAAATAAAAGGCAAAGACAACTTAATATCTTTCTAAGTGTCTCAAGTCACCTAGATGTGTGAGCATCATTTCAACATGTCTTTCTCCAAGAATCATTTCACACTCACCTTTTTTATGTGGTGACAGGGTTATGGGCTTTGAAGTCCAATAGACTTGGATTTGAATTTCACCTTTTTCACTCCATAGTTCTGTGATCTTGAGCAAATTGCTTGATCTCTCTAGACCTCGGCCTGCTCATCCATGAAATGTGTGAAAGTGCAGTGCACAGTGGCCGTGCAGCTGTTCCTTCAGATGCCTGCTCACAGGTCACCTTCCTGGAGACCTTCCCTGACCCCCCCACGCAAACGCACACCCTGCCCCAGGACACAGGAAGCACGTGAGGTGGTGTGTGCTTCCTAATGGAGGCTGATTTCATACACCACCTGTCTCTGCAAAGCTAACATCAGAGAGTGCTGGGACTCTAGAGCCTGGTTGGTTCATCATGAGCTCTGCTGGATTTATGAAATCAGAGAGCAATGAGCCCAATGTGAACATGAATATTTATGAAATAAGAGAGTCCTCCATTTGCACAGGGTTTGGGAGAAAAGTAGGCCCAAAAAACATAACAGGCAAGCAAACTAATAAAAATAAAAAGTGAACTCAACAGAAGTCAGAAAGTTGAATCTTATCAACTACTACTGAAATTAAATCACTGAATAGTTCCAGATCCCCTATTTACTTTTTGCAAAGAAGTAAAGTACATTACCTACCACATTATTGACTGTATTTTGTCATCGAGTTTGGTTTTCCTATGTATTTTGTCCGGAAGCTGTTGTGCATAATGGGGTACAGTACTAAACCAGTAGTTAAAATTGAGGAATTCAGTGCCTGTTTTTGTCAATTAGCTGAATGAAATTAGAAAGATTTGAAAGTTATGTCCCTGAAAAATAATGTTGATTTATTTAATTTTATATCATTATTATTATTTGAGAGAGAGAGATTGATGTTTAGTTTGTGTCATCTTCTAGGTCCCCAACATACTTGACTTCTCTGCTGATTTGTGTCCAGAAAGCTGGAAAAGAATTCTGAAGAGAATGTGGTTGGTCCTTAGCCAACTTGACCTCCTTGTATAAACTGGATAGAAGACTTTTGAGGAATGTTTTTTGAGGTTATTATGGCAGTTCCGCTACAGATGTAGCTTACTAGCATTGAATTATAGCTGTAAGTGAAATGAAACTATCTATAATGGCAGATAGGGAAGATTTTCTAAAAATCATGGATTCATTAAGTCTCATTTGTATGGACTTGGAAGTCAGTCAGCATTGCTGAGTTTCACTTTTCTCATTTGTAAAGTAGGCATAAAAATGTCTAACTTTCAGAGTTACAGGTGGGATTAAATTAACTAATTACACAATACATCTAACCCAAGTTTCCTGGACTGCTTTCTACTGTATTATTTTTAAGATGAATGAAACAAGCTGATCAAAACTTATATTACATTATATTGGAACTACTACCTAGTACTAAGGTGTCTTGTAGACTTTTTGCTCTTGGTTCCTTGTAAGATGCAACTTTATTTTTTAACTTCTACAACAAAACAAATCTCCTTACATGTGTCTGAGTCATAAAAGTTTCGCAGTAAAATATAAATGACATAACATTGTGGATGGGCCAGATACCACTCTTTCTGTGTCTCCTAATTGTCAAAGAGATTCGCTGGGTATCTCAGAAAGAGAATAACTTGAACGTCCTAATATCTGCATTTAGACTTTCCTTTTTATGGTCCATCCAGAATTGTCAAGCTTAACGTGTGTGAGAATTCCTCTGTAGGTCGTATATGGCAAATCTAGGGGACTGTTGATATTGTTTTTACAATACATGGTTTTCCCCCCTATATGCAGATTTGAGAACATAATGCTTTTCTAAGATGTATCATTCCAATAAATGCAGTAGCTAATTCCCAGGAGATGAGCTCTGGCGCTGTGTGAAAGGCATTTAGCATGTTTTAAAGAGTCTCCTGTTGTGGGCGTCAGTGAGCATCAGTCCTGCCTAAGGTCAGACCCATGTCACCTTCCATGGGCTCAAGTTGACTGTCCCTGAGAGTAACTCATTCTTCAATCTCATCCAGCCTTTCTTCCCAGTTCTAGGAAAGACGACCCCCTCTTCTTTTCTCCCTGTGGCTGTTTCCTTACCTGAATGGTCGTCACAGTTTCCCAGAATCTGGTTTTGATTTTAGAGCTACCCATGGTCCAAGAACCGCCTCCCTCTTGTTGGCATCGCTAGGCCTGCCAGCTGGACTTAACTCCGTCGACTGTCCGCCTTTCTGGAACCCCGCACATTCCTGACTCTCATTTCCCTGCTGACCCTGTTAGTGCTGCTGGAGTGTTTCTGAGGTCACACCAACCTGTCCGGCCTGCATACTCACTCACCTCTCCACCAGACACTCAAGGGGAAAAAAAATCGGATCCTAAAGAATGATTCAATTTTCCTGGTGGGTTCATCATCTCAGCAATTCTACTTGGAGTGGCGTAAGGGAACCCTACAAGAGAGCCGTGCAAAAGAGTAAACATCTGACAGCTTCAGTAATGCGGTTCTCTCCATAACCGTAACACGAGTGACTTAAGCAGCCAAATTCTAAGAAGAAATATATTTGACTTTGATTCTCGTAAATCCATCTGTTCAAACTGGCTGTAATATACTAGCTGCATGCAGTTTGAAGTTGGTGCGCATCAGGGCGTGCAGCTTTATGGCTGGAAATCGGGATGATGCTAATGAAAAAAAATTATTCACAGTTTCCCAAAGCCACTTTGATACAGTAATCTGGGCTCCTGAGAGAGTCACAGTCTAAAAGATCTGTGGGAAAACTGACTCCAGGTTAGAAATCAAACGACACCCAACCACTTTCATTTTCCAAGCTCTCAAGTGGGGCATATGTGTATATAGCCTATTACCTCTGAGATAACTGAGATGCATTGGTTACAACTTTTTAGTTTTTCTCTTTTTTCATATTTAGATGTCTTCCTTTGCCAAATTGAAAAAGGAGGAAAAAATAAATTATTCCTGTAGAGCAGACACAGAAACATTTGGTCTTCTGTAATCCTCAGTTCTTAACCTCATGTGGCAGCTCATAGGGAAGCTGTCGGATCTGCAATCCTAATTGCTCTAAGTTGCCTCCCATGTGTACACATGTAACGGTCAGGACTGAATGTGTGTTGACAACTCATCTTCTCTGTTCTGTGGTTCTAAACATCCTTCCCGTGTGGGGGTTTCTTCTCTGTGGCTCCTCAGTGGGCTGCATATGGGTGCCTAAGTAATTGTTGCCAGACTGGAAGCACATCTATTCTGAGAATACCCCTGGCCTGTACTGAGAGAAACGTGAAGCTGTGGCATTAAAACATTATGTGAATCGTGTGGTGGCATGAATTCAGTTGAACATTGCCTCTTCAAGGCCACCCTCACTGAGCCTATGGACCCCACTAGATACGGTGGGTGGAAAGACGCTAGTCACTTCATAAGAAAGAGCAATACATCCAAGAAGTGTCCCTCAGCATTTAGCAAATGCTAATGGAGGCTGGGTTTTTATTCTCATTTGGAAACACTGATACAGTATTTATGGGTGTGTACACATGTGTGTGTGCATACAGGTTGAGCGTATCCTTTGCATCATATGCCTGATATCAGGGAAGAGCACAGCGGACAGTGTTGCTTCCCTAGAGGGTGTGCTCTCTGAGCCACCATGGGCCTGATGTAGCTGAATCCTTCCTGGCCCCTTCAAAGGGAGCACATGCAGCCGGAGTCAGGCGACAGTAGTGCCGACTAATATGGAATGGCTCTCCCTAGTTGTGGTAGTGTGCTCCACATGTACACTAATCCAATTGAAATGGGCTCACTGATAAGTTCTCATTTACAAACAACACCGATTTCTTCACAACGGGGTTTCTGTGGTTGTCCGTCGACTCAAAAATCTGGAGCGCAGATGGCTAGTCCCACTTTTGAAGATGGCCTGTTTTATCTACGCTTGGTTGCGTGTATTTTGTAAAGGGGAACTAGAGTCTTTTAGAATGGGAAGTTCCAATCATCTCTTTCTCTCATTTTGTGTTTCTAGGGGTAATCATCTTTCATTCTCTATCTAACCCACTAGGAAATAAGGACTTTGCCTTTTATTTTCATATTCCCAGAAATCTAACACAGTTCCTGCCCTTAGTGGGTGCTCAGTAACCATTTGCAGATAAATGAATTCCCGCTCATATTGCTAATGTATTCATATTTGACAATACCCTGGCCCAAGAAGTAGAGGAAGAGAGTCTGGGGGTGTTAGTTAAATGATTCTGCAGTTATAACTGAACGGACTGCGACCATTGTACTGCGATGTGAAGCACAATTTGATAATATGTGACATGTTAGTCGTTATATGAGTAAATGGGTAACATAGCTTCTTTGTTCTCCTTGCTGGGAGGAGATGAAACTGAGGAGAAATTAGTATTCATATTGACTTTAACATTATCATTAAATTATTTGGGATTAGCTTATAGCTGAATTAACTAGCCCTTAAAACATCAAAACTAGGCAACTCTGACTAAGAACAAGATTGATATCCAAGAAGATTTCAAGGATCTGCTGTTATAGATAAAGAGGTTAGGTTTATCTAAGATGTGTGCAGAGCATGGAACATCATGTATTTCCTCTGAAAGTATCTTAAATGCTATGACATTAGCCACTTGCTTATAATTAAAGTATGTTGCCATTTCACCAAGCTTTCATTTACAGGAGAAAGTTCAAACTCCATTCCCCTTGAACTTTAGCTATTTCCAACTTTTTTCTTTGTTCTTTTCTGTAAAGCTTTGCAACAAATGCATCCCCATATGCTTATATTAGTTAATATAGTATTAAACATATTGGCTGTGCAAAATGTTGGCATCCATTAATAAATGTTTTCATTTTTTCATTTTCTCCCTTTTTTTTAACTTTAGATTCTTCCTTTGACTACATAAGCAACAGCTGTCTAGCTGCCTGCACAAGGCTAGATCTAATGCCTCTACAGAAATCTAGGTCAAAACACTTGGAATGCATGAATATCAAACAGAGTTTTCAAAACAGCAAATGAATACATCTTTAACTGGTGACATTTTCCTGTAGCATATGGCTGCAAGCTCAGGGGACTGGATGCTTTTTTGATGAATATGTTCCATCAAAAACCAAGGGATGGCAGTAGGCTTTTGCCACCTTCTGTTTTTCCTTATGAAATGATAATGCAAATGCATAGATAGATACCATGATCACAAGGCTTTTACCTTCAGACCTATTCCAAACACGCATTTCCTTTTTTGGATGAATTGCTTTGTCTTTGGTCGGGTTTGGGTATATGCATAGCTGTCAAAGGGGACAACCAGTGGGAGCAGTTGTCTTTTCCTGGGCAGAATTTCATTGGTGGAAATTTTGAAAAAATTGAACTGTAAAGCAAATATTCGCCAGAGGCATTGGGAGTTTAGTCACATGAGTAACTTACAGCCACAGCAGCAAAAGGTTGATCCAAATAGTTTGTCAAATGTCAATATTGAGAGGCTGGATAATCATTTACAAATGAGGAACACAAAGAAAAGCTCTGGGAAATGGGAGGCTGGCTACTTAATCCTGGTTCTGCCACGATTGTCTCATGTACCCTTGGACAGGCCCCTTCGTCTCTGTGACATCCTGTCCCTCTGTTGTGTCAAATGAGAGGACAGGACCATTTTATTTGTAGGGTCTTTTTTAGTCCTAAACTTCTAGGTTTGTATGAAGTATGAGGCTGTGTTATTGTTGTGTCACGTTGACTGAAATGGCATAGCAGAGAAGAATAAGCTTTGATTTCTTTTTAATTGGCTGAAGATGCAGCTTTTGAAAAGAAAAATCATCCAGAAGCCGCCTCCATCCCATCGATGAAATAAGGCTCCAGGCTCTTCTCTTGCAGCTGAGGAACGTTGGTGGGATGAGCCCTGGGCTTCTCCTATGGCCGACCTCTTTGGACAGCTTACAAGATCTGTCTGTGGGAAGCCCACATGTCCACGAAACCCAGCTTGAAAACCAGTGTGTGTGTGTGTGTGTGTGTGTGTGTGAGAGAGAGAGAGAGAGAGAGAGAGAGAGGGAGAGAGGGGGGGAGAGAGAGAGAGAGAGGGGGAGAGAGAGAGAGAGAGAGAGAGAATAGTGGTGGAGATGGGGCAAAGCAGTATTGGAAACAGCCCTTCCTTCTTTTTGCATTGAGCACATTTATACCAACCAAACAGTGCTTTTCAGTTTTAGGTTAAACTTTAAGCCTCCTGTACTGCTCCTGGTTTGCCTTTTGTTTAAAAAATAACCAGCAGGACTTGTGTTTGTCATAGGTATCTATAAATGGTTTTTTTATTTATTCACAGGGCGGACTTGCTACCCTTGCCTTGATTGGGTAGTGTCTCCAACAATAGTTTTGAAATCACATTTGGAAACATGTTTATTATTTTAAATTTCTACAGGGGAATTCGTGTTTCCATCATAGTCACTGTGTTCCCAAGTTTCATTTACAAAAGATGCTGCTGTTGCCAGGCGCTGGCATAGCATTTCTTAGTAGCCTGGGCGCACACACTTGTGTGTGTACATGTGTTTGTGTGTGTATGAATGTGTGTAAAGTTATTTACATGTAAACGCTGCTCATAGCTTTTGTCCATAAATGGAGTTAAGATAACTTAGTAGCTATCTGGAAAAATAAATAAATTTGTATCCCTCTTTATTTCCAACACCAAAATAAACTCCAGATGGACCAAAGATTCTGTACTAAAAATAAGTGTATTAGAGTACTATTAGAAAACATGGGATGATGTTTTTTTGAAAGTAATCCAGAGCTCAGGAAGATCCTTCAAAGCATAGTATGAAGCCTATAAGGAATGATTCCAAAGGGGTATAAATTGATAAATCAATATAATTTGAAAAACGGTAAAAGATGAATGATAAACTTCGATTAATGACAGTGACATGTTTAAAGAGTTGATTGCTTTAAATGGTTCTCACCTTTAAATGGTTGTCCGATCTCAGTTCAGGATGTAGAAAGTTGAAAGAGGTGGTTGCTGTCACCCCAACAAGCAAACAAGCTGCATTAGCTCTCCTCTAACCCCCTTCTTTAATGACGCATAGTAGCTGTTTCCCAAATACGTGCCAGTCCTAGGAGGGGCTGGTAACATCAAAGTTCTAGATGTTTGGATGGGTGATTCTTACACACTCTGACCTCTAGAGAGTGGCATGGTACCTGTCCCCTACCTCCCCCAATCCAGATCACTGATGCGTAAACATACAAAAGTAAATATGGCATGCCTGTTCCTTATTTCACATTCTAGCATGTAGACTGAAGCTCAATATATATTTTTTTACTTTGAAGATGCTGATAACAGATGTGCATTTATTTCAAAACAGGATGTCATATGCTCTTGTTTAGTAGCAGTTTTGCTAATATTACTTTAATATGATGATTAAAGAGCCTTTACATTATGGGTATTTTTCCATATTTAACTTAATACTCAATGGATTTAAATGCTCCATCGTTGCTTATTCAAATTTATAGCTATGTTTCAAAGTTGATAAAAGTTTCTTTTTGTGGAAGCAGCATCAATTCCAAGATTTACCATTCGATAGTTGGGTGATACTGACTTTTCCTTTGTTCATTAACAAAATTCCTCCATGTAGGTAGGTTAATGTGCTTAATATGCACTTCACTCTATTCTACTGTAAGTCAGGGAAAAGAAGACACAATAAGAAGTGACACAGGGCCCCGGATAGTCTCCAGTGTTGAGCATCAGTGTTGGGAATTTGTTTCATGTTTCTTAAACTGGCAAATTATACTATCTGAAATGTCACTCATACAACAGAATACAATTCAGGTCATGTCATGTGGAGGAAAAGTAGAATCATCATTTCTTAGAACTTCCTCAGCTTTAACTTCAGGGACTACTTTACTCTTTCGACACTGTTTTCCTTTCTCTCAAGTGGATGTAATTATTTCCACCCCCATACTCCAGGAAGAATATTTGAGAATTCATGAGACAATTCGGGAATTTTCATTTACCCCTTATCTTCCTTTATCTCTGCAGCCAGCATCCTGTACCTTGTGGCTCATTCAAAGAAAAAGACATCTTTGTAAATATGTTCATTTCCCAAGAACAAAGACAGTGTTCATTTAAAGATTAAAATAGTAAACCCAAGATTTTTGATAGGGAAAATTAATTGGCTGCTTGACATTAATTACAAGTAACAACCTGACTTTTAAATTCAAAACAAATGGGTGTGTTCTTTTCTTCCTTCCTTCTTTCCCTCCTCCCTTTCTTTTCTTTTTCCTCCCCCTCCCTTTTTTTTTTGCATTTTTTAATTATTAAAACAAAGTGTGGAACATAAAGCTAATTATGATAATCGAATAGATCAGAATATGGCATTAGAAACTTCTATTTTCTTCTTTCTTCTAAGGGAAGATGCTGCCAATATGAACCTAAAATCAGTAAGTAATTCAACAGTGGTCATCTCCGAAAGTGACCTCAGAAATTCTCCACTCTCATTTTAGAGATGGAATTGTAACTTTTTCAAGGTCTCACAAGTAGCCAGCAAAGTGGCATCTGGGATCACATTTCCTGACTCTCTGTTAAATGGTCAGACAGTTCTCTCCAGTATCAGAAGCCTAATTATTAGCTTGTTGATATGTACTCTTATGTTATGAATGGTGACACTCATTTGTGATTTTTATTAGATTTCCTTGGTATATTGAAGAATACTGATACCAAGGGGCAAAGATGGGTTAGGAGATCTCAGAGGACTGTCAAAAATTGGAGACAGGGAGTGTGGGAAAGGCATAGAAGTGGCTAATTTTGATTCCCGCCTCTTGATTTGGGTCATTCAAAGGGTATGTCATTCAGATGTTGTCTATTACTGTTTGAAAGCCACCTCTTGGATTTGACAGAGGCTACTGGTTTGGTAGGAAACAAGCCATATTTCTAGAGCACTTAGGATGGTTCCTAGTGTGGCCTTTCAAGGAATGCTGGAGAAAGACAGAGCTGTCTGAAACCTGTGTTTCTTGGATTGATCCATTTGTTGTATAATAAAAAGAGTTTCTGTGGTCTTCGTTCCTCATTCCCAGGCCGGCGAATCTAAGTCCATGGAGTTTCCCAAGTGATAGGATTGTCTTTGCTATTCCTGGTGGGCCCCTTCGATCATACCTGAGTCTATGCTAATACCGGGAACATGTATTGGGCCCCCAGATATTTCAGGATGGGGACTAGACATGCCAGAAAGACTGGCCATATAATTAGAGGATTGGGGTTTTGAGCCATGTGATATTCACCTGCCCTCCTAAAATCTAGAGAGAGGAGGGCGTGTGGAGATGGAGTTGCATGATATAGCCAATGATTCAGTCAGTTATGTCTGTGTATAGAAACCCTAATAAAGACTCTGGATACCAGAGCTCAGGTGCGCTTCCCTGGATGATGATCACACGTGGATGAGCTGGGAAGGAGGCATGTCTTGAGGACATGGAACTTAGCATTTGGAACTCCCACCTCCCAGAACTCACACTGTGCATCTTTATTGGCTGGTCCTGAATTATATTCATTATAAAAGAAGGATAATCCTAGTGTAGTGCTTTCTGGAGCTCTGAATCACCCTCGGAACTTACCAAACCTGAGGGGGTCATGGAAATCCATTTTTAGCCAATCAGTCAAAAATACAGGTGACCTGGGAACGCTAAGTTTGTGGCCGGTGTCTGAAGCGAGGGCAGTCTCATGGAGGACCGTGCCTGTACTTGTGAAGGGTGACCTGACTCCCAGTGGTTGGTGTCGGAGCTACGCTGCACCGAGCAGTAAACCCACGCTGGCGCCAAGCGGGGTGAGAGAACCCACACTGTGAGAGGCGGTCTGGCAGGGTGGGTGAGGCCTGAGGCGCTGGTGAGAGGCTGCGCTTGTCCCAGCGCAGCTCTGCCTCCTCTCAGTTTGGACGGCCCCTGTTTTCACAGTTGCGGCATCTATTAAATAAGAATGTGGAAATAACATCCTCCTCAAGTTATTGTGAGACTTAAATCTGTTAATACGTCTGATCTGTTGACAGCACTGCCTGGCACCCACAAAGTCCTCTTACGACTATTTTGAAGTTTCCTGGTTTTTTTCACCAAAATGCTAGAACATTCAGAAGGTGTAACCTAAAGGATAACCTTTCAGTTCCTCAGTACCTTATATTGTGTTCTGCCAATGGTTAAGATCATTACAATGGAAATACTATATTCAGTTAGGTGCCATTATTTATATGACAGTTATTCATATATTTGCAGTAGGGAAAAATCTACTAATTATTTAATAGATTTTATGATTTTACTAAAGTTTCAGTTACTGCCTCCAAAATGAGCAGACTCCTGTCTAGTGGGTAACATGCTTTCTCTGGTCCAGGCAAAGCTCCAAGACGGAAGGCCCCACTCCAGGGACAGGAGGGTAAGTAGGAGATGGGTGGTCACATCTGATCTGGGACGGCTCTGCTGATTTATGCTCTGTGCTTATTTAATTTTATTTTCTAAATCAACATTGAGAAGGAAAAGTTGAAATATTAATTACCCGTTTACTGTCAATGTAGCGGAAAATGTAATTTATAGCTTACTTGCAAAAAAAAAAAAAAAAACCCACTGTGCTTAATTTAAAAACTCAAATTATTCAAATAACATTTTGAATTTGATTATTCATTTAATTGAAATGTTGCTCTTTCAGTCAGAATGGGTTTTGAAGTTCCAATTTCAGCAATAGTTAACTAAGAGCTCTCTGTGGAAAGGATAGAGGGGAGTCCACAGATAAAAACACAGGGGAAAATGACTGTATTTGCCGAATCACACTTACCTGAGAGGAATGGTCAAATTCATGAGCAGTTTTCTTCTCAGCCTGGTGGTGGTTTTGTGCAGAATGGAGTCATGGAGGTAATTGGGACCCATGGGAGACCTGAAAATGAGTGTCGCAAAGCAAAGCCTAAGTAGTTGTGAAGGATCGATGGGCCCTATAGCTGGAAGTAGCCTTCAGGTTCAAATTGAGGAGAACAGAAGTTAAGCACCCCAAGAGCGGGAGGCTCTGCCTTGGGGGGAAAAGCCCCTCTCTTTTTCCTGCGATAGTGCTATCTCCTGGTCAGTGCTTGAAATCAAGGTGTGAACGCCGCACACTTGCGCGCTGAAAAATGCAGCAGGTACACCCTACCGAACACTTAAGATCTATATAATTCTTAAAGTTTTGCCGGAATTTATTATTTTTTTGTCATTATTAAGGTACAACATGCATACAATAAAATTTGCAGGTTTTAAGTGTACTTTTAGTGGATTTCACAATTTGTATGTACACTGTCGTGGGACAACCACTGCAGTCGAGATATGGAAGGTTTCCATGATCCTAGAGTTTCCTCATGTCCTTTGCAATTGATAGCCTCTCCTAACCTGTAGCTATAAGTAACCACTAATCTACTTTCTGCCACTATTTTTGGGTTACACTTTTTGCATCCTATTTAAGAAATATGGCCCTCCCTAGCCCAATATCGCAAAATTTTTTCTTATATTTTCTATAGTATATGTAATAGTTCTGTCATGTGTAACCCATTTTGTTTTTGATCTGAGAGTGGAAATTGAATTTTTCCATGAAGATAACATCATTTCTTAAAAAGTCTGTTTTTCCCATTGAATTTCTTTATCAACTTGTCAAAAATCAATTTTTTCAATTTGAGTCTTACAATTTATAAATCTGTTATGTCTCTATTTTTTTTGGTATTCTTAAAATTCCCTTCACAGTGGTATGTAATTTTCAGTGTACAAATCTTGCATATCTTTTGTTAATTTTTTTCTAAGTATTTTTTCAATGCCATTGGAAGTGGATATATTTTTACATTTTATTTTCTTAATTTGCTTTTCCTTTTTTTAAATATAGACTTTGTATCCTTCAAACTTACTAAATTTACTTTTATTTCTTTTTTCCTAGAGTCCTAGAATTTTCCCTACAAGCTATTATGTTTTTTGTTTGTTTCTCCTTTTCCAAATTGTATGCCTTTTCCTTTTCCTTGCCTTATTGCTTTGACTAAGACTGCAAGATAACACAGAAAATAAGTGGTCAGAGTAGATATCCTTGGCTGTTCTTGCTCATTTGTAGAAAATATTAATCCATTTACTGTTGAGGATGATGTAACTGTAGGTTTCTCACAGCTTTTTACTCAGAGAAAGTTTCCTTCTGTTTTTAGTTTGCCAAAAACTAAAATGTTTCTCTTTTTAGTTTGTTTAGTTTTTTTAAATTAATAGATGCCAAATTATGTCAAATGATCATAGAGCTTTTTCCTTTATTCATTTGGGTGCTTACACTGGTTTTTCGAATGATGAAACAACATTGAATTTCTGGGATCAACACCACTTGGTTATGATGTATTACCCTTTTATGTTTTGATGATTTAATTTGCTAGTATTCTATTAAGAACTTCTGTGTCTATATTCAAAATCAGTATCTTTCTTAATGTAGTGTATCACAGTTCCACTGCCCTTATTAAATGACCTATTTCCTTGTCAACTTTCTGAAAGACTTTTTGTGGCATTAATGTTACCTCTTCCTTAAGTGTTTGGTAGAATTTACTAAGAAGGATATCTTGGTCTGGAGTTGTCTTCATGGGTGTGTAGTAAAGAATTTGCCTTATCTAAAGGTCTGGCCTTTGATCTTAGCTCCTGGGAAGTGATCTCTAAATCTTGGAATGTCCTGCCTGATAAGAGTGCCATTGTTTACCTGGGAGTCTTGGGCCATACCAGATAGTCTAACAATGTGATTTATGGTGAGGCTTCTGTTCAGTGTAATGGCTCCTCCTCCCTAAGTGCTGGAGACTAAAGGTCAGCCACAGGACCATGGTGTGTCAACTGTGTCTATGTGAGTGACCGAGCTCAAGGAAAGTGGATTAAACAAGGCTCAGGTGCACTGCCCTGGTGGGCAATACTCCACACAGACCAATGCACATTTTTGCTGGGAAAAATGACCGCTGTCCATGATTCTGCTGGCAGGGACCATTTGAAGCTTTGCTTTCGGAAATTTCCCGTAATTTGCGTCATGGGCCTCTCCCCTTGGCTGATTTTTAATCTGTATCTCTTTACTTCAGGAAATCATAACCTTAAATATAACAGCTGCAGTGAGTTCTGTGAGTCCTTCTAGCAAATTATTCAGACTGAGGGTGGGACTGGGGACCTGCAAACTTATAGTTGGTTTCACGGTGAGGGTGATCTTGGGACCCCCTCTCCCCAAACTCTGCAGTGGAAAAAGTTCTTCATTTAGTACTTATTTTTAAAAAAATGATTAGAGCTACTCAAAGTTTATATTTCTTTTTGGCTCGTTTGGCAGTCTTTGTTCCTAAAGGAATTTCTCTTTTTCATCTAGATTGTCACATTTATTAACATAAAGTTGTTAACAGAATTTCTTTATCTTTGTAACAGCTGCCTGATCTGTAGTGATGTCCTTATTTAATTCCTAATTTTGATAATCCTATTTCTGTTTTTTCCCCTTGGATCAGTTTTTTAAAAAATATATATATTTTAAAAATCTTTTCAAAGAACTAGCTTTTGGTTTCATAACTTTTTTTGTTATTTTCTCACTTTATTTTATTGATTTTGGCTATTAACATTGTTTGGGTTAAATTTGTGCTTCATTTATTAATCTCCTAAATGGAAACTCAGATGCTTGGACGGAGATCTTCCTTCCTTTCTAGTACAGACATTTAAAGCTACAAAATCTCCCTAAGTACTGCATTAACTGCATCCCTAAAGTTTTCCTACACTGCGTAGTCATTCAAAATATTTTCTAACTTCTCTTGTAATTTTTTCTCTACAGTCTAGATTATCATGTAATTTCTTCTCTTTCATACACATACAGTAAATAACAAACATGTTTCACAATTTACCTAATTCAACTTTTTAATTAAAGTAAATCATTGTCATTTTATTTTTTGACATCTATTTTTATGCCCCATTTGGCAGGGAAGGGTCACAAAGGTCCGATGAAGCTGTAAATGGCTGGCATTTAGCTTTTAAGTATGAATCTGCATTAAGACCTTCGTGCCCAGGAGCTTCAGTGCCTGCTTTTGTCACGTGGAGCTCGCCCACCCAGTAGCTCTCCGTTGGTCCCCCCTTTTCTGTCTTAGCACTTCAGTACCGCAGGAGACAGCATTGCAGAATTTTTTCTTTCCTCCTCTGTCCCAACCCCACTGAGAATTAGACTTTTACAAGAGTTTCTCATTTTGATGCTAAAAGTCCCTGATATTTCACCTGACAAATTAAAGCTGGAATTAAAGAGAAGTGAGTGGCTTATCTGTGAAGTGTCTCTACCTCTCTGTGTGCAGCCAGTGGCAGGAAAGCCGGAGAGGCAGACCGACCCGGGGACCCCGCGAGCAAGTCTCGCTTCTGAGTGGCAGCTGGAAACAAGGCCCTGACTGTTTGCCTGCTGCCCATTCTGGCACGATTAGGTAAAAGAAAAGTCCTGTTCTCTGAGAAACTTTTTTACAATAAAACAATTCTCCGTCATTCACCAGCCAAAGGCAAAGAAGAAAGAGCCTCTCAGTGTAAATGCTGTAAGCGCATTGTCCTCAGTCATTTTCTCACTGTTCACAGCATAAAGGGGGAGAAGACGAGAAGGGAAGGGAAGGGGCAAGGGGAGGCATCTTTCCGCAGAAACATCTGCTCGCTGCCATGGAGGCCTCCAATCCGGTGACTCACTTGAGCTGCGCAGTCCCTTCCAAACTGTCCAGCCCTCCCGCCAGGCCTCAACCCACCTTCTGCCCACAGCCCCTTTTCTGTCCCTTGCCTCCGCCTCCTTTCACGTTATCTGATAAGACAGTGTCTTGTTCTTTCTTTCATTTCAGGCATTCTGATTCTCAGTTTGGTTTTAAGATATCAGACCATGATACACCTTGTGAATCAAGAGGCTGTTCTTTTTAAAAGTCTACTTTAGTGAGCTCTCCTCACAAGAGTATTTACATAACATTATTTCGGTTTTGTAGATGGTGTCTGGAAAAGTTAAGAAATTTGTGATGCATCTAAAAACAGTGGTAAACAGACCATAGATGTTTTCCTTCCTCTTATTACTTTATCTAAATCTCTGTCTTGGTCATGGTAAGACCTTTGCCCACAGCAATGGTCTCATGGCCAGGATCCTCCTGTCCCAGGAGGGAGCTGGGTCATGGAAGGTACCCACGATGACGAGGAGTCATAGGCTTTCTTCTCAGACCCAGATGTGAGCTCCAAGTCTGACGTAGGCCCTGATCATGGACAGATGGGGCCCCTGTCACCAACTCAGAGCCTCAGGCCTTATCATCTGCAGTGGGCTGGGGCCTGTCTGTGACTGTGTGCTGGTAAGCAAACCAGTGGTGGCTTGAAAACAGCCAGGGCGGAAGTATTTACACCACAGAAATTGGCAGATGCTATAAATCAGGACATTTATTTGCTTGTCTATTGTTAATTTTTTTCTCCAGAGGGCTGGCTTACTACCACACCACGGGTTAAAGTGTGGCATACTTGGGACAGGGCCAGCGAGAGGACACCTGAGATTCTAGGGATGAAGGAATAGTTTTTTTTTTGTTGTTGTTTTTTTTTAAATCCCTGATATAGCAAAATTTCTGGACATTCTTGCAATGCTGCCCTCTGCCTAAACCTTCAAAGGGAATATCTTTGGTCAGATGGCTAATCCTGGCTCGGCATAGAGCTGTCACATACTGTGGACGTAGCCCACGTGATCCTGAACATGGCCACCTGCTGGTTGCCACCTTACTATTTCCCACAAGTTTTCCTGCCCCCAGCGCAACTGCTTTCATAATCAAGATTAAAAATCCACTAAGTGCCTCCACTGAGCAAAGGGCATCACCCCACTATATTTTCCTACCGTTGTTTCTGGGTTTAACACAAGAAATTTAAAATTGAACTCTTCTCCAGGAAATGGAGTACAAAGAGGATTCAGTTCATCAGTATATTTATTAGGGGTGTGAATGTAGTTTATACTGCAATCTCTCAGCAAAACATCTTAAAGATCCTTTTTAGGTATTTCTTTTCAACCCCTTATTTTATGAAAAAGGCCCAAGTCATTCTCACTTCTTCACTTTTTTCCTTTACCACCTTTTTCATATCTCTTCACTCCCTGTGCCCCTCAAGTAACCCCTTGTCTTTCCTCTGCTCTCCTATTTTTCTATCTAGATATTTTCCTCTCTCCCTCACACTTTCTCATTCAGCAACTGGACCTCCCTGGGTTTCTCGAGTTGAGCAAGTATTTCCATGTGCTGCTCAGTCCAAATTCTATAGCCTGTCAATTCAGATATGAGCCTTTTGTTTCAACAGCAGGAACATGGATTATGATAAATGCCTATGATTTTGTTTTCAGAAATACCTTTTTGCCTATGATTTCCTTACACATTCTGCCTTTCCTATTATATGTGTTACTCCTTAATAACAGACATGACAGAGTTACTAACTTATGGGGAGCCAATGAAATTATGATCTCATTTTTGTGGCCTAATAAACTACCTCTTATGCATGGTATGGTGGTTATACATTTGTTGAGTGGAAAGGATGCAGAGGTGTCCCAAAAGGCACCTCTGTTGGGTCACTTGAATAACCTTTATAACATTTATACTATTCTGATCTAAGACCAGTTTCCCAGAGGCATGGATAACTACTATGCAGAACCAAACAAAATGGGGTCAGTTTTTGACACTGAAAATAATGTGACGCACTTATTGTCAAAGCTAGGGTGATGACGTATATATGCCTAAGATTATTTTAATATAGGAAAGGGGGGAAATATGGATGTAAAATGGCTTGCTGCAGGAGAAGCTCATAACAACATGCGATGTTATTGTGGGTCTGATTGGTTACGGGCAGGATATTGTCCTAGTTAAGTGGTCATTGCTCAAGCCTGTTTATCGGTTGAGTTGCTGTGAGATTTTAATTCACTAGAGGGAGCTTGTGGGTAGGAGTGATGTAGTTCCCACACAAGGAAGATTGATTGCATTCATTCAATCCCCACAGCCTGAAAAATACTTTCTATTTATTTTATTCAGGAGCTTGTTGTAACATATCCCAGAGTTGCCCAGTCATTTTTTTCCACTAGTGAAAAGTCTAATTTCCTTTTCCATTTTTTATTCCTCTATGTAATTCACTCAATCCCCATAATGGTCTAACATTCCACTGTGTTTGACTCTATTAGTTCTTATCTGGTTCCATCACCAATGTTCTTTTTATCCCAGAGCATGGCCCATATAAGAATTAATCCAGGTGAAGTGGCTACCTGTTCCATGTTTGAGGGATAAAAATTTTTTGTGTGTGTGTGATTATTCAACCGCTGTTTGGCCAGGGGGGAAAAAACACCCTTTGTTTTGTAATAAAATCTGGCATATCTTGTTATCACTTTAATAGTATATACCAAGTACAAGAGCAATGTTTCCTGGCATTGTATATGTGTTTTACTTGTTTTTAGATCAGATTTGGAATGAGAGAAATGAGTATAATTTAACAAAAATTATTTGTCATCTTGCCAGTAAGCTCAAACCAATGTAGTAGATGGTAATTCATATGTATCAGTCATTACAGGCTTCATTTTGGTAGATGTGTTTGTTTCACCAACTGATAAAAAAATGAGTTAAAGGAGTATTTGTATGTATATCCATGTATGCAAGTACATGTATATGTCGCATGCACATTCATAGTTAGACATCTCTATCTTTTTTATTAACAGAAAACCAAGAGATATAGTCAAATCAAAGACTGCTTATCAATATTGCCTGATAGTTTTTTGCTTTATTTCTGCTTATAAATTAACGTCATAGGCAACTCAATATTAGTATTATTTTCACTATTTTAAAATTTGTTTTGTTAGTTTAGTTGGGTGCAAATGGCTTCAACACCCCCTTGTTTTGTTTTGTTTTTTTTCTGTGCCGTATTAATGAGTATGTGAGTAACAGGGCCCAAAGGCCACTCTCGGACTAGACAAACATTCAAAGAACTCAAGGACTTAGGAAAGTTGTTATACTTACAGTTATAATTTATTACAGCAAAAAGATGGAGATTAAAATCAGCAAAGAGAAAGGCATTCTCCTAGTCCATTTGGCTACTTTAACAAAATACCACAGACCAGGTGGCTGGTGGATGACAGACATTTACTTCTCCCAGCCTGGAAGTGAAATCCAAGGTCAGGGCTCCGGGAGGATGGGGGCTTTCTCCTGGGCTGCAGGGTGCTCCCTGTCCCCTCACGTGGAAGAAGGGATGAGGGAGCTCTCTAGGGCTTCTTTTATAAGGACACTAATTCTGCTTATGGGGCTCTGTTCTCATGATCTGACCACCTCCCAGAGGCCTCCGTTCCTGAGACCATCACACTGGGCGTTAGGATTTTGGCATCAGAATTCGGGAGTGACGTGACCGTCCAGGCTGCAGCAGGCACATAGGGCAGGGGCTACTAGGAACCAGGTAGATGATTCCAGGCATTCCCTCCTAATAGAACCCGACAAAGTGTGCTTAATTCTCCCAGCAGTTATGTGTGAGAATACTTGAGCTCGCAACCCTGGACTAAGTCCACCCAGTTGCACTTAGTAAAGAAACAGGAAAAAAAAAAACAAAACCCTACATTAAAATGAGTTTTCCATGGGGATTTAGGCATTTTTGAGACAAATACAATTTGTCATCTTCTCCTGTGAAGTTAATGTGGACTATAATCTATATTCTCTTAATGAGAATGGATATCTGATTTGTCCCTCAATGTGGCTCCAATTTGTCCATCTAAAGACTGCCATTAATAGTAGCTCTTCTAATGGGAAGGGAAAAATACATGAAAAAAATAAATTACTGGATTTGGACTTTTGAGATATAATTAACCTGGTTTAAAGGTTGAGAGTTACACTGGTCTTTGGTAAGGTCAGAGAAATTTGGAGTGTTAGAGTGGGTTCCAAAAGTTTGAAAATTACTCATTCCTCAACAATTAGGTGTAGTGGAACCTTTAAAATACTTTGCTGCCAAGTTCTGAAATTACTCTAAAAACCCTCAAAGAAGGAGGACTTGCAGCATGATGTGGCTCATTGCATAAGCCTGTCTGTACCACCCTCTCTATATCTTCGACAGTTTTTACTACAGTTCCTAATACAACCAGTTCCATTAACTTGGAGAAAACTTGTCAGAGTTTGCTTACATCCAGAGAGCTCAGACTTGAAGCCCTTGCCAGCTTCACGTTGCACAAGCACCCAGCAAAAAAAAGGAGAGCCTCTCTCTCTGCGCCCTTCCATCTTCTTACACCTTTTTACTTGCCGAAGCTGAGTTTTATCATCACCCCAACTCTAGCACTAGGCAGAGAAACTTAGTGACATGTTGAGTGAAATGCTACACTGTGTTAATAACGGTTTTGAAAGAAATCAGGAAAGTTAATCATGTGTGGACACAGGGTTAAGAAGCAATGTAACAGACTATTAAGCTTAATATAGATATGTGATATAAGCATATGCAGACAGCCATTAGCATAAATTCACGTTACAGGAGAGCAGCCCAGCATCCCACGTGGTGGGTCCGTAATGTATGCGAGGGGCATGAAGAGGACCGATTGGAGAAGGAACTGGGTCAGTGGATCCATATACAGGTCCTGGATCAGGTTTATAAAACCACTGCAAATTATAACCGCATCATTTTTGAACAGTGTTATTGCCTGAGGCTTTATTACACAGACGTGTCAAGTGAGGGCTGCTAGCAGGGTAGTCTCCCATCGCTGGCAATGGGCTTGGCATAAGAAATAGCCACCTCTGTTAGCTCAATCTAGTTTCCCTTCATGCTCACCAAGATTATGCTGCTGCTGAATAACCTTTATAGACCTGAATGTAAGCTATGTAGCTAATTTTGGGGGGAAATTTTGTAGATCCTAATAATTCTACTAGGGATAGAATATCTCAACATCCTTTCCCTTTTCACGACATACCATGTCATAAAAATTGCATATTTTTATGTAATGACTATTGAGAAAACTCATTCAAACACTTAGCTTTTAGAAGTAAACTCTCATGGGTCTTTGCCCTTCAGCTAAAACAAGCAAATACATTTTTCTGTCTCAGTTTCACTCAAAAATCCTTTTTAAGACTTTCTGAATTATTTCTATGAATTCCCATCATGTAGATGTTTTGATTTTAGTTTACATGGCATAACAAGTAATTTTGTCCTTTAGGAGATTGTATTAGATCCAGGAAATGAAAATACCTTCAAAAACAGAAGAAAGCAGTTATCCATTATCATGGTAGAAAATTTTACTTGGATTGGTCACAATCTATTATAATCGATGACCTTTTTGTTTCCCCTAATTTCTTAAAATTGAGAAACTTCTGAGAAATTCTCTTTAGCTGAAAATTTCTTAGACTCAGATAATCAGAATAAGAAAGAAATATTTGTAAAGTTTTTAAAAAGCCATCAGCTGCCTCATATTTCTAGGCGATAACAAAGCTCACAGTAGTTTTAGATACTCGCTCCCCCTCTTCCTTCCTTCTGTCCCCCTCCTTCACTACATCCTTTCTTTTTTTCCTTCCTTTATTTTTCCAAAAGTCTCTAGTGCTTATAACTAGTATCTGAATGTTCTGGAGGTGACTCATCATTTCTTTTCATGAAAAGCTCTGAACATCCTAATATGTACCAACCCCTTTCTCCCTTCTGGCCAGCTGCTACCTCATGTTTCACTGCTTAAATTCTGTGCCTTTTCTTATAGTTAATATTTTTTTTGTAAACAAAAAAAAAATATGTGAGCCTGGAAAGTCCATCACTGAAAGGTCTAATCCTTGTTTTACTTCTTAGGTTAAAATGCATCTGTGAGAGGAAACACTAACAAAAAAGGGAGGCCAGTTAGGTGAAAGACAAGAGTGTAAGAGAAAAGAGAAAGTCAAAGGGACTCTGTGGAGCTAGGAGGAGAAAGAATCGTATCCACTGAACACCATCCGTGCTTAAGGAAAAGCTTTCACCAGTAAAAGTAGTAACAGTCATGCTAATATTCATGATGATGAGCACAGGGAGCGCTTCGTGAGAGACAGCCCAGCGTGTCACCGTAGGCTATACATGTGCTGTCCCCCTTCATCATCACGATATTCAGTATCCTAGATACACTGATGATAAAAAACAGACTTGAAGAAACCTTCTTCACTCAATCTTTATGTCTTTCCCTCATTTCCACTTATTCCTAATAATGGATAAGGAAATACAAATTACAATCCTAGACCACACTTAAATCCTCACCTCTCTGTCTACTCGCAGAGAAGGGTAACTGCAAGAAGGAAGAAAAGGTGTTCTTGAGGATGAAGACACGCTTCTAATGTAAAGGCCGACTGGACAGGGAGAAGTGGGGTCTGGCTTTGGGATAAAGGGTGAAGTTCACCCATCTGTGGAGAGTTTTTAAGTTTAAATATGCAACATGAGTTTTTCATTGATTTTTGACCAAAAAAGGGAGTTGTACATGTAACAGTCTTTGCTCAAAGACCTAGAGAGTAAAAATTTAAGTCACTCTCAGATTGGAATTAAATGGGAAATACTTAGCAGAGGTTTAAGCTGCCTATAAGATGGTTTTTCATTCAGAATTGCCGTGTGTGTGCCCCCATGTGCCCATGTATGACAGGTGGTTTAATTAAAGGCAGGAGGGTGAGCTAGAGTGAGTTTAGTACTATAGTCATGCTTACTTTATTAAATTTCAAATGGAATTAATTACATTTCCAGATTCTTAAAGAATCTTGGCTATTTCTGTAGTACTTTTCCTACATCTGAGATAAGCAGCCATGGTTAAAAGAGAGAATGGCTGTTTCTTTCCTTGCCAAGTTTCTATGAGGAGTTAACATCGGTTAACACTTGGACTACTGTGCATGAATGGTAGAGCTAAGAATGCTTCATGATTTCCTTTTTCGTCAAGAATTTTCAATTTAAATTTTTTCAAAGGGATCTTTTCCTAACTCAGTGATTGGCAGAGAAAGAACTATGTGACTAAGACCCACTGACTATATGGTGTTGTAGTAGGTTCAAGGTCAGGTAGTAAGGAAAGGGTTAATTAGAAGTGGGTCTTCAGTGATTTTGCTACTGGGCAAACTGAGGAATTCACCTTAGCTACCATCTTCGAGGTTATTGTTGAAATTGACTTTCTTTCACTATTTTAGGGTTTTTGTTTTTGTTTTTGTTTTTTTTTGCTGGGCATCCTGGATTCTTTTAACACCAAGATGGTTTTCTTTTCGAAATAGAAGTTATGCCCTACACCTGTGGCAACCAGCAAACAACAGGTCAAGAAGAAGAGTGAACAGTTCCTTTAGCTCATCATTTGAATGTATTTCTTACCTTAAATGAGCCATCCTCCAGGTAAATGGCATTTAAATCTTAGAAGTAATTGAGAACCCTAGGCTGGCCCCAGCTGGCCTTGGATGAGAAGTACTGATGAGAGTCTCTAGAGTGGCAGGCCCTACGGAGAGCAAAGGCACAAGCTCTGGTACCATTGTTCCAGGCCACTCACTGTCGTATTTCCTACAGGTGCCTTCTAGGGAATGTAAGAACATGATCTAAGACAGGTAAAAAAGACTCTGTCTAGGCAAGATCGCAGCTTTCTATCAGGCCCCTGGCCATGCTTATCTCCTGAAAGGGAGAGTCCTTAATTCCTTTTAAGGAGAAAGACAAGGCCGGGACCCAGTGAGGTCACAGTGAAGGGCACTGTCTGAAATCTTGAGGAAGAGCTGAAACATTGACGTTAACCTACTGACCACAGGCTGAGCCACCGGAACACCAGCAAGCTGTCCTGAAGTTCACAGTGGGCTTCCCTACTTGGTTATTAAGTCACTCGGTTTGGGTGGGAGGAAGAGAAGTTGAAGAAACAAGGAGAGAGAAGGGAAATTGCTTCCACATTTAAAAATCACAGTCACCTGTGGAATGAATTAGTTTTCTGAAGCTTTGATTGTGATGTCAAACAGTGGTAAATGTGACTTGCATTGCTTTTGCATGCACGATCAATATTCAAGAAACACTGGGGCCAGCCCCACGTTGCCAAGTAGAATATAATATGCTCTAGGCAGTCAGACCACAACCTGGGGATATTTCTTTGCCAGGAATAGGCTGAAATTCTTGGGGAAGTCAGGGGAGTAGAACATGGGCAAGAAACAATGCGTCCAGTAACTCTCCAGTTATAGAAGACAGAGCTCTTAATACAGAGTGACTGTGGCCAGAGCTGGACGAAAGGAAAGTGAGCAGGTTGTGGTATAGGGCGTAGAGGCATAGAGTGATTCCCGAGGAATACGGGCCCTCACCTGCACCTGTCTTATTGCCGTTCCTTTCCCATTGCTTGCGGGAATTGCTTTTATTTTCTTTCTTCCTTTTTTTTTTTTTTTTTTTTTTAAATAACAAAACAGTTTACTTTGGTGCTGTTAGAAAGTATGTGCATGTTACAATTTAATCAAGTCCTGCCCTGGTCCTCAGTGGCCAGGCAATCAAAGGGTTAAGTTAGATCACTAGCTTGTGTTCCCTGACCCTGGAATGCTTCATCAAATATACTCATTACTGATTGAGCAAGAGAATGAATAGTTGTGAGTTTCAGCTTAAGCGCTGATGGGATTGTGTGCAAGCCCTAACGTGGTCGAGGTATTTAAATTTTGATTTTTGTAATGGGCTCTGACATGTTTCATTTCCTCCGAGGGAACACTCGAGACCTCTGAAAGTAAATGTTGCTAAAAAGTCATCAAGGCAGAATATTAAAATGCCATCAAATGAAAATTTCACTAATGCAATCCGGCTAGAGCTCCAGGTACTGAAGCGAAAAGGGGAGTGTCAAAGGTCCGGGTTCTTTTAGCGAAACATGATTTGTTCCTCTTCACTGACTGTTTCTCCAAATAAATTATTTAAAGTCTTATTTCTTCTTTCTCCTGGGCCTCTTAAAGTTCAGCAATACTGAGAGGTAGCAGGAGAAGTAGTAGAAAGAGAAAGAGGTGCCGCAGCCAGAAATCCAAGAAAGGGTTGCACGGTGAGCGTGTTCACCTTTGCAAATGGTTTCTTTCACCCCCAAGGGCTGTCCAAATGTGCGGTCAGGTGAGAGGTAAGAACCCTCAGTTACCACCTTATGGCTGAAGCTGCTCGTATAAAATGTACTCAGAACTTGAATAATGTAGCAGGCTCTTAGGAGTGTGTAAAATCATCCAAGAATATTTATTGATGGCCAGAGAAGACACTGTTATTTTGGGAGAAGACAACATTATTTTTCTCAATGGATTTATCCAACCATTTTTATGATTTTCCTAATATTTGGGTTTTAGGTAGCTTTTGTAGTGATGCATTTTTGGCAGAGGGAAACCAAAAGTGAACTCTCTGGATCTCTTCTACACAAATGGCATTTAGTAAGAAATGACTGGCCTTATGAGATCAATTTTTCTGAATTTAATTTGCAATGTTTTCTCAATGAGCATTGTGTTAAACTATATATATATATATATATATATATATTCTTTAATTATATATAAAATATATTTGCATTCTGAGATACCTACTTATATTGAATATTTCCTAGAAATGAAGAAACATGAATTTCCCTAAATTTTATTGATGTCAGAGCTTTCCCCAAGTGTAAGGGATTCTATTCGCTCATCTTTGGGCTAATGCTCGTACTGAACCCATAATTTCCTCATTTCTCCTGCTGGCTGAGAGGATTTGTGCCAACCAACATCTGGTCTTCTATTAACTCAGCTTGACACTTTCAGTTCTGTCCCTATAACCGTAAGACAAATAAATTACTTTATTGAACCTGTTGTGTGAAATAGCAGGTCTGCCTTTGGGAATCAAATTTCTACTGTGTGTTGGTGAAACAGCATAATTTTAAGTGTCCAGAATCAGAACTCTTGGCATCCTTCAAGGCGAGGATCTTGAGTTGGTTTTCCAGTCCTGTTGGAAGACAGGGCTTTAACAATGTGTGTTTTACACCAAAAGATAGATTTCCATGGTTAAGAGGGGGGATCTCTGGCCTCAGATTATCTGAGTTTATTTCCCAGTCAACTATTTTTAACTGCGGGATCCTGAGCCAGCTGGAGAGTCTCTCACTCTCACGTACTATAAAGTGGTAGTAATAGCACTTGCCTCATTGGTTTCTAGTGAGAATTAAATGAGATACATATAAAATGCTTACTTAGCACAGTAGTAGGTACAGAGTAAACCACTTAACAAACATTAACTGTTACCAGAGTTCATTTAGTAATATCTGAAGACAAAATGCTGTAAGTAAAATTCTGCGTTCCTGGGAAGTTTTATTTAAAAGTTCAAGCGAGGACCTCTACTAAATTTTTTGTAATCCCAGTGCAGTGGCTTTCATGAGAAAATGAAGTGACTTCTGGGGAAATCTCCAGACATACGTAGTCCCTTCATGATTACTTCAGATGCACCATGGAAAAGGCACAAGACTTCGCAAGGCATTGTGGCAAACATTTGTGAGATGGCACGTTGCCATGGAGGTTCTGTGCTCTGAAGACAGGGAATGTAGCTCCTGATAGGGTGCCTCTCACTGTGTTTTCAGATAAGAGGCCCCTTAACTTGAGATAATTGCTCAGGCAACTAAGGCATACACATACACAAATAACCAATCTTACAATAGCCAGACTACAAGCATCTTTTTACTTAACTTTTGAGAATCCTTGAGAAATTCAGAGAATATTACTGTGGCACAAAATCCATACATTTGCCACTTCAAGAAAGGCTTGAACATAAAGCAGTCTACTTACCTATTATTTTTAAAGAAAATGAAACATTTGATTATATGTGGCCAAATGGTTATGTTAATTAGAAATCATTCCAGGGAGTACTTACTGAATACCTACCCTGTTCAAACGTTACATTATTGATGTTGAGGAAGATTTCTACCTTGTGTTTTATCGTATGTGCCTGAGAGTAATTGGTGGAACTTCCTTTAAAATGACCTCTCCTATCCACTCCTCAGTAACTCCGACTGGTCATTGCCCCATAATGAGGATTCGTTACACATAGAGAGCGGTTAGCACAGAGAAGGTAAATGTATCACTAACTTAACATCTTAACTATCAGAAGGCATTACTGTTTTTAAATATTTACTTGAATTTTATGGTAATTTATCTAGGTATTTCTTTCTGTATGGCTTAAGAGGGCACTTTCATTTCCCTAGTTAGATCCAACATGGAAGGGAAACAGAGGACTGAGGCAGTGGGGATGGATTTTCCAGAATCTTCTTGATATGCAGACATGAAACATAATCCACTGAATGCTGCCTCATTAGTCAGCTACTTAAAGTTGCCCAGGGCTCATTAAATGAGGCACTCTGTAAGAACAGGTAGTGAGGAGGAGTACCTCTACCTTATTTACTCTGAAAGAGTCAGAATGGTCCTCAGGTCAATACTGGATGGGAAGCTGTTGGTGTTAACACATTGAAAGAAAAAGCATCATTGAGGATTTGGGTGGCCCGGAAAGCCAAGGAAAAACGCGGGTTAAGGAAATTATCTGTGGCTGCGGTCTCTAGGCAGTACAGGAGAGAGGGTATTGAAAATAAATGTCAGTGCATAAGCACGAGAATACCAAATGCATGGCTCCGGCAGTTATGACCCAAGGGCTAACATCTCTTGTTCTGATCCCATGACCTCCAAAAAATAACCTTCCGATTAAAGTTCTCTGCAGAAACCTGTCCACTAGGAGAGACTATTATAATTCTACAGTAATGAGCCTTCCTGGAAATTAACAAATTGGCTTTTTGACGTCATCCATCAATTTCTTAATGCATTTGTTTACCAAAATGTAGTACCTTGGAGCCCAGTCATCCCTGAGCATGCTAAGAAAATTGATTTGTCATGCCTCCAAAGCTGATGACTAGACTTTGAACTTGGTAGCCATATTCAGATACTGGAATTGATTGTAACTCAACCACTGTCTCTGAACAAATGAAATGAAATCTCTGATACAGTTTTTGTGTAGTATACGAATAGGCAGTATCTAACAGCAATGTCCACTAGCCATTAATTCCAATTAGCATATAGAGGATAAACTTTGGCCTTAATAGTCATAGCATCATTATTACTTTATTGAGCATGGAGAGTTGGGGGTAGAGAGATTTGTGGCAATGAATCAAAGAACCTGAGAACCCATTCTGGTGTCCTGATCTTCTGGCTCCTGCCAGAAACTGAAGGAAACTCTTTGCAGAACAGTGTTTTTTGGAGTAGTATCTCAGATGAATATAGGACAAGTTAAATTTCTTTTCTATGAGGGTAGTTTTTTTTGTTGGATGTAGCAGATGATTTTTCTTCCAATTTTAGGATACCTGACACTTTACCTCCAAGATAAAGCTTCCAGGAAAAACTGAAATAAGTAAAACAAAACTTTTAGTTTGTGAGAAATCATATATTCTATGACTTGGAAATTTTGTTGTGCAGGTTGTCTATGGCTATTTAGGATCTCATTGGATTTCTTGGGGAAGTAGAAGGTATACTGAGTAAGACGCATTTGGTTGATTAAATATCAAAATGTATAAGCATCTAATACACTTTTTTGGGTAAAAAGAAGTATAGTCCTGAGTCAGCAATGATCTGGTAAATGAAATTGCTGAATAGAAAAATCTTTCTGAATAGCAGGAAATAGGAACAGCAAAGTAGCAGGTGAACCTCAGTAGTTCACAGGTTTGGTTTAGATAATTCCTCACAAGGTCACATTTTTATCTGAATTGCTTTAATTAGGTATCTGTTTGGGGAATTTTTTTATGACTTTCTGTATTTTCTTATTACAAGAAAAAATAATACTGCTGTTATATAACTGCTGTTACTGTGAACCAGTAATATAGAATTGAGTGTCTTAACTACATTCTAATGAACATTTAAGATTTTTATTCACATTAAGCTTAACTGGGAACTTATATTATGTCAGACCAAATCTTTCTTCATCCTGGTATGAATTATTATTCCATTTTGTCTCTACTGTCAGCCTATTAGTTGTACCTGTTTACTATTATTTTTTTAGTGGTTGCCCTGTGGTTTTCAATAAACTAAAAAACACACTGTTACTACTGTTGCCTTAACAGTGAATTATTTTTAGAGTAATTTAAAATATAAAAAAGTTTTATTTATTTTACCTTTTTCAGAGCTGTTTATTTCTTTATGTGAGTCCAAGTTTTTTCTCACTGTCTTATTCCTTCTACCTTAGGAATGTCCAGTAACATTTCTTGAGGGAAACAAATTGACAATAAATTCTTCCAGCTAGTCTTTATTTTACCTTCACGTTAAGAGACATTATCACTGAGGATAGAACTCTTGAGCTGACAGGACTTTTTCTTTCAGGACTTTAAGATTTCACTCTTACTTGAGTCTACTCAAAATTACTTTTAATTTCCAATTCTCATATATCATTTGTTTTTGTTGTCCACTTAAAAAATACATTGTCTTTTCCCTCTTTCTCCTCTTCTTCCACCTCCTCCCCCTTCTCTTGAGTTTTATGTTACTTTGTATAATTTTGGGGCACTAGCCTATGTCATTTGTATGTATTACAAATTAATTGACAGTTTTTTTCCCTCACCACATTTTTTTAGTTTTAATATTCTAGAAATTTCTTAGCCATTGTATTTTCTAATTTTTTCTCTCCCCAGTCCTTTCCTTTAGAAATTGAAATTGAACATGACACTTGTTCTCTTTTTATTCTTTATGCTTTAATCTACCTTTCTTATTTTCCATCTCTCTGTTTTTACCTATATTTTTAGTTTATTTTCCTCTCCATCTCCCAATATACTAGTTTTTTCTTCATCTGTGTCAAATAGACTGTTTATTTCATCTGTATTTTTATCTGCAACCTATTGCAGATAATAAATATCTGCAATATTTATTTTCAGAAGTTTTGTTTTGACTTCAATTCTTCCTGATCATTTTGATAATTTTCAGGTATTTGTCCATTTTAAAATAAAATGATGTTGTTTTAAAACCATTTCACACATTTCTAAAATCTGTGTTTAGTCATTTAAAAATCCGGAGTCTTTTTAGGGTCCATAACTCTGTTATTTTTCTGTAGTTAAAAAATAGTTTGCTAGTTGTCACCCACAGTGGTTTGTTTCCTTGTGGATATGGCAATTTTGTTATTTTTATGATTTTCTCTTGTTTTACTGGGTCCTTTTAGGGTACCAGGGCCAAGATGGAGGTCTGGCATCTGTTCCTCTCATCCCATGCCCTCCTTGCCTTACTGTTGGGTGCAATGTTGGCATTAAACAGGAGCCACTTTAATTTTTTTGACCTGGGATTTTCTGAAGTTTGGTGATAATAAAACTTAGTACCTCTATCTTTCAGGCTTATAAAATCAGGCTTGTGGTTAGACATTCTCAGGAGAGACAATTTTCTTTCTCACCTACAGCAACATCACAGAATTTTTCTCTGCCTCACTTTTTACCGATGGTTTAACCCTAATATTAAGTGTCTTTTCTTTACGTGTAAGTCTCTGATTCAAATCCTTCAATTCCCGTGGGCCCACAGCATAGTTTTTCATTTTCTGAGTAGCCATTCAGTCAAAAACTTTGTTTCCCAGGGATTGCTGCTTCCCAGAAAGTGGAGATGATGAAGAATATTATCATCTTCTGTGTTGTATTTCCCAACATCTGAGTTGTCAGCTTACCCTTTGGTTTTTCAGCTTGTCTTGTCAGATCAGAAATGCATTTAAAATTACATCCATTAAAATTTATTCACCGCCCTGGCGTTTTGCAGGGTTGGAGGACTGATAATCATGCCCACTTTCCCATGTTACTGGAGATATAGGTCCTATGACTCATTCAAAAATATTTTTGGGCAACTTGCGCCTTACACTGTTTAATGTCTCCAGTGTTTTGTTAAGCGTCTACTAGAAGTAAAGCTCCCATCTCTTTATGTAGCCCTTTTAACTCATTTATTCAACAAAATTTTTGAGTATCTACTAAGTGCTAGGGCCGAGGGTGTATTGATGACAGAGAAAGACATGGCCCCTTTCCTCCATCTCATGAGATTTACAGCCCAGCCTTCCTTAATAACCCAAAGCGGGGTTCATTTTGCCATTGGTGTAGCTGAATGATTAATAAAAAGGGAAGAAAAGCTACATGTGCCATCTGTTCCAAAAACTTCAGGGGGATTTTAGAGAAATCAAACATACTCCCACATTGTATTTGGGATAAGCTTAAGCAGAGAATGTTAGTTTAAGGATATAACACAGGCATTAGTTCGTCATGACATTGACTTTGTTAAAGTGCTTAGAATAGCAGACAATATAAGGTGGTAGCTCTGTCAGCTGAGAAATTAAGTAGAAAAAACATGGGAAGTGGTACAGTATTTCTAGATATAGAACTGCTGACTTTTGATTTTATAAAGAATTTATTAAGAGTGAGGTTATGATCCAAAACTGATATTCTATTCTACAGGTTGTGTGCAAATCCTAAAATCTACTAAATATTACTAAAATTTCCCCCCAAAAAATGTGTTCTATCTTCCTTCTCTCTTCTGAACACGATTGTGTTCATATGTTCTGAAAGATAGTGTTTTTACCTAATCTTTCATGTCAGATACACCATGACTCCTGAAAGTGGAGATGATGAAGTGCTAATTTTTAATTATTAAAAACTGTCTTATATAATCAGGATATTATTGTCTTGTGTTTCATAGTGCTAGGCTGGATAAGCATAATTCTAAATCTTATTTTTTCCCCAAAGGCTTATTCCGTCCTTTATGTTCTTTGTATGATTAAAAAACACAAAAAAGGAAGACACTACACTTCTTGGAAAACAAATTAAAATGGTTAGGGCTGTGAACAGTAAACCAGTAGACCAATTGATAAAGTCAAGTTTTCTGGATGAGCAAATGACAATATGCAGCTAATCAGTCCTGGAACGAGGACAAGGAGATGGAGCTGGGCCCCAGGGACTGCGTGGTTTCTATTTAGTGTGGAAGCTGCCGAGGAAGTTGCAGGCATGATCTTTATTAACCCCAGTATTTTATTTTACACTCGAATTTATAATTGGGTCTTAAAATCAAATGGGATGTTGCTCCAACCCCATCTGTTGTTTCACAAACAAGAGGCACACTTGGATGTTGTTGATGGTCACTTTAAAAAGATTAATCCTTTTCATGTTCAAAGCTGTTTTTGGAGCATTATTGGATTGTTTTCCATTTTAATAGAAAGAAAAATTAGGAATATAGGTGGCAGAGTTCCCCACAGCCTTGTATTTACTTCTCAGGATAAGTCAATGAGAGGTTGTAATTTATTTCCAAGTTCTCGTCTCACCTCCTCAATGCCCCCGGCATGATGACCCTGCAGATTCTGTTTTTAGGAGGAAAAGCTCCTGCATCCTAAGGTCAGAGGTGGCCTGGAAGGGTGACAATTTTTTTCTCCCACAGGTGACCCTTTAGGTGGTAGCAGTGACAGATCTAGCAGGGCACAGGGGTGAGAGTTTCACATCTGATATGCAGCGTGTGATTGGCGGATGTCTAGTAAAATTTATAGTCGTCTTTTCCAGATCTGCCAATCTGACATCTCGCTGAAACAGGAGAAGGTAGAGACAAGGACATTTTCAGCCTTGGTGTAATTTTTTTTTTTTTAACATAAAGCAAATAATTTTATAGCACTCATTCTATTGTTCTCTCAATAGTATTAGAGTTATTTCTGAGTTGTATATCAAATTGTTCATCCATGAGGGCATGTAAATATTTTTGTGATTATAGCTTATAAAACTTATATG
Source organism: Pteronotus mesoamericanus (assembly GCF_021234165.1). Taxonomy (NCBI): domain Eukaryota; kingdom Metazoa; phylum Chordata; class Mammalia; order Chiroptera; family Mormoopidae; genus Pteronotus; species Pteronotus mesoamericanus. The sequence goes on along the minus strand of NW_026555323.1, from coordinate 7,112,713 downwards.
TAATATATATAAATATATGTACATGTATACATACAGGGGTGGGCAAAAATAGGTTAAATGATCAGCCATCACCTAAGAGATCAATCATAAATAAGGATACAAAATGATAATAATCATAATAAGACACATGATGCAAATAATATAAAAGTTAATAAATAATACGAGAATAAAGTGTCCCATATACTCACAACTGTAAAACCACCTTTTGCCTACCCCTGCATATACAAATACATATATATTGCATTACACATACACATACAACCATGCACAGGTACAGTCTGTCCAATACCATGAGAGCAAGAATCTCAAAAAAAAATGTGAGGGGCCATTTTTTACTCATTTGTGAACTTAAGTTTGAAGCCAGGTTTCTGAAGTCAAAAGGATCAGGACACAAGCCCAGTGTTGGATCTCAGGGTGGGGACTGGGGGACATCCTGACCTTTGGCCTGGAGAGGTCTGCATCTGCCAGAGGCCTCAGTTTTAATGGAGCTGAAATCCATCACAAGCATGTAGCTTTCAAACCCAAAGCCTGCATGTCCCTAAATCACACCACGCAATTCCATGGGAAAGACACTGCTTTCGTGGGGGAGACTTCTGTCTATCACCAGAAGTTTGAACAACAATTTTCCCCTTGTTTCCCACTTTCCCTGCCTCCTTCCATCCACCCGTACTCCCAGGTTAGGCCCTCCTCAGTCTGAATATCTGAACAAAGCGTGGAGGAGGAACACTGGCAGAATAAAAATCAGGCAAACAATTTCTGCACTTTTCCATGGAATTTTAATGTATATCTGTGAAAAAGTAATGAAAGGGTTATAGTCCATTAGGCAAGAACAAATTTCCCCCCATAATTTTATTTTTGTTTAATTGAATATTTAATTAGTATACACATACAACTAATTTTTTAATGTGTTCAGTACAGGGAGTGGGAAGGGCTGGTGCCGGGCTCTGTCCGTCTGGAGAAGCGCCTGTGCGGGTGCGCACGGCGCCGCGCCCTCCTCGTCCTCCGCGGTGTGCCGAGAGAATGGCGGGTCATTTGGCATTAGCAGAGGACTAAGTTAGCATTTGCACTGAGCTGGATCTTGCCAGACTCTGCATATTGGAAGCTGCAGACAGAGGCTCCTTTCACGTTGATGAATGGGTTTTTTCAAGCGTTCTGCTCCCTAGTTATGAGAAGGGTGACCCGGTCAGGAGACGACTTTATGAAGCTATAAAAAATGTATGTCACTTCGGACTCTCTAATGTCACGGGGAAGGGAAAAAAAAAAAAAACCTGTGCAAAAATGGCAGGGTAATAAGGCTGTTTTCAATGCTCGAAATAGCTTTCTGTCTACAGTCATACGTAGCCTTGAAACTGGGGCATTGGAGAGAGTGCCCACGAAGCATTGTTGTTGGGCAGATTAGAAAGAAAAATTTTGGGCTTTGTTTGGCTTTGCTCGCCTTCACAGAAATGCTCATGGTGATGACAATGAGACGTTTCCGAATGCAGGCCCGGTAGCTGTGTGTCAGAACTGGGGAAGGCGCGGTGTCTTTTTAAAAGCCGGCAATGTACTCAAGGTGGCGATGACTTTTAAGTATGCAGAAGAGCCGGAAAGGGAGTCACTACAAAGCAAACGCATTTTGAAAGGGGTCTTTTCATCTAATATTTTATAAAGTTTTCCTCTGTATAATAAAGAATTCAAAAAAAAAATAAAAAAGAAGGTTTTTCCAGGTACACGTGCCCTTCTGCTTTCTGTTGAATACTCTGGAGTTTACAGGTAGTGACATGTAGATTTTAACAAAGGCCATCCTCTGTAGACGCATAATTTAGCATTCATTGAATTCTCTCATTGCCCTCATCAATATGTACATTTCATAGTATCAGGTGCTTTCCTTTTTGATATGTCACACGTATCATAACTTGTGTTCAAACACTCATTTACACAAGGAAGGGAACCCAGAGGACCAAGGTCAGAGGTTTTGCCTTTATTAGGCTTCAATTAGTCACAGGTGAACTTCGGAATGTCTCAGCTGGATTCAAACACTGGCTTTGTCATGGGTGAGCGGTACAACAGTGAAGTGCCCCCTTCCAAACCTTGGTGTCCTTAGTCATTTTTTTCTGTGACTTGTCAATCTCCTCTATCAACCCACCTGGAATGGGGGAAAAATGATATGAAAAACTATGAGCTCAATGATTTACGTACAGCAAATGTGAGGCTCATAGACGGTTCTGAAGAGGGAAGTCGTAAACTTACTTCTTCACCCATAGAACATTGGTTTTGCATTTCTTGCCCTTTTCTCGTGAAAATGTCTGTATACATTAGGGTAGCTTCCTGGCCCCACTCTGAGGAAAGTTGGCCATAAACAGATCTCTGTGTTCCGGTCAGTAGGTTTCCTACCACGTCATTTTTCCATCCTGGCCAATGCGAAGGAAAAGCCCTTGAATGTGCTGACCTGAGAATTCTCCCCAGCATGCAGACGGTCTTGTAGAGCCACTGAACCACTGGGGCAAGTCTGCAGCATCGCAGGAATTGGAATCAAAACACAAAGAAGAGTCAGCAGTCAGTAGGAGCAGGGAGGGGAAAAAAGAGAGACAGGAAGATACTGAGTGACTGACGGGGGGACAGAGACACTGAGGTTGTCATTGTGCACCGTAAAAACTGTGCTGTCAGACCACGGTCAGGACTCCCAGGACCTGACCCACTGGCTGCTGGTTCTGGCTTCTGTGGGCACCACAAAGGCCCGCCTCCTGTCAAGTCCTGTGTTCTTTCCTCTGCAGCCTGGGCGAGGCCACCTAACACAACACCATACGTTTGTATTTCAAAACGGGGACTTATCTTACTGGGGAATGCATTTAAATTTTACATAGAAATCAACTGAGGAAACAGATAGTCAACAGTTGTCCTCCAAGCATTTAGAGTGAATATTTGCTCCCTTGAGGCTTTGATGGGTTATTTACCTTTATAACCTGGAAACCAAAAATCATTGAACAGGCTTGGCTTTTCTACATAAGGTTTTGTTGCTTTTGTTGTTGTTTGTTTGTTTTTCTTTCAGTAAAAACAAAATAACCTTGCCTATTTGGATGAAGGAGTAGGTTTGATTTAGGGTAGCCCTGAAAGTTAAGAAGTGAGGTCCATGATGTGAAAGAAAGTTTAAGCAGATTGAAGAGTATTGCCGTGAACCCTGAAAAGATGAGAGGGAGACTCAGCGAAGTTTCTCAGCCTTCCTGGCTCACCCTATTCTTGTGAGTTAATGTCATGTAAAGTGCTAGTGGGTGGTGAGCAAGCTCTGTCCCAGAAACAGGCAGAAAGGGGTATGTTGTCTGTAAAGAATTTTAAAACAAAAAGCAGGTCTGCTTTTTTATGATCACGACCATACCCTCCTAACCCCCACCCCTTGGACTCCAGTGCTGTCTTGTACACTAAAGAACATGTGTCTTCACAATCTAAACCAAACAAGTCTTGAGCAGAAAACATATTCTGCTTTCCACCTCAATTGCTCAGAAGGCCTGATTTACTCCTTCGACTGAGGATTCTGAAGACACATATTTAGAGTCATGTTTTCATTATTCCCAAGTTCCCACTTGCTCCCCCTAAGTGTCTGAGCCCAATAGCATAAAACAGATATTTTTTCAAGAAAAATTCCACATCCCTTAAGAATTTATTAACAATTTACATAATTGCTTAAGTAATCTGCATAATTGACAGAAAGTTTAATTTGACCCTAGTTCAACTGTAACACTTATGGTTTTAAATTGAAATTGGTATAATTCATTTATGAGAGTAATTAAGCCATGGTGTCTAACAAATACAACGTATGCTGCCTGAGGCCTCCAGGACCAGAACATGCTATTAGAATGTTTTATTTAAATGTATCAAATCTGCTCATCTCCACAGTCACCCATGTTAAACTAGAGCAAATGGCTTATTTGACCTTGAGCACCAAGCTCCTGAAAAGAAGGTATTGGAAGCGCACAGTTCAATGATATTTCTAGAAGAATCCATGTGCTAAAAAATATTTTTTAAAAGGCTAGCCTATACCTAGTTTTTAACTTCCAGGAAATGTTTATATATATAGGATTCTGATAATCACAAAAGGTATTAAACCTCAGTTTTTCACAATAGGGCTGAAAAATGTCCCAGAATAATGGATTGTCAGTTTATGATAGGATGACTAGTACTCATGAGAGTGAGGGAAGTGGGGAAATCTGCCCACCTTCTTTGAAATGCATGCTTTTAAAGCTTAAATGCATAATTAATTTGACTCATTGAAGATAGTCATCCCAAACAGAAAATACCAGCACGGATAGGAACCACTGCATAGGCCGAGGGAAGGGCAGAGATTAATTTGCCCAAGAGCTCGTGGCATGCACCCTCTCTTCACTAGGAAAATATCAGATCTTGTGGCTTTACTTTGTCACTGCCACCTGTGCAGCCTTGGGGACTGAGGAATATGGACGAGGGTCAGCTGCAAGTGACATGGTTATGTAGACAAAGTCTCTCTTGGGCACAGTCAAGATCCATCCTTTTGCAAGACTCCCATGAGTATCCTAAAGAAGATCCTATATAATGCATCATCATGCATGACACCATATTCCAACACTCCAGCCATCTGCGGCCTCCCCCTTATTCTGCTTGGAGGATTTATTTCCTGTTTCTTTTTGTCACGGATCCCTCACTCTCTTGTTCAATTTTCCCTCACTTCTCATTTTTTCCTCACAGTAATTTCTTCCATGTAAATCCAGAGTCTTTATCTTCCCCTTGAGTTTTGCACCCTTGAGCTGATAGTAATAGTTATTGTTCAACAAAGACTTCTCCAGTGCCAAACACCTTGCCATGTATTTGCTGTAATTTATCTCCTTTAATCATCATTGCAGTTCTGCAAGTTATCTTCATTGTGCAGATAAGGAAATGAAGGCCTTAGAGGAGCTGACATACCCAAGGGTCCCAAATGTACCCATGACCATGTGACACACATGCATGAAGAGTTCTATTCTACTGTGTGACCTCTGGGATGATGACATCATCTCCTTTTTATTGTCTAATACTGCAACAATAAAAGCAACACAAAGCATATTTGTAGCTTAACAAATTATCATAAAATCAACAGCTTTGCAATCACCCCCCTGGTGAAGCCGTAGAACTTCGTGAGCCACACCAGAACCCCATATGTGTCCGTCCCCGATCTCAGTTCTCCTCCCACTTGTCAGGACATCGTCCCTTTCAACTGGGGATCTGGAGTCAATGTTAAAGGTGCCACAGAAGATTGTTACCATTATAATAGGCTACTGAAGGCCTCTTTGGTGCCCTGCAGAGGGGGGTTTTCAGTAAGGTCAAGAGCCTGATTTTCCAAAGAAAAAATATTCTATCTGCAAATTAAAATTTTTGAATTGGTTATATTAATTGAGAAATTATATGTAGAGATGACTTTTTTCACTTTATTTTTTTGTTAACTTTATTGGGGTGAGAAAATACTTTTCTAATTTGAATACAAGTTCTAATTTGAAAAATATGAACAAAATATTAGAATTGAAAGGGAAATTTGTATTCTTCACTTTTGAGAAAGGTTAACTAGAGACCTATTACCAGCAATATTAAAAGAAACTATTTTCAAATTTTGTACCCCCCTGGAGAAATACTTCCCAGAGCTCAGTGCAACCAAGAGGAGATTCGGTATGCAGCCCCCTCCTGGGCCGGGTTTCCACTGCCGGGGTGCGGGGGGCGTTGGACATGGCATTGGATGATGCGATAGGAGGAGCCTCAGTGCGAAAGATTATTATAACTTGAGGCACATGTTAGATCTAAATATCCAGAATGATCTGACAGAGGCTACTCAGCAATTGCTACAACACAGATGAAATTGAGGACATTATGCTTAGTAAAATAAGGCAGTCACAAAAAGGTAAACACTATGATTCTGCTTAGATGCACTATCTAGAGTAGTCAAACTCTTCGAGACAGGAAGTGGTATGGCAGCTCAGGGACTGGGGGAGGGTGGTGGGAGGGGTTGCTCTTTAAAGGGTGTAGAGTTTCAGTTTTACAGGATGAAAATGTTCTAAAGATTGATTATACAGCAATATAAATGTACTCAATGCTATTGAACTGTACACTTCGATGCTCTGAATAGAAACTTTGTGTTATGTATTTTACTAAAATTTTAAAAAGTCTTGGAAGAGGTTTTGACCAGATTTACTACGGGAACCCACCATGAGCTTGGTCCTTCACTGCACCAGGTACTTTTCTAACAGTCAGAAACATCCGTTGTTCCCCGCGCTCAGCCATTGTTCTGAAGGCCTGTGAGTTTACACATTTATCCACACTGAGAGGCTAAATGGTCTAGAATAATGGCTTTGGCTCTCGTTATTTCACTTGTCTAAGAAAATTGTGTTTATTCTTTACTTTGACGGAACTGGGAGTTTGAGGAAGAAAATAATGGAAAGCCTTTCCACCAGGAAATTAAATGCTGCCTTGTGCATTATTTGTGGGTCTGAGATATTTATGTTTATATCGTAGCCATATGTTTTCAATACGGGTACATCAGCAAACACTTTACCCCTCGTATCCTGTTGTGCTGAAGATTTCAAAGCACTTTATGAATAACAATTTCCTGAGAGGTTAGCTTCTGGAAGCCACAATCAGTTTCTCCGATAAGAGAGCATAAGCTTCATCCAGAAAGGTGTAGGGGAATGTGGAAAGGAAACCTTACCCATGTGCAGGGCGGGTAGAGAGAGTGAGGCGTGACAGAACAGGAAGAGAAGGATGCCTCCTCTGACCTCTCGAGGCAGCATTTATAAACATAACGTAGTAATAACAACGCTATTTACAATGGCATTTTAAAATGATAAATCAGTATCACCTTCCTTGGATAAATGAATGCTTCAAAGAATGGGCCAATGAGTAAGCATTGTGCATTGGCATTGTGAATCGTGAAGGAAACTAGGACACAGGAATAAAAGCAACAACAAAACATGGTTCCCAACACTACAAAGCCTCAGCCTTACTATAAAACAGTCCTGTTGGTCAGAAGGTCAGGCCCAGACAAACTGCATGTGCCGTGCAGGGCCTCACAAAGCAGCGACCGCCATGCAGAGCTGGGGGCCCTCGCTGTGTTTCAGCTACTGGGGTGGGGGGGGGAGGCAAAGATACGAGGGAATACATGGTGGGGAAGGAACCATGGTGGTGGTCTTAGAATCCTGCCTACCACCCCACCTTAGAATTCAGAGAGAGATTACATAAGTAAATGCTGGGAGCTGCCTACCCATGACACCATGAGGCTCAGGGGAGAGGTTCTTGGCTCAGTCTGAGGATATGAGAAATCTGGTCTAATATAAAGCCACTTGAGTTGTGCAAGCAATGTGAGACTAAGATGACAAAAAATGGTGCAGGTGGGCATGCATGAGCTCAGAAGAGAATGTGGCGAGAAGAGACTGTGGAGAGAGCAAGCCACAGTAAGCCAAAGCAAGTCTCCCAGGGAAACAACTGCTGCAAAGGGGCCAGCGGCGAAAGAGATTAAGAAGAACGATCAAAGAACCACAAAGAGAATAAATAGTAACACAGAGGCCAAATAGGTAAAAATGGCAATGGATGAGAAAGTATGCTGGTTTCCTAAGGCAACTGTAACAAAGCACCATGAACTAGTGACTTAAAGCAACAGAAATTTATTACAGTCTGGAGACCAGAAATCTAAAGTCAAGGTGTTGGCATGGCATGCTGTCTCTGAAGATTCTAGAGGAAGAATCTTTCCTTGCTTCGTCTTAGCTTCTGTTGGTTGCCTGCAATCCTTGGCTTTCATTGGCTTATAGATGCATCCTGTCATTTTCTGCCTCTGTCTTCTTAAGGTTTCTCCCTTTGTGTCTGTGCAGAGATTCCCCTCTTCAAATAAAGACACCAGCCATTGGAATAGGCTCACTGTAACCCAGTATGATCTCATCGTGGCTTGATTACAACAACAAAGACCCTATTTCTAAACAAGGTCACATTCACAGGCTCTGGGATGAGAACTTGAACTTATTTTTGAGGGGGACACAATTCAACCAATGATGATAATGGTGATTAAGAGGATTAATAGGGAGTACAAGATAGATAAAAATTGAAAGGTGACCCCTCTTTTTACCAGGTTAACTCAGAGGTGAGCTCTACCTAAGGTTGGGACCGGAAGCCAGACCATAGTGGTTGGTGGGGTTTGGGCAGAGCAGGCACGAAAGGCCAGGGGATGAGTGGGGAACCTATAGGAATCCATGTCTCGGATCAAGGTGGGGTGCTGCTAATTTTTAGATAAAAAGGATGCAGAAAAAGATGGATATAGAAATCATTGCCCCCTGGGGAATGTCTGGCAATTACAATAACTCACTGCTCATGGCCTCGGTGTTCTTCCTGAGTTAGGATTTGAGGCTAAGAAAGAGGGTGCTGGGGGCTGTGGTCCAGAGGGCTGACACAGAATGCAAAGCAAAGAGTTTGCTCTGTGGCAGGCAGTGCAGGAGCCTAGAGAAGGGCGTCGGCAGAGGCTGGCCACCCTCGTCCCGTCCTTGCGCGCCCCTGGCCGCCCTCTTTCTCTTACACACCATGATCTCTGTAGAAGGCCAGGGGAAGATGAGTCACGACACTTTAACTTAGTAACATTACTGTTTCTCACCATCTCATACAGCTCCCAAATGTACGCACACAAATCATCAATTTGTGTGAGTTGAACACGTGCTAACTTCCCCTAGAGGTAAAATATCACAGAACTGCTTTGTTTTTTTCCTAAAAAGAAATCACAGATGTGATATTGGAGAGACATAAATGCAACAATTTGTTATTTGGCTGACCTTTTTTTTTTTGTATCTCTAACGGTAAAATGGAAATTCAAACATACATAGTCAATGTAGCCTGTTGTGTTTAAGAAAACAGAAAAGTGCTTTAAAATATTTTACTGTCTAAGAATAGCATAAGTTCATATCAACACCTTTTGTGTGGAAAGGAAGATGAGAGCATAGGGCAATATTATCTTCCCCCAGTACATTTTGCATTACATTTGTTTTAGGTGTAATTGATTAATATCACATAGAACACATGTCTTTAACTGGAGAAGAGGCCACTGTGAAAAAATACTACTTCTAATGATTCTCTCAGGATGTTTTCTTACTGTCAAGGCTCATAAAATTATCAAAATGCTACGAAGAAGTGTCTGATGAAGTATTAAAAGCAAAGCAGACAACTGTGAGCTATGAGAATGACACGAATATTCGGCAACTATAATTTCCTTCCCCTTTGCATGTTTAGAAACAGTGCCCACTATCAAGCCTCAATTCGGGTGTATATTTTAAAGAACATCTTCACCTGTAGATAAAAACATTTTACTTAAAGAGAGGCCAGGAGCCCCACTTGAAATTCAAATATACAAAAACTTGAAGTTGAAACAAATGTTTTAAAAGAAGTCCTGGGAATCTGCTACAGCACCTTTTTCTCAGTGAGTGTGGGTTGAGAGCATCCCATTCAGGGACTAAGTAACCCACAGGGAGGAATGAGAACGACTCTTCCTTATTGCCATCCGCATGGGAGTTGCACTTAGCTGGACCCGCCCATCAGCTTGCTGTGAAACACAGCGAGACAGTGCAGGTGGACAGCTGGATGATAGGAAGCCGAGAGGAGAGTAGCAAATGATGACAGGGTCCCTGGGCCATTTGAATGCCATTCTGGATTCCTAAGTATGACGATGTGGTTATGCTTTTCTGATGATGTAAGGAATGAGTAGGGACCCATTAGGGGTCTCTAGTCTACCAGAGAATTAGTTTCACAGTCCCTCCTAATGCCCTGGCTGAATTCCTCATAAATTTTAAGTATCACATTGCCTCTGGTATTTCAAAATAGATGTAGAAGTGCACAACTCAGATTTAAAAGGGAAGTAACAAGCTGTTGTATGGAAGATGCTGAAGTTTTCTGGATTTCTGTTCTGCAAAATGACAGGGTTCCTGCAGAGGGGAATAAAACCCTATTTAAATTTTGAATCCAAGTGCAATTTATTATAGTTGGGTGATGTGGAAGTTTGATTTAGAAGAAACATGCATTTATGTATTTTTATGAACAAAACATATTTCAGAAATAGGTTTACAAAATGTGTGTCCTAAAGAGTTGGTATGTGCTTGGTAGAAGCAGAAGCTTTTACAAAGAGCATCATTTCAGCTTGAAGCAATATGCCTGCTGTTCACCTCACAGAAACAGGGAAGATCCATCAAATCAGGGAACACGAGCGGTTTAAGTGCAAGTGAATTCTTTTAAGCTCATTCTGGTGGCTCCGGCCTGGCAGTGGATTTGCATCTCGGCACCATTAGATGGCCTGGAGTTCTTAATTACCAAACAAATGGAAAGTTGCTGCCTGGTGTTGACAGCTCCTTTGTGTATCATTCTTCCCAGAACATGAATGATTAATGGAATTTTCCCAACACAGTCAAAGTTGTTTACTGATGGAATTGAAGCTGAAATTGGCAAGGTCCTGGTAGGAAGACTTTTGCTCTAATGTCAGGGACCTGCCAAGCTCTCCAGATGAAAAATAGGAACAATTAGTGATGGCTATGAGTCGTTCTGGATAGTCTGAGGGTCAGGCCTCGAGGGAAAGTCATCTTTACTTGGATGTTGTATGGGGGAAGGTACTGATATTTTGCTGCTGTTTGTGGATTATAAACATCAGTGACAAAGTCTGTGTCCTGATGAAAACACCATGCCCAAGTCAGTAGTAAGGCGACATCTTTGCAAAGTCTGAGCTGAGAAACTGATCAGGTCAGCTCCATCAGCCTAGAAGTCCCAGCACATTTCTCCTTAAGCTCAAAGCAGGTGACCGGAGCATCAGCAGAGGCATTTTCCCAGAAGGTAGTGATGGTTCGTGCCTAGTTGCATACAAAATTTTGGCCCTGGAGGCAGAATCTTCTTACTGATTTAGATAAGGGGAAAAAAGCGGTTAAGTCTAAAAACATAACTACTCAGGGTTCATTTGTGCTCAGTAACACCAACCAAGTGCCAGGTAAGATTCGTGCTTGCTAAGTGTTACTGATTCTGGAGTTGATGTGAATAACAGGATATCAACACACTGCATTAGTTTAAATTGGCAAAAAACCCTGCCAAGTATACTGGATACCATTCTGTGTTGTTTTCCTGTTGCCTTTTGAAATCAGCACCAAATGAATAAGACAAAGGGCACATTTTGATCTTTTTCAGAGCTCATGGTGGCAGTTCTCCCTGCCTTGCAGACCATCCTAGGTCTAAGTGAGCTGGTGTATTTCCAGTTTTGCCTATTCCAATGAAAGTGCTGGACGCCGTGCAAGCAGGCAGGTGCCAGGGTGATTAGCTAGAAAGCCGTGCAGATTAACCTCCTACATTAACACGTGGTTCCAGCTTGGGAAGGGATGTGTGGGGCCAACACCATCAGAGACATGTAATCATCCCCTGGGAGAGCAGAAGGCACAACAGATCACCAAGTGTCTCTCCTCACCAGGGAAGGAGTAGTTCTTCCATAATAACCACATCCTTCCTTTCCATTATCCTGCTAGTGGTTCACAGCAACAAATGGCTTGGGCAAGCCGGGGTGTGAAGCACAAAGTATTTCAGAGAGAACAGAGTTTACATGCTTTCCTAACTCAAAATTCGCAGCTCCAGACTTGCATGAGCTGAATATGCACAATGAATCAGGCAGGAATTGGGATAACATGAGAATGCAGTTTCTTTCCTCTGTAGATTTGTAGATTCTGGTGGGTAATAATTTTTAAAGACGAAGGTAAGAATCAGAGACTACCTAACATACCACAAGCAAAAGATGATCCAGTGATTCATAAAGTGAGGTCCTCAGGTAACACACCCTTTGAGGTATACACTATCTCAAACATGACAGACGTTTGAAGGCCTTGATACAGCACATAAAAGCCTGGGGAACAATAGAAGTGAACACAGTTTAGTAGTTTTGTGACTTGGGAAAGTTCATTTAACTCGTTGAGCTTCAATTTCTTCACTAGTTAAAGGCAATCACAATACTTCTTGATACACGATTATGGGAATAATTAAAAAAGGCAATCCACGTGACTGCAAAGCACAGTCTGGAACACAGTAAGCAGTCGATAAATTGGCAATTCTATTGCCATTCTGATCATTATCATTATTATCAAATAAAACTCAGGTTCCTCAATAACTCTTCATATGAATGGCCTAGGGTTCGTGTGTGTGTGTACTTAGAAATAACCAAGGGGACCTAATGCTACGCGTAAAGATGTGGGCGTGTAAGTTTGTGTACGTGCGCCACATCTGAGGCCAGAGAACAGACTCTCCATGGTTTGGTTAACCTCATGATGGAGAGTTGAGGCCTCCAGAATAAAAAACCAACGGATTATTGCACTCAGGGATTCCATAAAACTTATGAGTCAGAAAGAAAGGGGAATGAGCCATTCTTTGAAGTTGGACTCCCTGAGATAATTGCTTACAATTAATTCCTCTGTTTTATTTTTTTCTTCATGGCACAACCAGAGTTGTTGGTTTCCCCCCCGGCGCCCCAGTTGTTCCGCAACTGTGTGTCTCCTATCTCATTTATTTGTTTGTTGGTATATAAGAAAACCTGATAAAGTCATAGAATATTTACAATGAGGAATCAAGGCTACACATTCAACATAAGCATTTAGAAATTATCCATCTAGCTGGATGGAGATAGCCTAAAAGGAAATGCTACCTTCTTCCCCTGGCCTAGAGGGAGGGAGTTCACAGACGAAATTATGTTGGTAGATATTGTTAGGTGAAGAGAAGTAATTGAGGAATTTTCTCTGCATCAAAGTTTGACAAAACTCTTTTTTGATGGGAAAGAAACTACTATTACAAGCTCTGTGAACTTGGGCGGGTTATCTAACTTCCCTGTGACTCAACGTTCCTCACGTCTAAATTAGGGATAATTACAGAGCCAGAAGTGAGGGAAAGGAGTACTGCAGGGGAAGGAGGGAAAGGGTCACATTCGGTATTACAGTCTTTGAGATCTTTTGTGGCTCATCATAATATCTACTCAATCTATGAGGTTTTGTCATGTGATCCTGTGCCCAGAACTCTGTCATGATATTTTAAATATTTAAAAAGTGCCTCAATGGGTATTACCATAAAAATAATCCAACAACATACTTAAATAGCAACCACTGTGAGCCTGCTCACCTCATTGTTTTTTTGTTATTTTTTTTAAGATGAAAAATTGAGGGAAATGGCAGATAATTGGTTACAGGAAGCCCCATCAAAAACCCAGACTTTCCACCAGGACAGGAAAGCCTTCTGAAGGGGAGTCACCTGCTGGGTAGAATAATCCAGAACTGCGTCAGTGGTTTCAGTTCACAATAATATTTGACCTGATACTCATTTTCAACCCACAGTGTAAAAATAAAGTGCAATCTCATTACAGCTGTCAAAATTTTGATTCTACTCTCCACTAACTGCGTCGGTACCATTCTGGAGATGTAAGACACCATGTCAGTGAGCCACATGCTGTTACTGTGCTGTTACCACTTGCTCTTGGGACGCTGGCGAGTGAGGCTGAGTGGCTGGCAGCTTCCCCTGAGGTACTTAGGGTAGAGACCTACTAATGCACCTACGGAGAGCATAATGCACACATTCCACCACAGTGCAGAAATGTGTTTCTTTCCAAATCATTGCAGGCTGGCACTTCGGAGGCTTGCTCTCGGGAGGGCATCCCTTGTTTGACTCTGTTTTTGGAATGTAGCTGCTGAGCCTTCATTCAGGCCGGTGCTGTGCTTTCTAACAACTCAGTGTACTTAAGTTCTTCACGTGTGATGAGGAGATATTCCGCCAGGAGATTTCACTGCACTCAGTGGAAAGCTGTCAAACGCTTACTGCTGAACTAAGCACGGGAGGGAGAGTACGACACAGTTTTGGATTACTGGGTTCATTACTCAAGGCTTGAAACAAAAAGCGACGGTGCCGTTTTTTCTTGAGCTCTGTATTAGCGTGGACTTTAGCTATCTGTGCCTGCCCAATCAAAACGTGTATTACAGTGACAATAACCATAAATGAGCACGTAGGGGACCAGAACCCAAGGTGCCACTCTGCCACTCTCTATTTCATAGTGGGTCAGTCTTTTCCACTGTGTGTTTGCCATTCTTGACCTGTGAAATGGAAGTGTTGGGATAGATCGTTTTGAAGGTCTGTACATTGTCGAACTGCATTTATGAATTCTACAACTAATTAGGCACTATTGACCTAATTCTTAAAATTTCTTGCTATAACAACATTGGTGGAAAGAAAGGAGAGGAAGGCAGGCAGGCAGGCACAGCTAAAATGAAGCATAATCTTCAATCAGTTGGCCTAGAATCTTTAAAAAGTCAATGTTGTTTTAAATAAAAGGTAGCATAGAATTCTTCTGGTTTCAAAGAGATGAAAAAGAAAAAGATGAGATGCAAGAACCTAACAATCAACAGAAGGAAAATATCAATACACACTCAATAGTAATTAAAACTCAAGGACAACTGCATAAGACACTAATGATGCACTGATAACAAAGCTTACTTTCTGGAAAGGGCAGGGGACGGGGGGTTCAACCATTTGCTTACAGACTAAACTGGTAGGAGCCTTGCAGCATTGCTAAGCTTTTGGGAGCAGCCAGACTTCCTGGCTCCGTACTGGATGAAGGTCCAAAGTAAACTCTGAGTGTGCTACTTTTAGGTCTGTCGATATCATGTTAGTATTTTTTCATAACTCATTTAATAGCTACCAACATCCAATGGAAATTCACGTCATTTGTACATAACCAGGGCAGAATGGATTCCCAATTTTGAGGTAAGAGCTAGGACCTCCCAGCGGACAGTTAGAGTCCACAGCTGGATCAAAGACATCACTTTGAGAAGTACTTCTTTAGAGCCCAAGCGTTATAATAAAATATGGTATTCTGTACATCAATTTAATCTATACAAAGCTCAGCTTGAAGTAGTAAAATATAGTTACATGGATTTGAGTGATGCATGTATACCATTTAATGGTTCTCACTTTTTTTTTTCTGAAAGAGTCTCTCGGTTGACGATTCTTCACTTTTGCTAATTTCCTCTTTCCGAGGAATCCTAACTCTAAAAAATGAACATCGTCAGTTCAAAGTTAACATAGAAATGATCAAAACTGGGGACTTCATTTGCCTAGAAACAGAGGCCCATATTTATTTGAACTTTATTCCAGGTAGGAGACAGCTGGACGTAACTAGTATCACCTTCTTTGACCTATTTTAAAACATACTTTAGGGTTGTAGTGACCTTAAGGAGCTCCGTTAAGGTGTTGCCTCTGTGGCTACACAAGGTTTCCACGATTGGAAATCCTGTTTTGAAAAACATTAAAGAACAGCCTCCCACCAACGACCACCATACCCTTTGCCTTTTAAAGTACAGCATCGCTGTGCTTGAGTGAATGTGAGAGACTGGACACCTGTGAAAGTCATGGGAGTGCTCTGGCCCCCAGTTCGCTGGCCAGCCTCATTTCGGACCATTCGTCTCCCTTAATGTTGTTCCAGTAAGGCGAGGCGGCCCCGACCTGCGAGAAGTGAGTTCTGATACTCTGCAAGGGAGGGGCTGCGCATAGCGCCGGCCACAGGCATCGGCACGCGTGCAGAAGCAACCGAGGAAAACAGTCTAAGGTTCCCCACTAGGCCTGGAAGAGTCCGATGTTTTCCGCCCTGTGATGGTGGGAGAGGGAGAGACTTTGTTCATAGTGTGCAGTGTGGGGGATGCAGACATCCACACCTGCCCACCGCTGGGTCTGGCCGGCAGGGACTCTGTGGATATTCTTTCCTCAGAACTGTTTGTTTTAGCAACCATTCATTTCCCTATGTAGCAATCACTGTACTAAATCAAGAAATGCGTCATAGACTCCGTACTTGGGTTCACAGACCCATAGGAAAGGAAATTTAAGCAACGCTCAAACATTGTAATTGAGTGCAGCGTCGTGTCAGAGTTTGCGTAGACTAAGGGACTGAGGAGGAGAGGGGGGAAAGACACATACAGCCTCCCAGGGCAGGGAGAGGAGTCAGGTAAACCCTCCTGTGAAGATGGGAGGCCTGCGTGGAGTCGTGAAGGCCCCGCATCCACCCAGGCAGAGGGAGAGGCTGAGTGGCTGGGGTGCTGTCGAGAGCCCCTGAGGGATCCAGGATGGCAGGGGGGCAGCAGGCGCGGGGAGCTGATGCTCAGGCCCATGAAGAGCGCTGTGAGCCACACTCAGCAGTGAGGGCCAGGCTGAGAGGGGCAGGTGGCACTGTTGGCGCATCCCGCGGCAGCAGTGTGGTGGCAAACGGGAAGCAGACAGAAGCTGGAGGACAGGGAGGCCGGTCCGGTGGCTGTGGTGGTAGTTCTAGGAGAGAGCTCATGAAGGGCTGACCTAAGAGGTGGGCTGTGATGAAGACATGGGGGAATGAGCACAAGTAGGAACACCCTCAGAAGTCTTTGGGCCTGGCCTGGCGGGAGGCGCAGGGCTTGGGCTGCGCACGCCAGCTGTGCTGGTCTCTACCTGCTGCTCCTAGTGCCAAACTAACAGGCTCAGTGCTGCTGAATAATTGCCAATAAAAGTTGTGGCTCTATGGCATGAGTAGACGCAGTTCCCACTGGCGGTCAAGAGATAGGCTGACAGCACTTATCTAAGGAAGTATGACAGATATCAGAAGGTCGTGTTCTACCATCAGTACGGCGTGGACAAAGTACATATGGCAGAGAGGGGAGGATGAGTTTGGGGGTACAAAGAGGCCCGCTTATAGAAATCCTATTTACAGAAAATGTACATATGTTCATAGGTATCTGAATAAGGATGTCCATGTCATCACTGATAAAGTAGTGAAAAACTGAAAGCATGCTAAATATCCACTGAGAAGGGAGTGTTTAAATAAAGCATGATGTATCTGTATGGTGGAACCCCACGCAGATGTTCATGCCTGTGATAAACCTACAGGACCCAAAGTGAAAAATATCTGAAGTATAGTTTTCAGAGAAAAGGGCATGTCCTTGATTTGAATGTATTCCATTGGGTGTTTTTGGAAACCTACAGGAAACCTTCATTGGTGAGTCCCACTGGGGAGGGATGGGATTTGCCGGCTGAGGGTAAAAAGGCATTATTACTCTAAACCAACATGTCTAATAGAACCGGCCACAATGATGAGCTCATGAAACGTGGCCAGTGCAACCGAGGAACTGAATTTTAAATTTAACTAATTTAAAGATAAACATGTGTTTCTTTTGTAATCATAAACAACCAAAGCAACAATGAAAAGTAGGTGGGTGGGGCAGAAAGACCCGCTGTGTAAATCTCTGAGTTCAAATTCCTTTTGCCTTACAGAAAACAGGTCACGTTGCTTGGAAACTGCCTAAGTAGATGGAGGTGTTGAGAATATAGACATGAGTTAGAGGGCACTTACAGAAATGTCCATGGGGAGAAAGAAAAGAAAAAGCCAAAAACTCAGGAGTCTGCTGTTTTCCTAACTGCTACCAGGCACTGCATTTCTTCTCTTATGTCTCAGCCCCCTGTCTTGCACTTTGACCTGACTTGCGGATGAGTCCAACTCAGGGACGGAGCCAGGCTTAGAGGGATCCAGTGCCAGAATATGAGGGCGTAGTTTCTCTGGTGACAGGCAGGGCCACCTTGCCCCCCAGATCCTGGAACTCTGAACCTCTCTGTTGCAAATCCCGGAGAGAAGTTGCCTCTCCGAGGGTAGACAAGGAGCCTCTGAAACTCCGTCACCCCCATGCACCCCCATGCGTGTGCTTTAATAACCTGAATGCTGTCTGCAGCTTTCCGTCCCTTTGCTGGTGGCAAGGTATGGAGCTTCTAAGAGGTCGCAGTTCACCTGCTTTCCCTAGGGATCACTGGGCTGATCAGAAAGGAGAGGCGTGATTCCCCTAGAACAGCGATTTTCAACCTTTCATTTAACGCACGGCATGCATAAACTAATTAAAAAGTTCTGTGGCACACCCAAAATATATTGTTTGCCCATCTGACAAAAAATAGGTATAATATTGATTTACTCACACTGGATGGCTATTGTTGTGTTGATTGTGGTCATTTAAAAAAAAAAAAAATTGACAATCTTAGGGAAAAGAGGGCAGTGCCCCTGAACGAACAGCCCGGTGTTGCATGTTTTAAACATCCTCGGGGCCCGCTGGCCTGCTCCCGCATACCCGGGGAAGTCGTTGCCCTGGAAGGGGCTTGCTGTAGACAGTGTTGCAGCCCAGCCTGTGCTGAGTGGGTGCCCATGAAGCCCAGGGTCAGAAAAGGAGACCTTAGGAGGTTTAGAGATGCTTCTTCAAGCCATTGGAGTTTCCACCACTTGCTAGAGAAATTGCAAAAACGAGGGTGCCTGTTATAGCTTATTACGGGAAGGAGTGTATGAACATTGAAATGCAACACGATTTCAAAGTTTAATACTTGAAATGAGAAAACCAGGTGGTGTTTTCATCTACCAATGGCGGAGAGCATTGAGTCAGGCTCAGTGTTGCTAGAAGTAGGCTGTGCCCATGTTCCTCGTGAGCACAAAAGACACAACCCTTTCCACACATCCTGGCCCCTGCATGCAGAGGTGCTCTTGTTTCAGGGCGCAGTCAGCCAGCAGAAGGCAAGCAGCCTTTGAAAGAACTGGTTAGATCCTACATGTTAAGAAACACTCTCATCTCTGTCAGCCTACCTGTAATAATACAGGGTAGACTCGTTTGACATATCGTGCTGCGATAGTTGCAATTGCTAATAAGCCTCTCAAGCTGTTCTACACATGCAGACAAATTAAATCTGCCTATTGTAAAGAAATCACGCCAACATATGAGGTATTAAAATATACAATGTTTCTTTTT
This sequence comes from Pteronotus mesoamericanus, assembly GCF_021234165.1. NCBI lineage: Eukaryota > Metazoa > Chordata > Mammalia > Chiroptera > Mormoopidae > Pteronotus > Pteronotus mesoamericanus. Next base: position 7,093,925 of record NW_026555323.1, on the reverse strand, counting down.
AAGTACTTTCTTCAGGCAGGCCTTTAGGAATATTTGAGAAATGACGTGAAATTTGTTGCTTTGTTTAGCCTTAGCAAAGCCATTTGTATTAGCAAATGCCATTCTGAGTGGCCTCTGGAGTGGAAGTGGCATCTTCACAGTGTGTTGTAACACCAGCCTGCATCTGTGGATAGAGATAGGGCGTAGTGCGGGGAGCTTCCGATCTAACAGAGTAATTCCTGGGGAGGAGAAACCTTTTGCCAGCATTAGGCCTCGGAGAAGATGCGCCTTAAAAAGCACATTCAAGGAAAGTCACCATTTGTATAACTGATCAGTTTAGCACATTTGAAATGTGTCACATGAAAAAGGAAAATCCTTATAAACTTGGAATTATCCATGTTTAAAAAAAAAAAAATCCCTTGTTTAATCCGTCATTGAAATGATGCATCAATTTGAATCTCTTTTAACTTGCATGACATCACGCCCGGTGGGAGAGAGCTGAAATTAATCAAGGTAATTCTGTTGTATGACCTACGCTGGCATTTTCACTGATGGAGCCAGGAAATGGCCTAGCTAATAGTCCATTTTGGAGTATTCTAAGATCTTAGCAATTCCATATTTAAGGAGGTTAATAGGATACTAATTGGGGCCTAGGTGAAAAGTTCACAAGGAAAATGAACTCACCTGGAGATGAGGACTTCGCACAGTCCAGTGACCTCCCCTTTCCAACTACTCCCCTGAAAGCCTTCACCTTGGAGCGTGGAGGCGAAGACACCGCGCTCCTCGGGAGACTTGCATAGGCAGCCCGCTGTCTCCGGGCCGCCGGGTAACAATAGGTGGCCCAATGCCAGGGTCACAGGCCACTGGCAAGATCAGCACTCTGCCTTTTATGAAACGGAAGTAAGAAAAAACACCACCGAAGGGGGAAATTCATATCGAAAATAAAGCCTCTTCCAGAGCTATTATGAACTTTAAGGAAAAGTACATGTTTGGTTAAAACTTAAGAAGTTCCTTTTATTTTATTTTTTTAAAAATGAGCTTCTATTCGTCACCTCTTCAGAAGTGGAATTAAACCATTTGTTTGAAAACAAACATGAAATCCTAGGTGTGGGTCATTATTATTGACTAGCTGCTGTCTCTATTCATCAAGACCAATATTGAAAAGATGATACTATTCTTTCTCAGTTTTCTCCCTTGTAAATATTTGCAATAACTCCTGGGTGACTTGGGAAATTTATCAATATAAAAAGCAGGGCTCTGAAATATTTCGGGCTCTCCTGACTGCCTTGTGGCCTTCCTAGCAATCTTAGGCTCTCCTAACACCATCTTGGCATTATCATTTCTCACCTGGCTCTCATTATAGAGCGTCCATAGATAACACGCTGTGCTTCCCTCAGTGTTTCCTTAGCTTCTTATGTACAGAAAGAGTTAATCATTTTTCTGCCCATAAAGGCTTATGGCATGTCTTTCCGTCTCCCTCTCAAAGTGCCATCTATCTTCCAACTTTCCAGAAGTGGCCGAGATTTTTTAAAAACAGCTGTAATTCGCGGTCATTGATGGTGGAGTCGATTGTTTGCCAAACTATTACCATAACTGTCAGCCGAAATCAGAAAAATAATCTCATTGTGCTGGACAGACGCGTTTCCTGCATTATTGATATAGTCACTCCGGAGTAATAGAGAAATATAAAGCATTGTTCTATTTACACAAGGAGATTGGCCAAGTCCTTGAAAGTGAGCATGAGGGACAGGCACTTACAGGAAGTGAGATATAGTCAACTCGGTAAAAGTTATGTGTCAGGGCCACGTGACCTCTGGAGTCAGCAGTAGAATCTCAGAGCTCCCCCTCCCCACCCCCGACCTGGCTTTCAAGCCACTTTTGTGATTTGTTCTCCGACTGAAAGCGCTCTCAGACCTGATGGAATTTGCTATGCATTCTCTCTCTCTCACCCCCTTCCCCCAAACATGTAAACTGTTCTGTGTTCATCACACACCTCTGGGAAGTTAGGGAATGGCTCCAGACCATTACATTACAGAATAATTGAGTTTGTTTCCTTCGAGCAGATGATTTCCACATTCCATGGGAACAAGGAGTTAAATATACCTTCTGCCTCCTGGCTTTGCAAGAAGGGTCAGCAACTGCTCCACCATAATTTGAGCTATGAATAATGCTGAGCGATTGTATTTGTTGAGCACACAAACCGTGAAGTACCAGGCACTTCACATTTATTAACTCTAATCCACAGAACATGCTGGCCAAGGTAGGGATATCTTTTAAAATCTCCATTGTACTGCTGAAGAAATCGATGTGCAAAGAGGTTTTGTAGATGGCCTGAGGAGGTCACGCAGCTCTTAAATAATTGATTTGGAATTTGAACCTAAGCCTAACTCCAGAGCGTGGTTTCCCTGGATCACATTCCCTTCCATTTTATTGAGATAAAGGCAGAAACACATTATGCATTGGAATATTTGCTTCTGTCCAATGTGCCTTCCCCAAATATTTATAACAGCACCAGAACAGCTATTTTCCTTCCAGAAACAAAAGACTATCATTACTACCCTATACATGCATTGGAGGGCGTTTAAAGAGATGGATAGAGACCTCAGCGCAAATCCTAAATGAACGCATCACATGCACCCAGATTCTGCCCTTAGTAAGAGAGCTCCAAATATTTTGGGACAAAAGTTTGTGAATTCTGACAGCTCCATCCTGAGCACAAGGCGGGCAGCCGGGAAGTCTGAATGCTACCCTGAGTGAGTCAGAGCCTCCCTGGCTTAGCTTTCTCTCTCTCCGTGAAAATGCATAATCCTGACATGCTTCTTACCAAGAGCATGGGAGTTCATCTTTTAACCAACCCAGAAATACGTTGTAAGCAGAAATTCCTGTGAACATGTAGTACAGTGTCCTTAGTGGAAACTTAAAGTGATATTGAAATTAAAAGCCATGTGACAGATTAATTCACTCTCCTCCAAAGTTCTGTTATCGCCGCTGTTTTTCTTTTGTTAATTATTATTTCCAGGGAAATGGGTCAGCGTTTTGAGGTTCTGAGACAACAGTGAGCGTGAGTAATGAAGTGGGTTGGAAAGTCCCATTCATTATATGGCTATTCTCACATTATTTATTTCAGTTCCTCCTGGGGTGTGATGGCTTTGATCCAGCCATAGTCTGGCTTTACTTGCGTTCTTGTCCTTGTCTTGTCATGAGGAGACTCCAGGGTAAAGGATAGAGAGGCTGGCTCTCCTGCATGCGGCCTCAAGTCTGTGGCCAGAGCCCTGGCCGGGTAGATCAGTTAGTTGGAGCGTCATCTCTGTACACAAAGGTTACAGGTTCAATCCCTCGGTTGGGGCACATGTGGGAATCAACCAATGAATGCATGAATAGGGGCAACAGCAAATCAACATTCTCTCTCTCTCTCTCTCTCTCTCTCTCTCTGTCTCTCAAATCAAAACAATTTTTAAGAAGTGTGGCATCAGAAGCAACTGAGTGAATTAGCCATTGGCGAGGACCACAGGCGCCATTTGGAACCAATGGCCTGCACAGTCCAGGCCGCAGGTCTTTGTGGAGCTGCCACAGGCACATCCCGCTGCTTGCCTGGCGGCCTGCCTGGCTTATCTGCTGCCTTTCAGATTGAGACTTGCTCATCCTGTGGGAAGAAAAGGAAAGCAAATGCCACAAGTTGGGGAGGCAACGGATGGCGACAGAGGAGCTAAGAGTGCAAGTAGGGATGGAGATAACATAGAGCAAAATAGAATTTTGTATTTAAAACAAACCAAACAAAGATATCCCTCCCTTCCACATACCACAGATACTTATATATTTGTCATCTTCACAACAGGTATCTTGCCTCCTGTCTCAAAGCATTTTCTTGAAACAACATATACAACAAGAAATATGCTTTATTTAATGTAGTCCATTTCTGAAAGGTAACATTTCCCCTAAAATACAAAGGTAAAATAAAAATTATACAATTAGGCAATGAGAAAATAGTCTACTGGGTACCCTGTCCCACTTCTTTGATCAATTCTGTAGTGAGAATTTAACATTTATGACAAAATCTCCAAGTGTTTTTTCTATTTCCTTTTAAATGTGTTTAGTTTTTTCATATGTTTTGAAAGTTTATATGCATTTAGGATTGTTAGATTTTTTTGATGAATTGATTATTTTACTACTATGAAATACCTCTCTTTATCTCTGGTAACACTCTGTCTTAGAGTCTGCTTTGTCTGATATTGATGCAGCTGCATTAGCTTTCTTACTCTTATTGATTGAATGGTCTATCTTGCACTCTTATTTTGAAACTCTTGAGTTTTTATAATTAAAGTGTGTTTCTTGTAAACAGCATATAAATAGGTCTTGCTTTCTTTTAAAATCCGGTCTGATAGTCTCTGCCCATTAATTGGGATAATTAGTCCATTTGCATTTAATATAATAATTGATATGTTATTTTAAGTCATCCTTTTTTGTATTTGTTTTCTTTTATCCCTTTTGGTATCAGTTCTTTGGGTTGTCCTTTCCTGACTTCCTTGCGGTGGGTGGGGGGGATCCCATATCTTTTAATATTCTATTTATCTTGTATGTTGACTTCTTTAGCTGTTCCTCCCTTCTTAGTGTTTGCCACAGAGATTAAAATAATAAGCTCTAAGTCATTATAGTCTACATTCAAACCACTTAATGCTACCTTATGCACAATGTCAGTTTCTTACCGTGGTATCATTTGTCTTAGCTTTAAAAAAATGTTTTCCTAGGACTTTAAATACAGATCTTATAGACCAGCAGTTCATAACTTTTATTTTGGATCATGGAACTTTCTGAGAAGCAGAGCAAAAGTCTGGATCCCCCAACATATATATGCACACAAAGAACCACATACAGTCTTCATGCAACTCCAGGAAGTTCACACCTCTGTGGGAGCCCAGCTCATGGGCTGCTCCTGTAGGATGAACTTTACCTTTTGAACCAGCATTAATCTGGAGTCTGGAGTGGAAGCTTGTGGGCAGTACTTGAAAAAACAAATCAGAAAGAATGAGAAGGGTGAAGGTTAGCAGAGGATGGGAGTTAGGAGGAAAGAGAAGAAACAATATAAATGAAAACTATTCCAACACTGATTTATTGATGTTTTTATAGCAGCCAGTTCTCATGTTTCTGCCATGCTGTACAGAGTGCCAGTGTTTTCACCAGATGCTGGAAAGGGTTATCTTGAAATCTCCCAACAGCCCATGAGATTTTGGATTTATAAGCTTTTATAACTTCTAAGATAGAGGCTCCTGGAATTTAGATATTGGACAAACTGGCTTCCAGGTAGTTGAACTGACCCGCCTCTGACTATAGGTACAGTCGCAGATCCTGATTCCAAACTACCAGTCTTTCCTGTACTCCAGATGGTTGGATACATTTTCGATCGTCTTGCTGCCTAACAACACTCATTTTAGTTCATTACAGTCATATTTAGACTATTATGGTGCAAATGTAATGCCGAGCACCTTTGATTTGGTTCACAGCGGCAAAGTGGTTTCTTCTTAAGCAAAATGGGAGGTGTGCTTTCTCAGAAGTCGGCGCCCAGGGCTTGTCTCTGCTCTGAGCACTGGCGGCCCCGCGAGCACCCAGGTACCATTGGTAGAGCGATTGCTGACAAACTGACACATCCTCCAAGTGAGGAGGGACTCATCGCTCTGCTTGTGAGGACCATAAATTATCACTTCACACACTTGCTAACCCATGTCCTTATCATTGACAAAATTTGGCTTATTCACCCCAAAACATGGCACCCTGCTAAGATAGGAGCACATATATAAGTGGACACTGGGGTCAGGGCCCTTTCTCCTGACTTGCCAGATGGACTTGAGGAAAAACTGTGCCCCTCAAAATGCCTTACTAACTTAAACTGGAAATAATGTGTTCTCAAAAGATAGCTAACATTTACAAAAGAGCTCTTAAAAATGTCTCCTTAAAAGAATTGTGATAGGAAAGTTCTTTTTGTCCTTACACCACTATTTCTGAAACATGTAGAGAGACTCAAGGAAGTTACCAAAACAATTAAGAATTGATGCAATTAACCTTTGTATTTTGGTTTTGACCCAGCCTTTATAACTGCCTTTGAAACTCTGGAATGCCCAAGCCCAGAATGTAGGCGTGTTTGTTTATACGTGCACGCACACACTCACACGTTCACACACACACTCACACATTTGCTCTTGCACAGATACACCAACGGCAATAGCATTTTTAATTGAAAAGCATAAATTTGGTCTGCTAAATCTATTAACGATTTGTTTTAATTAGGAACCCAGCTGCTTCCGGAGATTTAGCAGTCTGGGTTTCCGAACTCTTGCCATACTGAAAATGAGTCTCGAGTGGGTTGCTTCAGTCTTTCAGATCAGCATTTTTAAAGACTTGTTGGAAAGGTAACAACAAATACTTCTCTGCTGTAAAATTACGGCTGCTTTTGTCCTTGGGCGAGAACGGGGCTGCTTCGCTCATGCAGCCAGCGCCCTGCCCCTGACCTCTTCACTTGGGCATGTTCCGTCTAGCAGGCTGCCTGATCTTGAGATCACCTTGCTTGTAGGCTTGCCAACTTGGCTCACGGAGGTGCAGCATCATGGTTAGTTTTGACGTCCCTACTTATCCCACTATCGGTAGGGGGAGCTGTTACTTAATCGAAGTCAGCATCCACTTTATTTATTTTAAATACCTTGCTAGCTGAGAATAGAGCTCTGTGCAAGTCAGTTCCGTGAAGTAGGGTCTGAGGAACAGCAACATTTTTTAGCCCTTTCCTGGTGTTCAGCTAATGGCAGCAACACAACCTGTTATCCGGGTAATGTCCAATGGGTTATATACCGCATTCTGTGTGCACCAGTCAGCACGGAAGGCCTTCGTTAGTCTAGTCACTCACTCACTCGTTTGCTCATTTATTTATTCAGTCCCTATTGATTGCCCACTACTTAAAAATCCAAGGTGTTAGGACTGTAAAGATAACTAAGGCATTGCTTCTGCCTTTCAGGAGTTTATAGTCCCATGGATAAAACACGAAAGCAGAAAAAATAATTACTGTAGAGTGTGATAAAATGGAGGTGTTTCCAAAATGCTTGAGGAACATGGGGCCAGGATAAGTGTGACGGGCATGAAGGAAAGGCGGTCAGGAGAGGTTTTGCGTCCAGGGTATCAGAAATGTGCGCCCTAGATATTCGTTGCATAGAGAGTGAAAAAAGAAAGAATGAATGAGTGAGTGAATGAAGAAAGATGAACAGACTGGAAAGCAAGATAGAAAAGAGCCGGCAGTCCAGGAAAAGCAGTGTGCAAGGGGGCTTTGTGAAAGGGCAGGCTCGCTGTGGCTAGGTGCCACGGAAGGGGCTCACGTGGCGCCAGGCAGCGAGTTCGCAAGAGAGAAAAGGGAACGGTCTCTAATAGGCCTTCCACGCCAGGCTCAGGAGTCGGGACATGGCTACCGAGAAGCCGTGGGGCCAGGGGAGGGACTAAGCCAGATCTGTATTAGAGGAAGTTCATTTGGGCGTTGCTTTTGCATGATGATGTAGAAATGTAAGACTAGAGGCAAAGCAGAAAAATACACTGGAAAACATTTTCAGTGGTACGGGACTTACGTCTGAACTAAAGGTTGTGACAGACTGGAGAGCTATTTAGAAAACAAACCAGTAGGACCTAGCAGCTAATTGCATGTGGGACATTAGCAGTGTTTAAGGAAAACATGATTTACACTCACCCCTTCATAAGTACAGGTACATGTCTCTGTGGGGGGCATACTCTTAACCATTAATATATACAGATCAGCTGTAGTAGTTGCTTGATGTTTATTTGAAGAAGTCACCTGGAGAAATCATACAGCAACTTAACAAACAAACAAACATGAGAATGGAGTAAATGTTTGGGCTAGCCGGTATGAATATTTGTATCAATTCAATGTCAGATGGAAAATTTAGGAATACTATTTAATACTATTTACTAATATTTAAATTCCAAGAATAATTGTTATTCCAATGTATTTATTTATCACTTACTTTATCGAGAAATTAGTTCAGCATCAATATAATAGAAAATAACTCTAGAAGTTGATGAATGGCAGTCTCTGAGCACATCCAGTGCATACCTGTTTTTGAAGTAAAGTTTATTGAATAAAGTTTTATTGGAACACAGCTGAGCTCATTCGCATGCTGTCTATGACGGCTTTCATGCTACAATGGCAGAGTAGAGTAGCCACGACAGACACGGCATGGTCTCCAAACCCTGGCCCTCTATAGGGAAGAGTTTATCAATCCCTGAAAGAGAATATCAGAATGTTCTTACTTCGGAGAGTTGAAAACAGGAAATCAAAAGGAAAAATGCATTACTCATTTGGAAAATTGGTGTGCTGTGGTCCCATTGTCTCTGCGCTCCCGGATAGAGAGGGGAGATGTTCAGCAGTCCTCAGCAGATCATGGGCAGGCTCCGGCCATTGGCCGGTGTGGTGTGGGAGGAAGTTCCCGCATGGGAGGCCAAGAGCAGCAGCTAGGCACGTGGGGGTGACCTAGTGCAAATGTCACTGGAACCTACAGGCATAAACAAGGTCTGGGCACCCCAGGAAGCAGCCACAGGAGGGCAGCAAAGTCACATGACATTAAAAATATTTACATGCGAGCGATAGCCCTCAGAAGTGTGTAGATTAAAAACATCATTTGGCATTGAGTGTGATGGCCAGCGATCTCCAGTGGAAAGTTCTGCAGCCTAAATCTGTATGCCCAGTAATCTCTCATGGATCCAAATGAAGAAATATTCATACATAAGCTCTGCTTCTGGGAGAAGCCAAATATGTAAAAGCAGGAAAGCACTTTGATTAGGATGAGATGTGGCAGTATGGGATACTGAGAATATTTACTTCCTAGAGCAACATTGATACATGTCTATTAAATGACTAATGCTTGCATTATGACTGACTCTTTCAGAGGAAGTGAACTTACTGTAGATCATAGCTCTTCCATGGAAAAATATAGTGTCTCTTAATACATTTTTAACAATGAGCATTGAGAAATAGCATTCCTTTCTCCTTTTCTGCCCCCCTCCCTGATTTATTTATTTTGTAGCCTACTAGTGCCAAACATCACACTAAAAAAGGGGGCTATAACATAACCGTAAAAAGAGAGTGATGGAGATATTTTATAACTTTTAGAATTGTATCCCCACCAAGAATAATAACCATCTCTGAAAACTTTTAAATCATGATTTAAAAGTTTGGTTTTGTTTTTCCTTTCATTTCCTTGCCCTAACTTTGGCCATATATTAAGCCACGTCTCAGTATCGCCTTGTGGACAAAAGTCTTCAGAGTTTTTGGTCTGATGAGCCAAAGTTCCTAATTTTAATGTAGACAAATTTATACATTTTTTTCTGTTACAGCTTATAACTCTTGTTTAAGACATTTTTAACACATTGATTTTTAATGTGTTAATACATGTTTCACTAAAGTTCTAACTCATTAGAATACTAATAACTGTATTACAACTTCTCAAGTCATTTCTTGGCTGTGGCTTGGCCACTGTTAATCCTTCCCTCATTAAATCTCACCACTGGTGGTTGTTTCTGGTTTGCATGTTGAGCATCTATAAGAAATGTTTGATGAAACAGCTATTTTTTTCATATCCCTGATATTTTGAAGAAAATGTTCATAATTATTTGCAACTTTTTGGTCAGGGTCAGTTTTAACCAGATCTTTCCAAAGAAAGAGAAATGATTGCAAGCTAATTAAAACAGTTAAAATGTGGACATTGTTTTCTTTGATTATTTCAAAAGTTAAAGCCTTGGACTTTGGTAAGGGAAAGGAACTTTTTTGTAAAAATAATTAATTTAATAAAATCATGGGGGGGGGGTGTGTGCGCACGCGCACGCACGCAAGGCGGGGGTGGGGGGTGGGGGAGGTAGCCATGAAAAGCTGGCTACAGGTATTTATATCTTTTATATGTTGACCATCATCCATGTAATCTCTAGGAAAAAAGTTTGAAAAATAGCACACTGGACTGCTATATACAACTTCTTTCCCTGCTTCACTCTGAAAAATTTCTCCTGGGCAACATGACTTTCTCATTTAAATCATCTGAGATTTGCTTATCAGATGTTTTGTCAGCCTCACAGGAAAAATAGGCTCTCAATTCAGGCATGACCCCCCCAAGTGGTGGAAGATCGGGCCTGACTATGCACATGGGACATCGGGACCCTCCGCTGACAAGGAGCCACAGGGAAAAGGCCCCTCACACTGCAAGGGGACAGAAACCTCAGTGAACAAGCAGTAGCTCTGGGGTTTTAGCCAGGCAGCCCCAGTTTTCAGGGGTGTGTTTCCAGCAGAGAACAAGGGAGTGGCCGCTTCCAGTCAGTTTATCAACACCAAGGTTAATTTCCCAACTCACTGAAATGCTGATGTTTTCCCAAATTCAGTCCTCTGCGAAAGACACATATTAGACTGACTGACGATCATACTCTTTCTCTGATTAAAAACAAAAGAAAAAGCCGTGGAAGAAGTGAAAGAAGACAGAGGAAAAAAGAGAGAGAAAGAATTGATCTGGGCCATGTGAAGCTCTGCACTCCGGTCATTATCTAAACATTTTATGAGCCCCTCCAAATGGGAATAAGGTTGAGCATGAAAGTTAAGGCTCTGCTCTGGAAAAGTGTATACTTTAAACAAGAAAAGACAGAGTGGTATTCCATTGTATTGGTGATATATGGCATTGGGACCTTTTAACAAATGTCCTGGGACTGTAGATCAGAAAAACTTATGTAGCTATTAAAAAAAAGGGGAGGATTCTATTTTCTTAGCAGCTGGTCAACCTGAAATATATGTATAAAGATATAATGCCTACGTTTCTACATAAATGAAAGAAAAAAGAAAAAACACTGCCCAAAACTAGGACACATAAAGGACCTTATTTAAGAAGTTAATTAGGTCTTTAATTTAAAAGCTCCAGCCAGTCATTTGTGTTGCTGAGGGAACGATTAATAAGAGGCAGACAGTTTTTAAAAATGAATTTTAGTGGCATTTAGTTAAATGGAAAAGAAAACTCCTGTTGATATTTGGATTGGTATTAAATAGCAATTATTTCGTAGTGTAGGGAGATTTGACAAATTGATGATGTTGTTTTCCTTGTCCAAGATAAACTCTTTCTTCTCATTTATTCATGTCCTCTTTTGTGGCCCTTCAGGAGTGTAAAGCTTGCTCTGTGGGGGTGTGTTTATGTGTTTATCTGTGTATCTAATTGGGAATATATGTTTTAATTGTTATTTTTTAAATTCCATTTATATTTCCTATCTGGTTATTCTTGTAAAGATTATAAAATCACATCTGAGAATTATTGAGACAGTCCTAGAAGGAGAATAGTATGAGGCATGACTAACCTAAACATGTAATAAAACATTTTATACAGGTACAGTCACTATACTGGTATGATACAGATACATAGGTACAATGGTACAATACAATTATGTCAGTACAATAATTAAAACAATCTGTTAGTGGAGTTAAAGAATATACAGTTCAAAAGTACAGAATAAGAACTCCATAAATAGATCTAATTGCATATGGGAATTTAGTATTTCATAAAACTACCATTTCACGTTAGTGGGAGGAAATGTATTTATCCTTCAAAATCAAGTTCTTTCTAAAGTATGACACATGAGCCAAAAAGGAAAAGATAAATAAATCAAAGCACATAAAATTTAGAAAATTTTGATGGCAAAATACCACAAATAAGGTAAAAATACAAATAGCAAACTGAAAAAGTTTTGACAGATGGAAGATTTATTTCATCAATTTATAAAGTGCTTCCTACACACCAGTGTAGAAGGCAAAAAAAAAAAAAAATCAAATATAAAATTGAGCAAAAGATTCAAGACGGCAATCCTCAGGAAAATAAAAACAAATGGATAAACAAAGGGAAAAATGCCAACCTAATTCATTTTGAACAAATACAAAGTAGAAGAAAATTATATTGCATTTTTCTCCCATAAGATTGTCAACATTTTAAAAGTATTTATTATACTTATTGTTAATGGATGTATGGAGGGAAAAGCACTTTACTTGTACAAGAGTATACATTGTGTGAAATTTGGATAATATCTTGGAAATATCTAATAAAATTACAAATCCACATGGCCGCTGACACAGTCACTAATTGATGGTTGTGAGACACTGTGTATGTACTTAATACCACAGGCCTGTGCACTTAAATAGAGTTGAAGTGCTAAATTTTGTTATATATATTTTACAACACTAAATAAAGCAAAAAAAAAAAAAATTATAGAGCCATACAGCAAAGGGAATAAAAAAATATTTTACCTGTATCATTTTACAAATAAAATAGTATTTTTATATACCTAGTCTTAAAAAATATAAAAATAAACTGTCAGTAGCAGTTGTATCTATGGAGTAGGAAATGGTTTTGGGATGGGCTTGGTATTATTACTGTTTATCATTAATCCTGTTTCTTTGTGTTTAAAATCGTGACCGTATTTTATTTCAGAGTTTAAAACTACTCATTAAAATACCTCCCCTCCCTCAAAAATATATATAGTATATGTCTTAGCAGTGTGTCTTATTCTTATTTGCATGGGATTGGAAAGGTGCTCAACTTAAACTCTATTACAGGAGTCTGCCTTACAAATGACTTCTTTCCTTGTCCTTAGGAAATTATTCCTTTTTTTCCTTATGACTTTAGAGTAGAAGTAATGTTTGCCTTGGCAGAGATTTATGGGATCGGCGGGGGGAGGGGGGCCATGGGGATCGGGGAGAGAGAGAGAGAACATGTATGCATCTTTGGAAGCCTACCGTTACTGGCATTACTGGGTAGAAATCGGAACATTAAAGAAGCATGTCTGCCACCCACCTGAGTGAGAACACATCCAAGAGGATGTGGATCACCAACTCTGATCTCCTCTGCAGAACTGAAAACCCACCCTCCAGCCCCTTCGCTCTTCCCTGTGCCCCTGAGTTCTAACGCAGCCTGCTGCAGCCCTGAGGCCGTGTTCTAGACTAAGGCGCTCGGACTTGAGTAGAAGTGCAGGTGGGAAAAAGGTAACAGGTCTTGGGAGGAGGCAAGTTCCTGCACGGACGGGGTTGCATGAAAGGCAGAGGGGTTCGCGCTGCAAAATTCCTGGTAGAAATTCCCAGGACCATGTGTTTAAGGACGTATTTGTAGTGGAACTTGATCATAGTGTAGTGGTATGAGTTTTGGTGTACAGTTCATATGGGGAATGTAAGAAGTGTTTGCTTCTAGCAACATTACTTGAGAGCATTGGTGATTTTCTTGCGGATGGGCTGACCAGCCATTGTTGGCTTGGCCAAGTTCAATAAGAAACAAAACTGCCAGTTAGAAGAAGGACCTCACCATAGTCTGGGATAACAGGATGTGCATTCTCTGCTAGGCTTTTGCTGTTTTACCTGCTGCTGAACTGATGAATTACCACTCCCAGGGCCTCCTATTTGTCAAGCCCAACTGGAAGCTAGTTGGCCAGGTAGCCAGGATTATGCCAAATCCATAAGAGTCGGCTTTCCTGGGCACAAAGTTGGGCAGAAAAGAATCCAGGGTGGATGGTAAATGGAAAATAACTAGCACACACTTCAACTTATTTTAGGAATTAAGTAGAGAATAAACAGAAAATAATAAATAACTTCTGTATTCTCCTTGTCACTTTACAAACCACCCACTTCCTCCTTGACACTTACACACTACAAAAGTCACTACTGTCTATAAATATTGATATCTTGCTTGTGAGAATGCAGCAGAACATCCCAACACCCTAGAAATGAGCCCATGCTGGCCCCCTGACTGGGCAACGATTTTACATTTCCCATTTTCCTTTGCTGGATAATTCTAGGGTTAATCTGTCACCCTCCCTCACACCAACCCAGCCTGTGATATTGACACTTAAGAAACACAGGGCTGTTTATATTTTGGTGAAGAGCTCATACTATCAATTTGCACATTAGTGAGCCCAGCTATTGCTCCCGTCTATCTGGATCTATTGAGTGGCGGCAAGAGAGATATCCACTGCTCAAAAAAAAAAAAAAAAAAAAAAAATACTTAGCTGTCTGATGAAATGTTTTAAATGCATAGGGTTCACCTTGGGGTTGGCTGCTGTTCAGATTTTATCCATTAATAACACACAGGGCTGTGCCTATACTCTCCAGGGCTGATAGGAAAAATAGTTCTACTTACAGGTCCTTGCTTTGCCTGAGGGAGGATATTCCCAATGCTGGTCTTCGTTCCTGTACACACATGTATGTATGTGTGCATAACCAGTTCACACGCATGCAGTGGTGCTTCCTGGAGTTTTTAAAAATTAAATAACATAAGAGGATTTTTCCATTACAAAATGTTTTCTTCTGAGAGCACACTTTTTAAGAAAGAAGCCAATGTGTGTGTCAGTGGAAATTCCTAAGCCTGTTTACATGGACGCCCATAGCTGTATTAGCATCTTCATTCATTTCAAGTCACTAGATACCGTGGTTGAAAATGGGAGGGGAAGGCAAACCCTGCAACTGGGATCCTTTTCCAGTTTTGCCCTAATATATCTTAAGCTGACATTGGGTTCTAAGGGAGGAAATTCAGAATTGCTACAAGAAGCCAATATACATGTATTACCTTGAGCGGTTGGCTAGCAGTCAGGTTATTAACAAACTGTCCTCTTTATTCCCTCTCATTTCTTTGGGACACTTAAAGAAAAAAGAAAGATGTTTAAATAAGAGCCACTAACTGGTTAGGTGTCTGCCATAGGTCAGTCTTCAGACATAACCTACGAAGAATTTGGCATTGTCTTGCTAAGAGAGTGTTCAGCGCACTATTCCATGGATGCTGGTAACGGGATTGCCTGAGCTCTCTTGCGTTGTTTTCTCCCTTCCAGTGTAAGCCAAACAGCCATTTACTATGAAGAAGAGTCGTGTGTTATTTCAGATGCTGAGTCTTTACTGTAGGAAAGCCTAGGAAGGAAGGGGAATGCTTAGATGAAGAGGGGAGATGATCACTGAATTGTTTCCTGAAGAGTTTTGGTAAGTGATTATATTTAACACAAGGGAGCCCTTGGCAAGTGAGGAGTGATTTGCTCATTTTTATTCATCTCAAAAACTCAACTGCTTCAAGGTGACCAAAAAACTTTTTAAATCAAGTCATTCTGTATTGAACATTTATTGCAACCACTCTGTAAGTTCTGATGGTGTTCAGGGCTAAAGGTGAGCAAAGATGTGCCCCACCCCCACCCCTGGAAAGGAAATGATCTCAGTGTAGTTATAGCAGATACTAAAACAGTTGTCAGCCTTGGATTATCTGTACTGGATTAAGCATTTTATTTCATATTATCTACTCTAAAAAATTAGTCTCAAGATGAATTGCCTATTTTTTTTTTCCAAAAAGAATTAAAATGGACTAGAGAGAGCTGAGTCTACAGCCAAAATTGCCATTGAGTCAAGGCTTAATAATAGTTCTTCACTAATTAACTAAACCCTGTAAAGATGCTAAAAGACCATAATGCCTTAGAAATATTTCTACACATATGGCATGTTTATTTTTAGATGATTCTTATATTTTTTTTTCTCATAGCTTGCCATAGAAGTGACATTAAATTTCTGGCTTTGACACTAACTGTGTGACTTTGGGCAAAATACTTAGCCTTTCTAGGTATCGGGGTTTTTAATCTGTAGAGTAGAGATAGTAAACACTTCACAGTGGTTATGTGATGATCAAGAGAGCTAAACTATATTTATTCTTTTGAAAAGCTTTTGCTAAAATGTCATAGAAGAATATGTTTATGGTGTGAAAGACAATGATCACACTAAGAAGGAAATAGACGGAGGGCATAATTTTATTTCTGTAGCCAGCCTTCTTTCTTTTTAATTACTAATTTCTACCATCCAAAAGGTCACGAAAGGCGTAAGTGTGACAAAAATATCATGAGAACCATGATATAAAGGCAGGAGCTAAGTGGTGAAGTGATGAAAATTCACCTTGAATCAAAGCAAGGCCAGAGCTATTGGGGAGCGGGAGACAGTGTCCGCAGCCCAGCTTCACGCCACCTCTTTACAGTAGAAAACAACACAGTGACACACAAAAATATGACCTACATGGAAATTACATGCTCAGCATAACTTGAAGAAAGATGGTGCCTGACCTTCAAAGTCACTGTGATTAAAACAAAGAAAAATCAAGAAATTCCAGCTTAAGCTCTCACATTCCCACGGTGGCCTCATCCCAAATGAAGGTCCGCAGAGCCAGGCCTCACAGGTTTTCAGGATTTCAGTGGAGAAATACAGGGCAGAACTGACTATCCTGAAAAACCATGTTTACTCTAAGTCCAAAATGTATCCAAGTGGGTCAAAGCATGGTTTATGGAAATGCTTTCGATGGATGTGCAGTTGAAGTGGCAGGCTGCATTCAACAGGGCAGACACAATTTAAAGGGCAGTTACGAGAAAAAAGACCGAGAAAAGGAGGGAGAGAGAATCACTACTTGACAATGTGTAGTGAGCAATATCAGGAGGAAGGGGGAGACATTTAGAGTGCTGGAGGTCAAAAGAGAACTTTAATTGAGAAGCTTAGAATTCTCTTCTCAACCCCTGCACAGTAAATTAGCAAACAAACAAAAACAACTGGCCAAATATCTGGACTGTTTTGTTACTAGGTGAGGGTCCTATTAAACGAAGAATCATGCAAAACACCTCAATACTATACAATTAAACAAATGGACAGTCAATTTTATACAGAGATGTTGGAGGGCATCAGGAAACAAACTGTCATACGCATTAAATGAGGAGCATCCCATTTGAAAATAACCATGAAACAGAACACAGCTATAAATTAGTATTTCAAACAGCATTAAATATATGCAAATAAACAACAAACGTATGGAAAACCAACTTGAGCCAGAAATTTTAAAAGTAAATACAAAAATGAACAGAAAAACCAGGAAGAAATGAAAAGAAAGTTGATTTTATTCAGGAAAAACATGGAAGAAAAAAAATTTTCTCACAAATGAATAATGCGTTGCAAGGAAGAATACATTCAAATGATCATGTAATAAGGGCCATTGAAGAAAGATAAGAAAACAACCAAGAGAATGAAAATAAAAGGGTCAGAGAGAAAATAGTGAAAATGGGAGAGAAGCATGGAAGGAATATTATTTACTAAATTGAATTCTTTGGAGAAAAGGAACAATAGCAGAAAACTAATATTTAAAACTATAATCCAAAAAAACCCCCAAAACTTTCCAGAAAAGAAAAAAACTTTAAAATTACTGGAAGGATTCAGTTGGTGTATGGCAAAATTAATCCAAATTTTCTAAATTAATTCAAGAAAAATTATTTTTATTTTTATAGACTTGACCTTTGAAGGACCAGTTCACTGTACTTAAAATTTGTGGTTCAGTCTTTTTGCCTCCACTGAACATGTAACATTTGATTAAAAGGCCCAGATTTTGTGATGGGATGATTTCCAGTTGAGGAGAAAAAACGTTCTTCTTTATTTAGAGCAGGTCTGAAGTGAGAAATGTCTTTGAGAATTTTTTTGCCAGTAAAATCTTTGTTTCTTTGAGGATTCCAGTGTGCTGCTTTTTTCTTTTTTCTTTTTTGATGGTGAGAGCGATGTAAATTCCTGGGTCACATGTTTTTCCCTCTCTCCCAAGAAAACTAGACTCTTATTTGATATTTATTTATGATATTTTGTTATATATGGCTAACAAATTAGTCCATAGGATGAAAACACTTTTCTTTCTTGGTTTGTTCATATTATTTTATTTAGTATATGTTTTAATAAAGCTGCTTCATATTCTCTGGAAGGAAATACTTGTGACAGGAGTTAGATTTATATTAGGGGATTTTGAGGAAGATTTTAAAAGGTAGGAATCTACTTTGGACATTATCAGGATGCATGGACAATTTAGCCACTGGACATTCTGATTTTAGCCTAGGAGACATAAAGTGAGGTGTTTCTTGCTAAAGAAGAAGTAGAGAGGGGGATATTTGGGCATTTTATGGTGGTACAGTGGCCTTTTTATGTCTGTGTTGCGATGTGATTACAGGATGGTCTTGTGTTTGTCTTTTTCCATGGATATCAAGAAGTAGACACACCTGATTGCTTCTGTTCTTTGATATTGTCTGTCTTCATTGGGGATCACCAGTCTATATGGCAGTTGCCAAGAGCTAACTCTCAGAGGCTCAGCTAGCAACTCAGAGAGACTGGGCCCAACCTTAGAGCGTTGTCATGTTCAGGACATTAGAGGGAATGAGCAAGCCACTGTCGGGCAGCCTTATGTTTGGGACAGCGCAGTGCGGAGCCTGCCTTCAATTACTTTGGTGGGCACACAGGTCACCGCAGCATTGGCAGATCATTGGAAGTACCTCATTCATTCATTCAAATACTTACTGTCAGGCTGCCAGCCGGGGTTTGTGACATCAAGGCCATACTCTTCAGCAGTTATGACAAGCAAGAGCAGGGGCTACAGACCAAGCTGATGAAGTCAGACACTAGAGACACGGTACAGTAGCAGGCAGAGAAATGTGTCAGCCATGCGGAACTGTGGGCTTGAGCTATGCGTGACGCTGTCGTGCAGGAACTCAGAGTCCAGGATGATCTTGTCACTGTCATGGTTACACGCTTTAACTGTCTCCCCAGTCGGGAAGGCCCAGGCTGTAGTCCTGGCTGGGTGATTGGAAAGGACTCATGGTGCCGAGCTGAGAGCTTTGGCATGAAGGAGTTCCTAACAGGCCTTCCCAGGAGGTGCCACTTCAGCATGTGGATTATTTTGAGTGGAAGGTGCAATCAAGACCCTGTAGGCTCCAGATAAACTTTACGTCTCCCTTAAAGAATTGAAATTTGGGCCCTGGGTGGGTAGTTCCATTGGTTAGAGCATTGTCCTGATATGCCAAGGTGGGGGTTCAACCCCTGGTCAGGGCACATACAAGAATCAACCAGTGAGTATATAAATAAGTGAAATAACAAATCGATGTTTCTGTTTCTCTCTCTCCCTTCTTCTCTCTCTCTCTTAAAAAAAAAAAAAAAGAATTTAAATTTGGGGCCTTGTTCATAATAAGAGTTACTAGAAATAATTTTTTATGACCTTTTATGTTGGCAGAGCAAACATCTTATTACTGAACATTGACTCCTCTCAAGCCTCAGGCCCCTTAGCTTGTTCCTTAGCTCAGGATCGGTTATAGCTCATTTTGCCGTTCTGTCTCAGAACCTATAGGATATGTGGGGTCTCTGACTTTCTCACGTATGTGGGGTTACTATGTGTACTTGTGTAATTAAATTTGGTTCTCTTGATAGTCCATCTTATATGGATTTAATTATTAGACCCGCCGAAAGAACCTTGAAGGGTAGAGTAAAATGCTTCCTCCCCAACAGAAGAACTAGAGTGAACTGGGAAAAGAAATCTGAATAGCATGATGCTTCTTGGCAAATGGGCCAGATAAAGAGAGAAAACTGAACTTTGAACAGCATGGAAATCACTAAGGAAAAGAAAGATCCCCTATCTTTTTATCTTAACTCATATTTGATGACTCTGTATATTTACTAAAAATGAAAGCAATGTTAATGACTGTTTCAGTTAGAAAAATAATATGAACATTTTATGGGGCAAGAGAGTCCTGAATCACCGGAGCACCATCACGATAACTTGAGCAATGCAAGTATTGACAAATTCAGAATGTCCACAACCACCTCTTCATTAGCTCTGCTTAATGTTTAGAATGTCTATACGTGCTCTTCTTAAAATAAATTAAAAAAATAAAATTAAATGGTGAATTTCTTTGGCTGGAAAGTAATTGTGAAGTTTTTAAGTAAATGAAAAGGACTTTCTTTGCATTAAACTATAAAGTTCTAATTTCCTCTCTTTAAATGTTTAAAGGATTTTTTTTATCAATTTCACCATGAAGAAACATTAAAATTCATTGCAGTCAAAACCCATAGTGGATTAAAAAAAAAGATGTTAAATATCAGCAAATGGATCTGATAATCTACAGAGTATTTCTGCTGTCAGCGAAGGACCGTGGGATACAAATCACATGTTCCGGATTTGACATCCCTTGGCATCTTGTAAATAGCCTTCACGAATCCATACCTTAAAACTGCCAACACCAGCAAAACTGTGCCCAAGTTTCTAGTAAGTTAAACAAGCAAAGCAGAGAGAGGAAATGGGGCTAGATTGCAAATAAAAACCCAAGGACCCCGAAAACTGACCTCAAACTCATTTTACCAAAAGATATTCTCCACATTTTTGCAAAACTGTCCATTTATTTATGAAGCAAAGTGCATTTTTGTGGTATGTGCGTATGTATGTGTGTATGAGTAAATAAGAGTATGGAGAATTGAATGTTAGGTGGGGCAGGGGAAGATGATGGGGTAAGCGGGAAGAATTTTCCATGTGGAAATAAACTTGCTGAATAATACAAAATAGATTTTTCTCATTATTAAATTTCTGCCTCGAGGGAGTATTGAAGTGATCCAATGGCCTGGATTTCTAACATTTTAACATCACTTTTCCCAAAAGGAAAAATTCATTTATCAGTGTATTTTCAGATTCAAAATTTAAAAAGGTGAGTTTGCCTTCAAGTTTTTCCCTTCCTGTGCATATCTCTAACAAGGCATCCTCTAGAGACTAAGAGAGCCTGTGATACATCCTGTTGAGTGAAGCTTTTGGTGACTATCACTGCAGAGCTAATCATTTTCCCTCAAACTCAAAGGTTTGAAAAGTTTGTCCCGTCAACAATTTCTATTAAGTAATAGTTCCCTCCTTTTCTTAAATTATGAATCAAGAAAATTGGCAATCAAAGCTTCTTATTAAGATATTACATGCTGACATTACCTACAATGAGTTGTTATTGCCACCAAAAGTTAAAAAAAAAACTTTTATTTTTGCTCTCTTAAATGTGATTAAGGGAAATGTGTGTCTTGATACATATAAAATGACAATGGCATCGATTAAGAATAGATTGTATAACAGATGATGTATAACATTTTTACATAATTCTTACGATCAATCTGCAAGGAATTAGAAGAATTAGAGAGGAAGATTGAGGTTGTTAAAGTTGTCAAAATCTTATGTAGCCAGGCAGGTGCAGCAGTGAGTTTTGAACACTGATTCTTGGGATGTTAAAACTCATGTTTTTTCACCACTCTCTGGTGACTTTTGAACAAGTAACTTAGTTGCCCTGAGTTTATGGACCACAAAGTTTCTGGTGACTTCAGCCTGAATACGTCTGCTTCTCTGGTCCTTCTGAAGTCTGACAAAAACATATATAGGCATATTCTACTCTTACTTGCAGTAAGCACAAATAAACTCACAATGTTCAAAACTAAAATTTTAATAAAGCCACTTTGCAATTTGCATTTTCTGTTAATACATACAGATCCCTTGGTGGCAAATGGCGCAGAGTATTAGTTTGATGGAGTCAGACCAAACCTTGGCTCGATAACCTTGGTACCTGAGACCTGACTAAGAAAGAATTCAGAGGCAAGACTCAAACTATAAGAGAAAGTTTATTTAGAAAATCACAGAGGTAGAAGAATCACCTCAGGAAACAAGTGACAGAGACAAAAGAAGGGCCCTTGGAGCTTAGGAGAAAGAAAGACAAGGAAAAGGTGCCTGGGGAAAGAGGGTGGGGGACGGTGCTGGCGGAGGCTCCATAGAGAGCTGCACTGGGTCCTCCGCCTCAAGGGTGTTTATCTGGAGCTCCCAGGGGAGGATCTCAATAGGATATTCATCAGTTTTCCAAACGTCCTTTCAGGGTCGTTGTCTCAAATGATTGGTTGGCACCAGGGCAAGGGCTTATTAGCTAAGGCCGCTGGTCCCGACGCCAGCCATGGCGCCGCGTGTCTGGTTTTGCTGCTTCTCTGGGCCTCGAGCTGAAACACAACTGAGGCCTCGACGTCAGCCCTGGGGCTTAACGCTTAAGGGAGTGGCCGTGCCAGGGCTCCAGTGGGAGTCGCACGAGGCCAGCCCGTGGCCCCTTGTTCCTCCTCCTGAGGGGGTCTGCCGTGTGACTAGGGGCCTGCCAGGGGAGGAGCGTCCGGGGGAGGGTGCGAACCACACAGCCAGCAGTACAAGAGGTCAGGAGGTCTGAAGTGCATGGCCAGGGATGTGCTAGGGCAGGGAAGGTCCCCCTGGGGGACAAGGTCCTTGCTAGGCACCTGGGGCCTTCCACCCTGGGGAACAAGGTCCTTGCTAGGCACCTGGGGCCTTCCACCCTGGGGACCTCTGTACCTGGCCCATCGTCCTTGCTCTGCTCATGTCTGTCTGACTGCCTCTCGTAGATCCACATTTCATTTGAATGGCTGTTTATTATGACACAATTACGTATATAATTGTTTAGATATTTCTCTCTTGATAAACATTTAGTTTATTTTCCATTTCTTTTGCTATTGCAAACAATTTGCCACAAATACAAAACATTTATATTTTGTGGGTTTGCACAAATATTTCTGATCCTGAGCATTAAGAATTCTGGGCCCATGGATCTGCGTAGCTTAAAATTTTTGGCATTGCTTCAAAAAGTCACAGTGATTTTTATTTTTACCGATTTTGCTGAGGACAACCTGTTTACTAGTTCCCTGGCCAATCCTGAAATTACCAACTTCTTTACCAACATCACAGGAAAAATTTGTGACTATGTTTTCATTGTGTTTTTGATTTTTTAAAATGTTTTGTGCTATTTTGTAGATTTTTTGACTCCTTACACATTTTTTTGAGAATTGTCTGTTCATACTCTTTATTCATTTTCTTATTGATTTGTAGGAACTAATGATATAATATCAATACTATATTTTATTAATATCTTAGTCTTTAAATTTTGCTTAATGCCCTTTGCTATGAATTCGACTGACAAATGTGTGGTGAAATTATAAGTCATGCTATTCTATGCACTTGATCTATGAGGTGTGTTCTATTATTTCGCACTTTGTATGACTGAGAAAACTAAAGACACAGACACCCAGCCGGCAAGTCTCCCGGACAGGAACTCCAGTAGTCTGACTCCAGATCTGTCAGAGCGTATGGCCCTCGCTGTTGATGTTTTCCCCTTGTAATGACTTCTGAGTTGGAAACGTATTTCAAAAATAGGTGAGTAGAATTAAATCGGAAGCTTCCCAGAATTAGAGCAGAGGTGTTGGAATGCTTCTCGTTTCCACCAGAAGGTTAAAGCTCTTCTGGCAGGGTATTTTGCCTTTGACGATGACTCTGGTTTGACCTTCCTATGATAATGGTGAACTAGCCAAAGCAAGCATGAATGAGTGAATCAAAGTATGTCCTAAGAAGTGCAAATCGGTAGTTCCAAAATAGTCACAGGGGTATCAAGTACAGCATAGGAAGTATAGTCAGTAGTATGATAAGCACTATACGTGTGCCAGGTGGGTATAGGAATTATCAGGGGGATCACTTCATAAATTACATAGTTGTCTAACCACTATGCAGAATGCCTGAAACTAATGTAAAATACTACTAAACGTCAGCTGTAATTGAAAGAAAAAAGTATGCCTTGAGAGCATAGATCTGAAATTAGCAATACATTGAACACGTGCACATACGCCGACACACCCTCCCACACAGTTGTGGGCTCTCCTGCACAAAGTTGGCAAGGAAGGACATGGCCAGGTGGAAGCAACGCAGACAGAAAACTCCTGAGCAGAAACCTCAGGCGACTGAAGGGGATCGCATGAGGCTGCTCTCAGTTAAAAGGGATTTGGCTGTCGCACCGCAGCCTGCAGGGGTGACAGGTGTGTTGAAGCAGCTTCGTTGGCCCCGGAGCACTTGCCCAAGGGTGCTGCAGTGAACTCCTTGCCTTGAACCCTGGTTAACCCTTGAGTGGCCCAACCCCACCCACTCTTAGCATCCTCCTCAGGTCGCTGAGGGCCCATGGACTTTCTGCTCAGGTGGCAGCCTCTTCCATCCCCCCATCTTCACCCTTTGAATTCAAGATTCATCCTGTTTCTCCCCGTCACTCTGCGAGCCCCTCCTCTCTGTTTTGACAATGTCCCCAAGTGTAGCGCAGGGGGCCCTGCCAGCCTGAGCCCCCAAGCTGTGCCCCGGCTGGTGTCACTATCTTGTTTCTCGCAGGGCTCTGGCTCCTTCCTCTCTTCCTAGTCCCTCTTCGGAGACCCCCCGCTCCGAATCGCAGGGCCTGGGTCCTTGTTTTTCTGCTTAAATGCACAGAGGTTTCTGTTCAGTAGCAAACAGCGGCTTCCTTTTTGCCGTGACAGCCCCAAATATTTCCCATCTCTGTGTGATGTCATTAAAACGTACTTACCTGCTGTATTTATTCATCTAAGCTGCACAAGTATGACAATTGGAGACAAGCATTGAGTGCTGTTCTCTCCTCCAGAGGAAAGATAGGGGTTCAGCAGGACTTTCCCCTCAGGTAATGCCTTAACCCCCAAATGACTCAAACGACGAGACCCAAAGCTGCCACCCTAGGGGGCCTTTCGACATTCATTAAGCTGCACTGGATAGGTGAGCCGCCCCTCCAGTTCTGCGCGGAGCTAGGTCTAAACCTAATATTTATGTAGGTCAGAAATTTTTTTAAGTCCCTTTCTCATTTCACAAATGAGAACTGCTCTTCTTTTTGTGTTTAGAGTGTCTATGCCAGAAAAACGTCCATAATTCTCTGCTCTGCAGAGCTTGTTATACAACTCCTCAACACGAAATTTGATATGTGAAAATTGGTTCTTTTTAAATTTTTATTTGTATTTTTTTTGGCAGGCTTTGGGAAAGGCCTGTTTCCTGGCACTAAAAGTAACCAGTCTTGGCGTGAACAGCCCCTGACAATTTCCAGCATATGGTAAGAGAAGACGCTTCTGCCCACCCATCAGGTAAGTGCCATCTTTCGACTGGAGCAATGATAGATGTCGTGCTTGGAGAGCAATGACTGCTGGGAAAGGTGCCAGCAGCCAACTGGCCAATGCGAGCGAGCGGGTCAGACGGCCCAGGCCCTGGTGGAGGCAGGCCTGCCGGCCCCCGGCTCATGGCGACGTGCGCCAGGGAACTGTGCTCTGACGAGTCCCGAGTGTGGCTGCCGAGCTGAATATTATTATTTGTTTTGCTAATGCAGCTGTAGAGTGTTCAGTGAGAATGGTAGTGTTTCAGGGTAGATACACAGGCCGAGAGCATTGCTTTAGCTTTTCGGGGAGAGAACCCCATGAGCTGGCCGTCTCGAGTGTGGAATGGACTTAGCCATCTCAGAGGTGGGGCCGAACGATGCAACTTGCCGCGGCCTGCCGTTTCAACGCGTTTTACTGTCAGCACTGGCTGTCGGTCAGGTGGTCATTTCGGTTCTCCTGGAAAGTACCAGAATATGGTCAATGCAGAAGAGTGAAATAACAGTGATTGGTGATGCTTTGGAAAATATCCATTCACGTATGCAGTATTTTATGAATGAGCTCATTCCTTGTGTGCTCACTCATAACCTGCTGTTTTCATTTGATACTATATCATGAATATTATTTTTTAAATGTGGCATCAGAGGCCATTGCATATATGTATACATATTTACTTAAGCAGTCCTCTAGGGAGGACATTTAGGTTGTTTCTAATTTTCTACTATTATAGCAGTTCTGCTGGGAATATCTTTTTGTGCTTATGCAATTATTACTTTAGGAAAAACTCCTGGAAACTGGATTGTTGAGTCAATGGTGGGAACATTTTGCTTTTTGGTGTATATTGCTAAACTCTCCAAAAACAGATACTTTATTGATTTATAATTAACTAGAGCATTGAGTTTTGTCAAATGCTGTAATGATTACGAATGGGTTTTCCTTTGCCATCGGAAGGACGATGGCAGCTGGTTGTCAGGTAAGTGGAACATAAGCGCGTGCTAAGGTGATGGGTGAGCAGCTCTTTGGAGGGTGTCATTGTGGCCGTTGGTAACAAGGAAGAATTACTGCTACCCCTTGGCATTGTTGGTGAGGGAACATTGCAGGAAACCCCACGGCAACAGCTTTTGTCTGCGGGAGGCAACATGCATGGGGGAGTGGAACACAAGCTGTCCCCAGGTGCCGGCGCTTACTGCCGCCTTGGGGACCGCAGTGAGCAGGAAAAGGGGTCTGTTCGCGAAGGCCCCTCCCCCGCTCGGCCCTTCTGCAGATCTCATCAGCAGAGGCCCCAATTAGTGCTCATTAGAAAGGTGTTTGGGTTTTTAGAGTTTATTTTGTTTTC
The DNA here is from genome assembly GCF_021234165.1 of Pteronotus mesoamericanus. Taxonomy (NCBI): domain Eukaryota; kingdom Metazoa; phylum Chordata; class Mammalia; order Chiroptera; family Mormoopidae; genus Pteronotus; species Pteronotus mesoamericanus. The sequence goes on along the minus strand of NW_026555323.1, from coordinate 7,067,790 downwards.
CTGATGTGGATACCATGCCTGAAAAGAGCGGACTGAAAAAACAATGTGTCAGGAAAGGACACATTGCTGAGGAGACCTGCTTTCCAGACACCGCTGAGGGAGGCCCCCGGGGGCCTTAATGAGGGCTGTCCGTGCAGGAGGCGCTGTGAGCTGGCGGGGCGGCAATGGCCTTTGTGCAGGCCACTCTGGCGCTGGGGCTCATCCGGATCATTGTCACGTTACAGGGGCGCAGTTCCCCCGTAGCCCATTGTAGGAAACAGTTGATGATGCGTTGTTAAGCCGGGATGGTTATAAATTGTTAAACTGCTTATCCTGTCTGGATGTGGTGGGATGGGGTGGGATGGGGTGTTGCGAGTCAGTTTCCTGACCTGGGTCCCATCTGCCTTATGGGCCTTTGGGGGGGGAGAGCAGGTGAGAAGCTGTTTTTCAGAACAACGGGCAATTGTACTTCCTTTAGTGCATACCCGCTTCCCCCTGACTTCCATCCCCAGTCTTCTGCAGAACAAGTCCTGCTTTTCTTGAATTCTTGAAGGCAAGTCTAACTGGAGTATGTGACCTGGCTGGTGGGCAGCTTTGCCTTTGAAATGTCCTGATACTGATTATTTAATCACCCAATTGGGAATTCTTATCACCATTTGAATAAGTGTCTGTCTTCATTCATTTATTCACTCGTTCTCCAGCAAGTTTTATTAAATATACCTGCTGTTTGTACTATTGAGATAGGTGATCTAGGTGACAGAGGACTATGTAAAACAACCTTTGACTTCAGGTAGTTTGTTATCTAATAGGGAAGGAAAGAGGAATTAAAAGAATAGTGTTACCCAGGGTAGCAAGATAGGGAAGACCCACCTTTACACTGTGCATTTCAGAGGAAGTGGCTTCCAAACTGAGCCTTGGGAAGGCCTGGTTGTGGTAAATGGGGACGGATGTTTAAAGATTTTCCAGACAGAGGGAAATAGCATGAGTAAGAGGTTAGTGATCTGACTTCCAGACAGGACCTGCTGTTAGACGTGGACTCCTCTCTACTCCGCATGTCTCCTGGACTCTGAAGGCCAGCCTTCCCGCTGCTTTCTCACCTCCCCTTCGCCAGGAGCAGCCCCGGCCACAGGCAAAGGGCGGCTCCCATGGCCTGTGCTTCTGACAGCAAGGCTGTCCCCTCCTTCTCTCTTTCCACTCATGAGGGGCAAGCTAAGTCCAGGTGTTTTCACTTCAGAGACGCCACTAGCTACCATATGCTCAGCACTTGGGAGCTAACAAATTTGCGATGTCACAATTGATAATCAACTCTAGTAAAAGAATGTCCAAATCAATTGCGCTTTAGCAAGGGCAAACCGGCTGGACACAGGCGGGCTCTCAGCTAGAGCTGGCTGGGCTTGATAAATTTGCCCTTATTATGGCTATTGATGTTTAAATTTCTTCAGGGATGTTGTTACATGGGTGCCTGGTGGTGACAGAGGTACGGTGACCTCCTTCGATCCTTAATCTACACCTGTTAGTTGGCTCCCTCGTCGCCTCTGAGTATACTCAGGCTTAAAGGTTAACAAAAGAAAAACAGGCCAAGTTTACGCGACGGCAGCAGCAGATCAATGCAAGTAAATAACCTTCTCTGTCTTATTTCCCCAAGCATTATTGATCCAAGTTCTTTGTTCTTTGTCATGTTTCTGTCTTCTGGTCCTGGGGGACACTCAGCGATCAGCTCGTATTGGACATGTTAACTGGCACATTATGACAGCTACCGTTTTGTCACTCAATGTGGTGATATATATATAAATTTTTACTTTAGTGCTTTCTCAGCTATAGACTGGTAAGTGAATCTCAGACATAAACTTCTGCTCCAGTTTCTTCTCTTTTCCTTCTGTAGCTAGCAGCTAAATCCCATGAATCTCTATCACATTAATAGGTTTTCTTATTTATTTTAAATACTTATCAGAATGGATAATGATATGACCCTTTTAAAAAAAGCCGCTGTTCCAGTGAAGCTTGGGGCAGATGTTACCTTTGAACTGAGCATTTACTTTGTCAAACAAAATAAAGCCAATACTAGTTATTTTGCAAAGGAAAAGCTAGCCTGCTAACAACTAGGTAGACAGTGCCAGTATTTCCTCTGTGGACAGCTTTTAAAATATTAAGCCAATATTAATGTGGTGACACAGACTACGATTATCCAAAGTCCTTGGGGTCAAATGGCATAGAAATCTAATTTCTTAAGTCATTTGATCAAGTAAACATCACTTGTCCAGGGACGAATGTAAACTGTGCATGTGCTTCTTTTATTTGTTGATCATTCAAATGTCCCATGTATTTTATTAATACTCTTGTAAACTCCCTTATCTCTAAGTTCCCAATTTGGTATTCTGTTTAATCCATTGAACACTTGCCTTTTAAGTGATGTGTTGATGCAATGTGAACTCATTTCTATCATTTCTTTATGTGCTGAAATCACCGCAGGCCTTGCTGGAGTATGCGAAATCGGTTATCATTAATGATTAGAGCTTTTCATCCTTGCTGTGCTTTGCAAACAGTAATTGATGAGTCCTTGTACGATACTCACACCAAATGGAGTTGCTAATGTTCTATTCAACAGATAAGAACTCCTCATCTTTGGGCATTTACTTAACCTACCTCACTATTTCAGAGGCAGTTAGCAGGACAGGAAATAACCCTAGGACCACATGCACTTGCTTCTCTGTGTGATTTACTGCGATGCCCTTTGAAATAGCAAATGTGCGTTCTTCTCGGATGCCCTCAACTTAGAGCATCCTCTCTTGTCATCCGTCTGTTACATCTAACCATGGCACTACAATGCCATTAAGAACATTTTGTGTGCCTGTTGTTCAGGAGATTGTACTGTATAGTCTAGAGATCATTTCGGAATTCACCTTTATTTTTAAGTTTATGTTTTTTTCCAACTACTGGCTTTCCCACAAAGATCAGTGCACTTTCAAGAACACATGGCCAGACTTTGAGCAGAAGTAAAAATGAAGTCAACTGAAGGATTTCAACCTTCGAATTTCTGAAAATAACCCCTCCTTTTCTAACCCTAGAGCTGTTGTTAGAAATTAAAAGAGACAAAAGGACTGTTTTTGAAGCTTTAATTAAAGTATTTGGTTTTATAGGAAGGGCCTGTTGGGAATCATTTACCCCCCCAAATGGGAATTTTGTCAGTTCTTGCCATTCTCTGAAAGAACCATTTTTTTTTTTTTTCCAGAAATGATATTCAAAGACATCTTTAGGGCAGATAATGAAAACATAATTATTGCATTTTTTTACAAAGCTTGTGTTTATTTGTTTGCTACCCCTTTCAAGATACAGATTTCTTACAGGAGTTTCAGTGTTCAAATGAACCTTGTAAAGAGTTTAAATATTCCCAATGTTGACCCAAATCAAGAAACAGATCCATGGTAACTTTGCTTGGGGATGATACCAGTGTCAGAAATTATAGAATCTTAGATTGGACAACCTCATTTATCCAGAGAAAATTGGAATATGTTTAATATGTAAAAATTTTAACTTTCCCAACATCTCAGTACATTTTTTTTGTACTTCCATATGCTGCAATAGGATATGCATGCTAAGTAAATCTTAATAATTCATCTGTGTAAGATGCATATCAGATGATAATTACCATGAACATTCTCGCTGAGCATGACCTTATTATCAGCGTATACCACTTACTGCCTTTCTTTTCTCTATATGAAGGGACATTTTGAGAAATTAAGTGTATATTGAACATTAATAGCATTTTTGAAATATTCACTTAAAATGTTTCAATAAGCACAAAACAGTGTTTCGAAGAACATTTAAAAATTTGGTCAAAAGTTGTAGATAGTTATTATAAATAATTCAAATAGGAAAGTATTTAAAAAAGCCTTTATAGTGCAATACTTTATATTGTAGTCCTATGATCTTAATCTTATTGGGATTATTTTTCCCCCAGTTGGAAACTTTTTTCCTTGGTAGTGAAGAACAGTGTACCTTGTTTAAATTGTCACAAAATTCAAATGAAGAAGTCTAAATTAATGAGGTATTACTATGCTTGAACTAATGCCAATGACTGATATCAGATTATCTCCAGATTCTGAACCAATAGTAATTATGCCTGTATCTTCTGTGGTGTCAACTTGAATTTAAAATTGTTCAGTTTTATTAAGAATACTCCTAAAAGACTTCTCGATTAATTTGGAGATGCTATCAAATAATATAGTTCACTGCAGCTTCTCAAACGAATACCATAAGAACACCATTCTGCCTTTTACTTTATTATAAAGTCAGGGTTTTAAAAGTAGAACACAATAATCGCTCAATATATGTTAGATCCAGTGGGAAAAACTGATGTTATAATTCATTTGTTTAAGTGCATTGCTAATTCCTTTATCCCATAATAATTGTTTCTTTACTGTTAAATCTAATTAGAATAATCAATTGCATAATCTGTGTGTTCTACCTAGTATTTTCCAATGGTTGAACTGATATTATTGCCTTCATTCTGTTAATTCATTTGCTAGAGTCACTGTTGGTATGTACATGGTCTCTGGTTAAAAAAAGCTTCAAGATGAAGATATGTATTATAAAAGTATGTACATGTATATAAGATGTAAAACTGTATGTGAGACAGAGGGATGTTCCTTAAACATTGAACAGTATCTTTTTCTTAGTGGTGGGATTAACTACTTAGACCTTTTTGTCTATACTTTTGATTGAACTATTTAGGATAACTATAAACTATTTTAATCAAATTTTTGAGGTGTTCTTCAAAACATTGTTTTGTGCTTATTGAAACATTTTAAATGAATAGTGTTCCAAAAATGCTATTAATTTTTAACATACATTTAATGTCTTAAAATATCCTTCACCAACTTTGAGTTATAAATAAGTCAGGGGCTGTGAAGCGCAGCCTAGGGAATACAGTCCATAGCAGTGCAGTAACGATGTGTGGCAACAGATGGTAAGTGGACTTACTGTGGGGATCTTAGCTAATGTGTGTAAGTATTGAACCACTGTGATGTACACCTGAAACTAGTAGGATATTGTATGTCAATTATATTCCAATAAAAATAATCCCTTCAGAAGTGAAATATGGGGCCATGTATTTAAAAAAAGTATGTGTGAATATAATAATACAACATTAAAGTAATTCTTCTCATACTTTTATTTCAATTTGAAATATTGTCAGTTGAAGGAAAAAAGAAACTAAAATAAAAAGTATAGTGATACTTTTTTCAAAATTTTAATTTTAATTTGACATCTTAGCTTTTTCTCTTTTGCAAATCTATTATTTCCTTTAATTGAGACTGATTTTTTACATACACATGTATAAGCACATTTATAGTTTGTGAACAATGGCAATGATGCAGTGCATTCAGGAAATTTCACAATTATATAGCTATAATTCATTAAAGAAATGAGCATTAGATATACTAAGCATATAATGTTATATAAATTAAAGATACCTTATATATGAAATATATATATAATACATAGGGTGCTTATTTTTTTAATTTTCTCTTTATAAAAAATGTGTATATTATAACACACACACACCCACTAGAACTCATTGAGGAAAAGAATCCTCAGAGGATGTAGCAATGACTTAAGTCATCATTTTTTATATATTACTTAAATACATACCAATAAAAAAAACTAAGTACAGAATTTCATGCTTATAATTCCTTTACAACTAAAAATTCTAAGCAAATTCATAAGTTCAAGGCACTCAATAAACCTTTATTTTTAATATGGTGGGTGGTTTCATTTTGCTAAAACTATGAGGTTGAGGTCCCTAGTGGAAACATATTGTCTCAGGTGTCGTTCTGCATTAAATTAATCTCTGTGTTTCAACTCCCATATTGCTATCATAGATTTTTATATCATATAACAATATAGGTAGTGTATTGGAAATTATTCCTTGAAGACTCTGTTTGCTACTCTGGGGTTACTGGGATTCAAATTTTGTCCAAACTCTGCCTGTAAGCCTTCTCCGAACACTAACTTTAACAAATCTGCTTATGTATCTGCAAGGCTTTCTTGTTCCCTAGAACGTAGTGTTGGTGTTGCTGCGTTGCTGATGGCTGCATTAAATGGGCATCTCATTCAAGTGTCGCGGAAACGGGGAACAGAAGTTTCTTCATTGTCCTCTTTAGCATTATTCCTACTGCTAATACAATGGCGCTTGCTGTTAAACATAAAAACATGATCCATTCAGTGTGTCTTTCTCCAAGGGGAATATGGTGTTCATCCTTGACACGCTTTTGTTTCAATAATAAAGTGAGATGTAATTTGTCCTTTGTTTTGGTTTTAGTACATCCAAAACAAAAATGCACATTACAGCACTGCGATTGAATGGCAGAATTGAATTTCCAGACTGTCCAGAATATGCTTATGTTGTCTTGTTAATAGAATCACTTAAAAATTAGAATGTTTTAGAGGATTGAAGATCCCAGGAAATGGGTTTTTAGAATATGTCCCAGGTTGAAAAATCCTAGTTTAGTGGAAGGCATGAGTTTAAAACTCACCTCCTTTGTGTTCATTAAATCAAAATATTTATGAGGACCTCTTATGTCCTGAGGGGGTTCTAGGTGCTTGATGAGTGAGTCAGACTCATTCTAAGGCCTCTGGAAATCACATTTTAATGGGAGTTAATGTAGCGGGGATGAGATTAGACTCTCTTACTTACTGTGTGATCTTGAACACTTAGAGCCTCAATTCGTTTAGCTGTCCCAGGAGGGGAGAGCCTACTCTAACTATCAGATGACAGTTCTTTTAAACTTTAAAGAACTGGACAAAAGGAAAGCAATATTAGCCACACTTATGCCAAATTAAATCAAAATCAAGGTAACTCCTGACACAGCCATTTCCAAACTAGTTCAGCTGCCACGACAGTGCAATGATTGCAGGCAGCAATGTTAGCAACTTTATAGTTCTGATCCCCATCGAAACTAGTCGGTTTGAACTGTAAATCCAACTCATGAAATCTAAATCCAACGTAATGGTTCTGATGGCATTATTATTGCAATCGGTCATGTCAAGAGTGTGGCAAGACAACTGTCTAGCAGCTGTCTGATGTCCTCCATATAGATGGCAACAAAAAAGCAGCTCCTCAGCTGAAATTCCAGGGCAATGTTCAAGAGAGGTAGCACATGGCTTTGTAGCTTGGAATGTCGCCAGGATCATTAGAATTACCAAGTGTCCTGCCCTGGTGGAACACAGCATTAATGACCATCTTGACTTCCCATCTGAAAGACATCATTTCTCACAGCCAAGGGTCTGATGCTTACAGCACAACACATGAGGAATTAGTGGAGTAGTAAATCATCTCAGCACGTGCTGCAGGAGAGGGCTTGCTTCAGTTCTTTTGATGTTGGAAAGAGTCAGAGGAGCTCGGACCGCTAATGCCCTGAGCTAACTTCTTCTCCAAAGCCGCTTTCCCCACCGTTAGTGGATTTGTGCTTAGGGAGCGCTAATTTTAATATTGGCCTAAGGAACGCATAATTAGAAAGGTAAATCTGCTGAGGGGACATTCGAATTATGCCTTCCTTGTGTCTGTGTGTGTGCGCATTAAGTAGATATTTCAAATTATGTCCATTCTTCTAGTGCAGTGCTTAGCACACAGTAGGTTCACAATAAATATTTCATGAATGTGTAAAACAATCTCTTCAATATCCAAAATAATCAAAGGATGAATTTTATGGCTACCTATATCTCTAGGTGCCCAAATTCAATTTTTGGATCAAGGCAATGTATATGTAACTTCAAGTTATATATATTAAAAATTTTATGTCAATGTATATTATTTTTTCTAACTTCAAAAGTAAGAGAAGCTTCCAGTACAAAAATTGAAACAAAAAAAGTCAAAACTGAATTAAATTGGATCACTGATCTGTTTATCCATTGATAACGTTATAGAATTAACATTTTAATGTAGTTCCTCAATTTTTATGCATTTATAAAATTTAAATCACATATGTGTTTGAACTAGTCTTAAAATATTTTCATTGATCTTATTAGTCATTTTTGTTGCTTTCTGATGCTACCAAAATTGGAGTTTCCATTTCCTGAGATATAAGGGAAATATTTTCCAGAATAAGCCCAGAATCAAGCAAATAAATTAAATCAAATTAAATTAAATGTTTAATATAAAAGCAAATTAGCATGTTGTGTCTTTACGAAAAGTGTACTAAGCCAATTTAGTCTTGGGTCAACACAATTCATCAAGAAAGGGCATACAGGACTAAAAATGTTATAAAATGGCTTTCCCCCTTAGTATAAAATATTGCTCACTTATGTCCCTTTTTATTCAATATCATTCTTCTGGCTTTGCAGCATAAAGCAGAGATGCCTGGAAACCTTATTTAAAAATTTGGGGAAAGAAGCGGAGAAAAGTGTAATGATATTAATGTGTTTCATTAATTGCAGAAAGTGCAACCTTGTTTACCCAACTGCCCTGGGGACATTGTCTCTGCTTTAAATGGAGGGGGACTGGTAAATTGGGAACTGAAAGTTTTAATGCTTAAAACAGAGTTTCTAGAGACAGAAAGTCAGGTTCCAAAGAAAGCAGAGTCTCTGCTTCGCCCATTTAAAGTTGAACAAAACGCAGCACAACTGAAGAATGCAAGGGAACATGAAACAGCTGTGAAATCCTGGGGGAAAGAGAGGCTGAGTAAAAGTGGAATTTTCGATAACTCCATCAGCATTATCTTTCCCAGTGGTGATTGCCAAAACTGTGTTTGTTTATAGTTACTTGAAGATAAAGAACTAGCTTCGAGCTGCGGGAGAAATACTATATTTCCCTGAGAAGTCAAAGCATTTGAGATTCTCTTGCAAAGTCTGGAAATCGTGCCAGGCAGGCCTGCCTGTGGGGCATTTCCTGCCTAATTCTGCAGTCCTGAGGGGTCGTGATATGCTCCAGAGAAACATCAACATTAAATTGTGCCATTAATTAGGGAAAAGTTCGGCGGGGGGGATGTTACATGCAGTTTGTCTAGGTAGACTTGAGCATGTAAACCTGAGGGCCACGGTCAGGCCGAGTCTCTTTGGATCAGCCCTGTGGTTTGGGGGAAATATTGATGACCCCTGGCTTCTGAGCCTGTAATTCATCCCTTGTAGGCCATGAACTTTCCCACACGTCCTGTCCCATTATTTTATAGAGCATTACCCAGAGAAAAAGTCAGGCTTGTTCACATGGTGTGCGAGAGCCTTCGCAACCTGGGCTTGACTCCAGCAACCCTCTTTCTTTCCCTTTTCAACATCTTTTTCGTCAATCCATCCTTCTAACTCAGCGGCTTCTTTCGGCTCTATAGATGAGCCGCGCTCACTGGGCATGCAGGTAAAGCCTAGCGCTTTGGACCCCCTGTGCCCAGCACAGATCTTTGCACCCGGAAGCAACCAATGCATGTGTATCGCCCCACAGAACTTCCAGGCTACCCCACGCAGTGCTGAAATGCTTCCTGTCAAACCCATGTGCAGTCCCTGTGGATAAAAATGTCCTTTTTTTTCCTTTTGGAAATGTTTCATAGTACCTGACTGGCTTTCATAGAGCATTTGTAGACCAACCCTTTTTTAAGATTTAAAAGCTAAAGGATCCAAGTAATAAGAGATCTGAATGGCACCTAAGAAATGGGAGGGGGACTTACAGAAGACATGGGTCAGGAAAAGATGATACATAGTCCAGGTGTTGGGTATGGGTTGAAAGTTGGACAGATAGGGCCCATTCTAGTACTGGAAGGAGTGGTTAGCTCACGGTTTGAAAAGAATGGTGACCTGGTATTGTAAAAATCAGTATCCTCTGTGTTATTCAAAAGGCAGGTCGTACAATTTCTGCCCACCCCCTCCTTGCCTTTCTTCTGCACTCAATTTGACTGCAAAGTGGATTTCTCCCCCAAAGCTCTAACCGAGGAGGGTGGCTCAGGTTCTGCTCCCAGTGGTGGAATGTCACCCTGGTCGGCGATTTGCAATGCAAATCGTCAGGCTCTGGCATCCAAGATTGATGTTCCCCGTGAGAAAGTACTTAGTTGCTGGGCTGGAGCTGAGTGGAAGTGACACAGGTCTCTTCGCAGCCTAGAGTGGTTGTCAGAGGTAACAAGGCAGGGCTGGGGGAGAGATGACGCCGAGCCCTTTTGCACCATCCATTACCAGCACGTGGTATTAATGCATCTAAATTTAGTTGGGGCCACCGAGTCTGGGCTGAGGGCAGATGGCATATCCGGGCTGGGGCCTAGAGCAGTGGGACTTTCCGCAGACTATTCTGGAGACTGGAGAAGGCGCAGAGCCCCAGGAGGCAAGCACCTGTCCGGGTCAGATTGCCATTTGCATTCCCAGCGTATCTGAGCAGCTCTGGGTGGTGTCGGGTGGTCTTCGGGTGGTCTTCGGATGAGAACCGGAGGTTGCTGGAAAGCCAGTCCTGGATGCTGAGTTTGGCCTGCAGGCCCCAGGGAGCGGGGAAACTTGAAACTGGTTCAGGCACTTTAGGTGCAAGAAATTCACAAGAAAGTCTGGAAAAGCTCTGAAAGAAAATTAAGAATCCATCTGAAACCCAACATTTCCTTTATGTGGTAGCTGTTGCAACTGGGGAAAAAATGCTTTTATTAAACCCATTACCATCTGTGGAGAGCTTGCTTTGCTGACAGTGATGTGGGGGAGGAGACTGTCTGCTGGGGCCGGGGCCTGGCAATTATGCAACCATGGCTTGGCTCCTGTTCTAATGTGTCTTTGTTGGACGGATGTTTCCAAGTACCCCAGGAGGAGAAAATACACCTGTGAGAGAGAAAGCATAACCATTTATCTCCCTTTGTAATTATAAATCATTTTGCAATTATACAGCTTAGGATCAATGTCGAAAGCAAACCATCAGTTGGAAAAAAATACCTTCTTTTGAGAGTCACCAAGTAACCAAGTATCTAGAATATCTGGGCTGTGAACATTTTGTGTATGGCGTTCTAGATACAAACACACGCACACACCGCTCGGCTTATAGTATGGCATGAGCACGTTATGATGGCAAGAGGCAGGAAATAACAATTTTCTATCCTTGCTTTTATCAGCTGCTGAGTGTTTGATTGTTCACATGTACAGTCATCAGGCTTACTAGTCTAGTCTCCCAGAGTGTGCACTTAGCTTTGTTTTGCTATTTTTTTTAAAAAAGGCAATAAATAGTATTGTGCTTTTGTCTTTAGGTATTTCTCTGGTTAAGCATTTCCATTTATAAGAAAATTAATTAGATCATTTTGACTCCATTATTTTCTGCTGATCTTTTTCATTTGTCCTCATCTACACCTCCAGGCTCTTTTTAGATAACATGGCTTGGGTAAACTTGTCTCTTTTGGTCAACTTAAACTCAGCAACCTTTCCACCAACCTCTAAATTTGGGCTACCTGGGGAACAGGCAGAACTAAAAGGACGATGTGAGTGATAAGGTCCTGGCGTCGCTTTTTCTCCTACCACTTGCAGGTGGAGCTTCTGTATCTAGTGCAGGTAATGTACAATATCCAAACATGTGACCACAGAAACTCATTTATAAATTGGACACTGGGAAGTGGGGAAGTGTTTTTTTTCATATAAATAATATAAAAATATGGGTAAGATCTCCCAGGAGAGTAAAGCAAAGCTTACTGAGCCCCTATAATAATGATATTTACCATTATTGAGCACCTTCTATATGCCAAGCAATTTATATACATCACCTCTAATCCATATGGGGCCTAAATTATTTATATTGATAATTTTTTTTACTATAGGAAGTATGATGACGTTATTTGTTTCATTTAACATCAAAAGTACATTTACTTGCTCAAGCTCATGATATATTAGAGGATATAAAAAAATTAAATTCGCGATGTCATTCTCCATTTGGTTGATATTCCTAAAGAACTGAAAATGAAAGGCAATAAAGGACGTGGGGAACAGCCTTTGTTTACCACAGAGTTAGTTTTACCAACAGAGATGGAGGGCGCTCTTGTGAGACTCTGAAGGGGCCTCTGAAATCCTTTCAGGGGCTTTACTGAGAGCCGGTACCAAGGATGGCCCTGACTGTCACTGTGTTGAATTTTCTTTGACGTTTTGTGACACTTTTCCCCATGATTGACACAGTTAATATAAGTCCTCTGCATAGCGTGGTGTCAGAGAAGGAAAGGCTCTGTTCTCAAAGAAGGAGAAGTCAAGAAAGGAAATGACTGTGTCCTCAGGTGCCAGGTAGCCTGCATTTCCCCCCTGTTCTCAGTAGAACTGGTAATGTGTCCAATGGGAGATGAGAGGGAGCCAAGAGAGAATCCACGAGAGAGGGCCCTGGAAGGACCAGGAATGAGGGCGGAGGCCTCACCGCCAACTTCTGGCCAGGGGTAGGGTCAGCCTTTCAGAAAGGACAACAGGAGCAAGCGTTGCCAGAAGACCGTGCTGACAAGGAGGCATCACGAGACATAGGTTGAATTGGGCCAGTCCTTCCATGATGTGAGTCAGAGAATTCCCATAATCAAACCTTTACCACAAAGTGAGAGTTGAGCTCAAGGGGACTTAGGAAATGCTCAATGCCCAGAGAGGAAGAAAGGCAGTGGAGAAAGTGACTGGGCAGCTGACTTTAGAAGACCATGCAAGGAATGATCGCGAAGAGTTAACTTGGATGTCCTGACTTCAGAACCCATTTAAAACTATCATTCTCTAGCATAAAATAGTAGTGTAATAGAAACATACAAAGTGCTTATTACTTGTTGTTATGATTGTTTAAATCAAGATGCTGTTTAATAATTCTATGATGGCAACGAAATTACCATTTTTATTATTAATTGATGAATCGAAAGCTTAAGAAATTTTAATACCCCAACTCAGCCTGGAATTCTGACCAAGGTCTCCTAGTCCAGAACTCAGTACTGCCTATGTTGACATGCACCTTGAAGATTATGACTTTTGTTTTTAATTCTTAATTTAGATGGCAGGGGTCACAGAGACATGTAGGGGACAGAAGAATTGAGAGAAGTGGCCTTGGCAGTCCTTTGGCATATAGCCAAAGCCATTCCCCTTCTGCCTGGCAAAGAGGGTGGATTCTACATTTCTCCCCACTGCGTCTGTGGTCTCCATTAGAGATTCCGACAGTTACTAGATAAAGTTAAGGGCTCATGTAGCGACCCTCACACTAATTGGACTGTAATGTATAGCCTCGGTCAAGCACATCTTTCCCAGCACTCCTCTCCGCAGACGGCAGTCAAGCCACTTACAGAAGATGCATTGGCCGCTGAGACCCTGGAGCAGCCTTAAGCTGCACTGGCCTTTTAGCGGAAAACACAATTAATTTTGATACTGAAGGGCAATTAAGACTGGGGTTAAAATAAAAATCTTTTGGAACACAGAACGTCAAAGATTGGATAGGAAAGGTTTTTCCCTCATATATTTCAGATGCCCGTGAGCATACCAACCACTGGTTACTGCAAGTTGCCAAATCCCTGTTCGTTTTCAATACATGTGAATTGAAATGAATAGCTGTGTTAGCCATGTGGTTATGCTAATGGAGATCACTTACATCAATTCTTTTATCACCAGTAGCTCCGAAAAACACATGTGTGCCTGGACACCTGTTACATTCATACATTTGTAGAAACAACTACACAGATTTTTTTTAACACACACATACATCCATGGATAACACAGCACGTGTTACAAGTTGCTGTAGCTAATTTCAGCTCAGAGAAAATCTTCCTAGAAAAAAATGTTTTGTTTAAAGAACACTCCGAAACTCAGGGGAAAGATACTGCTGTTATACATCTCTTAGAGAAGAAAAGATTTGGTCATTGCATGATTAATAGGGGGAAAAATGCAGTAGTAGAGAAAGGCTGGTTGTGGTCTGGGGGCATGTGTATTAAAGGTACGTTGGGTTAGGTACAACGTTTCTAATTCAAATTAGTCAATTATTCCCTTTAACTCTTAGTCATCAAGTTCTGTTTTGTTTGTTTGTTTTTTAGTGAATCTTCTGTTCAGACTTATTTTCCTTTTTTTAAAATAAGAATTTTTTTTACTAACACACAGGAGATTTTACTAAATGTATATGCTGTACACTGCTTTTTGTTGTTGTTGAATATATATGAATGGCTGGTCTTCTGACTACAACAACGTGTGGGGAGAATGCGGGAGATGATGGTAGACATGTACCTGGGTACTACCCATTTGAGCTGGGTACTGCGTATGCTATCATCCAGAGATTTCATGAGATATGTATGAGGATGCTCCCTGTAGCGCTGTTGGTAATAAGAGCTCATTCTTGCCAAGGCCTTGCTTATTTCCCAAGAACCCTTTTAAGCTTTTCATTTGTATTATGTAATTTAATCCTCGAAATGACTATGTGGTTTGTGCTATTGTGACTCATATGGGTAAACCAAGGTACAACAGTTAAATAATTTCCCCCAAATCACAGAGCAAATAGAAGTAAGGCAGGAGGGATTAGAGAGCCCAGGAATCTAGCTTTGGAGCTCACACTTATAATAACCACTAGGCTAAGCTGTCATTAGGCTAGGCCTAAATAGATTGTAGTTTATAATTCAGTGAAATACCATTTTATGAAACAGTAGATTCACATGAATCAGCACAGATAAATGTCATAATGATAATGTGAAATAAAGGAGAGCTAGATTCAAAAAGAAATGCATAAAAATAAGTTATTTAAATAACACACATCTCTATACATTATATAGATATATACATATATTTTGTTTATACATTCAAATGCAAAAATATGCAAATTATTTAGTATTAACACATCAACCTCAAAAGAGAGATAACCTCTTTAAAAGGAGAGAAAAAAAATAATTTATTTCTTTCCTTAAATATAAAATGATTATTTGTTTTATTTTTGCTGGATATTAAGGTAAACTGTAAATTTCCCAGTTACAAAAATTGTATATAAATAATAATAACCTGTTGTAAATAAATGAAATAAAGTGTCTTTGTGCTTAGCTTATCGTTTTGGTCAAGGGGATAAAAATATACTAGGATATTTCTGGATCAAATGTTATGAATACCACTAAGTTTTTTTTTCCAAACTATTGATAGCTTACTTTCCAAAGTATTGATACAAATTTAACCCAATTTAATAACCCAATTTTATCAGAGCCCACTAAATGCAGGCTCTGATTTAACTGCACTTTTATGTGAACGGAAATGATCATTGGTAAAATAATTTATTTTCATTTGATATGTGTAAAATGGTCCAATGTTAGAATATTGCTTTGCATCTATTGGAGAATATTTTGTTCTATTTCTGTTTTTCTCTCCTTTGAATTTCTTCATATCTTTCTTACTTTTTATATACTTATATTTCTTGGGTTTTGTTTGTTTGCTTGTTTCTTAAACTCTTGAAAAATAAGATGCTATGGGTGCATAGTCAGATTTCTCTCTAACAGAGCAAGGAGCAGGCAAAGAAAGAGTCAGAACCCCTGTGCTTCTGTCTCCACCAGACTTTTTTTCCCTTTTTTCTAATAGCTCAGGGCCCTGTTTCCCTCAGCAGTTCACTTTATAGGATAGTCACTACTTTTTCTTCATAGAACTGTGAAATGCTCCTACAAGTTGTAGGGAAACCACTAACTGATGTTAGATTTGCACAGTGGGTAGTTTTTATAAATGTTTCTCTTAAAAAGCAACATCCCAGGAAATCCCTGGGAGGCATGTAGGCACAAGGCTTGCTAGCAGCTGCCAGCATGTGCGAGAGGTTCCCAGGGTTGAATCTATTGCTCCCCGGGATTGATTCCATTTCTGTTCTGTCAGCCAGCTTAACTGTGAGCTGGAGTCTTGCTCCGTGATTTTATACACAAAAGAAATATGGCAAGAACAGAAGGCAGGATCCCAGAGAAAATGTGAGCCAGTGCAACACCATGCAAATGCTACATGTTGCTTGACCCCAAAATCTGGTGTGTGGACTTCTAATGCAGGCAAAGGAAGTGGGGCCCGAGGCTAATGTCTGCGTGGTTAAAGTGAAAGTATTGTTGGTCCTAAACAGAAAGTTGAAGCAAAATGAGGTAATTTGCTTTTGCCTCTAAAGTAGAAAATAATTGATTTGCCTCAGTTCCCACCTCATTTTCTCTTCTTTTCTTTTTCATTTTTTAAATTTATTGATTTAAAAAATCAATTAGAAGGAGCGAGAAGAATGGAGAGAGAAAGAGAGAGAAACATCTCTTTGCTGTTCCACTTACTGATGCATTCAGGTTGATTCTTGCATGTGCCCTGACTGGGGATTGAACCAACAGCCTTCACTTATCAGGATGACACTCAGACCAATTGAGCTTCCTGGCCGGAGCCAGTCCCTAGCATTTTCACTTTTCATGGAGACCGAGTGTTGGGTGAGGGGAGGGTTGTTACTGTGATGGGCAGGGCCCTGGACTGTGACTTGGGGCGGGAGTTCACTGCTAGATTTGCTACTCACCAGCTGTGTGACTAGGTTCAGTACTCCTTTTTTTGAACCTTCCCCATTGGAAAAATTAGGGTATTGCATCAGGCAGTCTCTGATGTCTTGTATATCCTTCAAAATCCATTTTTTAAGGACATTTTGGCCATTATCTTCTTTCTTATATTAAATTTGTGTGTGTGTGTGTGTGTGTGTGTGTGTGTGTGTGTGTGTGTGAAATAAGAATTGTGAAGAACCCTGAGATATCCTTGTACAATCTAGTAGGCATGCCAAAGGGATGCATGGATGTAGTGTCTGGAATTATCTTTTATTGTGACTAATAACACACCTTACTGTAGAAGCCTTAATATGTTGAAAACACTGCAATAGCACTTCTGAGAACTCATTTAAAATGCATATGTAAAAGAGGCCTACCTGTTTTTTATTTTATTTTTGTTTTCTTGCCCACATAAGTTCCATAGGTAACTATGGAACTCTTGGAGGTGAACTAGAAATCAGAAAACCCTACAGGGAGTTTCATGACTCGCCAGAGCACCAATGGGGGTCTTTGAGCTACTGAAACCTTTGAAAGGGACGAACAGACACCATATCTGTTTCTCTCTGTAGTCATAAAAATGTCGATATGATCAGCTTTTGATATGGATGATGTAGTTCAGTATATCCCCATGTATCTTGATCTTATCTCACCCTGATCTTAAGCTCTACTAGGCAGCTATGAGCTTTGGGTTCAATAGAAAAGGAAACTATAAAAGTAGATTTCTAGACAAAATATTTCAAATGATGGGGCAATTCAGTTCAGTGCCTACCACAGGGAAGAGCGGGAAGAAAGAGTTGTGGGAAGATAATCTCAATACAACACGGTATGTGCTACAGTTGCCCTTTACACCTGGTTTTTGGGGGCATGCAGAAAGGAAAGTGGTCCCAGCTGCAGTGATGTTTCAGCAGATCCATAAAATACAACTGAGGAGTTAGTTAACCTTTGAGAAAAGTAGCAAAGGACTTTCCAAAAAAGCAAGATCAGCTCTATAAGGGCAAGAGGTGTCACAGACTTGGATGCATTTGGAGAGCTTTATGCCTATCAAGATGGAGGAAGTAGTTGGTCAGAGATTAACCTGAGGAAGCAGACTCATAGAGAAAAGACTGACTGCTGTCAGAGGGGCGGGGGTGTGTGCAGCTGGGTGAAAAAGGAAGGGATTAAGCAAAAACACAAAACAAAGATATAGACACAGACAACAGCGGTGATCACCAGAGGGAAGCAGGGAAGGGGAAGGTAGAAGACAGGAAAGAGGGAATAAATGGTGATGGAAGGAGACTGGACTCGGGAAGGTGAGCGCACATTGCACTCTACAGGTGAAGTATTGTGGAATTGTAAACCTGAGTCCTGTGTAAGTACATTAACCAATGTCACACCGATGAGTTGAATAAAATGGTGAGGGAGCGGGAGAGAGGGGGGTGCTATACTGGAGGGCCTGATATTCTGCACTGGAAGGATGAGACATTTCTGGTGGGCATTGGGTACCATTGGAAGGCTTTAAGTGAGTGTGACGAGGGTAGTCTCATACAGTTCCTATAATGGAAAAGAATAAGCATCTTTATGTTTGAACAATTTAGGAAGTACTACCCTAAGTATCCAAGCAGTTGTTTGAGGTTTCATGACTTCCTAGCACATCACCTTTTTCTCCATGTCAGCTGCTCTGCCGAGCTCTAGATGTGTCAGTTAGTCTCAGGATCTTTGTATATTTAGGGCTCCCCACTACTGAACAAATTATTCTCACACGAAATGAAAATCAATGTTAGATAGTTAATGAATAAGAAAGTCAGTAGCTCATGAATAGTCACTAATATCCCATGATAAAATAATGGCTATGAGGATCACTCAATACAAATAAATTAATATTCTACATCATCCTTATATCAGGGTAGGTAGGAAACATCTACTCATCTCAAAATCCTCCAAAAGGCAATTGATAGAGTTCAACATACATTTGGAATAAAATTTTTAACAAATATGTTGATTGATACTTCTCTAGTGTGAAAACATATTTTGATAAAATAAATAGACAACATTGTGTTTACCTGTAAAGCGCTAGAGACATTCCATTAAAGTCAGGAAGAAAAATTCTAACTATTACTGTTACTGTGTAACATTGTTCTTAAAATGCTAACAAATGCAACATGACAAGAAAAATACATGTGAAATATAAAACAGAATTATTATCATTTGTAATAATAGTCTAGCTAAAAAATACAAGAGAATTAACTGAAAAATAAGCACCTCCTGGAACTAATAAAATAATTCTCTAAAATGGCCAGTTATAAAGTCAGCATAATGAAATAAGCATTTAACTATTGAGCAGAAATATCCATTAGACTGTAATATTAAAAAAATCTACTATATACTAGAAATCAAAGTTATCAAATGTCTGTGAATACTTGCATCAATAAGCCTTCTTAGGATCTATAGAAATAAAATGACAAAATTTTTCCTTCAGGTCATATAAATCTTTCGCCTTTTCCTGATTGACATTTAAAAAGACTTTATTAAATGATGATTCATGGAATGGTCTAATAAACAGATTATCATGTTACCAGTGCGTTATCAGCGAGTTACACAGTCAGTGCTCAGTAAAACCTGTACAATATTGCCGTGGCAGGCACTAGATACGCATCTTTTGATCCTCCCAGGCAATTCTACAATACAGATATTTTTATGACCCTACTCTGTGCTAGAGATAATGAGGCATGAAGGCACAAAATAATTCTCCCCGAGACCCCCGGTAGGGAGAGGCAGAGTGGGGGTTAGGCCTGGGTGCCATCGAACCCAGCTCTCGGGGCCTCTTGTTCACCCCACACGTACTCCCAAATATGGGTGTGTTTGCATCTATAGGTGGCTTTTCAAAAACTCTTGATATGTTTGTATATTTTCCAAATTTTGTACAGTAGATATATATTGCCTCATTTTAGAAGAAAACTTTTTTTTCTGTTTTGTTTTATCAATAAGAAAGGCATTTAAGGATGTAATGTAAAAAGTAGGTTAAGAATAGAAAATTAAAATGACATTGATAAGCATAAGCTCTCAGCTATCCTTACAATTTATCTTTTGAAAGGAATGCATTCTTCAAAGTTTCAGATAAATACATACTTGAAACATTTTTCTCTTCCACTTCTTATAAGAACCCCAAATTGGATCAACGTGTGCCCTATGATGTTCTTTGATGTGACAATATGGCCTTTGGGCAAAGATCTGGTTAATGTCTCTGAAATGGCCCTTATAGTTTCTTTCGTGCTGCAAAAACACTGGTGAGTTTTGGCCAAGTTTTGCCATGTTCGGATACCCGGTGACCTCCTGTGGTCTTGGGCATGGCCCCAGCTGGGAAGGAGGAGCAGCTGGACCGGATCGGGAGCCGGAGGGCCTGTGTCCTCTTTCTAGCCACCCACTGGACCTCTAGCAGCCTTATTATTTTCCTCTATCAACTGCTTTTGCTTTGTGCCCTTGGGTTGGAGCATAGAGAAGACAACTTTCTACATTGAAAGTAAAGGCAAAAGATCACTTCTGTGTGTCCTCACTGACTTCTGCATGTGGCTGACTCCCTCAGTCTCCACCTCCTCTCTGCTCTTTTCCCTTTAACTCGGGCTTCCCTGCTTGGGCTTGGCCATGGGGACTCTCAAGTGAAGGATTGCCTCTCTTCTTCTGACCCGGAGCTGGCCCTGGCATTGGTCACAACACCTCCTCACGATATCCAGTGTCTTTCTCTCCACTCCTCATGTGTACAGAGCCCGCCCTCCTTAAGACAAATGCTACCTTTGATGTATTACTTCATTAGTTCTGACACTTAAGGAGCAATAATAATAAATCCAAGGCATTTGTGTATTTAGTAATCTGTTCCTGCACTTTTCAAAGCACCATCTCAGTTGTCTTGGAGAGTACAAGCTCATGGGCTTGGCTTCTGTGTGGTCCCTGCATTGTCCCTGTCATGCCAGGCATCGGCCCCCTGAATCCTGAGGCCCGATCAGGGCAGGGCCCTGCCGGCGATGTAACTCGGAGGCCCCGTTCACAATCACCATAAACTGGAAGGAAGAGCCACAGGGCTACCATCAGCCCTGCGGAGATGGGGGCGCAGAGGAGTCTAATTACAGAAATTAAGGTCCGCAGGAGACAGGGGTTGCCCGCAAACGATCTGCAGGCACCTTGAGAGCCATCATCCAAGTATGTCTGGGCTGGAAGAATGGAAGTGTGTTCACATTAATTAGCCTGCTGCTCCAGAAGAGAACAATTTAAATGCAAAAAATAATCTCACTGCCCTTTTGATGGGGGAAAGTTATCGTAGCCTGAAAGTTGGGTTTCCAAGTCAACAGCATGTGTGCTTGTACCTTACAGCAAGATGAGAGGCCGGAAAGATGAGGGATAGGTGGGCATACTTTTCTTTTTAATTTAAGTAGAGTTGGCATACAATATTATATTTGTTTCAGATGCACAATACTATAGCGATTCATCGTTTCCATGCCCTATGACGTGATCACTGCAGTAAGTCTGTCACGGTGCCAAGTTACCACCCCTGTGTTCACTGTGCTGTCATTACAGAAGCCAAGGTATGGGCATACATTTCAACGGTGGCTCTGCCACTTGCCCTGTGACCTAAGGCAGCGCCACTCCTCCCGAAGTCTCAGTGGTCAGTCTCCTCACAGAGAAAGTGGTAAAAACAGTACTCCTTTTAATGAGATGCTGTGAGGATTAAATATAATGAAGTTGGTACTGTCTGGGACAGATGAGAAATGTCACGGGCACATTAAATCCTCTGGAAACAGCTGGCTATCGGCTGTGTGCATATCCAGGCATCTGCGCACATATAATTTTTACCAAGTCCTTTTCATCCTGGTGTTGCCATTTAGTCAGTCCTGCTGGCGGTTATTAAAAGCCTTCCCAACACAATAGCAAGGGCCAGTCAACAAAGGAAAGCACACAGTGCAGTGAAAGCTATTGAGAATTGTTCATTCACCGTCCCCACACCCTTGACCTCGAGAATCAGATCAGTAACTTCTCGCCTCTTCATTTCCCCTTCCTGTGTCCGCAGCGAAGGGAAGTTGGTTGCAACCTTCTGCAGATAATGTGACACAGGGTGCACAAGGGCGGAAGGGAGAAAAGCATTGCAACAAAAGCCTGGGACTCGGTTTAGGTAAATTCAGGAAGGCGAGCGAGAGGAAATGGCAGCAGCCTTGCCAGGAACTAAAGGAAAAGGATTCTGGCATCAGCCCCGGAGCAAAATGTTAGGTCATCTATAATAAGGGCCGGGTGAAAAAAGCCTTCAACTCCAAGTGGAAGATACAATGACACAAAGAAACTTATCGAGGCAACCTTTGAAAGCCGTTTGGACACCAACGCATTTCTAAAGAAAGTCCTCAGACAAAAGAGATTCCCCAATCAGTGTGGGGCAAGGTCCCCATAGCATGAGCTGGTCACCGTCTCACGAGCTGAGTTTCTGAGCCAAATTGTTCTTATTTATGCAGAAAAGGAAACAGAAACCTAAAAACAAAATGGAGTCGATCAAACTCATTTTTCCTCGGTTAGGTAGCTTTGATAGGTAGTTCCTCCTTTGGACCAAAGTTCCTGTCATTTGCCTTTTCACAATTATAAATGGCACAGACAGAATCAGTTGAAAGTGACCAACGAGGCAGTTTACACATAAAATCAGAAGAAACATGTCCTGTCCCATAAATGACTTTCACTGTAAAATTTGAAGATGAGAGAGAGAGAGAGAGATGGGGTGAGGAGTCAGGGGTGGGAAGGGAGAGAGAGAGAGAGAGGGAGGGAGGGAGGGAAGGAGGGAGGGAGGGAGGGAGAGGGAGAGAGAATCTCCAGCAAGAGCAATGTATTTTTCTAAAAAGTACACATTTTGGTTCTCTTGGCACGAGAAACGCTGAACTTGAGAAACATGTTAATCATGAGATCAGAGCTGTCTCGTAGCTGGGGAGGATAAGATAATTTCAAAGATCCCAGTTCTGAGTGATTGTCTCTCTCTGCTCCTAAAATTTGACTCCAATCAGACATGAATTAGACTCACCATTCTATATTAATTTCAGATTGTGTTCCAACCAATCACTTCCAAGTAGACCAGTCATCTTGCACAAATGTTATCCAGACCTACATGCCTTTGAAGGAACCCCACGTTGGCAGGGGTAACATGCCGACTTCCACTCTAGCACTGGAAGTAACTTAAATTCTTTTTGTGAAGGGGTCAGAAAGTGAGATGCTATAAATCTGCGGTGGGAAAATTCTGGGGTTAACATGCGAGGGAGGGAAGAAGAAAAAAATCTTTTTTTCTCCTTAATAGTCTCCCCAGTTGTATGGTATAGTAAATGGAAAAGTTCTGGACCTGGTTGTGTGAAATCACTACCTACCCCCCTCTTTCCCGGGGTGGATAAGGAGAATCATTAACCATTAATGAAGTTGCTAATTACCCTGAAACACAGCGCACACTGGGTGGAAAGTCACTCAAGTGCATGTTGGAACTTTCTGCTTAGACAGCACTGCATTCTGACTTACAGGGGGAGGCTGGCGTCTGAGGCCAGCAGTGGTCTGGTCTGTCATTTCTTCATTTTTCGGCAGCTGGTTTAAGCCCCTCCCATAGGAATTCCACATGTGCCGCTTGGACTCTATTTTAAGACATACACCTTTTCAGTTTCATATAAACCCACCCAGCCATTTTCCTATAATGTAGTAAAGGACACAGATTTTTAATGTTTTATTTATATAAACAGTGATTGCTGTCTCCTACCACATACCAAGCAAGTACCTATATTGTCTTTTATTTAGGCCTTACATTAAAATTGCCAGGTAGATACTATCTTCATATTATGGATGAGGAAAATTTTGACCCAAGAAATTTCAGAAACTTGCCCACCTTCTTTCTACCAGTAAGCTGGGAGACAGCTGAAATTTAAACCTGGGTTTTTCCATTTCTAAAGTCTGCATGCTTCTGCCTTTACATTCTATGGCCTTGTACTTTACAAACTCTCCCCTTATCAACAAGTCTTTCCCTTTAAAGTGATGTCTATCAATAGTAAGGTTAATAATGACTATCTTAACAATGAGAGTTGCTTTTTCCTAATTTGGTTTCAAAGATGATTGATAACCGCCATGTCTCTTCAGGTTCGGAGCTGGCACCCTACCCTCTGTTCAGTGCCCCACTCCCATTGGCCCTGCCCAGGGCCCTGCCCAAGTCCCTCCTTTTCCTATTGGAACACCTGGTTCGTGCTCTGCACACTCCTAGTGATGGAAGCAGCTGGCAAATCTTGCCTTGCAAAGTCTTAAAATCTAGAACTTTAAAAGAAGAGGAGACTTTGCATGTGAATTTTGGCTTTTCCTTTCTATCACTGTTAACACTGTTAGTAGAAAACTGATAAGAAAAATAAGAGCTCCAAAAGGTTCTTGATATCAGTGACTTGATTAAAATCATTTAGCTATTTAATGAGAGCCTTAGAGAATCCATGTTGCTTACTCTCTCTTTGTAGTCTGTCTGTGGTTACACAGATTTTGTGTCTGTATTAATTTAATTATATACTTAAGCCTCATCTATGTGCCCTAAACCTAAGCAGTTGGAATACAGACTTCCCCTAACTCCCCACTCACTGAGTTCACTTTAAATTCTTCTCAGCTGATCTGGTTTTAAAGCTAAGTATGTTTTCTTTCTTTTATAGCTTAATGTTACGCAAGCATTTCTCTGGTTCTTCCAACCTCATGCCACACATGACATTCCGTCCCCATCAAAAATCAGATCGTTTCTCTTAGAGCTGGCATCAAGGCAAACCCTGGAGATGAAAGGAAGGGTTAAGTTTACTTCCAATATTAGGGAATGATTCGGAAATAAATGTCAAGGTTAAAAAGTCCAGATGGCAATTCAACTGTATCCTCACTATAAACATGATTTGATTTATGGGAACTACTAATGGTATCTCAGTTTAGATCTGGACGGTTTTGCTTTCTCTCATCTGAGTTTTAAATTCATCAGATTCTTTTACTCCCACTATCAATCCTTCACCACAAAGAGACACTCCTAATCAATTTGGGAGTATTTTAAAATGCAGAAATTGATAAATGTTAACAACCCTAATCCATGCAAATTACTGTCTGTTGTCATTATTTATAACCTGGCGGATGTGCTTATTCAAAAGATCCTCAAAGGGCTCTGACAATTCAAGCTTCCAATGGTGAATCATCTTTGCTCTTTTTCCTCTTTCATAAGGGATCATACTGAATTAGTTTTCACTTTTTTTTCTTTGCCTGACATGGCAATTATTAGCTTTCTTGGCTTTGTCAGAAAAACCCATCGGAAATGTTTATCTCCTGGGGCAAATCTCAGGGAAGCAGCGTGTTTATCACTTCAAGGGGCTGTAATCCGAAGGCAGCCCCAGGCCCCCCGGTTTTATAGCACAGAGCTGGAGGAGAGGTGTCCACGTGACTGAGCAGCCACGGGACAGTAATCCTGCTCGCGGTCCCCACTGTCTTTGTTCCCTGACCTCTGCTGATTAAAGGGACAAGCTGAAATAATACTAATTTAGCCTCTGATTTGCATCTGACTTTGTGGACTAACAAAGTCTTGGTCCGGAGACTTGAACACCCTTTATGATTAGGTCACCTTCTCCCCTAGTGAGAATTGATGTGTTTTATGAGTGGCTAATGCTGACGAACAAGGAATTCGAATATCATGCCATGAAAGAGGATCTCATTTGAACCAGAGGGATGGTCAGAGCTATCAGCTCAGTGGCATTTTACCTTATTACGTTGCGAGGATAAACATAACCAAGGTACCTGCTCTGTGACAGACACATAATTTTGTATCATTCTTTGCGTTCTTTCAGGGCCCAGTTGCAATGTCACTTCTATTACAAAACCTTTAGTCATTGTCAAGGCCAAATGAACTACTGTATCCACTGTGCTCCCAATAATAGTTTGGACACACTTTGATTCATTCGATATACAGCACAATTTTTAAGAAAAATTTTTAGGCACATGTTAAAGCTTGAAATATAATCAGGATCAACATAAAGTTTATGCACTCCAGAGAGCAAGGAATGGGCCATCACCATAAACCATCTGTAAGTGGTAAGCGGGAAATGTAAGAGGCATCTTCCTTGTTGGGTTATAGACATGAGCCTCCAGAATTCACAAAAATAGTCCAGTCCCAAGGAGGAGGATTAGCAAGAAGGTAGGAAAAGCCTCCTGAGCATAAGGGAAGGGAAGCGAAGGAACGTTTGGAGGAGCATCTCAACCAGGAGATAAGGCCAGAAGTCCTAACTTTCAAGGAAGTGAGTAAACTGAGAACCAGTAAACATCCATATAATTTTTAGAAGTAAAGACATCATTGGTAGACTTGGTTGGAGCCTTTTCAGGGGTGTGCTGGGGTCAAAACAAAAATTGTAAAGCCATGAAGAGTGGGGAAAAAAGGAAACACGTAGAACAGTTTTTTGAAAGACTTAAATGAGGGAGATAAGTACCTTTATTGCATATCACATGATATCTTTTAACATGTAGAGTAGTCTCCTCTGGCCCTTGCTGCCCCAATCCACAAAACAATTGAATTTTTGTAGTCAGTGAGTATTTTATTTATTTTGAGGTTCTCAGTGACTAGCCTAGTGCCTGGAGCTTCATAAATACTGTTAAATAAATGAGTGACTGGGGCAGAAGTGATGAACATTTTTCCCATTGCTATTTTCCAGGGAAACACCAATTATTTGGATAGAAATTATTTTGAGAGACTGGAAGTACAAATCTAGGTGAAGTGAATTAAGTCTTCACGAGGCCAGCATGCCACGTATTTAATTACACTTCCAATGAAAGTCAGTGATATCCTTCTCTCTGATGGAAAACTAACTTTCTGAACAATTAAGCGAATTAAAACTTGTGTATGACAGGGTTACGATACCAGCAATAGTCCCACTGCAAGTACATGAGACTGTCACAGCAATAACTGCAGCACTAAAATAGACATCTGTGCAGACAGCTACACATTTACTGCCCGAGGCTCCGAACCAATCATAACTCGAGGTGAACTCAATTCCTCAAAGCGCCGGCGGAAGCCGGAGGAGCCTTCCAGGTCACCTCTGGTTGACTGGCTTCTGGGATATATATAGCTTGGGCTGCAGTATGCTGTCAAGACTCAGCATTTAGTATTCTCAGCTTTATTAAAATATTCCTCTCCAAGAGAGAGAGCTGCAGACAGAATGCAGGAAGCATCTGTTTTGTGACTTCTGGGATGTGAAGCTCAGGAGGGGCAGTGGTGCTAGGGATGTGGATTCGGATGTGACCAGTACAGAGACGGGGGCTCAGGCAGGGAGGGTCAGCGCGGGCGATCAGAGAGCCGTTCTGTCGCTGGAAGAGAGGGCTGTCTCTTGAGCCCTGTGGAACCTGGCATTCACCTTCGGGCGGGGCAAGCGAAAGCCCCAAAGGCACAGTGTGATAGCAGTGTGCATTCTGTTCCTAATTTTCCTCCTTTGCCTCCTGAAAAGAGGAACACAAATCCCGTCAAATTAGGCATCAGTCATCTCTTAAGATATGTTTACAAATATCAAACATCTTTGCTTTAAAATGTTCCCCAACGTATTTGTTTCGGACTTCGTTGTCAATGCTCAGCCAGAATTTATTGAGCACCTACTGTACACCCCACATGCCAAGCAAGAGCTAGACACTTAAACTTGCATGATTTTGTATGATGCCCACCATCAATATAGAGATAAGGAATGAAAGCCCGTAGAGAAAGTGGTCCTGTATCACACACCAGTAGGAGGTAGGATCTGAATATGAACCTATATTTTCTGAATTCTGTGATCTTTCATGATGGTCAGTATGGCTATTTGATACATTTATTACCCATAAGTTCCATGTTGCATATTGTTCTCACATTTTTAAGACTCCAAAACCAGTCACATCATTACACAGTGACAGTGTGAATGTTTTAAAAGGCATCAGATATAGAGCCCTTGCCACAGATGTCTCTGTTGTTTATTCAGAGCTGCACGGCAGTGGACCAGAGGTATAGTGTTGTGGTATTATGCTCCGAACTTGACTTTCTCCAAATTCCAGTGTGTAGAAATACATGAGAAAATGTATATATTAAATTGGCCTAAGGTCAAACACATGGAACCGTAGCCTACATGTGACATTGATAATACAGTGTCTTGTGTTTTAGAAAAGGTTTTGGGCAGCTCTTTGTCTTAAGACATAATCTCTGGCAATTTGGAGTGTGAATGTGTTTGGCCCTTTTCTATCAGTAGGGGGTGACTCAGTTATGTTATAGAAAAGCCTGTGCAGTTAAGCACGGTAAAACACACTAACCCCCATATTTCGACATCGCTACAAGAAAAAGGGAATTTTTAAGTGGCACCCCGTGTTCATAGAACATTAGAGAACTAAGTCAATTTTCAGGAAGAAAAGAGAGGCAGAGGAGATATTCTCGGGGTTCTGAGAGAGAGAGAGATCAAAGAGGAGGACCCCTCTTTTTCTCCAGAAAAATGTGGGTGGAGGAGAGGGCATAGGGATCCGCTCTGTGATCTCAGGCAACCTGATGTGCAGTTTAAAAGCTCCAGTTGGCTTGACAGCCTCAGCTATTTACTCTCCTTTTAAAAGCTTTACTTACTGCGGATATAAAATGCACATGCAAAAAATATCACTGACACCCACAAAAGAACCCAGTAACTTAGTATAAACAAATGCATGTGTAATCGGTACCTACAGCAAAAATTATTAATGCCCTGAAAAACCTGTCCCCAGAAAACTCCTGAACCATGCACTGCTTCCTTCCTTCCCCGGAAGATCACAACACTCACCACTTTAAAAGAAATCATTCCTTTGTTCTCCTTATACATTAACCACCTACATATGCACCCCTAAACATGATAGTTTAGCTTTCCATTTTTGAACTTTATATTGAATATAAACTTTGTACTCTTTTGGGTCCAACTTCATTTATCTACGTTATGCTTGGGAGATTCATCAAGGTTTTGCAGGTAGCTATAATTCATTAATATCCTTGTATATTCCACTATTACATTATCATGAATTATTTCCCATTCTATTCAGTTACTTTTGGTTTAGGTCTATTAACAATGATATGTCTGAACTTTCTGGTATCTGTCTCTTGGTGTGTCTTTAAATAGACATATGTTCAGTGTTCAAAAAAATTCTAAGCAATTCTTCAAAATGGTTGTGACCAATTTACACTCTTGGTTACATAGCAGGGTTTTTTTTAAATTTTAGATATTTTGGTGGATTGTTAGTGATATTACCTTCACTAACAGGTTTTTTTTTTTTTAAATTTTGGGTGTTTTGGTGGATTGTTAGTGATATTACCTTAGGATTTATTTATTTTTTCTGTTATAAGTAATAACAGTAAGTATTCTTTCATATAATTATTGACCTTTTGGATACAATCTTTTATAAGGTGCCTTCTCAAGTCTCTTGCCCATTTTTAAATTTGGTTACCTTTTTCTTGTTATTGATTCATAGAAGTTCTTTATATATGATAGACCCAGGACATTAAATATTTTTATTACTTTTCTTTTCAGATAGCAAGAAAATAGTCTTTATTGATTTGCTTGTGTTAAACAGCCTTGCAAAACTCACCACAACTACAGTAACCATGTTATTTTTCTAAATAAACAACTTGCACTTTGTTGATTCTATTATGTATTTTTTTTCTATTTCTTTAAATTTTGCTTTATATTTATCATTTCATTGCTTGTGTTTCTTTCCAGTTTAGTTTGTTGCTCTCTTTCTAAGCTGAAATGGATTTTAAGACTGTTGCTTTTCAGGCATTCTTATTTACTAAGGCTATAAATTTTCCTTTAAGCATGGCTTTAGCTGTGTTCCAAAAGTTCTGAGATATCATACTTTATATTACAACCGAGTTCCAGATACTTTTTAAAATTCTCTTTTTGATTTTTATTTTAACTTCTGGGTTATTTCTTCTATCTCCTAGAATATAGTAAGCACATTTATTTAAAAGTTTATATGTTTGATAGCTCCAATATCTCAAACCCTTAAGAGGCTTTGTGTAGTGTTTGAAGTTTCTTCTGGTTTTTCTTTATTGTTTTATAAGCTGGTGATATTTTATTGAGCGTTGTAAATTATACCTTTAAAACTGTTTGTAGAAATAATGCAAAGCCTTGGATGATGTATCTTCTTCCAGATGTGATTTACCGTGTTTCTGCCAGGTACTGGAAGCATTAGCAATCTGGAATTCTCTTCATCCAATTTGCTGATTGAGACGAGTCAAAGCTGAGCTGCCATCTCTATGAGGCCCTGACCACTTCCACTTCCCTCTTCTTCCTAAACTGTAACTCTTCTGTGACTCAGTTCAAATGGGGTTTTCATCCGGGCCCCCTTTCCTGAGCTCTAGACTCTAATCCCTGATTCTCTGTTCTCCCAGATGGTCAGAATCACTGATGATCCCTCAGTGTTCAGGATGAAATTGCAACTTCCTCCAGGGTAAAAGTGACCCTAAATCTTAGACTCTTTCTCACTGGATCTCTGGCCTGTTCTGTGTCCTGGCATAGCCATTTTTCACAGCCGTGTTAGTAACCTTGTACCTTCAAAGAGAATATATAACCTGCTTTTCTGGATATCCTCACCAGTCCAAACTGCCTAGTTCATCATCACTAGGAGCAGAAGTCCAGTCAGAGATATTTTTCTTCCCTAATATAAATAAAAGACAACAAGAGTCTCCTTGCTTTTGAAATATCAATTTAACTAGGCAACATAAGTTACCAGGCTTAACTTACTCAGTGTCTTAGCTTTTGTCCTGATGCAATTGGATCTTTACTCAATTATATCATTACAGCATATTGCTCTGAGCGACTTTTCCTGTTATAAGCATATGGTGTTTTTAGTTCTACTGTTAATTCCTTCCACTGAACTTGTTTAAAACATGCTCGTTTTCAATTTAGACCCTGGGTTATGCGTGCATTACATACTAAAATGCCTGGCTAGCTTCCTCAGGGATGAAATTATGAACTGGCCACTTGGATTTGCATACATTTTCCAGGAGTTATGTGCAGAACTGTCCAGCCCCATCCAGGCAACAGGGGCCTCACTAGACGAGAGAGCATCATCCCCCTTGCTTGTGTGGAATGGCTCTATCACAGCAAAAGCATGGGGGGGGGGGGCTCACTTGAGAGAAGACTTGACCCTAATGTTGCAAGAAACTATCTCAAAATTAATTTCTTGTGAGTCTACTTAAAACTTGTAAGAAATGGAGCATGCAGCTACATACTTGTCACAGTGGATGGAACAGATCACCCAGAACTCCATGAAAGTGTCCATCAAAACGAAGGAAAAGAAGTCAGTTTAAGAGTGCTGCATACAAATCTTCTTCGTTTCGATGTCCAGTAATGGTGGATATTTATTATTTTCTCCATTCTGAATCTCTTCTTCCTTTTGGAAATATCCTCCCTACTTTGGAGAAATGGCTTCTAGTGTCCTTTTCAAATACAGGATCTGGAATGGTGCCAGGGTCCCTATACTTCCGTGGCTGGAGTATTTGGTCTAGACGTGGGGACATTTTACAGTCTGATGCCCCATTCCCGCCTCCACAGCCATCGATCAGGGGAGTGGGTAGAGGACCTGCCCCTGGACAATGAACCCAGACCTTGTCTAGCATCATATGATGGCAGCCAATTATAAAGGATGTTTTCCTGTCTGATGAAAAGTGTAGGAAGATGTGAGCCTCAGGTGTCTGGCCGAATGAGACCTTCAGAGATAGTAAGGCTCACGCAGAGAACGACAAAGAGGAGCCAAAGGGAGACCTCTGGTGCTGCTGGCGCTTTGCGCCCCTCTGGCCGGGACACCCAGCTGGGCTCCCTGGCCTCCCAGCTGCGGGGCCAGCAGTCTGAGAGATTCCTTCTTCTTGACCTCAGCTTCTTGGAGTTGGAGCCCTTCAATTTGTGGCTAAATTTATAGGGTTGCTAGATAAAGTAAAGGATTTTCAGTAAATTACAATTTCAGACAAAAGCAAATAATATTTTGTTTTATTCCCATGCACTGTTTAAATTTGAATTAGTATCCACTTAAATATGAATTCAGATAAACAGGAAAAATATTTTAGTGTATGTCCCACATATTGCACAAGACTTCTTCATATTAAAAATTATTTTTTGTCCATCTAAAATTCAAATTTCACTTGACATCCTCTATTTGTATTTGCTAAAACTACAACATTGAGTTCAAAGATTCTGGACCCATATAAGGACTATATTCTAGTTGTACATCTTGAACCTTCATGGATAAAATTCTTCCATGAAAGTGTGTTCAAAAAAATAAGTAAATAAAAAGGGTACTCATTTTATTCACTCATTTATTCTTATAATTTATTTTGGCTTAAACTCAATTTGGCAATTTCACTTTTATTAAATTGCTACTTATGTGCAAGACACCATGCAGGCCATGGTAAGGGGAGAAAATAAGTGAACAATCCTTCCTTTTGAGTACCTTAAACTCTTAAGTAAGGGAGAAAAGCTAATTATAGCTATGATTCGTGGAAAATATAAAACAGAATACAATCTTTTATTTATTTAGCACTCTAATTTATAAACTGTCTTCAAATCACTGTTCTTATTAAATTCTTACAAGTTTGTGAGATAGAATTATTATATTTATTCCCATTTAAACCAAAATCATTTGAAGCTCAAAGACATTAAGTGAATTTTCTAGCTCTCCTGGGTAACGTGAAACATAGCCAAATTTTAATGCCAGTTACTTTAACTCCAAAGTTGTCCAAAGGAGTTTTCCATTTCCATTCTCTTACTCTGCCGTGAATTATTAAGTATAATTTTGGAATATATGGCATGGAGGATAGATCAGGGGCGATGTAAGGGAACGTCAGGTGGATATCCAAGATCATTTGGACAGCCAAGGAGTTCTTCAGACTTTCCACATTCAAAGCCAAATTGCCGATTTCCTCCCCCGCATACCTGCCCTTAGTAAATGGTAATGCCATCATTCCATATGATCAGGCCATAATCCTTAACTTTTCTCCTCACGCTCCACCTTAACTCTGTCAAAAATTCCTTTCTGGGGCAACACTTAAAATGTACCTAGAATCTAATTGCTTTCCACCCGCTGCTATTGCATCCTTGGTACAAGCCATCGTTATCATCACTAGGTTATGACCAACGTCCCCTAACTGGACCGCCTTATTCTACCCTTGCTCCCCTTCAGTCTGCTCTCAAAGGAGTGCCCTCGTGACCCATGTTACCTTCCTGCACAGGAACTGCCAACAGCAGATTCTCGCCTCTTTGTGGTGCAGGCCAGGGACCTTCCAGCGTCCCTCAAGGCTCTCCAGGACTGGGCCTTCTGTGACCTGACAGTATTTTCTGCTCTCATCCCTTTCTTTGCCTGCACTCTAGCTACCGTGGTCCTTGTGCTGTATTTCAAAATCATGTGGCCTGTTCTACCTAGATTTTTCCCTCCCTAATTGTCTTACTGTCTCATCTCTTTCAACTCGTCTACTCTCCTTTGAAAAATTGCAGCTCCACACCAATGCCTGGCCTTCTCTATCCACTTCCCCTTCTCTGTATCCCTCCACCACATGCATTGTAATATGATTCACCACACGTATTTTACCTCTTCACTTATTGTTTATCTCTGTTCACAAGCATGTAAGCTGCACTGAGAGGGAGGGATCTTGTCTGGCCCTGGATTCCAGCTCTAAGCACAGTGTCTTTCGGTGGTGGACTGAATAAATACGTGTTAAAGGAAAAGGCGACCATGGCCATACTGGTCTGAGCTATGACAGGCTTTGAAATCAGATCGTAAAATGTAGGGACCCAGAGCCACTAAAGTTCTTGGCAAGAGGAAAATACATGGGAATTAATATGGCAGAAATACTCAGATACATTATACATTGTAGAAACGAAATAATTAGCTGTGTGAGAGGGTAGTGGTGGGGGCAGAGCCCTCTGAGGCCTCCGTGGGGTGGGGGAAGGGAAGTTCCTCAAAGTATTCTCACCGTTACAGTGTCTGATCCTGAGACTTTAGACAAAGAGACCAGATGGGAGGCAGTCACAGGATTCCAGGTTTGCAAAGATGCGAGTATGAATTAGGAGTGTGACTGGCAAGGAGGAAGACAGAAAGCCACACGTCTGAGAGACAATTACAGGAAAATACGTAGGATTAAAGGGCAAGCTGGAAATCAAATGGATGTGACAGGTAACGGACGACTTTGAGGTTTGCAAATGAGGCTACTGGAAAATAACTGTGCCCCTGATTTAAAAGAGGCATTCGGCCAAGTTAAATGTTGTTGTTGTTTTTTTTTAAAATTGTTGTTTTTTACTTATTTTGTACCTTCAGGGAAGGAGATAGGGTAATCAAGAGTAGGCAAAAGGTGGAGGCTGAACTCATAGTCACCAGTAACATCCCAGTTTTCCAAATTGGTGAAAATTCTTTTGGAGGCCGTTGGGCAAATGCTTGCACACTCACAGGGTTGCTCCAGATCTGCTTGGATAGTGACAGTTTGTAATCTTTCTCTCCCTGGCATGGTAGGACCCCATCTTTCCTATAGTATTTTCATTAGAAAGGATTTTTTGTTGTTCTTGTTTTTATCCCGTTATGCTACCAGTAAAGATGTGTTTGGTAGCTCTCAGACAAAGTCAAGTCAAGGTCACTGAGAGAGTTTCTGGCTTTGCTGGGAATTCTCACTCACAAACCTTCAGTACTTGTGGGTGGGAACCGGTCACTGTTACGGTTTGTCAGCCATGCTCAGTGGTAGGAGCTCACACGCCATCTGTTCTCAGATGCCTGGTTTTGCCCAGAGCTATTTGTTCCTCTTTTTTTTTTTTTTTTTTCCTCTCTTCCTACCAATTTTCACAAATACCAAGCAGGAAAATCTTGACAAAATTTGCTCACATTGGAGTGATTGAGTGTTAAATGAATTAAGCCTGGGGAGGCCAGCTCATTGAAAAATGGTGCTGGACTTCCTACATAAAAAGAAATAGCAGTTGCCTTCCACGCAGATGAGTTTTCTTTGGGGTCCCTGGACAGACTTGTTTAGAAAAGTTAAAGGAGGTGAGAAGGCCGATTCCCTCTTTGATGTGTAGCTCCTCCGGCTGGCCACCAAAGCTGAGCAAAGGTGGGACCTTAGCATTCACCCGTGTTGCAATAACCTGCCATGGCTTTGAGTTACCATGTGCAGATTTCTCTACCAGACAGAAGACCATGGCTAAAAAAGGGTGTTCCTTTGGTTCAGTTGAATCATTCTTGATAAGATCAAACTCACCTTTAGAAATTGGAGACCATAGCTGCCCTTGTCCCGTGCTTGTGGATTTACCACAGGGGAGTTCAGTGACCCTGAGGCCGGCAGTGTGGCAGTTCCTGAAGGGGGGGATCGCACGAGGAAGCAGAGGGGCTGCTGAGGCCCCGCCCATTTACCACCTGAGGCCACTGGGATTTCATCCCCCGCCCCGGATCGAGGTTTCCTTAGTTTTGAAATAAGGAAAACAGTCAAGTTTTTATGTACTTTTAAAGATTCTATTTATTTACTTTTTAGAGAGAGGGGAAGGGAGGGAAAAAGAGAGGGCGAGAAACATTGATGTGTGAGAGAAACATCAATCAGTTGTCTTTTGCAAGTCCCCAAATGGGGGTCTAGCCTGCAACCCAGGCATGTGCTCTGACTGGGATTTGAGCAAGCGACCTTTCGCTTCCCAGGCGAGTGCTCAATCCACTGGGCCACACCAGCCAGGGCAAAAAATCAATACACTTTTTTTAAATAAAAAGGGGGAAATCTCCACTTTACACATAAAGTATCTTGTACCCAATCAATATAAAATAAATTAAATCTACCATTAATTAAAAAATTAGAGAACGTAAATACTTTGAGACATTTGAATTAAAAAGCCATTTAACGATTTATAAGGCGTCAGGTAAAATATCTCATGCCACTTAAAATTTAGCAGCCAGCTAAGAAATGAAACCGTACAGACACTTGCAATCACTCAGACCCCCTGTCGAAGCTGACACAGTAAACCAGATAATTAACGAAAGCAAATTGAGATGGTCTGTGCCAAGGTCAGAGAGTCTAGGCCTGCAGAAAGTCCAAAATATATAATAAGTCATCTGGGGTTTGGGATATATGCTGTTAGACATTTTATAACATTTTTACTGCTTGTTCCGTTTAGCTTGGGGAGCTATTCCAAGTATCATATAATCCATTCTAGGCAGTTGGGAATAAAATTTTAGACAAATGCTCGCGAAAATTTGAATGGAGGTAGAGTTTGTAATACTAATAATAGTATTTATTTAGTCCTTCCGCACATAATCCGTAGTGTTGACCGGCGGGGAAGGGTACAATAACATTCAAAGTATGGCCTTTATAATTCAGTGGCAACAAGGAGAGGACAAGCGAGAAAAAGCCACAGTCGCTGCAGAAGGATGGCCACACCCAGCCTTGCCTCCCTCGGAGATGCTAAGCTTCACCCCCGTATGTCACGTGTTCACATGCATCATATGCTTTAAGAGCTTATTCGTGTCATCTTGATGTTCCAGTCTTGCAGACAGGGAGCCAGTCGGGAACTGTTGAAGCTTCAGGGCTGACTTTGGCCTTGTCCACACTGGCCCTGCTTCTCGATGTGTAAGGCTGCGACCTGGGAGCTCAGGAACTCGGGAGGCAAAGCCGTGGATGCAGCTGATTCTGGTGACAGAGGTTTGGTGTTGAGCGCCTGTTTGCTCCTTGCTTGCCATGCAACTTTGGGCAACGCATTTACAATGTTTTCAGAGCCTCATTTTCTCATCTGTAAAAATGGATCATCTCTAAGGAAACGTGCAGAGAGGCCTCTTGATAACAGGAAAAAGGCTTATTTGATAGGAACCTATAAAGTCTTCACTGCTCTGTAAACTGAGTGGGTATTTAACAATAGTGATTACTCACACAAAATTTTAGAGCAGTGATTTTTTTTAAAGAGGTCTTATCTTTTGAAGCTATATACTGACACAGAAACTCAGTATCATATTATCTCTACTTTTATATACTGAAATACATTACGTTGAAAAACATATACACTTACAAATTGAAATACTCCATTAAAAAAGATTTAAAAATGCAAGCCATTGGAAGAATGGCATGAAAGCAACGGCTTCTCCCCAAACCAAAACCTCTTTTCTCTCTCTTTGTCATGGCTTTAGGCATTTATTCAGGGATACACTGGGTAGCCCTAGGCAACAAAAGGACAAGCTATGGAAACCATTGCCCAGCATCCTTAAACTGAAAAGGGAAACCACTGTTTGATGCCAGAATCTGGGCAGGCCCCCCGGCTTCCCCACCCTGGGTCCCCCTTTTATGGTGCCTGCTCCGATGTGAATGTATGTTCACCAGAAAATCACCTCCTGTATAACAAGTGGAGTATGAAGTACCATATTGGACTACCATATGGCTACTAACCTCAGAGGTTGGGAGCAACTATCAATGTAGAAATCTGAGAGCAGAATGAGCCTCAGGATAGAACCACTTCTCACTCAAGCATGCTATATAATTGGCTGTAGTGAGAAACTAAAAAATGTCTCAGAAACCAGATGGATTTGAAATGTTCCATTATTCATAAACACTTTTTTTTTTTTTTTTTTGCATTTGTACTTGTTCCCATTCCCAAATATTCTGCCACAGAAATTTGCTGAAGAAGGTGTGAAAAGGGACACAAATCTTTGCCTGCTTTTCTGGAAGGTGTCTCTGTAGCCGCAACATGCATGGAGCTGCAGAAAAGGGTGGGGCAGCGCGCTTAGGCGCTCTCCGGGCTGGCAGTGTTACATGCCCGCGTGTGTCTGGCAGGGCCTGGGCGGGGGCAGGGAGGGCAGCTTGTGACCACGGCCACAGGCTACCATGGGCTTCCTGAGCTTCGAGCTGCAGCAGCTCCTCCCCTCCAAACTCCAAGCTGCTGTTCCTCCTTTGTCATCATTCAGAGGACAGTCATTGATGTCCTTATGCCAGGAAGTGGCTCCCTGTGGGAGAAAATGCTCAGTGTACTTCCTACTTCCATGCACCCCACCCTCCCCTCCTTTCTCCAGTTGGAGAGAGAAGGCCGGGGGTCTTGAAGTGGGGATGGAGACTTTTTTCAAATAAATAATGCCACAAAGGAGAGACTCGTCAGCGACATGTGTACACAATGGAGGCTTAGCAAACGCTCTCGGACAAGCAGCTTTGCAGTGTGATAATTTCCAGACCAGGTGAAATGCAAGGAGAAAAGCACCTTTCAAAGAGTATTTGTGGGAAGAAAAAACTCCAGGCCCTCAGCCCTGTGACGTGGTGATGGAGAGCGGAAGACTGTGCAGCCACCGTGGGCCACCGGAGCTGCTGCATTCACGACACATGTGCCCTCTCCTTAGGAATAACGCATCTACTCCAGGGAGGTTGAGAGAATATCTGTGTAAGGCATTAGTGTAATTATAGTTTAGGGGGCAGTTTGTTTTGTGTGATTTATATCGAGAACTAAATAACCAGTGGATCTGAGGTGGGTAAATTACAATTAATACAAAAAGATTAATTGTACCATGCTTTCACACCTAAACTTCAGTCATTCCATCAAAATGGCCAATGTGCGTAAAACAGACCAAAATCCACAACTGAGAACTTCAAGGTAAAGGCAGTGAAATGTAACCGCTGTGCTGCTCAAATCCACTGTGTGTTTTGTTGGCTTGCTAGTGGTTTTATTTTGGCTACCTAGAATTTCTCTGTCTGGGTCTCAGGTTTGGAGAAGAATGTGCCTTTTTTAGATGAGTCAAACAGAGCATAATCTATGCATGACTTAGCTATACTTAAGGATATGCTTAAATTTTTACAGAAAATTCACTTTCTCATTGTGTTAGGTCAGTAGTAAAAACAGTTTGAAGTTCATTGCTTGACAGTAGCAATTCTTCCAACCCAGCCTTCTGGGCCGGGGTAACCGCGTTTTCTCAGCCCTTCTTTGAAGCGCTTCTCCGTGATGACCGGAACTCATGTGTCCTCAGGCATTGGCTTTCCCTGAGGTGAATCATCTCTGCCATGTGATACTGTCTTTAACACCTCCCAACATTTTCTTGGTCTCGGAGAAGTCTCAGAGGCCATTTTATTTAGTTTTGTCTTTCTGTAAACTGAGGGACATGAAATGACTTTCCCAGGGTCAACATCTATTTATACAACACGGGCAGGAAGCAGTCAGCATATGAGCATACTTCTCCGATGGCAGTAGGACCACCTTATTATGCTTGGTTTTGTATCATTATTCAAGTGCTTTGATTATGACTTATTTCCTAAATGGTTTATAAAATCGCTAATGGCAGGAAAGACGTTTTATCGACTTACTTCCCTTCCACAGTCTAACGCTGGTGTCCCACAAGAAAAAGTAATGTATCGAATGTGTTGGATAGTGATGAGGGATATGTTTTTTAAACTTGAGGTGAAGTTCACATACCGTAAGGTTGAACATTGTAAGGATACCAATTCAGTGGCATTCAATACATTTACAATGGTGTGCGGCCACGGCCTCATGTTAGTTCCAAAATACTTTCCCCACCCCCAGAGGAACCCAAGATCCCCTGAGCAGCTATTCCTCATCCTTCAGCCACGCAGCCCCTGCCAACTACCCATCTTTTTGCCTGTGGATTTACCTATTCTGGATGTTTCCTATAAATGGAATCATACACTATGTGACCGTTGTGTCTGACTTCTTTCCCAGGCATAGACTTCAAATCAAGGCCTTTCTGATATGAGGACTTATCAATCCACTCTCATGTTCTCGCTCATCATTTGGAATCTAAATGCCTTCTTTACTGCAACTGATCAACAACGATAACATCCCTAATGCCATGCATGAATTCTTGTGTGTGATCTCAGAGGGATTCCAAAAGGTGCACAGTGTAGGCCTAATTCTCAAGGGAGTTAAAGGTTGTAGGAAGACATGGCATTGACAAGCTTAAAAAGTCCGCTAACAGTATAGAGAGTAAATGTTAAAAAAAAAAAAAAAAAAAAAAAAAAGGAAGAAAAAGGCCTGGCTAAAGGATGAAAGAAGATTCATAGAAAAGATAAAATTTAAATTCAGTTCTGAAGAAGGGGTACTAGTTAAAAGGCAGAGAGGAAAGGTCTGGTATTTCTATTGTGTTGTATGGAGAGTGTGCAAAGGCACCAAGCAGGTTCAAGTGCAAGCTGACACATAAGACAGAATTTATGCATCAGAGTAGTGGGAGGCATGCTTTTGTAGTAGTCCGGAACCACCGGCCGAAGATTCTGAATGTCAGTCTGGTATCCATTCTGAAGTTATAAGGTCTTTGAAAGGGCAAAGATGATGAAAAGCAATCTCTTAAGTCAATTACTCCTACAGATGGATTGGCGAGAAAAGAGTTAGGAAGGTTTCACTATACTCCAGGCATAACATGATAAGAAGGATCTGAATTAAGTCAAAGGCAGGAGAAACTTCGGTTATGAGGGAAGAACTCAATGATAAAATCGAGAGAGCTTTTGAGGGAGGAAAAGGAGCTGCGGATAGTCCCTGAGGGGTGCCAGCTCTGGGGACTGGACAGACGGTGGCATTCTTTACAGAACCGGTTCATCTGGAACAAGAAGGGAGCGGAAGATGTTGGGTCAGTGAGGACAATGAGACATTTAAGGAGAAACATGTGCTGGATCTTTGTTTTAGGAAAGATACTGTGTCTTATGCCACCTCTCAGCTTTCCAGATTAAAGGATTGGGAAATTGTTGGAATAAAATGATAGATTAAAGAGGATGAGATATTTACCCTTGGGATTTTTTTTCCCCTGTTTTTATCTCAACAAGATGTATCCCTCCAAGAGAAGAAAAAAACCCCCAATGAGTTGTATACTCTTCTTCTAAATCCCATTAATTAAGAGCAATGCTGGCCAATACCCAGCTATTATCCCTGCTGCCTCTAGCACACACCAACCCGCCCTGTGAATTTCCGGTCTTTGGAAGAGGAATAACAGCCAAGCCAGGGCTGGTGATGCTCATGGTTAGGAGCTCAGGAAGGAGACAGATCAAGCTCCTTTGGAGTTAACCAGGTACCAATTCTTACCTGGATAGGGGCCTATCTGATGCTGTATGACTTTCACCAGGGCACCATTTGAGGCTCCATAGGGGAAAAAAGTGGTATTACTTTACCTTCTTTGGCATAAGAGGGACAAGCTTTGTTTTTCCTAATCCATCTGATGAGACAGATGACAAAAAGAGGAAGTGACCCTGATCGCTAGGAAAAAATAATTAAGAAATGTTTAGATATTGCTCATTCTGCCATATTACCTTTCAGATGACATTAGAAATACTACCTAAGAGAAAAGATCATAATTAATTTATTAGCTCCAGCTCTTCCTCAAAACAACCTAACTTGTTGCACGGTAGTGCCAGGGGTTACTGATTTCAAGCGGGGAATTCATGCCTTTTATTTCACAGGACAGAGCAAATATTTACCAGAGGGGTGGTAGAGCCCTGACTAGAGAGTCCATGGAGATCCGTCTGTACTGACGGCCCCACTGGATTTGGATAGTGTGACAGTGTAGTGGTCACTCCCAGTCACACCCAGTCCTGTGACTTCCTCCAGCAAGTGGCTGCAGCCTGGGGGTGGAAACATAAAAAGGCTGTAGGGCTGACAAAATACTAAGATCACTTTGCTACCAAAATACAAACTCCCAGTTTTATTTTTCCTTCAATGTTTGTGTATGGATGAACTTCACAGGAATGTACTCCTGTCTGTAGAAACTGTGCTCTTGCCTCCTGGTCCCCCTCATCAGTGTGCGCTAGCTTTGTCCCTGTCATTCCGTGCTGCTGTGTCTGCCTTTCTGTCCCTCGCAACCTGAAACGACCCGGGCAGCACTAATATTTTAAACACCATTTGAAGCTCCCCCGACCACAGCCACCAAAGAATGGACACATGTGCCGTATGGATCAGCACTTCCTCCCGACTGTTTAACAGAAACCTTCCTGAGAGGTCGATAAGCAAACACACATCAACAAGAGAATGGCAGCTCAGTCCCTAGAGACACTGACGGAAGTCATACTTCCCAAGTCAGGAAAAGAAAGGCAGGACATGGGTGATTCAGAGAAAGGTGCAGCGTTCCGGGACAGACAGGAAGCGCTGACATATGGCAACCGAATCAAAGGGGACTGTCCAGTCTCTGTTCAATTGTTTGAACCAGAGCCCACAATCCTTCAGCAGTGTGGTGCTTTGGCCGTAATTCGAGTGAAATCAAAATCAGTGATTGATGGGGATGGTGAATGAAAGGGCATTGCGGGAGGAATGAGAATTCATTGTCCGATAAATATGGATGAGAAATTTGGCTTTGGTTTTAGTTGGGGGTCGTATATCAAGATACAGAGTCTAAGGCTTGTAACGGGTTCTTTTTTAAAGATGAATCTCCGTGAAGATTCTGAATCTTCACAGTCACGTACTAATTTAGAGTAAGAACCAAGACACTTTCCAGTTAGGCGCTGGAGAAGTCCTATATGGACACATGAGAAAGTGGGCATAAGTATGGTTAGTGACCTTTAAATCATTGCTTAGACAATAATAGTGACTGTCCCACAGAAGATGGCCACAAATCCCTGGGGTTGCTAATGTTCATATGGTTGCAAAGGCGATTAACAGAGAAAGCGGAAGAAAGTGGAGAGAGGCAGGCAAGGTTGTGTAGGGCCCAGGAATCCTAAGGCTGGTCGCCTCCAGCCTGGT
Source organism: Pteronotus mesoamericanus (assembly GCF_021234165.1). NCBI lineage: Eukaryota > Metazoa > Chordata > Mammalia > Chiroptera > Mormoopidae > Pteronotus > Pteronotus mesoamericanus. Next base: position 7,025,735 of record NW_026555323.1, on the reverse strand, counting down.
TTTCTGCTTTGGCTTCTGGTCCCCACACAGTAACCCCCTCTCCATCCCCCATCTCCCTGAGCAATCAGATGAATCTGGTCCTTGGAACAAACAGAAGTCCCCACATTCTCTACTCTTGTCCCCACGCATGGTCCATTGCATTTATGGCCAAGATACTCTTGAGATCTTGGAAATACCCTGTGACTTTGTTCACAACTCTGAAAGGGGAAAGAAAGCAGCAGAAAAGGCCAAAGTAGGATGAGTGTTAGAAAGTGGAGTAATACCAAAGTTGTCGGGAAATGAGAAACACGCTTGATGCTCTGCATTCTTATTTGAAAAACAAGAACAACAGTCGAGAAGCTCAGGGTACTGCCTTGAAAAGGTTTTCCTCTCCCTGGCATTTTTATTCCTCTTGGAGATTTATTTCATTTTCAGCGATTTCTTGGGTGAGTAAACTAACACTTCACTCAAGAGTTAAAAGGGGTCCATTTGGGTCTTGTCAGGGTGGTTTGGATCTTTCCTGCTGACCTGGAATCAGTGTACTTGTTTCTAAGTGCCGCTTCCACCACCCAGCACACCATGGAACACGTTTCCACTGCAGCATATTGCTGGCAGCGCACAAAGCAAATGGGCTGGGTGAGAAAGAGCCTGACTCCACCTTTGAATGGGATCTTCTGGATAAGTGTTACTTTGGAGAGCACTTCCAAAATTTTCTTCTAAGATGTTATTATACAACAATTTTGATTTCCATCTATAGGAGCTCTATTCAGTAACTCAGTTCATCCTCGTAACAGCCTCAGGGAGTAAGGTCTGTATGGTAAACCTCAATGCACAAATAAAGAAACTGGAAGCTTTAAAGTCCTGTCCCAGGTCTCATGCTAGTAACTGGCAAAGCTGGGATACAAACCAGATGCCTGCAGGCTTCAGTTCTTTTTTTTTTCCCCTGCTCATCTGCTCTGACTCATTTTATTTGAGACTTCACCATGTAGGATTTGGTAACCCAAATAACCAGGGATCAGAGAAGACAGAGATTTATGTCCTTTCCATATGACAATATGTGCAGAGCTAAACAGTCCAGAGCTGGTAGATAGAAACGTTCTCAAGTTTCCTGTTGTGACCAGGCACAGAAAAGCAGCTGCAGTTCCAGCCATCACAACTGTCATCCCGGTGGCAGAAAGGAGTTAGAAACAAGAAGAGTGGAGCCTACGTCAGGAAAGCTAAATTGTTCCATAAATACACACAAATGACCAGAAATGTGTTTTATGTGGTCACCACTAGTGGTCTACCATCTCTAGAAATGTAATTTTTATCTGGTAACATTTCTACTCTCAACAAAACAGAGACAGTATCAGTAAGAAGGAAAGGGGGATAGATTTTGCATAAGCACCCAGAAGTATCTGTCCCTGAAGGCATCTATCTATACTCCAACTTAAAAATGATACAGTGCTCCCTTTAGGGTATTTTTGTCCCAATGTCATACTCTTACTCCTTATTATACGTTTGTCAACTGGCGCTTGTACACATGCTGACTGACAGTAGCTTTGGCTGACTCTTCACTGGTATGTGGAGACCACGCCAGGCAGAGGGGCCCCAAACCTATTCGAAAGGTTTTGCTGTTCCTCTACTTATGCAGAACCTTATTGGGTGAAGGTACAAAAAAATATTTTCTAGAGGAGCAAAAGGGGAAAATTTTTGAATATGTAATCCATTTATTTTTAGATGAAGAAAAGCAACTAAAAAGGACATATTACAGGGTATCTTATAACTTAGCCAATAAAGTAATGTCTTCACCATTGGAAGGCCGTCAATCACCACCAGTATTTGTTTCTCTTGAGTGTAACTCATCTGCACACTGATTCACAGTGTTCACCCTCCCACTTGGCAGTGGAAATTAAGAGCCTTGTGATTCACAGTCTCAGCCTTAGACAAGAGATTTATAATGGAAAATGGTTTATCATGTGTCTCTAGTCTCCCTTGGCCTCCTCTGCCTCCCCCTTAAATCCCTTCTGGACTCTGGGACTTTATAAGAAACTGGATATTCTCAGGGCTTGCCCAGTGAAGATGCTTACAAGGGATTGGACTGTAAACTACCCAGCCACCAAGTTGGCTAATCAGTCCTAGATTATAATGAATGTGTGCCGGAGAGCACCATCCAGAATGAGTCCATAATCTAACACAGGGTTCAGTGGGGGTGGAGGGCAGCCAAGGGAGAGGAGACAGCAGTAGCGACAGGACGGGAAAGGCTGGTGGGACTCCAGGAAGCCAGGGCGGTGTGATACCTCCAAGCCCAGGCTAGGAACTTCAGGAAGAATGCAGTGTTCAACCGCAGTAACTGTTCTAATGTCCGAGTAAGACGGTGGATGAGACTACTGGGTTTGGAAATTAGGATACAATTGGTAGTTTTAGGGGTATGGCCAGGGAAAAGGAAATATAAAAATAAAATCAGTGTTCAGTAGAAGTTTAGAGAAAAAGAAATTTAAAGTAGGGATACTAACATCTGACTGGCCCTTTTTGGAAAGGCTTCTTGGTGATGGGAAAGGGAATGAGAAGGTGGGAACCAGAAAGGTGAGCAAGGTTGGTGAGGTTGGTTGGTACTACGGTAAAATCTCGGGCACAGTTTTAGCCTGGTAGAAAGGAGCTGGTAGAAAAGGGAGAAAAACGAGTTTGCAAGAGGATGGAGGGAGGGCTGGAAGAGACGGAAAGAGCATTATATCACACTGAATTAATACTTAATAAATGTGACATAAGATGCTTTTCTGAAATGCTCCCAGTCAATACAGAATATTCACTTCCAAGTATCAATAGAAAGCACGTGTTTAGGTACACATGCACACACCTTTACTAAACACTGGTGTGTGCACTATTGTAAACCTCAGTGTATACAAAATGAAAATATAACAAGTAATTTAGAAAGGTGATCATTAGATGATAATAAATATAACAGAAATAATGTTTTAGGATTTATTTAAAGGTTTACCCATCCCTGCATACAATTAAATACCGTGTCTTTTGGACATTTTTAGTGTTTTCACTGTCCAGCTGCAACTGCCATGAGATATACAGGATCTATGGCTATTCTGAGTACACAAATAGAAATAGAATTAAGGATACATAGCTTTGTTTCAATATGACACATTAAAATGAAAAATTAGATTTGTAGGATTATTATTTTTACATATTATCACCATCAGTGTATAGTCCAGAATGTTTTCATACCCTCCCATATTAGTCCTAATCCTTACTCTCTTCTTGTGTTAATTTTCGTTATTCAGAAAGCTTTTATAAGTGGGACTTGCCCTTAAACTTTGAACAAAACGAATTCTTTGTGCCCTCATCTTGGAATGAAATCTAATTGGCAACAGAAATTTCAGTTGGTCATTATTTTCCACTCATACTTTGAGGTTATTGTTTTGCTGTCCTAAGTCCTCTGTTGCTTTTTTGAAAAGTTGAGCACCCCCCTAGGGGTGGGTGAGCATTTGTAGGTGACGTGGCGATTCTGGGTGGCAGTTGGCGGTTTTCCTCTTCCTTCGTGCCCTGCAGTTTTGCCGCGTGGCCAGTGTGACACTATTTCTAATCTCTTATTGTTCACTCACATGCCTCTTAAATTTCAGGAGCAGGTCCTTTGTAGGTTGACAAAGCATTACCTTTACAAAATATCCTCTCCCCCATTCTCCCTTGTGGGTCCCTTACTCGGTTCTCCGTATCACACAATCTCGTTGTCATCTGCGTCTCTTATTTTTATGCTGGATTCTCAACAAGCGTCTTCCAGTAAAGTCATTAATGCATTTTTACAGATGTCTAACTTGCTATTTAACTATTTTTAACTACTACTAGAATTTCTATTTTCAATACTATATTCTATAGTATATAATTCCATTTTATTTATTTTTTTCACATTTTATCTACTGGCATTGCTTTTTTGGTGACTTTTATTGTTCACTTATGTTTTAAATTTTTATACTTCTCAGACTTCTAAAACTTGTTTGTTTTGTTTCCTGACTCTTGATCTTGGTAAAGTCTTTTATTGTTTTCCTATTTTATTATTTTTTTGAATTGTGGACTCAACTTTAACAAAGATTCGTTTTACCTCTGTGGGATTCACAAGCAAAAGCAGATGTTTTCGTTTTTGACCAAAAAAAAAAAAAAAAAAAAAAGATGGGCTCATCAGAGGAACTTATTTGCCTGAAAGAAGAAAACTGATGTCACATTCACAGGTTTACTAAGAAGCCGGATGGAACCTCTGCTCACTCCATCCTTTACCCTGATATTAACGTAACCACAAAACTGTTGAAATCAGACTAGATTACAACCCTGCCCAATAGCTTTTAGGATAAAGCGTAAAGCCCCTTCCTCTACGTTTTATTCTGAATAGTGCCTAGCCAGATTATTTATTTACACTGGGCACCCAACTAAACTGTAATGCCAAATCCATTTGTATCCTGGTGGGGCCTTATGAACTGGTTTTCCTCATTAGAATTATTTTTTGGTGAAAAGAGCCTCTATTAGGTCAAGGTGATAGAAAGCACTTGTGTTTTCCTTGCACGCCTCTCCCCGCTGCAGAGCCACAGCCGCCGTACAGCAAGAGGTTCTCCATCCACACCCACCTTCACCACCATGTCAGACCGTGAGATGTACAAACAAGCATACGCTTTAATTTCACTATGCCACTGAGGTTTGGGGGTTATTTGTTACTGCAGCATAGCCAAGCCAACCCTGAGTAACATGCTTGTTGTACAAGGCCCTCGACAATAACCTTACATATCTTACTCTTCTGGCCTCCTCACATTGTGTGCAATTCTCCCTTGTCTCTTACATCCTCAACCCACCGGCATTGCTCAGTTTCTGCAGTACAGTTGCTTTTTCTACTCGAGACTTTTGCACATGTTTTTCCTCTGCTGGGGACACTCTTTCTTGTCCTCTTTACCTGCCTTCATCTTCAATTCTCAGATCACACAGCAGTTCCTCAGGGGGACTGTCCCTTGTTCTCCATTCTAAACCGCATGCTTTCATCGATTATGTCTCTTGTAGAACCCTACTTGTTTCCTTAATAGCATTTTGTTCAATATTTAATTATGTGTTTTATTTGTACGACGTCTTCCTTCACTAGCCTGTACTCTATGTCTGTGCAAGGAAAGGAACTGTTTTGTTCATTACTATTTACACAACACAAGATAGGGACTCGGTGCACATACTTATCGATTAATGTGTATTTGTTGTTGAATGAATGAACTGCTCATTTTAAAATTGTACTTGTTAAATTTCTAGATGAAGAACTTCAATTATGCATTCTTTTGCCAAATGTGAGGTGAAAGGTATTATGATAATCATTCCAGTTAGATGGTCTACATAAAAGTCTCCTGAAACTTTCCTTGTCATCTTAAAATTACCTTTACTAATTATTGTAATAATTAAACTGTACAGTCCTGTAGATATGCATGGTGGGGTTCTATCAATCGATGAATGAATGGTGATATTAGCTTTATGCCATAAGGTTTTCTCTGAAAATAGAAAGCTAAATATACACTTATATAATATATAAATATTGCATAGATATAAAATATATTCCATCATTGATTGTATAATTGTTACTTTACCTCTCATACCTTGGGTAATTTCAAAACAGCTCTTTAAATTTTTTTCATAATCTTGGAAATTCATAGCATAAAATTCATCACATAATAGATACACAGTATGTTTTATGAAAATAATCGAATGGCTACATGCATTCATTTTCATCTTATTAGTAAATAATTATAACAATAGATGGTGACCACCATACAAATCAAAGAAATACTGAGAAGAATTTAATTCTAGAACCTCATTTTCTTTAAGAAAAAGCTCATCTACAGGTTCCTGGTAGAATATGATTTAATAGGTAAAAATGTCCTGAGACTAAGAGGTTTCTGAGACTGTGAATCAAGTCTAGGCATACATAAAGAACAATGAAATGATCATGCAGTCCATGACCTGTTTGATATTCTTATTACCGCTCTGAGAAATCCCATGACTGGGTTTACATTAGAATGCGTCCAAGCCAAACATGGACTTCTTAACAACTGGTTTCAGTTTTGCAATTCAGTAATTACATTGTTCATTTAAACACGAAGGACAAAACCGTTTAATCAGAAAGTATTGCCGTTCAACATACATGTAAGAGCTATTTTTTCCCAATGCAAGATCAGTTCTTTCTGCTAATCTGGAAAAAAAGGATCCTCTGTGAGATTATTCTGCTGTAAATCTGAAGGACTGACTGGGAAAGGTGTTCAACACGGGGTCACTCCGGCTTTTGGTCCCCAAAAAGCAAAGAACAAAAATGGCACGTCTTAAGCAAAAGAAATAGAGAAATAAGAAAGTGATTGTGAGGGATATAAGGAAGAAATCAAATCCAGCTTTGAAATAAAAGTTTAATTAACGCTCGCAGGACTCAGGACAAAACATAAAGCCTCAGATTCTCAAAAGATTAAAAGAGGGCATATTCTGAGGAAGAGAGTGTGTGTGTGTAATAAAGGCTCCCAGGTTAAACCCCGCAAACTCCATCTCTCACCGGGAAGTTGAAACTTCACACCCAGGTTTCCACCCTGCGGCTGATGCTGATGGACGTGAGTCACAGTGAAGAGCTCAAATTATTTCTCATTGTCCACTTCATTCCTGTCATGCGTGTGGAACTGAGAGGAACAGAAAGCAGAGTCCCCGGACGCTGGGAAGGAACCAAGTGTGTTGCTCAGAGGGAAGCTGGGCCACTTTACTGTCAGCCCGATGAGCTGGTTGTAAACAAATCAGCTTTAAACTCCCATTTCACATTGTTAACTAATCTGGTCCCTGACCATGTCCCTGTTTTTGGGGCCCAGCAAGGCCCCATCTGGAGACAATTGGGCCAACAGTCAGAACAGGGGGTGGCTGCCTTTCGGGGCCACTCTCTTCAGCGGGATTGCTTCCTTGTGCCTTAAACCCTTGACGCATTCCAGCTCTTAATTCATTATTCATCAATTTTCTTAGTCCACTTAAAAAAAAAAGTGGTAGTGTTGCTGCTTAAATATGGAAGGGGGGAGGGAAAATGGCATTCCGGAAAGAAAGGACAACCCTGTCAAAACACGACAGCCGGCCGATCCAGTGCCTGTTTTCTCCTATTCATAGAAAATGCCAAATTCTGCAAATAGTAACCACATGTACATTGGCTTCACAGACTCAATGTACTGCTACCAAATGAGACTTTTTTTTTTCACTTTAGTGTCATCAAAGGCAGTGTGGGCTCTCCGTCGTTAGAAGTGTAACGTGATCGGAGTGCACGCACGCACACACACATGCACACACTCTCACACCACACGCAAGCCCCACGAGGAGCAGCCCCAGCCCCAGGCCACACAGCCTACCATCCCAAAAGGCGACTCACTTTGCAAATCTGTTCCCAGGCCATTTTATTCATAGCCACAGGATCATTCCAGTGACAAGCCCACATCTGACGTTATAATCGGACTTGCTTTGACAAAGGGGGGTGGGTGGGGAGAGACAGCTCAGGGGGCTCTGTAGCGGGAGGGATGTGGCACCACCAGACTCCTGTGAGCTAGCAGCCACTGCAGGGGTTTTGAAGACCATCCCATACCCTGGCTCCCCGGCGCTGGTGCCTCACAGGTTCTCTTCGAATGTGTTAGGACCAGCGTTTTAGTTCAAAACTGTTGTGCATTGCCCTCTTTCCCGGGGGTTGGAGGTGTTGGCTGGCTGGTGCTTCCTCGCACTCACATTTAAAAGGGCCAGTGCACAGAGTGCCTCAGAAGATGGTTTTGCGCACAGCTGACCCAACTCATCGGCAACAGCCGGCACTGCGGCTGGGCGCCGCTCTTGCCTAGGGCTGCTTCTAGCACCTTCCACATGACCACTGGCTCTAAAAGGGGCCTCCTGTTTATCTTCTCCATAACAAAGAGTCTCTGCGACGGCTGCAGTAAATCTCTTTCAGTCTGGGAGCCTTGGCCACGGGTGCGTGTCCTCTTGCCTCCCAGGTCTCGCTGGCTTCTCCCGCCTTGGCCGGCATGTGCTGTTTTTGACAGTGATTTCAAAATGCCTGCACTTAGTCTTGTGATGGAAACAAAATGTTCCGCAGAGTGCAAGGAAACCTCTCTCTCTCTGCATCTGGACTTGGGGGCATGAGCAGGGCGGCATGTCCAGGGAAGAGGCATCTGCCCACTCTGTCCCCCCACTGAATGAGGATAATAAACGGCAGAAGGCTCTGCCTACATCCTTCGTGACACAGGACCCGGCTGATCCTTTCTAATGGCAATAAATAAATGACGGAAGTTTTAGGCACCAGCCTAGTGAATTGGTGGGTAAGCCTGAGGCTTTTATCTCTCTGACCCCTGTTTGAACTCAACCTTGGTTCCTAAGTGCAGGGCAGACAAAGTGGGGTGGGAGGAAGGTTTCTTATCGACATGAACACCCCTTCCAACTCAACATGAAGAAATATGATGCCGCGTGTGTGCCTGTGACTCAGGGGGCGAAGGGGGTGGGGTGGGGAGGGATTTGTCGGAACAAAGTGAGAGGAGAGGAGAATACCAGCTATTATTTCTCCGTGCCTCTCCCATGGTTCCAGAATTTTCTAGAGAACATATTAATTAATCCCCTAGCGTTTACGGGGATGGGGACTTTGTCTTGTGCAAGGCACTGCACATGCTGCCGAAGATGCAAGTTTAGAAAGACAAGCCGTCTCAGGAATTTGGGAACGAATAACCCCAGTACCCACGCTAGCCACGGCTAACATTTATTGAGTCGTAAATATGCCCATTGCGGTGTAAAACCCTTTATATGAGTTATTTCATTTAATCCTCACCACAACTCTGCAGAGCAGGTACCATTCTGCATCCTAACTCTACAGATGAGGAAGCTGTGATTTATCTATGGCCACGGGCCTGGAAAATGGTGCCGCCAGGATAAAAGTTCTGATCTGTCCACCTTCATATGCTATCCCCTCCTTGAAAAAGAGCTTAGCACATGCAGTTCACTGTTTTGATCCACGGGGTCCGCATTTCCCAGGCAAAGTTCCACGTGCGCATTCCGGCAAGTCCGAATGCATTAGCAAGAACCACTGGCCCGGCTCTGGGATTAGGTTCCTGTTAGCTCCGTGCAGTGCAAGAGAGACCTGCAGGTTGTGAATAAAAGCAATGAAGGCATCGTCCCCCCAAACAGCTTACCAAAGGCGTTTGCCAAGGATGACTCCTGGGCACAGAGACCCAAGTTGGGGCGGAGGGGTCCTTGAAAGGGGACAAGCATGATGTAAGCCCTGGAGTAAGCTGGGTATTTTGTTGGCTGGTGGAAAAGTCAGGCCCTGTGCGCACCCACCTGCATTTTGCCTACATTCCTTCTGCCTCAGCAGAGCAATCCCTAATCGGGCCTCCCATTCTGACCTCGCTGGCAGCTGCTCTTCTGCCTCTTACCTGAAGGCCCATGTCTGAGTTTGAGCATTCGAATCAAAAAAACCCACCTCTCTTTGCCTGTCTAATTCCATCACTCATGAGGTTACAAATAGTTGAGCTTAAAGTAAACTACGCTGCAGTTTAAGTTCTGAAAACCTGAGCTGGGGCATCTTGTCTTTGTGTCCTTTGTCAGGTTCTCTAACCTCATAAAATCTCAACTCCCCTATTTTATAAGGATGCATAAATGTTTAAACTACATGAGATAACATATATGCCTCTGCTTCTACTACATGTTCCTTGAATGTGCCTCCTTACTATTTGTATGCGGCCCTCACTGATGAGTTCCACACCCTCCCCATGTCCTCTGTGAAGGAGGTACAAAACCTTTATCCGCTACACCATTTAGGACATGAATGATCGAACCTGGCATTTAATAAACATTATTAATGAGCGACATGGAAGATTAACTAATAAAGCCCTTTGCAGGCACATCATTTTAAATGATGTGCTAATACACAACTTCTTTAGGAGATAGGGTGAAAGACTGAAGTTCCTCTACTCGAAGACAGTTTCTTCACATTTCTTCTTTCTGTAATAACAATAATAGTAATTAGTGTGGAAAAATTTTTAAAACTTCGGTGCATAATCACAACTGAAATAAGTTCATCGGGAATGAAGCTGGGTCTAGAAGTGCAAAAGTGGTCCTTTGGATGATCTTAGGCCCTGCCCTGTGGTGGATTATTTGTCATTATTGGATCTGGGTAAACTAGCAAAGGGCTTAAAGTGAAGCCAAAATTGCTAAACTATGTTGGAAGTGCAGACCCTGCTTGTCACCTGGAAGAGCTCAGAGGAACTCGATTCTGGTCATTTTCTAGACTTCAGAAGGACAAAGGTGAACGCAATTTATTATTGGCAAGGCTGTAAAAGTTGAATCAAAATAACGTGATTATGAGCATTTTTACTTCACGCTTTAAACAAATGTCTAAGCAGAGATTTTTAGATTTTTTTACTTTGAATGTACTCTCCCATTTTCCTGGCAGCATATTTCCATGTTCCTTGAAAAGTCATTTAAGAGTATTTTAAGTAACATCTTAAAACCTCCCCTCTGTTTTGAAGAAAGAGAAAAAGGACCATGGAGCTGCCGAAAAGCAGCGAAGTTGCTCTCTGGCTCCTGGGAAGATGGGGAACAATGTTGAGCAACAAAACCCAAAGGGGAGCACTCAGTCGAAATAGGACCCAGCCACGTCAGTGGCCCCAAATCTGGGAGCACTTCTTGTGAGGCACCAGTGAAGCGGCATCAGTTCCAGCTACTGAGTGGGTTTATGGGACGCCTTGGCTGTGTGCAGCTAGTGAAGAGTGAGCTGTGGGGTGAGGGACCCCGGGCCCCTGCCAGCACCATCGCAGCCCTCAGGACAATTTCCGGAGCCCTGCGAGGCCTCAGCGAAGCAGACGGGGGTGAGGCGATAGAACCTTCTAGGCTTTCCAAACCCGTCTCCCCCTAGGTCACACTCTGACCTCTGGCTTGTGCCAAAGTTCTTCCCGAAATGCCTAGTCAAGGAAAGTACAATTTATATTCGCATGGCCTTAAAATGCTGACATTCCATGTTTACACGGATTGTTTACACAGAAAATTAATCAGTTACGGTTTTAAATTTTAATTAAAGAATGTTTTCCGGTGTTATTGCAAAACAGACAAAAACCCATAAAATGTATATTTGACTGCTGCTGTGTGTTGTCTTTGGATCCAGGCACAATCTTGAGATCAATCATGCGTGGTATTTTTGTGAACTTTTAACAGAACAACCTTCACATAAATTAGGTTCATTAAAAATATCCATCAAAATAAAAGTCATTCTGAGAAGCTGCTGGATGGAATTTCCTTTCTACTCAGCAACAAACTACTTTCTACTTGTTCTGCAAATAATGATAAAGGAAAAAATAAGTAAACACTCCATTGTGCAAAAGGTTGCTATTTGCCCACGAACCAGGAGTAACTTTATAGGAAGTTATACATTTTACTCATATTTTGGTCCAGAAAAATGATTGGGTCAGTGAATATGGTGAAAATATTTTGTTCCAGATGGCATGCATGTTTTGAAGATTTGTCTTATATTTGTTCATTTCTAATTCTTCTTTCCTTCTCTGATTATATAAGAAATACATGACTCCTACATGAAAAGAGAGAAAAGGTACATAAAATCCCAACTTTTTAACCCTAGCACTTAAATAATAATTGTTAACTCATTTCTCAATTTTTAAAACATACATACTAAAATGATTGCTGTATTTGCATAAAACCCTTATAAAGTGCCAAATAGCAAATCAAATGTGCATAACCCTTACCCACTGAGAGCCCAAAATCTAGCGCAACCACCACTGATCAGCACAGTGACTATGGCAGCGATGCAGATTCATGCACATACTAGCAGATGAAATTTGCAGTGTCTTGAAAGTAAATAGATTCACTATGGAATAATACTACTAGAAAAACAAAAGTAAAACATTATATGTTGTTACACATTGCACTATATTGTTTAATGAGTTTATTTTTTTTTATTAACAGTGCGTAGTGAGCTCTGCCTAGATCAGTGTGTACAGTGCGATGCCATTCTTTTTAATTACAAGTTAGGGTACCGTTAGATGATCAGCTAACTGTGGTCATTCAGCTTGTTTCTGATTGTGTATTCTTACAACCATGCCTTAGTGAACTTATTTATATGCTGCACAAATTTTTGTTCAGTCGTGTTGCTTATCTAGGATCTTCTTTAGGATAAGTTGCTAAAATTGGTAAGTCAAAAACCACATTTTTTAAGTTTTTTTATTTTTGACAAAGTAAAACATGCACATACTTTTATAAGTGAAAAACACGGAAACAAATAATAAAAAACTAGTAGTTTTTTGGTACACCACTTCTTATTACCCCCATTCCTCTTCCCAGAAGCATCCATCCTCATATTTTCCTTCTTCCTCTAGATTTACCTCCACACTAATAAATGATATGTTTATACTGCTATTTTTCCAAACACCAAAAGTAAGCAAAATGGAATCATAGGCCACTGGTTCTCATCACATAGTTTTACAAATCATCAGCCAATGACCTGCCTCTAATGCATCCTCACTCCCACCCAATTTTCCCCTCGTAGTCCATTCGGAAGCAAACCCCAGGGATTGTGTTATTTCAATTGTAAATATTCCAGTGAGTATATTTAACAGATAAGGATAATTTTAATAAACTGTCACACAATGATCATATCCAAAGTAATTCTTAAAATTTTCAGGCAGTGTTCAAATTTATAATTATTTCATGAATTCATAATGTAAAAGTTTTAAACTATTTTTTAAATAAGGACCCAAAGAATGTAATGCATTGAAAACAGTCGATGCTGCTGTCCATTTCTCTCTCCCTGCCTTTTTTTTCCCCCCATAAACTTTGAGAAAGAAATCATTACTAGAGTTTCCAGAAATCTGTATTTTTCCTGATTACATATTTGTTACAGAGTTTAGCATGTTCCTTTGTTCTCTGTATTTCCTATAAATTAGCAGTTAGATCTGGAGTCTTGACCAGATTCAGGTTCTTTTTTTTTTTTTCTTTCTCTTTCTCTCTTCCTGTCTTTTTCTTTTTTCTTTTCCCTCCTTTCCTCCTCTCTTTCTTCCTTTCTTTCTTTACTGGTTAAACTATTCTGTAATAGATTTTCCATTACCAGGAGCCTCATACTACCTGATTATTTATCGTTTTGCAATCTTAACAGCCAAAGATGCTTAATGCTTCGAACTGTAAGTTCATTATGAGTTGCAAAATAAAATGGAGATATTTTGTCATTTTCTTAATTTGTTAGCTGGAATGCCTTCATAAACAATTATTTCCCCTAATCTAATACTGGGTTATCTTGGTGCTAAAGTTCTTATAGGAGAAGCAATGTAGATGCTTTATTCATTTCCTTTACTAACCAGTTTTCAAATAATAAGGTAGCTGTCTAGAATGTTGCAATAATAACTTCATGTAGCATATTATGAACTCAAAGACTCAAACATATTTTATGTGTTTACATTTCTGTAGTTATTTAAAATTCGGGGACCAGTCGTGATCATTGTTACTGGGTTGATCATTATTTGCAGACCTTTGCAGTGACAAAATGAGAATACATATTCTTTTAAGAGTAAAATGCACTACGAGTTTATACTAATACTTTCTATTCAAATTCATTCTGTAGCACTTTTAGTTACCTTTCACTATTTTCTTTTCCCCATTGTGAGGATTCTGATTCTTAAGGTCACTGAGGATGCTAGGACCAGAAGAGCAGTTGCTTGTTTGCTTTGTCCCCCGTTGTTCCCGGGCCTGTCTCAGAATAGCAATACCAACATGACCGCCAAAAATGCAATTAGTAAAAACAGTAACACATTTTAATGAAATTGTAATGCAGTTTTTGTCCTTAAGTTATATCCCACTGATGTGTGCAAAAATTAGTGTATTTTTAAGAAGATAGGTTCTTCTTGGACTACCACATAATCTTACCATGTGGTAGTTAAGTCTTTTTTAAAAAGATCATCATACTTATTAATCTTGTAATTATATTTTCACAAGTTCACTCAACAAACCCCACTAAAACTGTTTTCAACACAAATTTCCTATTTATGAGAGGAAAATTAGAAGTGACATAATTGCCCCAAAATAGGAAGGTAGCTAATTAAATTGTGATAATGGTATGCATCTGTTAAAAAACAAAAGTGGGGACAAACCACCAATAGAACCAGATTTGAAAGGAAAAGAAAAAAACAATTACAAAGGAAGATTGAATTTTAAAAACACAAGAACAAATAAACACAACAGATAATGCCTTAAGGATAGAAATGTCACCTTTAAAAATATCTCAAGGATCTAAACTAAATTCACTTTGAAACTTTATTACTGGACATGCACAAGCATGTCAAGTCCTCAATTAATAGATGAAATACTATCTCCCATTTCATCCTTAAATGTCTCTCAAAGCATTTCATAGACATGCAAAATAGTTGGTTGATATTTTGGGGAGTAGCCATGGAAGTAATTGAGTGCACTGGCTATGAGTATTTTTTGCACTAATTAAATATTCCAAACTTCTATCAAGATTATTGTCACCTATTTAATGGCTCATTGAGTTTACAAGCTATGCAAGTTCTCTTTCATCAGTAGAGTTAGGACATCCATTCTTGAAATGACATATTAGGGAGCAGGCCAAAAAGATAAAAGAACATCTAAAAATTATTCAGATTTCAAATTTCTGAAGTGCACGATCCTGTTCATTGATGACATAAAGAATCTGATGAGTTTAGAAGATTCATTTTCTTCGGAGTCCACTTGCTACACAACCTAGGGCATTGAGAAGTAATGTAATGGGAATATTTAAATGCACTTAAATGAGGCATGTGCAGAAAAATTCCTGAGTGTAGGTGCTAAATCCTACTTTCAGTGGAAATTTTGTCACATGTACTTAAAAGGGTTGAAACATGAAATGTTATATTAGTGCTCTCATTATGCAACCAGGTTTAGTGCTGGGACATGGCTCTACACAGCTGTGGCCAAGGAGGCGTGTGGGATCATATTCAGCACTGACATGAATGGCCAAGGCAGCTGAACCTCCCATTTACTTGCACCGGTCGTTGGACTGCACTGACCAGAGGCACCATGGCGCAGACACAGTGAGGGGTATTTTCCCAGAGGATGCGAACTTGGCACTGCAAGTTGCATTAACTATTTGAGATCGCTTGACTAGTATTCTGCCCCTGGAGTGACAGTACATTTTTGAAGCAACTTCATATGAAGGTCGCAGTGATTTCACCGAGACAAAGACACTATGTCCATCTGTAGGGCCTCTTCAGTTCAAAGAGCAGAAATTGACCCTGATTAATTCAAGCAGAAAAGAAGTTCATGAAAGGGTATTAAATAGATCATGTTAGGGATGATACAAGAATCGAACAAGAGAAAAAAACACAGGGGACCTACTAACTAATCAAAGCTGTATCCCAGGCGGCTGGCACTAGATTGGACTGAGCTAGTTTCTGAGCAGTTTGTTTTTAATGTCTGATTCTGTGTGTGTTTGGCTTAGTATCTCTGTTAGTGTTGCTACTACTAATAATAACAATATTTATATATGACAGACGATGGGATTCTATTCTACTGTTCTAAGCAGTTGATGTGCTCACAAAAATCTAGGAATTAATGCTATTCATATCTCCATTTAAACAGGAAGAAACTATAGCTTGGAGAAGTGGAGATTCCACAAAATCCCATGGTTAGAAGGTAGCAGAATCAGAAACTTTGTCTGTAAAAAGTCAAGGCTGTGTTCTTCTAAATATCTCATCAAATTAGCTTAAAATAATGGTATCTCTGGTTAGTTGGTACCATTTAAGGAAACACAGCCAGTAGGAGAAATAGATTTTATTTTTTATTTTTCTCCTGGGCATTTCCCTTTTCCTTTAGGCCTCCTATAAGCCTGTGTGAATGTATACCTGTGATCCATTATACAAGGTTTTCAATTTGCACTTAAATCATGCCACATACCTCCTACCAAGGAAAATAAGGAATTGACTAGAAGGAAAAGAGAAGTTTTCTAAGGCATGTTTTCAAGAGGTTAGTGAGACTCGGCTGCAACTATACTGGTTATGTGTTGAAAGAAGCAGAAAGCTTCTCTTATTTTATGAAAATTATACACACAGTTTTAGATGTGAAAACCTCGGAAGGGCATCTTAATTTCCAGAATTTTGCAATGGGAAGCACAGATTCTATAATGACTGAGAATTTTGGAAAGAAAATAGAGAAGAGAGAAATCAACAGTGCTAAACTTACTGTCAGACTCCTGACGAAAATCAGGTATCCAAGATTTTAGCCAAAAGTATGCTGCTGAGAGAGTGTTGTTGGAAGCTCTTGTAAGACTCAAGACTTCTTCCCTGTATTAATTGTAAATCAATCTCCTATTTACATTTAGCTTCTGACACAGACAGAAAATGAAGATGCAAAATGTTTCTCATTGTAAATTATTTCCCTACTTACAGCCAAAAACTTAGGAGTTCAGATTTCTGCATAGGCAGAAATATAAATATTATATATTGATTTTTCTCTAAGGGAAGATATATAGCAAAACCTTTCTGTGTTTTTGCTTTTCTTTTTGTTTTTGCATTTGTTTTTCTTTAAGTATTTTTTTGTTTTCAATATAGACCATTTAGTGAAATAAGCTATGACCAATATGAAAATATAAGCAATTGTATTTATTATCTTCAGTTTAAACTATTGTTTCCATTCATCACCCACTGTCGGCCCAAATTAAGATGTAAGAAGCTTAACTCCAAAATAAAAGTTATTTACATTTGTATCTCTCACTCAAAATAAACATGTGCCTTCTATTTACATCAAATGCACACTGGAACCATTTAAATGAGGAAAAAAGTTGAACTGCTGAATATAATGTTTGAAAAGTTTTCAGGGAAGTGGTCACAGCCTCTTGGGAACACTTTGAACTTGAGCTCACATAAACGAGGGCGCCGTCACCTCACACAAAGACTCCTAATCAGGCGGTCTTTGTTCTGCAGCTCATCGTGTAGCCAGAAGTTCGTTTCCAATACCTGCACACATTCTTCTATTCATATGTAAATTGAATTAAAGCTGTTATTCTTTCTTCCCTACAGTCTGCTTTTAAAGTAATAATAAAATTTATGAAAGCGCGCTGTGGGGGTGGGGGCTCGCGGACACTGGCGGCATCTGGCTTTGCGCCAAGTCCGCGTGGCCATCTTGAAGGAGAAGCTGTGTCTCTCCCGCCCTCAGGGATCTATTTGAACATTAAGGGGTTATCACTGGAGCTGTTATGGGCTTTAGACATTTCCACTGATATGACATTTGGATTCCAATGGCAGCTTTATGGCTCGCTTTACGGCTGCGATCACAGTGGAGGTGTGCAGACGGTCCCGCTGCCTGTCAGGGGAGGGAAGGTTGTCTGGTGGTCAGAAGAGGACAGGAAGCCACACACCCCAGACCCTACTCCTGGCCTTGCCAGTCACCTGCTGGATGCCTGGAATAAGTCACAGAAGATTGCAGGCCTCCCTTCCTTCTCTGTGCAGATTAATTGCCTGTGGCAAATGTTGCGTGCAAATTTCAAGGGCAATTGAGTCCTGTGTGCTTTCCCACTTGCTCCTCTTTTTTTCCTTCTGCTTTTTCCTCTTCCTCTTTATTTTTAAGGGCCTGAATTGCCAACTTAATGCGCAGTGAAGCTGTGCATACCCCAAGCTAGGTAGGGCACCTCAACTGCACGTTAAAGGCATCAGTTATGAACATATCCGTGATATCTGATGTCTTAGGGGATGGACCTATTCTGCTTTGGTGGAGCCATTTGCTAGGATACTTCTTCCTACTTTTACAAGAGGGTGTAGTTATTAGTTTTAACCAAAAGGGACATTTCACTTGTGTGTGCCTTAGTTTCTTAATCTGTGGAAGGATAGGAAAGTAAAGCACATCTGCAGAGCACCTCAGTTTGTTAAAGAAAAGAAATGGCTAATGTAATTTCAAATTTATAAATACAGAATATCTACAGCTCTCGTTTGTAATGTGCTCCAGGTTGTGTTCGCTATGGAAATGGTAGCTTTTAAGTGTATTTGTTAAAGAACTTGAATAAATACGTTTCTCTCAGGGATGGAGCTTTGAATCAAAAGGGCCATCTGGAATCAGAAAATTGTAGGTTTAAATCTCAGTTTTGTCAACCAACAATTCTGTGATCTTGAGAAAGTTACTTTCTTCTTAGCTTCAGTTTCCTCCTCTCTCCTATGAGGAAAAAACAAAAAAACGCAATCAAACGGAGGGCAACAAATCTTACCTGGTGGGGCAGCTGTGCAGACTAAACTCAACAGGAAATGGAAAACGCAGCCTCCGTCAGGAGCTCGGGAAACAGTGACAGCCGCTAGTTGCAACTTCTCAAATGTATGTTTTCACTTCAGGGAGACTATGTGCTTCGAACCATTTAGAATCATAGTGAATAAATACTGCAAGTGTTCAGGGAAATTAACCAGGTTATCTGATGCCAGGTTGGCCAAGAAAATCAATGTATATTTCAAGCTTCCTACCATATCACTTGACTTCCGCAGGCTCCAGGAGTGGTCGCTTTGCTGTTGCTTTGCTCCCCAGCCTTCTAACCCTGTTAAACCCACCAAGGTGCAACGATACTGCTGCTGAAGGTGGCGAAGATGCTTCCATTAGTGCTCTGTGGGGTTTGTCTGTCCATTTGCTCATCCACCTGCCACACTTCGACTTCCCTAGCTTCCCCTTTGTATTCTTTATATACCATTGGCATAGGGTAAACTTCAGCAAGTGATGCTAGAGGTAATAAATCCCACAACTACTCTTTCTGTTTGAAAATCACGACACAGTGCGGCGAGAGCCCCGCACAGTCTGGGGTTGGCGCCTGTTTGCAGTGCTTTTCCTTCGCATATTTTACTGTCAGTTTCTTGACATTTTTGTCAGCTTCGAACTGGAGGGCATAGGTGCTGGCGGCAGGTCTCACCGCATTCTTATTCTCCGTTGCATTTTCAGAGACGGTGAAAAAAGAAAACTGGGGGTTGGCAGGGGGCCCTGCACGAGGACTGGGAAGCGAGGGGGTGCAGTCAGAGGCTGAGCTGCGGGCGGGGCGGGAACGTCAGAATGTGTAGCCTTGTCTTTCACAGTTGGCGCTCACGCTGCAAGCCGTTCTGTGCTCCCCACCCACCGCCAGCCACACCCCTGAAAACCCAGGCATGGAAACGCTCAGGTCTGCTGTGAAATTATGCCGTCTCCTCTTTCCATCATTACGCAAGCCAGGTAGAAGGCAAGTGTTTAAAGAAATCTGTTTTCTCTCTTTATCCCTCTGACAAACTGCAGGAGAAGATGTCTGCACAAAACAGCCATTGTCTGCCCTGTAACATCACCACTCGCTCTATTCGCTTTTATGGTTCTTTGCCCGTTAGAACTAGGAAGTTTTTGTTTTTTTAATCCATGAGAAATACAGAGTGGCATTTAAGACATGTTAGCGTTGGAAGCATCTTTCCTCACCTCCTCCCGGCTCTTGTGAACAGAGGGAGAAAAGATGAAGACTATCATGAGCATCTATTCAATTTTGACCCCCAAACAACACTTAACTAACAATAACAATAAAGTAACAACAAATATAGTATATATAGTTCAGAACCATCTTCCTAGGTAACCCCTGGTAAAATTTATTTAATTTCTCTAAGACTCTATTTCCCAAACTGTTCGTGGAGGTGGGGGCGGGGGAAAGCTTGCTTACTAAGTGATTTGGGATAATGCACATTTCTAAACTTAATTTTAAAAGGAGCCCTTTCTTCCCCATCACAGCGTGTATTAATGTAGAAGCAGGTGCAATGCTCTAGGGCCATTAGGATACAATTTGAGCAAAGTCGTTATAATAGCCAGTTTAGAATTTCACCTTTTGGAGCACATTAATTATAGGTTTTACGGAGTGCATCTGATTACTTGCTTGCATTGCAAAGGAAGTCCAAGTATTTGACAATTTCAGGGAAGGCCAAAAGTTACATCTCAAAATACTTCCAAAGGGAGGGATGATGAGGACATGTTCAAGTCCTGAAAGAAGTTGTGCTGTGTGCAGACTCAGGGGAACCATTCTGGGATCACTGATCTGCTGCGGAACCTCACATGGGGGCTACAGAATTTGAATGATGGCCCGGGCCTTCTGTAGCCCATGATTCGCACCCTCCCAGGCAGGTGCCTTCTGCAATACGAAGGAAATATTGAGCACGGAAAGTTGGTTGTATGTCTTGTTTGTGTTTTAGCTCTAGCTGAGGAAAAAGTAAGTTTTGTAGAGTCCTATCCTCTCTTCCCTAGTGAGTTTGGAACTGGATATTAAAGAGGAAAAACAAAGAGATATTTGTCTTAAAGCTTAGAGCACTGAACAAAACAGACTGTGGTGGTGGGGGGGCAGTTAACCCATCTCATGTGCTTGCGGGTAGCTGTTGCTTTGCTTTTTACAAGTACTACACACTCATGTAAAGCAGAAGAAACCCGATGTTCATGCTCACGTGTATAGAAGGATCTTGACTTTATGTATATCATACATGTTAGTAGACTTAGGAAAAAAGCCATGGTGAAGTTCATGGACTGGCCTCTTTAATAAGAAATGCTTTCTTTCTGCATAGACCAAGGTAACCAGATCCAGGTTTTTTAAAAAAACCGACACTATTTAGTGCTAAATAGCATTTATTTCTCTCTCTTGTGCGTGTGGGCGAGGGGCTGGGTGCCCTTTTTCTAAGTTACATAATTAGCAAAATTATTAGTGGTAGAGGAAATCTGCATTTAGGAATATTTCTAAAATTTTTAAATGTTTGAAATGAAAATCACAATATGTATAGGCTGCAAAGCAAACTCTTACTCTGCCCAGAAGATGCCCCCTAACCCCCATTTCTTTCTGTATGTGTTCAAACAGAAAAGAGTCATTCAAAGACTTTTCCAATGGTTGGAGTACTCAAAGAAACTCTAGAAGAGTTTAGATAAATCATATTTTCTCTTCATCTCATTTTCCAGAGTGAAAAATCTCTAACAGTGTTACAGGTGGGAAATGTGCAAAATATACTCTGGACCCTCCTCACTCTCATTCAGTTGTGGGGATCATCGTTTTCAGAAACCACTAATTCTTGCAAAAGGATAAGCCAGACATGGATGTGTGTCATTTTTTTTCACGTCTGTGGACAAAAGCATCTTTCTGTAATTAAAAAACAAAAGTGATACTATTGCATTAAATTGTCCTAGATGGAAGTCAAGGTGTTAGCCAGGGCTGGGTTCTTAGTTGAAGTTCAGGGTCTTATCCCCAGTTTATTCAGGTTGTTGACAGAATTCAGTTCATCGTGGTGGCAGGACCCATGGTGACTCTGTGTCTAAGGTCAGCAGGAGAGGGTCTGCTGCTCTTCCTTGTCTCCTTAAGGGCTCGTCTAATTAGATCCGCCTCACTCAGTACACTTCCCATTTGAAGGGACTCAAAGTCAGCTGATTAGGGACCGTAATTACATCTGCAGCATCTCTTTTGCTTTGTACTGTAACACAACCATGGGAATGATCTCTCTCATACTCATTGGTGCTGCCCACAGTTAAGTGGAAGGAGATTTTAAAGTGCTTGTACATCGGGGGGTGAGATCTTGGGGGTCCACTTTAGAGTTCTCCCCACTACCACGGGTGCTGTCACTTCTTATAGTCATTGCCAATCATGGGGACGTTGCCTGCCAGGACTACAAGTAGTTTCTCTTTTAAAATATTTACTAGGATGTAATTAAATTTCCTAAACACAAGCTAAACATGTTTAGCTCTGTTAAGAATGCTTTACCTATTTTACTCTCATTTGTATCTTGTCTATTAATTTTATAGATAATTTAAATATTTTGAGAAATAGTTTTTTTCTAAATATATATGGAAAATCAATTTAATTAATTGTCTTGTTTATACTTCCTTGATGCACCCGTGTTGGGGGAGCCATCTGCCATGGGCCCCACGTGTCCCCGCGTGCCCGTGCGGGGTGCGCTATACCGTAGGGCCTAACTGTCCTTGCCCTCGTATGGCCCCACACATTCATGTTAAGCAGGTCTAGGTTCAAGTGGCCACGGCATGGCTGCTCTGAGACGGCTCACTCCTCTGGGGAATTAACTGAGGCTTTTGAGCCCTTTTCATAGATAATTTGCCATTTGGATACCCTTTAAATCCATAAAAGACAGACACGTAATTTAATAAATGGGCAAAAGACAAACTGTCATGACAAAGAGCCATGACTGCTTGCTTGGAACATGCTGGGCTTCTGGAAGACAACTAACTTCACAACTTCGAATCCCTTTAGATGGCGTCCCGACAATGTGAAGACAGGAGTGCCAGAGGGTGGCAGCCCTCACACCCAGCAAGGCTCAGTCTTCCAAGTAGTTGACGGATCCCCTGTTGTGAACAGTAGGGGAGCATGGGGAAGTGCTAGTTAGCTTGATGATGCACCACTTCTTCTCATGAAGTAGTTTTCTTAATAAAAAAAAAAAAAAGTGTGACATTGGTTAGCAAAAAGTACAGATGAATCCAGAGAAAAAGATCATTTGATACTCTCCCTATGTCATATTCTGCAAACTTGATGAAATACCTTGGTCCTGTTTTGAATGAAATTACTGCCATAAAGCAAAGAAGAAAAGGGGCATGAGAAAATGAACTAAGTAGTAGAGTTCCAAGAAAACAAAACTAAGGAATAATATGTGAACAAACAAAAAGATAAATTTTGAAAATCAGTTTCTCCTCTCTGCCATTGCGATGTTAGACACTTTTCTCATACATTGCTTAAATATTTTTGCTTTCATGGCCATAATTTTTTTATGAGTAATAACATGCTGATGACTTTGGTGTCCAACTGGCAAATAGGTTTGCAGGAATTTAAACAGACCATAATTTGAGGAAGATAAAACAAAGGCAACTGCAATGAAAATTGCACTCCTCCAACTTCTTCCACACACATATACAATCACTGTGGGGTTAAAAAAATCTCCTTTCCCACAAAGACAGCCACCCCCACAATGTCCCTGACCCAATCAAGTTAAGAAACAAAGCCCTCTTGGGTAAATCATTGCAATGCTAATGAAATCCAGACAGGCAACTGGAAACTTGAAACAGAAAAAACAAAATTATCCAATGGAAATCATTCATTAGCAGTCCCTGGTTCATTGAAACTAACAAAATGTGGAAGAAACATGACCTGAATGTGTCATGGATGATAATGATCTTATGCCTATGCTGTGCTTTTACCCAGATGGATCCAAACACACTTCTCTGAGTTTCCTAAGGGGTGGGAAATAGGCAGTTGAGCATTGCTACAAATTAATAACTTTTGGGATAACTAACAGCATAGGTAAACAACGAGATGCCATTATTGCCCAAGAGCTTTAAGAAACTCAGCACAACCCTACTGGCAACCGACTTCCACTAGGGGAACTGGAAAAAGAAAATCACCTAATAGCAATTCCTGTTCTCACCAGACCTAACACTTGCCTTTAGAACCAATCATAGAAATAATGAAGAATTCCTATTATCTCTAGTAGGACGTTTCCTGGTTGCTTTTTGTATCTCCTAAGCTCTCTCCAGAATCACCCTTGCATGGATTAAACCAGCGCAGAGCGAGTCGAGTGGGCGGTAGCACTTTGACGCACTTCACCATTCTATATAAACACTGGCCTGCAGGCGGGCTCCTCATTCCTTGCCTTTACTTCAGGCTTCTAATCCAAGAGGAGTTTTTTTTTATTTGTACCAATTAAATAATTGTTTTTATTTTTCTGGTTTTTTTAAATTTATTGGAGTGACATTACTAAAGTAGTATAGGTTTCAAGTGTACAGTTCTGCGATGTATCATCTGTATACCGCATTGTGCTCCCACTACCCCAAGTCAAATCTTCTACCACCATACATTTGCACTCCTTTACCTTTTGTTACACCCAGCACTCTTCCCTCTGGTAACCACCGTATTGTTCTCTATGAGTTTTGTTTGTTTGTTTTTCTTGTTTGTTCATTTGTTGCTTTCAGTTTTATATCCCACATATAAGTGAAGTCATATTCACTTCTATTCTTGACCTTTTTGGTTGGACTAACATCACTTGGCATGATATCCTCAGGATCTACAGATGTTGTCACAAATGGCGGTATTTCCCTTTTCTCATGGCTGAGTAGTAGTCCGCTGTATATGTGTACCGCGTCTTCTTTATCCAGTCATCAGTCTCTAGCTGCTGAAGAACAGCAAGAGGACCAAGAAGCCGGCAGAATTCGGAGCACCTTCTGGTGTGACTGGGGAGGTGCAGAAAAAACTTCGTGCAGAAGTCCAGTCCCTTATGCAGTTTGTTATGTGTCTGAACATATTTCTTGGTTTTTCTCACCGTATCTTCCAGGACCTTAGCCTCCTTTCCAGGTTTCATCATTTGGTCTGCTTATGGAAAAATTTTTCATTTCATTAGCTTTATTTGACTGGAATTTCCAGGACAAAACATCCTTTGTTCCATGAGGAATTAACTATAGACTGTTAGAGCTTTTAAACTTTAGAAGGTCCTGGAACACTGGTTTTAATAATTATGTCCTGCGTGAATAATGAACACACCTGGACTATACCAGACCGTATTTCATAAAGAGTCCTATTGTAGTTTTCACTGTCTTTGTGTAGTAATCTGGAGTGTGAAATAGGGAGAGGAGGGGATTACGGTGTTCACCACGTGGGCTTTGCCATCAGATCACCCTTCGAATGCCAGGCCCCCCTCGACTTGCTCTGGGATCTCAGGAGAGTCACCCAATTTGTATCTGTTTCTGAACCTCTGCGATAGGATGCTGCAAGAACCCGTGGTGAGCCACAAAGAGTACGCGGATAGGAAAACGCTCTGCTGAAGTTTCTCCACCTTGCGAAAATCAGAACTCCTTCCGATAAGCACCCGTGGTGTCAAGGCACTACATAACATGTCGAGTCCTGTCCAGGCGTTGGGCATCTCCAGGTTAGAAGCAGGCACCGCAGGCAGCTCGGGGAGCCTGGGGGAGATGATACTCAGCAGGCCAGCGTGAGGACGGGAAGGCATGCCAGTCCTGGGAGCGGATGGGAGGCTGCACAAGTTTCCGAACCCCGAGGGCAGGAGCTGGAAGCCGGATCAGAGGAAGAATTCAAGTGGGACCTCCGTGGGCTGGGTACCAGGGAGACCTAGCCTTTCCTCTCAGAGGGAACTGAGAAAGCCATGCAGCCCAGCCTGGCTCAGCGCCGGCCGTGGCCCTAGCAGCAAGGCAGTGCCATGGGTAAGGGTGTGGAAGGCAGAGCTGAATCTCTGGGTGTGCCCTCCAGGGTCCCTGGGCCTTAGTACTGCAGTCTGTTTAAGTATTTGAAGAAACCTCTCACGGACTCTTTGTCTCTTCCCTAAGTCCACATCTCTAGTTCCCTAAACTCACTTCATCTTGCCTTTTCTGAGTGGACATTACGGTTGTTTTTTCCTGAACGTATCATGACTTATCAATTGCTATCTTTAAGTGAAGGCGTGTGAACATAGCCGTATTCTTCTGTATCTCTGGAGGCTTCACTTCCTGAAAGTCAGAATGGCCTTGGCACAGTGTGGCGGGGGGCACTTAGATGACAAGGTCTGCCCTGCCCACCCCCTCTGCTGTTCGGGTGCTTCTCAAGCCCAGATCTGGGCCCTGGCTTGTTGGCCCATCTCAGGCTTCATTTATGTCTGGAAGACACAGTCTGACTATTTTAAAAGATCTTTTTGTAAAGAGGAAAATAACTCCCCCCTGTTAATATTTCTTGTGTCTAATCCTTATAGTCAGGTTGCCAGATTTCTGACTAGGCTCATTAATTTACTTAATTATTAGATTTTAGAAATAATTGAACCCTCAATTTCAAAAGCCTCGGGGCATAGCTCAATAAAAACTTGCATTAAAATATCAATGAGCAGCTGCAATAATAACAAAAATAAAATCTATCTGCATAAAACAGCATACTTTGCCCACTACTTCGTCTGGACAGACCAATTTATAAGAACAAGTTTAGCCTCCTGCCGTAAAATTAATTTGCCAGTGTTCCCTTAGGCCTGGCATGCGTGGGTTTAAGAGACATGTTTTCCCTTGACGTTTGCTGCCTCTACTACCTTAAAGAAGAAATCAAGAAGGCATAGGGTCTGGTTGGAGGGCACTGGTTTAGGCATAGTGCAGTTTGGAGACTAGATGTGACAACATCATGAGTCTTTGAGCAGGTCATGTATTTTACCTGGGCCATAATATCCATGGTTTAAGATAAAGTCATTGGCATAGATGCCCTCCATGTTTCTTATCAGCTCAAAAAGTCTTTGAGTCTAAGAGAAAGGGAGTCAATGAGCTAATAGCAATATCAACCATGTGTAATATCTCAGGTATCATTGTCTACATTCAGGTATGCAGTTTGCTTTCCAAACTTCAGCCTTGTGCTGCTGTTTGCCGTTCATGTTCCTTTAGAATCTGTGGTCCCAAAGTGATTCACAGAAATTTATAGAGATAATGTGATCCCTGCTCTTGATGCACTTACAGGAGAACGTTCGTTTTGCTGTACACGCGACTATAATAACAGACTCCTTTTCCACATGCAGACACATCTCCCAGAAATAATTAGCTGCAGACACAAAACAATTAGGTGGTTGCAACCTCATAAAATGCGGGTGTTGGTTAATTGGCTCCCATTCACGTTGTGATATTTGCATCTACCACCTTACCACCTGCAAAAGTTTAGCTCACAAAAATAGCAACGAGATTTCAAAAATATGGCCTGGCAAGTGTGGTCTAAAGAGTCAGTGTGACCCACATTTTCTATGGGCATTCTTAATAGCACTCAGAAATGTTGCGGCATATGGAAATACGAAATGTTGGTCTCTGGGCTGCAGACCCTTTGTGGGGAGAATAATGGATACCAGGGGCTTGGAGAAACACCCAGCCGTCATCTCTGCTTTCTGTCCGAGCCCGTCTGGTTCTGTGCGTTCACCTCTGCGCCCCAAACACCTGAAGGTATTGGTCTGTTGTTTCTTTTTAGTTTTTAACAAATGGGAGCACCTCTCCCATGGAAGACCCATGCATGATGCATGGGCTACGTATGAACTGAATTCCTCCTTTTCTCTCGCAAGTTCTCCTTAGTGGCCGACCATATATTAGCTACCCCTACTCTGAGAACACTAAACACAGACACACACACACACACACACACACACACACACACACACATTTTTTTTTTTTACTTTACCTAACCTGTGGCCTAAAATTTAGAGCCAGAATTCTGCCACTGACTGAGGAAACCAAAACAGACGCCTGATGTTCTGAAAGAGATGCTCTCCTTGCCCAAACTCCAGCCAGGCTCCGCTGGGCCCTTTCTGCATTAGACCCCCATCTCGACCTATAGAAACCATAAGAGCATTAACAGAGCTTTTAAGAGCTCAAGGCCACATCTCTAGGATAACCCAATCCTAACTTAAAGGATCTGCCTGAGCAAAATCAGGGCTGCAGGAAGACTCAAACTGTTCCCCTAGCCCCTGTGCAGGCGGGTAGGCGCCTAAATTCAGAAAGCACCAGTTGGCAAACCCAGGTGGGTTTCACGTGGACCAACCCCAGTTCCTACCTCTTGTAATTTGTCAGTTCCTGGAATCTACTGAGCCCCCACAAACCCCCCTTGCCCCCTCCCCCATTCTCTCTTAAAAACACCCTGTACAAATTGCATTTGAATTCAGTTCCCATTCTTTCTATTGCAAGACTATATTGCTGCCTTAAATTTGCCTTTCTCACTGGAGTGTCTGGCTTTGTTTGTTTATCTTTGACAATACCTACTCGAAGGCCAAAGGGCACATGGTACCCAGAAGGCTGAGAGACAGCCTTTCGGCCTGGCCGCATCAGCCACGTCTGGCTTTCACGTTACTAACCACACCTCTTGAATCCATGGCGACCTGGAATAGGAGTGCCCACATCAGGAGGAAAACACCCTAAACGTTTGCAGAGGGTTTCAGTCTGGAATCAGCGTCCACCAAAGGAGGATGTTGCCTCTTTGAGAAATGCGGGGACTTCCCAGCGTCTTCCCTGTCACTTCCCTCTGTGCAGCTGCCTGAGCTTGGTTCCAACCCACTTGTTGTTTAAACTGCTGAGGTGGGTGTTTTCAACACCTTTTTGTTCAGCAAATCTTTGGCTCTTCGCCATCAACTTTTGCTGGTCCTGATAACATCAGATTCTGGCTTTGCAGGGTTGAGAATTGAAGATGCTTATCAGAAACCTGGGCAGCTTTTGTAAGGCCTTGACATGTGAAACAGTTCATTTCAGAGGAGGAAGGGGTGGGGGGAGAGGAATAAAGAAGGGAAAGCAAAGGGATGAGGAGAGGGGAGGGGTAGGAAAAGGTAGGGGGAAGAGAAAGAGGAAGGGAAATAGAGGAAAAGAATGAGCCCTATTCAGCAAGCCTGGGCTTGCTTTTTGTTTTTTAGTTTTTGAAGTTGGAGAGAGATCCATGGCTTCTCCATCGAGATCCCTTAGTTTTGTATTCACGCAGCAATGCGGGGTGGGAGGGAGGAGAAAAAGAAAAGAGAGAAGACAGAAAAGGAAAAAGAAGCCCTTTGAATATCAGCGAATGCCAGTATGGGCCAGCCAGATGCAGGGGGAAGAGATGAAAGTCCAGCTCAGAGCAATAGCCACAGCTGGTGCGAAAAATGGATTCAGGGAGCTTACCTGGGCGCTGTCCTGTGGCTCCGCCGCCCAGCCGTTTACCCTTTACTGACCAGGGGCCACTCGCCATTGGCCCCGTGGATACGGCTTTGAGACATTAGCAAACAGAAAGCACTCTCATTTCTTCCTTAGTTCCAAGGTCACGATCCTCCCAACATATTAAGCAGTAGACCTAAATTAGATAGGCTCCTAAAGGTGGCAATTCAAACAGCACTAGGAGGGGATGCAAAAGAGGGTTAAGAGCTGCATGTGTGCAGTGTTAGAGAAGGAAAAAAACTGAAAACTGCTTCACTCCGTAACTATTTCTAACAAAGACAAAGGCAAAAGCACCTTTGCCAAAGAAGAGGTGAGTGCTCTGTGAAGCTGGTTAATATAACTAAGCTTTTAAAGGAGGGGGAATCTGGTATCTATTTTCTTTATTTCCAGTATGATAACTTTGTAACTTACTGTTCATGGAAAGGAAATAACTCAGACGTAATCAAAGCAGTACGCAAAGGTTTGTAAAAGGAACGTCACATTCTAGCTTGGGATGGGTCACTGACATGTGAATTTTCCTCCACCACCTTCCAAACACCCAGTAAAGAATACTAAGAAATAAAAATAGATATAAATCTATGAAATCCTGGGCCATCAGAAAACCAGAAATTCGGCCACATTTCTAGAAGCAGAAAGTGTATGGGAGACGTTGTGCTATGAAATCAACGAAGAAAACACAGCCAGCAAGAGCATGGAAGGAACGAAGGCCGGGACAGGCGCTAATTGGCCAGCAGGCCACACGGAGGTGCTGGCCTTCGGTGGGAGGGAGGAGTGAGCCTGAAAGGAAGGATTAGGTGATGACCAAGGGTCGGTGTCCCCTTCCGTCCCAGCAGGCATGGCTGTTGGCCATGTGGTGTTCACTCTGGGCAAAACCCATCGCACGGTCATTCCATGAAGGAGCTGAACTGTCTGGAGAGAACGTGGGCGCTGATGAAGGTCTAGGGCTGCAGAAGAACATTCTTGTGGTTGTAGGCCCTATGGGTCTTTGCCTACGACCCGAATTCAGAGTTCACCGGTCAAGAAGCCTCACCTGATTTCTCAGAGATTGGAGTCAAACTTATTCTTTCCTCATGTTTGAATAGAGGCATAACAGTATCTCCAGAAAGTTAAGGAATATTTCAGCATGAGAAAAAATGATTTTTTTTTAAAAAGAAACAAGTAGAATTAAAAATGAACCCCCAACTGGGGCTTAGGGGGATAAAGCAGAAAATCTCCAATGAGTATCCTCAGAAATGTTAAGAAGATACTGTATTCATCAGAGAACAGGCTACTGGGGAAAATGAACTACTGGTGAACCATAAGAGTTCCTAGGAATTTAAAATATGATTGCAGAGGGAGGGGAAAAAAAGGAAAGAAGGGTAAGACATAAAGATAAGTACATCCCTCAGAATGTAGGGCACAAGAAAAAGACAAAATGTGAGAAAAAAGATAAACAAGAGCATTAACTCCAAAAATTTAATGTCTAATAGTAGTAGCAGACAGAACAGAACTGAGCAAATGAGGTGGAAGGAAACTTTTACATCAATATTACTATTATTCTATTACTACTATTCTAGAATGAAACATCATGTTAGCAACAATGGAGGCAAAAAAAATAAAAAATTCACACAAATTCGGTCATTATTCCTAGACCTCACAGTTGCAAGGGATAGAAGTTGCTGGTAACATAGCTTTTAAACATCACTTTAAAAAGCAATAAAGCAGTGGTTGTATTATGGAGATCATGAATTTTCTCTTTGGGATGAAATTTGAAAATCTACTTGGTAAAATGACAGTGAAAGCACATTGCCTGGGTTCAAAAAAATATCCATCCCTGAAACAATTCAGATGGAAGCAAGGATGCCTCAGAAACAGCCTTTGGTGGCTTCCCAGGTGGCACTAGGGAAGACAGGGGCATCTGTAAGGACTTTGCGAAGAATTGTTCCATAGAGACATAAAAGTAGGAAAACATTTCTATATCAATGCTCTGGGTATATAATATCTTTCATATGTTCTTCTAGTACTAATTTTCTAAATTAAATATAGTAAGTAGCCAGTTGACTCTTTTATGACATATAAATGTTAACATGTTTAAGTTAATGTATACCTTATGAAAAAGCTTTTTATTGGGGAAAAAACAGACTCTGTAATGATTTCAGAACGTGATAGAATTATACTGTTAATAAATTAAAAATGATAGTCCATCTGAGAGAAGTTGAAAGGTAAAAAAACCAAAAGTAGAGGCAGTGATATGTAAAGATTTAATCATCTCAACTAGAATTACCGAAAGATAAACAGAAAGTAGGACACCCGAAATCCTCATCTATTAAAATAGGAGTTCAAAAGATAAACTTAAAGTTGCTAAATAAATAGAAGTAATAATAACATTATTTAATAATTTAGAGGCAAAAGTCCTGTAGAATTTTCGCAGAAATCAGTAGAAGTGATTGTCTCTAGAAAGGGAGAATATATTGGGGGAATTGTGAAATTAGCCTTGAGTGTTTTTCATTAAAATTAAGACAGTTTAAACTTCATAGATTATATCCAGTCATATGAGGGCATATTTAGGGGCCTCACTGTAAGTCTAAGAATTAGGTGTTATTGATATCCTAGGTTTGTAGGGAGGAAATTGAGACTCAGGAAAGTTAAATGGCTACCTCGGTAAAACCATGATAGAAATAAAGCTTTTATAACCAGGATTTCCAGATGCCATCCTCTGTGGCATTCTCAAAATAGGGGTGGATACTAAACATCATTCCAAAATTTTTCCAGGTCTCCTCTCATCAATGTGTAGAATATAATGAAATCCAGGCATTGGCAAACCTCCTTTCTGTTAAAGGCCAGGTAGTAAATATTCCTGACTTTGCCAGCCATGTGGTCTCCGTCACAGTCCCCGACCCCTGCCATCACTGTGCAGATGTCACAGACGATGTGTGCATGGATGGGTATGGTCGAGTTTCTCCTGGGGGTTACAGTGTGCCAACCCTCGGATCAATACACTAACTCTCTCTAATTTCCACTTTTATTTTCACTTCAGGGGACATGGGTAGAAATATATTTTCACTGAACCTAATCCACAGTCTTCCCTCTCACCCCTGGCGTTACTATATGCACATAATCAGAGGTATCCCTATTATTATGGCTAACTTTCTTCTCCTTACGTTGGCTTTACATCTTATAAACTCTAACGATTACATTGCATTTTGTATTGAGGGAGAAGGGATCTACCGATATACTACTTCCTTCATCAGAAAAAGAAAATCTCAGTGAAAAGACTAAATCATTATTTTCAATGCTTATCATTGAGTAGCGTGGATGTGGCAAAATTTCACCAGCCTGGGGCCTTGTTGAGGTATTTAGTGAATATCATGGAGGGTAGGGGTGTCCACGTTGTATTTATAGCATGTAAGTGGGCACAGAAGCTGGAACAGAGCCAGAACGGGGCTGTTCATTTGATTGGTTGATACAGTCAGGATTCATTTGAGATGACAGACCTGAGGCCTATGAAAAACCCAATCAATGGACTCTGTTACTCGATTCTTGAAACACCATCAAAGCCAAGCGGGAAAGGACATCTACGATGTGTCCATCAGTGGCCTGAGAACAGAAGAGCAATCGCTTTAGGGCACCTTGCACAGAAGAATCAGCTTTATTTTTCTGTACAGTGTGTCCAAGCTAAGATTCACATTCCCGGAACAGGGAATCCTATTGGTGGAGCCCCTGTCCACTCCTTGGGCCAGGAAGAGCAGGCGCTGATACCCCGCTGCTCTGGGGTGGTATGTGGTATGGCCAGGAGTTTCTGCACAGGTGCCGTTACCAGACCTTGTGAACAGGGAATAGATAGTGGCAGGCAAAACCAGAGGACATCTACCACAATGTGCAATACTCAGCATCAAATTTTTGGAAAAGTAAACACATTGTTCATTCTAACAGTCTCTCTCCATGGGTGAAAAGGAGCAATTCACTGCCTTGCTATCTTGTCGAAGATCTTTTCTCCAAATGCAATGTTGATTTTCACTTCATCTTTCCTTTTCTCTGCTTTTTGCAACGTCCTCCCAGGCATACTTTTTCAGTTTCTCTGATCTGATTGGGAAGGTTCTCAATGCACTGAAACTTGGGGCTTTTAGATCAAAGGAGGTCCACACTCAGTGTCACCACAATCCAGTCTGCTGCTCCCCATCATTTGTTCATGCGCGAAAACAGCCGGCCTCCCTTGGTCTCACTTCCAAGCAGAGTAAAGACATATGCATGTTGAATGGAACATATATGTTAGAGTTTTAGGTGAAAATGGTGAAGTTGTCACAGTGAGCTTGTTACTGAATTATCTGGACTTCCCAGCAGAGGGAACCGTGTACTGAGAGCGTAACACTCAAACCAGCCATGACTTGTGCTTGCCAGTGGAGTGCCATGGCGGCAGAGT
Source organism: Pteronotus mesoamericanus (assembly GCF_021234165.1). Taxonomy (NCBI): domain Eukaryota; kingdom Metazoa; phylum Chordata; class Mammalia; order Chiroptera; family Mormoopidae; genus Pteronotus; species Pteronotus mesoamericanus. The sequence continues at coordinate 6,992,701 of NW_026555323.1, read as the reverse complement.
TGCAGGCTACGGATGGAAAATACATTTTCTGGACTTTCACCTTCTTGAATGGTGTTTTGAAGTTCAGGTTATCTGAACTGATTGGGGCATGTTAGCTACATAAGAAAACATACTGAATACCTGTTGCACAGCCCAAAGAGGTAAGTGCTGAATTCACTCTTTAAAAAACTTTAAAACTGAATTCAAAGTCACCCTTGTTAGAATCTTGGGGCAATTAACACATTGTGCTGGGACATGTGTATGTTTGTCATTATTATTAACTTTAACAAGGGGAAGTAGCTTTCCATTCTAACTTGAGTCTGTTCGAAATGGTTCAACTGGCTTCTTATCTATTTACCTAAACACATCCTATTATTTAATTGACTCTAGTACTGTACTTGTATCTCAGAAGATTGTATATCCAGTATTCCCCCAAGTGTTTTTGTTAGAGGACCAGGCCCACAAGATACTCCTCCAAAAAGGAGTTTTCTAGACCAGCTGTTTGAAAAATGCATTTTTTCCCCAAAATCTGTCTATGGTTATCCCATCCTTTCAGACATATATATTATGGCATATTTCTTCAGAATAACTCTTACTAGTGTATATTGATATACTAGTCATCTCAGAAATCAAAAATTTAAATGCCTTAAATACCTGTTTGGTAATATGTACATGAATAATCTTAATAATTGGCCCAATTTTCTGTTCCATTTTCTGAAAGGCTTGGAAATATATAAATAAAAGCTTAGGCTCTCAGTTTATAAGGCAAAAGAAAAAAAATAGTGAAAAAATCTGTAATAAAAGCATGAAATGGTTTGGTATTTAATCATTTTGAAATTCAAAAGAGCAGAATTCAGTGATAAGGAAAAAAGTTTCTCAACATTATGTGTAATTTTGAGTAAGACTTTTTGGAATTCTGGAGTTCTAATTCCTTCATTCTAGTTTGGGTTTAGAATAGGTGGTTAGAAGAAACAGAGGGGAAAGGAAAGAGATCGTGTCCTTGTCTTCAATCTCTGCTTCACAGGGTCCTTACCATAAACCCCTAAGCCCAACTTCAGATCACCGGACCACAGACAAAACTCAGTTGGCTGGGTACCCACAAGTAAATGGAAGAGTCCCTGTTCTCGGGGCAACAGCATGCTGTAAACGCGACTGGGAGTGGCGGCGGCTCTGAGGGAAGGCACAGCGGAAGCGCCCCTGGGGGCCAGAATAGATCCTTTGAGAAGTCAGGGAGGGTACAAACAGGAAAAGGACTGGTAGAGTCCAGAGCACCAATGAAACAGTGCAGTGATCAGAAGGAACAGAACATTCTAATTGGCTGCAAGTATCTTTGGGGGGCCAAAATTCTCTGGGGGCAGAAGGAAGCAAACATCAACAGGGAAAGTAGGAAAGAGGAAAGGACAGCAGTGTTAAAATGCATAGGGGACCCAGCACAAGGGTGACAGGGCAGGCTGCTCCCCTGAACGTGCACAGTAGCTGTTCTCCCAAAGAAGGGCACAGGGTGTATTTATTGAGCATCTACTGATTGCAGGTGATAAATCAGATCCTTACTCCATTAGTGCATTTACCTGTTATTGTCAGCAATGTTGTTGAGTGTTTATTTAATTCCTACCATGAATTGAGGCTCTCAAGGGTTCACTTGTCCAAATTTTATGTATAGTAGGAGAATATGCTCTTCAGACTCTGTGACTCAGATGCCTCCATTCACTCCACTGCACCTCCTGCCCCTGAACCAGGGGGAAAGAGAACATCTGGCCACGCCACAGAATAATTTTGCTCCAATGCGCTAGCGTAAGGCAGGCCACTGGAGTTCAAGTGGGCTTTGGCCAAATGGGTGTCTGTACCTAAATGCCTCCTAAGGGCCTTCACATGGCATCCTGAAAGGAGGCCAATCAATACAGCCCGTGGCTGTAACATTCAGAGGGAGAAGAGTTAGGTTATGAATCCTTCCAATGAAGACTGTCTTCAGTGTAAGGTCAGCTGACTCTATTTAAAAAGACTTGGGCAAGTGTGTTGTCAGCCTTCGAATGCTTTTCATAAACCGGATTGCAAATAAGAAAGGTTGAAATGCAAACCACTTAAATAATTAGATGTAGGTACTTCTTTATTCAAAAACGGCACATACTTTGTTGATGGCAAGTACGACCATTTTTTTCTATTTTTGCTTGTACCTGTTGTATCTCGTGGCTCATGGGCAGTTCACAAGAAGACCGTCCTGAGGGAAGACACTTGAATTTATTTCTTCACTAATGCTGTGTGTGTCCAGGGTTTCAGAACCTCCCCCATCCATCCAGTCTTCCTGTCAATAAATACATCATGTGGGGTAGGGAAATCCACAGAGAACAAAGCTCATCTGCCATTGTGTTCTCCTTAACACCACATGCTAGATGCACAAGGACCTTGTTTCCTGCTTTACCGGTGACAGGCAGGCAGGCAGGCAGGCAGATGGACAGACAGACAGAAATAAAGAAATAAAAAAGAAATGAAGACAGGAAGCCAGGAAGGCAGGAAAGAAGGGGAGTAAGGAGGGAAGTAAAAAAAAAAAAAAAAGTAATGCTGTGATCTGGAAGAAAAAAATGTTTCTTTTAAATAACTAGTGTTTTGTGGATTGGGGGGTATGCATGATAAACAGCACTGTGTTGTAGTATACAGGTCAGTGACTAGCAGAAGAGAAGAGTTCCATTTTTGCCATGGAATTTAAAGCCTTAAATGAGTCCCTTAACCTTATGTACTTCTTTTGCCAACTTGAAAATCGTAATCTAGAGGAAAGCATGCGGACATTGCCTAAGCATGAGAGAATGTGGACATTCGAGAAAGACCTGAAATAGTTAAAGGCATGGCCAGACTTGAGAGAGCTTACTGGGGCCACATGTTTTCCCAGCGTGTGACCTCCAGGCACACACCTGGGCTCGGTCAGGTTACAGCTCACTCCTTCCCACCCCCAGGTCAGGCCCTGGCCGATGATAGACCCAGGACCCTCCTTAATTAAGTGTACCAACCACCTCAAGCAACAAGAGGGTACTAGGGAATATTGCATGTCACTCAGTCTCCCTTTAAACTTCCTTTCTCTTTAATTATTTCAAAAGAAAAACAGTAACTGTTTTAAAAAAAAAAAAAAAAGCAAAACCCCTTAAAGGAACAGGTATCTGTAAAGATTAAATAATAATTGCCCAGACCTTAAACTACCCTGCATTTGCTGCTAAATTTAATGCGACATTGAATTTAAGCACCTCTAGTATCCATTCCTAGTCATTCGCCCCTACAGATGCCTTATTTAAAAAATGGCAATGATCAGCCACCGTCTGCTTTCACAAAGAAAATGTTTAGAAATTCTTATTTGATTCTTTTTAACTTAAAATCATTTTCTGGGTGGTGGTGATATCAAAAAGACGTGGGCCCCAGTCCAGTCATTTATAAGTGATGTGACCTTGGACATGTTGTTTACTTCTTGATAGCTGAGCTTTTTTGAAAAGAAGAGTGCATCTCCCACACAGTGATCCTATCAGTATTTAAAAAATTACAACTATGTGACTATGTGTGGTGATGGATGTTAACAGGACATATTGTTGGAGTGGGGGGAGAGAAATCTTTAAGTTGTACTCCTGAAACTAATATAATATTATACATCAGAACTCAATTAAAAAATGTCTATAAATCCCATAGTTCATCACAGTAGGCTGTCAGAAAAAAATAGGTGACTTCTAGCCATAGTAAAAAAACAACTGTTAATAAGGCTGCTAGTCTTATATCCTCCACAAGAAGAATAGATTTGACTAAAAAATTGAGTACTAGCATTGAGTACACCAAGTCCAGACAATCAGAGGCTAAATGTGTTTTAGAAGATGCGGGTTTTCCCTAGGGTGAGTAATTTCACAGACAGGTAAAGACAACAAGCCGACCGCTCTGTAAGAGACGCAGGGCTTGTTACCTTAAAAATTAATACTGTAGCTTCAAATTAAGCTCACCACATTTAAAGTGGACTTGACTTTAAATCTTTCTTAGTCCTTACAATAAAAGTTACAGTTTCAGGGAACAGGCTCTTTCTATTAAACCCTAAACTTCACTGGCATAATTAAGACTCATCTACAGTAGAATTAACTTTGACACATGTCAGGAGAGGCCGTAGTTAATTCCTATTCCTCATTGCCTTGTAACCTTGGATGTGCGGAGATGTGTTCCTGGGATGGGGCACGGGGGCCGGGCGTTCATCACCCCTTCTGTAAACACATCTTTTCTCAGGCTTCCTGGGCTCCTGGCCCGCTCCATGCCTTGTCTTGATCATTTAAAAGAGCATCCAACTGTAGCATTGCCACCTTGGAAGCCATGGAGCACAGCTTCCCTCCAGCCGCATAGTCTCATTTCAAGTCGCTCTTGCATCATCTCTTCTGGCTTCACATTGCCCAGAGAAAGTCACACGTATATAATGTCTATCTATAATAGCGATATATATTTACATATAACATAAAACAAAAGGGAGATGTCACTTTCATCTACCAATTATGAATATACTTAGGTACAATAGGCAATGTTAATTACCATGAACAGCTCAATTACAATAGGCAATGTTATTGAGAACATGGAAAATTCAGGTTTATATCCTTTGGCCCCATAGTTCATTTCCATGAAATTAAGATTTCAGATATAACCAGGAAGGCACTCAAAAATGTATTTCTGTGATTGCTCATTGCAGTATTATTTATATTTGAAAAATATTGAAATCAACCAACTCTTATTCTGAGATAGCTCTTTCTAACTATTTACTTTGACCAAACACAGACATTGTCTCTTATTACTGCATATGATGGCTTGCAACTTTGGCCCAATAAGGAAAATGCATTGTTCCCCTATTAAATTTTCTACAACTGTTTGAGTTTATTAATTAAAAATCATTTATTGAGTTCGTGCTGAATTCTGGGAATAAATTAGTCATTCTCCTTTTGCCCTTCCTTGCTCAGATAAACAGCAGGAGACTTTGTGATAACAATCACGAACAGATAATAATATGCAATGGAGGTCAATATGCATTCTGGATGTTAAGATGTCCACATAGAAGACAATGAATTCAGTTGGAAGAATCGGTTCAGAGGGCCCGCAGGGAGGAAGAGTGGACAACCCTAGGCCTGAGGTCTAAGGGTGATAAGGGTGAGACAGTTTCAGCGCGTCCATCAATACTGTCAGCTTTTCAAACGCCAGGATGACTACCTCTCAGGCCTGCGCCCATGGCTTCGGACGGACACTTCTACTCCACTTCCAAAGAGGAAGGGGCACCGTGACTTGGGGCCAAGGCCTCTGGGGGAATGGGGTGCCGGCCTTGGTGAAGCAACCCCGAAAAGGGCAGGGATTGATTCCAGGCTCCCCGATAATGTGTGGGGCGTCAACAGTCGCTTCTTATTCTGTCTTTGGGTTCTAGGTGTTCATTTCCATTTCTGTGGTGTCACTCCAAAGAATGTTCTGTGGGAAGGAGTGCGGTAGATCGACCTTCTTATCAGAGTTGGTTGAGAAAGAAACTAATTGACAGAAATACATTTTTGAGTGCCTTTCTGGTTATATCTGAAGACTTCTTTTCTTTCATAATATCCAAAATATAACCCATGGAAAACCTTGGCTGCAGAAGGCCACTGTACTGGCAGAAGACTATCAAGTTCAGGGCATATCAAAGTCACTGGGAGGCATATATTTTATCCTTTATTTTTTCTTTTGTTCATCCATGTATTACATTATTGAACAACTATTGCAGATACTGCAAAGCTTAACTCCTTAGTTTCTTTTAAATGATTGAGGATAGTAAACAAATTGTTTCAAATCCATTAATACCAGATACACATTCACAGGCAGAGTGGTTAGCTATCTGCAAATCAAAACTTATCTATGCCCTTGTTTCATATGTTAGAAAGGTTGCATTTCAGATATAGGAGTCTGTCTTTTAGTCTCCACGACTCAGGACTCAAAAGACCTAGTCAGGAATCGAGCGCATCAGAAAGTGTCCTCCTCTCCCCAAAACATAAAAAATGGAGGCTCGCTGGTGCCAGACATCCAGCACTTCTTTCAATTAATTTTGCGTAAAATGAGCTTCAAGTAGCGGGGATGGGACCCCTGATTTGGGCAGCATCAGCAAAAAAGAAACTCATCTTTATCTGGAATTAACTACAAATTCAATTAGAATAAAAATCTCCGCCAACCTCATGGAAAGGATTTTACACAAAGAAAACCAGATGTTCCTACAACATTGAGAGCGCTTTGCCTAGCGGTCTGAGGAATTTTCCATCTTGTAAGCCCCATCACTGGTAAAAGTGACGCAGATCCAGCTTCCCTCGCTCACTAAACGGCTTCCATTTCCCATGCTCCTTTAATTAGATTTACTTTTTTAACCAAAGTAAGATTGGGATGAAAGGTTGGGGAGGAGGCGTGGAGGGACTCTCCTTAATTTTAGGTTAGCAAGTTTAGAGAAGGTTGAAGGATAAGGGGTTGAGGTCTGTTGAGGGGCTGGTTCACAGATGAAGCTGTCCTTGCTTATTGTGAGTTTATTCAGTTGGGAAAAAAGTACTAATAAAATTAATCACTTGAGGTTGTGCTAAGATCACCGTAGTTCTATTTTCAGCTTCGAAGGAACCGTAGGGCAATGGTGCATAAACGGAAGATGAAAGAGATTTAGACGGGAACAGACATCGTGCAGCGCTTTTTCACAGGAGGACAACTAACGTGTGAGATGGCCTGTGAGGCAGGGTTGTAAAGGAACCAGGCTTCTCATGCCACACAGGGCAGTCCTAGCACCCAGGGGCGCAGAATGGGTCAGGTGGCCTCTGCTGGGTGTCTGGGGATGTCTCAGGTTTGCATTTCTAAGCCTGCTCTCATTTGTATGTTTAACCAGAATAGAGTGAGAGCCTAAGGGATGTAGGTAAGCTTTCGGGAGAGAGAAGCAGGGAGTTATAAAGGCTAAAATACGCGTGATCCCTCTTGTGTAGTTACGTTTGTCACTGGAACAAACCCACCTGTGGCTCAGTTTCCACTTCTTTCCATGCTGTGCTGTTCAAATGTGTCATCCTTTTGTTCCAACTTTTCTCATGCTTACAAGAGTCTCCTAAAAGGTGTTTCTTGTCGTCTTTACACTATGTTTGAGCTAATTCATTCTCAAAAATGCAGCATGGGTGAGTTTCCCAAAAGACAAATCAGGTTGTGACAGACTTTTGTTTAAAATGGTTAAGGTTCCGCATCTCAGGAAAATTATCCTGGCTCTTTATTTTTTACAAATTTTCCCCTCTTTCCTGGATCATTTCCTGTTGCCAGTTGCCACCTTCCTTGGCTTGTCATTGTCCATTAATATTACTTTAAAATTTACTTGTTTAATGGCTCCTGTGTGCCCCAGAACAATAAACAAACAGAAAGGTAAACTCTCTGACCTCGTAGGCTGATCCTCTGGAGAGGAAGGGGCGCTATAAGCACATAAGCCAAAGGTACACAGTGTGATTTCTGAAGACAAGAACAAAATGCAAGAAGGAATGGACCCAATGCCATGGCCAGATTCTCCTCCAGAAAGAAGGTGGTACAGAGGGAGAGCAGCCCAACAGAGAGGCCGCGTTGGTGGTGGCCCAGCCTGCCGGGCCGTGGGTGGTGGCGGCGGCAGCGGCGGCAGCGGGGGAAGGAAGTTGAGAGCTGGGAGGGAAGGCTGGTTTGGAAAGTCTAGGGGAAGCAAAGGAGAAGATCCCTGTTGTTTTGGAGTGATGAAGGGGTCAGAGAAAAGAGTCACCGCAGGCCCTGGGTATGGAAACTCCTGGTTGCCCCAGAAAGATATGACGCAAGATGGGAGTTTCTCTTTAAGGTTGCTTCTTTGAGTGCCTCATGAATGACCGTATAGACAGAAAGCCGGGAACCCATTGAGCTTAGCTTGTAGACTGGCACACAGCTAGAGTCCACCAAATGTTTTTGTTTTTGTTTTAAAGTACTTGAAGAGTTAGGAAGCACTTTCACAATCATCATTCCGATTTCATTTCATCCTGACTACGGCTAGTGAAATAAATAGGCAGGTGGTACTATTCCCAGTTGATGGGGGAGGAGGCCAGAATGGCTGACTGTATTTGTCCAAAGTCACGTAAGATTCAAGATTCTGTCAGTATTTTTTTTTCTCTTTAAGTCCAGAGTAATAAAGCTGGTGGCTTGTAATTCTTGCAGGACTTCCATTTAAATTAAACTTTTAATCTTGAGATTGTTTGAGATTTACATGCAGTTGTTAAGAATAATAGAGAATGATACTTTACCCAGTTTCCCCCAATACTAACATCTTGCAAAACACTAGTACAGTATAACAGATAGGATAGCGACAGTGATACACAGTTAAGATAAAGAATATTTCTGTCGTCATAAAGATGCTTCATATTTCCCTTTTACAGTTACACCCACTTCCCTCCCATCCTTACACCCTCCTTTGCCCCCGATCTGTTCTCATTTCTATAATTTTGTCATTTCAAGAACATTCCACAAATGGAGTCATACAGTATGCAACATTTTGAAATTGACATTTGTCATTCACCGTTATTCTCTGGGGAGTCTTACAATGCAATCTATTTTGTCATTGCTGCCATTTATTTTCCCAAAGATTTTAATGCTTCTCCCCAACACAGAGTGTGGCAAAATGATCCAATGCAACTTGGATGTGGGACGTTTTCAAGTGTGGCCAAGCAACTGGGCAGTAGCACAAAGGCCATCCAACCAATGGGCTGGTTTGTCATGATGGCAGGAATGAATTATTTTAAATGATTTTCCACACTAAATTTTCCAGATGCTTTGGCCATGGGCCAAGATAATTAATATTGCTAATCCACTGGCTAGAATTAAGTTGGCAAGTTAATTTACAGAACTGAGAGTCAGCGCTCAATGCTGGGTTGTTGGTAAACCACATGCATTATGTTGAAATGAAACAAGCTTGTCTCATTGGTGACCCAGACCCAAAATTTGTGTGGGGTGCTTGAGATGATTACTTATTTTACATCATCAGAAAGTTAGTCTTAAAAAAAAAATGTCATGGTTCTTGTCTTAATTTTTCTTCCCTAAAGGAATCTCTCTATAACCATGACAAATTTGAGGTTTAATACTCGCATCCTTTAGAAGTTTTCAGCAAAAAAATTTAAAGGACAGACGCTCATTTTGAGTGGAAAAGACAACTATATATGTATATAATTCCTTCTAAAAAATTAAAAGTAGATGCACAGATTTTGCTGGAGCATTAAAAATATTCATATCTTTGATGCCCACGAAATTACCAAAATTACTGGTATTTGTAATTTTTTGTCTCAAAATAATGCTACTTAAAATGCTCATGGCATGCTTTCACTTTAGGTGCATAAGTCACATTGCATATGTTTTCTGAGTTTATTTCAGACTAGAAAATATGCAATTCCACGCCCACCTATTGCACGGAGGAAAAGTCTAGACATCAAAAGTAACCAACTGAAATTGGATTAGAAACTTGCCTTTTGGGCACAGTTAGAGGGAATACCACCCCAGACTGTACCCAGCCTCAGTTCCCCTTTCATAGACCCATGGACAAGAGGATATTACAATTTTTGCTGACATGGGTGACCTGCTATCACTGATTTATTTCCTGTTTCGGTTTCCAGAGGCATAAACCGGTAATTAATTATATATATATCAGAACATGAGCGTCAACCTGGCAGTAATATACAGGCCACGTACGCTCTATTTACATATGTGGGTTATTTAAAATGTGCCTTGTTAAGTAAATATTTAAAATGCCTCCTTATTTAGCCTCTAAACCGTGTGGACAGAGGCCGCAGTGTGCCTCATTGCAGAATGTCCGAAAGAGTGCGAGAGTTGTCGTAGACTCTCATCTTTGTCTGACCTGCCAAATAGTCTCTCTGTGTAGAGCAGAAGCTCCCTTTAAAGAAAACAACGAAGTAACCTCTCTGTATTGCCAGTGAACTATATCATGTTAGTAGAAAGAGGATCCTCGGAAAAAATCATAAAACTTACTTTTATCTTGAGAGCAGGTATGTGGAACAAGGCATCCGGACATAAATTAACAACCAGCAGCACGACCAGCTCCGAGAGAGGAGCGAAGTAAACAGGAAGTAAGGGAAGCAAACGATTGCACGACCACATGTCCTCCTCTTCACGGGCCATGTTCCCTGTGTAAATGTCCAGAATGATTTTTACAGGTGAATACTGTAAAATACAGAACAGAGAACTTTCCATGTCTCTCCCATGCATACAGAGCCACATTTCAAAACAACCGTAATAACAAGAACCCACGCAACAAGGAGAGTGTGAGAAGACAACCCTTTGTGCTTTGCAGGGCAGCGATGCTCAAAATCCGCCAGAGGCCGGGCTCGGGGCTCAGAGGGTTAGCCTTTTTCCTGGAGGGTATGTCTGTCTACCTGCAACTGCCCAGGGTTTTCCGGGCGGTTTCTCCCTGTGGACAGACATATCAATTCCTCGTCCACCAGGGGGAGCAGTTCACCAGCACAAAACAAACCTTCCCGAAGGAAGTCGCTGAAGGGGCCTCTTCCTCTCCATGGGCACAGCTGACTGAGAGGGACCCTGACTTTGATGGGCTCACACACCCAGTACTGATGCTCATGCTGGTGGGACACATGTTGTTCAGGTGTGGACACGAATACACATGGCAGGTTTTGCAGTGGGACTTGAAAGTCAGTCGTCGTCATTGACAGAAATTCCTTGTTTTAAGACAGAATGTAGTCCTTGCTTCTACGCCAGCTTTTATGAACAAAACCCATAGGTTTATCAAACCACTTAGTCTGTATGTACGCCAGTGCAGGGATGAAGGGGGGAACCTGATGTCTAATCCGGTGTGTGGGTGTGAGACTCCCCCGGTCTTGAAGCCAGGCATCTGCCCGGCGTGCTGATACCACCGCCTCTTCCTCCCGCGAGCCCTTTCCCTTTCCTCTGGCCAGAGTCCTGGGGCCGGGAAGGAAAACAGCTGTCAGGGAAAGGCTCGCGCTGATGATAAGCCCTTTGTGTGCGCGCTCAGACTTCACCACCAGCCTGTCTAAACAAAACAGCTGTGGATCTCGGAGGTTCTGTGCGTGGGTAGAGAGCACAGCCCACTGATGAACAAAGACAACCAGAAGCGGACACTGGCCGTTAAGGTGTTTTGCAAGTGGCTTCGAAATGCATGGAAGACATTGCCCCAGGAGGGCCAGGGTTCAGTTTTAATGACAGTCTGTCCCGGAACCTCTTTCCAGACAGAACCATCTTTTCAAACAGCCCCTTTGCTATGTAAGGTGCACACATGGGGGTCAGCAACTTCAACATCAGCTGGGAAGCTGTTAGGAATGCAGAGCCTCAGGCCCCGTCCCAGACCTCCTGGGCCAGCCTCTGCCTGTGATTGGAGTGTATGTAGGAAGTCGACGCTCTGCTCACAGAGACCTTTGCCCCCCGAGAGTTTGCTTCTGTCAGGACGCACATCAGATTGCAGAGGTGACAAAGGTATGACGCGCCCTGTGGGTTGTGCGACCCACTCTTGCAGGAGCAGCATGAAAGGGGAGGGTTCGGTCCTAAGTATAAAAGATACAAATTTAGCTCTCAGCCTCCACTTGGACACTCACCGGCGCTTCCTGTCCTCCCTTGTGCCTCACAGATGTTAACTCCATCGTGAAGATGAAATGAACACCCGGCACAAATACCTTCAGGATGGAGTTTCCAATCTATGAATAGTATCCAGTGATTTGGTTATTGACTCTTTCCCCTTCTACTTTATTACTTTTTCTGCTTTCTTTTTGTTTTATTACTTCTGAAGAAAACATGGGAAAAGAAATAGCAAGCCTCAACTAGCCTATATGTTTACTTATTAGTGACCTTCCTATATGATTTTTGAAGAGGAAAAAGTTGAAAAAGCTAAAATAATCATTTGGGATTTTTGATGGAAGTCCAAGACCTGTCTTTAACACTGTTACAGCAAAGACAATCAAGGTGGTAGGATTCATTCCAGAGAAGGAAATAGAAAATACCCTACTAAAAGTACCTGAAAATGAGGGAGGAACAAGCTAAATTCCCACACACACACATCTCTTACTACTATCATGGGAACCCTGTCACAGCTGGCTGGAGTTAGTGACAGGTATTTGTGTTGCGGTATTATGATATATTGTGTGTATTTCTTCGAAGGATGAGACTTCCTGAGCAATGTTCTGTGTTGCCCACTTTTTTTCCTAGCCCTTTAAGTTATTCTTTGGCAACTGCCAGATTAAAAGATCCTGAATTTTGCCACAAATTCCTTCGAAGGTGAAACTCACCTGGACATCAACTGCTTGGTCCCCAAAGTGGAAGTACTCTTTTTTGAAGAAAATCGGCAATGGAGGAATGAGGCATGGGTTCTGTGTACTAGCAGCGTAGCAGTAGCCCTCTACTCTACGGGAAGGTGGGCAGGTCTGAATCCGATGTCCCGGTTTTGCTCAGGCCTCACCAAGGCACCCAGCTCCTCCATAGAAAGAAGGGCTCCGGCCGCCCCTTGGTGAGGTCCAGGGTGAGCTGGGGACAGGGACACCGAGCTGCTTTGGGAGGGAGGAAGGGCTTGCGGCAAGGGAGCTCATCTCAGGAGGCTGTTGGGCAGCTTCCCCCAAGATCTTTGCTCCCCTCCCAGATGGCCTCATACTGTTTTCCTTTCTGAGGTCTTCCATTCAGCTTTCAAAGGAAACAGCCACATTCCAAGGGACGAAGGGAGCCGAAGTAAACATTTGTTATTCCAGGCCCACTTCAAAGCGGCCTATAGATACAATGAAACATAAACAAGTTGGTTATTTACTCCCGGTTGCTAAAGCAAGCTCATTGTTTTGTTCTGTAGGCCAGCTCATTCTGTGACTATTCGAGGTATATTTCAGACTCCCACATTTAATCTACCCGGACTTCCAAATATCCTACAGAAGTTCAGACAGATTAAATGTGATGTCCTCCCCAGCTCAATGTCTACGCCAAGCTTCTGTGAGAGGGGTAATGAGAATGCTGGGTCACCACAAGATGGTCTCATGAGCTAGGCCTGCGTCTTGACAAGACGAGGTCGCAGGCAGGGGGAAGGGGGCGATTCCCATCTCTCTCAGACTGGTGGCCAGCACCAGAGAGGGTGAGGTCTTGCCGGAGGACAAGGCGCCCCAGGCCAAGTCCGGCCTGGCTGGCGTAGACGGGAAGTCTGGAAGGGTCAACAGCTCTGATGCAGGGCGTGCATGATGATTTAGTCGCAAGAGCTCCATGATATGGGATCTTGTTGCTCTCAAGAACACAGATCTTTCCGTTCCTCCCCGGTTTCTTAATTTTTACAACCATCATCAGGGAAGAAAAAGTTCTTCCCCCTCTTGTCAAGCATTAATCTACAAGCGGAATAATTAGTATGAGTTATCACTGCTCTTGTTTTAAGCCATGGAGCCACGTTCACAAATATCAAAGTGCTTTGCAAGATGAAAACAATCTGAGACATGTAGGAGTGAAATACTGCCAACATCGAGGAGAGAAAATAAAATGTCTTTCATTCTTTCATTCCATCTCTGGACCAGATTTCTTTGGAGAGGAACTTTTACTGGAATGGTGAAGAAATATGGAAAGTCTGAATATAGTTCATAACTGACTTCAATTGGTGTCCTTTTTGACCTTCTGAAAAAAAGAAGAAAAAAAAAAATCCAAACATCAAGAGGGCTTTAAGACTAAACTATTCTGTTAACCCTATAATTGCTTCCAATCTGCAAAGGAAAGGGATGAATCGGAAGAAGAATGAGTCTCATGATCAGCCTCAAAGTAAAGAAGTGGCTTTTGCTGTTCAGTTCTGTTGCATTTTATCCCATGTTTATGTACCAAACATCTGCCATAAAAAGGCAAGAGAGAGACTTTAGAAAAATGGAGGTGTCTCAGGAAGAAAGAAGACTTGCCTGCTTAGGAAGTTTCTTATCAGAGCAGAATTTTCTGCTACGAGATTCATATTTCCTATGTCAATCTCATTCTGAAATCTTCACATAATAAAAACCCACAGGATGTGTTTCTTGATGAATTATTCTAAACACTTAACTGCTTCTAAAATAATCTTAGGGATCTCAGATACACGCGATGTAACTATCCACCTTTTAATAAATGCTGTAAAGGAGCAGTGGCCTTGCTCTTCTCAGTAGCTCACTTTCCCGCTTTGGGTTTTTAGTTTCTTTATGCAGAAGGACCACAGAAATATGCTATCACAGGGTTTGTCCACGTCAGCACAACTGACATTTAGGGAGATGATTAATTTTTTGTTGCGGGCTCTGTCTTGGGCATTGTGAGATGTTTGGCAGCATCCCTAACACCTACCCAGGAGATGTTGCTGGGAGCGGCCCCCCTCCACCCTCATGGTGACAATCGAAACTACGTACAGATGTGGCCAAAAACATCTGGGGCCCAAAATGACCCTGGGTGTAAACCATTGCGTTGCTACTTTGCAGCATTCTGTGGCAAAATGTCCTTCGGTGGAAAAGTGGCTAACAGCTCTTGTGTTTAAATTTAATTATTTTACTTTTGGGCATTGCTGAGGCTAAGTGTGTGAGCAATCTTAAAAGAAAATGCTTTGTTTTGGTTGGGGTCTGCCAGCTCCTCAAGAGCACACCCCAGCTGGCTCTGATGCAGTTCGCTGCTTGATTTCGGACAGGTCGCCCAGTGCTGTCACTCTGAGTGGTCCCATTTGTAACACAGTGACACAGAGTGAAAGAGTGACTCAGAATAATAGGCGACACGTTCTGACTGTGTGAAGGGGCCACAGCAGCAAAACTGTACAAAATAGCCACTCAATAAGTATATGTGAAGTTACGTAAATAGTAACTATTCACCATTATTCGGTTAAGTCGAAGCATGCCCTTAGCCACCATTAAGAATGAACCGGGAAACTGGAAACATGTCCTGTAAAAGCCATCTCAAGAAATGCCTTCTGTTCAGTGTGTACGTATTTTAAAATTCGGTTTCAAAACGAAAATTGTGCTGTTTTTAAAACAGCCTTGGTAAATAGGAATGTATGCAGTCCAATTAGAAGAATGTCTGGGCCATGACATTCCACTCAAAGTTGGGACTCAGGATTGAAGTGCCCAGGAGGGTCTGTTTTCCTGGGTTCCCATGTCTTCTGAGAAATGGTGAAATCATGTAATAAAGGTGAGGACGGGGTAGCATAGAGGCTGGCTTAACAGAAATAACAGAAGCCGTCTAGCTAATTCATCCAGCTGCGCCCGGGCATTTGCCGGGCCCAGAACCGGGTTCACTGTGGTGTTTAATACACGATCCAGCAAGCAGGGCAAGAGTTGGGAACAGAACACCAACCTTGCATCTTTGTGTTTATTAAGCTGTATCACATGACAGTCACCTCCCTAAACGGTGTGCGGGGTGTGTCACGGGATACTGTGATGTGTAAAAGAAGGGAACGGAGGCAGATTCTATCACTCCTCACAACAAAGGCTTCTTTCTTAAGCCCTTTGAAAGGGTCTTTGGACACAGTTTCCTTGTGTAACAATCACTAAATCCTCCTCTCTCGGAATTGTGATAGTCCTTGCTCCCGGCTACCCTTTGAGTGACTTCTCTCCTTTCACTCGTGGTAGGTGACCTATTTTACAGGACTTTCACCACACATTGCCCCAGTTACCTCCAGAATTAATTCTAACGAGGGCAAGGCCATCTTTGGGGAATCAAAATGCTCATGCCACACACCAGGGCACTTTGGGCAGGGTGTGCCCACTTAGCAGAGGCTCCAGGTTATATCTTCTTTCTCTAGATTGAACCTGTGCTTAGATCATCGTTTTTGTTTAAAAAAAGAAAAGGGTGAAAAGAAAAGAGAATAGCCTCAATGTGCAGGCCTTGATTTTGGGGTGGAGTTTGACAGCTTCTTTGAGGGAGGGCCACTGGCCCAAAACCTAGTGAAGCGATGCCCAGAAACTTATTAAGGTTTGTCCTCACTTCCTGTCAGAGGAACTGGAATCTAAACCAGAGCCAGATGTGCTGCGTCCATGGGCCAGTGCGAAGGGCAAAATCCTCTATGACCTGTCCTTTCTGCATAAAGTCTGACCATTTTTACCTATTCAGACAAACTAGCATAGTTTCTGAGGTGAAGCTTGGGGAGCATTTGTTGTTCAAACAGTGTTTGTTCCAATGGGTCACTTAGACTTGCTTAGGGTTCCAATCAAAATTCGAAATCAAAATACCAATCAGCCTGTTGTTGGCTGGGAGCATCATTTAAAAAAAGAAAAAAATCAACAAGAAGACCTTGAGTTCATTTATAAAATAATGGTAGTAGCACCACACCTGTCTCCCTCACAACTTATTACTTTCCTTCCCGCTGTAGCATAGGGGCCTCTGGAAGGAACTACGGTCCTCCCGTTGGCCGCTATCTTCCCTGTGTTTGCTGTAGATCAAAGAGGGGGCAACGTGAGAACTCACAGTGAGACAAATCCATCATTTCTCCTGAATAAAGGAACCCAAGTGTAGTCTTGTGGCTACGGGAGTAGTTCCTAAGATTTATACTCTCTCAAAATACCATCTTAAAGCAAGAGAATTTGTTGTTGATACACCAATGAACTTTCTTCTTATTCCAATTGAATCCGTCAACGTGGATGTATTGATTTCTGTCTCCTTGCCTCAGCATGCCCTTTCTTTATTTTTTGATGTAATCCCCCTTGAAATTTGTAGTAAAAATGGAATTCATCTTGTTCCTTCCTTGGATCCACTGGCCTTGGAATTGAACTCAGCTTGAACACAAACGTCCCAGAGAGCCCGAATTTGAACTTCTGTTTCTGGGCTGGGAACCGTATCAGTCATATCCTAAGCTAATAAATGATTTAGGGTTTGTGGAATCTTTTCTTTTTCCCTTTAAACTAATCTCAGAACAATACTCAATCGTAAGGTCATTGTCAACAGCTTGCTCAATCTGTCCTTTTAGAGAACCGTCCTTCCAAGCTGGGCCAGCTGCAGCCTCTTCACTTTAATGTGCTGCCCATAGATCAGCCTTGGAATTCTGTCTGGCCTCGCATTTCAGCTGACTTTATAATTCAAATATAATTGCTGATGCACTTTCAAAAACCTCCAGGAAACTGTAAATGCTTCTTTTAGTTTATAACAGCAGCGGTATTTTATAGTCGAAGAGCATTAACATGACTACTAGAAAAATGCACATGCGTCATCCTCTCTAACCTAGGGCTCCGTGAGTAGGTTTGGTCTGGCGATAAAAGTTCAGAGAGTGTTTTGTCTATTTATCTGGAAGAGCCCGTGGTACCAAAAGCGGGTGTGTGACCTAATAGGTGAGAACCGGAGCCAGGAGTCTGTTTTGGTAATCTCGGAGTTCCTGGTGAGTCGTAAATAGCCATCCCTGTCCTTTCTTCTTGCATCCCTTTGTTCCGTAGCTGTAAGATGCAACAGCGTGTCGCAGCTGTCGCTGGACTCTGGTACGCAGGGGGCGCTATGAAACCATAGCCCCCAATGCCTGGGAGCTCAGGTCATGGCTTCTGGAACTGCCGTCTGAGTTCCGAAACTGGCATTCTGAGATCGGCCCCTGGTGTGGGCGCCGTGCCTCTTGTGTCTCACCTCCCTCCAAGGCTGCCACCAGGGCGGTGCCTCAGAAGCGCCCGGTGGTAACCCTTTGTCTGCAGTGTGATGACCGAACTCCTCAACGTGGCATTTGAGACCCCTTCAGTATATACCCCCTTCACGGCAAATTGGCCCTGATTTCGTTCTCTTCTCGCACAACGTCAAACCTTCTCCTGTGTGTTTCCGCTACCTTCAGTGCTCTCCCCTGTTTCTCCCCCCGACGCCAGGATCAGACGGTTTCATATCTTTAGAGCTGTGTCTTCGAACTTCAGTGCACCCCTCTGATCCTTGGGGCAGAGAAAGTGGCTGACCCCTAACTGGCCCGCGGGTCCCTTTACACCTCGCCTTTACCGCCTGGGTTTATTAGTTTACCTGTCTGCAGTCTCATACCCACCTCCTCGGGATTGTGATCTCCTTAAAGTAAGAACTCAAATCGTATTCATTTTCATCTGCAATCCTCTACAGCTCAACAAATGTAGGAGGGAGGAATACAGAGGGAAGGAGCAAAGGAGGAGAACCTTGGACGTCTTGCAGACAATATATGTGGACTCGATCGGTCCATACTGGCCATCTTGATCCTTCCCCCTCCCAGCCCCCCACCCCACCTTCTGGCCTCTCCCCTGGCTGCCTTATTCACACGTCCCTCTGGTTAAACCTTATACTTGCAGTTTATGTCTTTGTATCTTCCGGGGGCCTCCCTTCCCTCTTCCATGGCCTGGCCCTGTGTGGACCACCCTCTCCCCATCTACTCACAGGTCCCTGCCTCCTAGGCTCCAACCACAGGAACTCCAGTTTCTTCAGTGGTTCTTGGACAGCCCTCCCACCCCTGACCCTGTGTGCACAGGATCCCCTCCCGGTCCCCCATGCCCGCTGTGGTGAGCGCCTTCTCGTCTCCTGGACTTCAGTGAAACGGGACTTCCTCAGAGACATTCCCTGACTTCCCCGTTTGAAGCACTCACCCCTTCTCACTCTTTTTGTCAATTCTGTAGAGCAGCCCGTTAGTGGACGTCCTTGCATGTCGCCATTTGGATTCTTGCACGCATTTTTTCTATTTTCTGGTTACCTGTCTCTCTTTGGAAGGTGCATTTCATTGGATCCTTGAGGTCTTGTTCATTACCCGGTCCCTAGCTCCTGGCTTTCTCAAACTACCCTCCCCACTGCTTGCTGAGTGACCTGCTCCAGGTGAGTTCCCATGACCCTCAAGGGACAGTGTAGTTGCGAACGGATGTTTTTCACAACTCTTTTTTTTTTTTCTCCTGAGAAAAGTCATGTTTAAGAATCATACATACTCATGAGACTCATGTTTATCAGGAGGGTAGAGCACCACAGCTTTCTACTAGTATTCATTTATTAGAATATTCCGAGACTTGGTCAAAAGCCTGGATCCTAAAGGGTAAAAATACCCCATAAAACAGCAGCTAATTAATAGGTAACATCAAAGCACCTTACACTCTCCTGAGATCCACCGAGGAAAATGATGCAGACCCTACTAACAAAGTGTTACACGATTAAAAACTTGCAGAAAAAACGAAGAAAGGTAAACTTCTCATGGGCACAAAAAACTTGATGGAGATGTCACTGTATAAAGTGTCATGATGAGGCCATACAAAGCCACAGTCCCTGTTTGAGACCTTCCCAATTGGCTTTACCTTTTATTCCGCCTCACGGTGAACCATTGCTACTAAAATTATTAAAAAGTATTAGTGCTGTTTAAGGTCATATCCGAAAGGGGTGCAGAGCACTGGAGAGAATGTAACTTAGCAAGGTCTCATCTTCTTGGCCCGGGAAGGGCTCTGGGCGCGTCTGACGGCGAGGATTTGCTGCCTGCGGGCCCTGTGCTCAAAGTCTAGTGGTGCCTCATTTCCAGATGCTGGTGCTTAACACACTGAGATGCTCCCGAGAGCGCCAGATGGTCCAATCATGGGAGTTTAAAGGCTGGGTCTCCTTTGGGGTTTTTAGCGCCGATTACAACTTTACCTCCCTATCCCTTTTTCCGGTGCCAACTTGTCCTCTGCATACCACGTCCTAGATAGAGTCTGGGTGGGCTTCAAGAGACGGTGGCCTGTCTCGATTTTACTTATTCTTGTTATATGTCATGGGGTATTTTTCTCTTCAGGAACCTCAGCTTTGAACTGTGTCTTTGAATTCTGCTATTTAAAGAGAAAAAAAAAGAATGCTGTTTAAGGCACTTGAGATCTCATGATTTTATGATGAGTTCATGAGACAACTATTCAGATTGAAGAATAAAAAAAGTATTGCAGCTGGGAACTCACACCTCAAGGGAAGAGGCAGAAGTGCCGTGGCCTGAGTCAGACGGGTTTGGGGGCTAGAACGGGGGGCCACGCCAATGGGATCTGGCTCTGAGTAACCCAACATGCCTTTCCATCTCTAATTGCTGAATTTGTGACACTTGTGGGAATTTTTTGACCATAAAAAGCGCCCTTTCTGTGTCCCTTGTAATGGCCTAATGGAATAAACACTCATAAATATCTAAGTTCCCAAAGATAAGCTGTGACATCAGCCGCCTTCCTTTTACCTGGTAGTGAACATTTTAGCATCAGTGTATTGGTCATGTGATCTCTCGGAGCCCCTCCCCCCCACATTGAAGGTCTCGACTCATCATTTGATTCTTTTACATGTTCTGATGCCTAAGTGCCTGGTGATTGAATAAATTTAAATTTTATACACTTTCAAACATGCAGCAAAGAGACAATTGGAACTTTATCACCTGCTTGTGATTTTCAGCTGAACCTCTACACATCTGGCCCAGGCTAGCAAGATGCACTAGAGGCCGGGTTAGAGGGACTTACACAGCAGGCAGGTGGGGAGAGTTACTGTGGATTTAAAAAAACAAACAAAAACAAAAACAGAGGACCCCCCCCCCCCCCCCGCCGATGGCACCCATCATACTGCAAAGAGTGGTTTCTGCCAGCTGGAGCTTGCTCAGTTTTAGTTTCCAGGCCAAGCTTATGGTCTTCCACCAACAGAACCCACCCTGGTGTTTCCCTGGCCTGTCCCTGTCAAGAGGCAACCTGAAAAGTGCTTAAGTTTTCTTCTGCTCTTTCATTTCTTAGAGTCTTACACTCAGTCACATTGCACTTAGTGTCCTTCACCCTGAAAAAAATGTGGAAGACGGGCACTCCCTACCCCTGAGCAGCAGTCAGGCTAGTTCAGAGAAGAGAAGCAGGGGGCCCCGGGCCCCTTCCAGGGCTCTGCACGTCTGAAATGCGGTTGAAGTGATGTCGAACTTGCTTCGCCCACTTCCGGTTTCCTAGGTTCAGGACCCTCTTCCCAGACCCAGGCCTTGCTCCTGAAGGCAGCTCTGCTTCCCATGGCTCTTGTCCTTGCTCCCTCTGATGGAGAACAGAGCTTTCTCTCTGCCTAACACCAACACGTGGGAAAGCCAGGCAGCATGGGTCTCAGCGGGAACGTGGAGAACGAGACAGAAGGGCCAGTTAGTTCTGAAAGGTGGATCGAGGCGTTCTTGTCTAGACTCTCGAATGTCAAAGTCTTCTGTTCTCCTATCAGCAATCGTTGAACTTGAATATAGAAAAGGAGAAACAGACACCTCCTTTTAAGTTAAATATACCTGGAGTTTAATTCTGGCTATTATTTACTAATGATTTGGTTCTCAAGATCGTCACCTATAAAATAATGGCAAGAATAGCATTTGCTTCTAGAGTTGTGTGATCTTTGTGGGTCCTTCATAAATACAGTGTCTTTTCTCTTTAAATATCTCTCCTCAAATACAGCTCCATGTCTTCTTCCTGTTCCTCTTCTACTGCTGTAGTTTAGACTCCAATAACTGAACTCCAATTTTGTTTTTAAGACGTTAACATCTCTCTCCATTCCATACTAACCATGCACGCATGCACAGTTATACTATATATATAGATTGAGCAAAACTAGGTTTACAGTTGTAAGTACACTGAACACAGTTTATTCTTGTATTGTGATTTATTACTTATTGCATTATTTGTATTATGACTGTAAACCTATTTTCCCCACCACTGTATAAATGTAAATATGCACAGTTGTACCGTTATATTGTGACAATACTATCCTAAGAGGAAGACATGTATCTGATATAAGGCATTTCCATCCTTCGATGAGAAATGTATGCTTTATTTCACTGGGCACAGGGATTCACGATTTGAATTAAACTATAACTAACTATGTGGACCAATGAGGATCTGTAGAATGGAGCTTGCTAAGTTCATTTCCTGTTGTCTCCTGAGCACCGAAAAAGCTGAGAAATGGGGTTCAGGACAGGACTATATCATCCTGTCCATACTACTGATTGTTTCAGCAACTCAACTCCAGATCCGTGGCCAACACCCAAAGCAGAAGAGAATGAAGTGACAGTGGCTGAGAGATAGAACATGTCCCTTTTAACTTCATAACTGGGGATTTTAAAAATATTTATAATTCGCAAGCATAAACAATGAGGTAATGGCCCATAGGGTCCTCTGCGGCCCGTTTGGACCTAAAACAGCAGTGGGTCACTCTCAAGTATCTGAAGTTCGCCTCCAGTTTGGATCGTGATCAAGGCATTCAAATAGATGAAGTTTCTCAAACCTCTGGAGACTGGAAATGTGAGCTGGAAATCTCATGTGCCTTTATGGTGTTTGTGAATCTGCTGGCTTGGGCAGAAATGAAAAGTGAAGTTTAAGTTCAACGCTTTATGCATTAAGTATGCCGCTTTCCAAGGTTCACAATCGTTTTTGTAAAATAGCCTTGATAATCTATGCGAATGTAATTTTTAGCTGACCCATTCTTTTGGATAGTAAACCGTATTAGAAATTATGCAGTTGACCCAGCACTCTTCCCCTAGACTTGTCCACTTGACCCCTGTCCCCCATTTTAGAAGCGGTTTAAAAGTACCTTCACTTTCTTATTTTTTTCTCCTTTCTGCATTTAGACAAAAATCACACTTTCCCCAATGCTTTGTAGTTCCATAAAGTGCTGAGTCCAGATGGGAGGGAAATCACACCTCATTTGGGTGAGGTCCACCAAGGCTTGGTCTCCAGAACTGGGCTGAATACTACAGTTAGCCCGATTTTCTGGGAAGTGTGGACGTCACGTCCTCAGGGCAGTGGCGGGCATGGCACCTCCAGGTCCCTGCTGCTTGTCTTGGTGGAGAAGGAGAACTGTGGTAGGTCAAACCCACTGAAATCTCTTTGGTTTGATAGGGATCCACTGAAATTGTTAAAACATACATCACACTTTCCATCATGTACATTACAGAAGGAAAATGTAATTGGGTCTCAAGGGCGGAAGGGCTCATGGTTCTAAAAGGGATGTGAAGATGTTCTCATCTCGGCCCCCACCAGTCATAAATTTGAGAACGTGTGCCCTAACCCAGGACCCTTTTTATGACACTATGGTTCTATTAAAAGCAGAAGTTCAGGGAGGAGCAATGCCATACCCATAGCAAGAACCAACACACAGGCAGGTAGTTTGTGGTAGCTACTCTTATTTGTCCTACTAAGCATTAGCTGTTCCTTGCATGTAGTAGGTGCGCAGTAGGAAAGCCTTACTGAATTTCATGCATTTTTGTTTGTTTGTTTGTTTGGACAACAGAATTCAGGTTCAAAAAGCAGAGGAGAAATGAAAATGTCAAGGGGAAGTCACATAGTTAAATTATTTCTGTCCCTCTTCCTGCCCACCGCACTCCCAATTCCCATGAGGATTAAGAGCAGATTGGAAATCTTCATTGAGTGAAGGAGAGGAGTTACTTCCCCAACACTGAGAACTCCACGCAACCCTGAGCCCAGCATTTCCTAGTTGTCACACTGTAGAGTCTGCTAAGATTTTCAGTAGAGGTGCAAACTTAGCATTACGGAGATGGTCAGGATGTTTCTGAATAAGCACTTCATACATTTTATTAGAGAATCACTTGAGACAGGAGATGTGACAACTTTTGATAGATTGCATTATTGATATAAACATGTAAATATTTTATTGTGGATGACAGTACATGCACATGTATAATATATGCACTGTACATGTAGATAATCACATTAACATCTTATGTATCTTATACGCAGCCAAGCATATTTCAAAAGTGGCTTTTATTTGTAAGGGCTGACAAGTAAAAACTTCAGTTCAATACCTGAGATCAGCTTTATATTCTGGAACGTATAGGCTGCTGCGTTAACCCATTTTGATAAATACATTTATTTTTTCTCAAACTTTTAGTATTATCTTGCTTACTTAGTTTGTGTGTATTTCTGGCTTCCGTCTTTTTTTAAATACTCTCATTACTGTTGTGTATTTGTTGCTGTTCTTCATCATATCGGTGGGCAAAATCTTCGGTGAAGGCCAGTTAATGCAACAGAGATCAATATTCGCTATTTATGAGTTAAAATTACTTTTCTTCTCTATCTTGTTGATGGGTTAGAAAAGCACCGGTCATTTTAAACCCCCAAGTTAGCATTTCACTGGGTTTTTGTCTCACTTGCAGTCAGGAAAATTCTGGAGAGGTTTCTTCCTTTTTTTTCCCTCCCATTAAATCCCTGTAGACATGTGCGTAGTCTCCTGTGCACCCCCCCCACGGAAGTTGTGGCCCGTTCCTCAGCTACGACACCATTTGCAACAAGAGTGACAGCACTGTAAGCAGAGCGGTCTGGTCTTCAAATGTCACTGCCGGATATTATCTCTTTCCTTGGAATCTTCCTTTTCCCATTTCTGTTCCCCAAGACATTGACAATTGATGTGCACAGGAGAGCTCCAGAAAGCAGTCCCCTGAGCTGCCCTTCTGGAAGATTCTTTTGGGCTGCAGAAGGTATCCCATTGCCCCTCCTTCTCAGCCCTGTACCAAGCATGCTGTGCTATCTGCAGGGAACTTTCACAGGTTCATTCGGTGAGACCTTCCCCATAAATCTGGCCGTCGGTCTTGGAAGGCCATTGGTGTTTCCAGGTGTGTGTTAGCTAAAGCCTGCTGCCGACGAGCCCGTGTTTCCATTCACACGTGATTTCTTTGAGAGTCCATGAACTCAGCACCTGGCGAAGGCATACTTGAAAAATAATTTAATGTCACCATTCTGTCAGTTGTCAGTTACAAGACCTGAAGTTCTTCTGGGGGCATCCCAGGATGCCTTGCTCTTACTTGTTACTAAGAGGCATTGGTGGGTGGGGGAGAGACTGAGCTTTGGAGAAAAGGCTGTTCGGGGCTTCAGTTCTCATTTTTCCCTTGGAGATGATGGAGTTATTTAACCCTTGCAGCCTAGGTTTTCTCATACCTATAGTGGTATATGCCATATTTAGTATGGACTTAGAATTATTGTGAGGGTTAAATAAACAGTATATTTATTTCACACATACCAGCACATAGTAGGTCTGTCATGTAAAAAAAATATAAAACACCCATCTATTGAATATACTTTTTAAGGACTTTTCCTTTTAAGTAAGTACACCCTGTGAGTAGCAGTGTCATTGTCTCTGGTTTCCAGGCGTGAAGCTTTTGGCAGTCTTCCTTAGGTACAAAAACCCTCTTCTCTCCCCCCATTACCGTAATGTCTAAAGGGACAGAAAGGTTTGCACTGAGGGGAGTAGAACCCAGTCCCTGGGACGGGACGGCAGCGACACCCGTAAAAGGCGCTTCAGCGCTCTTAAAGGGGCCTCTCATTTACAGTGCCGGGTTGCCCCCTATTTGCACACTTGGACCTGTGGCCAGCATTTATTTATTTTTATCTTACACCCCTCCGCCCCCCCCAGTTTCTCGGTGCGCTAAAAATAGCCTCGCCCTCAACCTAACTGACCGGCCTCCGCTTTTTATCTTCCCTTCCCACTCTGCAGCCTTCGCACTGCTCTGAATCTCTGACCGCCATGGCAGAGTATTGCAGAGCATGGGTTTTGTTTATGTGAGCTAGGCCAGTGACCCTTTCCGGCATTCTCATCACGAGCTGCGCATTACATGCGGTGTCTTTCTGGGCAGCACGAACAACGAGGACCAAATTCCAGGGCCTTATGGGATGGAACTGCATTTCCCTTCAGCTCGTCAACTTTTTAAGGAGATGTTGTGCAGAACAGACAATGTTGACATGGTTTTATGGAGACACATCATGGCAGGGTAGCATTTTGCCACGATGGTGATGTGTGAACTTCAGAAGACTTGGATTCCACGTTTGGACACACTGCCAAGAATGTGCATTCCTTTTTAAAGTCTCCAGATGTCTTGTGTCAGTAGAACTGGGCTTTTAGAAATTGTTTATTTGTTGGTTTATAGCAGGACAAGAAAGAGTACATTGCCTTCTTGAATCTGATTCAAGTCTCTTCCAGAGTCTGAGAAACATACCATAATCTCAGATACTCACGCTCCCCCCACCCCCTGCTTGGTGGCGGACTTTTCTTGACTGCATCAAAAAGCTGGACTTATTTTTTGAAAATTAAGAAAAACAACAATAAAAACAAACCCTTTATTTTAAGCAGTCAACATGGTAAATGTCGTTTCACAAAAATTCAAGGAAGAAGAGACAAGGCTGGGAGGATTATTAGAAGCTGACTTTTTATATCCTTGATGCTTTCCTGCCAGCACCAAAGGGAACCTCCGGGACCCCTTCTGCACCATGTGCTTGAGGATGCGCCACGCTGGCCGTGTGTCCGCCACCTGTGCGCAGCTGCCTCTGTGTGCGGATTCCAGGCATGATGGCCGTGGTGGCAGTGGGGTCCTAGAGGTACAAATGTAGCATTGATTCATCTGTACTGTCATTTGCCTAAATTAGAAACAGCACTGAACATGTGGGTCCTCTCAGAAGTCATCACCACCTTTCTTGCTGACACCACTATGTGAGAGATTGGACCGGCTCTAGGTCGTAAGGAGAGGGACCTAATGGCTCCATTTGGAAATTCATATCCTTTCAGAGAAGGAATTTTTGGCTGTTTTGTTCACTGTTGTGCCCACAGTGCCTAGAAAAACAGACACAGGTAGATTGGTCCTTATCTGTGTGTGAAACGCGTGAATGAACTATACAGACTGGTATTGCTAATTGTGAGCATAAGAATCAGACCCAGCTTATCCCACTTACAGATTATGTCGTTCTGTTTTTCATATGTGTAGATGAAAGTTAAGCTGTCCCATGGTGTTGGGCAAATTGTCACAGAGACAGTTTAGGTACAAGGAGTGAAGTCTTCGACCACCACCTTGGTGGCAGAGGCGGGGCTGCCCTCCTTGGACGTAGCACTGCGGGGGACACTATGATTTGCTCTTCACCATCCTTCACGTTGCAATTCGTTCATTGTTATAGTGAGCACTTTCCCAAGCATCACACGCATTTGTGATTTTCATAACACTGGCTAACGGGTGAGACAGCGTCATCAAGGGTAGGAAATTATGGAAACCTTCATGAAACCGTGGTATGGGTCTTGTCCTATGCACTTTCAGAAGACGAAATACCCCCAGGCCATGGGTCAGCTGGGAGGGGAACCATCTACAGCTGGGTCTGGAGTGGTGATTGCATATCCACTTGAGCCCTTGAAACAGATGGAGAACGGAGGGCCCTTTCATGGCCCACTGTCCTAAGGTCTAACATCAGATGACTTTTTTTGTTTGTTTGTTTGTTTGTTTTTAATCAGTGATGTACTTGAAAGCACACAGTCCCCCCGGGGCGGGGGGGACTTAGAAACGTCTAAATTAATACTTAGGTAATTGATGAAGGGGCTTCCCAAAGAACGAGGAAAGACATTAAGAACCACCTGGCCTGTATTCCCCCTTTGTGTACTCTTTATGCAAAGAGAGGGGGAAACGGATGTGACAGCTACATTCCAGGGAGGGGAGGAAGAGAGCTCCGTGGAGCACCTGCGTGGTCCCTCACGGGGGGTCACCTTACTGCATCCGCTCAGCAACACAGAGTATTTAGTGCCGAGACTCTCTTTATTTTTCTGCACGTGAGTCAGCCTCTTTCCTGTGAAGATGAAATGAGATAATGCATGTTAAAGTGTCATCTAAACTGCCATATGCCGCGAAAGTATTAGACATGGTCAGAGCCCCCGAACGTATACGGAGTCGCTGGTTCTCAGAGACGGGCAGACTGGGGCGCCGGCTGCGGAAGGCGCACCGGCCTGCTGTGCAGAACACGGAGTGTCACCCACAGAGACAGTGTGGGGCGGGGGAAGTGGGGGGCCGGCAGTAAAGAGCCAATTAGTAAAAAATTGGTTCGTTCTTGGGGGATTCCACTTCCACATCTCTGGCTTGCTCAAGAATAATGAGCCTTTTACTGGCTTCCCGGCTTTCCAAGACCTAGAAGTCAAGGTTGCTGCAGAGTGAGGCTAAAGCTGGTAGTGGGGAAGGAGGAAGAGCTGTTCTCTCCCCTAGGGGGTGTTGTAACTGGGAAAGAAAATAAGAGGGCCCTGGCAGAAGAAGCCGTTTCTGGAGCTTGACACTGACTGAAGGCGTTTCTTCAACTCGAACTCTGGGACCAATAACTAGCAGTATCGACAGCAGAACATTGCAGCAGCCTCTCAAGGAATAGAGCTGCCAGGACAGTAGCAGGAGGGGGGCCGGCGGGCTTGCGGTGATTCTTCGTGAACAAGTCAGGTTTGAGTACATCCGGGAGGTGGGTAGGCAAGGGTTTGTCGGAACCTAAGACAAGGTCCTTTGCCTTGAAGACCTGTGACGTTGAACTTGTGCCTTAATTACATAGCATCAGTCCTTAGGGGAGAGGGTGTGTAGGTAAGCGAGACTATGGTGTCATCGATCAGCTGGCGAGAGAAGACAGTGCTGGTCTGAGAAGCAGGGGAGGCTGCGTCTCTGTGGCGGTGAAAGCAGACAATCCTTTGGGGTTTCACACCGTTCTGCTGAGCAGTGGCCGTACTGGGAACGGGCTGTCTGAAGACACGGGCGGTGCTCTCGGTCCCATGCGAGTGTCAGTAATCCTTGGGCCGCCCTACGTCGAATACCCTTGGCCACCTCCGTCCCAGCTGGCCCTGACCTTTCAGTGAGTGAACCGAGCATCTGTGCCTTCTGTGTCAAGTTTCCCAAATGCTGGAGACCATTGACGTAGAAGTTCTCAGATGAAAATTTGCAAGAAACTGCTATTCAGATTACCCTTCCTCTTGTCACTCAGCTTTCAACTATCCAAGATGACACCTGGATATGTGTCAAAGGACACTGATTAGGAGGCAATTATTCCAAGATGGTGGAAATGGACACCATCTTGCTGGGTCTTTGAAGATTCCCAGTTGCTCCCTAAGCCTCATGGTCTGTTCCCCGTGAAGAATGAGGAGGTAGCAGGTGAGGAACCCAGCGTGGTCTGTTTCACGGGGCACTTGCTGGGAGTCTTAACTCTTTGATTATGCAAAGGCTTCTCCCCAGTTCCCTTTTTTTGTTTTAATTGTTGTTCAAGGACACTTGTCTCCATTCTCCATTTTCCGTGCCACCACTTTCCCCTGTCCCGCCTGCCCCCACGGCTTCTCCCCAGTTCTTGATAGTGCTTCCCTGGGTGGCTGCCTCCTTTTGAAATCAGCCAGATTGACCACCTCTTTGCCTGACTTCTCCAAATGGCTGCTGAATATGTATTAAGTCCGTGGCTGCTCCTTGTTTCGGTCCACAGACTATACAGTTTTTCTGCAGTGGTGGCATTAGGATTACACTCAAATCCTGGACACCAAACTCCCACAGTATGGGGTGAACATAATTGGTGGAGACTGGATGGTTACAAAGGGGTCAAGCAGCTAAGAGCTACTAGAAGGTCGTTAGGACAAGGGATACGTGTGAGGAAGCCCACCGAAAATTCCTGCTGCTGTCTTTTCATTGTTCTTCATGCCCTGTTCCGGGGCCTCTCCCCAGGTCCACAAGTCACAGGGGAGACCAGTCAGAGAAGAACTGGCCAGGGCCGGGGCTTCTGACAGAGCCCAGAAGGGGCTGAGCTTTGAAAAGCTCTAGAAAGGCTGACAAGCAGTCGACTGGTAGGTGTCCAGCAAGGAAGGCTAAGCAGGGCTTCAGGGATGTCCGAAAATGGCATCCGGTAAATATAGCAGGGCCCAAGGCACTCTAGTCTTGAGCCCTGGAATTATGGGAAATCCTCGCTATAAGAACGTGTTCTAGGGAACCCAGGACAGGGAGCCGTAAAGGAAAGTGAGCCATGAGTTGTACTTGGGCTTGTGGGCATGAGCAAGTATATTAAACTAGGCCAGGAGTTAGATACTTGACCTGTGGAGTAAGCCCGGAGCCTGGTCTCTGGAAACGGGCAACAGATTTTTGTCCAGCAGCCCAGGGGACTTCAGACTTGGCCGATGAGCTGTGGTCTACGGCGCTCTGAGTTCCCCCCGGCCAGGGCCAGGAAGACTTCCAGAGTCATTCCAAGGCTGGACCTGAAGATTGGGGTTAAGCGATTCCAGCTTCTAAGGGTAGAAAGATATGGAGGCAGGATGCCAAAGGGATCCTCACTACGAGTTTTTAAAAAAACAGAAACAAAAACAGAATTAAAAAACCCCCTCAGTGCTGCTTTCTTCACCTGACTGCAGTTTTTGTCATGTGAATATATTCTAAGAACATGTTTGGAGGAAGAGGATTAAATAAACTATTTGAAGCGAAACGCTTTTAAGGACAACAGCACTGTGGCCAAAATGACTTTGTATAAAGTCCAAAATTATTTACTGTTGAAAACAATAAAATGTGTTTTATGTTCTAGAATATTTGGGATGATGTGGGATCCATACATACGTGCACATTGACATGTACTAAAGCTATAGCCATGGTAGAGGTGTATTATTGATAAAATATGATATTTTAAAAATCACTTCTCCATTCCAGCTCATTTTAAACTGTATACTTATTTCAAGTGTTTTATT
Source organism: Pteronotus mesoamericanus (assembly GCF_021234165.1). Lineage (NCBI taxonomy): Eukaryota > Metazoa > Chordata > Mammalia > Chiroptera > Mormoopidae > Pteronotus > Pteronotus mesoamericanus. Next base: position 6,962,389 of record NW_026555323.1, on the reverse strand, counting down.
TTTACTTAAGTCTTCACAAACCTTTATTCATATTTTCTTAGTTTAGAACAGGAAACCTAAAATTTGAAAGCTATATTCCTGCCATATAAGATTGTACACACACACGCACACACACCCCCATGCACACACCACACCCCCACTGCCCCCCAATAAAACAATCCAAAAAGGAGTTTGGGAAGTGTTGTGCTCACCGACACATTGCTGAGTTAGCAACGAAATAACCAGCTATATACATCCCTTTTGTATCATCAAGTAGTGCGCATTCTTAAAGTGATAATGGAACTAAATTTGGAGAGAACAGGCCCTTAAGTTTCAATTTATTTGTTTCACAATCACAGCCTCGAACTGAAGGGAAAATTACGCCGCAGTTTGATAAATAAAGCGCCATACATTCAAAAACAAAATGCAAAATGAAAACTTGTAGAACTTCAAATAATCAAGGATCTTAGATTAATTCCATCAGTGGTTGGGAGTTTTTTTGTTGTTGTGAATTTGCTGGAGAATTTAGTATGAAAGCCCTCTAACTAGTGTCTGATTATATCAGTGTCTCCAGTTCCTTTTAAAACCCACATCTGTTGTTGGGGAGGGTTTTACGGAGGGGAGATTGTGGTTGTGGTTATTATGGAAATACAGCACAACCCAATATTTTCAAGCAGATGAGAAGAAGCCCACAAACAGTTGGCTCCCAAATGTTGTAATGCTTTCCACACCCGGGCACACAGCGAGCAGCGGTCACGGCGGTGTTCCTGGTGGGCTCGGGTTATCTGCTTCAAACCCTGGGCTGCTCTTGTTAGTAAACTGACTGGAGATTTTCTCTCTTCATTCCCTCTCTCTCTTTTTTAATTGTTGTTACTCTGCTTTGCCTGAAAGCTGCAGTATCTCACTGTTCATTATTCCTGGTTCAGTCAAATCCTGTCCAAAATTAACTCATTGTGTGCTGGAGTTACCCTCTAGTTTTGTTTCTACACGAGACGTACCAGGGTGCCCACAACAGACCTCCCCGCAGCCCTTTTAAAAAGTCCGCCGTCATATACGAACAACTCTTTAAATTAAGTTAATGCTGATTTTACTACACTGTGTTTCTTTAATATTTAAGTGTCCTAACTGGAAATGCTTCCATGTGTTTGACAAATTGCTCTAAAATCCTAAAGTGCCATCACATTTTGATCCCCCTTCTCTCTCTCATGTAGACTTAGTCCTATAGAACCTCCTTTTTTGACTTCAGTTCTTCTTTCCTATCTGCTTTAAGTTGAACTTTTTCATGGAGCTTACTGAGACTCTAAACTAAAGCTATGAGACATTAAAAAAAAAAAAAAGTCACCAGTCAATGAGGCTGGAGAATGAGTTTCTCCTCTCGCCCTGATTCCTGAGTATTCAACTCGAATTAAGTGCAGCCATCAGAAAAACCATAGAAATGGGAAAGTTGCTGTTATAAATTAATGATTATTTGCCTTGCACGTTAGAGCGCCTGTTTGTTCCACGTTTTAGTGTGATGTTTTATTCTTATTCAGTGCAACAGTAATTGGGTCTTAAACATGATAAAGTATCTTAAAACCGCATTGGTAGCTCAGCTGCCTACAGCAGGTTTTTAACTCTAGTTAAAGAAGGTTAATCAAAGCTAATGAATCTGTTTTATCCAATGCCACCGAGTTTTTCAAAAAAATGTGCCAGGAGGTGATGAACTAAAATCGAGATTGTTCCTCCGTGAATGCAAATACATTTTTAGCATAATAATTTTGCAAGTGTCTTCGATGGCCGCGGGTCCACGGATGGCCCCTACCTGCAAACTCAGTAGTTTCCTTGTCTTTCTGCTGCTGACTCTTCTGCCATGAAAAAATATGAGCCTTACAAAAATACAGAGGAGGAAACGCAACCCCACACTACAGCCTTCGGCATGAGAATATGAAGAGACTGTTGCATTCAGAAGTTCAGAATAGCTCTGCTCTGTAGGAAAGACTATGAGGCGGCCCTAATAAGGCTAATTCATTAGAAACAGCGTGTGTCACTGAAACACACCACGCAGGACCACAGGCGTCTCAGCCCGACTGTGTGGCAATTAAAGGTGCCTCCCTTCCCGACGTGGGCTGCCCATCAGCCCTCGCCCATGGGCTCTGTTTGGTGTTCTTATTGGAAATGGCCTTGAAGAATGCAATTTCATAATTTGTCAGGCTGCTGAGGAGCACCGCGTCTCTGGCCGAGCCACGGTTTTGTTCACTTTAAATGAGAATTAACAAATTTTCGGATCGTCTGTGGGTGTTCTTCTGACAGGCTCTGGGGACCCAAACTGCCCAGGGAAGACACTGTGCCACCTTGGAAATATTGCCTGGTTGCTTTTGGAAAAACTCTCAGCCAGAGATCGCCCTCTAAATATCTAAATTCACTGGGGTGGGGAGTTTTTCATCTTAATCCCAGCATTTACAGAAAACACACACACTCAAACCTGCATGGAGCGACACCTCCCCCGCCCCCTCCCCCTTTTGGTGGCGGCAATGCTTTGGAATGAGATTCATAGTGACTCAGGGTTGTCACTGGCTTGGAAAACCCCCTGCCAATGAGACAGAAAGAAGGGGCGGGAGGACCTTTGTCGCTTTCCCTCCTGCTCTCTTTTAAAACCTAAATAATATTTGTACTTTGGGGGAAGGGTGTGAAAGAGGGACCCACAGACATAGGAAGCCAGGCAGACACCCAAAAGCCAGGGAGGGGGGGAAAAAAAAGCCCAAGACTGAGTCCAGCTTTGGTTCGAAGAGGGCCTACATCCCAGGTTTCAAAAGCATATTTTTCATTTTCACAAGCCACAACCCCCCTGATGAAAACTAGTTGCGAAATTCAGGGCCTGTTAGGCCTCAGCTAATTAGAAAAAATGGGCTTTTTTTTTTTCCCTTTTCCTTTCTTTCTTTAGCACCTTTTCTTTCAAGCAGTTAGTCTCAGGAGGGGGATCCAGGCTCTTGGCTGGGCTGTTTTGAAAACACGCCTTTGAATGCCTCTCCCTAATTCACGCCTTTTGTTTTTCAGCTTTTGTGTTTGCCAGTTTGACCATATAACGTTATACATCTGGTGTATAGCTTGTTGGGGGCTTTTTTCTCCCAGGGATCCTATGCATTCCCTATAGGACCCTCCTGATCTTCAATTTGAGCGATCCTGTAACATAAAGGGGTAAAGGAGAGCGCGGAGGCTGGGGGGGAGGGAGCAGAGGAGGGGAGAGGAGGCCTGGGGGAGACAGAGAGAGAAATGAGTGAAACATAAAAAAAAAGTTGAAAAGAATTCTTTCCCTCTTCTCTTTTCTTCTCACTGTTGCGACTGGACCCTGAGTCAGCCGGCGACAAGGCCGCGGTGGGAAAATGACTGGACCACAGAATAGATAACTCATTGGAATTCTGGCAACATATTCGTAAATAAAACAAAAGTGGAGAGGCGGGATGGGGGAGGGCAGGGGTTCCTCGGGAAGCACAGAGCTGTGCGGCTGGGGACAGTTCCAGGGCCGGCTCCCGGGGCTCCCCTCCTACAGGGGAGACCTAAGCTGGCCAAAGGGAAGGAGTTGAACTGCTTTGCCCAGGCTTGCTCAGCAGTGCTCTTGCAGCTGGAGATGTTTATTGTTGCAGCGAGGAGGATGCTGTTGCAAACACTTCCCAAGCCAGAGAGAGAGAGGCAATAATCCCTCCGCTGTCTTCTGAGTGGCCTGCATGTTCTGTGCTTCAGAAAGGGTTCTGTTGACAGGGGAATGGACCTGGGTGGGCTGTTTCCCTCTGGGGTTCTCAAGAAGAGATGCTCCTAGGCTTACTTTGCATTTCTCCGTCCCAGCCCCGGCCTCCCAAGCACACCTCTGCCAAAACAGCTCACTGGCATGTTCGCTGGGAACTGTGGCATTTATGGAAGCTCCAGTCTTCCAGCTGACGGCGCTGTCCCTGCACACTGGTGCCCGCCTTCTGGATGGGCTCTCCTCTCAGCGTCCCTTCTGTAAAATGGACATAGCATAACGCCAAAGCCAGGGTTCTTGCTTTTCACACACTTGGGTTATTTCCTATCATGGGCTTCTTTCATATATTTTATACACACAGATACATACCCATACACACATACCCAGAGGCTTATCTCATAGATGTGTGCTTGTTTTATGTGTGATACTTGAAATATCATATATGCAATAAACCCATTATGAAACCCACTATAAATAAATATAGAATAACTTGGCTGAGAGTGAAACAAAACCTAGATTATGTAGGAAGACACTGTGTAGCTGGTGTTTAAAGCTAATACGAGTGGCCTTTTTTTCCCCCCTGCTGAACAATTTTAAAAGCAATGCTAGGCTTGAAAGCAAAACAAACTCATTTCAGTGCAAAGCTGATTTGTGTTTCCCTGAATTCAGAGAGGGGATGGGTAGGTAGGGAATTTGTTTTAAATATAGAAATGTGGAAAATACAACAAACTGGGCCGAATATCCTGGAAGCCTCCGTAGCTCACAGTATAGAGTTTATTAGCGATGTGAGGCAACTTTAGGTGTCGTTTTCAAAAATAGCCTAGGAATATATACTGTGAGAGATCTTACTGGAAAACACCTTTTTTTTTTTTTTTTTGCTCCTATGTTTGCACCTCAGGTTACTACCTGATTAAATGCTTGATAAGAGCTGCTTGAGGTGGAAATTTCTATCCTTGCCTGTCCCTAATCAATGCAGCCACCTGACCAATAATGCAGATCTGAGAGTTAACACAATTAAATTAGCAAATGTTTAGAAGGAAATGGGAAAATCTTTTCTTAAAAGATTTTTAACTAAGACGCTATGCTGCTCCAATCAGACACATAATTATACAATAGACTAATTTTCCAAGAATCTGTTTTTTCCTAAACATTAATCAAACTGGTAGAAAACGCCTGCTATTCACTATTGCGATCTACTGTAATTCCCTTGGAAAAGTAACTTACCTTGGGGAAATATTTTACTTTACAGAAAAAGACTGTTTATTTATTCTGCTTTCCTTGCAAGTTTGTTATCTGGTTTTTGTTTTTGTTTAAACTGGTTTCAGAATGTGGAGAAGGAAGACCATCCTCACCTAAAACAACAACAACAACAAAACCCCATGGATTTTTTCTTTTAAGAATTTTAAAATTCTTAAATGGATCCCTTAGCTTCAAAAATGTAAAACAGTCCCACCAACAATGTCACAAAGTTTAAGCACAGAAAGATTTCTATTTAACAGAAAAGACTGTCCCCATAACATCCAAAAAATAGACAAAGAATAAGCTGCCCTGATTTATATTATGATGTCTGTATTTAGTATATTTTCAAGTACCCTTAACAATTTGATACCAATTCCTAGAAGATTTCTTCTTCTGAGATTCCTAACCCACCCACCCGATCTTCTAGTTCAAGAGTTTAAACTCACAGAAAAATGTCCTTTCCTTCTCTGTGAAAACTGGCTTTATTTCTAATTATAAAGGAGTTTAAAATTAGAGGTGAACCTGGTGGCAGGTAGCAGCAGCAGCAACAAAGTAAAAGAAAAAAAAAAAGGACAAATAGCAATAGCAGTTGCCCACTTAGGAAAATAACATTCTGTTGATTGACCAACACCCTTTAAATTTTAGCTATTAACAACTCCTACAGACACAGGACCCGCCAGTAACAAGCTTGATTTCCAATGTCCCCAAGGTAATAACAATCCACTAATTTGACTATAACCCAGCTGGCCCTCTGTGGCAGTTTCTAGTTGGTTTTTGAAGCAGGGAAGACTTATCTTTCTTTGGTGGTAGGGAGGGACGGGGGGGTGGGGGTGGGCTGTAAAGTTAAGAAGAATTGTGGAAAGAAAACACATGGAAATTTAATGTGAAAGTTTCTTGTTGCAATAAAGCTGTTAGGTTTGGCATGAAGACGATTATCAGATGGTTCCTTTGACATTACTTGAGCCTTTCAGTGAGTAAGACAAGCCTGAAGGATTAGGTTGTCAACTTCAGCCTGTCATCTTTGGGGGGAGGGAGGAAAAGTTTCTTTTCTTTGCTTTCTTCTTTCTTTACTCATTTATTAGTTGGGGTTGCACCTTCCTCCACCAGCCCTGGAGACTGCAGAGTAGGTAGTTAATGGAAGACAACATCAACCCCGCATTGATCCCAAATGTCCGGCTTTTAAAAACAAGTGAGCCAGCCAAGCTGCACGCCTAATCACCCTGAGCAAGTATGAATTTATCTCAAGGGGATTTCACGTGGAACCCCCAGCATCGGCCGCCAAACGGATGACCGCACACTTTAAGAAAGTTAGCGGGCCTTCCCCCAGTCAACTGTCAGGCCACATCAAAGGTCTGGAACGCGCTGACTTCAGCAAGCGCTATTTAGCCACCTAAGGGAACCATAAGGCCCAAGATTTTGCTTTGTGGGAGCAGACAGGAAATATTGATATGTATCAAGTAACAGTCCTGATGGAAAAAGGAAGACTTTTTCCTTTCGGCACTATGTCTATTTACAAAACTCTCTTGTGCTTTGAAAACCAGGTGGGGGCTGGGGAGATGCCAAACTCAGCCCTTCACGAGGGACTTTTCCAGCTTTCCTAGGACCACAGCTTACTGAAAATAAGAATCCAGCTACATCTGTCTTGAAAAAAAAAAACAAAAAAGATGTCTGAGTCTGAGTTTGCAAACTCTTACAATGTCTAGCCAACAGGTGGATCTTGCCCATAATCCCAAATGTATTCCTTAACTTTATTAATTTAGAAACATGGCATGGATTATGTCTTGGTGTGTTAATATTGTAGAGTATCTTAGACATATCTGGCTATCAAGTCTCAAAAGCTCTGAGCCGGTCCTTTGAATCAGAGATCTATTTGTGAGAAATAATCTCCCTAATCCTACTGATTCATCACGTTTAGTGTTTTAACCACCTGGGGGGAAAAATCATAATTGTCTGTCTTGGCAAAATGTGGTCGGGAACTTTGAGCTGTTACCGTTGAATAAAGGTTGGATTGGAGGGTTTAATTTAAAAGGGAAAAAGAAAAACACGCTATTGTTTTCAGAACCCGCTGTTCATCTGTGATGCTGCGCCTGAGTGTGATCGTTCCTGAGGCTGCCGGAGGTGGCGGTGTTGATGAAATACCTGTTGGCATTAAACAGTACCTTGAGACCCTTCATTGCCAGCCCCAAAAGGGAGGTGAAGTCGGTAACAGCACAATAAACAGAGGAGAACCTGCCTGTTCTGTGAGGAAGATCGCTTCCAGTTAAACAAAGAAATTTAGGTTCGTCTGCTTCTCATGAAAATCGCATACATATGGCCTTTGAAATTTTGTCACTGAAGATGGTTTTGCTCTAAGGTAAAATTCACCACTTTATAGCTTTTCAGCTGCAAATCTCTGGCTTTTTTTTCTCCCCTCTCTTTTGGCCTGCAGCCCAATATGAATGTATGATCACTAGCACAATAGTTAAACATCTGAGTCTTTTTGAAGTGCCTTCAATGTTACAATGATGTGATGGTTGATTGCCTAGCAGTCAGTTTTAGAAAGGAACTTCATTCTGCCCCCTAGTGGCAGAGATTAAAGTTTAATGACTGCTTCATAATGTATAAAGCCTTTTTTTACCCCCTTTCCAATATTTTAAGACCATAGTGTAGTGTGCGAAGTACTAATGCATTACTTCATAATCAGTAAAATGAATGTTTTAAACAGGGAGGCTTCTGTACTGAATGGACTGTTAATACAAGCCAAGGGACCGTTTTATATATGTCTTATATTCTTTGTTGGGCTTTGCTAAGCAACATACACTATCACTATAAACAGACCTTGTTCCCAATATAGCATCCCCCTTGGAAAAGTTCTGGGGCTTCTTAATGGAAGCTCTGACCCAAGAAGTGTATGGTGTTACCCAAATTATGGATATATAAATATATATATATGTTCATATGCAATACATAAAATCTGTATTTATATTCACATATGTAAATATATATTCAAAGAAAATGTTGCACATTGTTAGATATTATGAAACTTCACATTTCTTCTCAAATGACTAATTTTTTTCAGAATAGGCAGTAGAAACCATTCTCACTAATTATAGCCCCAGTCGCCCCACAGGTCACATTTCCTTTGTGTTCAACTTCATAAAGAAAGCCATGTACACCCAAGGTCCAGAGGGTTTGTGATGTTGACAAGATTTTTGATGTGGGCAACATTGACCAAGTACAGCCTTTTTTGAGCTACTATCAAAGTAGGAGGGATTATTATTTTTTTTAATCCTGTCCTGGTAGGGTTTTGTTCGTTTATTTGTTTTTCATCTTCAGCGTAGAGTTCACACGCTGCAGGCAGGGGAGCCTCTGAAGGCCCATGAAATCAAGCACCCATAATACAGACGCCATGCGATGGGTGCGTGCTTCTGCCGCGCACACGTGGGAGGCCTCGTTGGGGGCAGATGGAGAAGGCTGAGGGGGAGGGGTCTGCGGAGAGTGGACAGGGCCGCTGGACCGTGTGTAATGCGTCACGTTGCTTCTAGGCCACTATTGTGTTGCTGATGTCGGAATGCAGGGAAGGCACTAGTTCGTTGAATACGGAGCCATGTAAATTCCAGCTGTCAACATGTGGTCACTCCTTCAGACAAAGAGAGAGGTTTTCTCCTTACCCACATTTGATCTCTAGCCACAGCGACAGATTTTCCTGAGCCCTCTTGCCACCAGGCTGTCTCTGGGTAACCTTTGGGAACCCTTGTCCTCTCAGACTGGTTCTGCAGGTTTCGGGCCTTGTTTCTCAAGCTGTTTGGACTGGCATCCAAATGACTGGAAGTGAGAATTTATGGAAGAAGAATGCTAGAGTTAGACGAATACCACATATCAATGGTATTTTTAAAGGAGAATCTTTGCTATTGTTTTATTCAGTGTAGAAGGGAAACATATTAGTCAAAAAGAATAGTCTAGAATATTAATACACTAGATGGCTTTTCTTATTGTGAAGCATGTCAATTGGGTTGTGACAATACCGATTTAATTCCTTTCTTTAAACACACCTCTAGGGAACCACGTGATCTGCACAGGGCCAGAGAAACACTCCCTTCTTATCTGGCTGCCTGGCTATCTAGCTACCCACCCTCTTCATGTGGCTTGAAAGAGCCTGCTGACATTTCTGAGCTTGTCAGTGGGGTTCTGGGAAGCCCCACACAAGCCGGAAGGGGAGGAGGAGCAGGCGAGGAGAAAGGCATTCTCTTGAGTGCGACCAACTCCAAAGCAGCCTGAGTCTCGTGGGGGTTTAATTAGAGAGAGAAGATTTCATCCCTGTTCACACAGGCAAAAATTATTCATATCTAGGAGATCTCAGATGCCAATTTTTTTTTTAATTTTATAATAGGAAGCCTAGAACATTTTGTGGTGTGTGGCAAGATTGCAGCTTTTTTTCCCTCTCCTTGCAGAATTTTATCTCTGAAAACAACCCAAAATGCTTTCCTGGTGTCAGGGATGTGGACGTTCCTCTAACTCTGGCCCAGGACAGCAAGTGGGACTTTGACAATGTCTTTTAAAAAATACGGATTAAAATGTACAGGTTATACATATATTCCATTAAATTATTTGACATGTTAATGATTCCCATGGGATACTGTCTAGAAATAAGTGGTTAAACATGCGCATGGAATGGAGAGATATCTGGGGAGATTCCCTAGATCAGCACTATTTGGACCTAAAGAAATCATAATCTTTTAAAACCCCCTTTAATTTGTTACTGAAGAAAATCAGCTGCAGGTGAGAAGTGCTTTGGGGACATGGCGCCATGTTGATTTTAAAAGGTGTGATGGGCGGCCTCATTTAAAGTCACCCTTTGGTTTTCAGACATGCCCACCACCACTCTTTCCACTCACTGTGGAACGGTTTTCACTGCGTAGGTGATGCTACGCCCAGCACGGGCTAGGCCTCGCCTGGGATTAGGGTGCGGCGAGTGAGGCCTGTTGACATTTTAAATAAAGAGGGCCTAAGGAAGGGTGAGGTCTCCAGCCACACTCACAACATTCTTTGCTCTTATTTTAAATTTTGATATTTTGTTCATGATGGGTTTTCGCGTTCATGTTTATGTATTAGTAGACTGCGTTCCCATATTGCTTATTTGATCACTGAGGCTTTGGGTGCCTCAACCATCTCACCCATTCCCAGCCCTGCGTCCTGAAGACAGGATGATGCCGGCCCACTTGTCTCATTTCTTTCACCTCGGCTCTTCAAGATCCAACAGAAATCGATTTTAGCCAAAACACCCTTCCATGGAATCATTAAAAACACATTTATATGTGGCGACTTCCCGCATCATCTCTGTAAGGGGTTTTTCAGGGGCTCTAGACACTGAAATCAAAACTAGTGCTACGTGCACCGCTTTCTCTCTCTGGGAAGTCATTTATCTCAAAATTAGGACGGAGGAAAAGCTATTTCCCGCCACACTGTCTGTCTGGTGTCATTACTCTAATGGCATCCAAGCCCACTGGTCAGACCACCTCCCGGGTACAGCCCGGGCTCTCGGGCCTGTCCAGGTAACACTGTGCTTACCTTCACCCCCGCCTGATTAACGGCTCCGTCTGCTGCGGATGCCGGTTATTAATCCCAAGCTTCCCCCGGCCCCCGCCTGACGCTGCCCTCTGAGCAATGGATTTCTGATTCCCATGCGCACGGCAACGTGTGTTCTTCAACTCGAGAGCCTCGTGTTAGACCCGGTCACTGCCAAGACGCGCGAGGGGCCAGCTCCAAACTTCCTCCCTGCTCGTCCGGCCCAGGCAGATAGCGCGCCTGCAGTGGGAAGGGCCCCGCATGGAAGCGCACTCTGTGCTGCTGCAAAGTCTTGGCGTGTGTGACCTAGAGGAATAGGACGTAAAAGGTCACCATAGAATTCCTTTTCCCCCCAGAAGATTGTGACGTGATGTAGATGACTGGAAAAGACAAAGAGGCATGAGAGAGACCGGGAGAGAGAGAAGGGAGAAGGAGCGGGAGAGAATATACATCCCTACATTTGTACCATTTAGCTACGGAGCAGGAAATGCAGGAACCTCCTCTCCAGTCAGGAGAATACTCCAAGCAGCCAGGGTGTTATAAATTAGAGCCTGTCAGTATTACAATGTATATTAATAGTCACACCTCTTTTTAATGAGTTTGGCATTGGCAGCTGAGAGGAAATACAAGTCATCATGGCTCTGCTCATGCAAACCCCGACAAAGGAATCCGTAATAAATCTTCCTAGAACAGCACTCACCATAAATATGTATCACATAAGGCATCTGTTTTACATTCTGCATATAAATCAGCCTAGCGCTGAATAGCAATGAATCAGCTTCTCAATGCCTGATTTGATAACAAATCGACTTGGATCTTAGGAGAGAGAATTTACAGCCCTCACGCTTAAGACAGATAGTCAATACTTAAGAGGAGTGCCAAGTTAACTTTTCTTCAGCAAGCAAGTTTCCAGAAGGAGAGACTAGTGCTCAGGGTGGAGAGACAGGGCTGGGCAGCTGCGGGCAAGGGGCAAGCACTCTTCCTTGGGGTGCAGCAGTTCTGAGGATGTTCAGTTCTGGGTTTGAAGGACTCCCTGTCACTTTCTCGGCAGGTGAACATTTTCCACTTTGCTCCATCCCCTTTTCCCTTCGGTCTCCTTCAGGTACACTTAGTGCAGGCTCTGGGGACAACGGAGACCTCTTGGTCATATAACAGTAGGGGGACACCCTGGTACCCCCCTCAGGCTTGGTAGGGCTTCCTCCTCACACAGACCCTCCACCTGCCCCAGCCTAGGGCGGGGCAGGAAGCAAAGCTCTGACCCCTTTCGTTGCAGACTGTCAATAATAACTTCCTGTAAAGACCTTTTATTCCATGCTACCAAATGGGCAAACGGTATTTATGGCGTCCTTCCAGCATTAGAGTGTTGATGGGACCAGGTCAGAGGAGGAAGCTTGAATGGCTCTGTGTTGTCAGAGGCCTGCCTGATAGGGACATGCCCAGCCACACAGAGATAGGACACGCTGAAAGGCCACGTGGGCGGGGCCAGCACACGAACGTTTTTGCCAAGATACAGGCGGATGTTCCAGCTGCCTCGTGTTGGCGCAGTGCAGAGCAGGTACCAGTGGACCCCGGGGAATAACTGGGGGAAGCCAGGGGTTTCTGCAAAGTTCTGAAGGCCATGTTTTCTTCTCCTTTTTCCTTTCACCTGGGCTTTGGAGTGTCATTTCTCTTTCTTTAGAAATATCCATTTCACTCCTGGTAGGAAGCAGCCACTTACCATATTGTGAGATACGAGTCTTCTTGAAGATTGACTGTCTCCCTAGGCTGAGCAATTGTGATATTTTCATAGGCTCAGTTGTTGTGGCTTTTTACAAATAAGAGCATGTTCTGTGGGCTGCTTCTCAATTCTGAAGTGGAAAATACATTTCAAAATCTCTTCAAAGACTGCCTTTATTCAGTGCTTTCATATCTGATTGGGTGAATAGGAACAATTTCTCCTTCATTGTGGTTGGTTAGGTAACTAGGAAAAAAAATTCTGAATTTTCACAAAATCCTATCCCATTTAACCTAATTAATCAGAAATCTTCTAGCTATTATTTTTCTCCCTCATTCTAGGAGATAGGCAGGTATAACTGTTAACTGAGGTGAATATTATGTTCTCTTAAAATTCAGGTTTTTATTGTTCAGAATCTATAACTCACTCCAAGAACAATAACAAAAAAAAAAAAAAAATTGCCCTGAACTGTAATCTACAAAGACCAGCCCACTTAGTTATTTTTCTTGTCTCAGATCAATTTGGATGGAAATAGTAGAACAGTGGTTCTCAACTAGGAGTGATTTTTGTCCCCACCCCTCCTCCAAGAGGTATTTGTCAGAGTCTGAAGACATTTTTACTTATTTTTGGTTGTTATCATTTTCCGAGTGTAATAATGGCACCTAGTAGTGGGTACAAGCTGGGGATGTGGGTGAAGGTCCTGCAATGCATAAACAGCACCCCCATCCCCTTCCCACACCCCCACATCCCCCCGCAACAAAGAATTACTCTGCCCCAAATAACTAGAGGGTCAAGTTGAGAACTTCGGTGCTATAGAAAGTGAAGACATGGGTTACAGAAATGGAAGGGCTTGGGTCAGAATCCACCTGTGGCCTCTTAGCACTTGATCTAGAATTCAAGTTCCCTAACTGGAGGGATCCTTGTTTTTCAGGTGGGAACTGACATCACAGGTTTGGTGTGAGAAGTACGTATGTATAAAAGAGTATAAGTATGACATCTGGCCAAACATAAGTTCAATAATTAGGGTTTGCTGTCCTTTTCCTAACAACAAAGGGCAATGGAGGCTCCATCTCAAAGTGAATCCTGGAAGAAGAGAATTTTTGAGGTATACTTTTCTGGGAGAAAGTTATATTTTTCACTGGCCTGTCCATGTCTCAAGTTTCTGTTGTTGGTTTTTAAATATTCAATAGCAAGTGGCAGGTAGAGCTTGTAGAACTGAACAGGAGTCTTTCTTGGTTTGAGACACGTAGCTGAAAAGTTCTCATTTCCCTCTAGGACCTTTCTGGTTGCTTCTAATGGCATCGAAGACTGTGAGATAATCAACAGGAGACAGGGAGGTTTGGGAATCAGACAGACCTAGATTCAAATTTCATACCTGTGCTTTTGGTGACATGAATGTGGGCACAAGACACCCTGTTCGAGCCTCAGTCTTACACAGTAGCCAAGCGTTGGCCATACATTCCACCTTGAAGGTTTGTTTTTGGACCGTAAGTGCATTAACATGAAGGCAACGCCTACCATGGAGCTAGACAGTGCTGAGGCCCTGCCTTCGTTAGAGCCATGTAAAGTAACTGCCCTTCTTGCCTTTGTTTGTCTTGCTTCATCAAAGAGAGGAGAGGCGGGCCAAAAGGAGGACCAGGGTGTCTTCTTCAGCAGAAGGAGCGGGTCCCATAGGGCAGGCCGGGAAGACAGCTCACTTGCAGTGAACGCCCTGTTCATAGAGCTCAGCCCTACACATTTGAACATGATCTTTGAGTGCATTGAACTAGAAAAGCTCCTAGTACTCAGTGTGGTTTTTAAAGTGAGGAAGTGGCCAGGTACCACAGATTACCAGAAGGACTCTGTGACAAATTACATTCCCCAAAGACGGCTATAACCCTCTCCCATCCCAGACCACATATTTAGGAACACTGCCGATTAACTCGAGGCATTTTATTTTAACGTAATTTTTGATATGCTCATTTGTTTCAAAGTATACATGCAATGCACACTTATTATAGGAAATCTGAAAAATTCAAAAGGACATAAGATTTAAAAAAATCAGGTTGGTGGTGTTCCATATCATTTGGACAAATGTCTATTTTCAGATGTCTTTAGCTACATAATTCAGGTACAACATTATAAATGACCAGGATGCTAAGCATGTATCTTCCCATCCAACAAAAAGTGCAAATTAAGATAATTATTGCAAAAATATAGGCGCCAAACCTGCTTACTTAGACAATCCCTATAATTAAAGAGAGGTGTTTGGAATAATTGCCTCAATTTACCATTCTAGTTGTCCGAGGGAATGAGGTATCAGAAACTGGGTGGCATACGTTTTCTTTTCTGAGTGCAGAAAGTGCTTAATCCGATGATTATCTCAAAGGATTTTTGCTCAATGAAAAGCCTTTTGAAATATTAAACCTACTTCAACTCAAAGTCAAAAAGAGTCTTCCTGTTGTCAATGCCCAAATGACCAATCAATTCCATCACTTTAGGTCTTACAGAATAAGAAAGCAGCCAAGACAGTGAACAAATTTAAAATACATATTGCAAGGTATAAAGTGCTCCCTGGAATATTTCTGACAAGTAAAATGAAGTCTGCCCTGCCTACTGCCCTGACTTCTGCCTGGTCAGACCCATAAGGACAATGGGGAGGAGCCAGCCTTGGACAGACGTTCCATTTGTCTCCATAGGATGGGCGTATTGCTGGGTGGGAGACCAGGGGCGCTGTGAGGAGGGAGTGAAGAGGGGCCACAGCCCAACAATTTAGAGGCGATTGCAAGCATTTGTCTTTTTCCAAGCTTTCCTGTGATACACACCCTCCAAAGGGTTTGGGGTGCTTCTAATTTTATTCTGTGTCTTGTATCAAAGGGTGTTGAATAAGATCTCAGAGGGGCTCATGATTTAGAACCATGAGGACCATTGGTATAGTGTGAAAACTCAGGGGAGTCATTAAGGGGGTAAACAAAGCCTTCCTGGGTGTCTCTGGTTTAATCGGGAAGGGAATGTAGATGAGAAAAAGCCACGTTGGAACCCAGAATGGCACAGCTGGGCAGGCCCTGGCCCCGACCCTGGAGAAGCCGGGAGGCCTGTGGAATCACAGGAGGAGGGGGCGGTGGGGGCGGCGACCACAGACTTGGGAGGGGGGCAGATGGGGACCGTCCCACGTGGGAAAGGATGGGTCGGGCTGCTGAGGAAGGTGGAGCAGGCCCTGCAGGTTTATAGCCCCCTGCTGGTTGCTGTCCACATTCCTAAACTACACTTCCAGGGTCTATCTGCCCACTTGCTTGTGGGTTGGTTTCTTATATTCAAGTTGACCAGTTTGAGAAGGGGCTGCCACTCCGTGGATCACATTTTGCAAGAAGGAAGAAGATATTAGCACAGAGAGGCTCTACCTTGCCATAGGAAGTCTTTGGTTAGTTTCAAATTGGATAGTTTCTCCTTCTGATGCCCAGCGGTTTCCTTTCTGCCTCTCCTCTTCTCAGACATGCTCGTTTGTAAAATCATGATTCCCCAATGAATAGTCGTTTGCCAAGACCCCTCTTATCTTTGGTAGAGCCCAAAAGTGTGTCAACCAGGAAAATCCTCAAGTTTTGTTTCCAAGACATATCCTGCCTGAAATTGTAGCATTTTGTACTGGGCAGAAGTGCCACAAAGCCTCATAATCCAGGCAGATACTTTTCTAAAACTTTGAGTGTTCAGCCAGAGTTTCAGAAATCAATGCGGCCTGTTTCAGATATTCCTGGGGCTACGGTAGATGTATCTGGTTCTTTTCACGGGATGTGAGTGTCCCGGTGAGGTGAGCGTGGTATGTGAATTAGTCAGCGTCCCACTGAGAGTCCAGTTTTCCTTAGTTCGTCTTCCTCTCACTGACGTTTCCCATCACAGCAGTAACTGGAGGGGGCCACAGAAGAGTGGGGGACGTGTTTCCTGGTTTCAGCTGACTAATGAGCACCTAAGAGTTACATGGGACTTTGGCCGTTTGCTCTGACAGCAGAACTTCTCTCTGCACTTGGGCAGTTCCTCTTCTTAAATCAATCACAAACGGTTTCTCTGTTTTCAGACTTACATGAAACAAATAAATGAAACTGGGGATTGTATCCAGTCACTTAGGCTACATAATACCAATTTTATGATGTAGCTTTAGGAAAAGTGACAAATATGAAATGGCAGGATTTGCTTAGGTACAAAGAGAAACTTCCTTACCAAGTGTAATTTTTGTTCTAACTAGGGTAGAATGGGAAGGGAGAGAAGAATTAAAAAAAGCACCAAAAATAGGTGTCCTGTATGAAAATCAGTAGATAAATAGAATATCATCTCAAGAGTAGATAGAACAATAATAATAATGGCAAATCAGAAACGGATAGTACTAAATTTCCCTCCCTTTTCACCACCGTACAGGATATCCTGTCTAGCTGCAGAAACAAAACATGGAAATGAATCAGTCGATAAAGGATTTTCTCCCATTAAGATGTGGGTGATTTTGTCCAATGTAGGGGAAGTCGAACAGCAAGATGAATGTTAATAATCTGTAGGGACCACAGTGGCTTCCCGTACCCACCACAGCGGGCTGCAGACGTTTCTCTGTGTGATAAAGAATGTCACACTAAAGGTAGAAGCCTTTTATCTAGGTGTAATAATAAATTACACCATAGACTAACCTAAGCATTTAATTTTTTCTAACACTGAAAGTCAATACACTTTGACTGCTACCATAACTACTTTTGTTTTTCTTACTAAATCTTCAAAAACTGATGTCTGTGGAAATCTCATGACTTTTCTTTGAGGGACAGGAAAGGAAAATAAAGCAATAATTGTGAGGACTTGGAGCCATAAAAGAGAATAAGAGAGGCTGTTTGCTCAGCAGAAATTCAGAGGTTATTCAAATTTTGTTACTGTGATATTTTTTATTTCAGAGATGTACATTACTGTTAAACAACTTTTATTTTTTGAAAGTTAAAATCGAAAACATTAAGTTTTATTGTGGTGATCACTTCACAGTGTATATGCATATCAAAACATCAGGTGGTACACCTTAAATATATGCAACTTTTATTCCTCAATTATACTCTAGAAAAGTTGAAAATTAAATTAAATTAAACATTAAGCATTAAACAAAGAAAGAAAAGAAAGTGGGAGAGGAGTGAAAAGTCCCTTACATTCCCAAGGTTCTTATGACCTAGAAATGAACTTTTCTTAAGAATCAGATGTAAGGCATTTATTCAAAGTTTTAGAAGGACTTCAGCTTTGAACTTTCCTGAAAGATAAACTTTATATCACACATGTTATTATCATGCTGGGATCAAAATGGAGGATTTGCTGAGATGAAAGAGAGAACGAAAGAGGTGAAGAGAGAGTTGCGCAATACTGATGCCAGGGAGCCCTCAAGGCGGACGCCTGTCCACGTGCACGTGGCCAACGTCCTCGCCCGGACCACGTGAGCAGCTGTGTACTGCTTGTCACTGGGCTCGACCGCTTCTGTGACATGTTGGCTGCGGTTCAACAGTGAAACATGCCTATTCTCTGCTGAGCATGTGGGAGGCTGCAGGCAGTGAGGTATGATGTAAATAGGAAAAAAAAAAAGAAGAAGAAAAAGTAGGACTTTGAAACTCACCATCAGCAGCCATCTATAAGGTATCCCGCTCAGGCCTCCAAAGCAGGCCCTGAAACAGGCCACCCAGACTGCTGACACCCTGCCCTGACCCTTGCAGAGCAATCGTGAGCCTAATGACTTTGTTTTTGGGTTTGGGAGCTGCACTTGACAGGGATTGGTTCCAATCTTGGGTGGTGCTGAGAACACTCTAGCCCGACCAGAGTCTGGCAGGGACCACCAGACGCGTTGCTTGGGAGGGCCTTTTCCCATTATCTGACCAGAGTGGCTTATGAATGTTCTTGGGAGCGAGAAAAGCAGGTCCCCAAGGCAGAGGGAGGGCCATGCCCTGCTCAGCGAGGAGACCACACAGCCGTCCTCTCTCCCCTCCGAGTATTTATAGTGAGAAAACCACACCATCTCTCCTGTTTCGGAAGCCGAGGGCGAAAAGGGGGACAAAGCCAGAAAACACCAATTGCATCCTACAGCTGAGAAAGCCTCTCTCTTGGAAAAGCTAGAAAATAAATAAATAAAGGGAGAAATCCAAATGGGACTGCTCTTCAAACACACAAATGATCTTATGTTAACAGTTGGGATTAAACAGCTGTCTCGTGGTTATGTGATCATAACAGATGCTGTGTGCAAACGTTTCCTGCTAGCTTTGTTTTCCTTATTGCTGTTTGTGCAGTTCAATGGGCTGAATTCAGCTTAAGGGATACAGGTTTTTATTATCCTTCTGTGCAGCCCGGGCAGCTTTATCATCTCTTTAAGAGGAAAGGGGGCGAGAATGAGGGAGAGATGGGAGGGAAATGGAGGTGGGCTCTCCCATGGCAAACCGGGAATGAGGTCATATTGATGAAATTCCAATACACTGGTTTACGACCACATTGTCATTAAAGTGGTCCCCAGTTCTATTCTGTGTGTTTTTTCCTCTCTCTCTCTCGTGGAGGCTGTCCTTGCCTCTGGTGCCGTCTATGCAGCTGGGAGTGAATTTATAAAACATAGACGAAGGTTTCTTGATGACTTACAGATCACAATGTTGTCATGATCCCCGTCGTGTCTTTCCTCTTCCCCGGCCCTCCAGAAGTGAAACGGTCTAGCCAATTTTGATTTTTCCTAGAAATTTTATTTCATCCCAAGGGTGGGAATCACCCCGTTTCTCCACCAGCAGACGCAGCGAACTGTCACTGTGTGCTTGGAAGTTCAAACCTGGAAGCCATTTTGGCCTGAATTGTATTATTGGTCCAAAACCAAAATATCCTCTTGGCTCAAACTCTTCACAGCATTGCGATGATTCATAACACACTTGGCCTACCAACAGATTTAATTTCTATTACTTATGTTTTCCAAACTTTTTAGAAAATGTGATGTAAATGGCAAAAATCATCCTCCTGGGTTCAGAAAGCACCAGGCTGCCGTGAAGAGGAGGCAGGGATACACTGCAGGCTGCGCTTAGCAGGCCCACCTAGCGCTCGGCCTGTTCCATCCCTCCCCCGGACCGCAGTCCTCATCTACGAGAGGCCACTCTTCCTTCGCGGTCCGGAGCTCATCTGCGCTTCCCGACATTTTGGATCTGGGAAGGAGGGAGCAGCTTGCACAGCTTAACCTCTTATCTGAAGAATCATACATACCCTTGAGTAGGATATCCTACCATGGCTACATCTCTCCCTTCTCCCATCGTTACTGAAGAGGAGGTTTTAATAACATACAAGCTTACTGAAGAAACCAAAATTAAGTCACCATCTTATTCTCACTCAAAAAAGGGATTTAATGATGACAATCATCTCTCTGTATCCACTGGGGGTTTGTCCCAGGACCTCAGGCAGACACCCAAACCTGTGGATGCTCAAAGCCCTTATATGACATGGCATAGTATTTGCAAATAGCATATGCACATCCTCTTGTATCCTTGAAATCGTCTCTAGGTTCCTTATAATACCTAACTCAATATAAAGTCTGTGTAAATAGTTGTTAGGCTGTATTGTTTAAGGAGTAATGACAGGAAAAAAAAATGAACACATTCAGTACAGATTCAACCATCACGGCCTCTCTAGCACACGTCAGGAACAATGGGACTTTCTTTTTCCAAAAATTTCCGATCCACTGTTGGTTGAATGCACAGATGTGGACCCCTTGACTACAGAGGGCTCTTTAGGGTTCACCAGCTCCCAGAATAAAACCAGGCACTCTCTGATAAGTTGTCAAAGCAGTAACATTCCTCTAATGTTTTAAATACATTTCAAAACAACTTGATATACATTCAACGCTTGATTCTGTGAACAGCTAGGAGGCATTTTCCTGATGTAGCAGAAAAGCAAGTCAAAGTCCATCTCATAAGGCCTCACCATGTCTAAGTTGCCCGAGTGTATACTGATGGTAAGTGGTCAGCCCACTCTGGCATCCACAGCGGGGATCTGCGGCCTGAGATACAGATGTCGAGGAGAGGGTTTGCCCAGCGACCTCCGTTCTTGTTGTTTTTGCTCTCTAGGTAGCTGGGCGGGGGCTGCACAGGCCGCTTCTGTGGCCTCTAAATCATTTGGGCAAAGATCAGCACTCTCCTGCCAGATAGTCTGGCGCTCTACGGATATGGAGCACTTGTCTTCTCTGAGTCTGCAGGAATGAATGTCAGCTCTCTGCAGCGTCAAGCCTGTGGCGACCTCAAAACTAAGAGTCCTTCCAAAAAAGTTACAAATGGCCAACAAGATCATGAAAAGATGGTCAGGATCCCTCATCATTAGGGAGATGCATGTGAAAACTGTAAGAGGCTTCTACCTCATGCTGATTAACATGACTACTATATCCTGAAAAAAGAGCCCCAAAAAACAATTCCAGAAAATAAAACTTGTGGAGAAATCAGAACCCTTGTGCTCTCTTTGTAGGAAGGTAAAACGGTGTGGCCACCATGGAAAATATTACGGCAGTTCCTCAGAAAATAGACATAGAATAACTACAATACCCAGCAATTCTGCTTCTGGGACGTACGTAAATGGAAAGCAGGGTCTTGAAGAGAGATGTGTACACCCACATTCATGGTGGCGCTGTTCACAATAGCTAAAACATGGCAGCAACCTAACTGTCCATCGATGAGTAAATGAATAAACAAAGTGTGGTCTCTAAATACAAGGAAATGTTATTCAGCCTTCAAAAGGAAAGCCATCTGGCATATGCCACCACGTGGACAAACTCCGAGGACATTTTGTGTGCTACATGCAAAAAGACAGTCACAGGAAGACAAGCACTGTACAAAACTTGACAGAGACAGACAGTAGGGTGGTGGTTGCCAGGGGCCGCGGAGGAGAAAATGGGGAGCTGTCGTTCGTGGGGACAGAGCTTAAGGGTGGAATGATGGCCGTGTCCTGGAGACAGATACTGGAGATGACTGCGCCACAACATGAGCGTGCTGAAGGCCACTGGAGTACACCGGACAGTCACAACTTTTATGTTATAGGTATTTTACCACAATAAAAAAGAGGGAACAAAACAAAATAAAACATCCACTCAGGTGCTTCCCTCGGCAGGTCGCTCCAGCCCCTCGCCCGAGCCCCTCGCCCGCTGTTAGACTGTAAGTCGGAGCATAACAACGCAGTCAGCTCTTCAGTGTGGCCCTGCATCCAGCTATGGCTGTGCGTGCAGATTAAATACCTGCAGCAAATCAAGCCATCAGAGAGGTTTGATTTATACCCTTTCCTTGATGATGAGAAGTATCTCTAAGACCTTCATTCTTTGCAGGCTTGATACCAATTAAAATGCAAATCTTTCCAAGAGAGAATGTTTTGAGCATTTTCATTTTTTGAATGAATTTCAGACCCTTTTATCTTCTGCCTCTTTAAAGAAAGAAACACAAAGATTCTTTTTTCTTATAGAGGTAATAGAGAAAAAGGGTTAAGAGCTGGTCCATAGCAAGAGCTCTTAGCAACTGTCAGGATGGAGGCGGCTGGAACGAGCCTGGGCGATGGGGAGCCTGTGGAGGAGCCGGTCCAGATGGCCCCGAACAGCCACAAAGACGGCCAGGGTCACAGGGCGGCCAGAGAATAAAAGGGACGAAACGGTGAAGCATTTCTTTGTAGTCACCAAGGTGGCAGTTTTTTTAAGAAAAAGCTGTATCACCTATCGATTGCAGGAAGACAGGGGAAGAAGTATATTCATACAGAGTTGGTAAAAACGTGAAGACTTTGCATTTTAGCAAAGCAATCTGATAGCCTATTTCAAACGAATACATTGTCCTTCCACTTAACAGCCCCATTCTGAGGAATCCACCCCAAGATATAAAAGCCGCCTTCTTTTAGACAGTACAGAGGTGGGCAAAAGGAGATTTACAGTTGTTCATGTCGAAAATAATACAATAATTAAGAAATAATTGAAGAAAAAATTCAGTGTTTTGCATAGTCACAACTATAAACGTATTTTTGCCCAGCCCTGTATGTAGGATGCTTGCTATAGCGCTCTTCGTAGTGGGGGAAAAAGGAAGAGAAGAGAAGAGAATTCAGCTCAGTACATGTATACCATAAACTATAATACAACCATTACAAAGAAAAAATACAGAATCCTATAAGATGACTCAGAAGAAATTTCATGAAGAATGGTTGAGTCATTGTGTAGGAAGTACAGCCCATTTTGGAAAAGCATGTGAACACACACATACCCTCCACAGGCACCCACGCAGGGTCATAGCATTGTATTTGTATGAGAATGCATGTGCTTAAAGACATAGGGAAGGATTTTTATGAGGCAATTCATGCCATTTCCCTCTGGACAAGTAGGCTGATGTGAGTAGAGGAAGAAGTGAATTGACAAATTGAAAAGAAAAACAAGAACAAAAAATAACAGCACCCAAACCAAAACGTATTTTTGGCATTGCCATTTTCCCTGGGTGAGAGTAGAGGAGACACACAGGGAAGACAAGGTTTCTCCTCCTCCAGGTCTTCTGTGATTTACTGATCAAGTCAAACTGTTCTTGGATTTTTTTTTTTTTCTTCTGGTACTGGCAACAGACCACATGCCATGCATTGCTTTGGCAGTAGAATTTTCTTGGTCCTCCAAGTTATTGTTGCTGTTGTTTCTTCCTCTTACCCAGCAACCTCCAACGTGCCCTCCTCCCAGCATGAGTGTTAAGTGGGGCACTCTGAACCCCACTCACGGTCCACTTGGGCACTCACCGAAAACCTCTCCTAAGAGCTTCCGCTGGTGTCCCTTGCATGCCAGTGGCCCAACCCTAATTCCCAGGGTCCAATACCAGTGACTCGGCCAGGCCAAGGCTAGACTTTATCCTAACCCTACTGCCTGGCGTGCGATGCAACAATCTATATGAAAGCTACACCCCATGGGATCGACCACTCCTCTGAAGGACTCTTCTTGTAGGCACGTGCCTCCCACAGTGAAGTTCCCCAAGGCCGTTCCCCACAGCGCTCCCGTTCCCTGTCCCCAGTATTTGGGTCTCTGTGTCTTTTTCTGAGAGATGAAGAATTCTCGTCACTGTGAAAAGTTAGGTATTAATCTGTAAGAAATGGGAGGGGTAACTGAATTCTGAGATCTTCAAAAAAAAATCTCTAGCTACATATCCTATTGTTAATGAGCCCAAATGCTGATTCTCCTGGGAGGCGGTGGGTGTGGGGGGTTGGGCGGGGGAAGGGAAGTGCAAAGAAAGGACCTTTCAACTCACATTTTGATGGCCTAGCAGGGGCAAGAGATTGATTTCTCTTTTTTGGCCAACGGTCCAGCTTGTGGAAATTGTTCTCGATTTCACTAAAGGTCATCTGTCAATGGGAGTGTTAAGTTTAATCTTTTCCCATGACTTCATAGACGTGAAGACTACCATTCAGATGACATTTAAACCGAAGTGCTTACACTTTCACTTGTAAGGGCAGGGACACATGAGGAAGAGGAGACGGGAGAAGAGGAGGAAGACGGCCAGCATGCTTTGAGGAATGGGCGGTGGGTGCTGAGTTTCAAGTAAACCAGGACAACACACCTTCTCCTTCCCAAAGCAGGCTGCCTGAGATTCTGCAAAATTCCCAGTTTAGGTGATTCTAAAGTCGGGTACCATTCTTCATTCAGTTACAGTCTCGAGTTGTCTCAGTCCTTGCTGGGTATCACCCTGCCTTCCTTTCCAGGACAAAATCCTGTTTCCACAACTAAACTTGCCTGCCTCCAGTAATTCTATTTCCTCCTTCAACTGGACTCTTCCCTGGGCCTCTTTGTCAAGACCATGACTTTTTCTTGCTGCAGTGGCAAATTCTAAGTGGCTGCTCCCTGTCTCCCAGTCAGGAGTAGCTGTCTCATCCGTGGACATTTCATGTCTTCCCAGGTGCCCCTGACGCCCTACAGCCCACAGAAAATCACACTGCTGTCACCTTTATTTCTGGTAAAAGCTACGTTTTTTGTTCTTCATTCTTGTTCCTACCCTGTTGAAAATGGCAGGTCCCCAGGTAACACCTTGTAATGGGACCTGCCTAATAAAAGCTCTTCCAGTTGGTCTTACAAAAGCCAGTTCATTTACATCGTTTGGCATTGGTTGTGATATTTTCCTCCAGGACATGCAGAATGTGTGGGGAGCCAGCACAATCGCGTCTGTTCCAGGTGTTTGCAGGCTCAGGTAGAAGCACAGTTCCTTTAATCCAAGGAGCAGGGGATCATGGATATTAGAGATCAGCTGTCATCCTTTGCCAAAGATAAAGTTTGATTTTTGTTTGTTTTCTTTTTTGGTTAGGTGTTTATACTGTTTAGTTTGTAAGCTGATCCAGTAAAGAAAGAATATGGGATGCAGGAGAGTAATGGACCCAGGTCCCCAACATTCCTGAGAAGGATGAGGGGCTGGGATTGAGAACCTAAATAAAAGGGCTGGCCTTTGAAAGCCCCTTTTTCATCCACTGCAGTTTTGAAGGAAAAAGATGAGACAGTGCAGAGGTAGAGGAGTTTTTAATATTGAAAATTTTCTTGAAGACGAGGAGTTCCCACCTGATAGCATCTACATTGTAGGCGACGCTTGAAGCAAGGGCAGCTTAGAGTGAACTGAAGTTTCAGGAATCTGGAGAAGGCACAGGCTTTTTAAATTGTCCAACTTAGTAGGGAAGCCCAGTAGAGCTGCAGGTGGTGGTGTGAGTTCATTTGAGGCCTAGGAGTTTATTCTTAAAGCAAAACCAAGGTTGGCCAGGGTCAGACCACATGAGCCAAGTGCAACTGCTGGCACAGGTATGGGAAAGCAGATGGTTGAGTTAATCCAAGATTGGGGTTTGCAAGGCAAGGCCCAAGAGATGCTGGAGAGTGTGTGGTTGTTACAGGCACTTGGAAGGAAGTAATTTTAATGATTATCACTATTATCATCATGAACGTGCTCCAATCACAGCAGCTCATTTAATGCCTCATTTGCATAGGATTCTTTTTACTTAAAAGGTTGGATATGTTTATCGCTCATCTTTGTTGTTTATAAAAACTCTTTTTTTTAAACTTTCATGGTTTGTAGAATGTGTTTCTGTACATATGAAACTGTTCCTCATTTAAGTCTATTTCCCGAATTCTTACTACTTTTTCCTCTGACAAAAAATAGTCCTATTTTTTCCTTATAGATCATTTCATATTGTACCATTCCCAATGTCCCCATCTCAGTGCAGGTTGGGTGGCGCGTAACAAGCTGCCTGAGGGTTAATTTGCGTTTCCAGTGGCTCTTCTTCCCTTGAAGGCATTTTCCTGGGAGAGTGCATTTCCTGGCCAATACAACTAGATGGAAACGAACGCCAGTATTGGTACCAAAATGGAGCCAATGCTGCATTGTTGAATGTTCTACTTACATTAAGAGCCACTCTTTAAAGGAAGCTTGTGGGAGATCCTCACAATTCCTTTTAGCATTATTCCATGGAAAAAGGAAACTATTCAAGTGTCAAAATGGGATTTATAGCTACATTGCAATATAGAGGTGGTAGGTAAACTGAAGAGGACACAGCACAGTCCCTGGCCCGTAGTGTTCTGCCTCCTGGCCCTCCACTGTGGCGTTCCAACAGCGGTCGGCTCTGGTGCTCGGGACTTCTTTACTTTTTAACTATTACTATGCTATTCCTCACGAATTTCTGGGCCTGCCCCTGTTTTGTTTGGCTGTGAAACTTGTCAGTGGGATCTGATTATATTTCAGACTATTTCTGTAAGAACAGTTTCTCAAATTTCCAATGTTATTTTCCTGTGTTTGATTTCTGATTGCCAGACGGTGTGCTTAATTGGTGGTCATTTGCAAACTTTCCAAGTGAGTTCTTGGTTTCAAGCTCCGTTTGTCTGTCACCATATTGCACAGAATAGACGGGAGGACGAGGGCCCTGTGACATAGCTCCACAAGCCCCTTCACTCGGAGGGTCAGCCACTATAACTTGGGACTGACCCAGACCACAGACCACCCTATTTTTCGGCTCATAAAAAGTAAATGAAATATGTGTGTGTATATAAAATATGTGTACACATATATGTGCGTGTGTCTATATATGTAAGAAAGAACATCATATAATTTGTATAACTATATTCATATATGTGTAAATACATAAATATACATTATACATAAATTTAAAATGCTTCCTGATGTACCATTTGATTAAAATTTCAGCAATAACAACCATTTCTTTAAAGGAAATCAAGTGCTCTTTGCCACTTACTCTAAAATGCTTCATTAATTTATCACCAGCTATAGTCACAGACTCACCCATCTTTTTTTCTACTGCATTTCTCAACAGATTGTTTCTTGTGCATTTGTGAAATGTCACAGATTCCTGGTACTGTCTCTGGTGATCAGCACCCTTGTGGTACCTGGTGCTTGGCTCCCAACCAGGCTCTGCGGACCAGAAGGAGTGAGCGAGGGAAAGGATATCTCTATTCGCCTTTGTCTTTGAGAAAGTGAGTAATTGTCTCTCTCCTCCCCTGTTCCCTCCATGGAGAATTTACTGGCCCAAATTTTTAAAAAAGCTCCTACCACACTCCCATTTTCTGTAAGTGCAATTAGTTGCAGGTACAAAATTTGGAGCAAAGAGGCCTCTTGTGGCCTGTTGTGCCTGCAGTTATCCAACTGTGGCTTCAGTTTTTCAGTGCACAACTGATTGCACCCACAAAAAGAAAGGCTACACTCTGAAAATGGGTCCCTTTAAGACAGTTGGGGGATTGCATGCCTCCAGTTGGCAAATTGCAATCTTTTATAGAGGCACGGCCATTGCTCCGGCTCATGCTGCAAGTCTGAAATTCAGGTTAGGCATCTTGGGTGAGGGAGAGGCCCCCAGGAAGGCGGGTGCCGCGCCCCACCCCCACTCTGCCCCTGCCTGCAGGTTCACCTTGAGCGGGGCGGACAGGGCGTTAGCATTCAGCATTCCTGACTCCCTCTCCTGCTCAGCTCGCCAGTCACTCTCCAAAAGGGCCTGAAGACAGGAGCTCGGTCACACTGTCAATATAACGCATTTAGCCAACTCTAAATTTGCTTTAAAGAGGCAGCTGCAGAGATTGACTTTTGCAAAGTGACTCCCTCTGCCATGCAGCAAAAGACGCCCCTTTGCTCGTGACCATTATTAACTGTGTCACGGAGTACATAAGGAAGGGTTTCGAAGGAATTCCAGTGTGAATCCACTAATTCAATAACTCGATAACATAAATTCAAGTAATGGACAGTAATACTATGTCCAAAGCACGCTCCCAACTTTCGTATCTCTCTTCCGCAAACAGACAGAGCATGCGTCCAGAGAGGATCCTGATGAAATAATAAAACCCAATTCTCATCTAGAAAAAAGAATCATTATAGGAGGATGGTAATTTACTTTATATGACCTTCAATTGATTACTCTGTGGCTGCTACACAAATATCACAGGAGCTATTGATCGTAAAACCTACCAAATAGATCTCTAATAGCTTTTACTGGGCAAAAATAATTATGCTTGCATTGTGGTCAAACACACATAAACCAATGTGGAGGTATTAATGTATGGTATTATTACCCATCTGTCTGCGAGGTATGGAGGAGACCCCACGTGAGAACACACTATGTCTACGTCCATGAAAGCTCAATATCCGAGCCAACAATTACAGCCAGTTACACTGAAAAATTGATTACTGTAACTAAAAGCTAGAGCTGGAAAGCAGAGGCCACAGCCTGCTTAATAAAACTAAAATAATCACGCGAGAAATCCTAATTGAGGAGGAGTCCGCTGCCGTGGCTGCGTGGCCACACAAATTGAATTTCCCTGGGGTGCTGGCAGCGAGGTAACTTTTCAGGGTCAAGAGCTTTCTGTCCAGCCCAGATGGAGATCAATGATCAACACCCGTAAAAGGTCAGGGTGTCTAATCAAAGAACAGATCATCTATCTCTCAAGGAAAAGTGTGCAACCTAACCCAGAAAGGCAGCGAGGGAAATACAGGGAAGGTGGGACTCCAGTTCCACTTTGGTGACCAGAAAGAATGCTCGGCTCATAAAAAACATGCAGCCAGGCTTTGGGGCCGATCCGTGGAGGCTCAGGTGGCCCCCGCGCCGAGGAACCAAAGCCCCAGCCGGCGGAGGAACTCCTTCAGGTTCTGGGCAACATGTTTTAGACTTCAAAAGTCCTCAGCATGCCTATCCCTTGCCCTTCCTCCTCCATGCCTAAGCCAGCCTTTTCAATAATAATGAAAACATTACCGCATCAATAGCAAGAAATGAAAGCTGCTCTCAGGGTGTTAAGAAGAGGAGTGATAAATTTTTAGCGCCTGAAATAAATAGACCAGAATGCTGAGTGAGTTATGAATCAGAAAAAAAGGAGAGAGAAAGGGAGACTATGCTTACCCGATGTTGGCCCTGTGTGTGTGTGTGTGTGTGTGTGTGTGTGTGTGTGTGGAGGGGGCGGGGGTGGGGGGTGGTAAAGAGTGAAGGGGGTCGATAGTATCCCATGAAACAACAGAACTGGCATGTGGGCTGGGTGGGTGGGGGGCTATGTACCCCAAAGACTGGAAAATGTCCCTCTGTCCAGACCACACACCAGACCAGTAGAATCAGAATGTTGCTCTAGGCATGGACACTTTCTGAAA
Organism: Pteronotus mesoamericanus; assembly: GCF_021234165.1. Taxonomy (NCBI): domain Eukaryota; kingdom Metazoa; phylum Chordata; class Mammalia; order Chiroptera; family Mormoopidae; genus Pteronotus; species Pteronotus mesoamericanus. The sequence continues at coordinate 6,933,609 of NW_026555323.1, read as the reverse complement.
ATCAGGAGCAAGAACAAAGGGAAGACCAGGGCCCTCTCCCGTGAAGCCGGGGCGGAGAACCCCTATCCTGAGGGGGGACGCCTTCGCCATGAGAGGCTCTCAGGGATAGGCACCTGGAGCTTCCCAAAGGCCCCCTCCGCCTGCAGCCACAGGCCCATGTGCCTGTGCCCCTTCCTTTCTGGCATTGCCATTCGCAGTTGTTAAAGTCAGGAAATCTGGAGTCATGCGCTCCCTCCCCCTGTCATGATTTATGATTCCGAAGCCAGACAGGGGTGGAAGGTTGGGGCTCGGTGCTGGCTGCTGTGTTTGCTGTTTTGGTTTGTTTTTGTCCAGAGAAATATGTTTTTCTGAGAAACCTTGAAGGCTTTGAGCCACCAGCAAGACTGTCTTTTTTTTTCAAGGCCTTGCCTGGACACGGCTAACATCTACACATCTACGTAGATACACTCTCAGGCACAAAAGAGGGCGGGGTGGGGATTCTGCTTGTCCTCGGTGGTTCTCAAGTTACAGGATAAAGCCAGTGTTGGGGAGTATGGGGCCCAGCTCTCATATCCATACACAGTATAGCGGGACTGAGAGCTGCCTCCCCAGACAGACCAGCCCTTGCACGCACGGTGGATGCTGTCTGACTAGTTTGCCTCTCTGGAAAGAGAAAGCGTCTGCGTGGTTTGAGGTTCTACTCTTTTTGTGAATCGTTACAATCTGGTTTTATGGCCCTTGAGATCTAGGTTAGGTTTCTATGTGGGGTGAGGTTTCTATTTGGGGGAGTTTTTGCATCCTATGGAGACTCCTTATTAGCGTTGTGTTACTATTGTTCTCGTAGGTGGCGGGGGAGTGCAGCTAAAGTGTGTGCCGGGCCAGGCCGAGTTCAGAGTTAGCCTGCGCCCTCCACCGGGGGTGCCTACTGCCAGAGAAACAGACCAGAGGCAGCGCATTCTGTTACTAAAATGTGTCCTCCCTTCCAAAGGTAAGCATCATAATTCTTCCACTTTTTAGAGACGAGACCCAGGGAGGGTCCGTGTGCCCCCCCACACACACACTCACACACGTGGCCGACCAATCCAAGGCAAGCTTGTGCGATCCAGGGAAACGTGTCCTCCCCTCCCGCATCCCTGCCGCCCGCCTGGCCACCAGCGGGGGCTCAGCGCACACACTGCCCCTGACGCTGAGCGTACCTGTCCGGACCTGGCCTCGGAGAGCGCAGGGGCGAGCAAGGGCACTGCCAGCCGGGGAGGCGCAGGCGAGGGCGGAGGCGAGCAAGGGCTGTCCCCCAGGTGCGGCCCCACCTGCCGCCGGATTGGCGGTGGCGCTGGGCGCGCGTGCAAGGAGGAGGGGGATGATGAATGGCCTGTCCGCCGCCTCGGTCGAACAGCGGGGGACCCGCGAATGTAAATAGGAGCGGGCTTCACAGCGCCCTGCGCCTAGCAGTGCACAGAGCAGGACGCCTGCACAAAAGGATCCGGCCTGAGATGTTTAGGGGTTGAGGGTTAGTTGTTGTTACGTCTCTGTGGGAGAAAGGAAGACGCACTCTGGGAAAGTGGGGGGCCAAGAGCCCCACATAATTTAGGGCTGAGGTTTGACGAATGATTTCACCATCAGAACAACCCCCGAGCCTTCCCTTTCAGAACTGCAAACAGTTTGTAACTCCTCTTTGTCATGTGTGTGAGGGACGCCCGTCGGCATCTGAGAAACAAGATGAAGTCAGACCTGAGCAGCGGCACCTCTTATCTCAGGCAACAGCCTCATGGAAAACAGGTGCTCAAACAGGGCCGAGGCAGGACAGAAATATATGACAATTCATATTAAACGCTATCGAACTTTCTCTCCGAACACTAGAGTATGTGTTCTAAGTGTGTTTGCCCATGTGAATGGGTCAGAGTCTCATAGTTTACCTCTTACTTGCACAGAACGCGTGAGCAACTTGACCACGTTTTGTTTATCCTTGCAAAAAGATGACAGCACACGGTTTTCGGCAGTTCGCTTTGAGAAGCGTCCTTTGGAAAACTCATTAGGCTAAGAGCAGGGACTGCGGGCGGCGGGCGGCTTGCAGGAGAAATGGTGCTGTGGATGGCGGTGGACTGGGGCCGCTGGGGAGCTATTGTATCATCCCGGCCCTTGGCTGGCAACTGAAGGACAAGCCCATCCACTGCGAGTATTTCCTCCTGTCCACGCCGCAGGGCCGAAGGTAATCCATTTCACGTCAAGGAATAAGTCAGCTCTGCCTGCCCGTTGATTCATTTGCCTCTGAGAGCAAAAGAGTTTGCAGAACAGAGTAGGATTTTTTTTTCTTTATATCAGGAAAGTCTTACCTGACCTAATGGTGCTACAGAAGGGCTGCCCTGCTGCCCTAGCCATGACCATGACTAAGAAAATGAGAGCCCCGTTTACAATAGCAATAGGTGAGACTGAATCGTGTCTCCGAGGCATGTGTTATATCGTTGTGGCTGGAACGGAGGGAGTGGGCTGGGGGGAGAAAGAGCTTATATAGGTGCATTTCCCTTTTAAATATCATCTTGTGATAGGGTGACAGTAACTTTAGAGAACAGAAAAAAATGAAAAGAAACGGAATCCCATGAGGCTAACACTGATATTTAAAAAAAAAAACAAACTGCATCCATAAATTAAACTCATGCATGTTTCTTCTTAGAACTGTTTTTGTATATGCTTAAATACTTATAAAAGGATACTTTTGAATCCTGTGGGTTTTTTCATATATGATGTCAAAAGAACTTTTTAATATTAGTAGAGACTATTCACTGATATTAATCAATTTTAATAACTGCATAATTTTCATTGAGCATATATATATAATTTGCTTAAGCATTTCCCCATTGTTGGATATTTAGGCGTTAGTAAAGTGAATAATGCAATAAGGGATATCTCAAGACAAAATTTCCATGTTTTAAATTATTGATTTCAAATAAATGTTGAAATGAAACAAACAGCTATACTTTAGGAATGTTTGATATCTTTATAATAGTTTCCACGCTGCTTTACAAACAAAACAGCTTTCCATCCTACCAGTAAGAAAATATCAGACCTCATAGTTTACAGTATTCTCAGTGTTTTTTGAGAATACTAACAAAAAAGTATTTGGTAATGTAGCAGGTGGAAATTATTTTTTGATTTGTATTTCCTTTGACTATTAATGAAGTTGTCCTTCTGTTTTTTAAAATCGGCTTTCTTTCTCCTCTTTTGAATTTTTGGCTCCCCTTTCCTGCAATTATTGAACTAGTCTGACGTTAACATATGAAAATTTTGCATTTTTGCAAATCCACCTTTCATGGTGTTGGTTTTGAACTAGGGTGGCAACCTTGGGTTAAAATAATCATAGCAAGAAGTTTCCGACTCAATTGGGCTAAGTTGCAGTTAGAAATGATCGACTGGCTTTAGGTTTCCAGCAAGCTTCTGCTTTCCCTTCCTTGTGGCACATAAAATAACATCATCGTCTGTGAAATTACCCCGGAATCTTAAGGTACTTCATAGCAAATCGGAGCCTCTCATTAGGAAACTCGGAAGCATTGATCCTTGTACTAGCTTTTTCTCTAGTCTGAAAATGCGTGTTGTTTTCTTAAGCTGTGATGTGGCTGTTTAAAAATGCCTTGGTGCATTTCGGTCCCTTCTGCAAGTACTCCAGTGCCCAGTAAATAAAGTAGCAGCCCACGTCCCTTTTAGCGAAAGCTATATATCTGTTCAGACTTGTAATTTGCTCCGTTTATATCCTTTGCCCTTGAACTCTGGTTATTAACGCAATGTTTCTCCAAATGATGCCACATCACTCTGCTCCAAGCACATTCCTGGTGACACCACGCGAACATTCCGAGGGCCATAGCCGGCCGGGGAGGGGAAGAAATGGCGGCTGAACTGGGGGACGTTACAGCGTGTTACTCTAACGGAAGGGCTGTAAAACTATGAATGTTAATATTCAAATTGCCACAGAGCCAGGGCCAGGCTTTGCTAATATTCTGAGGTCTGGTGGGAAGGCAGTTTAGCAGAGTAGCTGTGATTTTACACAAGAAACAGCCGGAAAGAACACTTCTTCCAAGAAATGATCCAAAAACCCATCAAAGGATTTGAGGCAGGTGTCCTCGTTATATATCTTTAAAAAATTCTTTATAGAGGGTTTTTGAGGGGTGGATTTTTGTTGAGTTGTAAAATGCAGCTCAAGGGTGGGGAAACTATAGACCAAATTCTTGTGTGTCAGCTATCATGAAATATACCAATTTTGAACTATTAAGTAGTTTGCATCACTTATAGAAGACCATTGGGTCTTAGCTGTGTTTCATACTGTTTTCATTTTAAACAGAAAAATTTACCAATTAATATTTGGTGAAATTTTGGATATGGAGTGGGACCAGTCTCCCTCTCCACTGTGTGGAGGGAATGTATTGATTAACCAAATTAGTGATTCAAGTGTGATTGCAGAGACTGTGAGAGCTACTGTGGAATGGAAATTGTTCTCCCCCACTTTTGAAAAGGACAAATACAGAAAGGTGCCTTTTTTTTTAAATAAGGAAGTCATACATATGGAATAATATGACCATGAAGGAGCTTGCCCATTTAGCTTCCTTTAAAATCTTGTATTTGTTTCAGAATAGTACTTTAAAAATTTATTTTCTCGAAGCTCTTTATCTGAATAGTTTTTAATAGATTCATATTAAAATAACTTTATTGCAAATACCGCAAAAATTTTTATTTTTTTTTTGCATTCTACCTTGAGGCAAATTGTTCCTAGCAATGACATTTCATTTGTATGCCACCTCCCCAAAATCTTAGGCAATGCATAATCCAGTTCATGCAAAAAAAAATTGTGGATAAGAGAAACTAATATACCATCAAATATTGAATTTCATGCTGAAATATAAGCTGCCGTGAAACCTCTGGGCACACGTCTATATTCTTAGTGCTCCCTGTGTGTCTTTAAAAAGAAGTAAAGTCAAAAAGAACACTTCTAACTACTCTAGTGAGCTACATTATTATATTTTAATACACAAAATGTAATCTGAGTACATTTGCATGTGCAAATATACATGTGTATATTGCCTATAAAAAATAAGCCATAGTTTCCCAGGAACACCAAATACGCTCTTCAAATATTAGCTGCTCTCATTCTGTTATTGTACCAGAGGGGAATGAGTTCTAGGTTCCAGGTAAATTCTATTAATAATACTCGGATAAAGTATGAAGCTGTTTGTTTTCTTCTAGTTCTTAAAAAATTTTGGTTAGAAATACTAAAGCACTATATAATTTATGATTTTTCGCCTTTCTAGAAGATGTTAATTATACATACCACATGCCCCAGTGTCTTTTAAGATAACTTCAATATTTACAGTGTTTAAATGCTATTTTTGAAGTAATATATTATAAACTATTCCAGCAATTGATTATTCCCAACATTAGTGGAGAATGGCCAACTATGAAGTGGAATAGGAAGAATGTGGGATCCAGAATTGAGTGCTGGAAGTACCACGTTCAAAAGCAAACAATACCATGTAGTAAAGAAGATGAATTTCTATTGTGAAATCATTGAAGAATAAAAATTAAAATAGGAGCAGTTGATTGTAGAAGATTTGTATTCAATGATGTAAAATTTAATTAAAGTAAGTTATTCCAAATTCAACAAACATATGCAAATTCTAATAAACTGAGTGCTAGGCCTTAACTCACTTTTTTTTAAAAAAGTAAAATAAAATCTACTCAGTACTGAAATATAGAGGAAACTGTTCATCTGAATGTTTTACTCCTCATTGTACTTGAATAAATATTCCATCTTTACAGTGATTTATTGAATTAACCTTGGCAAATTCTAATTAACAAGAAAACTGGCAGCTCTCTAAGAATATTCCATAATATCATTGCTTCCAAGAATTGTACACAGCGAAGTAAAAATCAGAGTGGATATAAAATAAGATTTGAAAATATTACCTACTTTAATATCATTCTCATAAGCTTCACAAGTCCAGCACGATATATTTCAGGCCGGTGAAGGTCAATACCAAATGACAGATGCTGTACGTGACTTGCAAAAGTCATTTTTGGGCAAGCTGTTTCCCAAGACTTAAATTGAATTAAAGCACACCTTCCGTAAGACATTTTTGTTTTAACTGGATTGTGGCCTCATTTTCAAAGAACAGCACTTTTATGCCCGGTTGTCAAATAGATGTAACCGTCATGAAAATGAGGCTGATGGCATGTGGCAAATACTGAGTAAGTGCTGGCCCTGTTCCTTGGAGAAATGATTTTTTTTTAATCATTGGAAATAAAATGCCAAGGGTTTTTCTCCTAATTTGCAACTTCACCCAGAGATTGCCGCTGATAGAGGGAGCCTGTCCTGGGGTTTATGAACGGGAGATTCGAGCCGGACACGGGTGGGCTCAGACCCCACGTCTGCCACGGTTAGGGAGCTCCTCATCTCGTCGTGGCCACTGGTTACCTTGTGTGTGACGTGGGGATGGCCACGTGTGTTTGCCAGGGTTCAGCCACGCACAAGGCGCGGGGCCGGGCGGCGGGAGCACACACACAGGCAAGGAGTCGTCGCTGCGGGCGCTTTTATCTTTGGTCTCATGTCTGCGTCACGTCTTTTATTATACAGGGTGGGGCAAAACTAGGTTTACAGCAGTGAGCACACGAAAGACAGTTTATTCTTGTACTATAATTGATTAATTCTTATATTATGTTCCATACAGACCACTGCAAACCTCCTTTTGCCCCACCCTGTATTTTGAATTACCAACTTTTCTTCCAATTGGCATTAGAATTTTAGTGCTTTGGCTTTTGTATGGTAATAATACTAGAGATGACGATCGTGAAATGATGTAGTTTAAAAAAAATAGAGAAGTTTGTGACCTGATCGGCTAAGGTCCCATGAATGTTCTTGTTTCTAAACTTCCTTGACTATCTTTGCAGGTTTTCTTAAAGTCAGCTTTGTCAAGTGCCATTAAGTATTGTACCATAATTTTGGTCTGAATTCTATTCAACTCATAGCTATATTTAGGAAAATTTATATCTTTTTAATATTGAATTTTTCTGTCTGACATACACTTCCACTCTCCATTTAATTAGGTATTATTTTATGTTCTCCAGGAAAGGTTCGTCATACTATTTTGTTCACAGAGGTTCTGCAGGACAGCACACTGTCCCTTCCTGCATGCGAGTGTGGCCTGGAATATTCGGTCACTTGCCAAGTGTCACCTGAAAAGTCTGGGGGCACACCGGACGAACGCTTCTGTGAGAGAGGCTCCCACTGCGCCCCGCCGCAGAGGGCGCGCGGCCGCTGCCCCGCTCGGAGTGCCGCCAAGCCCAGGGTCTCGTATGCATACTCATAGCAAGGTTTAAAGGGAGAAAGATGCTTGGAGCGCCCCGTCTCCTCCAAACCCCCCCCCCCCCACCATCCCCTGCTCCTTGAGTATGTCAGCTCTTGGCTCATAAAGAATCGAGATCTTTGAAACTCACACTTACATAATACATAAACATGTGTAACCGGGTCACGCAGTTACTCACAAAACACTCCCCGGTGCAGAATCCATGTATTTTCTTTTCGTGTGTTAGAGTATTTGGCGTTTCTCACGGGCCCTTGCTCCCTCTGCCTAGGGAGGGGAAAGGGTCATAAACCGGAGAACACTCTGGTGATCTCAGCAGTATCACTGGAATAGTGTTCGGTTGGTTGGTTGGTTTCTTTTCCCTATAGAGAGACAATGGAGTCTCCTTTAGATAAAACGGCCCGTCCTCGGGAGACACCCATCGTCCTGTGTCCCCTCAGAGTTGTCTGGGCAGCGATTCTGACTTGGAGGCTCCAGGAGAGGTGCAGTCCTGCTGTCCTCAGGGTGTGCCCTGGCCTCTCCCACCGACGCGCTGCTCTGGGCGCTCCCTCACTCAGTTACTTTTGAGCCCCTCTTCTCGGGGTGCAGGGGTGCTCCCCTCACTTGGGTGAGTTCCTGGTGCAGCGGAAGGGAACCGGGGAAAGGCAGCTCTGCTCTCCCCGCCTCGCATGCTGCTCGCGCCCCAAGATCACCGTGACGTGCCAGCCTCCAGATGGGGTGTGCGGGCTCTGCCGCGACCCCACCGGGGTCCACACAGGCAGCTGCACAAGGGGACCTCTGCCCTTCATATCGCCCTCAACTAATGAAGTAAACTTTCTCTCTGGCTGCAGCTTCGAAGAAGGAAGATTAGGATGTCTGTGTCTCATCGCCTTGCCCTCTACTCTCACCCACCTTTTTCTTCCTCGACTTGAAGGGTCAGGCTTTGACTTCCCTTACGAAATTTCCTTCTGCATCCTGATTTCAGCCTCAGAGCTAAACTATAACCTTGGGAGGAGTGGGGTTGGGAAGAGAGTGAGCCTGGTGGAATTTCTAAAACGGTTCACTAGTTGGGCATATTTACAGGAGACTTTTGGTTTAAACTCACAGGAGCAATTGTGTGCCATCTATTACACGTGGCATTGGGAGAAGACAGTGATCCTTCTTCATGTAAATAGCCATAAAACATACTGCTTAGCATTGTTGTCAATGCTGTGTCGCTTTGTGACTGCGTGGCCACAGCGCTAGTCATGTGATTACAGGATTGTCACAACAGGATAATTAAAGCATCTTCCACTTCTTGTGTGTGAAGACTGTGAGGGGTACGCTAATTTTCATCTTGACTTACAGTCCCCTGAAATAGTCAGGGTGTGGGAAGTTGGTTCTCCTGGGAGAACTGTTTCCCATATGGCATCCAAACATGAAAGGGGACAGAAAATTAATCAAGACAGTGACATTTTTAAAGGAGGCTACAAAGGCAGAGGAGAAAGCAACTGCATTGATGGTTTCATAGGAGTGTTGGGAAGCATGATGGAGACTCTGAGAAACTATGGCTCCGGTATTGATTCATCAAACACCCAACGGCATATTGACAGATAAATAAGCAAAAAGATAGCTAAGTAACAGTATAATTCATGTGCCGCGTTGTCTGAGTATCCAGGGGTCCTAGAGGGGTATTGGTGATTTAGAGGGAGTGGGATCTAAAGCTCAGAAGGAAAAAGAAAAGCTCTAAAGTCTACCTTGGAGTGCAGATCTTGAAGAGAGGGAGAAATGGCAACTTATTTTCTTCCCCCTAAAGGTCATTGCCCTCCTCACCATATTCTCCATTTGGGGGATAATAGGCATATGTGTGACAGCAGTATGATTTCTGACTTAACAATTATATCCATAGATTTTGATGTTTTTTTAAACATTCTGTTTGTTCCTGACACGCGCACGTGTTTGCGGACCTTTTCAGCACCGCCCCTGCCGCGGCGGCCAGCGCCCTTTCTCCCCTGCCCCCTGGGAGCGTGACCCAGCGGCGCACCCGGCCTCTGTGCCTTGGTTCTCACTCAAGGCAGGTTACAGTTCACTGGATGCTGTTGGCTGGCTCCGCGCAGGGCAAAGGCAGTCTGCTGAAGATGCCCTCCTTGGCAAGGTTCTGCAGAGGTCAGCCAACACTCCGGCGTGTGCCGGACCTCGATGGATGACTCGCTTTCAGTGTCCCTGTGGAGTCTGCAAAGCCCAGCCCGGAACAGGCAAAGCGAAGCCGGAATCCCAGCTCCCAGCCGGGGGAGTGGTGGGAACGGCAGAGGGCTTGGAAGCGCCAGTTGGAGGCTGAACCCCTCTCCCACCAGCTGTGCGGCCTTGAGCACGTTACTCTCTCCCTGGGCACCTCAGTTTCCTCATCTGGGTCATGAGGAGAATCCAGTCATACTGTCAGGGATACACGAGATGATATGTATCACTCATGTAGTTGGCAATTGTCATAAGATCTAATAGCAACTCTGCCATTTATGACTTGTATGAACCGGCACATTCTTATTGGAGCCTCAACTGAGGTTTATTTATTTAGCAAATACAAATCCAAGATGTCTAGTGAAACTTGAATTTCAGCTAAACGGCAAATGATTTTTCAGAATGAAAGATGTTCCATGAACTACTTAGGGTAGAACTTATATTGATAAAGTGTTCATTTTTTTATTCGAAATTGAAATTTAACGGGCTATCCTGGGTTTCATGTGGAGACCCCCCACCATTCCCCTTCTCTGATAACTGAATGTATCTATGGTTACATTAACTTACATGGGAGGGTGCTGAGAGATGACATAAAAATATACATGCACACTTTTTGCGAATTACACTTTGTGATCCAGACATGAAGCAACACTCTCATGATTAGAGTGGAAATCGTACTCGGACGTTCACAAGCAGGTGGCGGGATACACAGAGTCAGCGAGGGGAGACCCTCTCCCTTGCAGACCAGTTAACCTGGTCACCTCTCCTGCGAGGCTGAGACCCTCTGAGTTACTGCCGCAGACTGCGCTTTCTCATTAATAGGCTTGTGCAGATTTCCCTGGCAAGTACTTTCTGTTCTTAAAAGAGGAGGGAAGAGGAGGAGTTTTACAAAGATCGGGAAGGAGATCGCCAACCTTTATACAGGGAGGGTTATTTCCTTTTAATTAAATTTCTAGACATGCAGTTTGCCTTTTCCAATGTATTAGGTTTTTCATCAGTTTTATTTTTTTTCCTCGTGTAGTGGCAAATCACAAACGGCTTATTTCAGGAGCTGTCCCAGGAGGGGCCGTCGGGGCGCCCCTCTGTGCCAAAGCCGCATTTGAAGCATAAATGCCCCTTCAGCAGAGACTTACGGGGGGACGTCGAGGGGCTGAAACGACTCCAGGAGATGTCGGCTCTCACATGCCAAGTGCGTTCAGGAAGCGAAAGCACTCACATTACTTTCATTTTCAAAGAAAGGAACATGCGGTATTTTCCATCCCTTCTCATAGCTCAGAACTTGATCCCAGAACAAAATGGGTTTCTGCCTAGCTCAGGCAGTTTCTCACAGTATAATAAATAAGGAGGGAAAGTGACTTAGGCGTCTACACTGCCCAGTTTCCTGGCTTATTCTGTCCCTTTAGTAAAATGAATAATTTATAATGGCAAATACTTAGAGCAGGTACTTGGTAGGACGTAGCTGAAGGAAGTCTCAGTCAGGTGACTGAAGTTTTATTTTAAGCCAGCCTTGCTAGCCGCACATAGATAGTGCCTCCAAGACAGAAGATATGTGGACTAGGTAACAGGAGGAACCCGCTGGGCAGTTCCCTACCAGATACAGAGGAATAAATCTCAAACGACCCTCGGCCTTTGACTCTGGACGCAGAAGCCCTGGGTGAAGAGAAACATATGCTGAGCACCTGCTGCTGCGCAAACTGACACCAAGCAAGTCCACATCCACAGGCCCTCCCCAACCCCCAGCTTATACAATGGGTTGTTTTCCCACTCGGGAACTGGATGCTCAGCTGGCAGGCACAGCGCACAGGACGAAGCTCCCTGTGCAAGACCCTCAGGGCCGTGGCATTTCACAGACACAGACTGAAGATAAGATCAAGCAGTGGAATCTCTGGCCGCAGCTCGGAGCCAGCCCACCGACGCCAGGGTCCCACGGGTACTGGAGGCGGGTGCTCGGCAACGGTGCCGGTGGGTCTTGGTCCCGGCAGGGCCAGCATCTCAAGTGAAGTCTAGACCCTCATTTGCCTTTGATGGACAGGCTGGGAAGCGGGCTTGTGAGGTTTGCAGACTAATATTTAGATCATTGCAATTTATCTCCTCGGAAGGAGCAAGCCGGTTGAACCCGAGCCGACTTGGAGCTAGACTGTGTTTACAAGGCCTCCTTCCTCAAGCTAGAAGTTTAAAGAGAGAGAAGAAAAGTGAGAGCCAGGATTTCCGGCTGACCCTGGAACCCAGAAGGACCAATCTTGACAACAATAAGAGTGAGAGTAAACAACCATGAATATTGCGACCGCTCCATCGCCGGCGCTGAGAAAAATTAATTTCCTATTTGTGTCCCGTTCCCATAAACACCCATTATGATGTATTTAAATCCGGACTCCGTCCCATCCGAGGCGCACACTACCTGAGCCAACTGCATGAGTCTTGCATTTAATCGGTTACTGTAATAAACATATAAAATGTTTTTTTTTTTTTTCCGTGAGAGGACAGAGCAGTGGCTACATAAAAGGACATCAAATGACACATCCTCCATCTCCTAGCAAATAAAAAAGCCATCAGCTCATAACAAGGCGGTGATAAAAGGTGCTGAGGCCAGTAAGATTAAGACTTTGTAATAAGGTTCGGGCGCCAAAACTGACAGCCATTTTCTTTTATATTTATCATGTCCTCACACCGGGGTGAGAAGCCATGGCTCCATCCCGTTGCTGGCTAGAATTTATAGCGGCTCCATTATTAGGAGATTGCAGTGAAATGGGGTAGAGGTATGGTTTTCTGAGAACGTTACGATAGCCTCCTACATTATACACTTGACAGGTTTGTCAGCTCTTAGTAACAAGCCTTGTAAAGTACTTTAATATCATTAGCACTATTTTCTTAATGTGTCTGCTCTCCTCACAGCCTGAAAATATCATATATCACAGGCTGGAGGGTCGCAGGAGCTGCTATCTCCCCTTTTCTGGCTTCTTAAATGCGATTTTATAGTAGCACGTAGAGTTGATATTTTAATCAAAATAATGCAACCGTTTTCCTTTATTGATTATCAACTAAATATGTATAAATATGTAGTTAGGGGTGGGCAACCCTTTTAGAGGAGATTGCAAGAACATAATGAATGGCTTTCTGGGTAAACTTGCTCGCCGCTTGCTACAGTCATGGTATGTGTCCAGAGCTTTTCCATTCTGGAGGCTCCTCGCCCAGAGATCTGGGGGGTCCACGTGCAGGGAAGAGGGGCAGAGGCCAGTCCCAAAACGCTGGAGGAAGGTTCCAGATAGGCAAGGCCTAGATCCAGCGCCTTTGAAATTTCTACACACACCTACTTCCCATTTTATAATCAAACATAAATTACAACATACTCTGTAGTTCACAGGGCATTCCAAAAGACCCGTGTTTAATTGGAAAAAAAATCCAGACATCTTGTCAGGCTTTATCATCCTTCGGATTATGCGCATAGTGGCTCACACACGCCTATGTGCAATGCTAATCTAACCCAGCGACCGGACAGAGCAAGAGTTTTATAAGTGTTTTAAATTTCCAAAACAAACATGCAATGCTTTGTGAGTGCAATAAAATTATAAACTTGGCTTTGATCTCCTGTTTAAACAGGACATCCATCTTAATAGGGGTCATGTTTATTTTTAATGTTGTAAATATTCTCATACGTGACCTTGCTCATAAAATTTTAATTGTTGTCAACAATAGCATGGAATCTGTACCCAAAATAAGAATAAATGGACATACACACACATGCATATACAATCAGGGGAGTTTTACTACCTCCTGTAAAATCTCAGCCACATTATTCTATAACTTAAAAGAAGGGTCGAGTCAAACACGCAGATCAGTTCCACGCTCAGGCACAGAACAGAACGTCAGCCTCATGTAGGTGGCATCAGTGCCATGTTATTCCCCACACATGTCCCCAAATGTATATTTAACTAGTTACTGGATATATGTTCTAACCACCACCTCCACTTCCTCAAATGAGAAGTTAAAGGGTCTTGCAGTGCTTTACTTTCCATCGGAAACATTGCACCTTGCTCAGAGCTTAACACATAGGTTAATCAATAAATATTGGTTGGAACAGTAAGTAAATGAGTCTGTAATGTCCTCCATCTGACCTTGGAATTTCTGTTCCTATTTGCCCATGCCCAGCCGATGGGTTACTTTGCAAGACACAAACATGCACCATCTGGAAGGAGCTAGGACATCTTGATCCGAGATGAATTCAGTCCCTGCTTTTCTTCGTGAACTGACGTATATGCCTCTGCGTTTACAACAGGACCCTAGGCAGATGATCGCAAAGCAATAGCACTGTGTATGGACAAAGAGACGTCTCTAGGAAGTCCTACATGTTTGTGAACAAATTGCTTCAGTGCACCCAACATACTTATCATTAACCATTCAAAAATATTATTTTGAGAATAACCCAAGAAGAGTTTGGAGCATTATCTCCACTGCCGCACGTGGCCTTTATGTTCCCTGTTTGCACAATTATTCCAAAATACGTTTCACAAAGTGGTAATGTCAGTTTACATCTTGTCAATTTCATAGTTTCAATTTTGTTTCGGCTTTTTTAGAAATGCCTTCCTAAATTCTCCATTCCCACCGCATTGGGACCTTTAAGTGAGGAGAAGATAGTTTGTACTTCGGGCCATCTCTCTACCCACCTGAACAAGAAAGAAGGCAGGGTAGGGTCAAATCCATATTTCGTCAACTTTTATAGTCAATACAGTAATTGGTGCTGATGGATTAATTATATAGCAACTAAGGCTGATTTTTCTGAGGAAGGAAATGATTAAATCGTGTATTTTTCAATGGGGTCTGGTCACCACATGAGGACGTAACCTAACCTTTTAAAAGTATTTTATGCCTGTTCATCTGTAGGAAAACCATTAATTTGATGTGCTAAGGAATTGTCCAGTGAATATGCAGCCATTCACACAGTCTAGTTAACATGAGTACGTTTTTAATATCTGTCAATACATAACTTTTGCCCATCAGTCACATGGCTGGTCATAAAATCATTTAGTCTATTTATTGCTCGAAATCATTAAGAATTAGACTTGTTTAAGTCTGTAAATTTACCAAGCTTACAGCGTTTGATCCTATCTGAGAAAATACTGTTCGATTGACTCTTTATGTGTAAAACACCAGAATAATGAATCAAAACCGTTGACTGGGGGTTTATGGGCATTCATATGTCTGAACAGCTCTGTAGCTTCTCTACAAGGTTGCGCTAATATTTAAAGACGCTATTATAGAACTTAGGGCTATGAGGAAATTTTGACCTCACTCGAATAGCCTTCCTTTGTTACTGTAACAAGAACAAGTCAAACTGTAACTGTCTGGGCTCTCCCTTCCCCGACAGAAGCCTTGCGCAGGAGTCCTCACACCCTGCGCTTGCTCACGCCCGAGTGCGGCCCGCGGGGAAGGAAGGCGGGCTCCTTATCGTCTCTGTGCCCCATGGGCTAATTTATCTCCTTGCCTCCAATGCGGAGGTTCCAGAGTCTGTGTGACATTTTAATAGGTCCGATGGTTCCGGCAAAGTCCTGGACAGGCATCTTGACTCTGTTTTCAGTGCTCCTCAGAAAACGCCAATGCTGAGTTAATTAGCTCAGAACAATTTAGTTAGATGTTACTCTTTGTAAGACTCGGAGACAACTGCCTGTAAAATCCAAATGTCACCTTGATGATTTACTGTCCCTAGATTACATTGTATTTCAGGGAGTCCACTCATTGTTTTGGCTCGGTGAGGATGTAGGGCAGTGGGAGTCCCACCCTCGGCTGCATGGAGAATAAATTGATGTGACTGTCGTGGACAACAGGTTGACATTATCAGATAATTTGGGAATGTGTGTACCTTTCAACATAGTAATTTAGCTTCCAATTGTAAACCTGCAGGAATTCTTATAAATGTGCCTGGCAGTGTCCGGAATAGCATTAAACTAGAAACAACATAAATGTTCATCAAATATCTAATGCAAACAAATTGTGGCCTGTTCCTACAATGGAAACTATGTTCATACAGTAGAAACCACATACTATCTGAAAGGGAATGGGTATGCCCCGTGGCGAATCACACACCCTTAATGTTGAGCAAAAGCAGAAAGACAAAGAAAGATACACACATACGATTCCATTAACATGAAAGTTAAAAAAGCAGATCTCATACTGATTCATGACCCATAGTAAGGTGAAAAAACTTTAAAGAAAAAGAAGAAAATTATTAATGCAAATTCAGGGTACTGGTACAATGAGCAGGTGGATCAAGGTATGAGCATGTGTTGGAAAGGGGTAAAGCGGTTCCCTGTGCACTGTAAATATCGCTCTCAGCCTTTGGAGGTACGCACTGGGGTGTTTTAAAAAACACCAGTTATTTAAAATGCATGCATATAATTTATGCATGTTTTAAATATACATTTCAAAATTTAAAAAGTGACAACAGATAAATAAGACTGAGTGTAACTGTGGAAGTGACTCCAAAGGCATACCTCTAATTCATTCTCTTGTCTTTACTAAAAAAAAAAAAAAATTAAAAAAAAAAAGGCCTCAGGTAGTCTTTGGTATAGGCAAAAGGTCACCCCTCTAAATTGTGCATTTTATTTCACAAATAGCAACATGTTCCTGTAGCATAGCAGATTTAAATTAAAGCTAGGTAGAGATTATTCAATGTACGTGACAATTATATGAGATTTCTTGTATTTTATGTGCTCTTTTCCTACATGGCTATTCAGTAACAGTATGTAGGCAGGTTGTGATTTTAAATCAGTTACTCAGATGCGGAAGTTAGCCAAATGCGGTCCATCCTAAGGCCCACCATTTTATGTCCGTGGCTCCTTGTAGAGCAGTGTTCAAAGACTAAATCAGGTGCTTAAGGTGCTGTGCTTCCCTTCGCCCCAGATGGGTTCGTGCTGTGACGTCACAGCCACCGCGGCTGTGCAGTCGGGGGAGATTCAGATAAATCCCGTTCTTGCATTTCCAAATAGCAGATGCCATTGGAAGAATTTTTACCTCTGTCGTATTTTCCCAAAAGAAATAGAACGTGGCAGGCACTCAGTAATGTTTGCTGCACTTCACAACAGAACCATGAAAAACACACAAAGCGTGATACCCCACTGTATCCTCTCTGAACAACTCTGCAAGTCCTCACCGCTATTAATCATCCCCTTCTTAGCGAGGGGAAAATGGATGTGCAGAGAATATAAAGACTTGCCCCAAATCAGCGGTTACGCTCAGGTATGAACTATGGTGGCTTGTCCTCTCCTTCATGCTGATAAACCGCCCTCCCCCATCTCTAAGCAGGCAAAGAGTCTCTTACTGTGGTCACGCATATTTACCGTTGCATGTAGGAACAAGGTGGTCTTCACAATGCGTTGTGTGGTGCAGGCTCATCATTAACTTTCTTCTGCAGTTTCAGGGTGGACACCTTTTACTGTAGGTAAAACGTGTCCACGTCAGGCAAGTAACATGTCCCTTGCTGTACGTTAAAGACGGCGATGGGTTTTTTAAAGGAACCACCAAAGGCTGCCTTAAGAGCGTTTTTTCAGCCCGCTTTCTGACTGGGACTGACATTTCCAGGAGATGACTGGCAAGTGCTCATTTCCATTTCCCGGCGCCCGTCCTGATCACAGCAGCCGGGTAATTAGTGCAGATGAAAATCTCCACCGGAGAACGCACCATTTCAACTGCCACCCTGCTGGACGGGGGGAGAAAGTTGTCCTGTGAAATGAGAGCCCAGCGGTGCCGTTGTATTGACTTTTATGTCATGTTTGCTTCGGCTTACTAGTCAAAACAAGTTTCCTGGCCCAGAAGGTTCCCTTTGCTTTATGAAAATGAAGCTGTCTTGTTTTCTGGTTCATAAATCATTGTCAAGCGAAGCTAGATAAGAGAAACAAGTTCAGATTCCAGAATGATTATCCTTAGAGATGATGTATTAAATATACAGAATACAACTTGATTTTCATAAGGAATGTTGACTTTGCAGAACCGAGGCTGCAGGGGGGAAATTACCTCCTCAGAGGAGGCGCGAGAGCGTGCGCAGCCTCGCTGGGTGGGCGTAAGGGACAGGGGCTTCTCACGTGGGTGCGTTCTCCGGTGTTCTCTCCCTCGTTTACCTGCTGTCATTCTCTCTGGCATGGGCGCCCCTTTTATCAACAATACAGAAAACATCTTGAAAAGAGACCCCTTTCCCCGCTTATCTGCCGCTTCCTTTCCACCCTTCTCTCTGCATTTGGGGTTATCTTGTAAAATCATCCTTCCCCTCTTTGTGGCCTGACCCCTTTCTCTCTGAAATCATCCTGGTTTCTGTTGCACTGTGGTCGAGCAGGAGGTCCTAGAGCTCTTGCGCCAGAGGCTTTTTAATGCCTCATCAGAGAGAACTAGGGACTGCGGGAGTGAAAACTGGAGAAGAATCGCAGTGGAGTCAAAAGGAGTCCCAGGGGTGTCCTGAGATGGGGGTGTCCTGAGAGGAGAGGTGACCCTGTGGCAGCCCGCGGAGCAGGCTGTGTGCGCATCTCTTGTCCTGGCTCTGCCTTTGCGTGAAGAGTCCTGGCCTCCGAGCTCCCGTGCGTTTCACTGAGAAAGAACGACGCTCCTTCTGTGCAAAATGTGTTTTGCCTCCCACCCGCCTGCTCAGTTCCTATTGGCGCTTCCAATCTCATTTCTGACATTCCTCCTCAGGGAAGCTTCCTGGCCCTCCCCACCAGCACCTGGGGTCCTGTGGCTCTGGACATCCCCTCATACTCATTACAGGGATAATCAAGAATTAATTGCATTTTTTAATAGATATTGCTCTCACTTGGTAAGAGGGAAGGTCCAGGGAGCTTGGTGTGCATGTTTGTACACACCGTTGTTGCCTGGTGCACAGAACACGGTGGCTTTGCATTGACTCTTTGGAGGCAGGGTGAAAAGAAAAAGAGGCGCCTACCTGAAGCTCTTCCAAATTCTGAGGACAGCTTCCTCCAACTGAGCATTTGGGTGGAGGGTACGTTCTAGTCAAGGTTTAATTCTATTCCATTTGCATTTTCTTGCTCAGAAGAGAAGGCAACATTCTCCAAAGGGCAAAACAAGAGAAAATGCGTATCTGCCACCATATATTTCCTCTCCCATGAAAGAGAACTTTCCCTGCCCATCAGGAAAAGTCTTTGATTTTCTTAAGTAAGATGCCGCTGGGAAGGAGACTTAGTTTTAGAACTAAAACCATAAATACCACAAGCCTCCCTTTTGGGATTTGGAAAGCCAGAGCCTCCAACCGTTGTAGTCTTGGCGCTGCCTTGCTTATTTGACGGACTTATTATTTATTTATATACCTAGTCTTTTTGCTCATTTATTTAGCAGAAGATAAAGTGAGGAATTGGAATGTTATTCCAAAACTCGGATAGAGGCATACGACTAGTTGGGGTCTTTACCTCAATGTCTATTTTCAACAATATGCTTAGAAACTTATATCTTCTGGATAATTGCCCCACGGTGTCACGTCACTGCAGTTGGGGGCGCGGAGGGGGAACAGCACACCTTTGAGTTTGTAATCTAAGGGCACAATGTCTACTGGAATTTTGGGTGTTCTAAGATACATGCAGTTTCCAAGTGGTTGGTTCCCTCCTGTGGACTTTGCACCTTTTACAAATATTTAGACACTTGTAAATGCAATCTTGTTTTATATACTGCTGTTGTGTAGCACCAGCATTCTGCTCTTTAGGAAGAGTGAGTTTCTACAGAACGATCAATAGGAAAACCCTGCATGGTTTATTTTCGATTATGTATACCTTATAGGTCATGGAGTCAAGTACTCTGGCAGGATTTCTGAAAGACTGGTGAGTTTTAGGAAAGATCATCAATAACATATGTAGCCGAGCAAGCTAAAATAATTACAATCAAATTTCATGCTTCAGGGCATAAACTGATTTCCTGCACGGGTCAGGAAGGAATTATGTTGCCTTCACCGATGTATGCTGCATCGGGTAAATGACCCACCTATTTTTGTTTGTTTTTGCCCTTTTTCCCCGAAACTAATACACTGATCGGTTTGCTTAAGCATGCAGATCCGGCGAGCCCATGCCGCCCTTTGGTTACAACATACCATGTTTACTTTCTTCATGTGATTTAAGAATTTTTCTCTGGGGCAAACCATGGGATGGAGCCCCTGTTGGGAAATGTTGCCTAAAAAATGAAATTGTTCCTTTTTGGATCTGTTTCTAACATTTTAAGTTCTAGAGGGTGAGACATGAGTAGAGAAAAGCACAGTTATTTGGCTCTGTGTTTCCGGCGGGCAGTCCTGAGGCTCAAGGAGCATTCCGTTCCCCCTGCAGGCCCTCCAGACTGCCTCCTTCCAGCCCAAGGTTTCTGTCATCTTGCCTCTTTTCCCAGCTAACTTTTGCCACTGCCTCTCTTTCATTCAAAAATCTCAATCAGAACTCACATTTGCTCTTCTGAGAACAGCTTCAGCACCATCCATGATGGGTTTTTAATTTTTGTCACCATTTTTTTTGAGGGTGGGGGCAGAGGAGCAAACTATGATTCTCAGGGCTCCCTCCACTACAGACTTAGCACAACAGAGGCTGTTGAGCTAATTGCGTTCTGTGTATCCAAGCCAACGAGCAGAGCTTCCCGCCGACAGTGGGATACATCTGGGCCTGATAACAATTGCAAATACTCAGGGCACACTTTAAAAAAGAGCTTATGTTACCATGTGAAACAGCATGTTTTACAGTCCTCAGAACAGTCAGATAAATAAAACAGCTCGGAGTCCAGAGCTTGGTGGGGGGAAAGTGTATTTTGTAACATTTCACTTAGGCAGAAAAATGGCCCCACCGACAAGGGAACCTTTGACCCCAAGAAAATGTTAAGTTCCACCCCCAGCTGTTTGAGGAAACGGGGGACGGAAGGCCACGCTGCCTTCTACGAGGTGGGCCCTGAGATGACCGTGCCCGTCCGGAGGGGACAGTCTTGGAGGTTCGTGTTTGATTTGAGAATGGAGAGGGGAGTTTACAAGAGCTCCTTCTACACATCCCTCCAAGGAGACCGTGTAGGAATAAAGAGCCTGCACATTTTAGGACATATTCAGCATCCATGTTGAAAGCGTAATTTGAGTTCATTTGGGAGCAGGCTGAATGTGTCATTCGTGCTTTGGGGTGATGTTGGACACAGGCAGCAGAGAAGGAAGACAAGTCCCAAAGCCAGAGTTCTGCGTGAGGCCGATCACCATCGTCAGTGTCCACTTGGCCAGGAGCTCCCAGGCCACGTGCCTTCCGCTAACACAAGCTGTAGGTCTGCAGTCATCTCTCCTCCTCCCACGGAGGGTCACAATGTCATAAAATAGGTGGTACTGCCCAATTTGGTCCAGCAAACTCCCTTGTGTTTGGCATTTCTCTCTTTCTCTAAGTGTAGTCATGACACATTCATATCCTCAACCTTCCATGCAACGTGCGGTTTTGCCACCCCAACGCGCATGCCCACCGTGCTCGCTTCTCCCACGCCCCTGCTCTCCCAGAGCATTTTTATTTAAAAATTGCCTACAGTACTGACTTCATGACGGAGAATAAAAAAGATAACATGAGCGTTTCCATTTGGAGAGCACTTTGGGTTTTACTCCAAAGTGCATGTTTTCTTTTTTGATTCTCAAGAAATCTCGAGAGGGGTGTGAAGTCCCCTTTTGACAGATGTGGCAGCTGAGGCTCAGAGACAGGCGGCCCGTGTTCCGAATTCTACAGCAGCGTCCAGCTCAAGCCTACAGCTCCCTCACCAATAACTGCATACAGTGCCTTTATGTATTACTGCCCTGCCGTTGCATAGAAATTTTGAATTTTAAATGCACTTTTCATTCTTTCCTACATCACCGCCTCTAATAAATACATGTAATCAAGCCTACCCATTTAAAAATCACTCTCAATTCCGAGGCACAAGGAGCAATTAAATTTATTAAGGAAGATGAAGTAACCAAAGCAATGTGATGGTGGGATATGTAAGAGATAGTCTCTTACACATACGGATATTCAATACACCTACGAACATGTGTTATTTTAATGATTACACACCCTGTCTCGCAATTCGTTCTCTTAGGGAAGAAAATAAACACATACTTTCTTAAGTATAATTAATGGACTTAGAGGCCACACTTCAAGTTTTACTGAATCCGCGACGCACTCCCTTCTAAGACCGCCTCTCCTAAAGACAAAGCACCCCTCTTCTGTAAGTTATGTGGAGGTTTTGTTTGTTTATTTGTGGGGGATCAGTTTCTCTGGGAAGCTGGCTCCTGTGTTCTCAGGGGTTATAAAAATGGGAATCATTTTTATTGGCAATCCACTGGAATAGTGCTGAGACAAATGGAAACTTGGAGATAAGGATCCTCAGAGGTGAGAACGCACAGCTGTTGGGAATTGGGAGAGAATCTGACCAATAAAGGAAGTCACTATTTTTCCAGGCCTAAAGTGAGTTATAGGGCGAGACGGGTGTTGTATATTTATGTAAGGCAACAGCAGGGAGTTTAAGCGGCTGTATATTGCTGAAAGAGCATCATTCACATTCAGGCCGAGACAAAAGGTGGAAATGAAGCAACATCCTGGCCGAAGAAGGCCTCACGACAGAATAATAACATTTCAGAGAGGGGGCCATGTGCGAGGCAGTGGGTAGGCCTCAAAATGAGGAAATGATCAAGATGCCTTGTCAGGCTTTCAAAAAACAGTTACACACACACACACTCAGGATTAAGGCCTGGCCAAGCGTCCTTGGAAAGGAAGGTCATTTATCTTTCACAGAAACGCGTACACAATTACTTGCAACCTTCATCAGTGTAGTCAGCAAGATAGGTTTGCCAAAAGTACTAGAAAAAATATATCTCAGTACACGTATTGCAGCGGGGACCCCATTTGGTCTTTATTATTATCAGGCCCTCCAGCCTCCCTGCATCAGCGCCGATACTAATTCAGGACAGTGTCTGAAGGGCTGAGTGGCTCTGGCTGCTCCCGAGAGCGCGGGCAGGGGTGGGCCGCGGGAAGAAGCTGTCTTATCGCCTGTGTTTATTTACTGTGTCCTTTTGTTTAGAGGAAGTTGCAAGTAGAAGGAAAGGGTCATGAAATTACACTCCTCTAATGACAAATGGTCAGAGGGAAACAGAGAGGCCATCCATTTCAGGAAAATGATCAAAAGCGGCGGGAAGAAGGAGTTTTAACATTCAAGAAATAGGCCCGGCTTGTCTATGGGACTCTGAAAATCCTGCGCTGCTGTTCAGTGGAAATAGTTTGGGGTGCACTCCAATACTAACTAAAATATCAACACTTTCAACAGTAAAGCGTGACAAATATCTCAGAAACTTCATTTTACCAAAAAAAAAAAAAAGTAAATATGCACCTCCAGTCGCACAAGAGCTTTAAATTACTACTAAATTAGAAGGTTATTAGATATGGAGTCAATAGCACAAAACTGAGAAGAAAATAGCATATCTTATCCTTGAGGTTTATTCAGTTTTGAAACGGATATGACAATAATGAAAAACTTAAGTAAAAATAAAAGGCTTTATGTGAGACATTTATGTGGTAGGCCAGGGACTAGATTTGACAATTTTCCTTATTAGGACAAAGTGCAAATGAGATGTCAACATGATTTTACACCAGGAAAACCTAATTGAAAACATAAAACACATATTTACAACCTCAAGACTATTTTGCTTAAGTTTGAAGGGAACGGGGAGGGCGGGGGGCAGCGGGGGGGGGGGGGGGCGGGATCGCAAAGTGATTAGACTTCTCTTTTTCATTTACTTTCACCCTCTGTTGTTTTACAAGTGAATATTAAGCTGTCACTTCAGAAAAGAAAGGAAGGAAAGGTGAATGGAAATGACTTCATTTCCTTCATTGACCCTTCTTCAGAAGTGTTACTCCTCATGGTTGACATCACTCCCAACAAGTTTGCACGTTTCTCCCCCTGCAGTATCAGGACAGGCGACCCTCTCCATAGCCAAAGGCAGTGAAGACTCAGACTGAACACAGGGCTCTTGTTTCCCTATGAAGGCGAGCAGTTTGTAGATGGGAACGCTCACGGTGCACTTGCAGCGGAGCCCGCCAGGCGCAGGGCTGAGGCCAGAGATTGCAGGCCTGGCGGCTCAGCACATGCGTGAAGTCATCTCCCTTGCCAAGCGCCTGTTTTCCACAGGGGTCATGCAAATTCCCTCCTCGCTGCTGAAGCGTCAGGCGGTGGCCTCTGCCAGAGGCAGGGCTCCAAAACCGTTCGGCCACCAGGAGCCTGTGTGGGGAAACCTGTTTACACCACACACCCCAACTCCTGGTGTTCCTGCCTGGTCCTAGGGATGCATTGAAACAGACCACTCCCTGGAGCCGATCTGAGGCGTGCTCTAAGGAAAAAATATGTCATTTCCCCGGAGTTTGAGCTCCATGGAGACAGATAATATCTGAAATATAGATTGTTCTTTCTCCACTTCTATGTTTAATATATAATATATATTTAATTATATAAATATGTTTGTTATATATTGCATACTATATAAATATGTTATATATTACATAGTAAATAAATATGTATGTGATATATGTATGTGTATATTATTATATAACATACAATAGTATATAAATATATATATTAAATATGTAGATATCCTCCTATCCGTACAGAATTTCTTGAACTAAGAATTATTGGTTGCACCTGCAGCAGTTCACACACAAAACAAGAGTGACAGGGAGTGAAATGCTTCCCCTCCGGCTTCTCCCCTAAGTGTTTGAGAAAGAAACCGTCCCACGGTTACAGGCATCCACGCGTTGTGCGTGGTGAAAGAACCTCCAGTAAACACGATTTTAACCTTTCCACCTTAGCTTCTTCCATTTCCTTTCCTTCTGTACAAAGCATTTAGGTGAGTTGGGATGAGATTCCTCCATGAAATGCAAGGGGACCCGTTAAACTTTCCTCCCTAATATATTCATGAAGGAGCAGGGCGCCCCGTGCATCACCCTGTCAGGGGGACTTTCTCTCTTGTTGAGGAGGAAGACAGAAGGACGGGAAATCAGGGGCTGGGCTGTGCTAGGAATTTTGCCGTGAGGGTGAAAATGCGGGAGGCTTCTTGCCTGGTTAAGTGAACATGAGCAAAAATTTCCAAAACGAGGACCAGACCTGAATTAGCATCTATACATGCATGAGCATAAAAATATGTATTATAAATAGAAACATTTATATGAGTATAATATATAAAAATGCATTTTATAGAATATATGTATAACATAATACAAATATCTATTCCACCTATCTGAACCTATTTATTTATCATTATTGAGTAATTGCACTGACATTTCAGTGGGCATAAAGTATTTACAATGTACCTGAGTTAAATTTCCTAAATCCTACTGGTTCCAGCTTTACCATGTTGTTGTAGTTACAACTTCGTGTGAACTTGATACTGCAGACTGCTTGCTTTAACAATTATTGTTCTCATACATAAAGACTGAGCTCTCCATTGCCTTCTGTGTACAAGTAAAAACGTGTGTGCATCCTATGCACGCTTGAGCACGTGCAAGGTTAGAAGATTTGTCTTCTAAGAAATCCCTCATTTTCTCTTTCGATTTTAACTGTGGGTTAGTGTTCTCTCTTAAAAATTCCCTACTTTTTCTTTTTAAATCATTTCCTGGTTTTGTTTTGTTTTGTTTAAGATTTTTTTCTTTTCTCCACTTTCAAATGTATTTCACATTTAGGGGCTTGTGGGAAAGGAGAACAGAGCCTTATAATGTGAAAGACCTTATTCTAGTTGATGAATAGGTTCCTTGGATTTGCCATTCCAACCCCAGCATTCAAAAATTATCATCTTTTATACATGTGGAAAAGGGAGGGGGTGGGGTCTGGCATTAGTTCTTTTAGTCGTCAGGAAATTACAAAATGTATACTTGCGAAGTAAGCAATTTTTGCAGTCTGCCTGCTCATCCATCTTTTTAATGAGCCTTGTTTATAACCTGACGCCATGTTTCTAGTCACCTACCCTGTTTACATCTTTGGCCCCTTTAATTAAGAGAAGAACCAGTTAAAAGAAAGTAAGAAGAAATATTAATATGATCTGATTAATTCAGCTAGCAGGAGGTTATGGGGTACCAAGGTTATTATAACCTATAAAGGCAATGTGAATAAAGCTGTATTCATTTGTAATTTTATTAGGTGGAGCAAATTAGTGAGTCTGCATAGCGGTGACAAAAGACCCATTCCGACTCTCCCGTACCCCCTACCGCAAGGGCCAGGTGCCCAAAGTTAGGCTCCATATTAGGCAAATGAGATCGGATAAATCTCCACTGCACATCTAATGAGAACTTCCAGAGCCAGTGCTGTGCTAATTTGGAAAGATTAGCTGGGATGTTTGTGTATGGCTGGTTCACGTCCCATGAAATCAAAGCGGGGAGGCCCAAGGAAGAGGAAGCAAAATCTAGAAAGGGTTAACAACAGAAAGACCACAGGCTTCCCGAAAAGGGAAGGCCAGAAAGAATTGATAATGGGCAAAGTATCAGAAACAAAACTATCAAAGGCACGTTGGAGGGATGAAGTGAAAATTCTGTTTTCAAAGAAGTGTCAGTGCCGCTAGTCCCTTTGTAATGGTAAAAGCATGAAGGCCTACCTGTGTGGCCTTCCCCTCACCTTGAGCTTCCCCTTGCGGCCCCCTGACATCAGAATGCACCTTTGGCCCACTTTCGAGCAGTCAAAGGAAATCGCAGGGTTTATTTTCAGTAAAGATGTGGTGAGCCCCCACAAGCTCAGAATTTAAAGTAAGAGGAACTAGACGTGGCAGGGAGTTTTTGATACAAAGAACTCGGGGTCCATCAAGGGGGACCTTCTCATGGGCTAGCCTGTGGACTTGGAGAACAGGCTTCCTTATTCCCAAATCCTGTCTAGACAAATTTGCTTGGCCTCCATTGTACAAATTATAGTTTCCCTTGTCTTGCTTCATCTCATCAATTCTTCTAAACTCTAATTTCAGACTTGCTGCTAATCTGGTACTTGCTCTGGCCTGACTTAGCGTCTTCTGCCAAGAGCGCCGATCCACCCCTGGCTTGGGCCCGGCTTCTCTGTTATGAACTCAGCACTGAACACTGGGAGGACCCTCCGGTCCACTCTGGTCTAAAACTAGGCTTCTATTTAGTAATACTTGCTCTATATTGTGATAGTTCTTTGTATGTTATATACCCCGAACGTAGAGTCCTGAAAGGCCCATCTGAGGTGTTCAGCAAATCCAAGTTAAAAAATTAGCCTTTTGTCATTAGTAGGCCATTCTAATGAGTGTGTTTTTATAAAAAGAAAAATCATAAATTAGATAATAGCAGCAATGTGGGCAAGACAGATGACTTCAGAAACCCCATGGAACAATGAAGGATGGTCATCTTCAATAGGGACTCCCTCCAATGGCTGGAATTATTTGAATGTTTTAAACTATTTTGGAATGAGCAAAAAAATGTAAAAAAAAAAAGTTAAATATTAAAAAAACCCACCCTGGTTGAATAGGGAAATGATTATTTAAAAAAAAATACTTATTGGAAATCAATAAAAAGACAACATTATTTTGAACTTGAGTGTTCTTATCCCTCCTAGTACAATACAAGATGGGGATCCTGAAAATAAGGGAACCTAAAGTCATGTGATGCTCTCTCCTTATTTCAAGGTATCCCTAATTTTTAAAAAATTATATAAATCAATATTTATGAATGTGGGAAGGGATTCCATGATGAACACCTTTTAAATACCTTCCAAACTAGTTTTTGTTTTTTTCCCCTCCTAAATGATAGTTTCCTTATTTAAAATTGCTTTGGCTACTTTTTCAATGAACAATGATTATATAAATTTTAATATTTACCTAATTCTTAAATGTGTCCTTTTTTGAGCCTCCCAATTAGCAGTTTGCTTCCATAGGTCAGATGAGGCATAGCTAAAATCTCCGTAAGAGCAGAGATAATACGTTACTCAGAGGCAGCTAATACTATCCAAGGAGAGACTCGGACTATCTACTGAGGCACATAAGTCAACTAAGCATCCAAATGCATATCGCACAGTCCTTAGGAAAGTGACCTATGTTTTTTAATGAGAACCTGTCGTCTTTTCATCACCAGTGCCACTGCACTTGGAGCATTGGGTTTACTGTGACAGGTTTAGAGCCTGTCGTCTGGTGAGAGTCCCAGCTCCGCCACTGTGTGCTGTGTGTCCTGGAGCCACTCGCTTGGCCTCTCTCTGCCTTTGTTCCTCATTTGTACAAAGGGGACAATAATGCTAGTGCTTATCTCTTGGAGTTATGTTGAGAATTAAAGGACTTAATAAGCCATGGCAATACTTCCAGGTCATCTCTATACATCATGTTGCCTTTCAGTTTAGGTAGCAGATTTCCTGTCAGTTTCTCCCCCACACAGCACTGTGAGCCCCCTGAAGGCAGGATGGGCCTTACCCCCGTGGCCTCTCGGTACCTAGCATAAAAGATCTACCTAAAAAGAGGGACTCGCGACATGCGGACACCTTCTACGGTAGGCGGGGGGCGGGGGGAGGAGGAAGTGAAACAGCCCTGTCCGGAACATTCCTTTCACAGCACAGTGCCTCGGCTTCCCTCTTCATCTCCTGTTTTTGTCTGGGACAGCAACAGCCGCAGCATCAGATAATCATCCTACAAAGCCTCATGGAGGCTGGACTGCGAAGCCACATAGTCCAATCATGTTAAATGTTCAGCATTTTGCTCTCTGTTGGCTACAACACGAAACACGGAAACTTATTCTCTCCAAAAAGAATGCAGTTGTTGGTGTGAGTGGGAGGGAAGAAGCAGAGATTTTGGAAAACTGGCTCCGCCGCCTTCTAAGCTACGTTTTGCCTTTATTACAGGGTAACACCCACCTCATGGGATTGTGGGGAGTCCTGGTGAGCTAACGTATGTAGAACACCTGGTACTCGATAAGCACTGGCTATTGCTGCCATCATTATTTATAGAGAATTTAACTCGGGGGGCTCACCTAAGCATAACAGGCTTAGAGCAGACGTGAGTTCGGTGACAGTGCTTTGGTCAGAGGGTCTGGGTCTGAGCGCACGCTCAGGCCTGGGTTTCTGATCCACAAGCAGGTCCAGCTGGTGCGTGCGCAGGCGGGGGCGGGGGCCGTGCTCTGTTCCCCGCGCAGGCTCGTCGGCAGGCGTCTTTCCAAAGAAACGGCCTGTGGGTTCATCTCAGGACATTGATGAAGACCTTTAAGAGAACAAGCCTTAGAGATTTTTATGCATACTTAAATGGTCTCTTCTACCCCGGCACAGGCTGATATTGTAATTATTGTGGTGTTTCTGTTGTTAGTGGATTGGAAAACTTTGGGTGTAAGTGTTAGAAGGTGAGGGATAGTCAAGTCTGAAGGTAGATGCAAGAAAATTCATATTAAGAGACGACAGTAGTTTAAGAAATAAAATGCTTTGCGAACAGTCATAAAATAGGAAGTGCCTTACACCTTGGGAAGCCTCACATCCAATTGTACAGGGTGAAAAGATTAAACTCTGGACAAGCATTCACACTGTGGGATATTTAATTCAACCTAAACCTTAAAGCTTTTTGACATTGACCCTTTTTCTTAGATAAATGTAATAATTCATTCTCCTAGATATGAAACAATTCTTCACACAGATTAAAAAATCCAGAGTATGTACATAGCTGAGTATATCAAAACCATTTGGGACAGGCCGATGTGTATCTGGCAAGGGGAGAACACAATTAGATTAGGAATCCATTGTAAAGGCAGGATACAGGTCTAAATTGGTGCTTTCAGTATTTACAAATGTTCTGCATGTTATTGGCTCCCCAGGAAAGCAGCACATCCAAAGAAATCACGCTCAAGGAAAATCGTGCGTGTTGCTTTTGTCCCTTGGAACTGCATGAGGGAGGACTCGGGATGGGAGTCTGCTAACCCTGACCTTTTATGAGCCGGCAGGCACAGTGCCGCTCTTCCTGGCATGTTTATATTTGCAGGACTAAAAAGAGTAATTGATTGTTCAATCAATTATCACTTTACAGATCGGGTTAGTCTCTTAAACAAACCACAATCACCTTGTTAACATGTAGATATAAATTAATTGTTTTCAATAAGATGAACATTATCCCCTATGTAGGTGTGGCAATTAGATTATTGATTTTAGGTAAATGTCTAGTTAATTATGCAATAGGCTTCATTTCTTCTGTTAATTAAGCTACTTCTCTTTTAAGTCAATAAACTATAGCCTCAGGAGAAATGAGAAGTTTCCCATTAGAAGGGTCCATCTCCTCCCCCCAATAGGGGGCAAAGTGTGAGCCGTCCCCTTCTGTGATACCAAAGGGTCAAGTGAAGAAGAACCCGTAAGAGGAAATTGCATTTCCAGTTTATTCATAGTCCATTTCTAGAATCGACATTAAATTGAAATCTAAACGGAAATACTTATTTGAAGGAAAACTATGTATTTCTCTTTCCTTAAGCTCTGCCTAAAAAAAAACTCTACTATCTCCATCTCATTGGGTTCCACATCATCCAGCTTTAAGTCACCTTCTGGTCCTCCCCACCCAGGGTCCAACGGCGCCCCACGCGGTGTCATGCCGTGTTGGTGTCAGGCGTTAATGTGACCTCACTATTTTCAGAGCCGTCCTGGGAACAGGGCCTCTGTGCAGCTCACAGCAGCTTCACCCACATGCCTCACCCCGATATTTTAGCTGTGACCAAAGATTAACCCATACGTGTTGGCTTTTGTTCTGCACTAGTTGGGAAGTGTCGTTTTCTTTGTGATATCTTTTTTAGGGAGGGGGCTCTCGTTGCTTTGCCCGGACACCTGGAATCTGAACTGGGCTATGCCCCTCATTTTTATTTCATAACAGGGTGAGGCTTTGGACCCATTGATTGATTGTGGACTTCGCTTTGTAGACTATAGCTTCAGTGCCAAAGTCCCCCACACGCCCTCTTCTGCAAATCTGATTGTGGTTTGCACATAGTGGGGGCGCAATAACAAGTAAATGAATGGGAAGGTGGGAGCCATAGAGTGTGTTTGGAGAAAACTCTGGGTAAATTCCACGCAGGAATGTCACCAGCTCCCAAACAATTTTCTCTTAGGCATTGACCACAGAAATAATAATTACAGTGGTCATCGTTGCATTCATTGAGTGCTTACTATGTTTCAGACCTCATTCTAAGGTAAATGGCACACGTTGTCTTATTTAGTTTTTACCAGGGCACTTTTCAACACATTTTATTATCCTCATTTAAGAGGTGGAGAAACTGAGGCATAGGACCCAATGTCACATAGTAGCTAAGCAGTGAAATTAGGATTCCAACCCAGGAAATACGACTATGGCATCTGTACTTTTAACTGTTACCCAGGTACCAGCGTTCACACAGGAGTCGAAGGTGTGTCCAGCTGGTTCAGTTGACCTGAAGTCTCTTTGGTAAAAATAGCAGCCACTGTTTAGCAAGAGCGTATTTCATTTGCTCAGTTCCAAAGTCAACATGCAGCCTGCCATTGTATCCATCACTGCGCGACCGCTCACGGGGCGGCTGGCCTTCTGGGAGGCAGGGTGGGTGCTGAACGTGCGAACGCCCACGAGGCCGACATCGGCCTCCCTCTCCCTGCTAATGACTTGGGCGCCAGCCACGAGTAATGCATAAATAAAAACCCTCTTCTCCTGACCGAGTTCCTTGCTCGCGGCACCGAGGTAGCTGCAGAGCAAACACACGTTACACTTTTATTTGAATATCCCCCAATTAGTTTACAATAGTTGGATATAGTCCCACTGACCACAGAATGACTTTAGCTGCCTCTTCAGAACCAGGATATTTCCATTTATGGTAAAAGTTATAATTAGCTGAAGAAACTGTACTTGTTAAAAATAATCCCCATACAAGAAACCTGGTAAAAGTTGTGCTGGTGTTTGCAGGAAGGCTGTTACACATAATTTTCTGAAGCTGTTTTCAATCATGCAAATGATTTTTTCCTTTGCAATATGCTAATGCAATCTGATTTATTTCAGTTGTAAAAGTTAATTACAATGTGTTTGTGAGTCCCTAAAGATGATGTATTAAATGTTTATAACCAGGATTATTAAAATGTCCTGTCTCGATTACAGAGCTTCTCTTTCAAACACTAGAACTAATTGTAGCCTTAAATCACAACAACCTCACCGTTAAAATTAACACCAGGGCAACATTGCATAATTTTAATTAATTTTAATTTGGCCAGAGCAAATTAATTTTTCTTTTCTAGAAGGACAGCTAAACTCTTTTGTAGCCTGTCTCCCCTGAACAGGAGTTCATAAACTTCTTTTCTTTCCGGTGATTTCGTTCCCCCGAGGATCGTACCATGGGGTGGAATCCTTGTTTATGTTTTGGTTCCAGTTTACATCTTTGTCTGTTTTTGTTCCTCTGTGCATCTCAGGAAAAGAAACCAGGGTGAAATGTGTGTAGTTCCGTGGCCAGGGAGGCACATTTTTCACTGTGAGTTCCATAATCTCCTTAATCTGGGTCTGCAAATAATGATGTTCATGGCCCAGGAGATGTGTTCTCTGAGATTTCCATTTTTAGCACCATTAAAAAGCTGCCAACACTTGTTTCAAAGTTTGCCAAACAATTTCCTAAGGAATATCTTCTTTGAAGACATTGTATCGAGATTCTTTCCTCTTCCTTGTGTTAAGCAGATATGTCAAAATGGACTATTTCAAGTGAATAGCTAATACTAAATCTTCCATTGTTAGACTGCACTGGACTTGAACAGGCCGAAATTCTATTTATTCCTAAAACTGATACCTCCTTCCCTGGAAGGGTTCACCTCCAATTCCCATTTCTCTGGGTAGCATAGCTGGTCTCTTTATTCAAATGAGAGTTGTTTAAAAATTATTGATAGCCTTGAAGAAGAATCTTGAACCTTCATCTTAGAAAGTCAACATGACCCCCTGAAATCTGGAAATCACTGATAAATACTATGTAGGATTCCAGGGCTTTATCTTATTGATCATAAGTTCTAAATATTTTAAAGAATGGGACAAGTATTTCTTATCTCAATTTACATGTAGATATTTGGGAATGATATGAGTATATATAGTTGCTGATCATTTAAATTTTAATCAGTCTACCCATGCTTCTAGGCATTCCTTATGCACTTAATAAACTAAAATCTTAGAAGCAGTCTTATTTTATGGCCGAAAAGTAATAATCATAGCCAAAATAAACCACGAGTTTAGTATTAAAAAGTTAATTTATACCACATAATTTAAAGTCTAAACATACTGAACAATTCTTTATCCTAACCAACACATTGTCTTAAGAGTAAGAGAAGATGTTATTATATGAGAACATTATGCATTAAACTGGAATTTCCTGGGAAAACCAGAAAATTTTCTTACCCAGAATGGAAATGACAGAGGAGATTTGATATTGGCTAGAAAGAAAATTACAGCCATAGTATTCAAATTGTCATTGTTAAAATAAGCCAGTAAACAAAAATAGCACAAATCTCAGAACCTTAACCAAGTCCCTAGAAACTCTTGGCTTATCATTGGGGAAGTTTTCCTTAAATGAAAGGAAATTCAGACAGTGAAATTAGTATCAGGAAGAGTAATAGAAGATACTCAGGCTCATAATAAAGCTTCAGTGGAGAAAAAAAAAACTTTATTTTTCCTGTTATTGACTCTGAACATTGTGTTCAGAGATTATATTATATAATTTGAACTTTAAAATTTGTGTAGAGGTTTGCTTTAGGATATACTAAGAGGACAAATTTGTCAAAATTTTGTCCAATTTTTGAGTACCATACCTCAAACTCTTTACATTTAAAAATTTTTTTTTTAATTGTTGCCAGTTTTTGTTGTCAGTTATTAAGAAAAATTTATTAAATTCAGTTACTATGATTCTGGATTTTGCATGTGGTTCTAATAGATTTGCTTTAGATTATTATGTCATCCCTTTTGATTGACACTTTTATTATTATGAATTACTTTTCTTTATTCATATTTTCCTGTAAAGTGTGCTTTTGTAAGATATTAAGATAGCATTATAGTTTTCTTTTAGTGTTTGCATGGTGCATCTTTTCCCCATCCTTGTACTTTAAATTCTTTAGATGTCTCCTGTGCACAGCACAGAATTTACTTTTGAGATTATTTTGGTGGCTTAACAATCTTTGTACTTTAATTAAAGAATTTGGTCAATTTATATTTAATATAATTTCTGATCCTCACTAATTGTGTTACTTTTTTTGTACTCCCATGCCTTTATTTTGATTAGTTATCTTTTAACAATCTAGTTTTGCTCTCTCTTAACTCTATCTACTTGAAAATTATAAATTTTACAATTTTTTTTCATAGTTGCCATACATATCACAATACAACTGCTTGATTTTTAAAAGTAAAACATTCATTCTGTCTTCCTCTTACAGGACAAAGCAAGAAACTTAAAAATTTAATCTTTATTCTTCCTACCTTTAAGCTTTCATATTTATTTGTGTGTATTTTAATAATTTGTTTTAAAACATAAGACATTATTATTGTTTAATATACTATAATCATTTATATTTACCTACATCCTTACTATTTGTTGCTGCTTTTTGTTTGTTTTTGCATTTCTGAAACTCCATCTGTGGTGTGTTTTTTTTTGGCATAAATTATATCCTATACATACTATTCCACTATACTAATATCAAATATTCTACTAATATCCTATACTATATTATTACTCCTGAGTATTGAAAATTCTCACCTATTATTTTAACTATTTTTTCTGACTGACTTCCTCTTCCTAGAATTTTTAACTCACACATTTTATAATTATTTATACCAAATCTTCTAAATCTCTTATTCTCTGTTATTTTCCAGCTTTTTCTCTGTTCTTAATTCTATGTAAATCCTAACTTAACATCCAGCAAAGTAATTCTTTTTAGCTCTTTCCAATCTCCAATAACTTATGTTATTAATCTAACTCATAGTTTTAAAATTGTTTTTTATAATTTTCAATGCTTTGTCTGTATTTTTCATTATATCTTTTGTTTCCTTAAACATAGTAAAGATGGTTATTTTAAACTGTGTGCAGCCTAATGTCAAAACTGGGAACACTGTCTTGTCACCAGTTGATTTTGCTGTCTTTTTTTCTCAGATTGTATTGTTCCCTCATTGCCTATTCATTTTTTATTGTGTACTAGACACTTGATAAAATCCTGGGTTCTTAACTCAGATGTTGCAATTGGAAGAGTCTCCTGCCTCTCCACACAGCACTTAAGTATTCAAGGTTGGAGCATAACCCAAATAGACCTAACCATAATTTTCCCCAAGGTTTTTTTTTTTTTTTTTTTTTTTTCTTTCCTTCAATATATTAAGAAAGACACCTTATTTTTCTAATGGAGTGGTTTATTAGACTGGAATTTTGTGCCAGTGTTCTTAAAGCTGGCTAGCTGTCTTGTCACTATATCCAGAGATTCTATCTGAGAAATAAGGCAAGAATAATTAATCAAGGTCAAGAAATGAAGAGGGTAATTCAGTCCTGATTTTATCCCCTTAAATGATAGCTTGAGAGCCATATCTGTGGCAACCATTCACATTCCCCATTTGCATGGCTCAATAAATTCCCTTTATTAGTTTAGATACTTTTAAATTGAGTTTTTGCAACTTTTAATTAAAAATTTTCCCAGTAATTTGTTGAATGAATTCAGGCACAGGAAGAGGTTTAGTGGTTGTAAAAAGATGTGGGGAAGTTTGACTGAACGCAGGGAGCGAGTGAGAAGACTCTTAATGCAAAACAAATGATAAATTTGTTTTGTCCCCTGCCCATGCCCATGGCAATGGCGGATGAAGTGGGTATGGGTTGGAGATACGTAGTGCTAGTAAGAATCGAGAGACGACGTCGTATATGCGAAAGCTTTCTTGTAATATTTTACCCATGACAGCATCTCTGTAATTAAGGACGGCACATCCTTATGACTTCCTCTGTGCTTGCTTGAAATCAAACTGTGTACAAATTTTAGTTTCTTGATTCAAAATATTTAACCTCTGGATAGAGTACTTGCTCGAGGGATTCTCGTTTTAACTTTTTCACATTGCTTTATCTGCGTGACGCAATATGTGTGTTGCCCACTAAACAAAAGAAACTTTCAATTCCAATCCCAGTGGAAGTGACAATTCCATTTATCTTCATCTTTGCAAGCAATGATATAAATACAGTTTGCATTGTTCTACAGAAACTATTTCAGTTAGAAAATGCAATCAGTTGCCTTCCTCTCCAGCTTAAGGTACGTGTGACCAGGGAGACCTTTCCAAAAGAAGGTTGTAAAAGTACTTAGATAATAGATAAGGGCTATTCTACCCAAATACATATGCAAGGAGGAGACGATAGACATCTTGCTGGAGCCTAGTGTTTCTAGATAAACGTTTCTGGTCACGGATGATTTTTAAAACACATATCTGCTTTCCTGTGTTTCTTCTATTCACTCTTATTGTCGAATCCAACTCTAAAATTGGAATTGGGTGGTAGAGTTGTTACTGTGCTCCATGAAGGGTTATCAAGGCCATAATAGGCCGTTTTCCTCTTTCCAGAGACTTAATTGTACTAGTAATCTCACAATGGACTTGGCATTGTGAGAAAGAGAGGGGAAAGGCACCAAGAAGAGCGAGTTGGGCTGTGAAACATGGAATTGTTATGTCATAACGGCAGCGTTTCTCATCGGAAAAAATCTTTCCCAGCTATGGGAAAAACTAAAGAGTGCTTGGAAAATCAGAAGGAATGAGACGCTTCTCCCCTCATTCCCTCACATTTTTGCAGAGTAGGAGAAGCAGAGAACTCCCATGTCAGGATGAATCACCCGATTGGAATTCACACGTAGCATAAGATGAGGGGGCTACGGGCTGCAAAATGCCAGATGCAAATGTTACAGTTATAGCACATTTCCTAAAAGACAACTTAAAGTCCGTCCCGTCCCCCTCACTCTTTCCAAATCCTGGTTTGTGTCTTGTCACCTACACTGTAAACAAAGCAGTAGCGTTCAGAGAGATAAACAGAGAGATGTGTGGGGACAAAGCCAGGCAACTGCTTGGGAACAGACAAGGCAGAGAAAGCCTGCGTGCTTGAGGCCAGGAATGAAAAACTTAAAATTATGCACCCTGAGATGTGGGAAGATTCCTCAAATCTTGTTAAAGTGAGTGAAGTTCAAACAATTCTATCAGCAGCGATACCAAGCGAGTTCCAGAGTCATATGGCCGATTGTACTGTGTGTTTCATCAGTGGTTGTACAGTCCAGGCTGGAGGGGAAATCTAAACGTTACATCTGGCAAGTGTACAGCCGAGCCCTGGGAGGTCTGCACAGAGGTACCCATTTAACTAGCAGGTGCCTCCGCATTTGCATTCAGTAACTCTTAACTCTTAAGTGTTTTATGCTAAGGGAACATGTATGTAGAGCCCATGACATATTATAAGTTGTTGACTGCTCGGTAATTGTTTCATTTTTAGACACACTTGTTCTTATTACAAATGTGATCAATGTACAGGTTTGAAAACACAGAAAACGCAAATGAATGCACATGCAGAAGAAACTATGAAGGTCGCCCCAATGGTATTAATCATTTTTAAAAAAGCAATCTACTTGTGATTTTTAAAAATAAAATGGGATGCCTTATTGCAATATCCAGACTCAAATTATTTTAAAATAGCTTTGGGGACGGGTTGTCAAATGGAGTAATAATGTGAATTAAGCTCTAAAAAGAGGAGGAAAATGGAAGCTGGCTCTTTCAAAGACGTTATCTATTAAATGGGGAAAAATTAGTGAAAAGATTACAACAAGCCAGAAAGACATATATATATATATATAATTTCTCATGAGACTATTAATAAAGTTGTTTTTTTTGTCTTTTATCTGAACTTATTTTTATCTTACATATTAGAACTTTTTATTTGAGCTCTCTACGTAGAAGCCTCCAATTAAGGCCTTCATTATAGGAGGAAAAAAGAGATCTGAAGGGTAACATGAATCATCAAACGCAAGTAGTTGAGTTGGACTGAGCTGTGGGGCCCTTTGGGTGAATGGGTAGGAGCATAAGCCAGTCAAGTAGGAGACAGTGTTTTAATGAAGGGGACCCTTGTAAACCCGCCTGCAAGTATGGACAGTACATTGAAGCGGGTGAAAACCAGTGAAGGGATTCAAGCAGAGGAGTGACGTGGATGTGCTTGCTTTTTGGACGTGTACTCTGAGCACCAAATGAGTAGTGCCCTGGGAAAGTGGACCCCGTCGAAGGGGATTAGTTGCAATAATCCAGACCCCCGTTCTTGCAACATCACAACCCTCACATCAAAGATGTGGCCCCGCGTATGACCGTGGTGAGGATGCCAGGCAGGAGACAGGCTGGAGGGAGGCTTGATAGTGGAAAGAAGAGGACTTGGGAGCTGTTGGGAGATGGAGAGAAAGGAGTGGGGAAAGTCTCCGCCAACAGCCGGGCTCTGGCTCGCATCTGGAAACAGTGATATAAATCTTTCGGAGAAAGCAGCTGGGGGAGAGAGCTTGTGGTGAGAGGGGCTCAGCTTTGGAGAAGATTTTGAGGTCCTCGGGGGACACCCGAGGACAGTAAGTGGTTTTAAATATAGAGTCCAATTTCTGGACAGCTATTGAAGAATAGCTAAAACTTGATGTTTGTTATGTTCTGGAAATTTCTAAGTGCTTTGCATGTTTTAACCCATTTAATCCTCAAAACAGCCAACTTAAACTTATTTTAAGATGATTAAAAAAATCAAATGGAGCAGTTAAGTGGCTTTACCGTGGCTGCCTGGGGAGTGTAAAAAGTAGGCATTAGGGGAAAAGAAAAAAAAAAGAAGACAGAATCCAAAGGGACAGCAGCACATATATTTTTTTTAATGAGAAGAAAGATGAGGAATCTAAGATGCAGAAAGGACAGGCAGGGAGGTGGGAGAGAAAACAGAAGTGCCGTATCTTGGAAGCTTAAAAGGAGTAGACTGGATGGCAGTCTGAGAACCACAGAGCAGTCAAAACAGATGGGAACTGAAGAGCACTTCACGCCCTTGTGCGTGGAAGCCTAGGAAAGTGGGTGAGTCAGGATTCTTTGTGAACAAGCAGGAGAGACAAGGTTGGTAGTTGACAGCATTTAGCGTGACCCTCATAAAGAGAGGGCTTTGCACTCCTATAATATCCCCATTGCGACTCAAGCTACAGGGACCACGGCCGCTGGGATGTTATGCCTGGCCAGCTAGCTGCCTCTCTAAAGGACCACCCGGTGGCCCTCGATGTTCATCTTTTAAGAACTGGCTCCGATACAAGCTGATCTCCAGCTGCGGTACATGGTGAGGCGCGTGGGCTCTGGAATCAGACTGCCCACATTCAAAGGTAGCGACTGACCTCGCAGGGTACCTGACCCAGCCAAGTGATGTAACCTTGGCAGACCTGTTTTCTGGTCTGGAAAACGGAAATAGTGTATTAGTAATTTCTATGTCACTTCAACGGGCTTCGAAGGTTAAATGAGACAATTCAGATAAGGCGCACCGGTCCGCCCTGGGTTTGCAATAAGCGCACAATCCATTGAAAAGTCTTCTTCCACTTCCACCTCGTTTGTGCAGCCAGTTTAGCCTCCTCTCACATCGCACACCCATTGTTGGCTTGAATCTCTGTCTCTCTCTTAAGCTGTGAGCTCACTTCTGCACCTGGGCCGCTCACCCTGAAGAGGCCCCTGCCAGCTACATGGAAAGTGGAAAGTTTTCCACTTTCAGAGGAAAGTGACTCTCAGCTACTTCTGTTCACCTCTTTGATCAAGAGTCATATTCTAAGCCTTATTTTAAATGGGGTTTAATTTCCACAGCAGGGCAGTAACAAAGAGAGATCCTGGAAATCATTCATTTTTAAAAATCCTTTGGTTTGTAAACATTAGACTCAACTATGGCTACACATTTCATAGCTATACTGCTTTACCATCAAAATATATATTCAGAGGCTGTATCAATCATCTCTCCCCACAAAAGCATGGGGATAGAATAAGCATGTATTTCTTGGGTGTCTGGGATTCTGCTGAAGGTCAGCTGGGCTCAGCTGGGCCCCCGTTCCAACCAGGGCACCTAGCTGGACGTGGCTTTCGCCCCCCTGTGGCCGGGGTTATGCCCTGCTCTGCTCCAGGGATAATCCTAATGGGGCGCAGCGGGTAGGGGCAGTGACTACGTCGGGGAAGGTCTTACGGTGCGCAGTAAGTGTACGGTGAATGACAAAAACCTCGCTTCAATCCCCAGCTTCTGTGGAATCTGCTAAATTGCTAGGAAATCCTGTGGCCAAGCCCAAAGCCCAGGTGTGGGGAAGCCCAGTCTCCTTTTGTGGGAGAGACTGCAAACTTCCTTAGCAAAGGGTGTGGACCGAGGGAGCGGGAGGGAAATCCAGCCTAATCCTTCCCCCTGGCCCAGGGACCTGGCCCTGCGTTACTATTAGATGCTAGATGAGGAAAAAACAAACGAATAAACAAAAAAAACAAAAAACAAAAAAAAATTTTTCTCTGCTACAAGAAAATGAAACAGTCCGTTTGAGGGTAGTATTTACCAGTGTTTAAAATCATAAAGAACTTTGAAGTCAGAAGTAACCCATGGTGAGATGAATGAGACCTCTGTCCTCAAAGCCCGTCCAGTGCCGAAGTACCAGGCTCCCTGCTGGTTTACGAGCCCGTGCCCAACCCAGCGTGTCCCTCCTCACAGGTCCTCCTGAGGCCAGCGACCAGTACAAACCCTGCCAGAAAGGTACCGTGTCCGTGTGGAAATAACATACACAGTAAGTCCACCAAACTTCTTCAGTACCTAACAAACATGCTTTCTGAGTTAAGCAGGCAGCAATTTCAACATGCAGGACACTCCCCATTTAGGAATGCCACGCTGCGGGAAGATAGGCCTCCAGCCCGAAAAGGCCGACTGTTCTTTCCCACCGCGTGTGCCTGGGCACTTCCTAGCTGACGAGCTGATTAACCTGCCAGAGCTTTCTCATCTGTAGCAGAAGGGATGAGCCATGGCGAGTCCTCTTTCAGTACAAATAAATTGCAAATTATTATTACTTAGTCGACCTGAATTACAAATAGATACTTGTATTTATAAGTAAAATGATTACAGATGCAATGCAAATAACCATCAATAAAATGGTCGTTACATAGAAATCGTAATACCTGTTAGATCGGGCTGTGTGTAAAGTGTTCATACATATGTATCCCCATGAATGAGCACCCCAGCTGTGTTGCGGGGGCGCCAAAAAAGACTGGTTTCTTTGCACAGCCTTTCCCTTTAAATACACAGCAGAAAAACCGAGGCAGATGTGCCTGAGAGCTACATTTTTCTCTCCTAATTATTCAGAGCAAAGGAAATTCCCTTTTTTATATTTATGCCTTTCCAAGTGCAAATTGGCAAAAACATATTCTCAAAACATAAAAATATGCATTTTGTTTTTGCACTTTTTACAAGGCAAAAGACCTGCCACTGGATTTCTTCCCTCTGGGGAGATGAATTTGATGGCATCCATCCTTGCTTGTCAGAAATAGCGGGGACGGGCCTGGGGTGTTGTAAACAGGCCCCGGGGAAGGAGCGGGTCACCGAGAGCCAGAACTGCAGCCCCAGCCCAGAGGAGGGGTTAGAGCAGCGGCTCATGACCTTCTTCCAACTGGGACATTTTAACGGCAGTGGCTTGACTGACTTTTCGTCATCCAAGTCACCATAGAGGGGGCTGTTTATCGTGTGTAAGCCAGAGAATACAATTTAGCAATATTTTATAAAAGTTCTTAATGTAGTCAACAACCATTTCTCATTTTTTTTTTTAAAGCGATCACTGTGTATCTTCAGTCCTAGGAGAGTCAAATAAGAATAAAGCTGTTTTACTGAATACCTACCAAGTTCGGGGTGCTGTATACAGGGTCCAGCAGAAGGAAGGCTCGCCTGAGTGTGGCTGGGCAGGGTATGTGAATGTCTCGCACGAGATGGATAGCAATTTGGACATTTCACCTAAAATGCCATGCGGTGTGCTTGAGTGTAATATTGTTATGTTACAGAATGACATACTTACGATTTTGTAATAAAAAGGGTGCTGTTTGTGCAGACCCTGTATTTAGTCTAAAGTTTGGCATTAGTTTCCTCATTGTTCCATGGGAGATACAGGATTTGGAGAGGTTAGGCAGGTACATGCCTGAACTCGGTCCCTCTGTGGGTAGCATAGTGCTGGGACTTACCTGTAGGCGGCTGGACCGAGTCCTTCTTCCACTTTGTCACGCTGCGCCTGGTATGTGGAAGGCACTCTATGCAGGCGTATGAACCAAGTGACCAAATGACACAAAATGACTTTGCATGGACAGGACAGCAGTATCTTCATCTTATTTCAGACTGTCAAATGCGAAGGCCCTTTCTGAGCGTCAGTTTCTTTTTAGCGGTAAGGAGGGCACTTAATTGACACCGGGGCTCGGGGACCAAATCGGTGCAATGCATGAGAAGGCCCGGCCCAGTTCCTGGCATGCCATAGGTGGGTAATAAGAATGAGGCCAACGCGGACTTCAGCAATGATGATGATGGCATAAAATGCCTCTTCGCCCAGCAGTGGCTTCCATAATTCTGATTTGGGAGTAGACTCCACTTTCTGACAGGCTTTGATACAGTCAATGGATAAGTTAAGACTGAGTAGTGGAGAAGGCAAGGTTTCCGCTAGTTTAGTTTAGTTCTGTTTTTGTTTTTGTTTTTGCACCACTCCAATCCTTACTTCACTTCTCCACCTCACATGCACCATGTGCATTATGGTCCATGATGCCCAGGCCAGCAGCCTCGCTGGCAGATGGGGAACTTCAGCTAATTGGGTGTACAGCTCTAAAACCGCACTGGGACCAGCTGGGCTGCCCACGGTTTCCAGCCTCGGGGCTAGGGGGCTGGACGCTACGGTAACCTGGATTTCTTATGGGTTTGCAAAGCCCTTGTTTCAGGTGTCACCTGGCTATTTAAAACATGTCTTTGAATAAAATGGATACAGCCCTCTACAAACCCATGCCCCAATTTATTTTATGTATGTATTTTTTAAAAGAAAAGAGGGAAAGCAGATGGCTTGCATCATATTTTATAGTTCTTTTATTTGAATTTAGAA
Source organism: Pteronotus mesoamericanus (assembly GCF_021234165.1). Classification (NCBI taxonomy): domain Eukaryota; kingdom Metazoa; phylum Chordata; class Mammalia; order Chiroptera; family Mormoopidae; genus Pteronotus; species Pteronotus mesoamericanus. The sequence goes on along the minus strand of NW_026555323.1, from coordinate 6,891,055 downwards.
GTATACACATGTTCATACAGTAGTATCTTGACAACTAAAAAAATGTCTATTAAGCTTGATTATATGGAAAGTGGAGGCTCAAATGAATCACTGTGCCTGAACACTGGCTTGACCTAGCTCATGTTGTTATTCTGCTACCTGGTAGAAAATGCTCTCTCAAAAACTTAGTTTTAGCTGGAAAAAAAAAAAGAGTGCTTTATTTTCAGAAATTAAATGAAATATTTTATTCCTTTTCATTACAGTGAAATTAGATGACATCTTCTCATTACTCCAAACTAATTCTGCCACCCATACTGTGAATGCCGTTCTCGTCCCCGCGGCAAGGATGACTTCTATGCCCGACTTCCTTAGAACAGAGTCCCAGAGGTCCACGCTGAGCTGCCCGCTTGCAGTAGTAAGTGGGGGCTGATGGGTGTTCATACTAGGAACAATTCTCCGATGTTATGCAAGAACTTAAATTCTCCCTTTCACCTGGGGCTTAAGTTCGTTGTCTCAGTTATTCCAAGTTTCAGGTTTATATAATATATCAGACATTTATATGACAATGGAAAAAACTTTTAAGTTTGTTCACATTTATTACTGGGAATAGCTATCCTTTACTAAGTATCTCCTGTGTGTTGGGCTCCAAACTAAGTGTTTCTGTGTCCCCTCACTGAAGCTCCACAACAAAGCAGAAGGGACTCTCACTGTCCAGGTTCACAGATGAGCTAGCTCAGGCTCAGCGGGGAAAACAGTTCCCTTACAGAGCCAAGATTCCCGCCTAATGATGTGACCACCTAATTTCACCCATTCTATTGTCTCCCTAAACCCAGATAACTAGATGTTTGACATACTGTGACAAGGACATCCATACGGAAAAGGAAAGATTATCTTCTTTTTCACCTTTCTATAGACAACAAACACTTCACCAAAGATCACTTGGTCTGGTCAAGCAAGGAAGGGTCATCAAAACAGCCTCCCTCTTAATCGATCGTTGATGATCAGCCCGCTTCATTAGGGTCAGTTTCACATACAGTGGGATCGTGTGTGTCAGCAATCTCTGTGGAAAGGAGCATGTTGTTGCCGAAAAATACTACTGGCTGGTTCAGTTAACTCATAGCGAAATGAGCTGATTTTAGGCTGAACTAAGGACGCATTCCTTACCCTTAAACGTCTCCTTCATCTTCCTTCTCCCATAGCTGCCTGCTGACACAGTCCTGAGAAGCACTTCTCCGCTCTATTTTAAGTGAGTTCTGAAGCGGACACAAGTGTCATCTTTGGTGTGTGAACTGTTACTGTTTTCATATCATGAGTGACAGAAAGTGGCTATTTAGGAAAGGCGATGCCTTAAATGTAGCTGGCAGAAAAGGAAAAGGAATGCGGGCTCAGCTGGGGACAGCCTTCTGGCTCCCTGCCTTGGCCTTTCTGAAGTCTCAACTGTGAAGCCCCGGAGACACAGTCCTGGTTGTAATTCCTCCCCAGCGGCTCCGTACCCAGTAGTCAGCTACCATCTTACTGAGTCGCCCCTGATGGTTCTCACAGCAGTGGCGCGATTAGACAGCTAGCACGTCACGGGCAGGGACAGCCCATGGGCCTGTCTGTTGGTCCACATGTGTATTGATAGATTGGCTTCAAGGAGGTGGATTTCCTGGCCATTTGTGGCCTGGCATTGCAGCATTTCCAGATTGGAAAGTAGGGTACGTAAAAGATTTCATCAACACCAGGGCATTTTTACGTCTCCCTTTCGTATTTATTTGCAGAACTTTACCAGTCGTAGACATGGCATACTCAAAAATTAAACCAGGTGATTACTGTCAACTTCAGAGCTGGAAGGGTCAAATCTTAAAGGGTAGAAGGGAAAACTCTCCATAAGAAGTCTGTTCGTATTTGCCCATGCAGATTGGACAAGCATACTGAAAAGCTAACATCTGTACTGTGAATTACCCAGTTATGCAAATACAGCTGTTTAACTCTTAAACATGGAGGTTCTATCTGCAGTCCAACACAGAGTACTTCAGTGAATAGGCACTGTTTGATCAAGGTGAATAACTTGACTACCTACAGTTAACTGATCTATTTCCAAAATTTATATTCCAAATACAAATTTATTATCTCCTTGGTGAGGACAAGAGAGCCATCTATCAGCTTGAGAGCCTAGAAATGTAGAAACTTGCTTGTTCTCTTTATCAAATAATGATTACATGGTTATGGTAACTTTCCCTCTTTTAATTCAGTTTTATGATCTGTAAAATGGGTCTAAAATGGTACCAAATGAGGAATTATATAGATTATGGTTCCAGCACTGCTAGGGACTCTTTATGAGTAGGAACAAATCTTTTAACTACTGTTGTTCTTTACTTTCCTCGTCTGTACAATAGTGGTGGCAGGGGCATTAGAACCCCTTGAAGGGGAGAATTCAGAAGATCCTTGAAACCATCCATCAGTTTCCTCCAGCAGAGTAATGGGGCTGGGACTGATTGTGTCTGTATTTCTCACTGGAAAATTGGCCCATTACTTTTATCAAGTTCTCGAAGGAACCTTCGTACCTCAAAATGTCTAGACCCCGTTAATGAAATGTATCTGCTTTTTTTTTTTTTCTCCCAGTAATAGCATTTGACAAGTCCTTAAGTGCAAAGGAGTAAGATATTCAGATATGGCATTTAAAGGTTGCCACCATTAATTTCCTTATTGAATGTTTTGAAGATCAACTAAGGGCTTGTTTAGAATTTCTTAATCAAAAGTCTCTGCACACCTGAAGGAACTATGGACATATCATGGTGGGGATGTGTGGATCCTGAAAATAGACACGATTCTGTGTGTGTGTGTTTTCTAGGAGAATCGATAGCTTTCATCATATTTTCAATCATTAAAAGGTCAAGAACCACTGATTTGGTGATTGGAATTTGCCCAAAATATTTTTTACTAAAAAATGGGTGATCAAGTAAATTAAGACAGATCATCTTGATTACGCTAGGTGATTGGCTATTTTAACTGGTCGGCAGACATGCGCACCTTGGGAACAGAGCCATTCATTGCAAAGTGAGTTGATGAATGTGAATGCTTAAGAAATTTAAATACTTCCAGCTTCCTTCTTTCCTTCTTTATAATTCTCCCATTTTCCTTTTCTTCCTTAGTCAAAGCTCTGGAGAGTAGGGTCCTTGATTCAAACATTTTAAATGTTTTGTATACAGTCTCAGCCCCGGAAACAATTATTCTTACACCTGAATTTATTTTGTTGTTGTTGAACACGATTTGGAATTATTAATCAAGAGCCTTAAAAATCTCCATACTCTTTGGCCAAGGAATTATATTCCTAGTAGTCTATCCCAAGGAAAAATCTAAAATCTAAATAGAAGGAATGCCATTTTAAAAAGTTTTCCTTGTAATGTAGTTTATGAAATCAAATAACAAACATCAAACTATAAGGTACTGATTAAGTAAATTGTGGTATATCCATATGATGTATATTGCAGCAATGAAAGTAAAGCACGTTCAATAGCTTATATTGTGAGAGTGAAAAAAATTAGGAAATGTAACAGTCTGTACAAGGAAAGTTAATGTTAGTGGTTATCATTAGGTTATCATTAGGTGCTGGGATAAAGAATAATATACCATCTTCCTTACAATATTTTTTTTATTTTTACACATTTTTACAATGATAATAAACTACAGGACTATATTTAGAAGATTTTTCTCACACGTTTACAATGCTAATACACCACACAGTTCCACAATGATAATGTCCTATGATATATAGTCAAGCTGTGCATCAATACAGAAATGTGTATATGAAAACATTCATTTCAGTAACTCCGGTGTTCAGTGCTTCTATACGATTAAGTGATTTTGAAATGAAACGTACATTTTCAAGTAAGTTTATAATCAGGTATCCTGGCTAAGTGCTAAGCTTCGTCGATGACACGACTCTGTCCTTTTTTCCCTTCTGTCTCATATGCAAAGCAAAGCCCTGGCACTGTTTATGTCGCTCCTGTGCACTGCGAGTATTCTGTATGATTTTCAGTGTGTATCTTTGAAGAGGGAAAAACAAGCACATTTACTTAAACGCATCCTAAGACGGCTGGAAGGGCAAAAATGGAACAACTGACAAGTGCTCACAAATGTCGCTGGTCTAATTTTGCAGCCTGGAGGGACAGTGGCAGATAAAGGAAGGCCGCGGTCCAGCTTGCGGCTTCACCTGTGCCATATTCAGTCAGAATGGTTTAAGCTGCAGCTCTCCTGAGTTACCAAGAGTAACTGACTGGTCTTTGAACATCATGGGCTCATGCTGAGAAATTTTGAAAGCCATTATTATGGTCGCAGTATACAGGCAGGAATGAAACTCTTTGCGATGATGCTTACTAGATGATAAGCGTTCTTGGCCACGTAAGGTCACCACCAAGTTTAGGAGGCAGTGCAAGCTTGGACTAGGTGCATCAACAGCAAGATCTTGGTATCATTGAATCTCTTCATATTAGATGAAGGATCTGAGCTTATCCTAGCTTCCTACGACCCACTGGGATCTTTTTCTACAGTGATATCTATACGTTAGATCTATCAATAAGGGTAATCCGCGAGGTGCTGGGCAGTGTTCTAATGGTGGTCATGTCGATTGTGAGCTCTCCAAGGGCATCTCTGGTAGCCCGTGGTCTAGCATCTAGCGCGTGCTCATCTGATGTTTGTCAAGTGAATGACTAAGAGCATTGCAAGCCAGGTCTCTTGGAAAATGATGCTGGGCTTTAGAAAATACTGAACACCTCTTTGTGGACATATTCAGGGAGGAACCGTGCATGAGGTTGATGTCATTCTCTGACTGTGAGGACATTGTATTTTCACTGAGAGGTCAGACATTTAATAGCTAAACAAACTATGAAGCAGAAGAAAAAGCGCTGGATGTATATGTGATCATCACCCTACTGCCAGTAGCAGTTTTTGACGGCAAGAATTATTTTAGACAATCATTAAAATGTATTTAATGCATATATTATATATGTAGAAAAGCAGAACAAGAATATAACATATGCACTTTCAAATTCTAAGAGACTAAGCGTCGTACAGATATACCCTAATATTTAAAATGTCATTTCTCATCTATCATCCATGTATTCATCTGTTAATGTCAAGAGTCTGCTATGAGCCAGAGCTGTGCTATATTCTTGGGGTTACCACAGGACCTGCTATATTCTTGGGGTTACCACAGGATCTGCTTTTTCCATGCTTATGTTCAGTGAGGACAGTGAATATTGAGCCAAGTACTAGCTGTAATAAGTGCCATGAAGCAAAAGGGAAGGATGGACTAGGAGTTAAAAGACGCAACTCTTGCAGGCTGAGGAAGAAGTTTCCGTGTGGGAAACAGAATCCGCCAGGGCCTGAGAGACGGCGCCCAGCTCTCCAGCGGGGAGGCAGAGAAAGAATGTTCCTACCAGACGCAGCAGCACATGCACAGACTGGGGGGTGGATAAGAACTCAGCCGACCTGAGGGTAGGAGAGAAGGCCGGGCGGTTTCAGTGCAGGGAGATAAGGCAGGTGGTCCGGTTGCTACAAACAGGGACAAGGGACTTCAGAGACTGAGTGGACTGGCTTTATTCATTCATCCACTCATGAATGGACTTAACAGCAGTAATTTTTCTAGTGCCACATATCTAAAACACACATAAACCACACATATATACTTACATTAGTCATTCTTAAAATAAAAACAGAACAATGTAGAACCTTCCCATTTCTTGGTTTTTTATTGAAATTGAACAATTCCTATTTGCAAACTGAAGAAAAACACCGTTTTCCTTTTGTGAGGCCTGGGCATGACCCAGACCCTCGTCGGATGGGATGGGGACCCATGAACTTTCAGCACAGTGGCCTCTGTGTTCTCCAAAGCGGCTGAGCTTCGCCTACCCAGGACCAGGAGGGGCCAAATGCCTCGCCCTTCCCTTCAGCCTGACGGAGCTCTCCCCCCACCGCTGTCTCACTTACAAATATCACAGGCAGCCGCCGCGTTACCGCCTGGTTGAATGATCCCCTTTACAAGCCTTCTCCTTGGTTTTTGAGTAAAGGTTTCTCTTATTAATTTTACCAGCCAGTGTTCACTTAGCATTTGCTTTCAGGCATAATTGACAGGCCCGGCGACACCCGCTTGAGAGTGAGCCATAAATCAGAAATAATTTTCAAACTTGGCTGAGGGGCTGAAGTGTTGAATAGGCAAATACAGGTAAAAATCTCTTTATTAGGGCTGACAGGGACAGCAAGTGTCAGCGAAGTGTCTCCTCATGTTCCCGGAAAGATTAATTCGGGGGGCCCTTCCCGAGCCGGTGTCAGGTGTGCGCTGCCTAACAAGTGTACCTCGCCGGGCTCCCCGGGCCGGGGCGGGGGGCAGTGGCGGGCAGGGAGCCCCTTGCGTGCGACCCCCCACCCCTCCCCCGCTCCTGGAAAGGTAGTTCTCTGCCTCAGACTCGATTTGCATTTCGCACCTGTCATGGGAAGAGCTGTGCGTCATGATCCAAAGACCTTGGCACAGCGATGAGCCTAACAAGGTGTCCGAAAGGAAAAAGGAATGCCCTGCGTGGTAGCTAATGGGGACCTTCGAGGCGAAGGGGGCCTGGGTAAGGGGGACTGAGCACAGGTGTGCTCTCCTCCATGAAAATAATAAGAATAATATGAATGAAATTCACATTTGGGGGGAAGGAATACTGCCATTTTCTTCTTCTGTTTCATTTTCACAGAGATTCAGACAGAGGCCCCTCCAACCCGGCTTCCTAGGCCTCCCTTCAACGGATACAGTTCGGCCACTTTGCAAACTGTATACACAGATGTTTGTGTTCTAAATTTTAAAATTGCCGTGCCCCACCCCCAGAGAGCTACTTAAAGGTGTTTTCTAAGTTATAGCTGTTGGCGGCAAAATGAAAAAATTGAAAATAAGATGAGAATTAGTTACTGGGAAAAATTATACATGAGTACATTCTGCAAAGTCTACACAGCAGCAAAATATTAATCTGATCCCGGAAGGTTCTCCTCTTAACAGCTTGTAAAGGAGACTAGAGACTTTAATATGTAGATATCATTAAGCAGGCTAATTTTTAGATGATTAAGGAATGAAGATATTTACTAGCTAGCATCAGAAATATAAATAATACTTTGGAGGGCCACCTCTGTGGGCAAGTGAAATATACCCAGATAAGAGAATGCTAAGTGGCTACTCACATTAGATCTCAGTTCTATGCTAGACATGGAACTGGGCACCTCGCATATTTAATCTTTAGAAACCTTGCAAGCAATCATTTGTATTAAACTCTGTGGGAGCCACAGCTACTCACAATAATTATTATTTAAATAAGCAAGGTGGTATTTCTTTGAAACAAATACGTAGAGGTGAGCAGCTAAGGAGTGGATATGGTGACTCTGCTCCTCAAAGTCCTGCCAGAGGGGAATTGCCTTTCATCCGGTGCCTCCACGCCTCTGAGGACAATGTCCTTCTCTGTCTTGTGGTCCAGGACCTCCAGCACCTTGTCTATTCTGGGTGTCAAGATGAGGACGAGATGAAGAAGGAAGGCAAGGATGTGCGTCAGCTCTCTTTTCAGAAAGACTCTGGGAAGTAGTTATGTGACATTTACATCTCATTCACCTGAGTTAACTGCAACGGAATATGGGAATTATAGCTTTTATCCTGGACAGCCATGTGCCCAGCTAAAACCAGGGCCTGTCTTACTACAGAGCAAGGCAAGAGGGAATATTGGCAGACAATTGGCAGTCCCTGGCATAATAGTATTTCTCCAGTTTTGCAGGTTGGAAAACAGACTAAAACTGGTAAAATAACTCTAAAATAAAATATAAAATAAAATAAAACCATTAGTAAGCAGTTCCAAGGCCCATGTTCTTCTCATTTTGCCATGAAGTACACAAAGGATAAGAACCACACCAGTTACATTTTTTACACTGCCAATTAAATTCAGTCCAATCCAACTAGCTCTAAAAGCTTACCCACATCTTATGCTTCCCATAAGTAAAAACATTTTTAGGCACAGGACACTGCTGGCTATGAGAGGATTTATAGGACATAAATATGGATGAAAATATAGTTATGTTATACCATTGTAGGTTGCCTGTAGATGACAGTGTTGATGAAAACGTAGATACAGGCAAAATGAGAGACAGATTCATGGGGAAGCTGACGAAGCTCAAGTCTCAGGACCTCTCACTTCCTTAAGCCTTCACAGGTGGGGTGGGGGGCATCATTGGGTTGCATCTGAATTTGTAAAGTTTGCAAAAGATATTGTCAACATAGTGGGTAAAGACTTCTGTCTCTTTTCCTTTTGACTCTGCCTGTTTCACATTTTCCCTTATGTTGGGAAGAGCGGCCTTCGTCATTTGGGGACCTGCCTTAGGGGATAAATTGGGAATCCATTTATTCAATCGTATGGGTTTAGGAAAGTATTTTCCTGGTTTACTTTGCTTCTGTGCAGGGCTAATTCATTGTTAGCATCCCTGGTAAAAGAATGGCTTCAATGGTGAATTGTTCCAGTGGTGAATCTCGTCAATACATTTGGAAAAAATATTAAGTCACTTGGCATAAGATATTCACAGTGAAAAAGCTGCATAGGATACTTCCAGAGAAAAAGGCCAACTTGTTAATGAGTGATATCAAAGGCTATTTTAGTTCTCAAAGAAACACTGAAATGCTGGGAAATCTCACAGCGCATCTGTGAAAAGGCTTGAGAGAGGTTTTTCCACGTTTGACAATAATACGTTGTTATGATTTTTTTCTTTAGTTTTTTAAAGAATTTTTGACTTTTAAAGAATTTAAGGAAATAAAACAGGCTCTCTAGTTTCCATTTCTCCAAGCCCAGAGGACCGCGATACCACAGGCAAGGGGCTGCGTGACTGCGTGACTGTGGGGCCCCGGGGAGACCTGAGGAAACAAACCCTCACCCTGGGACATTCTGTATCTGTGACATCTTCGCGCATCCACTCCCTGCCTCTGCCTAATCATCTAAATTCCCCTGTAAGCCGCTTGGCCCAGAGGATTCTCTTTGCTTTCGGGGTGCTTCCAGGTTCAGTCAACCACGGCAGCCCAGAAATTCATCAAAAAGCCTGGTTTGTTTCTTCTTGTCTAGGCAAAGGCCATCTTTTCTGAGAGGTTCGCTTTTTAGCCCACCTGCCCCCAACTTCAGCGACTGACCCCCGGTTTGAATGTGTCCTATATTTTCCATTTACTTGGAAAAGTCTTCACTTTCCCAAGTTTGGTTCTTTTGGACTTCTTTGTGTTCACAGCTCTTTGATGGTACTAAAGAAAAGTATGCGTTTTCTTTTTCTATTGTTGCTCAGCTGGTGATTTCTTGTTATTTCCTTGGGAGCTAAAGTCTTTCATTTCTTTCTATATCCCAAGCAAAAGTGGAAGCCTGTAGAATTTTCCTCCCTCCCTCCCTCCCTCCCCTTCCTTCCCTCCCTCCCTTTTTTTTTTTTAATATGCAATATCTCTCTCCCCCACTCTGTCTTTCCATCATCCCAGGCTGGTTTACGATTCCCTTCGTGAAACTTTTTCCCAAGTATATACGCACACATCCACCTCAGACACGATCTTACTTATCAGCTCTATTACTCCTTTGTTTTGACATAGGCTGCTTTGTGTGGCTACATTTTTCTTTAACATACTGATACGTGTACATTAAGAGTTTCTGTCCAAAAAGAGTTCTGTGTCCTTGAATGTAGGGACGATGTTTTTTGTTTGCCGGTTGGTTGTTGTTGCTTCATTTTTTAAATTCATGGGCACTCAAGAGCCCGCAGAGTGACCATGAGGGAATTTGTTTGAAGATAACAGTGAACATAATGATGACAACAATTCTCTTGTTTGAAATGATAGGAAATAGGAGATATGAGGTTGTCTTTTCCACATAATAAATCTTCTGTGGTACAATAAGAGATGTAATGAAGCACTCTCCAAATACACATATACTTACTGTGTATACATTATTATAACATAAACATGAGTATCTATAAACATAGAGTCAGGATGTCTGACTCTGCCAAACATAAATATACTCAAATGTATTGATAACCTTATGTGCTGTGACCATTTATTCTGTGTTGGGTACAAGTGTTTAATATAAGCTTTAAGCGTTTATAAATGATGCTGTACAAAAACAGGGGATTATGGTGGAAGAACCGAATTCAATTCAGGAGACTTAACATCACTATAAGACACGAAGGACATTTTCAGTGATAGAAATTTCTTTCCTAATAGTAAAAAGCACAGTTCAGTACATCTTTCCCTGAAAGCAAATCTCTACTTCTCAGATGCCCTCTCAGTACCCATTATACTTGTACTGATGGTTCTTCCACTTCAGAAGTACTATAAAAATGTTGTTTATGAGAATGGGTGTTCATGAGTAATGGCCATGAACCAGAACATAATTTACATTTCTAAACTATGTAATAGTATAGGCATTGAGAAATATCAAGTATAATTTGGGTAAAGAGATAATACTTCCTAGACACATGTTACCTACAAATGCTGCATGAACTTCGCCTAGCACTACCGAGGGGGCAGAATCCAGGGCGCACGGTTGCGGGGACCCACGGACAAGGGCCAGGCCGAGGGTTTGCACCTTGGCAAAGGTTTTGACAGTCAGGGGTTATGATGCAGGCTTTTGATGATCCCTTTCCATGCCATGAATGAAACGTCGAATTAAGCCCCCAGCAGGTGGAGGAGCTTTGTAGTTCGCTTTCCCTTCGAAGATTCGCCAGCCCTCTGTTTGCTCCTTGTCCCTGGGCTGCAGAGCGTTCCTGGGTCCAGGGGGGCCCCTGGGGGATGTTCAGTGACGACTGCCCCCTCCCACCGCTCCCTCTGGTTCCTGAGGTCAAAACGAACAGAGAGAAGTGAGTGATAGAGAACATAAAGGCATTGGGCAGGGGCTAAATCTTGGGTTTAAAGAGTCGTCTTCTAAAAATGAAAGAACTTTAATTGGGGATTTGAAACTCAAACCCAAGAAATTTCCTCACTACACTGACAATAAAATCAATATTTTTATTGTTTCCCTTTCCCATTGTGTTGTGCAATATTACATAAATATCTTACAAAAGTGTCTGCAGCACCTCTCAAAAGTCCTGGTTGGTTAAATCCTGGCCTAATTAATGGCAAAAAGGACTGAGTGTGGAGGGTGGTGAGCAGCAAGCATTTTAAAATCCAATGATAAATTAAATAACTTGGACTTTGAATTTGCTTTAGTCTAACCCTAAAACAGCAATCATATGTTTTGATTGAAAGTGTGTCCTATGTATGTAAAGCCCATCACCCATCCTCTTACTAACCCTTTTAGATCTGGGTTGAATCTCTCACTAGCGTAGCTGGGCTTCTGTGTGAATTATCTTGGGCTCTTAGGCACACGGCTGCAGGTATTGTCCAGTCGGACCCCTGGCTGGCATTTTTGTATGCCATTCGCTCTAGAAATTTCCTCCTTAAAAACTGCCTCCCCACATCTTCCTCCTCGTGGGGAAGCCATCTTTACCTACAGAACCTCTTAGAGGAATAGTCTAACTGCACTGTGTTTGTTCTGGGAAGTAAAATTTGGACTGGTCAAAGGCTAACAGAGAAGTCCCGAACTGGAGGGGGCTTTAAAGTTAGTTAGATTTCTCTGTGACATCACTAAGGACTGGTTTCTGATTTATCCTGGTGTACAGAATCAGCTTCACCCATGACTTCAAATGGCAGTCATCAACTCCAGAGTGAATATTCGTCCTCCTCTGCAGTGAGAAAGGAAATTCTCATTTCAATGAGAGAGAGAAAAAAACAAACCAACCTGGATCGGAGTCGATCTGAAAGCAAGCGAGAGTTTAGGAAGTGGAAACAGTGAGTATGGACAACTTTCGCTTTTTTTTTTTTTTTCTTTCTATAAAGGAAGCAGAGAAACAGAGTGATAATTGGAGGGAGATGTGGAATCAAGAGGAAATAAGAGAATGAGTTTTGTAAATAATGATGATGATGATGATGATTTTTCCAGCGAGCCGGGCCAAAAATAACTTGTTTTGAGCACGTTTTCCAGTGTTTATTCACCATGAGTATCTTTTTTGTGAACTACCTGTTCTTGGCCTGTCTTGTTGGGTTATTTAGCTTCATATATTCTTGATATGACTGTTTTTCCTATGCATATGGCAAGTATTTCCCCCGAACTCTTACTTATTTTTAAATTGGCATTTTACTATAGAGAACGTTGAAGGATGGGATCAAATCATTTTTCTCAGGGAGAATTCAGTCCTGGTCTAGAATCAATAACCTTTTTTTCTAAAACATAGATATTAAAACTTAGGAGTGCAACAGGTAGTGCAGGATACCATTTTAGATACATCTGTGTCTTGGAACAGTAAAAGAATAGCTGGAGGTGGGCACCATGTTAAAAAGTTGCATATATTCTTTTATTTGTCCTCACAATTTTTTGAATTGTGTATTAGATCTCAATTTCACCACTGAAGGAAATGAGCTTCAGAGAATTTAAGTATATCGTCCAAGGTTACAGAGTCCAGACTTGAACCTTGGTCTGACTCCCTATCACTATTCTCAGCCCCCAGAGTTTGACTTCCAGACTAACGAACCTTAGAATTTAAACAGACTTTAACAGACTTCGAAAGTCTCTTCTCACAACTATATTAAGTGGCAACATAGGATGGTTATTAGATGTGGAGCTGAACCCTGGCTATGCCATTTAGTAGCAATTTCCTGGGCTTTACTTTCCTACCTGTGTGATAGTTTCCTATGAGCTACGTAGAAACCATCCACTGAACTGGTTTGCAACAGGTCTCTCAATCGTACCTCCCTTCCCTCGACCCTTTCCTTCCCACCTGCTTCTCAGCCTGGCCGTGTATTTTACGAACCCCACTGACGCAGCTGCAGGTGTTTATCCGCTCTACCAGGGTCAGACTTTGTGTATGTGTGGGCATGTTTCCTTGGCCAAGTTCTGCCAGATCGCTAAGCTTTAATATCCTCAACTGTAAAATTGGAATAATAATAATACTTACTTTGAGGGATTCTGTGAGCATTTCTAGATCAATACCATGTATTTACATACATACATGTTTACAGAAGACCTGTGCCCATAAGAGAGGCTTAGAATAGCAGCTGCTGTGTAAATTCTGTCACTGACAAAACTTTGTGGCTTCTTCCTGTTGGTAGCATCATTATTGCACCTCCGCTGCGAAGCTTGTCCTGTATCCCCTTCCACTGACTCTCTAGGTACCCTAGCCCTTCGTATCTGTGGCTGAGGTTAACACTTTTTCCCCTTGACTGTGGCCGCTGGCTGCAGAGCTCGCTGTCCCGCTAACAGATGGTCATTTTGAGGGCACACCCAAGCCAGGATCCACTCCCCTGACAGAAAATATTCCCTTGGTCAGGTTCACCGAGTGCTCACTCTGGAGAATTCTGATTCCCTCTGAGTCATGTGGAAGAGGGCGAACTGCCTGACACAGGGGAACCCGAGGCTGATGGGCTCACTGCTCTGGCTCAGCTTCTGTAAAAGCCAGAAAGCTGCCCCCTGGGGAGGTCCGTGCCCCCTCTCTGCGCGGTCCTTGTCTGCACGCCGCCACTTTTGCTCCACTGCATCCTGAGCCGCCTTCTCCTGAGCCTCACCAGCTGGTGTTTAGATGCCTCTCCTTAGATGCCTCTCTCCCTGCCTCCCTTCCTCTTTCTCTCTCTGTGTCTCCCTCCCTCTCTCTCTCTCTTTTTCCCTCCTGTACACCTCCCATCCCTCAGTCCTCCTGTGACTCTTGCCCTTTTCTGTACAGTCACATCAACACTCTGCTGGGCCCCACACCCTCGGCCCCTGCACCGTGTCCCACCGTGTCCGGTCACCGCCCTTTGCTCTTTCAAGTCTCTTGCTGATAATGGTCCAGCAGCAACAATCTGATTTAGAACCGACACCTTAGAAAAGGAGTGGGGAAGAAAAGTATGAATATTTTTCCCCAGCAAGTTATTCCTGTTAATGACATCATTACAGCAAGTTATTCCTGTTAATGAGCTTCCAGGAGAAAGACAAGTGGCCTTAGTCCAGCAAAGCCAGGGTCCCTCCGGCCCCCAGAGGCGGAGGTCCCGAGGTGTCCGGAGAAGGCTTTATCAGGTCGCCCGGTCAGACACACTAAAGGGCCATTTCTCTTTCTTAGCGTTAACCCTCAGCCAGGAGTGAGTGCAGGGAACACACACACTCCAGGATAAGGTGATAAGAAGATTACAAGTAAAGCCTCTCTTTAGCTATTCCACATCTGTCAGACAGAGCAAGTTAAATTACAGCGCCGGCCACAAACGCATTGATCATCCCCTCGGCTTGTGCTTCTTGGGGTTTTTAAAGATCCATGCCAAGGATAAGTGAAGTCATTCCGGCAAAGTTTATTTTAGCAAGGAGGGCTCGCCGAGTTCAAAGAGGTGAGGTTCTGCAAGAGAGCCCCAGCTCCCCAGTGCTGAGCTCGGTTTTCTGCAAGATCTTCCTCCGCGAGTATTTTCTTACAGCCCCTGAGAAGTGTGGGGGGAAACACGGCGATGCCATAGCGCTGCTCCTAAATGACTAACACGTGTCTCTCTGCGCCCTGGGCCCCTCCCCCGTCCCGTCAGACCCGGCTGGAAATCCTGAGGCTACTGCTAAACATGGCATCCATCCTACATAGAGTTGTTAGGTGGGGATTCACGATGAAGCATCGGTTAAGCCAGGCTGAATTTCAGGTGCCCGGTTCTGATTTCTTCGTAAGATAGACCTGTGCTTTTTTGGTGTGTTTTGTTTTGGTTGGAAAGATTGCCCTTGTGGCTGAGCTTCAGTTACCCTCATTCAGGCGCCAAACCCTACCATGAAGTTGAACAAAGATATAAATACCTTGGATGGCTTCGATAGCCCAGTCTTCCTAAGACTACGACAGGCCGTTTTGAGGCTAAAACGGGGCGGGGGGAGGGGAGAAAGATAAATCATTAGAAACAATTAAAAATTCTGTGTGTGACACTCTTCTTTATTAAAAAGACCCATTGTAAATTGGAAAGTTCCGAAGTCTTTGTGGTGAAGGAGAATGAATTATAATGACATCACTGGGTCGTGAACTAGGCCCACTGGCTACTTTCCAGAATGAAATTGACTAGGAGAGATCAGATGAGCCCATTCGTAGCACAAGACATCTGGGAGGCAGCCAGGGAACCGAGGTTCAAGCCCCCTATTTAGGACGCACTTCCTCTTCCTCTTCATCATCAAATACAATGTGACTTCCCGGGCAAGGCATCTTGCCTAACGATGCTTTGCGATTCATATTCTAAAGAACACCCAAAAAGTTCTTTGTACTCATTCCTCAGGGAAAGAGCTCATGAAAAATATTAACATGTCAACATCTGGCTGACACCTTTGCTACATTTTCATCATCTTGCTGATGGGAAGCATTTTGCCTTCAAATAAGCATAATTTGCCAGTCTTTTCCATCTCCTTTTTTGTCTCTCTCCCAGCGTAATAAATGGTGTCTGAAGCCCAAGAGAAACTCATTTCTGTTAACAGATCATTTGTAAATCTTTAAGGGCAGCTGGTGAGAAAGGGGCATTTTTTTCCTCTGTCTTAACTTTCCTGGTTGTCTCTCTAAATGCAAAATGACACCTCATTCAAAGCTTTCTGGTGTCATCTTAATCTCCTTTATTTCACACTTTGCACCTTTTTGATATCGCTATAGGCTGCATACAGGCTTTTTACCTAATACTGTAATACCTATTATCTGAGGCATTTAGGTATATAGGCTCTTGCCAGCTAAGAATAATGCAGATCAATTGGATGTCAGCAGCCCAATAAAGTCAGAGAGTATATATATTTTTTTCAAGGTAGAAAAAAAGATGTCTGCCCACCTGACCTTAAAGCCAGCACATTTCAGTATTAATATATTTTATGCATGCATGTGATAACATTTTACCTTTCTTATGGATCTGTAGGGAAGTCTCACTTTTCTCTGTGGAAGATTATTACCTATTCTAAGGGTGCTATGATTATAGATACTTACTAAGACAAGAATAATTGACCATAAAAAACCTTTTATATTCCCACAATTATTTTTGCATTGACTAAAAGTGTCAAGAAAATCTGATTTTATTAGCCGGCGCCTAATTTTTGACTCCATTTATTTTTTTATCTGGCTTTTTACCCCAATATGTTTTCAGTCTGAGATACTTGGCACTCGTACAAAAGAACAATTTGTTACAGAACCTTTACCGAATGGAAGTTCTATAATCCAAGCATAACATCAAGTATCAAATCAAATAAAAATGTATGAGATCAGCAAAGGGAACATGCTCCAAGGTAAGGAACTGGTCTAGGGCCTAGAAAAAAAAAAGAAGTTTAAATCAAAATTTGACTGCTCAGCTATGAAGTAAGTCTGTGGAACAAAGGGTCAAATGCAGTGTTGACCCCTCATTCCCCTCCACCCACCAAGAGGTCAGATCTGTCAGCATTGAGCCTATTTCCAGTAAGGCGCAAGGCGCAGAGTTGTGCTTACTAAGAAGCCATGTGGACAACTCTAAAGGACGCTTAACGGGAAGTGCATTGACTCTTCAGGAAGTGGGGACACAGCGGACAGGAGAAATGGCAGGGGCATGGTGCCCATTTGACCCTTGTGAACAATATCTGCTGTGGTTACCACACATACTTTGCTCATCCCTTTGCAGCCCAAGATACTCGACACAAGGATGAAATCGAGCATCACCAGTGGACGCGGTGGTCAAAAGCGTGCCTGCTTCTGGAAAGAGCTCAGAACAAGGAAAGGGAGCTAAGTGGACCGGTTTCACTGCCAACGTGAAGAAGGCTTGGCAACTCCCCGCTAGTCCTAGTGTTCTTGTCTCGATGCTAAATGCGCTGGCTCTTCAAGTGGTAGAGGATGCAGGAGGAAAGAGAATTGGAGTTGGCATGGTACCCACTGGACCCTGAAACAAAACCCTTCCTGGTTTTATTTATATGCTCTTTGAGGAGTGCAAGTACATGGGGAGAGGCTATATCCTTCCCACTCAGTAGACAACGGAGAGCAGAATTGGGGCTTCAGGGGAATAACTTGTAGAGCCTTGGGATGCCCTCAGAGTGTGCAGAGAGGACTCAGCATTTTCTTCTCCACGTGAGGAGGCACGAAGATCAAAGAGGGTCAGGAGACTAGGGCTGCCCAGGGGGCTGCTAGGCCAGTGAGGATGGGGACAAGAACTTCTGGAGACATCAAGGGAACAAGCAGAATCTTTCAGAAGATGCCTGGCTGCAAAGGGAATCAATAAAGCCAAGGACCCTGCCTCAACCTGACTTGCTAGCAATTTTGATAAATGTTATCTCTTTTCCCTTTTCCCCTAGCATTGCCCTTCTGACACAAGAAGATCAGTCAAGAACAGGGGAATCCAGATGTGCTGTTTATTCTTCCAGGTCAGAGTCAGATCAGGAAGGCCGGAAGAGCTTGACCAAGAAGAAGAAGAGTGACAAGAATGTGAAGGAAAACCTGGGCCGCCCTTTTCCAAGCCAGGCCGCCAGGACCACGTCTGTCCTGGGGACAGGGAGATATGGAGGAGAAGTAATGAATCCAAAATGAGATTCCAGCTTTCAAATAGGCTAAGCTGAGTCTTAAAATCTGAGAAAGACTGAAAAGTCATGGGACCTTATCAAGTGATTTTTAAAGAATGCAAAAGGAGGGCTTTGACTTAGCAAGGCCAGGATAGGGAAACAAAGTGAAACAACAATATAGAAAACCTCTTTGGTCTCTCACTCAGTTTGTTAAGGTTCTATAACAAATCAGTTATACTGCTAAGGTGTTAATTATACTCTCTGCCAATCTGACCAGTAATCCCCTTCTGACCTGTTTAATAATTTAATGCAAGCAATAGAAAGATCTAAAGAGATTGTTAAGAGGCTATTTGTTGTATAACTAGTTGCCGATGCTTACGAAGCAAACCATGACTGCTTTGTCAAATTCAGTTACTTGAATGGGAAGAAAGTCCCTTGCTTCCGCACAACCGTATTTAGTTAGGAGCACTCACTGCCCTTTCTTGCAGCCACTTCCAATGGTCAGGTTTCATTTGAGAGGGACAGTTGCAGGCGCCATCTATAAATAAACACACATCACTGATTTTACCCTCAAAACAGATAAGACATCATGCCTTGTACTATCAGTTCTTCTAGATCACTTTGGTACCTCAGGGAATGAAATGACACCTTGACAACATTCTCACATACCTGATTGAAAGAAAGAGACCCATGAGACAGATACTTTAGATGAATTTGCAAAGTCTGCTGTGGCGATCAGCTTTATTAGTCTACTTTTAAGATTCCACAGATTTGGTGGAACATAAACATAACCACAGTGATGGCAGAACAAGGGGCTGTCTATCTGAGGTTCCATAAATAATAAATGTCCATGGTATCAGTCAGTCACCTACTTTTATTTATCATATTTCCTACTGTACTCAACCCTGAGCTTACACTCTGGAGCAGCCTTCTTCTCCACTTCCCTGCCAAACCAATGCGAGTGGTCTGCTTGGCTTGGCCTGTGGGCTCAGGTCCCAGGCCAGCCTTGGCTCTGTGCATAAAGGCACACCGGGCTTCCTTCCCTCTTCCTTGTATCAACTCAATATTTCAAAAGACCACATGATGTTGATGCACTGCTCCCTCTGTCTCTACCCCTTTGGGATATTTTCTTCTTAAACTCTTTGACCAGGGTTCTTGACCCCTTTGCCCTAAACCACAGCCTCAAGGCTGAGCCATGACAAAATGCAGTGAAGAGGCTACGGTTTTTACTGCACAGTATACCCCGATCAGTCATCCTCAGCCAGTCCTGGAGGAAATGTCCCTAATATTTCAAATATCCTGAAATTAATTCACTCATAGAGTCACCAAATCCTACTTCAGTTGACCTCAGTGACCACTATTCAAGTGTCAGGAAGCCACCTTATTTACTGCTCTTCCTTCCTAGGAAACCATCACCTGACAGAGCCCATAGGTAAGGAAAAGCTACTGTGTAGTGATAACCAGAGTGTTTTAAAACTTGGCTCAGTATTTAGAGTTGGACTGACTGAGCTCCAAATTCTGGCTCTACTATTTTCCAACGTGTGCACTTATGCTTAAAGTCTCTGCGACTGATTTGTAAAATGGGGACCATACCACTTACTTCATTAGGTGGATTAATAAAAGTCATGAAAGCCCAGGCTCCAGATGAAATTGTTCTTGATTCGAACCCGGGTCCCCATTTACCAGGTGTGATCCGCGGTCACGTTGTGACCAGGTTCACTGTGCTGCAGTCACACGCCTGTTAAATGAGGGTGCCGGCAGCAGCGGGCTCTCTGGATCGCTTTGTGTGTGAATGGTTACTGTTGACAACGTGTTTAGGGAGTGCCCGGCCATGCGGTTAATAATGCTCAATAAACGTATGAGTGATATTTTTGTAGTATTGTATTATTCTACTATGACTTGTAATAATCAAGACAACGAGGTGACTATTAACAGGCTTCTCTGCAGGTTTCCCTTGGAGCCAACCATAGTCTGTCTATTAGTTGATTGAAGAAGGTCTAGACCCAAAATATTGAGAGACAAAGTGTCTGTGGATTGGCTGCGCGACCACCCAGGGTCCCAGCCAGTCTTCATCTCTGCTGGGAACTGAGCAAACCACAGTCTTCAGGGAGACCCTTGTCAGGCCCCAGCCTCTGCACGAGGCGCTAGCTCTCAGTTGGGTGGAGAGAAGACAGAGCTCTGTTCGTCTATGCTGAGAGAATCAACTGCATCAGAAGAGCTCCATTTCTTTGACAGCAGGAGCAAAACCTACTTGGTCAGTTTTCATGGGTGGAGGGAAAAGAGTTTTGTGACTGTATCAATGCTTAATATGCCACAAGCTATGTAACAAAAATGATGTCTTTTTTCACCAATGTGAGGTCCATCCATAACCAAGAACCCTATCACTATGTAGAGAGTGAATGTGAAATGCATTGGTTTTCATTCATTATAGTTTGTATTGTGTTAAGTACATATATGTGTATGTGTATATATAATTGTGTGTGTATGTATGTGTGTGTGTGTGTGTGTGTGTGTGTGTGTATATAAAATTTTAAGTTGAAGGCACTGTGGGGAATACCAGGGTAAAAGAGGCTCTGGTTCCTCTAGTGCGTAATGAAAGTAAAGCAAGTACACAAATAACTGTAATGCAAAGCAGGAAGTAGTAAATGTCAAAGAAATCCACAGATGTGGTGCAATTAAAGTGTGAAGGCGGTAGAGAGGGTTTCCTGTATAAGGGACCAGGCAGGGCTCTGCGGAGGAAGTGGCGTTTGAATCACTCCTTGCTCCGAAGGGCTCTCACGCTGGCCGCCGGCCGCCAGCCGCCTCCCCACCAGCAGAGGACCAAGCGCCAGCCCATGCCCGGACGCCCCTCTGCTTGCCCTGCCTGGAGAGCAAATGCTCCTCTTGCAATGCTCACCCCAAGGGTTACTCTTTCTAAGCCCACTCCCCAAAAGATGTGGCCCTTCCTCTTTGGGGAACACACACTCTTTTGTACTGCCTTCTGTCCCTTTGACATTTTAGCTCAGTGCCATGTTCCTGTGCTGCCTACCCTGTCTTTTCCATGGGACTGTGATCCCCATAAGGGGAATGCCTTGGAGTCCTTGGTGCCCAGGTATTCAAAACCCTGTAGAATGAATGGTCTCTGTTTTTCTGAAATGAAGGAAAGGAAGGAGCTCCTTGCCTCTGTGATTGTGTACGGCTGCCTGCGGGTCCATTATCTGATTTAATCCCCATGATCCACACATGCCCAGGTGACTTTATTGTCTCCTTGGACAGCTGTGGAAATTGAGGTCCAGAGAAATGAGTGGCCTCGTCCAAAGTCATAGAGCTGTTAACCTGAGTAGCTGGGATTCCAACCCAGACGTCTGCCTGCACTGTGTGATTTTCCTGAATGAGGAAGTGTGCAGGTAGAGGGAGGGAGATGTTGTACAAAATCTGAAATGGGTGTGTCCCACCTCCCCGTGGACCACCAGGGAGTCTGATGTTTAAAAAAGTGTGTTACCTGGAGACAATGCCTCTATCCCTGAGAAAAGAAAAGCAGTCGCCTCTTCCGTCCTCCCTTTCTTTCTCTGTGGCCACTTCATTAACCTCTTCATCAGTCTCTCTTTCTCTCTGTCTCTTTCTCTTTTTCTCTTTCTCTTCTTGATATAGAAGATGATTAAGCCTTGAAGCAGTGATGACGATGATGATGACGATGATGATGACGATGATGATGACGATGATTTGGGTAGGCTTCTGCTAGGATGTTGCCTTATTCCCTTAGGGTCTGCCTTAGGATTCAATGTACAGGATGGTACAAGTATGGAATTTAGATTTCCATTTTCTCTATCATGGGGTATAAGACAAGCTGCATTTCTGTGTAAAAATACTTTCCAAGGAAAAATCAGAAATGAACAAAATGATTTACATGAAAAAATGTACACCATTTGTGTTTAAAAACTAGACATCACTTCAGTGCTCAGTGAAAGAAGCTTAATAAATTATGGTAATCTATGCACATGGAGTAATCTGTACATTAAAAAATATCTTCAGAGAGTACATGAGAGATGAACTAGGCTATGATGTGTTATTAAATCAGATATCAGATTATAAAATAGGAAAAGCAAAATTTTGATTTTATAAAAACTATATATATATATGTATGTAGTTAGATGAAAAAGATTAAAAAATTAGAAAACAATATACTAGTACATTATCAGCAGCTAGATCTGGTGGACTCTGCACCTGCTGATTCTTCCTCCAGTTTCCTAATTTTCTGCAATGAACAAGGGATGCTTTTACAATCAGCAAATGAATTCAGGCTTGACAAGCACTTGTCAACTGGTAGCATCTCCTCTTGGGACTCTTCCTAGAAAACTTTTTTTTCCCCTTCTGTCATTGCTTTGTTCCAACCACGGTTTCCAGGAAGGAAGTGCTGTCACACCGAAGCTCATTTATTCACCTCCCCTCACCCTTGTTCCTGTCAGCCCGCCTTTCAGAAAACACCTTTGATACGGTTCAGCGCCCTGAAAAGAACAGAAGCATCAAAGCAAGGCTGATCTGAGCTCAAATGCATTTGCCTGTGTTTCTTGGCTGTGCAATCTTTGGGATGCTCTGCCTTCTCCGAGCTTCAGCGTTCTAATCTGATGAGAAATGAATGAGATAACACGTGGACAGGAACCAACACAGACCCTGCGTCATTACTTTCCATTTTCTCCTCTTCTCGCTGCACCCATTCAACCTTACGGATCCTTCAGGGTCCAACTCACGCGCTGGTTCCGATACAAAGTCTTCCAGAACTCTGAGCGGCCATGATGTCTGTCTCTGAGTATGTTTTCTGTACAATTCAGTTATCACCTTACATACAGCTTTATGCATTCAATGAGTGCATGGCGGAACCCCAACAAGAATAGAAGCAGCGCCCCTGCTCATAGCATCCGCGGCTATAATTTATTATAAGTTTTCAGGGGGCAGCTTAGGATTGAGAGCTGAACCTTTCTGAGATGAGTTTTAAGTGTTAAAGAAAACTTAAGAGTTACGATATTGAGCAGAAAAAAGTAAAGTCCGTAGTCTTGTTTCCTCTTGGTTCGCTCAGAGCACGCTGCAAATCAATCAGTGGCCTGTGGGTGGTACCTGCTTGCTGGGTCTGAGTTGTCAAGATAGAGTGTCACCATCCCTAGAGACAGGAGGGCTCAAAAAGCCCTGGAGTAGTCCTGACTTTTGTCAGACAGTGGAAAAGCGCTGAGAACATAAATTGGTGAGTGCATTTGATAAGGTGAAGTAAAATAGTTAGGTCCTACGGCCGTAATTTCTTCTCCCTTACAAGTCCGTCAGTCAAGTAGATTACTTGGGAACTAGGCTTCTACACAATAGAAGCAGAAAAGATGAGAGAGAGAGAGAGAGAGGGAGGAGAGCAGAAGCAGTAATATCTCTCTCACGTATATTTCTATTAGTATTATCAGTCTAAAATCATTGGCATGCCAAATCTAAAGATTCAGTCCCAAGCTTGTTGACTGAAATATATCAAATGCCTAAGATGCCTTTATTTTACCGCTAAGAAGCCACTAGTTCTTTTATTCTCTTATTTTTATGCTTGGTCATTTAAAAGCAATCACTTAACAATAAATCTTTAATATGACATTCTTTTCAGACATCTTTTCAAGATCTCTCTCTTTCTTTTAAATTGAGGAGAAAATGCACTACATTTACCTCTTCCTGTGTATAGAACATTATACCATAGGTAGCACTCATGTGTTGGGCTGTGGATTGAGATTTGCTTTCTTCAGAAAAGTTGATATAAAAAAATGCACTGAGCAATACATGGATGAGTCCCTTTTTATTACATTGTCCCCATGAATGAAAGTTCCATTACTTGGCTTCGCCAAGTTTTTAGGAAACTTACAAATGAAGAGGAAGGCAAGCTTTTAAGAATGCTTTGTTCATAAATACAAATACGATTTCGAAGCTGGAGATTAATTAGTGCTTTGTTCCTTTTTTGAATAGCAAGTGAGGGCGGTGCCTTGGCTTGCTTTTGCTCCATTCTCTTGACCTGCCAAAATTTTACAGAACTTAGTAACATCCATTATTCCCATGTACGTACAGTTATCACTGTCCCTTTTATGAGATCTTATTTGTGTTATCTCATGTTTCTTCCTTCCTTTCCTTTATTTGCATGTCATAAAATGCTGGATTTGTATAACTTTCAGGTAATCATTTTTATGAGCTCACTGGAGGTTATCTGCAGTGCTATCACGGAGCCTTCCAGCGGTCAATAAATCACGCGGGGCGTTCCATGATTCCTCACCCAGGGTGGCTGCAGAGGCTCAGCTCTGCCCTCAGCGACGCTGTTAAAAGTTGTGAGCAAAGGGTATTCTTAGAACATCAGTTGCCTTTTCCTCATTTTAAAACCAGCACACGCGTTACGAAATATTTGGAATGTAGAAAATAGCGTTAAGAAATCATTAACCCCATCATCTCCATAAATATTGTGGACATTTTAATTTAAATGTGCACACGTGTAAAATTTTGCACTGATTTCTTTCCACTTACGTTTTCTTGCCACTCAAGATTTCTCAAATTTATGTAGCAATTATTTACATAGTCATTGCCTGAATAAACTGTAATACTTTAAATTGATATCACATTTTATACTATTTTAGGTTTTTACCTTCAGAAGCTATTTTTAAGATAGCAAGACATGCTTCTAGACAGTTGAATTTGGTCTGGTAATGCAAATCCTTCCTGCCCTCATGCCCGAGTCACACATAATTAAGAGTCTCCTCAAAATTCAATGAGTTTAAAATGTTTAATGAGCCTTTTCTGAAATAACAAGAGATTCAAATGAAAGAAAAACACCTTTATTCACGTAAAATAATAGTTACGTGGTAAACATCTGTCACTCATCGGAGAGGTGGCAAAGAAGGGCTTGTCATTCTACAAGATCCAGTGCAGAGCTGGAACTAGACCTTTGGAACTCTTGCACAGAGGTAGACAAAGTGCAGCCCAAGGGCCAGATCGAGCCCAGTGGCTGCATGTGTCACCTGTGAGCCAGGGGTGGCTTTCATGTTTGTAAATGTTTGAGTAAAATCTAAAGCGTGATCATTTGGGACACATACGAAATTCAGATCAAGTGTCTCTAGTAAAGTTTTATTGGAGCACAGTGGGCACTCATTTATTTACACCCTCTGATGGCTGCTTCACGCTACAGAAGCCGAGCTGAGCCTCAAAGAGGGTGTAGCCCACTAAGCGTAGACTCTTTACTTCCTGGTGTTTTACAGAAAAAGTTTGCAGACTCCTGTTCTAGGTGATTAGGTTTGGAGGAGGATAGCATTAGGGAAAAAACAAAAACAAAAACCAAAAAATCCTATGCTCATTTTCTTTTTCCCCTCAGTCCAAATCCTTTCTCTGTTTTTAGCTGGTTTTAGCAGCGGTATTTGTGCCCATCAAGGAAACAAGGATTGTCAGTATTCATTTGCTATCAGAGCTGCCTTTGAACTTCAGGAAAGCCGCCATCTTGTTTTTGTTCATTTCGCTCAAGCTTAGTGTCTGCAACATGAAACACTAGTAAGTTCTTTAAACTTCTTGTTATCTTGAGACAGGGCAGGACCTTTACCCAATTTATTTGGTTATGGAGGAGGAGGATGAAAGATTGGGTCCTAAGTGTTATTCAATGGCATGACATGGCTTTCCCTTGGAAGGCAGCCAGAACTGATGCTTATGAGGTGTTTGTCTGATGAACTGTACCCCGGTGACACTAAGCAGAGCCGGGAGGAGGTGGCAGTCCATCTTTCTAACTCAGGTTTGATTTACAAATCAGAAGAATGTGCGAAGTCCATGGGAGACAGACCCACCCCTAAGACAGTCTAACAAGGAAATAATGACCCCTGCTTGTGAAAAGCCATTTGGAAGGTGGGGTGATTGGGTTATTGTGGAAGTGCATTGTGGTGTTTTCAGGAGAACAGAGTAGATCCTAGGCAACTGCTGACGGGAATGTTTGCTTTAGTAACTGGAAGTTTGGAAAACAGTTATTAGCCAGTGTCTATGGGTTACAGAGAAACTTTCTAATTGAAGGAAGCACTGTACTGAACGCCTGAATCCGTCTAACACAGTTCACATAAACAGTAACAAAGTAACAAAAGAGTTTGGGAAGTCAGGAGGAAGGGAATATTGTGTCTGAATGCTTCCAGGATTAAATTCCACATTGGGAAAAATAAGATGAACCCAAATGTTAGGCAGTGAAATTCTCTTATCACAGGATTTCTTTATTTTAGAAATCGTAAGTGTTCCATGAGCTACTTCCGGGTACTCCACGGCCCCCAACTTCAATCTTGTAGTGAGGTTAGATCTTCGCATGCTCTGTGCACTTTTATGGGGCTTCAAGAATAAATTTTAGTTCTAGCCATGAAAACAAATTCTGTAAGAGCGCAAGCTTGACAGTGCTTACAAAAAGTACAATTCTGGTTATCTGAGGTCAGTGGGGAATGCAATGACTTTGCAAAGAAATGATTGCCTTGTATGTGTTAATGTAGTAAAATGAAGTGTTTCAGTTTTTCAGATGAAAAAGTAATGTGTTATAGAAAATTTGAAAGTACGAATTGTCAAGTGAAACAAAAATTACCTCAGTAACCCCTCCACCTTAAGACAAAAGTATTTAAGAATTGTTTTCTTCCGTTCTTTTGCTGTGCCTTTTTTACACAGTTGTGATCATATTCGAAGCTTAATGTCTCTTGGTCTTTTATTTAGCTGTATAATATAATTTCTAGATAAGACATTCACAATTACCTTGAAAATGCCTTAGAGAAGAATAGGTAGCCTGTGAAAATATTTGGGTATTAGGAATAAAACAAAATTCAAAACCGAAACTATCTTTTCTCAAGTCACCAAATGAGCAAAAACTTTCGTAACTTCCTTTTTTAATCTCATGACTTCTTATTTGGCCATGATCTCATGGCCTAGCTGAAGATCCAAATCAAAAGAAAAAAATGAGGAGAGAGTAGGGAAGGGAAAAAAGAAAACAGAAAAGTCAAGAAAAAAGGGAGAAAGAAGAGCCAGAGAATTGAAAAGAAAATACCAGATTCCCGAAATACATCTGGTCCTGCTGAGAGAACCAGCATTTGTGTAAACACATAGACAAGTCCCGGAGCTGGATCTCTGGGAAGCCTGCTTCCACGACACCTCCCACATTAGCGCACTCATTTGAAATTCATTAAAGAAAAATAGACCCGGGACAGTATTCATTTGTTAAAACACTAAAGTCTTTTAACTTGATTTTGCGTTTTGCTTTTTCACTTCTTATTTGAATCCTGAAAGATTAGAGGTAGAGACAGTGGCAGCCCAAGTGCGGCGTGGCTGGTGTCAAGCCGGGAGGGGGCGGCCTCCACGTAACGGGTCACGCAGCGCGGTTGTGGCCGGTAAGCCTAGCCCAGCACAAAAGTCAAGGCTCGGATGGCCAAAGGGAGCATTTGTACCTAGTCTTCGACCCTCTCCAATTTGTTAGACTGCCCACAAGTTTGTCCTCGAGGCCTCCTTTTCTGAGAGATCTATGTAGCATGGTTGTGTTCGTCCATGAGACAAAGATCCCAAATGCCACTTGCTGTCTTCATGGGAACTAGGCGAAAATGTAATCTGAGCCCTTTTTGGTCTGTCTCTACACAGCGACATCATAACATTGAAGTGTAGATTTATAGCATGCTTTATGTATATTTTCTTAGTCCCCAGGCCCCCCTTTTCACAGATACATACACAACATGTCATGTAGAAAATATAAATTGTTGATCGTACAGGCACTTTCTTCCTTTTTAAACCTTTCCAAAGGTCTTTTTGTTAAATACACCCAGATGCCGTTTGACAGATGAGGGGCTAATTGCTCTGTGAATTACCTCTATCGATTCCTGTTTCATGTTGAGCCAAACAAACAAAAGATATTAATGCTTTGAAAAAAATGAATGATGACCTTTCTCTGCAAACACAGCTTGCGGTCTCTGATTATTGGTGATTCCAGAGAGCAGCGGTCAATCGCAATAGCTGTAACGCTATGATCACTATAATAAGCTTGCCTGACCTTCTCTGCCATGTTAAGTGGTTTAAATTTATTTGCCCAACAACACAAGAGCTTTCATTTAAAGTCACAGAACATTCAATTCAGTAGAAGTAGTGTCTTCTTCCCTCCTCTTCCTTTCTTGTCCATTCCCCCACTTCATACACCTGCATCCCAAATTGACTGAGTTTTACCATCGCAAAATAATCACCATGCCTGGGGAGCACGCTTCTTCAGTTCTGTTTACAGTTTTGGATTCCATTGCTCTTTTGGCTTGTTTTTTTCTTGTTTTAAGACACTGGAGACATTTTGTTTCTCTCTATAAGTTTTGTCCATGGTTCACGTTTCGCATTCTGAATGAAATGAGCAGTATGAAGCGTCAAGAATGCAAGTGGCGTGGAGCTCCGCCGGGGAGCCACTCCCAGTTTTGCACTTAATTAATGAGACCTTGGACCAGTCGTTTTTTCTTTTTCTTTCTTTTTTCTTTTTTTTTTTGGTGGCCTCCAGATCAGGTCTTTCCAACCTGGTAAATGCGCAAGACTGGCCCAGTAACCGCAGAATCTTTCCAATCAGAGCATACTACTTTTCCAGGTCTTTCTGCTTAAACAACTGTCTTACATAAATGGCAGCATTATCACTTGGCAGCTAAGAAAACATGGTTTTGGGGCCTTGTCAGAACTTCCTGACTTTTTCCCAACAAGGCTTCATGATAGTGAACCGCAAATGACTGAAGCCTTGAATGGTTAGGAAGTGGATGCAACCCCCCTTGGTTTAAGTGGAAGTCTCTTGAAAAGGGTACCCCTGACACGTCCACCAGTTTCCTGGTAAGAGACATGCCAAAAATACCAAGGAAGTAGTTCCCCTTAGAATAGTTCAGTCCCTGCGCTATACGATCAAAGCAGGAAACGAAGAAAAAAACACCCCCAATAATCAAAAGACTTCCTGCCTTCGTCTGACATTCCCAAGAAGTTAGGTCGGAATTTAAATAGAGAGCCGGGCAAGTTTAAGGTGACTTTCCTTAAACACCATCTCTAGCTTCTGCTCAAGACAGTGACCAATAATACGGCCAATAATTGAACCATACCTGACTTTCTTATGCTAAGAACCATGTACAGTCTAAGAAAATGTACAGCGTGTTTCCTACTTGGGTCAGATTCCTTGCTCTGCCCTCAAAAGCAGCAGGCTTTTTCTCAGCAATGGGATACTTGCAAATGTTAGGCTCTTTCTCTGCCTAGAATGCCCTTCTGTACTTCTCCATAAAACCCAGCCTTCGTGCCTTCATAATCCCTACCTACTCTGTAACATTTTTCTAGGCTTTATCACTCCTCTTCCACAATGCCTTTGTAGCGCCCTGTTAAGGATTCGCCCGATGCACCCGATGCATAGTTTTGCTTCAGCACTGTTCTCCTGGATTTTATTTACTGCCCACTTTATCTATTTCCCCTGGAACTGAGCGCTTAGTATCTCAGGCTGTTGCCACAGAACTGGGGCCTTGAGAGGTGTCCAACTGATGCTGGAGGATTAATGTATCAATGAAAGGACAAACGAAGCTTATTGTGTCTGTTAACTAGTGCACAACCAATCGCTCAGAAGAACGGTGCCTTTGGACACGGCTGTGGCTCATCAGCGCTTCCGCATCTGTGGTCAGCAGGGGTTTCGTTGGTCGGAGCAGAGCGTGGCTGGGGTTGCTTGGTTGGGACCCTGCTCTCCATATCTCCGTGGTCTCATCTTCCTCTTGGACCAGCAGCTCTACCCAGGCCTGTGCCCCTTAAGGCCACAGCAGAGGTGCGAGATGGGGAGCAGAGACTCGCAAGGCCTCTTCAGGCACAGAGTTGTTTCCACCTTATTCTATGGGCCACAGCGAGCCATATGGCTAAGCCTATGTCAAAAGACAAGTATATGCCCAATCTCCCTTTCATCATGTGACAAAGTCACATATCAAAGGACCTGGATGAAAGGAGGCAGGAAAAATAGCCACAGTACTGAAACCAAACCTATCAGGAAGGAAATACTGATAAACACATTAAGACAAAAGTAGAAAATTGGTTACTCATCATTAGAAACTCTGGACCAAACTCCAATATCATCTTCTTTATCCTCGTATCATCCACATAGCCCAGCAACTTACCGGCCTTTGTGATCCTTCAGTGTTACCAAACTAGAAGAGTCCATCGTACATGGCTGATAATCAAGAGTCAGAAGACTCCTGATGCCTTTATTTTTCATGCTTTTTAAAAAATACGCATGGTGGGCTGATGTGTTATGAACACAAAATGAAAAGCTTTGAACACACAATGCTCTTGATGAAAACACTTTTACTTATATTTACATATTTCACTATAGAAGTTGGTATAAAAATTTTCAAGGATTAACAAAAGCTCACACCCTGACCCTCTTGAGGTCCCCTCGGCTCCTCATGCGACTTTGCAGCACGTGTAGTAGAGAAACGTGACCTGGGAGCTTCTCCTTTACAGAGTCTCTGCTCCGTCACTGAGCTGGTTGTCACACCTCCAAGGCCCAGACCCGGCTGACCGGGGAGCATGGCTGACTTAAAGGCAGAAAAGCCCCGGCAGCAAGCAGGCCCTGGGATCCCCGGCCTTCTTCCTCAGGGGCCCGGCGGGGCCTGCTCGGCGGGCCGGCCCACACCACACACGCTGGGCTGGTGGTCCTCTTATCACAGAAAATTCCACTGGCGCCGCCAACATACACAGAAGGAAGCACGCAAGAAAAATGGGAATATAATATGCAGGCCTGTGGGCTGAGTTTTATGAAAAGAAAAAAAAGGGGGAATTTTTCTGAGCTCTTTTTTACAGTTCGTAGGACAAGAAACAAATGGGACAAATTGCTTATCAAATGTGAATAATTTTACTATTTTTAATGGCCAGCTAGTACCACACTGGCAGCTTTAGAATGTCTCTCAATTTCATCTTATGATCAGATTATTTAAATCTGACTATTTGATAAATATATAGAAACACACCCTTTCCCACAATTTGCCTTTCATTTCATGTGCTAAAAATTAGTATTTATTAAACACATGCAAACCCTGATATTCCCAAAACTTCTTTCTTGCTGGATTTTAGTGTGTACTAAATTTCAGTATCAAAATTCTGCCCTATAGTTAAGAAACATTAAGTTCCTTGAGGAATGAAGGTCCTTGTTTGTTTGTTTTTTTTAACTCAGCAGCATTTCAGAGTCCAGTCTATCCAGAACTAGAAAATGTAGGTAAATGATGAGAACGTGCCTTCCTCTTTCCACCCAGCTCAGTCTTCTCGAATAGTCTGTGTTTCAGCATCGAGTTTTCCTTCCATGGGCCAGCTGCGGCGTTTTAATGTCTCTCCGTTCCTCTGTTTATAGTTCCTCTCCATTTTCCGCTGAGAGTGCTTTCCAGTAATCAGCCCAGAAACTGTGCAAATGTTCGAAGCATGTCCTGATACTCTCTGAGCAACAGAATAGTGGCAACATTCTCATGACCATGAGTAAAATTTCTCCTAACGTGAGCCTGGACTTAGGAAATGCAAAAATTCTTAATCAGTCTCACTGATCAGCACAGTGGTGAACTTAACCAGCTACATACTAAACTTTAGACATTAGCCTGAGGCTAGGAACGGAGGTGTCCCAGAGCCGCGATTCCTTCTTCCCTGTACTACCATTGCCTCTAGAACTGGCCATAGTGGGGATTAGGGGAGAGGCAATGAATTGCCAGAGATGGGACCCCGAGCCACTTTACCGATACCTGCAGCCGCCGCTTTCTGTAGCAATGCTCCATCTTCCATTAAAAAGGCAAATTCATACGTTCATTTGCCATAAAAGGAAATCAGCCCTTAAGTCCAGCTCCTTGAAGGCCTCAGACACTGAGCTACCACAGCGCTCCCTGAGGCCCAGAGCACGGATTCTTGCTCCCCTCCCACATGCCTAGCCCTGAAAGAGCTTTCCCACTACATCCAATAATTAAAAACATTCCCAGGATGGAAAACAAAACACTGACGGCTTGAACATGAGCCTGTTTTTAAGAATAATCGATTTATTGCCTATTTTACAGCTTGCTATTCCAACAGCTGTGCAACTATCATATCTGGTATTTAATTGCTGAGAACAAGAAATAAATAAGAGTAGCTGTTGTCTTTGTTTTGGGGCTTTCTGTGCATGTGTTTTGTTTTTGCCTACCTCTGATTTGTTAACTCACTCGAGGGGCAATCCTTAAAAGGCATGGCACGGTGGCCCGTGGGAAGGCATCGGCTACCTCTGAAGAGGAGCCTGGCTTTTTAAAGCCTGTCTAGGTAGATTACCTTTCCAGTGCACCGCATTTCCTCTGAGGGGGTTCCTCGCGAAGGGCCTCCAGGGAGCTGACTAACTTCTTAATGGCTCGCTCAGATTAAGAGGAAGGAAATGTGCACTCCTCAGGGGGGAGGCACCACTCTAGGCCCGTCTGCATCCGGTCATTCTTCCCACGTCCGTGAATCATACTTTTAAGACTCCTTTTCAAGGGCATTTGTCTTCCTTTAGGAGGAGGGCAAAGCAGACAAGACGGGGTTTAAAATAGGTCTCGATCACGCTGCAGCCGTAGGGACAGTTGCGTACTTCTTTCCCCGTCAACCCAGAGCTGGCTGCCCCGGTGCCTTACCTGCACGCTCCCCCTCACCTTCAGCAGTACTGGACAGGATTACTTCTTTACTTTCCTTGCTTCCAAAGTAAGATGATTTCTAGTATCACCGAAGTGACTCTGAGCTGCAATTCTCAACCACATTTAACAGTACAACGAGCCTCTGAGACTGATGTTAGTGAAGCTGGAAATATGAGGGGAGCTCAGCAACCATGACAAAATTTGTCCACATCTTTTAGATACCAATCTTGCTTTTCAAGCCATGTCTATATTTAATAAAGCATCTTGTATACAGACAATTGTAAACTATATTTGCACTTCTGAAAATAGTTTTGGCAGTGGGTGGAGATTAATAGGCATTTTTAGGTTTATTATATTGCAGTATCGACTGCTCAATGAGTTAAGTGTATTTTTGGAGCATGTGCTAAATGGAGACTTCTGTTTTTCTTTAAGCTACTACTAAGAGTGGAAAAGTCCTATAAAAATGTGCGAAAGGACAGGTGTATAATGACGAGGAATACCTGTGTGAACCCTCTTGTAAACGATAGATTTCGGTGATAATGACATGTCAAAGTGCATCAGTTAGAACAAACGTACCATTCTCGTGCATCTTCTGATAATGAGGGAGCCTCGGCGTATGCAGAGGACCAAGGGGGACAGATAGAAAATCTCTGTGC
The DNA here is from genome assembly GCF_021234165.1 of Pteronotus mesoamericanus. Classification (NCBI taxonomy): domain Eukaryota; kingdom Metazoa; phylum Chordata; class Mammalia; order Chiroptera; family Mormoopidae; genus Pteronotus; species Pteronotus mesoamericanus. The sequence goes on along the minus strand of NW_026555323.1, from coordinate 6,858,286 downwards.
CTTCTACTCAATTTTGCTGAGGACCTAAAACCACGCGAGAAAAATAAAACTGTAAACCATGTGTAAAAGTGAATTTAGATTCTAATTAAATTAACAGAAGGCTCAGGGTTGATTTTTTATAGATTGGCAATCCATTGTTTGTGATTCCTTACTCTAAAAGCCTCGAGAAAATTAATATTTGGGCAAGGGGGGGATGGCGAGGATCTATGGGTCAGACAACCTGAACTGACTTGAACTCCTATGGAGCAAAATGTGACGCAGGCCGATGTGGGTACGTGTAGTCCTTAATTTGGGCCATGAGTGAGGTGAGGGTCATGTGTGTTGTGGCAGAAATAGACCCACCCAGCCCCCACTGCTGATGGTGTGTAGTGTATGGATACATGTGCAATGTCACCTTCCGTATTCCTAACATGCGTTCCTCCTGAGAGTTTTAGACCAGGGATTCTGGACCCAATACATAGAAAGATAGAAAACAGAAAAGGTTGAAAAGATTAACAAAGGAAACAGTTGAGTTCTATATTATTTCTTCCCTGATTTGAGAGATTCCAGTCCTCGATGGCCATGCAGATCCCATTATTATAATGGTCACCTTTTAATGAAATTTACTGTTAGCAGTAAAGTGCAAAAGCCTAGTAACATAATAGTGATTTCTACTCAGATATATCTTAAAGTTTTTATGTGAATGCCTATAACCCACATTTTGGTTCTGTAAGTCTATTCCAAGAGTACACCCAGAAGCATTTTTTCATTCCTCTAAACCACTGATGATCATAATTGTATAATGCATTGCTTTAGAATAATAGGACAGCAAATATATTTGAAAGTGAAGTATGTTTTCAACTTTTAACAAACTTAAGTCTAAGAAAGTAGTCTAATTGTATTTTATGGGATTAAAATTTAAGCATTACACTTATGCTCCTAAGCATTTACCTCAACATTTTAAGGTCCCATTAAAATAAAGAGGCAAGAGAGTTAATGGTTTCTGTTGAAGGTTTCCAAGCAATACTGCCGGCAAGCAGATGGAGTTCCAAGTAACTTAGCTCCACCTTTAATTCTGAAATAATGCCCTAGATATAGTCATTTGCTTTTTACTTTATCTTCGTTTAATTTTTGGAAATATTTTCTTTTCTCTCCTTGTGTTTCCTTCATCCTAGTCTTTCGTTTAACTGTCTCCTGTAGTCTATTTGCCAAGCTGTTGGATTCTTCTGCATTCTTAGCATGCGCTTCATACTCTTTGAAAAACACTTCAGATTGAGGTGGATATCTTAATTAGCCAGTGCGTCTCCAGTACAAGATGAAGGGTGTTTTGCATGTAAAGCCCTACTGGAAAAAAAGAACAAAATATTTTTAAAGGTATTAGATTTTTTACCAGACAACCCAGATTTTTTAAAAGAAACTTATTTTTTTTACATTTACATAATCATACTGAATATTATGGTTAATAATATCTTTTTTCCATGTAATAAACACAACATAGAGCAAAGATATTAACAGATGCAGGGGTAGATTTTATTTCTATGGAGTCATGTTTGTTTGAGATGGCAAAACACAGAGAGAGCCCTGTTCTTCAGTGATAGCTTCCATGCATCAAGATTTTCCACATCGAAAGAGACTGACTGGGACTTCATATGAAGGTCATCAGTCCAGAGCACCTGTGGGCAGAGCTAGAACTTACGGGAGGAGTTTGCACACACCCAGTCATCGAGAGAGCTCCACGAGTAGAACTCGACTACTAAGATAGAACTTTTTGGTCCAATTGCCCCACCCCCTCACTTGCTGCACCACTGCTTATTGGTCAGTTTTTTTCAGAGGATGTACGTCACATTTGGCGGCTGAGAGTGAGGCCGTTTAGAGGTAAATATTGTTGGAGGCTTTGAGCTGTTTTGGTGTAAGTAAATTGCTTTCATCCTAAGAAAGTTTACTTGTTTAAATCTGGGTGAAAAAGTGAGAAATGTGAGGCTAAGGACTGAGAGCATAAATTAGGAGTTTGTTGATAAAAAGAAAGGAGGAAGGCAAGAAAGAAGATGAGAAGGAAGACCAAGGAAAAGACATGCCGGTCTGGAAATGCTCATTAAAATGTTTCCCCAGGGCTTGAGAATTGAAAGAAAAAAGGCATAGGCAGAGCCTAATATTCTAAAACTGCAGCCCAATTGCATAAAAACATAAATTTAAATCTAGACCATCTGAGAGAAAAGACTTAAATATCTTATATTTTTGTTTAGAGCTGGTATCTATAAAAATCTGGTATATTACACAGATCCATATTATAGAGATTATACATACAAATATTTTATTACTTATGCATAAAACATGATTTGTTGAGGAATATAAACTATAGCTTTCTCAGGTATCACTGCTACTTGATTGTTCTGAGTATTGGCTTTCTGACAGGGTTTGGAATGAAGCCATTTTTATTAATTTAGTTATTTTTGCTGATATAAAAGGCCGTCTATCATGTTAATGATGTATCGGTCTGCAGTCCCACCGAACAATAATTACAGAATGTTCCTAATAGTAAATCATTTGTCACAATCACAGCTTAGTACAACCACCTTTTGTTGAACAGTGGAAGACATTATCTGAATAGCAATACACCTTTATGCGAACCGATTAGAGGGCGCTTGCACCCAACAGCCCAGCAAGCACCTGAGAGTTTAAGTCTGTCAGGTCCTCGCCAAAATCTCAGTTCGGGATGTGCTCTGTGCCCTGCTGAATTTTCCGCAGTGTTAGCTGTCTTATTAGATGGAACCAAAACATTTTGCTCAGGATAGAATAGACTAGGTTTCACAAAAAAAACAAAAACAAAAATAACCAAACAAAAAACAACAAAAAAACACCACCATCAAAACAAAACAAAAAAAAAGCAGCCCTCCTCTGAAAAGGCAGCAATTCAAAATGACGAGAAAAAGAACAATGTCAAAGGTTTCACTGAATCTTTTTTATTTTTAGTTAAGAACTCGACAAAGAAAAGGTAGAATACTCAGAAAAGAAAAATTGGGATTCACAAAAAGTCACTGATACCTAAATTCAGTGAAAGTCACCATCAGCATAATGATCAGCTCTCTTTTGTAAAGATTCGCAACTTGTTTCAGTTATTCTTGAGCAATATTTGTAAGTAAGAAAAGCACACATTATGGATTGTTTCTATGTACTGGAACTGGGGTTTCGGTATTGTTGGTATTGTTTCTTTTTAATAGACTTCTTTTTTTAGAGCATTTTTAAGCTCATAGAAAATTCGGGAGGGATGTCCAGGGTTCCCACTCACCTGACGCCCTCCTGCCTGCACACCTCCCCCATTATCAGCCTCCTCCCCCAGAGTGGTGCATGCGTTACAGCTGAGGAACCCACCCTGACGTGTCGTTGCCACCCAAGGTGTATAGTTTACATCAGGAACTCTTTTTGCACTTAACATGCATCAATTTCTTTAACAGTGTCAAAACCTTTAGTGGCAATTCCATTTTGGAAATGAGGGAACTCAGGCACAGAATAGTTAAGCCAGACAGGTGTAAACTGGAGAAAAAAGACGTAATTTTTGGTGTCTGACCAACGTTAAACCCTAACCAGGTTGATAACCACTACTCGTTATCGAGGCACCTCAGTGAAATAAATTAGCATCATTTACTGAACACGTGTACAGTTACTGGTTTGCCAAGGTGATGTCAGCCATGCTTGTTCCTCAGTGGTATCCTTGTTTCGTAGACAAAATAACCGAACCTCGGAGGAGGAAGAGGCAAGGTTTCAATGAAGGCCGTGGGCGGGAAGCCTACGCTGTCGCATTGCGGCTGCCGGCGCGTCCTGGGGGGCCCAGCTGCCGGGGAACCTTTCATGCGGAGGTGGCTTGTGCGCAGCTTTGGGTGAGTAACTGTGCTTTTATAACATTGATACTCAAATTTGAAATCTGTGGATTTTGTTTCAAAAGACTTCACTTTAAGGACAGATGTCTGTGTTTCATTTTTCTACGTTTGAATTTTTTTTTTGTTAGAAATTTTATTGAGAAGGGGATGGAATGACTGAATATATAGGAAGAAATTCTAATACACTTGTTCACGAAGCCCCGAGATTTTAAAATAGTCTCAAGATCAATTAAAATGTAGAGGGTAGGAAAAGTCATAAGCTGTGGAATGCTCCTAAAGACCACATAGCAGAGTGAAGAGGTTTTCTGAGGCATCAACAATGAAAATTGTTCTAGAAGTTTATAGAAAAAAAACCAAGGAGGAATGCAAAGCTCATGTTTTCCAGTTTTGGAGTGGGGGAGGTTAAGAACCACAAAAATAGATCTTTGCTCAAAAAGTGAATTTGTGAGCCTCAGACCGCCATTGAATGGAAGAGTTTGTACGTGCCCTCAGCCCTCAGATGTCTACCACTTCTTTTAATACCTAGAATGCTGCTGAAGCCGGCCAAGGGTGCCAGCAGCCATGCCACGCTCGCGTTTCTAGCACCAGATCCAAAATAAGGATTAAATAGTACCATTAAATGCATGTTCTGACATTTTTGACAGCGCTGTTCACAATGAGAAAGTCCTTGGCCAAAGCTGACGTCAGGTATGAGAGGACACCAGAGGGCCAGAAAGCTGGTTTTTGCCAGTCCTTGAATTCTTCTCCCCTCGTTCTGGCCAGACAGGACGCATGTAGAACTCACAGTGACTTCTTGAAGGGACCCAGTTCAGACCCACAGGCATCCTTGATGTGGACTGCTTTTCCGAAGGGGAGAGAGTCCCCGCTTAAAAAAAAAAAAAAAATCAAATGGCTTCCTCTTGCCCCAACCCCGCTGTCCCCTACCCCTATGTTCTGTCCAGAAGAAAAATCCCTCAGCCGCAATGGTTGTTTTTATTAAATTCTCCTCAATAAAAAGCTCAGGCAGGATTTATTAGGTACTCAGGGCGGACGTTTAGTATTTCGCCAGTTATTAAGTGAAAATCAATAGAAAGCAAAGAAAATGGAAGTCACTGCACTGTTAGCGCACCGTTGTCGCCCAGATATTATGTCGGCCGTCTCGTAGATTCATGACAGACGAAAAAGGCCGGGAGAGAACTTTCTGCTTACATTGCACAAGCCAAAGTGGGGTTATTCATTAGAGCAGGCAGCTGGCCAGATGGATTTCCAGTTCAGTTTTACCATTTATCTTTAAAACGCCTGTATCGAGTGAGAAAGAACACTGATATTATGTGATATCAATGGCAGGTTTATGTATCTAAATCAGGATTTATTGTTATTTTGTTCCAAAGACCTTTTTTTCTCAAGAAATACCATTTCACTGGAAGAAAATAATAGCTAAAACCTTGTCAAAGATAACCTTTCAGGCTGTCCGTGCACCACTAGCTGTAAAACAAATAGAACCCGATATATAAATAGTTTTAACCACATCCTTACAAGTCATTACTTCTGAGTCTGTTTCCCCCATTTCAATATGTTAGGTTTTTTTTTAATGTCGCAAACATGAATTTTTGGATATCTGATGTTTTCTTTGCCAGTAGTCAAACTCTAAATAATGTCAGCAATTGTTTTAATTGCATTTTAAAGGGTTAGCTGTTTTATGTCCTTCCGTGGAATGCTACTTGGTTCAAAAAGCATTCTTTGGGAAAGCAATGTGGTCTGCTGTTCTTTTCTTCCCCCGCCTTCGAAGGAGCTTTGGGGTCAAAAACACCAATCACCTTTTTTTAAACTACTTCAGGGTTTTCAAAGGCAGGGACGTGTTTTCCATTCACTTGAATTGACTTTTTCCATAGCTTCCGGTTTCTTGAATCCTTCTCATCTAAAGGACAGATTACAGCCGACCTGACCAGATCGGATCTCCGTCAGTCCTGCTAAGTAACTCAGATGGCCAGATGCCAGGCGGGGCCATTGTGCTGTCTTTATAAATAGCTCTGAAGAAAGAATACAGTCCATATATTTGTAAAATGTCAGAGGCGACACTTTGTGATGGGGAGAAAAAATTGCATCTGGGTTTTGATTGAAGGTGTTGCTAATAGGAAATTGTGAACATATTTTTAAGCTGCCTTATTTTTTACTTTTTTTCCCCCCTTTATGTTTGGGAAATGGGACTGTAAATTTAGCTTAACGTGAGCCAATATTAGAAAGTACCTAGAAACACATGATTATTTAAAAATCAGAATTTACTAAGCGACATCAACTTAGAACAATTCTCTAACCATCAACTGAAGCTCTCGTTCCCATTGACCAAAAGTGGTATCATTGCAGAGCAAGAAAATAGATGTATAAAAATGGATTATAAAATATTTGTTTCCTGGTATTTCTTCATGGAACCAGGTAAACTGGTTAAATTGGAGAGCTCAATTTTACTAGAAATCTCTCCTTGTAAGTAGTTTCCTATTTAGACAAGTGCTGATAGTCCAAGCTGTACTTGCTGCATGGATGCTATCTATCCTCAAATAAAAACATGGAAAGGTCTCTCCTGCCCTCCCTGTCTCTCTAGAAGAGCCGTTCTCTGCTCCTCCTGTGCATGGGGACGATGGGCTGCATTTACGTGTGTGCCTGGGCCTGATGATGGGAGGCAGCAAAGGACAGGGCGAGGAAAGTGGGCCTGGAACTGCCGTGGACTGCAGATTTCACAGCCCAGCCCTGTCCTTCACTGGCTGTATGATATGGGCAAGTCGTTCTAGTCTCCTGCACCTCAATTTCCTCCTCCTGACAATGGGTATAATAATCTTAGGCATTTCTGACCAAGGACAAATGGGTCAATATATGTCAAGTTCATAGACTACTGCTTGCCTGCTATAAAATCATCAAAGTATTACTTAGCTTTTACCGTAGGGTAGGCGAGATCCAGAAGATACAAGTTTCCCATCTTGATACTTTAGGTTTTTTAAAAAAACAAAATGGAATATAGTCTCATTGAGAGTTTAATTAATTCTTCATTTCTCTAGGTACTCATGTATTTAGACACTGGAGAAAAACAGTCTTAAGTTTCCGTCATAAGAAAACACTTAACTGAAGTTTTGTATTAAATATGTCCTTCAGAAATCCCTTTTTCATGGTGTCAACACTCAATCTTAAGTAACAATAACAATAATAGCTTAGGTGGAGAACAAGTGTATCGATTTATTAATAGCTGTAGTGACCCAGTAGTTGTGAAGGAAGCTTAAGGTCAGAGTGGGGACCTATAGCCACCATCTTAGTATGTTGAAAACAATGTCTGGTTATTTCATTAGCAACAGTTAACATCAATAACATACAGCTATGAGAAAGAGACGATGCTGCTAATTAATATGACTTGGGCCGTCAGAAAACTAAGATGTTAAAGCCAAAGAAAATCAAAGTCAATGGCTCAGACTCCTTGCTTGCATGCCTCACATCACTGGAATACTTGCCAGGACAGCCTGACTTTTGACTTCTACCGTGTTAGCCCACTAGCCTTTCATCTTGCTCTTTCTCTCTGAATTTTAAGTTTCTTAATTGTAGGTCAGGTATAATAGTCTTCATTACCGCTGCGGATGAGAGCTGAAGGGAGAAGTCAGAATGGACTTGTTAAAAAAAAAAAACTGTCTGTCTCTTTCTCTCTCTCTCTCTCTCTCTCTCTCTCTGTCTCTCTCTCTGTATGTATATATAGTCATGCTGGTGGGAAAACTGGTATAATTTTTAAACACAGTGATGTTATGTAAGAGGAATTACTGTCTGCTTTAATGCCTGGTACACTACATTCTTTCAAAAAAAATTGTGCTAGTGCTAATGACAGGGAGGTTCAGCGCATCAGGCGCTGCTCTCAGACTGGCTGGCCTTGCACCCATTTTTCCGTTGAATATCCACAAGACCCGAGCTAGTGATTTACTTCGCTGTGCCTCAGACTCATCAGTGCAGTAATGAGGTAAGAAGTAGTACCCACTTAAACGTACTAAGTAAGGATAAATAGTACGTACTTAGGTATTAAATGAGATCATACATCTCAAGTGCCTAGAATGGCGCCTAGGAATCGCACAGTGAACACTTTTCCTATGATTTGCTCTCCGCGGGCACAGTAGGACGTTGATCATTACTGAAGATGAGTCCCTGTCCAGGATGGTGGCCACAGCCCCCATACAGCAACCGAATGCTTGAAATGTGGCGAGGGTAGATGAGAAACTAAACATTTTGTGTTATTTAATTTTAATTTTTTTTAAATTTAAATGTAAATAGCCACATGAACATAGGGGCTAATATATTGCCCAGTGCAGCCCCCGAGAGAGAGAAAAACCTGGGAAGGTCTACGGGGGAGGGGATTCTTATAGACGGAAGGTCTCAGTGTTTGGAGAGCAGGCCCCTGAAGGGCGAGCCTTGTGGAAATGAGCGGAGGCGATGCGTGGCCTACTGAAGAGTCAGGGTTTTTACCGAGGGCTGTGGGAAGCCATCGGACAGGAGAGCACGAGTGCCGTGATCAGGTTGGTATTTTAGTAAAATCACTCCACCTGCAGTTGCAACAATAGCTAGCGTTACTAACACTTCATGACTTACAAACATTTCTAATAACCTGACCTCCTGTAATCTTCTAATCGACCTAGTGAGATGTATCTCCTTTGATATATCTCTGTGACTTTGTACTCAACTCAGCACCCTTTGCTCACACCACTGCGGCAGGGGTGTCCAACCCACAGCCTGCGGGCCGCACGTGACCCAGGATGGCTGTGAATGCGGCCCAACACGGAATCATAAATTTACTTAAAACAGTTTTGGTTTTTGTTTTTTTTTGTTTTTTTGTTGTTTTTTTTTTTTTGCTCATCAGTTTCCATTGCTGTTTTTGTATTAAATGTGTGGCCCAAGACAACTCTTGTTCTTCCAGTGTGGCCCAGAGATGCCAAAAGTTTGAACACTACACCCTCACAGAAGACAAACCTGATCCAAGGAAAACATTCACACAATATTTGTGCACAGAGTCACACATGAGAAGTTTTTTTTATAAATCAAACTGGAAAACAGCAGCAGGTTACTTCCTGAGAAGTGCTTAAGAACCCTTTTCCTAAATGTGACCTGCCCTGGGAGGTCCAAATCCAGCCGTTACGGTCCGCAGGCTGCCCACCGCTCCCGGCACGTTAGTTGCCCCCTCTTGTCATTGGTGGTGATAGCGCGAGCTTCTCTGCGCTCACGAGAGGAGTGATGAGGGATGAGCCTGCCTTGCCCTGCTTCGCAAGCCCTTCCTTTCACTCACACATCCATATCCATCCTCTGCTCCCAGACGAGGTGAAGAGAGAACTGGGGCCAGACAAGGACGTGCAATATGCTGACAGTCGGTGGCTGCTGACCTGCCTCTACATGTCAGGTCTGAGGAGATAAAAGATGGCACCTTTCCAAGTGGAAATGAGAACAGAGCACAGTCACCCCATGCTGGAACCCGTCCTCTGCTCCTAACACACACATGCGTGTGCACACACCTTTCACGCAGCAACTCCCTCAGTAAGAACATTTCAAAAAAAAACACCAACATCCCATTTGGTTAAATCTAGTCGTTCTCTTTCTCTTTTTAAGGTGATTATTAATAAAATTATGCTTCCTTAAAAAAAGACAGGGAATGTAAATGCTACACTAATTTAATTACACACTGGCTCTGTAAGACACTAATGTAAATATTCTGGTGAGTAGGGCTAAGACACTTGAAGTAATTACTTAAGGACTCCCTTTCAAAGAATCTCTCCCTTTTTTATTAAATGCCTTTTAACATTAGCACTTTCTTCCTGACAAATTAAATGAAATTTCATTACTCTCCCTGACTTAATGGCATGAGACTCCCGCCGAGGTGTGAGTTAACCCTCCCCGGACAGCTGACGAGGGCTTCTACATTCAGTCAAAATGCCACTGTCCTGACACAAGAGAAAGGAGGCCTCGAAGAAGCCTTTGTGTTTTCCCCAGGACATCCAACATCCGTCATTTCTTTGATATTTTTTCAGCTGTGGTCCCTACAAAAATCTAAGAAACCATTAGTAGTTTTTTTCTCCGCGTTGTCAAGGTCACAGTAAAAAAAGTTTTTTTTTAACTATGTGTAGATGTTATAGACTGAGACCTGAATAATGGCTACATGGAGGTCAATAACAACGCAAACAGTTATATAGTACTTTTTAAGTAACGGAAATTAAAGGGCCGGGTAGTGACGCAATTTACCCAGGGCCGCGCAGCTTGTAGGCAGCGGGCTGGGCTCTGCGTCAGTCGGCCAGCCGTCCTCACACCCGTCTCTCACACACTACGGGAGTCCTCCGCCCTGAAGAGACGCAGACACATTCCGTCTCCCTGTTCCCACGAGTGCAAACTGAGAGTCAGGTGCCATGTGGAAGCCCAAGTCCAGGCAGCTCACCTGTGTCCAGCATCACCTCTCAGTCATGTCTCCGAAACAGTGAAGCTTCATAAGTACATTTTCAAAAGGCAGTCCCGAAAAATTTCATTCCTAGACCCATTTCCTTAAACGTATTAAGAAAAATAATAATAATCCAGTGATTTAATTTTGAGAGAGAAAAATGAAACCGATTACTTACCAGATTGCCTCTGTGTTGACTATTTTAGGAATAAAGTTATAAAATTACATGGAAATTACAGAATAACTGCTCAGGAACTATGAAGCTGAAGTCCTTGTTCTATAGGTCTTAATAAGAGCTGAGAATGAATATGCATTCATTTTTCTTCAAATAGCCAAGAAAACCTTTAGGAAACATACCCTGTCAAAGTTGTTCTGTTTTGAGAGAGAACTTGTTTTGGTCACTACGCCAGGGAGACAATTTTGAGATAAGCCCACACTGACATGCGTGGTCAGGGTGGGCCATCCCAGAGGCATCCCTGGCACCGTCGGATTTTTTTTTCCAGGTGAAATGGCCCTATTTTTCTGCTCCTCAAAAGAGAGTTTCACCTCCAATCTTTTTGAAGACTACTTGTCTCTCATTGTTTGGACCTGACTTCCCTCCTCACGCTTATGTTGGCTTTAATCGAATCCTGTCTTCCGCAGCATCCATGCTTCCCAAGGTCTGGACTGCACCGACTCTCACAGAGAGAACATTCTCTCTCATTGACTTTGAATTTTAAGAGACGGCCAACTTTTAATGAGAACGCGTTATGGTTTTGTTTCCCTCCTCTCTGTGTGACCCAGTGATGTTGCTCTTTGGCTGAAAGTGTTTTCTCTGAGCTCAATCCTTTTTCCTTTTCATGTCACCAGTAGCTTGAACTTCCCAATGGCATGCTCCATCCTACCAAAAGGGCGTCCTTTCTAAGACCTTAGGCCACGCGGAAGAAAAATAACCAGCTGAAAGTTCAGAAGACAAATGTTGCAAGGGGGAATTTTTTCCCCTCCTCTTGGTTTTTCTTAAACATATGTAGTTTTAGGGATCAGTATGTCAGTGTTTTGAAAGAAGCAAAGACTTGAATTTATTTGGGGGCAGCTATCAGATTTTGAGGAGCTGGATCATTTGTTTTCCTCTTGTGAGGTCCAGGTAAAAGTTCATTCTCTCCATGGCCGGGTGCTTCTGACAAACAAAAATCAAGGACCCAAAATAAGGATTTTATCTAAAAAATGTGAACTATCCCAAAACAAACAAGAAAAGGCACAGCTGCCAAATTCCACAAGTAAAAAGAGTTGGGAGGCTGAGACAGCTCAGGATCTTGCCTGGGAGTAAAGGGCGAAGTTTGGCCAGCTGCCCTCAAGGCCTTTAGGGACACTCAATCCAATTGCCATGTCTTAGAGGATGTGAATTTCAAGGTTACACCTGGGCGTTCAAGGGCAGGGCCAAGTGTAATCGGCACTTAGATCATAGATTAATCTTATTTGCCATCTATTAGGTTTGATTCCTGTTCACTCACTCCCTCCCTAAAGCCAGGATTATTGTGATAGTTTAAGATAATGGATTCTAAGGGAAGAAAGGTCACGCAGGCACAGAGATTTGGAACCTTAAGATAATATGATTAATCTAAAAGCTTCTTTCTCAAAGGGGAGGGCCGCACTTTTCATATGTCTAATTGAGAGAGGAGAGCTGCAAGGCTGAGAAGGAGCAACAGCGAAGGGAGCACGGGGGAACAGAGTCCTTGTCAACAACTGCAATTAATTATCATTGTCAGGAGGATCTTTCATTAGTTTTCACACTAATAAGATGGATTTGCCTCATGCCTGAAGCTGATAAAACCTTATTGGCAATGTTGATAAGACTGTGTCAGTATGAAGAGCCATTTGTGGCCATCTTCATTTCATTGTATTCTCCTCATTTTCCAGAACTGAAAGACTCAGTGGACATTGCTAAAAGTAACTGTGTCTGTCGGGGTCGGTGGGACAGTGATGTGGAGGAAGAGCCTTTACTGCAGTGACTGGCGTAATGCAAACAAGAAACCAGTGTTAACTATTGTTATAAATGCTACAGACACTTGAGTACATGCTATGTATTTTAAGCTACATGGTTTTGAAGCCTATCCCTTCCGATTATTGCAAGATAATTCTAACCAACCAACATGGAGAGGTCCATAGGAAAAAAATTAAGAATGGTGTGTATTTAATAATCATGCGGAATCAAGAGTATAGGCTTCAGGAAAAGAAACCATTAGACCTGGGCCATCTGTTAAAAAATTGGAACTGAAATGTAGGTTCTCTACTACCTTATTTTCCCCCATTCTTCTAGAACAGAAACTATTTGTAACTGCTAAGTAGTTTCCCTCATTTTGGATTATTTAAAATGTATAGAAACATTTACATATCCCGTGTGTGTGTGTGTGTGTGTGTGTGTTATATCTCTTGATATTGACATATATAAAATTTTTAATAGAGACATATAAACCCATTTCTATTAAATTCAATATACTCTTTTTTTTTTTTATCACTTCTTTTAACTAGATAAAAATGTGCTGTTGGGTTGTTTAAGGCAAAGAGCAGAAGAGAGGGATAACCGTCTAGGGGGGCCGACTCCCTCCAAAGGCTCAGATTTGTACCCTTAGGGAGAGTAATACGAGGTTTAATTTGTAATTTCATAAATAGGCCGTCCTTTTAACAACTGGTGCTCCCTTGGCTCACCCAACAAGGGGAGAAAAGCAGGCAGCGCAGTGTTTCCTTCACCAAGATAACAGGCCGAGTAGGAGAGGAGGCCCTTCCGGGACATAGGGGGCAGCATACAAAGGATGCACGCGGAGCAGCCGCGCAGGGAGAATGGGAGACTTGCCGCCTACTGCAGCCTACGCGGTAACACATGCCCGTCGTCATCGCTGAGAGGCTCCAGATTCTGAGCAGCATTAAACCTGTAGGAAATGATTAGTCTTCAATATGAATCATGGAGCCTCGTGTGAAAACCAGCTGCGGCGCGAGGGGGAATGCCTGTGCTCCGATCAGACTTACAGCCCCTTCAAGATGAAGTGCAGACATGCTAGGACACATTGATGGTGAGCATATGGGGAAATAAAACACATCCCTTTGGGTGGAACTCTCTTTTTTTATGAAATTTTGAAACTTCTAAGGAAATAATGCTATAATTCATTGACTTTCCAACTTGAAAATGTATTACGAAGTCACTCTGTAGCTCAGGGCAGAAAAAGGTATTTGTAATTTCTAGAACAACAACAACAACAAAAAAATACTTTCCCATTCTCTAAAACCAAATTTTAATTTAAAAACAAAATCTACTTTCAGATATGTGTAAGATGGAACACTTAGATGTATAAAAAGACAAAACGAGTGGATTCAAATGCTGACTCAGAGAAGTCAGTCAATTCCTGACTACGTGTTAAAAAAAAAAGACTGACTTGTGATATCAGTCCTTAAATGTTTTGCGTCATCTCAGTGTTGAATAATTGGAAAGAGACAAATAACGTGTGCCCTATCCCATTCCTCTTTCCAGAGCGACCCCTCCAAAACACACCAAAGCAAGCAAACAAATTCTGCTTTGCTCCCTCAAAGCAGAATTTGAGCTGGAATCTTCCGGGAAAGCCGGCTGGACCCGTGTCTGAAATACCTCTTCCCACCCTCATCTCATGCCCACTTTCTAGTCGCCCCACCCTCGGAAAGAGGGGCTGGCACTCAGCACCCCCCGTACATCAAAGTGTCCCCTAATATATGGTGTGTTTATTCTTCCCAGGCCACAGGCCATACCGCTCTCCAGTGACTGACAACAGCCCTAAAAAGAAGTGGGCCCGAAGTGGGCGCTCACAGTTATGGGAAGCCTCTCTAGTCAAACATAAAGCAAATTAATGTGAGCGCCTCCAGTCTGGAAATGTCATAAAGTAATAAGCAGGGAGACCCGCTCAATGGGGAGGGAAAATCCAATGTGGATTTCAATAGATTTACATATTAAAGGTACAGGGCACCTTTCACATGCTCTCCTATCAAATGGATCAGGTTCTCAATTTGAAGTTCTGCATTGTAAAAATTAGTTCTTACTGTAGTTTGAATGCACTGATGGGTAATGACACAAATGCAATTTTACATCTGTCTTATTTACTATTGTTTCATTTTTGTTTAGAAGAAAATAAAGCAAAGATTTAGGAATAGTTTGCATGGCTTTGCGTTCTCAGGATTTATATGGTGTCAGAATATGTGTGTGTGTGTGTGTGTGTGTGTGTGTGTGTGTGTCTTTAGAAAGTGGTATGGAAAACAGACTAAAGATAATACAGAGATGTGCAGTATAAATTGACAATAAAGTTTTAAAGTTTTACACAATTTTAATTTTACCTCACTTCACCAGTGCCAGGGAAAGTGCTCCTCCCCACCCCCAACCCCAAACAGTGGTAGAATTAGTGACTGATACACTTCAGGAGGTTTACAAAACAAATTCATGATTTGTATCAATCCTTGAATCTCTTATGTCCTACAGTATGTGGTCTAAAAATGTCTCGTAAGGCCATCAAGATGGCAGCGGAATGAGTAAGACTCATCCCGGATTCCCAGTTTGCTTTGGTAAACTCCTTTGTCCTCCTTTTGTTTTTGATGTGACTTTCCAGTGTGTCCGTCATCACACTAACCGAGTCAGTTGCCAGCGTGCGAGGTGAATGCAGACAAGCGACATTCACCCCCAGCCCCACATGCACGCGCTTCTTGTTTCTCTCCTCTGGGAGCAATAAAATGAATACCTGAACACTGTGCTCAGAACTGGTACTGCAACACACAACGATTTTTGTTTTGTTTTGTGTTTTAGTTGCTGTTAGGATTTTCTGGAAGAATTATTTGTCTCAAATATTTTAAGTTAGTTTACAAATAAAGTGCAATGTAAGCTTTCTTTTGAGTGAAAATAAGGCAATTTTTCTCTTATTAAAGAAACTCAATAGAGTTTTCAAACCCTAATCATATTAAGAAAATAAAAACTGTGGCACATATACACCTAAAGAATTTTTTTTAAAGCTCAATGACTTATCTGCAGAAGGGTTCATTATTTGGCATTCTTTCTTTCCTCCTTCTTCTTTCTTTCTTTCTACTTTTTATATTTCTGGTTCATTCAGAGTTATAGCCTCCATGCCAAGCAAGTGGAAGTAAAATGCAGTTTCTAAAAACCCCTTTCAAAACCCAAAGCCAAAAAGTTGCATCCAAATATGAAAACAAAACTGTACCTGGCATAGAATATCTTATAAAAGGATGACTCAGATTTTCTTAATTTTTCTTCTTAGATTATGAGCTATATGAGTAAACTTAAGAACTTAACGAAATTATTGTTTGTGAAGTGCAAAGCAAGCCTCTCTTTTCTGACAATTTTAGAAACTATAAGATTTCATTATTATTGGTGTGTTTTGTGTGTGTGTGTGTGTGTGTGTGTGTGTGTGTGTGTGTGTCAAGTGGTGGTTCTGATTCAAGGAACCCAAGTGCATTCTTTCTTGTCTAGAATGATAATTCAATGTTCTGTTAATTACAGAGCCTAGACAAGAAAGACACATTTTGAATAGCATACTCTAAAAATATGTTCTCATTTTCTTTATAGAAAATAAAATAGAAATTGAAAATTGTTTACTTCCATATGCTGGAATAAGTAAACTCTTCTGTTATATCTTGGGTTACAATTTTTGTGTTTTCATTAATTTTATTAATTTTATATTTCAGAGAGCTCTTCTGCTTTTATATATAATAAGAACTTTTCATGTAAAGTGAGGTTTTTTTAAAATGGCGTAATAAAAACTTGGCCTGACCAAGGGAATATGTATTAAATGTTTAGGCTTTAAAGAAAAAAAATCATCTTGTTTGTGAAAAGTCTTCAAAGATATAGCATACCAAGCAGACTAAATAATATGAAAGCATTTCAATACACCACAATGTTTAATGCAGAATTGCTGAAGCTTCACTCAACAATATTTTGTGATATGCATGGTCATTCTAAGATAGGTTATAGACGTGTTGCTCCCAAATGATCTAATTTTAAGTTAGGTGAAATCCTAGATTTGATATTAGAAAAGAAACTGGTAAAACTTTGTTAATAGAAAGAAAAGCCAGGAGCTGGACACCAGACAACCTTCAAAATCAAAAGATCTCTTTACCTTCCAACCTCACGAGGGGAAAAGTGATTAGAATCCAAGATGACCTTTCATATAAGAGGGGAAAAAAACACATATGTTACAGGACACCTTATTTTTCAATGCATTTTTAAACTGAACTATGTCCAACAGTGGAATTAGAAAGAGTAGATGAGTTGATGTGCATTTACTGGGGGACAGCCCTGAGTATTTTGGGGGCGGGGTGGGGTGGGAATTATATCTATTATTATTTCTGTAGACAGGCCAATGGAAGATTAGCTTTTAATGAAGAGATACAGCATTTTAAGTGTATATGTTTTTAAATCAGTCATTCTTTGCAAGTAAAGCTTTATTACTTCTGAGTTCTTGACAGGCACTTGAAGAAAGGTCACATAATAAACTGCTTATTTCTCATTGCAGAAAAACAATAAGTCATCTCTGCATCCATTATTTACCAAATTGTCTTCATTTTTCTTCACCTGCTGGGGTTTCAGCAATAAAGATAAATAATATTATAAACCTAGCCTAGATATTTTCACAATTATCCCGAGTTTGACAGTGAGCTTGTCTTCTGGAGCTGATGAGAGTAAAAAAATTTAGGAAGAATTTGCTATCAAAGTCGTTTACTAGAAATAAATTAAAGGCTCTTTTTCAAAGAAATATATATCTGGAACTACAAATACATGTATTGAAAAATACACTTAAATGGAAAGTGATGCAAAAACATTTTATTATACTCTTTTCTTTCCAAGAGGTTATATCTTTATAACTTAACGCTTTTTCGGGTTCCTTATTGCCTGGCCCCCAAGCCCTGCCCCCAGTTCCACTCCCAACCCCCGTCCAGGCCCCCAGCGGCTTTGTCTCTGCGGAGCCCATTCTTGCCCCCACATTTTCTGGGCGATCTATGCACCAGAGAAGCCCACAAAATCTTTCCTCCTCTGCAGTGTCTTCCAGAACAAGGCAGGGAGAATGAGCAGCTTTCTTGTTTGCATTCACACGGTGTTTTATATTTGTCTTTTAATGGAGTCTGTTTCCTTCAGTGGCTCAAGTATGTCCCTCCCAAAGGCAAAGCCCCAGTAGCCTGACCGCATTCAGCCCGTCGGCTCCATCACGGCGGGCGGTGCCTGCATGTAGCACCTGCTCCAAAAAGTGCATGGGCCGCTGGGAGGCGCACCTCCGCCGCGGCACTGGGGGCTCATTTACGCACCCATGAGATTGTCTGAGCTCTGGAAGCAAAGAATGTCGTCCAAAAATAGAACCAATATGTGTTATAAGAAGTCTGCACAGCGTGGGGTACTTAAGATAATCCGATAACATAGTGGTTCAGGAAAATGGAGAAATACATTAAAATGAAGTTTCTTAAAAGCTAAAGGGGAGACTAGTGTGTTTCTTCTAAAACTAAAATAGTAATAGAAACACACAGCTTAGAAGAATAACTTTTAGAACTAACTTATTCCAATTAGAAGATGGATTTAGTCACCATTCTATTAAGAAATATGCATGTGCGCGTGTGCCTGTGTGAATTAAGATTTAAAATATGAAGAACACATTATTTTCCTCAATTCAGGTAAAAACTTTCTTCAGCACTTACGTTCTGATAATGAACACAGTGCCTTTGGCAGTATAATAATTTTTTTTCCATTGCAAACACATCTTTAGTAAGACGAGATTCTTTTTCCACTAGCACTCTCTCTATTGGCCTATTCTTGGCAAGCAGGGACATCACAGAACGTTCCAGACTAGCAGCCAGGAGTTGGGGGCCTGGCCCACCCACACCCTTTGTGAAAAGTCATTCAGTCCCTTAGCTCCTCAGACTGCAGACCAGGCCGCCTGTGCGCAATCCCCTATTTAAGCCTGAAGGTTGTTGTGAAGATAAAATAGGATAATGTGCATGCGGGAGCTTCGAAAAGTCGGAAACACTCTATAAATGGAAGATGTTATTGTTAAAGGGGGTTTAAAACTATGGCATAAAAAGACTTGTTATAAAAATAAAGTAAAAGTGACTCTAGTCACTTATTTTTACGAGCTCCTTTGCTCTCTTTGGAAAAATATAATTTACTAATTCAAGAGAGAGCTATTAATTTCTCAGTCCTTCACAGCCATTAAAGCAGGATGATGACTTCAATTCAGTTTACGAATGGAGTGGGCATACTGCAGGGGAATGCTACTCTCAGGTTACATATAAATGGAATTAAATTAAATTAATGAAAACAGAGGAAGAGCATGGGTACATAAACAACCAACTTGTCCCCGATGAGGCTCAATCAGTGCTTGAAATAAGACAGCAGTTAAAATAGATTAACTTTCCCACACCTCCTTCCCATGTCATCTGGAAATTATTTCTAAAGTGCTGTACTAAATATTAATAAAAAATAATATCTCTTTGGTACCTATAATACTGTCACGAGTAGAGTCATCATCAGGTTTTAAATTCCATGGGGTGTAGGGGCCTCCATGTACCCACCATAATATTGCGATGAAGGGACTTCACAGTTTTGCACGGTGTTTACAGGGTCCACACACGAATCAGCCACCATCAGAGTCTTCTTGGTAAATGGTGGAACACTGAGCCCGGGGCAAGAGATATTTTTAATTAGATTAAGATATTGTCTAGGTTTTGATTTTAGACTATTCTATCAAACTGCTTTGATTTTTTTTCTAACTTCCAAATATGATGACAGACCCCCCGCCCCCTCCAAAAGAGTGATTCTCTGAGGTACTCACAGCTTCATCTGTTTTGTAAGGTATCGTCAGATGCAGGCTCCCTAATGATGAGTGATCATTTGGGGCTGGCAAAAAAATGTCGAGTTAAAGACCAGGCAGAACTCGGAGTGAGCTGGGGGCATCTGCGACCCTTCCTGTGACTCAGTTTCTTGTCAGCAATACACAGACACTGACAATTTCCAAGCTCTTTGTTACGCTTGAAAGTTAGCTGTTGTACACCGATTTACACAGCTGCCTCCACAAACAAGCTCTAAAAAAAGGCGTTGCTTTTAGCGTTACGCCATGATATTGTGTACGTATATTTTTTTTGGATATGCTTCCGTTTAAAATGCTTCAAAATAAGTTGTCCCGTCACATCTGTGTGTGTTTTTTCCTCCTTTAAGAAAAGTCATCTTGGGTTCTGATCATTTTTCTCCTTGTGGGAGTTGAAGGTAGAAAGATCTTTCGACTCTCCAGTTTCTTTAGTGTCCAGTTCTTTTCAAATGTCCATTCTAGAATATGGCTATTAGAACCCTGTTTATGTCCTCCCACCTGTGGGTAAAACGATGCCACCCACAGTGGGCGGACATGAGGGATGAATGAAACGGAAAGGTATTGGAGGAAATACCCTTCGGAGCATCTACTGCTGGTCTCAACTCAGAGAAGGCAGTGCTCTGGAAAGCTCCGGTGCACCTGCCCTGTAATCAGGGCCCGGTGATTTGCTTTACTCTGAGGATCAAGCCTGAGGCTTCTAGTGGAAGTGGGGATGGCCCCTCCGAGCCTCCATCTAGGATCCTGAGGCAGACATGCCTCAAGCCAGTCTTGGGCAAGAGTCAGTGTAACATCAGTTCCTAGTTGAACATTCCCACAGGGGCCTACATTAGACAGTCTCCCAGGTCACTAAGTGTGTTCTTCGGTTGTGCTTAGTCTGCTGTTTGCTCGTTGGATCAAAATTATGTTCCTAGTAGTAGTACTAGGGAAAAAAAAAATAGTATTTTCATGATCAGACTTTTCATTTCCAAAATCTTGAATTGCTTTTTTATTGGATTACATAGCTTCTCCCCTGTCTTTTAGGATTTCAGCTGTGCTGGTTTTAAATTGTTGATCTGTTGACTCTATTCAGCCTCTTTTTTCCCCAAAGCGTACTTTGTGGAGGCAGGTGCCGTGGTTGTGTTCAGGCATCTGTGTGTGTTTCTCTGACATGTGCGTAAGTTTAGGTATCTAAGAGAGGCCCCCCTCCCGTGATGGTCTGGTAGGGCAGCAGGAGCTGCCTGGTGAGCACAGAGACACCTCCTTCAGCCTAGTCCCCAGCTGCTCCGGGACGCCTTCAGAAAGGCTGAGGGCTGAGGTGGGCTTGGCTCCTTGAATCTGCAGGACATGGCAACCAAAATGTCACTCCACGGGTTCCCCTTCTGCCCGCTCCCTTTGGAGATAGTTCTACCTCATACAGTAGTCCTTTCCTGATAGACTTCTGGTTCTCATCTCCTCCTCCAGTCTAATCTCAGATGTTCTTCATCTTGAGCTTTCTTTTTACTCTCTGATGCATTGTTTCCCTTCTTTTTCCAAGTGGAGGTCGCTTAAAACATATTTATTTTCTGTAATTACCAGGTATTCGGAGCAGGGCAGGATGGGGATATTGGCTCACGTGTTAATAAGTCTGCCATCTTGTCCCAGTCTTTTCCCATTCTGTTCAGTTTAGAATGTTATTCAAATAAATAATTAAATGGTTCCCTAAAAAGATACTTCTGATGAGAGGCGGTACCAAAATCTGATTCTAGACATGATCCGATTTTACTTACAGGATAATATAAAGGATTCACTATATTAATTCATGAAGCTGAAAATGAACAAACCTAACACTTAAATTATGATTTTCTGTAGCTGAGATGTCTCTTTCATAGCTCATTGAGTATTTCGTAGAGTATGACTGCCTGCACAGAAAGTCCTCATTCAGTGATTTATTTTTTTATACAGGTCTCTCCATTTAGAAAAATAATCCTCCACTGTTTTTACATTCAAACCTTCTGACAATAAAGCTTTACTTTGCAGAGCATCTCAATTCCTTTTCTGCAGTCCTTCTCATCGCAGTAATGCTTCGGTAATTTAGTGGGAATTTCTACATTTGTAGACTGTAACAGGCTGTCAAGAGATGACTTGCCATTTTAGCTTCTTGGCCTGACATTGCAAAATTTGATCAAGTTGTTTGAGCAGTGCCAGAGAAAGGGTAGACAGAGTCTTCACTTTCCCAGAGAGTATGGACATAGCTCTTCGAGACGCCAGCATTTTCAAGTGCTTCCCGCAGCACCTGGAGTCCCAGCACACAGGGCGAGCCAAAGGGTGACGTGGTGGCTCTCCTCCTGTCCCCGCCCCAGGGTAACTGGGATTCATTCATTGCTTTTTTTCTAATCTTTCTCTGCCAAGATCATTTTAAAGACACAAAACTTCACATGCACTTTAAGGAAAATGATGTCAATCACTCGAAAGCCTTTTTCTTTCCATTCTCCCCCCCCCCTTCTTGTACAAAGGATCAGAAGTGTGAATGGAGATTATTCCTAAGACAGATATCACGTTAAACAGGAAAGTATGCTTTTAATAGGAAAAAATGGTATCAAAAGCTGTAAAAAAAAAAACAAAAAAACCCCCCAAAAACAGTCCCTGTTTTCAAATACAGGTGACCTAGTGAGCACTTTATAAATGACTAGAGAAACTCAGTTTCTTCCTCTGGAAAATGGAATTGATAATATTAAATATTTGGTGAAGGGCTATTTGGATGTGGAACTGCATAAATTATGTCCACAATATTAGTATCTGATAATTGCATTTCCAATAGGAATTACAATTAGGACCCTTGCAATATGACATACTTTTGATCATTTTAATTTCCTTTGTGATTGCAAAGAATGATAATTCTTTGGGGGACTTGACTCCAATTTTCACATCACAAAAGAAAAGTATGGATAATGGAATAGCGCCGAGATGAAGGCCGTCTTGATCTGCAATCCCTTATTTCCCCCTTCCCGTTTCTGCAGCAGGGATGCCACCTGTGTTCTGCTCATTATAAAACTTTTAGCAAGACGCTAATGAAATGCAAAGCTTCCTAGAAGGCCAGCACTAGCCTTCCTATCAAATCATCTGAAATATTTATTTGCCCTCTTGAATAATTGATAGGGGCATCAGCTCTCCCGGTCAATTGATTTATTAAGGGACTGTTTGGAATTAAACAGCTTAAAGATATTAGATTTAGCAGTGATCTTGCTTGTTAGCATATTCATTTACCTACGGGAGCCCCCATTAGATATTGTTAATACATGACGTTTCCAGTCACGGCCTGGATCCCCTCAAATTGCATTAACGCCAGGCTGTTTAGCCACAGAATAACAGGTTTGATTGAGTGCTTGGGTTTGGTGTAATTAGATTTCCCTAGAAAAGGGGGGACTGCTTTAATGCCGTGTGCATTACACTAGATATGTCATCAGCATTACTGTAATTGGCGAGCAGGAACGCCAGAGACCTGGCTGCATCTGAGTGTTGGTGTGTATGGCTTGCCCGTCCGCTCTCGTAGATGGCACATAATAGCCGTGCTTACTTACATATGCATGACCCTAAAAAAATAAGCGGAACTGACCTCTTTAATAAGCATCCCTTTCGAAAAAGGTGGAAAATTCTATCTGAGTAATGGGATCAATTCTTCGTTTTTTAAAACTGCCAATTATTTCTCCTCCTGAAAAGGTCATGTGGCTGGCTAATCAATGATGGAAATAGTATGTGAATCTCTGTAGGTATATTCATGTATTTGATTTGCATTTCACTCTCTCCGCTTCGAGTTCCAACTGCTATTCTGTTTAAGGGCCGCTGCCGCACCAGTGGAATTCCCTTCAGCATTGCTTTCTCCGAGGAGTTATAGCTCCTTATTAGCAGAGGTGCACTCGGGAACTAAAATCATTTCTGATCACTCTCCCCTAATGGAGGTGATTCATTCTGTGTACAAACAGCACAAACTTGGCCCGCGCAGGGGCGGGGAGCCCGGGTGGTAGTCGGGGCTGTGGGATGATTTAGGAGTGTCGAATGGAGTCAGTGCTGGGTAAGTTGGGAAGTAAGGCGTGGCTTCTCCATTCACATTTCCATTTACCGTCTCCCTTCTCCACGGTCAAGGCAGCCTTGGATGAGGCCTTAATTGTCCAGAACTTCAGCTGGGAAGCTCTGCGCGTCCCTGCCTTTCGCTCTCTCTGTCACATCTTCAATTTATAAAAGTATCCCAGCCTTCTTCTCCCTTCCCCTAGTTTTTGGATCACAGAAAAATATTCAACACTATTTCTTTTTATCTTACACACGTTAGTGAGCAGTAACCAAATGTGCATGTGAGTTTGTGATTTGCAAGGCCTGGCCATAGGTATCTCATTTCTGGCTGTCACTTCTGTAGTGGGTCAAAGGGTCTGAGGCTCAGGGAAATCAAGCTCCTTCTCTACGTCCTCCCAGCTATTAGGAGTAGAGCCAGCCTTTGAATCACTGCAATGTCCATGCTATTTCCCCTACAACGTGCTGTCCCGTTAATGACGCTGGCGGCCCCCAGGTAACATTTGAAGACGGCTCCTAAGTGCAGTGGCGGCACTCAGGTCAAGTTAACTCGGGGGGAGAAGACAGGCTGATGTAAGGTGGCCATCCCCTTGTCTGCACTGTGAGGGCAACCTGTAGGCTAGAGCATAGTGTAGGAAAGGGGTCTTCAGTTGGTTCTTTAGATTAATGTCTGATATTTGGGGGGTGGGGGTTATTGAGAAGGCTTAGTAAAGGGGGTAACGGGGGAAAGAAGGGGCAGGGTTGTCAAGGAACGTGTATAAAGGACCCAGGGACAAAACCAAAGGGGGTAGGACTGAGGGTGGGAGGTGGGGGTGGGTGGGGCAGGGGAAAGAGGTGGCGGGAAGATGGAGACAACTGTATGTGAACAACAATAAAAATAATAAGAAAATATAAAGCAGGCAAAAAAAATTGAATGAGATAGTATATTTATAGAAGAAAACACAAGGCTTAGTAAGGGGCCTAGCATCTTTTTGGTTCCATATTAGCAGCTTTGACTCTCTTAACCTCAGAAGTTATTGATGGGGCTGAAGAACAGTGGTAAATCCGAGTGTCCATAGGGAAGGGATTAGAGCAGAAATCACTCAGAGGGGACTTGCTGAAACTGTGTTTATAATAGCAGGCATCTTGCTTACACTTGGATTGGGCACCTGTGCAAATGGTATGGTAGAGTCAGAAGACTACCTGCTAAAGCCCAGGTACAATGAGTATGATGTGAAAAGATTTTCAAAGTGATAACTGAACAGAATTCCCATTACTTTGGTTATAAATAATTGTATAAAAATGTTAAAAATCAGGACACATACACACACACACACACACACACACACACACATATGGATTGATAGGAGTGTATGCTTGTCCAAGTGGAACTGATTCTTTTGACTCTAGAAAGCAATTTGATGAAGTGGCACATTGCTGCTCCATAGTACACATTCCAGTTTGTTATGCGGCTTCGGGCATATCCCACTTACCTGAGAAATTGAGATTATATTATTCATATTATTGAACCAGATAAATAAGGAGCAGCTGTTGAATTGAACCAACTACGGCCAGCATTCATTGCTTGATATTTTATTTAGGAAGGCGATTCTCATCACCAGTCCAAAAAAAAGGTGAGGCAAATGAATATGCTGAAATATTTATTTTATTTTTCAGGAAAAGTGAGCCTCTCCCCTTGAAGGAAAAATGCCCCCTTCGCTCCCCCTAACTTCTCAGCCCTCTTCCCCCAGGTCTCTGCTCTGGCTGCGCCGAGTTTTTTCCTTCGATCTCTCTCTCGCGCTCTCTCTCTCGCGCGCGCTCTCTCTCTCTCTCTCTCTCTCTCTCTGTGTGTGTGTGTGTGTGTGTGTGTGTGTGTGTGTGTGTCTGAGCCATGTGTCTGAGGTGGCGACAACAGTCCGTGGAGCCCGAGTCTTAATCACTGTTTACTGATGGAGCCCGTTTTACTGGCAGGCAGCGCCGTTCCGGAGAGCTGTTTTCCTGGCAGGGTGCAAAGACTGCTTCCCGGGGCAAAAGTCTGTGTCTCGTTGCTGTTTGCGCACCATCCCTGGCACTGTCCTGCCCCCCTGGCAGGGCCCCCGCACTGAGGCAGCGGGCCGGCGTGTCGGCCTCTGCCGGGGACGGTGCCCATTGGCTGCTGGCGGTAACGAGAGGGCCAGGTGAACGTGGAGGGGTGGCACAGAGGACCCGGCGGGGCATCAGGACAGAACCTGGGCCAGGCCGAACCCACACCCTCCGCGCCGCGCATCCACGCGTCCGGTGAAGAGAACCGAAAATGACAGATGGAGGCTCTGACTGCCCTCTGACAGGCTTTTTCGTTTGGTTTGCTGCCACTGCTCCGGGGTCGTGTGGCTGTTTTGGTTGGTGCTGTCTTCCCTCCCTGCTTTTTCTTATAATTGTGTACGTGTGACCCTGAAAGTGACAGATTATTAGTTACGGCAAAGAAAGGGGGCTGGTTAGGAATTGCTGCTGTTGCTCAGAGAGTGTGTCACCCCCTTCGTATTCCTTTCCGGTTCCCTGTTGGCTGTGGTGGACCCCGGAACTTCCCCATGTCCTGGCCAATCCAGACAGCTGTGGGGGCTGGGGGCTGACCTGTGAAATGAGGGCTGCAGGTACAAAGGGAAGCGGGTGGTGAGCGTTGGAAACAGTCTGATGCTGTTTATGTAGACACGTGACATCAGGAATGTACCTGGGCTTTTCTAAGTAGCGACATCCTGTCCCAACCAAATGGCTGCGGTTCATCCACATTCATACCTGTCCTGCTGAAACCTGGTCAGCGTGATGAGAGGACCAGTCACTCGTGAGATGCGGGGGCCTTCCTTGGTCTTGGGCATCATCAGGGGGAAATGCAAGCGCATGCATTTAATCCATAGATGGAGCGAAGGGTTTGTCTAAATGTAGACATGTCCACCCCATGGGGTTCACTGTCACAGGAGCCCCCGAAAACGAAAGCTCCCTGTCCCTCGCAGGCTCCTCACTCTGCTGCTGTTCAGTCCAGATGCTTTGGGGGTGGTTTCCGGTTTGTGCCCCCTCCCTGTATGTACTTGAAGGAACTATGTATTCACCCCAAATCATTCAGCCTGGGGTGGAAAGGCCACCAGTGGGGATGAGCAGTAGTGAGCTATGGGACATTCGTGGAGATTTGACACTCCCTAACACAGCTCTTCTTTCTCTTGTCATTCAGGTGACCACACAAGCATTGACCCACCCCCACAGCCTCTCCCAGTCACTGTCCCCCTCCTCCCACCAGCAGGGCCCTGCAGATGCGCAGGGCAGCAGGCCCATTCCCCTGCCCAGCAGCCAGTCTCCTTGGCCATGGGAAAATTCTGCCTCGAGCCTCCAAGCCTCCCACTGACCAGAGGGCCCGCACTGGGTGGGGAAGGATGGAACGTCCGTGGAGCACCTTAGCGACATTCACTGCACGCTGCGCTCACTAGCTGAACGCCCTTCACCCACGAAAGCATCAGCCTACGAAGGCAACTGTTTCTCATTCATTAGTGTTCATCATGGCCTGTGCCAGAGGGGTACCCCTTCCCCGCTTCAACAAAAGGCCTTTCAGTTTCTATCTTATCACCATTATGAATATTAACAATAATATAAATAAAATATTTCCAATGACCTAATCAGTAGGCCTCAAGAGGTTATTTCCAAGGACGAAGTTTTGAAAAGAGAGAAAGATCTGACAAAGTGCGGCCTCTCGTCTTGGCCTCACCAACCCATCACCCCCCTTGACTGTGTGAAAGGAATGAGTGTCACGTGTGAACACGCCATGCAGTTGAACGTCACCCGGTGTGTGTGGCTGGAGCCCTCCGAGGCCCAGAGGCAGACGCTGGCTCCCTCTGGTTGGGATGCTGACATAAGGTGACACAAGCATCCCATAAAGGCCTCTGACTCGCAGGGAGGCGGTTATAGATGTTAACCGCTTGGCTCGAAAATTCAAAGCAATGGTCGATCTAAAGCAAACAGGAAACATCTCAAAAACATTCACATTCACTAAATAAAAAGCACAGCTGAGACATGACACCGTGTCGCCCTGTGAGGGACTGATTTATCGCCGGAATGCCCTCATCTTCCCGAGTGTCCCCTCCACTGTCTCCAGCTTGAAGTCTGTAATGTCTCCTTTCCTACCCTAATATCGGTGATGGCCGAGAGTGGTAGAGATAGAGGCGGAGAGACCCAGAGAGACGCGGGGGCGGGGAGAGCGGGAAAATGAAGTGAGAAAAAGAAAGGGAGAGAGAGATCACCTTTAAGTCTTTTCTTTTCTCTTTCTTTCAAATGACACAATAGAATTTTTTTTTCCTAAAGTTGTATTAGGGATTCACTTAAGCAGAAATGAACTGTAATATGCAAATAGTTCTAATTGGACTGCTAATAGAGCGTGTCTCTGTTGTTTTTTTGTAGGGAGTTTTATGCCTATGTAATCAGTGCAGACAGCCGTTAAGTAAATGAAGAGGCAACTAACAATGTCAGAAAAGAGACCGGGCGGTTCCGGCTGACACTACCCTAATCTTCCAGGACCCATTAAATGGCAGTTTCAACGCATTACCTACCATAACATCCTTGAATATCACTGATTTTATTTGCAGTATCAAACATTCCATTTCATGCCCCATTAACAGTGGGAGCCTGAGCTTTTTGACGCAGCTAAACATTTTACTAACTACCTGGACTAAGTAACCAATTAACTTTTGGAGACAATACGGCCAATTAAGCGCGAAAAGGTAAGGCTGTCATCCCCCACGAAAATTGAATTTCCTTTTCCTGATGGCACTTATTGTCGCCGCTCAATTGTTAATGGGGATGTGGTCCCTATTAAAGTATGAAGGCAAAGCGGAATGGAAAAGTTCAGAGGACTTAGTTCCCAAAGAGTAGGTCACCCAGCGTCCCAATTGGCCACTAATTCAGTTAACTTTTCTTCATGCCAGATTACTTATTGGATGCGACTGTAGCCGGGCGCGAATATGACATTCTGTGATAGTGGCACAATCTGGTAGCTTCTGAGGAAGCCACAGGCCCAGGGCTGTAGTTTGGACATTATATGGGAGGTTGAGGGGGGGAAAAAACAAAACCATTTTTTGACAGCAGAAATATCAGTGTCGGACAGATATTGCCCTTGTTATGGCCATAGCTGGGACTCTTCAGAGATAAAAACAAACCCTCCTATGGTGAGGTGGGCTCCAAATTAACCCTCTGTGGTTGGAAAGTCATTTTCTAAATGGCAGACAAGGTCGCGGGGGGTGATTCTCCTTGCTGGATTTAACTCCAGTGGACTGGAATGGCGCACGAGTAATGAACTTGGAGATCCCATTCTGAAAGCTGGAGGCAAATTTCATGGCTTCAGTAGGAGCCTTTCATCTTTGGAGGTGCAGGAGAAAATTTGTCCTGGGGGCACCTTTCATGGGCCCTGCGTGAGTGAAAACGTGAAGCTTACATGAGTCATAGCCCGAATGTTGGACTCCGATTCTTATGTCTATTTTTTTTTTAAAGAACCAGATCACATCAGCTTTGTAAAAATGCAAGTGTTCTGCATGTGAAGGAAAATGAAGGATTTTCAAAAGTGGGGACAGAATAGAATTTCAGTGATGGTTATTTGAATCCGACCGTGTTATAAAATTTTTAAGGCTTGCGTATGCATTGTTGTCACAGCGTTCCTAGAATAATACACTTTTGTGACATTCCTTAAAAGCCTGTTCACATACACTTAAAATCTGATTTCAGCCTGAAAACTCGTGAGTAAAGCAGTGATCAAAATTGTGCCCAGAATTAATCATTCTCTGTGTTTTTTCAATGCTAAAGGTGTTTGGTCCCTATAGAACAGCTGTTGGGGGAAAAAATCCATAGATCCTAGTGTTACATTAGTATTCTAGGTTCATAATTTTTTAGATTGTTTCTGCCATGTTCTGTGGTTATAGGAAGCAGAAGCAAACAGGATTAATGTTATATCCTTTCAAGTTTAAGAGCCTTTAGAAGGATATGATATGATTTGTTGCTTCCAAAGAAGATGCGAATAAGAAATGATTCTCTGATATTAGTGTGAATCAATTAACAATATTGATCAGAATTTCCTTTTGAACTTTTCCTTGCATTCTAGTAGCTCAAGAGACACATTTTATTTACAGAAGCGACGGCTATGGGCTATTTATTTTAGTCATTTTCCCATGGCCATGGATGATTTAAAAATGATTACAATAGTTTGAACTTCCTGTTATTTAAGATAGAGGAGTAAAACCAGATCTCACATGCTTCCCACTCCCACCCTCCAACATCGCTGTATGAGAATAATGAAAACAAACAGGCAATGACAAAATTAAGTCCGCAGCCCTCAAACTGTGGACAGGCTGGTGGCTGGAACCTTCCCATCCTCCACGTCCCTCAGTCAAGGCGGCAGGGGACACTGTAGGGAGCTCCCACGTTTCCCAGGCTGCTTCGTGTCCCCCGATCCAGGGGATGCGTGGAGCTTTGTGCGGAAAGTCATTTCAGGAGACCGGTACCATCCACTCCAGCTTCCCTCACTGAGTCTCTTGTATGTTGAATTTATGAGGAATAATCAGTGAAGAGGAAAATGAATGATCCATGCGATCTCCAATGCAAATAAGTCTTCAGGGCTCCACCCTGGGTATCTTCCACCAGAGTGAGATATGTTCCTGTCACTGGGAGGCCACCTTTGATATTGATGGAACAAGAGGAGAGGGCAGACACGTTTCTGGCAACCCAGCTTACATAAGGGTCTCGTGCCCCATCCTCAGGCTGCGAAAAACCCAGCCCTCACGCAGAACGTCTCAGGAGAGGACATGCATGTGTTCGGCAAACTGAGACCCTCATGTCTTCTGGAACAGTTGCATTTAGGGTTTGGTGGGATTTTGGGGAGACTTTCTCTTTTTCTTGGGTCGTTTTCAGTTTTTAAATCATTTGCATGTATTTTACATTACAAATTGATATCAACGTTATTAATAAGTATGAGCCGTGGGGACATTTGGTTTGAGTGTTTTCTTTTTTATGTTTCTTCATAAAAACAATCAAAATTGCTTTTTGAAAGCAATAGCTTTCGTTCTTGCTATCTGTGGCGTTATCTGCCCACTGTAACAGTTTTAGGGAACGCAGCCTTTCCTGCGGTCACGCAGCAAGACAGTTCGTCCCTGTGGACGCTCTTGGAAGGCTCCTTGTGCCCAGCACGGCATGAGACACAGCATGGCCCTTCCCTCAAGGAACTTCCATTGTAGGAAGGCACACGTAATCCAGTAAATTGTGTAAGCGGTGATGACGGGGTGATTAGTGACCCTTTAAGGACACTTGCACAATTTCTATGACGAGGTATAAACGAGGTGCCTCATCATGTTTACACTGAATTAATGTTTAACTTTTTGAAATAATAATTTTTTATTAATAAACTAAGAAAGCACTCAGAAAATTTAGAAAAATGCAGGAGTCAAAAGCTGGGCAGTTGTAAACCTTTTTATCTTGCTCTTCAGTGACTATTAAAGAAAGGAACACAGGGGAAGGGCGGAGCATTCAGTGAAGGCTGACTGTGGCCATTACTATTATCATTCTTAAGACATTGTATCATGAACATTTCCTTATAGCAGCAAATCATCTTTGCAGACATAGTGCATGTGATGCAGTGCTGTAGTATAACTTAGTTGAACAGCTCATAGTAGCTGAATAGTTACTTGAACTTGATATTTTCATATACGTGAGACTTTTCTTAGCTCTGGCTTACACACGATCGTTTCAGAAACTACACACAGGGTGCCTTTTTAACGTGGTCAAGAAGGGGCTAAGGAGATGGAGGGGCCGTGGGGTAGACGGGGAAGAGCCCACACTGGCGGGCCCCACATAGTGGTCCCCATGCCCCCCCTGGGCTGCCCAGGCAGACCTGCTCCACCACAGTACTCAGTTTCTCTTACAAACATCGCAGGTGGGAGAACCTGCATTATAAAAATAACGTGAGAATGTGCCGTTAAACCTGAATACCTTAAAACCTCAGTTTTGTTTGTTTTTTGAGGACGTTTGGACTGGCAACAGTATGACGTCCGAAGAGACGTGAGTCTGAAGGGCCGTTTCAGAAACGACTGCAGCTCTCGAGCGCCCGGGCTTGCAGCGAGCAGAGGCCGCATGGAGAGGTGGCCGCGGGTGTGCAGGAGCACCCTGTGGGGCTCGGCGGCGGGCTAGACAGCTCTTGGAGGGCGGCACGTGGGGGAGCAGTGCAAAGGCGACCCCTGGACTCAGGTCTGGGTAATTTTACAACATGATCTTGACAGAAATGGATCAATAGGGAAGGGGAGTGGCGTTAACGAAGCATGAAATGACAAGCACAAGTTAACTGCTTATTCAGAGACGTTGATGAGTCACAATTTGATGCAAGAGGCAGTTGAGTCTCTAAGATTTTTAAGCCCCAAAGGCAAAGAAATAGGACCTCTGGGACTGGAGAATCTAGACGGCCCCGGATCTGCGGTCTTAGGTGCCCCACCATGAGTGAGCTGGCTAGGCTCAAAGCAAGGCCCGAGAGCCCAAGGTCCTGAAGGTGGGTGTCGGGTTATAGGGCCATTGACAAAATGGGGGGGTGGGGTGGGAGGAAAGACTTAGACATTTTTTGTTATGGGATTGAATTCATTCAAAGTCACTTAGATTGTAATAAGGAGGTTCATTTAAGACCTGACAATTGCTGAAATAATATGGTTAAAGCCATGAAACATTAAGATTGTACTTGCCATAACAGAACCCGTTTGGGCTATTATTAATCTAATCTCATAAGTGCACATAATACTCAAGCAAGCAAACCAAAGCTTTGAATTTGGTTTACACTAATAGAAAGACTATCTCGCGGGCTTTTCGCTGGGATTCGCGGTACCATTAAGCAATTACTAGTGGCTAGAACACTAGCCCACATGTCGCTATTTCTGGTTAGGGGATTTTCTTGCCCGCCTGACTAAATCTTCCAATTAAATGCAATGGTACTACATTCATTTCAGTTCTTCATTTACAATGCACAGTGGAAAGTATTGTTCCTTTAAGTAAATAGATTTAGGAGCTGCTAAACCACACACATAGCATTGCTGATTTTCAACATTCCACTAGATATCATTGTCTAACAAGTAACCCTTAAGACCTAGAGACAAAAAGAAGTCTTTTTCATTGATACAATAGCACCATCTGTATCAACAAAGTATCTTTGTCTAATAACACCTTCTCACTATGTCTTCATAGCCAACTCTTAATTTCATCACTAGAGTTATGTTTGAATTTGTTCTACTTAAAATCTATTTAAATTTGAAACTTGACACGGGACAAAGGTGCCCAGCTAAAATTGCTTCTGCAGTGTTCATAATAAAAACATAAAAAGGGTTCTAAACAAAACTGTAACGGTGACGATGATAATGACGGTAATTATTATGTTTATGGGGGCTGAAAGTAGAAAAAACTAAGAGGATTTTTTCAAAACATGATAAATTCAAGCCTAAAAATTAACATAGGTATTAGTAGAACCAATTCTTGAAGTATTTCTCATTATTTACAGTGAGGATCTTTTTTCCATAAAATCATAATCACATATATATACGTATATATAAACATAATGATATATATGTAGGATCATTATGTAACTTTTCTTCAAATCTCAGAAAACCAGTACTGAGAGATTATCTCTGAAACAGGGTAGTAGCTAAGCATGCACACACTTCAAGTCATGATACCTGAACTCATGACCTAGTTTTTAGCATCAACTCTGCCTTTTTAAGCCTTTGTAAAATGGGAAATTTTACCCATCCTGCCGATACCTCTGATTTATCTATAGAAAGAGCACAGTAAGAGTACTTACCACACAGAGTTATTGTGAGAATTAAATGAGATCCTAAATTAAAGAGCTTACATTAGTTTAATCATTTATAAGCAAGTAAAGTTTTTGAACTCTAGGGACTATACTAATGGTCTAAGATAATGAATATATAAATATTCAAGGGGATTTAAATAAAATCATAGATAATGGTGGCTCCCCCTTGTTTTAGTAGAATAGAATCAAGGACATATAGAATGCATTTCTAGATTTTAATAATATAATCATGCAAGTTACTCAGATCCCTGAGGAAACACTTCGTGATTCTATAGCCAAAGATGAACAATGCATTTCAAGACCTACTGATCCGATCCAGAAGGACCCGTCTTAGATACTCACAGAAAGATTTGTTCATCAAAGCTAGAACTGGATGAATATATAATTTCTTTATGTATGAAGAATACCTTCTTGCCACCCCCAACCCTTCATATTGAGACTGGTAGTTGTCTCCAAACTCTTATCTTATTTTAAATGGACAGAAATATTTTTCTCTGACTTTTGACAATGTAATGATGCTAGGAATGCCTGGGTAAAATTTCTTGATCGCTTAAATGATGTGTTGCCCATTGAAAATCAAAGATAATCCAAATTCTCTATTGTCCTGCATCTAACATCTCTAGAATTCTATATTAGGCTACCTTTTTTTTTTTTTCATTTAAATTACCTCTAAGAGTCACTCTTTTTGCTGAACAAAAGTGGGTGGACAGAAGAGGGGGGGGAGAGAGAGAGAGAGAGAGAGAGATTCAACCAAAAATATTTCTTGAGCTTCCAAATGCTTTTTCTTACAGTTAATTATTCTGTTCAAAGGCATCAAATTAATACAGTCAATCACAGTTAACTCAAACTTTTGCTAAGGAGATTTTAGTATTTGGTATTTAGTAGTATTGACAGTTTAAATTTTCAAAGGCTTTCTCACTGCCCGACAACATTTTTTTCTTTTTTTTAATCTTTGACTTAAAAAAAAAAAAAAAGCACCAGATAATTATTTTAGCCTCGCCTTTCAATGTCAAGAGTGATGTTCAGTGATAAAAGTTTGGGGAGTTTAATAAGATAAAAGGAACACTATTTTTCATTATAAAATTTTATAACTGCTGCTTCCTACTTCTTTTCCAAACTAAAAGCCTTCTCCTTGCCCTCGGAGCCTGGCCAGCACGGGAGGCTGCAAGGCCCAAGCCCTGGCGTACAGAAGCATTAGGCATTGACCTCGCGGCTTCCTAATAGATCTGCAAAGTGCTTTGTTCCTGGAAGTCATCTGATGAGTAGTTCAGTGTTATTGTATATCTTGCTAGAGCAGCAGAAGTGCCGCAAAATGAACTAAAACCTCCCTGCAGAGTTGGTGCATCATATGCTGAGAACAGTGTGAACTTTCAACAAATTCATGTTAGGATCTGGGGCAGCCATGGCCAAGTCTGTGCAGGGGTTAAATGAGACATACGGGCCTGCGGTTAAGTATCTTCTGAGAGTGACAAAGCTCGGGGCCTAAGGGGATGGCAGAGGAGGGCTTCCCTCTCAGTCTTTTCGGGCCCTTTCCACCTTCATCACAGACAGAAGGAATGATGGGAAAGGCCTCAGGTACTGGCTCTCTGCAGCCTCGTGGCGGCCTGAGGCTGGCCCTCCCGTCCTTGGCGCCGCCCTGCTGCAAAAAGGAAAACCCTTCCACGTTACGGCGTCAACTGTGAGAGCTCAATAGCTGAGAGGGAAGACAGTTCATTTGTTTCAGCTCTGCAGTCTCTTGTCTATGTACCTACCATCCATCTATCTATCTACCTACCTACCTACCTATCTATCTATCGATCTATCATCAAAAGCAACACATTTCTGAGTTCTAAAATATTTAATCCAAAGTCTCTCTACTTTTTCTTGTTTGTTCGGGCGATTGTCAAGCTTTAGATTCATCCCACCACCAAGATAATTATTGCTTCATGTATATCTTGAAAATTGTCATTTTTAATATCACTGTATCGAGGTGTAAAGTGCCCACAATTAAAGTGCACATTTGATACGTTTTGACAGACATGGACACCTGTGAATTCATCACTGCCGTTGCGGCAGTAAATGTGCCTGTCACCCCCAAAGGTTTACTTGGACCCCTTTGAACTCCCCTGCAGGCCCCTTCCCACCCATCTCCCATCTTCAAACTGATTTGCTTTTTGTCACTGGAGGTTCATTTACATTGCCTGAGGATTTATGCAAATAAAGTCTTTGACTGTGCGCCCCCTTCGCTCTGGATTATTCCATCAGCACAGTCAATTTGAGGTCTACCCATGTTGTTGCATGTATCAATAGCTCAGTGCTTTTTCTTGTTGAATGCTAACCATTTTATGAATACATGTGTATTTATGCAATTCCATAGTGCTAGGCCCCAACACAGGGCACTTCTTACTCTCTTCAGAGTTAGAGGCATTACTGGTGGTAACTGAGACCCACCTATCGCATTTCAAAATACATCATGCTGAGCTCTTGGAAAAGGCATTCAAAACGTTCAAGTCTTTAATAGGGTCCCAGATAGTCGGCTTAACTGACATATTACGTGGTGTACTCAAAAACTCCTTTTCAAGTTTAGTGCAACAGATAAACCCCTAAACAAGTCTTTACGTTACCCCAGGACTTAGTGTATGTTCACAGACGTTTGACCCTGCTCCATCCCATAAGGGCCGGAGGCCAAGCTGGGGTCACACCCTCTGTAGGGACCCGCCTTGCAGAAGGAACATGGTTAGCCACTGAGTTCAAGATCATAGTCTTCCTTCTATTCTTGACTTCAATTCATGTAGGCTGGGCTCCAAGTACAAACTCAACACACAGTTATTGACTATTTGCAAGTTGTTTTTCTAATTTTAACTGATGGTCCTCAATATTGTATAAGCTTTAGGGAAATGGGAACTGTTGTAATGATTCCTCATTTTTAACTTCACATTGCAGAATGTTGCAAGAACCTCTCAACTGGGAATGAATTCCTTCTGATTCTACATGATTATTTATGCATTTATTTATTTTTACACAAGCCATTGGATTTGTGTTTGAAATCTTTTCAGGGATAAGGCCTTAAAAAAAAATCTAGTGACAAAATTCAGTTTCTGCCTGCCGTAATCCAGGGAAGAGGAACTTGTCACTGCATGAAATAATTTCATTCTGTAGCCTAAAATTGTCACTCACCTCTGTAACTCATAATTAATTGAAATGGGTCCAGTTGTGGGATTCTGTGGTGAAGAGGTTCCTAGTAGTTACATGTGATTCAACCTGAAATTCAGTTGAAACTGAAGGATACTTAAACATACATAAATGGATGAAAAACTAAGATTCTGTTGAATTTCATCAATCATCCACCTCCTTTTTTTCCCCTCTCTTATACTTTGTTTTCCTTTGGGATTTAACAAAGTGATCGGCTGATTGGCTGATTGCCCAATGTACTTTCAAAATACATTTGGTTAGTAGACATTTAAAAAGTACCAAATTTCGTTCAGTCTTTGTTATAAGATGACACCGTTTCAGTTAAAAAATTCAAAAGTGCCTATGCAATTCATTTCATCAAAATGGTATCATTTGAATCACCACCAAACTGGTCTGATAAATATGGCCCTTGAGAGAGCCTTCCATATCACTGATATGAAATTCTTACATAAAAAGTCTGTGCACTGAATAATAAATCCATATACCACCTATTTATACCTAGTTCATCAGGACCTCTAGAACTTAGACCAGGCCTGGTAGAGGTGGCTGGCCTTTAGGGTTGGACCCACAGTGGTGCTCTGATGTTTATTTGGCATCTCTCTTCTCTTTTTCTGAATTTTCACTTCCATACCCACAACTGCTGCTGAGGCCCTTATTAGCTTGCTCGGTACCTCCTGACATTGTCCCTCATCCAGGGCTTGTACCGCTTTCCATCTGATTGATCCTTCTGAATCAGTCCTCACACAGCCCTCAATAAATATTGATGGCTTTGGGATAAAGTCTGAAGACTTTAACCATCTTTTTAAGGCCTCTCTCTTCTCTCTCAATCTTTAATTTATATCCAAAGTTTCTCTTTTTAAGACAGGAAGGGAGAGAGAAATATCGATTTGTTGTTTTACTTATTGATACATTCATTGGTTGAGTCTTGTATGTGCCCTGACCGGAAGTCAAAACCCACCACCTTGGTGTATCAGGATGATGCTCTGACCACCGAAGCTGCCTGGCCAGGGCCTCCAGCAGTTCTTGTCCCAATCAACTGGGTCAACTGCCTTCTCAAAAGGCTTTGAATATGCATTCCTCACGTGCTTAAATTCAGCTGGAAACTGTGCTGTATCCTGGGATTGTACACTTGGGGGGGAGGGGGAAGGTCCCCACCTTCAAGGAACCTAAGGAGGTGGCGACATCAAACAGTGGATTGTCGCAGCGGAGGGTGCCAGGCTCTGCGGGCGCGGTATGTGTGGCCTGCGGGCACAGTGCAGAAAAGAGGCCGATAAGTAAGATTTTGGCAGTGGCAGCACAAATAAAAACTCTGATTTGGTCATCTTGCTGGATCAATGAAAGCAGTCATAGCAAGTGCATGTGTTAGATATGAAGGCAGATAGGACTCTTCAGGCACATAGGAGATACAGAGTTGTAAACTCACAAAAATAAAACTGTTCTTTCTCCTGATTCTTGCTATTTTGTTGAATCTAGAATGTAAGTTAGGGTCACAGAATTCCCGTGGATCCATGTTTCCATGCTCTTAAACCCTAAACGGGTGGTATAGTTCTAAAAATAACAAAAGAGAGAAAATGAAGAAAAAGCAATGAGGAAAAAAAACTGAAAAAAGTTAAAACAAAATTACATTTTCTTGACCAGTAAGAAAAGTGACTAATATCTGTCTCTCATTCATTTTAGTTTGATTTTCCCACTGTGATCTCAAAGGAGTATACAAAACGGGCTTCATAACCCTCCCCTCTTGAAAAAATAAATTAAAATAAAATTAAAAAAAAAAAAAAGAACTCAGGACATGCTAAGGCTACCCAACGTTAGTTCGCAAGCTGGCCCTCAGTCCACTGAGCCACACCAGCCAGGGCATGGCCACCCAACCGTATACAAGCGTATCCAACCAGCTCCCAGCTCAGATTTCCCTGCCAGAAACTTAATATTTTTCTGTCATATCTGCAGGTATGATTGAAGAGATTTGATTGGACAGCGTCAGCTGCAGCGTTGCAAGATTTAGCGGCCGTACTTTCGTTAACATCCCATATTTGAGGGGCAGAAGAAAAGGTATGTGAGATTTACATCAACACATACATAACAACTGACTGGATTGATATAATTAGCCAGGTCTTGATTTGAGACCTAGATTCAGTTGCCTGGAAAAATGATATGAATATAAAGACTGATTGTCTTAATGGGTTTTAAATCTATCCAAGTATTCACCTCTGTCTGTGTATGTTGAACAAGTGTCAATGAAAAGTCCAACTGGGCTCTGTAAGAGCATGCAACTGAATCTAGTGAACAGAGGAGGATCTGAAGCCAGCGCTAGCACTGGCTTTTTGGTAACAGTTGTCCTGGACAAACGGAGTCTAAGGAAGGAGCAAGAGCTGCTCGGAAGGGAGGAGACTGTGGAAGGGGACTGGGCTTGCAAAGCCAAAGAGCAAAGCAGCAAAGTGGAGCTCTTGGAGCTCTTCCTGAATTATCTTAATTCAGATAATAGTCACAGATTATACAAAACGAGGTGATGAGCAAATAAGAAAGAGATCATCAGTAATATTTTACCCAGGCTGCTATCATGGTCATTTTGAATGATTTAAGTAATTTTTTAATTATAAAAGCAATACGACAGCATTACGGAAACTTGGATAAACCAAGAAATTTTTCTGTGCCATTAACCTACCAACACAATTATTATTCATTTGTGTTTATTACCTGAAATATTTTATCATAGGCTTATACATTTTATAATTATAATCATGGAGTATATACAACTGATTTGTTGGGCTTTTTAACCTTTAAATATTGGGTACATACGTTTTCAGAATTCCAAGTCATTTCCTAATTACATATTTAAATGTTGCTTGATGTTCATTTTATTCATCCCAGTTTATTGGTTTAGAATCATAGGCTTCATGTTTTGTTTTTATCACTTTTTTAAATTTTTGCTTTTGAAACTTATACTGTTTTGTGGTACCCATGGGCTTGATCCAAATTCAGGAACATTTCCTTCGGCTAGACCTTCAAAAATGTTCCCTGCCAAAGGGGCTGAGTATTTGGCAAACATTTTTAATACATGTTGCTGAAATGGTGCCCAAAAAGAGTTGTGGATTTAGAATGAAGCCCAAGCGTGTCCTGTGACCTCAGGTGACACGCTGAGTGTGACTTGGTTTTCAAAAGCCAGTCCGGCCAGAGGTAGAGTCAGCCCTGCACCCGCTCCAACCTCCAGGGCCACCTCACCTGAGCTCACTCCTGGCCCCCCCCCTGAAACTCAGTCCAAGTTCACGGTCCCATGGGTCCCCCCACCCTGAATACCCCAAGAATGCAGAGGCACACACTCAAGATCAAGGGACCCATGAAGACACTTGCAAGTCTCCTAGTTGAGCACAGGCAGCTGACATCTGGCCACTTGCTGTTTAACAAAAGGTCAACAGTGGTCACTCCCCATGACACTTGGTCTTTAAACCAATTGGAATGAAACAGTGCCCTTGCCTACATGCCTCTCATGTCTTTCAGTTCATCTGTGAGGTGTAGGCTGGCTTTGCCTTGGTTTTTTAAAAACGTTGTTGAATTATCCATTAAGCTCAAACAAAAACATGTTTGCGAGAACATGACATCCATCTCCTTTCAAAAAACCTCCTCATGCCCACCTGTTCTTCCTGGCATATCCTCTGCTGTAGTCACCTAGCGCCCTGTGTGGACTGCCACCCACCCGTCCCTGCTGCTTTGGCCTGTGCTGCCCCACGTCACACCTTGCACCTGGAAGGCCCACGTTGAGAGCTTTTGTTCTTTGGGCCCATTATAATACCCCTCCCTGTCGCTCAGGGCATGTCGCTGCTGTGAGTAATAACAGTAATCTCAATAAGGACCAACGGTACATAACACACCAGGCAGTCAACGCAGCACCCCCGACAAGTCGGATCACAGGCGCGGCCTGGCCCCCGGTGTCCTTCAGGCCGGGCCCGAGCACTCTTTGAGCAGCGGCAGCACGAGGGGTCCCGCCTGGCCTGTGCTGGGGCCCAGACGCCTGGCGCTGAGGGACACAGGGGCCAGGCCGCGCCTGTGTTAGGGAATGCTCTGGGCTCGGTGCTCTAAATAATAATAAAGATAAATAATAAAAAAAGTGAAATGTTTTAAATGAAAGGGGATGCCCTGTGAACTTTACACACCGGCCCTTTAGCCTTTCTGTTAACAAGGTAATCTGATTGCCATTGATTTTTTTCACCTCTGTTACTAAGAAGGTGATGAAATGGGGTCCACCTAGATGTATTGAATCAGATACTAAACAAAGAGCAACATAAAGAACAATTATCAGCAACCTTGCTTGCAGCCTGCTGATTATGACATTACTGGAAAGACAAGGTCTGGGTGACTTAAAAAATAAAGCACGTGTAGGGCTGTGTAGGGGAAAGGGATGGATGCAGGTAAGTTTCTTTGGAACAGATCCATGTTTTCTTCGGAAGAATTTCACCGGGAGCTTTTTCAATGCTCCATAGCTTTGAAGGGGGCCATTTCTACCGCCACGGTTTCCTGAGAGACACGCTAGTGTGGTCTCATTAACTCCTTTCAATATGCCACAGAGGAAATTGCAGGACCAAGGTAAGTCACTGACGCGCACATGTTTTTGCTGTATTGACTGTGGCTGGCTGTTGTTCAGAAAAAACTGTTGATCGGCCTGTCGGGGTTCTCCAAGTAGCTACTGAGAGTTGGGTAAGACCCAAAAATACTATGAAAGGAAGGCCACACCCCTGACGTGTCAATGAACCTCATTGCTGACATGTGATGAATGATTAAGAGACCTCGTTGGAACTGTATGGCAAGGGTGGAACTCGCTGGCTTAGGCCTGCTGACTTCATGGCCTCCGCTGAGTCCATGTCCCTCATCTCCCGTAGTTCTGGCCTTTATTGTTTATTGCGTGTCATTCGCCCAGTTGCCAGGATCCCCAGTAAGGTTGTGTGTGTCGAAGCAGTGTCCATACCACGGCGCATGTGCTTTGGCCAAGATAAGAATGCCTGTTGTCTCGGTCCCTCTGGTGCCGTAGGCCTCTCTGGCTGTATCTCACCGCGGCGCTTTCTCAAGGGGGGGGCTCCGACTCTCCCGCCCTGTGCAGGCCTGGCGGATGCTGCGGATGGACTGTGAAAGTGGGGAATGCAGTGGTGTGAAGAGACTCCTTTTAAGGACCTCCAGGACAGTTGGGGACAGGTAGTCAGCTCCGTGACGCGCTCAGGGGTGCTGTCAGACCCCATGGTGGTTCCGAAGCCATAAAGACTTGCAAAGGAAACAGCTAGTCACCACCCTCGGCGACTAACGTCTCAATGCAAGGAAGGAGTCCATCAATTAAAACAGTGGTGTTAGAGTCGTTGGCTGTTACTCATCATTCTCTTCAGCCTCTGCCAGGCGAGAGTCTTGCAGAAATCAGGGTTCATCACAGGGGGAAATACAGAAAGAGGTGTAAGAAGTCAGAAGATAAACTAAATAAGGAGAATGGAAGCAAAGCAAAGGGGAAAACTGAAGAAATAAAAAATATGGGTATTCTGTAAGTTCAGGTAGAAGCAGGAAATCTTTCTTACCATTGGTACTTTTTGTGCGATACACACACCGAAGAACGGCAAATATAACTCGTCCTTACCAGAGCCGTATTCTGACACAGCTGCTACTGACCAACGGGAGGCGCGTGTGCAGAGTGGGAAGGCAGCAGTTCTCAGACTGGAGCAGGAACCCCATTTATTTGGAGGGCTTCCTCAAAGGATTTCTGGACCCCGCTCTCTGAGATTCAGATTTGCCTTTCTAATTACTTCTCAGTCGGGACCCATGGAGCTGGTTGTAGAAGCATCTTTGAGGTGCCTGTAAACGTTAAGGCTTTTGTCGGAGGAAAGGTCGTGGAGATCTGTTAATCTGGTAGAAGTCCAAACAGCAGGGTTTGGCTTAAGATAGCAGTGTTGGTGAACTTGGGTAGATAACTTGCTAATTTTCAATGGCCTTTCCCACAAAGTGCAAATAATGATATTTTCCACATAGATTCAATGAGATAATGGATATAAAGCAGTGCAGCTGGAAGCCAGCAAATCATAATAAGTTTCCTTTGCTACCCGTTCTTTGGTTGAATTGCAGGTGGGGAGCTTTTGGGGAGGGGATGGGGTCTATGGGGAAAAAGCTGGCATCAGTGGATTCTAGTGCAGTAGATTGAGACTGTTTTTGAAGGTGTTAATAAAAATTGTTCCGTTGGCTGGGCTTTCCCGGGGAAGTTGTGGGTGGCCAGTAGGATTCAGAAAAGCACGGGACTCCATTATATATTAGTATGTTAACTGAAGGTAGGATTAATTATTGTATTCTGTTTAAAACTTACTACATTATGGCATTAATGGTGACACATACGCCTTTATTTCTGAAGGAGGATTTTAACCCATCTTGGATGTTTAAGGGCCACACAATATGAATATCACTGGTTATAAACCTCAAATACACATGGCAGGGCAGCGGCAGAGAGAAGAGAGTCTCACACAAGGCTGATTCGAGTGTAAATTGGCTCAGCGAGCACGGCAACACACACAGTCTCACAAAACACACACAGTATGACTCAGAGATTTCAGCCTGGGAAGTGCAGCATAAGGAAAATGATAAACACAGAAGAAAACAAGATGAGGTGTAAAGATACTCATTAAGGCATTATTTATATTATCCAAAAAAGGGAATGGTGAATAAAAGAGAAATGGTTAAGCCAATTCCGACACATGTTCAATGAGAAAAACAAAATGTAAACTCTATTTGGAGGAAGATAGAACCTATGAAGAGATGACACTGGTTTTTATTTCTGGACATGTCATAGACTGTGTGACCTTGAATCAGTGGCTCTCAGCGGGGGGTGATTTGGCTGTGCTGGGGACACTTGGCAATGCCTAGAGACATGGATGATGGATGCTACTGGCATCTTGGGGACCC
Organism: Pteronotus mesoamericanus; assembly: GCF_021234165.1. Classification (NCBI taxonomy): domain Eukaryota; kingdom Metazoa; phylum Chordata; class Mammalia; order Chiroptera; family Mormoopidae; genus Pteronotus; species Pteronotus mesoamericanus. The sequence continues at coordinate 6,815,230 of NW_026555323.1, read as the reverse complement.
CAGATAGTGCTGAACTTCCTACAATGCACAGGACAGTGTCCCCGGCAAGGACTGCGGTAGCTGAAACTGTCAGTAGGCCTGAAGTTGAGAAACTGCCTCAAACAAGTTTCATAACTTCTCCAAACATTGTTTCTTTTTGGTTCAAATCTAAAACTAAAAACAGTACCTGCTAACTACGATTGTTTGGGGAGCTAAATGAAATCATTTATATAGAAAGTTTGGTTTGGCTCTTAGTCAATTCCTTATGAAGGTTAATATGATAAATCTATTAGTATTGATCAGCGTTTTTAGAACTAGGAAAAGGAATGGTATAGCAACTAAATGACTTTTATCCTTCAACTTTGCAAGTTTTTCCAAACTTTCTCCAATAGGCTTAATTAATTTTATAAAGAACAAAATATGGTAAATGTTTTTTCCTAAAAGGGAAAAGACTTGTTTTGGTAAAGATAAGAACTGCATGTGCGTTTTTTTGTTATTATCAAGGAAGTGAGATATGAGAGGATTCATAAGGCAAGGCAGACTTAACGAGTCTCTTTCATTTTGGAACGCACCCAGCTGTTACACTACAGCAACTGATGTCTGCCAGCGCATCACACTCAAATAAAATGATTTATTTTCAAGCTAAACTTTGAGTAATGAAGGTTCTGTGCACGGCAGAAGTAATCCTAGACCTCACTTTATGTAAAAGCTTTCCTGCTACAAGGATAGCAACCGTGATAATAATAGTAATGGTATTGGCAATGGCCATGGTAATAGTGATTTCCCCAAAAAGCTAACGTCCACTTTATTCAGGGCCTGCAGTGTTTGCAGGGGTTGGTTGTGGAATAAAAGTAAAGTATTACTTATTATTGTTATTACCAAAGACAGACAAGGAAAGAGACATAAAGGAAAAGTCTGTCAACCTTCTAGACTCTGATGCTAGAGAATCTAATTACCGTTAAGAATGGAATCATAGGGGAGAAAAAAAGAATTTTCCCTTTGCCCTTAGCCGAGACCCCTATGGTACAATGTTCATGTGTCTCTCAGGAAAAATGACTCAATCAAAGAAGGGGCTTTAGGATTCAGGTTAAATAGCATCTTGTAGAAGGGGGTTGGGCCCAGGACCCTTGGGGGAGAGGGGGGGATTTTTCAGGAGATGCATGGGCCCTTCGAAGGCCGGGGGGAGGGGCGAGGGTGGGTGACAGAGTCCCTGCGGGGGTGGTGTGGACTTCGGTCCGCTGTCCTATGACAGCAGGCAGCCCTCCCGAACTGAGGAAACCCCCAGGGAGGGGGTTTATAACAACTGAGCCCCCTTGGGAGGATCTCTCTTCAGGCAGAGAAGGTGACTTCTGAGAAAGCCTCTGCCGGCATGTGCTGTTTTTCAAGTACCTATAGCTCAAAATAATAAATTCCAAAACAGTGTATCTTGGGGTGGCCTCTTCTGACACATGCCTCCATTTGCCCAGTTTGTGATGTTCCTAAGGACGCTGAGGCCACGGCAGCAGCCCTCTGAGGCTGGCTGGCAGGGACCACGGTTAGGATTTGGGGCACAAAAGAGAAACATCCAGCAAGTCGCTTCACAGACCCTGGGAAGTAGGTAGGCAGAGTGAGAGGTGGGTCTGGGGCTGTTTCAAGGAAAGAATTCCCCAAATGATAGGCAAGAGGGCTGAGGCCCGCGGGAGGCGGCTCTGTGGGGCTGGCCACGGTGCCCAGCCTTGTCCGCCGCGTGGGCCTGAAGGGTCCGCCCCAGACTGAACACACTGCAGGGCCGGGGCCGCTGACCGAGCCTCCCACGTGGGCAAGCTGGCCCCACGTCTTTCTGTGTTTCCTTTGCCGGTATTTATGATAGAGCAGGTAGGAGGAGAGAGTCCCAAAACGTAATAGTGTTTTGGTATGTAAAGGTGACCAGGAATGCAAATGTGACCAATGTTAAGAGGAATTGTGCTCGAGGGAGTTTTAGACCACTTTTGCCGCGTAACCAAGCCTGCTGTTGTGGACAAGGTTAGGGCCAGTACTTGAACTTCTGGGTGGCGCTGCAATTCTAAACATCAGCCCTACGGAAGCTCCTGGCTAAATATCAGTGTGAGAAACTTGCCCTGTCCCCTGACAGCGAAGCTCTGGAAAAATGCAGGTCTCAACTGGGAAGGGCTTTTTATTTTATTTTTTAAGCAAATAAAACCCCCAAATGGATTTTCTTTCCAAGATGGGTGTTTTTTGTTTGTTTGTTTTGTTTGTTTGTTTTGTCACAATGACCTTTCTAAGAAAAGATGAAGCCAGCCTCGGGTGAATAGAAATGGCCACATTTCATCCACAGTTAGCCCCATGACCCCTGAACTTGGCTTTTCCATCTGAGCCTCTGCTCACGCACCGTGTCTCCTGGTGTCTGATAAGGGACACTTGAGCAAGGCCAGATTGGAACTCGGCTTTCATAAAACAGCCAGTAAGCAAGTTCTGTCCCACCTTAGTGGGTGGCATCCTGCCTCGGCTTCTTTTCCACGCCACAAGGTATTGATCAACTACAGAATTCAGAACAGTACAGGAGAGACATCAAAACAGGCCCCGCTACCAGTTCGAGATCCCCAGTTACCATGCATGATAATGAACAGGGTCCGGCAGAAGGAATGCCTGGGCCTGAGTGTGGCTGGTAGGGTAATAACAGAGATGTAATAATGTATAGCTTTAATTTGAACATTTCACCTAAAGTGTCCTACGGTGCGCTTGAGTGTGCTATTGTCAGGTTACAGAATGACATGCTCATGATTTTGTAATAGAAGATTGTGTAATAAAAAAGGGGCGTTATTTGTGCCGGACCCTGTATAAGTATTTATATATAATATGTGTATATATAGAAACACACACAACCACACACTTCTGTGTGTTTACATACACGCGCGTTATCATCGCATCTTTTTTTTCTTCCCCTCCCTATCTCTAACACAAAAGTCGAGGGGTTTGGGAGCATGCACAAAAAAAGAGATTTCTCAGAGAGCAGGCGATTGGGCCGGGGTCATTCGAAAGGGTAATTATTGTTAAATGTCAGGTTAACTCTGAAGGCCTCAGCTCATCCAACTGAGAGCAGATTAGCGCAGATGGAGACATTTTCAACACGGGGCCGCCTGGCCAATCAGAGACAGCTGGGATTAGCCAAATACCTTCTCTCATCTGCTTGCTCACAGAAAGGTCAGTTTCTGCTCATTGCTTCTCTTTTAAGATGTGCTTCTTCTTCTTCTTCTTCTTCTTTTTTTTTTTTTTTTTATTTATGGCAGCCGTGTGCAGGAAATCAGGTCCCTTTTATCAGCGAATTAAACATTCAACATCTAAAACGCACTTTTTGAGAGTCAACTTCATTCACTTTCAAGACCACTTTTATCTTTTTTTAAGTGCTGAAGATATACTGGGCACGTGTACACATTGCATATTTTAGCCCAGCCCTCCTGCTAAGCTGGAGGTCTGCCTGCCGTGTTTTGCAGATTTCTGAAAGCTTACTTGCATCACTTCGTGCATTTTCTTCTTTAAGGGCTCCAGTTTATGTTTCCTATCATTTTCTTCCTAAAAAGAAGAGGGGAAAATGAAGCTAACCCTGGAGGGCTCGAAAAGATAATCTGTTCTTACGCACAGCTTTTTTCCCCCTCTCCCTAAACAAGCTAAATGAGCCCATGCATAAAAATCAGTGACAAAAAATGGACAGTAAGAGAAACCAAGGTCGTCGGCTGATGCCTCTTCAGACTGTGTGTGTATGTGCATGTTTGTGCGTGTGAACACACACGATCTGTACATTATCCATAGGAAACACATCAACATTGGCTGAATATGTTATTACATATTCACATGTGTATGTGTGTGTGCTCCTAGGAGAAGTACGTGGTACCATGTCTGTATGCCTCTTAAAATGTAGTCGTTTTTCCATTTTGGAAGCAATCAGTGTGAGATGCTAGAACACGTGTCTTCTGAAGAAGCTGTTACAAAAGCTGAACAAGGACAGTGTGAGGAAGCCCTTGCCTGGTTTTGTTACGCTGCTTCCACACCACGGTGTTTTCCTCACCCCTGCCCCAACTCCTCCTGCTGTTTTTGCAAAAGTGGAATTATTTTTAACAGTAAGACAAAAATAGTAGGCAAAATGGAGTCTCTTATCTGGAAAGTCTACTACAATTTTACATAATTTAGTTGCTTTAAGCAAATGCGTGGATAAGATGAAAAAGGCAACTGTTAATAACTAATTCTTTTTAAGAATGTCTGCTATAATTCAGCTGCGGTGGGCATTTATTCTATAGTAGTATACAAGGCAATATTTCAAAAACTGGGAGGTAGCACCCAGCTCTGGGTTTTTAATACCATTCATCAGTAAAGGCACCAGGGCTCCTTGGAGAAATGGCTGGTTCAAGGACTAGGGCAGATTGAAGGTGAGGCTCTGGAGCTAGGAAGTGCTCGCCAAGAAACCCCATACTGACAGGGGTAGGGCAGCAGGGCACAGGCGTCCAGTGGCCAAAACTGGAGTGATCTGACCACCACCGCCACCAACAAAAAGTGATATCGGATTATAACTTGATGCATATCTACACGCCCACACTGATACAAATGATTGAATGAGTGAATAAATGGGAGAGAAAAGACAAATCTCCCATGGAAAAAATTTCAAATAATTTATGTAGATACTTCGCCCTCAAGAGGGAGACCCTCACTCTTCATGCTTCAGCGTGGGCTGTGCCGAGACTTCCTCCCAGGAGTACGGTGTGGAAAGGGGGTGCAAGCACCTTTCCAGCGGAGGGGCCGGACAAACACTCCCTCGGCCAGGTGGCTCAAGGCCAGTGCCAGCGTGAGTCACAGTGATAGTGTGTGCCCTTGATAGGACGTGACAGGAGTAGTACTGCTGTGTCCTTCCACCAAAAACGCATAATTGCGGTCTAATCATGAGAACATAAATCAGCACATCCCAACTGAGGAATCTCACTGGTCCTCCCCAGACCTTTCAAAGTCGTTGAAAGCAAGGAAGGCCTGAGAGGCTGTCACAGCCAAAAGGAGTCTATGTGGATGTGAGACAACAAAATGTGGCGTGGTGTCCCGAATGGGGTCCTAGGCAGAACAAGGCCATGAGGGGGAAACAAGAAAATCTGAGTCAAGTGTAGGTTATAGTGAGTAGTAATGCATTTAATATCATTCACTGATGGTGACAAACGCCCCCCACTGATGTGAGATGTTGGTAATGGGTAGGTAAGACTGCGGGTGGGGTGTGCGAGGACTCTTTGTACTACCTTCATAATAAGTCTGTAAACCGAGGGCCGTTCTACGATGGAAAGTGTATTAAACAAAACGCTTAAGTTACTAGTTTGAGAAATAACTGAGCATGTCAAATATCTACATTCACTATTTTCAGAATACTTACATATTCAAATTGCATTGGATAAAACAGGTTATTAGTGTTTTTGAATGAAAAATGGAGGGTTGGAGAGCTTGCATGGGAATTTAAAGTAGGAACGACGACAATGTTAAAAAAAATCAACTTATAACCCTTAAATCTCCTCTTAGACAAACTCACTCAAACTCTAAATTATTTTCCTTGTAAAACGACCAGTCCAATGATCTGTTATCACCGTGCTCCCGTGAATTGACTCTCTGCCCTCGCTTCCACTCTGAATTTGGACCTGAAGTTTGACTTTCACACGTCTTCGGTGTGAAAGCCAAGCCTATGAAATGCGGAAACAGTTAATGTAAATATAACCGTTGCCTGTGCAGTGCTGGCTGGCGGCCCTTTCCCAGCCTGGCACTAATTGTACAGACTATATAACTCCAGGAGACCATTTAGATAATGCAAACAGCATAAAAATAAAACATTTCCCCAGATTTTGCCTCGATCATCCAGGTGGTACCAGGAGAAGCATATTAGATCCTGTTGATATGAAGATTTATACCAATGCTTTATCTATTCAAGGTTATATATAACTTTCATTCCAAACTTCAACCAATTAGTTTTCATTTCATTAATAATAACCGTGCTTTGAATTGCTGCATTTGCTTAATTACTAAGTATGCATTTCTGATGCACTGCACGTAGAATTTCCTACATTTGCTCCGATTGTTGACCGTTTGGGGTTTTGGGGAGGAAGGAGCTCTGTGGCCAATTCAACATCTCGGAATTAAGTATAATGACTATGATGTTAGGAAATTTAAAGTCTTTATGACTTTTGTTTTTTTAATGACGTTTGAGTGGCAGTAGAAAAACAAAATCTTAGAGTAGGGCTTTGCTTCTACCATCCCTATAAGAGAGCTGGCTAGTTTAGGTTCTCTCTCCCTCTCTCTCTCTCTGTCTTTCTCCCTCTCTTTCTCTCTCTCTCTCTCACACACACACCACACACACACACACACACACAGAATATGTCTGAGTTTGCCCATTGCTCTCTTGTAGCAAAACAAAGCCACAGAGAAATATCTTATAAGGCAATAAAAAGAAGGTATCTTCTAGTGCAGACATATTTCAATTGTTATTGTTTTCTGAACTGACTGGATGATACTGGATAATAATGGGGATATTTTTGACAGTCTCTTATTTATGTGTCTCCGGACGAGTCTGTGCACGAGCGTAGGGAGGCTGCAGCGCCGCATGGCCCAGAGTCATATTTAAGGTTAACGTGGCTGAAGTGAGTTTATTTACTCCCCAAATGCATGGATGTCTCGATTCCTCTAAAGCAGCTTTAAATTGTGCACCCACCACAGAGTGTGTTCGCATAGCAAGCAGGATATAAATGCACAAAAGGATTATAGGAAGAATATTCTAGAGGGACAATTGAGTTCAGCTTTGTGTTTTGAGCCCCCCAAGTGGTAGTCATTGAGCAAAATTCATATTAACTCACTGCAGAAATAATGTAATAAATAAAATATTTGAGCAGTTGGCCTTTCTGGTGCAAACATCAGTGGAGGTGAATTCACATAATATAGGGATAGAATTTCCCAGGACTTAAGATAGTGTGTTTTGCAACCTGGGCTTTGAGTAGCAATCTGAGGAACTAAAATAGAATGAAAATGGACTGGCTTTGACTTGTATATCTATGCTAGTATTTTGATTTCAGAAATTCATATGGGGACAATGCACATAAATGTTTGATATTTTCCTGATGAGTCCTAGATCAGACAGCACGTCTGTCCGCAATGCTTATTGAGCACATTCTATGTGCCAAACCACGTATCGTTTCTGAAGAGACTGAAAAATCCATTTTGCCTCTAAGAGGCTCAGAGCCTCCTCTGTGTTTTTGCAGTATTTACAACAGTCGCAGTTTATTGATTAATTACTTAAGTAATCCATTAAAGCTCTTCCATCCCTATAGAATATACGCTTCCAAGTAGCCAGGTTCGCTCTTTACTTGTTATCTGCAGTGCCTAGCAGTGGTCAGCACATGGCAAGTTTGTAAGACGTATTTACCTAAATATCAAGAAGAATAAGTAAATTGGAGACTCAGCTTGTTGGAAACACCACACACATTCTCCTTTAATTTTTTTTCTTACCATCGAAATGCTAGACAATAGTTGGGCTGAAAAATACACGTCCTAGCTTTTCTTCCAGCTTCCAGGTACTTGCGGCTGGCACTCCACCAACATCTGGGAGTCGTATTGTGGCAGCCAAACTTCAGGGATGATAAAGCAAACCGACAAATGTGGACCCCGGACGCTGAGAGTATCATAGAAACCACCTGACCAGCAGCTATAAAGGGCTTCCTTTCAGGCTTCTTTAGTGTGATAGAAAAATAACCTTCTATCTTATTTAAAGTAGAGCTGTTTCCTGTGTCTATTACTAGCAGCTCCACACAACTTTTTTAATTGATTCAGACTGCTATAAATTCCTACTACCAATAATTGGACATATGTAGCAGACAAACTAATCCTATTAAGACTAGTGTTATTTCTTTTCCCTACAATCGGAGACCTTTATTGATTGGGTTAAAGTTGTGGTTCTCCATTGGGGGTGACTTTGCGCCCCCCCGCCCCCGCCCCAGCGTATCTGCCAGTGTCTGGAGACATTAGGCTGTCACAGCTGGGGGTGGGGGGTGCTTGTATTGTGGCATCTAGTGGGCAGAGGTGGGGCAGGCCGCTCTTGTCTTTCAGTGCCTAGTACAGAGCCCTGTGCCAAAAAATTATCTAGATCAAGTGTTAATAGCACAGAGGTTAAGAAACCCTGGGTTAAATCTTTATTAATTAAGTTGCCTACACAGCCCACCTAACCATTAACTGTTGATCAATGTGTGTTTTGTAATGTGAGCCAATTTGTTGACTTCGCCTACACTGAAAATGGCCATTTTTCCTTGAATAATGAAGTAAAGTTTATTAAATAAAGGTTCACTTTATTTTTGTGATTAGATGAAGGAAGTGGGTGATGTGCAAAAGAGCGGCCCAAATGAGTTCTCCTACATCAAAGGAGAGATAATTTAATCACTAAAATATGAAGAAACATGAGAAAGTGCCAAGTAATGATATGGGTCAGTGTACCAGACACAACACTTAAGAGAACTGTGCTCCAGCGTGAGCCAGAGGTGGCTATGCAGCTCGGTGAGCTTGGTGGAGTGGCAGTGAAGCTGTAGCTGAATTGGGGACTGAGATGTTGGAATAAGAGTCCTCCTAGGACAAAGTGGGAAAATTTGAAAAATTTCTGTAAGAAAGTCCATCTGTAAGACGTCCTCATTTCCCTGGCTCCAAATGGGAAAAGAAAGAAAGAAAGGAAGAGGAAAGGAAGAAAGGGACGAAGTGTCAATTATCTGACACATCACAAAGAGCGATGGAACCTGTAAGTGCTAAGTTAAAACCAAATCAAAATTTAAACAAGTAAAAACAAGATGCGTAAAAGCCACCAGAAGTGTGGAAAGACTCAGTACTTGCCAGCAAAGTGAAACCTCCTGTAGCACCGGACGGTCGTGATGTATCGGTCCCTTCATAATGATTGCTGTCAGCGGCACGAAAGCCACTATAATGCGATGGCCGTCACTTTAGGCAAAGCCTGCGCCGCAGCCCTTGCCACCTCTGCTGTCACGCTCAGCCACTCCCACCATGTTCAAATGAGGAAGGACTGCGCTCATTTTGCTCCATAGCCGGGGTAATTGTTATAAGGCATAATTATCTTTTTTTTTTTTTGGAAGAATAATTGTTTTATGCTTCAGTTTTGTTTAAATTCCACCCCAGTAAGCCCACGTTCTTTTAAGCCTGCGCTGTCTCCAGCCCCGACCCTGCTGGAAATATGCCTTTCATCTTCCCGCGCCCCAGAGCCTAGATGTTCCCTTCCAACAGCCATGGTACTGTGCTGTGATCTTCCGGGGAAGAGCGTGTGAGTCTAAGTTGATAAGTTAACTCTATATTTAATTAAAAAGGGCTGCCCTTTATTTTCCTTGTATTAATGCTTCACATACCATAGAACTGACTCAAGAAAAAGTAGTAAAAGGGTGGCAGTTGAAATATTTGAAACAAGATTTGAGGGAGGGGCCTGGAATCACTGCTGCTTTTAAATACTTGAAAGAGAGGAGAGGCTTGTACTGATCCAGGAAATCCAACAGATAAATGAGTAGAAATGATAAGGAAGGCGATTTGGGCCTCCACTAGGAAATGACTTCCCAGCAGTTGAAGTGAGCTGGGTTTCCTTATGAAGTGGTGAGCTTCTGAGCGAAAGGGCTCCCCCTGAGGTCGGGGCCCCCTCACCAGAGGGGCAGGCAAACTTCCTTCTTTGTACAGAAGAGAGATTTTCACTCGCAACAAACTGTAAAGATAAGGTTAACATTGATTCTGTAGTGTCCAGTGGTCAAAAGACAAAAAAATGGCTGAAGGGATAAGTAGTAGTTGCTGTCTGATTGGGTTGGTATGTTCTCGCTGGTTTAGTGCTGGATCTTTTAGAAAAGGTCAGCCTTCAATGCTCGCCCATCTGAGTTATCGGTACCAGTTGCGTTCACCTCTGTTTATCCAGTGTCCTTCAGATTCTTCCTAATGACCGGTGGTGTCACTAGCCTAAGGTGTCCTAAGCTACCTGTTTCCTGACAAGTAAGCCACCATGAGTAAGAAGCATGTCGTTCATTCCGTTGCTTTAAGATCCTGAACAGACTGAGTCATGGAGTGTCATAAGTTAGTCATGTATGTGAATGTGCAAGACAACTCCTGCGCTTCAGGCCTGGCCAGGAGAAGCCCCGGTCCCTGGGTGAAGTTCTTTGCATGTGAAAGGCTGGCCCACAGCAGCAGAAGGGTCAGTGCCGGGGACTGCACGCTATTCCTTCCGGGACCGCTGGCTTCCCTGCGAGCCTTGCACCTCTTCCCAGGGGGCATTCGAATGTGGCAGGTGTTGGAGTTAAAGGAAAGGGTGACAAATGCAATGGTAGAGAGCCACTGACTAGTCGCTGCCATCTCACTCAGTTCCTTCACTGGGTGCCGGGGACAGGCCAACACCTGCAGATTGTTGTACCACCGATGACAGGGAGGCCTTGACAGGGGAGGACCTCCACCCAGGCCGGAGGCCAGCGGATGTTAGTAGGCTCTTGTCTTTCAAAACATGTTAAAAGGGGTTCAGGGAAGTTCCACAACCCCCCAAAATGCCCATTGTATGCCAGCGTGCGTTTGTACACATTGATATGCATTTATTTATGGTGATTGGCATCCTTGGCCCATTCTTTAGATAATTTAGTTGTAATTAGTATAATGCACTTAAAAAAAAAAAAGAGAGACATTTTCTGGAACTTTCCAGATGAGCTCTTGAAGACTGGATATTGGCACATGTGACACATGAATGAGGAAGGCATGCATTATAAAAGGTAAAATTAGGTTTTATCGAACTCTAATACTGAATGCTCACTCAGTACGCCTCAGTTTCCTCACCTGTGTAATGGGGCTGAGACTGTTGTTTCTACCTCTTGAGGGTGTTTTAAAGATTTATGAGATCAGTTTTCTAAAGCATTGCAAAGTTCTTGCAAAAGGTTACAATGAAAAATAAAGCATCATTATTCATTTTGTCCTGGGACAGGACCCTTCAGGGGGTCCTGAAAAAGGAACAAATAGAGTCATTTTTACTGGAGACAAGAGAGAAATGTTCTCATCTGAAATTTTAAATTCAGTGGAAAACAAGGTTGCTGGAAAACCTAGTCCAGTTCTACCTTTAAAGTGCTTTTTGCATCCCTGCACTTCCCCCTCCTCTTTGTCATTTTGGATTATTATAACAGCAATGCAGGTTAACTGTGTGTGTGTGTGTGTGTGTGTGTGTGTGTGAGAGAGAGAGAGAGAGAGAGAGAGAGAGACAGAGAGAGAGAAAGAGAGAGAGAGAACTAAAATGTTTTACAAGGGAACACGTTTGGCAAAATCCACCTTGGTTTATCTGAATCACTGCTGAATACCCATTTATAACAGCTCCTGATATGTCCTACTTGGTTGTCTACTTGAAATTCAGAAGAGATGCTTTGCTTCAGATGGCTTTATATTTTTCTTCTTTTTCTTCATCCTTTGGTAGAAGGAAAAATGTTATATGGACCACTAGGCAGTCATTATCATGAGATATATTCTCGTTCATGGTAATAGACTACAATTGTATGGAAATAAACATTTTTCTTCCTCTTTGATATGTGATTGTTGGGTACCAGTGTGGCAAATGCTTAGAAAAGAAAATACAGCTTCGCAGCAGAATAGTTCTGAAATAATTTTTAACTCCCAATTATTCTTATGTTCATCCCACCCCTGAAAACCCCCGAAGACTGATGGAAAGGCTTCGCAAACTGCCATGTCTCCCCGGGGGACCCTCCCTGAGGGACCCGCACATTTCTTTTCTCTCTCTCCCTCATGATCTGACTGCCTCACTCCGAAGCCTCCATCATAACTCCCCTCGAACCTGAAACGAGAAAAAGCAACATTAAGTGTTCTTTTTGTTTGACATTACAATACTGTATTGCCCCTTGGTTATTATCCAGTCATGGAGTCTCACCTCTGATGCTTGGTTCTCCTCCTTAATTTCAACGATCTTAGCACAGGACAACTTGCCAGTTCCGAGAGTGGGCCAGCGGGCTTAACTGTCAGGCAGACTGGTCTCCGGCTCCCTCCTCTCAGGGCTGCTCTTTTATGGGCTTTGATGGCAACAGTCTGATCCTGCCTGCGCCCCTCCTGCCCGGAGGTAGAAGCGCGCCTGCGCAGTTCGCGGCTGGCAGCCTGCCTCCCAGCGAGGGCCAAGCTGCCTCGCAAAAGCCACTTATTCGCGTCCTTCCCAGGACTCCCTGGCCTTGTCACAATACTCTTGACTGTACTCTCACTCTCCCTCCAGCAGCCCTGGACTGGGGTGGGCATGGCAGGACCCAGATAGCCTGCCCAGTTTTGTGTTTGCTGATTTTAAAGATTAGAACCCACCGCAGGGACTGTCCATTCCCTCACCACCCCCAGAGTGAGCCTCCGACCAGCAGCACCGACATGATCTGGGAGCTTGTTGGAAATGCTGACTGTTGGGTCTCATCCCAGACCTCGCAAGTTAGTGTCTGCTTTGTCTCAAGCTCTCCTGGTGATTCATGAGCACATTCCCGTTGGAGAAACGCTGACCTCATATCACATGCTCCCTGATTTAAAAATGTTATTGAATCCTTGGATATATGAAGACATGATTTGGAGCTTTAACAATTCTGGTTTGGTTTTTCGGGGGCCTCGCTGGGGCATCTGTTCCTTTGCGGTTCCCACGTGCACCCAGAATGGGAAGCGTGGGGGGCTCCGGCGCAGCAGTTCTCCGAGTCCAGTCCCTGGGCCGTCCACATCAGCATTACTTGTTAAACGCAAACCCCCAGGCCGTCCCCTGGACCTGCTAAACCAGAGACTCTTGGGTTGCGGCCTGATGATTCCCCCAGGTTGTTCCAAGGCAAGTTCTAGATGGCAGGTTTAAGACTAGGGACGTTCCAACTCTCACCCCAGAAAAATGGGTCCACACTTGCGCTATCCTGTGGTGGTTCTAATGTTAATTCAGTTAAATTAAATACAGTTAAAAATTTGATTTGTCACTTGAACTAGCTACAGCTTAAGTATTCGATGGTCACTGGTTGTCAGTGGCCGCATACGAGACAACACAGGTAATAGAAAATTTCCATCATTGCTGGAAATTCTCCTGGACAGTATTGAGATGTTGGACTAGAGGAAAATATATTAATACAATAAGAGCAGCATTAACAATGATGGCAAAAGTAACAATTCTCGCATATTTAGTTATGACTGTGTTCCAAGTAGTGAGCTGAGGCACGAAGTGATCTTTTTTCCTTAAAGATTGTCAAAATATTCTTTAATTACTGCGTTGGAGTCGACAAGGGATTTAGTGAGGTGGGGGAACAAGGAAGAAGCGCAGAGAGAAAAGAAGCCAGAGGAAAAGTTGTTTTCCCATCAATAAAAGACCTCAGCTGAGGGACTGGGCTGACTTCAATGCAAGACAAGCATTGAGAGAACACCAAGAAGACGTCAACACATGAGGGCGGGGAGCCAGTATGATTTCGCTTCCAGAATGTTCCTCTCTCCAAAACTGGAGCATGCTATGTAGTGCCAGAATCTCAGAGCAATTAAATTGTCCAGTTGGAGTTCTGTTGCCTAGATGTTTTGTAGTTTTGCATCCAAGACAGGCTCTTTCTTGGGCCTCCTATTACTCATGGAGCATAGGCCCCATTAGCCAGTGGCTGCCCGATAAGAGCACCCTCCTTTTCTGTGCCCAACATTTTATTTTGCAGATCCATCTGCATACATTTGGACATTAACCCCCTGCCCTTGTCACCGGCTCCCGCAGGCTCCCGCGGGGCAAGTCCACCACATTCTCCTCCCGCGGCCGCTGTCCCTGCTTTGGCTTGCAGGCAGCGAGTGCGCTATCTCTGGGACCTGCTAGGGCCGTGTGTGGGCGCAGCGGTGACCATGGCGACTCTCCCTCTCTCGGAGCTGCCTTCTGAGAGCAGAGTTCCATGGGCACCGCCGGTCCCCTCCCTGTCCCCTAGGACGGGGGGCACACTGCTCTTCCTAGTTTCCCACAGCACCTTTTGAGCCTGGATCAGAGTCTTAGACGCGCTTTACAATACCCTGAGGGTATGGGAAGCGCCACCCCCCTGAAGCCATAGCTGTTGCTGGAGGTGGGGGTCCACGTGAGCCTCTGCTGGGACACAGCTTTGCCAAACCCTTAGACTTCATCGCTCACCGGCTCTGAAGCTCTGAGGCTTCCCCAAGGAACAACAAAGGTTAATTGAAAGGTCTCCCCAAAGCTGGTCTTCCCACTGTAAACAGAGGGTCTGCCTGAAACGCAAATTCCAGGCTCCACCTAGAAGATAGAAACTGCTCAAAAGCCCCCCGGGTACCATTTCCCAGCTCCCCAAAATTACGGTTTGGGCTGGTTACGCTGGCATCTTATCTTTTCCCTTCCACTCGCCAACCTTTCCCCCTCCAGCTCTTCCCTAGTCGCAGTGGGAAGTAAACCGGAATTCACAGAGGGAGTGTTTCCAGCCGCAAGGCCGCCTGGGGCTCCCAGGAAAAATTTTAACTATGGCTCCTGCTTGTGAATGAGGCAAGTACCCCCCCCAACCCCCACCACACACACACTTTTATACACATTTTATCCTCCCTTCAATAGCGACAGGCACGTGAACTTTCAAGCTGAAAGGAATTTAGAGTTCGTTTAGCCCAGTGGCTTTTTAAATGCATTTTATTAGCAAAACGCTCTCTTTGAACAAAACCTGCCATGGAAGCAAGTGCAATATATGAAGCAGAACCACACAATGCATCTTGGGTTGAAACCAGAGGGGTCAGCGGGACTCCGTCCCCCGCCCTTGGGATGGGCTCGTGAGCTCTCTTTGAAATCATTTACCTGGCCATCCCTCAGTTTCCAGAGGGAGAGTCTAAAGCCAGAAAAAGTTAAACTCTTCACAGAAGGTAAGTCTTGGGGAAGCCTAAAACTGAGAGCCAGACCCTCTGCTTACCCATGATGCTTTTAGTAGAGTGGTGGGTCAGGTCCTCAATTAGAAGCTCTCCTGAATGAATGGCTTCTTAGCTATGAGCTGGTTGTATCATTCTTCTGTTTAAAACCGTCAGTTGGCTTCCCATACAAGTCAAACTAAAGCCCAACATCCTTCCAGTGGCCTCTAAGACTGTTCATTATTACGCTCTTTCTGAGGTAATTCCTAATTCTCTCCACTCACCTCACTGTATTCTAGCCACACTGGCCTCTGTTTTCTCAACACATCAGGGGTAGTCCTGCCCCAGGATTTTTTTACTTTCTGTCCCCAGTGCTCACACTCATGTCCCTTAGAGCCCTGCTTAAATGTCACTTTATCAGTGAGGCCATCCCTTTCTCAGTGCAGCAGTTGGCCTCCAAAGATGGTCCCCATGAACCACACCTTCTGTGGTTCATGCGCTGTATCTTCCTCTCCCCTTTTATCGGAGGCTCCCTGTGACTTGCTTTGGCCAATAGCATGTGGGCTAAATGACACCTCCTGACTTTCAAGGCCAGGTCAGACGGGGCTGGGTCGCCATGGACTGAGCTCTGGAGTTTCAGAAGGAGATTGACACACCACACAAAGCCATTCTCAGAGGAGCTCCTAACAAGCAGTGTCAAGGGCAGATTCGGCGGGATGCGGGAGCCTCACTCTAGCACTTGCCTCCCTCACCTGTCTACTGCCCCCTCCAAAGTTTCCTTTTCATGCAGGGGTGGGCCAGCCATGGAGTCATTCCCTTTTCATGAGAGAGAGACAGACAGAGAGGCAGAGAGACAGAGAGAGGATATGAATATGACAGAGAGGGGCTGTCCAGAGACACAGCAGGGCGATTTTTATTGCTACAAGTTGGAGGGCAGGGCTGATTTTCAGCGGAACTTGGTGGGGCTCTCGCTGTGCCGGGCCGGCCGGCCCGGGCCTGAACCGGAAGGCTGGCGGGCTCCCTCCTTCTGGCCCCGCTGGCCCACTGGCCACAGCGTCCCACTTGCTTTTGACCTTAATGGGTTAACTTCATAAAACGCCAGCTCTTTATTCCAGCCTGAGATTTCCCATCATACTTTAGGACCAGCGAACCGTCCCTTCTTTGATGGCACCTTTTGGCTCCACAATAGAAGCCAATTTGTTAGACTTCTTTACAGGTCAGGGGCTGCGTGAAGATGTGGAGGGCGCAGCAATGGGCACTGGAAAATGAAGTTGTATTCGCTTGGCGAATTATACGTCTGCTGACTTTATGGGCCCCGATTTCCTTCCCTCTCCTTTTCCCTCGCTCTCTCTGTCCCCTCCCCACCTTCTTGCCTTTCCTTTAAACTGAGGGAGCGTGTATGTGAGATATCGTCACATATCCAGTTCATGTAGGTTAATAGATTGATTCCAGTGACACGGATCATAATGAACAGTAAATTGTTTTATCTCTTAAGTCTTATTTGGTCAGCCAGGAAAACATATGAGGTAATATGGCTCGGACTAAATGGACCGTATAATAGATCTCCTTCTAAAGAATAAGGACGGGGTGACAGCGCCTCTTATGATTAATGAAAATAATAATGGTTCTGAAATTGAAATTTTTCTAATTTTTTTTTCCCCTTCTCCTCTCTTGGCTGCCACCAAAAACTTCAGCCAGGAGATGATTTGTGCACACTAACGGCCCCGACTTCTTCCTGGGCTGAGAAAGCACACTCTGGGGCGAGGGGCCGCGGGAGGGGAGGGATGCTAAGGGATGAGTTGGCTGATGGAATCCCAGGAGAGCCACGTGGAGGAAAAGGCGACTGTTAATGCCCATTTCTTTTCCGGACGCTTCTGACGTAAAGTCGTTATACAGAGCATGAGAATTTGGGTGAATATGTTTGGTATCAGATGTGTTGTGGGGGCATCTGGTTATTTACCTTGATTCAGGTATATTTTCTCTTCTTTATTTTTAAATCACATCAGTTCCTCCTTTCCCCTTCCATATTTGTCTTTGGGCAAAGGAGTTTTGTTTCCTTCCAAATTTCTACATCAAGGCACACATATCTTCTCGCTTGTTACCAGAGAAACCAGCAAATGCATGGCTCAGCTTTTCCCAGGGCAATACTTGGAAACTCTTTGGGAAGGCAAGAAAAGGAGGGAAGTTGTGATTAATTGTTTTATCAACAGACAAAAAGATATTACCACTTTTGAAGGAAAAAAGGGCAGCAAGTCATGATGGGGTCCCAAGTGGCCTGGGGCAGAACATGTGTTCTCCATGCGGAGGATGGCAGATCATGGCATCATGATGCAGTCAGAGAGGGCTGGTTCCTTGGGACGCATGGCGAGGGGAGGAGTAAGGTGATCCAGTGAAAGGGCCGAGGCCCTCTGCTTCCACTGAACAAGGACCGTTGCCTTGGCGTCATTTCCATGCTGCGGGCCACCTATCATCTGGACAGCAAGCAGCCTGACACACGTATTCAGGCTGCGCAGGGTGGAAGTGGCCCACCTCACTGAGTGACCTATCTTTCTCACAGATTCTCCAAATTCCGTACAAATTGATTTCCCAAGAATTTGTCTTGCACAGTCTTAAGTAGTTGCTACTCGACATTCTTCATGGCAGCGCAATCTTTTCTATCTGGTTTCTGCCAGAGTAAAATAGACAGTTGTGGAATCCGGCAGCACCGACAGATTGGGAATGGTTGGGCAACTTTTGCTTACCTATGGAGAACATAATTGAAAAAATGTCATTAATCCAAAATAGACAGTTATTTAGTGTCCCTTGGAAGTCAAAATTCCTCCAAAGAACGCTCCGGATTATTTCATTAGAATTTCTACTTTTCAACCAATTATCCTAGCAAGATGTAAAAACAAAAGTCCCCATTTATTTATAAATAAAAATACTGATAAAAGTTACTGTAGATAACTGTAGAAAAGGAAAGGATATTTTAATATATTGATAATTTTAAAAACGATTACAAAGTAATATATGACATGATTATATTTCATGTTTAGAAGTTTACATATAATTATCTATAAATTTATAATCATACATATTTTACATGTATATGCTATGGTTGTCACACTGTGAAAAAGTGAATGACCAGAAGTTTAACGTTTGTCACCTTCAAGCAATGAAGAGTTAGAAATTGAAATAAGGGGAAGATTGTAGGCTTTTTGGTAATTCTTGACATGTCACAGTAAGCAAGTTTTACCTTTGAAATAAAATAGAGAAGTATCAACATCTCTCCTTGCTCTAGAAAAGTGGATTCTTTAAACAGTGGTTGAAGAGTGCTTGCTTTCTCAGACTCCTTTGGTGAATTTCCTATTCCAGGACGTTTCTTGATATTCAAAGGTTGTCAAGTAATAATAAGTGTATCTCTGATTATGAAATACATTTTTCTGAGCTGAAGAAATGGGATAATCCAGCAAGTATCTATTACTGCATTTTGTCTTTCTCTATATATTTGAAATTTTTATTCTTAACTTACATCTTTATATATATTTTTTTCAGTGTTATTATTGTTAGACCAAATCCACGCTTCCTACATTTGCAAAAACCAGAATTGCATTTTTAATAGAAGACTAAATACACTCTACAGGAAGTGACTCTTGTGCCTAAAATGACTGCTAAGAAGCACACATGAATATTTTATAGGTTTTTAAAATTAAATTTATTGGGGTGACATTTGTTAACAGGCTCATAGAAGTGTACATTTCTATAATACATGATGTATATATTGCATTTTGAATACTTTTTGAAATATTTTTAAGAAAATTTTTGAAATTAGAACTCACTCATGTCAGTCTGAAATGCTTAGTGTTCAGCCTCCTTGAAACCTACAGAGTTTGAGAGATCAAGTTGTAGCCTGGCAATTAGGAAGAAGTCTTAAATAAAAGGATTTGAGCCAAACCAAGATTAAATATGAATATTCCAAAGCTCAAATTGAGCAGGTAGGCTTTTTAGGACCCATGGTGTTTCCGTGTGGGACCCTTCTGATCCCAGAAGTCATCATACAACGTAGCAGAAAATGTCACCAGGCACCATAAGTCAGAGTAGGTTGTTTTAGGGATAGATTCTATTCGTCTTACTTCACAATGCTTTTAGGTAGTTTCTATAGAGCTTACAAATGAGCTTAATATTGTTTATTCATATGATGTGTCTAACTTTCTCATTTTTGTTATCTAGTCACACCATTCCTGTTAGATTTTAATTAAGTTTGTGTATGTTCATGTGTACCTAGGTTTTTAAATCGTTTGTTTGATAAATTTCAAGAAACCCAGAGGTTTGGCTTTAGAAGGGATAGGTACCTCACTCCTTCTAAATTTGAATAGAGACCCCCAAAAGGCTCAGCTTCTGCTGTGTCCCTGCTTTCAAATTTGAAACTAGTTAATGACCATGTTATTTTGGCATTCCCCATGTAGTTGTACAACATTTATTTTTAATCACCCAAAGCATATAGGAAAACCAGGAATGAGATTGTATAGAAGATGTTCAGAGCAGCTTCTGAATTCCATAATGTATTATGGTATACATTAGTAAAACACTCAGACATCCAGAATATTTGATTAACTAGACTTGCTTACATTCATATGAGAGAATATTATCTATCATCTATAATATTTAATAAAAGAAAAAATAAAAACATGCATGTACTATAATCCCAAATTTGTAAAAAACAAACACACAATAAGTATAAGAACTAGGGAAAACAGTGGTCACCCCCAGCTGTTAGGAATAAGACATTCTTTAAAAAATAAATAACTGCATCCTACAAAATTTTGACAGACACATACTACTTATATAATTTAAAAAACAATAATAGCTTATTGTTACCATGTGCTAGGCACTGTTTTCAATATTTTTCATAAATGAACTCATTGAGTCCACATAACCATGCTTGGGGATAAGTATTATTTGTACCCCATTTTATAAGTGAAGGAATTGACTCTCATGGCAGTTAAGTCATTTGCTCAAGATTGTAGGGCTGGGCATGATGGTGCCAACATCAAGTCGTGGTACCCAGGCTGCCTGATCCAAGGTCCATGCTTTTAGTCCACTTTCTAAATGCAATGCATTGTCCAAAAACCATTATTTGTGATTATACAGCTCTTTAACCTAGCTGTTATTACCAAGAGGATAACATTAGCTCTGGCAAACCCACGTATACAGTGTAAATCTGGAGAGAGAGAAAAAAAGAACCACATTAACATATTTCTGATGTCAAGGTTCAGAGTTGTTTAATTTTATATAATTTAATTTTCTGTGTTGTAATTGTAGACTTTGCTAACAAGGTTACCATGGGCAATTTTGCCCTTCTGTTTTCATGCTCAGAGAGGGCGTGATATGAAAATGGGGCTCCTGCAGTTATGTCTACGTGTTACCAAATACAGGGAAGGTTTTCTGGTCAACAGATCCATGTGGATAGAGTGAATATTCCCAAAGCCCAAAGGAAAAGGAAACAGTTTCTTAACTTCTGCTCTCAAATTGTTTGCATAGTTGTTGAATCTTCAGTTTGCAATGTGTATGGCGATGAAAACAAATGATCTGCTTTCAATATGTTCGTTCTTACGAAAAGGACGGTGTTCAAAGAACAAAGTTCCAGCCGTATAGAAAGATAACTGTATGAGGTTATGGGCCCCCAGTTTTCTCCTGACAGGATCCCACAGAGCTCTAAATCCTAAACGTAAATACGCCCGCGAGGAGATTTCCTCCACCGGGCAGGGTTCTAAGCCGGGAGAACGGGTCCATAACTCAGGGCTGCACTCCTGCCCGCTCCTCCGCTAGCCAGTGCCGCCCTCCCCCGTGTCCGTGTGGCTTTGATCATCATCGTCAGGCGGCTTTGAAGGGCTCCTGAGCGCTAAGCGCTTAGGGTCATCCTCAAGGCTTGGTCTCTGAGCAGCCTTGTGTTCTGCCCCGAGAAGGCTAAGGAGTCAGGCTGTCCTTTTGTCTCCTTTTCATGCCTCACAGTCAGTCCGTCTTACCCTGTGTTATTTTGTTCTCACTGCTGCTCTCCTAGGCTCATTTCTTCTCTATTTTCTTCCAGATCACACCCATTTTTACTTTCGTCCTGCTTTCCTTCCCCTTGGGAAGAAAAACGTGTATGTGTGTGTGTGAGTGTGTATGTATATATAACATTTATCATACCTATAAATATATATTATAGATTAGATGTATAAATATATATACTTACAGTATGTATTATCTATAATATAAACATTAACTGATTATGCTTGATTGGTGTAAATGCAATTCTCTTCTATATCAGTGAAAAAGAAAGCCAAGAATATTAAAATTATGCTAGTCATCATAAAAACTAGTGTCGGTAGGCATTGAAGCTCTTAGAAACGTACTAAACAGCCCCTCAAAGTCTCCACAAAATGTTTCTCCTCCTCCTCCAGTTCTACTTACTTTTTTCATACCAAATGCATGCATAACTACATAAGTGTTTCTTGTAACACTTGTTCCAACAACATTGCTCAGAATTTCAACTATTTTAGAGGTTTTGTTTGGCGTTGGCCTGGGAGCTTAGGCAGCATTGAAGCACTTTTCCATGAAATTCTCTGTTCTAGATTTCAAAGATACAGACGAAGGCTGTGAGCACCTCCCAGACCTTCGGCAGTGAACTCATGCTTTGGAGACTCCCTCTTGCATTCTGGTTCTTAGTGAGAATGTATGTCTTTACATATTTGCAGATTCATGTGCGAAACTTGAGATTAGCCTTCGGGAGCCTTGTGTTAATTAAAAAAGGGAAATCAATGGGCCTGTGAATCCACCTTTTCCTGGGGTTGATTAAACTCCAAGAAGAAATTAAGACCAAGTTAAACAGAAAAGCTACGTAGGTGCGGAAAAAATTTACCACGTGCCCACCGCGCTCTCTCAAACACATACAAAAATACATGATTTTATTTATTTATTTTATTGAAGACAAAAGATATTAAAAAATCCAGTGACTGATTCTGCTTCTTGAACCAAATCAAATATTTTCTTGTCAGAGCGCTCATAACAGCAGCCCTCAGAGGTCACGGCCTTCGCTTTCTCCTTCGGATGGTCTGCTAGTGGAATGTCCTTACCATTAAGGCTCCTTTTGTTTTCCTTGGGAGGGTTTTGCTTACACTGGCAAGCGCCTGAGACACACCAAGGTTCTCTAGACTCTGTTTATTAGATTTTTATCTTCTTATCAGAGTCCTCCTTCTTAAATCATGTCAGCATTTTACCACTCTTCAGGGATTTCTGGTGTTTTATTGTCTATGAACTGCTTGGGGGGTGGTCGGGGAGGGAGCTAGCCTAACAAATATAACATTTATATAATAGCAGGAGTGGGGAGGACGGTACGTGCTCTTATTATTCCCACGTCCGCCGACGCTTCCTCTCTCCCTGCCCCCGCGCCCCCGGGAAGCCCATCGCCCGCTCTGCCCATGCTTATTTGTCAACGAACTGACATGGCTTCTCTGTGGACAGCCTGCTTCTCAGTCATTTTGAGTGGCTCTTTAAACCCATATGTACTTGCTTAAGCCATTTTCAATCATCCGGAGAGCCCGCCGGGTGAGTGGGTGACGGCTCTGACCCGAAGGACGTCCCTGGGTTTTGGTCACAGATAGCAGCGGGCCCGGCCTCTCTTCTCCCGTCCCTGTCCTTTCCCCTTTGGCTTGAAACTTGCAAACAGCCTCACGCAAAGGTAGCCACGCTCTGTAGCCTTCCTAGGAAAAACGCCGGGATTTCACTGAGGGCAGGGTGTTAGGGGACAGTGGCAGGAGGGGCGGGAAACCAGGAAAGCCAGAGGGACGCTCAGTACTGGGAAAGTGAGTCATCTGTTTTCCCTCTCATTGGGCACCCACATGACTCACACGAGCAGTATTTCTTTTAACCATAAACTGATCTTTCTAAGTCACATGTGTTATGTGTGTGTGTGTGTGTGTGTGTGTGTGTGTGTGTGTTTAAGACATGTTTTAACCAATAAAAACAACTTGGAAAACTCTCTTGCCTGAGAAGAAATCCTTATCTTTCTGCGGAGGCAGGCCGTCAGACATGTTTACTGTGTGGCTGCATATTGCTTGCAGGGCTGGTTACAAACTGGAAGGCTATTAGAGTAAAACATTAACTTCTAGAGAGGTTGCAAGGCAGTAGATTATGCTGATGGGCAAGTCCTCTTGGATGTGAATTGATTTTTATTTGCTTCCCATATGCTCATGCAAGGTGAGAATTTGATCTATGCTGGGAGGAATATAGTCATCAAAGAGCATTAATGTGTTTTCTAACATTCATCCACCCTTTCGAAAAATATTTATTGAGCGCTTACCTGTGTGAGGCATTGTTTGTCCTGGAATCCCCGGTCTGCTGGGACACGGGAGCAACTGCCGGGGGTGCGCGCCGTGGGGCTGCGGGCTCTCATCTTACGGCGCCGGGCCTGGAAGGGGGCATTCCTAGCGTGCTCTCCACTCATTTACTCCCGCGCTTTGCTAAGACCTCAGGGCGTGCGCTGCATTCCACGCTGAGGAAAGTGCGGGTTCTCTGCAGAGTCAAGTAGGGTTCCCCCGCCCCCCAGTGAATCTTCAATGACTTTTTGTTTTTCCTTAAGAGCTTGTTCCCAACTTATTAAAGCAATAAGTTCCTGTGGAAAAGTGCTTCACATAACAGTTTCATGGCCAGCTTTCCTTTCCAGCTGATAACATCACAGCAAAGGAGGAACACAAGATTTAGAAATTTGGGACTAAACACTACCGACATGTTTTTTAAGATAAAAATGAAGAGTGATGAAAGGCGTTTTGAAGTTTATCATGAAGGCTTGTGTTCAGTTTTCAACTGAGTTTCTACTTCATGTTTTTTTCTCAATCCCCTTCTCACTCCAACACAAGTTTGAGGCACTCAGTCTCCTGACTTGTCCATATACTCAGATTTCACTTGCAGGATTTTCCGTGGCTCGAGCGTCCCAGCTATTTAGGATTTCTCTCTCTTCTTCCAGCACCACTGGTGTTTGTAAAGGGAAATGTGTAGGGCAGAAAGTCATGAGAGGGAGAGAGAAATGTGGGGGATCCAATTATTGACAATATGTGCTCATTCCCTTCTCCCATGCTTAAAGATTTCACATAGGCCAGCCAAGGCTGGCGTGACTTAGCAGGACATCCGCAGGACGGTCATGCCAAGCCCTCTCTTAGCTCACCCTAGAAGCCAAAGCGAAGGCAGTTTGGTGAGGAAAGGACAGAGGCATGAATCCAGGACCACGTGTGAGAATGGATTTAGTAGCAGCTCCCCTACAAGACGGGCCAGTGAAACTTTTCTAGGAAGTGGTTTTGTCGTCGTTGTTGCTTAATTCTAGACTCAGACAACAACGCTGAGAGGCTAAAGGAGACAAATAACTAGTATGACAGTGAATTGACATATGCTTTTGAAATAAATTGATAGTCTGTATCAGAAGCCTTTAAAATGTGATGGTTACTGACCCAGTAATTCAAGATTTCAGCATACAGACCAAAGAAGTTATTTGAAGCAAAGGAATAAAGCTTTATGCCTGATGGCCCACAGCGATCAATATCGTGTTATTTAGAGTGGCAAATACTTGGGTCTAAGAAAATATACAACAAGGAAATTCTGTTCATAAATTGTTTATAATAAGAAGGGAAATATACATGATAAATCGCTAAATGCTAAAATAGAATTCAAAATTTTTATTTATGGAATAATATGAATGATGAAACAAAAGCTAAATAAATAAGTAAATTTAATAGATTGATGCCAAAATACCAGTAGAAGCCATCTTTAGGTAATTTGATTGTAGGTAATTCATCTGTGGATACTTTTAAGGATTTTTCAAATTTTTCATAATGTGGGATTTTAAAATAAAAATAAGCTTTATTTTTAAAAAAAATACAGTAGCATTGATTAACTCTATTCAATTAGCTTTATCAGCTTGCATTTTCCCAGTGTTTTTATTATTCAAATTATATACGGAGTGTCATTCTTAGAGACAATGCCTGTGCTCGTGATACACTAGGAATGTGCTACCTAAAAAAGTCAGCTGTTAGGGGACAGTATATTAAGTGTTATTTCAATATTGTGAGCATTGTGAATATTCAAGCTGATACCAGTTTCTCATAGCTAGCATCTAATTCATAGAAAATGTGGGCTATTTCTTGGATTGTTTATAAATTTTAGACAATCTGGAATTTTACCAAAGTTGCCAAAACTCCCATAGCAAAATCTTAAAGCGAACTATTATTCAGTTTATTTTACTATCAAATTTGAAAGGTGGATAATGAGAATGTGTTAGACAGCTATTTACCAGTCACTAAAATGAACGTGAACTTACATTTTGGTGACGGGGAGACAAACGCTTACTGAGTGCCGGTTCTACAAGGCATTCTGGCTCCTTCAAATTCAGAGGCTGTAGCCCAGAAATAAGTCCAGAATGATACGAAGGGGTTTAATCCTCAACTCCAGCAAGGGCCGCGTGACCCTGGACAGTTCACGTCACCAAACATCCCATTCCTCACCTACAAGCAGAGCACAGGAACAACGGCGATTTCCCCCGCGCCGAGTTTCTCCGGAGCCACAGCGGCGCCCGTTTCCAGACCTGTGCACCGTGCAGTGAGAGTGGCTCAGGGTTCAGGGGAGAACAGAAGAGGCAGGGGGACCCTGTTACCCAGGCCAGGTGCCAAGGGGGCACTAGACTTAATGCCTAAAGCTTCGCTTTTATCTTGAGGGCAATAGGGAGCCATTGATTAGATGGTGTGAAAAGGAATATGCTTTGTAAGCCTTTTTTTGAATTACAGGACAGGGTTTTAAAGCTGCTTTGCCTAACAGACAACTCACGCACCTTGTCCTTGGTCCTATTCGAATAGAATGGCATCCTTTATAAAAGACACAGGAAGTCTTCCTAGCGGCCTTCTCCAAGCTCCTGGGTGTTGGCAGCGGGGGAGAGGGCCCTCAGCCCTGGCAGAGGTCTTCCTGGGGCGAAACTAGCCAGTCTTCCCCCTCGCTCCCTCCGCAGCAGAGGTGAGGCGGACTCTCCGGGTAGATGCATTTAGAAAGAGGAACTGCGCCCGCCCGGCTCGGCTCAGCCGCTTCCTCACCTTCCCACAGAAGAGGTGGTCTCTCTGGATCTCAAGGTTGGCCTAGCAGAGAAGGCCCCTGGACTCCAGTGCTGTCTGTCACCTAGTGGTGAGTCACATTTAAGAGTGCACTGTGGGAAAAACCACCAGTCTACCAGACTTAATGCCACGCCCTCCAGCCCAACCTGAATAAGGACCATATTTTCATCTCTAGGTCCACGATTCTTATCTTTCTCAGCTAGCTCATAATTAGAATGCCCTGCCCCGCGTCCCCGCAAGTCCCAGCCGAAGTTCTAGAAGCACACTCTATCAGCACTTCAGTATTTAAGGTTCTCTGGCACAAAATGAAAATGAATGTGTGTAGCCGGTAGAGGGGAACAGCTTTATAATACCGGTTAAAGAGAACTGAGCAGCTGCCTCGTATACTAGACGTACTACAGCATAGTCATGTAATTATATTTCAAGGGACAAGACAGGATTTGTTTTCCATCAAAACCCATGTAATGATGAGCTGTGCTAGCACCCGGTTCTTCTGAATATAGGAAAACACTGCTGGGCAGAGCTGCCTTGTTCTTACATGCCATTCAAATGCTGTCCATTTGTAACAGC
Source organism: Pteronotus mesoamericanus (assembly GCF_021234165.1). Classification (NCBI taxonomy): domain Eukaryota; kingdom Metazoa; phylum Chordata; class Mammalia; order Chiroptera; family Mormoopidae; genus Pteronotus; species Pteronotus mesoamericanus. Next base: position 6,788,723 of record NW_026555323.1, on the reverse strand, counting down.
AGGATTGCAAAGCACCCCTGTGTCACCAGATGATACGCAAGCATCAGCCAAGGACTCTCGCAATGGGCCACAGTGGCCAGAGTGGGTTTGCTGCTGTAGCTAGAGCGATGCTCTGGCTTGTGGAATTTTCACTAATAGAATCAGGCTGCCTGCTCTGATTTATACCCAGTGGATGAACAAAAGATCAAGTTACTTTGCCAAATTAATCATCCACAATGAAAAAGCTATACCACTATGTGGAGACTGTTACCAACGTTGATCAGCAAAGCATGGCATTGGTTCTTAATATGTTTTTCAACCATATGGCATTTCACCCACGTAGAAAGGCGATGTCCATTTTGCAAAGTTACGGTGCAATCATCATAATCAGGAATTTGGGGGTCATTTAGAGAACTGGAAATCACCGAAGGGAGTTTGTTCTGTGGAATTAGTTTAGCAGTATTGTAGGAACAAATGGACTGAACAAATCACTTCTAGAACTACTTACACCAAATTTCAAAACTATTTGAAGTTGTCACATTGAATTTCTATGCTAAACAGCAAACAACCAAACCACCCAGTAAGATTTCAATGAGTAAGAAACACACACTTTCTAATTCCCTAACTTTATAGGGAAGATTCCTTCTCTTTTCACATTAATGGATTTTATATTTCTACGTGACATGATGAAGCACATTAAATTGTCATTATGTTTCTAGCTTCAATCCACTAAAATTGGGGAGAAGAAATTCTATTATTTTTTCTGCCTGTCTTGCTTTGGGATTTCTTTAAAAAATCAATTGGTCCTCTATCAAAAATAACAATAATACATTATATTGTTCATACTTAAAACACATACACAAGAAAAGGCTCATTTTTAAGGAATAGCCAGAAAAGTTACCTTTTCCCCATCCTCTATCAATTCTTTAATTTTACCCTTACAAAGCTGTAACACTTCATAATAAGAACAATCTTAAACAGCTGCAAAAAAAACAAGGACACCTACAATAGCATAACATTGTGTTTCTGTAATTCATCAAGGCTATGATTAATTCAGTAGTGGCGGTACCAAAAGAAAATGAGCAACAATTACTCTTTTATTGCAAATATAAATGGTTGTCTATCATCCTTATTAATTATTGTTATTATATTATAATAAGAATATTTGATGGGGGCTGGATGGTTAGACAGAGAGTTGTACTATCCCCCTCATTCAAATACAGCTGCTCGCTCTCTCCCAAAGAGAGCACACATAGAAGTGAGCTCTACAAAATATTTTTGGTGTACATCCTTTGTAAGAAAGGAATTTGCCTGAAAGTAGAAAATATTCCATTACTTCACATACAGTCCACACGTTTTGCACGGTGCTGTTGTACTCTGTGTGTCCTCAACGTTATGACTGCTTTCCCCTGTAATTTTGTATCTTCTGTTCCCTCACCCCAAAACACTCTTCCTTCTGTCCTTTAATCTCTTTTTAACTAGCGATGACTCCCATCTTGTCATCAGGTAGTAGCTTAGATAAGACTTTGCACTGAACAGACAGAGTTCATGTGCTCTTCATTGAGTTTCATAGCGTCACCGTTGTGGAACCTACATAGCAATCGGAGTTGTATGTTGGTACTCGTTGCTGGTTGCCATTGTGGGTACTCGTGTTGAATCATTGCCCGCCTTTGGAGGAGAAAACCTGTAACGTGGTTTTCTTAGCACAGGAGACTTCGAGCGAGTGCATAAAATCGTCTCTTTCCAGAGTGGGCCATCGTGAGGTACAGCCATTTAATGGCCTTGATGGCGGTTATGTCAGATCGGTTATATTGTGATAGCGAATTCTGTAAGGACCCTCGGATGGGCTCTTCCTCCCCCTCCCTTATTCTCCTTTTCTCTCTCTATCTTGCTTTTCTGGGACTGTACTGCTTCACAAAGGCAGGGCACAGAAGCCTTTGGCTATGGCGCTACCTCTTGGGGAGCCCAGGCTGAGACTGACAATGGCAAGCACATAGTAGTCACTTAACAAATAGTTACAGTTATTAGTTGAATTCAGAAGAACATTGAGAATCAAAATGTTAAAGATATACCCTCTTAAATAGTTTCAGTGCAGAATCTCATACACACAGGGAGAAAACAGTTCAGGCTTAGAGCTAGCTGACATCCAATCTGTAATTGTTAGAACCGAATTTCACGCAGAAGTACGATATAGCTACTGTGGTGTTTTATCCATTGGTAATTCACAAAGGAAAAAGAGTCGTTAACTCTGAACTCCTTCTGATGTTTTCTTCAGAGCCTTGAAGTGCTATTTAGCAAAATACTTGCATATCACACATATTTTGGCAAGATCAGGGACTGGGAGACAAATAACCAGGGTTATTCTGGAAAAGCCAGGGAGTGGGAAACCAGATATTTTGGACACCAGGGTTCAGATAGCTTCTGCGAGTCTTGGAATCCCCCACCAGGGCCTTGTGACCTACCTCAGAGCCTTGTTTCCCCAACCACTTGAGGCGGGGGGCGGTGGGCAAGTAGGAAAATCAGTCTGCTCTGGGACATAGTAGACTGTTGGCTTGTTTGTTTAAACCTGCTTTCTGGGATTAGCTCTATCTTTCTCTGAGCATTTTGGGCTGAGGGTTAGATGAGGGTCAAGTAGGAGATTTCAACACGTCTGATAGAAGTTTGTTCTTCATGAGAAAAGGAAAGCTTTTCGCCGTCGGGCTCAAGGCCCCCATCTTCAACTCTTTGTACTATTTGTGTGTGGAAGGGGGTTCAGGGCAGCACAGGACAACTTTAAACTCCTGTGCCCAGACCCACAACATCCATCATTAGCCATCTTTGGGAACCATTATACAGGCTCAAAGCTCACTGTTCAAATATGACTGTTGCATTAGCATTGAACAGGTCACCCTGGATTGCACTAATGGATTAGGAACCAATTGAAGACTTTTCTTTTTTAAACCAGGAATTATCACAGCTAAATATTTGTGAAAGCAAAACAAAAGAGTATTCTCTGATATTTAAATGCTATATTGACTCTCTACTCTTTTTTTAAAAAGTGCCATGATCTTCAATATCGTTCATAGATGACTGTTTGTTCTTTAAACATATTACTGTTTGTTTATGGGAGTAGATTCCAGTTTCAAGCACTTTTATAAATCTCCAAGAGTGGTACTGAAAGCTCCACCTACCGCAGTGATATCAGCTTTCACAACTGTATTTCGGCAGAGAGAGGTGGGAGAGCGGTGGAGATGAAGAATGAGAAAAGGTATGAAGAGAGAATAAAGAATAAGAAAAGGCGTAAAGACAGAGGAAGGCTGCCCCTGTCTCACGCCTTCAAGCTCACGCTATGAAGTGCCACCCAAAAAACTACTTGCTACACCCCAAGGGGGTTGGACGAGGGGTGGGGAAATATTCCTTTGCCTCCACCCCCAAGCTTTCACGCTGACGTCTACTCTTGCCTCCAGTCTTGGTGAGGAGACATTTTCTGGAAGTCCAGCGTTCATTCCTACCATGATGCTCTCCCTCCAGATATCATCACCTGCTTTTTTGCCTGTCCTCCTTGCTCCATGATAGTGAATGTCTGTCTCGTTCGCTTCTGTGTCCCGAGGGCCTGACACAGTTTCAAGAACAGAGGACGTGCTTGCCACATGCTGAACGAGCGAATGAATGAACACGGACGTCACACCTGCTTGCTGTGAAAGAGGCGCCCTCCGCCCCTTATACCACACTTCATGTCCCTCACATTCAGTGTCTCTGCGACGGGATTCCACGTCTTCATCTGGCTGTATTGTCTTTTAGACACCACTCCTCTGTCCTTCAGCTGCATCATGGCTGAGCACTGCCCAGTTCTGTTCTCGTAACTTCTCTGTTGCTCCTTCTGAGTTATGCAAGGCATCTTAAATACCTGGCAATAAAATCTTTATATGCATTTTTGCACTCCTCATACCAGGGCCATAAATGAAAGAGGAAACTATTTTAAAATAATGCAGTAATATCATAAATAAGGTCGAATAGGATACTGTGGACAAAACAGATGGGAAATAAAATAGCCAGGTAGCCATTGAAGTTGTCCAAGCCACAATACAGAGAGAAAACAAGACAAATGTCGTCGAATTACGTGACAGGTCAAGTTTAATGCAATTGTATTATAATTTCATAATTAAGCATTTTCTCTTACATTACTCTCAAATTAAACCCCAAAGCCTATCCCATTTTAAATTCTTCTCTGCCACAGGAGCAAACAGCTTGCTGAATCCTGTGTTTTATTTTAAAGTTGAAGTGACCACACATAAAACTGCAAACTGCATTTTTCTCATACATTCTGATTTTACTAGATAACTGTTTGGAATTTACCATATATTTAATATTATAACAGTTACTGCACCCTGTTAAAAAATAGTTACAGAAAAATGACCCAAAGGCAGTAGGGCGCCTGGCAGGCATGCTGTCGTGGGCTTTACCTTAGTACATCACCACCTTCTTACCTTATATTGTCAATAAATAAGATATCGTGTTTCTCCTTTTTGTCAGTCATTCTCCATCTTTCAAACAGGATTAACTCTTTTGATGACATGGACCACAATTCTTTCATTTCCTAGCCCATTTTACCTTGATCTTGATTTTAAATTTCACATTTTCTCTTCTTGGTGATCCTTCTTCTATTCCTAAATATCAAAACCAGAACTGGAGACCATATACCCTTGATATTTTCAATAACCTAGACTCCCACTCTTAGGCTAGATCACACACGGCTCTCCCCTGCGCCTTATTCTTGCCGGGCCATCCCGTCTTTGTTCCCTGTGTCTCCCCAGCTTGAAATGGCCTCCCCGCTGCTTGTATCCATTCATACTTACAGACTTTTAAAGTCTGCTCCTGGTCTTCCGGACTTTCTTGCAGTCTTCTGAAGACAAAACAGTCGGCAGTGATACATGTCTTCTTGGGTTAAGGTGGCCATTTTCCACAAGGTTCCCATTTGCCCATTGATAATATACTGTATTTCTTTGCTCATCCAGTATTTTATGATTATGAGAAGTGGCTCTCCAGTGAGCTCATAACAGAGGTTGCAAACTCTTACTGTAAAGGCCAGATAGCAAATATTTTAGATGCCACAAGGCATATGGTCTCTGTCACAACTATTTAACCTGTCATTCTTGGTAAGAAGAAAGCAGACATAGACCTTATGGAAATGAATGTAAATGGGCGTGTTCCAATGAAACTTTATTCATTGGCAATGAAATTTGTACTTTATGTAATGTTCATGTAATAGAATGCGTTGTTCTTTTGAAATTTTTTCAACCATAGACCATTCCTAGCTCCCAAGCCATACAGAGACGGGTGGCAGGCTGGATTCGGCCCACGGGCCATGGGCTGCTGGCCCCAGGATTATAACCTTCTTGGAGGCTGAAACAAGTCTTACAATGTTGTGTCTTCCACATAACCAGAACTGTAACAGTCTCTCCGAGAGACCAAATGTTGTTCGCCATTCACATAGCTTAAGGCAAGGGACCAACAATTTTAAGCTCTCCAATTTGGAAAAGTTAGGAGGGCATGCAGGAACTCTGAAAAACAAAAACAAACAATAAAAAGCGATGTCAGAGGCTGAAACTCTCGAGAAAGGGGGACGCCAAGCCTCAATGTCCCTCACGGCTCCGCCAAGTTATTCGGAGGTCTGTGTTCAAACACAGTATTTCTTTGAACTAAGCAGAAGCTCAGAAAGGGCAGAAGGCAGGCTCCAAGCTACAGATGCCATTTTGAATGCAAGCTTCATATGGTCTCCGTGGGAGTCTGTAAAACCCAGCGCTCTGCTCTGTGGGAGTTCTTCACTTTTAGCGTGATGGCTCTGTATTTAATTACACTGTATATTTTCTTCTTTAGTGCTGTGGTACAGAAAGACAGAGACACAGAGTGGAGGAGACGGAGTCAGCAAGAGCTGCACTCAAGCCCTGGAGATAAGGGACATCCTTCCTCTATATCCAAACCTCGGAGCCCACTTAGGTCCTCCCCCTCAACATTATTTATCGAGAGTGTTCTCTTTGAGTTATAGTACCAAAGGGGGGAAATGCTCATTTAACGAAGAGAGAGTTGGGTCCAGTTTAAAAGCCATAATTTTGTATGCATGTCAGAAAAACACATAATCTGAACCATAAATTCACCCAGCCAGACTGAGGGCCCACTTGCCACTGGAATCTGTTTTTCTTTTTAATATAATGAGGCGACATCCCTTTCCTTGGAGAGGAGAGTTCAATAGTTTAATTTTTGTTAACGGAGATCTCTTGTACGAAGGTAAATTACATTGCCTTTTCTATTACTAGCTCTGTTAATTGTCAAGCAATCAGAGTTTATGCACTCATCCAAGACAGCAGAGAATTTCCCATAATGTTACAAAATAAAACCTGACAAAGCACAATAATCTTTAGTTTATTGATGTGCTACCAGGCTGTTGAAAGCATCAGATCAGTAATGTGCTTTGGTTAGGAAATTGGGGTCTAGGGAGAAATATTGGGAGTAACAGAGAGAACATCAGGGCTTGAAGAAAAAAATATATTAGGAGTTAAAAGGGGAAAAAATGTTTGTGGTGGGATTTTAGATTTTATGGAAAAAAAAAAAACAACACTGAGATCTTGTAGAGATTCTGAAGGAAAACACATCTGGGGTGGACAGATGAACTTTGGCCGCAGTGGCCAAAAGAGATTTATTTTTTTGGTGGGGGGAGGTGACGCGTATCATAATATAAATAACACACTCAAATGCCTGACTTCCAGAAAAAAGCACACGCTGAAAATATTTATTGCAAATAACTAGAGCTCCTACGTTATGGTTTAATGAAAAAAATTAGGTGATCAGAATGGCAAAGCTGAATCTAGATTTGGCCAAAAAGATGAAATGTAGGGTCTCCATAAAATACCCCGGGTGCTTTTCCAGTCCCTTAGAAGTTTGAACTTCCAGTGCTGAGAAAAAATAATTCAACATTTGCTCTGAGCCTTGGGGACTTTTAAGACGTGCAAAAATTTATTTTTGGAGGATGATTGCCATCCTGTCTTTTTTTTTTTCCCCTCCTGCGCTGTTCTGCTCCGCCCCCGGCCCCCCGCCCACTCCGTGTGTGATAGGGGATCCTGCCTTGGACTGGCCAGGCCGGAAACCCCCCAACTCGTGCAGGTATAGGTCGTGGTGGGCACTCTGGCTGCGTTAGTGGTTAGTGACAGCAACGAGCCCATGGCCCTGCCCCTCTCAGGCTGTGCTTCCTCCTCAGTGCTTGGAGGGTTTGAGTTTCTAATTTAAAAGTTTGATTTCTATAGCCGTATTGACTCTCAGAATTAAGATTTGAGCCGCTTTATTAAATCGCTCCCTCAGATTGGAGTTCTCGGCTCTGAGAAGCTGAATGCTTTGTATGCAGACAGAGTGCACTTGGGAAGCAGGCTTACATTAATGTCCAGATCATCCTCAAACTCATTTTCGGAGTCCAAGGAGGAGAAAATATCAAACCTCCAGGACAGGAAAGGAGAACGCTGATGAAGCAACTGCCTTTACAGGCCCAAATCCAAGCTAACGAATGGCGGGAAAAGATTGTACATTTCTGATTCGGCAGTTTGATATTTAAAAAACAGGCTGAGTTGAGTGTAAGAGTCCGTGAGTGTGTGCGGGAGGTAGGTGTGTGTCTGTGAGGGGGAGAGGGAGCCCGAGTGCACAGGAGAACCAAAGATTGAGATTCTCTACCTCGCAATAAAAGATGGCAAGGTGATAAATTAGTGCTCTCAACTGAAATTGATTACTTTGTGTTCCCATCCAGTTCATATGGCAGCCACACAGATGCTCTGAAACACCTTAATGACACATTGGAGGAAACTTCTCCGGTGGGCTGGTGCCCTGCTCTCTCCCTCCCTCCCCCCTCGGCTCCAGGGGGGGACTGCCGAGCGCGTGCCGCGCGCATTAGGGAAAGTGCCATGCAAACAGCCCCAACTCCCTCTTGCGCAGAGATGGCTTCGTTTTATATCACCGGTCCTTTAGACAATCCTGGGAGCCAAAACGCTAACATGACAAATGTAAGTGATTTTGTCTCTTCAATGCTTGGATATATCTATCGCAGCTCTCTGGAGAGGCGGCACGTAGAGCAAGAAGATGAAGCCGCGCTGAGCCACCTAAAGGCAATCTTCGCCAAGCCTGCCCAGCAAAGCAAAGCGAAATGATGGCTTCTTGCCATAATTGCAGATTAAATGAGACTGCCTGGTTTACTCGCCCAGGTTTAAAAAGGGACAAGTTACCAATATACTTGAATTAAAGGAGTCCCACACAAGACAGAACCATTTCAATCAAGCCCTCAGTTTTAAACACTTGAAGAGCCGTCCTTGTGGTACAGGTCCAGGTGGGATGTATTGATAGCTGCCGAAAAGTCCCCAATTCCGTTCCACTGCAGCCGGGGGAGCAGGCGATGATCTAAGACATGTCAAAAATATTCAGAGAAGTTATCAGTTCCACAGCTTTCAATAAATATTAACTTTTCAGTTACTGTATGAGTTTGTATAGGTACAAGAGAGAATTTTAAAATTATGTTTTGAGGATCTCAGCTGTGAAAGAAGACCCAGGTGTCAGTGCCTGTTTAAGTGTAACTGGCTCGGCTGCAGGCCAGCAAAGGCTGATCAAGTACCCTATGAGTTATCCAGCATCATTTCCTACAGGCTCACTAACCTGTGTCTGTGTTTAATAATTCTATATGCGGGGTAATTCTGGATCCGTATCAAGTATTTTTAGTGTTCTATAGAATCAAACCTTGTGCACTTACAGTTTTCATGTGGTGTTTATAAAATAAACAGTGACAGTCATCAGAGAGGAATAGTGGTGATTTGATAGACCATAGTCAACAGAGGACACTATGGCGCCTGATAGACACAGGCAATGGTGTATGTTCTTTCTTGCTCAGACTGTAGAGCCAAGGAACATAGCTGACTGCCCAAATGAATACAAAAGCCCTAAGCCCCTTTCAAGCACCTGAATAAAGACTCCTTGCTCCAGTTTACTGCTCTTGAGATACCCCATCAGAACCCTAGAACTCTGAGCAGTCTAGTTGGAAAATAAATCTCCCAAACAATCGAATTAGAAACACGTAGCTTTGGACAGAGGCATCTTTCTAACTGTGTGTTATCAGTGAGTCGATTCCATCTCCCTTTTGCCTTATCCACTCCCCACATGACAGTTCTCCCCTTGGGTCCAACCTAGAACTGTGTGTGTGTGTGTGTGTGTGTGTGTGTGTGTGAGAGAGAGAGAGAGAGAGAGAGATTTAATATTCCTCCATAACATTGACAGAGTTCCCTAGCAAGCCCCTTTTACCTTTACCTTTGTTAAATGTTCAAGAACAGCCCTGAACATTGAATTAATTGAGTATCTTTTCTATGCCAGGTACTGTGAAACCCGGGGCCTTAGGTTTGGATGTCAGGAGATTCAATTTCATCGCATGTAACTCTACCTTTCTTTGCTTCCTACTGAGGGTTCTTACCCTCAGAATTTTCAGCTACTTCACCAAAAATGGAAAAACCAAGGAGATAAGAAGCATTCTAATTTCCATGGGAACCCGCAATTTAATAATGAAAAAGCACACTTAAGATAAGCGGGAAGTCACACACAGCTACACTTGGGGGGAGTGTAAGCAGTCTGTGTAAGAGAGCGGTTGACTTCCCTCCTATTGAATCGAATGATAAATTCTTTGAATAGTTCTATTATCTGTCCTTAAGTGAAACATACAGTGCCTGTCCTATTTCTTCAAAAAGCTTGTTAATATGCAATCACCTAGTACAACTGCTAAGTTTTTAAAGGTCACCCATGTTTTATTCATAAAGGGTGGTTTTCTGGAGGGGAAAAAGGTTACGGTGTCATGTAATACCATATTCTCATGGAGGCTTTGCTCTCTAAGATAGGTTCTAATGGATCAGATGCAGAGACAGGGAGTCGTGGGGGACAGGCAAGTGACTGTTTCAGAGATATCAATAAAACTTCATTTAGAACCAGGAGAACTTGCAGGCCGGGGGAGAAGGATGGATCTACCTTTGAAGTATCAAGTAAGCATGGCTGCTGGTGTTATTTATGTTACCAAATATTGTTTTCCCATCAGGCCAGGAACATGAAAGGAAATCTTTCCCAGCCCCCTTGAAGCTAAGTGGCCATGTGGCTAATTCTGTCCAATGAAGTGGGAGCAGAAGCGAGTAGAAATGTATGCCGTTTTTGAACTGCGGTATTTGATTGGCACTGTTCCAACCACAGCTCCCTCTTTTTCTCTTTGTTAACTGGGAAGGACAATTCTTAAATGCGCAGATGAGTGCCTGGGTCACTTAGTTAACGCTTGAGGAACCATTGCCCTGTAGATTGGCCCAACTGCAAACCTGATCGGAAGGAGTTTACATGACTAAGAAGTGAGCCTTGTTGCGTTGGGTCACTAGAATGTTGAGGTTGTTATCCGTATTAGCCAGGAATCCCCCGAGAAACAGAAGCAGTGGGGTATGATAAACACACACACACAGGAAAGCAAGGGATGTAAATAACCCAAGTCCTGCGGTATAAGCTCCTGTCTGGGACCAAAGGCCCAGCACCAGGACCACCGATGTCCAAGGCAGGGGAAGAAGCAGGCCCCAGCTTAAGCAAACAGTGAACTCACCTTTCCTCCACCTTTGTGTTCTATTCAGACTCTTAATGAATCGGATGCCCCCCACCCCCAACATTGGCAGAGTCACCTCCTGGACTCAGTCGACGGGCGCAGATGCTCATCCGGAAACACGCCACAGGCAACGCCCAGAACCCTGGCTTAACGGCTACCTGGGCAATCTCTTAACGCATCCGAGGTTCCAGATCAGCAGAGAGCATTCGCTAGGAGATTTAAACCAACTCGGGTCAACATTTTACCGTACACTGAAAAACACAGTATACGGTAAAATGGAGAAACATGCAAAGTTAAGGTTCAAAAACCCCTTAAAACCTGTAGCTATTGTCAGTGCTAAACAAGAAAGTTGAAGCTGGGTCAAAGCTTAGGAAATCCCAGTAAAAATTCTGAAGGTTGAAGGACTCGTTTGTTTTCCCTTTAAGCAACTTAAAATCAATCCAAACAGTTTTGGTAACTTTTTAAAAAAAAATCCACATATATTTTCATTTCTTTTGAGCAAGTCACACGTTTCTTCAATTTGTATTTAGAAGAACCAGATGCATTTTCTAGAAACTGCCCCCCCCCATTTCTAACTCTTCTAAGACCCCCACTATGATGTCATAGCTCATGAGTTAAGCTGTAAATTATAAGGAAGCGGTACTGAGTGAAGCCTACCAGATGAAGTAATCATATGAATACATTGGTTGAGGGGCTAGGTCTTATTTGTTAACATTGCTGCTGTTATATATTAAGAATATATTGTAATGAGTGATTTAATTATGCTTCTACCCGGAGGCCTCACACAAAGGATGCAATTGTAAAAAGCAACAAATGGGTTAAATGGCTGTGTGTAGTTATATATAATGCACGCTCGGTATGTATCTCTGTGTGAAAAGAACAGTAAGATCAGTGATTTGGTGGTTGGTATTCAAAAATTCAATTTGCCCTTATTTCAGTGTTTTTCTCCTAAGGACCAGAAGCAGAGCCAAAAACATTTAAATTGAAGCTTAAGCAGTTTCATGATTTCTCTTTTGCCATATTAGTAAGAGGAAGAGCTGTCAAACCAGCTGTTTTCAAGTTTAATAGTAGAGCCCACCACCCAAGTTACCCATGTTTCGTCAAAGTCACTCTACAGATTGACTGTTTTCAAACTTCTTCCTTTGCAACTCCCCCCTCCCATACAGGGTTGCCAGATAAAACACAGACCACCCAGTTAAATTTGAATTTCAGATAAGCAACAAATATCTTTCTAGTATAAGTATGTGCTATTTGCTAAATCTGGCAGTCCTACGACCTCCCACCTGAAACTCTGTTACGAGTCTTTATGACCATTTCATGCAATGGCATGACCAAAAGGGGACCGTGAACATGACATACAACCTGGACTCCCAGCTGCCCCCACCTACTGAGTGACTTTGGGAGCGTCACACATTTCTCAACGATCTGACAGACCGTTGGGCTAGGTACTGGGCACAGCAAAATAAACAAAGCAGTATTTTTGGACTCCAAAAAAGAAATCATTTTCCATCTTCACTCGTTTCAAGAAAGGGTCATTTTTTTTTTTTTTCTCAACGAAAGCTTAAGTAGAGGTTTTACACATACAATATCTACAAACAGAACCGCTGGGACTGTTCTTCATCAAAGACGGTGGTGGTCCTCAGTGACCCAGTGGAACACTGTGGCCCCACCCAACGCAGTACAAAACCAGTGCTTTAATCCAGCGTCTTGAGTGTAGGGCTTCTAACAGGAGGGGACATGAGAAAAGAAGGGGTCAGAGCCCTGTTCTCAGTGCCTGGGCCTCTTTGGCCACCCTCTTTGCTAAAGGCCACCGTGGTTTACTTGAGCCTGAATGCCATCTAAAGAAAAGGTTGGGTTTTTTTTTAATTTTATTTTTCTCTCCCTGTTTGACTGTTCAGTGATTTACTTTGTAGAAAACTCTCCTGCCCAGATTTAGTAAAACAGTCCATCTGAGAGCATCCTTGGAAAAGAAATAATATCTGTTGACAGATATAATACCAGTGTAAAATATCTTAATACGGTTGGCCAGGTGTGTAAATTCCCCGAAGGTCTACACCCCGAGGGTGTGTTATTTTAAGAAAGAAGGCAACGAAAGGTCTACTGGGAGAGGTATTTTGTTTTGGCTAGGCTTCACTGGGGACAATTTTTCAACCTCACTTGGCTGAAGGCACAGAAAACGCCACTTTCTCAATGATCGGCCTGTGTTTGTGTTGGGTGTTATTATTACCACGTTATTCAAGCCTGAGAAACGTGCCTCTGAATTGTAAGTAAGTGAAGCAACTCTTTACCTTTTAAAAGTAGCAGGGCCCTTGGCGTTATTAAACCAGTGAAGAAATACTTTGTTCCAGTGTTTAGATTCCAAGTGCACTTACTAAATAAATCTCAGCATAAATAAGGTTTTAAATCTATGCATTCGTTAGGACTATTTACCCACGGTGACATTTCTTTGGCCTCTCTTGGAGTTTCTATTTTGCTCTCTTAGTTGAATTTGGCAAGTCTCAGGAATATGTGGAACGCAACAAAAGGGACAGAGGAAGCACAAACGGAGGACGTTTTGGGAAGGGAGTGTGTTCCTGCGCCAAATGTTTGTCGGTCGCTCTACAGTGTCTTCCCTTTGCCTGCTGATGACATTCAGCGACCTGGGTCACAAAGAGCACATTTCCTCACCCAGCTTGATTCTCAGGTCTCATTATCTTACACCTGTCAAAGGTACATTTATTTTACTGAAAACTCAGTAAGTCAGTGTCAGAACTTCTGTTCCCAGTTTTACAAATGGAATCATACATCAACTTTCAATTACCAGTGGTAGCGGGGGGAAGAAAAGGAGTCACAGATATTCCAGAATCTTAATGTGACAGTGGCTTCAGCCTTCCCTTCTTCAGAATGAGTCTCAAGGAGCAGAGAGAAGATCTAAAAATTGACTGAACTGAGTAATAATAGTATTAATATTAATATTGTGGCTTTAGGGTTTCCAAAGTATTCTCACATTCATCATCTTGTGTGGTTTTCATAAACTCTCTGTGACAGACGCGGGAAATGGGTGCTTTCCTTTTCCTGTAAAGATGAGGAAACAGAATGAAATTTAGATCGCTTGCCTGTGGACGTGGTTAGTCCGTGGCTCTGTTATATGACGTTAGAGTCCAAAATGTAACAATCGCAATACCACTTTATCTGTACTTCTGTATTTGATGAACTGATAGTGACCTAATGCACTGAGGATATAAAGAGACAAACCTAGTTTTTAACGAGGTGTTTTAAAGCTTCCCAAAGATTCCTTCCAGTGATCTTTGGAACTCAGCTCTGGAGATTTCATGATCGCTTTCTGAATTTCCAAACCCAGCTTTCCCTTCCCTTGTCTCTTTTGCCTTGTCTAACGAGTAGTTGTGGTCTCCAGAGCAGTGAGCCAAGTTAGGAGCCGTGCACGGGCTGGCATACAGGGCATCGTTTACCCTGCAAAATGGGATGGCAACGCTGTTGTTCAAGGGAAAGTTTCTCTGTTGATCTTGTGTATTGTTCTAGCCTGTCCTGTGAGCTTTATAGTCTGGATTTGAACATGTGATCTAGGAATTGAAAAGTTCTCCAGAGAATCGCACATCCTGCCTGAGGTCTTTTCACTTCTTCCCACCACGGGTAAATTATAGAGAACATTTTTGCGGCATGAAACACTGAGCTTAACACTCATTTGTCCTCTTATCATCTCCCTAGTCTCTTCCTGCTCGCGATGCAAAACAAAACAAAACAAAACAAACACCTCGTTCCTGGGGCTGTCAGAAAATGAGAAGCAGAAAAATTCAAAATGGAAATATTGGTCAAACAATACTTGCCTTTATTATATATTTTTTCATAAACCTAATTATTTTGGCTTGAGAAGAAAAAGAAAAGCTAATTAAACACTATATGAATCTTGGTTTCGTGTTTTGTTTAGAGCCAAAATATTAGGCATGGTTTAGGCAAAAAGCTTACTAGGGTTTTTTGGGGTTTTTTTTTTTTTAATGTTAGCCACAAGTTTAAACCCTATTATATGATTACTTATTTATGACATTATTTTATGGAGTATTTCCCCTTTCAAGAAGCTAAGTAAATGTTCTCACTTAGAAACAGCAAGTCTGATTTTCACTTTTAAAATAGAGCTAAATTTTAATTTGAAGGAACATGTAAATTGATATTGTCAAAAATGTCAGCAAACTCATGAATTTATACCTCAGTCATTTACCCCTATGGCCAATAAACATGTGAGGAGATGTTTAACACCATTAGTTATTAAGCAAATGCAAATCCAAATCACAATGAGATACTATTGCATACCCACTAGGGTGGGTATAATCAAATAGTCAAAGAGCAATGAGTGTTGTTAAGGGTATGGACAAATTAAGAACCTATGCGTACTTTATTTGGGAATGTAAACTGGGGCCCACAGTTCGAAAATAATCTGGCAGTCCCTTAAAAGGTTAGACATGAGTTACCCTTGACTCAGCAATCCACAGGTAGATACATGTCCAAGAAAAATGAAAACATCTGTCCACACAAACACATGTGCCTGAATGTTCACAGTGAAAGTATGTGTAATAGGCAAAAGATCAGAACAAACCAGCAATTTAGATATAATCTAAGCAATGGAATATTACTTGGCCATAAAAAAAGAAGGAAGTGCCACTGCATGCTGCAACATCGATGAGCCTCCAAAACGTTACGCTAACTTTGGCAGTGCCTACAGGAAAAATGTTATAAAACTTGCTGACTTGTGCTGTGATTGCTGCAGCAAACTATTTCATCGAGATACTTTGTGAAATGAGGGTCCCATAATCAAATCAGCATTGGAACACCTCACCCATCTATGAGATTTCCAGCTTATAGAGGCTTCCTTAGAGGCCTGGAGTTGGAGAAGCCCCACAAGAAAACAACTAGTTGAACCTTGTTTTTCCCGTCAATCTGCAAAATAACCTGATCACAGAGTTTTCATAGAACTTCCAGAATAGGAGGTTCTATTTCATTTTCCCTCTGGAACAGACTAGAAACAGTTTCTGAGGAGGAATCTGGTTTCTCTGGATGAGGGCGGGGCAAACAGCTGCTGCATGACAGAAGGCCTTTTGCATTCAGCTGCCCAGAATGGGTGGTGAAAGCCTTAGGGTGCTCCTTTAATCACTTCCACATAGTCCCCGCACCCCAGGTTCTTCTCGAAGGTTACTGCCTTGATCTCTGCAACTCTCCCCGGTGGCCTCTGAACCAGATATCTAAATGGGAGGTGCAGTCCTCAGGAGCCTCCTGTGTAACTCAGGTGAAGGCCAACGATGCTCTGTGTCAGGGCGGGGAGCAGGGACACGCGGCCTGGATCTCACAGACTGCCCCCCGCCCCTGCCCCCGGCCACCAGAACGACCGCCTCTGGGTAGCTTGGTTTGAAGGCCAGTTTTCTAAATTCTACTCTGAGGAAATGCAAGGTCATAAGAGAGCTACATTTTTTTTTCCTGCACTATTTTATCTTTTCATTGACTTGCTTTTACTCTGTTTTACATGGGTGGTAGGTCACTGGTATACTTTGAGGGCTATTAGAAGAACTGTCACATCTAACTGAATATGTTAATTATTGTATGGATGTTGGCAAGCTTCCCGCTCATCAGACAGTGCAACGTTCTCTAAATGAGGATCCATGAAAAAATTTTCCCTCTCATCTCACTATCTGGAAAATCTCCCCTGTTTGGTTTTAACATATGGTCTATTACCTTGTATGTCTTTATAACTGGTCATGTGGTGTTTTTTTTTTTTTCCTTTGATCACTGGAAAGTAAACTTAAAGCCAAAAGTTGGATTTACTTCCAACAACTTTACAATAACTCATGGCAGTTATGCCTTGTTTGTTCATCTAACTTTTCCCTCTCTACTTTTTTCTTTAACATGAGTCCCTTTATTTGTTTTTATTCTATATTTTCTCACATATAGTGTATATACACACATACACACACATAAACATATACCTATGTGTAAATACTTACAATCACAAATCTTCTGTGGAATGGGTAGGACATAAATAAAGACAGGTAGAGTGTATGTGTGCACTGTGTCAGTGTCTGTCAAGCACAGAGCCTTACAAATAGAAGGTGCTAGATAAATATTTCCAGATCAGTGATGGGGGAGTGGAGGTTCACTTGGAACATCTTTCATGTTAAATTCTCTGATAGCTTTATGGGTGGTGTGCTTTCCATTATGTGCGCCCTGGAAACCGTTTCTGAAGCACCCGCCTTGTTATCACTTAGCACAGGAACTTCAGGAAGGTTCTCGTGGTGTGTGATGTGCTCCCCTTCCAGGGCTGCCGGGGGCACAGAGGGGGCGGAGCTGGTCCCGGGCTCCCAGGGAAGAGCTGGCTGGTTAGGTCGCTTGGAGTTGTCTACAGTGGATCTAGAAGGCCTAGGCGCCGCACCCACGGAACACACACACGCCATTGCCACCTCAGCAAAATAACGTACTCCACGTTGCCTGTATTTCGTCCGTGACACCAAAGAGAAACCAATTGCTTTCTCTTTCACCAAGATGTATTTGGCCAGCAAAATGATCTCTGAATCCTCATTTGTATCTATGATTATTCCTCCAGTTGGTGTCAAAATCAATGGAGGAAGCTGTCTTCAGTGCGGCCTAGTCTTAGCTCTGTTAGTACATTCATCTTCTGTGGCCCAAAGTTTTAATGCCATGAAAATGCTTCCCCATTCATTCCCACATGGATTTTTCACACCAGGAAGATTGAAATATATGTAAGCATGTTTTAGAACATGCTGGTATAAAAACAGGGATTAAATTTTACTCACCACACTCCTAACTAAATTTCACAGATGTTTTATGTGAATTAAGGATTGTAAAGCACTTAGAACAAAAGAGCGAGTGCAGTGATTACCTTAAACTCTGTTTTAATGCCAGACAAGTTATCGCATCTGTTACCAAATGGAATTTCAAATTAACAAATCTCTACAACCTGTTCATACCATTACATGGAACTCTGATATTTAAATGTCTCAATTGTAAACATTTCAAGTGATAGGCATGAATTAATTTGTTTTGAGATTTAATACTTGTGTGGAACTCCTACATTGGGAAGAAAGTCTTTGTGTACGCCCAGCTATTTTCCAGAATCTCAGCCTGCCAGAGCCTTTAACAAAATCACGAGACTCTTCTGATTCTAATATTTTGGTTTCATGCCCATAGCATAATCTGCCCATTGCTGTTTTCCATAAAGTTTTTCTCTCACCACTAAGAACTCAAAACTGTCTAAAATCCTAAGTGTTTTTAAGAAATTTAGAAAGCTAGGTAGCAACTCTTTTCCATGGAACCATTATACCTCTGGATTTTCACAGCATTTCTTTTTCCAAATATAGTTCTATTTGGATAATATTCCCTAAAAGTAATAAAACAAAGTAGAGTGGGATGAGTTAGACTAAACGAATGGGCATGCACTGGCCTCTTCCCCTGACAACGGTAGACTAGTTCAGTCTAAGAACTGAAATCAGGGTCTGCTGTCTGAAGCCCTAGAGAACATCAGTGCACAGCATTTAATTTGGCAGAGTTGGCCCAGAAATGAACTTGCCATGGATTTGACTCTCTCGGTCACAGGTGGGGCAGTGCAGGGAAAGGAAGAACATACACTCATAGACACATGCATGCACACACGGACGTGCTCCAGAGCACTGCAGCTGTCTGAATTTTGTAAAAAAGATTGAAGGTGCTACTTTACAGGGTTTTTCTAGAATTTCATTGGTTATCAAAGAAAATCATGCAAAACAGCATCATTGTTCATTATCACTCTGCTCTTCATTGAATTAAAACAATTCCAGTTAAGACTCAGAAATAATCTGCTTGTTTCTATCCTCATTCAAGCCTCTTGAACATTAGTCCTGGAAAACAAGTTGAACTTTAGCCATGCAAACGTCATCCACATTTACACACGTTCCTCTGCAACTTGATTTTTAAAAAATCATAAAAAATAACAGAACACCTCCCCAGGCAGTGCACCTTTTAAAGAAACGCGTTTCTTACTGCATTTATAGGCTATCCATTCTTTGTAAAACAAGCTGCTATATATCTGCGTGCCTATCTGTGTGTATTAGTATTATTTATACATGAGCATAGAGGGTTGCTTTTCTGTGAGTCCCCACTTTGTCCAAAAAAATCGGGGAGAGCAGCCCCAGCGGTCAGGGCCGCCAGTCAGCCCAGGACAGACGGCCCCTGAGAAGCCCTCGCCAGCGGAGGGCTGCAGGGTGCGGGGCAAGGGGTCATCCAGCCGCTGTGGGCGCAGAGCTGCTGGGACTCACGGAGCTGCGAACGACCGGGAGGTGGGTGGATTTCAGAGAAGGCGTCTGTCACGGAGGCCACGCTAACATGATGAAGCACTGCTCGGGGCCTTGGAGAATACGATTGCTGTTAGTGAATATTTGTACACTTGGCAGTAAGAATATTATTTTACTGTTAATGCAGTTTTCTCAATGCTTGGTGGCTGAAATATACAGCACAACCTTTTCTTAAAGGTCGCATAGCCAAAAAAAGGAAAGTAACGCAGTTTTTCTATAAACAAAATACTCTTTTCTTAAAAAAAAAACAAAACAAAACCCAAAAAGCTATGTGAATCCACGCCAAGCCTGATGGATTTCTGGCTCAAACATTTATTTGTTCACCATTAAATGCAAAGTGGAAGGTATAGATGTTCAAGTTCTAAACACAGAATCCATTTGACTAGATGTCAGGAACCTCTAACTGAAACAGGTAGATCTAGTGGTAACGAGTCTCTAATTAGGATACACTATAGTGGCTTCCAGGCGTATTTTGCTCAGCAAAACTCTGCCTACCCAGTAGATTTCTGTTTCGGGGGCCTTTGAAAATATGCGCCTTAAAGTAACAAGTAAATGAATACCAAGATATATTCATGTTCTATTCATAGAAGTATAGTCATTACATGTGGGGGAAACTGGTTAACCTTCCTGAGTAACAACGTCTGAGTTTTCCCTCAGATTTGTCAGATGGCTGAATGATTTGGGAAGGGTGAAATAGAAATTATAAGGTGATTTTCTAAGGACATAATTTGATGAAACATCAAATTATGCACACACAGCAATGAAATTTGGGAAATCAAATACAGTCCAACATTATATTATATGATCAGATAACTATGCATTCTGTTTCTGGTCTGCAATGGAGCCAAAATAAATTGTCTTACTTTACAAGCTCTTCCTCTTAGCAACCGCCACCCCATTATTTTTCTCCTCTAGGTTCCAGTGGGATTGGAGCCATCTTTGTATTGTTATTATTGAGTGTGAGAATGAAGAAGCATAGAGAATATAAAGAAATAAAAGGCCAATAACACAGATTCTTTCTTCGTTAGCACATTGCTGAAAAGACTCTCGGCGTCAGGGTGTACGATAAGTTCATTCTGATGAGAAAATTAGAAAGTTGGACGTATTTATACCAACCATGGGAATGTGCATATAGTTAAATAGGTCATTTCCAATTTTAACAATTCCACCCCCGATTTCATTCAGCATCTTTGACACAGAAACCCAGTTTCGCGCCCCCCGGGACCAGCGGACCCCTTGAGCAGCAGCTCCCTGTGAGGGGCCCCGCGTCCCTGGGATCTCTCCTTTACTTAAGGACAGCTTCTCCAGCGCGTGCGCCGCTCCCTGCAGGCCTGCTGGTGGGGCGCCAGGGAGGGAAAGTTATTTAAAACATGAAGGCACATTCGCAAAATGTATTAACTGCTAGGCATGAAGGAGACTCAAAGATATTAGTTGTTTAAAAAAAAAAAAGGGAAATAAGGCCCCCGGAATTAAGCTAGGGTGCGTTCATTCATCTCTAAGAGCATTGAGCATACTACCTGTACCTTATTTTCTTTACAGATTTCCTTGGAGTGCCTATGCTCCAGGATTTCTTTTTAAAACTCTTTTACAATCAGCGAGGATGCCAAGGACCAGGTTTCTTCTCATTGGAGAATGGCAAATAATTTCTTAGCTGCTGGCTTCTGCTTATAGAGGCCAAAACGATACTGAAAACACCTTTCCCTCAGCGTACCAAGGGCCAGAGTCTCCAAAGCCTCTTGTCAAGTGGTTCCAAGTTGCAACCTGAAATCCCCTTCACACGCCCCCATAATCTAGTGGGGGCTACGCACCCAGTGAATAACGTTATGTAGGGAAAGCCTTGCAAGGAGTGACAATGGGTTGCCGATACGGAGGCTGATGGCAGAGTAAATTGGGTCATTGACCTTGAACCTCGAAAAGCCTGAGGTTAGATCTGGATTAAATCACGAGGGAAATGATCACAGAGGTTTTGCTTCAAAAATTAGCAGTCAGCTTGATTCCCTCTGACAGGAGAAGGCGAGGATGCCAGGGACTCAATTCCATAGAATTAGATTTTTGTGCCTAAGTGGGGCATCTGTTGAGGATAAAACTTTATTCTCATCCATGTTAACCGAACGAATACCCAAGTTGGATTTTTTTTTTAATAACACTTGGTGTAAAAATAGTTTTGAAATAGCATAAAGGATATCAAGATAGCACAAGAGGCTAAAAATGCACAGTGGCGGCTCTTATTTGACAAAAATAGTTTTTAATTAATTACAGTTGATTTCTAGTCCTTGAAACCTGGTAGAAACATCGTATTTCACTAGAGTTATTTTTGAAGTTAATATTTAGTCTCCCTTTATTCAGCCTCTCCCCAGTATTTGGGAAAATATGTGCATTAATCTAATGGGCATTGTAAATGTATGGGGACATAATGTCTAAAAAGAAAGATCTGTTTTTTAAAAAGAGAAGCAAACGTATATGTAATAGTAGGTTCTGTTTATTTAATGAGAATCTTGAAATTTCCAGAAACTAGGTATTTTATATATGTTATTTCAAGTGCTTTCCAGATTACAGCAGGAGATAATTTTGAGTGGCACAAAGACAGTGTGTGTCTTAAAACATGTAGTCAGAAAATCACTCTCTTCTTTGTTATGCACCTCAAAAAAATGTACTTTACTATTCTTTGAAGAAGTATCCCATTTATTTGATTCACAATTCAGAAGTTTATATTATGAAAAATCCCCTTGTACCCCATTTTCCTGCCATTCATTTCCCATCCGATACGTTTCTTGTATATCTTTCTAAACATGCTTTATTCAGATAAAATAAATTATGCATATATATATGTATCTCTATATAATTTGCATAGGTACAAACATATCGTACACGTTTCACTTGGAGCAAGATTTATTTTACGGAATTTTACATCAGTAATAGTTTCCTGATCACTTATTTAGCCATGTAATATTCCACCCAGGTTGTCTTCAATCTTCATTGACACAGGAAGGGGGATCAGCAAAGGGGCCACCTTTTCTAGCACATTCGAAGGGGCAGACACCACCCAAGTCCATCACACACATTTTAACTTAATGCTAATGGGCACCTTGTGCACAAAGTTATTGATGTCATTTGACAAGGGAGGCAACATGAAGCTCAAAGAACTGAGTATATTTTTTTAGAATGGCTCAAAAACAATGTCTAGAATTCATCTTTCAGCTTTTTGAGGTGACTAAGTTAGTCATTTTGTTCCCTCTGTTCCTCCATTTAAGTGCATTTATTACAGAAATTATAATATGGTATTTTTTATTAGCGTGAGAAGTAACTGAGGCTTCAAATAAGACCTCAGTTAAGAATATTTAAAGTCCCGATCTCATAGCTCCCTGTGACTGATTGTTTGACCTTGGGAAATCTCCTATTTCCACACAACCATGCCTTTATTCTCTTAAATAAAAATGTATCTCAAATAAGGAAAAGAAGTGATTGCATTCTTTTAAGGAGATTATAGATAATATAGTTTTTTTTTTTCAGAACCACTGCAAAATTAAATATTTTGAAAGTCAAAAAAATGCTGCTGTGACTTTCAATTATTTTCCATTTCCATGCTGCCTCCAAACTTCCTGATTCCAGCTGGGATTGTGATCAAAAATGCAAAAACATATGTAGAAAAGTTATTCTTGGGGAACATCTGACCGGAAGCAGGAAATGCAAGTTATCTCATGGGACTGCCTATTATCAAAATATACGCGGCCCAGCACTGCAGAGTTGAGAGGAATTTGTTAGTTACCCTGAATAAGAGAATTAGAGAGAATTCTGGTGCAGACGCGTCTCCTGCGAAATGATGGTGGGCCGGAATGCCCTCATGGGTTCTAGTCCCCGGTTCACTGCTGTACCGCCGTGTACACTCGGGAAGTTCCACATAACCCCTGC
Organism: Pteronotus mesoamericanus; assembly: GCF_021234165.1. NCBI lineage: Eukaryota > Metazoa > Chordata > Mammalia > Chiroptera > Mormoopidae > Pteronotus > Pteronotus mesoamericanus. The sequence continues at coordinate 6,765,887 of NW_026555323.1, read as the reverse complement.
TGGCCTTGTAAAACACATCTACCAAACAAACCGAAATAATGGAAGTGGTAAAGCACGTCTCCTTCAATAATCTTGTATGTGGGAACAGTCCTGTAATTATCAGCCAGTGATAAAAATAGAGCAGTGATTGCTAATGACAGTAACCTGCTCCGTCCCCAGGCACACAGAAACCCTGATTTTGCGCTTCAAATTGAAAATTAAACATTTCGTTTTCCCTGTAAGTCTTGAATATGTTATTTGCGCTTTCTAATAAAATTAAACTTTATGAAAATATGTACTTTAATTACTTGGTAATTAAGTTCTATCCTCCTTATATAGAAGTAGAGTAAACAGGGGAGAAACACTCTTCAAGAATTCTAACCAGGTATTCTAAATCCATCCGTCATAAAATCATTGGCACACAACAGGCAATGGAAAAAGGATAACTTTTAACCTCAGCTGGCATAAATGTGTGTATTTATTTTTAAGAAGTGGAATATAAACAGACATGCTGAGAGCCAAGTGTTTTATGAATAAAAAAAGGGATTACACACACACACACAGATACATATAAAAACTTTCCCCAATGGGCCACTGAGGATTTATGTGGATGTGAACTCTATTTACTGTTAGTATTAAGGAAATAGTGGCTTTTTAACAAGTTACTCATGCCTGGAAAAAATCCCAGATTTGCAAGTTATCCAAGATCCTTTGCCAAGTGTCCGTGGGAATCACTGGGATGGGAAAAGTTCAAATTTGTTTTAAAAGAACTTGCTTAATGGAAAAAAAAAAAGTAGAAGAAAATCAGCAACCCACTGTGCTAATCTTCTTAGTTAAATAAGAACAAAGTATAGCCTGGTTGCTTACTTTTCTTTAGTATTATTTTAAGAAAAGGAAAAAAATTTTTTTTTCCATTTTGATGTTACCCATAAAGTCACATTTAGGACTTGACTTCGGTTATTCAAGGGCATGATGACTCGCTGGCTTTGGTGAGCCTGAAACTGCACCGGAGGGGTAGGAGGGCCCTCGCTCCCTGCCGCTGAATCGCAGGCTTCACTTTGCTCCTATCCCCTGTCATTTTCTTAGAGGTCTGCTACTGTTGGTTCCGAACAGCAAAGTCTGGCTACATTGGTGCTGTCAATTTCAAAACTGCAAAGAACTAAAAATAAATAAATAAAATAAAGTCCAATATTAAGAGCCATGGGATATATAGTTTAAATTCAGTAAAAATTCTGCCTGTTCTAAAACTATGGGGCTCCGGGCATTGTTCCAAGTGCTCTATCATACAGGGTCCAGCAGAAGTAAAGGCCTGAGTATGGGTAGCAGGGAAATAATACGTGTGTCAGGATGTATAGTTTTAATTTGAACAGTTCACCTAAAATGTCCTATGGTGTGCTTGAGTGTGGCATTGTTAGGTTACAGAATGACATGCTTATGATTTCATAATAAAAGATTTTGTAATCAAAAAGGAGTGTTGTTTGTGCCGGACCCTGTATAGTCTCTTCTTTTGTGTCTTACAACAATCTTACCAAATGGACACCTTTCTCTGGTTTTTCTTTTCTTTTCTTTTCTTTTCTTTTCTTTCTTTCTTTCTTTCTTTTTTTCTTTTTTTTTTACAGATGTGAAAACTGAGGCCCAGGGAAATGAAATAACTTCCCTGGGTCACATATTCTATGGGGCACAGCTGGCTTAGGGGCTCAGGGGGAGGGGGCAGACTCGAGTTCTTGCTTTTGACCCCTTACACTAGGCTGTTTCTGAGAAAAGTACAATGAATTCTGTTACCAAGAGATTTTATTAGCATTATCACAAATTAATGTGGTTCTAATTTGATATGGCAGAACTCACTTATCATACAGTAGGGGATGGGAAAAGGAAAGCTTTGCTTTTCATTTGTGAGAAAACAGATGGGAAAACTATCTCATCGTCATCCACCCCAAATGTATGTCTGTTCTTATGCTTTTTGACTCCTCAGAAGGACATTTGGGCGGAAGCATCAGAGTGAGCAAGCTCCTGTCTAAAGACAGTTCTTACCTAAGTAAACAAACAAACAAAAACACCCTGTACTCTTCCCCACAATAAACCTAGTTTACTTACCAGAAAAGAAAGGCGGTAAAAGGAAAACTCTAAATATTTTCTATTTCAACCAAATTGTTAAGAAAGCTGGTTCTCCTAAGTAGACATTTCATTAGAAACTGTCTTAATTTTCAACTGTCTTAATATTTGTATATTTAAACACAAGTAGTTGAGCACATTCTAGAGATTCTGCCCAACATTTATTTTAGCATTCATACTCTTATGCAAAAATAGTAACTTCAGGTTTTCTCCCCCCCTGCGTTTATATTTCTTGACTTTTTTTCCAGAATTTACTGTCTAGGCGGTTGCTTTTACTTGGCATGATTGGGAAACACTGCCAATCCAGACCTAAATATTTTCACACACAACGACAACAACCAAATTGTGCTCTGCTAAGCTCCGTTGATTTATAGTGCTTCAAAAAAAGAAATTGATTTCAGAGGCGGTTTTGCCAAGTTGTAAACCAAGAAGTCTTAATTTAAATTTTTCCTGTCAGGAACACTAATTCTTCATCGGAGATAAAGTATTTTTGTATTTTCATACACATAAAATAAGGTTTACAAATTGCATTCGAGCTAGTGTTGTTCAGACCACGGCTTTTTAAATACCTTGACATGGAATATAATAGTATATTTTCACTGGGGAGAGCTCCATTAAAATGACTACAAAGTTTATGCCCCTGATTCTAGTTATAATTTTTATAATAAAAACAATAGCATTATTTTATATTAGAGTTCAGCATACAATTTTAAGTCATGAAAGAAAATTTAACTTCCTAATTGATACCAAGGAATTTCTTTAAGGAACATGCAAGTCACAGAAATAACAAGCATATACTTACATTTTTAAAATGTGACATTACTGTCTCAGTCACAGAATTTCAAGCATGCCTTGATTCTTTTGCATGTTGATATTAAAATATGTGTTATAAAAGTGCATTTCAAATCAGGAGGATAGAATTATTTACTAAATCCTTTAGGGCTGAGTGGATGTCATTGGGTAAAAATTAAAGTTAAATGCCTTTATTATATCATTTACCAAAATAAATTCCATATACATTAAACTTAAAAGGGGAAAAAGCATAAACAAAGTAAGTGAATAAGTATATTCATTCGATTAAAATGTAAACTTTCAAGTAATGTTCACATTTATTACAAGGGAAGTTGTTTCTGTGAAGGTCACCAAAAGAACAGTGGTTGACAGCTAGATAGCGTTACATTAGGAAAAAAATTTTGTGTTAAAAGATCACCACAAACAAACACGGGGCAAATAAAAACCTGCGTGTAGTATTTAAAATATTTGACTCATCAAAAAATGCTATCCTTTATAAATAAAATGGTCTCACAAGTCAATAAGAAAATGAACATGAGCTTGATAAAAAAAAAATTGGTCAGGACATTTATGAGTCTAGATACAATTTTAATGGTTCAAAAATTGGAATGAAAATAATTTGCTATAATTTTCAGTTTTTAAGATGGTTGTTAATTAGTGATAGCTTGTGTTGTGTGATATGAAGTAATACTGGAATCCAGAAATTTCACTTTAAGAATTTATCCTCTTGGACAAATATATATACTAAGATATAAGTTCAAAGATAGTAATTGCCATAATATGCATAATAGCAAAAATTTGAAAACAATTTAGATTTATGGAAACATTAGATTATTTGAGCAAAACATAGAATCATATAATGAGATATTTCCAAACATAAAACATGCTATCTAAAACTATATGAAATGGCATGAAAAGCTATCCATGTTATAAAAGTTAGCACAAGACCTAGTTGCAAAACAATATGAATAACCTGATTTCATGTGTGTGTATATGTGTGTGAGAGGAGATAATCCCACACACATACACAAAATTAATAGGAGAGACAAAGCGGAATGTTTTCTTTTCTCTCTTACTTTCTTTCATTTTCTATTTCCCCTCATAGGATTATATATCGCCTTTGTAATTTTTTAAAAATGATTTTAATGTAATCATTTGCTCTTTTATAGAAATGACTGCCAAAGGTGTAAAAATTTTGATCATGTGTTTTGACCAAAATTCAAAAGAACAGTGGGTTCTTTTTCTCACTGGGTTCTACCTGCTGGTGACTGTACCTCCTCATCAGCAAAAGCCTTACGGCACGGCTACAGCACGTGAGCAACAATTTGAGACTCAGGCCAGCGGATGGCCCAGACGCCACTCTTAGCTTCTCTTGTTTCTGAGCTCTGGGAAATCAGGAGCTAATGATATTCTTAATAGTAGAAGTGATATATTTATGAAAACCCAGGGCAGCCATTAAATTAACAACTACTACTTCTTTTGTGTTTTTCTTTAGAGGGTCACAGTATTATTTTAACCAAGGTTAGCTGGGGTTTTTTGTTTTGTTTTGTTTCCCTGGCCTTATATTCTTGGTGTGGAAAGTAATTTAAACTTTATGGTCCATTTAAAGCAACATTATTTACATCTGTGTGGCAATGTCTATGTGTGTGCATGTAATTTATACTCCACGGCTATTACTTCTCAAATTTCTCCTCCTTGAGTGAATTTATTTCCATTTTAAGCTTGCTGTTTTTCACTTTGGTTAGCGAGAAATTTGAAAAAAAAATCAAGTTTTCTAACTAAGGATTAGCAACTGTTTTTTGTATGTGCTTGATTTTTTTCTTTAGTTTTTTAGCATTTGAAACTTAGCTTTTCACAGTTGAGAAATGAACAACCCCATAGTAAGAATGGTGATGTTAGATAAGCTTTTAATTAATTTGTTTAAACACCAGTTTAGAAAATTACACCAAAAATATTACTGTGGAGGTACACAGGTAAAATAGTTCATTGAAAATATATATTTTCAATTACTGAGGCATCAGAATATTTAGAATTGAGGCTGCAGCTTCATATTGTTAGTGCAAATTAGAATTCCTCCATATTAATTTTAATTTCTGAACCGCGAGTTCCAGAATTCTGGCTTAACCATAGCATATAACCAGGGGACGCACTCTCCCAGGACCTAACAGTTCATGCTTCAACAGGGCCCATATTTTCAAACTCAAGGCCACTAAAGATTCCCTGATGCTGACTTTGAGAAAAGGGATGTCTGAGACAGAGTCCGCGGCGACCAACGCCTTCTGCCCCCGCGCGTCCTGACAGGATTGTGTGCCACTTCCTGTGGGTCGCTACGCGTGGCCATGGAAGACGATGGTAAACGCCTTCCATTGTTAGCGCCTGGGATTGTGCGACATGCTCACCTGAGGAAGAACTTTGCCTGAGCCTTTAGGTTTTCGAGGATGGACAGTGTGACCCCAAAACGCTCGCTCCCTTCCCTTCTTCCCCCGTCACAAAATTCCGTGTCTCTGCGTGGGGGCCTGCAGAGAGGAGCGATCACTGCTCACGCAGGCCTTTATTTCTTTAGTGGTCATATTTCTAGTTTTTCCATAATTTTAAAATTTCCTGACAGTTTCCATTCTCTGCTCCACTCAGGCCCAAAATTCCTGCCTCACTCAGTCATAAAGTTTTCATTGTGACTTTCTCCTCTTTTCTTGTTGTTGAAAAGAAACAGAGAAGAAAAGTGAACTGTTGAAGAGGGGAGTTGAGGTCAATCCTAATATTCAAAAAAATGTGGGAGAACCACCAAAAAGAAGAAAACGCTCACCCCCTTCCTCCCGTCAGAATTCCCTAAGGAAACAGGATTCCTACCTGAATGCACGGTGGCGCCCCTCTGAGGCCTTCTATCGGCCTGTTAGGGAGAAGGCGAGGTTAAATGGCTTGCCCAGGAAAACGACAGAGTGGGGTGCGGGGCGGCAGTATCGGGGAAATCCGCGGGTGCGTCGCAGAAATCATTCGTGGCTCTGCCGTGTGGTTTTAAACACAGCTTATTCGAGAAGAAATTTCCCTCCTCTTCTTCTAAGTGGCATCTGATCCAGGCTAGGGGGCACCTTAACCTACACGAGTTTGCTGCGAGCGGCACTAATTGTCGGGCTTCTCTTTTTCATAAACTCGTGGCTTTGTGTGTTCCTTTCCCATTGACAACTGGCTCAGGCTGTATCTTTACAGAAAAGAGTAAGACCCAAAAATAGCATGCTGCCTGTAGAACAGTGAGCATTCATCTTTTGGCTGAAGAGAGGCCATGTCTTCTAATTTCTTGTAGTGCGTGTGAGTGCAGTTTATTCTACAAACGCTGGGCGGTTAGAGTTGCAGTCTCAGGCCCTGCGTCGGGGAACTTCTCACGCCTGACTCATATCTTCAGCGGCATTTGGTCATTATTATTTTTTAAAAAGCTGAATAATTGTTCCCGTGCAGTCTCTGTTCCTTAGAAGTGGGCAATAGCATCTCCTTAGGAGGGATTTGTAAATAAGATCATTTTGCATTCTGTTTTCTAGAATAATATATAAGAGCTGTTTTCTTATTTGGAGTGAGTTAGGTTTCCAAAATAAATTCAGAGGGAGGGTGGTGGGTGGCAGAAGCTATCACTCTGCAAATGCATTTGCAAGACATTACGATTAAAATTGATATAATGCCTCTATATATCTCCTTGGCACCTGTTGAATTGTTGTACTTACCCATTAGCACTCCATTTAATACCAGAAGGCAGTTAATAAATTTTTCCTTCCTGTGCAGGAAATTGACTAGAAGACACAAAATTAGCTTTTAAATTTTAAAGAATTAAGATCTGTACTGCTGACTTTTTCCTTTATCCAGTTACTTTGGAAATGAGCTCTGAACCTTGTCCTTGGTACAACTGAAAGCTGTGAGGTAGTCAGACCTCAGACTGTGCTTCTAGAAGACCCAGCACCCGTACTTTCTCACCTCTTCCCTGCAGCAGTTCTCAGGAAAGGCCCATGCTTGGCCCACAGTCTAGGCCCCAGAGGCCAGAAATCAGGCTTTTGCGCTGGGACGTTGCCTGGGCTTCCTCGTCAGATAAAGAGAGTGATGGTTTTTGGCCCCATCCACGCTCCACCCCTACTGGATGCCCAAAGCCAAGCAGTGCAAAAGAAGCTATGCCAAAAGAGGAACGTCTTTTTTATATGACTGTTTGGAGTATAAGAAACAGAAAGGGCAATTTTTCAAAAAAATATAATGCATGGGTTTTAATTCTTTGAAACAAAGTTCCAACGTGGAAAGAATGACTATATTGAAATAAAAAATAGAACCTCTCGATTGATAGAGCTCTTACATAGAACAGCTTATGAAACTTTTAAGTAGTAAGAGCCACGTAAATCTCTTGACCTGGGGTTACAGACCTGGACAGGAAAACCACCAGCATCGAGAAGGACAGTAATGCAATGGTAGTGGCTGTTCATTGTTTGTTGTCATTCAGCAGTGTGTGTTCATTCGTTACCAATGTCTCTGTAGTTAAAAGAAGTGAGACAGTTACTATTCCTACATACGACATTCAAAAGAATGTCTGAATTCTGTGTCTCCAGCCTTCTTCAAAACTTTGGTAAAGAATGGATCTGATGAGAAAATCCAACACAATGAATCATTGTTTTTCTTTTTCTCCCCCCACCCCCCAACATCAATGGGTCTCATCCTCTTCCGCTGTGGCCTTCAGTGGTAGTAGAAATCTACAAAAGAAACACCTGCGTGTACTTCAGAGCAAGAGAATTTATGTCTCCCCACGAAGAATGCCCCATTAGCATCCGAGACACCCATAAATTGTGGCGGCACCACAAGGAAAGGGCAGGTGTTCATACCTTCCTCAGAGGGGCCTTTGCCCATCTGTTGAGTATTTGTGCATTTGGCTTTTGGGGGAAAAAGGTGTCTACATAAAGAATGGATGTGGGATGGGGGGTGAAAAATTAATAAAATTTTAAGAATGCTTTTCTAATTTTAGCTCCATCAGTCTCTACTGGACACTATTTTAAAAGTCCATTAGTGGGATTGTTTTTATTCTCTGTGGGGGATCTTTTCCTAGAAATGACTGATGGGTACCTATACCACCCTTCGAATATTTCCTTTGACATGATAGTGGTGCACACATGAGAAAACTGAATTTCTTTTTAGGAATGAAAACACGCTTTTCAAGGGTCTATAAAAAATCTGTTGTCACTCGTTGTCCTACAATCCTTGCCGTGTTGCATTAAGCAGTATTTCAGCGTGCACTCGTTCTTTACATTGTATTCATTCCGTTTATTTTTTAGATCCCATTCCTTCAAACTGACTTCTTTTCATAAAGTAATGCGAAGTGCTGTTTTCTAAAGCTAGAACCACTTAACAGCCTTCTAGCAAGCATAAAATTGTTAAGGCTTTTCTTGAGTTTAGGAGCAGCTTCCCAACCCACGGCCCTGGGCAGCAGTGCTCAGGTGAGCGCTGCAGTAGCAAGACGGACGGGGATTGGGTAAGGCCAGGCTTTCAAGAATGTTCCTCCAGGGGATGGTGCCAGGCTTTCGGCAGCTGCCGTGAATGGCCGTACTGGCCACTAACAGAGGGCCCCCTGTAGACTTTCTGAGGCTGTAAAGCAAACTGAGTGTCCAGGACTGAACCATTGCCTTGAACTGGTTCCAGCTATAGCCGGGGAGTTGTCGGTGATAAATAGCGTGCCTTCTGAAGGAAACTCTGGTCTCAGTAAGTAGAGGGTCTTTTGGGCAAGAACCTAGATGTTTCCGTGGGCGTGCTTATAACTGCTCACTGCTTCCGTCTTCGGGGTTTGCAGTGTGCCCTGATTCTCTGCGCCGGCCTGCAGAATCTCAGCCACTCATATATTCAATGAACGTTGAGTCCCTGAACTATTCTAGCTGCTGTATTAAATAATAGGTATATGGTGCTTAACAAAACTGACATTATTCCAGCAATAGAAAATTAAAGAGTTTCAACTCTATGCCTCATGCAATTGTAAGGAGACATAAAGAAAAATCCAAAGAATTTCTCTGCCTTGGTGGATTTTAGTCTCATTGGGAGTTTCCCTCAATGTGCAGCCTAAACTTTAATTCGGCATCTCCATGAGCAATGGCTGCGTTTTAGTGGTCTTTTAGAAAGCGTATCTTCTGTGAACAGAACATCTTTTTGCGAAGTCATCGAAGCCCAGGTTAGCTTCGTTCCAGGCCCAGAAGGGGGGCGTCCCAGACCTGGAAGTGCTGTTCTACCCCATGGATGCCTCCTTGCCTTTCAAGCAGAGGCAGGGTTTGTATCTTTCCAAATTTTTTTTTTTTTTTTTTTTTTTTTTTTTTTTTTGCCCTTAGCCGTAACAGGCATGCTATTTCTGAGCTTCTCTCTGACTTCTTTTCACTATCTCCTCAGAACATACCTTGCCGTTCTGTGTGTATCGTACAAGAGGGAGTTTAATATTCTGCTCAGTTCTGTTGCAGTTGCAAGTTACACTGTGGCTCAGTCTATAGCAAAAATCTGGGAGATCCCACTGGCGGGGCCTCTTGCAGTCCAAGCACATTGGACGGGTTTATGCCACCTGGCTGCTGTCGCTGGTCACAGAGGACGGGGGGATGGGAACGTCATTGCGTCGGCAGGTACCCGGACAGGATTTCTTGTCCTCCTGTTCCAGCCATGGATGCACTGCCCACCTCCCACTGTGAGCCTTGTGACACATTTCAATGCAGGAAACGTTGATTTCATCACTGCCCTGTTGCTGAAATCATAGAACGACATAACCAGAGAGCAGAAAGCCAAATCTGAGAAACACCCTAACGCATGGCACATGACTAAGTGATAAATCTTGACACGTTTACCAAACAAAGTGAAAATTTGCGTTTGTCTTACGGAAAGAGAAGTGTTCCCATGTGTTCGGACATCTGCGCAGTCAACATGTGGCAATTATTGTGTGAAAAATAGGGTCACTGTAACTGCCGTTGCAAATCACAGCCTCATTGATTAGTGGCTTACTCCCCCCTCGAGCTCTCCACCTCGTCGCAAACAGGGAGACACACACACTCAAGGCCTTTGAAGAGATGTTCCCCCAACCGTTTTAGAATAGATTTGCTCCCAGCAGGCTCTCCGACGCCATTACACACTCTTTGCTTTTTGGTTAAGGATGTCTTGAGTATTTCTTACACACCATTAGTGTATGTTAACTTAGGCACTAACATTAAATCCACATAATGAAACTATCGATGGCAGACAGAATTAATAAGTGGAATAGCACATTGCTGTGAAGATGTATGTTCAACAAATATGAAAAGCTCACTGTTCTCTGGAACTTGGTATTTCTTGCGTGTTGCTGGGGATTTTTGAATGGGTCCCAAGTAATTTCAGTGTCTAAGGAATTGCCTACTGAGACTGGAAACCTCACCAAGCCCACCCCATTAAATATTTCCAGTCCCTTGTACAGGCCTTTCTCTCGTGAAACGGTAATCTAATACACACATTATGACATTTGGGAAATTGATCAAATGTGGGTTATAAAATGCCAATTGTTTGGTGCTCTGAGGACAGTTCTCCTTAGGTTTCCATTCTTTTTTCCCTCCACATTGACCAGACCTGATACAGGGTTGATTATTTTTCAAGCTATAGATGAGGGACATTCCCAGATGACGTCAAACTGCCCCACTACATCGATCAGAATTTCTTGGAAAAGCAAAGAAATAAAGTATGCAGCAACCATCCATGAACTGCACCTGGCTTCTATATAAATATATGAAGGATTGATTATTTATGCTGTTTCTGTCAAGCCCATGGTTGTCTTTATTTCACAAGCAAATTCTGTATCATGCTGGAGAAGCAGCAAAGCCAGGCGAAGGGAGAGAAATGGAATTTAGCCTCGGACCCTGTTGCAGGGGGTCGTTGAACTAAAGTTCAGATCCTTTTCCTCTACGCCCCCATCGACAAAAGACGGCACAAGCCAATACGTGCATGGCGGTGCTCCTGGTCTTAGAAAGGGAGGGCGGGTCTGCCGAGGGGTTGCTCCGTAGGGACCGGCCCTGGATAAGCAAGGGACCAGAGCTCACTTCCTTCCTACTTGCACAGTATGGCTCCAGCATGGGCGCTGTCAGAGAGCGACTAGGACCAGGGGCCATTTTCCTGCAGATTCCCCACCACATCGTCTGCTCTGATGGGGACAGCCATGGATTCTGTAAACAGCACACAAAGGGGAGACCCTGGGCTGTCCTGCGGCTTGTCCAACCAGACCTCGGCACTCCCACTTTTCCGATCTCAGGGGATGTGGCCTGAGCTTTAGCATTTCTTTGGGAAGGCTCCAGGTTGCATTCTGCATCTCTGCCCTTTGTCAGACACCTGGATAAAGACTTTCACCTCCGGCTTCCTCATCCTCTTCCCCCCCACCGCCACCCCCAGAAGGAGTCCCCTGGACACAACAGACCCCGCCGGCTGCAAGGCGAGCCTGTGCGGGGAGCTGCCCTCATTACCCCCGCTGTTGACTTTCCTGCGCAGCTGAGATGGTTCCTGACCAGAATTGCCCGATTTCTGGTAATCGATATGGGCCTCACTGTAGGGAATGCGACAAGTGGAGATACTGATTTCTGTGAGGGATTTAACAGTCATACTTATGACCTGTTATAAAAGAGTGGGAGGAGAAAAAAGGAGAGACCGGGCCCTTGATGAGCACTCACCATGCATCACACTGAGTGAGGCTCTTCCTCAGATGCCCTTGTGTGATCCTCAGTACCCCATGGAGAGCACATGAAATTCACAGACGATGGAACTGAGGCTCATAGAAGTAGCTGGTGGGAGGCCTTGAACTTGAACCTTCAAAGGTCTTTTTTTCCCCCTTCAAACTGCTCCCTGCTTCTTTTTGTTTTTAGCTATGTCTTAAACATAGCCCTGCCCATAGCTCGTCGTTGGAGGGTCTCACCTGCACAGCCGACATCTCATTATGCGGACAGTCTCCTGTGACAGGACAAAATGCTCCAATGCCAGGAGGGATATTGGCAATCAGCTCCAGGGCGAAGGCTCCTGGCTTTAGAACAGACTAACTGTGTGATCCTGAATGGATCGTTTAACCACACACACACATTATTTACGTCTCGAAGAGGCTGATCATCCCAAGCATAGAAGACACCATTGGTTCCTCAGCGTCCATTGCACCTCATGCCCATTTGGTAGCTGCCATCAGAAGGGTGGGGTTGACTGAAAGTTCAACCCCATTTTGCTAATTACATCAGCAAAAGACTAGGTCACCGGGTTGACTGATCTACAGTTACCCTTCCAAAGTAAAAGTGCACCTGACCAGAGGCTACGAAGAACTTTCACTGCGTTGGGCCCGTTGGCCCATCTGGGTGAGTGAAGGAGGCACGCGGGGTGCTGTTTGGGGGGATGTGGACGCACCTAGAATGACTTGCCTGGGAATCCCACGCAGTCTTTTCCAGCTGGAAAGCCATCATCCTTTTCAACCCACTCACCATATCCATTAACTCAAAATGAACACGCAACTGATCATTGGGTGTCTGTTTGTCTCCAATCCAGAGGTTGCCTCTCATTTTATTTCTCAGGCCACCCATCAAGTGAGAAAGGAAGCTGGAATCAAAACACTCAGAATCTCCTGACTTGAACCTCTATCCCAAGACCACCAGGCGAGGCCGCCTCTCCCTGAAAGAGCTATTTTAGCCGGGGAAGGCCAAGCCTCAAGAACTTACTTGTTCTGGTTTTTTTTTTTTTTTTTATGAAGTTCCCAAAATTGTGGATGCTTATCTGGATGCTATCTGAACTATTCACATCTCTGGGGAGAGCATAATTGGACTGGAAATTTCTTAAAAACAAACTTTCTTATAAATGTTTCAGGCTGGCCTGCTTTGGATCAGGCAAGAGAGATCCCTCCTATATCCCTCTGGCTGATTTGTGCACCTCTGCTGATGGTGGCAGTTAGGACGCGGAGTGAGTCCCTTGTGAGAAATGACAGGAGAGTCTCAACACGAACCCAAAAGTTTGGTGCCGAGACCCACCAAGATCAGGCTGTTTTTCCAGCATCTGAAACAGGAGTCGCTGGCGCTTTGGGCGCCTCTCCAGGTGGCCTCATTAGAAGAAAATTACATAAAAGCCTTCTCTTACTTTTCCCCATAGAAAGTAATGATATTTTAATAATGCTACGCCATTAGTTTCTTAGGACAACAACCAGAGAGAAGAATAGCAAGGGACATCAGTCCTGGAAAACTGCCCAGAATACATACAGCATTAGGAGGCTGGCGATAGACGTGCCAGAGGAGGAAAGAGAAGGCAAAGAAATGCGCTGAATGGAGAGACAGCAGAGAACGCACAGCCGTGGGTGTTTCACCGTGTGAAGTCGTTATTTCTCAACAGTGGAAGCCTGATGAATGATGGGGGTTTGACTATTACAAACACAGGCCTAAGAGACATTCTCTTTTATTTTTTTTTTCTTCTTTCTCTTATTTGGGTTTAACCTCAGAGAGACAGGAATGGCTTCTCAGGCAGCTCTGCTTTTAAAATGTAGATGTCAATTTTCCTTTTATACCAGTGTATTGATCACTTTCCAAACAAATACAACTGAGAGAAAATTGAGCCAGCCTCGTTCCACTAATAGTTGGTATTTTCTTTGAGGCTGTGGCATAGAGCTGGGAAGTGCGTGGAGGTATGAATTTTCACATTATTGTATTTGACTGCTGAGTGAAGCCTGGTAGGATTGCCGGTGATTTGTGACAAGCTCAGGAATTCCTTTCACAGCCTGCAGTAAGCGTGAAGCGCATTATTTAAAACCTACCTAGATCATTGATATATTGTCATCTTATGCTTTTAGAGGGCTCTTTCCCCATAACATATAATTTTCTGTATGGCCTTTTAGCTTTTTGTTTCAGATCTTACTCTTTGATGTTATGTCGCTTTTATCAAGATGAAGAGCCATTTAAAATAGTTATCCACTTACTAATTTGATTATAGATGACATTTTTTGCTTTTCATTATTTTCTAATTTATTTTAATAAACATTTACTTAACTTTAATAAGGAAAGAAAGAAGTATATAACTACCACAAATGGCTCTTCTGCCCTAGCATATGGCTCAAGGCTTCTCCCTAAAAATGTAGCTCACACTGACTCTATTCTTCTCTGAACCTCTACCATCCTTAATTTTGTTTTCTTCATTTTGGCCATTTGATATCGTGGCTGCCAGCCGCAGATGATGCCCCGCAACGGCCCCACTCCTGCGTGCGTGCCTTCGTGCAGCCTTCACCCTCAGCCATGCGAGGCCGGTCTGGGACTGGTGTGCCCAGCAGACGGCGGTGCTGCCCGTGTGAGCGGGACGGGGACAGGCCGGGCGGGACAGCCTTTGTGCTCTGGGGACCCTGGAGCGCCATCTGCCCAATCCCGCTGCTCTGTTGCTGTTTTAAAACACTGCCATTTGGGGGCGGTTGCTTATGTGGCAACTGATAGGACACATCTGTAGGTATTAAACTGATTTCCTGGGTTTGGTCTGAAGATCAGAGACCTTTCCAGTATATTTCTTTTGTATCTTAGCAGGTAGCTGAACGCTACATACACGGCACATTGTAAATAGTGTCAAATGAATGAATGAAGGCATAAATGAATGAGCATGTAGATGGCGTTGTGCCACTAGAAAGAAAAATCAGCCACAGAGTGACAAGACGTGTTATCTAAAATACCTAAACACTTCATTCAAGTCTTTGTTTTGTCCATGTGGACCCAGTTCTATAAGAATGATGTGTCTGTTGCCTATCATCTTAATTACCTATCCATTTATTACCTACCTTATCAATTCCCCTCTCCATCTATGCTCCCGTTACTCAAACTGCTGAGGGACACGAAGCCTCCGCATCACCTGGGAACTTAGGGAAAGTGCAGCGCTGCGCGCCCCACCTCAGGTCTCTGGAATCGGAATCTGCATTTTAATGAGATCCCAGGTGGCAGTGCGCGGGTCACAGTCTGAGGAGAGCAGCTCTACGCCACATGCCTCCCTTTGTTCTTTGTGAGCCGACCAAATAAAGAGGCTGAATGAATGCTTAAAAATATATGACAATAAATAGGATCCTTTGAAGATATTTGTGATTGACTGTGTTTCACAAACAAGTGCACTCTGATGTCAACAACGTCCCCATTCTCTAAAGACCCCCCGACTCAGCCCCAGTGTCACCCAGCTGTGACAGCCCGAGTGATTTCAAACACCGCTGATTGACATCTTAAACGTTGCCTGGAAATGCCGCGCTCTGCAAAATCCTTCATCACAAGAACACATCTGCCTTCAAGTCGGTTGTCCAAATGGAGGGGCATTTCCTCCAGCAAGCAAAACACCGGGCTTTCATCTCTTCAAAGCAAAGCCACATTTTTGGTACAAAGAGGAGTTTTCCCGCCTCTTCCCAGCTCCTTGAGTGCCCCTCGGGGTGAGCGGGCCCTTAGCTTTGGGCCCAGGCCCTGAGAACAGCCCTTGGAAGGATTATGCAGATGATAAACCTCCAAGCCACCAAGCAGTTACCATATATCCCCGGGATCACGTTGTGCGAATGGCCGACAGGAAAAACCCAGGGGGATCGGGTTACAGGAAAGGGCTGCCATTTATTTATTTATTTTCCTCCTTGGGTAACTAATTCCTAAAACAGGCCCTTGCTCGGGGGAACAGGAGTGCAAGAGAACAAGAGGAATTCCACAAAATCCTAATTGGGGAACAGTTGACTTAATTGGTGTCCATTTGGCAGACAATGGGGAAGGCTCCCCAGCCGGATGGGGAAGGGGCCTGCGGGGAATATAGCGTTGCAAGAAGCCCAACCACCCTGGGGACTGATTGTTTCCTGAGGTGAAACCTGGAGACCAGAGCTTAGATTAACTCTCCAACTGTCAGGCTCCATTAGGGGCAACTAGAGGAGACAGAGCTTGGGTTAAGCGCCGGAAGTGGAGCTGACAATAGAGGCATATGTCTCCAAGAGCAGGGAAGGGAGACAGGCATATAGATGTCTAATAACAAACATAAACATTTTTCTTTCAGGTTCAGATGTGGCACTGATGGGTCAGAGAGATTCCTCGGTATGGGGTGTTAAATGTCAAGTGTTAGGGACCTGAGTGGGTCAGTTGCACGTGCTTCTTTTGTGCCCTCTGACGGTGCTGAAGACATTCCCTGAGCATCTCAGGTCCCTGGGGAATGAGAGTGGCTGCTGCGAATGGGGAGCCGGGAGCTGGCAGGGCCAGGACCCAGGAGGACCAGGCTCCGTTCCTGGGAGCGGCTCTACCATTAACCAGCTGTCTGCCACCAGGACACCCTTCTGTACTCTCTGGCCCCCTGTGAGGTCATTTTAAAAATAGGGCATTATTATTGATCATTTCTGAGGCCCTTTTTAGCATTAACATTCCATTAGCTTATATTTTACTGGAGTTCAAGACGCAGATTCTTTTCCCCCTTTGCCCATGGGTGTGTGAATGTGTAATAGCATGGACAGTATGGAAGGCTTACTGTATACTTGTATCCTGTATACTTGTAACACAGCACAGAATTTTCTGGAGCGCAATTTTGTAATGTTTGAAAATAGTAGTGGGGTTCAGGACACAGTATCCTGGAACATGGTGCCTTGGCATGTTGGATATTTTAAGCTGAAGGAGTTTGAGAAAGCTTCTAAGAGTTAAATTCACACTATATGATAATGTAGAGAGAGCATTTATAGAACAATTAGGCCAAAATTTAACACCCTCAAGCGAAAGTGGCTAGTCTTTGTTCATATGAAAGAGGTACTTTTAGGAACTTTTTACACAGACATTTCATGTCCCCCAAAGGTAGGAGACTTAACTTCCTCTTTTTACGTTGACTGTGGGCTCCTCAAAGGCAAGGGCAGCCCGGAATTCTCACCCTGTGCCCGGGGTCCCAGTGACCAGGAAGCCAGGGCAGAGGAGGGCTCATTTTCTGAAGCCGGCCAAGGGCTGTCCTCGTTCGCAAGAGAGTTCATGCACTTCTGGACTGATCTGGAAAGTTCTCCAAGAACAAACTCCAGAGGGAGTAGATGTCTGCGCAGGGAAGCAGCGAAGAGGATCCCGAGGCATCCAGAAGGCCACCCCTAGAACGCGGATCACTCTTGGGCACTGCAGCCTGGGGCCCCGCAGGCTGGCAGCGAAGGCTCTCTCACGTGTCATTTTCTCCTGAGTTGTCCCAAATCCATAAATGAATAAATTAAACATCCTTCCTCCGGCTCTGGAAGAATAGAGCACATGACAGGAAGTCATTTGGCTATTGGAATGCAGGCGTCGTCTGCAGGCATTTGAAGTCCCAGGGAGAACAAGGGAAGAAGTCTCTTCCTTCTGTTCATGGGCATTTCCTGAATCCTGGAAATGAATTCGGGAGCTTTAGTCTAAAAACACAACATGAGTCTGCAACAGCCTCGACCTTTAAAATGGAAGGTTGGCAAAATCCATTTCGATCCGAGCTCGCCTGTCTGCCTTCTCTCCTTTTCTGAAATGTCAGTCTTACAGAAGAATTTGGTTTGCGGAGATATAAAAACACTTTATAGGCAAAAAGGGTATTTTAATGTTTTAATGCAATTCTTTTTCCCTCTCCCGTTAGATTGTGTGACCAGCAAGGGGGAGCTGTGAGTTGCTGAGCCTTTTTTCCCCTTTTTCTCTGCAAGTTTAGCTTTGAATTAAGGGAAGTACCTTCACTTTCCCGAGAGGAGTAATTAATTCAAAAGGGGCTTTTCTTATTCGGGTCAAGATATTTTTAAAACAGGTGAGCTGTTACTGGTGATGACAGGAGATTAAGAAAAAAGAAGAAAATCTTTGTGACTGAAAATGGATTAAATTGAAAAATAAAAGCAATAGCAGTAAGAGTGAAAAGTTAGTATTCTTTGGCCTAATTAAATCTCAAATGTGCAATTTTGGGATTTTTTTTCTTTTCCTCCTAACATTTGTACTGAAGGCTGTCCTTCATTCTCGTGTTTGGTTTTCTTTTTTATTATTTCTGGTTTTGCATTCTAAGTATTCCATTCCGCCTTGCCCCTCTCAGCCAACAGCTACTACTTGGGTTTATCTTTAATTCTCCCAGTACTCTGCATACCTGTAGTGCACATTTATCTTTGTTCTTGCGTCCCTTATACCAGGCCCACTCAGCCCCAGGGCTTGTCAATTTTATGATTCATGGGCATATTTTTCCTAGCCTCCTCCACAGAAGGTCTTGGAGTAATTTAAAAACAGGTACTTCCATTGGCGAGCTGGGGTGAAAAAAAATCACTTATTGACTGGTCTCGTGTTGTATAATATAATCTAATAATAAGACCTGCTCTCAGAGGAAATATTCAATAGATATGATAGTGTTAAAGCAGATTTTACACAGCGCGCTCAACCACATTAAATATAACAGAACTGTCCAGTTAGTTTCTATTTACCATGCCACTCAGAAAGGAAGGCTGTGATCATATTTACCTCAAAGCCCCAAGTGGTCCCTCCCGCAAGTCTATGAGCCTATGATTTGCATTCTCTGTGGCCATACCTTTAGACAATAATGAAATGGCCACTCATTGAGAGAGCTCTTGGCAGTTTTTCTGGCAGTTAAATGCAAAATAACAACCTAGTTTACTTAGAGCAAATGGATAAGAGTGGCTTCCTTCACATGCCAATAAATTCTTCCATCAATTACCATTTCTGAGCGCTCTGTGAAAAGCGCTGCACATGCATGATTTTCTCCAACATGCAACCACACGAATGGGCACCTTGGTTATTTCCACGGCACTGGGGGCGACAGAAAAGAGGGCACGTGGTTAGAGCGGTTACACGGTTGATAAGCAGCAAGGCTCCAGTAGAACCCAGGCAGTCAAGGTCCATCAGCGTGGGCCCTGCCTCTCACTTCACCGCCCCGAATCTTAGCTCCTCAGTCTTCCATCAGTTTCTAAACGTTATCCTGGAAATACCCCCTGCTTGGTGCAAGAGAGGAAGGGACAGGAGGTTGCATCTACTGACACCGTGCTCCAGGCTTTCTTGTTCCATTTGTCCCCAAATGTCTTACTTTATGGATTTTACAAACAAGGGGACTGAGCCCTAAAAGGTGAGAGAGCTTCCTCTAAATCACACAGTATTGTTTCTTCTAGGCGACATTTATACCTACATATGTTTGTCTCTGCAGCTCATTCTCTTTCCACTACATCCTCCTGCACCGTCCTGCGTTGCTGAAAATGTACCCTCCAGTTTGGTTTCGTGAAATAAATCCTTCTTGTTTATGGGCACATCATCTTCATTCTGGCATTTTCTCTCTCCTGTGATCCATATTCTTAATTGGGTCTCTTTGTTTCATTCCTTCTTTCGTGTATTCCACATGTCTTTTGGTGATTCACATGCTGTGAACCAACATGCATTTGCCAAGACAGAGATAGTGCCCATTTTCATAAAGCTAGGGGAAGCACTGTATGTTGGGGGTGCGAGGGCAGACTGTCACGGATGGATCACCGTCTGCTGTACCAGAGGTCAGGTACAGGGCCTCTGGTACAGAGGCAGGGCTCAGGGCCTGCCGTAATGATTCTAGAGACAGTGCAAAAGCTGGCGTAGACTCACGTCAGAGGGCCGGGGGTATTCCTCTTCCCGCTCCCGCCTAAAGGACAATGCCGGGCACTTGAGTAACTACTCAAAAGACGTGAAACAGAACTGAATTTCCCAGAACTCCAGTTTAGACACCTCCAAGTCTGAAAACCTTGAAATTTTAAATGATCCTTTCCCATACTTCGGTCAAGTCCTTGAACGTTGCCCTTGGAAGGTTTGAGTAAATCCACCTGTCCCTTTCCTTTTCTTATACGACTGCCCAATCCTGATCATCCCAAACACGCCAACTTTCTCTCTCATCCTCTCTCTGAGGAAGCGCCACATCCGCTAGCTTTCATTCCTCCAGATGGACCTAGCTGCGCCTTTGGGCACCGCGTCCACAGAGCCGTAATTCCCATCCCGTTGTGAAACTTATTTAAAATACTTTTGTTTTCCCACAGGGAGAAAATGGTATATATGTTTGGTTAATGTTGTTTAATACCAAGTGTGGAATACACTTGAAACAGTGCCTTAAACTAACAGTGCAGGTAACTTCATGGGCCTTGTAAGTAGAAGTATCTTAGCCTGCAAAATATTTAAGTACTTATCTTAGTAATTTAACAGTTTTTAGGTGTGTAAAAGCAGCTTCCAACATAAACACATCTCTATTAATAATGTTGTAGATTAAAATTGCCAAAATTTAGTTACTGCTTCTGATAAATTTATTGTGCACATAAAAATTATACAATTAATTTAAATGAAGCCTCTTTTGGAAACTCAATTTTCTTCATTATCGTAATTATTATTATGACTGTACACATTTTACCTGGCGTAATCTTGGCACGTCTAACATATTTGGGTCATAAATCTTTAAAGAGTGTCTTGAAATTCAGAAAAAGAAAACACTTGGAGATGAGTCAATTACGGAGCAGCGAGGCTGCAGAAAAGGCCGAGCCTTG
Source organism: Pteronotus mesoamericanus (assembly GCF_021234165.1). Taxonomy (NCBI): domain Eukaryota; kingdom Metazoa; phylum Chordata; class Mammalia; order Chiroptera; family Mormoopidae; genus Pteronotus; species Pteronotus mesoamericanus. The sequence goes on along the minus strand of NW_026555323.1, from coordinate 6,745,546 downwards.
GGCCAGACGTGATAAAAATGAAAAGTTCTTTGGCTTTCTTGTTTCGCCACCAAATTCCATCACTCATTCCAGATCAGCATTTATAACTCCCTGTTTTAATAATTCGCTCTGTCACACATACCCGTGGTCCCATACGCATGGCCCCTTGACTAGGAAGTCCATGGGGTCATTTTAGATGCTAAATTGTTGCACACACACTAAATGAAATCAGCAGTACATGGAAGCTTGGTGTGGGGCAGAGAGCTCTTGAATCAGAGAAATTGGTGTTTGAAATATAGCTCTAATACTTATCAGCTATGTGCTTGGGAAAAATTACATGAACTCCTGAGTCTTTATGCTGGGGAATGAAATAAAATGAATTCAAATTAGCCCACAAAGAACGGTTAAGGATATTAAATGAGATGAAATATGCAATGGGCCTGGCACAATGAAGTCAAGAACATAGTAGGCATTCACCAAATATCCGTTCGCTTTGTTCCTTTAGTGTTGTTATCATGTGATTTTTAGAGTGGATTCCCTTAAAGAGTTCCTTTTTAACACATGTAAGATACTTAAGAACCCACAAGCCCTCACTGTGCCACCAAATTCTGTTTTCTTGCAATAGGAGTTCCTAAAATTTTCTACATTGATTTATAACCTTTGAGGGGGAAAAAACATTTCTTAATTCTCCATGGCTTCTGATCACTTCGGCTTTTCTGGACTGGGGTAACACAGCGCGCCACTTGTTTTCCTAACAAATTGCATTCGGACACTTTCCGACACTTTCATTATTTTAACTCAGGTAATAATTAGTCACTGTCAGAGGAAGGACTTAGGTTGTGCAAATCAGAATAAATTTACCTTGCCGTAGCAGCAGTCACAAATGAAGCAATAAATTAGAAATAGCAAATTGTTACGGACTTAAGAGATCACAAATCAAAATCGCTCCCTGAAATCCAGGAAAAGGTAGAGGACTGCCAAGATTTCTTTGAGAGCTTAATTTTTCCAGATAACTTTTGAGTGGAATCAGTTTGTGACAAATCCCAGAGACATTGCTGACACTGATCACAAAGGCGACATTCTGCGATTTTGCCCCTGTAACATAAGCTAGTTAAATCCTATACGTACACACACATATACACATGCACAGACACCCATATAGACATACGTATACACTGCCCACACACACACACATACAGAAACACACGCATACGAACACATAGACATAACGAGAAACTTAAGAATTCTCCCAAAGCGTCCCTTTGAGTATACAAAACCTTTCCTGCTTTACCCGTGATTGGAATGGTGAAATTTGAGATCGTGAGAGGGTCCTGGATGTAGCTGAACATCTGTTCCCAGAGGTGGGTAATTAAGTGAATTGATGTCACTGAGGGGAGATGTTTCTAGAGGCATGTCATGGTCACCGTGTGCTCAGCCTCGTCTCGTCCCCCATTTTCATCCAGGGTCAGAAGGATGACATAGCAGGCATGCTCACCAAACGTTCTCACATGAACCCAGACAGGGCCTTGAACACAATGAATGAAAGAGTATGAGTGGGTGTGAACGATGGGCCAAAATATATGGTCATGTAAGGGGATCAAATATAAGGTCCTGCACTTTCACCCAAAGGAGCAAAAGACCTGAAATGATTGGCTGAGAAACCTGTGGCTTCATCAAAGCCTCCCTAGAAAAGATTAGTGGCTTCAATTTTGGATAAGAGCAATGTGTGTCACCACATCATGGGACACCAGAGAGCTAATACAGTGTTGCTTTTGACTTGGAAAGGAAGAGGTACCTCATTGAAGGAGATGGTCATCCTACCTAAACGCCGGTCAGGTAACCACCAGTGTTGTATTCATTTACATGTGTGACAAACACATAGACACATGCAGACAGTACACTAACTGAGAAAACACCCATCTCTGCCGTGGGTAGAGTACAAATCTGGATCACTCTGATATTTGTTAAATCTACCTTCCGTTACGGACAGAAGTACCATGTCGAGGAAAGGATAGCTTTGATCTCCTAGGAACAAAGATAAAGAATAAACCTTGATCCCCAAGGGTGTAACTAAAACCAATGGGTGCATTTCTAGTTAAAATGGACACTTGACATTGAGCATCGACTTTTCCCCAACTCCCGCTGCCCGGCATAGCTATCAGGGAAATTCTCCAAGATTTCTAACTGGGCAAAGCCTGCATCATCCTCATACAATTTTCTCAGTTGTCCCTTAGAAGCCCTAATCTTGGGATCAGCTCTGTGAGAAAGGTTTCATGGCCCAGTACACCTGAATCACAGCGCATGAGATACCTGTCTCTTAGATGTATATGCAGCACAGTACAAATCAGAGACTTAAAAGCCTTTCAGCAAAGAAATCTGTCCATCCCAGAGCGTCTTCCCAAGACCTTTGATCACAAATTCTTGTTTTCTATTTGTTGTGTAACGTAGTCATATTAGTACCTTCAAAAGAAACAGAAAATAAAAATTTTAAAAAGTATTGGAAAAATTACAACCCCCTATGTCGTAAGGGGATGTGAATTAAATCCTGTCTGTTCAATGCATGTTAGTTGAGAGCCTACAACATGCCACACGCCTAGATACTGAGCACTCATCAATGAGCAAAGTTTCTGCTGAAGGATGAGCTGTTTGCGTCTCAGCAACTCAGGAGACAGTCTTTACCCATTAAAGGGGCTGGCGTCCATTTGTTACCTGCAGAAGTGGCTCAGGGAGCTGTTGATTGCTGGCTGCTTTGCTCACGAAACCACCATATTTGCAAACACAAGTGCATATTTACACTCTGATGAATAATGAAGGTTATTTATTGCATGTGCTTGAAATAATGGTTGATTTTGGAGTGTGCCGTTCATAAAACCTGCATCAAGAAGTGTGTTACAGCCTGACGTTTTCATGGCAGTTCAAGTAAAACAGTCCTTAGAAATTGTCTTGCCACCAAATTGCAATCATAAAGGCAGGAGTTCAGGCTGGGAGAATCACTTTATATTGTGAACTCGCGGATAATATATAACATAAAGAGTTTAATTGAATCATTCAGTTGGGTTTTTGCCCAGAAGAGTGGGAATTTAAATGCTGATACAGCTTCTGTTTCCAATGACACAGTCAGCACTCCTTAGATTGGATGTAAATAATCCTATTTGTGGGTGTGCAATATGATAGGGATATGCTTGTCTGTAAACTTGCGAGCAAAGGTAATTAAATAATTCCATCATGTCTTAATACACATGAAAAAAAAACTCCAGTGACCTCAAAGTAAGATTTGATATGCATTTTCCTTCTAGCTACTGGAAGAAAATACTGAATTTTTTAGCAACCTTTATCTTACTTTGGAACTGCAGAAGCAAGATAGAAAACATACACGCACACACTAAAAGTTCAGAAGTTACCCTGCCAACAGCAGTAACTGCTCCCAACCCAGGTTTGGAGAACTTTGTTGCAAACACAGTTCAAGGTGACGGGACTGTGTGATTCTTCTTTTCTGGGCTTAGAGAGTCGAATTTGGTTCAAATTCTACATTTTAAAGTTCATCTTGATTTAAATTCTGAACTTCTCAAACCCTGTTTCCGGAGCCCCAGCCTCATCATAGCATTCACGGGAAACTGAATCAGCTCTGGGGTCACTAAGAACATGCCATCGAGTCAGCGCCCAGCAGGAATGGAGTCTCTCTCAACGCAGAGAAGCTGTTCGGCAAAGGTGCTTCTGGGGGTGCTTGTTTAGAAAGAGCTCTTCTCAATATATTCCACATGGACCCTATTCCTGTGACTAAGTATTGAATAGCATCCATGTATAGACAAAAAAAATTGTGTAGAAAGAAAGAAAGTGTAGTTCAGGATACCCTTTCCTGTGGAAATCCATCTCCCTGGCACGTAAAGGAGGTAGTATGAAGCACACTATATTTTGGTATCATTTAGATCCTCCCTCTTGACTGTTCAACTCCCATATGATTATTCCATCTCAGTGCCTGTGTTTTCCCTCTTCATTCGGTCAGCGTTAGAATGTTGGTGTTCCCGGGCTGCCATCTTGGCTCCCTTCTCTCCTCCCCTAAGGTTCTTCCCCACATGAGTTCAGTCACTGAAAGACACAGTCCCTCACTGCCCCTCTCACTCGAGGCCCCGTCCCCAGCCGGGACGGCTTTTCAGAATTCCACCCTGTGTCTGCGTCGGTTATTTCCGCTCAACTTCCTCCCAAGGCCCAAAACTCCAAATCCCTTTCCTCAAGCTGGCTTCTTCATCTCTGTTAGTTGCTTCTCCTTCCTTTGTGTACTGCACCTTGAATGTGTGAAATTATGTGAAACTTTCCCTTAACCTCTGCTTGTGCTCTGGCCACTCAGAGACTCAACATCTGGGGAATCAAGGAGGCGTTCTGGAAGCTCGCAGCCTTTTCCTGTGCAGTTTCCTCTCGATCACTTGCTGGGTAGCTATAATCTCCTGAAGAGGGCTGTTTCTCTCTCTGTTTCCTCTCCATAAATTCATCAGCAAAGGCAGTCACCAAATTCTTCTCCTACCCAAAACTCCTAAGCCTGTCTCTGTCCCCGCCCTGATTGTGGAGGTATACACTGGGCAAGGTGACTAAGGCCTTGCATCGTTTCCCTAGGAATTACAAATAACAACAATAAAACTTAGCATCTGTGTGGTGCTTGATAGCTTCCTAAGCACTTTCATGCATTTTCTGCCTGGGAAAGAGGGAGGACTCCAAAGGCATGAAGAAAGCAATAGGGGAAGGAAGCAATCTTATTTGTAGGCAGCAGGCCGATGACTGTGTTGTTGGTATAACAATTAAAAACAAATTAAACTATCAGTCTCTGTTTGAAAAGTCTCTAAATCACTCCCAATTTTCAAACACGTGAACGATCACCCCAAATCCATTTTATAGATTGACTCCAGGTACTATGGCACCATGTGCCCTAAATTTGTTTTTCGCAAGCACATACCAAGTTGTTTTTTTTTTTTAATTATAGCCGCATTATGCTTCTATGAAGTTTTCTTATTTGAATTTATGGAATTGTTATATTGAAATGGAATTGTGTTACACCTTTAAACCTCAAGTGGCTACTAATATTTTATTAAATACAGCTGCCACTAGGCAATAAAGATCTCTGAGGGGCCCCCAAAAAGAGTGCGGTGTTTTTCATATCTGCTGCTTGCAGAAGCCATATGCTAGTAATCCGTATATGCTGTCTGGCGTCCCACATATACGCCAGCTCTGTATATAGTTAGCCTAGAGCGGTGCACAGCACCTGCATAATTTCAAAACACTGCACCCTGGATGTCACCAAACAAAACCCTGTGCTGTGCTCTGAAGCACAAATGCACTCACAGGCGGTTAATGAGATATACAGAAAGCCGTCTGCAAAGCCAGAGAAGTGAATTTCATTATACAAGTTTAGGAAATAACGGTTGGACTTTTGAGGACAGATATTCCGCCGCCATAATTAGCTTTAAGATAAATCCATTTGGTATGCATTTGGTTTTTCATTAGGACATGCATTTTCACTCCCATGCGCAGTGTTTGAAAGGTTTACATTACATAAAATTAGAGCTGTATAAACTGGGTGCTTCAGCGCTTTCTCTAATGGGACTGCGCCATCCCTGGAACACAGGAGCCTAAATGATAGCCTCCATTGTATGCCGTGCACGTCAATAAATACAGAACAGGAATGGGAATCAATATGGTGTTAGTGTTGGGATTAAGCAAGCCATTTTCTCCTCCCTTTTCCCCCCTTCTTCTGGGGAGATGAATATGAGTAAATAAAATGAGTGGTTCTCTGAAACTGTGTTGGGGGATTAGGTTTTGTGTTTTCCTTTGGCGGAGCAGCGTGGCCACCGGCAGGCCTCGGCCGGCTACCTGGGCCGAGCGAAGGGCAGGCGGCCTCGCCCCTGCCGCGGCTGGGACTGCTGCGGGCGGGAGCGCCGGGGGGCGGGCCTGCTCTCGCCCGGAAAAGCCAGGTGCAGTTTCTGCAGCCGGGAAAGGTTATGCTTCATATGACTTCGTTTTCTCTCTGTAAATTAAAGGACAATTTATGAGTGTCTAGACAGGAATTAATCGGAATAATATTGGCTGCTTTTGACCCGCGAGCGCTATTACAATAAAGTATACACAACACAAATATAGGACAAAATCATTTATATAGCCTATTATCATGCCAGCATCCAGAGGCACCTTACAATAATAAAATGATTTACAAAAGAAAACACTAACAAAAACATATCTCTGATGATGAATGGCTTTGGAAAGCAAACTTAATCTGTTCCTGAAGTTATAGTTAGAGAGAGTCTTTGTAAGTGCTTACAAGATAAGGAGATTTTAAATGATGGTGAAATAATAAAATGGATTGGTGGGGGAGGGGCGAGCCTCATATCTAGGACAGAGCTGGCTGTTAGCGGTTTACAAGAAGTCAGCGTGAGAGAATCTTCCAAAATCCCTGCCAGTACTAAACCAGGAGAATATATGTTCAAATCTAAGTGCATTAAATGTCTCTGAAGTGGAAACGGAGATGTTGTATACACGTTCACAAAAGAAGAAAAATCCAAGCTGTTTATGGAAAAAAAAGTTATGAAGTTCAGAAATGGAAAAAATATTTTTACACAAATGAAATGTATTATTGCTCAGAGAGTTTTTTAAAGTAATGTTCTTGACTTTGCTCTATAAAGGTAGAAAACATTTGAAGAACTGAGCAATTTATTAAGAACTTCAATATTGTATGTATTCCTCCCCCCAAAAAACAACTATTTAAACAACCTCAGATACAATCAGTGTATTACCTGATATGGTAATCTATTTTCTGAACTTAGGTAGTTTACTGAATGAGAATGAACTTTTTTTAAAAATGTTTTTATTTGGTTGAATAGAACTGTTTTTTCCCTCAATACAAAGAAAATATATTGCATAATTTATAATTTAAAAATAACATCGAAATTACTTGATTATTTAAGTAACTCAGCTTATTATACAAAACTTGGAAAATCCATATGAGTATCAAGCAGAGAACAAGATTTACACTAAATTAATTCCAGGCTTATTTTAAATTGGAAAAACGAACCACTCTAATGAAAACTCCTGCCACATCAGGTAGAAGTAAGAAGCGCTGTAACTTTAGAGTGAATTTATTCCCCCTCAATATGTTTATCTGTCCTGATAACTGCAAAAATATTTTAACTTGATAATTATAGTTTTAGTACTGCAATTTAGTTTAGGAAAGAAAAACAAAGCCACTCTTATTAAAACTAAAGTTTAACATTATTTACATTTATATATTATATTTATTTACTCCAAGTTGTAAAATGTTTACCCATTTAATTTTTTGCCTAATTAATATTAATTAATAAATTCAGTCTCTTATGTATACCCCTACATACATGCACGTGTATACTGGTATCGGTACATGCACATCATTTCCTTTCTTTACTGTAAGGGTAAGAGTGGTTCTGCATTCTCTGCTCGTCTGCTTCCTCACAAAAACGTGGAGCAGAGGACCGGAGCTTCTCTTTCTATTTTTGGCCCGCCGCCCAGCCCTGAACAGGTTTAATCAGCTGAGACCTGACTGCAAAGGCCGGTCTCCTCCCTCTAATGCCACTGAGCGCGGGCCCTCGGGGACTTGGGGAGGGACACCCTGTGTCTCATTTCAACGTGGATTATTTCCAGTGGTTCACTTGTGAATTGCTGTTGTGGCAGGAGAAGGATCAAGGCCGAAACAGTCACAAAGAAAATACAACACAAATATGATGTGAATACTGTCAAACCAGAGGCTCTTAATTTGGACTTTTCGTAGGTCATTTGCTGTCTCTTTGCCCCTTAACTGTTTGAATCCACATTTAAAGGTGCAAGAAAAATTCCCATCTCCACCCACAACCCAACATAGCCTCTTACTTACCTCGCTGTGTGGTTGCCCAGGGCAGTCCCACTCAGGCCCTCTGAATGGTCTTGCTTTTTCTCTTCCCATCCCGTAAAGCCATAGACCCAGTGTGAAGGGGAGTTTAACTTTACGACATGACATGCCTGTTTGTGTATTTCTTTTTAAAAACTTGCCCTTCCCTTTTCCTTTGATGGCAGTGATTTCCCATTCTGTCCATTACTGCGTCTTAAGACAATTACACAGACAAATTCAAATTAGTATCAAGCACAAAAATGGGATTTGAACAGATCTATTAACTCTCGTGAATCATCTAAACCTTGAGCTGGCCTTTTGAGGACTTGAGGACGAAAATGGGAAGCTCACGCCGATGGATCACTGGGGTTTGCTGCTGCTGTCAAAAGTGTGTCAGTTAAATCAGCTTCCACTACCTTCTAGTAATGCAGGAAAAAAAAAATTTGCGCCTTCTCTTTGCCTTTTTGGCTAAATTATCTTTCTTATGTTTCTGAATTATACTGTGTTCTTGGTTTCCACAGCTTAATCTTTTCCTAATACACCTAGGAAATACACCAGCTTCTCATAGGCCCCCAAACAGTAATCAGAGGAGACAGACCTAGTTAGGAGCTCTCAGAACCAAACTCAGATAGGACCTTCAGTATCGCTAGACTAACAGGATGTGCCATTTTCTTCTGCAAAAAACAGTTGGGTATCTATCATGACTTTTTAAATAATAAGCATGTTTATGTTTCCTATTACATGTAATAATTTAATTGGAAGAATTCTGTTTGTTTGTTTGTTCTAATGGACTATTAAATTAGTAGAAGACACCCCAGAGCTCACGGCTATGACTGAGGACACTTTAGAGATGGCCCACATAGTGGGTAAGGGTTTGCACCCCCGAAACAGCCTAAGTCTACCACAGCAATCTTGGTGAATTATCCAGTGTCACTTGCAGGTAGATGTGGGCAGTCCCACACGAGAAAAATCTGTTTCAGGGCTCCAGGGAAAGGTTTTTCTCACTGATCAAAGAAAAGTCTCCTTTTGCATGTGGCTCTCACCTTCTCTCTGGAATGCATTTGGGGGGGAGGTTGAATTGCCTGGATCTGGCAGCCATGTTGTAAACAAGAGGTAGAGAAGTGCTTGAGTGCAATTGGGAGGGTAATAATATGGGTGTAATAATTTATAGTCTTAATTTGAACATTTCACCTAAAATGCCCTATGGTGCGCTTGAGTGGGATATTGTTATGTTACAGAATGACGTGCTTACGGTTTTGTAATAAAAAGGGGGCATGATTTGTGCCGGACCCTGTACATCTCTAAAACTCTTACGGTTTAGTCTTGCTCCATACAGTGTTGCAACAAAGGCTGCTGATGGTCATCTAGTTGCTCTTCCGCCCTTCTTCTTGTTAATGATACAATCCCCCCTCCTGAGTTTCAGGTAGCAGGTGGCCACCCAACTTAAAGCTATGTTGATCAGAATCACGTGCGCCTTCTTATGGCCGCCTGCATGTCCTTGGCAAGGAATATAAGCGAAATGCACAGTGCGCGGTTCTTTCTTTACTTCCTTGACCTCCACTTCTTCCCTGTTGTCCTTCCTCGTGGGCTGTAACAAGGCCATGACCTTGTTAGCCAGGTTTGACCACATAATCAAGGGCTCTGTGTAAAGGAATTTCTGAACAGCAAGCTATCGCTGCACTGTTGGTGGGGATTCCTGAAACTTTTTTCCTTTATTTCCATTGCTGACACTGTTGTGGATGCCCCTGTCCCCCACCTTCGCCCGCCTTCTCCCAGCCCTTGCTTTCCCTTCCCTGCAGCCCGTGGCCGTCACCGCGCGGAGGTCTGTTTCCTTGGGTTCAACCTGTTGTAGCACAATCAACCCGCACCCGGACTGCCTGCCAGCCACTGGACTACCCTGTAAGAGACCCTGATTTTTCTCTTATTTGAGTCACAGTTTTGCCTCTCTTCACGATATAAGTTCAGCCTATACACCAACTAATGCAGATGAGTATATGTAGTTGTAACAGAAAGAAACTTGACACGCCAATAGAAATTTGATGGAACTTCTGGAGAGTTTACAGAACCTCGCTGTGCTGTTCACTGGAGCTCATGGTTCTCGAACTCGTGCTCTGCATTAGCTACAATGACCGGATACATTCATGTAATCAGCTGTCCCCTAGAACAGTAGCTACTCTCAAGTAATGTGTAGTGGCTGCTCCTTACCTTCCAAGAGAGCTGGATAGGGTAGCAGTGGATTTGAGAAAGATAGGGTTGAGACTCTCCATCCGCAAATAGGGTGTTTAAATGTTGCTGAGGATGGGTGAATTTGACTATCGGTTTTCACTGATGCTCATATTATCTTCTGACTCTGCCAAGTTGTAGGGATAGGTGGCAATAACTGGAAAAATAAAAAGTTAAATAAATCTGTTGTAAAAAACTGAGAGACAATGTCCCTAATTTTTCTGCCTCATGGTAATGGTCATATTGTAGTTTGCGTTCTTCTGATGATAGTGGCCCCATGGGTGCCCAGGTGCATGAAGATGACTTTAATGAAGGGAACGATGCCATCAGACTATGACAAAACTTAGATTCAGCACAGCATCAGGGGAAACCAGGAACTAAGGGGACAGCCAGTGGGAGAGTAAAACAAAATCTCTTGAGGACAACTGTGGCCCCTGGAAATGACAGGAAAGAAGACCAGACCTCACTCGTAATGGAAGGCTTGCAAGCCTCCTGGGTCAGGATGCTGACTTCAGCCGAGCCTCTGCCAGAATCCAGAGAGCGCGGGAGCTCGGAATGCGACGCCCGGCCATCTTGCTTGTGGGAGGTTTGCATGGCTGCTTCTATTGTTATCCTCACCCATTTGATTACATCCCCTCCAGGAAGGGGTGAGCTGAGAAACCTGGACTGTATTTATAAAATATAAATACCTACATGTAAAGCTGATCTTCATTATTTATCATAGAGGGCTGCCTGGGAATCATAATAAACAATTGCATAGTGAGCGGTGAGACAGGCGTAAGAGCGGCCGAACACAGCCCCCTCCAGCAACGAAGGAAAACACGCTGGGGTCAGGCCAGGCTCCTCCGGGGAGCTTTTCCACAATAACAAATGAGACAGGCACACTTTAGTCTCGAAGTGCATTGCAGAATCCCGTGATGGCCCGAGTCCGTTTGTAGGGATCTAAGGTTGATATAAACATTCTGATATTTGTGTTCAGCATATGTAGAGCATCAGGAATGGGATGTTCATCAAATAAATAACTCAAATTTATGGACCAAAAATCAGGAAAGAAATTCCAGAATGTGTAAAGCTATTAACACAATCAGAGTGTGAGGCAAATAAAAGTCAATGTGTCTAAGGAATGTGGAGAGATAGACACAGCCAATCAAAATGCTCCTATAAGGGGCAAATTGAGTAAAGAATATACATAAATGATCGTTTTTTAAATTATAGAAACTAATGTTAGATGTATGTATTTTATGTGTTTACCCATGGTGGTTGTATTGTTTTCTTGATGTAACTGCCTTCTTAGCTCTGGAGACAAACTTGATAGGAAGTTCATGGCCTCCAGGAAGTGGATCAGCATCTCAGGAGTGAGGTGGGCATGATGGGGGATGGTAGGCGACAGAAATCAGCCTGTCGGTCACAGAAATGCATAATGAGGCTGAAGGGTGGGGGACGGGCGTCAGCCAGGAGGGACTCAGAAACATCTCTGTTATGAATGCCTCTGTTTATAGTCAAATGAGACAAAGGTTGCCATTGGCAGAATTCTAAATACATTGTTATGGGTGCTCACTATTTCTTAAATATGCACCAGCTGACGCCTGGTGAGTATTTAATTGATCATCAGGTAGATGCGTTTTTCATGAAAACTATGAAATCATAGTTATGAAGAATAGAGTAAGTTTGCATATAGTTTGTTTCATGTTAAGGACTCAATAAATAGTGAGAAAGTAAACTTCAGCTTTGCAATATAGTGGGTCTGTCATCTGCACAGAACATTTCATATAGTTTTCACAAGTTATCTCTTTCGTCTCTATGTCGGGGGATAAAAACAAAACGGTCCCCTGTTGCTGGCAGGGGAACCTCTGCACCACATGACTGCCCTAAAGGATTTTGCCATTTCTTCTAAAACTTTTAGCAACCTTCAAATGCAAATAATGAATGAAAAATTTAAAGTTGTGAAAAGGCCAACATTCCAATACCGATAGTATCATCATTACAGGTCATGCCCGTTTATGTGGAAAATTTCTCTGTTTTTGAATCTGAAGACGAAGGCTCATGCCATCTTTGAAAATCCGTCATGAAATGACAGTACGTTTTGGTTTCCTATAATACAAGACATTGAATTTCTTAGAAGAAACCCAGGGACTTGGAGTAACTCCCATGGTGTGTAACTGGTACAGGAAGGTTGAACTGGGGTTCAGTCGTCCAGTTGATTTTAATTTGAAGGTGTAAAGAAAACACATCGTTCAAACTCACAGCACATGAATTAATGTCTTTCTGTCACCAACCTCTTTTTTTCCCTACTCATTGGGTCAAGGGCCCTATGGCCTCTCCTTTCCTCCCTGGGGAACTTTGGAAAATACTTTTTAAAAAAACATGGCTTTGGATAATACTTTTTAAGAAAACATGGCTCCTTAGCTGCTAGCACCTGTATTTTGTCTCAGTCAAGGCAGGTCTGCTTGTTCAGAAAATATTTCTTTAAGAAGTTGAGAATGATGTTGGTGCTCACCAGTTGAGAATATAAACTGGCGCACTTTCATCTTGGTCATGAGAAAGGTGACCGTATAATTTATTGTCCAAATCTAGATACATTTGAGAGTGAAAGGAGGTGCTAATAAAAATTAAAATAGGACTACAGGCATATACTTGTAACAGGCAAAGGGGAACTATGAGTCTTTTGGGTTGAGTTAGGGCTTATTTTTCTTACCCTCATAGCAATGGGAAGCCAACGACATTTTTAAATGAAGTGAGATAATCAAATGTATCCTATCTACTACCAAGTGAAAGACAGATCACACAGATCCCTACAGTGTGGGGAGGCAAAGAGTGGCTGCAGCTGAAAAAGCAAGCCAAGAAATATGACGGTAGCTGAGGTTGGGGTGCAGCACTGGAAACCGATAGACATGTTCAGAGCTCAGAGGTCTATTGACATAAAAACCAACTGACTATGCACATGGTTTGGATGGGCACTGAAGCATTAGCAGATGAGGGAGAGGAAGGCACCAAGGTCGATTCCTTTATGATTTACCTAAATGGGTTGAATGGTAGCTACCTTCCCGTTCACTAGGAACTAGCAGAAGAATGAGATTGATGGGAGAGGGGAGGTTGTGGAGCAGAGGGATAAGATGTTGGGGAGTAGAGATCATCAGGTCCACATTGGACATGTTTATGTTAAAGGTTTGGAGACATTCATAATGACGTCTGTATTGGGGTTCTCTGGAGAAACTGAAGACTGGATGGATGGATGGATGGATGGATGGATGGATGGATGGATGGATGATGAATGGATATACGGAATTATAGAGGCTGTTAAATGCTAAGATCTGAAGGATGGCATGGGAAGTTTGAGACCCAGGAAGACTTGATGTTTCAGCTTGAGTCTGAAGGTAGGAGAAAACCCAATGCACAGATTCAAAGGCGGTCAGACAGGAGGAATTCCCTTTTACTTGCAGGAGAATCAGCCTCTTTGTTCCCTTCAGGCCTTCAACTGATTGGACGAGGCCCATCCAATTAGGGAGGGCAAGCTGCTTTACTAAGTCTACTGATAACTTTTTAGTTGTTAACCTCATCCATAAACACCCTCCTAGAAATACCCAGAGTAATGTTTGACCAAATATCTGGGTACTCATGTCCCAGTCAAGTTGACACATAAGATGAAACCATTATGACATCTCAGTGGAATACACAGATTTGACCTCAGAGAAAAGACATGGCTTGTGAATTTAATTGAGGAATTATCCAGGGAAAGATGGTATCTAAAGTGTTAGACATGGGTGAAATGACATCTTTGAAAAGATGAGAAGAGAGTTTAGTGTTGTAATACTGGATCTGCTTCTAATTTATTCGCTTATTCCTTTATTTAGAATTTCAAAACCGTTTACGGTACCCTTCCTATAGGCTAGCTACATGCTAGAAAGTGGGGGGGGGGGGCGTCCGGCAGTTCAGAAGTTCAATGTGATGCTGCTCCCGTAGAGTTCATGGGAGCTTACATCTGACCACTGAGAAAGATGCCATCCTCTGGGCAAGACCCGAGTGCTCCTTACATGATGGTCCCTAAACAATCCAGCCTCTTCAATTTCAAGCAAAGAAGAGTTTCTGCCAACCCTTCTTTTTCTGGGATACCATTTCCTCCATGCCTAGACAAAGGTGCCCATTAAGAACACCAGTGTTGCAAACCCCCTCAGACTCCCCGACAATTATTTAAGACAGCACCCAAGCCAGAGCACCATTTTGAACTTGCTTGAAAGGGCACAAACCCTTTTAAGCTGCTGAGGATATTATCTCTTTCCCCTAAGTGGTAACCAGGTGACCCAAAGAGGCACACTGAGCTTCCAAAAGTGCTTAACAAAGAATGAGAGAGGTCCTTGGGCCCTAGGAAACTCTGTGTCATTAAATAATGCCTGCCTTCCATGCACCAATAAAACGCTGCACATTAAACTTTGGCAATCAGAGAGATGAGCCCGAAGACAGCTTCTTAAATTCCTTTTAGAGGAACTGGAAGGGAGATTTACTTTGCTCCTCTTCCTATCGCAGAGGGTGAGCTCCCCGAAGAGTTTATTGGCAGAGCAGTCGGCCCAGAGCGCGCCCTGCCCACACTGCTGTCCCTCTGCACCGAGACGGAGGAGGATGGTCCCGTGAGAAAGCACGTTCTCACTGCGCCGCTGTGGGAAACGCCGGGAGAAGGGCTTCTCCCAAATCTGGGTGAACTGAGCAATAGCACTCACAAGCTTTCTTGTTTATGTTATTTTCTGTAAAAAATATTGGCAACCCACAACCAGCCAGAAGCGTGCTGGCGCTGAATTCTATGAGGACAAACATCCAATTCAGAAAGAGTCGCTGGAGGTATTTTAATAGCTGAGAAACCTGGAGACATGTGCAGACTATTCTGCCTGTCAATTTATGGTCTTTAAAAACATTTTTTAAATTGACTGGTCCTTAAATACATCCCACCTCATTTGGTCGGAGCCAAGTTTTACAGATGCCGTCTTAAAAATCAATTCGAAGAGCAGCCATAAACTCAAAAGCTTCCTCCTTGAAGTCTATATGGCAGAATGCAATTTTGTTTAATTTTAATTGACAGAGATGTCAGCCTCAGAGAATATGTTAGAATATTAGTAGGAACAGTAAACTGGCGCCTTGACATTTTTATGGTATAATGGTCTAATTCCCTGGAAAAAAGGGCCCACTGTCAGGATTTACACGAAAGCAATACATGTGTTACCTTTTTCTCCCCTTAGTGAAGGAATGACAAATATATTACTAATTATACAATTGCTTTATTATGGGGAGCTGTGACTGAAGTATTTTCTAGATTTTCCAGCAAAATTGAGCTTCTTCCTAAACGATTCATTCTAGTAAATGGACTTGAGTAGAAAAAATTGATTCCAGCTGAAGGAATGCCAGCTCCCTGCCCCCTTCAGTTGGAGACCCAGGCACGAGACATGAAAACTACTTAGGACAGACTCCCAGGACAGAAGGTACATTGAATTTTACCAGTGTGAGAGTTTTCTAGCAAGAGATGTGAGAAGCCAAGGCACTAATTCTCATACCTCTACGTATAAACATAGGTAAAATTTAGAAGCCCAGGAGTGGTAGAAATGGGGGTTACTTTAGGCTTTTAAAGTTTCACATTGGGATAAATGTCAGTTTTTAAAATTTCTACAGCACCCAGTGCATACATTGACCATAGAACTTACTACCTTTTGTTGAAATACTGTCTTTATTTGTGTCTTCTCCATTAGAGTACACCAGGATGTCTTGATTAACTTTGTGTCCCTAATGCCCTGTATAAAATCATAGCACATAGTAGGGACTCAAGAAAAGTGTGTGGAACTGAAAATGATCATTTTTAACCCAGTTAATATAAGCCAAGTGGCAACTGCAATTTAGAGATAAAGGAAAGAATGCCACTTCTCTAAAAAAAGGGTTTCTGCAATCCTAGGACTAACTTTTAGCCCTCCAAAAAAAAAAAAATAGGCCATACCGGAGTATGAAATATTCTTTGTCAACTTCTCATGGTTTCTGAGGCCTGAAGCTGAGTCCAAAACAACAAAATCAATGACCATAGCAAGACATTAATACAGGACACCTTCAGGTCATTGACCAAAGCAAAATAAACTTGGAAAGATGTCATTCTTTCACCTCAGGCATTCAGTCACTCAATTTTTGTATACAATTTTATACAGTCTGTTGATTTCAATAAACTTCACTAAGCCCCCTTCATTGTGAACAAGACAGTTGATCGCATGGGGTTGGGGTACAGTGTGGGGGAGACAGATAGGTACTCATCATTGCCTGGGTTATACATCAGTGAGACTGCGTATGCAGACTTAGCACTGTGTCTGGCTCTTAGGAAGAAATCCTTAAGAAACAGGGGTTAAAATAATAAGAGCTAATTAAGTATAAGATGAGGAAATGTGTGCTCAATCTAGTATCAGTGTAAATTGTTATATAAGAACCAGAGGGAAAGATTAGTTATAAAAAGATCAAAAGACGCTTCCTAGCACCTGATATGGTTCTTTGAGAATGAATGGGATATAAAAGGTGACCGTGGGGGAAGAGATTTTTAAGGGGAAGCATTTTATGAGCCAAGATGAGAAGGCAGGGACGTACATGACAGGTTTGAATAAGGAGGACCAGTTTGATGTTACTAAAATTTAGGTTGGTCTATGTGTAATGTGATGTGGTTTTAAATGGTATATTGGGGTTTCTTCATGGCTCTAAAGGCTATAATAAGTCATAAAAAGTGAAGCCAAAAAGTTCATGCCTGCACCATCTTTACTTACCCCTTAGAACTGCCCATTCCAAGCTCTGTATCCGTAGGCAGTCCTTCCTTATGAAGAGAGGTAATGACATAAAATAGTAGTAAGAGTTTTCCTTAAAGTCATTGTCCAATGTGTTTGAATTGCACCAACTTAAAGCAATGCCTAGGAGTCCTCCTTGGATCATAACAGATTGAATGATGCCAGCGTTTAACAAGTTGTGTTCTGAGGCACACTGGTTTAGTAAGGCATTACTGGTGTTCTCCCCTGAGAGTGCGGTGGCTGTATACGTCAGGAAGAGGCTGTGAAGGCTGTTTTTCTCTGGAAGACCCACAATGCATGTTTGCCATCAAAGACTCTGGAATCCTGCGACCAGAAAAACAGTTTAAGTGTACTTCATCCCGCATCTCAGAACTATTTTTCTCCATGAAAACTTACTCTGTGTGCGTGCGTGCGTGCGTGCGTGCGTGTGCGTGCATTGAGTATCTACATAGACCATTAACATCTCACTGACTTACTGTCTTAGGAATCGTGTGTTGGGAAATTCTCAGAGCAGTTCCTGAGCTGCTGCAATTGTAACTCTGGGTGGGACAAGCCAACTCATAACTCTGTGCAAAGCCTTATAGGTCAACAGATAGTCTCAGATCTCTGCTGATCATTTCCTCCTTGAAGTCTACTGAAACAGCTTGTTCCCACCCAAATTATATCTAAAATCATTCTAGAATATTACTACTGAATCCATCAACCTCGTTGTCTAAAATGTTTTAGGAAGTTACATAGACTTTACCTGCCAAAGTATTTCCACATACTGTAAATGGAAGGAAAAGGCCTTGCCAGGTGCCATTTTCAGAGTTTGACAGGTAAAAGGAGTAAGTCTCCCAGCCTTTTCCTAACGTCTTCCACTTAGTACAGCCTGGCCTGGTTGCTGTGTTGATAATGTGTGCAAACAAATTATTCTATGGGAGTTTAACTTTAATAGCAGAACTCCCCAAAGGTAAGAGTGGTGACAGTGAGGGCTGCCTTGATCACTCAGAAGAAACTGTTACACAAGAAGGAAGCAAGACAGCAGTGAAGTTCAATGTCTTATCCAAATCCAGGAGCTAACCCATGACCAGCCATTATTCTAGAACCCAGATTACCTCATTCTGCTTACTGTTCTTTCCCCAACGTTGAAGATTTCTCACTACCAGCAAGAGGAAATTTCCTCCGACTTGGAGACGGAGCCTTGAGAAAAAAATCATGGATGCTCCTTATAAAAATTATTTCTCGGAGAAACCAGGAGGTCACTGCCAAGCCAATCAATGATAAAGGCAACTTTGGAGAGGAGAGATAGAGAGTCTGTCTTTTTTCAGCTTGTCTATCAGAGAGAATGTGTTTGCAGATACGCTAGTCGGGAAAGTGATCCAAATGGCCAGGTAGAGATGACCTACACACCAAGCGATCCAAAGCAAGGTGAAAACTGCAATGCATGTGAAGCTCTGTGCCTGATTTCAGAAGATGCGGACCACCTTTGTCTCCGCTTTCATTCTCTGGGCCCCCATTCATCAGCAGCACATGTCCAGTAGTTTTATCCTGCAGGAGGAAAGTAGTGGAGGGAGGGGGCGGGGGCCAAGGCGGGGAAACCAGGCACAGTGCAGCCGAGGCTCTGTGATCTGGGAGCATGTGAATTTTAGGTCAGCTAAATCAGGACACAAAGCTACAGCTGCCAAGCCACAAAGGGCCCCATATAGATAGCTTCCCTTCCCAGCCTTTAATCTGCAAGAGAGAGCCTTGCAAGGGGGAACCTTCTTCTCCCTCAATTAGTGCCTTTTCACAGAGGCAGGATGGAAGAAGGTTTTACTCGGCAACATCACGGAGGATCAGTAATATGCAAAAGATCTGTGAAATCAATTCCCATTATTTCAAAGGACACAGCATGGTAAAAATAATGCATAGTAAAAACACTGCAATGAAACCACTGCTTAATCGGCTGTGATTATCTATGACGAACCAGCAACTGTTTCTTCCTTATTTTGTAGCATCTGCTCAATGGTTCGAAATTGTGTGTGCCACAGCAAGACTTTGTGCTAGGGCAGTTGAAACTCTGAATTTTGGGGTGTCCCTGGAATGGAAGTTCTGGGAGATTGAACGTCAGGGCTTAAGATCATTAACATTTTTTCATTCTCACCTCTCCTATTTCATTTGTTTCTGCACTGTTGATTCTCTAAATTACCTTTTCTTTTTTAATGAAAAAAAAAAGCTCAAAAAGAATGAAAGGAAGCCAAGTGTTCTTTAAAAAAAAAAAAAGTGAGGTTGATCGTTATGCAAATGGCACCGTGCCCGCGTCCCCCACTTTGCCCTCTGCGCCTCACTAATAACAGCCAGCCTTGTTTGGCCACGTCTTGGCACAGCTCCCCGGCATTTTTTTGCCGCTCTATATTTCAGCCATGACTTTTGTCATATTTTGAAGAGAAACTTGCACCTGGCCAACCAACTTGCATGCCAAGCTCTAGCCCATTGAGGTTTAAAATGGATGCAAATCGATTGCCTTATGAAATTTAGAACATACAAAAGAGGCCTCAGTGAAGAGCCACAGTCGAGTTTTCTTGCAGAGCTGAGAATAAAATAAAGGTTATTATGAGAGGTAGCACTCACTTCCTAGTATCTTTCAAAACCACAGGCAGTGGTTTTTTCGTTTGTTTGTTTTTTGGGTTTTTGTTTTTTTGTTTTTTTTGCTAAATGCAAAGGCAAGGAAAGAAAAAGCAGCTAATAAAATGTGTCATGAGAATAGCATGCATTTTTCTTTCAGCAGAGGTGACGCAAAAAGAGAGTTTGTGTTTTTATTATTGCTAGTATGACTGAAAATTAACCTGACATACAGGTATTTGCTGTTGGGCAATCTGTCATCCGTTACCTTTTAGGGAACTGCTTTGGTGAGACATGGAGCCCTCCTTTTCTCTAGAAATTTGTGCCTCCACAAGAGCTATCACCAGCATCTTCGTGAATCTTCTCGGATGTTTCCTTCTCAGCCAGAGTGTGCAGAGAAAGGTTAAGCATTGTTACTTTTGGTCCCTTGTGAAACCTATACTATGGAGGCAACAGGTCCCTGAAATTACTCTGTAACCAAGAAGGGATTGGCTCTCTGCTAAGCCAGGTGATGTCCTCTAAATGACACGTGGCCTCTCGTTCAGTCAGACCCTTCAGATGTTGCTAAAGTGCAGATTTTGAATGAGTGGACGGGAGAGGCTGCATCAGAACATCAGGTGGCCAGGAGGGAAAGAGCAGCAGCTGTCCTCACGCTCTTAAGCACGCCAGCCGAGAGTGGCGTCACTTTTCCTGTCTCCCGTTCTGTTTGTAGGTGTTCAGATCTGAGTCTACTTAATATGTTTCCATCTTTTCTTGGGAGCAGAAATCTTCTTTAAATGCCCACTTTTGAAAGAAGAAATCCATAGATTTAAAATAAGTAAAATACATACACATAAAATTTTATTTTCACTTTTTGGTGTAACAAAATACTTGTGATGTTCTGCCTAGTTAACATGTGGCTGAGGAGCCGATAATTTATGGTGTCATTGAAAAATCCCCCTGAAGTCCTAAAGAATGGGTGCATTCTGAAACACGGAGCTAGGAGCAAGCTGCGCTGTACTTTTTAAAATATTTGATTGACTAAGAAACAAATGATATTAGTATTTCCTGATTATTAGTATGTAAAATACATTTCAGATGACACCCTTATTATGGCCTACAAAAGAACAGAAGGGATTATTTTTCATTTAAAACTCTCTCACAAACAATTGCATAGTGACTGTTCCTGTGGGTCCATCCCTTTGTCCAGGTTTCACTTGGCCTGTGACATCACTGTTGGTGCGACCGGACATGGCAGCCCCATGACGTCACCGTTGGTGTGCCCGTACATGGGAGCCCTGCCGGCAACAGTGGGCTCCCTCCTTATCACGTTGACTTCTGGGTCAACGTAGTCTAAGCCTGAGAGGCTCATCAATTATAAACCTATCTTGTCTTTTGGCAAAAAAAGAAAAAGAAAAAGAAAAGACAAGAAAATATGTTGAGCATAACCTTGCTGCTGACTATTCTTATTTCCCTTGATGTTGCAATGCTATTTTTATCGTGAGAGTCCAGCTTTTAGGCGCCCATTACAAACATGGACACTATAGGAAGGTGGCGATCCCATCTCGACCACAGGAGCGATAATAGCCTGCGAGGCACAAAGGGCCCTTGCGCCTTCAAATGTGTAGGGCGTGAGTGACGGCCAGGGCAGGTTAGAGATGGAGTTTGCATTTTTATTCCTGCTTGGAATTGAGAAACCAAAATGGATTTTCTTCTACGTTTCTGTGAGGCTTATCTGTTGAGATAAGGTTTCTGTACATAGAGGTGGATAAAGGGATGGTGAGTAGCTTACGGAGATAACTTTAGGAACCCAACCAAAATATTTTTAAAAGTCTTTTCAAATAAAAGAATGTAAATCCAAATTAAATAGCATCCACTCAAGTTTCCATCCACTTATCTTGGCAATGAAGCCATCTCAAAGTACCCGTATTGAAAAATCCGGTTTTACCCCTTAAAAGAGATAGAAGCAAAAGAAATATAAAGGGCACAAGATAAAGTATTCCTTCCTTCCAGATTTTGGAGAATTCCGTTGTAGGAAGGTTAACGTTTTTAACTGACTTTGAGAATGATTTACTTTTTACTCCATAGGTAAGTCCTTTCTGTCCTCATGTGGCCAAATTTCTCCCCTTGCGTGCAATTTCAGACACGTCTCCACCTTTAGAAATAAACGATTTTGCAAGGGCTTTGTTTGACATGTTTCTGCCAAAGAATTCCAGTCCGAAGAACGCCCTTTTTACAGACAGGGGGGAACAACTAGATGCCGGAGGTGTCACCAGCAGCCTGCATGGTAGGTTGTGAATTGTTCCAGTGTTCCTTCCACAAGTGATATGTTTATTTTTGTGATCAGTGGGAGGTTTGGTCTACGAGTCCCCGCTGAGAATCCCAAGCACTTCCTCAGTTCCCAAGATCCAGGGAACACCTGGTAAAGGAACCTAACTGAAAAAAATCCAAAAATACAAACTCTCACCCCAAACACATGCCGACAAGATGCGGACCAGGACAGCTGCTCCGTTTTCAGCTCAGAAACAAACAAACCACATCGCAAATCAAACAGAAGGTTCTGTCTCATTGTCCTTCACCTGGACGCTTTGGTTTAAAACAAGCAGATAAAAGAAAGAAACATCCCCAAAAAGCGTCCCCCACCCCAGCCATGAGGATCTCCAAAGTAAATAAAAAGGAGCACCGCCGAGAGTGCAGTGCTGCGGCAGTCCCGGGGGGGTTCTGATTTTATCACCACTGCACCAAATTTGTCATTTAGGGAAGCGCTTGTTCCCTTTATTGAGTTCCACTGTAGCGAACAATCTCTGCCTGCATCCCTCGTGTGTCCTTCCGTTTATTATCTTTCTTTGCGAATCGAGCCTCCACAATCAGTTCCATGGGAAGCCTAATTTCACTCCCTGCTTATACATAGGAGGAGCCACCCCTGCCGGCCTCCCCCCTCCCAATGTTCTTATCAAATGAAGAATTGTGGAGAAGGGTTAGGTGCAGATAAACATGAGTGTAGCACTTCCAGAAAGGTCGTGACCCCCCCATAAGGTGCTTCTTGTTATGCCTGACCTTCAGATTTTCATCATCAGCCCGCCTGACAACTTAATAATGCAGAGGACCAGGATTCATTTCGCCCTTCGGAGAAAGCCAGCACGGGCCGCCCTTTCCTCTGATTATTTCCCTGCACTCCCGGCTGCCCTTTATAAGCCAACCAGAACTCCATCAATCATGCTCGTCTCTCCCCGCGCCTCCTCGGCCCCCGGTTCTGAAGGCTCTAAAGCTGCCCTGTTCCTTTTGTCTGGGGCTGGAATGTGCCTACCAAGATCCCCAAAAGGGGGGCGGCGGCGAAGAACACCTTGAGCAAACACCCACCCCCTTCCTGTTCTGTGCATCTGCGTCGGAACGCTGCGGCTTTCTTTCTCTCTCTTTCTGGGCTTGTTTTGTTTTTGAAACAAATGCTTTCAAAAGTTCTTATTCTCACTTGTGTGTATTACTGTCATGCACCATCTCGCTTAATGAGCTCCGATAAGTGCTGGGCTTTAAAACACCCTGGATGTAACCGAGGTTTTCTGGTTTCCTGGCCTGGTTTCTTCGTTATTGTGGGTATTGTTGTTATTAGAGCTTTTATTGTTCTAGAAGTAGTAAAAGGAGATGAAACCTGTTTTACACCTTCCTTCGTATCCCTGTTTTCTCCTAGAGGGAAAGGACGCAAGAGGAGGCAGAAAGCACAGCGGCAGGGATGGAAGCATACAGGCAGGGGAAAGGGGAGACAATGTGGGTTCGTGGGAGTAATCAGTCATTTATTTCACCTTGATCAGAACAGAAATGGCAGAAGTGGAGAAGGAGGAGGAGAAGTGCTTTTGGAAGGTGGTGATATAGATTGGAATCAGATTCTAATAGCTGTAATAAACCTGTTCTATAAAATATGCATGGGCTTCGCCGTTCACGTTGCAAGCAGTTTTCAGCCAATAAAGAAGTGGTTTCAGAGCAGGGGAGACATCAGGTCTCCCCGGTGGCCCCGAGTGCCTTCTGCTGGTGCAGGGACTGCGGCCCGTGGCGGTTGCCTTTGCTCCCCTGGCGGGCGGAAGCGTGTCCGCTAGGCCTGTGGCTCAGCCTGCTCGTCTGCGCGCATCCCGAGGCTGCCTTGTGGGTGGGACGCAAGGCTGCGCCCAGCCTGACGGGGCGTTCGCGTCAGCCCAGCTCATGTCAGGCTGCTGCGCTGAATTAGAATTTTTTTTTTTAAGAAGGAGAATGCATTGTGGAAAATACAGTAGGTTCACTTGATTGCCAAATTGCCATAAAGAAAAAAAAAACGAGGCAATCTTAAATCATCTTTGACATTAGCAAAGCCAAGAGGTCGGTGCAGAAAATGCATCGCATACTGTTTAATCAAAGGTATATATCTGCCCTCGACTTAGCAGTAAAACATTCAAAGTGCTGTGTTGAAATGGAAAACAAGTCGCCCAGTTTTATTTTCTTGAGTGAGTGAGGAACTGGCAGCGTCGGGATAACAGGTCTCTCAGGAAACCCAAGAATTAATGAGCACACGTTTATTAAGGTCCTAGCACACGCCTGGTCCTGAGGGAGATGCCAGGATGCTCAGAACCTCATATTAATGGGAAACTGGTATCATAGACACGTGAGAAAATTAATATCAAGATTTCCAATATGAGCATCTTACTCTGAATATCTGTGTCCAAAAGTGAATAGGATTACACTGCAACTCTTGACTTTGACTCCAAGAATGGAGTGGGCGTGTCTGTGGCTTCCTTAGAATAAAGAAGTCACTGAAATTATGCTATGGATTGGTCTGGCATACCAGAGATGTAAACAAAAATATCTCTATGAAGAAACTTTTATTTTGGTACACTAGGATTTGGAGACCCCAGGAACGATCATCCATGACCCCCCACACCCCCCTGTGCTATCCATGGTCACACTGTCATCCTTAGAAAATTGGGCAGACCATCAGCTGAAGAAGCGAGTTTACAGGGGAAGACAATGAATTTATCTTGATGTTTCTTGAGTGTGATGCTTGCCAGACATCCAGACGGAGGTATCCGTGGACAGGCGGTTGTATACAAGAGTGCTTGAGTGAGCTCAAGACTAAATAGATTAGTTGAAACCATGAGAAAAAGAGAAAAACGTGAGGAATGAGAACAGATGTGAAGAGTGAAAGGGTTGCCAGAGTAAAGAGAAGCCCAAGTATGAGGCAGAGAAAAGTTAAGACACATAAGATGGAATTGCCTCCTTTATATGTGTATCTACTTGGGTGATATGCCTCTCCGTCTCAGATACAGCAAGGCCTTGCTCACAGATGTATCTGGAATATAATAGAACCCCAAATAAATATCTGTTTACAAAGGAAGATGAACGGTGGGTGCAGGGAAAACCGGGACAGTGTGGCATCACAGGTACGTGGAAGCAGAGCTTAACAGAGGGGAATCTCAAAATGCAAGGCAGCGAGGACGCGTTGTTTGAGAACCGGGGGAAGGGACGGCAGGCGTGCCAATTAGCACGACTGGTTGGGGGCTCCTGCTGCAGGGCAGCGGGGACGGAAGCTGGACTATTGAAAGCTGACGAATGGAAGACGGGGATCGCATTTAGGCTTCCGCAAGTTGGGATTACTTTCCGGGATGCCTGGGTGGAAGGGCCCTGGCAGCAAGGCCAGGGAGCAGCCCGGCTGTGGGTGCCTCTCTCCATAGTCAGGCCTTTGCTGGCTCTGGCCGGGGCTGGGCATCTCAGGCAGGTCGTGAGGTGATCTGACCGCTCAGGAAAATCTAATGACAGCTTATTAACCTCTATAATTAAACATGGAAGGGACTTGGGTTTTCACAGGTACTTCTTATTATAAAATACTATGTTAATTAAAAAATACAAAAAAATTTTTAAATCTTTTCATCTATGTTTAACATTTTGTTAAATTGGCTTCTAATATTTTTCTCTACATGTATTTAAAAATGGAGCTATTCTTTTTTGACATTCAGTATTATTATATATTAGTTTCAGGTGTACAACATAGTAGTTAGACATATAATTTACAAAAGAATCCCCCATAATTCCTGTGCCCACCTGGTGCTGTACATAGTTATTACAATATTTCTGACCGTATTCCCTGTGCTGTACTTTACTCCCCTGGAAAATAAAACTATTCTATATTTATAGTTTTACATCTATATATTGTGATATATGTCTATTTTTTCATGTACCCTATTAAATGTTCTTAAATAAGACGTTTAGCTAACCCATATTAAGCCAGCCTATGGATTAACACAGAGGCGGGCAAAGTAGGCTTATACTTGTGAGTACACAAAACATAGAGTGTATCCCTGTATTATTATTTATCAATTATTGCACTACTTTCCATATGGAAAAGTTTAAACCTATTTTTGCCACCCTCTGCTTGTAGACGCATATGTAATATGTAATTACATAGAAACATACATTATATAGAGAGGATATATAGATATATCGTCTCATGGTTTTAACTACTCTATTTCTCTAACTTTCTTCTGTTAGGGGATACTTAAGTTTGTGGAGGACATTTGTCCTTTGGCTGCCCGGCAGCCTTTGAACATCCTTTTTGTACCTGAGAAGTTTCCCACACACGGGTCCTGCCTCCCGCTGTAAAAACCATAACTTGCCCCCCAGGCTGCCTTGCCAGAACGATGAGGCGTCACATGACCCTGGCTCGACCCCCGAGACCCGCATGTGGGACCCCCCACTTAGGAAGAAACCAACCTAAAGGAAACGGAAAGGTCTACATTTGGTAGGAACAGGGATGTTGGTGTCTCGTGTTTGAGTGTCGTGACGGCAGGTATTCTGACACCTAGGACTAAGCCTCCGCAGTGTGGGTGGCGGGCTCTTTGACAGAGGCGCCTTAGGGGTCTTCTCCGGAGGGGCCCCGTGGTGTAACTGCGTTGCCCCGAAACCTGACCTCAGCACTTCCTGTGTGTCACGAATTCTTTGTCGGAGCCAGTTAACGTGGCATCTGCTTTTGTTTGTGTGTTTGTCTTTGTTTAATCTAAAGAGACCTAAAGATTCAAACTCGCTTGTCATGTTTGGCTGGATGGAATATTTTTATATACCAATCTTCTGATTCTTTTACTTTTAAAAGTCCTTGCAGAATTCCTGAGTCGAATGATGGGGACCTTTTTAAGGTTTTTGATACGGATTAGCAAATTCTCGAAAGATTATACCAACTTGGTATCACAGTGGTGATATATGGAGACTCATCTAAATGAGCCCTCACTAATGTTGAATACTAGCTCTAAAAACTTTTTAATTAAATGGGCAATATAGCCCTTTATTGTAGATTCATGTGTGCTTTGTGCCTTTTTATTACTGAGGAGGATAATTTCATGTGTTTTGTTCTTTATTTGTCTTTTATGGTTTAGCTGTCCATTGTCTCATTTTTATTAAAATGACGATATTGACGTTAGGACTCAGGGCACACCGAGGAGAGCACTTGGTTTTGACCTCATGGTGGACTTTAAAAGAATTCTTACTCCAACCAACCAAGGTAAATTTTCCATGAGGTTAAAACCATACTACTACTACTACTACTACTACTACTACTACTACTACTAGTCTAACTTGTAACTACTTTTTCACATCACCGTTCTTGCCTTGACTTTCACCACACGGAAACACCCAGGCCTCAAGCAACCTATTCTGCTCCATAAAGGTCTGTTCTGTGGAAGAGGTAACCCCAAATCTCTGACCTCTCATTTTGAAATAGAAGACTCCTCCAGTACGGTGGCGTTGGGGGTGGGCCCACCTCCAGTCTGACCTGCTCCCAGCCGGAGCGGGGAGTTGAAGAGAAGGAGCCAGCTGACCCCCTGTCTCGCCCTGAGCCAG
Organism: Pteronotus mesoamericanus; assembly: GCF_021234165.1. NCBI lineage: Eukaryota > Metazoa > Chordata > Mammalia > Chiroptera > Mormoopidae > Pteronotus > Pteronotus mesoamericanus. The sequence goes on along the minus strand of NW_026555323.1, from coordinate 6,718,264 downwards.
CACGGGGCCCTGACCTCAGTACCTCCCCTCTCTGGCCCGGCAGGAGCTCCTCTTGGCAGAGAATCAGTCAGTGAGCCTGACCAGATTCAGACGCAAAAGATGTAACTTGAATATATTGCAGAGAGGAGTTCTTTCATATTCTGAAACACGGAGACGAGCCATTGATACTCACTTCTAAATAAATCCCACTCTCATTATTGGGGAGAGTGGGTTATTTTGGGAACTCAGGGAGAATGACCTAATTAAAACTTGATATAAAAATTCAACATGTGATATAGCACGTTACCTGTCCAAAGTAAACACAGACAAGCACAATTTATTTTACTGGAGCATCTCTCATGCACAATTACTAGCGAGTATATCACAAGTGATTACAGGCCACTGTATATGCAAATTATTACTCTTTCAATTATTTATAGAGAGCCATGTGTGTACACAGTTCTTTGTAGAGCATCTAACACAGAAGGCAAGGGCTCTGAATGAGGAAACCTGAGTAGTGGGAATGTCTCACAGAATAACATGATTGGGTGGAAGGAAACAAATGAAATTTGTTTGCAAACAGCTAAAGAAGGAAAGGGGGAGATACTATGACTTACATAATTCAGGAAAGCAGGTAAAAACCAGCCACAAGAACAAGGGTGGACCCCACGCAGACATGGGACCACAGCAAAAGTCTTTATGGTCCTAGTTCCCATACGCCACTCCCAGCATGGTTATAATTCAGGTTCTAGACTGTGTTTTGTCTTATTTTATTGTACTCAAACTTATGTACAATAAAAGATGTTGCAAGAGAAGTTAAGAGGAAAAAACCATACTGAAATGCAATATTTCAACATACCTAGCAGTCAAGGATAGCTGTCTGGAATACGTAAAAACCCCAAAGGTCAATAAGAAAATTATAAACTATCCACCCTCAATTCATAGACAAATTACATGGAAATGCAATTACCATATAAAGAGACATAAATGGTCAATTGCACATATGAAAACATGCTCAACGTTACCAGTAATGGGGCAGGTTGTTGGGGGGGAGGGAGCCAATTGAAATAAGATACCTTTTTGGCAAAAATTTTTTAGAATTGGTAATATATTGGAAACAGCAAAGGGAAAGAGAAATTCACCGGCAGCTGGTTTTGAGCGTGTATCGGTGTGGCTATTGGGGAGAACGGTGGCAGTTTTATTAAAATTGCCTTGGAAAGGGCATGTCCAGAGCCCCAGGCACCCCACTTCTTGTTGACCACCCGAGATACCCAGTCACATTGCGCCCAGGAGAGAGAGCTAACAATGCTTTTCCAAAGAGACGTAGGGCCATGAACCTATTCTGTGTAATACTGTAACGCCGAAGCATGACATTACGCAGTAGTTAAAACCCTTAGAGCTTTCCAGCACAAAGAGCGAGCCCCAATGTAACCTGCTGTCTCGGTCAATTATAATGAATACTCTACACTAAAGCAAGACGTTAATAATAAAGGAGATCCAGGAGTTAGGGGATGGGAACTTTGTTGTACCCTTTGCCCAGTTTTTCTGTAAACCTAAAGTACTACTCTAAGAATGTATTACTTTTAAACGTAATTAAAAATGGAGAACGTTGCATGTTATCTCCAGTATCGCGGTGCGAACAGTGGCAATGCTGACAATAAGAGTGGTCCAGAAAGGAGACAGTGTGTGTGTTGGGGGCGGTGTGCGCGCACACAGGTGCGTCCGGACTATGATGGCAGCGACTCTATCTTCTCTTTATCTTTTTCATCTTTTCTTCTAAATGGAGAAGTGACTTTTCTCCAGTTAAAGAGTAAGCTGTTGGAGAAATTGAAGGCTTTCCTTTTGAATCACACCAGAGAAAAATTAAACGTTATTATCTGCATGACGATTTCAACTTCTAACCAAGCAGTTTCATGTTTACATTGGTAGACTGAATCAAAAGTGTGCCGGGGTGGCGGGGGGAACAAACTAGTAGGTCCTGTTAACATTAGATTTTCTTTTACCCTAAAGAGAAACTAAGAAATAAAATGAATGAAAAAGAAAGGAAAAGGTTTTTCATAATGCCTGAGTTTTCTAGAATAAATTCCTCTTCCCTGTATTTCCGGAGCCACGTGCTTATCATGGTCTCTGCGCTTTGCCTCCCTCCTCCGCCATTTGTGCTCTTTCGCGTTCGCCCCCCACCAGAGACCCTCTGAGACAACAGCTAGGGGGTTGCCCCGTTGTTTTGTTCCCTGCTTGTTGATTGGTTTCCGTTCTTGGCATCACACCTCCCCCACATTCACCTCTTGCTGCCTCTTCCCTTATGAATCTTAATTGGCTGCAGTAACATTGCCAGCTCTCATCTGCCTCCCCTCTCCCAAGTCTTTGTGTCTCAGCTTCTGGGAGACGACAAGCCAAAGCTTCTAGACGAATTGGAGGGCATATGAGCAAGTTACCCAGTAATCCCTCGTGGATTCGAAAGGCAGTATGTAGAGCCCCGAGATTACCATTCAGAAATTCAAAAACCTTCTTGGATTTTTAAGTTGGGTTTCTGAGATATTCAAGTTTACACAAAGAGGTCACCATCATCTGGTATTTGAGAGGGACTCTGGAGTCGGACCAAAGGACTGTTGAAAGATTCACGCTACTGCGAAGTGACTTGGCATGGGGAGATCCTCCCGAGGCCGCAAGAAAACCAGGGCGGTGGCACTACTAGCAGCAAACACCGCATGCCTGACTCAGCACCCATCACTGAGGAGGCGACAGGGCCAGGGAAACTGGCAGAGCTGACATGGAGGGCCATGCTCCGTCAGTGGGGCACAACGCTTCCTCCTGCTCAAGTGAGTTCATAAGGACATGGGATTTGCTAGGAAGCTTCATGGAAGCCAGGAAATGTATGCTGTTATTAGGATGGGCTCTCCCGTCCATTTTGAAATTGCTTAAGCAAATTGAGAAGCGATGGCACAATCAGCCAAGACAGGTTTCTTGTCAAGAGCTTAAGTGTGTCAAGATGTACTCTGCCTTCCTTAGAGATGGGCAGTAATTGTGGGGAGAGAGGGAGTTCCGCATTCCTGGATGAAGCTTGTTGTTTCTGGCTACATAGAATTTAGAGAATTTAAAAAAAAAAAAAAAAAAGACTGGTTAACTGTGGCCTAAAATGTTTGTGAAAACGGACATTGTATTTCAGAGAAATTTAAATTAATAAAGTTAATTTCATCACCGAAACAATAATTTTGGAGAGAATTATTATGTGTAGGAGATGGAGAATTGTATATGAACAATACATTTTTGAAAGAGTACAGTAATATGATAATATTGAAATTGATTGAGAAAACACTTTCCCTTCTTTTAGTAGCTCCTGAATTAAATGATGAAAGAGTAAATGAAAGTACATAGAAATAAAATTAATAGTAATTGCGATTAGCTATTATGGAGATAAAGGTATTTTGAGGAAAGATGTATAACAGTGTATTTGGTACTTTTAAATTAAATTTATTAAATTATAAAATAATACCTTCTCATTGAAGTTAAAGTTGTATACAGGAGAAGAAATAATATTATTCCCCTCCCTACTTCTAATCCTACCCTTTTGATGACCCATGCAACACTGTTGAGTTCATCCTTCCACATTTCATTATGATAAACACTAAAACTAATTTAACTCTCCTTAGATCAACCTGGGAATTTCTTGCTAACATAATCATCTATTATTCAGCCATATTGCCTCAGTAAATAAACAATGATTGAATAAATACATGAATGAATGAATGTTTAGCATTGCTTTATGTTAAAATGTCTTAAAGCCAGATATTTTTTCTTACTAATCTTTACATTCCAATTAACTGGAATGCTGGCCTACTTATATAATAGTGTATAGTCAACTCATTTTTTTTAAATTGTTGCATAAATGCATGAAAAAAGGATGTATTTGATCCTAAATTGGTTTATTGCAGGGGAAAATGAAGGAGAAAAATAAACAATAAAACAAGCCTAAGGAAAAGAGATGAAGAAAGTATGAGATTACTAGTGAGAAAAAGATTGTTTCCACCACACGGTGGCAAAGGGTAAAGGGGACCAAATGCACGGTAACAGAGGGTGATCCAACTTTGAGTGGTGGACACACAATGCCATGTGACGATCATGTATCAGAAAAATCTGTGCTTGAAGCCTCTATGGTCTTATTAACCAATAGCATCCCAATAAATTTAATTTTTAAAAAACCAGATCATTTCCATCACACCTTTCCTTTATTTTCTTAAGCAGTTGCCCTAGAATTTCCAACTGGAAAGGAAAAGTCATCATAATAAAGGCATACACATTCAGGTCTCAGTAGAGCTTCGTGGCAAACAGAAGCTCTACTTATAAATATACTTATAAATATAATTGAGTGGAAGGACTTTATCTTGGGACTGCAAGCAGCTACTGCCATTTGGTGAGTAGCAGCATATAAGATGCAGCCAACGCTGTTGCCATCCTTGATTTGTGACACAAAACAACTCATGTGTGGTGTAGTTGGACAGTACATATTCCATGAATGTAGATGTGTTTTAAGGCAGTATTTTGATGAGTAAACTATGGGCTGTATGAGGTTGGTGGAAGGAGAACTCACTGCAGGTGGGCACAGAACAGGGAGAATTCAGGTAACTGGTCTACCATTGGGTCTTGAAGTATAACTTAGAGTTTAAAGGGGGAGAATATTCTAACAGAACAAAGGATTAAGAACAAAATGAAAGTAGAAGGTGAATGTGTTCTGTATTTATCATGAGGCAAAGTAGTAGTTAAAAAAAAATGAGTGCTCATGTGATTTCTTAAAGTCCAAAGGAAATGCTTGATTCTAGCTTATTGTACTACAACTGTTAAATGCCTCTTCCCCCATCCAAGCCTTCAGTGAATTTTAAATTTCAGACATGCTCCCCTTCAGCTGGTGTCTTTCCAGCTCGAATTTAAATTTCCCAGTCTATCACCTCTTATCCCCTTGAGCATTTTATTTGTCATTCTCGGTGCACGTTGCAAGTGCACGGACACGTTCTTGGAAAGAGCAGAGGACTGTGGTGACAACGACTTCTCATGTGCAGACCTGTACACGTTCATGAAGAAGTGCCGGTCCAAGCCGCCACCGTCCCAGGAGAATCACCTCGCGCAGGTCATTCGGTCACTTCGTCTTTCACACACTACCCATCGTTGATCTCTCCTTTTATCCGACAAAAATTTTTTGGAAGCCAAACACCCCTAAGATTTTGTCCAAAACATTGAGGATAAAAGATATATAAGATTAATAAGAAATGGCCCTCGCCTCTCAAGGACCAATATCTAATGAAGACAACAGGTACATAGAAATATAACTATTTACATGGGCAAAGTTCAGTGATAGATACATCCACATAATGTCTAAGAAAAATGAGAAATGAACTATAACCTAACTTGGTGAAGGGATAGATCAAGGAAGACTTCAGAGAACGGACATTAGAACCAGGCAAAAAGAGGGGCTTCTAATACGTCTTCTTAACAGAGACGGGAATGCATCGTGACCCCACTGGACGTGGGCTTCTGGCCTTTGCTCTCATTGTAATTCTGAGTATAATGCACAGCCGCCTAAACGCTGGCTTCAACCAACATTCTGCTCGCATTGTAACACTGCAGTGCCAGACCCAAGTTCATGGTTCGGTGTTACTGATCAGCATGGAGGGTATTACAACAGCCCAGGTCGTGGTGGTTTGCAGATGGTTCGGGGGAACCCGCTGCCCAGGGCTGAGAAAATAAAGCGACTTACCATGGATCAGTGCTCTGTCACCTGTTGTCTCTGGGATTGCAGCATCATGAATACCTGAGAACTCCTTAGAAACACCAGCTCTTAAGCTCCACCTCAGATCTGCGGAATCAGACGCTCGGGGGTTGAGACCAGCAGCTGCCCTTTAACAAATGGGTACTCCAGGTATCCCTGGTGCGCTGCAGGTTTGAGAGCGGCTCTCCTAGACAGAAACCAGGCAGCACCGTGTCAGTGAGCATTGATTTCCAGAAAGGAATCTGGAGCATCCCTACCAGAAAGGGAGAGGAATGGGTAATGGGCAGCCAAAAAATATGTCAACTCTGCATACGATAGCCAGAGAGGATGGTGGGACATCTATGCTCGTACTCTGTGTGACAATCTCGGCGGTTAACTATTTCATTTCATTTACGAATATAATATTTGGAAAAAAGGTAAAATAGTAACAATGTACAGAAACTCTATTCTATTTCTTTAATCACTTTAATTAGTGAAATGAAAATAAATTTAAAATAGATCTTATAAAATTCACAGGGCCTTCCTTTTAAATCAAAAGCTTTAATTCAGACCTTCCAACTCTACATTTCTACTCTGCATTAGAATGTTTCTATGCCAAAGAAATATGAAAATCTATATTTTGCCATTGTACCATTTTAATATTCATTTTAATGACATAATATAAAATTTCACTTTGCTAAGACCATCTATAGCATAAATACCCTATAACAAGACATTTTAATTTCAGTAGCAAAAAATGTGTGCTCTTGTATCACTCTTACTTAGCATGATGGATAAGAGCATCTAAATTAGGTTTTTAGTACAACCTTTGGACCACATTAGCAAAAATAAATATTAACATAAGAAATATATGATGGAAAATCTTTAGTACTATACGAAAATTAATTCAGAATGGTATATTGATCTTTAAGCCACCTAAAATAAAATGTATTAAGCAATTCTACATTCTTCTCTAGCAAAAGCCTTCAATGTTTCACACTTTGTAAAGACGACTTAAGTAGAAAGAACTTACCAAACATCGGGGTGAATCCTCACGGCTTGGGTAGGAAGTCAGTGTCTATGCCTGGACAGAATTCCATAATTAGAGAATATTTTCCTCGAAGTGGCTTTGAAGTCAACTTCTTTTAAGATAGGCAAATGAGATGCCTTTTATGTTTGGATTTCCTATTGAAAAAAGAATAAATATTCATATAAATTGTTCTCATCATTTCATGCTCATTTGGATGAAACAGCTGATTGATAGGGAAGCTAAAATCCTGAAGAAAAAAACTCATCAATTCGGAGAGAGGAACCAAGAAAAGCGGTCCATGTTAAGTGAACAAACTGTCCAAAATAAGGTAGAAAATGGGAAGCAGAGGAACAATAAACACAGTGGGAAAATATCAAAACAATAAAATGAGGGAGCTAATTCCAACCATTCCAATAATTACACTACATGGAGGTGAGCTAAATTGCCAATTAAAAGATACGGATTTTCATACTGGATTAAAAAGAAAAAAATGTATTGTTTAAAAGAAACTCACTTCAAATATAATGATATAGTTTAAAAGGAAAAAAGATATAAAATGCAAACACTAATCTAAAGAAAGCTCTAGTGGGTATATTACTATCTAAGGAAGTAGATTTCAGAACATGTGTAGCTGTTTCTTATAGAGTGGAGGAGAGAAATTCAGTATTTACCCTGGTGGTATCAACTCAGCTGCAATGGCACACTGTTTTTATTTTTATTTTTATTAAATTTATTGGGGTGTCAGTGGTTAATAAAATCATATAGGTTTAAGGTGTACAATTCTATAGTATCAGGGTATCATCTTTATATAGTATTGTGTGCTCACCGCCCAACCATTGCCATTCACCCCCCTTTACTCTCATCTGTCTCCCCCCACCCCTTCCCCTCGGGTGATCACCAAGCTGTTGTCTGTGTCTGTGAGTTTTTTTTTTATTTGTTTTGTTTTGTTTAATCCTTTCACCCTTTCAGCCCAGGCCCCAACCCCCTGTCCCCACCCGCATGCATTTCTAACGCAGGAGATGACTAATAGCATTTGTGTCCAACTCGTATCTGTGCTGTTCACAAAGTTAGCATTTTTGAAATGAGTAGTTATATCAATCTGTTTCTCTGCATAATGTTTATTTTCTGTCTGTGGAAGAATGTGCATGAGTCCATACACTCCACCTTGACTTCAGAATTTATTCATTCTTTTTTCAGTTCAAAGAAGAGCAGAAATGTACATTTTGGGGACTACATTGAGTTTAAGGTATTAAATATTAATAGTAAAGAGCAGGCTCAGGTAAAACTGGTTTCCTTGTGAATTCCTTTTCATAGCTGTGCTCTCTGAAACTGGCTTCAGTTTTCACTCTTCAGTTTCCCTATTATTTGAAACGCAAATAATAAAGTTATTTAAATTCCTGCTGATAATGCTGGGATTGTTTTAAAAAGAAAACATAGTTGCTAAAAAAAAAAAAAAACTCATAATGTAACAACCTTTTTAGAAGGGAAAAAATGTATTGAATAGAGTAATATAAACAGTACTACTTTTTGCGTTCAAAAAACTCTCATTTGACATTTTTTGTTTAGCTTTCAAAATAATACATCAGCCAAGAAGGATTTTGGTCACTTACCTGTAGATCGATTCTGCCACAGGTGAGCAGACAGCACTCATAGCAGTAGCCTATCAGCGGGGTTCACCATCCTCCGTCTGTGCTCTCTTAGTCTTGATGATTTGGTCTAAACATGCACCTTACGTGTCTTTGGAGGACTGTGGATCCACAGCTCTCTGGACTCGGAAGGAAGAAAACTTGGGTGGATTATAGTTCACTTCACTCACTCACTTTCTCTGGGAGAAGCATAACAAATGGCCAAATGACTTGCCTGTAACCTACTCAGATGCAATGAGAGAAGCCACCATTCCTATCAGTTAACAAGTTAAAATATAGTATAATGGTGAATGTATTTTAGATATTGTATTTAGTTATTAGTATAGCAAACACACATCAGCCAGCGCAGTTTTAATCTTCAGTAAACACATGTAATAGGCTAGCCTTTAATTTTCCCACTGACCTAATTCTTAACCTTAGAGGGAAACCATTACTCCTAATGCTTATCAATAGGATGTATTGACTCGCATAAACTAATTCAATTGAATCCACATGTTTCGACTAATTTGGGGGTAGAGTTTAGAGAGATGACCATTTGTGTTTTTCTTTTTTAACATCATACTATACTATATGTCATATCAGAGCAGAGTGAGTCCCAAAGGGGAACAGGAGGAAATGCTAATTTGTAGTTGCTCCGGAATCGGCTAAGATCCGAGGAAGCTGGGAGGGGCGCCAAATGGGAAGTCACTGACGTCTCTGCAGGAAACACTGACATTGAAAGTGGGAGTGGGAGGAAAAAGATGGGCAGGAGAAGAAGTTCGGGTGCATGACAGGCTCCGGTTGCAACTCCTGGCAAGAGGAGGAAGGGAAGGGAGAGGGAGCAACCAGGGATGACTCAAAGATCTGAAGGCAGTGGCAGTGAGTGGCGCAGATACAGGACACAGAGGACGAGGCAGAAGCATCGAGGAGACGTGATGATATTGCCAGGCTAGGGAAGCGCTCGCTTAGAACAGTTCATCATGCAGTTAAATTCAAACTCATGAAAAATGTGGCAACTGGAGATTTGTATCTGAGTCAGCCACATAGAGACTCTAGTTGAAATCAGGTTGCCTTAGTGGCTAATGATATTTGAAAATATTTTATTTTACAGTATTTACTAATCACCCACTGAACATTAGAATTTGCGTAAATGTTGTTTGCTGTCTTTCCTGTTCAGTCATAGGCGGAAAAAGATTTAAAACAAGGCACAATAAGCTGTCAATGAATAAAAGACTATCTAACAAATGCATTTAACGGGGGCCTCATTTTTAATGGACCTCCAATGGTGTCACATTTATCAGGCTCAACTATGTAGCCAGAGGTATTAGGGAAGTGTAAACTTATGGACACAATTCATTGGACATGAAGTTGACCATAACACATGGCTATTTTCATTCTGATATCACTAACAATAGAACTGAAATACACTAGGATCTTTCCAGAAACATCAAATAAATTCCCATCTAATTGATATTCATAAATAGTTTATCAAGGAAAGGAGATTTCTTTTGAATTTAGTATATTTTGATAATTTCAAATTCTATGTCTTTATAAACAAATACCTAATGATAGTGATTAAGAAACAGGAGTAAGTATACAGAAAAATAATTTCTAATGTTATAGTGATATATTTAGGAAACTTCAACATTAGTTCTAAAAAACAAACTAAAATATTGAACACAATTTAAAAACCAAAGAGAAATTTGGTGGATCAATGATTATTAACCAACTCATTACAAATCAATTGACTTCTGATGAATAACGCTGCCTTCTCGCACATTCGAGTGAATCAAATTATGCAAGATTTTAGCCCGATGTCCATTTATAAACAGACAACTCACCAAAGATGCATCACCAGCACGGCTCTGTTCTCTTTCGGCGCGTTCCTGCTTCTCAGGGCTATAATTCGACCCTGGGTCCTCTCTAAAGCCATTTTGACTTGGCATGTCCAGAGTTCCTGCAGGTTTTGGAGATGCTCAGGTATTGTCACGTAGAAGATGAACTGCTTCCCTCGGATGGCACAGCACATTTCTGTGTGAACTGACGCAGCCATAAGTCACAGGCCCCTACCCGGGTGCTCTTGAGGAAAAGCTGAGCGTTAAAGTCATGAGAGGTGGGATGCAAAGGTATAGCGTCTGATTAGGACCTCTGCGCAATGGCAGCCCATCTATAAATATCACAGATTTGTATTTGCAAAGCATATGGCCTTCCTGTAAAAATGAATTTGCAGTTATAATTCACTTTTAGAGGTTTTTTGAGCCAGGAAGGTGTCCAGTGCACTCCATGATTTCAAGGAGGCGCCAGACCAATTGGAACTCACTGGCTATTGGCCTGGCAAATGCAGGAAAGGCAACTTTTATGCCCATCAGGAAAAATGATAGAAGGTGAAGGAACTTCCCATTAAGGGACATTCGGTTCTGCGGGGCACAGAGGTGAAGAGTGTACCTCTCTACCTTAGCTTGCATAGCTGAACAAGATTACACCAGTCGACATGGTTCCTCAAGTTTTCCAATGAGTTCTCTATATTGTTCAATAGACAGAACACTTGTTTTCCACTTTGTATTATGTAGACAAGGGACAAACATATCCTAAAGTCAACTGAGAGTGGGAGAGGCTGTTAAGATAGGAGAGGCACTAGCTCATATGTTTCCTAACACCAGCACAAACCCTCTAAAGACAGTGAACAGATTGCATACTGTTAAATGTGCAGCATTTTATTAGTGATGTCTAGTACTCTACTTACAGCTACTGAGTTATAAAATCCACTTGAAAAAAAATTTGAGCCCATTTCTGAGAGATAAGTACATTGCTAGTCAGTGCACTGTACTGACAACCCAGTGAGGTCTCAAAGTAGACTATTTCATCCACTTGGCCATGAAAATCATGATGTGTTTTTGTAAACGAGGTCTGTAGGAGACAGACTTTTTCAAATATAGTATTTCTTTGTCTCAGATAGTTTAAAGATACATGCAAGGATGTTAAGTAGAATATCAGATTAAAATATCATTGGGAGCAATATGAGCCATATAAATAATGGATTCTAATAGAGCCAATAGTTTTTTAAAGCACTTACACTTTATTTTCTCTTGATTATGCAAGTACATGCCCACTTTAGAATATTTAGAAAAAAACCTAAAAAGCACGAACTAAAAATCACTTTAAGTCTTCCAACTCAGTGAACTATTTTTTACCATCTTGGTTCATATTCTTCCAACCTCTTTTCATGTATTAAAACAGAACAATGGCCATTACTTTTCTCCTGATATATTAAATTTCCATTTATATAATGACATTTTATATTATTAACATAGCTACAGGTTCTAACTGAACACAAAATGTCCAGTTAGAAATTCTGACCCAAATGTCACTTCTTGGCTTTAGTTTTCTGATCTCATTAGAGTTACTGGGAGTTTCCTGACCTAAAATAATTGGATCACTATCTTCCTAGTCAACTTCACCTTGCATATTTGAAAAATATTTTGAACATAATCTTATATAATCCCACTTCACTACACCCACAGGCAAATGAGAAAAGAAATAGACTGTTCACACCCGCAATGTTTAGTGCTGCGGAGAAGATAGAAACTGCTTTTGCACAGCATCCGACAGAGAGCCCTGCACGCTTACCTGCCCGGGAAGCCACAGGGAATTAAAATGCCCTCTATTTTAATGCATATTAGAGCTATTGTTTGAGTTAGTTCTCATTTTTCCTTCCTTCACTTCAAAATACATGTCAACTAACAGGAAAATATTCCTACGATTTAACCTACTTTATTTTTTCACTGCAGCCTCCCTGTTTGCTTCTTTTATCACTCCCAACACCACCCCAGACTGCAGCACAAATGCCTAGGTTCCATTTATTTTACACCTCTTCTTGCTAAATTATTACTAGGCTTGAGCTTTAAAAATACACTCGCAGACAGCTCAAGTTGGGCGCATAAACATGTTTAATTCATTTATCATTAGGCCGCGTGACACCGTGTCCCTTTAACTTTGCAGCCTTGCAGTAGGCTAGCAGAAGTCCCTCTTTTCTGCGTAGGTTAGTTAAGATGTATCTGGCTGTTTTGCACTATCTTTAGTATGCAGGGAGCAGAGAGATGAAGATAAAAGGCGAAATGTCTATCTTTGAGTCCTCTGCAATACCGAGTAAGTTATCAACCCACTAACATGCATGTCTGAATAGACTCCTTTGGCAACAGTGAGATGTTATCTTCCGTGACATGCGAATTCCTCCCTCATGTCAGTCCGTGGACGTACTAAAGGATGAACGTGCTAGTCAAATGAATGTGGCAACACCGCTGGGAACGTGGGAGCGTCCTATTTCCCCCCAGCTCCTTCTAAGAAATTTCTCCCGCTGCATCCTTGATATACATATAAATTAGTCAGTCTGCAGAATGGCTGGAGAACTCATCTCTTTAATCTCAGGGAGTAGGCGTGGGGAATAGGCTCTGTGTAACGCTCAGGGGCCTTGTTCTTTCCCCTTCAACTGTGCCGTCCTCCTTCGCGCCCAGCCACACAGTGGTAACTCAGAACCATGTAGGCGGAAGCTAAGTAGTTGTGCTGGGCAAGTGAGCGCACGCTTGGCTGTGGCTTGTCCCAGAGTGGGCTAACCCACAGCAAAAGCACACAGACCATGCACCTAATTAATTACAAAAACAGTCATAAAATTAATAGCTAGCATTGTTGGAGTAAAAGCCACAGTCTGGCAGATGCTATATAAGCACGTTGCATGCATATGCTATTGGTTCCTCCGAATAAGTCTGTGAAGCTGCATTGTGGTCGCATTTTACAGATGAGGAAACCAAGGCATAGGGAGTCGATACGACTAGGGAGTGGCAGGTTGGTATTCAAGTACAATATTATGGCAGAGTCCATACCTCTAGGGTACTGCTCTCCTTCCTGTCTCCTGCCCCTCTGGCCCCCACTTTTTAAAGCATAACAGTATGTTCTTTGCCCCCCACCATCTGGTAGGTAGGTTTTGCTATCCCCTCCTTGAATGCGCAAACACCGTGTAGCAGGACTCAAAGACTGGATGATTCTCTGTAAATTAACCAACTCTCCATTTTGTGTAGGAGGGCAGAAATCAGATCGCTCACTTGCCTATGTAACAACAATGTGGTTTTAAGAATTTTTAGAATACAGTGGAAGGATGCATCTTACTTGGTTTGTTGAACTTGGAGTGGTGTCCTTTTGGGCAGGCATAGAGAAGCACGTGATACAGTGAGGCCTGTAGCAGTGGAGTTTGAAAATGACAAAAGCGTGAAACTTGAAGTCCTGGTAGTAGATGGCTCAAAGCAATGTCCCCGGTCTTGCTTTGGTCTCTATGTACCAGGACCATTCTAGAGCCAAGGAATACAACCATTAGAAATGAACCTGTATTTCAACAAGCGTTGTCATGATATAATTAAAAATACAGTTTGAAGACTATCAATACTTAGATCCAAATCAATGATTCACTGTGTATCTAGAGAAAGGAGATAGAACAGATGAAACTTATACAAAAAGAATAGTAATACCTGATGGGGTGTCTGTAGTAGTATTTAATCATTATTTTATTTTAAGAAACAATTATTAAAACTTTCATCATATATAAGGGATTCTGCTAAGCAATATAATTAATACAAATTAAAAATTTTTAAATGCCAGCTCTTACTCTAGGTAGAAAAGGAAGAAAAATTATAAGAAATAGCTAGAGAAAAAAAGGATCAAAACCATGAATATATCCATTCTGGGTAAAAGTTACGGAACACAAAATGAAGCAGCCATTCAAAAAGGTAAGCACACACGTAGCTGAGGTCAGTTCAAGAAGAGTTCTCGGATGAAGAAAGACGAACTGAATTTTGAAGAAAATTTTGGGCGGCTGGAGAGGAAGGAATCATGCCAATGTCATGGAAAGGTCATGTATACAGGTGTAGAAATCCCCGGCAGTGTCAAAGGGCTGACAATAAGGTTTGGAATGGCGGACACACGAAATGACAATACCAATGGATATCACAAAAACAGGATCAATGCTGCTGGATGAAGGACAGGGTACAAATGCCAAGGGAAGGAGCGCATTGGTACCACACAAGGGATAGGGCTTATGGAAGCGCAATGGACGCTCTGTGAACTTCTGTCCTTAGGAAGAAAGTGACTACTATTAGCAAGATCATGCGAGGAGTTAATTTAAGTGAATCAGATCATCAAGTCAGAAACTAGTGCCAGTCAGACTCAAACACAGACATATCTGAACCCATACTCATAACCCTCAAGATGGTTATGTTTCACATGAGAAGGCAAAATTCACAGTTCTGTCTCGTTTTTTTTTTTACTTCCCATATAAATATTTGTTTAATGCCTTTCCATTTATAAAAGATGTGCCAGCACTCATAAATTGGCAGATAATAAAATAAATTCCCATCTTCCCCGTTTCCCTTTGCCCTCTTTCCCCTTCTCTATTTGCATTGGCATGAGAACTTCTAGTTCCACTAAATGAGTCATTTGGGACCAGAAAATTAATTTATTTGAGCAGATGTATATAAACGTTGCTCAGAATAGAATCACAAAACAGCCCAGTATTTACATAAGGTCCCAATAATTGATGACCTTTTATGGTTTTGTGTGAAGAACCCGAGAGGCTGACTAAGAGGCTACATGGGAAATATCAACATGATTAGAAATAGAAGCTCATCTCTTGAATTCTAATTTTTTGGTGACACGGTGGGACCTAAAGGAGAAAAATAACCTCAGAATTCCTCCACAGAATAATACATTTTCCGCCCCATGTGTGCCAAGATGGCCGATGCTGGCTCGATTTGTTCATCACAAATGCTTAATTCCACTTTCTGGCCAACCCCTGGTCTTCAGTTTGCCTTCAATGGCCCCATTCTATTTATGTTCAAACCAATTGTCTTCCCTGTATGACATTTTCAAACTTCTGACTGGGATTTTTTGCACAAAAGGAGGAATACTCTGTTTCAAAAAGCTCACAGCTAAACATAACTCTTATTTTATGGATCAAAGGATTTCCCTCAAGATTAAGACCTTTCATTTCACAATATTGCAGATTCTGTACTTCTTGACCAAAGTGGGGAGGATAAGCCATTGTTTGGGCTTAGTAGGTGGAGTTTTCCAGATGAAATTACCACAGATTTCTCCAAACACAGACGAGCCCTCTATTGCAATAGCAAAATTCTTGAAGAAATAAATAACTTGGGGAAAAAACCCCATCAAGAATTCACCCTCTGAAACTTAGATGCGTGCGCCATTATAAATGGCACTTTATTTTGAAGAATTAAAAGTGAAAAAACAGTCTCTTTCCTCAGAGAATGTAGAGGCTAAAAGGACAAGAAAGGCAAATAGAAAAAAACAAAGGAAAAGGCACAGGAAGAACAACTTCGTGGAGGATCCCAGAGCAGGCTATTTTCCACAGAAGAAGGTAAGGGCCTGCCAAGTTTCTATCAGTTCATGACTGACAGGAATTTTAGGAGAAATCCGAGGAATAACTTTGTTTACGGCCAAGAGTGGTAACAAAACAATGCTCTGTGACAAATAAACCAGTTCCTGCCTAAAGGTGCACGAAGGAGTGTCCTCCTGCCCTGAGGAAGCTTGTCTGAGGAGACATGGAAGCAGATATTTATTCATTCATGTATTATCTTTCAATAGAACGTGGGGCGCCTCCTTTGGCAGGGCAAGGACTATCCTCAGAAGACATAAAAACACAGAAGCCACTTGGAGACAAAGGCAGGCCTGGCCCTCAAGGAGCCCCCAGTTTAGTGAGCAATTCTGAGAAATCACTCCCATGTTCATTACAGCCAGTCAGCGCTATGTAGAGCACAGGGTATTGTGGGAACACAGAAGGGGCCTCTTGATCGACCGCCCATAGCCTCGGTTGAGCTCAGAGGCTGACCCACCTTTGCTCTTACAGAAGCATGAGCTTTATTAACTGTCCATGGGAGGGTGGTAGTGAGAAGGGGATCTTCATAGACTTTTCTCCTTCAGAGAAGAACTATAGAACGAAATGGAAATGGTATATGGTGCCAGGTAGCCACTGAAGAGCCCGGTTATTCTATATATAATCAATAACATTTATTAACACAAAGTTAAACTTGTTTATTATACATTATTGGGAAATAAAATAAAGTTCAATTTTAGTCCAACTACCTCATTCACGGCTAACGTTCTCTACTTTATTTTGTCAGTTTTTCTGAACCATACCTAATACTGAACTGTGCACTTCTGAGCCTATACGGTTAAATGTTCTTAGAAAGCTTTTCTATTTCCCAAGCAACAGGCCACCCCTCCAATGTTTTCCATAAATTCGCTGGCAGTAACCATGTGATTTTTCAAGTCTGCGTGTGGGATGCAGATGCTTCCAGAATGAAAGATGTGCTGAGTAATTCTGGAGGCAGCTGAGTTGATATATCAGAATACATTTGTTTCTCGAACCCTGCTCTATCTTATCAAGTATGCTTTATCTCTCCAAATAGACAGTGGTGCCTGTGTGGGCTGGGATCCTCTCTTACACGATTTGCATTTTCTGTGACACAAGTCCAGTGTGGGCCGTATCGTCAGTGTCAAAAAGGACGTGGTCGATTGATGTGTCAGGCCCCAGCCTTGGGTAGGAATTCAGTCACACCCCCTTGGCCCCGCATGTTCGGGGCCCGGCACTCAGTGTGACTGGCCAGAGATGGATAGGGGTCTCGGGGAGAGCCGCCTGGACCTTCCCCCTGAAATCCTGAGACTCGCATGTTGTAAACCTTTTAGGCTCTTTCGATGTTAGAACCATAAATTACCTAATTCTTCTTAACACCAATTACCATTATTTGAGCCCTGGGACGTTTGCATTAGTTGACCCCGAACTTCAGTGAGCTCATATCTGGACCTGAGTTATGGTTCTTCTCTCTCTTTTTTTTTAAAAAATTTTCCCAAGGTAAAGTACCCCGAGGGTGGCCTTCCTCTGAGGTGACAGTGTGATGTAATGACACTCGGGTCAAAATGTCAGGAGCCATTGTCCCGAAAGTGATAACCCTCTTGTCCACCACTCCATCCTTGAATGCTGAGGTTGGCTTCCATCTGGCCAAATGGAAAGTGACCGGCCAGGCCCAGAAACGTGCTCAAACTCTCCCCCCAGAGCTCTTAGAAGCGACTTGGATGCCTTAAAATAATATCACAAATCAGCAGCAGAACTCAATGCAGTGCTCTCAGCAGAATCAGTTCCTATGACAATCAGAATCTGTTTGGTATATTCCTCAGTTTGCTGCTTAAAAAAAAAAAAAAGGAGCAGCCTTTTTTCCCTCTGCCCCTCCTCCTCTCCCTTAGGGCCTCAGCTTGTGTCTGTGCGTAAGTCCTGGGGTCTTGGGTGTCAAATGTCAGGCCTTGTACTGAGCTGTCAAAGAGAAGAATGGGCTGAGGTGATTGATGATGGGGAGGCCTGAAACCCAAACCTCCACTGCAAATGCTTCTTTTACAAAAAAGCTGGGGCTACCCACAGTGCCTATATTCAAGGTCACTTCGCATACCATTACACCCACCGCTTGGGGCTCCCAACAAGCCGGGCCATTCACACGGGGGCCGACTTCTCTCTTCTCAGCCCTGCTCGCTGCCTCTCCCTTCCTCCTCGGCTCCCCTCCCAAGGCCTCGCTGCCCAAATGTCGGAATGCTTAATCCCAGTCAAATTAAAGAATAATAATGATAAACAAAAAGAGAGGGTCTTTTTGTTTTGTTTTGTCTTTTTCTTTTTTTTTTTTTTTCTTCAGGCTACATTTGCTCTGAGAAGTCATGGACTGGAGCTTTCTGGAGCACAAGTCAGATGACAAGATTATTAATGGGAGCAAGGCAATGTCATATCTGATTTCATGCATATTCATGAAGGGAGCCACACAGCTGGGACCATGCGCTGTGGAGAAGGAAAATAAAGAGTTGTCTCCCCCCCACCCCAGGCATGAAGAATGTCATTGTGGAGATGAGGAGCCTGCCTGGAAAAGTTTAAGTGACTGTATCCTTTATTTTGAAAAGAGGGAGATAGAATTTGCAGAAACAACAAAGGGTAACAGAAAAAGCTTTGGCTACTCTGGCCAAACTCAATAACTCAATTCTGACATTGAACCTTCTCCCTAAAATCACCTATCTGAGGCTCTCCTGATAGAAGTACGAGAGGGGCGTCCTTTGCAAATGATGTCAACAAAAGAAGCGAATGTATTACTGAGATTTTTAAAAAAGAAAAGGAAGAAGAAAGAAAAGAAGAAATCAATGAATAAAAAGTTTTTTATGGCCATTAAAACTTGGGGTAGTCTCCCAATAAAAAAATTTATTATACTTAGTTATGAATTAGAAAATGCAAAATTATAAGCAGTATAAAATTATACTTAGTTCTATATGATGAATTATATGATTCTGCTACCTTACCTCATTACTAGGACCAGATTCAAATACCTTTTCAGTCCCAATAAAAGAATTGTCAGGAAAGCATTTGCAAGCTTCATTCTGGCGCACAGAGACATGAAGAAGCTGCGGAAGTCCCACTCTTATGTGACATACCAGGCAGGTCCTCGAGATTTCTATTCCTCTATAGCCCTGTTTCAGGAAGTAGATTACTGAAGACATCACTTGATTACTGAAGGCACCTTGCTGTGGTGTATATGTATTATGATTAGATAAATAAAGTTTTACAGAACGATTGAAGCTCATTGTGCAACTTTCATACTGCTTATTGATATATTTTAACATCAGTGTTCTAGACTCCCGTTCTTTAACCAGCAGTTTATTATACACATAAAGTAAATAAGTTTAAGTAAAAGAATAATCCACCTGACCACCGTGACCATCCAAGCCTCCCAGGGCACCCTTCTAAGTGCCAGGGATGTGAGTGACAGCTCCCAGGGAGGCTGTCTGAAGGCCGTCGGGGCAAGATGTGCTTCGACCTTCAAGTCACCTCGGGAGGCCCTCAGAGCATTATGATTTTGAAGAGAAAATATTTTGACCAGTTAATGATTTAAGAGTAGAAAGTGAAGGAGGCCCCTCACTGCCTTAAAAGACAAGGATTATTTGGGGGCTCTTGGAGCCCTGGGATTAGCTGCCGAAGATGTAGGTGGACCGTTAAAGGCTCCCCCACCACAAGAAGGCACGGGCGGACTTGCCGCGGTGTGGAGATCGGATGAGAGGTTGGGGCGGGTGGCAGAGGTGCATACTGGGAGTTGGAAGAAGAGCTAAGAAAGCTTTGCAAAAATCTGAAGAAAAGATGATAATGACCCGGACTCGGACAAGAAAAGTTAGGGTTTGGAGAACGGATCGATTCTAAACACTGCAAGGAAGAGACGTCTATATCACTGGTGATGGCTGGCCTGTGGAGGGCGTGGGTGAAGACGAGGACGCAGGGGATGTGCAGGTGGGATTGGGGCGCAGCGTGGGCCGCGGCGTCACCCTCTGAAATACAGAAGACAGCGCGAGGGATAGGTTTTCGTGGAGAGAGATGATTTCAGTTTAAGATATTCTCAGTTTGGCTATTTACAGACAGTTGAAGGAGCAATGTCTCCTAAGGGTATTTTATTCAGAACTCTGGAAAGAAGGCTCGGAGTAGCGGGCCTGGGAAACTTTGGGTAGGCCCTTGTGACATGTCTCCATGTAGGGAATGAACTCATTAACAGCTAGTTACCACTCTCCTAACATAATGCTCCTCTTTTATATCAGTTTAGGGGTTGTGCCTCAGAAGGTCAGTTTCTGTTAACGCGTGGTGTGTGTTGATTGTCTATCCCGAACAATTACAGACACCATTAGGATCAAAACAAATGTTAACATTTCCATTACTTGAACCTTACTCCCTCTCATGAAATAAGATCCATGAACTAACCCCTTTAAAAATAAAGTTCCCAGAGTAAATTCTGACTCACTATTCCGGGCTGCTTTGCTTGAGAAAAATTAGCAAAAATGAGAGTTTGGACACAACTTGGTGGTGAGACCAAACAGTGGGATTCAGTGACCTCTCACATTTTGGGGGCACACTCCAAGACAGGCTGATGTTATTGCTAAGTATAAAATCCTGTGTTAATTTTCTGCATTTAGGCGATTGCATAATTTCTGCCACCAGCCAAGCAGTGGGTAATTTTAAGCCCTAAAAAAAAAAAAAAATTCCATTTTTTTTCTCACGCTGATAAAGCAAAGAGAAATCCACCGATAGAGATTATAACAGTGTGAAGAACATGACAGGGAGATCAGGACAGAGGAAATAGCATGTTAATGACATTCAATATTCTCCCTGTGTCAAGTCATCAGCATTTTTATTGCCACTATTTCTCAGCATACACTATTAGAATTTATTGAGTCAATCTGTCTCCATCACCTGTGATATAATATATTTTATTCAATAAGATATGGAATAATATTTATCTTTCAACTCCAATGACTGGCTTTCAGGACAATAACTGCTTATCAACCAAGCATTACAAGAGCAGAGGAGGTTGTACATTTTAATATCCGACCCGAAGCATCTTGTCATTTCAGCATCTGTACATTTGGGATGAAGAAGGGCGAGACTTCCATCCAAGAAATCACTCAGATTCAGTAGTGATCGCAAACGATACTATCAAGTCACATTTTAAACTTCTGTATAAGAAATCACTCAGATTCAGTAGTGATCGCAAACGATACTATCAAGTCACATTTTAAACTTCTGGCCTAGTGAAACACTTTGCAAGAAGGAAGGAGAAGAGACTCGAAAGTTTACCTTACAAGACATTTGCACAGAGACGAAAATCAAGCTCCTCCCCAAGCGTGTTCTTCTCATAAGAAATGGAAACTGGGTGATTTTTTGGAATGCTTCACGTCGCCCTCATGGAAGTGAATGTGTAATTTATGTCTTCAGGTCGTCGGTCTGCATCCCGGTATTCAGGGCTGGACACCATGCCTCTGGTTGGCCATGTCCTCGATGTACCTGACCTTCCACGGTGTCCACTTGGAATGGGAATGGCGTCGGTGATGGCTGCTTGGTTCTCTGGGGAGAGGTGTGTAGGCTTTAGCAGCCACACAGTGCCATTAACCAGGTTCTCAATTCACCTACTGTTCAGGCCCTTTTTGCTTACCTCAGGCAATTCTGAAAAAGAAAGAATCAACTCTTTTATTCTGATATGAGCTTTGACAAACATTTATTTCATATTCCCTTCTTTCCAGTTTCCTCCCTAGAAACCCTATGTCAACCTGTAGACAAAGGGTTGTCACAGCCCTTACGTGACTGAGCTGCTCTTTGGTGGTGTTGCCTCAGAAATGAAAGGGTCCAGCTCTCCTGCTGGTAAAAAGCACTAATTCATCCGCTGTTAGCTTTGCTCACCAGGAAGCCCCCTCTGCCCGCCGGAGAGCATGCAACTGCACACAAGCTACTTCCTGTCAGGCGTTTTATTGCTCGATTGTGTCAACTGTTGCTGACCTGCATGAGTGGGTCAGGCAGCAGGTAAAATACTAAGAGATCCGCCTCCCAACAAGCCCATGTCATCCTGACACGAGTCGTGTTAGCACCCAGCGCAGCCGTCCTCAGTCCCACCGTTTTTTAGCCTTCGTCTCAGCTCTCCTTACAGTGATGCTCAACTGCAGTCATCTTTCTCTGCCAAACCCACTCACACCTTTAGATTCATTCTTTACTACATATTAGAAGAAAGTGAAAAAAAAAATGTGGATGTTGGAATCATCCCTTTTGAATTCAAATCCCAGCTGAGCTATTTCCTAGCAGTTTGATTTTAAATAAACTCATTTCTCTGAGCTGCAGTCCCTTTGTCATTAATACTGCCTTTAAGGGGCAATGATAAAGATAAATGAAATAATATATGTAAAGGGACTGTGCCCACCCCCGTGCCCCACCAACTTCTGACTCACAGCAGGTACACTTGCTTCCCTTAGGACAAGAAAAAAAAACAACAACTAAACTGTTAGATTATATTATCCTCTCAGAAGAAAACAGAGTAGCATGTTGCTTGTTGGTTCATTTATTTACTTATTACTGCACAGGAAGGGGGAGACGGGAAAGAGGAAGTGTGGTTAGCAGAGATCATGCAGTAACTCCATTGGGAATTGCTCTAAGTGTGTGTTTTGTGTATCTGACTTCTATCTTCTTAGAGTCTCCATTTGAAAAGCACGTCCTTTCTTTACTTTGGCACCACACAAGACAGTAACAATAGGATTCAAAGGAGTGTATCTGGTTTAAGATTTGTCTTGAAGCTTCAGGGGGGCCAAAAGGAGGTGTTATGTTCCCAGCTTGGTGGGGGGGCTCTTAGCTCCGGAAACCTCAGCCCCCAATCCTTGGCGGCTCTCCATAGACCTGCGGTTGCTCCGCTGTGTGTGCACCTTTGTGCATTGGTGTTGGGCGTGGGAAGAGCGTCACTTTATGCTCTAGGAAGGCGGCGTCACTTTAGGGAAAGCAAATGGAGAAAGCACATCGGATAAAGAGATGTGTGAGTTTGGATCAGGTCTTGAATTTGGGGGCTAACAGTGTTGCACACACATGTCAACTCCACCGACTTCAGCAGATCTCGCTTGGGGCAGGTTCATCAGTCCTAAGGCACTTGGCTTTATCTGTAGAGTAACATATATCTCTGGGAAGGCAAATGAGGAAATACAGAGACAGTATACAGAGCAATGACCTTTCATTATTCAACACGTGTTAGTTTCCTTTTATAATGCGGCTTCTTCCCTTCTTTCCTGAGACAAGTTCCCCTGGGGGAGTCGCAACATAACATCTGGTCCCCGTGCAAACGTGCCAAGTGATGAAAGCCACCTTAGATCGTGGCCTTCCCTGTGGAGAAAATCCACTTCAACCCCTCTCTCCCATTAAATGGAACTAGGCTTCCTTGGGCCGTATGCCCTGTATGAGTGTTCAAACTACATGCTCCTGTGAGCCCCACATGACTCTCTGCCTTGTGCATGTGAACATGAGCAATCTAGTTCAGCGTCGGGACCACAGGTGGCCCTTAGTTGGCCACACGGCCCTAACGGAGTGGTCGTTTATTGAATGTTAATTTAACAACTCACTAAATGATAGACACTGTTCCGGGTGCCAGAGTTTTAGAAGGACATAGGATGTACAGAGTCACCGAACTTCAGAGCTCATACACCAAACTAGCAAATACATCAAGTGGTGTCTGGTACTGATAGAAGTCCCAGAAGAAAATCAAGGCAGGGTAAGGGGCTAAGAACTTAAGGAAGGAAAGGTCTATGATAGACAGGAATGGCCTAAGAAGTCCTCTCTGAAGAGCAGAGATCTTGATGACGTGAAGGGGAAATCTAGACAGACAGGATGTGAGTCACAGGCCAGGGAAAGCTAATTTCTGTGGTCTGGGTTAAGGAGTTTGAATTTTATTCTGAGTGTGACATGAAGCCATTGGTGGGTTTGAACCTGAGAATGCTGTTACCTATTTTATATTTTTCCAAAATTATTCTGGCTGCTCCACATAGCGTCGACCATGACTGAGCCACAGTGGACATGTTACTGCTTTAGGCATTACTTAATCAATGCGGTGTGGTTGCTTGGAAAGCATGACAGGGACAGACTGGAATGTGCAGCCACCTCGTTCCCAGCGGGCGGTGTCTAGGCGACATACCACACTTGGAGCCTCGGAGTTCTCCTCCATAAACTGGGGGGAAGACCACCAGCCACTCACCGGGCTGTTCTGAGAATGGAGGAAAGGGCATCGGTGAACTCTTTAACAACATAGTTGGAAAATAGTAAGTGTTCAAACCGAAAACTCCTAGGTCCTCAACTTCAATTAAGCATTCATTTACTTATGCCTCGGTGGCCTTGCCCACAGGGGAGATACATCAGGCATTTCCAAGTGCATGAGGGCAGCCTTTCGTCCACGTGTGGACAAATACAGATACTGGAGGGAGAGGGAGCGGGACAGTGTCCCCAGAAGAAAAGCATTGGGTTGAGAGTGGTAGACGAGAAGGTGGGGAAGATATGATGGGCCCCGATTCTATGTGAGGATGTTCTGGTTTTCACTCTATGACCTGTAACTCCCAACACGGGGAGAAAATACCTCAAGTCAGGAGCTGCCCTGTCTGTATTTTGCCCAACCAAAAAGAAGGTACGTAGCGCCCTTGGGTGCCTCGATGGGAAGGAGTCCTATCGCTAGTGACGTCTCTGTTGGAATCAGCATGTCTCAGACTCTGAAGTCTTTTAGTTACACACGGAGGTGTCATGCACGGCGGTTGTGTGGCCAGGGCAGGCCAGGGGCACCGAGGGCAGGGAGGCATGTCCGTGAAGGATGAAAGGCACTTCCTGGCCTTGGAGCCTGACATTCAGTCACCACGGCGGGGAAAGCACCGCCTTAGGGACACTGCGGTAGATTTCCACAAGGGAAACTAGTTAGCATCTGTAACGCTGTCAGTGATGAAGAGAATAGCCAAAAGACCCCTCGCGTAGTCTCTCAGGCGCACGTCACCCGTCGCTAGGTCAAAGCCATCACCAAGGGCCCTCCTAGCGCCGACGTCAGGAGGCTATGTGCCCCTGGCCTGAACCCCACCTGCTAATAGGTGTCTGGGAAATCCATTTTCGACTCTATTTGTTAATAAATCTTAGTAAAGCATGAATTATAAAGAAACACGATGTCCTGGCTAAAAGAAATCAATACTGCTTTTAAACACAAACTCATTAGTATTAAAGAGTATTCCTATTTTTCATTATATTGAGAAAGAAAGAAAATGATAATCATATCAATGCAAGCCACCCGTGAACTAACACAATGTCAAATGCTTTGCCCAAAAAATGAGTCCCACACACATCAGATATTATTTATCCTCTACTCCCTGTTCTTTCCCAGCAAGACTTTCGCCCCCTCCCCCGCCACATGCACAATTCTTTCCAAAGACTGAGACAGCTTATTAAAGATGCACACATTCACAAAGACACACATAGGGAAAGAAATTGAAGAGACACATATAGCTATTAAAAATAACATGTCATATAAATAATAAAAGCAACAATTAATATAGCATGTTCTTTAATAGTAGTGGCTTTTCATCCTGTGATCTAAAAGTACTCTACAGATGTCAACCTGTCCATAGCTCTGTATTGTATTTGCCCAGGTAATTCATTTTAGAGAAGATAAATATTCAACAAAATATCACGTAATTTGAGATTACTGTAGAAGCAATAAATATTCTGGAAAGTAGTTTTCCATCTTTTAGGCCACTTTCACAAGTTCATGTAGGAATCATAATAGTCATTCTTAACAAGAAAATCTCCGAGGAATATTGTCTGTGCATGCCAACCGAGTTTTATTCACACATATTCACAATTTATTCACACATACACATATGCTTCTGTTTCAGTGTATCTAGCTCTATGGGTACTTGCTATGGGGAGAGACAAAGGTGTCCACAGAAGGCAACTCCGAAAGAAGCCTAAGACATAGATCTTACGGTGTGCAAGCCAGTCCAGCCCCAGGACCACAAGCTGGATGGCCTTTTCCAAGCAGATGTGATTGCCAGGAGGTAGCTCCCTGTCCCCACCTGTGGCTATATCCCCAAGGTTATTGTAACAAGCACTGGGATTCTTTACAGGTAAAGGTGTGAGACAAGGGAACCCCTGTCCATTAGGGAGAGGAGTTAGGGACGCGAGGGGGCATGCTAATCCATCTACCAGGGATGCACATCCATAAGGGGGCCCTTTGCCACCTCATCACCATACAGAGTGACACAATCAGCGGCAGTCTCCAGTGTCCCAGGAAAGCAAAATACAATATTCTAAAAAGCGTTCTGAAATCCTAGTGGTGGTTTTGCCATCGTACATAAATTTCCCTTCAAATATTTATTATAGAGTATTGCTAATTTTTTCTTTTCCTGGTTGCTCTTTTCATTGACAAACCATGGGTATAAAATATGAAATCAAGATCGCCTACTGCCGAGGAGAAGCCAAACATCACAAGAAAGGATTAGTTTCTTTCACTGTCTAGAAATTTTTCATGGAAGACCTTGGCTGGCCTTTTGATATTAAAACTTCCTAACAAGTATTACACAGGAGTTTTAAATTAGAACTTGCTGTCACCAAGACAGTTATAAACTGTTAAATATGTCCTTTCTATGCTAAGCTCCTGTAAAGTATGCACATGGCCGTGGCCGGGACACCCTTCCTGACAAGTGGCAGGGTGAGATCACAGAGCCGTTTGCAAGCTGCCTCCAGGTGGCCCACTGTGTGTGTGCGCGCGTGTGTGCGTGTGTGTGTATTCAAAACAAGCTGCACTTCTCTGCGTCTCAAATCGTGTCGTTCCCTCTAGTAAAGGCATCTCACAGAAAAACATGTTGTATTTTTCAACAACGCCTGCAAACCGAAGAGTCATTTTCCCACCAACTTCTCGTGCATCGGGCTCATTTGAATTGAGTTTTCTCAACTATCAAGCACTTGGAAAAAAATCGTTCTATTTTATCATCATTCACAAGATCTCATAATTTTACTGACTGAAAAATCAAGCATTGCTTTCAAAATTATTTGTCCTGTTATTCACAAACTGGGAAAGTGATGTATGAGGTCAATGGCTACGTCATAGAAACTGGGGAGGAGGGTGGAGGGAAATCACTCTTCCCCTGTTCCGTTCCCGTGTTCCATTTTTGTGTGCTTTATAATATTTGCACAACGAATATCTCCTTCAAAGGTCTGCTCTGGACCCTGCTTTGTAAGGGACCCTGCTTTCTCCTATCGACCAGTAGAGCCTGTAATTAGTGCTTAATTATAGTTTATATGGCCACGTTGGCCAAAAGAAAAGAACCGCTTTGTTATAGTCAATGAAGTATTTATTAGAGGCTAAGCCCAGGACAGGGGTAGGTTTATTAAACACTTGGGTAAGCAATAATAAACTTACATTGATCGGGCAATTTGATAGATCTCTTTTATGTGCTGCTTACAAAAAAATCCAGGTAGGGCTGAAAAGAACTAGAAGCCCTGTGGCCTACACTGATGGCACCCCATTCTCTACAAGGCCAATGCAGTTTGGAGGACGAGAATCCCTCCCTCCAAGAAAAACTGACTCTCCAAACACAGGAGCTGTTCCTGCTTTATGCTGACTTTCACACAAGGGATGGACATGCCTTATATTATATAACAAAGTCACACGCCTGAGCCAGGCACGGGCTCAGCTCTTTCCTTGCGTATACAGCTCTAATAAGTTGCCAAGGTCACCGAGCAAGAATTCAAATCAAGGGAACTTTGTTTCACAACAGGGGCCCTTAAACCTTAAATTGACTCTTACTTTTCTTCGGCCTCAGGAAAGAAGGATGCTGCTTCTGTAGACATTGACCTGTTATGATTTAAATTTTTTAAAATTTATTCTTGGCTCACCTGCCTTCCAAATGTATACTTTGCAGGGAAACAGAACCACCCTTTCACCATAGAAGCTCAAGAGACCGGCTGCTTCTTTGGCCAGAGGACTTCCTCCGCTGACCCTGATCTAGGGTACTAGGTTTTCAATTACTCACGTAAAGGAGTAATTTAACGTCCTTTTGAAAAATCATTTTTCAGCCTTTGACAAGGGTGGAAGACCTTCCAATTCATACCACTCAATAGTACGTTTAACATGTCCATTTGTATAACAACTTTACTTGGAGTTCAGAGGGTCTCCCCCTGTTTTCTCCTGGAACAAGACTAGCTGTTTGCTTTCACCCTCTTCAATAAATGGCCCTGCTGGGGGGTTGCCTGAAATGAAGGAGGCCGCATGGAGGATTTTACTTTTAAGGAACCTAAACTAGCAGCTCCCAGCAAAAGACAGCACCCCAATCAAACTAGCCTGATGGAAAAGACGTTTTCAGGAACATGACTGTCCGTGGATTCCCGCTCCCTCTGGGTCTCTGGTTCGCCGCATCCCTCCCCACGCGCACAGTAGATGGAAACGCCCTTCACCGACTTCCCCCGGGCCTGCCCTTGCCGCCCATCGTGTCCGGCTTCCTGCCTGCCTGGCTCCTGGGAGAGCCTGGGGCCCAATGTCTGCCTCGCCCCTCTTCGCCTCCTCGGGCGTGAGTGCAGAGTGTGGGATAGAGCGCATGCTCAGTATGTGTTATCTCAATACACAGCTGGAATCAAACCTCTGTCCTAGAAGCTTCCACAGAGTTCAAAACTTAATCAATTAGGTTTCAGATTCCCTTTGAAGTGATGAGCACATCAATCCATCTGAATATCATTGAAATTCAAACAAGTGTTAAAAGAAAGTCCGTGGGCAAGATGGGAGCAAATGTGATGAGAGACTGGAGACGTCCAAGGAAGGAATCGACGATACTGGCGAGTTCTGAAGCCCTACGGGGTGTCTGCCAATGCTAAGTTGAACTTCTAAGGCTTTGCAAAAACAGGAAAGTTGAAGGATATTTTCACCCTGATTTTTAGTACCACTTAATAGGGGACTCTTGCTCCAAGCCAAGTACCATAAGGCTTGTCCAAATCTCAGGAAGACAGAATAAAATGTGACGTCTCTGAGCTGGAAACTTTCATATGAATCAGAAAGGCTATATCCTTTTCCCAAACCTGCTGTATTTCACGTCCCTGCCCTGCCTTCTCCCCCGTCCCTTCCTGCTCCATTGCACTTTATGCTCCTCGGGGGTGGGGGACGCAGGAAGAGGAAATTCAGGCCGCATCTTCAGACCGTGGGCAAAATGTGTGTCCCTTTGAGGTGAATGCCAGCAGGTCAAACTCTTCATTTAAGGGGTGAGAACAGGATCAACCATCAGCAAAATAATTATACAGAGATCAACAGAATCTCCGCGAAACTACAAAGAGATCGATCACAGGGAGGTAGCATTTATTTACTTCCTGGTGTAGTTTTAAGGCATGTACCAGATCCTAGGCTTGAAATGGGGAGGTCATGGATGATGCTTTCTTCATTGACAATTTTATTTCTTTACAGCAATAAAAATGTACTAGGGTGGCACAGGCTTATTTTAATGAGAGAAGTTTAATTACATTTTACTTTCACAATATACTTGATATAATGAATTAACACTGTTACCACTTAGTGTTTTATAAAACACTGCTCTTAAGTAGAACTCTGCATTCAGCTTCTCTCTCTCTAGTGGTCTTATCATTTATCTGTATTATGCATGGTTTTGCAACAGGAGGATCCAATATCTTTTTTTAAAGAGAAAAAAAAAGGTGGTGTGGGGGAGAGAAAGAAACTCAGTGAAAGGAACTTTCTTTTTCATAGGTGAATTTCTATTATCCGTTATCATTTTTATCTAATATGAACCATTCTACCCTGCTTGTCTCTAATCCCCAGGCTTGTTAAGGAGTTTAAGAGGAGAGTCCGTTGATTTCAGGGCCTTTTGGAGTTCAAGGGCAGAGTGATTATTTCCTTAAAGGGAAAAAAGATCACGGACTCATCACAATTTCCGAAGTTCAGCTCTTTTTCGCTTCACTAATTAGAAGTCAGACCAAGTGCAGATCTGGAGGCTTTTATACAAGCAATCAGCCCTTTGCCCTGGGACCAATTACACAAAAGTGTCTTTTACACATTACTTTCTGGGACTCTCCAGTGTTCGCACAAGCTGTCATGTGCCACCGTGAGTCATGCTAAGACCATATAACCACATAGTTGAAGAGCTAATGATATGTTTGCTCTTCTCAGTTTTACTACAAACACAACTGCATTTAGAGGCTATGGCTTACCAGGAGCTTAAACATGAGCGCAAGTAAATATACATATGTGTAGTCATGCTTTTAAGGGGATGCTATTGAGTCAGTAAATAATATCTTGCTCTTTCGTCTGAAAACTATGTTCCTATGTCTAATTTCACCCATGGAAATATTTTTTTTTCCTTGCAAAATGAAGGTGACAGTAGAGTGTGTGTAGAGAGGGCTTGATTTGGGCACCAGAAGAGCTGTGTGTAGTCTTTTGCAGGGTGTTTCAGAGAATTAGTGGTAAACTGGTTCTATAGGTCTGTTGTTTACAATGGCTTCATCATTCCAACTGTGTTAATGTGGAGAAAAGAGAGAGAAGAGGGAGATGGAGAGAGAGATGGGGGGAGAGAGAGAGAGAACTGGAGAGAGAGAGAGAGAGAGAGAGAGAGAGAGAGGAGACCAAGGTCCAAATGGCTTCACTGCTGAGTTCCATCCCACTTCGGGGAAGCTTCACGAGGACTAAAAGAAAAACTTATTCTCCGGCTCTTTTTCTTGAGGACAGTATAACCTTATTATTAAAATACGACTCTAAGAAAGTAGACTTACAGTATCTACATGTTAAACTTTCAGAAAACTGACCCCAGCAAAATAGAAGCATGATAATCTAGGATAACTCTTTTGGGTGGATTTAGGGATTTTTTTATGTGTATTTGTGAAAAAAATAAATCTCTGACTTGGAGTCACTGTGTTCACCACATTAATTGAGTGAAAGAGAAAAATTGTATAAACACCTCAAAGTGTGCATGCCAAGTATCTGGAAACCACTTAAATAGGTATCAATAGTAGGTACGCTGTGATATATTAATACAATATAATACTAGTCAGCAATAACAGTGAACAAACTGTAGCTACGTAGACACAGGAGTAAGTCACACAAAGATAATGTTGATTCAAAGAAACCAGACACAAAAGAATAAACGCCATGTGATTCCATTCATAGAAAGTGAACCAACGTATTAAACCATAGTGTTTAGGATGCATGCTTAGGTGGTATAAAGAAATGAGAAGGTGATTATATAAGTGCCAGGATTATTGCTATTGTTACTACTTTTGGAAAGACCTATCGGAGGTCCTGGTTGCGAGGGGGCAGCTTTGGGAATGCTGATCATGTTCTAATTTTTGACATGGGTGGGTATTATACGGATGTTCATTTTGCAATAAATCGTTGAACTGCATGTCTTTTTTTGGTACAGCTTTCTGCACAGTTTTGGGTTCTATTTCTTAGAAAGTCTGGACCAATTATCTCCCCATCACCAAGGAGAGATACTGGTTATAGTATCAAAGGTCCGTGTCACAAACATGAAACACCGGTATTAAAAATATCAGCATTCTAGTTACTGATGTGAGCAAATTCAAAACAGCACTACTCGTCCTTCCTTCTTAATTCACTTACGCATGAAGCAAGGACTAAGTCACCGTAGGGAAATACAGACCGCAAAACCGATGCCCCGCATGAAACAGTGTGTAAGAGCACGTTGAAATTATGAGCATCTTACGGTGCAGAATGCTGACCAGAGAATAATGACCTGAGCCACTAAAAAAATATACCAAAAGGCTTTGCTTGTGCTCTTCTTTTGACAATCGTGCTTGAAACACGAAGTATAAAGAGAAAACCACAACCAGTCATCGCCAGTCAGATTACTACCATGAATAAATGAGTGTATCAATTTAATTTCAAAAACAACGTGGAGAGCGTCCAGAAAGCTTGCTTTGGTCTGAGGTGCAAATACTTTATCAGGCGCTCTGTTCACGAATGAGACTGTCACTTTAGATCCGTCACAACTGAAACTCTTCTCAAGGGCAGAACCTGGGTGCGCTTTGTCTTTTATTATCTCTACAAGGCGCCCATCCGAAAATCCTTGTTAACTTCGGGTAGACTTAGTTTTGAACAAACTCAGTCTGAGGCAAAACTCAGGGAAGAACGGATACTTAGGTGGTGAGGAGAGAAATTAGGCGAGTCTCAGCTGAAGGGGGCAGGGGAGGTGGAAGGGTGCGCCCACTCCCCGGAAACTCGAAGGGAGAAGCAAACAAAAGGTAGACAGACAGAGGTGCGAAGCCGTAGACCCAGCCGGTCCCTGGGACCCATAGAATTCCGCTAGAAACAGACGTTTCAGGAACATTTAAGCCACACTTTACCATGTAAAGTTAATTTTAAAAAGGTAGGGGTGTGGGAGGTTTGAAAGAAGCAAAGAAAGTACAAATAGACAGGCCAGAGCGTGAAGATGGAGCGCAGGCTGGGAAGGGACGCGGTCTGCGTGAGCGTCACGGCAGGGGGTTGGCACGCAGAGGAACAGCAGCGGAGAGAGAAAATTATTTTGCCTCCGGCTAAACGTAACTCATCCTCCTCCCCCACCCCCAACACACACACACACACGAACACATGCACACATAATGATTTCAGGGTTTGGTATATTTTAAAGTGGTCTTCCTTCCAGCCAAAATGTCTTAGGAAGAGGGTGGGCACACATGGCTGGTATAGGACACCGAATAATCAAGGCGACCCTCCTTTTTTCACTTTTGTACCAATTCTGTGAGGATCATAAAAACACAGATCTGACCAACTTGTATCAGCCGATAGAACTGCCCCACTCCGGAGCCCCAGGGAATGGAAGGATGGCTGAAAATGCTCCCTGGCGGGGACAGATACTATAACTAAAAATAGCGTGAGGGCAGGCACTGTGTAGCAGCAGATCAAGCTGGGTAAATGGCCGGTCCTCCAAAGGGTCTGTCCCCAACAGGGAGATTAGGGAAACCCTTGGTCAAGGGGCAGCAGAGGGCACACCAGGCCACGTCAGGTTAAGTTGTGGTCACTTTATCTCTTGTTGTTGACGCAAAGTCCTGAGGCCACGGCCCAGGGCTTTCCTGCCGAAATGTGTTTACAAGCAGGTCAAGGACTTGTAGACAGATAACCATTAGCAAAACAACTTTTCCATTGACAACAGAGCAAAGAAAGGTGTGTTTGCAGATGAATTATCACTTGCTTCTTAAAGAAAAGAGGGGGAAAAAGCTCCATCACATCACTAAGTCCCCGCTGTCCTGCCCCATGAATTTTCTGAGTTCAGGGAGAACCGCTTCTTGCTTTTCTCACAATTACATGCACATCTTCCCAGCTGCACATACCTCAGTAATAGAACTTTTTAGACTTCAGTAATATCTACAAATACCCATTTGGGTCTTATTAAGATAAAGAAATTATTTTATGCCAGAGTTAGAAAAAGATGGGATAAATGTTGAAAGAGCAAAAAAGCATTTAAATCTCTTGGGCAAGTTTTTGGGAATGTCCTTTTGCTGGGGAAAGTGCAAATGTCAGGAAAGGGCTGAGATTTTCCGATTTGAACCCGTGTCATGACCTTTGGGCTACAGATACTTTTGGTGAAACCTGGAATTTATAAGACCTGGAGACAGAAGAGGGAAATAATTCGAGAATGTTGAGGGAAGTGGGGGGAAAGAAAACCAAAACCGGTCAACAAACAAACCACAAACCAAAAGGCTGAAATTAAGGTAACCAGAAACAACGGGAATGAGGAGCTTAGCTAATGAACACGTCTCACGCTTTGAGAAGCACTGCCTGTTCCAGCCGGGAGTGTGAGGTAACTGTTGCATAGAAGCTGAGCGGATGAAAGGCTTCTTATGTCACGGCCACTCGTATGCTAAAGAAGGGAACTTGCGTTTTTCACTGAAGGAGAAAAATCTGAACTCGGGAATCTGCACAGGGGTAAATATGAGCTGTCTCATTAGAAAGATACTTCTCAATTAGTTTTCTTTTCATCC
The DNA here is from genome assembly GCF_021234165.1 of Pteronotus mesoamericanus. Taxonomy (NCBI): domain Eukaryota; kingdom Metazoa; phylum Chordata; class Mammalia; order Chiroptera; family Mormoopidae; genus Pteronotus; species Pteronotus mesoamericanus. Next base: position 6,684,506 of record NW_026555323.1, on the reverse strand, counting down.
CCCTCGCTTTGGCCTCTCAGCCTCATACGCGCACCCACACAGACAGAGTCCTGCGCTGCCAAGGGGTCAGAAAGGTTCCTGCCCGTTTCTCCCCATAGAAGTCCTGACAATGTGGCATGTGCAGTCTGGACAATGGCTTGCCACTCAAAATCCCTCCCTTCAGATTGTCCCTCCCTTTAAAGGAGACAGCCAACGTGAATGAAACACTTTTTTCCCTCTGGGGACGTCTGACTTGCTTTTATTAACCCAGATACAAAGTGCCACTCAGAGGCCTCGGACAGTAGAATTCTTTATTCTCTTAACTAGCAGTTCATTTGACCCTCAAGAAGAGTCTTAAAGCTCTCTAGTTTTCTATATTTCTTACTTATTTTATGTTCCCACTGCTCCATGAGGCATACTTATAAAAACACTCTCATGTACTGCGAAGTCTTCATATTAAAAGGGCGTTTGAAATGGTTTCATGTTAACATGCTTCTGTCACTCAAATTGGAAAACTTGATGCTAGTTCCTTTCCAAGCTGTTAAAGATTAGCTTGATGTAGATAAGGCTATTCCCCAAACTCATTATCTGTCTTCCAAATGCACCTTAAGGACTCCTTAATAAAGTCAAGGTTACGTGAAGAGTATTTCACTGAAAATCCGTGAATGACTATTAATAAATCTGCATTACAGACAAGTTATTTTTTTTCTGCCTCTCCTCTTTACAATGAATGATGCCTCCTTTTTATAGTTTTTTTTTAATAAGACTATTTCTTAATTTTGCATAACCAAGAAATCAGTAATACCTGGTTGGACGTGACTAGAAAATATGTCCACCAGGTTATAGATGTAGGCTATACCTTCTGCTATACATGTTATAGAAATATCTTTGACTTCTACATCACCCCAGAATTAAAATTCCTTCTCCATACCCCACTTATTAAGCACACACACCCATACACACACATCCATTCCCTAAATAAGTGCATGGAGAACTCCCATGTGATTATTTTAGTTTTTCATCCTAATAAAGCAAAATTCCAGTCCGTATGATTATGTAACAGGTGTTTCTCCAGCTCAGAGAAGTTTAAAAGTACAGCAGGCCCTAGCCGGGTGGGTAGCTCAGGTAGTTAGAGCATTTTCCCAATACACCAAGGTTGTGGGTTCGATCCCCAATCAGGGCACATACAGGAATCAACCAATGAATGCATAATGCATAAGTAAGTGGAACAGCAAATTGATGTTCCTCTCTTTCTTTCTATTCTTCTCTCTCACCTCTCTCCTCTAAAATCAATTTTTAAAAAACCTATTAAAAGCTTTAAAAAATAAAAATAAAAGTACAACGGAGTAGAAATATCAGCGCATCTGTTGCCACCCCTACCTCTGAGTAACTGGAATGCCACCCCGACGTTAGTTTCCATTGTCTAGTCTTCTCCTGAATCTGTGCCCTTCTGGGCACCTCACAGCAGATATCACATATTGGCGAAATCGCATCTTTTCTTTTGATGCCAGGGTTTCTACCTCCTCCACCGTCTCTGCCTGTCTTCTCTGGAGTCAGGATCTCAGGGTTATTTGGAATTTTGGTAAAAAAAAAAAACAACCCCCAAAACCCTTAATTATTCATTTATTATAAGCCATCAGCGGGCGTCTCTCCTAAGGTGAAATATTTTCTTAGTGGAATCTTCAGTTTTGCTTCAACCACATAAAACAAAGCGGCGCGCAAACCCTTTCCTGCCTGCTGCCGAGCAAAGCCACGTTCTCCTCGGTTGTTTCATTCTCACAAACCTGAGCCATGCTCCCGTATTTTAGGTGAATCACTTTCACTGGGATCTTCAAAGCACTGGCTTTCCAGGAACGATATTCTTACCTTTCAGATGGAAGTCGGATTAAAATGCGGCACGCGCGAATCATCTCTATTTATTGCTAACATTAACTGTAGCCCCGATCGCGACCTGCAGACATGCATCCGTGGTCACCGTGGCGTGGGAGGCCCACGAGATAACGGAGCATTTCCAGGCTGCACCGTCTTGGCTCCTGGGAACTATATCAGGTGCAAAAGGACGTTGCAGAAACTGCACCTTCCCGTGCTTGGTTGTGTTCCCTGGGCCACACCCTCTCGCTGGGGGACGCACCTGCTGCTTACTGTCTTCCTGGTGGCCTGCACTCCACACCCAGATTTAGGACAATTAGGACAGTCAGTAGTTTTCCCCATGGGAGAAGACAAATCTGGCTTTATGTGCTCGGGGCAAAGGAAGGCCTAAAGCTCTCGCGAAGCCCCTTCCATTCCTGCCTTCCCGGAGCGTGCTGGGGTGTTCGGCTTCTGCAATTGTCCCAGAAGAGGCCAGCTTGCCCTTCGCCCGCCTTCTCGCCTCTTTCCCTTCCTGTGTGGTTCCTGGCGGCCAGCATGTGGGGCAGGGGCGGAGGCGGCCTGTGGGGCGAGCGGCAGGTAGAGCTGGCCCTGGCTCCCTGCAGCCGGGGGCGTCCGGGGTGTGGGTCAGTGCGGCGACCCTCTGGTGTCACCTCATCCCAGTGACTGTGAGAAGGGACCGCTGTGACTGAGAAATGACTCTCAGGAAAAAACATAGGTTTAAGGGACAGAGGTTGCACAGGAACCTATAACAGAAAACCTTTAAAATATTTTTACATCCTGTAAAAGAGAATCATAAAAGCAGCCCATGAAACAAAGAAAATATCAGTGGCATTTTATACATTTTTAAATTAATCATAATGAGCGCTGTATATTTTCACTTCCATTTGCCACCCTTCATCTTGCTATAAATTTGCAGTGTCTTCCTCTGGCCCCACTTTCCCTGAGACACTTGTAGATTTAGAAAAAAAAATATAGCAAACTGTACTTAAAAACAGAAACAGCTCAAGCGTTACCTTTATGCTAAATGCCTTCTGGGTTTTATGACTCAGATTTATTAGCGACTAACTTGAGAGTCCCATTGTGGGCCCCGAAACGAACGCCCAGTACGAGCTGTGTTCCTGGGCTCCACTCGGGCACTCTGTCCATTTCTGAAGCACCTAATAGGAGGCAGGAAGTACAGTAGTCGAGGGAGCACACTTCACATTTCCGCCTGAATTCACACCCCAGTTCCACCACGGACTAGCCGTAAGGTTGTCCCTTCCTTCGTTGAAATTGGTCAAAAACCAAATGTCTGTGTAGATCTAAATCTAGTCATGCGTGTCTGATTCAATGTCCATTGTCTGCATGACCCTCCTCGAAGACAAAGGCACAATATGTTGATTACTGTAGCTTCAGAAATCTTCCAGTCTGGTGCTGTACGCCCTCCAGCTTTATCTTCTTTTACAAAATCGTTTTGACTCCCTGGGTCCTTTGAATGTACAGTTACGTTTTTGAATAAGCTTGGCAATTTCTAGCAGTCACCTTTCTGGGACTTTGTTTGGGATCCTGTTGAATCTATAGATCAGTGTGGGAATACCGATATCAATATTATTAATGTTTTCAAAAAGTGAACATTTGACTTTGTTAATTTTCTGTGTGATTTATTTTCTATATCATCGATGTCTGCTCTCATTTTGATTATTTCCTTTCCTTCATTTTCTTTGGGTTTAATTTGCTTTTCTTTCTGTTTCTTAATGAGGAAACTTATGTAATTGATTTTACATCTTTTTAAATTTGTAATATAAGCATTTTAAGTTATAAATTTTCCTCTAAGAGCTGCTTTCACTTCATTCAACCAGTTGTGTGGTTTTATTATTATTCAGTCCAAAATATTTTCTAATTTTTACCTGTGATTTATTTTGGGATCCATGGTTTAGGTAGAAGTGTTTTGATACCCCATCTCTGCTACTTTCTAATTAAATATTGTGTGATCAGATGATAGAAACTCAATGATTTCAAGCCTTCCATGTTTACTAAGACATAGTTTAGTACCAAGTGTATACTCTATTTTAGGGTTTCATGTGTATTTGTTAGATACACCATTCACAAAGTGTCAAATATAATGGTAGATTATATTGGCTGATACTCTTTATTCTCTTCTTTTCTTATATTTTACTGTTACACACATTTTTAGATCTAACAATACATTATTAATCTTTTTTGCCTTAAACAGACATTAGTCTTTTAAAGCTATATGTATATCTAAAATGATGATTCTACAAAAATAAGTCATTCATGTTTGCTAAGATACTTAACCTTCTGGTAGTCTTTAATCCTTCTTGAAGAAAATTCCGAGTTTCATCTGCTCCTGTATTTCTCTTTAGGCTAAAAGAATGTATTTTAGCATACGTTACAGTCTTGAATTTTATATGTTTCAGTTGCTTGAGACTTAATTTCAGCTGAAAAATATTAAAATTCCTTTGGGGGGCAAGTTCTGAGTTTGGAACACAAAAAGATAGTGTGGCTCACTGTTTTTCCTCTGCCTTCCCGTATGAGAACTCCAAAATGAATGCTCCGTTTCACCAGCATCAAAACAATGAATGTCAGTCACCGGTGTTTGAGACATCAAGATAAATGCCCACCTTCCAGGCGGGTGGGCATCCCTTGGGCGTTTGGGAGAGCACCGAGCCCCCGGGTGGCGAATGCCGAAATGTCACCGGGGTCCCCGCTGGACGGAACAGACATTCAGTGTGTCAGACAAAGTGTGTCTGGCAAACTGTGCTCAGCAGAGACATATTTGCACAGGAAATCAGAGGCTTCCTAGGAGATAATTTACCTGGAAGGAGTGAAAAGAATGAAAATTTAAAATTTAAAAAAACTAGGTACAAATATCATTAACCAATAAGGGAACAGGTTCTCTTAATCTTCCCAGGAGGAGAGATGATGATTCTACATCCCAGATTTTTTTTTCCATGAGTACACATAGAAAACTCTCTAAGAAAGCTCATAAGAAATGTAGAGATTTGTAATGATAAAAATATTACTCTGAATGTGATATTTGTATTTATATACTCACAAGGCTAGACATTTTTGAATTATATAATAATAATGACAGAAGAACTGAAGAAAAGATTAATGAATTTGGCCAAATACAAAGGTAAACTTCTGTGTTTTAATTAAAACCTTGAAATTATCTAAAAGGCAATATAAACTCAAGGAAAATAAAACCAACAAAAAACAATCAATAGCCATCATATATAAAAAGCTCTTAGAAAAGAATACATCTATTTGAAAAAACATGAAAATATAAACAAGGTACTTCACAGAAGAAAAACACATAGAAAGTAAACATACAAAAAGTGTTTTAAAATGTTTTGTAGTCAAAAATGCAAAATTCCCAGGACTGGCAAATGTTTTAATGATACTATCCAGTATTGTGAAAGTTCATTCGTAGACATCTAAGAAGCTTTAGAAGTTATGTTCCCATTCATTGATGGAAATCTCTGTAGCCATTCAAAATTACTGAGACGAAGATACAGCCACATGGAAAACAAACCTATATTGTGATGCTAATTAAAAACCTAGTTACAAAAATGCAATTATCCCAGTTTTGTAAAAAAACAGCATAAATATATAAATTTAAAAGACTAAGAATATAGGTAGGTAGTCCTTATCAATGTGGAGGTTAAATTTCTGGAACTCTAATGAAAGACAGAACCAAAACTCTATTGAGAGATAATGGTAAATGAGCATTTTATTGGAAAACAGTAAAGCATAACAAGTAATATATTACAATATAAAAGAGATATGTAGTGTTAAAAAATATCATTAGTAGTTAATTATACTACTGATTTTTCTTCTTCGATCTTCCAGTGAAATATTATTTTCAGTGCCCTTTATCTGCTAAAGGCACTGATTGCATGCTATGTACACATACTATCCTGAATTTTTTTGACCTCTCTTAGTGTTTTGTTATTTTTGACCCTGTGTTTCCCTGTCAGCTTGTTTTAGGAGAAATCAGCCCTTAAATAGACCCCTGATCTTTGTACAAAGTCACGCTTCTGCATGTCTATCCCTTTATTTTCATATCAAAGGGGTGGAGTTTAAAGAAGTCTGGTCATTCTCTACTTGATGAATGAGGCTGGACTGAATCCCATATGTGTAAATGGGTTGTGGATTTTAAAGGTTGGCAAAATGATACAAAACAGTGTTATCTCCAAACTTTGGTGGGCAAAGCTGGGGTTGGCAAAAGAATATTACATCTCAAAATATAAATGATGATTATCTGGACACAATTATAAATGATTTGTTCCACTGTAGCTTTATGTGATTTTCCCAATTTCTATAACATGTCATAACCTGAAAAAAAATAATGAGCATTATGTAAGAAAACATATACAGACCTGTAGTTATTCGGGGCAGGCGTGGCTAGATCTAAAAATGGCTTCATGGGTACGCGAGGTGGGTGTTACTGGGCGGGGGGTGGGGGGGTTTACCCTCAGAAACCAGGAGACACAGCATGTTATCATGTCATTTGGGGGCAAAGGAAAGAGATAAATTTGTGTCTCTCAGCCCTGAAAAGATCCTATTTGTCTGGTTTCAGGGAGAAAAGTGTAATGTAATAATTTGAGAAGTCAATAGCAATTGCCCACGTAGGTACGCCCAGTTTCATGGTGCTTTTAAAGCTTTGAAAAATTAGTTAGCCTGATGTTGGCAGAAATGAAGTTTGATGTATGAGTATGCCAATTCCCATCGAGACTGCCATTTTAAGAAACAGGAATAAAGACTCAAAAGGGAAAAAAAAGAAAGAAAGAAAACATCCCTTCCTTTGAGGCAAAATTGGATTTTCAGCATTTTGCAGTTTTGAATTTGAACATGACGATGACCTCAAAAATGGTGACCATTAAACAGTTGTTAGAAAAGTGTTATTTACACGCCATGTGCTTTTGAAATAGAGGTTACGGGAAGACATAATCATACCGCATAGTGTAACCTACTTTGAAAGGTGTAGGCAGCATAGCAAAAAATGTCCTTACATCATACTTGTCAAGAAACACAAGTTTTATTACCAAGGAATTTCTCTTGTGCTGCCTATTCCTAACACCAGCCCAGGGAGAGAGAGGATTTGTTGATCTAATATAGATAGCGATGTCTTGGGTTTGTTCAGATTTATATGGACAGCATCTGGGGATCAGGAATTACATTGAAAATGTAATAAAATGTTCCTGTGCACTTTAACTTACAAATACTATCCTTAAAAAAGTAAACATCAAATAATCACAGGTATCTTTCAAGAAAATGTTGACATAGCTCATGGAGCTCACACAGATATCTTTGAATCATTTCTAAGAAAACTTAATAAACTCATTTTCGTATTCTATTGCTGTAGAATGAACTATCATACCTGTGAGAAGACAAGATACCAAAGCACACGCTCTCGTTTGCTGCAAAAGGCATCTACTCTATTTTTAAAAGAGGTGATTCTTTAAAACACTATCAGTAAGGTCCATTCCAACTAAAAATAAGCATTTACAAAGGATAATCAATTACCAAGCAGCTACAATAAAAGTATCAGACATCACACATAAAAGAGCAGAACTCTCCCATTATTTTCATACTATTCCCCCAAAGGACGTAGACAGCGCTTAGAGCTGCTATGAGACTCTGCCCTTCCACAACAAAGGTGCTTTCTTTTGGAAAAATAAGAAGTTTAAATCTTTGGCCTAAAAAATCTTTCTTCCAAAATTTCTTTAATAACAAAACTAGGAAATTCTCTCACGGGATTTAAAAAACAACTAGCCACTTTGTTGACTAGAGAATGTCACTAACATTCAATCTAATTTTCTCAGATCAGGCAGGAGACATATTCTCCACAGCTGCTTGATCTTCCTCATTTCCCTGAGATCCGGGAAGCCCATGAACTCTCTTTAAGTAACTGACTGACAATCTTGTACTTCAGTGCATATTAACTCTGGCTTTCCCAGGTTACTGCATCAGAAGGTACCTGATGACCTTATCCTAAACTCTGATTTGTAAAGGCTGCATCCCCAGAGAATAGGCCCCCAATTTAAAAAACAAAAAACAAAAAACAAATACAAAAACAAAAACTAGAATATGCTAAAAAGAAGGGGGAGACTTTAAAATCTTGTGTAACTTCTTTTGCAATTCCACATCATTGGTTATAAGAGCTGTAGGGAATCATTTTTGCCATGTTCAAGACTACAGGCAATTTTCTTATCTTTAATAGGACATTTATTTTATTGATTGAAACAATGGGCTGGTGGTATTAATTCAGATAAGGTCAGAAAAATGATACTTGACTTAGGATGAATATCAAAAGTTAAAGTGAAAAACTGCTCTACAGATCTAAGATGAAGAGGACGAACTAGACACTAACAGCAGACTTTTGAGCTATGAACTAAATATTAAATGAGAACACAGGTGATTAAAGTTAATTAGGTATTATATTATATTATAGAAACAAACCTGATAAACTGACAACAAAATTTTCTCTTAAGCTCAAAATTCTATGGAATTTCATTAAATTATCATTTAGTGGATTTATGATATTCTCTTTTTTTCTTGTGAGCCAAGACAAATTCCCTGCATTGACCACACTTGTAGACAATGTCAACTGATAGAAAACACGGTCTCTACCAGCAGAGAAATCACCAAGGCCTGACACTTGTCTTTAACAGGATTCTGTTGCTCTTAGACTGTGTGCAGTCATTGAGAGGATAGTCTGCAGCTGCCCGGAGGTGCCTTGGAACAGAACATATCTGAATTCTCTGTTCCTCCATTGGAATATATGTGGAAAATCCAGTCCTGTCTTTTAGACCTAAAGCTCTAAGCCTGTTTTTTCTTTCTTCATCTGCTTTTTAATGTGTCCTTTTGGTTTTTAATTGTCAGTTACATTTGAGGGATAGAGCAAGGCACTTCGGAATACAGATTCCATCATTATTTTCACTCTCTATCCATCGTAAACATGAATAGAAAAGGTAGACGATCTCTATAGGGTTCACTAAATGCATTTCAAAGTGCGGATCTGTATCTGTGTGGACTTGGAGACTTTTTTTCTCTTCTTAAGTGTCATGGCAGGTATGATGCCAGGTCGGCACTAGAAATGCCAGGGCTCCGACACCGTGTCAAGTATGTGACTGTCCCAATCACTATGCTGTATGCCCACAATCAATGCCAAGTAATACAGAAAGTAAACTGGAGTTGAAAATGTTAAAAGGTATTATTACATTATTAGGCATATTGGCCTTCCCTTTCATATTCTCCAGACAGTGCCTCCAAAATTGTTTTAGTTATTGCACACCCAGCACTGCTAAAATCAGGGAAATTAATTTCTTTTTAAATGCAGGAAGTTACGCTACCCTAGGAGAAGCTTTCCCCTGTGCGCGTCCTTTGCCCGTGCTTGCCTGGTATGTGCGGCCATGCATGTGCAGTGGGCATCATTTTATAGATATAATTGTCATGTTCTTCACTTTTTATTTAGCTTCCATAAGAGCCATTTTCTCCTCCTGTTCTGTATTTTCTCACTTCTCTTCAGGACAAGTTGCACAACTTAGAACTGCCTTCTGGATCTGAAACTATCCTTACATGGTAGCAGTTAAATGCCCCTGTTTTTCTCCGTTGTCCTTGCCACCATTTCTACGTGTTACCTTGTCCAAACAGAGATAGTCATTCCGATGAGACGCCAGCAGGTATTTTAGACCTATCCAGTTTGGGCGGTACTGCATCTAATTTGCAGATACACATTTTAAAAGGGATCGGGAAAACTCAAGTAGGTACAGATGGAAACAATAAAAATGATTAAAGGATGGAAAAATAGGACCTCTGAGGAAAGATAAAAGGAGTCGAGATTATTTGCTCTTCAGCAAAGAAAACCAAAAACCGAGGGGCAGTTTTACAGTGTTCTTCAAGAATGCGCAGAATCATCCTAAGGACGAATGTTTCTAGTTGTCCCCTCTTTTTTGTGATAGGCTGGGGATCAATGGGTTTAAGTCGTGATGAGGGTGGGCATAAAGACACCGCGACGGCGCACCTGGGAGGGAACGCCAGGGAGCACTCATCGGGGAAGCGTTTGAAGGCTGTGAACCGCTGAGGTGCCTCCCGCGTTACTGGAGATGCATCTCGCCATATGTTGATGATTCTGAGTCGTTCCATTCCGCCTTTGTCTTCAGGACGCTGTTTATCTTCCAGGCTCATGTACTTGCTCAAGAATTAGAGTTAATGTATCAACATTGCAGACCCCCAGTATTCCGACGGTGTATTTTTCTCACAATGGATGCCGAGCTCGTCTTCCCAAACAGTGGAGTCTCCAATCTTTTCTTATGTTCCCAGGACGGTTGGGCACTTTTGAGTGCCAAGATCCCAAGAAGCAAAGAATTCTGCCTGCTAGGACCCTCCCTCGCCCTGCATGTCTCCTCCTCTTCATCCAGTCTAAGCGGCACGCACAGCAGCTGCTTGGACGGGGAGCTCACTAAGGAAACTCCTTGGAAATTCTCATGATAGGAAAAAATATGTCAGCTAGGTAATTTTCCCATATGGTACAATTTTTTTCAATGTATTTTAAGAAAATTATTCTGTTGGAATCGTTTCTTGTTTTCCTTATTTTTAATCCCAATTCTCTGAGGTTCCTAATATTATTCACAGCTTCCTTTGCCACAAAGAAAACAATCTTTCTGACATTGGCTGATGACGTCTCCTTGTTACTGGGTCAAAAATCGTTCTGTTGTGCACTACAATTCTCTAAATTCTTTAAAGCAGTAAGTATCCCACTGTTTTGGAAAGGCTTCGTTTACCACACAAATCCTGGAGCCGGACTCTATGGGTTCAAATCCTGGCTGGCACATTGATTTGGTGACCTGGGACAATTGTCAAGTTCAATTCACAGGAGAGTTCATTTCCTGTCATGTTGGCTTTAGGATGATAATTCCCCGATTCCAAGTTTCTATAACCTTTCTAAGCACTGTCCTCTATTTTTAGCACATTTACTCCGACATAAAATCTGCATTCGGTGTCCACTCCAAAAAACCAAAACAAATCCATAGTCAGAATCTTACTAGCCTGTAGTGATTCAAGGTCAGGATGCCCACCGCATATTAAACGGTTTTTCAAGTTTCCTCCTTTATTCTCTCTTCTCCCTCATCCCACTATTAACTACCTCATCTGCCCCATGCCATCAAAAAGTCCAGATTCTTCTCTGACGTGATACAAACCTATGTTATCAAGCGTTTAGCCACACGCCATCCTCACAACAATTCTCTCCCCTGCAAGAATTTCAGGGCCAGATGTTGTCATAACAACACTATCCCTCCTTCACTCCTCAAGGTTCGAGTCCTTGCTCAGTGACTCTGTGTCTCTGTAGCTTCGGTCACATCAGCTCTTCCCTCCAGATATCAGTCTCTCGATCTAGAAAGGAAGAATTACAACCGCGGGTGTGAAATGAGTCAAGGCCTACAAAGTGCTCGGCGCAATGGCTGGCTGCGGCACGCCCACAGTCAGTTCCAGCCGTCCGCTCCTGGGTTCTCCGGGCCATGCTCGTCACAGTAAGAACTGTATCTTCTGCAAGGCCCTCGTGGTTATTGATAATGCCGGAACCATTGGGGGGATTTCCTCCTTGCATCTCTTGCTTCTGTACGCAGATGCAAGGACGCTTGTGAGCTTCGTAGCAAGTGTCATGCTCCAGGAGGATATGCCAAGGACAATGGGGGACACTTGCTCTGCAGAGTCCCTGGTCAGCCCTTGGAAAAGGGTCCTTGACATACCTGATGCCATGTGGTCTCACAGATACAAACACAATTCTGGAGAAAAGATCAGCTGGGAAATCCACACAGGCTGGAACCACCTCGCAAGACAAAGTGCAACACAGGCCTCCTTCCTGTCTTTTTAAGTTAATTAATAACTGAGTCGGTGTTGTAACTAATCTAACTTGGACCTGCCAAAGTACTGGGTGTCTATCCCTTAATTAGTATCTTGACTGTCTTTGAGATGATTGCAAGTTATCAAAGTGATTTTAATAAGAAACGGCGACCAGGGAGGCAGGTTTCCTATGTCGTGCTACCTTTCGACATCCGAGGTTAAATATTCAGAAGACACAGACGTGTATCTAGGTGGACGTTAATGGTGGCAGGCAGGGCCTATAAGGCACGTTGCTGGACTTCTTCTGAAAAAAAGGTGGGGGGAAGGTTTCTTGATATAAATTTCTTTTAAATATGCTTCATTTGGTCGTGACTAAGAAAAGAAAGAAATGCACCAGCAAGGGAAGAACAAACTGAGGAAGTCACACAGTTCTTCCTTTTTATTCGAAAAAATCCTGAAAGCGTAGTTTTGCAAAGATCGGGCACCGCCGAAGAGAGTGTGGCATGACCTAAGGGTGACACTGTGCAGCAAGGAGCCCCACGGACTTTTTTGTCTTGTCCTCCAAATGTTTAAATACCTTGTGAAGCAGTAGTCATTTTTCCCTGGTGCTTAGTAGGTCTTGTGCACAATTTGAGACTCTCATTTATAAAGCATCCTAGCGTGGTCAGATTTAATAATTGTGCCAAACTAGTGGGTGTTCAAGGATATAATGTTTAATTTGCACTTCCTAACTTACAAAAGAAATTGGACATCTTTTTAAGTGTTTATTGGCCAAACTGACTCTTCAATTAACTGTGTCAATTTTCTTTGTACATTTTTGAGAAGTTTGTCTTTTTTTTGTTATGTATGTTCTTCATATATTCTAAAAAAGATCCCTGCGCATTATGTGTCAACAAATATATTCTCTCCTTCAAGTTCTCATCTTTAACACAGGTTATTGGACTTTATTCGCTAATAACCATATGAGTGGAATTTAGTCCAGAGGAGAATTTAGCACTTGAAATTTTAATACATTTATCTGCTTTAAACTTTTCATTTTGTGGAAGAGGAAACTGAGGTTGATAAAATATGTATCTAAGATTATCCAGCTGGTTAGTGGTACACAGAAAATTAGAAATTGGGTCTCTTGATTTCTGGGCTAGTGATTTGGAATCATACCTACATATTCTCTATGGGGTTTCAGTTAAAATAGTATTCTTAGAGGGAAAAAGTACATGTACATGTATATGCGTAGACCCCCACCCACTACTAATTCATTATGTTTTGCATTATTCATACACTAGGATTTTTCAACAAAGGTTACATTTAGGTGCAAAGTACATTCTTGAGTGTCCCCCTTGTTCCCGCTGCCTTTCCTCCCTGCCAGGCCTCACGTGGTAGCCATGAACTGTGGATAAAGAATAGACGTGGCTTCTCCGTACCCCAGGACTGTCCTCTGCCTTATTTATGTCTGACCTGGCACAGCACGGCTGACCCTGGAGAGTTTAATTGAGGCTGGAATTATATGGCACAGCTTGAGGCCACCTGAATTTAGAGGGTGTGACACACACTCAAAGGCACACACACAGGTCGACAATGTGCCTAATGAACTGAGTATGTGTGTGTGTCTTTGGCCGGGACGGACTGACAGGCGTGCGACAGCCTATTGTGATTTTTACTGGGCAGAATTCTCATAAAGCAAGAAAATACACCTATTTCCCCCCATAATGACCGCATACAGTTTATTCATTAAAGAAATGCAGAATTACTTAAATATGGAAGCTATTACGGTAAAAAGGAAAACATTCAGCTGTAACTAATTCAAGACATAACTATTCTGTGAAATACTTTTTAAATATTTTATCATAGACCACGTGCTTGAGAAATACTGGACTTCCCCTTGTGTTACGATAATTTAGTAACATAAAAGCAAACGAAGACTTTATTAACTGATCTGTTTTAGATAACCATTTACATTTTTGAAAGCATCTGAAATGGTAAACTATAAAAGAAAAATATGATATTTAATAAGATTATGACCAAGACTTTGAGTATGATTTGTACATGAACACAAAAACATTGCCATTGAGAAGAAAGAAAATAAGTTAATTTTTGTTTACTAATTATCTCGATTTATAATCAGTAGTACTCCTGACCATCTATTCCTCAATTGTCCTTTTACTTCCTGGCAGACTGTTTTAGTACAGATACTGTTGCAGGTAAAGTAAATCTAAAAATTAAAACACACAATGTTTGTTCATTGCACTTTATTAAATTAAACAAATAATTATACCATTATTTTCAGAGCTATTACTGCATATCCTGGATAACTAGTTAATAGCATGCTAAAGCCAAAAATACTTGAAAAAAATTTCATTTTGGAGAAGTACAAAACTTATTTTTATGTCATCCAACAGAATTAAAACTAGTTCCTACAGTACTCTTTAAGTAGCCACAGAATAAGATTAAATGAACAATACATATTTTTATTCACATACATGTGTAGACATGTTTATTCATACATACCGCCATATGTAGGTATGTATCCCTCTAGAGATCATGCTTTTCAGTAACCAAAAACCTCTGAAAAATTTGTCTCTCTCATTTATTTCTGTGTCTGGTACAAAGAGTCTCGTGGATGTGAACAATGCTCAGCGCCATGAAGCGCAAAGGAAGAAGCCAGGCTCGCCCACAGGGCATTCTAGGCTCACGCGCGGACAGGCCGGACAGATAATTGCACCCAAATGCACCGATATAAACCCACCCACAAATGAGGGTGATAGCTGTGACCGAAGCTCAAGACACCACCAAGCCATAGCCTGTAACGTCCCCAATAATCAAGACACTCAATGAAATTACTCTAAAATTAATTCTCAGCGTTAACACTCTTTCTTTAGTTAAAAAATCATTTCTCATGTAATATGAGAAACGAAGCTATAAAACATATCAAAACTCATTGTCATTCAGGATCATTGGTCAAAACATAAGAGTGGACTGAGGACTTTGTTCATATTCTGCTGTGAGTTTGAGGTTTCATAGATTTTGTTTCGCTGGGAGGCCCAGATTAGATTGTGGTAATAATTGTGCCCTCATCTAAAAATCTGCATGACAAATAAAGATAATGAAAACTGAGATCATCAGCCCTTGTATCACACAATGTGCCAGATACCCTGCTAAACACTTTACACATAGCAATTCACTTCGTTGTAGTTACTCATTAATCAGATATTCCTGCATGGGGTAAGGAGGAATTTTATTTGACTATTCGGAGGTAATGTTGGAACAGATTTTTCACATCAGTCATAGGAAACGTGGAGAAAAAGGTATCAGCCTTTATCCAACCTCACATTAATTTCTTATTCTGGGCTGTAACACAGAAGCCACCAAGATTTATGAGAATTCTGTTCAAAAATGAATGGAAACGTTCCTTTGATACCAAATCTTAGTTTGCACCAAGAGAACTAGATAGCTTAAAGAGTGCCTCTCCCTCCCTTGCCCCTCCTCCAAAAAGTGGCCAGAGTTAGATTTTCTAGCTGTAATGATTCTCAAACAACCTTAATAATTAACCCGGAGAGATTTCCCACACAAGTCTGGATTCCTCAGTGCCTTCTGAAGACCGACAGCACCCTAGACCCAGAGAGCCCAGCATCAATAATCTAAAAGAGCAGGAGACTCAAAACTTGAACTCTTTTTAAAAAATAGGTATTGGATCATGGCTGCTGTTGACAGTTATACTCATTTGTGATTTAATTCACAGCTGTTAGTAAAATGTGACCTATTTATGGCCCTGAATTTACCAGGCCTAGGAAGGATTGTCGCCATATTCAATAGAAATTACTGCTGAAAGTTAGTAATACTGGTTTTCCCCGCTCTGAGGTGGCAGGAACCCCAGTATAAAGAATTAAATATGGCTTGACCTATTCTTTCTCAATCTGTTAAGATACATAGACGTTATGCTCTGAAATTATCTGCAAGCAAATGCTTTAAAGCAGCGGTCCCCAGCTTTTTTGGCACCAGGGGCCGGTTTCATGGAAGACGATTTTTCCACGGACGGGGTGGTGGAGAGGGGGATGGTTTCAGGACGATTCAAGTGCATTACACCCAAGCTCACCTTCTGTGCGGCCCGGCTCCTAGCAGGCCCGCACAGGTACCAGCCTGTGGCCCAGGGGTTGGGGACCTCGGCTTTAAAACATAAATTCAGCCAGATAAAAGGTACATATACATATATATGCATATCACACAAGAACAAAAGAGTCCTATAAAACGGCTGAAATATCTGCTATCAAATAGGGCGCTCTTTTTCTCCCATGGGTCATCCCAAGACAGACATAAACAGAGTGTGCGGGACGCTGAGGCTGACAGATGTGCCATATTATGCAGGGGGACGTTTTATGACTGAGGGCTATTGCCCTCCAGAGATGGCGCGGACACCATGGGCCACTTCACCTGAGACCACAGATCACACTCAAGTTGCAGGCCCCAGAGGGGCTGTCATCCCAGGGAACCACTAGACCCTCCTCTTTGTCTAGATCTTGATCTCCGTCCCTCCTCCAGGTCACAGGGCCAACGGCACGGAGCTGGTCTGCGTGGGGGTGCGCAGATTCACTCTTAGGCGGAGTTGCTTTATTAAGACCCATTGGCTTGAGGGCGATTTAAATTCCACAGTGGAACATGAAATATCAGTGAGTCTCCGTTAACTCACAGAACCTTTGGATCCTTAGAGAATTACACGCATTTAAAATAATAATCATAGGATGGTGTGATTAAAACAAATAAAACCACTGTGAGTTTTTCCTAAAGAGCAGCATAAGCAAAGGCCACACCGTGATCTTTTAGCCTGCGTTTCGGTTCCTGGTGAATCTTCGTGAGCCGCTCCTGCTTTGACCTCTCAGCTTCCCTGAAGGCATATGGGACTCCTTGCTTCGGTGCATGAATAAGGTCGTTTATTCAGATGGCCAACTTTCCTGAAGGACTCACAGGCGTCCATCAGACGCTGCCTGCCTTTGACACGACCGCAGCAAAGTTGATTCCCGCGGCTGTGAATAGAATCCCGACACTGATGAAGTTTCTGTACATTTATGTTGAGTAATAAAGTAACAGAAGTACTGGGACTGGAAAGAAATATTTGTGGATTTCTTATTTATTACATTTTTAATAGAAACTCAGGAAAAGCCTTATCTGCTGTCATTTGGCTTAAATTCCCCAGCCCTGGTTGTATTTGACCAAATTCCCTTGCCTCTGATGTCCTTGTAGCCTGCTGTGCCAACCTTCTAGCAGTTGATATACTTATCTGTGGTTTTATAATAAAACTTTAGCTTCTACTGAGGGAAAAGCAAAAAAAGAAAGAAAGAAAGAAAAAGCAAAGCTGTTCCTTAGATACGAAATATACCAGCTGCCCGTGTTTGTCATGTGACTGTGGCGTGGCTGCCTACCCTTGGCACATGGGGTAGTTTGGGGAGTTAGTTCTCTGGATCCAACTGAGAGGCCTAGTGTCACAGCCTCTGATTTACAGCAGAGAAAATGGGCAGAGAGAGCAAGGTAGGAAGAAGGGAAGAAACCAAGCACGTGGAGACACAAAGACACACAACCAAATGGCAAAGCAGACAGGAAAAGAGGCCAGATGTCGTGCCCTTCCTGTTCTCTTCCTCCGCGCCAAAGCACACCATCCTCTCAGTTTCAGAACTGAGAAAAACCTGGGTGGTTTTTGGGTATGCCTTTCTGCTGTGATATTATTTATTTTAATCCCAATTCAAAGAGTAAGGAAAATTCAAAACCGAGTTCTATCAAAATGCGAAAGTGTTAGCCGGACATGCAAGCCATCTCAAGGTGTGGCGAGTGTGGATTCTAAAAATCTCACCGTCTAATGCAAGGAGCTGGGGTGCAGACTTGTAGACAATGAAGTAAATATGCCACTCACAATAGTTGTGGGCAATGGCATTCTTTTGCCGAGGGCTTGAGGAGGCAAGTTTTTCATGCTGGTTACTAGTCTAGTAAGATCTGATTCAACCAGCAGTTGCTGAGCACCTACGATGTGCTAGGCCCTATCCTGGGCACTGGCTCTTAATCCAACAAAATATCCAGATCTCCAATTTAGAACCATTTCACCATATGCTATAGATAAGAACTTATCTGTAAAATGGAGATCATGCTAGCTGTTCTGCATGGAGGCAGGCAACAGAACTACGTGATATTTTAAAGCCCTTTCCAAAATATATAACTTTGTGACTTGACTTATTTCACTGGCTCTATGGACTCTAATGATATTCTTTGAAAAAAAAAAAAAGGTATTCCAATCAAATCTTCTTGAGAGAACCAATTCAGCTTTCCAGGAAGCAAAGTTGGAATTCGTGATTGTACTAAACTATGGGAAATGAAAACATTCATATGTAGGTGCCTTCTGGAACATTCCTTCTGTGTCCACTTTGCCGAATTTGACACACACCCTGTTTGCTCTCAGTCAGGAACCATTTGGTGCCTCCCCAAAGCTGAGCTCTGGGAAGCTGACAAGCTGACACTTTTCACTGGCAGTAAATTCGCCAAAACCTCTCTGTGAATGTTCATGAAGAAGATGGAAAGTCTCCGTTCCCTCCCTTGTCTTTGCCGACAGCAGTTTGCCTCTGTGACACAGCAATAAACCTGTGAGGTAACGAAGGCGGGGCTCACTCTGAAACACCAGCCACGTTTGAAGGGAACAAACTGATTGGATTATTGCCACCGCATTCTGCTGTGACAGAATGTGACAACTATACCTTTGCATTTCCCATTCAGCCCTTAAGTCTGAGCAACTTCTCTTTATGGCTTCTTATGAGTCCTGGCAGCTGGGAAAAAATCAGGTTGCTTTATATTTGCAGCAAAAATTCCTATTAAGGGGCTCCAGTTTACGCAGAGATGCTAGTGGCAGTTTGCAAATATTGTCACTGTTGACCTGAGGAGGTCGTACATCTACACCTCTGAGCGCTGCTTTCATGTCAGCAAATGAGCTGTTTTCAGTCCCGATTCCACATTTTATTTTTTTTATTTTTTTATTTTTTTTGCTGTTTTGCCAGGTTCCAAGCTGAGACTGTCAACATTACTATAACTTGTGATCTTGAACAGCCATCGGTTTAAAACAATTTCCATGCACATTTATTCAGACAGAGACACGAGCAAGAGGTCCCAAGGTGGTAGGCTCTTGCGTTGCTCTAATCCAGTTACCACTGAGTTAAAATGCTTTCATTACAGTTGCAGACCCCTGGGATGACAAGCGAGGGTCTGTTCATTCTGTTTTAAACCAAGATTGACTCCAAGAAATAGTAGCGAGAGGGATCAGGCACATTTTTACATACTTCCCTTATTCTGTCTTGGTTCATAGTCTTAATTCCCCTGAACTTAAAGTCTTGAAGGTCTTTCGGCCCACCTTGTTGGAGATTTGGGAAGCAATGGTACAAGCAATAATTATAGAGTCCTTATGTATGCAAAGACCTTTGCAAACTTTATGTGTTTGGGGCATGCCTTCCCTGACCCTCGCCCCACTCCACTAAGATATTTTGAAACTGTCTCAACCTGTGCACCTAAGCATGGACGAATTATTAAAAATTAACCACTTCCTTCACTGTTTCCCTAATCATTGCTGATGAACACTCTAAATCAAATAGTTAAGGTACAATTTGATATCAAGCGACTTATTTATTCAATTAATATTTATGAAACAGCTACTTAACTGCAGCAACTGTGCTAAGCGTTGGTGGTGTCTCAAAGGAGGGGACGTGCCAGCAATACCAACGTTTTCGGAGTTTACAGTCTTCATGGGAGAACTGGACAAGTGAGCACGTAATTTTAATATTTTAAGCTCTGCACTGTGTCAGGGCAAGGAAAGGAGCTGAGGCCCATTTCCTAGAGGAGGCAGGAGTTTGGCTAAAGTTTCTAACTGGGAACGAAAGCTTTAGTCTACAGCGATAGTGTTTTCTGAACCACAAATCAATCCACGTGAACTAAGAAACATAGACATGGAGAAAATAATTGGAAAACTGGATGATCCTACAAAGTCCGATATTCATAATTAAGCAAATTCCATCATAGTAATTATTACACGAGCTACTGTGAAAACGTTTTCCTTCTAACTATGTATCTAACGTTAATGCAGCTGAACTCCCCTGCGGAGAAGAGAAACCTGGAAATGCTTTAGCGAGCCCTGAATTCGGAACGCTCCTCTGAACTCAACCCAAAACCTTCCAGTTTGCCTCCCTGCCATCATTAATGGATGTTTAACACCCTGCTAAGCTGGCCTACCACTCAGCTGTTTTCTTAAAGTTGGCGGAATAACTGGTATTCTTCCTGCCCACAAAGTCTTTGTTCATGTGCATATTGCAAAACCATCCTGAGTAAACAACCTGTGTCGTCTGTATTGAAGGGAAGTAATGTATGGATTAGTGTATAAAAGCATGGGTTAGAGAGAAAAATGAGTCACCAAAGTAGCTGGTTCAAAGGAATACATAACTAAATCATTATCTTGATGCCTGACTTAGAAAGCTTAGCTCTCAAAGGCGTAATGTCTACACGAGAAAGGCTGCTGTGCAAGCCCCATTGTGGACTGCAGGCTGGTGCTTCTGCTAGGAAACTAGGGGCTGCACCTACACTTCCCAACACACAGGACTCCAAGGAAACAAATGGAAGAAAATTCATATGGCATGGTATCCAGCCAACTGTCTTGCTCCCTGATAGTGAAGATTAGAAACCGTGGCCACGAAAGAGATTTGGAGGGTAGGAACAAATTGCTCTGCTTGTCAAATACGGATTGATCTGGAAGACTCTTTCTGAGGGCGCCTGGTCTATGTTCCCAGAGCAGGGGATGCGTAGGCAAATAAGATGTGTCTGTCGTGGCAGAGAGCGCAGTCAGGATCAGATGTGGCGAAGATATTTGAGGGATGGACGCATCCATGCCAGCTGGTTGGAAGAGGCTGCCTGTGGCACTGCGGTGAGATGAATTCTGACTCAGCAGGAGAAAGCGTTGTGACCCATTCGTCACGTCTGGCAGGGAGGCTGCCACGGAAGTGGAGACTCAGTATCAGAGGCGCGACAGCAGTGATCCAGCAGGAAGAAGAGACAGCAGACAGGGGCGTGCAATCAAATGGCAAAATAGGAATTCGCAGGAAGTCCTGTGGGAGCACAACAGAGGCGCGGGACAGGGGACAGTTTGAAGTGGGGATTACATTCAGTTGGAGTCTGGAAGGATGATCAGGTATACACCGGCACTAGGGACTATACGTTTGTGTCCACCCACAGTTCACGTATAGACACCCTAAGCCCCATTGTGAAGGTACTGGAGATGGGGCCTTTGGGACGTAATCAGGCGTAGACGAGGTCAAGAGAGCAGAGCGTCCTTGATGAGACTGGGGCTTTCTAAGAGGGGGCCTGAGGCCCAGCTTCCTCTTCCTCTACCATGTGAGGGCTCAGCAGGAAACCAGTCATCTGCAGCTAGGGGGCCGGGCCTGCCGCACCTGTTCTCCTGTCTCACGTGGAGAAAGGGAGAGAACCTAGAAAGGTAGCGGAAAATGTGTTCCTCCCCCACAAAAACGATCCTGTCTGTATACTTAGTTGTTGCTAAGAGAATAGATCTTAAAAGTTCTCATCACAAGGGGAAAAGAAACTGTACAAATATGGGAGGTGACGAATGTTAACTAAACTTATTGCAGTGATCATTTCCAAATATAATTACTATGTCGCACATCTTAAACCTACACAATGTTTATATGTCAATTGTATTTCAGTGTAACCAGTGGGAAGAGGGGAGGGGAAAAGTCTAAGAACCAGAAAGGGGTAGCGTGCTAAGCATCGTTGCAAGAGCTTCAGTGAGGAGAGGAAAAGACATTGTCATTGTCACACACACACACACACACCCATGTGCCCTCACATAAGCTCTGTGAATATCCCTGGTTTTAACTGCGGCGGGGTGGGGGGTGGAGAGAAATGGGTCAATAAGATTTTATCTGCCAAACTTTTGTCATATTTTGTGGCGCAGGATGCTTTCCGATTAATTGTCTGTGGTTCAGTAAATGCTTTATTTTGGGTACACATAAGAGTTTGTTTAGGAGATCATTTAGAATTTTAAAGAAAGAGAGACTTGAAATGAAATAGCAAGACTTCTTAACTCTGCCCAAGTTTCTGTCTTTCTCTCTTCCTTTCCAATCTGTTTTGACATCAAGACTACCTTGTTTTGTCAACTGTGCTGGAGACAGATAAGGATGGCAGGTATGCGCTCGGTAATCATTAAGTCTCAAGTTGTCTTGACATCTGCCAATAGCTAAAACACTTTATTTTTAAGCCTGAATTATCTACTCCTTCGCTTTTCTTGCTATTTAAGTTTACTGGTGCAGCCGGTAAACACCGCCCGTGCCCACAAGGAAGCCACAGTGTGGGAAACCGAATGTGCGCTTTTAGAAAGCCAGCTTGCTTTTTATTTATTTCTGAATCCTTTTTGCAAAATAACTTATTAGGCTCAATCAATTAAGTTTTGATTTAAAGCTGTTTTCTTATGAACTTTCAAAAATTTAAAATCTTATAGTCAAAACAGTGATAAATTTAGAGTGGGGCTCCGTAGGCATTTCAACAATTCAGCTTGGTTATGCAGTCCTTTATTTAGTAAATCTATGTACCAGCAACATACTCACAATTTTGGGAAATCTCTCTAAAATGTGAAAAAATAAATAAGTGAAAGATGCTCTTTCGAAAGAGTTGCAACTGATAATTTTATAGATGTGCTATAAGGTTACATAGAAAATATCTACTTATTTTTCCAGCTTAAATGATATTAAGTTCATTAATAGATACAGTATGAATTAGACAGTTATGTCTAAAAACATTATTTTTTCAAATCTTTTTTGAGTCCTTCTCACTAACATTTCTCAATGTGGGAATTTCACTTTTGAATGAAATAATTTTGAAGTGTTCTTTGGGGGCAAAATTTATAACCACGTGTAGCCCTTAAAAACTGGGCTCGGTGTATTTCAACCCAGTTGTCTATGAAATGAAATTCAAATGTAGATTTTTAAATGGAGCTAATAGGAAGATAGACAAGAGGAACAGCCAGATTCTTAGTCAGAGATTTCTTTGATCCAGCAAGGATCTGAGAAACAGGAAGTAAAAAAACTTGCGTGCCGAAACCAAAGCACTAGATTGAGAATTACAGTTCCTCACCTAGGTGGGTAAGACCGGCAAAGTTAGTCTACTTGCCTGGACTTGAATATTCTTCTCTGCAAAATGTGCTTAACAAATATCTCATAGAGTTTAGAGTAGTGAGGTATAGTTGAAGTAAATGTATGAGGCCCTTTAAAAAGCATTGGCACATATAACATCAATAATTATTGCCTGTTAATAATTTGAATCAGAGATAAAACTCCTCAAAATTTTGCTACAGGTGTCCTATAGCATGGAGTGTAACATCAGAACATTACCTTTCAGAGTTATGATTTAGAAATTTAAAGTAAAAATTGAGTCTACATATTACTAGAGCCAACAAACTATGTGATATAATATCTGAGCCTAGTTAATTAGTTAGTATATCACATACATTCAAAATGTCAGGGATAAAGGGACTTTTCATTTTAGGTAAAAATTTTATTTTAAAACTCTTAAACAATAATATGTACCCACGTGGTATTGAATTTAAAAAGCCAGAGAATGCTTCTGGATGAAATAGTTTGTGCTGGCTAACCTTTTTGATGGAAACACTCCAAAAATCTGAAAAATTATACACACACACACACAGATACAAATATGTAGGTATGTAGATATATGATATAAAGATATATAGATACTTATGTTACATGTTATTTATATTTATGTATGATATATATATTTATATCTATTTATATATTTTTACATATATATTTCAGATATTTTAGTTCTTTTCATTGAGACAACTACCCTCCTTATATCCAGAAGCATATTCTGAATCTTTTTAATCAACACCACTCACACAGGCATTGTTTTGAGATGATTTTTTTGAGACTTTGTTATTTTATTCAGTATCTTTGTGGAGTTGCGAGGTCAATTTGTATGTATGTTTTCTTTGCTTGGATTGATATTGTCCAACTGCCCACCAAAATACTGTTCTATCTGTGATGCCTAATAAAAGTACACAAAAGTGCACTTTCTACTTTTCATACATATAAATTTATAGGCAATCAAAAGTTATCTACAAATTGACATTCTATTGTGGTATTAAAGATTTTAAAGTTAAAATATTTTACTGCATTACCCATGCAGTAAAGATGGACTTCCATTTTTATTTGATATCCTTACATTTTTCTTGACATCCTTTGATGTGTAATACTATGTTTAATGTCACTTTCCATTAAAAAAGGGAAGATGGTGCTTGAATGGTAGCAAATGTGTTCAAAGAGAAAATCTCTTGAAATACTAGGAATCCATGATTTTTTTCCTCCCTGTGGGGAGGCCCAAATAAAACTGGATGCTACATGTTAAAATCAGAAATACCAGTTTCAAATGGGCTATCCAAACCTAACCGTAATCACAATTACTTTTTGTAACTGTTTTCACCAGAGGGCTCTTGTCTTATCAGATAGAATAATGATAATTATTACCAAATATTTTGAAGGTACTTAACTGTATTTTGGACCAAAACAAAACATTTGCTAAAATCAGAAAGCATTTAGCAGTTGGGCCCGTTCTGAAAGACAGATTTTAACTTATTTGTGGGGAAAATTACACTTGGCATATAAATATATCACTAACTCATTTTTAAGCAAAATTAAGCATTTTATTTCAGAGCAAGAAAAATCTCCTATGAATGAAATAATGGCTGAGCCAAAATGAGAGAGCACTTTTTCATTTTAGCAGCGTGTTGCCTAGGGTATGACGTAACAGGCACTGTTGTCTGTTGCTGGCGAGGCTGTAAAATCATAGAAACTTACTGCAATACAATTTGGCAACACATCCAATACATGAAATATGGGATGCTGGATAAAATACTGTGGGGGGGGGTAGTTATTCAATAGAATGTTCTCTGGCATTATCAAAGAGAACATTTATACACACAGAAGAGTTATTAATATTAATAAAACAGGAGTTTTGTAAGTCAATACTTGACATATTTTGCTGTTTTTCTACTCTTCAGTGATTGTAAAGTTATATATTCTAACCCATCTCTTATTAATATCAATCATGAAACAATATTTATTTAAATCCTAATGTTGACTCAGCTACCTTTTATTTTCCTTCTTTGTACTTCCTAATAACTTCAGATTTAAATCTAGAATATTATGTTCATAAATTATTTTGATTTTATTTATCTCCCTCTTCAACAATAATTTTTCACCTGTTTATTGCATTCCTTAACTATATTTTGCAGTTAGTGTTCGGGGAAAAAAGCAACTGAGGTTCATTGGTTTCATTTCTTATCACTCTTATTTTACATCAAGTTCTCTCAAATCTTCTTTCTACTATGTTAATTCATTTTTTGTTTGCTTGGAATATGTCCTTAAGTAATCTTTTTTCATAAACGTTTCAGGGCGGTCTGTTTTCTGGGACCCTGTGGGTCTGAGGACATCATTTAATAGCTCACGTTGGAATGGTGTCAAGTCTCATTTTCTGATAGGGCGACCCACTCTCCTCACCTCCTCCTATCTTCCCACGCCTGGTTCAGCCGCCCTTGAAAACGCAGGCCATAGGTTCCCATGGCGTCTACCTGCGATCTTGGTTTCCTTGCCGCGCCTTTGGCGTGAGGTCATCATTAGGTTCAGCCCACCCTCTGGAGGCCGTGGTGTATGGTCAGCTTTTGGCTTGGCAGGCAGGAAGAGAGGCGGCGGGCCTTGTGGTTTTGCGTGGGGGGGCAGAATGCGAGCTCCAAACAGAAGAGGCAACCACTCTCCAAGCTCTAAGGCCTGGGGGAGCCCAAATCTTCGGGGTGCATGAGGCTTACCGAGGTGCATGAGGCTTACCGAGGGCTGACGCTTGTGAAAGATAAAGAGGAAAAACGCAGGCTTTGGAGGGAGAGCCTGTGACTGCCACGCAAATCTGACGAAGCAGAGCTCATTGGGCAAGGGGCTCTGGCCCCTAGGATGGCCCAGTAGAGGAGCCCAGCACTGGGCCGAAAACACAAATGTGGGCTCTGGTACCTTCTGCCGCGCCCAAGGGTTGGCGAGGGCTGTGTGGGAGCAGCTTGGTCTCAGCTGGGAAGCGGCCGGATTCAGAAGCGCTGTAACTGCAGACTGTGTGCTACTGTGCTCATTTACTGAAAGTCCTCGGAGAGTCTGTCTGTGCTGTAGCCACCAAGATCCTCCCACCAGGAGAACCTAGAGAGGACTATCAGACTTGCGGGCACATCTCCTGGTCACTCCAGGGCATGTGTTCATTGGGAGGGACAGTGAGCAGGACAGCCCAGCACCAGGCGTTGCTCTCTATTTGTCTCCTAGAAATACATCATTGCCTTTCCCGCGAGTCAAACATATGCTGGCATTATCCAACCACAGAATAAATACGAACACTGAAATTATTTTTGTCAGTATCACTCATTTACCACCTAATGTTCTTTACCACTCTATATTCCAAACCTGTTTGTCTGAAATCACAATATTACACCTACCTGGGACTTTCCTGTTCATCAAGTCGGCCTTTACATGTTATAACTGAGAGACATGAAATTCAGCTCAATTAGCTGACTGTAAGTGAAAAAGAGAGTTCTTAAGACTGAACGTTGCTATACTTAGCAAATATTAAAGAACACAGAATGCTCAGGTCAATTTTCATTGCAGATTGGCAACAAATACTTTTCGTAGTATATCCATGACATATCTGGGTCACACTTTTATTAAAAAAAACTTATTCACCCTTTTTCTGGAATTTAAATTTAACTGGGTGTTCTTACGTTACCTGGCCACCCCATCCAAGCTTCAGGTCGCTGTCCCTCCTGAGCACTTACAGCGCCTGCTCCCAAATCCGCAGAGTGTTGTCAGTTTCTGCTGCGTGCTATAAAGAAAACATGCTGCGCGCTGGACCACAGAGATGGAATCACTAAAGCAGACACAGTGGAGAAAGGCTAGGTGTGGCCGTTGTAAAAAACAGAAATACAGTGCTCTATGCAAAAAAAAAACAAACAAAAAAACAAAACAACCCAACCCCCCTGTGCAATCAAACACTATGCGATGTGCCCGGCTGAGCGCTAGGCCAGTGTTTCTCACAGCAAGGGTCATGCTCCAGTAGCGGGCCAGGAAATCAATGTAGTGGGTTGAGAACAGTTTTGCTTTGTTTTGTTTTGTTTTTAATGTAATGGGATAAACCGGGACTGAAAATAACATCATCTGATTACATGTAGGAAGGGTAAATACTTTGTGAAAATTTTGTTTCCGTGGTATATGCGTATGTGGATCACATCACACTTTGCCAGGCCTACTGGGCGCCGACAACCCAAAGTTAATCCAAAATCAGCCAAAAGCACCAACAGTTACGCTTTTATCGCAAGTCCATTTCCACGAGTCTCAAAGCCTAGGGTCACACTAGCCAATGCAGCAACTGATCACATCACACTGACCGTTACCACGGGAGAGGAAAAACCAGGCTCTGCATAAAGGCTCCAAAAGGTGTGGGGCAAGTAGGTAAAAACATGAGGTTTCTACATTCTTAAACTGCAGCCAAGGCATCCCCAGGCTTAACGGCTGTGGTCCCTTGGACTGCGAAGGTCAGGGAAAGTCAAGGCGGAGCTTGGCAACTGCTATAGTGAAGTCACATGTCACCCACCTGCCACGTTAACTAGAAGCATTTCCTCTGGTGTGAACACATTATCAGTTCCTCTGGGCTACTACTCTTCCTAAACGTGGAGCCTTGGAAAAACCCCCTTTGGAATTCCATGCTTTTAACTAGTAGTTAAGGTTTCAACCTTAAGTTTTCTTTTCTTTCTATTAGATAGCAAAGCATGACACTTTGCTCATGCCATGTTAAAAGAGGATGTTGATTATGAATATTAGTGTTGTTTTTTCTTCCAGAGGAGCATTTTAAAGCGAAGCATGATTGTAAAATAAGAACAACTCAATACATGGAAACGTTTCCCATTGTGACTTAGGGGGCCAGCAGGACATTTCTCAGAAGCAGGTCTCTGTGCTGTACCCTTGACCTGTGGGTTAGACCCCTTTTTCTAACTTTTAGACTTACCTACTGGATAAGGAAGGAATTGATACTCATTTTACATATTTATTTTCTCTCAAATATGTTGGGGTTTTGCACTTACAGAAAGTGATCAGATAGCACCGTATCTTTTTTTCTCCCCAAACTAACCACTTCTAATTTGGCAAAAGAATAACAAAATAATACCAACTTGCATCAGGACACAGCATGTTTTGCTTGTTGTTGGTTTTTGTATTGTTGATGTGTTTTTTTTGGTTGGTTTTGCTTTTTCCTGATTCCAAGGTTGAAACTATATCAAAGAAAAACATCTCATCCCCTGTGGGTCTCCTAACCTATTCAAAAAATAAATTTAAATTTTAAAAAATTCTCAGAAGATTTGACTTTTGGTGGTGGGTACACAATGCAAGATACAGGTTCTATATCATAGGATTGAACACTTGAAACCCGTATTATATTACTAACCAATGTCACCCCAATATATTTCCTTTAAAATTTTTTTAAATCCCTTAATTAGATATCATATAAATGATCAACTAAATTGGCTCATGCCTACCCTTTTTATTTAAGCACTAGCAAGTTGAAATATCAAAAAGGAGTGAAATTACAATATCAAAGGGAAGTAAAAAGTTGGATTCGGCCTGTTTGTATTCGTAAGCATTTCGTAAAGTAGAATTAGAGAGTCAAAAGCATGGTACCTGGGGGTAACCCATTGGCCATAGTCTTCGGGGTACATTTAGAATGTCCTCTTAGAATGACTCTTCTTTTTAAAGGGACAGAGGTAGTACCCCCACTTGCAGCAGGAAAAGGAACGTTTCCACTCTGCAGCTTTCCAGCCCACCTTTAGAACCGAGCGTTTCTACAGAGGGCAACTTCACATGCGCTCAGGAAATACTATCCTAGAAAATGAATAAGAAATAAATATCCTCACATTAATGCTATATAAATACATTTGCTATAGGTTTCATTAAATATTCATCGCACGCACATGTACAGGTCAAATTACCTTTAAATATTAAATTTCTTTCCAGCAGTAAGAAATTTCAGATTTATTTTGTGTTTATAAGGAACCAGGATGGGGCTCATGTGTTATTATCTGCCAGCAAGTTCAGCTGCTGGTTCACTGGGACCCTGAGGTTAGAAAGGACTTAACTCACAAAAATGCGAGATGGCCTCAAGTGCCTGGTCTCTGGCCTGGAATTCACAAGTGGAACTCAAAAATGTACAGAAAACAAGTATTTTACACATACTTTGAAGAAAGAAATGGATTGTTTGGGGCCTGCTGCATATTGTGCCTGAGGCACGCTACCCAAATCTCACTGAGGTCAGCCAGGCCACCGAGGTAGGCAGAGTTGTCCTTCCACACAACGCAAGCAAGATTCAGGGAGATACCAGTTGCACATGACCCTAAGAAATGGCAGAATCAGGATGGAAACCCAGTTTGACAGTTCAGATGTGTCCCTGATAATGTCAGTTGTCCCATGGGGCACTAGAGAGCACACCGTTCTGAAAACGTTCACAGCGTGGACAGAAGAGGCATCAGATAGCTCTCCCTTTGTACGCTGCAGTGGGGAAGCTCTCTGGATTCATGTCTGAAGGCTCCTCGCTCTCCGCCCGCTCTGTGTGCACCCACATATTTCCCAGCCCTCTGACTGACTTCTCCATCGTGGGTAAAACAGGAAATAGTACAGGTACTGTCTACCGCATAGTAGTATCAGAGGATTGGCTGAGAAAATCTATGGGGCCGTAGTTTGGAAAAGATCAAGTTCAGAACAGTGTTGGGCTTAGGAGGGTCTCACCCCCCATCCCTGGGAACAGACTAGCCCAGCCCCTCATACCCATATACCACCTC
Source organism: Pteronotus mesoamericanus (assembly GCF_021234165.1). Taxonomy (NCBI): domain Eukaryota; kingdom Metazoa; phylum Chordata; class Mammalia; order Chiroptera; family Mormoopidae; genus Pteronotus; species Pteronotus mesoamericanus. Next base: position 6,654,865 of record NW_026555323.1, on the reverse strand, counting down.
AACTTCCGGTGCCACTATTGTGGAGGTGATTCACACATTCATTCCCAAGGTGCCTCCCAATGAGACTTTTTAAAATTGATTTTGAGAGAGAGAAAGAGGGGAAGGGGGGGGGGAACCATCGATGTGTTGTTCCCCTTTCTGATGCATTCATTCATTGGTTGATTCTTGCATATGCCCTGACTGGGGATTGGACCCGTAAATTTGGTGTTTCAGGGCGCTGCTCTAACCAACGGAGCTACCCGGCCAGGACCCAAATGAGACTTTCGACATTTCTATAAACAGGCTATACATAGAGTTACCAAGCCACATGGAAAGTATGGGAAGAAAGCACTGAACATACAGGTTTAAACATATTCCTCAGCTGACCAAACAATTGATCTTCCCAAACGGGACATTCTCCAGTGCCGTTAATAATTATGCAGGGACAATGGGTGTGAAAAAGCCTGCCCAGGGCCCGTGAGGGGAATGGTCACCTTCCATACCCCCCACGAGAAAAATGTGCCACTCAATTCTCTGTGTGTAAATAGGTTGTAGGAACTCTGGCCTGACTGTTTTTTAAAAAGACGCCGTTGGATTATTTGTGTGCGGAAAGTATTATTTTGATAAGTATAAAAATGTTAAACATGCCACAAAGTTTCTAAGCCCGTTTCCTTTGCTTTTATTTATTTATTTATTTTTGGTATACCAATTACCTTCTAAAAATATGCAAGTGCTCCAGAACATTCTGAGCCTCAGTCAGGCTCTGGCCACACGCCTAGACTTGACCTCGCCCCTGGTTCTGTCAGTACAGTTTAAACACCTGGAATTTCTTGATTCAGCGTTTCAAGTTCCATGCAGGCAAAGCCAAACTCCCCTAAGGCAGGTCCCTGCGCCTTGCCTGTTCTAGGGACAGTCGGTGACTGCCCATAGTCCCACTGCTGCTGCGTCCAGCGCCTGCCCGAGAGATCCCAGTGTGACACTTTGCAACTCTTGAGCTACAAAGGATGCGGAAGAGAGGAGAGCTGTAAATGAGAGCGAGGGCCAGCCTCTCTGTTTGGTGGCACTTTCAAAGGCCCCTGCTGCCTGTGATTTCTCGCTGTCCACGGGGCGGGGTGCCCAGGCTGCCGTGCCGGCGCGAACTCCAGGAGCAGGGCCGAGAGCCAGGCACCTGAGTCTCTGCTGGCAGCGTGCAGAGACTCGGGAAGTGGCTTCTGGGGAAGTGACGGTGACGAGGACACATGCTGGTTCCCCATCTGACACTTACCTGCAGCACCATCTGGAACACCCCCTCAGAGCCGGGAAGTCCCACGGCCTCTGGGAACTGTGAGCCCTCCACTGCCACGCGGCGGCCCGAGCTGGTGGATGCCCGCTCTGAAGGCCAGTGTCAGCCGTTGGTGCAGGAGACCCCGCGGGCCCAGACGCCCTGAGAGGCTCCTCCCACAGGCCCTGATCCCACGTCTGGGCAGCCGGCTCCTGGCTGAATGAGTCACTGCGCCACACAGCCACGGCAGCGTCGACACGGGCATGCGTGCACATCCACGTGCGATGTTTCCACATCATTAAGCCTGAGCTCCCCACTATTGTAAGGCCTCCTTTGACACAGAGTACGCCTTCATGGAAAGAAAATCACTAACGACCACCCAAATTATGGTCGGCATACAAGGGAAAGGCAATAGATGTGACGCAAGGAGCCCCAGCGAGTCCCCCGAGGCAATGAGATGTCGCCTGGGACTGCGGGTAGTCATTTCTCTGAGCATCCCTGTGGCGGCGGGGCAGACAAAGGCGCCCGGACGCCTCTGTGCCCTTCACCAGCCCCGCAAGGCACCAGAACACTGTCTCCTGTCATCTGGTGTTCCTCTCTCGCTGGTATCCTGGTGGCAGTGGGGGTGTTATGACCTGTGATAAAGACTTTCCAGGCCCTGACACCAGGGGCCACCACACATCGTCTCAGGTGTCCAGGTGAGGAGGGAAAAGACTTCGGTTTGTCCACGCTGCTGTCTTTCAGGGACTCAGCCACCAAAACCTAACCTGCGTCTCATGAATAGAGGTGTTACATACGTGTTTCCTGTTTTATCTTCTACATGGGGCACCGTCACTCCATTCACACAGCAGAAAGCTGGATTTCAAGTGTTTCTGTGACTTTCCTAAACCACCTAACTTTTAATAGATTAGCTCATGTTTAAGTACCCTTTTTGGGGGGGCAAGTCTGCATTTGGAAATTTTTTTTAACTTAATATTTGTTCTTAATTGAAAAAGTGGCTATTTAGAGTTATTATTGAAGATTATTTGGTTTCTAAAAAACAAAAATACAGGGAAAAGTAGCCTGAATTCAGTGTCCACCATTCAATTTCCAAACTGCCTTGAAATTAAGAAATTATTTAACAAGCAGTAATCTGCTTGTTAAATAAAAGTGAATAATTTATTCTGTTTACAGGAGGCATATCTTAAAATAACAGGTATTATCTTTAAAGGTGGATTATTACAAAATCAGGCTGAGGATCACAGAGAATTACAATGCTCATAGCAAATAAATTACTTTATAGAAAATTTTAAGAAACTTCTGTGACTAAATCCGTGTCGCCTCCAGAACTAAGTTATTTTCTTCTCATAGACTTTAACCTCCTTGAGTACAGAATTTCTGTCAGATTCATCTTTTTATCTACAAAACTCATCACACATTTCCAAATATGGAAGAGATGCTTAAAATATACCTATTCACTTAACTTTTACAATATTGCAGTCATAGTTCTAGCCTTAGGAAATAAAAAGCATTTGCATAGTTTTACAGTTTATAAATCACTCTCATAAATGCTACTTTTAGGTACAATTGCTATATTTACCTCCCATATAAGCCATAGAAGCTAGAGCTGAGAAAACTCAGAGTTTCCCAAGATGACATGGCTTCTACAAGTTATGTCTTGATGAGCCCAATATAGATCTTTGACTCCCAATCCTATGATTTTGCTTGTACGCGACGTTGACTTCGCTGAATGAATGGATGCGTCAATCAATCCATCGATAAAACCTTCAGAAAATGTGCATGAAAGGCATGTTGTATAGCAACCAGCTAATTGATAATCAGTACCAAGGTTACTATTTACGTGTTCTTTATTATTGTTTTCGAGCGAGAATGAGGCACAATGAAAAACACGAAACAAAAGAGATGCCGACTAAAGCAATACTAGCATTATTGTCAAAATGCGCATGTGTGTCTTTGCGCTCAGGGTCAGAAGTGCTTGCTTGATGAAAATGCGTCCCAAAAAGCTGGCTAGTTTGGCATCACAGTCCAAGTGGTGTCTCGTCGGCCATTGTCATACGGCTGGACTTAACTTGAGAACGATCGCATGCCATCTGGCTCCAAAGAGCAAACCTATTTTTATAATATCAAACTTGCAATAAGGGAAAACTACACACATGGCTTGGAGTTGGACAGGCTTCCATTTTTAACGCGACTGACTTTCATTCATCTTGCAGGGGGCTCCGAACTGGGTGGGCTCCTTCCCTCCACCGCAGGCCTTATCTCTGTCAAGTTGTATAATTGAGATCCCCAAGTCACTGAACAAACAGGGTAGGATTCTCCATAACAGACCTTTTGTTCATATACATTTCACTGGCTCTCGGCAGAGAAGGCCGAGAACGGCTATCATCCCCGCACTAATAATATCCTTCGGTAAATGATAAAGTCAAGTCCAAAGTAAACCGAGAAGCTTTATCGGCGTGTCAGAGCTCTCCTCTTACAGCTCTGTACTTGCCAACTGTGCGTCCTTCTCCTAGACATGGGCCCGATGCACATTAAGAGGCACTTACCAGAGAGGGTGTTTGTTTGCCAAGGGAGAGCAAGCCGCCCTCTGATTCCAGGCCCCCCATTCGTCACTCTCCGGAGAGGACGGGAGGTGCACTTTACAGCCGGACTCCTTCCGCGGTGATCTCCTGACTCGAGTCTAGGGGCAGTTCAGAGCTTCCTGCCAAGTTACTCTTTTTTTTTCCTCCCCCTTCCTTGTTAATATTAACTGATGGACTTCTCAGAGGGAAAGTATATTTCTTACTGTGAATCGAGAGAGCACTGTGGTCGACCAGTTACTCTTCCACTCTGTTGTCAGAGAAGATGAGTCAAAAGGGATTTACACACCCAGTTAATCCTAACAGATGGCCCTTCCCCTGTATTCTGAGAGAAGTTGAAAATCAACCCGCATTGTCTCCAACTCCAAATTAGGCAAATTAGCACACAGGCCTCGCTGGTTGCTGAGCAGATTTAGCAGAAGGGACGCAGTGAAAATGATAAAAGATGTAAAAATGCAGAAAGACCTGTATTTCACCTCACTTAAAATTTTGTCCTCCCCCTGACTTCTGACATACAAATGATGCTTATCTGGGAAGGAGTGGAAACAGTCATATTATTTCTTTCTCTTTCATGTGCGCACATGTGCGTGCATGCGTGCATGCGTGTGTGTGTATGTGTGTGTGTGTGTGACTTACCACTGTGCACCCAGGAAGGGTTTTTGTGTACATGCATATACTTGTATAATTTGTGTAAGTGAATATGTAAATTTATAGACCGTTTATATTGTATAAACTTCACACACCCAAATAGCACATGGGTCTGTGGCCAATGACAGAAACAATGGTGACCGCTTACATTGTGAAATAGCAATGCATTGTGGGTTTTCTGGCTTTCCTTTCTCTTTCTTTCTCTTTTTCTCTTTTTTTTTTTTTTTTTTTTTTTTTTTTGCAACTGTACACGAATATCCCCCTGGGTGCGGATGGCTCAGGAAAGGTATGATGGGATGGGAAGGCTTTCGTCATAAAATCCCCATCTACAAATCCTGTCAAGATTGATAGAGACTGAAGTGTCTATTGCACTGTTGCTGTGTTGGTTTCATTCCAAACCCAGCATGCTTCTGAATGATCTGTCATTATCATCAGACCTGAAGAAAGGAAAAGCTAGGGAGAGAAGCCTCTCTTTGCCACCTATAGCCTGCCTCAGGGACAACGACATGCCCTGGGAGGAAGGGGGGTTCTGGAGGCGTCAAATTTGGTATGCGCATTGACTCCCTCTCATTCATTCTTTCAAATGGCATTTCTTGTGCCAGTGTTTGGTGTAGACGCGGTGGGGGATACCAAGGTGAAAAAGAAACATATTTCCTCATCTTGGGAGTACGTGTTCTTGGAACTGGAGAGACTCCTGGAAGCCAAGCACTTGATCAGTGCAGGGGACACGGAGGCCTGCCTGGAGGAGGTGACACTTGAACCCGGTTAAGTGCTCAAAAGGACGAACGCCAAGATAGAGGGGAGCGGTTGCCTTCCACTCAATGAAAATGGCATAAGCAAAGGCAGCAGCATAGAAGATAAGCTACACGTCCAAGGATCTACAAGAGGTTCTAGGCAAGACTGGAAATCTGCCCACACTGAGTGTCAAGGAAATAGTGGGGCCTGATGGGGCTGACAAACTGAAGTCAGCCCAGGAAAGGCTCGAGGACCAAGACCACACTGCGATATTTGGAGTTTATCCCGGAGCCAAGGTCACTTCCTCTTCAGAATCCATGCTGTCATTGGTCATGAGCATATTGCTGACCCATTCCGGCATCCAGCAAAGAGACAACCACAGACTGAGGGACAAAACAGTACTGAAAACGGAGCTATGCACTCATGGCCCCAGCTCCGCCACGCTGTTTCCAAATCATTAATTTCTCTGAATGCACACTCTACCCCATCCTGAAACTTTCACTCTGCCAGCATTCGATACTCTTAAGTGGGCTCCGCTTCTGCAAGAAACAATTGCCTGTCTTATTTTACCACTGTAATGGACCTATGTTGGGGGTGTCGATCCAACTCACACTTCTTCCTTCCTTTTGAATGGCCCCGCCGCCCGAAGGCCCCTCAGTGGCCATGCGTAGGGTCTACAACCCTGCTATGCTGACCACCCTGTGCAGCAGCATCAGACGCCTGGCTAAAGTTGAGCCAATCAAGTTTTTTCTTACATGAGCTTCTTCACTTTCACAGAGGAGTACTGAGACTCGAGTTCACGAATGATGGGTCTCCAGAGGCAAGGCCCAGAAGCGGTTGCCATTTGAGGTGCCGGGCCCCCAACTCTGACGTTTCTGGGCTTTCCGAGGCCTCTCGCTTCCGTCCTTCTGCCACGTGTCCACATCCTCCCAATGAAGGGCCTTACTTGAAAGAGTCAGGTTATTTTCTGCCGATGGCAAACCAAGAAACCGTTAATATGATTTATTTTGTTTTTAATATTTTATTATTTTTAATTAGCATAAACGTTCCTGGTGATTTTCCCTTGACAGATCATGATCAACTCCCAAGAAAAGAAAATGTTCTATTTATTTCCAGAGCACTAGCACGAGAGACCAGCCAACATCCAGCTGAAAATTTGATTGCAAGTTCCCTGAGGAAAGTGACTGTGCCTTGCATATTTTTGGTATTTCACTCATACAATTCCCCAGAGTAGTAACTAACTAGTTATTTCCATCACTCCAGAACCCACTGAATAAAAGGCTCCTTTTTTTTTTTTTTTTTAACATTAAGATTATATCACTCAGCAGCCTACTGGAAGGAAGATGCAAATACCAAAATCCTACTTAGGAATCAGAGAGATGTATCCATCTCTAAGTCCACTTGCGTGGAGCTGGCTGCATCTGTCTCATTAATGTGCTTAAGAATAGCCAGTTACATTTTTGCATTTACTTACCAGCAAAATGACATCCTGAGCAGCCATGTTTGCTGTTGCCCAGATCCCCCTAAATTAGCCTTGTCATTGGAGACCGCTTGTACTTGGGGAAGACGCCCCAGGAGCTCACGCTGTGGCTCAGCATTTCAAATGAAAAGGTTTGCCCACCAGTGCGATCCCTCTGCCCTCCTGCTGGCCCCCTTCCTGAGCCACCATCTGGGTAGAGATGCATTAAGGCATTGCCAAAAATTGCTTCATCGAACAATAGGTGTCACTATGTGACAGCATCCAAAGATTAAGCTGTTCCCTCAGGTTGGTGACAAGACAAGAATGAAAGTCCTTTAGACTCAGGGTAGGCAGAGAGCTGGTGTTTGGGTTGCCGGTGGTTTTGATTCTAACCCAACTAACACACGTGTGTCTTAATCTCTGCTCGACAGTGACGCTGTGGGGTGCGGACGCGTTACTGTGACCACCCTGCTCATGTCCAGAAGCCTGAGATGAAGGCCTTGGAAAACCTTCACCTCATAGGCAACCATAAAATAGTTTCAGCCCAAATGCAAGATTCAATTCTGGAGTCTCAGCAAGGAACAAAATACTGCTAGCTCTCACCCATTAGAACTATTAATTCTATCATCTCATTTTTGAAAGGGTTTCAGTTCCGAACCCACTTTCTCCCTATCAGGTGGAGCATGAGATGCGTGGAGACGAGGTTGTTAAGAGCTCAGACGGCAGGGTTTTATCCAGCCATCTGAGTCACTCAGAGAGCCCCTTCGCGCCCTCCTTTCTCACGTATTATAATAAAACAAATTATTCTGGTGTCACAGACCTTGAATACCTCCTAACCTTGATAAGCACTTACATCTAAACAAAAAGAATCAATTTGCATTTTCCTTTCTGCCGGCTCCCATCATGCTTCATTTTACAGTCACCATTAAGGGTTATTGCCGTCTTTACATACCACATTAGGCAGTTTGTGCCCATTGTTCATGCAGGCTTCCATCAGCGCGTTTCAGGTTGAAGGCATTTGCACAATGTGGTAGCTTTTGTCCTGCCCGACGCTATTATCTCAAATGTGTTCATCCCAACAGGTCTCTTCAGGACCTGAAAACGGTCCTCTGTGAGCACACGTCAGTCACCACCTTCACTCACAATCGGAGTGAACAATGCTCAAGGTCTCAGTGACCGTGTACACACGCGCGCGCATGCACACACACACACAGCTTACCTGGGTTGGCAGGCAGGTAACGCTGCCACGCTCCTTGCTTGACCGTAACGAATTAAAACTTCTACGAGTGTAAGAAATTCCTTGAACAAGTCCTAGAATTCTAAACGCCCTCCCCAAGCTGACAAAAGCTTCCAACCATACCATGTCTGGCCTTTGAATTAGCATTTCCTCCTGTGATCTATGGCCTCTTAATTTTCTGGGGCAGAGAAAACAAACCACAGGCATGGATTAAGCCAACATCTGCGTATGGGGAGAAATGGGAAGCGTGCTCATTCTGGAAAGCATAAATACTTGAGTTAGAATAATTGAGAAATGGCCGCTGGCAGGTAGGGTAACATGATTATTATAGATGTAACCTTTGGGGAAGGAAAGCCCAAAGTCTTAACCTAAAAAGACAGATGCACTCGGTGGGGAAGAATGGCCACCAAAGACCTGATTCACAACAAGAAGGCATATAAGTAGAGGCTGCAAAACACCATTCCAACAATGACAAATAGCTTGGTCAGAGATCAAAAATTAAAGCATAAAATATTGATATTTTAAAATTGAGTTTTCGTAATAAAAAAAAAAAAACACACGCAAAAGAACCATTTTCTCCCGGTATGTTTGGCAACCCTATTTTATTGTATATTCAGCTGTTCTTTATTCTGCATTAGTCCTGGGCTTCTTTTATGTCCTGATTCCATTTGAAATCAATAGAGAATATGTCCAGAATATTTTTACACTCTTGAAAAGTCTGAATCTTGAACGCCAAATACTTAATCTGTTCATTACTGATTAATCACATTGTGTCACGCAGAAACTAGATCCGAAGATCCTAATGGACAGGTAAAGTATTTTTAAATTTTCTTCAGGTCCTTGTGTGAAGTGGTTAATGATGATAGAAGAGAGACAGATAAATAAAAATAACAGAAGCAGAGACAGAACTATTGATCCTTGGAATACATGGGCATCCTGGAAAGAGTTTAAAACGTAATAAATAACAGTCCACTCAGAAAACGCAACTTGATGTGCAGTCCAGTGAATGAGCAGAGAACACATGTTTCTGGAACAAGGAAGTGTAGCCCCCGCACCGGTGTATAACGTACGCCCGAGGGAAGAAAAGGCGGACACAGCCTTGCACCCGCACTGTGGAATTTTCCAGGCCTCACTGGAGTCCAACAAGAAAGCAACCATGACCTACACAGAGTGTGCTAAGTGCTTGGTTTCCATGTGCAAGGATGAAAATCATTTCAGCATCACCATCTCCTTACTCCTCGAGATTTTCCTACAAGCCTGCTGTTGGTTATAATCTTGGGCCACACTGGGACATTTGGCAACATGGGAAGGTCACGTGACTGTCTGGTAGGCCTGCAGGCACGCCACCTCATTTTCCCTACTTCCAGCATCAGGTAGCAGGGATTTTCCACAGTGTTTCCACCGGAGTGGAGAGCCCACGGATATTTCTCAGTCCCTCCCGAAAGAATACAAGGTCCCCGCAAAGCCGCATTATTTAATGGGGGCTCGCTGCTTCACCTCGCGGCCCCACGCTAGGTTGACAGTGCTCCCCAAAAGGCTGGAAGAATATTTATGGATATGCCAACTCGAAGAACCTGCAGACCAAGCCGCTGTCGTTCACAATTTCCCCACCTCCGCAGAGCGTCCTGCCCTTACAAGGCGAATCAAAGTGTGCTCAAAGGGGGGGAAGCACTTCCGCCAGGCAAATGAAAGTGATTTTCTTTTTTTCTTTTTCTTTTCTTTTTTCTTTTTTTTTTTCTTGCCAGAAATAAAAAATAGTCTTCTGATGGCTGGAAGCTCTGCTGAAAGGATTTTAAAATGAAATTTAAAGCCAATAAAAATGGTTTAGGGGTGAATATTTGTATTACCCAAAGACTTTTCCTTCTAGGGAAGGGCTCCCCGCAGAATTCTCCTGAATGGTGAACTCCCCTGGTGCATTTAAATGGTGTTTACAGATCATTAACTGCTCACGAAAGCCCGGTGCAGAAAAACCGCCTAAGTGTGAGAATCTCCGTTGATTAACCAAAATTTAAGAGAAGGGTGCCTGAGAGGTGGAATCCACTTTGCCGGAAATGAATTTTCATGAGGAATTTTGGAGTATGTGTGTGTATACAAGATTTCTCCCTCGAATGCAAACAGCACCCACATTTTAAGAACATTATTTTAAATGCTAAAATATTTGGGATTTATAGAAAATATCAAAATTTGTCAAACATAAGTTAGGTGTTGGCATTTAGGTGATTTTCAAGTGTTCTTTTTCTTTTTTAATTCAGTACATAACATTATTATGACCTAGTGCACAAAGTTTAGTCCACATTTCTACTTGGATCCTTGATATTGACTTGTGAAAGTAGAATTAATGGATAAAATGTACATACTTTTTTAAATCATTCAAACACTTTTCAGAAACATGATTCTGATATATGTTCCCTTCATTACAATGGCGTATTTACTGAATCTTCACCAGAAGAGGGGATGAACATTTTAAAATGGCTTTTAATGTTTCAGTTGAAAATAGTGCTCTTTATTTACTTTAAAATCATTTTGATTACATGTCAAATTCAACACTTTGTTGTTTTAATTAGTGATTGTATTTCCTCCTATAAACCAAATGTTTTTGTCCTTGGTCTCATTTTCATTTTGTGTCTTGGGACTTTTCTTATTGATTTGTGTGAGCTCTTCACATATTAAGGATAAAACTTTTCCTTTCATGTCAGTCTCAAATACGTTTTTCTAGTTAGGGGTTTGAAATTTAACTTTGTGGAATTTTTACCATGTGCTTCTAATCTTACTTCACCAACTTTGACTTAAAAAAATCCTTTCTTTAGAGATTACATGAAAAAGTCACTTACGTTTTCTTCTTTTGCTTTCACCGTTTTTCTTTTCAGTGCCTATCCCGCTGGATGAGGAGGCCTGCTCTCCAATCTCTCAGACTATTTTCTTCTTCCTGGTGTGGAAATTATAACTATTTTACAGAGTTCTAGGCATCCTATGATACATTTGAAAGCTCTCTGTCCTCAAAGGTTGATAAAAATGTAAGTTCCACAATACTATTATGGCTGACAGAGTCTGATAGGCCAACAAGTTTCAACATAGCTTGGCCAAATAAAACAAGCCCAAAGGCATCCTTAATAGTTTCGAACAAGGCAGGAGTCAGTATGCTTTGCCCAAATGTAAAATAAATAAATTTTATACGAGCAATTTTTTACCTTTTTGTTTCATCTTTGTGCTTGTTTTTCTCCTCCAAAACCTCTGAATAATGTGCGATAGGAGGCTAATGTGTCTCAGAGAACCATGGAATCTTCCAAAGTCTTCTGCCTGCGATCTCAGAAAAAAGTACTCTCCTGCAGTGCTACCACCGACCCCAGCCCCGCATCGACACCCAGTTTAATACGGCTTGGACTGTCTTCTCATATCCCTGGCTCCTATATGAATCATTTTCAGCACTGCGTTCTGATCATTATATACAAGGTCACTTTTTAATTAGAACAATATAGTAAAACATATGCTCGGAAGATAAATGAGGTACAAAGCGAGCTGTGCTACAGTGAACCCTTTTATTGGAAAGCCTTTAAAAATAATAAGCGTCATGTATAGTCCAGGGGCCTTTGCAACATATTTCAGTACCGCAAAGTGCCTGCCACAGTGACTGAATGCCCCGTTAGAGTGAACAATCATTTGGCAGCCTAGGTTATTTTAATGGACACATCACTTTAAACGAAGCCTCCGCCATCTGTTCTGCCCTCTAATTACAGATGCAAAAAGAACATAATTCACAATGGCATCATAAAAAAGTAAGATATAAGTGATTTAAATGCATGTGTATCTTCCTTATTCAATGCAGCATGCAGCTGTTATGTTGTTTGCATGTTTCAAACACAAATGAGGGTAGAAATCGCTCTTCTCTGATGGAGCGACTTCCTCCATACAGGACATTTTGGGGTGGGAACAAATGCGTCAGTGTGTGCTGCCATAGCGCCTTCCAACACAGGAGACGCAAGGCCGTTCTGTGACGCACTCCGTGATCTGGTACCATGTGCGGGGGGGGCATGTTGATGTTTAAACCTAATCTCCACGTGATTCTTTATCCGGCTGCCACATCTCAGCGGTGATGCGGGTGTGTGCGCTTTTGTAATCAACAGTGTAGATAGTAGCGTGATAACAAATAATTCTTCTTTGGAGAAGGCGAGCGCCCTGGTTGCCCCAATATCAAAGAGGTGATGCTTGGCATAGGCCCATATCTATCTTACGTGCATTCTTTCTTATTTCCTGAGACTGACTCTTTGGTGTTAGGAGCAGAAGGATAGAGCTCCTTTTCTTTCCCCTAAAGTAGTGATAATACATCAAGGCTTCCTCATGGTTTTACTAGTTAATGATAACTCATTCTGGAGACGGTGTCTTAATAGTGAGTTTCAACGTGAACTTGATTCTTCACTGAGAACCTCTGAAACTTCCCCCGTCGTTCAGTCACAATGCACCCAGAATACGATCTTGCTTCTGAAAGAAAAAGCTCGTTAAATTCATTGTGGGTGTACGCGGTTTGTTTTTAATCAACAAACCTGGATAGTTGCAGGAAATTTTAATAAAGTAAAATATTTACCTCATAGGCCTAACTGCTGGGGAATGGTTCTAAAAGGGAATTAATTAGTAAAGAGTGCAAAATGATAGCTTAAAAAGCAAGGCAGGTTATTTAAAACTTTGCGCTGTAACCCTCTCAGTGAAAAGAAAATACTGTCCTGCAAAATTCTCCCTTCAGCTTCTCTAAAGCCTTGCTAGGAAGAATTCATGCTTCACATAGTCATTGCTAGTAAGCAGGTGCTGTGATGGTGTTTGTTAAGTAGTTTAAAAATCTATCCTCCCCAAAAATCAATTTACATTTTTAATTTGCCTAGCAGCTATTCTATCTTTTTCACAGATTTATCAGAGATAAACAATAGATAAGAAAGTCTGGATATTAACATTGTGATGATCATATCAAAAAGTGTAAATTTATAAGACTGCATATCATATATGTATGCGTTGTAACTGATATACAAGCTTATAAATGTATACTATGTTATTTATGGACATAAATATTAAAATATTTGTATATACACAACAGAGATGATATTCAGCAAAACGATGATTCGCCCAGATTTTGCCTATAGCAGTGCTTCCCATTGGTCGATGCCTATAATGATGGTTAAATATTTTGCATTTCACCTCTACACACCATCTACAAAGAATTAAAGTATAATGTTAACCAAGGTTGCTCTTGAGTAGTTATATTATCAGAAAGTAATCCTCTCTACTGGTCTTTCCAAATTCTAAAATTTCTGTAGTGAGTGCTTAAAATTTTTAAAATAAGGAGGAAAATGTATACTTAAGAACCCCAAACAGAAACATGTTCAAGTGTTAAGGTGCTCCAGTCTAGCTTCAAACGTACTGTTGAATTTGTGTTTTTATGAGGCTCTCCTAAGTATGTATCAATTGTTGTAGGCCTCACATACGAGTTCCCTGTGCTGTCATACAAGAATTGATCACACATTCATTGAAATAAGAAATAACTCATCAATTCATAAGGTAGCTTGATAATTACCTTTATTAATAAAAAATTATTGCCATTTTCCAGGGAAAAAATCGCACACAATCAGAAATTCTCACCTCAATATTTCTTTAAATTTCGATGGTACTCTTGTCTAAGTACTGAAGAAACATGTCTACTAATATCCCAGCCTCAGTTAGCAGCAGAATGAGAAAAATAAGAGCCATCATTAAAATATAAAGTGTATTTAATAATTTTAAGCTATATCCTGATATTATAGTTCTTCTTTTTCTGATTTTTAATTAACAATATGTAAAAAATGATGGAATAGGAAAATTCATGTTTCCCCTCATGCTGATTTTAATTTTACTTCTTTGTAAACTTCAAAGTCTGCTTAAGAATTTTTAAACTATCGAAAATGGAGGTCTCTGGAAGGTGAAAACAGAAAAAATATGTTAAACACAATTTTTTACCTTTTTTTTTTTTTAACTCAGTTAACCTGCTTTGTGGACATACTTTTAAGTGCAGATTATGCATTGGATACGTCTGTACTCTAGAACATCAGGGTTGCTCAAATATAAACATGAACAAATCCAGTGTTAGCAACCCAGATGGATAGATGCTCACACTACATTTTAGAAAATTCTTTTATTTTGAAATTCTTTATACGATAGGCATTACATTTGACAAAACAGAATGGAATTTCCGGAAAGTCAAATGGAAAGGAACCATGTCCTTGATCTATACTCAAAACTCTTTATATTATTTGTACTTCAGAAAAACTCAAAAAAAAAGAAAAATAAAGCCAAATCAATATTTCTGAACATAGAGCTCCCCAGACAAGAACGCCTCAGGAGTTGATACTCAGACACTCAGGTCTCTCTATGTACACAGGCACCATTTGCCCTTGGAAAGGGGCAATAAGTCACAGGCAAAGCCTGCTTTGCCCTAACTTCATTTTTCAATTAAATCACATCTCTCTTTTTTTTTTTTTGCAGTTTTTTAATTGCATTTCATTTAAATTCAGTTTTAGTTCAGACATTTCGCAGCTATTGCTTGCTAGTAAACTCTAAAATGAACTTAAAAATAAATATATTTATTGAATGGCATATAAATAGAATCTCCTTTTGGATCAATGGGGCTGAGTAGTTAAAAGTCAAATAGGAAGAGAAGGAAGGCATGGGGGTGGGGGGTGAGTCACGGACACTTTCCCCAAGCAGAGGACGCTGTGGCCCCACTTTCCTGGAAGAGTGTCACATACGACACATGAAAAGTTACGATTTCCAGTTGTGTATTTATGAAGTAAACAGATTCTTGGCTCTGGGGAGCTTAACTGAGTTTTTACTTATCACCCTCTACTACGATCCCATGACCAAGTATAGCACTGATATTGGTACTGGAACCAGAGCTGGCAGTTTGGTCACCGGTATCCAATGGCACGTAGAGATGTAGGGACACAAGGGGTGATGATGATGATGGAGGTGACACTGCTGCTGCTGACGGTGATGATAAAGATGATGATGATGGGGTTATTTCACACACATAAAATTACTGTGCGCCAGGCTCTTTTCTAATTACCTTATTTTTTCTGTTTCATTTAATCCTCTGAACACCCCTGCGAGGAAGTCCCTGCCACGCTGGAGAGGACGCACAACCAGGATGAGAAACTCTAGGGAGCAAACGACACTAGTTCCATGAAAACCTTAGCACCTCACATCCCCTCTCCCTTCTATTGTAAATATCTTCTTGCTTGGCAAATACTTGTGATTAGAAGAAATGGAGAAAAACAGGTCCAAAGGTATTTCATGTTAAATTAAAGTTTGAAAAAATATTATTATTGTCATTATATTGGCATATGCATAGTTTATGTACTAAGTAAGCTACTTCCCAAAAATCAAAACAGAAAACCAACTCATATACATATTTGGAAACAGTGAAAAAGAGAAATCTGAACAGAGGTAAAATGCAGCATCTCTGTGCTCAAGGCAACAAAAGGTCATTAATTTTCAGTCAACATACACCTGCTACGTGAAAAAGCGCTAGGTCAGATGTTGTAAAGGAGACAAAGAGAATTAATATCCATCTTCAGGGAGCTTATCCTCCAGTTAGAAGCACAAGCAGGAGCTCATAGAAATATAACAACCTCAGACTGAAAGATGTAGCATTTCTAATTAATTTAATGGGAAATACCAAAGTATTTTCCTCATTCTTTTAAAGTTCTTTCACAACCCATGTCTTCAGTGGATGGAGGTCATCTCTCTTACTGGGCTTTCATTACCCTCTGGCACTCTATTAAAACTTGTACTTCATTGATATCCCTGGCTGGTGTGACTCAGTGGATTGAGCACCAGCTTCTGAACCAAAGGGTCACTGGTTCGATTCCCAGTCAGAGCACATGCCTGGGTTGTGGGCCAGGTCCCCAGTAGGGAGTGTGTTAAAGACAACCACACATTGGTGTTTCTCTCCCTCTCTTTCTCCCTCCCTTCCTCTCTCTCTAAAATTAAATAAATAAAATCTTAAAAAAAAAAAACAAAAACAAAACTTGTACCGCCTTGACCTGGGCCTGTCTGCATCTCCATTTCCACATCCATGAGATGGGATATTGAGTCACAACCTCAGAGGGTCACTAGCAGCATTAAATGAGTCAAATGACAATAAAAGGCTCAGAATATTTTTGGCACATAATAGGCAATCAATAATAACTGCTGTCAATATTATTGTTATTACCGCCTACCTCTCTATCTAACTTCCTGGCCAGGTTTATAAATAAACTTCATACAGGCTTGTCCATAATGCTAACAGCTTCTAGGAGCTGCACTGAGTATTTTATGTGTCCTCTGGAATGAGAATAATGAAATGTACAGTAAATGCTAATGGTGCAATTAGTATCCAGAGGGGAAGCATTCGGCGGCCTCTAGAGAGGTCAAGGCAGGCTTGCTGAAGACCGTGAGTGGAGCCGTGTGAGCGAATAAAAGGAATCTCGCTCCAGCGGATCACGGTTGAGGCACAGTTCATGGGAGCTTGAACGAGGAGAGATGGCTGGAGCAGAGAATGATACTGAGTAAGTGATGAGAAAGCGAATTCATTTAGGGGGTTATTGCAATAGTTTGGCATGGAAATCCAAATGTCTCCACTCACTGGGGCAAGAGAAATAGGCTAGAATCAGGACAGAGAAGCAAGAAAGATTCAGTAGGACTAGGTCGCTGTTAGCACAGAGAGCAAGAAAGAAAAAGAGGGATAAATCAGAGGTACGGCTATGATAGAGGCAATGATAATACTACAAGTAGGAAAACAAAAGAGAAAGTGGAGCTCATTTTTTCTAAGGAGAAACAGGAATTGCGTTGGAGATATGTCAAGTTGGAGGTCCGCAGGTTATCAAATCGGACATGTTTACTAAGTTATTGTGCAAGGTTGACTCACTCAGGGGAAAACAAAGTCGAGAATGAGAAACAACAGGTAACTCCTTGAATCAACTGATCTGCGTCCTAGTGAACTTGGCGGTGCGGTGCATATATAATCACCAGCTCTCGACAGAAGTTTCTCAGTGACAACATCAATAAGAAGGGGGACAAAAGCAACACAGCCTTCCTTTTTCCGAGCATGTTCCTGTGGCCTTGGTTCCACAAGGACCCAGATTATGGGGCTGATTTGTGCACAGGGAGTTCTTCAGCCTTTGGCTGAAAAAACAAAATATTTTTTCATCTGCGACAATAGTCTAGCTCTCGAGACAAAGTGAGCTGGGAACAAAGGAAGGCCTCGCCAGCTCAGTCCAGAGTCTTCGTTGGCGTAAACACAAACAGACTGAAATATTCATTTCACCTAAAAGAAATGTTTCATAGCATGCACATAAGGAGAGTTTTGTCAGAAAGTAAGACTTTCGATGAGCCAGAACACAAATGTTTGTTTAAAAGAATTTTTTTCAACTCTGATTCTGTCCAGGAAAGCCAGGCCAGTCACTGAATCCCAAGAGGGCATCCACACACAGAGGTCTCTGCCCCAAGAGTCATTTTTTAATGGCGTGTTTACAAAATTCTTTGTCCTCAGCTAGAACTAAGAAAACTCCAAAGACATATTCAATTCTGATTCCGTGACACAGGCCTAAATTTAGAGTAGAAGAAATGTTTGGTCATGTATACACATCAAAATCACTGACCTTTCTAGAGGTGATACCAACAGCACCCAGAATTGAGATTGTAGCTTTCAATGTTCCTTTTTTTTTTTTTTTTTTTAAACATTGTCTTGTTTTCCCTATGATTACTTACAATGCAGCTCGCTGTTAGAACATAGGGAGAGAAAGAAAGAAAAAAAATCATTCAAATACTTTCTCATCAATGGAGCATCTTGAAACTTAGCCTCAACCAACGTCCTCTAAGACAAGATTGCAACAGAGTTGTATAGGAGAGAGTTTCTAAAGTAACTTGAATGAATAATTTCTAAAATATATGCTTAAAAGAGGCAAAGGGGTGTCGTAAGTAGAAGGAGGCTCTAAACTTGGAACTTGATGAGGGAAAGGGAGGAAAACTTAGCCAAATGTTTAAAACCAGCTCATGTGTGAAGGGCCTGTGTTCCAGCGCTGGTGTTGGTGTAGAACCTTCCCTTCGACATTCACGTCTCCGCTCTAACTTTCCTTCAGCTTGGACACGGGCCGGCCGGTGTCTGAGCTACCTCACTTTCTCTCTGTGCACATCAGACACTCTTGGAGAGCACCTTAGCATCTGAATGCCACAGAAGGCCCGTGGCATTCGCTCGGTAGACAGAGGGGTCTGGCTAAAGACAGAGAGACGCTTCCAAGTGAGGATGGCTCAACGTTATCTTCCAGCGAGCCTCACTGGAAGGGAAAAAGACAGATCCAAGCTGGCACTGCACAGACTTAAGATGGCCTTCAACAAGGTGATCCCCCCAGCCAACTGCACGTGGCCATCAGCCATCAAGTCCAAATGGGTTGTGTGATCTGTGTTTCAAATTCTTTCTTCCATCACTCACAATAAGAAAACATTAAAAAAATAAAGGTTTACCTGTGCCGTTGGCCAGTCTAAAATGAACGCTAATGACAACCAAATGCAACAGGCCGCATAGCTGGTGGGTTCCTCCCTTCAGGCGCGTGGAACTCTGGCACCCTGGCATTCTCCTTGACCGCTTCCTTTAAAGTCTCCTTAGCAGAATGTTCCCAGAGAGGCATTTTGCTGTCTGGCCTTGTGATAATCAGAAAGATACCGAAGTGGTTTCTAAAAACCTTTTCAATCCTATCATTGTGCCTGGCTTTCAGCCTTGCTTCCCTCATCCATGATTCCCCTCGAGGGGAAAGAGAGCTCAAGAAAATGAAAGAAACCACTGTGACCGCGCTGGAATGCATGAAAACCATACCACCTCCTCCAAGGGGACAAGGAGCAGCTCCCAGGCCTCCGCGCTTGTCCCTCGTGCGGCCCCCTTCCCTCCAGCCACATGTCCCCTCTGCACCCTCGTGGCTGTCGCCAGGCCAATGGTCCAGCGCGCCCTGGCCCGGGGCAAGAGAGTCCTAGCTCCTGGGGCCGTGATGTGACACCTGGAAGGAAATGTTGTCTTTCGGGAAACAGCAAAATTGTGTGACTACATTAAAGTCAACACTATTTATCTTCACCTCTTGTCCCAGGGGCTGACAAAGGGGCGCCACTGTTCGGCCCAGCCCCCAGCACAGCTGCAATGGGGAGAAGGCAGGGTCTGCTACTTTCAAGTGTCAGACCCTTTGTGCCTGACTACTAGTTTATGAGGCTGATGTCAAGCATTGCAGTCAATGAAGCCTTTGTCCTAGGTGTTCAGGGCAGGACAGTGGAAAAACTGCCCTCTCTTATATCCCAGGCCCATCCATCTTCCCCTCGCCCTGTTTCTCAACTTTCCTGTCTCTTGAGCCGACAGAGAGAGGATCCCTCCTGGGTTAATGTACTGGAAAATTGCCCTGCATGTTTATGAGGGGGTCCCTTCCAAATGAAAGAAAAAAGGAAAGGAAAAAAAAACCGGGAAGAAGAGTCGTTTTTCCCACTGAACTCATTGGCCTTATGCTTGTGGGTCTGACCCTGATTAAGGAAATCTCAATGCCCTTCTAGGAGGTTTATTGTCAAGGTTGGCAGAACGCACTTCCGATTGAATTTTTTTATTATTTATAATCACAAAGTGGATTTGAAGAGCTCCCAGCACCCATCCCACCCCCAAGTGTACACACACACACACACACACACACACACACACACACACACACACACACCCCCCCTCCAGGCTCTTACCTTTAAAGAGGCCCATCCACGCACATGCGCCTGGCCTCACAGCACTCTCCTCGCCTCCTCGGAGCCGGTTTCCCCAAGGCCAGTGCCTATAAATAGCAAGCATGCTGCTTTTGGCCAGGTTGCAGTGTGTGAACTTTGCTGTGGACGTGGAGCCCAGAAAGGAGGCCGCCTTCTGGGAGATCACGCAGTCACTTATTTTAACTTTTTTTTCTAGCTAAAAATAATATCCTCTATGTCCAACCTGCTCCCCCCATTTCCAAATTTTAATTCTCTTACTAACAAAAAAAAAAAATGGTATGTAAGTGGGTAAGACATCGATGTGCATCCACCACGCAGGGTCCTGGAGATGGCAAATATGTATGCCTACGGTAGCGCCAGGAGATTTTTACAAAACTGAGTCCTTCCAGCAAGTTCTAAGCAAAAATCATGGGAAGTAGAAACACAAAATTTTGATAATTGTAACCAGTGCAAAACCTGCTCTCTAGAAGTCAGCAAACCCATAGCAATTTTTTTTTGAAAATAATTTAGTAGCCAAGTGTATTTTCTTCTTTCTTCAACCCATTTTTCCAGAAATTGCTTTCTGCTTCTATTGATTATTAATGTGGAGACAGGGGAATATTACCATGTTGAAGCTCTCTTTCTTTGGGAAAACAGAAGGCAAACAATAGGGTTTTTAATAGGGAAAATGGGGAAAAAGACATAAAAGTGACTCAAAGCCAAAAAGGTTAATGAAAGAGTGGGATCAATATCCAGTCCTGAACCTCCCCTCCGTTGTGAGCTCTGTCCTCATTGGAGTCCAGGCACCGGCCTCCACGTTGAACGCCATGTGAAACTATCATTTCCCAGTAACCAAGTGACCACAGCGTCTCTCCCGTTAGGGACTTTACTGCAAAACATGACAAAGCACAGTGACAACTGGGTTGTTTTTTCTCTTTATTCTGTTTGTGATGCCCAAAGCTGAGAAATTTCGATGGAACAATTTGATTCTAGCCACTGAAGAATGTCATGGGTTGTTGGTTTTTTCTTTCTTAAGGTTCTTTATTTTATATTTTCATCAGAATTTTCCCCGATCAAAATCTAACTTTCTTTTGTGCAGTTTCAAATGCTCTCCCCTGACAACCATGGGGCTCGTTGAAATATTTTGCAAGATGATAAAAAGAAATGGGGTGAGGCTGGCCAGGCCTGCCCAGAAGAGGGGGGTCGTTAAGTCTAATGCAAACATTCATAGAGACCCCTAATCTCTTAGCCTGTCCCCTTTGGTGGAAGGAGGTCAGGAGGGTTTGGTCCCCGCGCCTGCTCCCTACAGACCCTTAACAAGCAGATGTTACTG
Organism: Pteronotus mesoamericanus; assembly: GCF_021234165.1. Lineage (NCBI taxonomy): Eukaryota > Metazoa > Chordata > Mammalia > Chiroptera > Mormoopidae > Pteronotus > Pteronotus mesoamericanus. The sequence continues at coordinate 6,633,877 of NW_026555323.1, read as the reverse complement.
TAACATGCTCGGGGAATCAAGCATAAATATGACCCCTGACCCTGGCTGTCAGCTGATCCACTGAGTCCCTTAGAAATATACTCTTAACTTTCCTAAACTCCCCTGCGTTCCCACCATCGCCCTCCGCTCCGCCCGGCGCCCCCGCCTCGGGTTTCCATGCCTGGAGCTCCTGGCCTGGCGCTTGCACAGTTGTGCTCAGCGTGACCTTTCTCTTCACGGAGGTCAAAGGCCCGAGACCTCAGGCCGGCCTCTTTTCTTGCTAAAGGCCAGCTGATGAATCACTCCTAACTTGAAGGGAACAGAGGAGGCAGGAGGGGGGGGCTCGGGAGGCCTTTTGAGAGGAACAACTGTGGCCTATACATCTGCATTTACACTGTGCTGACACTTTCCAAACTCACGGTCCCATCTGGGAACCACAGAGAAGGGAGCGGAGGGGAGGCAGCGAGATCTCTGGGATGTGGACAAATAAAAAGAAAAGAAGGAGAATATGATAGCCGTCTTCAAACTGCAGCAATAGACTGTCAGAGAGAAAGAAGGAGCGGGGAAGAGGGAGAGAGAGAGAGAGAGGAGATGTGATCACTATTCAACACGCACACACACACCCCGCAGCCCAGATTCCAGCTTATCAGACTCACTTTTCACAAAACTGTAGAAAAAGAGAATTTTCCCCACTACCCTGAGGGTTTGGTCAAGAGGACTTGGTTGAACAACTCAGCATTCTCTTGCTTGCTATTTAGAAAAATATAAGTGATCTAAGTTTTAGAAAGAAACGGTGTGTATGTGTTCTTTAATAAGCCCCATATGAGCAGGCTCAGGAGGGAGAGACGGGGTTGGAAGGTAGGATACGTGGCTAAAATACCTAAAATGTATTGCATGTCTCTGTGCCCTATTCTTCTACAAAGTTCTAGTTTCCATCTTTAATTTGTTAGCAGTATATAGAGTTGGCTGTCCATGTCTCTGGGGTTTGCTTCGTGGATTCAACAAACCGCTGATCAAAAATATTTGAACAAAACAACCCCAGGACATCCCAAAAAGTTTGCCATGCACTGAGCATTGAACTGAATTCACACTAATGAAGAGATACATAGTCAGACCCTACTGTAGCCTGTGTGTAAATACAGGTTATATGCAAATACTACTCCTTTTATATAAGGAATTTGAGCACTTTGTCATACTAAGTTTTTTCATTAAGATACAAAATTAAAAATAAGTATCATATTTCCATCTTGGTTTATAAATATAGGAGGGTACTTGAATACTCGCTTATTTTTTCTTTCCTTCTCTTTTTTGTTCTTTTTATCAAAATTGAGGGAATACAGTGAATACGAGACAGAGCAGTAGATACATCGCATTAAGTGTATACGTTAGAAAAGTCGCAACATTGGTGGTCGAAAGCCTAAGCCCCCATTTTGGAAACCTAGAGAAAGAAGAGCAATTTACACGAGAAGTAAGAAGGAAGGAAAAATTAGAACACAAACCAATGAAATTGAAAGCAGGAAAATATCAGTAGTGAAAAACAACATCTCTTTGGAGGTCTCAATAAAAATGAAAAAACTTGAGCCAGGCTATACAAGAATAAAAGAGGAAATGACACAAGAGACTGATATCAAAAATTAAAAGGGGGTCATTGCTACTGATTCCATGGACATTAAAGGAATAAGAAAGGAAAATAAGGAGAATTCCTTGAAAGACACAAACTGCTAAGCCTCATACGAGAAAAAATAAATAGAAAGAGCCTGAATATACCCTATGTCTATTTTAAAAATTGAGTCAATAAATAATAGCCTTCAAAGAAAAAGGCACTAGACCCAGATGGTTTTACTAGAGAGTCCTACCAAATACTTAAAAAGACAAAAATACCAATTCTCCATGATTTCTTGCAGAACAAAAAAAAGCAGAGGGATCACTTCTCAGCTCATGCTACGATGTCAGGATTGCCCTAATTAGGTATTGCCAGCACCCTAATATCAGGTAAAGACATGGCAACATGGGGAAACTACAGACCATATCTCTCATGAACATAAGGACAAAACAATAGTATTGTTACTGTTATTACTGTTACACACTCTCTGTCAAATGCAGATGCTAATGTATTTCTCCATGTGTTCTTCATCAGTCAGACTTATCTATTATTGTACGCTCTGATTAAATTACCCACCTTGCTTTGCTTAACCCCAATAGATTGTTCTATATCCATAGGAAGCGGTAGAAGAAAATGTCTTGATTTTTCATTAGTTTCTTTTCAGCTTGCAGCTGACTTGAATGAAAGGAAGGGAAATAAAAGGCTGGGCAAGATCATTTTTTACAAATCTCAGCCCCAACAAAATCACTTTGTCGCTCCCTCTCCGCCTTTCGCCTCATACTCTGGCCAAAGTTCAGCCACTCTCTTTGATCTGCTCTCTTGAGCAAATCTGAAGCAAGATGTGACTTAGAAGAAAAAACAAATGAGAAGATATTTGCCAGGGAAAAGCATTTCTGGCGCATGGAATCCCCGCCCATGAGCAAGACTAGCCAATCGGGAGCCCTTAGGGAGGAGAATACAGGGGCTGACCCTCTCTACAGCATGGTCCTTAATGTCTGCTAGATGCAGCCCATTGACCACGGCTAGACTGTCACATCCGAGTCAGTGACAGGAGCTGGGTGCTGGCGAGGGACAGAGAGAGCGTGGGGGCCGCTGGAGGCATGCCTGAGAGTCCAACTGCACTAAGAATAAAGAACGTGGCTTTTCGTGTGTATGTTGTGGTCTACAAACGTTTTCTGTAATTTTGCCTGGGACAGGAGGAATTTCCGAGCTGCACTTCAGGTAGCTGCATGGAGAATCGCTTAGCGAAACAGAGATTTGAGGGTTCAAGGAGGAGATTAGTCTGAAGAGTAGAGCGGTCATGTGAACCCCAACCTAAGCCAGCCATCTGCCAAAATGAAAACAAGTTACCGATGCGCTATTGATAGGAATCGATGACAAAGTAAATATCAAGGCTAGGAATTGGTTGAGAACAAAGGAGATCTCTGAGACTACACACATGAGAAACAAAAATGAGGGTGAAAATATTAGGACCTAAGAAACTAAGAGGTGCTGATAGAAAAGTTGTAATTCTGTTTGGGACTGGAACTGGACACTTTAAAAAAATATAACTAAGAACTAACCTTCTAAAGATCACTGAGCTGTAGAACCTGTTGATATAATCTAGGTCATCAACTACAATAATCCTGATTTATGGGGGAAACATAACATAGTTCATTAGAAAAAACCTAACTATGGCTAAGAATAGTTCCAGGCTTATGGTGGGATTAAGGAAGAAAGGGACACTGTGTACTTTAAAGTTGGATATAGCTTCATGGGAAATGGCAAATACTTGGGAAAGGCCATAGAAAAGCAACTCCTTGGGGATGCAAAATAGGATCAATGAAATTCCTTGGTACTGCATTTTTAAAACCCCATGAGGAAAAGGGGATAGACAGATGGTTCTTTAGAACTTAGGATGAACTTTTTTTCCATCTAAAAGGGAAAAACTATACTTGCCCTTCATTTACCCTCAGTACATCCATAAATAGCTCCATGCATGCCTTTTACTAAAGTAACAAGGTGATGTTTAAATTTTCATTTCTTGAATATTGCAACCAACACCTCTATCTCCTTGATGCTGTTTCCTAATGGATTTGAACAAAAAAAGTTTAAGAAAATAACTCGGTTAGTAGAGTATTTTTCCTATAATAACTCGATAACTGTATATGCCTCTGTATATATTTTTCTTAAGTAGAAATACATAAAAACTTTGCAGTCAGTCGAAATGATATATTGAGAAGCTTCCTTGTACAGATTGCGGTGCCTGACAGCAGCAGAATATATAGTATTGCCTTCCTTTCCAAAGCATTAACTCCTGAAGTTGGTGGGAGATCAAAAAAAAAAACCAAAAAAACTCTTTCCCTACTCTGTCAGGCCTACAGAACCCAACCCAAAAAGAAGCTCATGAAACAAATGAAAACTTGAAAACAAGAACCGTATCCTCTAGAGTAGGCAGAGAGCTGTATAATCAATGCATAGACATCAAAAGCGTTGGTAGATTCTATTTCTGTGTATTTGATTAATATCTGTATTCAAGGATTGTTGAATTGGCATGCGGTTTTGTTCAACCTATGACCATGTACCCCCATGCTTATACATGGATATTGTTCTTCGAAGAGTATCTGTGTAGCCAGTTGACAACCTAGTCACTCCCTCTCATGAAATTTCTAATATTCAGAGACTTACTAATTTATTCAAATTCATTAACTCAATAAAAGCACTAACTCACCAAATATTTATTGGGCACACATTATATGAAGGACAGTGGACAAATTAATCTCTTTGATGACTTACCTGGGTGTTTGACCAAATTCACTGGAGGGATTTGTAAAAATGGTTAAACTAATTATGTGTGTAGAAACAGCAATGTAATCGATATCCGAAAAGACCTAGATGTTTAATGTCAGCGGATGTAACACCCGGGGAGTTTTATCCAGATGATCAAACAAGTTTCAGGTTATATGTTGTCCTGAAAGCAACTGATGTAATGTGTCAATAAATCATCTGTGGAGTGGGGGCCCGGAGAACAGACATTTGTTCTTGAATATTCTGTTGGCGGCTGGGTGGGAATACATTAGTTCTTCTGTTTTGACCTGTTCCCCAACCATTTGTACCACACACTCTAGTCAGCCTACACGGCCCTACAGAGAGTAAAAGCTGCCCGCCATACTATGGGCCACCAACACAGAATATTTATATCATATAAATACAATATGCAAAATACAAATACCTATTTTTTAAGTGAGATTATAGTTGCTGCCAGATTCTTATTGTTTCTACCTGTTTCCATAGTTCCTCTCTATTATCTTTGCTGCTTTTACTTATTTATTCAAATATGTACTTGTCCATACTACATTCCAGACACCACCATTGGGAGCTGGGTATGGGGAGATGAGAAGAACATCAGAGAAAATATTACCTAAACAAATATCTAACCCATGTGCTGCCTATTGGAGGTTCAGAGATGACATTATGGGAATGCAAGGGAGAAAATGACAGAGCCAGGCAATGTGTTCCCAGAGGTCCTTTCACAGTGAAGACTTTAGGGACCAGGGTGCAAAGCATGAGGTAGGGGAGTAAAGTGACCAGTTCTAGGTATTTCACAGGATACTTAGTGACAATACTGGGACTAGAACGTAGGCGTAAAACTCAGGTATCCTGATTTCAGTTCCAGGGCCGTTGCCACTAAATCACATAGATCCAAAATCACTTAGAGCACCTAATACATCTGTCTTGGTTTAAATTTCACCAAGGTGTTCAGTCTTTGATGTATTTGTCTTTTCATCTTTATTCTCAGTGCTCTGCCCAGTATGGGTCATGCAGTATATGCTTGGTAAATTTTTGTTAAATGAATAAGTAAATGAATCGTCTGCATAATGTAGGTACAAAAGCAAAGTTATAAGAAGGAAAGTAGAGGGGTAGATAGGTTAGAAGCACTTTCTGGTATATTTTGAAATATTCCCCCCAAAAAAGTTCTAAAGGTGATGTTACTAGAGGTGCTGTGATATTTTCTTTTATTATTTGCACTAAAGATTATAATATACTAATCAAGTTTAATCCTTGTTGCCTCTCCCATTGCCCAACTAAAAATTTTATCTCCTCTTTGTTCATCCTAATACTAAATTCCAAATTATCAATAATCCAGAAAAGTCTTAGCATCAAAATCATTTTGCAGAAAGAAACCTTTGGCTACAAATACATAAAGCTAAAAATGTGAATGAAAGGGTAATATTCTGCATGATTATACTTATAAAGAAAAGATACTGAAATCTCGCAAAAAGACTCATTTTATACTTTTAAATCATATTTTGGTGTAGCCAAAAAATAATTTAAATATTATCAAATTAAACAAGTACACAAGTCTCACACACTTGAAAGAAGTCATAATTTTCCTCTACTTAATACAGTTAAAGGAATATTGAAACAAATTCATCCAACTAAGCAGAGCGAAGAAAGCAAACTTTCGTAGGAGACTTGCACCCTCCTTCTTTAGTAACCTTGCAGGCTGGAAATTACAGTCAGATGAATAAATAAATTAGATTTTTCAGATTTAGTGTTACTGTCAGTGTATCCAACTTCAATTAAAAGTTCGATTGGCCTGTTAAATTTTTACTTTTGTAATAATTTTAAAGATCATTCGCCAACGAGAACATCGTTTTACTCATCTTCACTCTTCACACATGCATATCATCAATAACGTTCTCTCTTCTCCTTTACTTAAAAAAAAATAATTTGATAATGTTTCCAAAAACCCTTGTGAGTTTTACTCTTGTGAGGGGGGAAAAAAGTTTAAATCTTCCAGATAGAATTTCTTCAGCTCACTTACAGAATTTCACCTTCTCAACACCCTTGCATTTAACTTAATGTTTTTCAGATTTCCAAACTCTATTACCACAATGCTAAACAAATAACTACAGTTCAAGGGTCAGAGAAAGGGACCTGTTGGGTGAAAGGTTGAGTAACTTGAAAGAGAAGTGTTACAGCTTTAAGAAAGAGGTTTAACAGGTTGGAGACCTTTAGCCGCAGGAACGTCGATTCCTTCTTATTTTGACTCTTCACCGCTAAGGTGTTAACTTTTTAGCTGCTGGGGATTTGAGCTTTATGATATTTTTCTCCTTCCACTTACTTATTAAGTCAGAGGAAACATTACTTCTAGGCCGAAACAATATTTCAGATTTTATGAATTAGCTTGCCTTAGGGGAAAACCGAGCTAAATTGGTGCCCTAAATTTGTTCTCATATTTATAACCAAATTAATTCTGTAAACATAATTCTTAAGAAACACATTGAACCATTCAGGTTAAAACAGATGTTACTCATCCATATAAAAACCTCAGATGTGATTCTTTATGTGTCTACCCACTCTGGAGGAGGAGGAAATCAATCAAGTATATACCAGGCAGACCAAGGGCATACACAAAGAGTTTTATTATCATATTTAAGGTTTTCTTTTCCTCTTATTTCCCTCCTTGAGACTTTGGCAAAGATGAGAAAGAAAATTTGCAGAATCTGTTTTCCATGACTAGATGGTCTGACGGTGACTTTGAACAAAAAATAATTGGCTAGTAAATTGTGAGGGACCCAGAGACCAATCAAGAAAAACGTCGCTGATAGGTTCTTGCAAAGAAGAAAACATGAAAATTTGGTGCTGAGGAATCCACCCACCCATCCACTCACCTACTATTCATTCAACAACTACTAAGTGAAATCCGCACGTGTGTCAGACACAGTACAAGGCTCCAAATGTCGCGTCCACTAGTGAAAGAGCCCCGTGGTGTAATGAGAGGAGCTAGTTGAGATGGTTGAATGAAAATGGACCTTAAAGTTCAAAGAAAGCTTCCTCTTTTAAGTTGTATAAAGCTGGCTGTAAAAAAAAAGAATTAGACAAACACTCTCTAGGTTAAAAAAGGACGTAGAGAAGGATTGCCCAGGTTCAGCTGGGGTCTAGATGTGTGTGTATGTGGGTATGTGGGATCTAGGTGTGTGTGTATGTGGGTTCAGACACCAGGTGTTCATCAGCTCTGCTAACTTCTACCGTCTTTAGACTAAAGGCAGCCGTGGCTAATCCCCAGCCTCGCGAGAATTCATGGAGCTGTGGCCCAGCTTCACCGCTAGGTCACTTCCGCCCCCTGGATACGTTTTCAGAATCCACCCTAGAGGTGGGAAGAGTCTCCACCCAGGAGACTGAATTTTCCTTTGAGTGACTCCAGAGACATGGGATGATGAGGGCGCGGTTTGTTTTGTTCAGCCAGGAGATGTCTCTCGTAGATCCAGAACTTTCTGAGTTATACTTTACATATTCTTTCCGAGCCCATCTCCTCACTTTGTTATAAATAAAATAACGTTTATGTCTTTCTTCCTTAGTAAGTCCCACGTCGGTATATGAGCAGGTTGAAAGCATACACCGCGTTTTTGGTGTTAGGTCCTTGAGTCTCAGCATATAGTAGTAAAACATTTGTAAGTGACTGTGCCCCAGAGGAAGCTGGCCACAGCCTTAACACTGCCTTGCCCATCTGTGGTAACTGCAGATTGGAGCGGGTCATAGGAGTCTCCCTGGGACAGATACGGAGCAGGGCATGTCCCTCGCGAAGCCCGTGCCTTTCGGGGCTCTGGGCCCTGAGGTATTCCAGAACTCCTCCGTCCCCAAAGGTTCATGCTCCGCATGTGCCTGGCTCACCCTTGCAGACGGTTCCTACGGCCAGAACATGGGTAAGCAGTGTTGGCGAAACACTTCCCAGGCCCTAGCTGGGTAGATCAGTTGACTGGAGCGTCGTCCCAACACACCAAGGTGATGGGTTCGATCCCTGGTCAGGGCGTGTACAAGAATCAAAACCAATGAGTGCATCAGTCAGTGGAACAACAAATCAATGTCTCTCTCTCTCCCTCTCTTTGTCTAAAATCAATAAATAAAAGTACACTTGCAAAACACCCATTCTTCAGAAGACCAGTCCAGGGTCAGACCCCAAGGGGTAGGGCGAGGGGAAGCAGCGTGGCCTGCAGCCGCCCTGCAGCGCGGCGGGGCCCACCTACCGGGGAACGGGCAGCATCAGGCAGCGGGGGGTTGCTTCGCCACAGCCAGGCCCAGTCCGCCACCTTCATGCTGAAAAGCAAAAAGCAGCTAAGTTTACAAGGAGTTTTTGTACTTAAGTTTCTGCAAAAGACATTGGGATTCAAATCGCCGTAAAAAGAATCTGATTTTCCCATTGAAGCAACGTTGTAGCTGGGGACTGCATGTGTCCAAGGGTCTGTTGCTTGATGACTTACAGAAATGACAGCAAACAGCACATTTAATTAAATGTGCAATGGATTTGAGGGCGACAAGGTGTACGGCTTTCCAAGGTGTGGGGAAAGCATTTAAACTGGGAGCAGAACGACAAGTTCTTTAACTGTTATCAAACTTAGCTCCTAAAGAAGCTAAGTGGAATTTAAGCAAAACAGTTAAAGCTGATACTTGGAGAGATAATGAGCAAAAGAAGCAGAGATGAAAGCCCGTCGCCATGCAGAGAAAGACGAGCCACGCAGTGGGCACAGTGCCGGCTGCGGAACCGCGCGCACTGCTGGGATGTGGGTGGACAAAGGGTGCGGCCCAAGCATTTCATGGGCTTACACTGAAACAAGCCCTCAGTGAAAGCATAAAGCAGTAGCCCACGAGCGAGAAAGCTTGCTTCCCAAGGCACAAAGAGCAAGAGCGAGTGAGAAAGGGGAGGGAGAAAGGAGAGAGGGGGAGAGGTGGAGTGAGAGAGAAGGGAGAAGATTGAAAGCCCTTCTGGCTAAACATACTGATTTTACTGCCTTCTAGCAAGGATTCTTTGCTTCTATTTCAAAAGGAAAAAGTAAATAAAGTGTGGGTAGACCATGGAGGTGTCAGATACATTTCTGCAAAGCTGTGTGTATTTTCAGAGTGTTAAGTGTAGTGTGGTGAGTACAATGAGACAGAAGAGAATTTTCAATTTTAAAGTTATTAGTAAGCAAAAGTAAATAAAAGGCAAAAGGAGTTCTTTGCAAATACAGAGAAGACAATTGAGAGGTATCTTACATGCTCTTTTATCTCCAATGTTGGTTTTTTTTCTTTTTAAAATTTTTAAAAATTTGTATTGAATTTATTGGGGTGACATTGTTTTATACAGTCATAGTTTCGAGCATGCAGTTCTGTAATACGTCATCCGTACGTACATCATTGAGTGGCGTGTTCGCCACCCAAAGCCAAGTCTCCCTCCAGCACCATTTATCCCTCTACGTCCTCTTTACCTCCTCCACCCGCCCCCAGCCCGCTGATAATCAGCATACCAATGTTGTTTTTAGAAAGTAAAAGGAGAGAGAAAGTCCAATGAATATTTTCCATAAATTCCAATCAGATCAGACTCAGAAAAATCAGTAAAACAGCATTCTTTCAGTCTGATTATAGAACATAGCAGTAGTTGCCAAAATTCTGTGAAATAGATGATTTTCTTCCAATAAAGAAGTAGACTTACACATCCGAAATGATGTAAAAGAGTAAATACTCAAAAAGAGATCCAAATACTAAGATTTTAAGTCACTTCATTGAGAAACACTCCTCTTTTAGATTTAAGCCGTGCGTGTACACCTACATCTGTGTGTGAGATCTCTCCTCCTCGCACAACTATCTTTCTGGTCATTTGAGAAGAAGCCAAGTATTCTATATGGATGCCGTTTGGTTTCTGCATCCAGAAGACCCAACTGGGCATGACGCTGATAACGTCTTCCACCAGCACAAAACGATGAAATCTAGGCACTTCTTTTGAAACTATGGCAGACACCGATTTCCTCTTCCTGCTGGGCACATGGCTACTGAACATTCCTCCACCTCCCTTGAAGCTGGTCATGGACATACATCAGCAACTCCATCCAAGGAACATCAGCACAGCGATGTGAGCCGCTGCCAGGCCAGGCCAAGAGAAACCCCTCAGGACAACCTCAGGCCTGCCCTCTTCAGCAGCCCTGGTGGCCACACGCTAAAGATCTGGAGCCACAAGATGGAAAGAACCTGGGCCCTTGACCTACTTCTTGGAGGATCCCATCTGGGAGAAACAGCCACTGTGTGGTCAAGAAATAAATTATACTGCATTGAGCCACTGACATATTGGGGAAGTATATTGCAGCCCATCGCCTTAACTGAGAGACTTCTCCCACTATCCTCCTTACCTTTCTCATTTTTACGTGACCAGAGGGCTCAAGTCCCAGGGCAGCCGCATCCAAAGAACTCGAAGCTACTCAGCGGCCCCAGTGTCATAAGCATTACCAGGCACTCATGCACTTTGATATGCGTCACGTAGGCAGTCCATGAAGAAAAATACCTTTATAAAGACTCTGCTCTGTTCCGGGCACTTTCACCTCCTCCCAGTATCCCCTTTAAAAAAAAAATTATTTACTTAGTTTTAGAGAGAGAGGAAGGGGGATCGGGGAGAAAGAGAAACATTGATTTAAGAGAGAAGCATTGGTTGTTTGCCTCTCCTATGTGCCCTGACCTGGGACTGAACCCACAACCCAGGGAAGTGCCCCAAGCAGAGATCGAACTGGCGTTCCTTTGCTTTGCAGGACGGTGCCCAACCCAGTGAGACACACAGGTCAGGCCCTCCCCGTATCCTCTTGGTTATCATTTTAAAGTCAGTGAAATAAGATGAAGCCAGGTTAAGGGCTGTGGCCTGTAAATTTCTGGCGGTCCTATTCGCATAGATTCACATATACATGGTACCCTTTAAATCTGCTCAGAGTGTAACCTGCACAAACCAAAGATAAATGGATAGGTAGGACCAAGAAGACATCTGTTTTTCCCTCATGGCGTCTTTTCAATCTTTGGTTCCTCGCAACTTTCCTCTGCTGCTTCTTCCCAGACCCGCTCACTCCTTGGCAAGTTGGGTCCCTTTAATGAGGTTTGTGGCACAATTGTCGTCCTACCACAGAGACCGGTTACCACTGGGCTACAAGACCAGCTCTTCTGTGGCATTTAAAAGCCAGTGCTGATTCACGGAGAAATGCGGCTTCCCATTTTTCCAGCCATAAAAATTATTCTCTGTTTTTCCAAAGCAGAGATTTTATGACGGGGGTTATTAATAACTTGGATATAACCTAATAATGATCTGCAGAGGGAGAGCACAATGAAATTTTTAACAGTGAACTTATCTCCATTAAATTATTTTTAAAGTGAGGTATGGTTTATCCATCACGTCCCATCAACTTCTAAGGCAACTGACTTCCCAGTTGCCTTGTGCAGACCTGGCCTATTACAACTTTCTGGAAATTTCCCCATCGGTCACAATTACCCCCAAGGCATATGCCCATGCCCCATTGCAAACTTCCCTGCTATGAATTGAGAGTTAAGGCAGATAAAAATTCGCCCACAGGGAACAAGATTAAAAAAACTGTCAGTTGAGCGTTTTGTGTTAGACATTGCAAAATCCAGCATTTCGTGCACTCCATCATGAGGTGGAGTCTAATGATTTTCCTGAAATTGCTGTGATTAGGAAGGTATCATTAAACAGAACCCCACTCAGTGAGAGTATGAGCCATAAAAGTCTCAGAAATGGTCTTGAGAAGGGCCTCCCACAGCTGGGGAGCATCGCAGGCCACCGAGATGCACCAGCACCACGCACAGCTGTGGGGACTGCAGAAGTCACAGGGTGCTCGGCAGCAATCTGGAAAGCACACGATCTGTCCCCAGAGATCACTAGCTCGAACCGGATGGATCACTGAGGCTTCTACTAGGTAAGAAGTCCTCAATGTTTCATAATAAAGGTAAACGCATAAGAAAGAGCATGATTATTTTATTCAAGGACAAGCAAGGCTTTCCATCATACTCTCACTCACATGTGTGAAGCAAGATACCGACATCTTTTTTCCTCGGCAGCGTTAACTATCTGACTAAATTACATACATTTATTGAACACTTACTAAGCGCCGGACGTTGCTCTGTGCGCTTGATAACCATCATTTGATTTCATATCAGTCAGTCAAACACACAATTTCATTGAGAACCTACTCCAGGAGAGGTAGATTAAAGGATTAAAGCTGAAGGCTGAAGGGAGCACGGTAAAGATGCCTTTTCAGCACCCCCCCCCCCAAGATTGTCCATGTGATCAGGGAAATAAAACGTGCAAGCATACACATCCGAAACAAGACCAGTCAGCAGGCTGCTGAGTAACGGTGCTTGGTGGGAGGCGGGGCGCTGGTCTGGAACAATGGGCTGACCGGTTCTGGAGAACCTGCCATGCTGGAGAAAATGGGAAGAAACACAAAGAGACCATGGGGCGGGGGTGGGGACCGTTTCCCCCAGAGGGTGGGGGCAGAGGGGAAATGCCCTCTCAGGAGGTCCATTTGCACGTAGATTTACTCACATAAACAAAACCCAGACCCTAACTTCCCACTTTTCCTAATTTCCCATTTTCTCACACACATGCAAGAAACTCACCATATAAAAATAATTCCTTTCAGTGACATGTTGATTCATTATGACCAAAAAAAGAAAAAAGAAAACAAAGAAAATGCAGGATTTTTTTTTTTGTTTATTTTCCCCATTTGACTATTGAGAAGGATAAAACTAATCAGATCATTGTCTATTTTTCCTCTTATTTTTAGCTAAATAAATGCAAGCATTTATCTGGAAATCTTGAATTTAAAAATAGATTTCCAGTTTCTTGAAATGGCCAGATAGTTGAGGCTCCAACATAAATCCGTTTCATGAATCAGCTTGTCAGCTGAGGTGGTTTTGCTGTTTTCATTTTGCTTCCACGTCTCTGTGAGCTGGGGTGGGGTCGAGGTTCCCAACATGACTCCGTATATAATCAGCGCATATGCGTGCGCTTGGTAAAATACCTTGCATACATGGGACTGAATTTCTCATTTTTTGCATGAAAATAGAAACTCCTACCTTGAAGGATAATTATTACAGTGTCCCTGTAAAAATAACACACCACCAAGCAGCCTACCTCTGGGAACAAATGCGCATCCGACTTTCATGAAATTTGCACACAATACAGGTCAGGTGGTTAATGAAGACGTAAACTGTACCACGTCTGAAGTGCTGAACATCACCGTATTCGGTTGACCTCCGCGGGCAAGAGAGCAGAAGATGTTTATTGCCAGAAGCCACCCTTCTCAATATGAGAGGCCGTTCGTAGCCAGCTCTTTGTAAATAAACATATAACCTTTGCAAAGGTAATTTAAGGCTGTGCCTTAAAGAAGATGCTAAGCGCATGAAGAGGGAGCAGGAAGATAAAAAATCTCATGAATAACGCGGAAGGCTGCAGGCTAAGGTGGTTATTAAGTCCCAAGCTGTTTTTCCTTCACTTTTCCTCGCCACTGAAATAAAAACAATTATTGCTCTGACGCTCTAAAATTAGAACACATTTGTCGTTTTTAAAGGCGGCTGCCACCAAACTTGAGCTCAGCAGCAAGAGGGGGCAGGGGGACAAAGCACACAGTGGCGCCCTGGGCCTGCCCGCTCCAACGGTGGCATCAGCCCTGGGGAGAAAGCCATCAGCCCCCCGAGTCTCAGTTTACCCACAGGGCCCTTGGGAGACGTGGCCTCATAAAAGAGATCTAAGAAATCCCATTGGACCCTTTCTCAGGACAGTGGTGTTACAGCGTGTGTCCCTATTACTCAGCGTGGCGAACACGCCCCGCGTGGGAGTGGCTGCAGCCCACACCCCGCCCCCGAAGGTGAGCTTTACGATTCCAGATGGCAAATCTTCGTGGCGTGGGCTGGCACCTCCCAGAAAACTGGGATTGTTAAGCATGTTTATTCCTTGCCCCTCTCTGCAGCTGCGCAGAGAAAGGTTGGCCTAAATAATCCAATGTTAATGACCAAAAGGCTCTGCCTCTGTGTGGCTACGAGGAAAAAGGCACAATTTGTGACTCCGGTGTGGCGACCAAAGCGAATCGTCCAAAGGGGGCTTTTATTCCGCAAATGCGAGTGTTCCCGCCTCCCCCAGCCCACATTTTCCTCAACTTATTTAGACATCTCAGCCAAAAAAGGTTTGGCTGGTTCCCTTAATTACTGAGATAATTGCCTTAATTCTCTCTTCACTTTGCTAATGTAGCTGTGGCTTTGAATCTTATGCTTTATCCATTAGATCATTGTAATTGGAAGAGGGAAAAAAACTGGGTTATGACCCAGTGAATCCTAACGCAGTCTTTTTTAGCAATGTTGTGAAAAGTGGGAATATATATGTTTATAGCTATAGATACAGCTATAAACAGAGTATGAATATATAGTATGAATACCTAGAAAATATAGTTACATAAAATTTATTTAAAATATATATTGTATTTATATATAATATATATAGTCGTTACGTGAAGCAAACATAGATTTCCAAGGGAGCAATACTTTCACATTTTTTAAGCACAAATTTTGAGATTGCTTAACTAAGGAATAGACTTTTCTGTCATGTAAATATTTTATTGTCCTTAGAAATTATCTAGCATTCCGCCATGAATGTGTTGTGTTGTTTTGTTTTGTTTTTTTCCCAAAGGAAAATGTAAAAGCTAAGGCTGAGGTAGGGGGGCTGTGTGAACCCAGAGCCCCGATTTTCCTCTGCCTTTGCCGCACATTCCACGTGTCCGTGGGCCATGAGTCCCTCTCGGCTGCGGCTGTGGATACTCAGCCCCTCTCCCGCCTTCCGCCACCGGGAGGTGAAAGGCAAGTTCCAGGCCAGGATGCGGCAGGCCGCGCGGTGTCCTTCATTCCACCCCGCTCCCTTGTTTTCACCATAAAGCCACAAACGGCTGGCTTTTCTGGGGACCCTGTGGCGATTCTGAGCGGAACTGGCTTTCATTTTAATGCTATTGTAAAATGTCTAGAGATGCTTAGCTATGAGGCACCGTAAAGTTGAAGATATTATTGTTAAAAGGACACAGCGAGGCTATTCATAGCAAAGGTTTGGCTGCGAGCAGAAGCGCAGGGGCCGAAAAGTCGGAGGAGAAGCGGGGGGCGGGCATTCGTTGTTTTGATTTTCATTTTCAGGTATCTCTCAGCAAGGATGTACGTATCTGAGGGATACAAATAGAGACTTCACATCTGCTTTTCTTTGTTCCAGAGAGGTTTGATCTCCAAAGCATAAAACCATACATCATCCTCAGAACAACCCAAGAGAGCGAGATAAACTTATTAACCAGCAGACAATTCTTGTCTCCGATTCTGATTCTTAGTTCTCCCTTACCGCCTCTTTCCAAAGAGCTCTGTGGCATGTCCACATCCATTGTCTGGTAATTCAGGTTCAAAGGCCCCTGGTAATTGAAGGCTTGCATTTGCATTTTCCATGCCATCTCTTTGCCAAACACCTGCGCGCATTTTCTACCTATGGGCACTGGGCTGGCTTCTGGGGACAAAACACTGAGCAGAAGTGAGCACGGTGCCCGCCCTCGTGGAGTTTGAATCACGCCTGACACATACACATGCAGCGCATCAGCACATAGGAAAATGCAAAATTCTAACTACCACAGCTGCTTATGGAGGAGGACCAGGAGCCGTGAGTAACTAAAAGAGGGCATATGACCTAGCCAAAACAGATTTCTAGAGAAATAGTAACAACTAGTATCTGTTGAAAACTGACTATAAACTATTGTTTGAAGCACTTAGAGATTTTTTTTTTCTTTAGCCGTATAAACCATGCTGTTGTTATTCCCACTTTAGACATGAGAATGTCAAGGCCAACCCTCAACTTGACATCTGGCCTTGGAGGGGAAGCCCACGTAGGCCAGGTCACGCTGTGCCGCCACGCAGCCCCCGGCACAGGGAGTATTCCACGAACAGGAGCAGTCTCTGTCGGGGCCAGGCCATTCTCTAGGGCAGCTTGTCCTTCAGGACTCTGCCGCCCATCCCAAAATCCCTACCTCACTCGGCGTGACCCTTCCTGGTTCGCTGTGGCAGGGGCGATGAAGATCAAGACGAGAAAGCTGGTTCTTCGAGGCTTCCTCTGCAGAGTGAAATAGCTCGTTTCCACCTTCACGTTGTCGGTCAAAGCCAATCCCACAGCCACGGCTAACTGCGAGTGAAATCCTGTGTATGGTCAGGGAGGACAGAAGACCCAGAAACATGAGTGAGCACCAGCCACACTGACCACGGTAGGCCCGATAAGCACAGGAACGAAGACCCGCCCACAGATGGATGCTGCCACGTGCAGGACCTTGTGCGGAGATGCAGCGTGGACCAGACTGGACAACGTGGTGGCAGATCAGTGGGCAGGTCAGAGTTAGACCATTCGGAGCCCATCCTACTACATAAACCGCATTTAGCAAGTACAGGCATACCTCCTTTTATTGTGCTTCACAGATGCTGAGTTTTTTACAAATTGAAGGAGCTTAAACATGGGACTGAATTGCTGCAATCGCCTGACACAGTTTAAACAAATAAGGAATGGCGTCTTGTGGATGAGCCAAGGAAGTGGTTTCTGGAGGTGGAATCGACTCCTGGTTGAAGATTGTTAAAATGACCACAAAGGATTTAGACTATTCCGTAAGCTTAGCTGATAAAGCGGTGGCAGGATTTGAAAGGATTCACTTCAACTTTGACAGAAGTTTTACTGGGGGTACAAGGCTCTCGAACAGCATCCCACGCTACAGAGGAATCTTCTGTGGAAGGAAGAGTCAGTCGATGCGGCAGACTTCATCGTTGCCTGAGTTTAAGGAACCCCCCCAGCCACGCAGCCCTCAGCAACCCCCGCCCCCGTCTGCCCGCGCCCATCAGCGTCGAGGCAGGACCCTCCACCAGCGGACAAATTGAGGACTCGCTTAAGGTTCAGATGATGGTGAGCATTTTTTAGCAACAATTTTTTAATTAAGGTATATAAATTGCTTTTTAGACATAATGCTTTTGCACACTTAACAAGCTACATAACTTTTATACATAAGCATAACTTTTATGTGCACTTGGACACAAAAAATTTTAATGACTCACTTTATTGCACTATTTGCTTTATTGTGATATTTGCTTTCTTGTGGTAGTCTGGAACCGAACCCGCAATCTCTCTGAGCAATGCCTGTATTCAATAAATATCCAAAGTGTGCCACGTCTTATTATTGTCACTTCATCCAATACAGCATTCGGCCCCCACCAAATGAATTCCATGTTTTATTAAATCTAAGACACCGTCAAGTGTAAGTCACACCTTCAGTTTGTGTATCATTACAAAAGAGAAGAAAAATGGAAAGACCACTGCCAATGAAACGATGGCGCATGGCTTCTTCCCACTGAGACTGTTTGTTCTATGCTTATCGAGGGGGTGCTTTTAGACCCAAGGACACCAGTTTTTACCATTTATCCTTCTTGTGTGTGTCTGGATGTACATCTACAAAATACCTGAGCTGAGGAAAGCTGAGTACTGCATTCAAGCACAACTCTCCAGAATCACTTTTGTACCCAGATCATTGATCTGAACGCTCAGTTTTCATCTCCAGTATGTCCTTTACACTGTCAAGACAGAACTTTCAAGAAAAGAACTGGACACTTAGGCCAGTTATTCGAGGGTGAAGAATTAGCTGCCTCGACTCTCGCTTCTGGAACGTCGCTAAGTATGCCTGATTTGTTACCTCCCCGCCCTCTTCCCCTGCCTATTTGGTTGCTAATGATCAAAAGTGTGCTCTGGAGAGTTTCTGGAATTTTTTTCCAAGTCATTAACAGCCGTTCTCCCATGATTTTGTAAATTGATTTTAGAGAGAGGAAGGGGAAGAGGGAGGTGGTAGGGGGGAGAGAGAAAACATTGATTTGTTGTTCCACTCATTGATGCATTCACTGGTTGCTTTGTGTACATGCCCCGACTGAGGATCAAACCCGCAACATTGGCGTATCAGGATAATGCTCTAACCAACTGAACCCCCTGGCCAGGGCCTTGATAGTTTGGATGCTGAAGTTCTTGATGTGTGCTCATGTGCAGCTGATGGCAACTATACCTTAACTGCCTCCTAGGCAATGGCGATGGTAAGACACCGTCTGTTAGAAGACACGGTCTGGTTTCTGGAATATTAAAATATGGGAAAGTCATGGGATTGAGAGAACATGACCGTGATGTTGGCTGAGTCCTCACGTGTGCCAGAAATTATTGAATTAAGCACTCTATATTAACTCATTTACTCTTTATAATGTGCCGGGTAGGTGTTATTTCTATCTCCACTTCACAGGAGAGGGAAAAAATTTAACACCTTATCCAAAGAGCAGACCTTGGCGCAGCACCGTGATCGGAGCACTCGCCTATGCCAGGCTGTCAGGCACGACACCACACGGCGGAGGCGGGGGGGTTATCGCAAGCCATTCACGGGGGGCCAGGCGAAACTCAGGCCCGTCGCGTGATCGTGCCTCCTCTCACTGGCAAAATGAGGACGGTCGCTCAGTGCTTTTTCACTTGCTCTATGTAGATGCGGTCAGTCAGGCCTGTGTTTATATATAATTGCCGTGTGCATCTCAGGTGTGAATTTTAAACATTTCCCAGATGGAGAAATTGAAAGGATGGAATGAGGTTAATTTTCCTCAGTGGGATTTGTTGTGATGATGGCGCTAAGAACTAGAAATGTCTCCCTCATGGCTGCCGAGAAGGGGACCTTGGTCGAAACTTGAAGGGCACCACCCCCAGCTATTCTCCGTCTTCCAAAAGGGGCAGACATAGTGTGCTTATGTGTGGGGCTTCTGGAAATTTCTCCCAAATCTCTCAGTCACCCATATTTGATCCACCTCTGTCCCACCTTCTAGCAAGCTGTCCTTTTCCTGAACATATATTCCTTCTGTCTGGGTCAAATATCAAGGTAATGAGGAGGTTAAGCAGATCTAGAATATACTCGAAGGTTTTTGGCAGCTTCTGTTCTCCACAATCCCAGCCTCCCCTTCACATTAGTGTGAAATGAATACTTACACCTCAGTTCACGTCCACGTCTCCGATTAGATCCTAATGACAAGGTGAAATTACCCATTAAGAAAAACGTAGCTAGAGGTGGGAAAAAAAAAAAAAAAAAACATCGTTTTTCTACTTCCATTTCAGACCTCATATGAACCTGATGAGTTCAATCTCAAGCCAGAATTGAGACTTTCAAGCTCAAATTTCTTTCAGCTCAAAGCTGACATCTTTATGCAAATAAAATAAGGGTTTAAAGATGGTTTTAAAAGACATTCGTTGGGGGTTTTGGACACCAAAAATGTTTTTTTATTTAAAAAAAAAAATTCAGTGAGTTAAATTTACATAAATCAGAAACATCAGGGTCAAATTTTTGGTAATATACCCTTGGGCCTAAAAAATAAGAGAAAAGTACTAGGGGGAAAAAAACCTTTCTCTGGTTGTAAGGAATGAGAACATTTGGAAAGAAGTAGGCAACGTTTGACAAATCTAAAGTCTAGTCCACTTCACCCATCTTTGGGTGACAAGAGGCGAGGGTCTATTGTCCTCATTAGGGAAAGGGTACAGTGTCAAAAAAGAGGACCTTGAAGAAATAAATCCGTGGGGTTTTTGTTCCTTTCAGAACATGAATTCTTATATGTGCACACAACTATTTCATTCCGGTAAAAAAGAGAAAAGGAATAGAGACACAGTCTGAAAACAGTCTGCTTTGGCTTCTCGTGGCGTATTAAAAGCACACGATAGCACGAGGCATGGACGCAGAGTTTGGAGGTTTAACCCCAGGGAGAGAAAATTACGGTTTTCTCCATTTATCCATGAACCCTGCAGCTGGTAAGAAGGTTCTCTGTTAGTAATTACATTGAACAGATGAGGGATTTTGAAAATTTTTTTTTTCTTTGACCTGCAGTTAAACAAAATTTGCTTGTTTTATTTTTGGTTAAAAAATGATGAAGCAGCAACAACCCCGGTTTCACCCCAGAGCTGTTGATTTTTTCCCCCCCGCTTCCTAATTTGTTTCAGACTACGAGTGCGCGGTCCCGTTTTAGTGGGAAACGTTTGCAGCCAAGACCTTCAGGGGCTTTATCTGCAGTTTATTTTGTTAACTGCAAGTTTAAGATTGTTGTGAGGGTTTTTTTTTTTTTTTCCTTTCAAACTTTGCAAAAGGAAAGTTCGTCTTCTGCTTGTAGGAAACAGATTTAGAGCAGAAGGAAGGGTGTGATGGGTTTGGAGGCGTCCAAAAGTGGCAGCAGAGGTTTTAAAACCAATGCGAGTGATAAAGAGGGATAATAAAATAATACAAACGAATTCACTGTCTTAAAGATTTAGAGCATAGTTCACGCTCCACTCCCACCCTTCCCCTTGTAATTCAAATTTAACACTAATAAAAGAGAGGAACTAAAGATAATTGGCTAGAATCAAGCATTACATATCAGGCATTTCACAAGCTGACCCAGCTGAGCAACTGCAACCCAATGCATTTTAACTTATGAGCTCAGAACAAAAAACAATGGTTCATGAGGTGGAAAGAATGTGGTACAACACCCCATTGCCCTCACTGGTATTTATAAAGTTTTGGCAAAATTTCATAACAAATTTTTAAATAATGTGAAAGTGGCCTGTTTCCGGTTTCTACCACGCACCGTGCCTGCCGGAGGATGCTGTGGTCGCGGCAAGTGGCCAAGGGTTCTGCCTGGCAACAGCTACGAAACAGAAAGGCTGCTAATAACCCTCAAGTGTGTGCAGCGCTTTCTCATGTTAGGTTTCAAGGAACTGCCCTCTCCGTCCTTGCCTTGGATTCTCAGCGTCAGCCTGGGTGAGACCAAGCTGCTTTTATTCTCCTGACGATGGAACGCAGGTTAAGAAAGACAAGGGACAGAGTTCATGGAGATCGCTTTAGAAACTTAAGCCCACTTTGCTGATCCATAGACCGAAGAATTTTCCATCAAGATCCAAACGCGGAATTAATGACACCGAATCCTCTTTCCCCTCTTCTGTCTGTCCCTCCCTGCAGTCCCAGGATTCTGTCTGTCAGCCCAAGGTCACCGCTGGCTATGCCACAGCAAAGGACCCTTCTGAGGGGGGCCCACTATTTCACAGAAATCAGTGCTCTTTATTCACTGATCAATATTTAAGACAGGAAAACGAATCATCTAACTTAAAGGCCGGTGGGACAGATTCAGGCTGCTGGCGTCTTCCGCTGCTCTCATTAAAATTCACAGTAAGTCGGCCAGTCTGTCTCATGTAGCCACATATGCACCTTCCTCCATGGTCTGTATGTTGTCAGTTGGAATGTTCGCTATGCTCGCTCCATAGTGGACGGCAGGTACCTGAAGGAAGCACATCCTCCCGGAAAGGGCAGAGGCGTTGGGCCGAGAAACATCTGGGTTAATATCTTATTTCTACCATTTCACATTTATGTGACTTTGGGCACATGATTTCACCTCACCGAAACCTAGTGTCTTCTATAAAACTGTTCGTTTAATTTCAGAGGATTCTTACAAGGATTAGACAGAACATCCAATGCGTCCATAAAACGTTAGCCACTTTGTTGGACTCTCTTCCAAATATTTTTAACTTATCGGTGCTTCAGCTTTGGCTTTCTGGATGCGGTCCTGACCGGTAGATGCATCTATGTAATTGTCCTATAAACAAATTAGGGTGCAGTTTGAAGGGGACAAGATTGCAGAGTAGAAGGGTGCTGGGGTGGAGGTTCTTTTCTTACAGGAGCCCTGCCCACCCACTGGTGGGGTGTGATCAAGATACAGTGAACTAGGAAGGAGGGACTATATCGAGTAAGCACTGCTGAATTCTTTACAGATACCATTTCATTGAATCCTCTCAACAACCTGGAGTGGAGCATTAAGCAATTATATAATTTTACAGCAGATAGATCAACTATTTATGTAGCCAAAGTCAGTAATTAGGACTGAAAACATTATTAACCGAGTTTGTAAATGAATCCTTCAGGTATTTATCTTACTCACTGCTTCTCTTTGTTCACTGTAAATTATCAGCCCTAGGATAATTTATTCGGTTAACTTAATTGGTGCTAAGGCCCAACCAGATAATTCTGATCTAAATTATTCACATTGTCTTTCCCATTATCCCAACATTAAAAGAATATTCCCACCCCTCTTTGCCCTTTTGCATAGGGTTTCATCCACAATAGGACAACCTACCCACCATAAAATTGTGAGCCTATGTTCTAACTGGTCTGTCCTGTCCTGGGGTTGGAAGGAGGTAAAAGAACGTTTTCTAGTTTGAACGACAGAATCAGATGCCTTCTGAGGATAACAGGCAATACCAAATATTTCAGGACCTTGAACCAAAGGACCCTCTGGGGAGGATTAGATACAGCATAACCCCGAGGTCCAAAAAAGCTGAAAACTTAAGGATGAAGGGGTATCCACCTAAAGTATATGCAGAATCTTCTGTTTTTAAATGGATTTTCAAAGTGGAGATTTCTTTTGAAGCTAAATATCAAATACAATGTTAATATCTTATTTCTACCATTTCACATTTATGTGACTTTGGGCATAAGGTTGAGAAAAAGGAGAGGAAAAAACAAGGTAGAACTAAAGTTATAAAAATGAAAAAAATTGCCTAAAGACTGATCATTATATTATTCTTCTCCACTGAATAAATCACTTATCTGTTTACTAGATATTTATGCAGTCTTGATACATACTGGATATAATATAAAAATAAGATACACATGAATATTAATACTTCCTTGGACTCTGAAGACAGTTTGGCAAAAGATCAAAATACATTGATAAATACTTTATATATGTTATCTTTCCAGAATCGAATGGGAACCCTAATCAAAGCTAGGAAAACCCAACAACAAACATATGTCTCCTGCAAAATCAGAATGCAATTTCATACGCTCTTACAAGCATTACCCAACTTTAGAATCATAGAAACTGAAGACTTAAGACAACCCTTTGCCATTTCAAACTGGCGGTTTTGAGCATTTCCAGTTCAAGCCTGCTTTCTAGATTAAAATTAAGGCCTCAGTGAGCAGTTGGGCTTGATATCTACCTAACTAACTTGAGACAGAAGGCTGCCCTTTGCAGAAGCCTGCAAACATCTGAGGTCCTCCCAAAACGTAACAGGTACATGCCACAGAGTGATAGGGGTTGGGCCAAGGATTGAAAATAGAATTATTATGTTTTCTCCTTTTTCCTAACTGTGTTTTTCTTAAACATGCTGAACTGCCAAAATTTGAGGGCGAAGAGATTCCAGACCTACCCATTTTACTTGTTGTAAATTGGATCAGTTCAGCCAAATTCTTTTACATACAAGAACAGATGGTATGACATTTTATCATAAAATGACTTTCCCTTTGCTTTAATGTAAAAAAAAAAAAATCCAGCCCCAAATGACAGTATATTTTTCACAGACCTCTGGCCTGTTATAATCTGAGCTGTTTCAGCTTTCTGATCTAATTTGTGGTTGAGTATGGCTTCTTTTGTGTCTGCAAATGTACCAAATTAGAAAGCCCTTTTACAAATGGAAATATCTTTTTCTATTTACACAATATATGTGTGTTTAAAATGAGGGGAAAATAGTTTACCCGCATTTGTGAGGCTCCCATTGTTCAGATAATGGACTCGCTACTTATCAGCACATTCTTCCTTCACTTCAAAATTAATTATAGAACATGCTCGAATGTGTACACTCTGCCTGTGTGTACACAGAGTGGACATTGAAGGAAACCACTTGAATATTTCAGGTAGAAAAATACTTTACCTAAAACATACAATTGATTAAGGGAAAGTGGAGAATTTTGTTTGCGTTATTAAGAGAATTACGTGCTGTTAATTTCATTCTCCTATGGGTAGCGTCATCTTTTAAATAATTCATGTTTCCTTATGACCAAGTTTCCTTCCTTTGCTCGTATGTACTGTAGAGATGATTATAGAATCTGAACTCATAACGTGCTACCATGAATATATAAGACCATTCGATGGATTTCATAATATCCCACCGTTTTCGTTTTTCCCTCTCTCCACAAGCTTACGTTCTCCCTCAGCCTGTATGGCGTTCAAGGCCTCCAACCTGGTAGAATTTAAGGAAGTCCAAGTTGGAGAGGGGCGGTTTGCTCTGGGTGTCTCTATTTCTTGATTTCCCCTTGAAAAACAGAGAGTTTCGTTTCTCTGTCTCTTTTACGTCTAGTATCCTTGGAAGGAACAGCAAGCTGTGGCCGTCTGAAAGCTTGACCTAGGAATGGCAAAGTGAAGTCAAATCAAGACGTCATTTAGCATGAGCCCCTTTGTAACTGGCGCTAGTTGGCAGTTGTAGGTGGTCGTGGTAGAGAGACTAATCGTTGGATGGGAAAGAAGTCACAGTCCCCAAGGCAGGCCTGCTGGTCCCCAAGCGGCGCCACAGTAACAGGAACACAGGATTGTTCAGCTACTTCCTTCCACCGCAGGCGGAAGGAAAGGGGATGGGAGCCTGCTGTGGCGGTGCTGTCACCAGCACCAAATCTGGTCCCAGGAAACCAGAGAAAAGGATGTCAGACCCACCTCAGAGCATCTTTCTCATTCACAGCCAATTCGCCATGTTCCATGAAGGGCCTGCAATAAAGAGTAATATGTTGGGGAAATTAAATCATGAATGGGAGCTGTTAATTACACACACATCGGTTTAAAGCTGAAGCGAATACTTCTATCTGCCCTGGGCCGCCCATTTTGCATGCCTGCCTGTTCTCCGCCGCGGCTGCTCGGCTGCTCGGTCTGTTTCTCTCTAATCTCCTGCCCCTCACACTCCCACTCCCGGATCCCAAGCGCAAACACAAATGCAAAATGTAAATTGCGGCCTAGATTGCTGCTACTGGGGTGTGGAGAGAGGCGTCGCCGTCTGCAACAGCCTCGATGTGCCCGCGCCGGCTGGGGCGCGCGTGCTCACACGCCCTTCTGTTATCCATCACCCTCCTCTTCGGTTTCCGTGCAGCCTTGTGCTCTGGCCAACCGTGAGCGTTTCTGGGGCTCCTTTACACACAAGGGAGCGCCTCTGCGCTCAGCCCCTCCAGGCCCACTCACTGAGCGTCGAAATTCTTTTTTCTGTTTTTCTTCCCCATGATAAAGCCTGAAGGATAATTTCACCAACATATCCCTCCAGCAGTGCTCATCTGTCTTCCTGTGACAGCCCCAGACTCTTAAGGCGGGACCCACCATAGTAATACACTAAACTCACTTCCGTCCCTGCCCTCCGCGAGCTTTTTATCAAAGCAGTAGTTTCGTTTTTCTGAACTTGAAGGCTACTTACTGTCAAGTCAAAGAAGAGGGAGCGTGTGCCAGCCCAGGAGACTGGGAGGATGAGGAGGAGGGCGTTGTGGTAAACGATGGTGTAGGATAACGAGTAGCCGGACATGAAAGGGCTGAAAAGAAAGATTATATTCCAATTATGGCGGCGGGTATGCGCTAAGAATTTGGATTTCATCCAGTAAGCAGCAGGAAGGAATCAATGGACATTTTTATATAGAAACATGGCCCACTTCACTTTTTAGAAGGGGGAAAAAAACGGTTCTGGTGGTAATACAGGGAATTAACCGAGAAGAGAGAAAAGCTATTGCAGCCCTCAGAGCGAGAGGTGAGGTGACCTCGCTTACACAGCGGTGGCGGGTGACTGGAGAGGACAGGCCAGGTCTGGGTGGCACCCCTGGGGCGGGGCGGGGAGCGGTGCTGCTGGATGCGCCTCTGTCCTGTTCAAGGGGTGGGGGAGAAAGAAGGGTTCAAAGTGAATAGATGAAGCCTTCCTTAACGGAGAGGACAGGAGAAAGAACAGATGTTGCCAACAGCATCCGGTTTATTTCAGTTACCACGAACCTGAGATACGTAAGGATCCTCCGAGGCAAGATGCCCGTTGGTAACACAGACTGGTTTTGGAGAGTGGAGTCCGGGCTGAACAAAGAGATGGTGCTAATGCCGTAGGGTTATTGGAATCGCCCACAAAGACAGAGTAAAGCGAATAGAGCTGGGGACAGCAGCGTGGAGACTACCAGCATTTAAGGAATAGGCAGGGGCGGGGGGTGTCTGATTTAATCTCCGAAGAAGCTAATGGAAGAGAAAAGCAGGGCAAGAGTCTTGCGGTAACGTCCAAAGGCGGCCGGGCCAGCCTAGGGCCCGATGCAGTGCCGGCGGCCGAGGAGCGTAGATGCCGCTGCAGAATGGCCGAGGGGGCGTCTCCCCTTCGCACAGTGTTTGCCCCCTGAAAGCTGCCCTCACCCTACTTTGGGAGTCAGCATCTGGAAGTCACCGTTTTCATCAGGAAAGCCGTTGTTTTTTAAATCAGCATACCAAAGTGGGGATTTTCCAGATTATTTGTGTCATTCAGTCATTGAAAATGCACTCAGAAATGAATTGAAGCAAAACTGTTCTCAGCTCAACTAACACATAGAATTATATTTGTGATACTGTATTTCATGGAGCAAACATCAAGCTGACCTGTTTTTCTTATCTATGCATACTTCTACTTTTATTTATTTGTTATTAGTTTGGAATTTTGGTGACTACATACTGCGACTGATGAGCAGTAAGTCAGAAAGTCTTTCCTGAGGCCTGTACTGAGAAATACTATATCTGTGGTACTTCTGTTCCCAAACTAATGCTTTATTTATTTAGCTGTTCATTTTAGGAACATGAAAAGCATGTTTTAAAAACCCCCAAAATTAGCCTTGGGAACAGATGAATAAATATGAAAACAATTTATCCCTTTAACGGCCTAATAAAATATGTTTTCATTATGCTAACTGACCCTGATAAATTCAATAGCCATCAGTTAAATATATCCATCATCCTTGAGAAGTATATCCAAATGTTTGCTCATTTTTTTGATCCTCAATGAGCCTTGATCACATGATGATTATTAATTGTGACATCTATAATATAATACTTTTTTGGCTTTCACTTTTAAAAAGAATGGTAAGGAATCCTTTTGCTTCAAAAAAAAAAGGGAAATCCTACTCCAAGCCATTTTCCACATCTTGATTTAAGTTCATTTGATTTCTCTTGTTCAGTTCCTTTAGATTTCTTCAACAGCCACTTTAATTACCTTCTACTGTTACGGAGTTAATGGCGTCAATTTTGTTTTCTAAGTGGGAAGCCCCAGGATTTGACTTGCCTCCTCTGCGGTGGGGACTGCAGCGGTCCTATCCAATGCTCCCTGTTCGCGGTGGCCACCGCATCTTTCTGAGGAGGCCCAGTGGATAGCACAGGACACGGGAGGGCAGTTTCTGCACCTCTCTGTCGTTCAGGAGGACTCACACACAGGGTAAAGGAGGGAGAAGAGGAGGTCGGTGCCTCACGCTGCATCTGAAAGGGAGTACGTCAGTCGGGACCCCGGGAAAAGGACCCCGTCCAAGGGACGGTGAGCCCTGTAGCAGCTGGCGAGGACAGCCACTGTCAGCTGGCCACACTCATCAGGCTCGGGGGACATGGTGGGTGCCTGTCCCCAGGTAGCAGATATTTACGAATAACTCAACATGATTGATAGGCGGGCAACCCAAGTGAGCCTTTCTAGCCATCTCTCTCGTTCCTCCCTCCATAGCCTGTCAGTCACATGGTTCTCTCTTCCCCCCTCCCGCAACGGGCCACTGCTGCGCCGGCCCCTAAAACCAGGAACACGTGCTCTCCTTTGCACATCTGGCCTGGGAAAGCCTGGCTCCAATTTAAAAACCTACATGTTGGTCCAATTCCATTATTGGACAAGGAAATTCTGTTAACTGGTGGGCTCATTTGCATGTCATTACCCAGAATGCCTCCCCAGGTCGCAGATGTTTCCCAGACGTGGGGTGAGGAGAGGGTGGGGGAAAGGTGATGCTTTGGAAACAAACAGGGAGGTTTGTGTATACGTTACTCGAAATTCTTTTTCCTCTGTGTTGGATCAAGAAACAACATGCAATACAAAGTTATGGATTTTTACCTCGCTTTGCAAGAAAATGTTTCACCTTATTCTCAGGAAATTGAAACAAATGGAAACCAGAAAACTAGCCACCAGGTAATGCTCTATTAATTTAGGCAGATAAAAGAGCGAGTTGCAGACTCTCACACTGTGTTTTCAGCATTTGCTGTAGAACTTTATTTGGGGGTGGGAGGATCAAAACACTTTTTTAAAGTGACGTTAAATTGATAAAAGTGGGGAAGGTCTCAGGGGGACTAGATTTTGGTAAAAGCTGCAGCCTGCTGGGAAGGTTTTTAATTGGACAAGTGGCAGTCACACCGTTCTTGTCTTCAAACCTGGACTCATTTAGTCACAATGTAAATGCCTCTATTATGTCCTGAAAGATACCTAAATGATGCTGGACAATAATTGCAAAACTGGGCTCTTTGTACCAAAAAGAAAAAAAACTAGGGAGTACGTAGAACGCCCGCTGTGGAAAGTTTCAGGGTTAGTTTACTTACATTTTACAAAAGGAAGGAATCCTTCATTCACAACAGAGAAACCAAAAAAAAAAAAAAAAAATGAAGAAGACATAATGAAATAAAATTTTAAAATAAAATAAAACAAAACACTGTAATTGCTTTGGGGACTGAAGTTAAAATGCAGGTGTTTGGAGGGGAACGTAAACATTTTTTCCTAAATGAGGCGTTGAGGGCTGGGAGAAGGGCAGTAAAATTAGTGGAATTACTGCCTGATTTTAACCAGATGATTGCTGCAGTTGGACACCAGCGAGTTTTCATTAGGGACTCTAATTTACAAGCCATTCAACACATTCCAGTGGAACTCAACAACTCCCCCAGGTCCTAAAGAATGCCAGCTCCCCCACTTTATGGCAGGGATGCCGAACGGTGAGGCTTTTAAAGACCAGCACGACCCCAAGCTCGGTGAGCTGGGGATGACCAGGCTGCGTCCCCGAAGGAAACCGTCCCAGGGAACTGACTTCTGACACGCAACTGGCCCGCAGCTTGTGCGCCTGTGGCTGCTCGAGGTTGCGTGCTGGCAGGAATGGCGCATCAGGAAGGGGTTCCTGTGATACTCAAAAGATGTTGTCTGCACGTACCGGTGATAGGAATTGAATCTCTAGCATCACGGAATCTCTACCACTGTAGAAAGGGGCCCGAATACTGTGCGGTTGTGATCTCCTTGCTGAGCACTAGTCAGACGTGGCCATAACCCTAGGATATGTCGATCCATTAGTCAAGTCTTGCTTTCTGTGTCGTACCTGAGAAACACCAGCCCTCTGGCGTCCTCGGGAGTCCAGTGAGTCGTGGTCGTCTAGACCTTCCCTTCCCTTTCTACTCTTGTGCCACGGCTCATGGAAGGGAGACATACCGTGATCTAGAGGAGCTTAGTGTTCGTGTTGGTTCATATTGTAACTGCAGGGGATTCAGGACTGTGGTTGAAACTTCATTAAAGCTTGTTCCATATGCCCTTCCACTACTGCTGTGGTCATGGGCCCAAAACCAACCTAAATAGTCAACTGTGACAGCACCTCAGAGCTTCGTGTTTAAAAACTGTATTACAAGCAAGGGCTCACCGCCCGACCTGCGCAGGGGCAGTGCTGTAGGCCGGCTCTGAGCAAAGGAAGGGCTTTAATCTGTGAGTTCCCCCAGCAAGGAGCAGGAGAGGCTCAAAAGTGCCTCCTCGATCCGGGGTTCGGGGCCGGGTTTAAGGGGTTTCAGTACCGGATGGTCCCAGACAGCAGATCATTTGTTTCTTAAAAGGCTCTGGCATTTGGGTTCTGGTCCTGTTCGGGTCCTTGGTTCTGTGGGAAGAGCAGTTAAGGTTTCGCAAGTGCTACTTGTAAGTGGTGCATCCAGCGTTTAAACGTTGGTTTCAGGTCTCCTTAGAAACAGGGTAGGACCAGTCTGAATTGGTTTTGTGTCTACACATGTCTCTAGGCAGCCAGTACGAGAAGAAATAAATATTAGACACATATCTAGGCAGGCCACTGAAGGTACAGATCACCTTCTGTGATTCATGATGGAGAATTATTTGTTTTATTTACTTTATCTTATGTGCGAGAGAGGACATTAAAAGTTTTTCATTTTTTGGTTTCTCCAATTCTATACTAAAACCCAACAATTTCTTTTCTAATCACAGAAAAGTAGAGTCATTGTTTAGCATAATGTCATGAAAACCTGATTTCTAATTCATGATCAAAGAATCATGTTATTGCGGTTTTCATATTTGCCCAAAACATTGTTTGAGACTTCTCATGAAAAAATTCTAGAAAGTGAATTTTGGGGTTATCGTTACTACAGATGACATGAAGAATGTTAACTTGATGATAAAATCACCAGATGTCCACTTCACTTAATACTAATTGAATGATCTGGCCACTGGAAGTTCCTTTTAGACACTAAGAGAAGTCCCAGAATGTCCTGTGGAATAGTTTTGATGACGAGCGTTTACGGAAATATCTTTAAAATACTCACCCAGACTTTATTCATGTTTGACTTGATGCCTCTTTATATTTCATTTAGCTAAATTGTAAGTCTCACTTGTTCATGACAAAAAAAATTGAGCACTTTATAATAATTATTTTCTTTGTCATTTCAACAATTATACTATGTATTAGGTAACCCAGCTGTTCGGAATTCTGGATTTTTATGTTTAACTGGTTATATCACAAGCTGTATGGGCAGTGCCTTCAGTCTGCGGGAGTAGGACCATGTGAGGGACTAGGAAGGAGGACTTGGGACCATAAACAAACCCTCGAAGTTAACGTGAAAGATACATGTCAACTGCCTCTATATGGAATTTGTTAACTTTTTAAAACTACTTATTCTTAGAAGATAAAAATAACTTGTAATTCCACCACCCAGATAACTGCCATTTTGGTAAATATTTCACTGGATTTTAAAACTATTGATTTTATAAGGTATATGCTGCTTCGCAGCAGTTTTTGCTACTTTTAACAGTGTATTGAGAGTACTTTCCCTTATCATGACAGATTCTTTTGAAGCAAGATTTCAAGTAGCTTTAAAGCTATTGTATTACATGTGTAAATTCCACACACGGTGTTGGACATTTTTTCACTATTTTAAATAATGCAACACAATGGAAAAATACATTGTAATAAATATTGTGCGTGTAACCTTTGTTTCCACTTCCGATTCTTCTTTAGGCTATAAAATTTTGAATTTTTAGGTAAAATATATTCACTTGCTTGGGGCTTTGGTTTGTTTTGACAAACTGTCCTCCAGAAATGCTGCGCCAATTTGTACGCTCATTAGCAATGTCGGGGAGAGGACGTAGTCCCACATAGGCTTGCTTTCTGTTTTTCTTTTCTAAAATCTGTATATTTAGTAAGAAACCTACAAAACTTTCAGGGAATACCCTCTCAACAGGCTAGGCTGTCCATTCTGCCTGATCCCTAGTTATTTATTGCGTGTGTACGCTGTGCCGGCGTTCACGTTGCCCACCTCACTTCACAGACGTCATGCAGTGGGATGCTTAGAAGAATCCCGCGACATCGCCTCTGTCCTCATCCCCACGTTGACAGTGTGAGAGGGTAAACAACCTGCTTAATATCCCACAGCTAC
The DNA here is from genome assembly GCF_021234165.1 of Pteronotus mesoamericanus. Classification (NCBI taxonomy): domain Eukaryota; kingdom Metazoa; phylum Chordata; class Mammalia; order Chiroptera; family Mormoopidae; genus Pteronotus; species Pteronotus mesoamericanus. Next base: position 6,601,983 of record NW_026555323.1, on the reverse strand, counting down.
CATGCATCAAAGCCTGGCCTTGAACCATGGTCTGTTTTATTTCAAACTCCAGGCCCGTAACTAGCACTAAACTGCCTGCTTCTGTCTTATACCGGGAACTACCTATTAACCAAACACGTAGCTTTCTGCGCTACCGCACTCTCTGGCTTGTCCACGAACTGGCTCGTAAGCGGAGAGAGGGAGGCTCTTTCTAAAATGAATGTCGAAAGGCTAATCTATTCAATCTCTAGATTCGTGTTTTCACACCTTTAACAGTTGTGTTTCGGCCAGGACACAGGCTACGTCTGGGTCCTGTTCACGCTTACAAGGGCCTGCTGAGTACAGGTGACCGTAGGAGAAACAAACACAGGGAAGAGGCTTCTGCCAGCAACACTCTCTAGGCTGCTGAAAGAAAAACACGCCACCGAACGCAAAGGGATACGAGTCTGAACTTCAAAACAAAACAAAACAAAACAAAACAAAACAAAAAAAAAAACCTTTCCCTTCCTCTCCTGTTTTGAAGTTCGTTAGCCCTGTGTCAATGTTGATACTTAAACTTTACCCAAATGTCCTCATAGCCAGATGGGCTGCAAGATCATTGAGATTCGATTTGCAGATCAACCCCAAACCTGAATGAGCTCATGTTATCCCAGATGCATTATCTCTAAATCTTCAGACAGGGGCTGTTCCGCGGGAAGGGCACTCCCGGGGAGAGTGGTAATATCTGTGTCTAATCCCTGCTCTGCCTGGGAAGGGGAAGGCTCACCTACCTCCTGTGTCAGCGCAAGAATCGGCATTCCTCTCAAGTTCTTCAGTCACTGCCAAGCGAAGACTGCTAGTGACCCTAAATATGATTCATCCTTGAGTGATTAAAAATGGGATTAATTTTACCAGAAGGAAAATGAGAATGTTAAATTCCAAAGGCAAAGGAATGGTTTTGGTTTAGTGACAACGAAAAAGAGGATAGCTTCTGACAAGAGCTGAGGGAATGTAGTTATAATAATTAAATCTAATTAGTTTAATCCTCTGAGTAATCAGGTATTTAAGAAAATAAACTAAGTAATCAATTGCAAAAGCGATTTGCCATTTAGAAGAGAATATAAGATATGTGTGAATAGTTTTTCAACAGCCAAGATTCAGTGGTCTACTTCCTGAACAATTCTCACCATTGCTTTATTTCAGTCTTTTCACCTATAAAGAGGGAAAAAAATGTTCATTCATTCACCAGGAACTGATTGAAAGCCAGCATTTCCTAATTACGATTCCTGTACCCAAGGTTCTTAAAATCATGTGGATTGTAACATTACTGAAGATGTTTCAAGGGAAACAGTCAACTTCTAATAACAGTTCTGAGTTATTTGATTGTAAGCCCAAAATGGCCACCAGATCTCTTCAGAGAGCGCATCATCTAGTAGACAGACCTGTACACCAGAAAAATTAGCCTCCTGATTTCCTCAGTTTTAGTTTCCTCATCTTTAAATCAATGGGAATAACAAAGGTGGGACTTAACTGATCTCCAAGGTCCCTTCCAGTTCTTACAAAACGCGATTTTAAGTGTTTACTGAGCAATTGCATTGGGCAAGGTTCTAACTTGTGTGTAGCTCAGTTCTCTTTTGATTTTAAAAACAAAGCAAGCTAGAACCAGGGAGTGCTAGATCTCCTCCGGTAATTTTTAAAGCATTCCCCAAGAAGATGGTCCCTTGGTCATTCTCCGCTCAGTAAAAGCTCTCTAAGGCTCATCGGACAAGCAAGTCACATTCTTCCAAACTTTCCCAATTTTGATCATTTGCATAACCTGATAAAATCTTTCTGTCATTGTCTGTCTTCCATCTGTGGACCAGTTCTCAGGGGGCACGATCACTTTATTTTGCTGATAGCCCACTCTTTAATTCTTTGTTGTTTTTCAAGTGTCATAGCAACTACGTTTTGAGTGCCAGAGGGTGTGTATTCAACATGTTGCTGAGGTCGGATTGGTTGAATTTGATTGTGGTCTCAAAGGCCCATTTGTTTATTTACCAAGGGTTTATCGAACCCTCACCATAATGTCAGCACAGCACACAGATCAGAGAGTCACCTAGAGTTATTAACTTCTCTGGGCACAAAATAGATACACATTAGTTAGGTTAGCGGCTTCCAACCTAAACTAACTTGACCCAATTCAAGTCTTCCATCAGATGTTTAGGCCTTTAACTACTGTTCCTGTATCCATTTTTTACTGACTTCCCATTACTCTTTTGCCCTCAGTTTCCTTCGCATTCATTCTCACTTGCTTTTGTTTTTAATTTTTTCTTTTCCGTTTATTTTAATTACAAAGAATTTTTAATCCACTGTATGTGTAATAATGTGCTGCACTTACATTCTTCCGTTACTCAGAATCCTCACATCACTTGAAATCAAGATGCAGATACCTGGGACTGGGGCCCCCACTCCTTACGACCTAAGACAACTAAAATTTCTCACCACATTTCAAAGTACTTCCCTTCCAGTTGAGCTATGCAAGGCTCGCTCTTTCCTCCTGAATAGGGTGTTCGAAGTCCTCCACCTCCCTGACCTCATTCATGTAGCTCTTTAACCCAATGTAACACCTTTATTTTTTATGCCTGCCTTTTAAACTTGCCAAACTTCTGAACTGAAGTTGCCACACTGACCACCTAAGTCCATGAGTGACCAGCCTGTCCTTTATATTCTCATGGAACTTTGGCATTGTTCGTGAGATATGAAGTCGTGCCCTACACCTTCTATTTTCATTTTGCATGTGTTTTCCTGTTCTAATCAACAGAGTATTGCATTTCTCAGGATCGTACATCCCATCATTTGCAAAGCCGGTATTCAAATACCATTCATCAAGCTGGCTGCAGAGCCCAGGCTCTCTCTACTTATCACTAAGGGGGAACAGGAAAGACAAATTATCAGAATGTAAAGACTAATTTTAATGGGTATAAAGAGAGAAATGCTCACCATTAACAGAAACCGAGAGCCCTTTTGATTACTCTTTGGGTTGAGCTTGTTCTTAGAACTGATGCGTATAACAGCAGGACCCTCAGGCAGACATAGCTACTGGGAATTTAGAAATGTGTGATCAGACCTCAGTAATGAAAACAGGGCCAGATATGTAGGTTTGAGTCGTAATAATACAAATTATGGGATTTTAATTTTGAAAGTCTTCTTAGGAAGTAACCATCCCACTCCTTTATTTCCTAGATCATATATCTATAAAAAGGCCAAAAGTGAGGAAAAAATACTTTCTGTTAAAGAAAGGGAAGAGCAAATGGTCTATGCTGTTGAAGAAAATTAATAATTTGGGAACATAAGGAAAAAATGGACCCAGGGAAAGAAAAACAATAAATAGAAAGTCAGGGTGGCTTGGGATCATGGCAGCGGTAACATTTCCTGAAATTAATATGGATTCAGTCACCTGACCCTATTTCCAGATCCCCAGGATCTTGTGTCTGCATGTGAAGATAATCGCCACTAGATGGCACTATAGGTTTCAAAGACGTCATGGCAAAAGTTTTTGTCCTCCATGAATGAGGATTCCTCTAGAAATCTTTTAAAAGCCAAGAGGGCTTTCGTACCTAAAATTAACGTATTGAAATATTAGCCTAAAAATAAACTTTATAGACCATAAAGATACTAAGGGTATTAGATTATTAATTTAAGAATAAATAAAATGGAAATGTATTCCAAATAGAACCATTCTCTGCTATTTTCAATATTTAATGCCTTTTAAGAAACTCTAACAAACTTTCAGTCTTAGTATCCTCCTTCCCCTGAATCAAACGCGTCTGAGAAGATACACACTCTTGTCCTGCCCCTAATAGCTTTCCCAACAGTTGACCTTAAAGCGTTTTTGGTATTTGGAAGTCTGGCAAGATATTCCTGTGAACCTGGACCACCTCTACTGAAAACCAGTAGCCCCTGTGGCTGCCCCCATTGAGTTATTAATTGGCTGCTCATCCAAGTACCTTTATCTGAGACAGCCTCCTACTCAGCCCCTGAAGAAATGAAGAACATAATGTAACAATAAGGCCTAGGTGCCCCTTATAGTCATTCTCCCCTCCTTCCTTACTAATGGAACACTAGATTCGTTCCTGAGAGGTTCCGAGTTTAAAATAAATAAATAAACTGCATTTCTCAGCCTTCCTTACAAATAGAGGTAGCCATGGGATCCCGTTCTTGCCCGCAAACTAGCCACATAAGTGGGTGGAGGGGTCTAACTCAAGGGGCAGGCACCTTTTTTAGTTCTTCCTTCCCATTCACTCTTCCTGACAGTGTGCGTCCGGTGCAATGCAGGTTCGGTGGCTGCAGCTCTCCTGCAGTCATGAAATAACCCTGAGCTGAAGGTCTAACGCCGGAAGGCAGGACCGGCTGCCTTTCGATCCAAAGGAAGCACCATGACATGAGGGAAAACGTACCAAATTGTCTAAACCGCTGAGATTTTGAGGGCTCTGTTCCTTGAAGCCCAGTAGAAATTCTAACGGATCCTCACAAATCCTAACTTATGTGCATGAATGTGGGTGGACCACCATCTGTGGGTTTGTATTCATAGTACGTATTTATCAACAGATAGACACAGAGACAGATATATAGGTAGATAAATAGATGTCTTATAGTATTCAAAGGCGATTCTCTCTAAATGTAGTTTATATTTATAAAAAAAATTTAGATACCATTGGGAGGTCTTCTCCAAAGAAATCTGTATAGTGCCACTCAGTGTTTATGTATCTTCTTAACTAATTAATTAATCAAAACACCACAACCCAGAAGAACCTTAGCAGCTTTATTGCTTTCATACCTTTAGCCAGCATGGGATGAAATCTAAGCAGTGGATTACTAGTCTCACTGAAAATTTCTCAAAACCTGAGTTTCCTAGGACAGGAGACTCATGATGTATGTTAAAATCTTTGAAAATATCTGCACTAGAAAAACTTGTGTGACTTTTCCTTTTCATAACTATCTGATTATAAAACATTGCCCCCACCCCAGATGAGACCGCCCCCCAAAATCCCTTCGTGCAAATTAGCAGTGAACAGGAGGGGCTATCTAACGGATAGCATGCGGTGAGTGGACACGAAGTAATTGGGCTCTGGAAGTTGCCGCCCGGAAGCCATAGGCGGGGACACATTCAGGGAGGAAGTGTTCTCAAGGTCATCACAAGGTCAAAAACCCACCTTGGGAAGCTGAAGGACAGAGGCTGAGGCAAGGCCATCGGTGGTGCTAGCTTTCCATTTGAAACCCCCGTGGCCTCTAGCCAAGGTTTCACCTACAGGGTCTGGCAGAAGTAATGCCGTTGAGGGTGGTTGGTCAGGCACGCAAATGTCTCGCACGAGATGGACAGCAATTTGAGCATTTCACCTAAAATGTCACACGGTGTGCTTGAGCGTGCTATTGTTATGCTACAGAATTACACACTTATGAGTTTGTAATAAAAGATTTTTATGTAATAAAACAGGGACATTATTTGTGCCGGACCTTGTACTTTCAGGCCTAAACGTCTTCTAGCTGCTCTCTCCTTGAAATAATTTCTAGTCTCCTTTGGGAAAGGATAAAGAAATGTCAATAACGTGCACGTTGAATAGTCTTGTTTGCAAGTTTCTCGGAAATATGCGCAAGTTGAGAGTGGCCGAGCTGCTTCTAGGTCTTTCAGGTGCCCTGCTTTGTACTTGGAGGGCTAGTTAACATTGGCACAGAAAATTATTGTCAGCAATAAATATTTGCTTTTCAAAAATATCCTGAGGAGACTTGAAACAATATGGGCAAATCTCCCTGGAACTGTTTTTTCATTTGGAGATGACAAAAAGTCTGGAGAAAAAGTGACAGTTTTAAGGGCTTTAAAAATATCTAATGCTTTAGGTTGGAAATTGGCAGTGAGCCAGGTCTTGTCTTAAAGGGACAGGCACTTTATTATACTTTCTAATTCTTCCAAAGTCTGTCTGTACAATATATGAGCTGCCTCTAATATGACTACTCTATTCTCATCCTCTAGCGGAATACTCTGGTCTTAGCTCATAAATTGAAAATTGAGCATCTGTAAATCAGGGCAGACTATTTCAGAGAGCCATTGTGACTTTCCAGGCAAATCTTCTAGTTTATCTTAAATATTTCATTTTAACGTCACCTTAAGAAAAGTCTTTCATTCGAGTAAGTTACAACGTCAACTTCTAAACTGATTACACTTCTCTACTGACCTTCGGCTAAGAGACTGCTTTTGGCATTCCTGTCGCTTCTACTGATCTAGTATTGCACTGAAGGTAGACTTTTTCAAAAACTCAAATGATTTCACTAGGAACAGATAAAGAATCCAACCCCAAAGGCTGACAGCTTGCTAGCTGCCCTGTAGGAAAAAGCCAATGAAAGGAATACTTTCTGTTTCCTATTTTCTATTTATAATTTTATTACCATTTTGTTTTCAATGTCCAGGCTAATATTTAAACTATTCTGGGGTCTGAGGTGACTCACTAGGTTACATACTAAAGCATCAACTCCTAATTAGTTGCCAAACATCTGTTGTAAAAATCAAGCTTATTCTTGTTCTCCTTCTCGGTATATTCATAAGTGCGTGAACTTCTGCCAACTCTGATTGCCCTTGGATGGCTTTTAAAAAAATCGCTTCCCTCATTTTTCCTTCATTGGAACCTCTGTTCAGCAGGTTAAATGAAGTTGAGAATATTTCCACGTCTGTTTGTTTATATAGGAATCAACAGATTCCACCCTTAATCACCCACTAACAAGTTTGATGTTGAATTTTCTTGTCATTTGATCTAGCATTTAATAACCTGTCAGTTGAAAGGACTTTAAATAAACATTTTCATATAATATTTAATACAATTCAAGGGTATGTGCCCTGAGGCCAAAGATGAATAGACAAGAGTAACAAGCCTTCCTCTTTAGTCATATATATATACACATATATACACATATATATCCTAATCCTTTAGTCCTTGAGACTTAGAACCAACAGCCTTGAATCCACAAGAATCCAAGAATAAATAAGGTAGTAATATAGATTATGATTCAGCTTCCTGCACAAGAGCCTCTTAATTGCCTCTCTCCCACTCAGCTCCCACCCACAGAATCAAGAGAGAAGCAAGGAGCAAGGTTATTCCATTTTTGCCAAGATAACTTGAGATTAAGTTGACATTCCAATTAAACACGTGTTAGTTACCCAGGTTTCCCAGAGGCAAGAATCCCACTTGGGTCAAGGTTGGATGGCGGATTAACCAACTGGCCCACAGCAGACCTGGGGACCTGACGCCACTTCGATAGCCTACGTCCAGCCATAAAATCTCAAACTACTGAGGTTCATGTGTGAGCTGGGCCAGGGATGAAATAATAGATAGGGGGGAAAACGAATGGCAAATCAGAATGCTTATACTCCCACCGACTAAATGCATTCAGTGTTCAACTTTAAAATAACTATGGCAACCAGTGAAAGGGAACAGAGTGGCAGAATTTGGTCTGCCGGGATGCGACCAGGGTCTTCGTGATGAGCGCGAAGCAGGCCGATGATTATAAACTGCAACCCACCGGCCCAACCGAGAAACATTAATTGATATTAAAAGTGAGCTAGCTGTCAAGAGGATGGGATGGGCCATAATTTTAGACAACTGATTCACTGTTTTTCTGTGCTATTAAGGAACCACTTATATAGAATAAAAAAAAATGGAGCAGACACCAGATGTAGATTTTTGTCTAGTTCAAAAATGGAGCTGCCTAGTAGTTGCTTTTGCAATGAAACACACACACACACACACACACACACACACACACACACACACCACCCACCCCTCCCCTGCCCACCAGAGCACACAGAGTGCTTTTGAAAGCAAAACAACAATAGCTATAGGATATTATTTGTTGTCATCCAATTTTCTGAGAATCTGTGTAGGTTTCATCTCGTACCATTTGCTCATTATTGGTATTTCAATTTTATAGTGCTACTATGATTTTTTTTTCTTACTCCCCTAAAGGTCTTTGCCAAACCTCTTGTCCTTAAATTGGGCCAATTCCTAAAAACACCTCTTCCTTCTCCTTCCCAACGTGAAAAGACTGACTATACCACCTCATTACCACGGCGTTGGCACAGCAGAGAAAGTGCTCAATCCATCCGTCACCTGAGTTCCCACAATGATCTTTGCAGTCCTCTGGATTTTAGGAAAAACATGTTTCAGAATTTATCTCAGATGTTGGCTGTAATTACATTTCAGTCGTCATGATGTTAAGAACATTTGCATTCAAAAGGCAAAGAGATTATTATCCAAATTCAACAAACTATAAATTAGAAAAAATATATCAAATTTAGGATTTAAATATATTTAAACAAACTTCAAGGATTTCACCATTGACCTACAAACCCGTTTCCTAGTCCGTTAGGCAATTCTCAGAATTCAAAATTCAAAAATGTATATGATACTGACATGTTTTAACTCTTTCTTCCACCCTGTAGTCAAATGGTTTTTCCCCAAGAAAGACTTGAGTGTTGTCCTATACTGTTCCCTGCCGGCAAAGATGACGATGACTTCCAAAGGGAGTCACTATTATGGGCCACATCCAACATGGCAGCCCAAGGACATTTTTCTCTTTCAACAATCATAGTCAAAAGGATTGTTTTACACTAACGGACTTTGGTAGAGAGAGCAGAGTCACAGGCTCCAATAGAAGTTAAAAGCCCTGAATCCAACCCTTGAATCAATTCACTGAGTTGGATAGGCTGTGTTTGCTTAATTAAATGCATTACAGATTAGACTTGTCAAAACTTATATTCCTTAACAAAAGCAATGGTAGGATAACTTAACATTCCAGCTTAAGAGTGATGATGAAAACTTCTGCGTTACTTATTAAGCAAAATATATGTTCAGCAAACAAAAAGGTATGTCTCTCTCCAATGATATCATACCAATGATCCTTTCTAGTGTGAATTATAGACAGTTCAAGCTTATTTCCTCCTTACCTCTTCCAGATCCCTAACTTCTTAGTGACCTTCATATTAAAAAATAGATAATGATGTCCTATTTTAATTTTTTTATCCTCACCAAAGGACATTTTTTTTTATTGCTTTTAGAGAGGGAAGGAGAGAGAGAAACAGCAATGAGAGAGGGAAACATTGATTGGGGGCCTCCCATACGCACCCTGACCAGGAATAGAACCTGCAACCTTTTGGTTATGGGATGATGCTCCAACCACCTGAGCCAACACCGGTCAGGGCGATGTCCAGTTTTAACTACAAAATACGTTTTATCTTGCTTTCCTCTTCACAGCTGCTTATTCCCTTTCCTGTATTGGGTTGAATCAAATACCCAAATACCCTGTCCCCTGTGGCTCTAACTCTGTGGTCACCCCAGCCCTCACTTCTTCCTGGAGAACATCCCAGTCTCCGTCGTTTAGAAGTGACTTTAAAAATCTCCAAACGCCTCATGTCAGTCCCACCCAAGGCCCTCCGTTCCTTCATAAAAACACGCCACATTATTAGCCCAATGTACCGCGCCAACAGCCCATGCGCCGTAACATGGGGTCGCTGGCAGAGAACGCAGCAGAATCATTTTTATGAGGTTTTACTGCAGCAGGAAGGAGCAGAGTGACCCCCAGATGCCAAACTAATGGGCAGCGAACAAAGAGGGTAAGACCGGGTTTTCCTTACAAATCAGCAGGCTCTTGTTCCCTGGGATTGGTGCCTGCCTCACATCCACCCGGCCCAAGTGTTATACCTGGCTGGGTTTAATTTGTTATTTATGTCAGCTTTGCATATTTGTAAAGTTCAAGGGTTTATTGCCCTGGCCTGACCTTGCCAAGTCAGAGTTAACATGTGGTTCTCTAGTAGCAGTTTTTTCTAATAAACTTTACTTGAAAGAACATGTGTGATAGATTTTGCTTGTGATTAAAAAGAACAGTTCTACGTTCATTGTTCCCCAATTTGGTTTTGAAGTTCTGTTGAAAGTCACATCTGAACTTTAAAAAAAAAAAAAAAAATCCAAACTACTGGATGCTTAAAGTATTCTCTTTTAAATGTCGTCGCGGACCTTTTTTGTACTTTCTGTTTTAAAATGGTGCCTTATTTCTGACTCTTTTAAAGAATGCACTCTTATAAAGCCAAGCTAAATGATAGGTTTGCAAGTGGTTAATAACATGACAAATAGTTTAATTTGGGTTGTGAGAATTATTAAAGTTTGTTGAACAATCTCTAGTGTAAAAAAAAAAATGAAAAGAGTTCAATGAGTATGCAACTGAGATTTTGCTGCCCAACAATAAGATATAAGATAGTGGAGCAAGTGAATGTTATCATTAGTGGTCCAGTTCCTTAGTTCATTAATTTGAGGGAGCTACCTTAAGACAGAATATGTTTAATCTGTCCAGTCATTTCAGGTCTTCTAGGGAAAGAACATACCTTCCATTAGGAATCAGATATGGGGACTCCCATACCTGGAGTGACATGATTTGATCTGGTAGGCCCAGGACTTTTCCAGTTTTAAAATACAAAGCCCAAGCCCTGGACAGATAACTCAGTTGGTTAGAGTATCTTCCCAATACGCCAAGGTTGCGGGCTCAGTCGTGGGTCATACGAGAATCAACCAATGAATACATAAGTAAGTAGAATAACAAATCAGTGTCTTTCTTTCTCTCTCCGTCAAATCAATGAAAAATGAGATGAATAAAATAAAGTAAAGTAAAATAAAATAAAATAAAAATAAATAGAAAGCCCCTTTTCCAGGGTGCCTGTTGGGACCAGGCAAACTGAGGTGGTGAGTTACCTTATGGCCCTTATATCCTTATATCTAACTGGAGAGGTTTCTGCTTCCTTTCTCTGTAGGTTGATCCAGGGTGCTCCTTAAATATAAATGTTGTCTTGAGGGTTAGTGGACAGAGACATTAATCAAAATCTAAATGCACTCATTGGTCTGTTTATCTGAGTAAAAATGAGCAAAGCTGCCTTTAACTTAGCCTGCTGAAACAGACATCAACACATTGTTCTTTCTCATTTATTTCCAAAACCATGAAATCATTAAACCTGGGTAGAAAGTCTCTTAAATAGTTTCTAGTCATTAGTTTTCTTGTCTTTTTAAATGTTCGGTCATACGTTTTTCTTTTGTCATGTTTCTCCGTCTCACTTTTGAGTTTGATTTTGAAACCCTGGATCCTTCATGAGGACCTCAAACCGTGGCTTAAGTATTGTGGTGTCTCCATTAAAACCTAGGCTCTCGGGCATGGGAAAGGGGGCGTGACCGCGCTCGTCTGCGTGAGGAAGAGCACAGACAGGCCGCTCTCCTAAACGTCCACCTTTTTGGTGAAACATTCTCTCCTCCAGAAAACCTGAACGGAAACTGGCACACGGCTTTGGAGGCAGCCGTTCTGACGGACTCCTTGCCTCCAATTGCACTACATTTTGGTCATATAGGGACATATGGCTCCAAGTTGTGTCTTATTATTTTAAAATTAACACAAGATTAAAACAATGATTGGTTCTATAGTGCAGTAAAAATCAAATTAGCTCCAAGTCATGTAGTCTGGGAATCAAGAAGAAAATCTTTTGGCAATTTTAGGATATTTATAAGATATATATTTAGGAGACACATGTAAGTCAACATAAAATGTATATATACAATTTGGAGATATTCAAAGATATCTATATAGCATATGATAGATGTGATATTTTCATGTCTATTTACAACAATGAGACTAGGAAAGTAAGAGACAGAGCTGAAAGAAGATTATTTAAGTGGATTTAAAAGCCCTGAAAAAATATTGCACGGTGTATCCAAGGAATGTTTTTTTTTCTGAGACCACTGCCTGGCACGGGGCAGCCACAAAAGGGCCCTGGGCGAGGTACGTCCTCACATCCCTCCAGCCCTACAACCTACACCCTGTGCCGCCGTCCCTCCGCCGCCGCCTGTCCTGGCGGGAACACAGGTGCACGCACACCCTTCCTCACCGGGACCCTCTCCTCACGCCCCTGCAGATTTGTGCGTATTGAGGAGGTGCGGCAGCCCAGTGTGGAGGGGAAGAGCTACGTGGGAATCGGACCATACGCGCATTATTGGGGGTTTGTATCTTCCTTTGAAGTATACACAGCATTACCACTATCAGGGAGAAGACACCAAGCCAGGCAGTAATTGCAGTAATGGAACAGACAAATGGTCTATGTCCCCATTAAACTCATCAACACCTCTAATTTCTGAAAGGGGCTTGTTGGAAATACAGTAATTGTGATTATGTTGTCCATAAAGGCTATGGGTGATCAGCGGTTGTAGGCATTTCCAAGGCCTTTTCGATCCCCTTCTGAACAGAGCTAACTCAATCTGAACGCTAAAGCACAATTTATTTCTGAATAACCTGGTAGAAAGGGTGTTTTATAATGTTTAAAAGTTTAATACAGTATCTAAGTAACACCTTCCATTTGTAACAATTTCTCTTTCCTTTTCTGATTTTTTTTCAATCTCTGCTTTCAAGTTCTTTAATACATAGCATTTGCGCCAAACCCAAATAGCCTGGCCCTCCTTCCACACCCAGATGCCGTCCCAGCCCCCTCCCTGTTTGTGCCACCCCACATTTCCTTGATAATTTGCCCGTGGGCATTTCTGCCTTCCCTCTAAAGGTCTCCTCTTTTTTCTTGGCCTTTCTTTCTCTCTCTGAGCCTAATAATTGTGCTTCAACGAGGTCACAGTTGGAAAACAATGGACAACACAACATCTGTAGTGCTGTGGAGAGGGAAATCCTCAAAGTTTAATGGCAGGAAGGACGGAGAGTTCTCATTTTTAGAACAAATCCTTAGCATCTTTCTCAAAGTCCTAAAAACCTAATTCTGGCAATGAATATGCTTAGCTTCAGAGACCCAAAAATGCCAGGAAAGGCCAGTCTGACGTTGGGGGTAATTGGCCATTTTGTGGTGACCATTCAGAGTCCTCAGTCCATGCCAATGAATGGAACCATTCAAGTTCCAAGGAGCTCATCACATAAATGACGTCAATAAATGGCATAAAATTAACTCCGAGTGAGGCGTCATCAGCTTACTCTGTTACCTTTTGTCTAACTATCTAGCCAGGCATCTGAGAAAACCAGTCGGAACTGCCACCGTCTACTGGAAGACCTCTTTATTAGCAAGATCCCTCCACCTTGAGTCTTTTGACCCCCCAACAGCCGAAACTCAACACTTGGCCATTTAATCTTTAACAAGGTTCTAGGCCATTGAAAGCGGTGCGAAGTGAAGTTTATGGGCCCACACTTCACAGTGAAATTATTCTCCAAATCTTCCCAGCTTACTCTCCACTCCGGTGAACCATCTTTTATTAGCAAGAGTCCGTGTATAAAAGCCCACTGTTAAAACACTTAACAGATCTCTGTAAAGGCCTTGAACTGCGCTGTCCACTCCATGTGGAAGCCTCCGCTGGTCTTTTTCTGCCTTTGTTTAAAATATGCTGACCACACAGTGACCCCTCCTAACCCATCGGTCGAAAATTACAACCAGCCACACAAACAAGCAGTTCGGGGTCAGAAGGAGCAGGGTCTGCTAAAAGTTAGTAATCATACATTAATTCCCTGACATAATTAATCAAAATGAACCACCGTTATCTAGCAAGAAACCTTTAACCTATTACAAAGGGGTCAATTTGCGAACCACTTGAGCCCGGGAGTTGGGTACAAATAGCAAACGCCCTTCATCCGGGATGCCCTGAGTTGGGAAAAATGCCTTTGAAGTCCCAAATCTTCTAGATTTAGATATAATTTCATCAATCAAGTTAAAAGCCTGCCTCCCCCCAGAAGGGTTCCCTGGCTCCCTGTCAGCCACCCTCATCGAGTGGTGACTGAAAATCCACTTGTAAAGCTTTTTTTGTCACAGGGCGGCTCGAGTCGGTCTGACCCGACAGAGCCGCCAAGGGTTTATCAAATTGATGAGGAAGAAGGAAGATCTGTGGAGAAACGTGTCACATTTCCCCCTTGCAAGAAAGGCAGTAAACTAGGTGTTTCTGCTTCAGGCTTCCACTTGCCTTTCTTCTCAGGATCAGGAACTTAGGTATTTAGAGGGAGCCGGCCTGGTGGGTGGCACCCATGCTCACCTGCGAAGGCAGAGCGGGGAGAACTAAATGAGAAGAGTAGAGGCTCTTCAGCTGTAATTCAGAGGATTTTTGTCATTTTAGAAAGGGAGAGTTTGCTCCCCGTCATCATGTAAGCGCGCTGTGGGGTGCGCCTAGGCATCCATTTGTAGAGAACAGGTAGGTATGAACCATGGTCCTTTTTTCAAAAAAAAAAAAAATTATTAAAGAGAGGCGAAGGGAGGGAGAAAGAGAGGTCAAGAAACATTGATGTGAGAAAGAAACAGTTGCCTCTCGCACGTGCCCTGATGGGTGGTTAAAGGCCTTAACCAAGAGCGCGCATCAGCACGTGGCCAAGTACGCGTTCAGATCCAGGACCCCTGATCTTCAGACCTGCTCCCGCCTCCCCAAGCTCCTTGTATCATCTGTAGTATCTGTGGTATCTCTCCTTGCATCAAACTCATTTTTTTTAATTGTAAAAAGAGCAATTTAAAAAAAAAAAAGTGTGTGTGTGGAGATGGAACATAAAAAGAATGAGCCAGAGCAGCCTCCCCAAGTTTCTAAGTATGACTTGCCACCCGGAGTAAGAAAGGAGAATAGCTTCCTTCTGTGCGCTGTCTAGCTCAGTTGCTCAGCTGGAGCAGCAGCCCTTAAAGCCGTGCTACTTACTCCCCACGCTCAAGCCCGGTGGGCCCTTCCCTTGTTCCTCAGAGCAAGCGTGTCCCCTCCTCAGGGCCGTAGTCCTTGCTGCGCCTTCTATCTGGGCATGTCCTTTCCGCTCACACCCTTCTGTGGGCACCTCTGCGCACCTCAGGCTTCCACGGCGATCTCCCCCCGCCCCCCAGCATCGCCTTTTTGGCCTCCCCTGCTCCTGTGCAGATCCAAGGGCACGGCTCTCCCCAGCGCGTTCAGTCCCGTCATTCTCGGAGAAGAGGCTCCATGCTGGGCAAATGGGAGGCCTAGGCCACCCTGCTGGCCTCTCGGAGAAACTGAGGGGATGGAGTACAACACCCGGTGGCCTGGGCCTCCGCAGGGTAGTGCCGAAATGGCCCGAGCTCCCACTGCCGAGCGACAGGAGAGGGGCCGGGACTCTGCGAGCGGTCCGCACTTTCACTCCTCTTCGCGCCAGGTGCGTTGCAAGAACACAAGGCAGACGACACGATTTTATAAATTTGCAAGGGCTTCCCACCTTGAGACAAGATCCCAGCTGTACAGTGGATATGCAAGGAAGAAAAAAGTCTGGGAAGAAGCTCTCAAATTACTGCTATTCTCAAGGAAGGCACAAATCTAGGCCAGAGAGGCTACTCATGACAACCAGCTCATCGGAGCCCTTCTAAAAATTTCTAGTCACGTGTTCACCCTTAACAAGGACTGAGGGAATTATAGTCAGTTAAATTTATATCTTCCATATTCTCCCACTGAAACAATTTATTTTATTTTTTTAAGGAACAATCTTAGGTATTTATTTTACAGAGTCATTAAAATCAGACGAAGGAGCCTTGCTGTGAAATTGTGAGAGCCTTTATAGATGCTGT
Organism: Pteronotus mesoamericanus; assembly: GCF_021234165.1. NCBI lineage: Eukaryota > Metazoa > Chordata > Mammalia > Chiroptera > Mormoopidae > Pteronotus > Pteronotus mesoamericanus. The sequence goes on along the minus strand of NW_026555323.1, from coordinate 6,586,448 downwards.
AGGAGAAGTCTTAACCCAAAGAAGAAATGTTCAGCACTTCACAATGGGTCGTGGTCTTAAATACTATTCACAGAAATTTGTCAATATGGGACGTACTCTGAAGAGTAAATGCTTCCTGGGGACAGAGGTCAGATGGACCTCCAGTGAGACAGTATATCTTCCCAGGAAAGAAGATAAGATAGTAAGAGATTTACTAGAATCAGAAGCATTTAGGGTCAGGTCTCTCTCTCATGCTATTAGCTGTGTGACCTTCAGGTGGTCACGTGGCCCGCTAAGCCTTACCTGCACCTCCTGTAAAATGGGGGGAACTATTTTATGGGATCGTGAAGACTATCGAGTGTATGGGCACCTAACTAGCAGAGACTGTTTTATTTCTTGAAGATTGGCCCAGTATGAATGCAGTGGAGTTTTCTTTCCTCTGAATTGTACATTTCTCTGAATCGAATTCAAGTCCTGACTCTCCTGGGCTGAATCATATTGTTCTAACTGTTCACAGATGAGGAATTTGGATTTGAAGCAACAGAACCCAGAGGGAATTCTTCCTACGAGGAATTGGCTCTGGTTATTAAAAAGAGGTTTTTTTTTTTTTGTTTTTTTTTACTAGAACAGCTATACCCAGGCGAGGTTGCCTGCCACCCCGGGGTGTCTCATGTGATCTCCAGAGATATTTGGAAATTCTCAAATTACCCTCAAATAAAAATTATTTTTTAATAAAGTCACTTGGGTTTTTCAATTGGTAGATGCCCTATGTGGACCTGACTATTTGGTTGGATGGTAACGCTGTGGAAGATAAGAAAACATGGGTGTCAAAGCTTCAGAAAGATTGGGAGTCCTTACCACATGGCTTTCTAATGCTCATTGTGAGGATTGCCCACACTCCTCAACATGGTCAGTCAAAGGCAGGATGCACGGTGGGGTTAAAAACACCAGAAAAGGCCAGGGACTTGTGCTGGCGTCTGTGTGTAAGTTTGAAAGTGGAAAATGTTGGCTTCTCTCGCTTAAAGAGTGGTGCGTGCCGTTCAGGGATCCTGTTCCTCTCCCTGGGATCCTCCGTTCCAGGCTCTCCTTGAGAACCTGCCAACACAGGCAGGCGCGTGCCGCTCCCCGGTGCCGCCTGTGTCTACCGGAGTGACCGCTGAGGCCGCAGCCTCGGGTTTCTCTCCGGCACTGAGCAGCCTCTCTTCCAGCCCCCGACACTCAACCACTCCCGAAGACTGGAGGCACTGGTTTTTTAGATTAAATCCAGGATAATTTCGGAAACCATGCATAGGCCTTTCAGGAATGAGGATGGGTTCTTGCTCTTACTCTAAAGATGTTGAGTTAAAGCAATGATAATCCACCTATAATTAAAATCAGTTCACGGCAGAGAGATGTTGGCAACTTTTTTTCAGAAATTGTCGATATGGAAGGAAGGGAGAGAGGGAGGAAGGAAAGGAGGGAAGAAGGGAGGGAGGGAGGGGAAAAGAAACAGGAAACATTATTTTCTCCAAAGGTCTTCCTTAATGGCATAAGCAGACAGTGATTCCCATCACTTTAAATTATTTCTAAAATGAAACAGTATTAACTCAGTTGGGTCTCAAATCCACTAATAATTATCCTTTTTCCGATTGGTAAGCGCTGAACTAGGTTTCCCAATTAATTTGTGATTTGAGAGTGTTTCTTGGCCCATGGTGGAAACTTTTTTTCGGTACACTCAGACCGTCCAGTTTTAAAGAAAAGGGGCAATGAAGAGATTCTTAAAACGATTATTGTCAGAATCAAATGCAAGACCAGATGGTTGGCACAGATGAGCAAACCAGTTTGGGGGACCCCTAGTTTATGGAATTTCATAGGAAAACCCTTTTCTGAAAGAGGACAAGTGACTGTTGGTGAAAAGATGGAAGGAGACTTGACTTGGGGTGGCGAACACACAGCACAATGCACAGAGGGTGTATTGTAGAACTGTACCCTTGAAACCTATATACTTTTATTGACCAATGTCGCCCCAATACAGTCAACAAAAACAAAAATAAAGTAAGTACAAAATAAAAAAGGAAAGTAATATATACCATGTTTATGCTTACGGAGACCACTGTAGTAGGCAGCACCTCCTCCCACGGACCCCCAGCCGGTGGGGGTTACTGCTGATCATCTGACCGTTCCCATTTTCGCCATCAAAAACCCCTGGCGTTTTCCCTCTACCCTCAGATCTCCTGGCTCTTACTGGTTTGTGTCACAAGTTCAATTAGGTTATTTAGACACTTCGGACATTTAAATTCTTTGTTTGTGTATGTTTAAAATCAAGGAAAAATGTCATGGAAGGTTACCAAATCCATGTAATTTACCCAAGAAATGAGTCTACTGGGTAAATACATATTGAGGCAATTTTTAAAGTCCTATTTATTTATTCTACACACCTCGGTCGGTGGAATAAATAAATATTTGAGCTGTGCACCCTGTGTGTTAAAGCACCTCATGAAAATGTATGTTGACACTAGATGTTCGAGAAGAATCTGTCTTATAAGTTTTATATCTGAGGCATTTGATTTCTTGGGGGGGTGGGGCTAGGCAAGAGGAGGGAATGGAACCATTTTTATGGGTGTAATTACCTGCCCACGTTCTTTACACCCCCTGCCCCCCACCTCCACTGGCCCCCATCAAAGCATATTTAAGATCAGGGTCTGAAACTTCCCACAATTTTTCCCTTTTCTTTTCAAAGCCCTTGGACTGCACCAAAAAGTGTGCTTTATAATGAATTCCTTTCAATCCTGCCCACGCCTCTTTGTCTAGGAGGCACCAAATCACTCCAGGAGGGTCAGGTCTCCGAGTTGGAGATGTTTAAATGGACGAATCTTCAAATCTGCGGTTGTCTTCCTTTGTTCTCTCCTGGAGATCTGGGAGTAGTACCCTTCAGACATTTTATTGATCTTTCTCCCCCTTCCTCTCATACATGCTAATTGTACCTCTGTAGCAAACCAATCTTATTATCATGTTAATTAGTGGGAGGGCTGTTGAGGTTTTCCACTTCATTACCTACTAATTTCAAGATAAATGAATCCACAGGTTACTAAGTAAATAAGGTCACCTATCAAGCAGTTGTAAACGTGTTTGTAAACAGGGAGGGGGAGGCAGAAGGAAACATGTTTGGTTTTCAAATGAGTGGGCTGGTGGGGTTTGGCGCTCGCTCTGGGCTTTCAGGGGAGCTGGGAGTCCCCCGTCCCCCCCCCCCCCGGGGGTGGCCCTGTCCCTGAACTCATTTGTAATGGAGAGGGAACGTTTGCTGTCCACCTGGCTTCCCAGTGGGGCATTTCCTTAGCGCTCTCAAAGGGCTCTTTGTGGCCCGATTTATTCCTTGTGTTGGGCGCTCAACGTGGTCGCTTTTGTAGAGAAAGCCAGAAGGGGGCTTTACACTTTTCCTGCGAACTTTGAAAGGCGCTGGCCGGTGGGTGGTGTGGGTACAAATCACACCGCACTGGGCTCCCCTCAATCACTCCCCTCGGCGGCCGGGGTCTTCCTGCTTCCTGCGCCTTCCGAGGTGAAAGAATTAGTTACGAAGGGAATCAGAGAAATAGGCCTGCCCAAAGTAAGGGGTTTTTTGTTTGTTTGTTTTTGTTTTTTTGCCAGTTTCATTAAGACAGAAAGGGAAATAAAAAGTTAGAGGGCTTTCACCTTACATACCAAAGACTTTAAACAAAAGGGTGTCTGGGAATGACTTTCTTTACCCTTTTACCCATTTGTCTTGTGGAAAGGTCAACATGAAGGAGTTACTGTTTTGCCTTTTAACCTGCTGTTGATGCTTGCACTTAAAAATACAAACTAAAGGAAAGGGGGAAAATGTTTGGATTTTTATCCACCAGGAAATGGCCTGGAATTCTGTGTGCCGACCCTCCGGTGGTTCCCGCATCTACCACCCTCACTGCATCTGAAACACTGAATTCTCCCTTCCTTTTTTTTTTTTTAATTAAGATAATAAATTGGTCTTAAATTATCCCTGAAATCAGACCAGTGTTGATTACAATGGGACTCACGCTGTGACAGCTCAAGACGATGTTATTTTTATTCCTTTTCAACGAGATCTTAATCTCTCCCTGCCTGTAAACAAATTGTCACTGTAACCTTGTTCTAATCTCCCAGCCGAGGACCTTTAAAGCTTTGGGAGATAACAGATCAGGCCGATTTCATCAGCTCTTCAGTTTGCAGATAGGCCACGTTCACTCCCACTGGCTGGGTCTTTAAACATAGAAAGAGAGTTAATAACTACACCTCACATGAAAGGCTGCACAGAAATCTTTGAAAGCAGTATGAGTCGCGTAGTTAAAGAGTTCCAAAATCGCAAGCCACCAGTCTGGGCGAGAAATGCTTTTGCTTCGGTGGGAAGGACAAGAGCCAGCCCTCCTCAGTCCTCACGTGGGCACAGCGTGGGGGAGGGACACGCAGGGGCGACGCAGGGAGGGGCCGCAGAACAGAGACCAGAAGAGACAGACGAGACGAGAGGACAGCCCCGGAGAGGGAAAGGAGCAAAGGGAGGCCGGGAGACACGGTGAAGTTGAAAGAGAGGGAGAGAGTTGGAGAAAATGTTTGACCCAGCGATCGGCAAACACAACGTGACAAACCACTTTGCTCTGTTTCCTCTTTGCGAAAACATTCCCGAAAGACAGGGGATCAGATTACCTTGCCAGCCATTTCAAAATAATCAGTGCGTGATTTCTGTTTGAGAATGTTCTCGCGGGCCCTCCGAGGGGGCAGTCGGTAAACGTCGCCAGTGAGACAGGACGGGCAGGAAGCCGTTACTAATGAGAGACCTAGTGAGCCCTCCCCTTGGCGCCCCCAGATGAACGTGGTCACGTGTCTGCTTGGAAGTCAGTTGAGAGACAGAACTGGGGGCTTGCAGACCCCCAGGACAGAGTCCAAGTGAGGGGACAGCTCGAGGCGGGCATGCGGTGAGGAGGGTGAGGTTTGTCTTCTGGGGCCTCACCCCAGACTCCAGCAGAGCCCCCCGCCCCCCAGTCCCGCTCCCCCTGTCCTCCCATCTGTCCTGGGACTCCCCACCCCTTGGGCTGACTTGGCTACAAAAAAAATGCCACCGTGGGGTCTAATGGGTGATTTCCTCTTCAGTTAGTGAAGGGCTTTGGTCCCCAAAAGAGGTGAGTCAGTGTAGGCAGAATACCCCGTGAGCTTGCCTGGCCTTTGAAGAATTCTTTTGGGAACCTCCTGAGTTTTCATGCCCCGGCCTTTCTGAGGAGAAAAGCCTCGGACTCTCGTTCAGCTGAATCACCTCTGAGGATCTGTAAAACGGGAAAAGTAATAGCATCTTCCCCCTGCGCTAGCACAAAAATTAGATGCATTAACGTGGGTAAGATATGAAGGACAGTGTCTGCACATTAAAAATAAATAGAGCTTTTCCAGAGATGTTGATTTTCACACACCCCCTTCCTCAGAACACGCCAGCACCTGAAATTAAGTACCTTCAGGTACAGAATGAGTGCATTTGCTTGGAGGGCTCCTTGTGTAAACACCTTTGCCCTCCAGCAGACAAATGACGGGTTTGCAGGGAACTTCTTGGCGATTTTCAGGCATGCTGGGAAAACTCCCGCACATTCAACGTTTTTTTTCCCCCTAGGTCAGGGGCTGCTTCTTCCTCCAGTTTCTCCAGAGACGTTTTTCCTCTTTAAGAAACACTGGCTTTTATAATATTAGGTGATGTTTAAGTACCTGCTGGGTATTAGTCTGCTTAATTTTATTTTTCATTAAGTCAAAGGATTTGCACATAATTGGTTTCCCTCCGGGCTTCGATACCCACCTGTGGTTAGCAGCACAGTTGGGATATATAGGATCCAGACAAAGGTGGCTTTGCTTCTTTTTCCTCCTTTCTTTTTTCACAATGTTCAGAGGCTTACATCAGGTCATTGGCTTACTTCATTTTGGACAATAATGTTTATTGCTCTTTTTCTGAGCATAAGAGTAACGTGTTCGTTAACGAAAGTTTGCCAAAAAACATACATGTGTATTTCTTCCCATTTATCGAGCACTTATTATTTGCAAGACCCTTATAAAGCTTAGTGCCTTACAGGCATACGCCACAGCAGTTTTGTGAAATAAGTAACTTACCCAAGACTACAGAATTATAAAGTGAAAGGGTTAAGACTTGAGCATGAATCTGTTTTTCTTAATGGGAATGGTTTTCATCCCTTTCTGTGATGTTATCTGTGACAGGTAGGTAGACAAGCAAGAATCGTGCAGTTATAGCAAGGGGAAATATTAAAAAGCCAACACAGCCACAGTTCTTGATTAATTGAGATTTTTTTTCCTAACATTCAGTTTATTGGGGCATGTATTTGAGCCATGCTGGTTGATAGCATACATTTCATGTCAAACACGTAAATGTTAAAATCCTGGTCTTACCCCTCATTGGGAGATAGGCTTTTGAGTGACTCAGTCATTCAGGCTACAGTGACAAAATACTGCAGATTGGGTGCTTGCAAGTAGCAAAAATGTGTTACTCACTGTTCTGGAGGCTGGAAGTCCATGATCAGCATGGACATGTGAAGACCTTCGTCTGCCTAGTTGACTGCTGTTGCCTCACATGGTGAAAGGGGCTGGGGAGCTCTGTGGGGTCTCCTCCAAAAGGGCACTAATCCCACTCATGAGGGCCCCACCCTCATGACTTAATCAGCCCAAAGGCGCCACCTCCTATACTGTCCCCTTTGCAAGCTAGAGTTTCAGCATGTGCGTTTGGAGGAGCACATTCACACCACAGCACTGGGTGCGCTGCTTACCCTCCTGTCCGCTCTCTCTTCATCTGTCATAAAGCGTTCAACTCACAGCGGATGCCTGACTCCATGGGAAAAAAAAGTGCAGAAACTATTTAGTACAATAGCGTAATAACTAACACATCCAAGGATTCATAACACACACGCATGCGCACACACTATTTGCACACATGTACATAACAAAATTAGAACGTCACGATAGAGCATTCATTCTCTAGCATATTTTAAATGTAACATTATAATTCTGAATGTCTCCCATTTCAGCTAGTATTCTTTAATAGCCATATATTTTTCTTTCTTGCAGTTTCATCATAGTTAATGTAATTTAATGATTCTATAGTGTTACTTGTTTAAATCATCTTTCATTTTTGCCATTTTGAGTAATACTTCAATGTAGCCCTTGCAAACAAATCACTGAGCATCCTCTGCATTTTTTTCCTTAGAATTGTCCTAAAAATCATGGAGTAAAATTATATGCACATTTCTGAGGCTTTCTGTAAATACAGTGGAATGATCTTCTGAAAACAATAGAAATTTACACCCTAATTAGAACATGAGAAGCAATTTGTTGTGCCTTGGCCAATAAACAATTGCCAATTTAATACATTAAAAAGGTCTCTCTGATACTTTAATTTTCTTTTTCAAATAAAAATAAGTTTTATTTCTTTGATTGCCAGCGCCAGCAAAAATTTTTCATACTTCTATTGAGCAATTGCATAAATTTTCTATTATCAATATATGTCCTTTTGTCCATCTTTTGTTCATTTAGCTACTTGGTTTTTAAACACTTATTCTAGATTATAATTTTTTCAATTTAATTGCATCTTAATTATATGTATATGTATATCATACCCAAATTTTAATGTTAATATAGTTAAATGTCTGTTTTTGTACTTTCTCACTTTGCGTTTATACTTAGAGATAGAATATATTATTCTCCTAATTATTTTATGATTTTATTTCAATGATTCCTAGTACTTGAGTTGAGCTTTTATTTTTCCATGGAAAATATTGACATAGTACCCAATACTATGACCTTGGGATGTATACACATTATCTCATTTTATTCTAAAAAACAAACAAACAGTAAAGCAGCTATTATTATATCCTTTTGGAAAAAATATACTCCAAGTGAAAAACCAGACTTGCTCTGAGTCTAAGAAACATCACTTGGTTAAGTTGTGATTCAAAATCTCATGTGCTTATTTACATAGAAATAGGAAGATGAGGAGCTGGAATCATAAAACTGTCTAATGTCTTCATCCCTAGGAGGTGAGAGGTAGGATTAGGCAACAAGAAATGCTGGAAGGATGGATAGATGGATGGATGGATGGATGGATGGATGGACGGACGGATGGATGGACGGACGAAGAGTCTAAATAGGCCATTTATTATCCTCACAAAAATGTCCTTCTTTGTTTGGTGGCCCATTAGTCTGATTAGCCCACACTCATTTCGCAACCTTCCAGCCTCCAGGTGAGGCTACATCATTATGGGGAAACGCAAGAGATTCTCGGAGGAGACTCCATACTTCCTGAGACCGTCTCTCTGTCCTCTTGTGCCACAGTCAGCCCACAAGTGAGCACGTTATCTGCATGTTACGCAGACGTCACGATCAAGGGCTCTTGTGGCTGAGCGTTCAAGGCTGAATCTCAGCTTCCTAGCTTTTCCAACATTAGGCAGGTAATTTATTCAACCTCTCTGTACCTGAGTTTTGTTGTTGTAAAATGGGGATAATAATTTACTGTGCCAGAGGGCTTATCTTTAGACCAATAGGTGAATAAATACAATCCCCTCTAAACAGTACCTGACACTCCAGAAGTGCTACTAATTATTACCATTATTATTTTCTTCCTTAATAAATTCATATGTGATTTATAACGGTATCTGTTCTGTAAAGAGTAGGAAAATTGCATGGGGAATTTTCCCTGGTTCAGAAACGTAGCCCTATGTACTCCCAGGGGAAAAAAATGTAAAAAACATAGAACTTCCCCAAAAGACTGTGATTAACCTTAAGAATTCAATCTTTGGGGACACGTAGGACTGTTCTGAGGTTAGATAAGTTAAGCTGAAATGTCTTGAACTTGCTAGCCACAGCACAGTCTACATATGAAAGTCACAATCTCTATATATACCAAGATTGCATCATGAGGGCCTACTCATTTTAAATCTGGAACAGTTTTATAACAAACACATCCGATAGGTTTTGGCAGGCTTCACATGGCACTGGGAAGCAAAGCTTAAGAAACCTGTTATTCAACACCATTAGGAGCCTCTAAACAGGTCAAGTGTGCAAATGTGCATGTGCGTGTGCCATATAGTCGCACTCTTAAAGCGCCCGCTGTTGGAAAGGCAGACAGTAACGGCACGGACACTATGAGGGCCACCCGTTCAAGCAGCAGGAGACTTCATGGAGGGGGTCCTTGAGCTCATACACATCCAGGGGTGTCCTCCCCTGTCTCGTCCTGCACAGCCTCCACCACCCACCACGCTCGGGATGCCGCCCGCGCGGTCAGAGGGCAGAAGGAACACCCGCGCACACACAAAATGGCCCGAGATAACGACAGGTTCAAGTTTACAACAGAGAAGCGTCCTATCTCTGGATAAGCAGCGTGCTGGGGCTTCTTCCTTTTCTCCTCGGATTTCTGCAATCTCTCCCCTTGAGTGTCATCTACATTTTGCTCCCTTCAGCCGCCTCGCCGTCACGACTGCTCCAAACACACGCCCGGGAACCGTGATGGGTGGGAGAATGTTCGCCCTGGTGAGACGCTGGGCAGTCAGTCACTTGCCACCGAGCTAAATAAAATGAAGTCACAATGGCTCTTGTTAGTGATTTAATTCACAAAAGTAAAAAAGCTTAATCATTTAATAGCTTCATTGAAACAACACCAGAAGATGTTACAAAAACAATCACCCATGTCTTATAAGAAATGGATTTCTTTCTGGTGCTTCATACCAGCCAAATTGAAACTAGGCACTGAAAAAACCTATAACCGCTCCGATGACAGCCAAAGGGAAAAGTGATGACAATGAGTGTTTGAATCTGTATTTTAGCTGCGAATACACCTATGTTTATTGGAACATGAAAAAGCTATCAAAGTAAAAGACAATTGTAACAAAAGAATCTTGTATATTCCCTTTTGAAGGAAAGTAGAATACCATGAAAATCAAATAATATATTTTATAACTGTGTCATTCAAACAAACACAGATGTTTAGAACATGATGTGATGTCTGTGAGCGGGGTAGGAAATAAAAACATTCTAGACTTCTGCACACCGTTGTACAATAAGAGAAGGTTTCATTTTTTAGCCGGAATCTCAGAGGACTGGACACACTAACAGGTTGCTTTAGGATAATGGAAAATATGATCTCATTAGCACCAGGTTTGTTATGCGTTCTATAGCACAAAAGTAAATTACAATGTATTAATGCAGTTAGTGTTGTTTTTAATGTGCGTGGGGATACAATAAAACTTTTATTAGGGAAGTATGATGGCATGTTTGTTCTATAGTATCAGCTTCCGGCCCTGTTCCACAGCCAATCCTGTGGCCCGGTGGAGCATTCTCATAATGATGTAATAAAATTTGACTCTGATATTGTAAAATATGTTTATGGTGAGGCTGTTGGGATATTTTTATGCAATCTTATTAGAGCAGGTGCCTAAACCTATTATATTTTGTAGTCCAATTTCAGTGGAATTTTTAAAATGTCAAATTCCTAATCTGGAGTCTGAGTGCTGAAATGATTATATGAGGATGCAGATGCATAGTATTCGGCGGCCCCCACCCTCCCGGCCTTGCGCATATGAGCAAGTGCAAGGCGGCCATCGGAACGCAGACGTCTAAATGGGCGTTTGTCCATTCATATAATGCCATTGGCCAGGTTGCGGGATTTCCCTCCTGGGCCATTGGACATTTGCTGAAATGATAACTCCAGGTACATGGAACTCTACAACGTCTTCCTGTTGGTAGAACGCTGTGTACAGTGTCCCCTTAGTTACTCTGCCTCTCCGGTTGGTGGCCGCTTCTCCCCTCTGGCCCATCACTCTTCCAAGGCCTCAGCCGCGGGAAATAGTACACACACTGCAGAGGACAGTTGGCCGGGAAGGCCAAAGCAACATTTGGGAAGGAAAAAAAGGCCTTTCACATCTAAGCTTTGGATGAGGACTGACATTTCTCAAACTCCTCTCTGCAGCGCAGCATGAGTTACTGACACTCATGCCGAACTCCTCTCTGGGGACTTGGCAGCGACCGAAGTCCCCTCTCTCTCGGGGCTTATATTCTAACTGACTTCTAGGGATATATCCATCTATATTTGAGAAGTAAAAGGAGTACCTATCTCCCACGTGGCTTTGGAGCTCTCGTTCTATGTACTTTCATCTACTTCACCATCTAATTATCTTTGCTATAAACCTCAACATCTCTTCACAAAGTCAGGAAGGATCTTAAATAAAAAGACACAAACACTTGGATGCTATGGAGGGCAACACGGATGCCTAAAAGTCCCCAAACTAAATAGAAGTTACCAAGAGAATCAGGGAGAATTGTGTTGTTGGCAATGATGTCTTTAAAAAGACGACATCTCTGCAGCAGTTGATCAATAAAAGAAGAACGGGAAGGTCAAGGTGGAATAGCTATTGAGCCTCATACCACGGAGGAAGGTCATGTGGAAAGAAGTATCAGTCGGGCTGTTTAAACCCTCCCTCCTTGCAGTACACAGAGCAAAGCTTACAGGAAAGCGGAAAACCAGAGCCACAAAAATTACAAATGGCAATGCTATTATTTAGCCATAGTTGCCAAAGGCATTCAATATAAAAATTTTACAGAGGTGTCAACTGATATATAGCAAACACACAAACAGTCTCAAACACTGTAAAATATGCAAGGAGAATTGGGGCGAAATATTAGGCATATGAATTACATTTTTGCAGAAAGTGCTTGCTAGGCACTGTAGTTAAAAAGAGCAATAAATACCAGGGTAAATGCCGCCAATGTCTTGTTGGGCGGGGGGTGTTTCCACCCAACGTAATTTTGGTTTTTTCATACCATGTTTCCAATCCATATTTTGGATAATGGAGTGATTAGACTCTTTCTGGTCTGTTACGCATTTAAAGCAGGTTTCAGTTTCTCTCTCTCTCTCTCTCTCTCTCTCCCCCCCCAGCTCTCTCTCTCTCTCTCTAGCTCTCTCTCTCTCTCTCTCTTTCTCTCTCTCCATGATTCATTTGGGGAGCCAGACATGCAAAAGGAGACCATCGATAGCTTTTTAGCAGCCATCTCAGCCCCGACCCTGCCTCCACCCGCCCCTGCATACACACATCCACCCTCTTCAAGCTAAGGTCTCGCTATGGAGGTCAAACATCTCCTTGCCTCTCTCCTCGCCAGACATTTCTGGAGAAGGAGAAGGTGAAGGCAAACCTCACTGTGGTTGGGAAGCATCGCGACAGGAACTAGTCGTTCACTTTCTGTGTGCAATTCCACTTTCTGGGAAGCGGACCCTCGTGTGCGAGTAGAGTTACCACTAACCCAGCCACAGCCCAGGCAATGAAATGTTAAATGTTTAAGCCTTTTGTATCATTCTGTGGGTTTGCTTTGTAAATCTGTTAGTTGGAAGATACCGCCTTTAAATTTAAGTAAAAGTGATTTCCCGATCAAAAGTGCAAAATTTGGAGAGGGGCATTAGAATTAGACAAGTTGGGGGGAGAAGGGGGGAATAAGGCCCACTTGGCGTTGACTGTTCATGCTGGATTCGTGCACTCGCAAGAAGAAAATTAGGACATGCATGATTCCAAATAGAAAACCACATCCCTTAACTCCGGGGTTAACATGATCTTCCTGTTTGTTGTCGCTGCGTCTTCAGTTGGGTTTTACTTGGGGGGATGTGCAGGGAAATCAGCCACGCCTTGGAAGTCGTTTGATACAAGCCCTCCCTTTGTACAATAGCTGCAGAGGTACAATCAAGTCGAAGGGAGGGTAAGAGTGGGACTCAAACCCAGGGCATGGCCTCCGCCCAGAACCCTGGCCGCGCAGCTGCAGTACAGGGACTGGGGACTCGTTGGACAGGGCAGGCGCCTCTTCAGAGTTAGCATCTCAGCTTGGATCGAAAACAAAACTTGTATTTTCAGATGTGACCAACTCCATGTGCAGCCCGTTAAGGCCACATGCGTTGGGACAGCCGCGTTTCAGTCAGCTGGGAGTCCTGTACAGACACGCCCGGTGCTTGGGGGCGCCTCCAACTCAACAGCCTGTCGCTCCAGGCTGCAGCAGAGGTCTCAGGGACGTCCCGCCCCGGGCCCTTCCTGGGCTCCTGCGGCCTGGGCCCAGGCGTCCTCCTCACATCTCTGCTTCCCTCATTCCACGCGGGAGCCTCACTCACAGCGCGGCTTTGCGTTCGTACAGCCCTTTAGAGTTTGCCGAACCCTTTTGCCAACACTATCAGAGCCGCTTTGACCCAGGAGGACAGCGAGTCTCAGCCTTGACCTGTAGACTTGGAACTGCTTTCCCAAGCGCGGGCCCTCAGCCCACTAACTCAGACAAGTGACCTAAATAGTGTGAGTTCCAGAAAACGGAAGAAGACAAAGTTGCCTCTTCTAACTAATGGGTGTTATTCTAGAAAGTGCCTTGTAAACAGGCAGACACTGACGGGCATGCTTTCTATAACAGCACTGGTTTCCAAAGCAAAAAACTTGAGTGCAGATGCATTGCACTGTACAGGAAACTCAGCTCCAAAACACTGTATTTTTCTAAGCTGTCACCTCTCTTCAAGGGATAAATAAAAAACTTAGTTTACTCTCCTTTCGTGAGCATATATGTGTAACTAATTGAAAATATCCACTGGGGCCCTGGCCAATGTGGCTCAGTTGGTTGGAGCATCAGCCTGTAAACCAAAAGGTCGCCGGTTCAGTGCCTGGTCAGGGTACATGCCTAAGTTGCGGGTTTGATCCTTGGTCAGGGCACATGTGAGAGGCAACTGATCAATGTTTTTCTCCCTCTCTCTCTCCCTCCCTTGCTCGCTCTCTCAGAAAAAAAAAAAAAATCAATAAGCTTGTCCTCGGGTGAGGATTAAAAAAATAAATAAAGCATAAAAACTTCTTTAAAGAAAGAAAATACCAACTGGGATTTGAAGAAATAATAATTATTTTTATAAACATCTATTGAGCACCTATTATGTAGTATATTCTGTGAATCCTGAGAAAATAAAACAGTCCTCACAACAAAGTCTTTATTCTTCATTTATCTGGTCTCTTATGACATGCACACAATGCATTTTATACATTTTTAGCCTTGTATAAAATCTGCCATTGCATAAAATAGCGTAAGATGCAGATATTTATAATAAGGAAAGTCTCCGTGATTTGAAAGCTTTAAGAAATGTTTAATAATTTGTAAGTATTCATCTATAATGATCAAAGCCAGTGTTCATAGGTGGCCCGTGAGCTTCATACATGATGTACTGAATACTTGCACACTGGTGTGAGCCAAAGCACTTTTTAAAAAGCATATCACAAGCAAATAGGAGCGAGTGTTGTTATTGCAGGGAAAACTCATCTAATTTATGAAATCAGTAAGTTACGCATAAACCACAGCATTATTATTATTATTAATAACAACAAATGACTGAGGACAGTCCCCACAACCAAGGTTGGGAATAGTTGCCCCGTAGCCATGAGAACCAGATATGACTGTATTTTACAAGTTCACCTCAGGACCCGATGAGTCCTTTCTCTTTAAGATAGTTAAAATTGACCGCACACACACGCACGCGCACACACACTCGTTCCCCATCCCAGAGAGAAGACAAGAGGTCGCAGAAGTTGGCGTTCATTCCACTGACCTCTGCCCCGAGCCTTATCACAACTGCAAAAGCATCATGTGAGCAAACTATTTTTTCTTCCAAAATGGAAAGTTTCACTTGAGGTCATCCCTACCCAGAGCAAAAGCCCTTTCCCCGGCATCCAAGCCAGGCCGTGGCAATAGGCGCCCAAGCCCCTGATGAAGGAGTCGCCAGTCATTTTGCAGGTGCTCAGCCGGCTTCCTCGGTCATCCCAGGGGGTCCCAGGTTGCGCACCATTACAGACGTGGTCCCTTTCCTTTGGCAACCTTGGGTGAGCATCCTCATGCTTCTGCGTCCAGGCCAAGCAGCTCCTCTCCAGCAGGCTCACAGTCACGCATGCAAGACGTCACAGTGGGTTACTGAAAACTAGGGATGTGCGTGTGTAATAATATGCCCAGGGACCCTGGACTTTCAGACACCACTTCCAATTGCCTTTGATTCTTGGTGCCCTATAAGCGCCATAAGACATCAGCAATCTGTAAAGAAAGGATAAGATTCAAAATCAGGGAAAAATATAAGAAGGAGGCATATAAAAACATTTGAACTCCCTATGTCCGAATCTATAGTCCTCTACGAATAAGCAGCCAGAGGTGATAGAGGAAAACATTTTAAATAGAATGAGGCCAGATTTTTGAAACTCATTTAAGTTCCCTTAAAATGTAAACATCCAGGTTGAAGGGGCTGTGATTGACGGCCCTAGCTAAAAATCCAATAACAGCACATCGCTGAAGACATGAACGTGCTCATCAACTCTTAAGGGTAAAAATTGGCCATATATTCTGGATGTTGAGTACTTCCCTCCCCAGAGCTGTCCTGCTTGTAGCCAAATAGAAATTTCCTCAACCTTCTTTCCTCTGGAGAGAGGCAAACAAGTTCTCTCTACAGAGTACCCACCCTGGTTTTAGAACAAGGTACTTTAGGTCCATCTTCTTTTTTTAATTTTTATTTTTTTAAATACAGTGGACATTCAATATACTATTACTTTCAGGTATACAGCATAGTGGTTAGACATATATATAAGTTATGAAGTGATCCCCCAGGTAAGTCCGATGCTCACCTAAGTACATCTTCTTTAGCCCTCAGACATTAATGCCCTACTTTTTTAAAGTTTTTTTAAATTGATTTTGAGAGTGAGGGAGACACTGATTTATTGTTCCGCTTAATGATGCGTTCGTTGTTTGACTCTTGTATATGTCCTGACCAGGGATCGAACCCGCAACCTAGGCCTATGGGGACAAGGCTCTAACCAACTGAGCTACCCAGCCAGGGCCTATTTTTGTAGAAACTCAGAGAAGTTAAGTAATATTTCCAAAGCCACACATTTAAGGGGGGAAAACTTAGAACTCAATCATTGACTCCAAATTTCTGCTGTTTTAATAACCCTAGTCCCTTCCCAAATATACAGAAGTCAACATCAAGTTGATTGTTTCAAAATCTCAGCCTTGGTCAAATTTTAACCCTGTAGATTCTCAGACAATTTGATGTATAAGTATTTTATTGCCCCAGATAGCCTTCTGCATTATGTTTTAAAAAATTCAAGATCTCAAAAACTGTCCCCATTCCCTCAAACGCCCCCCACGTATGCAGTGACTGAGGACTCAGGGCGAGAAGAGCCGCCGTGAGAGTTAAGACTGTGCAGTAAGGAGGCCTTGCCTGCTTCCAGTGTCCTGATCAAACTTGACCATTCGGGCTTCTCAGGGAAAAACACAGTGCACTTTCCAAGTGCGTTCAGAAGCAGCAGGCCACGTCACTTCTAACAGAGATCGGGGTTTAATACCGGGGCTTGTGGAGGGGAGCGGGCCGTTTTCCGTGCGACTGTGCGCAATGCTTGTCAGGCTCAGGCCAGCTGCTGTGGGCTAACTAGCTCCCCGAAGCGACTCCCCCAGGCCCCAGCGACAGGAGCAACTAAAATAAAACAAAACGCACAGCCCCTTCCGCCTCACAGATAAAAGGCTGTGGGAAATATAGGCCTCGTTTTAATAGGGCTTCAGCTTGGTCTCTGGTTTTTGCACCCACAGCTAATTGAAGGGGTGAGTAGAGCAGACACAATTGAACACGTAGTTAAGGAGCCACCTGACCACCTGGCTTGCACACACAATTAAATATTTGCACCTGCAATGGTAGTATGTGTGAACGTTATCCCTGTAATTAGTTGTCGGGTAGAAATCGATGTAATTTTTAAAACCCTCTCTAATTCTAACTAATTAGTGCTTTTACAAGAAACTATTTCATATTGACTTCTTTTCAGGTAATCCACTAAAAATAGATCTTTCTACTGGTCCTGTAGGTAACTCCATTGCAGCAGCGTGATTCTCATGTATTTTCAATGGGTTTGGCACGGGATCACGTCTACTCAGTTTTTTCATTCATTCTTTCGTTTATTTCATTTCCTTTATTCGTTCGATAGGCACACTGAGCGTGTACTACCCCCTGGTCCTAGGGACACTAATGTGTGTCAAACAGCACACCTTCCTGAAGGCTCATAACCATTAGGGTCGAGTGAGGGTTGATGTTTTTAATCCAATAATTACAACGCAATATGGCAAATGCCTATCACTTACCAGCAGCGAGAGTCCATGCCAAACTCCACCCTGGACTTAGCTCTCCCAAAGAGGCATACCAAGGGAAACTCTTAGCATTTATTTTTCAGAACAAAACTTTGAGTCATTCCTCACTGGTGGGACAAGTGGAATGAGGGTGGGCAGGACGGTTTTTGACAATGACACAGATTCCTCATTTGACAAGATCCTACTGTTTAATTCACCTGCCTTGTAGCGTAATGGCACGAAAGCTCTGTCTATTTTTGTCATGCCACGCAAAGTAGAACAGTGAAGGATTTCAGCAAATGAGCAGACTGCTGTGTTGTAGAGTACGAAATGCCTCTGTGCACCGATGAGAGATGAAGTCCCCTTCCCCGCCCCACCAAGAGGGACATGTCAACATTCAGCGAACACTTCAAGTCCAGATGAATATTGCGCCCCTTTGTCCATGATGGACCTGTGTCCTCTAATTCTAACCCCTGCATTCCTTATATTATTTAAACAACGAAAGAAAAGGTCCACGGCTTTGAGAGTAAATCCTCGACATTAGATTTCACACGGATGCTTCTCTCTGCTTCACTGTGTATTTGAACTAACGATTTCTTACATCTAAAAATGCACCGCCTTAGCCCACCCATGTCTGGTCTCCCGATAAGCGGGCCTGTGTAGGGCCGACCTGTAGAAGTATTTTAGTCCTATGATTATCACACGCTATGGAATTTTGACCCCAAACCTTTTGAGTGTCCAGAAAATCACAAAGTCATCCAGAAGACCCACTTTTGCCAGTGAGGAGGCCTGCAAGAGGCCTTGGCAGGAAAGCTGAGCCCGGCTCTCAGAGAATAAGCAGGGGGCGTGGGGGAGGCTGGGGGTGGGGAGCAGCCCCCAGACCTTGAAGTGCAGCAGCTGTGCGCTGTCTTTGAGGCCGAGGATCAAGCAGAGAATATGAGATAGGCAAACGTTGGCTTAAACTTTCTTCTCTCTTTGATTGTCCTTGGACATCTGCCTCATCCACTGTCAAGAATGTTTGGCAGCTGTTAGCTCAGAATAACACGGTTCTGCTGCGCCAGCCGCTACCCCGGCCTTCTAATACTTTAAGCCAACTAGTCTCCGTTATACGACTGGCCTGATACACAACTATGCTAATGCCTTGAGCTAACTAGCTTTCCATCAGCCGTGGAAAACACAAGGGGAGAGTCTTGGGTTTATTTTCCTCACAAGCTAATTGGCTTTAATTGTTGGCCAATTGGATTTCAAGTTCAGAAAAGACTGAGGTTGCACAAAGGCGAGTGTTCACTGGAGACCGTGGGAGAGGCTGGCTGGCCCTTTGGGGCTCTAATGTAGCGCAGTTTATGCAGACACACATGGGTGCTGCACGCGGGGTCTGAGGGAGGACTCTCCAGGCCATCTCGGTGGCGTCTTAAAATGCGCCCTTGTCGCCATAGGCCAAATACCGAGCACTGGGATAGCTTACCAGACATTGGGAGGCTGTTCCTTTATATTAGCCTGTACACATATAAGGAAGGACAAACTTAAATATACTTAGCTCCCTTTCAACCTGAGTGTTTATTCTAAGAGCCTTCTTTCTGTCATTAAGAAATTACCATCATGAGGAGAGCCAGTACTGTGTCAAAAATGTTGAAAATGGGCATTTCTCACATAAACTGTGAGACCGCTATGCCGTGATAATAAACACGTCCACGTAGTCCCCTCGCCCTCCTCAAAGCGGCCCTCATGGGGACTCACTCGCAATGAAGCAGAATCTTTGAAACCCGCCCCGCAAGCGCTGGGCTTCCGCAGGAAGGCGCAACTGAGCCCCCGCCGTGGGCTTTGCGAGCGGGGCAGGGCAG
Organism: Pteronotus mesoamericanus; assembly: GCF_021234165.1. Lineage (NCBI taxonomy): Eukaryota > Metazoa > Chordata > Mammalia > Chiroptera > Mormoopidae > Pteronotus > Pteronotus mesoamericanus. The sequence continues at coordinate 6,567,480 of NW_026555323.1, read as the reverse complement.
GCACGATCGATAGCGTTGATTTATTCCCAGGGTGGCTGCGCACGGCTGCTCAGGCAGGGCCCCAACCGGGAACGGTGTCCCAAAGGGGCGACATATTGCCCGTTTTCTGCGTCGAAACGGTCCTCAAGGAGATTACTCCAGGGCTAATTCCCCAAATTCTCTTTTTCTATATTGGGTCTGAAATGTGTCTACAAGCGCAAATGGTTCTCCGGCTTTGATGGCGTTGACCACTCGGTCGGTCAAACACCTGTCAATTCAGTCACAGGATTTTTGACATTTTTGACGGAATTGACCAGGTGTTAAACTCGACCCCCCTGGTCGATTTCATCAAAAATTGTCAAACCAGCTTTCATGATAGGACAAAGTCAGATTCTGCAGCTTCATTCGTATTCCTCTGTGTACCTTGTTAGCACACTTTTCTCATTTTTAAAAAAGATCTAGAGGCATAAGCACCATGAATACACATACATTCATATATGCGTGTATGTATGAGGATATGTCTGCCAATTAATGGTTTTTGCATTTGTAATTGACCAATGGTATAGTATATAGCATCCATCCCTATAGCTATAGTTCCAAATAAAATAATTTAGTCACTTATCAATTTATGCCACTAACACTTTTCATTTCTAGCTCCAACACAGCAGGAAGTGTGACTAGGGCAGCATAATTACTGCTTGGCAGGCCAGACTAATGACTCCAGAGGTAGCTTCTAGAGAAAGCTTTTTACTTCTTGCCCCGTAAGACTCACCAACTTCAGAAATAACTTACGAGTGTAGGCCATTGCCTATCCCCACCCACCGCCTCCCACGGGAAATTACAAGCGATGAGACCAGCCAGAATTGTCTATTTTATTTCTGGATGACTTCCCAACGCCTAGAGCAGTGCCCGCTACATCACATCTAGAGCCCCGGCTACAGCGCTTGGAGATGTTAGGGCCGGCAGCGCTCGTTGCAGTGGGTCAGGTCAAGGAAGCCCGTCCTGGGACTTCTTTCTCCCCAAAATTTCAGCACTTTCCACTTACTTAACTTGAATTACTTGGCCTGCCCTGCATTACATTTATGACGTTATTTTACACTCCTTTTTCACCTAAGCTGTGAGTTTTCAGAATATAAACAGTTTCCTAGTATAGCCCGGGACCTTACACGTGTACGGACCTAAGAACATAGTCACCTATGAATGAAACGGCAGTATTCACTACGAATGGTCACTGCTCACTGGGAGACTCCATGAGCTTTAATAAGTAGCACATATTCTCAGGCAATTCAATTTTGATGGGTGGGAGGGGAAGGGAAGGTGATGTCCAAATGAGTAGAAATGATAGAAATGAGACATCTTGCAATTTGTTGGTGGACTTAAATAGAACCAGAGTTGTCATTTCGTACCCGCATTAGGGAAAATGTTCTTTAAAACATATACCCTTGTGGCCACCGACTCCGCAAAGGAAAGCCGAGTCGTTTTAGAACATACAGCGTCTCTGACAAAGGTCATCACCGAGGACCTGTGTTGGCCAAGCCAGCCGGCTCTGACAAAGAGCATTTGGTAAACAAAATACCTCCATCTCTTTTCGGGGATGGCTGTTTACCCCTGCCCCTCTCTCCAACCTGTCTGTGTCCTCCCACGAGTCACCTGGCCAGGCGACAGAGGGCTGGCCACCTCTCACAAGCTAGAGACACATCATTTCTCGACTCTTCACCAGACCAGCTACGTTGGCTCATTATCCTCATTTCCCTTGGAGGGTAAAATCCCTTCTGAAGAGCCCAGTAACAGCATGAGCAACACTTGGACGGCACAGACATTTACGGCCGGGGAAAGCACCCTCCTCGGGAGGCGCATGGTCGTTATCTCGAGCTTTGAGGAGGTCTCATCCACTTACGTGTCCTCTCTCCCAGGGTCTGCCCCAGCCGGTGAAACTACCTTTTGTAGTTTGTTCCAGGAAACCTTTGTTCTCCGAGTCACCCAACATGATGCGACTCAACAGAGTCCTATGATTAGAAAACAGGGATTTTTAAAAACTTAGAGCTCTTGATCTGTGTTAATAAATAGTAATAAATAACGATTGTAAGAATATTGCTTGCTAGACATGGTGCTAAATACATTTCCTCAATTCAGTCCTTCCGATGGGGCCGCTGGAATGATTTTTTACCTCGTGCCTCCTGTTCTGTCCGCCCCACCACAACCAGGGCAGCACCGGTCTAAGAATCCCAGGGCGCAGGTCTGGGCTAGACTTTAAAGTCAGCAGCCAGAAAACCACGCAGGGCCGTTGCCTCCAAGACAGAGCTGCTTGTTTGAGACAAAGTCAGGTGGGCCTGCTGCAGGGTTCCAGAAGTGCGGGAACGAACCGTGGAACCTTGAACTTGGAGTCAGGAGCTTGAATCTCCTCTTGGCCAAGGTCACACCCTTCAGGGGGTCACCCGCCCACTCTCCTCTGGCTACCTTTTAAACAGAGGCATTTTTAGTATCAAGGTGTATTTTGCAGGTATCTATGTGTATCAGCGAGAATAACGTTATTAGACGATCGCGGTCTGTTGTCAATGGAGCTGTTCCCTGTTCTGTCTATTCCCACGTGCCTTTTCGTGGAAGGCTGTAAAAACAGTTGTGGAAAGTCAGCCCCCAGTCGCTCTGACCTGCGTGTCACAGTGCCTGACGTAACCGGCGCCCTGCCCAGCAATGGCCGCTTGAATGGAGCCATAGTGTGGGGCTGTTACCCTGCACCGGGGCTGAGAGATGTTACCCTCTCCATAGTCCTGGTTCCGGACCCAAGGAAAACGCTGTTAACACTTCCTGTTTCAAAAGTCAGTATAGAGGTTCATCAAAGTAGAGGGAGCGCCCATTTATTCAGTTCAAAGATGATCATAATTGTTTTATTGTGAGCAGCGTGTGGCTCCATATTTGAGATTCCCAAAGAGACTTTGAAAGTGTTCCTGGGTCCCACAGTTCGCAAAATTAGCATCTCTCTTTTGCCATCAGGCCAGCAATAGTCTGGAAAACAAAACAAAACAAAACCCTTTATTTCAAAGCTAAAAATCATATATGGTCCAGAGCTTCCAAACTCCAAAAGATTTGCACTTTAAACACAATGTTTTGTTTTTTTCCCTCTTGTTCCATTGATATATTTCACATTGGGGGAAAAAGAGGGCAAAAGAAATAACTTACCAGAAAAATTGAATGCAAACTGTTATTTAAAAAATCAACAAGTTGAAATTTTTTTTAAAAAGTCCAGCCAAGAGCGGAAGCTGGCCGAGCAGAGCAGCACGGCCGTGACGGGGTGAGGCCTCAGCGTGCGCTCGTCTGACCCCAGGTGTCCGCCTCCGCCGTCTCTTGGAAATGTCTTGTCCTCCCAGGCGGGTCGTTTCCCTTTGAAGAGCGACGCGCGGAAGAGCAAGCCAGCAGGCCTCCCGCTCCTGCTTTTCCCTCCGCACAGGACCAGGCCACCCAGGGCTTCGCCTGGAGGAATGCCACACCGGGGCTCAGACACTAGCCCACGCGCACAGTGACGCTGACAAAGGCCCGGGAGAGGGGAGGGATGACAACGAGCCTGGACGGAGTCCAGCAGATGAGCTAGAACGTGACACCCCTGCAGACCTGTCCCTCTGCCCCCGCCCCCAGTGGTCAGCTCCATGACGGGGCCGACTTTAACAGCGGATGTCCGTAAGTCATTCCTCTTGCGAATGTTCCTTATCACCCTTGTTTCGCCACAACTGCAGCAGCATGTGTTTCTGCGAGCCTTTCATTGTCTCCATGGTCCAAAGGAGGTGGCTGCATGGCAGCTAATACTTGGCTCTTGGCTCAGAAGCTTACACCAAGCTTCACTGGGGCGGCGCCTGGTCACCATGTGCTTTCCCATCGGTTCACCCCTCCCGTGTCTCCCCGCCTCCCACCTCCACCAGGGTTTCTCTTTTCTGCCACGTAACTCTTTACCTGACCAAGCAGGGAAATGCCAAACGAATGGACCAAGCCAACGCTCCTTGAATAGGCAGGATTGTGCCTCTCTGTAGCGTTCTTGCTGGTGACTTTCGCCCTGCCCTGTGGTGGCATATAAAGAGCGACAGTAAAGGAGCTAGACTAGGCGTGCGGGTGCAGGGCGGCCTCTTTGAGAAGATGGCTTTTGAGTTGCGATGTAATAGAGGAGATGGATTCAGCCATGTTAAGATTTGGGCAAACATTCCAGGGAAAGTTTTACTATGAGTAATTTTGTGTAGTAATATAAAGGGAACCAGCTAGGAGCCCCGGTCACAAACACACACACACATACACACAGTGTCTACATTATATATTAATAATATTCACAGTCCTTAGGCCTGTGGAATCAATAATAAGTTGTAGTGATCCTGCTTTGCAACTTTCCTTATTGAATGCCGAGACACCACACTAAATGACGCGGGTTATCATGATTTTTTTGAACGATGAGGCGAACCTGAACAGAGAAGTCAAGTAATTTCCCCAAGTTCATACAATTAATGGGTGGTAGAACTAGATTTCAAATCCACATCTCCAACCATGACTTTTTGGTGAAAATTATGATTAAAAAAAAAAAAGTACAAATGGTCTCTTTCTTTTGGGGACATAGCCATTTTCTTATTGTTCAAAAATAAATAAAGTAGCGTAGCTGAGGATGAATCACCAAGTAGATGTGTCGGTGAATCGGGGATTTGTGCATTTGTGGTAACTTCAGTTACGCCCTCGATCATGAACAATATAATATAGAAGGGTGTCACTACCTACAGTATTCACTTTCTTCACCCCTGTCATAGAAAGAAGACCTCTCAGTACAAGTGGCTTGGAATGTAGGAAAATTCACATACTCAGATGAGAAAGGAGGGGCCAGCAACGCCTTCAGCCGTGACCCTTTGGAAATATCTAGAGCAGCAACAAAAACAGTGGCAAAGAGGAAATTCCCACCCTGATAGTGGCAGCAAGAAACAAAGAGAGAGACGAAAGAAGTCACGTGAAATGTCCCGTAAATGCTTAAAAGAAATCCCATTACACTAGTAAGGAATGGCTTAAAGTGGTTCTGTCCAAAACACCCCATTAAAGATTGGCACGCGAGTTTCTGCAGTGAGACCCGGCGCGGCTTGGCTTAGATGCGTTTGTACTCCAGGGTCCATCTCAAAAGATCTTCTGGTCTGTGGTAGCAGCCAGTGGGTCTGCGTAGAAACTAAAACCAAGGCTCGAGCCACTAGTCATTGCTTGCTGGGGTGCCCTTCCCAATTTTTCGATTCAGAAGGAATCGAGAGGCAACACGGCCTGCTGGTCTCGGAGAGCCATGTCTTCGTGGGATGGCAGGGGAGGGGGCGGGGGGCAGCCAGCATTCCTCTATGCGGTGGTCTCTCTAGGAGGGTGCTGGATGACATCCCCCAGCGGCCACCAGCCCTTCCTTTGGCCTCAGCAAACTTTGCGGTGGTGCCGTTTTTATCCCTGACACAGCAGGTCCCACCAGCGCCTCTTTGGCTGCTGGGCCGGAATCCCAGGCGTCGGGGGGTAAGGGGCCCACACTGACAACTGTGCCCATTGGCTCCGCGGTCCCAGCCCCTCCCCTTCCATTATGTCGGCGGGCTTTGTCCCAGAGGAGGAGATTACGCAGCGGACTGCCGAGGAGACGGGGCTTCACAAAGATAGAGCGCACAAAAAAGTGTGACAAATTGCGGTGACAGGGCTGCGATGGTCGCTTGTGATGGAATGAAATTAAATCTGCCACCAAACAATACAGCTTTATTCTGTGTCTATGGGGACCCTTGTTGGGCCTAGATTGAGAGAGAAAGTCAGGAGAAGAGGGTAAGAAAGATGCAGTCAAAGGGATATTTTTATTTCCACATTCATCGGGCTTACTTTCCTCAACAAGATGGCAATCGTCTAGAGATGTGGCAAATGTGTTTTTAACACCCCTAAGCTCTCCTCTAAGAAGGTGGAACGAACGCTCTTTGTAGCTCGCTAATTCTTTTAATACTAACCCAAAGTATAAGATGCAAAACCAAATCCTTTCTCACATTTCTGACCCACACAATTTCTAAGGAAGTGTATTAGGATCCCGGGTAAAAATTAAAAACCTGCATGAGCGCTTTAGGCCCTTGTTCTTCCCGAAGCATCTTGAACGCTGTTCACCCAGAACCTTCTCTTCACCTCAGGGCTCACTCAGGGCCCTAAGGATGGTGACTCATTTGTGCTCCCGCCAACCACAGATGTCTGGCGCTGTAGATTCCGACCCCGGGCCTCCCAGAACTCAGAGCACAGAGGAATGACTGGACACTTTGTCCTAAATCCCAAGCTCTGTATCTCCCAGCGTCACTGCCGCTGCTCAGCAAAGTCAGCGGAGCTGCCCCTGGGGACGTGGATCAGGTGGCTGCCTGGCAGGTCTTCCTGCCTGTGGGAACTCCCTCGAGAGGGGCTGCTGTCACCGAGGGGTGAGTTAAGGTGACTGAAGCTGAGTGTCACCCACGTCTCACCTTCATAACGCATTCTTCATTGTAACAAAAACTACAGAACATACAATTCGCCATTTTAATCATGGTAAAATGTGCGGGTTAGCGGCTAATTGATATGGTTATACAACCAGCACCACTGTGTAACCTCAGAACATTTTTATTGCACAGAAAACAGAGAAACCTCATACCTATCAGGCAGGCACTTGCCCCAGTCGCTGCTCTTTCTGTCTCTGTGGAAATGCTTATCCTGGACATTTCATTTCGAAAGGATCCTGCAGTCTGTTTCCTTTTATGTCTGGCTGCTTTCGTTTAAAATAATGTTTTCAAAGCAGCTCTATCTACGTTGTAACTTGTATCAGTACGCCATTCCTTTTCATTGCTGCGTAATACTCCATTATAGGGACAGACCATATTTTGGTCATCCATGCCTCCTTTGGTGGACGTGTGGGTTGCTTTCCTTTAACCACTGTGAGTAATCCTGCTACGATGATTTGTGTATCATTTGAGGGCAGCGGGAGCGAGGAGCACGGGGGCGGGGCCTGTCCAGTGTCCGAGCCTGGATCCAACCCCTGCTCCGCCATCTAGGGACTGCGTAAGCTGGTGCGAGTTCTTAACAGCACCATGTCTTGTCTTTTTTTTTTTTTTTTTTTTTTTTCCTTTTTAGGCCATAGTTCATTTATTTTATTTTATTTATTTATTTATTTTAAAGTATGTTTTATGGATAACACTCTTACAGTTGTCCCAATTTTGCCCCCTCTGGGCACCCCCCTTCCCTCCCGCAGTCCCCCTGCCTTAGTTCATGTCCGTGGGTCGTGCATGTAAGTTCTTTCGCTTATCCAATTCCTATACTACTCTTAACCCCCCTCCCGCCTATTTCATGCCTACCAATTATGCTTCTTATTCCCTGTACCCTTTCCCCCAGTCTCCCCCTTCCCCTCTGATATGACCTCCAAATGATCTCCGTGTCTACAATTCTATTCCTGTTCCAGTTATCTGCTTAGTTTGTTTTCGTTTTTTAGATTCAGCTGTTGATAATTATGAGTTTGTTGTCATTTTAATGTTCATGGTGTTGTCCTTCTGCTTTTTCTTAAATAAGTCCCTTTAACATGTCGTAGAACAAGGGCTTGGTGACGATGAACTCCTCTAGATGACCTGGGAAGCACCTATCTGGCCCTCAGCATTACCGTGTCCTAAGTTATAGTCTGTGGAGGAGCAATAACACGGCTGATCTCGCAGGGCTACTATGCGAGTAAATGGCAAAATGGACACAAAGGTACTGTTTCGGTGCCTGGCCCAGAGCAGTTCATTGCACATAGATGTACAGCGTGGATCTTCAACTCGCCTTGGTGGCTGGGACCAGCGAAAGAGAGGGAACCTGGGGACCCGGTGCTCAGTGTGCAGCGCCCCCAAACCTATTCTAGACAGAATGCCTCCCGCCTCCTGTGAGAAGACTAGAGAATCAATCCTGCCACCCTTTGTCACCAAGGAGCTGCAGGGACAGCTGACTCAAGAAAAAAAAATTCAAGAAGAAAAACCAAACTTGCAGTGGGATTTTAAGGAAGCATTTCAGCCAGAAGTATACAGGCTTCTGCTCTTAAGTAATTCAAGCAGTCAGTTGATAGATACGTACTGAGCGTTCACTCCGTGCCGGGGGCTAGGGGGTAAGAAAACACGGGGTCCACCCCCAAGGAAAGATGGAGCTGACCTGAGTGATCAGAAGGTGAGCCCAGAGGCAGCGACCGGGGACAGGCTGAGTGGACATGACCGTTGGTCACCACAGAAGACCCTTCAAGGGAAGAAATGCTAGACGCACAGTATCAACCCATTTAACTCAATATGGTAAACAAACAGTTGCAGAAAACAATCTTCTGGTGAGTTTCTTAAGGAAAAATTGCCAATTTCGCTTTAAATCTGTGGTTCAGAAAACACTGGAGTTTAACTCCATAAAGCAAAGTGTTGAGACACCATAATTGCTTTTCTGTTCGATTGCTTTTCTTTTCTTTAGTTAAGAAATCCAAAGTCAGTGATAAAGAATAAAAATCATATTGCCCAATTTAGGAACAACATCACCTACCCCCATTGATTTTTAGAGGGATACAGTGGCGGGCAAAACATAAGAAAACAATGAGTTAAAAAGAGTCGCTTTGCTAGCACGCGGATTGTGATCAATAAAAATCGCCAGTTCTCTCTCGCTTGATTTTAGTCTGTCAACTTTTAGAGCTGCAGGTTAAGTTTGGGAAAACATGAATCGTAATTGCAGTCATTGATTGCCCCAGAGACATAAGTGTTGAAACAGGGATGTCGTATTTTTAGAATTTTGAGAGCATTCGGCATTTGTCATTGGCTGTCTGAAGCTAGATCATACTTCGCCCCTCCGTCCCCAGCATCCTTTCCCTAATCGATACCTGCAGAGAAAGTTGAAAGTGAATTCACGGGGTTTGGATAAACAGCTGCGTAAGCCAGGCCCCTACTACGTGCCATTGCGTCTTAAAGTAGCTTCTTCCTATCTGCCGAGGTCCCACCTCCCGGTCGTTGTGGCTCTTTTGCACGATTGTTACACCTTTTGGGTTTATTTCAATGCAACCGTGGCTGCAGCGGAGAGAACGTGTGTATCCCGACTGCCCTGCAGTGTCCCCGCCTCGGCCCCTGCTCCCTCCCGGGCTCGCCCGCGCTTCTGTTGCCATGGCCGGCCTTTCAAAACATTTCAGACTTAAAAGGTTAAGATCTAAGGGCTGCTGATTTTATCTGAGCTTTTAACTAACACAGGCAGGTGGATTAGAGATATGTGTACAATCCCTACTCTAGACACTTGGGTAAATATGCACAAGGGTTGGGCAGCCGGAGAAGCAACCCGATGTTATTGTCTATTAATTCCAAAGTGGAGATTAAAGAAATCAGTAGTGTAAATATCAAAAAGGATTTCCACTTACATATAAGAACATTACTCAAGCAGTCTGGTTGCTCCAAATTTTATGAAGGCTTTTGTTTTGTTTCGTTTTGTTTTGTTTTGAAGAAGCGTGTGAATTTGTTTTGCTTGAAATTTGCATCGTTTTCGGTCTCTCTTTGTCTGCAAAGGAAGGTGCTAAGCCAACCCAGAATCCCTTCACATGGTAGCAATTTGTGCTGTTTATAGTTTCCATGTAGTTTTACCACAATAACAGGCATATTTGCCAGAGTCGTAATGTCGAGTCAAATTTTATTTTTGGGGTCTCTCTTTATGTAACATTTCCTAGAAATGCCAAAATACGGGGCGAGCGAAGCCGTCTCGTAAGTTCAGGCCGTATCGAACTTTAGACAGTAGAGACCCCCACCTGGTTCAGCCAACTTTCCCTCTGAATTTGAGACTCGAAGCCGAAGTTAAGTCACCCTTGTGCCACCACAAATGAATACCATGTGATGGCTGGAGAAGTTAAACACAAATCCAGCCATTTTCCATTCCGCTACGAGCTGACTGGGATCAACCTTCCAAAGCTCTGCTTCAGGGAGGGAAACGTCACTTAAAACGCAGGTGCCCCAATTTCAACCAAAGTCATCAAGAGTCACCATTAGCTTTTATTGCGCTCTCCGTGCCTTTCAACACACATATGCGGGCTCGCCCGGCTTTTCAGTCAGCCCTGCAGCACAGCCAACGCTGGGGGGAAAGAGTGCGGGGTTCCCAGACGCTAGAGTAAGAGGCGGCTCGTCCACCCTGTTTTTTGAGGCCCTAATCGCGGCTCTCAGGTCATCTTTAGATGGCACAGCCGTGCACACAGAGTGGCCTAATGGAGCCCTGGCCAGATAGCTCCTGTGGTTAGAGCGCTGGTCCTGATATGCCAAGGTTGTGGGTTCGAGCTCTGTTCAGGGCACATCCAAGAATCCCCCAGTGAATGAATGCACATGAACGCGTAAGTGAGCGGAGGACCAAATTTCTCTCTCTCTCTCTCTCTCTCTCTCTCTCTCTCTGTCTCTGTCAAATCAATGAAAATAATAGTCTAACGGAACCCACAACTACTGCAGAACTCTCCTCTCAGTAATAATGCTCCCACCCCGCAAAAGAAAAGCAATACGTTATCACAAAAGCTCTGAACTAGGATGTAAGACACTACTCTATACACCCAAACAATCAGTCAGTAACAGCAAGCTACCTGGTCAACCCAGGAAGAAATAGTTTTTAGATCTGTTTGGCATGAGTTAGAGCAAAGGTAAGAGAGGCGTGGCAAGCATCTGACCCACAGCCAGCAAAGCACAGGATTTGGGAGGAAGGAAAAGAAAGGAGCGGCAGCCCCCAGGGCCCAGGGGAGGCCTTTAGAAATCTTCCCCCGGTTGAAATACTACTTCAGATACTCCACCCGTTAGAGCCCATGGTCTCTGGCCGTCATTTACTCAAAAAGACTTCTTTTTTGCTGTTAGACTAGCTCATCACTTCTTGGCACAAGCCACTTTCAGACAATTCACAGGCACTTTTCCACAAAACAGCCAAGAGGGACTACTGCCCTGGCGAAAAGAAAGTTAGGATTGAGAGTCGGAAAGGGCCAGGTCAGTCTGGGGACAAGAATGTGTCAGGAAGGAGGGCGCTTGGGTAAGGCGGAGCAGTCGGGGGCGCAGGCTGCCTTGAAGGGCCGAGGGGCGGGCAAGAGCAACAGGACCAGAGAAACAGGGTCAGCAAAGGGGCCAGGAGAGCACCCAGGACTGCCGCCCCCTAGGCTGTAATGGTACTCAAGCTCTGGTCCCGCCAAGAACCATCCAAGATTTTGTTGGTTCGGCCATATGTTCTGATTTCTAAGTTTGAAACAAATGTCAGAAACCTGATCAACATACTAACATTTTCATCTTCAAATGTTCATATGATTTTAGCCCAGACCTCATGTCAATCTACCGCCTGACCACAGATTTGTCAGAGAGCTGGACAAATTTCCAGCCCTGGCATGGAGGATATTTTTCTCTGATTCTCTTAGCGTCAGGGTAGGCTGTGCGTAACTCAGACTAGAGCTGACTCAGGGGGGGGAAGGGAAGGGTAGGTGGTCTCAGAAAGGTTTTTCTGAAAATCGTGCCATGAATTCGGCAAGCTGGTGTTGAATCTTGGGGAAACTCTCAAGAAGCAAAATTTTCAACTCAAGCATTTTCACCTGGAAAGATAGGATGCGTCCTCTTCGCACCTTTAGTAAAATGAACAGAGAAAAATTAACAAAATAATGCAGCTAAAAATTTTCTGGGCTTAATGTCGTACCCTAGAGAGTACAACATTAATCAGGTGTATGTCTTCAAATTAAAGGAAATATAGGGATATGTCTTGTACCCAAATTGTTCTATTATTTTGAAAAAGAAAATACATTAGGTGACTCCCTTATTGTTATGCAGATATCTGAGTCTCTTTATAGAAAGCTCTATTTGGAAGCCCAGTTGAGAACTACTTATATTTTAACCCTCACTCACAAATCTGAAATGAAAAATAATGTACTTCCAATAATGTGAGGTTTCTGTTGGTAATTTCCCTGATTTGTCGGACAAGGGGAGAAACATCAAAGAATGCACATACACTTGTGGAACTCTCAGGGTGTGTTTTGGGTGAGCGTCTGGGTGGGGATGGGGGAGGGAAAAGAGTGGTAAAATCAGTCTTCGTGACAAGTGATTAATAGTTCAAAGTCTTGATAGCTTTTCTATGAAGACCAGACCCAAGGGGAACAGTATGAAATAAAACAGAGATCCTCAATTAGCTTGTCCACACTCTCTTTGGGGTTCTGAAGGAGTGTGCTCTCGAGGTGAGAGGTCGTCGCGAGCCCCCAGCTCTCCGTGCGCCCCCGCACATGTGGGTGTCTCTGGTTTCCAGCATCGCAGCACCTGGATTCTGTTTGATAATTGCACCTCTCTCTGAGCATCAGGCCTTGTTCTAAAAAGAAGGGCGTGTGTGGGCAACGCCGTAGAGCAGAACGAACGCTCCTTGCCAGCCCGGTGACTCTTGCCCGTGTCCTTTAGCCTTTGCTAGTCGCGCTTCTCACACGTGTACCAGGGCAACAGTATCTTGCTCCAGGATGAGGTTCGCAAAAGAAAACACGGTGGAACCGTTAGGATTCCAGGCTTCTCTCTCTGCTCTGGGCAGCTCCTATGCGCCCACGCTTCAACAAAAAAACCCAGGACAGATGTTTTGTCTGTCACAAAGCCACGCTTGTCGGATTCAGCGTCACCACCTTCCACGTTGAATTCTGCCTCCTGTCTGCTTTCACCACCAGACCAGTGTGAAAGAATCTAATGAACTGAAAACAAGGCAACATTTCAAAAATTTAAAAAAACCAAAATAGATCAGCCTAAATCTTAAAACAAAAAAAAAAACAGGAAAAAAACCCCAAAACACCTCACCAGCTTTCTGCCACTAAACAATCTCTGTAAAGCGCAATGCCAACGCAATGAAAAGACAGAGCATTCCTGGAAAGCAGGGGTCAGCCCCAGATGTCAGCTTCGGCATCCAAGGCAACTGGAAATCAAAATCACTTGCTAGATCAGGAAGCTATTCCCAAAACAAGGGGCTACACAAAAACCAAACAAATAACAATCTTCCCTGTGCACCTGCTGGAGACGCTGTGTCGCAGCCTCCCCGGTCCAGCCCTAACCTGTATTTGATGTGGTGTTGTTGCAGCTGCGGGACCAGGGTGGCTTATTTAAGTGACTCCAAATGCCTGTCAGTGTGGCAACCAGCTGAATACATAAAACAGGCTCTCCAAACCCTTAATGGCCCAGGGTCAGAGTAAATGGAATAATAAAATCCAAATGCTTTTGTCTCATTTTCCATCACCCAGCCCGTCCGCATAAATCTGCAGCTTCACGGTGACCTCCGTGTTCCGTGCGGGATGAGGCCGCGGGGTGGAGATACATTTGGTCTGCATCTTGGGTCTTTAAAAGCTTTTTCCAATTAATTTTAACTGGCTTCCATAAGGATCAAGTACAGCTTCCTCCCTCCCACCACCCTTCACTCCAACCTTTTTAACCAGCCCAGTGACACAGTGCTTTTGAGAAATACAACAGGTATCAACCCCATTATGTTCTGAATCACCGAAGATGAAATGGACTTGGGTTTTATTCCGTGGCTTCTTCTCCAGCTGCTATACATCTATACAGAGTGGGAGCAATATGGCGAAGGCTTTCTGAGAACACCCCTAATTTTAACTCTGGAGATCAGGGTATCTGTCCTTGGAGTCGACAGAAGGAATCGTAGGATTAATCCCCGTAGGATTATTTGTGGACTGTGGGGACGCACGGGAACAGGAAAGGACTGTGTCTGATGGACGTGTCTTCCAAGTGCTTCTGAGGACTAAGAGGGGAAGAAAGAAGGAGCAGCCGATGATCTGCAGCTGACAGGACATGATGGCAAAAGATGGTCCCCAAAAAATCTGACCTGGGACCTCTTCCTGCCACCACCTTCGCTGGCCCCTGAACTGGAGAAAGAAACCAAGAGCAGCAGGATGAAGCAGCAGGAGGCACACTTGTTCCCATTCACCAGAGAGGTCCAACTGAATGCTGGTCGGTTAGTTATTGTGCCCTTTCTTAGCACTCGCGATGGTGAGGGATCTAGACCTGACTAAGACACAAGCGTTCACAGTTCTTCAGGGGAAGGCAGCGGTCACAGAGCTTGACTATGAAACAGATGTGACTCATTTTGAAAAGTATTTTAATAACAAAGGTCGGGGAGAATGTAAGTAAGAACTTTGAGTCCTTTGTTCCCTTTAGGAAGTTACGTTCCCTACTCACCCCTCCCACAGCGCTCTCCACTCCCTGCACATTGGACATCTTCTGCTTCCATTTTGTTTCTATTCTGCCCCTTTTTCTTACCTCTTTCCAAAATTTTATTCCCCTTTCTTATATGTGTCCCCCCCTTTTCACCATTTATAGCTCCAGAAAATACGCTGAATTTATAGAGAAAGGAAACCTCAGTAGTAAATCTAAAAATATGTTGATCTAAAAAGTCGTCGTGTTTCATAAATGTATGAAATGTCCCAGAAGGAACAGCCCTGGAGTCTGTTTGGTTTTGACCTTCACCTGATAGGAATAAAAGAGAACTGAGTTCCTGAGCAAGGGACAGAATGCTCAAAGCCATCAAACCAGCAGGGGGAGGGGCTGGGTGGCCGTATGCCAGCCTTGCCCTGCATTCCACCTCTTCTGTGGCCTGGCGCCATCGTAAGTACTTTCTGCATGGAGTTAACTACCAACTTTTCTGTTCAAGGATTCTGCTGGTGTGCTCACCCTGAGTCCTCACGTCTTACCACTTCCCGTTCTACACGTCCTGGAACCAGTTAAACTTAAAACAAAAGAATATACTTGAAGATGATCTTCCTCTTGTGACAATGGCTGAGGAACTAAATAAAAGAAGGGAATTTGACTCAAGCCTAGGAAAGTTGCTCCCCTGACCCAAAGTCAACATCATCCACATCATCTAAATTTGACCTGTGTAAGAACCTAGATGGGTGGAATTAAAGTTTGAAAGCACGAGTGCTGGAAAAAAGATTTCAACATGAATTGGTTAACAAACTGGTGAACCAGCTTAGCCTTGTGTAAATCTGCCCTGAAATTATTGAACAAAGACATCTTTGAAAGGAGCATTCATGGAACCCAGTGAAATGAGAAGGCCGGCCATGACAATGCAAAGTGATGGATCAAAAAGTGTATCCTGTGTGGTTTGCCTTTTTCCAGGGAGCTCACCCACAAAACAATGAAATTATGGAATCCTGTGGCTCATGGACATCATCCATGGCTACGTTGCATCTTCTTCACTAGGCTCAACATGGACAGTCCCATCAGAAAAGGACTGAATTTCTTTCATGTGTTTTGTTACCCTTCCAAATATAATTTTTTACTTTCCTTTTCCTGATTTTAACAGCTCATTTTTTAAAAAAGTCTTTCCTTATTATACACTCCAAATACATCTCTCTGCTACTTCAAGGCTGGTATGTGGTGTCACGGAAAGAGAATGAAGTTTCAATGAAAATATCTCTGGGTCCAAAATCCACTGAAGCAACCCTGAACAGGCTGACTGAAACTCCCTAATTGTCAGGTTCTTCATCTGTGAAATGTGGACAATAAAATAGACTTTGCAAAGTTGTCGTAAGGATTAAGCGAAATAACGTAAGTTATGGATGGTTGGCATATATAATGGGTATACAGTAGCAAATATCCCCTCAAAGACATACACCCACACTGATGGATGGTTCTACTTTTAACTTCAGAACAAGCCTCTTTTCCCCTGTGACACCCAGCCATTCGTAGGTATGGACTATTTTGCCAGGTTAAACACCCTCAGTTGCTTTGACCATCTCTCTTCTTCCCTCCACACTCTGGTTCTCTTGGGGGCATTTCCAGTTTTCTAATATCCTCCTCAAAGATGTAGACACAATTTTTCAGCTCCAGGTTAACTAACATAGGAAAAAGGGGACATTCAGTTGGGAACCTTGTGTTAATTCAGCCTAAAATGCATCAAAGTCAGGTAGCCCAGGAAGAGGCCGGCCCATCAGTAATTCAGGGCAATCAGAAGAATAGCTACTATATTGTCCTCCTTGGTTATGGCCTGGCTTAGCCAGAGTTGACTGCCTACTGTCCACAGGACACAATTTCAAATCCAAGTCCTACCATTTGTGAATCTGAACCAACTGTACACTTGCGGTTCCAACTTACTTACTTTGGCACATATATCGGTTGGTTTAAAAAGATCTTGTCTAGCCTCCAAATTCCTCTTGTACGTCAAATAGGATTTTTAGATGAACTTTTAATAAAGTGAAAGAAAACTTTTACAGATGGGCCCAGTCTCGCCTAAGTCAACCATAGACCTTAGAAGAAATAAGGAGCCTCATGGATAGAGATAAATACACATTCTGTCAATCGATCCAGGCAGAGAGTCAGTGCTAAAGCAAAGATCCCCTTTGGGCCATGACTCAGCACTGTTTGCTGATGGCTTGTATTCCAGTTCATTGGCATGAGCACTGGGAAAGTTGAAGCTATTTCAAGGAAGAGTTCGCTTCTTTGAGAGGCTGAATGACCCAGTGCAAAGCCAAAATGGGAAGAAACCACAAATGAGTTAAGGTAGCCATATCGATCCTACTTGTGACTTCAGATTTGGGGCTACCACAGATGATGCAAATAGCTTGAGGATATTCATCTTACATGTTTTTTTCTTAATCCCTTCATCTTCTTTCATCCAGCCCTTTATCTCCCTCCCCTCTGACAGCTGTCAGTCTGTTCCATGTGTCCGTGCCCCTGTTTCTATTTTGTTTGTTAGTTTATTTTGTTCATTAGATTCCACATATGAGTGAAACCATATGGTGTGTGTCTTTCTCTGACTGGCTTATTTCATTTAGCGTAATAATCTCAAGGTCCATCCGTATTATCACAAAAGGCAAGATTTCCTTCCTCCTCCTCCTCCTCTTTTTTTTTTACGACCACGTAGCATTCCACTGTGTAACTATACCACGGCTTTTTTATCCACTCATCTACTGATGAGCACTTGGGCTATTTTCAGATCTTGCCTACTGTAAATGACACTGCAATAAACATAGAGGTGCACATATTCTTTCAAATTCATGTTACGGAAGAGCGTTCCTGGTCAGCATTCATGCATCACCACCTCTGGTGTTCCCTCTGTGATTCCCCAGACCGCTCCACACGGCCTTTCTCTGAGCCACCGCCATGCCTTCCGCTGTGATCACACAGGGGACCTCACTGCCTGCGTCCTTCTCTTCTGTGCCCGACGGGGAACTGAGGCTGTGGCCCATCTGTTGTCGCCTCCCCCAGGGCCAGAAACACGACAGGCATCCAGTAAATGTTGAATGAATTCTTTTAAAGGAATGAACATTCCTGAGAACTCAGAGCTAGGAAAGACAATAGAAAGCCTGTCTGCCCATTTCTCATTCTTGGAATATCAGCTCCAAAACGTTGACGCTTTGTCTGTGCCCCGAGCACAGTGCAGGCCACAACAAGGGACTCAGTAAATATCCAGATAGGCTGGTGTGATAAAAAAAAAATAACTAATAATAATAATAAAAAAAGGGCCGATGAAGTGAAGTGCACAGCGGTGGGGTGGGAGGAATGTCCCGTGACACTTTCTGACGATTGGGTGGGGACTGCTGGGGCGGAACTGCAGGCGCAACATCCGCGGGACCTCTCCTCGTCCCACCGTGGGCGGGGCCGTTTCAGTAACGGCCTTCACGGCCGGAGCCCAAAGCTGCAGGCCTGACCATTAAAACTGGAAATAAAACACACCCAGAGCAGGTGAGGGTTTGGGATGCGGGCAGATGTGACTGCAACCCAATGCCATCCCTTCGGCATGTGCCCTTGTGCTCCGCCCCCTTCATCCTCGGGGTTTTTAACCTGTAACCAGCGAACGGGGAGCTGCGTCTCCCAAGGCTGTTAAAATAAGGAATGAGATAAGGCAGGTAGGTAATGAGCTTCACAGAAGAGGGGGCTTCAGCGTTATTACTGTTTTTAAGGGGAGCCTGGAAAATTTACGGGTAGGACGCGGGCAATAGAAACCTGCATGACAAAAACGGACAAAATGCCACCTGCAATCACAAAGGACAATGGACTGTGTACGTGCGAGGCCAGCCTTTGACAAATCCCTCACATGAAGTCATAAATATTCTTTCTCTCTCTTGTAAAATCATAATCTTTACTCAAGAAACCTACTAGAACATTATACATTAAAACCCTTGATCTGAGGTTGAGAACGTACCTCTGGATCTTGAGAAACTCATCAAACAAAATCCCAAAATGGGATTATTTTCACTAATATCAAAACCACTGACGTCTGAATGATAAAATATCTGACATGCTCTATTTACAGAGTCTAACGTAACTTCTGTTTCGAGACACACTACTATGTCTATGCTGAAAAGATACAAGGTTGCCAACTGAATTTTGATGTGCTATCAATGAATTAATTGTACCTTTTTCGGAGATACTAAAACGTGAAAAAACCTGCAATGGAATACAGGATTTGGGGAAGAAAATGTGAAACACTCCGTAGAGTAGTTTCGAACCTATTTGAATCTGTGTGCACACACGTGCCGATATGCAGATGGTCCCGGGGAGTTTCCAGCCTAACAGCTCTTCAGCAATGCCTGAGCTGTTTGGTACCCATTTCCCTTCAGAAGGACCACACCGACGTGGACCCGTCTGAAGGCCCAGTGAGCAAGGGCCTTCACGTCCTTCTGGGGTAACAGGTGGCCTGCAGAGTGGACACGCCAATTCTCAGGCTACATTTGGAGCTGTGACTTTTATGTTAATGCTAACAGACTTAGAGGAATAAACAGGAAATTGCTTCTAAATGGATTACTCTGGGAAGGGGTGACGGCGTGGGAGGCTGGCGTCTCTTGGAGCATTTGGACAAAAACTAAAAGAGTTTAGGTTCCAAGACTTAATTTTACGTGTAGCACAGAAAGTTTTAGGTCGATGATAGAAATCTCAAAGCGACCGTGCTCCCCCAGGCCCACATGTGTGTGTGCGTGCATGCCTGGGTGCATGGTGCGTGCATACAGTTGCATTTACCCATGTATTTAGGATCATGTGTTCTATATTAAGCTGATACGGCTCCAGTAATGCCCTGACATTTCACAGGGCTCACAGACTGCAAAACTTTCACCTCCCTTTACCTCTCCTTTCATTTGATGCATTCAGGGTAAAGAACAACGGAAAACCTCTTACCAAAGGTTTGGGTATGGCTAGCAGATTCCATTTTTCTGATCATTTATTTATTATATTTGTTTTAGCTTAGGAAGACTTTAGACTAAAAGCAGAGTTTAAACCACCGAAAAGAAAGGGCAGGCGAAGTCAAAAGCTGGAGTATGTTATTGCGCACCTGCTTTATGTTTGGAGGCTCTCTGGCCATAAAGCCCTCCAAATGTCAGTGTCTCATACGAGACAGCTAACAGTGGGCAGTCAGCATGTGTCAAGCATTTTGCATAATGACTCCGATAAATTCTCCTGGTGGGGCTTTAGGGTAGGTATCCTTCAACCCATTTGCTGAAGAGAAAACTTAAACACAAAGAAGTTAAGCAATTCTTCCTCAATTTCACAATGAGGCTATAGCAGAGCTGAGTTTTAAACTCCACATCTCAGTAGCTAAAAGACATGCGCTGTTTCCATCACTGAACCTCATTGTTGCCCAGTCTACTGAACTACGGGAGCGGCCAGGCACGGCTGCCCTCATCATAGACACTCTCGCGGAAGTGAGCTTGCAGACCTCAATCCTATGAACGGGTTAGCCCCACCGAGAGATCGCTGGTTCGCCTCTGCCTTCCTTCCGGCCATAGAGACGCTTCAGAAATGACTCGAATGTGTTACCAAGGTGGCAAACTCCCTTGCCCACCACAGCTTGATAGGAGGCTCGTCTTGGCTCTATTTTTGACTCACCCGAGACCAGCCGGTACCAGGCAAAAGGTCTGTTGGCGATCACACCTCACATCGACTTCACAAGAGTGTCAGCGAGGGTTTACTTGAATTAAAATATTTCATATGGCTTTATTTTTCTCATTTTATACAGCAACTGCTAAAAAGAAATGGGCTATCGAGCCATGAGAAGACCTGGAGGAACCTTAAGTGCCTTTTACCGAGCGAAGAAGTCAAGCTGAAAGGCGGCCTCCTGTACGATGCAGCTGTGCGGCGCTCTGGACAAGGCAACGCGACGGGAGACAGTAAAAAGGTCAGTGGTCACCAGGGGTTGGGGGGAAGGAGGGCTGAATCGGTGGAGCACAGGGACTTTTTAGGGCAGTGAAACTATTCTTTATGATACTACAATGGTAGAATACATGTCGTTACGCATTTGTCAAAATCACAGAATGTACAACACGAGGAGTAAACCCTAATGTGAACTCTGGACTTGGGGTGATAATGACATGTCCCTTCAGGTTAATGACTATAACGAATGTTCCTCTTGGTGATGCTGATCGTGGGGGAGGGGCATAGTCTGAGCCTTGGCGCGCCGGGGGTTTATGGGAAATCTCTGCACTTTCCTCTCTGTTTAGCTTTGCGCCTAAAGCTGCTCTAACAGCGCAGGTTTTCATTTTAAAAATTCAAGCCTTCTTTTTTCTCATTTTAATAATTAGTCAATGGTATTTCTTTTTCTTTTTTTTTTAAAGAAAGGAATATTTTATAAGCGAAAAGACAGCTGTGGTGACGGGGAAAATCTCCCATTGCCTAATGCCCACTCTGACTTATGGCCTCGTTCCTCGGCCAGGAATGGCTCGCAAGCCCCTAAATATAGTCCCCCAAGCCAGTGTCTGTGCTGTCAGTCTGTCCTGCTGGCCAGTTGTCGTGCTCTCTGGCCTTGCCATGCGTCTTCAGCTGGTCTGGTGACAGGGAGGCTTTCCAGAAGCTGCCTCTGGAGCGTCTGGCTGTACAGATCAAGGGGATTGGCTGTTTCACATCACACCCAGGGGCCAAACATCTGGCCAGAGCCCGGTAGAGAAAGGGATGTGTAAGGTGAGGAGATGAAGGAAGAATGGGGAAGGGTCCCAGAGGTTGGGGGGAGAGAGAGAAGAGAAGGTTTTGCTCTGAAATTTGGAGTTTTACTTAGTACCGGTGGCCCAAAGACCTGTGTCCCAGTCTACAGCAGTCAGAAAGTGGGTCTGCTCGGCAGCGTCCGCAGACGGACGGAGGTTTGGGGGCCCTGGGACAAAGGCACGCAAGCAGTGAGCCCACGTGCAAGCAGGTTTGACGGAGAGCGTTTTTCCTCCGTCCAGTTGAAGTTTTAGGAGCCAGGCTCCAGGTGCTTCTCCTTAAGGCAGATTAATTTCAAGTTCATTGTTCCACCTGAGATGGGGGACGGGCATGGGAGCAGGAGAGCCGAACATGCGCGGAGCGATCAAGAGCCCCAGCAGGAAATGCCCCTGCACATAACGCACGAGTGAGCTCGGCTGTCCTTGGCGTGGGTCGCCATCGTCAGCCGGAACAGCCAGGCGAGGCCCGGAGACTCAGCCTCCACCAGGCCGTAAAGACGTTGACTGTCTGGAAACGACCTTGCCGTGACTGAGCAGGGCGGCCAGCCCTGCTTGGGCGGCGCTGACCTTGGGACGGCTCCTCTTCTCCGGGGAGGACGTGAGGGGGCCAGGCAGGGGCATCTGAACAGAAAACGGGGAGAGATTCTGTGAGAGACTTCTAAGCAGAGAGTTAATGGTTTCCAAATGCCTGGGCCAGCAGACGATTATGAACTGGCCACCAGCCTGGCTTGAGAACAGGTGGTAGGTATCCAGGAAAATCCCAAGAGGCCAGTCCTGTTCTCAGGGTTCTGGGGCTTTTGGAGGAGGGGCGGCACGTATGAAATGGCTATAAATGACCACCATTTTGGCTTCAGTGGTCTCTCAAAGTGACAGAATGTAGACACACCTATGAAACTGCGCAGAATTCTAAGGATGGTAGGCACTACAGCTGAACCACGCTCTCTAGGGACAGGGTTGCAATTCCTGTAAAGGCACAAGAACGACAGACTCACCCCTCAGTCCTTCCTGAGAGAATGGACTAGGGGCCCGGAACTGCTCTGCGAGCCCGCAGCCCGTGCAGAAGGAGGCACCATGGCTGAGGTCCTTAGAAACCAGAACCGGGGACCAAACGCCCCGGTAGGAACAGGAGGTGCTAAAGTGACAAAGGATACAGCGTGTATCTGGCTTGCCGTGGCCTCCCGCAGTTGCGCTCCGCGCAGAACTTGGAGCCTTCCCAGGAACTGCTGGTGATGGAGTGGGGCATTTTCCATTTGGAGAGGTGATTTTTATTATTATTACAGGCTTTTGTCAGTAGTACAGAAATTGGGGGGGGGGGGGAGAAAAAGAAAAGGGACTAATCACAAATGCTATTTACCAAACCACATTAGTCAAAATACTGCATTTTAAAACCCCTTAAGTTGTTATACATCATCATATAAGTCATCGCCAAGTAGTAATACAAATTCTTGAGAGTTATGTTGACATGGAATTTGTCAGCCGAAGTGCTGGAAAATTTACCTCTGCTCATATATCTGTAGTCATATCCTCCAAAGAAATTAACATATCATAACGCTAATATTTCAAGGTAATGTTTTTTCATGAGGATGCCATATTTTATCAGTTAATACCATCTGTGTAAAAACTATTCAATTACAGTATCAAGCTGTATATGATTAATATTGATTCCGGCACAGCAACAGGGACTTTGCAAGGCAGGAGAGTCTTACAGTCAACTCCACAGTGAACCCGGGCAAAGAAATGAAACCCTTTCTGTTAAATAAGTAAGAGGCCAGTGAACTTGGGGAAAATAAAAGAAATTGCTAGACCAGCTGCGAGCCAGCCATCTTTACTAATAGCCCCAAAGCTTTGGAATTCTCTTGAGTCTTAAAGGCAGGACTAGGGGAGGGGACTCCACGGGAGACCCCAGAGTGGGGAAAGAGAGGGGTGGTAAGCGAGGAGTCCCTAGTACGCTACAAGCATTCATCATCACAAAAAAATATGGTTTTTAAAATTAAAAAAAGGAATACCCAGTGTTTTTAGCTTGCCCCTCATTCCCTTTACTTTTATTGTCACTATTTGCTTGATAACTGTTTGGTTCTCTCTGTTCTTCACCATCTTGAGCCTCTTTTTAAGTTGTACCACCTGCCTGGTGCCCTCTACCTACATTAGACTGCCCAGCCTTCCCTCCTAACTCTAAAAAGTACTCCTGAAATGCCACCTCTTGAGAGTCATT
This sequence comes from Pteronotus mesoamericanus, assembly GCF_021234165.1. NCBI lineage: Eukaryota > Metazoa > Chordata > Mammalia > Chiroptera > Mormoopidae > Pteronotus > Pteronotus mesoamericanus. Next base: position 6,544,396 of record NW_026555323.1, on the reverse strand, counting down.
CCCTGACTACTTAGAATCCTACATAAACTCACGGCTTCTGTCCTAAGCCATTGCATTCATTTATAGAGGTGCCTGCCTATAATCAAAGTCCCCTGTGAAGTATGCATATATACCCATGCTTTCGGAGCTCAGGACTGAAAAAGTGAGGGAGTTTATCACTGAAAGAGCCAGAAAGCTCTACTTGGTTTTACTGACAATATCATTCAGGCTGGCCAATCACCTTGCATACCCATGTCGTTGGTCTTGATGAAAGTCAAGCTTGAGATTGTGATCATCATAGCCCTGGTTTTGAACAAAAAGCTGTGAGCTCATCTCCTGCCTCTCGTGAGTCTGAGGCATGATCAGAGGTAGTGGAATATGAAGAAGCAACCTTCATCACTCTCAGTGCTTCGCTGAGAGCTGATGCTATCATTTCAAGTGACTTGAGGGTCCGGGTAGTTAGCTGATTCGGTGTGCCAAGTCAGTAGGGGACTGCGTAGTTCTCAGCTTTTAGTTGTAGCGTACTTTTGTCATGCAGGAATGATAGTGTTGTTAGATTTTTCTGGAAAGAGCAATCTGAATCCAGAGATCTGGGTGTAATCTCCCAACTAGTATTGGAGACCAGTAGAGGAGGTTACACAACCCCAATCTGCAGGCTGAGTTTCTCCTACAGTTTGCAATCTGTTGCGAGAGGCTTCACTCTGTTTCCCCCGCATCCTCAGCCCTGCAAGCCCGGATCGAGGTGTGATTGGTGCACTGAATGTAAAACAATGTAGGCCTAAATAATCTCTGTCCATTTCACCTACATCAGTGCTTCTCTAAATGTCTTCAGAAAAGTGCTAGTTAACACCAACTGATAACAGGGGTTGCTTGAAAAAAAAAAAAAAAAGCTCTATCAAATAAGTCTTCAAAAATGTTGACTAAAATAATACCCGGGGCGCATCAACAGCTCCCCTCTGGAGGAAAGCAAGAATAGATGCAATACTTGGAGGTATCACAAGTGACCCGGGGGCTCACTAGTGAAATTGGCCTGCAAGCCCATTCAATACACCGATGGGTTCAGCAGAGTTTTGACAGAGTATAGTCACCTACGCTGCTGTCCAGTCCAGTCAGGATGGTCAGGTTAGTGATGCCGGCCCTGGCTCAAACGCGCCTTTCAGCAGACTCTAAGGATTATGGGGTGTTTATCTAAATGAGCAGCAGGAGATCAAACGCTAAAGGAAGGAGACATACTCAGGCTACAGCAAATCAAGTGCCAGGTGAACGGGAGTGTTTGTTGTAATTATAAGCTCTCAGGTTCTCCCCTCTAAGTTGACGGTGACTCATTAACAATGAGCAGGGAAGAAGATGCTGGGGGAAAAAATGTAACGTCTGTACAAACTCTAGTTTTTTCTACTATGGCACAACTATTAAACGCCCGTCTTGCCCAAAGCAGAGAACTAAGCTTTCACACACAATTCTCTGTAATTCTCAAAACAATTCTGTGGCCTCCTTACGATTTCCGTGTCACTCATGGAGAAGCCAAGGCTGAGAGATGGGCTACTTTGCAAAAGCACACAGTTTACCGTTGACCGTGAGCCTTTACCAAGAGGTTCAAGTGCGTGCCCCGGCGTCCTTACGAACATGGTGGCTCTCTGGCTTTATTTTTTTGAAAATCCAAATTAACAGCCTTCATTTCAAAATCCAGAGGTTTGGTTTCCAAGGAAAGATCGGATGTTTGTGCAGTGGCGGCCCAGCAAGGGCCCGTTCCAGCCGACCGGTCGCGGCCCCTTTGGCTGCGGCTCAGTTCCCTGCCGGCTCGCCCAGTTGGCTGTGTTGTTTACCGTTATGTAGTTGGCCACTGTAGGCACCTGAATTTGTACCCCCTGGTTTACCGCTGGTGTGATAAAGTAAGAAGTGACTTGCTGTGAGACTTACATACCTCTAAACTAGAATTCACCAACCCTACTGACTTTCGGAGCTGGGTAATTCTTTGCTTTGGGGCTGCGCTGTGTGTTAGAGGATGTTGAGAAGCATCCTTGGCCTCTACCCAGGAGATGCCAGTAAGATACCACATCCCAAAGTTGTGACAACTCAAAATGCCTCTAGACATTCGTCACAAGCTGTCCCCTGGGGGTGGGGGGGAATCTATCTCCAGTTAAGAATCTTCTCCTTGAAACATAGCCTTTGTGAGGCTGAAAACATTTAAAAATAGTCGAGCAGATACGATCTGTATTAGAGTAAATAGTAATCTAACAGTATCATTCTCCTGATTCTGGAAATGGATTATGAATATGGATTATGTGTTGAGGGAAACAGGCACTTGAGAACTTTCTGTGCTAGTTCTTCAATTTGTTATGTGTCTAACTATTTTTAAAAGCTATTACAATCAAAGAAATAGTTGAGCAAGTATTAAATACATGAATTCATACGGAAATGGAGACCCCTTTTTATTTTTTAACGTCAGGTACTTGATTTCCTTGTGGGTAGCTCCCCTCACCGGTTCTGTCTCTCTCCCAAGGGCCTAGTCAGGTGTCGGGTATAGAACATCTTTAGGAGGTATTTATGGGCTACTCGAGTAATTTAAGAGGAAGTCTATCAGATTCCAACGCAAGTACATAGACCATTTGGAAAACTCTTGAAGAAAAAGAGGTTACTTTCCTTGATAAAGCGATGAGCAAAGGGAAGGAATTAAGGAGGTGATACAATGGACAAGGAACAAATTTAGACTGTTCAACTTCTTTGATCTATTCAACAGAGAGAAGCACATTTCAAAGTAGAGACAGAAAGAAAGAAAAATGGGGGGGGGGGACAGGCAAGCTGTTAAAAAAAAAAAAAGGAATTATTCCTGTAATGATTCTCTGTCGTAAACACATTTTGAGCAGATTGTAACAAGTAATTCGACTGAAATTAGATTACGTGGAGCACACCGTACGCGAAGGACCGTTAGTCTAGAATATGGCGTGTCCGAGAGTCTGCGAGAGCTTGCCGTCTTGGTGGCAGCCCTGGGTCTTTCCCTTACGGTCCTGTGACGAGGGAGCATGACGTTGCCTGGCTTTGATCCTGGCCCACAAGCACCTATTGCAATTAGTCACTTGATCATTAATTTCAGTCTGGTCAGCGGCACCTGGATTCATGGGGGAATTACTGCATTTTTTAGGAGAACATTGGTGATTTCCAGCTCAGCATTGATTTAATCAGCTAACAAAGGCAGCGGCATGTGAGTTAGCTCAGTACAAAATGGTAATAGAATTACCTCGTTGTAGGTTGTGTGAAATTCTCCCTCTGATATGAGAAAAAATGGTTTCTAATTATGCACTAATGCATTATCCTGCTCATTAATAATTCTAATAGTCAACAACTCACAGATTCATGTAGCATTCCTATCACTCTAATAGCTTACTAGGCCACACTGCAAGTTTATTATTTTATTTCAGTACGATAGCATTGGATTTGATTTCCTTGGGTTGGCATGAAGAAGCTTGATAGCGATTTTTGTAGTCATATGGGATGGGCACGTGGCGCGATTTTTTAAACGCATCTGCACTCCAGATAAACAGAAGGCTGAAAAGGGGGTTCAGAATCTCCAAGCACTCGGAATACAAATATCACATGACGAACTTTGGAGTCACAATCCACAAACTCGACAAGGAACTGGGAGTATTCATAGTCAAGCCTTTCCATCTCATTATGAACCTGGGAGTTCAGTCTTACTTTTTTCCCATTTAACATATTAAGACATTAAGGTTCAAAGCAGCTAGGCGATTGCTTATTATTGCACAGAAGAGAGAGAACATGAAGTCCCACAGGCATGACGATACAGACATTGTGAATGGAAAGTGAGGAGAAGCTCAGCGCACAAGCAAGGAGCCGTGCATCTGTCATGACCAACGTCTCCGGCTCCCAGCTCAGGGTTGCCTTCAGATCCATCACGAGGAATCGCAGACAGGAGCTTGGTATTTGGACTCGGAGAGCGACCTGCTTTCCACCCCAAGTGCCCACCAGGAAATGCCATGGGAAGGCCCTGCAGCCTCGTGCCCGACTTCCTGACGCCGCCCCCACCCCTACACCTGCTGCCGTTTTAATGAGAGGGGCTCTGCCACTCCCCAGTCCTCTCATTTCAATTTCTGCTTTATCACAAGGGAGGCGCGGCTCGGCCATTCTCCCAGCGCCTCTCTGTTATCAAATACACTCCTCGTTCCCACCACAGGCTGCGCGGGGAGATGTTCACGGATTCCCTGTCTTAAATCGGCCGCGCGCTTCCAGAGGCTGTTCTGTCTTCGCCAGCGCCAAGGCCTGGCTCTTGGCCACGGCCAGGGAGCTGAGCTCTGCTCTTGAGCCCCAGTGCAATAATGCACTGTCTGCTTCTGGCTGCTTCCACATTCTGAAAGTGTTTTCAAAAACCCTCCCGTGTTGCCCAAATGACAATTGACTCGCGACAGCCAAGCCCATTCAGGTATCGAGGAAAGTCCATCCTGAGGCAGGGTGATTAGAGAGGGGACCATTCCATGCCAGAGGAGAATAATGACAATAATACTGAGACTAGCGAGCTGATCCCGCTGTCTTACAAAGGGGCGCTTAGAGCCCTTTTTAATTTTCCTACGAAATTTTAGACAGGAACTGAGGGAAGGTCCCCCAAAATAAAGTTACATCATGAATTTACTTACAAACCAGAGTCTGTGCTCAAACTTTGAGGCTATTGAAAGCTACATCCATATAAGTATAAAAGGAAATTCTTACCTAGGAGGGTGAAAGCAGGTAGAAATGGTCCACATGCCACCCAGGGATCTTTCAAAGGCAGCTGTTTGAAAGGAGCGGGCTCTGGGTCCCTTAACACCGCCAGGCTACTCTGAGCATCCTTATTAAAACTCAAAGCAGCGGCATGAAGTAAGAAGCACAAAAGAACAACTCGTATGAGGAAGTGACTGTACGAAAGAATTTTCACAAACACTGCCAGAAAAGAATTACCTTCTTCGCTTGATGAAGCCGATCGAGATAAAAGATTCACTAAATTAGTGCAGTTCCTAGAAAATGCCATAAGAGAGACAATAGCTGAGGGGGAGGAAAAGGAATTTAAATCAGGCCTGGGTTATGCCAAATAGAAGATTGTCTAATTAAACAAAGAAATAAGACGAAATGAATGTACAAGGGTTTGTCCTCATACAGAAGGAAAATAATGCCTGACAATTTAAGCAGGGAAGTTTATGGTAATTTTTCAAGGAAAAAAAATAAAAACTGAAGACGGGAGATTGGTTGATATCAGGCAGTTGATACATTTGCATATAGACCGATATTTCTCAACACAAAGCGTGAAACCTGGTGGCTGTGGTTTCTGGTCCGATGACTGACGTAGGACCAAAGGAATGTGAGACGGAGTAACGCAGCCCACTTCCGGGCTGGGGCTTGAGTCACGACCTCCCCATGCCTTCCTGACAGCTGGAACTCAGAGGGCTGTGACCCAGATCGCGACCTGACAGTGTGCCCTGGAAGGGGCCCGAGTCTCTGACCGACTCTGTGAGAGAGAGATGCTCCGCCCACCTGGATGTCTCCTTTCCGAGCTGAGTGGCTGCTGATGTCTTTAAGTCATTGTGTGTTTGTTTCTGTACCTTTGCCATTTTCTGAACCGTGTGCCAGCAAACGAAAGGTTCATTCAGAACGATCGATTGAGAAATGACTACGTTCTCAGCCCTGTTTTAGGCACTGAACGCCCAATGCTAGAGCAGATGCATACAGAGAGGACCCAGCACCTTACTTAGGAGCCGTGCACGTGGGGAAATGGGAAAACCAAAAAGGAGGCACCCTGTTCTGCACAGAAAGGGGAAGGAATAATATTTGGAAGGCGCCCACGAGCAGTTGGCATCCAGGCAGAGAAGGGGGGAAGGAAGGAAAGGAGAAGAGGGTATTCGTGGAGCGCTCAGGAAGGGCGGCGTGGCCCGTCCACAGGGTGAGCAGTGGCGGGGGACCTGAAGGAGACTGTCCCAGCGAGGCTGGAGAGAAAACTTCAGGGACAATGTGGACAGGAGGTGGCAACAGCTCAACGGGGTGTGTTTTGGAAGATGGCTACGCCCCCCCCCGCCCCGCCCCCGCTCAGTGGGGTTCTTACTCCGAGTCCTAGGTCTGCTCTCAGGTCAGATCTGAAAAAATTAATTCACCTTCCCCCTCCCTCTCTCTAGAGGGCATAGCAGTTCCTCTGAAAATGGTCCTCATGTCGCTTCCGAGTGATTCCTCCACACTTCCTGCACCAGCCCCCTACCCCAGAATCCTCAGGAGCCGCCCCAGGTTCACACCCCCGCCTTCCTTAACGCCATGAGCATGTCTGCCTCTCCCTTCTAGAACCATCTTCTAGACCACATTTGGCTCGACGTACGAAGGGCAATAAAGGCTCAAGACGACCAGAGTTGAAAAAACAGAGAAGCATTTTTAAGTGAAGGGGAGGGATGATGGAAACGGTGAGAACACAGGCAGCAGACGCTGGCCCCGGCCGGCCGCTCGCAGCACCTCTTCAGGCCGTGGGTTTGTAAGATAAAAAGATTGCGCAAGCGCTTCTCTAAGAATCTTGACAACCTGCACAAAACAAACAAATTATTCTGGAACAATGAAAAAATAATTGGTGCCCATGAGTTGTGTATTACAGTAACAACAACATCTAGATTTCAGAGATGGCCAAATTAATTTTGTAAAACTACCTAACTAAATCACAAATTAAATGAGCTAAGAAATGGGAAAGTTATAGGAGTACATGTTTTTAGAGCCTAAACAAATACAATAGTTTTAAGATTCAGAATCATTTACCAGGAGTCAGTGTAGAATATGGAATTAAATTAACAATAATTGCCACTCTTAAAGTAAGAATAATAATTCTGGTAACCAGAAAGGATATATAAAATTAATACTAATAATTACACAGAAATTACTTAATTATCCAACTTATCAAGAGAATACAATCAGATGCTATTAAATAGAATTGAACCTTATATTACTTTACTCTAATGTGTCAGTCAAACTGGATTTTTTGGGGAACAAAGAAGTACTGTTGAGTTGATGCTTTATGCAAGATGATGCTTAGCTGGAATAATTACCCACTGTAATTAATTTAACTTATTCTGTTGGGCCCTGGGTTCAGAGGGGGCCATAAACTGTAACATATTGGGGGACCTTACACCATACAATGAGGCAAATGTGAGGGCAACTGAGACCCTTCGGTGAACTTTAAAGCAAACATGCCGATAAGAAGATTTATGAGGGCGCTCTTACACAAAATTCCACATGATGGTGAGCATTTTCTCAAATCTTTTGAAAACAGGTTTCACCTGAAGATTGAAAAGCCTCACTAGAGAGCATTAAGCATAAGCAGGTAGTAAATGTCTTGGCCGTCTTTTAAGTGTCTTACAAGGATTAACTCTCTGAGTGAGTCCTTGCTGCGACCTTAGGAGGTTGGGACTATAAGGACCCCCACCTTGCAGGTGAGGAGGCTGAGGCACAGGGAGACAATACGTAGAGGCAACAGCTGCCTGAGCCAGGATCTGAAGCTTCCAGAGTCAGCATTCTGACCACGCCCCTTGGCTTAAACCTCAGTGATCCCTAACGCACTGGTCAACACGGAACTCACGTCCAACTCTCCCAGCAGCTGCTGGAAAACCAGGGCTTGGGGAGAATGGAGGAAGGACCCCTCAGTGTAACCCCTTTCCTCAAGGCACTTGGGGTACCTCTGCAAAGACCTATGTCAGTAAGTGACATCAACAACTCCCAGAAATCGGGGCCGGCTATTTCAGGCCTGCAGAGGCTGGGTTTCCACCTGGACGGGAGGCGCAGAGCGTTTACTCTCGGATAAATCAAATATTTGAATGTGCTTTGCTGCAATTGCCCCTGTAGTTCCTGCCAAAGCTTCCATAGATGCCCGTAAACAGGAATATTATCCACAGTCAGCCTGACGTCCCCAAGCCCAACTCCAGTGACGCACCAGGCACCCCCGGGGTGTTCAGCTTGTGCTTAGGAGAGAAAGGTAGCTTAGTCCTTATGTTTCCCGTGACAAGATAATTTATTGTCCAAATCAGGCACTTTTGAGGAGGCAAAGGGATACTATTAATAATGACTCCAGGAAGAAAAAAAAAAAAGACAAAAACAATGCTTGCCCCACACAAACTGGGACATAACACTATCCGTGGCTTTTTTTTTTTTTAATTGAATGTATTGAGGTACATTTGGCTAGTAAAATCTTGTAGGCTTCAGGTGTGCAATCCTCTAATACACTAGCTGTCTCTTGTATTGTGTGTTCACCGCGCCGAGTCAAGTCTGCTTCTAACACTCCCTTTCCCCTCTTCTGCCTCCCTCTTCCCCTGGGCCGTGCTGCCCTAGGTCTCTTTCCACTTCTGCACTCCTTAAATTTAGTTTTAACTTTTCCTGTAGATACAGAGACATAGTTAGGGCCATGAGTCAACGAAATAGTTTCCCAGAGGCAGATACCGACAAAGCCACAAGACCAAGAGGAGATCGTCCTCACAGGTCACACTGAGCCTTTAGGTGCGTCTGGCATCACATGGCCTCTGAGTCATCCCTTCAGGAGAAGTGGCAGGAGAAGAGGCTACCTGGAAAAAGCCTGAGGCTTTGTCTGCTGACCAAATCTGTTCATGGTTACAGAGGCTTATCTACATGGTGGCGAATACCTGGCGTTCTTACTTCCCATCGGATTCTCATGCAATCTGGAGAATTCTTAGAAATTTTTCTTATCATGGCTACGCAGAACCAGCACGTACATTCCACTCACTCATTCTTTCTCAGATGAGTATATTTTTAAATGAGTATTTTTCAGAATTGGAGGTCAGTGCTTCCTTTTATTCATGGAACAAACAAGTAAATTAATTCACTTACTTCTACGTCCCATTCGTTTGAATGTCTCTGGGACAAGCACTAGGCGAGGTCCTGAGGGACACAGTCAAACAAGACAGACATTGTCTCTGTGCCATGGAACCTGCAAAAACAGATAAAGTAAGCAATTGAAAGTGGAAGGTTAAATAAAAAAAGAAAAAATTAAACAAAATTAAAAGCTTTTTCAAAATTGAGATCAGTGATACGAAGCAAATTATAAATATATGAGATGCTGAGTTGAAAATTAACCGGGAAGGCATATTTCTTTGTTTGTTTATTCTCCGACTATGTATTGTCTACTATATGCCCCACCCTCCTAGGCACTGAGGTCCCGGTGGTAACAAAAGGGACGTGACTTCTGCCTCTGGGAATATGCAGTCAACGGGTTGGACAGACAAAAAGTAAACGAGCAGGGGGCTGTTTTCCAATTGCAGTAAATACCATCAAAGGCTCTAAGGGGGTTAAGCAACAGGTGTGGGGTCCACAATCTCTGGCCTCTGGGCTAAACACTGCCCCCTTGCCGTTTTTATAAATAAAGTTTTATTGGAACACGACCCCTCCCAGTCCTTTCTGTTTTGTCTACAGCTGCCTTAGCCGTAAAACTGCAGAGGTTCATCGTTGTGACAGAGACCTCTGGCCCACCAAACCTGGAATGCTCACTGTCTGGCCCTTCAGTGAAAAAGTAGGGTGACACCTGCTCTAGAGAATAAGAGCTGATGACAGCTGGGAAGAGGGGCACATCCCCTATAGGTAGAACCATCTGGGAACATTTTTTGGCCAATATGACATTTCTCCAGAGGCCAGAAAGAGAAGGAACTGTAGGCACAGAGCCTCCCTGTCAGAGGAAGTCCACGGGAGCAAAGGGCCCAATGTAGCAAAGAGGCCAAGTTGCCCAGAGGAGACCTGCGTGGCTCGGATGTGACACAGAAGAGGGGGGATTGTGCAAGGGGCCAGGTCGAAGAGCTGGGCAGGTGGCAGGTTCAAGAGGCACTGGCGTGGGCGATGAAAAGATTGGACTGTGTTCTAAAAGCGCTGAAGGACCTGGAAGAAGATATAATAAACTGACTTGTTTGGAATGTTGAAAGGGCGTTCTGCCTGCTGATCCGAGATTATAGTTGGGAAGGTGAAAACTAAATGTTGGGACCATGTTAGGAAGCTGCACCTCTTGTCCAGGTGGGGCTGAAAGAGGCTTGGAAAATACAGTGGCACAAGGTTTAGAGAAACCAGTTACATAGGAGCATCTTGGAGCTGAGCGCTTCTGTATCAGAGATCTCTCCATCAGCCGGGGTAGGGGATCTGGTAAGAATCCTGAGCTCGCACTTTCCTTGTTGCCTGAGAGAAACACCCAGAGCCCCAGAGCACCAAAGCAAGTCAGATCCTGAGTCTCCTCTGAACTTCATTGTCCACAGAGGAGCCACATGGTTCTATGATCGACCTTGATCTGGGTTCCATCACTGTGATTATCCCAGAGCCCGAAACAGAGTCAGAGAGGTGAAGTAGATTCACACCGCGGTACAGTCCTGTCTTTCCTTGGGATCCCCTGAAAAGCAGAGTCTGGGACAGTGTCAAGAGACTGCACAAGCAGAGCGAGGTGAGAAGACCACACAAGAGGACACAGTTAAGTCGATCACTGCTGTCGCCTTGTGAGGGAGGCTGCTAATGGGTCTCAGAGTTTTTCAACTGCGTGCAGAATGTAGGGTCATTTTCTTCATGGTCCAAGAGTTTCTCCACGGGTGGTTCCGCATGCATGGCCCCAGCATGGCTTCGTAGGAGCTTGGGCCCTGTGACCCAGGCAGGGTTAAGTTGCCTGGGGGACCTACGGGGAGGGCTGTCAAGCTGTTGCTCCAGCAGTAGCTCAGGTATAACATGGGTCTCAGTCCTATAACAAGAGGCACGGAGGTGTCCAGTGACAGCCTTCAGCAAACTATGAAATGCTTTCATGACGCCCTCTTCCGTCTGAGCTTCATAAAGACCTGTGAGGTCTCTATGGAGTTCTTGAATGAGCTTTAACCTTCCCATTGTGCCGATGAGCAAACTGGGCCTCGGAGTTGCAGTAGAAACAATGGCAGAAGCAGCACTAGAATCCACACCTTATCTCTCGGCCAGCACTGCACCTACTACTTCCCCCAAATAACTGAATAAAAGGCTGATGCACCGGGCAATTAATTCGTACAAGTACAAATGTGGAGTAACAGGGAGGAACGCTGATTTTGCCTGGAAGGAAGCGATGTAGGAAGGCCTCTTGATGAAGCCACCTTGTTTGAATGATCCAGTGTTTGGTAAATAAGTCCTTAATCAGGCACTTCGGGATCTCAGACGCTTATAATAATGCCGTCTCTCAACTTCCCCCTTCCAACCTCAGTAATCCCAGGCTCTCTGGTTGCTGTGCGTATGACAACAGCACTTTCTCATTCCATGTCGATTCCCCAGTTTGGGGATCGCTTTCTGGAGCAAGAATGCAGACGTCCCACAATGTGCTGAAAAAATGCTAATTACTATTTATTATTTCAGAAAAACAGCATCAGTCCACATGTGTAACTGAGCTCCCCCAGGCAGAAGTGGCCACCGATTCTGGCCCCTGTCCCATGTTGGGTGGTGACTTGTCTCGTAGGCTTAAGTGTACGAGTAGGCTTAACAGCAAATTGTAGTGACCGCAGAATCTTCACCTATGTCCCCACCCTTGGCTGGGAAGCACCTTCGGATGTTTGTGCCTTCCTTGGCGGTGACTCACCGGGCAGGGTGACCACACGGAGGTGGGTTGGGGGGTGAGGGAGGTCATGCCCGAAGGCTACAGTGACGTGGCCCCCCGGGCCTCCCAGGCAAGAACACAGACTTTGCCACAGGGAGTAAAAATAGCTGTATTACAGAGGACAGTCTAGATTCCATGCTGAATTACACAAAATAAAAGTAGATCCCTGGAAATGGTCATCCCGTGAACTGTTGTCAAAACGTAGGCATGAGAGATCTCTCTGTGGACCCCATTCTCTGTCTGGGAAGTCAGCTGCCTCTACCGTTACTGCAGATTGAAACTATGCATTAACTTGTAAGATCCTCATTTAAAATGCTCTGCTTGGCAACATTAACCTGCCTCACCAGAGAATAGCCCAATATGGTGATTGGCAGCTCTACTGCTTGCAGGTGCCTGACCCTGAATAAGGTTTGTACCCTTTTACGCCCAGATTCCTTCTCTGTAGTATGAGGATAGTACAGAAAAACGGGGTGAACAGGGCCGAGCACATAGTAGGTGATCAACAAACACCAGCTTATTATTAATAATGGTGGTAGCATAATCCAAAAAGCAACCTGGCCTGTCCAGTGACCCACAATATTTCCCCCAAATAAACATTCTGGGATCCAGACGATGCTGTGTCAACCAGGAGTTTCCTGAACAAACACTTTCCCCTGTGACTGCATATAAATCAGCTACACTCTCCTCCCAGCGCGGCTTCTAATTATCTCCGCCGTTTACAGCATCCAGCCCCTCCGCTACCCAATTCTCCATTATTCTGACAGCCAACAAACTAGACCTATTAGAACTCAGCACAACTTTTGCCTAAGGCAGGAACTTTGTGAGACCACAAATCGTCTTGGTATTAAAAGTCGGTGCATAAGAACTGCCCTCAGCTTTCGCGCTAAATTGCTAGTTTGAAGACATTCATTGCAGTATATTGTATTTCCACTATATTTTGCTTTAATAGACTTGGTGGCGAAGTGTATAAGAAGAGTTTTAAAGCCCGAGGTAGCACACAGCCAACTTTTTTTCCCCTTGTTTTATATATTTCCATCTTTTGTTTGTCACCTTATATTGTTTTTGTTGCTTCACATACATAAAACAACCTGGCAATCACAGAACGGTCCCCAGCCATTAGGTGCAAGTAACATATTGACTTTACTATTAAAAGTTGAAACAATCAAGCTAAAGAATCACGGGTGTATGTTTTCTGCTACTTGCATGAGACTTTCATTTTAAAACGAATGGAAAATATCCCCTCTGAATGTACTAGTGCTTTCATCGACCTCAGCTGATTTCTTCCCTTCTGCCTTGCCTGCCTACGACAACTTTGTAGTTAGAGGGAGAAGTGGAAGAAAGTATTCGCCCGGCCTTTTTGTCTCAAAGTGACAAAGCATGACCGTGCTTTATGGTCCTCATTCTTCGATCCAGGGGCAGGGGGCGGGCCAAGACGCCCGCTCACCCAGCCTAGCCTTGGTCTAGGCAGCGTCGGTTACCCATTGTTTGCTTTCGTGGAAGAAGTCTGGGTAGCCTGTATTCATCATCAGGAGGTAGGAGAGAGTGAGCCTAGCCTACGTGCGCCCTGTCTTCACGTAGCACGTGGGCTCACCTGCACGGCCAGACTGTCTCAAGTCTGTGTAGCACAAAGTCTCGCGAGGAAAGAGGATCCAGTAACTAGCCATGCAGATGCGTCTATGACGCTAAATGCCCAGAGCCTCTTTACCATGAAGGAAATGTATTTATCAGAGGATGAACTTAGAAGTTCTTACAAAACATGACTGAGATGAGAGGAGGGGGTTGAAAAAGCGTCGTCTGAAGGAAAAGCACCAAACATGGAAACCACACGTGAAAAGGCCCCAGGGCAGGATCTAGAACCTTGGAGAAACCGAGGCAAGGACTGCACTGGGGCGCTGGGGACAAGGGCAGGGGAAGCGGGAGGAGGAGTCTGGCTGGTGGACAGAGTCAGAGGGGCGGGGCCTCAGGGGCGATGAGGGAGGGCTGGGGCTGCGTTCCCAGGACCGCGGGGGACGAGAGAGAGAGTCTCAGCGGGGGAGTTACATGATTCAGTTTAAATGATCCACTTTTGGAAGAACCCCTCTCCCTCCAGCTGTTGTACGCAGAGTGAAGTAAAGGAAGGCTGGAGCAGATGCGGGGGGAGCCATCTTTAGAGAGTGGGTCCAGGTGAGAGAACAGGATTTTTCAAAGTGACTTTAGAGCAGACTAAATATGGTGCTGCATAGGGAAGACAGTTTCTAGAAAGATGCTGACATGTTCCACTGAAACAGGAGCAGATTTGAAAGAATATCAAGTGTTCCGTGTTAGACACCTTCACGGTTTATTTCAGATGTGAGTGATCAGAACCCAACTCCAACTAAAGAGGGACCTATGGAAGAATACTGGGATATGTCACAAGATTTAAGGAAAAGGGGGCACCTAGGAAGAAGAGAAGTGGGCAGCGCAGAGACCTGAACTGCAGGAATTCCTTGACCCTCCGAGCCCTGAGTTAAACATAAGCTTGGTAAAGAAATGCGATGCTTGTCTTTCCAAGCCTGGCGCAACAAGTAGACAAAACTGGTCCTGTAGGAGACCAAGAAAGAATGAATATCTCCTGCTGAAGCTGTGTTGTTTACGGGTCTTTCCTGGAGTGCTGTGACAGATGGCCGAGATTCATCTTGACGGAAGGGGAAAGAATGGAAATACCTCCATCATGATCAGGGGGAAAAGAGTGATTACCTGTAATAAAATACCCTCCACCACACATCATAGTCCCCTTTGTATTAAATGGAGTTGTAAATGGCAGTGGAAAATATATTAGTTATATTGCAAAGAGCTCCTGGACACACACACTGTGGTGACCAAGTTCTCCTCTGCAAGAACATATACTCTACAAGAACGGGGACCACCTTGTTCATCGCCGTATCCAGGGTCGAGACCAGCGGCCATGTGATACCCAAATGCCTCATACATGCCTGTGCAAAGAGTGAATGACTACAGTTGCCCAGAGAGATGTCGATTCCTTTTTCAGGATTTTCTGTGTATTTGACACCACCATAAAAATAAGCTTCGTCTATATAGAATCCAATAGCAAGTCAATAAGCTGAATACAGGAAAAGGCAAGCTATCTGAAGAAGCTGTCGTGGTTTGCTGCCCAAATTTCCGTAGTTCTCTTCATCAGCCTTTGCCCATCTCATCTACTGCCCTAATCACACATAAAGAAAGGAAGGTGTAAGAGGATGGATAAAAGCAAGCAAACAAAAATAAGCTAGATAAACCCATCCGCACTTAGAGCACCAACACTTAAATGTGGACGGTCGCAAATATACCTCCCCCTGAACTCTTGCCTGTGTTTCCTGTGGGCCTGGATACTGCATGAGTATTCCAGCCTAAAACAAAGTTCATTGTCTGGCACGAAACACTTTTGTACTCTAGTTTTTAATGGGCCCCTCACCCTCCTCTCCTAAGGGACCAGAACCGGACACTCAAGCCACCATTAATAGTTCCCCCACCACCTCCACGCCTGGTTAGAGGCCGAGTCCCAGCATGTCCTCTCCAGCCGTTCGTCACATCTTCACACCCCTCTCTGGTGCCACTGAGAAGCCCTCATCCTGGTCTAGACCACGTCTCTCCTAGGTTCATTGCGTTAGCCTCCTCTGGGACGCTCTTGCCTTTGAACTCCGTATTCCACTCAATCTACCTGCTATATCTTCGCCAAAGTGAACTTCCATAGCCCAAATCAGATTAGAGGGTTCCCTTCCTTAAGCTAATTTTAGGGCATCGCCACAAATAGCCATGCTGTTATCGTAACGTTATTGATTGTATTAAAACCAAATTTGTTTTTAGCACGAGTCCTTTCTCCAAAATGTGTCGTAATGTTAACCCCAATTTTGATGCTGCTGGAGCCCAGCCCCCTCCTTCAGCGACTCGGAGGCCTTGCTTGCCTCTCTCTGAAACCCCACGACAGTGGCAAAGGCGACTTGAACACTCCTTGTGCCATAGAGTAGTCCCTTCTCAATTCTCAGAGGCACAGATCCCCGAAGAGAAAAACCAGCAACTCAAGCATTTAATAGCAGCCAAACAGAAGATTGTTTTAGTCTTGACTCAATGGAGGTCACTAGGCTATGTTTGAAAAGATCAACATACTTAATAGGCTCATCATGATTTGGAATTTCACAACAAAAAAAGAGAGAGAGAGAGAGAGAGATGGGATTGCAGGGGCAGCAAGAAAGTCAAAAAGCAAAGAGGAAGAAGCAAGCCAGCAACTCGGAACAACTCAACAGTCTCAATGATTTAAAGTGACTTTTGTCGTCACTCTGGGCCCAGGGCGCCCCTTCTTTTCCCACGCTGGCCTCTGCCACTTCTGTAGGTGGTTTGCAGAGCAGAGCACAGGGTTACAGCAAACGTCTTCGAGGCAGAAAGGGCAAACAAGGTTTCACATCGCTTCCTGTTTCTCAACAGAGCTCTGGGCTTTCCTCCCTCCCCCCTGTTTTTGTTTTTCTGCTCATTCTCGTGGAAAAAAAAAAATCTGGAGATTGTTAGTAAAGGAAAATAACTTAATTAGAAGCAGGGAATAATCAGCAGCTTACATGGGGCTAAATATGCATTTCCTCTTTTTCTCTCTCCCATGTATTTGAGAAGTTTGTATATATTCTGTGCATTCTGTGTGTAGTGAGTGAAAAAGGTAACATAGGCGTAGCATTTTATTCATATGTTTTATGTTCGTGTTTTTAGAAGTCAGATGCCCCAGAGAGGTTTAAGTCTTGGGTTTTTGTGTGGAGGAGGCTATTTGGGATTAAGATTTTTCAGATGAGGCCAAGGCTTTTTAGCTGACCCTTGACATGACCTTTTAGCTAGGAAGGACTGGGGCTCAGTCATCTTGCTGACCCCTGCACCCGTCTCCACTGCGCTGGGTACAAAGTGGACACTCACAAAGTTTGCTCAGTCCATGTGGGTTGAATGTCATAACCCCCAACTCTCACTGGCCATCCGTAAAGATAATAATAAGAATACAAAGCCAAGATAATCGCGTCGTTTGTAACTTCTTAAAGCCCTTCGAAATTAGTTCCAGAGAAGTTGTCAATGACTCCCTGAAAGAATAAGACCCAGTATGTACAGTTTTAAACTCTGACCTTCTCCACACAAACGTTCTCCTCTTGTATGTATGTATAGGTTCCCAAGAAATGTAAAATGTTATGTTTCTGGCAAGAAGACCAAAACAACCAGCCAGTTTCATTCAATGAAAACAGCCTACTGCTACCAACCGAGTGGTCAACTAGGCTATTTGAATTTGCCAACCAGGGAGGAGAAAACTCTGTGGAGGTCTAGAAGATGCCCCTGCCCTTGGATAATAACCCAGAGATTAAAATGTCTTCTGACAGTCTGTAATCTTTAATACAGGCATGCATGCGTTTTGAATATGGAACTCTTGAGGCCCCCAGAACTGGGAGAATTGTGTGTAAGGCGCCCTTTTGCCCTCCAGAACACTCAGGTCGATAGAACCCCCCCGCCCCACGCTCCATAGCTCAACAAGTCTGGCCGTCCAAGGCGATGAGAAATGCCTTCCCACATTTTCCGAGAATTTCTGCCATTCCAGTTTAGACTAGTATGTTCAACATTCCACTGAGATCATCTGCCCTTATGCGCACGTGGTGAAGTGCTTTGAGAATAATGGCAGTCAGGCCACATGCAGCTAATGAGAGGGCAGTCATTTCTGTGTGCAACTGGCTGGGGAGAACGACCCTGGGCAAATGTCATTTGCGAGGCGTGCCCTTTGCTTTGGTTACCTATTCATCGAGGTGTTACGGGAGCAAATGATGGGATCCCAGTAGATCTGTGTTCATTCTTCCCTGATGCTCATTGGAAATCCACCTAAACATCTTTAGAAAATACTGGACCAAAAGGGTATTGGCACGTGCGTTCTCAGATCAACTCCTTCTGTTTAGCTCTCGTCAGCTAAGGGAAATAAAAAGAGATTCCCTTAGATCGCTCCCCCTGCAAACAGAATGCAGACAGGGGTGGGGAGGAAATATTTAGGGGAGGTGGGATTCCAATTCGGCTTCAGAAGAACTCGAAAGAAAATCAGATTTTCTTTCTGTGAATCCAGCATGTGCAGAGAGCAGACGGGACACCCCGTTCCCGGCTGCCTTGAACCGTAGGCAGCAAATGGAAGCTAAAGCGAAACCCGAGGCAGCGCCTCCAATGGGGAGAGTAGGAGTCAGAGTAAAAGGCAAGGCGAACAGGAGAGGGTCAGAGAGACAGAAAGGAGGGCAGCCCTGGGAGAAGACATGAAAAATTAGAACAGGAGCTCGGAGCACTCGGGAGAGCGGGGGAAATGACAGTTGAAATTAGAACAGGAGCTAAGAGGAGCGAGCAGAAGGGGACAGCGGGAACTAAGACATTTAAGGAGGGGAGAAACAATGAGAGGAGTGGACAGAAAAAAAAGAGCTCAGCCTCACTGGCAGGGCCCCGCGCTCCTGTGTGTCCTGTCAGCACGCCCTGCATGGGTCCCAGCAAATGGCCTGCCGCTCTGAGGTGACTCCAAAGGGGAGAGCGGACTGGACCCTAACAACTAATATTAAATTTTGCGCCTGCTGCACCTTTCAAAAGCCTCGAGAAGACATTGATTCAAGTAAGTGTCGCATTTTTACGTGATCTTTGGTTATTCACTCTCGCAGTTTTGTGTGCGCCCCGAGTTGGGGACCAGCGAAGACCAACCGAAGGAGGGGCCCACGCGGCGGGGGTGCGGTGGCCAGAGGCTGTGCAGGTCGCTGTGGCAGAGGCGGGACACAGGCTGTCTCTGGGAGGAGGAAGTGCTGTTTCTTGGACAAGAGGCGCGCGCACGGGGAAGCGAGGGGTTTATGGTTTTCATTACAGAGCAAGCATTCTTAGAAAGCCGAGGGAAGTTGTACTTTCTGGCTGGTTTGGTGGAGTGGTTTGGGCACTTTCTAAGTTGTATTTTGTGGCCGGTTTTACAAGAGGAAAAGATCTGATTGCAGTGGAACGCTCTGGGAAACTGAACGGTGGGTTTCCCAGACGAGGCCTTTGCAGAGCCAGCCAATTGGGACTCAGCTTTGCAGAGTCTGCTGACGCAGCCTTGTCTCCTGCAGTCAGCCGCCCATGCTGGGTCCGAATTGGTGGTACTGGGTTCGGGTTTGTGTCTGGGACTGAGTGAGCAGGATTTCAAGCTGGGACGTACAATCTCTTCCTGCTGTGTGCGTCCCTCCACCTAAATGCCAGAACTGTAGAGCTGAGGTGTTAGGCCTGTGATACATTCTCCATTCTAACAGAAACCTGCCTGTACTGAAAACTAGTTTCTTTGAAGGGAGCCCAGCAACCTGTCTGCTCGGTGCTTGACTTAAACGCTGCCTTCCCGGGAATCTGGTGCCAGCCATGGTTCTTTCTTGATCTGCTCCTCCGCCTTGGGTTCTGGGACCCATTGTACCTTCTAACTCTCA
The DNA here is from genome assembly GCF_021234165.1 of Pteronotus mesoamericanus. Lineage (NCBI taxonomy): Eukaryota > Metazoa > Chordata > Mammalia > Chiroptera > Mormoopidae > Pteronotus > Pteronotus mesoamericanus. The sequence goes on along the minus strand of NW_026555323.1, from coordinate 6,525,391 downwards.
TTGATTTCTTGGATTGAGCTTTTTGATAACCCCCAACTTGGGACTCCTTCTCATTGGCTGGTCCTTTTGCCCCATCTCAGCCAGGAGAGTCCCTCAGTCAACACCTCCGGGATGGTTTCGATGCTGTGAGAACTCTGATGTCTAGACTTCCAGGGCTGAGCTGATGATGGTGTATTTCTGCGTGATCCAACTCTTTCATAATGTCTTTCCCCACTGGGTCCTGCCTTCTACCTACAAGTAGATACAGTCTCCTCACTTATTAATTCAATGGCTGTGTATTGGACCAACATCCCATTCTTGGTAGTGTGCTAAGGACCATTCAGCTTCTATTTGGTCATGTTTTACTCATACAAATATTTCCTGACCTTGGACCACGTGGTGGGAGCTTTTCTAAGTGGTGAAGAGAGCAGTGACAAAGTGCCACTTTTCATGGCCCTTACCTTTGATTAGGTAGACGCGATAAATACCAAAACAAGTAACTGGGGTCGGTCAGATGATGATATGGAAGGAAACAAGTCAGAGTCAGGGATGGCGAGTCCCGAGGGTGGGAGTATTATTTCTTATAGGAAAGTTCTCATGAAAAGGTGGCGTGAGCGGAAACTTAAAGAAGCGAAGAAGCAAGTTATGCAGACTTGGGGGACAGAAGGTGCCGCCCACGGGAAGCAGAACATGCAGAGGCCCTGGGATCCTGGGTTTCTCTGAGAAACAGGCCCCTGGCAGAGCGCGAGTGAAAGGTGGTCCAGGGGGCTGAACTTGACGCCCAGCCAGGGCCCGCATCAGGCAGCATCTTTAAGCCACAGGAAGGCCTCTGGCCTTTACTCTGAGCAGGACACTGGCATAAACAATGTTTTCAAAGACTCCCTGGCTGCTCTGTTAAGAAAACACCCTGGGCGGGCAGGTGGAGAAGCAGAGGGGCCTGGTAGAAATACCCAAACTTCTAAAGGGCCCGTCCTCATTTCCACGGCCTTAGAGCAGCTGGGGCCTCTCTGCGCCTTGCTCTCTCTGCCCCCCACTGAGGGCCCGCCTTCCTGCGCGGCACCGGAAGTGCCTCCCTCCCAGAGAGGCCCCGCCCCCTCGCCCTCCTTCCCTGGGAAGCCCTGTCCATGCCCCGCCTGCCTGACATTCTCACTCTCCATTTTGAACTACCTGAGAAGCATTGTTGATAACTCTCCCCCCAATGCTGTTGCTGGCTCAAACCAAGATTTCTTTTTTCCTTTTTTAGATTTTATTTATTTACTTTTGGAGAGAGGGGAAGGGAGGGGAAAAGAGAGGGAGAGAGACATCAATGTGTGACTGCCTCGCAGGTGTCCCCTACCGGGGACCTGGCCTGCAACCCAGGCATGTGCTCTGACTGGGAATCAAACCGGTGACCCTTTGGTTTGCAGGCTGGCACTTAACCCGCTGAGCCACAGCAGCCAGGGCTCAAAGCAAGATATTCTGAGCCATGTTCCTCACCTTCCTCCCCAGATCGGTTCCTCGCCCCTGTTGGTCTGTTGGTATTAACAGCATCATGAGCCCTTCAGGCCTCTCGGTTTGTGAATTAGAGGCTTTTGTGGTCTTTCCTCTTCCTCTCATCCTCCCACCCAACCCGATGCCTTTCACTCACGGACTGAACAGTAGCAGACACTTGGTGACTATGCTCAGTGAATCCACCTGTGCTTTACATAAACTGACCATTGCCTGCGCCACATTGTCGTACTGTCTCTCTACTCACTCACCTGGTGCGTCACCTCCAGCCCGGTCGCTTAGGTCTACTGGTATCAGCACCATGCGCTGGCTGACCCGGGAAAGAGGCCTTGCCAATGGGCAACTAATCTGATGAGGTGCCCGCAAAGAGAATGACTGAACGTTACAGAACTTGGTGTCTCCTCAGAAAACATCCTTCATGGCTTTGCAAATAGGCAAAAATGTCAAGTCAGCTCTCCTCTGAAGCCATTTGGAGACATTTGCAACAATGAATGCATGATTAAGTTTATTGTTTAGTAAACAGTCTGCAGACATTAGCCAAGGAAGAGTTATGGCGGCTGTTTACAAATAATTGCAATTGAATTAGGAAGACTGCGACGCAAAAGCAGTGCAAATAACTTGCCAATTCCATAAAGTGTTTTGCAAACAGATTCTGGGAGAAAATAGAATGAGAAAAGCCGGAAATCCAGAAAGGGATGTTTTCTGAGCATGCTGGGCAGACAGGGAGAGAGGACGCCCTGTGAGTCACCGCCAGGGGAAAGTGCCGGTGAGAGGCATTCATTTCTGCTTTGCCTCAGAGACGGAACTCAGCACCGACTTCGGAGCGGGAAAGAGAGGGCATGATTTGCCAGTTAACACTTCGATCAAACAAAAGTGGCAGGATAATTTTAAAACAGAATAGATGTGTTTGGACAGAGGGGGATTGTGGTAGGGGACCATCGCTTATGAAAATGCGATGTCCCCAGCAGTCAACGTGTAGCCTGTCCCCAAGTTAAGTCCCTGCCCAGGGTCGTACAGCCGGGACGCAGCTTCAGTATGTCTAACGAAAGATCTCTATCTACTAAATGTATACCATATAACATACTTGATGTATAATGTATATTTATAGTTCATTGAATATATTAGAAATGTGATTAAGCCTATTACAGGACATAGTAAATAAAATTATGTCTGTACACATCTAGTTATGTACATATAATACATGTGTGTAGTATATACATATATAATATTTAATATGCATATAATAATGATAAGAATACATAATGATAAATATAACATAAAGCATTTCAATATCAAGATTCTCTCTCCTGTGCCAATGCGGGGAGAAACATTATAGAGGTTGGCCATGTGGTCACCTTGGCCAAGCTGTTTTATTCATTTCTGACAACTGATTTTATGAATTGAAGATAGAAATGCAACTGTAAGCACATTGGAATGAACCTAGAAATCCAATAAGCATTCTTACACAATGCTTAGATTGTACACTCACTCACTGGAACTGTTTAGATAAGGATCCTTTGGCCACTTGAACTCAGCTTTTATGTTTAAAGGAAGGAAAGCACAGAGAGCATTCATGAAAAGTGGGGACGTGACGTAGCGAGAGATGTTCTGGGCCAGGAGTACCCGCAGGGCTCTCGTGGTTATGGGTTGGCGTTTTGTCTGCAGACGCATCCTAGACATGTGGGTTTCCTCTCCTAACCACACCCTTTATCATGTGCTATTGATTTTGTAACTCTCCAATGACATCCTCGGAATCAGAAGTGCACTTTGGGGAGAACAGATGACCTAAAGCAAACTCACGCGAGTTTGATCCCACATGCCAAGGGACGGGACAACTGTTTTACAAGCGGACCCCTGTCCCTTCTGGAAGATCAATTGCACATCAGTAAGACTTTGAAGCAGTCAAAAGTACGGATTAAGAACTTACATTTGCATCCCTTCTCCATAGCATTCTGAAGTCTATCAAAGATGCATAATTTGCGTATTGACCACAAACAGGTTTGAAGCCCCCAGATCTGCACAGAAGCTGAGGTGGGGCAATGGGTCATGTCCATCATAACGGGACACTTCTTTGCACTGACACCAAATACAAAAATTTGCCTATCTTTTCCAAAGACAAGTTATATGTACACAATGCCTGTCTTGTTTTGCACATTCAAAAGTTTTCATTGTCTAACACCAGAGCGATTTGGCGTGAGATAGATCACACCCAGAAGCAGAGCCTCCTCCGGGGTCGAATCCTTTGGAGCACTTTCGCTGCAAAGCAATTCTGTGTCTTAGAGGTTGGCACAATGGGAAGCATCTGAGTTGGAAACTAAATGAAAGCGAACAGTAGATTGCAAGGAGCCCAGGCGCTATCTGTCCCTTTCGCCCTTTGCTCTTGCGTCCCTGAAAAGAGCCAGCATTTTCTCCTGGCAACTTACAGAAGTGAAAGATGCCTACTTTCAACACTTGTTGATCCCATTAACAGGGAAGATTGACAAGCAGTAGACAATTACATCTGACATGAATATGGGTATGGAGGGGATTGTTGAAATGGAGACCCTTGCTAATGGAAGAAAGTGACCCCAGCCTTTTGACAGATGTCAAGTAGATTGGAGTCCAATGAAGTTATACCCATTTAATCTGCATCACAAGAGAACACAAATCGTATGACTGATAACCTCTTCTTTTTTCCCCCTATAATTTCTTACTCGGCAGTAGAGAAAGAGGTAGGGTTCTCAACTTGCTAATGTGGGTCAGTATTTTCCGTCCAGAGTTTCATTGGCACGGGAGCTTTTGTTAGTTGGTGGCCCCTTCTCGGGGTCAAGGAAGAAAAGAAATAAACGAAAAAGAAGTGAATAAAGAAATGATATAAATCAATAGAAGAATCACAACTCTTCAATGAGATTTTGACCTCAGTTACAGGACCGCAATTTCTGCCTCTGTTTGAGAGGCATTACTGACTTATTTAATGCATTATGTGAAAGTAAGGTAAGGATGAAAAATGCACTTGAATTCCATTTGCTGCTGAAATATAATGGAGACAGAAATGTTTCTTTTTCCAAAATAATCTTTTATCCTTCTGAGATGTGTGTGTGTGTACTCTGAGTAAAAATTGTTTTTAAAAATCGTCGCTTTGTTTCTCTAGTATATTAGTACAGACAAAGAGGCAGCCTTTCAATTATGCCCTTTGTTATTTTCCTTGCCTAGAGAAGAAGGTCCTCAAAGAACTGCCCTCTACCCCATGTCTAGGGCTGTTGAGTCCTATTCAAGGCCAATTCAATTTGGTGAAACTTGAACTGTCCCTTCAGTGGAAGAGATTTCCTAACACGAAAATTTGATGACACTCCAAAGTGAAAATGCACCGAAACTCTCATCCACTGATGACAAGTAGTTTCCCCTTAAGGTTTCGAAGGAGTTGACGGTGGGATTCGGAGGGAAACTCCATGTCACTCCGAAGCGAATGAACTTGGCCTGGTGAAGGCAGAGAGGGCTGCTGTCAGTCCCATAGCATCAGGCAGGCTCTGGGGCCTGCTAGTCCACCATTTCCCAAGACACCCAGGTTACTGGGTGCTCTTTCAATCAAAGGGCATTCCTTGAGTCTGCTTTGTGTCAGGCAGTGCACTAGCTGCAGGTTGAGCAGAGGTGGGGAGTTTGACCTCAGGCGGCTTACAGTCTAGGGGACACTCACAGGCATATTCTTTCAATGTGATGTCATTATATGAGATCAGTGAAGGAGGGTTCACAGTTATAAAAACACCTCCTGAAAGCTCTGAGCGTTCTCTGCTCAGTGAAAGCACCCGTAGGACGCTCAGCAGTGAGCCCCACGGGAGGCACCATAGGCTTCCAGGCCAGAGGACAGCCGAGCCGTAGGTTGAGGGCAGTCACGCAGGAGTGAACTGGAGAGATGAGTGCCCCCAAGAAACTGCCCTGTCCCCCTCGAGACCTTGCATGCCCTCGTTCATCACCCGCCACTTGTATTCTCATCAGCCCACCAGCTGCAGCCCCTTCGACCGCGGGGTCTCTGGCAGGGGTCGGAATTACCAAACCAATACTTTGAGGAGAGCGCTGGGCTTACGGCTTTATACAACACCTCCTCGGGGATGCCATGCGCCTCCCCAGTTCCAACAAAATGAAATGAATTGATATCAGTTCATAAATCTAATATTTACTAAACATCTCCTCATGGCCAGGCACTGTGGTAGGGGATTCTTGTACATAATTTTTCCCAGAATGCATCTGCCATACATGTGATCAGTGTATGGGTGCAGGCCTCATATTTGGAGACTTTAAGAGACAGTTGCTCTTGTCTGAGTCAATCAGCTTGGCGGTGACTATTGTCACAGCAGTATTGATTCAGTAGATATTGGCCATCGCTTTGGTGTGCTCCCTCACCCCATTTTTCCTTGTAGCAGTTCCAGAGACATTTTTAGAACTTGGTCTTTTTCTAGAGTGGGAAAAGAGCTAGTGTGGTTTGTATTTTAGATGTCAAGTTATTCCCAAGGTTTATTAACCTTTATTTATCGTACGCTCCGAGTAGCTATTCGAAATCGGGGGGCCCCGGTTGTAATTTTTTTTTTCCTGGAAACCTAGACATTGAATCTGGAACCTATATTTGCTGGGTGTTGTAGTGTCTGTAAATGAAAGGCAAAGCCTTCACTGGAAAATATTTTTGATGATCCAGTGAATAAAAAAGGAATTGCAAAAAAGCTGCATTTGTACGGGTTACCGGTTGACTCGGAAGGCCCAGCTTTGGACCTGGGGTCCTTGGAGATATATGTGATGTAGCGGATCATCTCTAGGCTTCTGATCCATCCACCACAAAATGAGATTTTACCATCACGAAGAGGCTGTTGTGATAATGAGATGACGGATGTAATGTGTCCTGTAAACTCCAGAGTAACCTCATGCTAATATTAGCTTATAGACACCCCCGCAATCATACCAGCTCACTAACATTCCAACATAAGACAATCAATCTGCGCCGAATCTCAAATTGCCAACATCGTTCCCAAATTCCTTGTGGTCATCATTTATGCATGATAAGGACAATTGCAAAAATTCCTGTAGATGGGTTATGTGTTGGAGTCCACTCTGTTCAAAGTAGAATTACGTCTTCATCTTTAATATGCCCACCGGCTGCTGATCCATTATGAGGGAAACACAAGCATGTGCTGATGACCCTGTCACAGGATCTCTTTGGCCTTCTTGTTCAGGGTCTGGGGTCAAGAGCAAGGCCAATGATCAACGGACAGAGTCAAAGCTACCAGCTCACCGAACACCAAACCATGGTCTCCCCAACCCTGTACTTTCCACAGAACATTTCGGTTTTCGGACACTCTTCAAATGTATAGCAACTTAAAAGTCGCTTCCCCAAAGTTAGCCACCTGTGGTGCTTACCTGTGCGCAGGTAGGCGCCGCTCCAGGCCCCCTGAGGATAGGCCGCTCCAGAGAGTCCAGAAACGTCTGAATTGAGATGCAGCAGACGCACCCCTGGGAGAGCAGGACTCACCCTGGAACCCGCCACGTACAAATTATCGTCGCCATCGAAACCATCACCACAGTATTTGAAGTTGCTAAAACATATTGCTTGAGCTATAAAACATTCTAAACTAGCATTCCAAATGTCTCGCCTCCAGCAAGCACTTAAATTAAAGTTTCAGACAGCTGGCACTGGAATCGTAATAACAGTTTTACACAAAGGGATTGGCTAAACATGATTATTGTTTTGATAATTTATTGTCAACACGCATTATTGTGCCCTGATCCCGACACTTGGCTTCCTTTCTTCCCCATTGTCAACAGGTGATGACGAGGTCTGGCTGGGGTTAGGGAGGAGGAACAGGCAATGCTCCGGTCCTAGGCGGGTCACACACACACGCCACGCCACACACATAGCACACACAGGCCACACAGAGCCCCAGATACTATCATTCATTTTCATAATTGAATCCTATTTACTGTCTCCTTCCTGTGAATTGCTTTGTTTGTAAAGGCAGAGAACCTAAAGATACTATTCTTAGCACCTTTCTTACAATAGAAAAGAGGGGGAGGGAAAGGTTGACTAAATATATGCAATCTGTGTATATTCTCCAAGAAAGCCTATGGAAGAGCGGATTTCCCATGCCTCCTCGTGCAGAACAGATAAAAGCAGAAAATGCCACATTATTTCCTTTGTCCTTGCGAGCTTGTACCTCACACTAGTAGCCTGGTGTCCATCTAGTGGGATAGGGCAACGGTTCTCCCATGAGGCAGTGCCAGTGATAGCTATTTGCCCTTTACCCAGTTCTAAAACACAATATTTTCCAGCCTCCCTAACACATCTTCAAGTATGACAGATTCTCTCTTCACTCCAACTGGGACCGCTTTGCAAGATTTTATTTCCACCGAAGGGGAATACCCATGATCGGCATTAATTCCATTGCACTCAGACTGGACTTGTTCACAGATCCCCTAACAAAACGAGAAACATAAAATTACATTTTTAATAACTACTACGGAGCCCCACAGTCCTACCAGCAAGTTGTGCTCTCTGTCTTTGTGAGCTGTTGGAAACGGAGTGGTAACATGTTTACCCTTTCAGTGGCCAAGTAGCTGCTTCGGGTCTGCCCTCTGAGTGCAACAGGTTTTTCTGGTTTGTGTCTTTTCTGTACACAACACATACACACGCACGCACGCACAAATGGAAAGTCAGAAACAGTATGCTTGGCTCAGTCAAGAGGGAAATAAAAGAACATATTTGAGTCCCTTCTAAATTTTTTTTTTTTTCTGAACATGACTTTCCATTGACTTTAATTAAGATTTCATTAAACCCTGAGTTTGGAAAGCTTTTAATTGAGAGAAAATTTGCTTATTGGGCATATTTTTTTTTTTCAGTCTGCCAAGAGAATAGCGATAATAAATGGCTCTTGCGACTTTACAGTCAAATTCAACTTTGTTCTACCTTTGCAGAAATTGGTTATAGATCCACTCTTAAGAAATGAGTCATGCCACAATAATGATTTTTATCTCATCAAAAAGCGGTACAAAGTTGGCTCCAGGACACTTTATAAGTATATTGCCTGCTGACAAATTAATCCAATTAGCCAAGGTGAAGGTTATAATTGGGGTTAACTAGAATTTAACTGGCCATTGCTTATCAAACCCTCCCTGGCCTCCCCCAGAGCGTGGTCCCTGAAGTTAGTCGAGGAGGGGCATCTAGACCCCTTGTCAGACCCAAGTCTGGCGTCAAAAAGCCCTTTCCAAGGAAATCAGAGAGAGCCGCCTTTCCAAAGCCACGACAACAATGGAACTTCGTGGCTTCTATTTTCCTGCTGTTTGGGAGAGCGCCTCTCTGCTCCACCCCCTCCGCACCCCCCTACTACTGAGAGTATTTTTATATAGTTCAAGTCCCTCTTGGTCTGCAGTTTGCAGTGAGGTTTAAAAAGTAATACATCTTTTCTTAGATGTACCCCAGTTTCTGCTTTTTAATAGACATGATAATGAGCTTCTGGGTCTTCATTTCCCAGTGTGCAGAGAGCTCGAATAAATCTTCGATTGTTCACAACCCAGGAGAAGCTTCCGGAGCATTGGGATCCACGGAAACCTCTCTAAACAACCATTGTTTTAAGCGTATTTTTTTTTTTTATGTTGGACTTTTCTGGTGCCATTGAATTTTTTGCCCAATCTATTCAGTGGCATCTACTTATAATGAGCTGAGACAGAGTGGAATTCCTTTCGCAGTGGATTCGAATGAATGAAAGTTCCCAATAATTTTGGAGTGGCCGAATATGCTAGCTGCGATATCGGCCATAGGAAAGTTTCCCTGGTAGGTCAGAGCGGGTGAGGGGAAGCTTTGTGCTAGGTTTTTACCAAAATGCAGGTTTGTGTTCTGTGTTCCTAAATTTCAAGATTTTGGAAGGCATATCACTTTTGTGCATGCCAGTGGGGAATATGTTTGACCACTCTGGGAACTATTTTGTTGCTTCTGAAGACTGACTTATTTACATCTAGCATAAGATAACTCCTTATTAACAAAACACTTTCCCCAAAAAACTAATAATAAAGCTCACTCAAAGACCTACCTAAAAAATTAGAAATATGCAATTATGTATTTCTTTTGATTTTTTTAAAAATTAAAACCTCCTTTGGGCAATTTCTGTTTTGGAATAGAAATCCTGATACTGCAAAGGCCTAGTGTTGCCAGGTTTTTAATAAATGTAATGGGAAAATGTACTTCCTTTCTTCCTTTTTTTATTGGTGGGAGAGAGGCACAATGGCACCAGGTATATATTTTGATATGACCCCAGGTTATGCTTAAAAGAACATACATTACATTGACTAGAATTTCTGGTTATTATAGCTGAGGTGATTGATAATGCGCCCACTAATTCTAAAATAATCCATTGGAAATGATCGTGTTATTGCTACAAGGATACGCCCATCTACTTCCATAGCCAGCTGGACCGGGTAGGAGGCTGAGATATATTTTCGTTGAATTTTTTTTTTTAAATCCATGGTCTTAGAAAAAGAAGAAAAAGAAGATAGTGACTAGAGCCCATCCCCAAAGCTTTAACCCATTGAGTCTGATTGAATAGTTTTTCTTATTCCTGCTCACTGGGATCTTCTTATGAAACACACATTTCATTTTAATCCAGGATCTGGGGATATGGGGCGCAGAGGAATATGACTGGAAATTCGGCACACCACAGCCTATATAAAAAGCCACACACCAAGGCTGCGGAAGAGTTATAATTTTAATTCTTCTTCCAATGACAAGGTGTTCGGAAGTTACATTATCATTATCTGTCCCACCAAACAGCACTGTGGCACTTTTAGGAGGACACGGTGGCTTATGCTAATTGGTAGGATCTGAAGATTCCTATGCTGAATTTCAGATCTAAGCATTTCCAAATTAATAGGGTGATTGAAGGGAAGGGCTGTCTTTGCAATGTGTTGGGGCTCAATCGGGGACTTGGTGCCACATATCTTCACGCAGCAAGCCACCACTGTGATTAGGGCTGCTGCCGTGGTCGCCAGGGAGAGGCACCCGCTCTTTCCTGGGCTTCGCCACTAATCCCTAGCCAGCAGTGGACGCCTGGGAAGCAGTAACGACCAGACAGAGATGCGAGCTTTGACAGTATCAAAGGAGCGTGCTTCTGACATTGGCCAATGGGATGGCTGCCCTTGCAGAATCCCAAAGGCCAAAGGGCGCCGAGGCCCGGCTGAAACACAGCTGAGCTCAGTGCTACTCAACAGAATCTGGGGCAACTGTGTTTTTTGTGGGGGGGTGAGTTCCCACTGTGATGTTTTCTGTGTCTAAAATCTGTGTCAGTAGGAGGGTTTGATTCCATGACTCATACAAAGATTCTGGGCTTTTCATGTTGTTAGCAATATTTTTCTGGTTTTGCCTGAAAGGGAGAAATACAACAGAGACTGTTGTTTTTACCACAGATAACATAATAGGGATTAAATAGATGTAAGCTTCAAGCATACATAGATTGCTTGGGAAAAAAGCCCCACAAATATTCAGAACCATAGTAGAATCAACACTGCAAATTTATTTTGTGTATATTATGTGGCAGTTTGCATTTCCAATATGTCACATATCTTCCTCCTGACGGAAAATGAGTGACGAAACAGATCAAATAAACTGGCAAATCTTTCACAGTGAAACACTGGGAATTTATTTCTGATGTTTCCCAAAATAGCAACCGGGGTTTTTCTCCTCCATCACTTTCTATTGCTAGTACCCCCAAAAAGTATATAAAGCCAAATAAACTAGAGTTCTCTGTGTCATCAAGGATTGGCCATCTTTTTTTAATGCATCTGAGGAAAGGGTCTGGTATGCAAAGTAGTGCCCAACATTTAAATATTGAGAGAGTTCCAGGAGAAATGGGCATGTTTTCAGTTTTTCGTCAAAGTTCAGACCTGGCAACCGTGGACCTTCATTTCCACCTATAAGCAAGAATGCGGTGTGAGCACCACACAGTTAGAGCGAGCCTGCTCTCTCTCGCCCCGTTTCCCGCAGTCCCCACCTCGCGCACTTACTCCCTTCAGTTACCAGAGTGATGATCTTGACCTTCCGGTCGGCAGCCAACCTGCGCCTCCTCTCACCTCTCTATTCTTTGGCGGGGACCCTCTTTCTAGGCCTTGTCAGCCCACCTACCGTCTTCCATCTTTCGTTTGCTGGTTTCCACCCCGAGAACATTCCCAGGTCACTCACCTTGTTCCAGTGCAGGTGGCAAAACTCCCCTGTGTGTAGTATTTTCAGTCTCTCCCAGCCCTGCCCTGGCCCGGGCTCTGTGACGCAGCACCCGTTCAACAACAGCGTGTGGTAGCAAAAAAGTTAATATTGGCTGAGATAAATGTCTCATCAATTCTTACGATGACACTCCAAAAACAGGCACTCGCCACCCCCACCCCCCGCGCTCCGTGAACTAGAAGTTGACCCCTGCCCTCAGGTATTTATAATAATTAGTTACAGTCTCCTTTAAAAGTGTCTACACTTCAGTCTTACTTCTAGATCCAGTCTGAATAAGATAGAGAATTCTGAAGTCAAGGATAAAATCTTCCAATTTTTAATGCTCCTTGAAATTACACCAACAATGATTGATTCAGGGTTCGCTAGGGTATCTCAAATGCTCTTTATAATTTTTTCCTGAATAGAAGGAAAATTATATAATCCGATGTCATTCTTTTTTCCTCGTGTGTTTTTTGTATGACTTAAAAATAGTAATATAAATTAACAGAACCTCACAGATCATGTACACAAAATTTGGGGGGGACTTGGAACAATTTTCTTAGACACTCTTTTCCTATTCTGTTGACTGAGAACAATGAAACTGCCTCACAGGGTTATTGTGAAGGTTGAGAAGATACAAAATTGCACAATAGGGTCCCAGGCACATAGTGGAGACCCCATAAATGCCTGTCTCCTCCCACTGTCCCAGCGTTGGCTGTAGATGTGTTCCAAGAGTCCTTTGTAGAAATGTCCATAAAGTTTGTATCTGTAACCAAATCAGTACGAGTTTTCACTTTCGTTGCCACTGGCTTGTCAAAGCAGAGGGACAGCGCACGAATCCCCACGGGCTACCTTCACGAAGAGGATGTCAGGCCCACAGCGTGAGCAGGTACCGTCGCTGGGCAGCCAGGCCATTCAGGAGAAAAAGGACCAAAACAAAGTCACCAGCAATCGATCTCGGACAGATTTTCTTCGTTGTGCTGATGCTCTTGGATCGTCCCACCAGGACCGCTCAAAGCGCATAGAAGAAATGAAAAGTCACACAAGTGCTCTTTTCCAAACGTAGTTCGCTGTCCCTGTCAACATCCCCCTGGGATGCGCCACTGATTCGGAGATCGTCAAAGGACATTCGGTCTAGATTAATAGCCTAAATTAATTAATTAGCTTTATTGTCTCATTGCCTTCCTCCGCCTTCCCTACCCCCTGCCCAGTTGCTTTTCCTCTGTGTCTTCCCTTTGCCTTCTGGAGAAATAATTTCCCCATCCTCGAAGACTTACCTTTCCCCCAAGAATTTTGCCTGTGTGAGCTGTGAGGTTCTGCTAATTTACATTTCTATTTTGAAGTCATATATGAAACATACAGCTAGAAAAAAAAATTGATGTGGGATTTTACAATTCCGTTCCTTTTATTCTGGGGAAAAACGCAAAAAATAAAAATTACGGGGAGAGTTTGAGATCACAGCGAGAAGCCCCAAGGCGCCCCGAATCAATTAGCCTTGGTGCAACGTGGGGGAACGATCACGTAAGGTTGGTCAAGGTGCCCACACATGGAGGTGGGACAGAAATAGAATCGGTGAATCAACATGAGTGATTTCTCCAGAATCGCTATTTTGCGTCTTCCCCAAGTCCAGTCCTACTGCAGTGAGAGAAAGACAGGAAAGAATTTACCAGCTGTACCATCAATTAATTACAGAGACTAAGGGTCTTCTGAAGCTTCAGAGAGGCATTTGCTTTGTTTACGTTTCAGGTAAGCCGTCCTATGTTGGTAAAAATCCTCTGTGTCAGGCTCCGAGTTTTAATAAGAAGCAATTTAAAAAAAAAAAAAAGAAGTAATTATATCAGTTATGCAGGGTTCACACGGAGAGCAAAATAATGAGGGGAGAGAGGTGATTTCATAAGGAGAAATTGAAAAGTATGCCTGGAAACCTTTCTTTCCTCCTCTTTCCCTGCTTTTCTTCTCTGTCAACTGCTGTGTCCCTGTCCTGCTCCTTCCTGAGGGGAAGGCCACGAAGCAGAAGACAGTCGCCATGAAAGCGGCTCATCCTGAGGTCGTCGCCCGTCAATCAGCATCTCCGCGGCTGACCTTTGTTTACAGAGAGAAGGGGCCCGAGATTCCTGAGCTCCGACACGGGAGGGCTGGGCACGTCAGGGCCCTCTGCTCAGCCTCCATTTAATTAACTGCCTCTCCTGGCCCTCGTGTGACGGGCAGGGCCGGGAAGGTGTTTCCCAAGGAAATCAGAATGGGGGGCAGAGCGGGAAAGGAGGGGGGGAAAAGGTGAGTTCAGGAGGGCAATGGGACGGGGGTTAACAAGACTGCCGAAGATCAAGAGCTGGCGCGCTGAGATGCTGCCAGACTTGAAAACTTTAATTTACTGTCACTGTTAGCCCCCTTTGAGGTTTATGGTGGTATTTATACACACAGCATCAATCACATGAAACAAGGAGGGGATTTATAGTTTGTTTTAAAGACTGCAAATGCAATGTAATGCAAATAGCTTGCCTCATGGGCATTTACGTTTAATGGGAAAATTACAGATGCAAAAGATTGGTAGAACAAATTTTAAATTGACTTTATTACATCTAGTGCTTTTCAGAGAATACTATTAAAAAAAAAAGAAAGATATGGTAATGGAGTTCTACACTGTAGCCTGACAACTTAAATTCCACTTAACTGACTTTTTTTTTTCTTTTCTTTTTCTCTTCCTCTTTTTTTTTTTTCCATCTTTCTGCATACATTACTCTTACAATAAGTTTGGCTGAAAATTCCCCAGGATCGTAAGCACATTAGGAGTGTGATTTTTTTTCTTTAGTTTATTTCATATGACTTTTTTCCTAGGCCCAGCCAAATAACAGATCCATATGATGTATATTCATAAAATGATATGCCAGTTACATATGCATTTTTAACCTGTGCCATAAAATGACTACTTTGTATATTAATATGTGAATGCCTTTAGTCAAGGATTTACCGTTTTCTAATAGATCAGTTCTTTGTCCTCACTTTTCTTAAAACATACGTGTGTATGCTCTTCTACATATACACACAGATGCACTTGCACGTGCCAAGGGGTAAGTGATTCTTTGACTTAGAGCATTCTGGGTAAAGCTTTTTTCCTGAGATCACCAAACATTACCCCAAGAAGGCCGTTGAGTTGCTTGCGTGGGGTGAGCTGGTGCTTATGTCGTGCGCCCTGGCCTGTGCCTGTCCCCAGATCGCTGAGATGCACGTGCTTGTAAATACAAGAATTTGGGGATGATGTTCTATTTTCTAACTTCAGGATTTCATGCCATAAACCATTAATTTTGTGTGTGCGTGTATATATATAATATATGTATAAAATATATATATATATATCGAGAGGGACACACATATATATTGCTCATATATATACCAGTATTCATATTCACCTTCAGTAAGAATAATTACCAAGGCACACATGACTGGTAGAATTTTCCACTCTTTGTAACCATTGGTCTATTTTAAAAAGAAAAAGTGCACCATTTTCAAAAATGCATACTTTTGTAAGAGTGACAGGGAAGTCCCCATAGTGCCATGTCTGTACTTGACCTCCAAACGCTTCTGCGTGAAGGCAGGTATATTAAGGCCAGGTTTCGTGGTGCATAACCAACCGCAAAATTCCACATAACAGTGGCAACAAGGAGAAACGGGTGTCTCCTGTTTTAGGCAGATCAAGGCTGATGCGACGGCCCTCTTCACAGAGTTCAGAGAAACCCACTGTCTGTCTCTGCTTTTTGCATGTGAGCTTCATTCTAGAAGTCACTTTGCTGTCCAAGATGGCGGCTCCGTTTTTATCCATGATGGCTTCATTTTTACCAGGAGGGTAGAAAACAGGACGAGAAAGGGCACAGTGACCACGCCCCCGCCCCCACAGCCGCAGTCTCTGCCTTAAAAACCCTCTCAGGAATTGCGTATTCTCACTACTACTTTTATTGCATTGGCCAGGAATCTGTTACATGACCACACTTAGCTTAATGGAAGATTAAAAATATATTCTTATTTTTCATGACAGCTGTAAATCCAGAAAGTCTAGGGATTGAGTGCTAAAGTAACAAGTGGAGGGTGAGTACCAAGGAAAACACAGCAGTATATACAATATATAATAGCAGTGTATACCGTACATAATAAGAATATTTCTATCCATATTTTGACTGGAGCTAACCCTTATTCTCCAAAGAGCTGGATGGATATCTGTGTCTATTGATAAGATGACCAGAAGGAGCAATGTAGCTATGCAACAATCAGCTCATCAACTGTATAGACTGCCCTCTATTCGTGAGACCAGCATTTACGCTTTCAGCATTAGTGATATGCCATAGTCTGATTTTCTTTAATTTGACAGGTATAGGCATGATTTCAAGATTGGCATCATTAACTACCTAGTAGTTTACATCTAGGTGCAGTTGCTCAGCTATTCAGAGCAAAACAACGTGATATATTTTTCCTGATTCAGCAAGTAATTGAGGGGGAGGCGTATTCAGCCCGATAGTTCAGAATCAAAATAGCCTGAGTAGCTTCCAGTCTTCTACTCTTGCTTGCAGAATTGATAAAGGCCCCAGCATTTGCCAGACGTTGGGCTTAAGGTACTTGTTTCGTTTAATCCCAAGGGGCAGGCACCAGGAGAAAGGTACGATTCTCTGCCTCTCCATTCATAGATGAGACTCCGAGGTTTGGAGCAGTTAACAGGACGCTAGTTACTGTCATGGCCAACATCACTGGATTAGACGACCAGGCAGACTGAGAGCTAACGGGGGTTACCTCAGAATGTGCATTGGAACGGGAATCAAAGGAAAGAACGTGAAATGTATATGAACAGCTATAATACAACTACCTTCAAGCAGCCTTTCAAGTGCAAAGGCCAGAGACCAATGAAGGCTTAAACTTTTGAAGAGATCAGGACGTGGACACAGAGAAAACACAAGAAGACAGCCACCTACAAGCCAAAGTGAGAGGCCTCAGAAGAAACCAGTCCTACAGACTCCTTGATTTTGGACTTCTAGCTTCCAAAACTGTAAGAGTATGAATGTCCGTTGTGGAAGGTTCCCCATGGGTGTCACTGTGTTATGGCAGTCCTTGCAAACTCAAACAAAGACTCTTAAAGATGGTAAGAGACAGCTTCTCCTAGGGATCTTCGTATAGACATCTAATGCCATGCAGGCGAGAGGCAGACATACATTCAGGCACTGCATGCTGTTGGCCACAGGACTAGCACATACTTCTTATGTCCATGGCCTTAAACCACAGTCTGGCGAGCTTTTCAATTTTTCCTACCATTTCTTTATCCCTCGATGGCCATTTTTACCAAGAAGCCAAGTTGAGAGGTAGATGCTATTTCATCAACAAGACAACTTAACTGCATAAATGCTTGTGCCCATACCTGTGCATAATAGTACAGGATCAATGCGTGTGCCTCAATAAACATTCTAATGTCTGCGTGCCACCATCCTTCCTATGTGCTTAGAATTAGTTGTAATCTTACAAGTTACATCCAACTAGGCCAAGATCTGCTTCCATACACAGAATAGAGAGGGGATGGTTTGAGTAATCTCTTTTATTTGATGGGAAACATGCTATATATTTAGTTAAATTTTGCGGAGGAAAACTCTATGTAATTGCAACTCATAAAACAATTATTTAGTTGATTTTTATTATTTTTAATTTCATGTATCCTTGATAAAAACTCTGGCATCTCACTGTTAGGCCGGTCCTCTGACATCAGTTTATTTGGGGTTTTCTTTCTTTGGTTTTTTATGAATAACCATATCCTTTCATGGCAGTATGGGTTTCTTAACAGACTACCATTATGTGTGCCTCTTGCATTTGGCATCAGAAGTTGTCAGCCTGCATTGCAGCAGCATCTTGAAACTGATTCAAAGAGGCGTTATTCCACGCTTCTTGACCACAGGCTAAAGTCCCATTCTCATCTGGGAACTGCCCGCTGGAGCTGCGGGCCAAATCTGGCTTGAATTTATCCAGAGAGTGGCCTTAGTGTTCACATTTCAACGCTGAATGGGCTATTGAATTCCACTACCCACAAACTCATTCTGTCTTGAAGTTTGACTGTCTCCCGTAAAGGAATTTGTAGATTTTTTTATTAACTTGTTAACATCTTTGTAATGGACCACAATTGGGTGTTTTCTCTTGAGCATTTTTAGTGATACACATTAAATCGGAATAAAGACATGAGAGACCGGTACCTGCCAGAGGAAAGATTAATGCAAATAATTTTTGTATGCTTTGGGGGTGGCCAGTTTAATTTTGGGAAAGGAATCAGGTCCAGATTATGCATACACAAGTTGACTCAATTTTAAGTCCCGCTGTAGGTAGACCAGAATGCTTTTGACATTGCTCCAGTGCACAAAGATGTGCCTCTTCTGCAAACTTTCCTTGGGATATTTCAACCATTATGGACTTCTTCCTATCAATATGGCCATTGAAATTATAGTTGTAATTGCGTACTTAGCATTTGACTGTTCTCTGATTGCTTCCTACACAGATTCTGTCTTCCCTGATTGGCAGGGAGATGTTTAAGGTCAGGGAAATATGTGTTAGGCTCCTGTGGACAGTCAAAGCAATTTGGAAAAGAGATGGCAGTTTCTTATAAAGTTAAACATATGCTTACCATGTGGCCCTGCAATTCCACTCTTAGATATATACCCAAGAGGAATGAAAACATATTGCACACAAAGACTTGGACAGGAATGTTCATGGCAGCTCCATTTGTGTTAGCTAAAAACAACCCAAATGTCCATCAACAAGTGAATAGGTACATAGATTAGACTGCACTATAGCCATACAATGAAATACCACTCAGCAACCAGAAGGAATGAGCTACCAACAAATGCAACCACATAGAAGAGTCTCAAAACCATTATGCTGGCTCAAAGATACAGATACAAAAGAACACGTGCTATGTAATACACTTACAGAAAATTCTAGAAAAGTACATGATTAAAATTTGGGGGGTGATTGAAATATTATAGATCTTGATTGTTTATATTGCTCGCAGTGCATCAAACTGGACACTTGAGCTGAATGCATTTTGTATGGCAATTATACCTATATAAAGTTGATTATTTTTAAATGGAATAGTCTACTGAGGTGACCTCAGCTTTCTCAACCCTAACTTTCTATGGTGTATGTTCAATAATTTATGATAAGTTAAGTTTTTAAAATGTTACCTCTTCCAGAAGGGTTCCCAAACAGCTCCTGTTCTTTGGTTTACTCTGTGCTTTCCCAGTAGACCGGACCTCCTGTTGTTGAATTAAAATGGCAAGCAAATCATTCTCATTTTGCAGTAAGAGCAGAGAAACACCTTCTGCTGTCTGTGTCCAACTTAGCTGCTTTTAGACTTAAATTGCTACTTTAAAACATCTCATTGAGATAAAAGCCAATGTATGACAGAGGAAAAGCAATCAGAATCGGATACAAAGAGAACAGTAGGAGAAAGTGGGGCAGAGAGGGAAGGAAGGAAGGAAGGAAGGGGAAAGGAAGAAGGGAGGGAGAGAGGGAGGGAGAGAGGGAAGACAGACTGGAGCAGCGTTTGAGAAGCCAGAAAATGATCAGGCAGATAAAACAGGACAGCCTTTGTCTAGAACAATTCAGTGTGACTAGCTTAAGGCTACACTTTGCTGTCATTGTTTATCTGGGAACATTTATGACGCTATCAGTCAGGGGCCGGCCAGAGGAACCAATTGCTCTTTGGAGATGCAGAATTACCAACTATTTTCTTTAAAGTTTAATACTTAACGGAGAGCTGGAAGCCAGATTATTCTGAGGTTTTCTTTGCCCTTTCCGACATGCATTTTTAGATCTTCTCAACATCGGGTAGGGTACCCCGTAGAGGCAAGTCTTAGAATTTTTTAAAACTCGAGCGCTTTATGTATTACTTGTTAGCGGTAGTCAAGGCCAGCGGTGCTTGCAAGTCAGGCGCTTGGTTTTTGTGCGGCGCAGGGACTCGGGACGGTTCTCCTCGGCCTGGGAAACTTTCAGCGAATTCAGCGAAGCTCACTACAAAGTCCAAAGAGGCCATAAGGAACAAGTTAAAGTGGGGGGCGGGGGTGGGAGCGAAGGCTCTTGATAGGCAGGTCAGAATTAAGTTTCTTGTAATAGCCAAGTACCATTTCTGACAGCAAGGCTAGATCCCCGCGTCCGTCACACCTCGGCTCAGGCTGCGGCCCTCAGCATCATAAAGCAAACTGGGGGGATGTCTTGAGGCAATTAGAAGATCAAACACCGGGGAGAGGTGAGCGGCCCTGGCCGGCTCTGCAATGGAAACGGAGGCCGTAAAGTTCTGGAAATGAAGTTTTCTCGGCTATCAAGCCAATGATTGCCACATGCCAAAACACAAACCAGATTGCATAATGAGTAGGTTTTTCATAATTTCCTCAAATTAGGTTTTTATTAATGCCTGTCAACAGCAAATGATAGGCATGTGTTGCATTAGCAGCTGCCATGGGCCATGCCCGCTCCGATATTCCAGCTAATCTAAAGCTTACAGTGAGCCCGGGGCCCGTGGGCTCTGTGAGAGTGAAACCTCAGACAGCTTGCCATAAAGAGTGGAGCCCACAGTTCACCGTTAATGGTGAATAATTGTTGTCGAAATTGGTTTTAAGTCAATTAAATGGGTTTTCATCCCGAAATGGATGGCCTCGCTTTTTCGCCATTGTTTGCAGGCAGGGAAGGGCCCCGGCTTCTTTCCCCAGATATTTCGAGGGCTCTGGTCTATTGAAGCCCCACCCCCCTTTAGCTTCGCACACACAATCAGGGGAGACTCGTCGCCTCCAGAGAGGGGTCCTGATGATGTGGTCGGCTTCGGAGAGCCCCAGGGTGGGCTTCTGGGGGGGCGGGGCCTGAGCACAGCCATTTTCAAACAAGGCCTTTGTGAGACACCTGTCGAGCTCAGCTGCTGGCTTCCCCTGTAGCAGAAAACACAGGGAACTAGAGACAAAGATACTGTTATACTAAAAGCTGAACACTGGTTTATTGCTAACATACATATATTAGGGGCAATCGTTCCAGGCAAAGGATGCAACCCGGCAGGGGCTGAGGGATTTCAAGAGGCCGGGCCCCCCAGTGAGGGAATCCTGTTTGGAGGTACGGGATCAGAAGACCAGACAGTGGAAGGAAAACCTTGCTTGGACATCAGAGTGAAAGAGGAAGATTTAGTGCCGCGGACCCATAGGTGAATTCCCAAATGTCCCCTCGCGTGGTGGGAACAGATATTTTAGTCGATTATTTGAAAGAAGGATACCTTTGTCAGCTCAGGTTATTGTGCCAGAGGTTGGGTAGTTGAAATGACAGGCATTTCTTTCTCCTAGTTTTAGAGGCTGTGAAGTCCAAGATCAAGGCGCTGGCCCATGAGCTTTCTGGTGAGGACTCTTCCTGCCTTGCAAAAGGCCACCTTCTCATTGCGTCCTCATGTGGCAGAGAGAGGGCTCTGGGTCTCATTGTCATCTTGAAAAAGGGGTCTGATCCCGCCATGGACCTCCCCTCTCATGGCCTTGTTACCTCCAAAAGGCCTCCTAATGCACTCACATTGGGGGTTAAGGCTCATAGATTCCTTCTCTTTCTTAGCCAGTATCTGTCTTTCCCATTCTTACTTAGGGAATAATTTCTCGTAGGTCCTTATTTCCCTTGGTTCTCTTTGGCATTCCGCAGTGCCGGTCATGATCACTTTATTAGCAGCTCTTCAGGCAGATAAAGGTAGAGACTGGACATCCATCAGTCACACGCTTCCAAACTTTTGGCAGGAAAGCACGTTGTTGAAGGCATTGGCTAACAAAGCTATTTATTCCCTGTTTTCCAGTAATACAGCAAATCATGAATTGGCTGAAATAGACATGACAACATCATTTAAAATATATAAAAGCCCATATTTGTATGTATTAAATAACTGCGATGCAATGCCAAATTTAATTTTTCCACATTGAATGAAGCTGGCATGTTTTCAAATGCCAGTTATTCGCATAAGCGCATTTTTTCCTCACTAGAAAGCAGGAAAAAATGTAAAACGCTAAAGGCAGGACTGGGGCATCTGAATAGAGCCAGTGTATTGATTAGGTAAGTGCTCCATGATTAGTCCCTAAACTGGAAGGGAAATACTAACATCCCTCATTTTGCCAAAATGTCACCACGGAATACCCTCCCACAAATTTTCAAATATTTTAAATTGCTAACATTTCCTAAGATGGATGATGGAAGGCCAGATTTCCAGTCAGAGGTCGCAAATGTAACAATGTATGCTCTCTAAAAAAGTAGTTCTTTCTTATTGAAAAACAAAAACTATGGCAGGAAACCTTGCAAGTTTCGTGGGGTTAAAGCCAGTGTTTATAACAATGGTTAGCTTTGTGCCTATGACCACGACTCTCTGCATTGATGGAAGGTAATCCAATTTGCTAACAAGTAAGTAAATTTGGGGAGAGGGATGAGGAGGGGTAGGTAATACGGTTTTAAGTGCCTGGCAGAAAATAGAGTGCCTTTTTAAATGAAGAAAGCACCTATGGCATTTGGATGTAATAACAAATTAGAATCGAAATGCAGGCAGTTTAGAATGTTTGAGGAAATCACTAAGTGTACAAAGTCTACGGTCTCTTTCTCCCTATATTAGAAACTAAACATTGAAAAACCTTTCAAAGCCCCGAAACAAACATCCTAGCTTGGTGGAGCGGTAGGGAAATTAGTTTCCAGGAATGTTCCAACCTTTTGAAATTCCTTTCCACTTTTTTTCAAAGTTCGCTTTAAACGTGGGATGTGGGCCTTAGTTAGCTTTGGCACTCCATGATGGGAGGTTCCCCTCAGCCTCCAGAGCAGACATGGTCCCAGGGAGTTCCATCAGGCAACTCAACACCCCAGTCAATTCAATAAGAAAGGAAAAAACTCAAAATTAAATGTAAAAAATCGTTTCAGGAACACACGTGTTTCTATCTGCATGTACGCTTATAAATCGTACAAAGATACATGTTTACTTTAAAAGAAAGATTTTGAAAAGGTAACCCACTTATCTCATTTTTACCAAAGTATGAGAAGAAAGCTTTTATGCAACAATAAAAATTGAAGCAGAAATAATGCTTTCAACTTACTTTTCTGATGTCTCAAATACACATCAACTGTACAAATCGCTATTTCTGAGAACAGAACTATAACTGTTCCCCACCCATTTCTGTCATGGTTATAATGAAACATAAAACATACTCTAAACACAATGAATGGAATTCTTACATTTTAAACCATTTTAATGAAACGGATAACACTTCAAGTAATTTTTACATTGCTACTTAAGTTTATATTACTCTAAAATTATTTCATACACATTGTTATCAAATCTCAGGATAATTTAAACACATAAAATAAGTATCTCAGTTATGTTACCAATAAAAGGACTGCAAATATTGTTGAAATAAAGAAAACTAGAAACCCTATTTCTACATATTAAATAACTTCCTGTCAAGTTATCTAATCCATTGCAAAGTAAACTCCAGGTAATGTTGAACTAATAATAAGGGAGCCCAAGTTTCAAATGATCTCTCTCTCTCTCTCTCTCTCTCTCTCTCTCTCTCTCTCACTCTCTCTCACTCTCTCACACACACACACACACACACACACAGACCAGCAATAAGTTTCTTCCAATAACACCGTGATTCTGTCCCATTTGCCCAGGGTCACGTGTCTTTGCAGAGGGGAATATGTGTGGCCCACAGTCACCTGCCAGACTAGCTTCCTAAGAACCCACGGAAAAACATAACTCACTTGTGTGCTTCTGCCAAAAAGAAGTTCATTCCGAGAGGACTCAACCCAAGGCTTTTCCTCTGGGGAACCTCGCTCGGTAACTTGATCCCACTGAGCCCCACGTGTGGGGCAGGGTATCTCCTTAGATGTTGTGCAGCTGGGCCTTCAAACAATAGCCACTGCTGTCTACAAACCATCATTTATTAAGTGGATTTTATATGCAGGCCCTTTAGTCTGGAATAATATATGGTTTATTTTGACACAGGACTATATGGATGAGTAGCTCACCGCAGCAAACCTTGGAACAGGTTAGAAATCCAAAGTCGAACTCGGCCGTGCGTCTGGCGCTGTGCTAGAAGTGGGGCCTACTTTATCTTTCATGTTTATTTCAGCCCTGAAAGGGGGTGGCACTGCCCTAATTGATGACAGGAGATTGAGGTTGCGATAAATGAATTGGGTGGGTGTCGCTCGGCCAGCAGGCACCCAGATTGGGGGGGGGGGGGCGCTGCAGAAAGCAGGTGGTATTTCCGCTCCCTCATGCCGCCATCCAAAGGTGTCCTTGCAGCAAGTCTACCTCAGAGCATCCCAGAATTTTATTTTACTTTTTTAGATTGTATTTATTTCTTTGAGAGAAGGGGGAAAGGGAGGGAGAAAGAGGGAGAGAAGCATCCATGTGCGGCTTCCTCTTGCACTTGCCCTAGTGGAGACCTGGCTCACAACCCAGACATGTGTCCCGACAGGGAATCGAACCAACAACCCTTTGATTTGCAGGCCAGCACTCAACCCACTGAGCCACACCAGCTGGGGCTAATCACAGAATGTTAGAAGTCATAGAGATTTTAGTGATCATCTATCTCATCATCCTATTCACGATGAATAGGAAGGAAATTTTCCTCTGGCTCTTGTGTCCTGGACCAAATTCACAATCATCCCCCACAAGTTCATGCTCACCCCCTTTTCCAGTGGTCCCAGTCTCCAAAAGACTTCATCTAGTAGGTCATTTCGGCCAGAAACCCAGGACTCACTCTTAAGGACATCTTCTTAAACCTGACTCCTCACCGGGGCCTGTCAAGAGGATCCCTTAAATGTCCCTTCATTCTGTCCATTCTCTCGATTGCTCTGAGTGCTGGTAACTTGGATCTCTTGATGAATCTACTACAACTGCTGCACCCCCTGCTTGACCTGACCCCATGCTTGGTCCTCTGCCCCACAAAGCTCTCCACAGATTGTTTGCCAACCTCGATCTGACCACGTCCCGCCCCCTGACCGGCTTCCCGCCTCCGCAGCCTTATCCCACGCCGCGTGTGCGCTTGCTCTCTTGCTGTTTATCCTCCAGTGCCTGCACATTCTGTTTGTGTCCCTGTGCATTCATACATCACACCTCAGTCCAAGACAGACTTCCCCCCGCAATGGGTCAACTTCCCCTCTACGCACCCAGATTGCCATTTATTTTGGGCTGTTGTAACTTGGCCGTATCAGTGTCCTCACTGGATTAATGTCTTTCTTTCCCCTGTTGGCTTGAAGTCCTCTGAAGGGCTTGCCCCATCTCTCTTTGTTCACTTTCGAACCCTCAGACTCTCCAGGAGTTCACGCTATGTGGCAGATGTTCAATAAATATTAATTGAATAAATTCGCCCTCTCCATTTTATAGATCATAAAACTGGGTCCCTTTCAGGGTAAGTAAATCTCTCCAGGCACATGGCTGGTTAGTGGCAGAATCGAGACTTAAGCCTATACCTCCTCTAAGCTCAAACTCCTTCCCTTCTACGGCTCCTTCCCTCCCACCAACACGCACACTTCCACTGCACCCTGTTCTTCTTCCGGTGCCTCGTCACCTGCTGACACCTGCGTGCACTAGATATATTTAGAAGGCACAGCCAACGCTCCCCAGAGCAAGGATGGCAAAGACCGAAGGCCTCTCTGCTCAGAGTCACAAGTACAATAAACAACTCCGGCTCCAAACGCGAATCCTCACTAACTTTCTCAGGCCAAGCCTTCCCTCATCTTGGCAGACAGAGGATCTTCCCGGCCTGTCAGAAGCCCATCAATTATTGGCTTCAGCAGGGAGGGAGATGATAAGTGTGTCCTTCTAACACACAATGGAAATTGAAATTAATCTAATTAATTTGAAGGAGCACTTCAATGCCACAGTGATAAGCGCTAGATACAGAGATGAAAAATGGAAATACAAATGAAAATTGATGGTTATTTTCTGTCTCGCTTTAGGTTGGAGATAATTTTTAGAGATTTGTCTTATCATTAAAATTCCATACACTGATGAGAGCCCACTGCTTAACTCTTTAAATACTTACACACTTACACACACACACGCGCGCGCGTGCGCGCGCCCTTCCTAACAGGATGATGAAAGGTTATAAAGATTGCAGTCAAATCAGTTGTATCTTCTGGGTTTCTTCTTTTGCTTTGTAATCTGTAGGAAGATGTGATTTTTTTTCAGTGTTAAATTAACCCAAATGATCAAGATCAGTTTGCATTGGTAGCTTGCGATAAATGCTTGGAGTTACACAAATCCTATTTCTGACCAAAGGCTAGCCCTCTCGATCAATTATTTAATGCCCCAACACCTAGATCTGCCTTGTGGATCTACCTTTAATGTAATAAAAATATCACAAGCATTTGGCCCCTGCTTCTAATTAATATGGAACTTTCCAATATTTCAGAGGGAAGCTCCTGGAACATTATTAAGAAATAGTCACTGTTTAAAACCACTGAAGTGAAACTCAAGAAAGACTACGTCAGCAGCTGTTCAATAATAGTTTGTATAATAAAAAATTAATATCATCATATATTTCCCATCATAGAGAATGGATCTTAATGTCATTTTAATATTTTTTTCCAACTAAAAGAAAATTTTAATTAAGGCTAAAGATATATCGCCTAAGGAAAGCTAAAGTGTTTAAAATTATTAACTGCTTGAATACTTGTTGCTACCCTACAAGCCGCCATAAAAGGAAAGAAATTAAGCACTCGAGGGATTAAGGCAATTTTGAAAGCTGCGCCCCCTCTTCGCTTCTGCTGTTAGATTCCCCCTAACTGAGTCCTAACTATTTCTCTCCACTCAGTCAGACTCCTGCTTTGTGGCTTTTTTAATAACCTGGCTTTTCAAGGGCCTGCTCCTGAGAGCTTTTTCACTCCTGCTGCACTACCTACAAGCAAATTTCTTCCAGTTGCTCAACAGTCCAAGAGCTCCCTTTCTTCGTTGCTGAAGCATTTCATTGCAGTTTCATTGACGGGGTGGTGTTCTGTTACGGTGGAATCAATAGCTCAGCGCTTCCCAGCACGCCGATTAGCTTGTCAGTCAGGGCCTGGGGGAGGGAGTAGCAACGCCCCCCTCCCGGGGGCCGGGGGCTGGAAAACCCAGGAATGCAAGCCGCCCCGTGGTTGTCTACCACCTGTTGCTCTGGAACATGTGCGAAGTGAATTAACTTGGGGGGACCACATGCCTTAAAGGTCAACGGCAATGGGAGCCTTAAGCTGGTGGAATCTTTTAACTTATTACCAACGGCCCAGCTCTCCTGCTTCGTCCTGGCTTCCAGGACCGAAAGGGAATGTGTTCTTTGAGAAGCCAAGTTTGACAAACAGGTTAGCCATGGGGGGTGGGGAGCCCTCAGGAAGGGCCTAGAGGGAAGGAGACAGCTTTCCGATTTTATTTTTCAAAGTCAATGGGCTGCTCGCTTCTTGATTACACATTAATGGAAACCAGTTTCCACAGTGAATGGGCGCTTGCTGTGGGTTTCCGTGGGGTGTCGTGTGTGTGTGTGTGTGTGTGTGTGTGTCTTTCTCAAACTCCCAACAGGACTCCTTGATAACTGAGGAGTCTAGTTTGTGTTTTCTTTGTCCACAAGTTGGCAACACAAGCTAACGAGAGGGGAGAGGAGGAGGAAATACCATAAGATGATGCATAACTGCTTGGCCCACACACCAGAAAGGAGCGCGAACATCAGAGCTACTAGAGGATTAGGTTATTATTGCGTATTAGATGATTACAAAGTGATGTGACTTTAATATATGCGTGTAAAAAAAGCCTTCAAATTCCGCTGTGGGAGGCTGTGACATTAGCCCTGCCAAGTGCCACTGATGTCTTCCAGTCAACCTCAGGAAATCTTTTTACAGATATTTATTATCCAAAGCCACGTCACCCCAGACCACAAACGGAAATTCTGTGCTTAATGCATAAAAGCACTACGGTCTGAGAAAGGTTTGCTTTCAGCACTTCGCGTTTTCTCACAAAACCTCCGTAAACTCACCACAAACCACAATGTCAACCAGCGCACTTCACATATGACTTGTTAACCTAATTCCACCAAATTAATTCACCCATTTTCAAAGGGATTTCTGACTAATGATGCAAACAAAACCTCCAAAGCCATGTGAACACCCCTTTGAATTCAAAGGTTGGCAGGGAAAATATTAATCTTTTGAAAAAGACGCATGGCAAGGAAAATACTAAATCCTAGAGTGCCAAATGTAATTTGTTTTAAAGTTTCACTTAATTTGACCTGAGCAAGAAATATATCCATTTCAGAATAGGGAATGAATGCCGCACCTCAAGTCTGTTTCCCTAATGGGGGCGGGGAGGGAGATAAAAAGATGCCCGTTCTATTTTAAATGGTTGCCTATCTTTCTGTTCTTCTATGGCTACTGGACAAATACTACAGAGAAGTTTAATTCTTATTGATGTTATAAATAGGAGTATTTCATTTCGTTCCCGCTCCTTTATTTTTGTCTGTAAGTTTCATTCAGGGAACATTTACCGACAAGGAGCAGCATCCCCAACACAGTAGCCGGCGGTGTGGAGAGTAGGGATGCACAGAAAATCAAGTGCCTGGACTGGACTGCAGCCTTCTCAGTTCATCAGCGCACCAAGCCATGTACAGCTTGGGGACAGAAACCCACTTCGAGGAGGTAGTGACAGAGCAGCTCCACTGGAAGTAACTTGGTGTTACATCTTTCAAAAACATCTTCCTCTCCTTCGTCTCTGCAAGCAATACTTCCAGACATCGCCGGTGGTTTCGGAAACAGATTTGGCGATGTAAAAATCAAACACAAGATGACAAATGCTGAAGACCTGGGCATTGTTTCTCCTGTAAGTGTTAGACTTACTAATAGCTGCTTTTTCTCAAGTCGCATGGCTTCCTTCAGCAAATGAATGTAGGAGCTGCCACTAGTAAGAACTAAAACGTGTGCCATTAAAAAAAAATTAGACAGAGATATACAACGAAGGATGATTCGTTGTTCTGTTGTGATTGCTTCTCAGAGAATTTGCCCTGGTAGTTCCCAAATCCACCCACGTGACTCTGCCACCGAAGTGGACAAATGATGTACACATTACGTAGACAGATAACATGCGTAGACTTCAGAGCTGAAAACCATATTTGGGAAAAAGAAGGAGTGCTATTTAAAATTTCTGTATCAACATTCTCTTGAAATTTGTTTCCAGATCAACGTGTCTAGTGCATCGGTCACAGCCTGCTTTGTCCTTTATGGTCACTACAACCCCATGTGTGTACAAATTCGTTTTATTTCGCAAATGCGTGTGAAGAGCTGCTTTTGACATCTCCTAACAGAGGCCTAGAGGCAACTCTAACAGAGTCCGGATCCGCCGAAGTCACAGCCCAAATGATTCTATTTCACTGCGATGGTTCTAGCCAAGTTTTAACCACTCGCACTGCCTAACCTACTTCTTGTGCTGAAGATTGATCCTGTCACCGACTCCGCTCACGGTGGCCCTTTCTGCGCACACAAAAGCACACTCATTGGCAGACAGCAAAACTTCTCTTGTGCACGTCCACATGGGCCGTGAGAGATGAAATGGACTCCCACTAAGCTCTGGAAGGGTTCCAGGAGAGTGGCTGTGAACTAAATGGGTGACGTTGCTCAAAATAAGCAAGACCAGGAAGCGCCAGAGGACCGGACAGGGGGCCTTCCTACGCAGACCCCGACAAACACAGTCAAATGGTCTACTTTGCTTAGTTCAAAGGATATTAAATTTGAAGGATTACCTATCTTTCACAGCATATTAACACTGAATAGATTTTGGAATAATCTCCATTATTTCTCTGAACTTGGGCCCAATTGACCATTTCAAATAGGAGTAGCCACCCATAAATAGATCTAAGACATGTACACATTCTCCAATATTCGCTCATTTGCCCGGCTACCCCATTGCATAAGAAACTCAAGAAATGAGGTGATTCGACTCAATCATCTTTTCTGAGTGGGCTTAGAGTTTTGTCCAGCTCTTTGACTACTGTGAAAACCTGACACACCAGGGGCATCAGGGCTCAAGAACCCTGTTGGCCACCTATCAGAGTGTTATGCATTCTAGTTATAACATATCAAAATGACGTCACAAAAGCATAGATAGGCAATGAGATCATGTGACTTTAACAGCGAGTTAGCAGGTGTATTTGGGCTTCCACTGGAGGGGTTAGCTTGGCATTCAGGCTGCAAAACAGCCTCAGTGGCTGTCCTCAAAGGTCTGAGGGTGGCATTGTCTGTACTTCCAAACAAGACTAAAGAAATAACTATTTGGAGGTTCTAGCAGACACCTGAGTTGAACATTTATTTTACCACTGCAGGCCCATATGGAAAGAAAATGAGCAGGACAGTGCTTTCTTCTTTACAAATGGTTATATAAAAAGCATGCTGATTAGACCTGATTAAACATAAATCTATTTATCTAATTCATCAAATGGCTGAAGTCTGACTGTACTTTAATTTCACATTATAATGAGCTTTATGTTGACCATCGGAAATGTAGATTTTTTCATCCTATGCAACGTACATCTTTTCATGCACAGATTTTTAGGACATTTGCTTTAGAGCATAGTTCTTCAGGAACTGGATAAATATACATCAAATCCTAATTCTGCAAGTTCTGCTCGCTCAGGCAAAGGCTCTTCATTCCACTTGTTTGCTGAGAAGCAGAGCCCTTGGTATTCTAAGCCGGGACCGCGCCTTTCCCCTGGCAAATGAACGAACGGCAGCAGTACCACGACTCTAGAACCAAATTTGAACAGTTTCCTACAATTGATCATGAGGACCCTGGTCCTTGCAGCTTCCCCCGGCAAGGAGAGCATCGCACAAGGTCCTTTCTTCACTCTGAGGAGTAGATTTTCCCAAGGGCACCGCAGGGAAGGGCTGAGGGGAGGTTGCCTGGGCGTCCTGGCCGTGGCTTGTGTGTGTGGCACCGGAAATAGACTCTCAACATCCTGCTAAGACGCCTTAAACCCAGATTAGGGCACCTCTCTCTCCAGAGTGCTCTTTTGGGGGGTGAAAGGTCACCCTCTCAGACCGGATAGTCGTACTCAACCAATTACAAGATCCCAGTGTTTCTACAAAAGAGATCTTTGAAATTCCATCAAAAGATCGTTTTTGCAACTGACTGACAAAAAGCGCAATTAAGCAAATGAGAGCATCATTTAAGACCATTCAGTGGGAGAGGTGGCATGTTGTAAGTTCTAGGACATTTATTAACGACAAAACATATAGGTTTTGTAAATTGTAAACAAACTGCGCATTATCTGTCCTGCTTTAAAAGAGGATACGACAGCTCCGTTGATTTCACCAAGGTCCAAATATAAAAAGGGGTGAACATTGTATTACTGGAATGCTAAAACTCAAGATCTCTGAGCAGATGCATTTAGAGGTGACGCTCAGCAGAAAAGCTCTGCATGGCCTTGGACTCCCAATTACACATCTTTATTTTCTCTGTTTAACTGGGGGGAATTAAAGCTGCTTAAATGAAAAGGAGATTGGATTTTTTTTTCTTTTCTCTGCGCATCGTTCCACCAAGGACAGTGACTTGTGAGGCTCTTTGCCTTTCAGGAAGGGCAACTGTCAGATGTGAAACTCCAGCATGAGGAGGTGTTGAATCGTGTGTTTCTGGGTCAAAGATTGCAGAGTCTATTGCAGGGCTAAAATGCCCTCCTTCGGCCTTAATATAATCAGAGGGAATTTAGGTCAGCATTTTTATCACGAGGAGAAAGTGCATCCATAGCTCAAACTTGGTTTCCCTGAGCTTCCTTGGGGCACTGCATGCGATGTTTGACAGGCCTCTGCTCTTTTTTTTTTTCCACACAGCAAAATATATCTTATTGAGTGGAAAATCATTTTGACAAAGAGAATTTCGGAGTCAGAAATCAATGGATCCGTTTAGGACGGACACTCACCCCATCACCTTTACTGTGTCATCATACGCAAAAACAGTGACACTCTCCAAAAACATGTGCTGCAAATTTTCAGAAATTTTGAGTAGTAATAAGACAGCGCACTCCCATTCTGTAGAAGACCTATGTTTATGCCTCCTAAGAGACAGCCAGAGAGCAGAATTCTGGATTCCATTCTGATCAGTGGTTGCTCTGAAAAACTTTGCAAATAGCTGGTTCGCTCCATTCTTCACGCCATTCAGGAAAATAGTCACCGTGAGTGGAAGCCTACAAGCGTTTTATCGGTGTCCGTAGAATATGAAGAAATCTTCTGTATACCTCATAAAAATATAGACATCACTATAGTTATGCTCGCTCACCCCAACAAATGCTTGTCGAGGGGGCCTCTAGCTTGCACACGGATCTACGCCCCGGATACGCAGCGAGAAGCAAAAGAGACGCAAACCTTGCTATCGCAGGGTTTCGATTCTAGTGGGGAAGAGCAGACAGGATCAAGGCAGAAAGTCATCCTTTGTGTGAGGCGGACGTATGGCATGGCGAGTAGGAGAAACGTCAGTCAGAGGTGGGTGGAAGACACTGGTGTGTTTAACTCGGAGTAAAAAATGGAAGCCTTTTCCAAAAGTTAACTCTTGGGCCGTGGCCTGGGCGCAACATGTCAGGGCCATGGGACATCTGAGGAGAAGCCTTCTGGACACAGGGAACCATAGAGGCCAAGGGTTTCTGACGCATCCACTCACTCATTCCAAACAGGGGTGTGCAGCGCATATTCGGAACTTAGGATGGCCGAGGCCTAGAGAGAGAGCGCGAGGTTGGGGGGCCAGGGCGGGGCTGGGGAGAAGGGGCAGGAAGACAAAACACAACTGAAGGAGGCAAAAAGTTCTAAAGCTACTGCCCTGGCTGGTGTGGCTCAGTGGATTGAGTGCCAGACTGCAAAGCAAAGGGTTGCTGGTTCAATGCCCAGTCGAGGCACAGGCCTGGGTTGCTGCCGGGTCCCCGGTAGGGGGTGCACGAGAGGCAACCACACATTGATGTTTCTTTCTCTCTCTTTCTCCCTCCTTTCCCCTCTCTCTAAATAAATAAATAAATAAATAAAGCCTAAAAAAAAAAACCCAAAAAACGATGAAGCTACTGAAAAGACGTGCTTTGTATTCTTAGGCGAGGGCCGCACACCACGTGTGAGACAGATAGTCCTGGTGCTTGGACAAGAATTCCAAGCAAACCCTCCCGGAAAGCCCTGGTCAGTCCTCCTCCTCTACAGGGCCCTTAAAGAACAGAAAGGGTGGCATGGGGCTAATGAGAAACTGTGGTAGGTATTTTGGAATTCAGTGCCATCTGCACAGAATCCCGGCCGAACAGGTCCCCCGCCCCGCCCCGCCCTTTAAATCACCCCACAGTGACTGGGAAAATGGGCCAGCAGCTTGGCTCCACATTCCTGGTGGGGGAGGATTAATATTACATGAGTCAATGCGTCTTCCCTTCCCCAATTTGCCATAAATGAAAGAACTTCCGCTGCCCCCTCGAAACATCTGGATGCTGCTGGCCAGGCCTCAGGCCCAAGTGGAAACATCTGGGTGTCGGGGCAGGGCTAGAACTGGGTGGCATCTACATAGGCTCTTCAAAAAGTTGCTGGCCTAAAAGCATTTTAAAAAAGACGAAGAAGAAAATGTTTAGTTTTGTATTATGTTCATCTATAGTATGCTCAGATGTGCTCGTTTATTTTTCCTGATTCCTTCATCCGTGAGCGCTGCCCACATCATGGGAAAGACACAGTTTGATGATTTACAAAAAGAAGAGAAGAAAAGCGTAGCTGTGTAACCACGCAGACCTTTCCCAGCTGATCTGACTGTGAGCTGTTGAATGCGTAGCCTTTTTTGTTTCTTTCCGCTGAGGGTAGGGAGGGCAATTTGCCCCCACCGATCTGAACTCCCACTCCGCATGCTTTCGGGATGACTGGCTTTCGCTCGGGAGCATCAAGAGAAAAAGAGGGGCAGGGTGTGAGGCAGAGAGATGTGAGCATTAGTCGTTTTGTCCAATGCAAAGGACATTGTCGTCGCTGTTGAACGAAAGGGAAGTGCAGCTGAAGCACGTGACCGGCCTTGATCTGCACCCACATCTCCCCTAGGGGGACAGAACCCCCTCCTCATGCCCGCCCCTCCCCCCAGCGTTAATGCTCAGAGGACTGAGCTTCCTGTAACTGTTTATTTTGGAAACAGTTGAGGAAGTATCCGACCTCAGACTTTCCCATTGTTCAGCTCTTGCCCTGTAATCCTTTGCAGGAACTGAAATATCTTGGATTGTTATATGTAGGATTATTATTTTATTGTTAACATATGACTGGGTAATAAGTATGTTGTTTTTTTTTCTTTTTCAAACCATATTCGTACTTTCCGCCTTCTTACTCGTTATCGGAGTGCAAACCACCATATAGAATGTTCACGACGTTATAAAGAACGGTACTAACGGTTTTACACCGATGCTTGTTCGAGTGCTTGTCCCAAACCTCTGAGGATCAGTGTTGTGTGTGTTTGACAGGTAAGCAGGCTGAGGCACAGATGAACAGGAAGAGAGGGAAAGTGACTTGCTCAGAGCGTGCCCGGCGGGGCGGGTGCAGGGACCCGTGTCTGACTGATCCTACACCCCAGGCTCTGAACCCCTTGCTGGCTTGCAAGTTCACGCCTTGAACTGGGAAGGCATCTCCCTGCTGAATCGATGTTTACGTGGGAAAGCAAAACCTGGGAATTCTGTACTATGACCTCTCCCTTCCTGCGACCAACCCAAGATAGAAGCCAGGACTCAAAGCCCCAGCCTCCCTCACATCTCCCACGATGCCACCTGCATGAGAATTTGGTTCAGGGGCCTGGCAGAGCTTCCATGTTGTTGGTAGCGGGGGCAGCATCAGCTTCCGGCTTTGGGTGGCAAAGCCATGTCCCCATGGCAGGCTTGGCATTGCGGAAGAGTTCTGGTCATCTTCTGCTCATGCCAATGACAGCTGTCTGCTCACGCTACATAGAGTTTTGTGGCCTGATGTGGAGGGGAGATATATATATGTGTGTGTATATATAAAATTTTAAAATATATATATATATTTTTACAAACATTAACAAGCATAGCAGGTAACATTTGCAAATCCTGCAACATTCCAATCTTATCCTATCTCCTCCAAACTCACTCATGCGAGGCATTTCCTCTTCCTGATGTATCAGCAAAAATGCATTCGTTTTTGATCCAATAACTCCACCTCTAAGGAATATATCTGAGGGAAGAAATAGCATAGAGCCAACCAAAACATATAGGCAAGATGATTTATAATAGCGACAATCAGAAGTAACCAACATAGCCAGGAGTAAGGAGATTACTAATTGGTAATATCTAAAATTATTATAAATAATCATGATGAATATTAGGCGGTGGTTAAAAATAGAAACTTTAAAGAATATTTGATAGTGGGAAGATGTGTACGGAGTGAACAAGTAGCATTTAGAACTGCAGAGCAGTGGCTCTAATCGTGTGCACTTCCTCCTAACAAAATTCATGTATTAGTTTAAAAGGCTGGAAGAAATGATGTCAAAATATTTGCAGTAATGGAATTTTCAATGATTTTTTCCTCCTCCCTACTTTTCCCAATTTTCTTTATTAGCATAGAAACTTTGTGATAAAATAGGAAAAATCAGTAGATACGACTTATGAGGACAGAAACAGAACCAAACGCTGAGCAGGCAGCACCTCTTCTTTTTTGAACCTGGTCTGAGGTCCAGAGAAATGGTTTGATCTTTGGGCCCAGTTATATTTGTTGAGGGAGGAGAGAAGGGGACCACAGTAGTAAAGAGTCCAAGAAAAAAAAATATTGTGAGGAAATTTCCTTCATATTCTGAGAGCAGCTTCCAGAAGGTAACTGATATCTATTTGTCCTCAGGAAGGGCTATTTTAGGGTTAGCTAGAAATTACCTCTTGTTGTCCTGACAACCACACTCAGCCATTATTCTCGCTGGCAATTTCTGCTCCAATCTCTTTGCAAAAATCTCTTGTTCCATAAAGATGTTCATTCCTTTAAGGGCCCGTCTTATTTGCTGCGTGCATACCTCGTGACAGACTCTGCCTTCTCTTTCCAAACGAACGGTCTGTAATTTGGTCTTACAGTGGCAAAAAGATATTTGAAACTTTTGCTGTCTTAGAAAACTGTGTCCCTCTAAGTACCCTGTGAATTTAGTTTCCATAAGTTTATTTACTACGATGAAGATAAAACTGATGAGGTTGATAACAAAGGGTCCAGCTTCGTTCCCTGTAAAATGAGGAAATAATATTTCTTTCCCGGGGTTTGGGGAGAGAAGATAATGAGATGGTTGTGTATAAATCCCATAACTATGTCTGGCAATGAATAATTTATTTGTAAACTTTAGTTTCCATTGGGATGGCTAGGACCTAGCAAGAGTGTTTGAAAGGAAGAAAGTCATAGACGGCAAAGTCAACGCCCCCGCAATTCCAAAGGCCCAGCGCAAGGGTGTGGACGCAGGCCTTGTGCTGGGGTTTGAAATCCGCCCCTGTGAAACCAAGCGACTTAATTTCCCCGCACCTCCGTTTCCCCACTTGCAAAGTGGACTTCCTGACAGTCCCTCCTGCTCAGAGTTGCCCTGAGGACATGCCGAGTGTTTTGCCCAGCGGCGATCGCTTTGAGAACTAAGGTCAATGTCGTGCAGTTCCGACTCGTTTCAAAGGAGTACAAGTGAAATTGCCGGGGCCCGGCCCCGCCTGCTCTGTGGGATACTCTTGGATCCCTGGGGCTACGTGGCCCGGGGTCTGGGCCCCCTTGGGCGGGTCCTTCACTCATCAAGTTCCTGGCTGTGCCTTATTCATCATCGAGTCCCCCAAACCAAGCACCCTTTACGTCCATACTACGTGTTTTGTATCATTAGAAACAGGCTACCACACATACCGACTATGGCCAATGGATTTTATTCACATTAGGTGGTTTTATCGCGCCTTCTACCGGTGCACTCACCAGATAAACGCTTTAGGGGATTTTGGAAGAAAGGGCATACTTTTCCCCCAAACTTTACCTCATGCATGGAAAGGTATTAATAAATCTCTAGTCAGGCTCATTTTTAGTAAAATTGGAATAAAACTGTTAGGATTTCAGCAATTAAAATCATATCCCTTCCCGGAATTACTTTACCCAGCCTAGTTATAGAGACAGTTCCATTATTTCAATGTGAGCTGCTAAGGAAACCTTAAGCAGAAGCGATTTAACCAGCTTTTTCGGTGCTCCTAAGAGTAAAAACAAATGCCCAGCTATTTAAGCTCGTCAGGTTTCTGGGTGATACAGCGGGGCTCCCCAGGAACACGGCAGCGATGACATCGGACGTCCAGGCCCGGAGCCGTGGGTTCTGGATCTGGTGGCCCTGGGGGAAGTCACTGCAGCGCCCCAGGTCCGAGTCCCTTTCTTTTGTTGAATTCTGACAGCCGGGCTAGAATTCAAGCGAACTGTGGCGCAGCCAAGACTCCTGAGGAAGTCTGCCCCATGTAGGAGGGGGCAAAGCAAGGAGGCGATGAGGCGGTGCCTTCAATTAAATGAGGAGCGGAAGTTTGTTTGGCTTGGCATTTCTAGAGGCTTCCCAAACACTGCTGGGTATCCGAATTTTCCTAAACATCCGCTGAAGCTGCTTGTGCGAGGGACCTCCCCAGGCCAAGTTGTTTCAAGCGCTGCCAGTGGTCAGCCCAGCGGCACACACCGCGGCCTTCTCATATCAAACGGGGCTTCCTGCCGAGTCTCTTTACACCATTAAATTCCCTCAAATGGAAAGCCAGGAGACTTTTTCCAGGTGTTCAAATTCCTGGAGGGCGGGGGAAGCGCCGGGCCTCCGATTAGATCAATACCACGCTAGAGGGAAACACAAAGAACCTTTTTCACGACGTGGCCCCCTCTGGAGAGCTCTGTATTGGGAGCCGCCTTGGCAGGGCCCGCACAGCTGCCTGTCACTCTCCTGTGACACCAGTGCCCCATCAGGGCGGTCCCTGGGGCTCTCCTGAGGGTGGCAGCCGCTCAGACCCTGGACGCAGCCTGGATCCAGCCTGGATCCGACCTGTGCAGGGCGCACCTAGTCCCTCTAGAAGGTTCGGGGCGCCCATGGGGGTCACAGCGCCAGGGACCAGCCCACTCCCTCCTGGGGCCCTATTTCGATGAAGAACCAAGGAGACTCCAAGCACAGCTCCAGGCTGAAATCCAAGCAAGAGCCCGGGCCTCCGAGCCAGGTGAGGAAAGCTGGCAAAGGTCACCCATTCAGTCACCAGGTGGTGCATTTAATTTAAAAGCAGTGTTAACCTTGTTTATACAAAATAACAGCAATATGCAGAGAAGCAGTAAATCCATTGTCGTTAAACAGTGGGGAGCCGCTGGTGCTGGCAAGCTGCCCACCTGGCGCCATGAACTCGGCTGGCACGGAGCAGGGAGCGCGGGCCCGGCCTCGCCAGAGAGGGCCCGCGCTGTGCCCTTTCCGCCCCCCGGATGACTCTCTGCATTCTTGTCAAATATATTTAGAACAAGAGGTGTCCACTTAAAGAGAAACATTTGTTAATCACTTAAACGCAGGCGCTTGGCTGCACTCCAGTTCCACCTTTATAAATATGTACGATCGGCTTCCAGCTAAGCAGGGAACTCCCCGCAAGTTCCCTTCCTCCCAGGGTCCTCTCGGATTGACCTAAGGTGAATGTCCCTAGCACCTTATTAATTTTCCATCCCAGCGGGCTTCCCCTCGCCAGGGCCAGCCTTCTATCTGAACGTTGCCGGAGATAAATAAATGATAACAGGGGAGGGAAAGCGAGTGGTGTGTCTTGAAGCAAGGGACAGATTACAGTTAAATTCCTGTTGACTGAGGCGCTGGGGTAGACAGCCTCCTTGTTTACCAGCAGCTGTCCCCATTAATGACACTCTGATAACCTGGAGGCTCTGCCCTGGCAGGGGCGAAGCAGATAAAGGGGCCCCTGGTTGGGGGGGCCCAGTGCTGGACGCTGCTCCTTGGAACTTCTGACCTGCAGAGGCAGACCCTGGACAGAGGCGTTCCCTCTCACACTCTCCAGCTCACGACACACAAATGGCACCGCGCCAGTCAGCCCTTGGCCAGGGCTGGAGGGCAACGGGAGGAGGTCGACCGGCACTCGGTGTCTGGAAGGACTCTTGCTTTTGTTTGCCCGCCCCTGACACTTTCCTGCTCCCCGACAAGACTCGGTAACGGACATGACTGGAACAAGGTTGCAGAATGACTGAGGTTTAACCACCTGCCGATCGCTTTGAATACTTGGAACCGTCTCCTCATGAGAGGGTGACGACGCACGTGACCTTGGGAGGCACCCAGGCTTATATTCTGACCGTACAGCCGAGAAAGCAAATGCCCCTGAGGATGAGGGACTTGCCTGCACTCACTTAGGCAGTTTAGTGGCAGGCAGAGAGATAGAAAATATTATACATGTTTTATAATACACCTATACAATGCACAGACACACGCATCAGG
Source organism: Pteronotus mesoamericanus (assembly GCF_021234165.1). NCBI lineage: Eukaryota > Metazoa > Chordata > Mammalia > Chiroptera > Mormoopidae > Pteronotus > Pteronotus mesoamericanus. The sequence continues at coordinate 6,486,281 of NW_026555323.1, read as the reverse complement.
ATAGGGAGAGGAAATTGAATGATCTATATCTGTAAATACATACAAGGAGATATACGATGATATATATCTTTAAATTTCCCTTCCCTGTCCTGACCTAGTTGTCAGACAGACGCTTCCTAGTCTGTTCCAAGCTGAGAGGAAGCCAGAGCCCTCCCGCTGGCTCAGGTCCCAGCCTGGTAGATCCCTTGGCTTCCCTCAAGGCCCACCTCCGCCCTGATTATTTCATGAATCCGATCCATTTGAAGATCAACAAACCTGGAATCCCATAATCCCGTTCATGCTGGAACCCGTCAGGCAGACATACCTCCACTACAGCAAATGCAGAGAACAGATTCATTTCTGCTTCTAGAAGGCGCGGATGGTAGGGGACACACGACCGCCTGTCCTGTTACTTGTAGGACGTTCTCCCTCCAACTCAAGAAAAACAAATGCTAAATAAAAGGCAGGCAAAGTACGTTCAGATGCTCAGAAGAAAGACGGTAACGTTTTGAGCCATGCGATTTCCTCAGGAACGTTCTTCGCGGTATTTTTAAGGATGAACTACTTACTATAAAGGATTTTCCAGTGGCCTACAATAACCCAAGGCTCATCACTCGTGTTTCCAAACTGCAGTGACTTGATCATTTTTTCTTTATAGCTTCTAATCTCTGTATGCCACTTCCATCGTTATTAACTAGTTATCCGTTGAATTGTCTTGCCCTAAATTCGTATGTTGAAGTCCTGATGCCCAGGACCTCAGAATGGGACCTTATTTGGGGACAGGGTCTTTCTGAGGCCATCACATTGAAACAAGCTCATCGGGATGGGCCCTAATTGAATACGACTGGCCTCCTATTCAAAGGGGAAACTTGTGAGATCTAGGTAGAAGGACAGAGGTCTGCAAGGACATGGGGAAGAGCCATTTGTCTCTCCGAGGCCAAGAAACAGACTCTTCCCTCAGACGTAACCGAAGCTGCCTACACCTTGAGCTCGGACTTCCAGGCTCCAGGGCTGTGAGGGATAAATTTCTGTGTTTAAGGCCCCTGGGGCTCCGTCTCCTGAACTGCAGAGAGAAAGGAGGTGGTCACACATCTATTAAATGTCCTCCTTACCCCCCTGCAGGACTGGCTGGAAGACAGTCAGCAGAGGACTTTCTGGATGAAAGGAGAACATAGCCAACTTAAGAATCTAGAAAAAGAAAATACCCTTCTTCACACTCAGACTGAAAAAAAAAAGGAGGCAGCAGGTAAGGCTTGCTCTTCTTTACTTCAAATTACCCTTGAATTATCGCAGGGAAAAACGAAGGTCTCGCCATCTGCTTTCTTCCTTGTAGTGATTAGGCAACCATTTTGGGTTGGGGGAGGGTCTAACGGGTCGAGGTTTAATAGAAATGTCACAATGTCTGATTACTGGCTGTGATAGAATCCCTCGAAATGAAGAAAGACTTCGGCTCGTACGTTTCGTTTGGACTCTCCCAGGTAAGGGGCAGGCTGGCTGGCTGGCTCCCCATCACGTTTCATTCCGCGTTCTTGGCCGGCTCAGTACGTTCAGTTCACACGTGTGGCCGGGCGGAAGTGACCGGCCCCAGGTCCCCAGGAAGACATGCGCGCCATCAGTCATGACCTTCGCTTTCCTGTGCGCTCCACCTAACGCGGCCAAGTGGGGAAAGACAGAACCTCACAGCTCCCGGCGGGGGGAGAGGAGACCCTTCGCTGAAATGTAGTCACGTGTGATCTGTACTCAGACTTTACAGAAAGAACTTTAAATCTTATTTTTTTAATGACATCCAATATTACTCTGTATGAGTTTCAGGTGTACGGCATAGTGGTTAGACAGTCACACACTTTACAAAGTGATATTCCTGGCACCGTACGTCCTTAATACGATACTGTTGACTGGGTGTCCTTTGCTGCACTTTACGTCCCCGAGACTACGTTGTCTCTCTCCCAATTTGTACTTTTCCATTTCGTCGCCTTTTCCATTCAGTTCCCCGAGTTTCCACCCCTCCGACAGCTGTCAGTTTGTCCCGTGCGTCCGTGCCTCTGTGCCTGTTTTGTTCAGCGGTTTATTTTGTTCATTAGATTGCACATGTAACTGCGATCATATGGTAGTTGTCTTTCTCTGACCGGCTTATTTCACTGAGCCTAATACCCTCGAGGTCCATCCCTGCCACTGCAAATGGTAAGCTTTCCTTCTTTTTTTATGGCTGAGTAATACTCCATTGTAGATACTCATATGTACCGTTACTTTTGTATCCACTTGCCTATTGATGGGCACGTGGAATGCTTTTATGTCTGGGCTATGGTAAATAACACTATAATGAACATAGGGGTGCATCTATTCCTTTGAATTAGTGTTTTGGCGTTTTGGGGGGATATATTCCCAGAAGTGGAATCGTTAGGTCATAAGGCAGTTCCAGTTTTAGTTTTTAGGAACCTCCATCCTGCTTTCCACAGTGGCCGCCCCAGCCTGCATTCCCACCAACAGTGCACGAGGGTTCCCCTTTCTCCACATCCTGGCCAGCACTTGTTTGAGAATTTATTACCGATGGCCATTCTGACAGGCGATGGATCGCTTGTCCCCACACACTGCAGCCTTGCGGAAGGACCCAGAAGGGCAAGCTGTGAGGGAAAAGCGGGGAGAGGGTACCTCAGGCTGCCCTCCGGCCTCATTCCTCTGCGCATCTAGTGTTCTCGGAGAGGGTTTGGTTCTGCAGAAAAACAGGAGCGTGAGAGAGAGCGCGATCACATGAAGGCAGCCCGTAGACTTCCAGATGTGCGCAGGTATCTCTGTGTTGCTTCGGCAAACACCTACCTACTGTCCCCGAGTGACAGATGCCCTCCTAGGAACTGGGGTTACAGTTGTCAACCAAGAAAAGTGCTCCCCATGCAACTGGTATTCTTGTAGGGCAAAGAGAAGGCCCAGGAGGAGATAAGGGAGGACACACGGGGACACGGACCAGGTGGGGCCATGGTTCACACAGGTGTTTCCCAGAAGGAGACTTGAGAGCAGAAAATAAAATAAGGCACAGATATGAGCCTCAAGTATATCTGGGGTAAAGAACGTTCCAGAAAGAGGAAACCACAAATACAAGTCCCCAGAAGGAGGCCAACGTGATGGAAGGGTAGGAGAAAGAATGAGGGATGTAACAGACGAAGGGACAACTGGGTGACCTACTTCATTAATGAGTTAGTGTTGTCACTCAAAGATATTGTGAGTTTTAAGACAACAGGAAATTATTCAAAATTTAGACTTTTTAAAAATGTTACCATAAACACCCTTTCCTGGCCATTATTTAAATTATTATGCTATGGTTTGGTTCTATACTTCTTAATGCTTTTATAGAATAATAAACCTTAATATGGACAGCTGGGTACTAGAAAAGTTATTTGGGACTGAAAAGAAATACGTCCTTAAAAGCATTCCTTTAAGCCCATTTCCTGTGAGCAAAACAACGCCAGGTATTCCTTGAAATGATTATCCAATTAAACTCTGGTAATAGAAGTTCCTGAAATTTTTTTAAAAAATATTCCTGACCTGAAAAAAAAAATGTCCTGGATTTACAAGAATGTCATAGAGCATAGGTGTGTGGCATCTGTGATTTTAGCTGAGTTCATGGATGTGAAACTAGGTGCAAAATAAATATTAGTGTGTATATAAAACTGTCTTTCAGCACAGTGTACTTGGCATACTGTAGACTAAAAAATCCTAACAGTAATCATCATTATTACATACTACATAGTTATATAATCATCATATTAGCTTATCTGGCCTCGCAGCAATCCAATACGTGTCGGCTTATTTTACAAAGGTAGATTTGCCTGTCGCATACCCATGGCCGCCGGTTCATCCATAGGTAACAGATGGCAGAGAAATTTGTACTCAAGGCCCCTTCCATAGCTATATGCCTGATCAGGTAACCTGAGGGAATCACACGCATCTTAGACTCCCCCCCGCCCCCCGCGCCCCGGAACTGGTTTTGCACCCCTCACTGTCTTTTCAATACTTGTGGCAGTTAAAGTGACTTTTCCTAGAATCGGTCATCTCCGGTGCTTTTCCTTGTTTTCCTAACTGCATGCCTCTAAGCCTGTGGGAAGGGGCGTTGTGAGGAGGTGGGGGAGAGGAAGGAGGGAGAAACCTTTGCATCTGGAGGGAATAATATGATCCCATCCAACCGTTCTTGCTCAGTTCAAATCTTACCTTCTCCCCAAGCCTCTCCAATGGTCTCAAAGTACAAGAGCTCTTGGCCATCTTGCTAAAGACCTACCACGCTCTGGTTGGCGGTCAACGGGAATCTTTCCACACGTGGCTCCCAAGGGCCCATGAATTTTAAGTGTCAGCCGCCCCCAGCCTGGGCAGCCCCCTGCAAAGTGGCCACAACACAAGAAACAAACACTATCCATGGCCACTGGCTCATTTAGACCTTTCTGATAACATTTGTTACGCCATTGAGTTATTTATACATTTTCAAGAAGTTGTATGTTTATTTTTCCTAGTTGCTTAAGTTCACTTGCTGCTATTTATCTTGAAGTAAGGCTAAATATTTTAAAATTTGGAATGACAAGCTGATAGGGCCCAAATTCTTTTGCCTCGCCAAATTCTAATCTTTTGTAAGGGTACAGATTGCAGATTTATTTTGGAAAGGCCAGTTGCCTCAGAAAGTCATTCTCAACTGGATTTATTAAAGCCTATATTATTTTTAGGCTGTCTAATCTTTTTTCCAATTCCCTGATGGTCACAGCATATAAAAAAACAGAAAAAATAAGCAGGTCCAAGACATGCCAAAAATAAAAACCAAAGGTTTCAAGCCTTTATAGATTGTCTCTCTTCCCATTGATGTTTTGAAAAAGTTTTAATTTGAGAAAGAAAAATATTTCTATCACCACTAATATTTTAAGTTCATCGGGGACATTTTTATAAAGTACTCAAATAGCTGTTCATTTAGGCCCAAAATAACTAAGTGAAATAAATAGATGATGATGCTAATATTAGCGTGTTTCTCAAACATCCACTCTGCGGGACACCTGGCAGACATCTTCTCATTGAATACCCACAGAAAGGCCATTCAGTAACCTCCTTACAAATAAAGGCACCGAGGGCTAGAGAGATGGAGCGACTGGTTAAAGTTACACAGAGATGATCAGGATGTGAACCCAACCTGTGTCTCTCTGACCGTAAACACTGTGCTGTGTGATTATGCCTGACAATAGCGAGAGTGTAGCCTAGAGCAAAGCCTCCCTTCTGCACCTGATCTCATACCGCCCGAGGCTCAAAGTCACCAGACTGCTGTTCCTCTGGTTCCTGTCCATCCAGGGTAGGATTAGAGAGGTGTTGCTATTCATGCACAAGAGGGACCCAAAAAAAACCCCGGAATTTATTTATAAAAAAATGTATATTTATTCTTAGATGTTTAAACTTCAGTCACCGTCAAAGTCCTCTCCATTTGAGGCAATACGCCTACCAAGACTTTTTTCCACTGCTCAGGACAGTTTTTGAACTCATTGGTTCTGATGCCCTTTAGAGCTTCTGCTGTTTTTTTGTTTCACCTCTTCCACATCAGCAAAACAAAGCATTTCCCTTTGAAGACTTTTTTCATGCAGGGAAATGAACAAACAAAAAAGTTGCCGAGGGCGAGATCGGGTGAATAGGAAGGGTGGGGCACAGGATCATGCCTTTTTTGGTCAGAAAGTACTGAACACTCAGGCAGCACGGGCAGGTGTGCTAGCAAATCACCCATCATGAAATGGGCAAACACGTTGAAAGAGTCCTCAAAAAAAGTTCACTAAAGCCAAACGCAGCCTCTCACAACAACGCCAGCTGGTGCAGTGATGTAGATGGGTTCCTAGAACACTCACCTAGAGGGGGAAGCCTGGACTACCAGGGGCCCACCCTCCTGAGGATAATTCTGTTTTTCTGGGGTGGTTCCCCCCTCGTACACTTTTTTTTAAGACTAGATACATCTGTAATAGCAGTAAAATTGTACTCGTTTCATTTTAGGTAGTTAGAATTAAAAATTCTTTTCTGGGACATGAACTGAACATGGAACATCATATTTTAAGGCCAGAACTGATTCAGTTATAGTAAGGATTACATTACTTATACATATCCAATTTAAAATTTTAAAAAATCAGGTCTTCATAGAATTTGGATTTGGGGGTAAAAAAGCTAGTAGTTTTTATTCTGTTGATTCCCGTAAAACTGATCTAACTGGTTAAGAATTTACTGTTCCCTTTAGGAGATACTTTTCCACTAGATTTAAACGGAGTGATTTTTATCATGATCTATATAACCAGTGTTATTCTTAAAGTGCACATAAACCCTCTGTAATCAGCTTTTCTCCATGTACACGTTCACTCAACAGCTGTTTGTTTCTACCGCAGACAAAAATCTGTTAGGTCTATGGTCTACACGACACAAAGTTTTCCAAGTTCGTGATTTCTGCAGCTTCTGAAGTGAGCCGTGCTCAGGTGAAATCTTCGCCTAAGCACAATCCTACCAGAGAGGGGGAGAATTATCAGCTTCGTCTCTAAACACCCGTTTTATAGTTCAGGCTTGCAGACACCAGCTGCTGCCTAAATACAAGTTTGTTGAAATGATGGAAGCCACCAGTAAATATTAGAATCTATTGTTTCCAAAATATCTGTGGAATGGAACATGTTTTTAGTTTAATAATCATTAAGTAGACTCTTGGACTCAATGCCCTCTTTGAAGAAACACTTAAGCGGTGATAACAGGTATCACGGACCCACAACATAGCCCCACCCCCTGATTTGTCTGCTTTGATGTAGCCGTTTTCAAAGCCGTTCAGTCATGAAGAGCTCTGTTAGGCTGAATGGGGCGTTGCTGGTCTTGAACGCTTCCCAGACAGGGCTCCTTTCTGGCCCTAGGTTCCTCCTACCCACCTCTGGGATTTCCTTTAGGATCTTCCAAGGCTCTTCAGTGGGTCTCCACACATAGGGCGGGAACAGAACTACAGGCTTCAAGTGGGAAGCACAGGGAGGACTGAGGGCCAGACAGAGAAGGCCACAAGAGAGAGAGCGGCCCACCTGTCCCCCAGGCCCCAGATCCAGAAGAGGCAAGACCATGGGTCCGAACAAAGCCACAGACCGCATCTCCTTCCCTCCGTCACTTTGCAGATGACAAAATAGAGTCTCTGGCCACCGGCCGCCAGCTGCCGCTCCACCGGAGTGCGTACCCCTGGGTTTCTTGGCCAGGACTGTCATTTATAACAGTGGTCCCCAAATCGGGATCCTCAGAGCTCGTAAGAATTCCCAAAGGGAGCCGTGGAAACCCTACAACTATTTCCGACACTTCCAAAAGCCTGAGCAACCCCACATGTATCATCAATTAAGCCACACAATGCACTTAATAAATGCAGTGGGGTATTTTTCAATTAATGAGATTCATGGGGAGTCAGAAGCAGATAATTAAAGGGGTCCTTGATTTAAAAAAAAAAAGTCAGGGACACTTGTGCTATAGCATACAACGTGGGCTAAGGAGCTATGTGGGCAACACACGAGCACATGTACGGGCCAACTGCACAGCGTATCAATAACTCTCCAACCTGCAGGCCCCCGGGCTGCCAGCCCTTGTAAGAAAAGGCCCGTCTTTGACTGAGGCCACGAGCTCTTAGATTTCCATAAACAATACCCACAAAAACAAGAAGGAAGGGAGGAGGAATAAAAGGAGAGACAAAGAGAGAAAAAAGCATTGTTCAGCACCTGCTTCTCAAAGCTTCAGGACACAACCTGTAAGCAGACCAGATTCAATGGCAAACGAAGGAGATTTTAAGGAATGGGCCAGAGGCGGTGCTTTGCGTGCATTGCTCCAGGGGAAGAAAAAGAAACCGGTGCTGCTTTTTCTAAAAGGACGCAGGCAGCCCGGGAAGGCTCAGGCATGTCCTCAGCAGCCCGGTGGGTCGTAGATGTCGCTGGCCGATTTCCAGGAGGAGATGGATTGGGGAATGGGGCCCAGGACCCGCAGCATCCGCCAATGCGATCGCTTGTCATCGGCGGGCGCTCTGACTCAGGGACGGAGCCGCGCTCCCGGGGCGCCCGCCTCTCCTGCGCGCGGTTGGCATGGCGCTCCGAGCAGATGGGCCCCCAACCACCGTGCCAGGGAAACAGTATGTGCATCGTGTCAGTAGTTTAGGGCTGGCTTAATATTCCAGAATTCCAGCTGAGGGGTTTGGATCACACAGTTCTGTGCTGGGGGAAGAAGAAACGAGGCTCCTCTTTGCCTTTTCCCTTTTCCAGAGTTTGTTCCTGAGGAGGAAAAAAGCACCGCTTATGCAGAAAATGGAGATTGAAATTAATGGGCGCTTAAAACTTTAGTGTTGGCATTTTCTCTGTTTCCGGTAACTTTTCTCAGTGGCACAGAAACCCCTTTCCAAAGGAAGGAGTATTCAGAACTTCTGTTTGGAGCAAAATAAACAGTCTGGGCGGCTGGTGGAGGGTGGCGGCGTTGGGGGGCAGGGCCTGGCCTCGCGCCCCTCTTCCAGCCTTCTGTAAAGACGCTGACTTCTGTCACATGGAAAACGTCCCCTCTGCGGTCCCCGACTGTGTTCGTGTCCAGCATTCCTTCCTAGTGTGAATAAGGTGTGGATAGGGAGGCTTGTGGATGCTCCACAAATAACTACAATAGTTCTTGGACCTGGGCAGGAGCTCCCCAGGTGGGCAGAAGCAGCAGGAAGAGCGTCGTGTGGCCCCACGTGAGCCGGCCCAGCTGACCGTTCAGTTGGAGCAACTGGAATGAGCGCTCGGGTCGCCCAGCTGGGGCCAAAGGGGTCATTATTTGGCCAGCGGAGCGCGAGCTTCTGCCTCAGTCTAGATGCCCCCCCTGTAATGTTGGTCTTTCAAACTGAAGCAAGCCGAGAATGAGCCCCAAAAGAACGAAAACGCCTGCCAGTTATAAAACCGTCACCACTGCCATCATACATATGTGTGCATGCGTGTGCAGTTATATATGTATGTTTTATACTATATATTTTTCTGTAGACATCCTATACGTCATATATATTCATACACATACACATAAAATTGTATATAACATATACATATATCCTGCATATAATAATAGGAAATATACATATATTACATACACAGAGAAGGCTGACGGTTTGGCAGTCTTTTAGCCTCACCATCATCATTTCTAAAGTTAACATAAAAAGCATGTGTGGTTTCACTGTGGCTTTTATATCGAAGACTCTTTCGATGAAAACCCCACCTTTATCTGCGATCTACATGTTGCTAATTTCATTGCCAGAAATGTGAATACATATGAATAGTTTTTCCAATTGTCATTGCGTAAATTGGAGATCTGGAGAGCATGTTTTTGCATATCCATGATTATTTCACGATATATACATAAAAGTTTTTAATTATATGGGAATAGTGATTAATAATTATAAAGAGCTATACTCAGCTGATAAAATATATATTGCTCCAGAAAAAATGTCTATTAAAAAATGAATTATTTCTGCCAGTGAATAACTCACATGACACCTTCCAACAATTTAAAAAGAAAACAAAACCATGCACAGCCTTCAGTTTGTACACTTTGGGGAGGAAAAATTGCTGGTTTGTGGAATCAGCAAGGTTTGTTTTCTGGGGGTTTTATTGTTTTTGTTTTTGTTTCTGTTTTTCTAACCCTCCCTAGAGCTGTTACTGATTTTCTGATTCTTTTGGTGCCAAGTATGTACCTACTGACTCTGAAAAGACGAGCACAAGGAAGAATTGGAGTTGATTCTGCATGACAAAATTTTGTTTGGACTTGACGCTGCGGAGTGGCGAACTCACACTGGGCCACTGCCCTTGCGTTTGTCAGTGTGTGTCCGCCAGACGCCAAACTGCGTCTCCCTGTGAAAGGAGCCTTGTCACATCTCCGTCCCTCTTAACTCTGTCAACATGCAGATCTCCATCATCTTCATAGGTATGCATCAATATTTGTAAAATCAAGATAAAACCAAGATCCAGTATTTATGTATGTGATAACTTTAAAAGCAGTGTTCCCCTCTGATATATAACTAGCACTAAAATCACAATAAATCATTCAACAGGGGAGCCATTTCTCCTAAAAAGGACTGAAAATTAAGAATGTAGTGTCCTTAGGTGAAGTTGGCAGCTCGATAAACGGCATTCAAGACATAATTGCAATGTCAATAACATAGCTTTACTATAATTTCTTTTATTCTGAAAACAAAAAGGAAGCATTTATTTTTACAAAACCATTTACCTTTATTTTTGTCTCAATACAAAGAAATGGTACTGAAATAACCTCTTGAAATTAGAATATTTCCATATTGCATTTCAAGATCTGGGTTCAGGGAGTGGGGGATGGAGGAATTAAGGCTGGTCAATGAGATTAGTGTTTCAAAAATAAAAAAAAAAGAGAGAGAGAGGGAGAAAGAGTCCAATTAGAAGTATCCTGGGGTTATTAGTGATAACAGTGCTCATATCCAATTAAGATGAAAACCATTTTACCAGCTTAATGTGCCACCGCTGGCAGCGTGGGTTTATTAGTTTTATCAGACTTGAGAACTGAATCTTGAAATGATACGTATGCTGGGTACCAAAGAGACACTGATAAGACCGAGAGATAATTGGTCTAAAATGAGACGCCCCGAAAGTTGTTGATTAACAAGCCTTGCGGATTTGGAGAAGGGGGAAGAAGCTGGTCATTTCAGACAGTGAGTGAAAGGAAAACACTCACTGGGCTGTGCAGTGACATCCTGAAGGCAAGAAGGGACCGTGACCTTCTCTGGCGTCCAAAAGATGCAGTAATGACTTACCCGTGTGAGACAACACAGCCGTCCAGGTTCCCGATGCGCCTTCTCTGTTAAAAACGCAAATGAACAAAAGCAGTTGTTTGTGCTGTATGTCAGGTGTCTTGTTTTCCCTTCCAGATTAAAGGATATAATAACTAATGATTGGTATTAATAATTAATAAGAAAATCTCTTGTATTATCCCCAAGCTCTTCAAGATAGGCTACATAACCCGTAAAGCTAATTTTCATTAATTAAGTTTTATTCCTTTATGTGTTTCAACGATCATTTGAACTTTTCCAAAAGAAAAAAATTCCCTTTGCATTTCTACACCACCCATCTGAGCACCACGGAATGATTAAAAGCAAACAAATGCCTACACAATAAAGCTTCCCACGTAGTCAGCAATAAAAATCACTGGCGCATCGCTGCAATAGACACCTCTTTGACTCATAAAAGTCTTGTGAGTCATTTCTGAAGGTGGGTGGGAGGGAAGCCTTCGCCGAGCAGGCCAGTCAGTGTCTTGGGTGTTTGTCTTGGGTGAAATAGTCAGTGCACAGCCAGGAATGTGTCACGGAAATTGATGGTGGGCCGGCCCCACCGTGAGCCCGCCCTGGTGGCCAGGGTCTGACACAAGAGGTCTTTCTATAAAACGCACTGGCCCTTTCTCTGCTAAAGCGTTTGAGTCACATAGGAAAGCCCTGCTCCGTGATACTAAGGAATGAACATAGAGCTTGGGGATGCGTTGGGCCCTGCTCGGGGCAGGGAAGTTGGCTGCGTCATGAGATCAACAGCCTATTCCCTTTTGTAGAAAAAATGTAGGCTCAAAAAGGCGAGCGTATTTCGGTACTTCTGTTATGATGCAATGTCTCATGCCTATCTCATGCAAATCTTTCAGCCTTATAGAGGAGTGAACATATTACAGTAATGGCAACGTGGATGTTTGTTTCTGCCAAGCAGAAAACCAAGGGCTCTGGAATAAACCTTAGGCTGACACTGGTCACATGTGACTCTTCGAGAAGACGAAGAAAAATCTAAGATTTAAAAACAAAAAGTCGGGAAGCTCTTACAGTGTGTGTATGTGTGTGTGTGCGCGCCTGTATTAGTTCTCCATTGCTGCAGAAGAGATTACCAGAACTTTAGCAGCTTAAACAACACATATTTGTTATCTCACAGGCTGTGGGTTAGGAAGCAGGAGAGAGCTTAAGGGAGTCTTCTGTTTTAAAAATCTCTTGCCAGGCTGCAATCAAGATGTGGGCTTGGGATGGGATCTCATCAGAAGGTTCGCCTGGGGAAGGGGTTGCTTTCAAGCCCACTTACGCAGTAGTTGTTACTTGGTATCATTTAGTTTCTTTGGGGGTTGGGGACGGAAAAGCTTAGTTCCTGACTGCCTGTTGGCGAAAGGCTGCCCTCACTTGTCTGCCATGTGCGCCTCTCCAGTATGGCACCTCGCTGTATTAAAGCCAACAAGGGACAGAGCTGGCCTGCAAGCTAGGCGTTGTAATCTTAGGCAATGTAATCACAGAAGTGCTCTCCCAACAACTTAGCTGTATTCTCATTGGTTAAGAGTGAACCACAGGCCTACACTCTAGGGGACAGTAAATACAAACAGGCAGGAATCATGGGGGAACCAATGTACAGTAGTCTGCCTGCCAGTCAGTCTGTGGTTGGAGGTGTTAAAATAACCTGAGTTATACTGGTCAGGTATATTTACACAGGAAAGGAATTTCTGGACACAATAAAGGGTTTTTTGTTTTTGTTTTTCCCCCAGCAGCCCAAAGGCATGGGGGAAAAGAATAGTTTGTCTTTTAATAATCCTCAGTTTTAAATTATTTAATTATTTTAATTATTACAATCGATCTGCTTGGGCTATTCCCGTAATCTTCAAAAATCACTTAAATTGGTTAGATGTTAAAAAGAATCCTTTGTCCTGCCCTCTGTGGCTTTTCTAATTTAATATTTAATTGAATTTCAAACATCTTCATTGGTAGACAGCCAGCGTGTACATACTTTAACTAACCACATTATTTATCTTTTTTAAGGAAATAAAACTTGCCTATTAAAATATGGCTTTAACTGCATTCTGACTTTTGCCTCACAGCAGAGATGTGGGCAACAGCAATAGGGGGTACATGTGTCCTATTATTGGTAATAAGTGGTACTTATTTGAAAAATAGCTCTGTTACCCTCTTCCAAAGAACACATGAAAGGCCCGTGAAGAAACACACAATTGCAGGAAGAACTGAGAAGAGACTCTTAGGTGGTAAACCTTCTGCCAGCTGCCAATGTTCCCTTATTCTAGTAGCTGTCTAATATTCCCCTACTTCACCAGGGACGTTGTGTTCCTGCGGTGAAAGTCTATCCGGCAAGGCGGTGGGTGGTCAGATGACAGATGGAACCCAGGACTCTCCACCTTCCCCCAAATGGGCTTTTAATTTCCATAATCGGCAGCTTGAATTATGGGTTCAACGGACAGGAAGCGTCCTTTCTTCTGGCCAAGAAGAGCTTCTCCCTGAACTTTCCTTTCTTTTAGAATATAAGAAAAAGGCCAATAAACGAATGACTTTTTAAAAGGGCCAACCAGAAACTGAGACATTTGTAAATAAAATGAAATGTAATGATAAAGCACAGACTGCCCAGCTTCCTTTGCATTAAAGAGGAAAAATATTTATGGAGCTAGTAAAATTTAAAAGTAGCTAAGCAGCCAGTAGCACCGCCTTCAAGTTGGGAAATAATGAATCTGCAAATCATTATTGATTAAGCTGTGAATTCAAGATCGCTTCTTCGCCTAAGACTCTTTGACCCATGTTTTTGTTTTTGTTTTTTTCTTTTGTCCAACAAATTCAATGAGTAGTTGGTGAACACTTATCCACTGCGTGGTACCCAAGGAAGGTGAACAATACCTGTGATTCAGTTTTTGGCCAGCTCACCGGGGAAAGGGATTTTCCTCTCCTGGCCCAGCACACACTTTCTCCTCAAGGCCGACATCTCGGGCACTCACTGATGGAAGAACATGCACAGGCGGTATGTTTAGGTCCCTTGCAGAAGGGCTTGGCGCCACCGAGAGAGTCGCCTTCATCCAGTGAAGGAGTGGGCGTGGTTTCCAAGTAAAGAGGATGTGTAGTCAGTCAGAAGCGTAGCAGAACCTCCATTCATAACACAGCCCAATCTTCAGCCCTAGAGAGGTCCACGCCCACAAGCATCCCCGAGGACCCGCAGGGTGTCAGGAAAGGCAAGTGGAAGAGGACTCCGTGCTGCCTCCCTGCTTCATGGAGAAGACACATGGAACAGGAGCTTGAGGTTTCAGCTCTTGCGTTGCTGCTTACCGGCTCCGTGCCTCTCGACTCAGTCCTCTGCTCCTTCATCTGCTAAAATAAAAGCTGGGACACTTGCTTTACATGGATGCTGCGAAGCTAAAATAAGGAGACCGCAGAGAAAAAGGAAGTTGTATGTAAATCCCGCTTCCTTTTCATGATAACTGGCACTCAGTAAATAGACAAAGAGCCCACATTAATTAATTTTTCAGTCTTTTTAATAGAAGTCAGCTGCACGTATATGGGCTAGGGAAAATATTTTGGCTTTAAGATCAAAATCCTTACTAACAATTGCATTCCTTGATTTAATCTTATACACACTATTTTCCTTTAAAATATTTACATATTTAAAGGAAGAAATATTTACACATGTTTACATATTTACAAGGGAGCACATATTTACAAGGAAGAAAGTCTGATTTTTCTTATGAGTTTCTTATGGGCCTGACACTTTGCGATATATTTTTGTTGTTGTTTTGGCTAAACTTAATGGTGGGCCTTTTGTGGGCCAGGCGCAGGGTCATTGCAGACCCATATTATTTTAACTTCCCAGCACCCCGGTGAGTTGGTAGGGTGTCCACTTCGCAAATGAACAAGCCCTGATTTAGGAAGTCACATAGTAGGTCTGCCAGACTTCAGGCCACCGTTCATTACCGTCAGCGTGTTGTGATAACGTAGGATTTGGGGGGCTGTCTCTGAGCAACGTCATGCCAACCTATATATTTTGGGTAGAGTCATTTTCACAGCACATAAGTAAGGAAACAGCAGCAAGTCCTTTTATTGAGAAGTGCTGACAGTCCGGTCTCAGAAGTTCCTCCCTTCCCACCATGTTTCTCATGGAAATAAATTATTAGTAAAAGTCAGTTTACAAAGCGGCTTCCGATTGTCCTCTGTATAACGTTAGGCCTTTGGCCACTGTTTCCAGATGGCCTTTTCAGCCCATCGAGATCCAAATCGTAGCAGCGTTTGCCTCTTTCTCTTCTGAAGAATCTTCCTGGTTGCAAGGATTTGCCGCCCCCCAACGCATGCCCAAATGCACCCCCCAAAATCGTGCCTGTTCGCTTGCAGCCCTTCCGGGTAGCGGCCACATCTGGGGGTCTTCAGAGCCCTGCCACCTCGACACCATAGAGACACAAAGGAGGCTGAGTGACGCAAAGCACACTAACGTATTTTCGTGAGTCACAGTCGACCCCGCTTGAAACAAGTTTTCCAACAACTCTTTCCCCGTCTTGTTTCAATTTTGATGAAAATGAAGTCCCTTAAAACCAAAAATATCTTTCAAAAAATGTATTTACACCTTTAGTTAAATAAAAAGAAAAAAAATAGGAAAACACATTTCCCCTGTAGCCTGGGATGGCCAATTTCACCATCCCGAAGCACCAAAGAAATGGGCTTACATTAAAGATAGGTATAGGAATCTATTTTTATTTTTAAAATTGCTTTTTAGAAAACACTTTGAAAGCAACCACAAGCAGTGAACTGCCTTACCAATATAATGAAGCGTCCTAATGAGTAGTAAAAACAAGATTTGAAATCAGGCCTTTTAGATTCATTGGCTTACAAACACTCAATACTTCGTCTTGTTAGTTATGGGAAATAATTAAGACTCTTTAATAAATACATAAGTTTAAAACATAATACCTTATCAGATCAAATTGTGGCCAAATAACAATTTCTTTGGTAAGAGTCTATGGAAGATTTTGTGTTCATTGAACATGTCATAGTGGGCGGGGCATCAAGGAAGGTAATCGAGTGCAATTTGACCAAAAACCCACTTTCGTAGGAAATCCAAAGTGCTTCCAAACTGTCTCTGTTGAGTTCTAGGCCGAGTCTTCCTTTCATAAGCAGTACAATTTTTAAAAAAAAAAATCAAAACCACTACTTCCTAGGAAAACCCGGCCAATGAGGAATTCAGTTAACGTGGTAGATTTTCGCCTGCTTCCCTCCGCCGGAATATTTCACAGAAGAGAGGAGGCTCGCTCTATTTTTCAGCTGGAATCACAGCAGTTTCTGTTTCTAACCTGGGAAGAATGTGGTTGGGACTGAAAGGCCCCCGTCCCATTGTTGGCCTCCCCGGCCCTGATCCTTGCTTTTAACATCATAATGAGGGATACTCTTTAGTGGATTATCTTGAGAAGGGATTAACTCCTTCAAGTCTTCTAGGGGGCAAGGTGTTTTGAGCCCTAAATACACACCAATTGCCTGCTTAACTTTTCATCTTATTTTGAAAACTGCCCAGCTGGATTTCAAATTCTTTTCCATAGAGCTGAATTTTATTAGTAGCAAAGTTGGAGCTGGGGGCAGCAGATGCTAAATATAAGCACTGTTCTTTAATCTCGTGGGGCCAAATGTTTCAGATATTTCACTGAGACAGGCTCGTCAGGATAAGACTCAATCTAAACTTCGCTGCGAACTCTCCCCGTGCTTAGATCCTGCGCCGTAGCCCAGGCCCCTGATGTAAGCCTTCAGGAACCCCATGCTTTTATTAGAGACCACCTTTAAACTCCATTTGTCCATGTGACCCTGGTTTTTTAACATTATACGAACTTTTTTTTAAGTCACCCTCAAAGTAAAATTCAAATACCCAGTACACACACACACACTCAATTAAAAAGAGAATCAATTGCTCTATAATTTATAATCAAGTGGTTTCTTTAAGCTTTGCTGCTTTCCCTCAATAACTACTTATTTCTGTCTGCCTAGTCTATTAATACTGAAATCTTATATTTGTTTAATATTCCCCTTATCCCTTCTCTAACCTTATTTCTGTTATTAATGACCCCGTTGCATTATCACCCGATCTGCCAGGAAACCAGAGAGTTTTAAATTTCTTCTTTCTTCTCCTTTTCTGTTCATTCCAACTTTTTCCCTTAATAGTCTGGCACTTTTGTTCAGTCCGAAACTATTTTCACTACCAAAAACACTCATTTTAAAGACGTTTGGTAATTATAGAAAATTTTTTTAAAAAGCACACAACAAATTTTTCTCTTGGAACTTCATCTTTCTAATGGATTTATTTCTTAATCAAATAGCAACCCCCATCCCTGGCAGCCTTAAGAATTATGTGTAAATGAATTTCAAAATGCTCCATTAAATATGCAAAAATTTGAAACACGTATAAAACCAAGAAGCAGCAACAAAAAGATCTGGACAAAATGAAGTTGCCTAATTTTTTTAGACTCCGAGAACCCAGGTGCACTTTCTTGTGAACAAAATGAAATGAACTCTTATTCTTTGTTTAATATATATAATAACTGTATTCTAGAGGCTATGCTTTAATTGTAAATAATCCTCCACATTCTTTCAGTGTAAACTCTTTAAAGAGTCATGAATTTTATTTATACTCTCTCTCTCTTTGAGAGTCTTTTGTTTATTTGCTGTTTCATTCTTTGTAGAGTAACACCCCCACAGGAAAATCCCCCTCTCTGCTTAAGGAATTAGGCCAGAGACAAAAGCCGGGGATTCTTTAAGCCTTGTTTTGTGCTAAGAGAAATGTTTGACATTTCTGTGGAGAGGTGTTTAGTTTGGATTCATTAGGTCTTAGGGACTCTTTTCTCTTTTCTGGCCTTTCAGATTCGGCCACTGTTTTTCTCTGTGTTTGGCAGACTGAAGAGAATTTACCAGGGTGTAATTAGGTTTCCTACATTGGAAGAGCCAAAATCCAGAGGTTTTTAATGGGATGACCAAGCAGGCCCCGGCCCAGCCGGCCCCCACCTGAGTCGCGTTTCTCACGCCCGTCTGGGTCGAAGGACGACGGCAGCCAGGGCGAGGGAGAAAAAGGTTTCCACAGACGTCGATGTCCCCGTGGAAATAAATGACTCCCCAAAACATCGTCAAACAAAGGAACTTGACCATCACTCTCCCGGTTCCACCCGCAGAGACCAGCACTGCCCTAGGCTTCATCGAGCAACGCTACGTAAATTCAGCTTTAACGCGATCTTTCATACACAAGAAAATTTTACAGTTTCTAAAAATTTTACACCCCACCATGGCAAGCCTTTCTTCCTTCCTTCCTAAGATCATTTAAAAGGGGTCGCTGCCCTGGCCTGGACGTGGGCCATTCCTGACAGGGTGACCGGCTGTCACAGCCAGATCGTCTGTTGTCTTGCTAAACAACAGAGATGGACTTTGCTAGATTATTAGTCTCACTGTCCGAATTAATAGAAGCTCAGATATTTGGGGATTCCGCAAATCCTCCAGACGCGAGTAGTAGAACCTGGTCATATGTTCCCTTCTCTTCTTGGATGTGACATCAGAGACCAAGCCACAGTGATGTGCTCTCTACTCTGACTATGGCCACGAGCAAGGCACACAGGCAGCGGAGGCGGGACACTCTGAAGGCTCCACCCGAGAGCAGTTCAGAGATTCGTGAGCCCTACCCACGCAGCGGCGCAGGCTCTGTTCCAACAAAGTCCCAGTGACGTGCCCGGCCTTGCCAGTCTCAGCCCAAAGGTAGACATTCAGCTTAAGAAAGGACAGTGAACAAGGGCAGCTGTCCCTATGTTCTCCATGCATGGCCCACCACCGAGAGGGATGGCGTTCACAGACCAGCCAGGGGACCCATGGCCCAGCCCTCACCGGTGACATCCTTATGGGGTCCCAAGCTCTCTTTTGATGGGTTGACAATAACCCATTGGCAGATCTGTCTGGGAAAGCATTAACCAAAAACAAAAGACAGAAACACTGAAGAAAGGTCTAGTGCCGCGATTCAATAGGGGAAGACCGAATGGTAATATCTTTAACTAGTGGATTGGACCACTGTCGAGCAGGCCACTCTCCAACCTGCCCCCTCCCCCAAAAAGGTACCCATTTGTCTTCGTTGAAATTGTAGAGAAGCTGCCAGCCCTGTCAAACCCACGTTGTAACCAAAAGTGCATCCAAAGCACTCAGCGCTGCTGCTGACTAGGTCTAGGAAAGTTTTCTTTCTTCATTGATGTGAACCTCTACGACGTTCGTAAAAATAACTCGAGTTGCTAATATTGGAGAGAGAGAAAAGCTCACACAAAGTTTCCTCTTCTTTTTGAAACTCTGGATGGCAGATTGTAGTTCAGGTGCTACAAGGACCTAGAGGTGTGCATCAAAAATCAGTTCTGGAGTGCCATGTAATTGAGAAGACTTTGAGAAGGAATATAAAACAATGGTTGAAATCAGTGATTCCACAAGAATGTTAACAGATAAAGTCGTCAGACTTTGTTCATGGAAAAACACGTAGGAAAGGGTAACAAGATAAACATTTGTGAAAAGATATGGACATCAATAAACAGAAATAATTATTTAGGACATTAAAGGAAAGAATAATCCAAGTACGAACCATGGGTTGAAATTTAAGTTTTCTTTCCTGAAAGAAAGCATAGAATAGGCTCTGGGCAGGAAAAGCGATCAGGGGAAAAACAGAAATACCAGGGAATATAGCAACATGTTCAAGCATACATACTGCCGCCACCCAAATGCCTTTCTTTGAATCAAGCACCAAAAAACTGTTCAGCAGGGGATTTGCAACAGTAGAAAATGTCCCCAGTCCCTGGTAGAAGGGTCGCACATTACTGACCAGTCCCCTGGAGTAGACGTGACCTTCCCCAGCAAGGCTATGTTTTCGAGAAACATTTCCATGTCTTATCCCTTGCCCTGGCCCTAAAGAATCAGGAGGGGCAGGAGAGGGAGTTCGCAAAGGAGTTTCAACTTCCGTTTAAAGGGACCGGGCGAAGAAAACAGGGACCACAGCTATTTTGAGCAAGAACACAGTTGGACACACTAGTAAAGGGAAAACACAATTATCTCTCATTTTCATTCTATAGACTACATCTGAGTTGACTAGATACATTTAAATAGTTGAAGTTATCTTTTTCTCTCCTGTTAAAAAGCTCAGAGGCAGGGGAGAGAAGCTCAGCTCTTCCTGAGTCCTGAAATAAACAAAGTTAGCTTAAAATATGTTTTGGTATATTAATTATTCAATGGGAGTAGGTTGGGGGCTGTTAACCGCTGGAATGCCGTGAAGCGAAAGGCCAATGATAGGGATGTAGCAGTGATGGAATCTGATTCTGCAAGTGCATGTCTATTCACACCACAGAAAATCAATTACTGTAATTCCCACAGGACTTCCTCCGCCCCTAAATTTCCCAAATATAATGCATTCTAACGTGCAAAGAAAACTATAGAAACAGTCAATGTGAAGACCCAGGGTCTGCACTGGTTGTAATTAATTAGAACCAAATATGTCTCTATGTTTTAAATCTCTGTGGAAATATGCTTCCCATATCCTAAGCAAAAATAGCTACTAGGCCTGCATAGCATTCTCATTTGTTCGTTACTGTGCAGATAAGAACTTGAAGTAAACATGATCCTTAAACTTCTTCATATAGACAGATTGCCTTCTCGAGCCATTATAAAAAGTGGCATGTGTTTGTGATCAGGTGTGAGTTTATAGTTTTGAGAAACTGAAAAACTTAGTGTTTCTTCGAAAACACAAACCCCAAACTCATAGACACAGAGAGCGGTACGGTGGTTACGGAGGGGGTGAGGGGGCGATCCGGCTCAGGGCAGTGGAGAAAGGTAACAGGGGTCAAGTTCACAGTGACAGGGGACTCAACTTCGGGTGCTGAGCACGCAGTGCAGTATTCAGACGGCGTATCATAATATTGTACCCTTGAAACTTACATGGTCTTATTAACCAGCGTCACCCCCAGTAAGTTTAATTTAAAAATAACCAAATAAAAGATCACACCGTGAGCTGGGGAATGCAGTTTACTTGCAGATAAGGCAGAAGGACCTATGGCATTAAGCATCTGCCTACGTCTCACGTATTCAGGTGGTTCCTACATTTTCTTCTCTCTGTGTGAGGTCTAAGATGCCCAGGCCCATACTGTAAGAAGATATGACTGATTCCCTAAGGGCTGAAGCCAAATGAGATGCCTCTTTGGAGACGGCATTTTGTGGAACCACTTCTAGAAATAAGCACGCAACCTCAGAAAGTTTCACTATGGATGTCGTACCCTGTCACAGGATAGCACGAAAGCTTATGGTTCTGTTCTAGCAACTGCCGGCATTGCTCCTGTTCCCGCCATGAGAGCACATAATTTCTTCTTTTAAAGAAAAAAATTTCCTCTTTTTTTTCTGCCAATTTGGGTTAAATAGAAAAACGAAGCATTTTGCTTATAGGTGCTCATGGGAAGTTTCGGTACAGACTTACCCAAACAAATTCCCAACGTATCAAGACAATTTTCTATATTTGATGTGGACGCTAAGGGTTCTTTTGCAGATATTATTTTAAATGTGATTATCTTGCCTTCTTTTTTTTTTTATTATTGTTACAAAATAAAGACTTTTTCCCCTTAGGTTGCCTGTCACTTTTGAAATGGGCAACATGATGAATTATGGCACGTTTGCTTCGCTCGGCTTTATCAAGCTCATTAGAGATGATGCATGATCTTGAACTTTACAGAAGGAAAAAAAATCCATGGACACCCTCTTTCTTATCTTCTCTGTTTACCTCCGAAATTGTGCTGTTGTACTTGTTGCACAAACTGGCCACCTATTGAGAGGAAAAAAAAAATTCTTGTCTGTAAAACTCACAGTTTTCCTCTACAATAACCTAAAGTTGAACTGTGAATTCTCAAAGGCACTATCTCTAAACTTCTATCTCAGAATCGTCATGCTAGGCAAACAAAAAATTCCACGGGTATAGATTTGATGGAAAAGGATATTTTTAACTCAATTTTCCAATGAGAAAGCCTTATAATAAAAGCCTTTAATAAGAAAGCTTCAGTTTAATAAAGTCCTCTTTCATCTATAAATTTAAATAAACCTTATTCTCTTTTAAAATCCTGTGGTTTGCTGAATATTCTTTTTTTTAAAGAAAATTTTAAGATTCGGTTTTAAACTGATTAACACCCAATACATTTTAAATAAGCCTTGAAAATGCAAATATATATATATACATATATATGTATATTACAGAGATAAAAGCCATATCATCTTACCTTTCTCTACAGTACTTTGAAAATTTGATTTGCTCTAAAATAGACAGATTCACCAGTATGAAGTTCATCAGATAAAAAAAAATGTTTTTCCAGTTTGAATTCAGTGCTTACCAGCTAGAACAATTCCTCTCTAATCCTTGAGATGTTAACCACTATTGAAATGTAAAATGCAAATGAATATTATTTTTAAATGCTAAATGCAGAGTTAGAAAAAAAAAACGTTTGGCTTCAAAATCAGAAAGGTGACTACTCTGAAAGCAAATACACCTATTATATGAACTTCCTATTCTTCGGGATATTTTCTCTTCTGGCACTTGTGACGGATGAGTTTCTTTGGAAATAGAAAGAACATTGAGCCTCATATATTAAAAATGGTAAATAACCAAAGTCCAAAATCATGGAGAACTGCCCCACGATCCCTTTACCTACTGCCCAAGAGAGACTTCTGGAAGGCCCATGGGTCAGTCTTTACTTGTAAGGGTGTTTTCAGAAAGAATATTTACACACTGCATTTTACAAAGCTTTTGCAAAGCTAAGAAACTTGAAGTCCATGAAAAGGTTAAACTATAATAAAATTCTTAAGAGTTCGCCCCTTACTTTCTCCTTAAATTTCATTCCCACGTTTCTAGTAATTCCTTCTGGTATATTTAAAATGATAACTCTCCCTCATTGGCAAGGGCGTCCTTGGATACTTACTGGCTGCAGTGTTACTTGGTGTTTGTATCTTCTTCCCGGACCTGAGGTCACCCACTAATGTGTCTGAATCTTGATATGGAGACGATCAACCCCACAGTTACGTGGTGTGGACAAGGTTCTTTGTGTGAAGCACCCCCAGAATTACTTTATTTCTACTGTTTTAGAACCTCAGCATCTTCGATTCTTTAGATCCACTTACATCTGCCTTTTAGATGGTTCACTGGGAACGTCTTCCTGTTGTGGGTGCCACGCTTGGTCAGTGGGCTCCCCTCTCGTGCATCTGAGGCACAGCAGAATTTTCCTCCTCCCTTCCCCTGCTGAATCCTAGGCAGAGGAGGCATCCTGGAAGGACTTAGAAGACAGCATCAAAGAGAGCGGGGCGAAGTCAAATGCGGTGATGTAAGCTCTCCCTTTCCAGCACCATGCTGTGTGCCTGCCGTTATGTGGGGTCCAACGGAGCGCAGCCCCCTGAGGGACGTGAGAAAAGGGCGGGGGCCTCAAATGCAAGCCGCTGTTCTGGGTGTTGGAGATTTTGTCCAAATGCCTTGGTAAATGAGATGATTGACACGCATGTAGAAGCGAAGTGGAAAAGACAGAAAGAGTGATTTCAAGATGTAACAGGAAGCCGGAAGGCTCGCGCCTGAAACCGGAAGGTCGTCAGGTATGGCTTTAAGGGCACCTTCTTTTAGTAATAGCCTGGGTGGTGTCATTTTAGAGTTGTCTCATCCGTCAGGGAGGGTACAGGAAAGGATGGAGAACTAGATGCTAAAACTTCAGGCCTTCTAAATTGTTTCACCATTCCAAAAAAACAAAAAAACAACAACAAAAAACCCTTTATTTGTAGGTGGAAACCTCTGAAGCTTGTTTAATAACCATGCAGCTTTTTTGACGTTGAGTTAGGGTCTATGTTACATGTTGCCTTTTTCCGCTTAATGCTCCTTCATATATTCTGCGTATTGTTCATGCACTAGTCATTTTTAATAGCTCTCGGTGGCTTATTTAGTTAAGTTACCGCTTTTGAGTTGGCTTGTGTCTAAATCTGCGAGCTGGTGATCTTCCAGGTCTCAAAGACTACCCATTTGCCTAAAGTACTATCAAGTGTTTACATTGGTGTCGCAATGAGACGCCGGCTCAAGGTTGCCCTCTTTTCCTTCCTCTCGATTCCCAACTGGATGCAGCCCCCAAACTTTGAGATTTCCCACTCCCAGTGCTCATCTCCACAGCTATCAATCCCAAGAAGGTGATTTTCATGTAATAATTTTCTGCTCATAGTTTTAACCTCTTTTGGTGCATTTCTATTATTTCTTTGTCCTTACTGGTGGTTACACCAGCTCCCAGTTTAATATCATTTGCACATTTCATTAATATGTGGCTTACTCCCTCTTCGAGATCCTTAATAAAGATGTTAAATTAGATTGTATCCAACGTTGACCCCCGGGGCACCGCGACGCTTTAACGATACCCCGTCTTCCTGCCTGTAGCCTACAGAGTTCTTGCAAAATGCAGAAGGTGCGGCTTCAACCTGGGATAAATCTTCCATTTTAATTCCAAAGCAGAAGTCAAGTCATGTGGTTTGGGATAACTTGACATAGCCGGAACATACTCGGAGTTGCTAGGAAGTCATATTTTAGCAATTAAGGACAGGTTTGCCAGAATCACGTCAGGTTGCCAATCTGCTGACAATTACAAGAGATACTCTCTCTTTCCTGTTTCATGCATTTCAGTCAAACTGAGAAGGGTCTTGTTTTTCCAAATGAAACTCGGCTTTTTTATTTCAAGGCTAGCAATCACCTTTCACCAGCTTTTAAACAGCACGCCTGCTCTGTGTTTCAAAGCGGATTTATTAAAGAAATGGTTGTACCAATGCCCCAATGTAGACAGGCTTCAGGGAAACGGACCAGGTGCCCCACTGAGAATCCGGACGTGAAATCAACTGTCGAAGTTCAAAAATTTACCACGAGTTCTTCCAGTTTGGAAACGTTTATTTATTTATTTTTTTTCCATAGTAAAGGTATAACACCATACGATGTGCTCGGCACAAAATTTAACTCTCTCATAATATTTGGAGAAATCGATATATTTACATCAGAGGCAGAATTTCTTCAAATAAGTTGTAGAATAATATCTTAAAAATTAGATTGCATTACCAAAGAAACCCGAATTCCTATGCAATGAAATCGACTGTGGTTCCTACCACTTAACTTAGGCTGTTCTGGCCGATACACTCATTCAACCGAAGGACAGGTATGATGTCTCCATTACGAAGCAAATGTTGCTTAACAAAGGTATATTAGTTCTAAGTGAGCTAATTGTTAAGCAGTCAAAAAATACTTATGGTATGCCCACAAGGTGTAGAATGGTATCAGCCGGTGTCGGGGTTTCATGTTGGAGAATGCCGGGAGCGTGTGACTTCCCCTAGCCCCCAACTCTGCACGAAGAGCGGAGATCAAGGGACCCCGGTAGCGAGCCGCTGAGGACCAAATGGCCCATTCCCTTCCCTCCCACACCAGCCTCTGGCTCTGCGTCCACACGCACCTGAAAAAGAAAAAGCATTTTAAGATCCTTGAACAGAGGCGAAGTGGTTTTACTATTTCCACCCTCAGACACGTAAAACGGATTTTGATAAGATAGCAAAATCCAAGCGATCAGGAAACCACTCTCAAAATTGACTACGGAGTTACAATGATGGGTAAAATAAAAATAAATATGTCTAATCACAGAATAGTTTATCATGGGAAATAAAAATGAACACTCTTTTGCATTGAAGCTTATTCTCTTGTATCTAATTTGGAGAGATACTTAACAAATAGTGTAACAAAGGCTTTCTTTCTATTATACTAAGTAATTGATGGAGACGGAACCATTTTGCCCGATGGATTTCAGAGCGGACGAGTGACAGCCACGCACAGCACCGTCATTGAAAAGCTGCATCCCAGATGCTTTGTGTGTGTGTGTGTGTGTGTGTGTTTTAAAGACAGTGGTAAGCTTCTTGAAATGAGAAAACATCCTAGCCACACAAGGGTAGTGTTGTAGCCTTTGTCTGGAAATGCTATGTGCAGAATTTCAAAAACAACACGGGAGGACAAGCATGTAAAACCATTGAGAATGATCTAGTCACTTGTCTGGACTTGGAGCCAGGGTTCTGTTGCTGCGGGTGTTTGGACTCACGTTTCTTTTGCATCTGAATCTTCTCCTTCTCCAGCACAAGAGCTAGTTTTCTCGGTGTAAAGCTCACTTCATTCGTTCTCCTTGAACAATTCCTCTACTTGAATTGAAAAGCCCCCAAAGCTTTTCAATTGCCTGGGGCATGAACGTCGGAGTTCCCAGCCCAGCCCTCTGCCTCAGTGGGTCTGGTGTTCTCTTACCTGAGCCCGGTTTTTCCCAACTTCTTTTTCTCCACTGGTGAACTCATCACTCAAAGCTGCTCGCGAGATATCTCCTTGGAAAAGCCAATTGTCTTTTATTTCTTTCGCGGATGCATGTTGGTTCATACCGCTACATCGTAGGATAGGTTTGCTCTTTGTAATCCTAAGTATTTAGTCACTTGTCCAGGCGGCCTCGCCCAGTCTCTTCAATGGCAAAGACTGCATTTTTATTTAAGTTTCTAGCGCACCTTCCTCTAGCTTACGTGTCTGGCATATAATTGTGAGGGACCATTTCTTGAATGAGTGAGTGAGTGAGTGAATGAATGAATGAGACCTGAATCCAGCTGGTGACTTTCCCCACAACCTGCTGCGTGACCTTGGCCGAGTCATTTGATCTCTCGGTGCCCCAGATTCCCGCTCTGAGAAAGGAGGCTAATAATTGCTACCTGTCATAGAAGGATGCTGTGAGGATTAATGAAATAATTTTTGTAGAGCAGTTTGAGCTCCCTGGAAGAAAGGCACTATGTAAGAACAAAGTGTTATTATAATTATTATGTAGCACCTTTCATCTGAGAATCTCAAAGCACTTCACAAAACATTAACTCATTAGTCTTCCCGACGCACTCCTGCGAGAGCACCCCATTATCTCCATCCTAGAAAAGGGGCCAAGGCAGGCAGCGCGAGGTTAAAATGCCACGTTCACGAGCAGGTTTCTGGGCTCCGATCTGGGGGACCGCCCTCTGAACCTCAGGCACGGTACCTTCCCCCTTCGCCCCGTCCAGAGAAAGCCATTGGGCAGCCGGGGCTGGACGGCACAACCGCAGCTGGCCTGGCAGCCCAGGGTAACGCCTCCCACAGAAGCAGGGGTGGGGTGGGCCGGCAAGGCGGTGCCCGCCATCCCGCCCCAACTCGAACCCTGAACGAAAACAGCGCCTTGCCATCCATCACTCCCCCTCCTGCTAAGGCTTTGCCTCAGATCTTTTCGTCAGCCCCCTTTTAACCTGACACCTTTCCGCGATGCCTGTCTCCCAGCCAGAAAACGTCTCATCACCTTTGAATACAAAGGTAGCAGTTTAGCAGCCAAAGAAATACTCCTAAATACGACATTCAAAGGAGCTTTCCCCTCCTAATACTGTTTTTCCTGCTGAATCCCATGAATGTTAGCTGAGACAGGTGCTGCTAATCCTCCTTCTAAAAGGAAAAAGGAAGAATGTGAGCTATTCTGCATCTACTGGGGGAGAGGGAGCCATAGTTTGGATAAAGATGCTGTTACGTTAGCAACTTCTAGCAAAGTGGAGCCATTCTATTCATAGCTAACCAGGGAGGAGCCATTTGTGCTTTGCTCGCAGATGTTAAATTCATACCTCCTGGAGGTGGTGGTCAAGATTGCCGGTCCAGCCCTGGCCAGTGTGGTTCAGTTGGTTAGAGCATCGTCCTGGAACTGAAAGGTTGTGGGTTCGATTCCTGGGCAGAACACCCACCTGGGTTGCATTTTCCATCCTTGGTCAGCGTGCGTCCAAGAGGCAACCGATTGATGTTTCTTTCACACATCAATGTTTTCCTCCCTCTCTCTAAAAATAAATAAATGTATTTATTTTAAAAGAATCTGTGTACCAGACAGAGCCACAGCAAATGGTCTTCTCCTTGCTCAGAGGAACCTAGTGGGGGGTGGGGGGAAGAGTTTTTAACTTTCGAATTGGCTTCTTAAACATTACATTTACTCAACGAGGTTCATTATGTCAACATTGAGGCTCCATGGTGCAGATTTAGAGATTACAAATGTCATTGAAAATTAAGATGCTGTTGGATGAAGTAACCCTCTGATACGTTGCATCTGGACATGACCACTGAAACTCCAGAACTGAGTAGAGGGACATGGGAATGCGAGGCACTCAGCCTTCTGGGGAGTTCCTGGAGAGCGTGCGGGGGCATCGAATAGCTATGGCCTCTGCCCCCTAAAATTAGCCTTGCTTTAAGTGCCAGACTTCTTCTTCCCACCAAAATGCTCCCCCAGATGTTTCTACAACTCAGCCATTTCCACAGAGTGGGGTTGTACTCAGAAAAAAAAAAAAATCTCTCTAACGTTGCCCCTTGGCCACACATGGCTGGGTTAATGAAAACAAGCGTATCCTTTAACGTGACTCTTTTTAGATGGACAACTCTTTTCCCCACATTGAGTAAAGGAATCATTGCTTGACCATCCAGGCCCCCAAGTGCTTCTGCACTCACCAGCTTTTATTGGCCTTTGACATTCTCACCTCCGCGTGGGGAGAACTTTAATTGGACCCTAGATGGGTGGGGCCCTCTCACCCCTCCCATCTCAGAAGACTGGGGGGCAGCTGCGGAGCCGGCCTCCCCCAGCAGAGGGACGATGCGGCTGTCCGGGGGGGGGGGGGGGGGGGGGACCTGCTGCTGCTTCCTCGTCTTCCCCGGCCCCGAGCTGCAGGCCGAATTTGTAGGCGTGTCTAGAACAACGGCCAGAGCCGCCCACTGACACTGGCGTCGTGATGTAGGAGCAGAGCTATGCCAGGAGGTAGGTCGCCCCACAGCCAGGACCCCAGAAGGAGAACTAGATGCGTCTGAAGCAGCAAAGGCAGCGAATTCTTCGCTAACGCTGGGCCCCGAGGAGAAATGTCCAGATTGCAGTACCAGCCGGACATGAGGCCCTGGGGTATCTGTATGAAAGAGAGCCTAGGGGTTATAAGAGCTTTTCATCTGTTATCCGTTTGATCTCATACCATCACGTGCATGACAATCACATGTTTGTCTGTATTTCCCACTCAAATCTTTGAAAGGCAGAGAATGGACCAGTTCCCTTCCCCCACACCCCTCCCCCAATACCTAGTATGGGACCCACCCAAGGGTAGGCACGTAAAACATGTTTTTGAATGTCAGATGCTGCCCCGGTTTCATCTTCTGGACAATATTCACTCATCCTACAAATACAGGGTCCGGCAGAAGCAACGCCTGCCTGAGTGTGGTTGGAAGGGTAACAATATGGACATCATAATTCATAGTTTTAATTTGAACATTTCATCTAAAATGTCACACAGTGTGCTTGAGTGTGCTATTGTTATGTGAGAGAATTACACGCCTATGATTTTGTAATAAAAAGGGGCGTGATCCGTGCCGGACCCTGTGTGTATTCAGTTGCCCTCTGTGTGCGAGCCCCGGCATCCGCCGGAGCAGGTTAATGGGAGGCTAGGCTCCCTCCCAGGATTTCACGGCAGA
This sequence comes from Pteronotus mesoamericanus, assembly GCF_021234165.1. Lineage (NCBI taxonomy): Eukaryota > Metazoa > Chordata > Mammalia > Chiroptera > Mormoopidae > Pteronotus > Pteronotus mesoamericanus. Next base: position 6,456,957 of record NW_026555323.1, on the reverse strand, counting down.
GCAAGAAGAGGGCCAGGCTTCCAGGCCGCAGCCTTGGCTTTAAGATGCAGAGAGGTGGAGGAGGAAACCAGGGAGGGGCACCCAGGGGGTCCTCGGGCAGGCCCCGGCCTGTTCTCCGCCCTGGTTTTCTGCCGCGACCTGAGCGTGGAAAGAGAGTGGCCGGCAGGCGCGCTGGCTCCCGGAGCAGGTGGGACTCCACAGGTGTTCGGAGTTCTTGTTTGCAGCGGCAACCGACAGCGGGGTCCTTGGGGACTCGTCATAGCCCTAACAGCTGTGACACCCCCGACTGTCACCCACCAGGTCAGTGTCGAGCAGACAGCTGCTCTGTGCCTGTAACCCTGCGTTCGCCTCGGCACCCGGGGGGAAGTCACCATTCGGCGAAAGCCACCCCAGCCAGGGGCTACAAAGCCTTGGTCCGGTCCTACTCCATCTTTTAGCCGTGGCCTCATTTGGCCCCAGGGTGGGGTGTCCTGGCATAATTTTGATCCTATGGAACGATGCCAGTGGCCTTAGGAAAACCCCTTCTCTGAGGCTTGTTCCTTCTCTGTCTAGACAATGGGGATAGGGAGAGCTCTTCTTCTTTGCCTGATAACTGCTTCTTTAAAAAAACTTAGTGATTGATTTTAGAGAAAGAGGAAGGGGGGAAGCAAAGAGAAAGAGAAACAAACACTGATTTGTTGTTCCACTTATTAATGCATTCATTGGTTGCTTCTTGAATGTGCCCTGACCAGGGATCGAACCCACAACCTTGGTGTAGCAGGATGACGCTCCAGCCAACTGAGCTACGCAGCCAGGACCTAGAAAGCTTCTGAAAGATACAAAGGCTCTAGAGATCTCACAGAAAAGTGAAATGTAACATGATGACTAAGGGAGAAAAGACGGTTATGTCAACACAATGGTTTTCTTCTCGAAATGGAGATAGTGATGAAATAATAGGGGAGGTGCTAAATGACTGACTGTGTACATTTGAAAGGGTGTAACTGATTTATTTGTGCCTCCTTCATCGCATTATTATGTACTTGTGCTGTTCCTGTCCCTTAATATCGCCAGCAGAACCTCCCCCTGCTATTTGATGACATTTATCATCGCATGCCACGTTTTCCCATGTGACCCTTCCAAGGGGATGGCCGGGTAGCAATAACATCCCGTATCAGGGGCGCTATAGATGGGGAATGTGTAACTTCCCTGAGAAAAGGGCCACCTTACTGACCAACAGTCATTTCTTCTGTCCGCTGGATCTGCTTAATCTTAAAACTGTAAGACTGCCCCCCACGGATTTGAATGACGTAAAGCGTGGGCAAGGAAATCGAAGGAGAAACGCCCGAGACATCTGACAGCCTCTCCGCTCTTCGCCCCCCCACACACACACACACCTGCTGCATCTGAGCCCAGGGCGCGCTGCAGCCTGTGCTGGAACAAGCCCCCTCGATGGGTGGTTGTGAGGCTCCGTATTGAGCAGCTTTCTGATGCCACTACTATGCTTTCAACAAAGAAGTAGATGCGGGATGAAAACCTGAAAGATAATGTGAAGCCACACCCCCAAAGAGGGATGGTGGGGGGAAAGGTTTAATTTCTCATTCTATAACAAGGAATATTTTCATTATGTGCAAGTATTTTACACACTGCCTTAAAGAAAAACAGTTTTCATTGATTATCAAAAGACTATTGTGGCTACTGTGTTCTGTTTCCTTAAAATGAATGTGGAACCCAAAACTCTCGGTAGTGCATCGTAAATGAGGGCAGGGAAAATAACGTCTGCCAAGGAAAGGGATTTTTCTTTGTTTCATGGTTTATAGTTGTTGTTGTTGTTGTTGTTTGTTTGCCTTTTTTTGTTTTGCCATCTCCCCTGAATACCAAACTCACAGATGGCCAAAAGCATTTTTTAAAATTTATTATTTTTTATTTTAGAGAGAGGGGAAGGGAGGGGGAAAAAGAGAAAAACACCAATGTGAGAGCGAAGCATGGATTGGCTGCTTTCTGTGTGCTTCCCCACTGGAGGCCAAACCTGCAAGCCAGGCATGTGCCGTGACTGGGAATCAAACCGGCGACCTTTCAGTTTGTGGGACGAGTCCAACCAACCGAGCCACACTGGCGAGGCAAAGGCATTTTGATCTAAAGAGTCATATTAAACTTATTAGCGAGGAAACAAATTGAGGAAAATAGTTTAGACAAAATAAGAACTTTATTATTATTTCCAAGCTCTCTGTTCAATAGTTTACTATAGCTTCTGGTATTTGAATTTTTATTGTTCTATAAATAATCATCTCAAAAAATGAATTTGTGGGCAGTAGAAACACAAATGATAAAGAAATTTCCTTAAATTTTTAAATGCAAATATGAATAACCAATAACCACCCCCCAAATTCCAACCATAGGTCCCCCCCCCAAAAAAACAAGCTAAGTTCTCTGGAATTTTTGTACATTGGCAAGAGAATCACAAATCCCCTTTTAAATGACATTCTCTTTAAGTTCATCTACTTGGCCTTGAAATTACACCCACACCTAATGCTCAGGGTCAGCTGCTCTGGAAACAGAAGGCAGGATGTGGTTTCATTAGAATTTTTCAAAGCATTCTTCCTCAAGTTGTCCTGAGGTCAATTTAGGCCCCTCCCAGCTTGTCTTATTAGAAACCTTTAGTGAGAAATAATACTTCATTGTTTTTTTCTATATCATCATCCATGAATATGGGTCTTTGCCCTCCCACGTTCACTAAATAGATGCACAGGCAAAGTCAGATCAACTGGTGCGAGCCCTTCTAATTCAACAGGTGCTAATATGAAAATAATGACGGGCACAAATTAAACAGCTGGGGCTCAGCCTGCTTTCTTTTCCCCTTAATGCGACTAGAAACGGCTCTGTGCTATCTATGGCTTCACATGTAATCAGATGGGGTCTACAAAACTGTCCTTTTGAACATCTGTAAATATTCATTCATGATCTTAGATTAGAATAACTTTCCCACTTTGCTTTTCCTCATTCCCATTCACCGTTTTTTATCATAAAAATCTGTCTTGGAAACGATGGCATAGATGGCTGAAGAGTGAAAAATTCAGCGTGTTTGGATGCTAATTTAGCTGAATTAATAATGGCCAGTAGTCCGGATGCACAAGTCCATTAGTTTGCTCTTGCTGAGGAATGATTCCATAAAGATTTGGGAATACAATTTTGCGTTTACTTCCCTCCACCAAATTTGTATTGCTCATCTACTATAGGCAATATATTGCTTTCTCTCTTCACTAACGCTGCATCTAACAATTCACCACAGAAGATGCTAGAGGGGCCAGTTAGTTTGGCCCTAAACTGGACTTAATCAAGAAATTAACAGAGAACTGTAGACTTAACCATAGAATTAATACAAGGAGCTCTTTCTTGCGTGGCATCTGAGCAATGAAAGCCCGCTGCTGACCTGTGTCTCCTGTCATGCACACTTTCTGTCTCACAAAGGCAGGATGAGAGTGTAAACTATCCCAAGAATGTGATGTCTTCCCATTTAAGGGGGAGAAAGATAGCATCGTGCACTGGGTTGACCAGTTGTTTCTTCCAGTTTGACTGAAATTATCAGGTGTCCCAGCATCTTGTCATCTGAATCGTCCAGGCAACATGGTCCAACCAGTAGACTTTGAAAACCAGCCACGCTTGCTCAGAAAAATACATTTTTTCATCACTAATACCTATGGGTTTCTTCCAGTCATCTTTTAATTGAAATATACTTGACATACAACTTTGTGTAAATGTAATGTGTACAACATGTTAATTTAATACATTTATAAATTGTAATGTGCTTTCCATTGTAGTGATAATTAAGACCTCTATTCTATTGCATAATTATCATTTCTTTATAGCGGTTAGAATAATTAAGTCCTAGTCTCCTGGCAAGTTTGATGATTATAACACAATATCATTTTCTATATTTGCTATACTGTGCATTAGATCTCTAGGACCTACTTACTACATTTTGAAAGTTTGCGGCCTTAAACATCTCTCCTATCCTCCCAATTTCCCCTCCCCAGTAGCTACCCTGTCACTTAAGCATGTCCTCAGAGCCCGTCTGTGTTGCCGCAAGTGGCAGAATTTCTTTCTTCTCATGGCTGAGTAATATTCCATTGTGTATTCATCATGTCTTCTTTATCCATCAGTCACTGATGGGCACTCAGGTTGTTCCATATCTTGGCTCTGTCGCGTAATGCTGCAGTTAACATGGAAGTGCATATAGCTCTTCAATATCCTGTTCAAAACAATTTAAAATTCCGATAAACTTCTCACTCAAAAGAAATATGCCTCAGTATAATAATTGAATTGTAAGAATATGAAGTAATGAAAATTTAACAATAACCTCGATGCCAAAATGGAGGATTAATTTGCTAGTCGGCTCTGGCTCATCCATCATACCTTCTTCTTTCCCACTTTGTTCTATTAATTATTTAACCAAATTTTTATTAAGCCTCTATCATATGCCACATACTGTCCTTAGGGTAGTATTTAGTATTTGCTCAGTGGAGCTTATGAGTGCAAATTTTTGTGAAACCTTCTTGTTTTGTGAATGTAATCCATCCACTACGTTCCTCAAAAATGTAGGCTATCTATAATTACAAAATCACTCTTTCGCAAACTGTGGGTCCCAGCTTCCTCTTAGGGATACCGATTTTGTGGTTTGCAGCTAGCATTTATTTTTCAAGGTGAAATAGAATACAGTAGGAAATATCAGTGTGCATTGAGGGTAGTCAATTAAACATCACATTGGAAACGTTTGTTTCAGTTGCACGTATTTGCATATGCATTGCAATGTAAAATACATTTCTTACTGTTGGTCTCAGCTAACCTAGTGTGAAAAACACTTCATTTCTCTATATCCGGGTGAGCACATTGCCGGTGCTAGTGCGGGGTTATTACCTCTAAATGGGAAAGTTCGTAGTTTGTTGATTCCAGATACTGACTTTGAGAGCCGCATATGACATTCTGATAGTCTTAATGCGATTGTCTATCCCTCCATTTATCAAGGCATTATCAGACAGTGGGCTGTCTGAGTAGCATCATTCAGTGACTTTTTGTAAAGGAAAAAAATACATTACATTAGTCATACCCTCATTTATTCCTTTCCAAAACACTTTTCATCATGTGGACATGGTCGTAGCACCTTGAATGGTAATTATCGACTTAGATGGTACTGGGTATTCTTCTGGGGGAAATATATTTGATGACTAAGACGGGGGGGAAGTTCACAAACATAGCTTCTCAGTCCAATTTATGCAAGGCCAGTTTTGCCCCACCTCATCATTATACCCAACTTCCACGAATCTAGGCCTCTAGTTGGTTAAGTTATTTGTGGAAATGACAGAACAGTGGTTGGCAGGGGCTGGGGGACAGGGGAGACGGGAAGGTGTTGGTCAAACGGAACATCCAGCTATAAGATGAGAAGGTCCTGGGGCTCCGAAGCACAGCACAGTGACTATAATTAACAACGCCGTATTACATTCTTAAAAGTGAAGGGAGTAGACACGTACGTGCAGCAAATCCTCACATTGTATACATCTCAATATTATTGACATACATACAGTGTCAATAATATCTCAGCAAAGCAGGAAATTTTAAAAACTTCTAAAGGATATGTAAAAAAAGACCCCGAAGATTATATCAAATCGTAACTCTGTGACAGAGACAAGAATGTGATGTAAGTTCTGAAAACGGCGCCCGTCTCCCACAATGTATACCCAACAGATTTTGTTGTGAGGCTCCTACATATGTTGAATGGAGAGTAACTTTGAAGTCAGAAAAACTCTGGGCTGGGTGGAACCGGGGCCAGGACGGAAGAGTATTTTGTAAACAATGAAGGAAGCCACCGTTTCAAGAGGAAAACAGAGGTAGGCATTGGGCCGTTGCCACTCCCCAGTGTTTAGACAGAATGTTAAAGATTAAATAAAGGATAAAAATGCACATCTCCTCTGGGTGATGAGACAACCCCTCAGTGCTGGGCAGATTAAAAATCAACTTTGTTTTTGCCTATTCTTAGTTATAAATTGTCTTGGCTCCAAGTGGACTCAAACGGTGTAGATGAAAAAAATTGCCAAATTCTCAGTTCATTTGGAACTTCCTTGTCTCCCTCCTGTAGAGACAGCCTGGGCTTGCCCAGGTTGGTTAACACGTACTGTTTTCTTTTGCTCACCACTCGATTTCATTTTTTTATTTTTCGGGGGAACTTTCTGCCAGGCTCAAGCTAGTAGTAGCCATGGATCACAGATTGTTGGATTTCAGTCTCTGATCGCAAAGAAACTCCTGGCTTGTGAGTTGCGTGACCTGAGCCTTCCCTAGGGGCATGGCCACCTGCAGCCCCAAATTTGGAATTAAGAGTGTGATTAGATCAATGGAGAAATACTATGGAAAGTGCAATGATTTGCTCTGAAACCTTGTAGGATTACACGCTTTCAGTGGCCTACATAAGTGCCAAATTTAAGGCTATAAATAGACAGCTATTCCCAAAAGCCCTAAAAATACCCTGGTTGGTTCTCAGCATTGATTGAAACACAGGAGAGCCCAGAAGAGGAAGGCGAAGGAAAATCTACCATATCCCCTCTCTCTCTTCTTACCCTCAGTACTTTATACAGTGCACTGAGATATTTGTTCCACAAGCCAACTCCCATCCCCATCCCATCTTCAGTTACAGAAAAAAGAGACCTGGAGGAGAGCAAAGATTTATCAGTATCAATTAAAATTTTCCATTACTCAGGCATTTCTGGTCATGAGTTTATGACTCATTGAATAAGACATCTTCCATGTGGTGACCACAGGGGGCAACTCTTATTATAATTTACTGTCCTTTTGCCTAGTCACCTGGTCTCACATTCGCTGCATTGCAAATAGTAGCACAAAGACTGTCTGGTTACCTCAGTCCCCAAGACATTATAAAACAGACATGCTATTCGGGGTCTGGCACAAATAACACCCCTTTATTATTACAAAACCATAAGCATGTAACTCTGCAACATAACAATAGCACACTCAAGCGCACCATAGGGCATCTGAGGTGAAATGTTCCCACTAAAACTATAAATTATTACACCCATATTATTACCCTCCCAACCACACCCAGACAGGCGTTACTTCTGCCGGAGCCTGTACATACACAAGAAAATGGACTGAAATGTGAGCATTACAATTTATTTTGCTATGAGAAAAGTTCTCTTCCGTCATCAAAGTTCTACTGATGACTCTCTCCCTTCGAGTGGAGACATTGTCAACATTGGAAAAATGTCCACCCACTCCCCTAAAATCATGCTCTGCGACTCTTTGCTAAAAAGGACTCCACTACCCCCGAAGCTCCCCCAGTTCAGTCTCAGATACCTGGATGCGTCACCAGAACTGGGTCTCATGGTTGCAACACGCCAGATACACAGGCCCTGACCCTGCCAGGGGCCCCCACAGGCTCGCTTTGGCTTCTGATGAGTTAATATGTGCGACAGGACCATGCATGTTTGGGTGATTTACTTATTAAAAACATTAAAAGCTTTCGGCCCTTTGACATCCCCAGAAAAAGCAAAGCCATCCAGCGACTCCTGACCCCAGCTTATCAGATGGCAGGTGTCACGCTCTCAAGGCCTCATCACTGACCACGTGGGCAAAGGGCACACGTTATACGTGTTTACAACAGTTTAAGGTTCATGCCCCCAATCTGTGTCAACACCAAGCCATGCAGGCCGACCGGTCCGGCGAGTGCGGCCTAGTGCCGGGAGAAGAGCGGGGGCCAGAATTCCTTATCTACTTAAAAATCACACCTTTTATTTATTTTCTTCACAATTTTTTTAACTCAAAGCAGAGGGAAGTTATTTCCCTTCCACAGGTCCCTGCGTGGTCACCGGTAGCGCGTTGGCGATCACTTCAAACAGGACGCCCCACAGAGGTGTCATTGAGTCCGCCTGAGCTCCGTGGGTCCCCAGAGAACACGGTCCCAGCTTTCTGCTAAATCAAGAAACTATTACCTTTTTAGCCACAGTGTTCTAAGAGAGGAGACTATCGCCTTGTTCAAGTGAAAAATTTACATTGTTGGACTAGTTTGGTGGGCCGTGCATGAGTTAGTAGAGTACTGTGTGTGTGTGTGTGTGTGTGTGTGTGTGTGTGTGTGTGTGTGTGTGTGTGTGTGTGTGTGTGTGTCTGTGTGTGTCTGTGTCTGTCTTAGTACCTGATGGTTTCTGTGTGTGTACGTGCACATCAGCTGCACTCTGGCTTTGTCTAAATTGTGGGCAATAGTGACAAAATACCCCCATATAATTGCTCTCGGTCTGGAGTCGGTGAGTCTGGGTTTAACAGGAGAGAACGCGGTCTCTCGGCCACTGCAGAAATTAGCTCTGAAGTGCATCTGAATACTCCGGTTAAGGAAGAGAGGCATGTGTACGTGGAATGTCTGCTCTCCCATGGTTGGAGCTGGATCCAGTGTTTCCCAAGGGGCTGTGAGGTGGGCCCTTTGAACATAGCGTGCCTGAATAACTGGAAGGCTCCCGATGAGTGGGAGGCCAGTTCTCTTTTTAGTATTTTAATTTTTATTTATCGACTTTATAGCAAGAGGGGAAAGGAGAGGGAGAGAAACATCCATTTGTTGCTCCATCTTATTTATGCATTAATTGGTTGATTCTTGCATGTGCCCTGACTGGGGATCGAACCTGCAGCCTTGGCATATGGGACTGGCACTAACCAACTGAGCTACCCGGCCAGGGTGGGAGGCAAATTCTCTTGACCTTGCTCTGCGGTGACTGGCCGCCCTCTTTCCTCCCTGACCGTCTCACATGCCCCCTTCCCTCTCACTGCTAGGAAGACCCTTCCCCCAACTGAAATTTTCCTCAAAAACACACACACACACCTACACACACAGAAATGTCCATAGACAGTTTGGGTTTAAATAAAAATTTAAACTGAGAACAAGCAAAATAAGCTCCTCTATCTGTTTCATAAAACTTGAATCCATTTTAGCTTATTTTAATCTCAATTTTCTTTTGTTTCTATAGAAACACCGAAAGCAAATCCTAGCATTTAGTGTTCACACATGTGAATTTTCAATTTATAAAATGGTCCTACTCTATTGTTTTAATGTCTAGCAAATTCAGAAGTGCCATTGAAATCAAGTTATTTATCATAAAATCTATAATAAAAAGCACCTCCACTCCCCCAAGAAAAACAACAATAAAGAAAATTCAACTATATTATCTAATGTTCCTGAAACTATGAATGCTGTGAAGTAGCAAAGCATTGTAAGAAGATACTTTTGCGTAGTGAACTTGGTTTAAATATTAAATGCTAGTTCCTTCTTTAGTAATTACTTTTACCTACCTGATTTGTTCTCACAGCATCCAAAAATGAAATGGAAATTACACTTGTGCCCATCACGATGAAAATGTTTTTTTAATTATTTATTTTTAGAGGGAGTGGAAGAGAGAGAGAAGGAAAGGGAGAGAAACATTGATATGCGGGAGAAACAACGATCAGTTGCCTCTCACACACGCTGGGCCCACGCCCAGGCACGCAACCCAATTAGGAATCAAACTGGTGACCCTTCTCTTTGTGGGTTTGAGGCCCAACCAACTGAGTCACATGAGTCAGGCCTAGAAATATTCTTAAAAGTCCAGGAGGATGTTTTGAGACGTGGCATGGCCGGTGGCGAATTTCACAGAAAGAAATACGAAAACCCAGCTTCAGGAAATGTTTGGAGTTTGCCTTACGTATAATATGTCGGGATTGAGCAGAAAGTATCAGAATGACTTGAATTAGAATCCCAGTCGTGCCATTTACTCCTTTGCCTGAGTAGATGACTTCGGGTGTGTTATCGACCCTCTGTGTGCCTGTCTTTCCATCTGTAAAATGGGAGCAAAGTCTGTCTTCTAAAGTTGTGACGTAAGATCCGAGGGTTGATGATTATAGGAGCCACCATTTATTGAGCACTCATGCTGTCATACAACTCACAAAACCACCTGGAGAGAGAGGTCCTAAGAGCCCCGTTTTTTTTCTGGTAAGCAGATGAAGATTCCTGGGGCTTGAGAACTTGTTCAAGCATTTAGTGGCCAAACGGGACTTCTAACCCATGAACCTGATTTGAAACCTTGTGCTCCTAACTTCGGCACTCCATTGACCGCTGCAAGACGGAAGCTTATTTATGTTCGTTCATTTATCCCCATTTTTGAAAATCGGTGGTCTTCAAAGTATGGTCCCCAGACCAGCAACAGCATCATAGACTGGCAGTGATTTCCCTGACGTTCTGGAAACCCGTGAGAAGGGGGTGTTCTCAGCCATGCCCCTAGTGTGCTCAGAAATAGGGGGTGGGGCCCAGCAGTGCACCTGACAAACCCTCAAGCGCCTGTAAAACCTGCTCACTTTTCCTCTACTGCCTGATTCTTGTTAGTTGTTCTCTTAAGAGTCATTTATTTTTTATTATGGATGTCATTCTTCTCAATGCAGAAATCTAGAGATGTAGAGAAATGGAAGGATGGTAATAGAAACCACTTAAACTTAGAGCATGTTAACCTTCTGAGGCAAATCATTTGCAAGATGGGTGTATGTGTGTGTACCTGTATGTGATAGGTAGGTAGTTAGATGGGGCGGGGGGGGGGGGAGAGAGAGAGAGAGAGAGACATTAAACCTTAATACACCTGCCTTCTTTTTCACTTCACTGAAAATAGGGGGCAATTTCCCAAGTGATCAAAAGTTATATAAAAAAACAAATCTTGATACCTGCATAATATTCTAACGTATGGATAATCTGCAGTTTACTTAATGCTCTGCGAGCCATCCTACACCAAGACTTGCTCACAAGTCTCAATTTCTAATCCTCTCCATAGGTACCTTCTTGCAAGTAGAGTATATATATATATTGTAGGGATTAGATCACATTATATACCATGCGACTGACCTTTAGGAAGGTTGCCCTATTTTACTCTTCAACCAGTTTATGAAGGTATCAGTCTTACCATATGCATTACTACTTAATGTATCTTGATCCACGCTTTTCAGAACAGTATAGCACTGTTAGAACAGGTATAACGCAACACTTGCATTGCTTTTCAACATAGACTGGCAGTGATTTCCCTGACGTTCTCAGACCACATTTCTCACACAGCCACTTATCCAGGACATGGCTGTCAAGAAACATCCCCAACTATGAGAAAGTGCAGAGTGAAATGTCTCAGAGACCAGGGGACAATCTTATGGGAACCAGAAGACAACAAATAAATCTGGCTTCCAGACCTACAGCAAATTCATTTATTAGTGCATTCATTTTATTAATATGCAGGGTGATAAATTTGAAATAACATCCATAAAGGGCTCCATTGATTATGAACAGAACATCGGGTGCAGACAAGATTTTCTTAATGCATGAGAGGTTAAGAATGATCGCTTCTGATGCTAATTGGAAGAATTCTCTGTAGGGTAGGTGCACTCTTGACAAATGAGTTCTCAGTTAATTTCAGGGCCTGGAAAGTGAATGGGACACTCTTTAAGAACCAGTTTTCTCCTCATTTATCAGTACCGTGTCTTATAATGCTATATTTAAAATTGCTTTTGCTTAGGATGACTTTCTTTAAAAAATTGAATTCAGACTGAGGTCAAGTATGGAACCACTTTGTTTTTCATTGGTAATTAGCTTACAAAAACAGATCATTTATTATTTTTCTCTCTCTGGGTTGTCCAGAGAAACTCCTAATGATACACAACTCAGTTCACAACCTCACCACCTCTGTGGAGGCTTCCCAGCCATTTCCAGACTGAATCACTCTCGGTTTTCTCTCTGCTTCTACGATTCTGTGTGTCTGTCTCTATTATGCCACGTGGCCTGTTGCATTGGAATAAACTTGTGCCATATTCCTCTCCCCAAACAAACTGTCAGCCCCTGAAGCCAAAGATCATGGTATTATTCATCCCAAGCATGCTTGTCATAAATACTTGCTCGTTGACTAAATGACTTGATGAACAGGTATGACAGCAAAAACGTACGGCACACTGAGTCCATTTGGCTTGGCAACCACCTAAGCCATACAATAATGAGGACTATCTTTGATGAGGAGCGGCATGAAGTAAGGCATGGTAGGCTCTTTCATCCAACCAGAGATAGTGGGAGTTTGGTTGGATGAAACCAAGTTGTAGAAGCCACCCAATATCTTCATGCCGGTCACTTAGCCGATATCATTTTGCACTGTCTTACTTACCAATTGAACTCTGAGGTACTGTAGCAGCACCGCGTCCAGATTTCTATAAATTACGTTTCTTTGCCTCCCCTGTTGTAGATCAGGTGGCTGTGCATGTTTGGTCAATAGATAAGAGCAAAGATCATTAGGTGCTGCCTTCAGGACGCGCCCCTTGGTTGGCAGATGCTCTCAGTTCGGTGGTCGTCCGCCGCCTCCTTCCTGTCTTGAATGAGGAAGTAACGGCTGAGGCTCTAGCGCCCACCCTGAGAACATGAGCAAGACAATCACAGTGTCACCGAGACCCTTGCATCTCGCTGTCCATCTTATAACTGTGACAGACATCTGAGATAAAATTGACAGCTTACAAATGACCTTGGGGATGTCCTAGGATCTGGAGGTCAAAGAAGAGTGTGGATACAGAGATAACCCTGAAGGTCGGAGGGCTGAACACCAGGACAGGTTTACTTCTGTGGACAAACAAAATTGCCAAAGCCAAAAGGAAGGCATACGGATCGGGTTCACAGAAACTTGGTGAGTTCTGACTCTAAGTACTGAGTTTGAGGAAATGCAGGGAAAGCAAGCAAGCTCAGGAGAGAAAGATGGCGGTCCAGCCCTTAGGGTGGAGGAGAGAACAGGAGTGGCAAGAATGAATGGCCTTCCCGAAAGATCAAGCCTTGGGCAAAAAAATGACGTAGGACAGGATCCTGAGCTAGCGCTTTGTGGCCACAGAATCATCAAAATTGGGAAGGAAAGACTGATAGTGCAATGGAAGGCAGAGGAGGGGGTTTCCAAGAAGATAGTCGATGAGGCAAGTGGGCAAAGAAGGATCGGTCACGCATTGCCATGGGGTATGTCTATAGCAGCTTCCGGACTTAGGGGAAGGGAGAGCTAGGGGTTCAACTCCGTAAAGGAGAAGTCCGTGAGAGTGTTCTTTCAGGGATCTAGACCTTTGTGAAGAAAGGACAAGAACATGCCAGGTGACCATAACTTGCAGGACCCACAGGCTAGACATCGCCCCAAGGTAGATTAAAAACACAACTTTTTCATTGGATAAAAATAGGACCTTTAAATATTTAGTCAGATCTAATATTTACTAAATTCCTAATTTTATATGTATAGGAAATAAGCAAAGGAGCTGCTGGTCCTATCTGAGACCAGTCAGGCATTTGGCAGTGAATATTTGTTTTTAAGACCACAAGTATCCTATAGAAATTCTTAGTACAAAAATAACGTGCAGAAACAATATACTACTATTTTGGAATTAAGAGCCCATGAGATAAACCTTTTAGCTCCACAGCAATTTTATTACGGCCTTTGGATATATTTGTACTTTTTCCATCTTCCTCTCTTTACTGGTGAAAAGTAGATGCTAAAAATTACCAAGATCACTGTTGCTTCATACTTGACCGTGGCTGGGAAGTGTTTCTCACCCACTCCCTTAGATCTTCACGTTCAGTTCAGCCCGTATCCCGGGTCTGACTAAGCACGTTATGGACAGACGTACTGCTCCCCAAGACTCACAGTGTCCCCTGCTAGGTCAGCTCACCCAGTAAAATGCTGTTGAACATGTAACTTTATGGGAAGAGGGTTCAGAGCGCTCTCAGGGGTCTGTCCAGATTCTCACATGTCTGTATTTGGACTGGCTCCCAGAATTATGAGCACATAAAATCACCACTATCACTATCACTTTATACATTTATTAATGGCCACCAAATTTTCTAGCATTAATGATGTGCCAAATATTTTATAGACATCATTTCATTCGCCTTTCCCAACAACACTGTCCCTGTTTCCCAGATGATAAAAGCAATGGCCAGAGATTTTTCGTTGTCTTGCTCAGGTCACAGACTGAGAGCGCAGAGAAATGAGGGTTTGAACCTAGATGTAGTTGATCAGAAAGTTCAGGCTTCCAGAAGCATCACTAATACCACACTTTGATAATCCCACAACTTGAAAAGTATTTTAAAAATACTTTGCTCTTCATAGCGAACTATTTAAAGTGGGTGTAATTATTTTTTCATTATTCTTATTCATCTTACCCCTAGGGAACAGACTCAGAAGTGAGTCCGACCCACTCAGCTGGTAATAGGTCATCAGCATTCAAGCCCGGTGTCCTGTTTGTGCCTGTACTTTATATTACTTTACATTGGAACATAAAGCATGTTCGTAAAACCTCACCTCTGCTATAATGACCGGATACCTGTATTACAACCATTTTAATTGAGTGAGGTATTTGGGGGCGGTGCGGGGGAGGGTGTTGTTTTTAGTTATCGATCAAAAAGATGTTCTCCAAAATGTTACTCTAAAATCCAGTAATCCACGTTAACGATCGATCAACCAGATCGTTTGGAACAAGGCTCTGGGGTCAACCATTTTTAGAGCCGAGAGCGGAGAAAACCATTCTAAGTTTACTATGCTGAGCTTCGGAAATGTTCAGTTGTGTTCGCTCCCTTTGGTCCACAGCCAGGAACGGAGGCATAAAGGCTCAAATGCCACGTGAAAGGGTGTTCTCACAGTGCTTCTGGCTGGGACTGGAGTGGAAATATCGGAACACTCACAAGCAAAGCTGTTCTTCTGAGATTTTCATCCCAAACCTGCAAGAACAAGTTGCTTGAAAAAAATATTTTTTGAGTAGTTTTTCTGAAGCGGTTTCTTACTGTGAACTCTGCCCAAGTGGACTGTGAAATTTACAAACCCATCCATCCTAAGACCGGGTCTCTTCCTCCACTCTGTTTGCATGAGTAAGCGATTCTTTTACAAATACACCTCAACCAGGGAGATGCATTTTGTCACTTCACTTTTTGTCCCCAGGAGGACATACTAGAATCCAAATATTTCACTTAGGCTAAGAGCTCATACCAGGCAAATGATGTCACCAAAAAACCTACCAAACTCTAGTTTTCCCAGAACCTCTTAGATTATTGGCTGAACAGAAATAAGCTACTTACCCTCCAACACCCATTTTATTTATTTTTTTAGTGCACCTATATAAAATTTCTACCAAGTTTATTTTTGACTATTGGATTAATTTAGCTCTGATCATAACTTGCACTTCTAATTTTATCACGTCCCACTGGTTTCAAGAGTAAGATAGGATCTTGCAAAATGTAACTGAATTTCCTTTATTTAACAATCATGGGCTGTTGAATTTCTGCTGTTTAGTTATTTTATTTCTAAACTGATGCCTTCGTTCCTGCCTTCGTAAACACAGGCCATCCGAGTAAATACTATTAGAGTTAAGGAGAAATGTTTCTAGCGTGAGCGCCTACTTACACTAGTAGTTCTGGAAACGAGCAGATATTCCTCAGGATGATCAGAAAGGCCGGGTCTCAGATCAAAACACATAGTCAACTCTCAGGGAAGCATTACAGAACGTCAGAAAATTAGCAATCAGAGAGAGGAACAACCCCGAAAGCATGTACTGTGGAACATCGATTAATAAATGCCACTTGCAAAGGAATTCGGTGGTCAGCTATTTGAGAAATACTGCGTTCAGCAAAGTTTTTTACTTATTGCCCTTCTGGAATCTCTCACGTGCCAACGGCCCCAGTAACAGTCTAGAAGGGAAGATAGGGCACATCGGCTGCCTGTGAGTGAGGCGCTCATTTCCCCGGGAGCACCTCACGCTCTGCTTCCCCTTCCGGGAGCTGGGAACTAGAACAGCCAAGGCTCAGTGGAGGGACAAAAAACAGTGAACTTCTAATGATCACGGTGCCCGTATCTTCACTATATCACAGTTTTCAATCTTCACGACAACCTTATTCAATGGCTGGGAAATGTATTCGTAGTTTGCAAATGAGGATGCTGAGGTTGGGCGGACTGACCAGTGGTGGCCAGCTGCTTCTGACCAACGCGGGGCCCAGCCTCGGACCTACGGAGCCGTAATCTCGGCAGCGCAGCCAGGTGCCTGGTGCCTATTTAAAGCCCTACAGATGGTTCCGTTGTGCAGCTGCGGTTAAAGAACCGCTGGACTAAGCTATTACCCCGCAGCCACATGTTTTTTAATTTTATTTTTTATGACAGTTCGCATTCAACATGATTTCGTATTAATTTCAGGTGTGCGGCAGAGCGGTCAGGAAATCACCAGCTTTACAAAGCACCCCCCGCCCCCACCCGCCGCCAATATTTCAGGTGCCCACCTGGCCCTGTGCATAGTTTATGGGAAAGTGCTGAGACTCTGAATTCTATCTTCTGGGTGTCTCCAGGTAAAGATCTGGAAATTGTCAGAAGGTACACACTGGCTGATAGGTGCCTTTTTAGCGTCACGGTTCAAGGTAGAGCAGTAACCTCTAAGATAGCCGAGTAAACAACACGATGCTTTAGAAATAGAAGTCAATACATTAAATTACACATTGACTTCTTGCGAAACCACCTAGAGACGTAGCTTTTAAACACACTGCATAAGGGCTTGTCAAATATGAATGCTTGCCTTTCCGTTATCAGGAGGGGCTATTGTGCCCTTCTTCCTGAGCGCGCTGCATGGATTTTCAATGTTTGGTAACTTGTCCTTAAAAGTCTAAATTAAACTATGTTCTCAAATATCACATAAGCCCTTTTCTTTGGCCTCGAAAATCCCTGAAAACTTTCCCTTTGCACATACAATAGTGACTTTTCCAGATCTGCTTGCCTGCCCTTTCTTTCTGATTGGGAATGTTCCGGTTCAATTCCCATTTCTGCAATAAAACTGTTCTTTTAAAAAAAATCATCAGCAAATATTAACCCCTTTGCTGATGGTGACAGATAAGAACTGGGCAGATTCCTGATTTACATGCTGAGTTTGTCAAATTAAAGTGCCTCAAACTCAAATTGATGCAAATGAGGTTTTGTTTGGTTTTTTCTACAGTGGTTGTTCTATTCTGTAGATATTTTCCATTTCCCATTAATCCTTTTAGGCCTTGTATGCTCTGCTGGCGCCTTTGTTAAGAAGGACAGTCTACCAGGTCTTACCCAGATAGAATGCCCCCCAGTTAGACCACTCAACAGGTGAACAGGTGAATGCATTTCTCAGTCATTCCTTGAGCTTGGGAGCAGAGCGAGCAAAACAGGTAAACCTTGGGGGAAAAGGTATCACTTCGCTCTAAACTGGGCTAAGAAAATTACTTAGCAAGAAAGGAGTGAAGGGAAATTCAAAGAGAAATTGGCTTGTGCTATAATTGTCTTTACAGGTCAAAGGCCTGTCTCAGGGTGTGTTGTGCGCAGCTCGGTAACGCGGAACATTCACTCCGTGGAGCCTAACGGCTCTTTGGAACCCATAAAGGGGCGCTGAGTCAATACATTTTGGGGGTATGCGTGCTAATTGGAAAACACACTGTTTTATTTAGAATTCCCCCTTTCACATGTGAACCAGAAGAGCTCCACTCGTTGGGCCGGGCAGTTGGCCGAGGGCAGAAAGTGGAAACTTTATACATCTAGGCAAGTCCTGGTTAAGAGCGTCTGCACACCGGGGAAACTCTTTTGGGTTAGTCACGTCATCTCAGAGCTGCGCACAGGCCCTGATGAGGAGGGGCTCAGACTGTCTGTGAGAGTTACGGAAGACCCTCCCATGGCACCATATATTGAGGGCGGTGGACGGCGGGGGGGGGGGGAGCCTTGTGCGAAATCGGTGAAGCCTGATGGAAGACCACCACATTAAGTGGCTTCGAATTAATCAAATGAAAATAATTGTTTAAAATGAGAGATTATTTGTCCAATCCACCCCTTCTGTCCATGGGGGACAAGAAGTCGGCACAACTGAAACGGCTTGTCCTCAGGCCCAGAGCGACAAAGGCCACATCTTGCGCCCTTCCCGGCCTCCCAGGACAAGCCTTCCCCGTGCACCAGCAGAAGCAGCCAATGCAGCTCATAGCAGCAAAATCTCTCTAGGGTTTGAAAGATTTCAAAAACCCGCAGTCATGGCGCACTTCGGAAAGCACCCACAATCTGCTAGCAGACATCATTTGTATACTATTCCATCGAATGCCCAACATGACCCCTAAACCTCATTTATACCTGTGTATTCCCTCTCCTGGAAGACGGAACCACTGTAGGGGCCAAAGCTTCCAAGCGGGGGCCCTGAGGACGAGGGCCCTCGGCTCTCCCCGCGTCCCCAGCCTCAGCCCGCGGGCTCCGCCCCTCCCGCTGGTCTGCGGCCCCGGCGCCGGCCTGGCTCAAGCCCTCGCGGCCTGTGCGCGGACTGCTGACCACCGCAGCCGTGTCCTGACAGGCTCGAATGCCCCAGTTGCAATTTTCCACACGGCTTTGGGCAAAGATATTTCAGTTCTGTCCAGGCCTTCAGATGTTTTACTGCCTAAAGCTTAAGCAAACTGGCCTGGAAATTAAACTTCCGTGGCGTGGCCTGGCCTGGCCTCCCCTTGTCCCTCCAACAGCACCTGTCTCTTTACCCCCAGCTTCCACGGTGGGCACCGCAGCGCTGGCCGCTGGTACCTCCTTCCATCTGCTTCCACAAGGCGCTCCGCCCTGCACTCGCCACGTGCGGGGTTCCCTGGGCGTGGCCTGGAGCCTGCTCTCCAGCTCTCGGAACCTGGGAATCCCGTCCTGCTTATCCTTGTACCTAAACGCTTAGCAGGGAGCCAGGCGGAATAGGTGCTCAGTGTTTGTTGACAGAAGGGAGAAATAAAGCATTCAAAGCCAAGATGATTCCCGTTCCAAAAACTGAACTACAATGTGGCTTCTCATTGTAACATAAAAGAAAACCAACCCTGAGCTTTTTTTGTTTTGTTTTTAGGAATTGCAAGCATGTAGACTTTTACTTAAGTGATACATAATATCAAAGGATCTGGAACATTTTAAGGAAGTCTCTTTTAATAACAAAGTCTCTTTTAATAACACTGTTGTGACCTCTCCTTATAAGGGGGCTGCCCTGTCCTCATCGGGAAGATTCCAGAAGCAGGCATTGGGGTGGTGGGAGGCAACTCGCCTACCCAGGGGAGCTACTGCGTGCTAGAAACTGTAATCTCAGTTTTTCAGGTGAAGAAACTCAGTCGCGGGGAGGTCGGATAACTTGCCTGAGGTCACGCAGCCAGAAGCGCGCAGCGGCCGGGCGGGATCCGCACTCAGACCCACCTGAACGGGAAACCACAGGCCCCCGCCGCACCACACCGCCCGACGCCGGAGCGTTCCCACTCTGAATTCAGAAGTGATTCCCCCGTCCAAGAATCCACGGCGAAGTTTTTCAATGTTTGGTATGTGTGGAATTCACAATTCTGCTTCTAAAGTGGTATAGCAAAGTGAGGTTCATTATTTCAGATAGCTTGTGCCTGATTTTTTTTTTTTTTTAGGCAAAAGAAACAAAGAGTCAGAATAAAGATGTAAAAGTCCTTAGCTCTGAGCATTGCTTGCCCTTTTAAAGGCTCTGCACCATGGCCCTTGGCTCAGAGAAGGCCCAGGTGAGCGCTGCTTTTCTCTCCCCCTCCGGCAGCAGAGCGCAGCTTTGCAAACCTCCTTCATCACCTCCCCGATGTGCCTTTTGCCAGCCCCATCCCACTGTAAAAGATCCCCTTTTTGTGACGAGTAATGGTACGTGGTGGAAAACTGTAAAAAATTAACAGACAGGGTTGGTATAAAGAAAATGCATCTCTTTGGATAGTTGTCTTGTTTTTTTTTGTCCATTACACATTGACAGGTTTTGTTGTTCCTACAGATGTGTTTTATAGATGGCCCTGTTCAAAACAAAGCACTTTAACACTTTGATCATTGAGAAATTAAATCTTCTCAGAGAGAAAAGCACTCTACTTGCGTTTCCACAGGAAGAATTCTTTTCAAGAACATATACCTGGGTGGTTGTTCATGTCCTTATACTTTTTATTTAAAAATCACTTAGTACATCTCACGGGGGATCATACGAAAAATTGCCTTAAAGGTTGAGTCTGCTTCGTCCCTGAAAGTCCAAAGACCGCTCTCTGTGAGAACATCCCTTTTTCTCAGTATTTCTTTTTGTTTGTCACCGAATCCAGCACCTGGTGCCCAGTCCGTGCTCTAAAACTCTGTGTTCAGTGAGAAGCAGCTCTCTGGGGATCTGAGCTCCGTCATCGAGGGCCGTTCTCTGTGTTGGCCCATTTATTCCAGCACTTAGACTCTAACGAAGTGAGCCGAAAGGAAAGAGGAAAATTATTGGGAGGCGGTAGCGGGCTCACAGAACACGGAAGTTGGGCGCTTGGGACAGCAAAGGACAGAAGCTGGGGACCAGATTACTGGCGGGCGCTCGGTAGCAGGAATTACTAATGTGTTTTATAATACTTATACATATTGTTAGAGCAAGTATCATTTTTTAAGAAATGTGCAAATGTCAGTACGGTATGACTTGATCAGCCCCAAAGCCCTTCGGGGCGCGCCTCCCGGCCGTCTCTCTCGTATGCACGCGGGGGCAGCTCAGCACACACACGGGTGTGTGCCGGGCCCTGCGGAGGCTCCGGGGCCTGTGGGCGGGAAAACGTCGGTTTGCCCAGGATGGCCCGGGGTAGGCTTGGCACGGGAAGAAAACAGCCGTAGCAGGAAAGCTCCAAGGTTGTGCTTAAGGACAACGACTCGTCCTAACAGTCAGCAGACAGCAAAATGGCCAGGAACCGTGCAGTTTTTCTTAAAATTAAAAAAAGAAAAACATGTACGTACCTGTGTATACATAGTCATATTAGTGTACGCTTGTAAAACTGAATTTACCCTTGAAAGTCCCTTAAAGCGCCAGCAGCATAGGGACGGATGGGCACATGCAATGTGGTGACCGCCCCTACATCGTACACCTTCCCAGTCACACCCGCGGCGTGAGATGCGCACAGCGTGCGGGGCCGGGGGTGTGGGCCGTCACCGAGGGGGAGCAGATCCAACCCCTAATCCGACGCTGCTCCCAGGAAAAAGCCGAACTCACCCACGGAAGGGAATGAAAAGCAGAACTAGCTTCCCCCAGGAACTGTTTTTCACTTGTTTGGCCAATGGCAAACAGGTGACTTTGCTGCCACTAAGTGAACCTGAGATGCAATTCCAACGTCCAGGCGGAAGGGAAGGGCGGGAAGGATGTCGGCCCACGTATGACCACGTGTCTCACAGCATCGGAGGGCACTTAGGGCCTCAACTAACGCTCCAGTCCCCTCCTGGCTGTATGACTAAAACCCGCCTTGTCATGACAGCGATGGGGAGATAGCGCCCTTCTAACCTACTTCATTAAGTCATTGTGTTTTTCCGGTGCAGACTCATCTTTCTCTAATGCGTGCACGTGAAACCCAATCTATATGGAAAGTAATAAAAAACCAAAAATGGTCCAAAATCAAAGCAAGTATTAACGACAGGCTGCGGGCCAGGAATTCAGAAGAGGTCGGGAACGCCAATACATACATACATATACATGCGTATGAATATATGTCTATGACTTGGGGTTTTTTTAAGTAGGGAATCTTACATTTTGACTGGCCAGCCATGGTCCAGTGCCACACAGCAAGTACTCAATAAATGCTCGTCAGGCGAAGATGGGATAGTCCGGAAGGTTTGTCCAAAAAGCTTTCAGGCTTGACTGCAAATTTAATTCAATACCCCATTTCACAATCTCGATGTGACTGTAGAGAATTTCCATGTCACTGCTTTCTCCGTAACTGACCAATACCGAAACTTACAAAACTCAATAGTTTTTTTCCTTTTTAACCCTATGCAAGTTGAGCACGAGAGACCATTGCCCACTGCACTGTCATACGTCCAAAAATGGCATCATTGAACATGACATACCCTCTTCCACCGTGATGACCTCCCACCTTTACTGCAGTCCTGCCAATCCTTGGGTGACACCTGCTTAGCCTGCCACCAACCGCTCAGAGCTTGCCCTCCAGCAGCAGATGGCGGGAGGTCTGACGTGATCACTTTATGAATAGTGACAGCTGATCAGGGACATAATAAAACAATGTGGCTGCTCCTGGAAAAGGTGCTAAGCAGGGGTGACCTGCCTAGTGAGGGCCACACCTCTCTCTCAAACCTCAATATCAATCCCAGAGGGGCGCCAGACCAGCCCGGCAACGGCAGGTTCGCACACGCAGGCGAGACCCGGACCAGCACGGAGGTTCCCCTTCGACTTAACTGGAGCCGCGGAGGGCGTCCAGCTTCTAACATGCAAGACATTCAGGTACATGTTAATGTGTCTTTCTGATTCTACTCCTTTTCCATCAATGAGCTGCGGTCTCATACTCGCCACTTTCAAGAGCTCGGGTCCCTTCCACTCTTCGCCCCCGAATCCCCGCCGCGAGCCGGGGTAAAAATCCCCAGGACAGGGTGTGAGGGAGTCAGCCCTGCTCCTGAGGACCGGGGATGTTCTGAACCCATTTTCGTCTTTGATCCCTACTTCTGGGAAAAGATCATGTGGATGGAATCACAGACAGGTTTCTGTTAAAGGTTATTTCTTCATTCCACAGATGAGACACCAGGCATAAAGCAAATAGGGCCCACCTTTATCTTCAAGGCATGCGAAGTAGTAGAAAGACATAGACCTAAACAATCCATTATAACCTAGAGAGATGATCTGTGTTGGATATCAAACTGGGGTTTGACAACACAGTGTCACCAATTCACGTATATAAATTATATACAGCATATAGAGAGCATATATAAATACGAATTATGTAAAAGTCCCCCATATAAAATAAGCATTCTGTATTCAAACAAGCTTATCCAATCCTAATGATTTACCATAGATTGTCAACATGCTTTCTCAAAAACACAGGGATTTTTATTATTCAGAGGAACACGAGGTCTTTCACTGCATGTCTGTTTGTTTTGGGGGGGGGTTGTTTTTTTTGGAGACATCCAGTGGGTTTGGCTCTTGTCTTAATTGTTACTCACATGCAAAAAACATAACCTAATTACCTAAAATAAAAAGCACCGTGTCCAAAATGCCTCCTACTTCGTTTGCTGAGGAGGGGTGGCGACGCACTGGAATAGAAGGAGACGCAGAGCAGAATAAATAGACGTGTCATCTCCATTGAAGCCCCACTGAGCTCAGGGCCCGTGGGCCTCACAGGGCCGGCTCGTATCGCACTACATTAACAGGCGTCTCTTCCGTGCGTGTGATCTGCCACCAGCGGTCTCTTTATAAGTCTCGGGACCAAAACTAAGTGATACCATTACACTGATTTCCTCCTACCCATGACAGTGTCTTTCCAGAGTGACTATGGGACAATTACAGCATCATGTCCGCCCTGGAGACATTTGAAGGTCTTGATAGATCCCAGCGCTTTTACTTAACCCAGTAATTAGTTTACGCAGTTTTAAGGAGATTTTTTTTTTACTGCTTTAGAGATACAGTTTTTCTTCTCAAAATTAGTTCTGATGGTCAGTCATTTCATTTCACAGTTTATGAAAGATCTGATGTAGAAGTTAAAAGATCTTCATGTAAGAGTCTAGCAAAAATCCCCTTTTACTAAATGAATGTTGTTTTGGACATTCTCACTTTTTTCACTAATTTGTTTTTTACCTATATCCTTTGTTGTTGATTAGGAAAGCAAAATGGCAGCTTAAACATGTTGCTGATTTTATTAAGAATAACAGAACTTTTACGTATGAAATGCAGAAAAATGATTTAATAATTTCCAAGGCTTTGAAAATGTCACATGTGGGCTACGTAACAAGTAGCAAAAAACCCACCATGGATCATTAATTCAGGGAACAAATATTTGTTGAGCACCTTCTACGTTCCTGGCACTGTACTAGACACTGAGGCATAGCTATGAAGACAAAATAAATTCCCTTCTCTCTTTTCTTAAAATTTTTTAAACTGGTTTCAAGAGAGAGAAACATCAGTTTGTTGATCCGCTTATTCATGCATTCATTGGTTGATTCTATATGCTTTGACTAGGGATCGAACCCACAACCTTGGCTTGTTAGGACAACACTCTAACCAACTGAGATACCCAGACGCCCTTATCTCTTGAAATATATGTTCTAGAGGAGGAGAGAGAAAATAAATGCTTGAACAAAGATGAATAAATAATTACAACTACAAGAGGAACAGCGACAGAAAGATCAGAGACAGCTTCTGGAGAGGGGACACCTAAAATGAGCCGTGGATGACATGAAGAATGGGCCATGCCCAAACTGGGAAAAAATGTCAGAGAAACAGGGACTAGCAGGTGTCAAGGCACAGGCCTGAAAAAGAGCTGACGCATCCCAGGCAATGTGAGCGAAGGCCTCAAGGCTGCCTTAGGACCTGGATCTTTCACTGAGGCATTGATAATAAAAAATGAGGAAGGTTCCGAACCACGAGGCTGGTGCTGTGGAGCTCCTGTCTCATTTTAGGGGAGGGGTGTGTGGAAACTTTCCCAGGTCCAGCAGTGGAAACCCCACGTGTAGAAAACCCGTATACATAGTATTATTTTTATATATATATAAAAATATTCTTATATATATATAAAGAAAAAATACTTCATATATAAAGGAAAAAATATATAAAGAAAATATTCCCATATATTATGCAAGTGACATTATATATTATGCAAGTGACATTATATATTATTAAAATATTCCTATATATTTCATACATAAATATGAAAATATTTTATTTCATATATATATTTTATATATTATATATATTTATTTTATATATATATATGCTATTCAGAGAGAAAAGGTTCTCACTGACCCTGTTAGCAATCTTGGTTCCTTCCCCAGCTCCTCTG
Organism: Pteronotus mesoamericanus; assembly: GCF_021234165.1. Taxonomy (NCBI): domain Eukaryota; kingdom Metazoa; phylum Chordata; class Mammalia; order Chiroptera; family Mormoopidae; genus Pteronotus; species Pteronotus mesoamericanus. Next base: position 6,432,155 of record NW_026555323.1, on the reverse strand, counting down.
AGCTAGAACTGCTATGGATACATATCCTTGCAGAATTTACACGATATTCTTACATACATTTGTCTGAACCCATGGAAAATAAGTGCCATTGTTTTATGGTTTAAGAAATAATTTTAAAATTACTTTTAAAATTATGTTTTTAATTATTGAATTATTTTCCTGCATTGTATATTTAAAATTCCTGTTTGTCTTAAAAAGAGTCAGCCATACATTTAAACCACCTTTTTCTTTCCCCATAAGCTAAGTATTCTGAAACACAATTCTTTTCCTTTAGCATTTGTGGCGCACAAGCCCTGTTACAAATGTTTTCATTCGCTGCTTTTCACTGCAACCTGGGCAAGTTTCCACACACCCCTCCCCTAAAATGAGACAGGAGCTCCGCGGCACCAGCCTCGTGGTTGGGAACCTTCCTCATTTTTTATTGTCATTGCCTCAGTGAAAGATCCAGGTTTAATTCGCCGCTCTAGAGTATCCCGTACGGCAGTACTTCCCCATCCTTTCCCACGGACGCCGTGAGGGTCTGCAGGTTCCTAGGCTGCCCGCAAAGTTTTCACGAACATGGTCCCTCGGCCGCACACAAGCCAACGCTTCCGTAAGGGAGCGACCCCCGCTCATCCCCTCTTTCACCCCCACTTTCCTCCTCCCCTCGCCGCCTCCTCCACCAGGACAGAAACAAACATCACTGAACGGATGCTGCTCGGGCTGCTGACACGCAGTTCCGACTCGGGGGGCAAACCGAGTTTGCTTCCCACAAAGCAGTTCCAACAGGGGAGGCCGCCGTGCTCCGATCTTTGCCCTCGCCCCTGAGCTGAAGGTGACCCCCCAGGAAAACCTGGGGGAGAAAGCCGTCGCGCCCTGAAAGCCAACCGAAAGTGGGCCCTTGCGTTGCCGTGGGAAGAGACTTTGGAAACCGCGAGCAGACCAGCGTCGGTTCTGACTGGGCATGGAATTCGGAGTTGTAATTGAAAGCATTTATTTGGCTACAACTAAACATCCTAACACATGTTAGCATTTGTTGCCAATATGCTTCCTAATTAAGAACAACATAAAATCATAGGAAATCCTGTATCCTGTCTTCATGCGTTTCCCATGTAGCCCAGTTCCCTGGCCTTCGTTCTCAAGTAGAGCGCCCACCAAAAAGAGAAGAACACACGGGTTGATTCGGAAGTCCTGCCCTGCCAACCGTGAGTTCTCATGCCATTAACGAGATCAACGTCCATTACAGAACTCATCACCAAGCATTCTTCCCTTCTTAAACAAATGCTGCTATTAAAATCTAACCTAAAATGGGAAAGAAAAAGCTAATAAGCACCTCCCCCCGCCCAAATGAACAAATGAAAGGCCAACACCATTTCATTGGTAAGGTGTTATCTGTAACAATGTAAAACTTCAAATAGTTTTTTTTAGTCGCCTTCTCTCTAGGGTTGCCTGGACTGTTGGCCATGTTTGCGTGTTTTGGCGTGTTGAACGGATTTCAAGGCGAAAGACAGGCTAGTGTCTGGCTTTCCTCTTAAGCGCTCCTTCAACCCACGCTCCTTTCATCTGAAATAGTTAGGGATGTACCGGCGGGTCGCGAACCCTCACTCCCTCATGGCAGACGAAGCGGCATGAGGGGTCACTGCACAGGTGACCACATGCATGACATTTCTAACTAAGCCTGAAATTTGCAGGAGTTACCCTTAGAAATCCCCGATTTATCAGTTGGGATATAGTCTTTGCCAAATTAATTGCTTCCTTTCCTATCAGGAGGCAGAAACTAAAAATTTTAAAAAAAACAAAACACAACAAAAAAAACCCCAGGAAGAACACAGCCACTCTGGCACGTTACACGTTAAGTTTCTCCCTCTAGTTTTGTTTCGTTTTCCCCATGCGCTGAAATCGGCTCTGAAATGGCACAACCTGCATCTCAAAAGTGATCTTTACCGCTTTTCCGTGGGACTTTTTAATGCTCTTCAGAATTACGAAATTTTTTGTCTCTCAAATGAAAGGCACATGTTCTTGCCGCCCCTTTCCCGAGCGTGGTTTTGCATTCCTCTCCATCTTTTCTCCCCCTTCCAAAAATCTATTTACTGCTTGTTGTTCTTGGCCCGCGCTCCCTTTCCATTTTTCATGATCAGCTCTTTATGATTGCGTGTTTCCTCCTCTGCCCCCTGCCATGGCTGCTGGGCCCAGTAGCTCTCCCCGGGCCCTCGGACTTCCCTTCGCTAATGAAACAAGAGCAGCCTCCCTCCTTGGCTTTCGCCATCCAGCTGTTTCCTTCTTAAAATATAAACTCATCTTTATTCAGTGACGTTCGGGGCAAAGCCGGCTCCTCTCACAGAGGAGCCGATCATCACCTGAGGGATTCAAAAGGCCTTCAAAAGCGGGCAGAGTGGGGAAGCTTGGGTGTGGTAGGCGGGGAAGGTAAACAGAAACTAAGTTCGTTTTTGAAACATCCCAGGAGGGGAAAGAAGGAAAAAAAAAACAAAACAGAAAACTTTTTTCCTGAATGTTCTCATCTTTTGCCGGCTCTTGAGGGCAAGCAGGTCTTGCGCATTTCTCTTGGAGGTCTACCCATGCCTTCGCGACATCTGAAACCTCCCGCCTCGCCTCCGCGGAAGCGGCCCAACGAGCCCCGCAGACCTGGACGATGGCACAGGATCAGGTGGAGAAGAGAGGCCAGCCTGAGGGCTGGCCTGCCGAGCCAGGTCCCTTTGCCGTCACGCTTTGACAGTGCCAGTGGGCTAGCTGAATCCCTCCAGCGAGCGTGTTCTTGACACCATTCCAATTCCGGCAAAGCCGTGTCAGTAGCCCAGAGAAGATTTCCCGGACAAAACAACCTGTTTATGTCACATACTTTCAGATCCCCCAAATATTTCAGAGAAAAAAAAAAATGAATGAGCCTACTGCTATTCCTTTACAATAAAAGAATGACTAATTCTTTCTCTTTGTTATCACTGATAAGGCCTCAGGTGACCAGGACTGCGTATGCGACCGAGGCAGGAGTTGGGACCATTGTGTGAGAGGCCCACTTGATTAGATAAAGAGGTTTGTTAAGTAACGCAAACAGCTCTGAATTTAAACAAAGGGAAAAAAGTTCTCTTTTAAACCTCAGACACCCTCCCATCTCTAAAAATATCTTTCTGATACCAAATTTCCAATGAAATCATATTTTGCCAGAGAGAAAAGAGACAAAAACATAAAGAAAACAAAAGAGAAGGGAAACCCCCAAAAGCATTTATCAGGTGAGATAGTCACACTTAAAAATAGCATAATCATCAAGCGAGGCAAAAATCAGCACCCTCACAGGAAAGAAATAGCATCGCAATGCCTAACACAGAAGGTCCCTCACCAAGTACAAAACACTTTTATATACATGTAATCTCACTTGAACTTGATAGTAACCCCATAAGGTAGGGAAATAGAAAGTTAGGTGTTTTTTTTTTTATGAGGAGCCTCAAAACTTTCCAAGATAAACATTTTCTTGGAACTAAGCTCATTAGAATGCGCGTGCGGGGCGCGGGGGCCCCACAGGCTCGCCTCCGAGGGTTTCGCAGGAGTTTCTCCTGCGTTCGAAGGAAAAGCCCTCGGGGCTGGGGGAGGCCGCGTCTCGGTCATTCGAGTCTAGTACCAGTCAGTCCACAATCTCCCGGGTCAGAAAGAGCCGCACCCATTTCCTGTGCTCAGATGGGGTTTCAGACCCAGCCCTGAAGGGCCCCAAACAGGCTGTAGACGTGAGTCCGCCCGCGCGAGGCAGGCAGGGAGGCCGCCCTGCCCGGGACACGGGCTCCGGCCCCACCGCGCCTGCCGCGCCTCGGCGGGGAGCCCCTCCTGACCCTGGCTGCCGCTGCCAGTCTGGCCCTTCTGGACCCCCAGGACCTCGGCGAGGGCTCCGGGCTCTGACTCACGACATATCTGATCACACCGCCTTTGTCCCTGAGATGAGTCGCGATGACTGGACTCTGTGTGTCCCGCTGGTCCCCCGAGACACTCTAGCTGGAGGTTCACTTCGGCCCTACCTGCCCATAGGTTACAGGACGAGAGGTGGAGCCCAGGGGTTGTGAGCTCCCAGGGACTGTGCTCAGAGCTCTGAGAATTGCCAGGCCGGGAGAGGCTGTTCCAGGGAGCGGCGCACCTCTCTGTTTCCATCCCCCCGTGGTGACCGCTGGAAGGCCAACATAACGAAGCACAGCAGGAGCCCTGGAGCTCTGTCCCCGTACCTCTCCTCTGAGGACTTGGAAAGGGGAAAGGGAGTTAACAGAAATATCGTCCTCAACCCTCCCTGCATCGTCCGTGGTAATGTTTAATTTTGTTTTTGAGAATGCTCTTAAAAGCACAACTATATCATTGAAAGTTGATCTTCTTAAACTTAAAAAGCCCCGCCTGGTGGTTGCCTGATCATACTGCTCGACTGGCAACAAGGGTAAAGCAATCAAGAAGGACTTGATACAAGAAAAGAGATGGATTTAGCGTGAAGGTAATTAAACTTGAGCTTCAAGGCTCCTCATGTGCACGGATCCCTTTCGAGGCCCTGGGAGGGGCGCTAGAAGCACTTGTTTTTAATTGTATTTTCATACAAGAGAGCCACCCAAATTGTATACTATTCAGGCCCCATAAAACCTGGATCCACCCCAGTAAGTAAATTATAGATTAATGCCAAGAGAAGCTCAATCAATGCTCTAGTGCGCTGTGGGGACCAGAGCTTTACAGTAGCTTAACTAGAGGAAAATGCTAGAAGAATCCTTGTATACATCCCATGGAAGCACAAGCATGCCAAAATCAAACCACCTTCAGCATTTCCTGTTGGTGCAACATTAATGTCATGGGTGTCGACTGAGTGTTAACAATCCATCACCCATCATGTGATATCCGTATTGTTTATTTCAACGTCGTGTGTGTCATTTTGTCTGAATTTGATCTGCAAATTTCTTTTGGATTTGAAGTTGTTTCAGAGCCATAAACATCAGGAGTATGTCCACTTGCCAGTGTGTCTATACCTAAGGAATATCAGAATATGAAACAATTTCAATTTAGAGAAAGAAAGGCAGCTCTGCCCTCTGACAACTGTGTGGTTTCAGCATCAAAGATTCCCAAGTCATCCTGAGCTCTAACATTTCAAATCCAACCTATTGCTACAGATCCAGGCCCTTCCTGAGTAGGAGCGCTTATTTATTCAACATAATGAGTTTTTACCTTGAGGACATAACACTCTTAAGGTAAAAACACACATACTTAAGTACAAATAATCTCACGTGTGTAGTTGTTATACATGTTTATAGCATTCCAGGCAATGTGAAGGCTCTGGTAAGGTGCTCAAAATCAAGCTTTTCTTTAGAATTAAAATAACTGTGGGATTTTTGGGCCACATTAGTACAGAAAACGTTTCGTCCCGCATATTCCAGTGGGCCTTGCTCCTCAACCAATTCCCTCTGCAGCTTAACTTCAGAGCTGCCCTGGGGAAACCAACTCATTTTTAATACTGAGCTCATCAAAACATAATTAGGAAGGCACATTTCTAGGGGGAGAATCGTATGGAATATTCTGAAGCCAATCGGTGTGCCGTTGCCACATCTAACTCTTCGCGCTTGCTTCTCCGGCTCTCCCCTTCACAGATCGTTGGGACCCACCTGTAATTAAGCCGTCCCCGGCAAGTGGCAGCAGGTCCAACCCCCTGAGAGTGGCTTCCAGGTCTCTGTGACGAACCTAGATTTTCTTATCCACCACCATTTTTGATGCCTCATTTTTGTTTCTTTCTTTCTTTCTTTTTTCTTTTTTTTTTTTTTTTTTTTTGTCTTCATCTGCTTCAAACGTGAATAGACCTAACAACTCCTTCTCTTTGAACTGGGAGGAAGAAAGATTCTTTATTGTCTCTACAAGTACATCTGGGCTCAAGAGCTGATCCCCGCCCCCTTGTCCACTCCGTGCGCAGGGAGCTGGGTGACGAAGGGCAGCTTGGCTGCTATGGGCCCCCGGGATTTCAGAGCTCACCGGGGCCTGAGCGGTAATCTTGGCCTCACGGCCCCAAGAGCTTCAGAAAGATGGAAGGTGTTCCTTTGCTTTGAGGAAAACCTCGCTAGGCCCTCCACGTCGAAATGTTTATTTCTAAATTTCATTTTTCCAAATAACCCTTCACATAAGGCATTACACTGACAACTATGTCGTTCAAGGAAATAGGCTTCTGATTCACAGGCTGTTTATGAAAGAACATGAACAATTTTTCCAAGTTTGCAGGTTGCCTCCCCGAATGCAATCCTTGATTCTCACCTCCCTCAGTAAGAGGATAAATGTGAAAAAGGAAAATCACCTTGGATTAAAGTGCCCTGGAATTTTTAGTCAAATTATTTCTTAACACCACCCTGTAAATCCAGTTTCCATTGGGATCTACTGACTGTATTCTACCTGCTTTACCCAGGGTTTGAAGTCAAAGCTGCCCCAGGCCTTGGGTTTGTCACACGAAAAGGAAGAAACTGCCCTAACAGCTAGTTACGTGCCGCTCCCTTCGACCCGTCTACCTCCCCGATCTCTGCCCCGCCCCTGTGATCCCATATCTAGGAGCAAAAGCATCGCAAAATCTCCAGGAATCACCATTAAAAAAAAAAATGTAAAGGGATTTTTTTTTTCAAAAGGAGTACTCGTTACAGTTCCAGGAGATCTAAATGTAAATTAAAATGCAAATGAGAGTCTCTTATTACTCCTTTTTAAGGATTCCAACTCCACTTAAAATGTAGATTTAGACGTGGATCACACACAGCGCGCGTGCGTTCCCTGCCTTTCTCCAGGAAGGCCGGGGCGCGCTCGTATGGGAGGTGAAAACCATGAAATGCCAGCGCAGCAGGGAGTGGTGTAGGAGGCAGGACAGAGAAGCACCTAAACGCACAGTCGGGAAGAAAACTAGATTCCAGTCATTCTCCGCCACTTAGCAGCTACACAGCCTGGGGTTAAAATGTGTTCTCGGAGCACAATGGTCAAGACAAAATGATGTTACGGAGGTAGAACATTGTGTTGGTACATAGTCGTTACTCAATAAGTAGGTTACAAGTTATTCTTGCCTGATGACAGTCTTTTCTAAGGCCTACACGATCCTCTCCTCAAATTTGCCCTCATGCAAATGCCTCTACAAACACACACACACACACACACACACACGCATGCACGCACGCACACCATTCACCATTTAATTGCCTGGTGGCTTTAGCTTCCTGGACAACCTTTCACAGAGCTAAACATAGCTCTGTCTCTCCAGCTAGCGAGCCTTCCAAGGAGCTACTTTGCCTTGCTTTCGCCTCCCTACCCAAACTTGATCTTGCGCTTTGCAGGAGAGAAAGACTGAGAGCCTTCTCCAAGAGCATGTTAGGCAATCGACACGTTGCCCATTGCTCTGGAGGTTGTGTGTACTGGTACTTAATCCTTGTTTCTCTCACAACCGCTGTAGGGAAATCTGAGTCCCGAACACAAGTTCTTCATTTATTTCTGAGCCAAGATAATTCTAGGATTACCACTTAGAAAATTGGGAGAACAGACTTCTGCATAGTTACCAGGCAGAGAGTCTTGAAAAAAGCAGCATGTCGAGCGCCTTTTTGGTGACAAGGTTAGAGACAGGTATTGTGGTTAAATCCCATTAGCAACAACATTACATTAAGTGAACCCTAGAATTTGAACCCAGAAATGGCTCCCTCCTCCTGCGCATGGTCCCTCCTCCTCCCAAAGCCAGGTCCCTTCAGCAAAGGGGATCCCTGGCCCAGGAAATTCCTCTCTGGAGTAAATCACAGAGCACTCCCATGCCACGTAGCTGCAAAGCCAGGACACCCTGCAAAGGACACAAGCCATTCTGCAAAAATCTACCAGCGTATACAATTCATATTCATTCTCTCTCTCTCTCTCTTTCTTGGGTGAGCTTTACGGCTCAGAAAGCATTTCTCTGTGTTAATGTAAACACAAACTATTCCGCCAGCATCATTCAAGATTTTAAAGATTCTATTATTCCGACGTCTTAATTGTGATCAAGAAGCAGAAACAGTAGTGCCTTGGTTTCCCGAGTGACCACAGGCTTCTAAAAAGTGGCCCCGCGGTGCTGGGGCTAGCATCTCAACTTGCAGGCAGCTCTGGGCGCTGTGGATCTTAAGTGCAACTAAGTCCTGGACGAGGCAGGGAGGGAGCATAAATTGGGTGAATTTGACGTGAGCCGCCTGGGTCTGCACTGGAGGGCCTTCTCTCCCACACTTTGGTTCATCCTGAAGATGGCTTTGACGTAATGGCCAAGCCCTGGCCAGATGGCTCAGCTGGTTGGAGCATCGTCCCATACACCAAGAGTTTGGGGGTTCGAGTCCCTGTCCCAGCACATACCTAGGTCAAACATTCAATCCCTGGTTGGGGTGTGTATGAGAATTGATCAATGTTTCTCTCTCTGCACTGCCCCCCCGCCCCGTCCCTTCTCTCTAAAATCAATAAAAATATAAAAATATTTTCAAATGAAAAAAAATAATGGTAAACAAATGCATATTTCAAGCCTGAGGGATAACCTACGGTGAAACCACACACACACACACACACACACACACACACACACACACAGACATGCCCACAATGCTGAACAACAACATACAATCAAAAGACAAAGGGAAAAAAAAATCTTGCCGTAATGAGAAAGCAATAAAAATCAGCGTCATTCAATGCTAGTGTTCTCTGCACTTACTGTTTATAAGGCATTGAGAGTCAGCCACAGGGGGGAAAAAAAAGAAAGATTTAGCTGCTTCCTCGCAAATGTTTACCTTCTCCCGGGAGAAAATAAATCAGGAATGGAAATCTCTAGGATCCACACCGAATGCACATCCAGCCTGGGCAGAGAGACCCAGAAATAGCTCCGTGGAGAAGCAGGTGGCCCTGGAGGGGGACCTGAAGGGCCAGGCAGAAATTGACCTTGGAAAGACGGGCAAGGGAAGGAGGGTGAGCTGAGAGGCGGCGGCAGAGGGACGTGCAGAGTTTAGGGGGACCTGAGCCACCGTCTGGCTTAGGCATACGATGTTTCGGAGTTCGGTGGAAAACAAAAAGATTAAGAAATTGTGGGTGTTTTGGAAAGACTGGCTGACATGATTCCGGAGACGGTCGCTGACAGCTTCTGGGCCCTGTAATAATGCGATCGAGATGGCTGTCGTGAAGAAAAGCACAGCAGCAGACAGACACGCACTCACTCCTTCATTCCCCAGACATGGCTTGGACGCTTACCCTGGGCCAGTGGTTTTGGTTTGGTGGGTTTTTTTTTTCCCCTAGTTGAGAGGCAAAGCTTATAGCATGTAAACTATAAATAAAAGGAGCAGCATCTCTAAGGCTTGAGGAGGTGGTGGATAAGATGAATGAAAGCGGAGGTGTCCAGTGGACTCCACGTTTTGCGGCCAAAGATGACGGGGGGAGATGCTCGGAAGCGGAGGAGCCTGAGAGATGGTGGGAGGGGCAGCCAGGGCGGGTTCCCAGGACAAGGGGAACCCCAGGCCGTACAGGTGTCAGCTCCTGCTTGATGGCGGCCCTGTGCCCCCCTTCAGAGAGCAGAGCCAGTGGCCCGAAAAGACGGGAGTGAGTTGGCAGAGGAGCGAGAGAAGGAAGTCGGGGGCTAGAGCCTTCCCCTGTCAAAATACTAACAACAACAATAACAGCCTCACGGAGAAAGCCAGCTGGGAAGGAGCGTTCTCTTAAATGCTCTAGAAAATAGAAAGAATAAACAGTGAGAATCTTCATGTTTAAACTCTCGCTGGTGAAAATTTCAAAGCTCTGAAATGAAGTCACCCAGACAAGTTCAACGTGTTCCGCCTGCACCCAGGAGACCCCACTACAGCGGAGAGAACGCTGGGAAAGGCCTGCGTTTACAGAGGGCTTGTCGTGGTGGTTTTTGTCTCCCGCTTTGCTCCCCGGAGGAGCTGTCGGATCAGGGCAGCCTTGTTGGAGAAGTGCCCCATAGCTGACTGTCAACAGCAAATGGGGTATTGTCCCCATCGTTCACTCACTCAGTGCTTGGAGGCGCCAGGTATCACACACGCGGGGTGTGAGCCTGTGCACTGTTTCTAGATTTCTAAATAAGCCAGTGGACGGGTGTTTCTTTCTCTCTCTCTCTCTCTCTCTCAAATCCTCCTGAAGCCAAAGTTTAATAATAAGATATACGGTGTTTGATAGGAATGCACAGCCCTCGAGCCTTCCCCTGGCAGGAGCTGATGCCGACGCCCGTGCGGAGCTGGCACTGCTGAACTGCGCGTGAGCGTGGCAGCGGAAGTGGCATCCGAATTGACCGCGACAGGCCGGGAGCTGAAAAAATTATAATCCAGGTGCCTCACCTGTTCCTCCACCAGGTACTTTCCCCCCAGCCCCTGCCGCCTAGGAGCCTATTTACTGAGTCAATTAACGAAAGATAACCTCCCATTGTGCAACCATCAATAAATCAATCGTGTTAATACTATCTTGGAATGTCCCCCACTATTGACTTTCATATTGTTTACATTAGACACTTGAGAGAGCCAGGGCCAGTGAGCGGGCTGGTTTCGGTGTTAATGGATCCTGGAGGCGCCAGGAATACAGAGAACTCTCTTGACAAAATATTTCGGTTTCTCTGAGGTTCACCTGCTTTCTGAAGTTTGGCTGGGCCCTCACCTCCCTCCTGGCATGATCCGGCTGACGAACACTGAGCAAGGCAAACATTTCTGAGCAGTAATGGAACAGTCACTTAGGACACACCCACTTCTTTGTGATTTGAATAATCTATTTCCACCCACCCCAGCGCCCCACTGTTAGCAACCCTCCACAATCTAGGGAATCAAATTAATCTTCAATTATGTGAAAGAATTTCAGGAACGAACACAGCTCAAGTTACCGAGTAAAAGATTCATACTGCAAAGCAGCCTGAACGCCAGGACAGTTTGTGATTTTTTTTTTTTTTAATCCCCAATGATATCAGGGAAAATCTTCCCCACCGGTGGTCACCTCAAGGTGGAAAATCTCAGAAATTGTGAAAGCTAGCTTTAAAAGGCATGCCCCCCCCCGCAAAAAAAAAAAAAAACTTTCCACATTCCTCCAGATATATAAAACGAGGTTAAATATGATTGTCATCCAATTGGATTTCATGTTTTGGTTTGGGTACTTCCTTAAGGAACACAGAGGTACTTGGAGAATAGGTCTCTCGCAGAAGTGGGGCTCCTAACACCGAGGTGCTTTCTGAAGTCCCTGGCTGTCCAGAGATTAAATAGGAGGGGGGAATTCCACCAGCCCGCAAACTTCAGACAGTTCAGATCGCCGCGCTGGCTGCAGACCCGGGCAAAGTTCACCGCTCTCTTTTCAGGACATGCTACATACTTTGCAAGTTCCCACTTGCTTCTTAGGAAAAAAATGTACCCTCTGAGTTCAGGTTGCTAGAGACAAGCGGAGCCGAGTTACCCATGCATTCCTTTCCTAGCAGATAGCCCCGTGTTGTTGTTTTTTCCGCTGTAAATACCAGAAAGTCTTGATCCTCCTCGCTCTAAACAAATACTTGTGCTGCGACTTCGAAGCCATCTTTCTTCCTTGGGAGGAGATCAATTATTTTATTCCGTCGCTTCCGCCGCCTCAGTCAGACGTTGGGACAACCTGGAACTGTATTCTGATTTATAACACATCTTATCAGATTTGGCTTTATTTTTCCCTGGTAATGATGGGTATTTAAAATGCATAGGACTATTGGCTAGTAAGAGAAAACTCTCATTGTTCTAAGTCTGTCTTTGCTTTTTTTTTCTTTTTACTTTCTTTTTCTCTTCTTTGGTTTTTGGTTTCCTTTGACCTCGTGATATATATGTCCACTTAAGGGTGTTTTGAAGAGGGTGAAGGGAACAGACAGGACTTTGAAAGGAAAAACAGGCATCTAATTGGCCATCCCTCGCAGACCCTTCCGTGACCCTGCACTCAGTGCCTGACAGACATGTGTGATCTCGGAGCTTCCACTGTGATAAACAAATGTTACCCCTTCCACTCGTTGGTACAGCAGAATTCCTTATTCCCCGCAAAAGCTTGTCTGTTTTTTTTTTTTTTTTAATGAATAAGTCATCAGCATACACACCTTATACAACGGGGTCAGATGGGTTTCCAATTTTACAGATTTATTTTTTTTTTCAAAAGCAACTGGGGTCAATCATCAATTTAGTTCATGTCAGCGTGTCATTGTCTGCGCTACTACAAGAAGCAGAAGCCGTTCGCGTTCAGGGCAACAGTCGCTGAATCCCAAAAGTTCAGGCAGTCAGCTAGGAGGCCACAATCTTTACTCCTAAAGCGCATATAACTCTTGTGACATTGTTTACGTGCAACCCTTGAAACTTCCTGTTCTGTAAACCATCTCTGGGTCAAAGCAGAAAATTGTAAGGATCCACTCGCATCCTCCGGTGCCTCAAAACACACACGCGGCGATCGGAAAGTTTGTAGTAAGTGGAGTGCAAGTAGCGGGCGCGTGGGCATACCCCGTTCCTATTGTTGTCAAAGGCTAGGAGTTTTGTATTTGCCTTTTACCTTGACTTCTTGGGGGTTGCTGTGGCCCGTCTCTCCCACTACTGGCCTTTCTTCCTTTTTATTATTCTTTCTTCCCTTTTCTATGGGCTGCACGTTTTTCAGCCGATCCTCTGATGTCCACTGAGGTGTGTCTGCCATCGCTCTGTGCCCGTCCTGGCTCTTCTCCTGGGAATGACCTGGTCACACGCCCGTACCCATCGAAAGCCTATGGCTCCCCTTGCGCACCAGCAGCGCTTTTCAGAATGACAGAAAGCCCGAGACCGGTGCCACGCTTTGCGATACCAGCGCATGAAATAATAAAGACATCCCCAAACAGGGTTTTTAAAAATAGATTAGGTTTTAATATTTAATATTAATTAATGTCATCTGAGAGCGTTCAATATAATAGAGAATAGTATTCCAGGGATGGCATCATTTTATGGGGAAGTATTGCCAAAATTGTACACTTCAGTGTGCGAGGGGGCTCATGCTCTTCCGCCCTGCCCCCGGCCCCCAGGTCAGGTCCTGCTTATGGACAAAGATGAACGCAGGGCAATAAAAAGAGTGCTGGACTGAGAGACATGAGGATGTCACGAGACCCGGTTTCCTCATCTAGAAAAGGAAGAGGTTGCCATTAACAGTCTCATTGGGTCTCCTGGCGCCGCCGGCTAACAGAGGAGAACAGGGGCAGTCATCAGGCACCGGTCAAGGTAAACAGGCCGGGGGACGCAGATGTCAGGGACCAAGTAAACAGTGACAGCCACGCAGGCCGAGAGTTATAACTGGGGGGCGATGAGGCGCATCCCCCGCCTGCTCGCACGGAGAAGAAATGAAAGTAGCGTTACTCCCCGTCAGCGCCTACGTAAGGCCGTAGAGTTAATAAGGTACCCTGAGCCCTGGCTGGTGTGGCTCAGCGGATTGAGCGCCAGCCTGCGAACCAAAGGGTCGCCGGTTCAATTCCCAGTCAGGGCACAGGCCTGCGTTGCAGGCCAGGTCCCCGGTGGGGCATGTGAGAGGCAACCACACATGGATGGGTCTCTCCCTCTCTCCCTCCTTCCCTTCCCTTCTCTCTAAAGATAAATAAATAAATAAAATCTTTTCAAATAAATAAGCTACTCTGGGAGGTAAGTCCAAGATCCAAAATCAGGAGAGATCAAGTAGGAACAAGCGCCCTTTTAGCTTGTTGTGCAGGCCAGCTAACAGTAACGACTAAAATACCGCGTTATTTCTCCTCAGATTTCAACAACAATTGAGTCTCGGGCCTGAGGCCGCGGGCGCTAAATTGAAGAGAACACTGATTGTTAGTTAGAACAAGAAAGCATCTATTAGTTCAGCCTACCATGAAAAGCAGGAATTCCTTCAGCCCAGTCTCATACATGCCCCTGCAGCCTCTCGGTGATCGTAACAATAACAGCAATAATAACAATCATAGCTATAATAATAATAATGACAAACACATATTTCACACTTAGTTGTGTGCCAGACAGTGTACCGAGTCTATGGAGTGCTGATGGTCAATCAACACTGTTTGCAGGGTTTTTACACAGAAACTGACTGCGTCCTTACAATGCCTCTCATTTTATGCACAGATCAGTAGAAACAGGAAGGGGTTAAATAAGTTGCAGGAGGTCACAGAGCAATTGAACTAAACAGACTAGCTCTGCAGCCTGTCCGCTTAACTCTCTGCTACCAGAGGGACGGGAAAGAGGAGGTGGAGACACAGGGTTTATTTCAACACTATCTGAGAGAAGGATCTTCAGTTTTCTGAGCAAAATCTGCCTCCTTTAAGTCTCCCTGCTATCCACGAACCCTAAATAGAACAATAATGATCCCGTCTTCGATTTGGAAGTTCTTCGTGTCCAGGGTGGCCAACCGTGGCCTATTTTGGCATGGGCTGTGAGCTACGAATGGGTCTCAAATTTTCAGGTGGCTGAAAAAACATCCAAGGAAGAATGATACTGTGTGAGAAATAAAAATCATATAAAATTCAAATCTCAGTGCCCACCAATCAAGTTTTACTGGAATCCAACTGCACTTCATTTGTGGGTGTTTCTGGCTGCTTTCTCTGCCGCAGCGATTTTCAAACCTCTTCATCAGATTAAGTGGCACACACCAACGAATTGCTAAAATCCTGGGCACACAAAAAAACAGGCATGGTTTTGATTCATTCACACTGGACGGCTATTGAGGTGGTGGCTGTTGTCATTTTTTTATTTGACATCTAAGGGAAAAGAGGGCAGTGCCCTACTAAATAGTCAGGTATTGCATGTTTTAAAAATCCTTACGGCACCCGGTTGAAAATAGCTGTTCTACCGCAAGATCAGAACTAAGTACTTGCAACAAAGACCATTTAGCCCAGCAAAGCCTAAAATATTTACTGCCTGGCCCATTAGTAAAAACATTTGCTAACCCCTACTGTAAGTATTTGAAGGTAGTTCTCATGGCCTTCCCTAAACATGCTTTTTCTTTTTAATGGTAAGTATCTCAAGTCCCCTCCCTCCGCCAATCTCTCATCATCCTAGAAACTCTCCTCCAGAATTGCTCGGGTACCACGTATTCCATCCTTCCTCACGTAGTGCCCAGAGGTAGGTGTGTTCATACAATGGAATAGTACTCAGCTATAAAGAGGAAAAAGTTACCCAGACACGCAACGACATTGGTGAATCTCCAAACCATTACGCTGAGTGACGAAACCGTACCCAAAGCACTTTTTGTGGTACAATTGTATGTCTACGAAAATCTAAAATAGGCAAAACTAATCTTGGGCGGGGTGGGGGGGAAATCAGTGCAGAGGGCCCTTAATAAAAGAATTTGATCATGGCTGAATTTCTAGCCTTTTCATTCTCACCAGGTTACCCCATATTTCTCATATTACGGTTCACTGTCATTTGACAAGCAATATCCTCGCCACTGTTAAGAACCTCAGGCGAGCATGTATGCATGACGAAAATTTGGAAAAGTCCTCAAAATATGCCGCCTGATCTCGGATTAACTGTCTCTTTGAAGGTCCTCTGCAGCATATAATCTGCAGGCTGATTCTGTTGTTTTTAGGCAATGCCAGTATTAGTAGCAATAACACAATCATGCTTCAACTGTCTGGAGGTCAGTTAGCTGGAAACTTTTGCTTTCTGAATAGATGCTAAGGACTAGGGACACAAGCAAGAAAGATCTCACAGGGAAGTCAAAAAACAGCCCCAAATATTGGCCCCCTCCAAAAGAAGTTTTGCTTCTAGAAGTCTCTCGAAAGCCAACATTCAAAAATCCTATGATACTTCTAGAGAAAAGTCTAACAAGCCTGGGTTTCCAGCTCAGACCTTAGGTCAGGTCTCACCTGGGCAGGCATGGGCACAGCAGCAAGAATAGGAAAAATGCCCTGACCAGTGTGGCTCAGTGGGCTGGGCGTCATCCCACAAAGCAAAAGATTTCTGGTTCGATTCCCAGTCAGGGCACGTGTCTGGAATGTGTGCGTGATCCTCAGTTGGGGCAAGTGTGAGGGGCAACCAAATGAAAAAAAAAAAATTTAATGGGAAGAATTCTTACCCACCATTCAAAACTCAGAATGTTCTGTAATTTGAAAGGGTAGGATTTAGGGGCCTACAAGACCCACCTCAGGCTACAAATAAAATTATAGGTCCACAAGATATTAAAGATGGCCCTTCAAAATGAAAAAGAGGAGGGGCTATAATCCGACATGTTCAGGAAATACTAGCCTGACAGTTAACACTTCAACATTTTTATGATGATTCTAGCAACTCCTTAAAAGAACACAGGTTTGGTTTGGTTTGGTTTTCATCCTTCCCTTTCTTGTTCTCTCTCTCTCTTTTTTTTTTTCCTTTTATTTTGGCTGAAATTTATTGACGGTATTTTCTTTCCTCGCCCCGACCGTGTCTGTCAGCCTGCCTGGGTCCCCTGGTCTAGGTGGGGCCCTGACTTCTCCCACACCCTTCTCTCCACAGGTGTTTCCTCGATTTTATATCCCTTACACAGCAATCTGTTTTGTACAAATTCCAGGCAACATTTCTCGCTTCTGAGGACAACTTCCAAATCGTCCATGTGTTCGCTTTCTTCTCCCCCTCCCTCCCTTCATTTCCTACTTTCTCTTCCCACCTCTTTCCTCTCCGAATTGCATGGCGAGCATCCTATGCTTGGACACCGCTATTAAGTCCTTCCTTCATTTCCCCTTCCTCCATAGCTCTGCCCTGTTTTTCTGCCGTTGCTCTCCCCTCTGGGATTCGTATCTCGAATCCCAGCTCTCTCTCTTCTTCCGCCAAGTCTAACGCTGGAGCCGAGAATCCCTTCTCTTCCCACCGGTACAATCTGCTGCACCTGACCTTCAACATGCATTTTTCCTGCGTGAGCCCACCAGCCGCAGGGGGTCGAAGGATATTGCTTTACCCCCCGTCTCTGGCTGGCTTGCGAGTGCGGTGCTGGCGCTACCTTGACTGACCTTGACCTTGTCCACCATCCTATCAGCACTGGATTTAGAGCCAATAGGCCTGTGTTCGGTCTTATTCACTTGGTCCCAGCCGTTTAATTTCTCCGAGCCTCAGGCTCCACGTCTGTCAAATCGCAACAACGCTCTGAGCCTGACCCATCCTACAGAGCTGGGGGGAGCCCGTGAGGCCTCGTTGGTGCAAACTCTCCCTCCGATGGAGGACGTAACAGCCGTACTCCTTCCCTCTTAAGTGTTCATATTGAAGTCCTGAGACTAGAGCTTCATACCCCTTTATAGTCCTGATGTCTCCTTCCGACGGGGCTTTGCTCATCCTCCACATTCCGCCCCCAGCTCCCCAGCTGAGAATAAGTTCACTTCGGGCTCCACTGTCTGACCGGAGAAGGGACTTGTGAGTGGGGAGCCGGAGAGGGAAGGGGTCCGGCAGCCCCCAGTTCTGTGGCTGAAACCCTGCCTCCATCCCCTCCTGGCGGTGGGAAAATGGGAATGTCTGCTCAGCCTCCGTCCCCTCAGTGTTCTCATCTTTAAAGTGGGGACGATCGTAAGAATGCCCCCTGTGGAAGGAGGTCACGATGCGGTAGATCGGCCCAAGGCCGAGGATGTCCAGCCTGAGCACAGGCGACACCGGGCGCGGGATGCGCGCGCAATAACATCTCCCTCCATCATCCAGTGCGACTGGCTTTTCCGCCCGCCTGCTTTGCCTCCCGAGCTTCCTCCTCCGTTCTGTGTCCTCCTGCCATCCCTCTCCGCCTGTCAGCCCCGGGCGGCGGCAGCCGGAGCTCCCCGGCACCCAGGGACCTCTCGGGGGGAAGAGTTCAGCCTTTGAAGCCCCCCGTGGGTGTCCCGTCCTCTGGCTCCGGCCTCCGCCTCCCTCCCCCACATTCTTTGCTGGCACCCTCCCTGGTTTTCACTGTCTTCCTGATTAGAGGGTACTTCAGCCTGGCAGGATAAGTCACTGATATATTAATTTGTGTTTTTATCTCTGCCTTGGCCCGCTCTCTGGGCCCCTGCCTTGGGGGAGGTTTGTGTTAAGAGGCCAAAGCCCAGACACCTGGCTTTTGTTTCCCCCAAGCCCCAGCTCTGGGAGGAGATAATGCTGCCAGGAGGAGGGGAGACGCAGGGCCTTTAAGAGCAGAGAGAGAGGAAGGGAGGGAGGGAGGCAGGGGAGGGGAGAACAGGACTTCAATAGATGGGGAGGGGTGGAGGCTTCCACCCATGGCCACCCCCGCCAAAAGTGGCCAGGCCACAAAGAGAAGGGAATTAACGCACATCTGGTCAGCACCGGGCTCGGCAAACATTGCACCGCGGTCCTGCACCCACAGGAAGAAGAGATAGTACTGCAGGTTGGGGCAGAGGCAACCAGAGGACACACAGATAGGGAAACACAAACAGCCCTGACTTCTAGCATTTGCTGCTCCCCGAGACGATGCCGAGCACGGCTCTGGGGTCTTTACAAGCGTGAGGACAGTTGCTCCCCAAGACAACCCTCTGCCCCCACGTGCACAGACGAGGAAGCGGAGGCTCAGAGGGGTCGGGCAACTTGCCCCAGGCCACAGAGCTGGGACATGGGGAAGCCAGGGGCCCGGTACAGGGAGAAACATTAAAAGAGGCCACCAATTTATGGTAGAGTGTTAAAAATGAAATGGCGCGCGGACCAGACAAAACCCCAGCACCGAAACGGAAAACACAAGACATGCTGAATGGGGACAGCGGCAAGGCCTGCACCAGCAGACCTGTTCCTTTGTCATCCAGGGCCTCTCGTTGGACATCACAGCTCGGTGCCTCGTACTGGATCGTCCTCTGGCGAGGGACCTACCGTCTTCACCCAGACAAAGCAGAGGCGCGTACGCTCGGAACACAGTCGGCAGAGGCTCCGGTGTCTCCCCTCCAAGGGAGTCTCCCATTCCCAAACTTGCCCTGTCTGCTTCGCCTCACCCTGCAAGTCTGCTTTCTCACCTGTAACTCCGAGATAAAGAAGCCAGCGAGCTCAGCAGTTGGAGCCATTGATGGCTGCTCGGCCATTAGGAAGTGTTACTATTATCATCATATTGTCATCGCCATCATCGCCCCAGTACTGGCCAGCCCCGCCTCGTCCTGCAGCTGCCTCCTCCGATGACTCTTCCCCAGCCGGACCGCGAGGCCTCGGCACCGCGGCCTTCTCGGCGCCCACCGGCCAGGCTGCTCTTATTGAGTATCTCTGCGTGGCAGACGCTGTGCCAGGTGAGCACGGCAGCGACTCCCCGGCAAGGCATCATGGCCTGGCCGGAGAAGGGTCACGGGGATCTTCCAGGGCAACGTGGTGATGTTACAGACGGAACCGTCCCAGCATCCCTTGGGGCCGGGGCAAGCCCTAAGACTGCAGGATGGGACGGGGAGCAGGTTTCCTGCAGAAGTCAATGGCCCAGGCCCTGACAAATGACACGAGCCTCTGCCTCACGGTGGGAAGGGAGCTGGGAGTCTCCCCTCACCGCCACCTCCCCGCCGCCCCGGGCCCAAGCACACTCCTCACACGGCTCCAACGGTTCACTGGAGAGTTCTGAGCAAATGCATAACTTGCGTCACACTGGGCCGTGGACCAAGCCAGCGATGGGGACGCCAAGTCGGCTCTGAGCTGCTGGCACATTCCATAAACCCGAATTTCCAGGGTTGCCTGGAGGAAGATGTGTAAAGGAAATTTTCCATGTGTCAGTTAAGCTCATTGACCACGTGACATAAAGAGGAAATGTCAATGTGGGATTCTGACTGGCAAAGTTCAAAGCCTCCGATTTGGATACCCAGATAGCGATCTGTAAGCTATTAAGAGCACTCGACACCCCAGATCCAGAGGTTGGGAAGAAACACATGCTTGGCACATCCGTGGGAAAGAAACACAGCACCACGCAGCAGGCTTGGGAAAATACTCTGCTTAGTTCCCAGAGCAAAACAGCCACAGTCAATGAGATGCCGAACCAGCTCAACTGCTGTACTTACTATAATTTCACATGTCCCTAATGGATGTTCAGTTTTCAAAGAAAATGAGAGGTGCTTTCTGACCATATTTTTCCCTACATGCACTGGGCTCACATGGAGTCGCAACACTAAGCTCACCTTTGAATTGCTTTCTAGTGCTGTCGTTATAAACTTAGCATAAACGCCGGTCCCTGTGTTTCCGGGGAAGGTCCGGGTGGTGGTGTTGACACAGATTGAGCCCGCTTGTCTATTCTCGGACGCTAGAGGATCTCACTAAGTCAGGACACCCCACGTCTTGCCCATATATCTATCTATTACAGGACTCACTGGGACAGAGAAGCTGAGTTATCACTGAGCTGAGAAAACCAGAGAGGCATTTATGTACATAAAGTCCGGCAAAGCCATCCGACGCGGAGACAGGCTCGCGGGAAAGGCATTACACAGTCTATGCAAAACCCCTCACTACAGTAGCAACTGGGGCCGAATAAACGGCCCCCGCTACTGAGAGCAGGGTCTAGAATTCTTATCTTCTCCCAGCCCCATCCTGACCCTCCAAGATTATGAATACAATCGTTTGTGACAGATGGCTCCCCAGTCTTCCGCCTTAAACTCCGTATGATAAAT
Source organism: Pteronotus mesoamericanus (assembly GCF_021234165.1). NCBI lineage: Eukaryota > Metazoa > Chordata > Mammalia > Chiroptera > Mormoopidae > Pteronotus > Pteronotus mesoamericanus. The sequence continues at coordinate 6,411,661 of NW_026555323.1, read as the reverse complement.
TCAACACGAAGTGACAGTCGCAGCAAGTGTTCAGGGCCGTATCTAAAAAAACTAATTTTACTGAAGTTAGGACTCAATGAACGAGAAAATGTGACCATACACCTAAGGCATAACTCAGAACTTTAATCTCTACGAAGGCCATCACAGTTATTTATGGCCGGGATGATATTAATATTTTAAATCCCTTCAATAAAGAAGTGCCCTGAGACGGTAAAATTGTATTGTTATGCAAAGATAATAATATTTCAATGGGCCCTCTGCTGCTATGTTAATGGAGCAAGGAACAGGAAGAGGAGCTGCGTTTGTTACCAGCGCCCCCATAGCAAGACTGAGAAGGTCCTGGGCTTCATTTCTGAAAAAAAAAAAAAAAAACAGCTCTTCTTCCCTTTTTTATTATTTGAGGGTGAAGACATTTCTTGGGCCACCATTGTCTGTTCAAATTAGGTAAATGCAATCAAGACGAGTCAAACATACACAGGCTCCGGGGCCGGATGAAAGGAAGGTCAACAGCTGCAACCGTAATCCAGCTGCATGGCTTTCTCTCAGCTTCAGCCGTACAAGGGAGCGAACGGGAACGTCTCCCTGGTGTTGGGGTTAATGTAGACTGGCTGGGTAACTAGAGGTAAGTCCTGCAGGCTTGCCTGAATGTGCAAGTGCTTAACAATGCCATTTTCGAAAAAGGAAAATTGGATTCCATTTGCCAGGACTGGTTCAGAGCCAATTCCTTGGTTTTTCTCCCCACGCACAGAAGCAAAAGTACTTCCGGGGGTGGCGGTCAAGTTTTGTCCCCTTTCCCCAAGGACCCTTGCGTTGGCCGTGTGCGTGCACTTCTTGCTTATGTCAAAACAGAAAGTTCTGTCTTAATCCTCTTTCATAATAGCATTTGTCTTCCTTCCCCAGCTCCTAGAGATTACCTTTGCGTTGCCTGATATTAGGTTACTTTGTGAAGAGGTTGCTTCGGGGAGGCAGGAGGTATGAAGACAACATTGTGCATGGGCGACAAAAAAGAAAGACCCAAAAAAGAAAGGTTGACATTTGCAGCCAGGAGAGAGGTACGAAATGGCAAAGGTCATCAATGAGTAAACAGATATTAATGGTTAGCCGGATAACTGGGACATAAACAGGTCACATTAATAATTAACACCAGGAAAAAGTTAGCACTTTCAGCTGAGCTCAGGAAAGGAGGTGCCAACGGAACCCCCCCGCCCGCCTCCAAGAGGACGAGAACAACCCAGTGGTGATTTCAGGTTGTGTGTAGGAGTGAAAAGTTATTCTTCCATTTTTACACGTTGCACATTCTCATCTAAAGCCAGTTTGAGATGGTCATGTTGTTGTTTGCTTCTTAGAGGCTTCATTTTTTTTTTTTTTAGGGCAGGTTTAGGTTCAAAGCAAAATTGAGAGGAAGGCATAGAGATTTGCATATACCCTCTGTCCCCACAGAACCCCCCCTGTTGTCAGCGTCCCCCACCACAGGGACAATCGATGTTGCTACGTTCATGCATCATGATCACCCAGAGTCCATAGCTCACATTAGGGTGCACTCTTGCTGTGGCACATTCTGTGGGCTTGGATAACGGTATAACGATGTGTATCCACCATTACGGTATCATACAGAGTGTTTTCACTGCCCTAAATATCTTCTTTGTTCCACCAATTCATCTCTGCCCCGCCCCCAACCCCTGGCGACCACTGACCTTCCCACTGCCTCCACGGTTCTGCCTTTTCCAGAACACCATCGAGCTGGAATCAAACGACATTGTCGCCTCCATGGGCTGGCTTCTCTCCCTCACAATATGCATTCAAGTTCCTCCATGTCTTCTCATGGCTTGATAGCGCATCAGTCTTTAGCACTAAATAATAAAACAAAATAATAAATGGACCCCAGTTCCTTTACCCAGTCGCCTGCTGAAGAACAGCTCAGTTGTTTGGAAGTTTGGGCAACTATGATTAAGCTGCCATGAATACCCATGTGCAGGTTTGTGTGTAGATATGTTTTGCCCCGTTTTTATTGGAAAAGTCAAAGCCAGGTGTGCGGTTATGAAGGCAAAGGCATGGGTGGGGGGCCAGGCGGGGAGCCTTGGCAAGTGAGACGCGCCCCCAGACCTTGGGGAACAGACAGAGTGGGTGACTGAGCCCCGCAGTGTTGTCCTGTGAGCCTCTGGCCTCGCATCTTTTGATTTTTTTAAAGGAGCCAGATTTTCCGTGAAATCTCCAGATTTCTGGACTTTTAAATATTGACAATGTATGGAAACCATGCTCAGGCCAAACAATATGCATTTACTGCCGGCCACATCGGCCCAGTTTAAATCTTTTGTCTAAATAAAAACTAAACAAAACACATAAACAAACCAAAATCCCTGAACATTTACCGAGGAGGAAAAAGAGCCTGAGTGTATGTTTAAAATGTATTTTTCAGTTGCTCTTCTCCTTTAAATACCTAGTTCTCTATAGGAATATTATAAGAAAAAAAGAAAAGAAAATAGCCAATAGATTTAATAGGGAACGGGAATATTTGTAAAGACCTCCACCTTATTCTCAGAACTATGTGAATAAAGTCAGATGAGATACTTTTATATATTGTGGCCTAATGGTTTACAGACGAGTGAGTAGCACTGCTTTCAAATATATAGTGAAGAAAGCAATTTTTAAATAAGTGTGTAGTTTGATGAGCAAGCTCACAGGAGATATTGTGGCGTACCCAACCTGAAAATCAAATTATTTAAGGTTGGTTATGCTAACCGCAGCCTCTACCCATCCAACTGCTGAGGGGGACTGTACAACCAGACGAGTCACAGGCAGCGAGCGAGGTGAGCTTCAGAAGAGGTAGACAGAAGCGAAGTTATGGGACTTTCTTACGAGTTACGTGTGGGGTAGACTTTAACTCCGTAACTACAGAGGGCGTGGAGGAACTTGCGTCTGACCGTGTCCCGGAAAGAGGAGAATTGGTCTAAGGGCCTTACGATCTGGTCCCTCCCTCCTCCTCCTCCGCCACCACGTCCCCACGCCGTGGTTTCTTCCCGCCATTAACAGTCAGCCACGCGCTCTCATCTCTCCCAGGCGACCTTAGCCTACAGTCTTCTCCACGTCTCCCTCACTTTGGACACGGCCAACCCCTTATTTCCCCTATAAAATTCAGCCACGTGCACGGGCACCGTTCAACAGGACAGAGTATGAAAGGAAAACAGAGAAGGAGCAATTACCGAGAGGCCGCCGTTTGCTGGGCTCTCTGTGTCCCTGATTTTATTTATTAACTGTAATCCTACGAAGTCGATAACACGGTCCTTATTTTACACGGAAGGAATGTCAGCCCCGAAGAGCTGGACGCCACGCCTAGCACCACACGGCTGCCCCGCCGGTGGATTACGGCAGCTCATGGCCCGCACATCTGACACCACAGGGCCAGGGCCTTCCAGAGGGGAATGGAAACTCGGCCCAAGCCCCAGATCGCAGACGATGGGGCTGAGGTTCAAAGGGGAGTGCGCGCCACAGACGCAGTAAAAAAAAAGATGGTAAAAAAGCTAGTGCGGTCACATTCATGAGTTATGTCATATTTGTATACAATTTTCATTCAATTTACAAGCACCCCTTACAGTTCATAAAAGCCTTTAAATAGTTTTCCTGTTTGATTGAGTGTGCCTTGATAAAAAATAACATACGTATTTTCCATTTTCACAGAATAAATCTTACAGAACTACACAGTGGCTTTTGCCTCACAAAATACCGGCGATCTCTCTCTTACAAACTAAGCCAAGGCTGTGGACTGGAACCCCAGCAGAGGAAGCGAGGACTCAACAGAGAAAGGCTTTCTAAACCATAATTAAAATAATAATTACATATTAGGAAAAGGCAGAGGCCTTTGCTCTTTTAAAAACGCAAAGAAAAAAAAATAAAATCAGCCCTCTGTGAGAAGGGCCTCAGTCATTTTAAAAGCTCTCCCCAATTCTAAATGGCCCCGTTATGAACGATTCTTAACACATGAAGTAGTCGTTTCAGAATAAATCTTTAAGTAATTCAAAACAAGGACTCTTCAGTAAATAGTTGAAATTAAGGGGGGGGCCGGTTAGAGTCATCTGGTTTCCATTAGGATGATAAAATAGTTCACTTGAAACCTTTTACAAGATGCTTTGTTACTGGGAGGTGTCTGTGCATCTCACTCCATCACTAGCCATTTGACACAACATAAAAGGCTTCAAAAGCCATGTTAGGCCTCTTAATCAAAAACTAATTGTAATAGATATTGGGGAGTGTTAACACAGTGACCGCTAGGTTGTAGCTGCGGCGTGGAAGCGGCAGTGAACATTAAACACAACCCCGAGTTGATAGGGCTTATCTCAATTTCAGAGCTAAGTGCTAAGTACTACAGGCCGGTATCTCCTTGCTATTGCTTTGTACCACTTTTGGAGTTAATTGCCCCATAAGGCTTCATCTTCTTAATGAAATTTATAGCATTGTCAGAGAACTTGGGAGATACTGCTGCAATTTAGGAGATTTTCCAGAAAACAGAGACATAAACAGAGGGGAGAAGAAAATACATACAGTGCCTCGGAGCCTAATGCATCAACAGCTTTCACACAGTGGGGCCGGACTCCGCCGGCCGAGGCCCCAAGGGGTAGGCCTCGGAGCACATTAACCCTTTCAGGCCTGTCGTAGACTATTCGTGGAGTGCAGTGCATGGAAAGTTAGTAACTCGTATCCCAAGCGCCACGGTGGGCATCCAATACAAACTTAGCTAAACCCGGCTTACAAGGCCCGAAATGCCGGCCAGCGACGAGAGTCCTGCGCTATGCGGCCCGGAGCCCACCAACCAGGCCCCCACAACCAACCACCTGCCTTAGGCCTAGAGTTTCATTAAGGACAGATCCCGGCCTCAAACGGCTACTTTATAAGCCCCGTGCTAGTCTTGCTGACCTCAGACGGGCTGGGGCGATTCTCCGGGAATATCCTGTTACGTGAATCTGACGGAGGAGGAGAGCAAAAGTTAAAGACCGAATGCGATTTTGGATCCTGGAGCGGAATGAAAATAAAGTAAAATGTTAGAAGAAAAACTGGTGGAACCTGATAAAGTCTGGAATGTAGTTAATAGTTATTATACTTATTTAATACTTATTAATAGCTGTTAAATTTATTTAATACTTATTTAGTTAATAGTTATTATACTTATTTAGTTAGTAAATAAGTGTAATTCTTATTTGTATGTAAATTGTATATGTTAATCCTCAGGAACTGCCTTCGCCCCTGGGCCTTGTGAGGGGTTAACATGGGGCAAGCGGGGTAAACGGCGTGCAGCAATTCTCTCCGCTGCCTCTGAGTTCTTCTCGAACTCCTAAGACTATGTCAAAATGGAAAGTTTGAGAAAATAATAAGTGTACAAAGTATACATTATTAAGATACAAAACCGCATTATAAAACGTAAGAACATATAAAATGGGATAAGAAATCCCGTTACCTCCATCCCCTTTCTAGAGGTTTTTCCAAGTGCCCACCTCATCCTCTTGGTCTTCCTCCCACCTCCCCCCCTTATATACTTCGTGTTATTTTAATCCTTTTAAATGTATTAAGTTTTTAAAATAACGTAATACGGGTCTTTCCTGAAGACTGTTCCACATGCACCTAAGATAAATGTGTATTCTGCATTGTTGGGTAGGATGTTCTGCCGCTATCTCTTATGCCTGTCTCTTATGTTCTATCTCTTATGCCTATTTGGTTTATATTGTTGTTGGAGTTTCCTGTTTCCTTGTTGATCTTTTATCTCGTTGTTCCATCCAAATGCTGCCTTTGATGTAAGTGGTTAGTCCATTTCCATTAAGTAATTACTGAGAGGGTAAAATATGTGCCATGTTTCCATTTGTTCCTTATAATTCTCCTCTTTTTTTTCACTATTTATTCATATCTGCCGTCTCTTGGGTTGGGTATTTCACAGAACAGTATTTTAATGTCCTTGAGTTTGTTTTATGATTTTTTTTTGGTGCTTTTTTTTTTGGTGCTTGTCCTGGGTATTATAATCAATACTCTAACTTACAACAATCTAGTTTGTATTAATACCAGCTTAATTTTCATCGTATATGAAAATTTTGCTCTAATATAGCTCCATTTCCTCCCCACACTGCAATTATTCTCATACAACTTACATCTTTACACACTGTGAACCCGTCACAGTTTAACATGTCTTGCTTTAGGCAGTTTACTTTTAAATAAAGAGAATATTTGCAAGTAAAAATACATTTATACTGTCTTTTATATTAACCAATATAGTTACATTTACCAATTACTGTCTAATATCATTTTCTTTCAGCCTGAAGAATTCCCTTCCTTATTTCTCATAGAGTGTGTCTGCCAGCCACAATCTCTTAAGTTTTGTTTATCTAGAAATGATTTTATAATGTATCTGGGGGTGATCTCTCTAAGTTTATTCCACTTGAACTTTGTTGGGGTTTTTTTATGTGCAGATTAATGTTTGTCATAAAATTGGGAAAGTTTTAACCATTATTTCTTCACATGTTTTTTCAGCCCCACTTTCTCTCTCTTCTTCTTCTGTGGTTTCCATTGTACACATTTTGGTACACTGGATAGTGTCTCATAGGCCTCTAAGGCTCTGTTCATTTTTAGTCATTCTTTTTCTTTCTGTTACTCAGGTGGATAAACTCAATTTAACAATCTTAAGATTCACTGATTCTTTTCTCTGTCAATTCAAACTGCTGCTGAGCCCCTAAAGCAATTTTTTATTTAAATTTTTCAACTCCAAAATCCCTACTTGGTTCTTTTGTTGTTGTTGGTACTCTCCATTTGGTGAAACATCATTCTCATACTTCCCTGCGGTTCTTTGAACTTACTTATAGAAGTTGATTTAAAGTCTTTGTCCAGTAAGTCCAACTTTGGGCTCCTTCAGGGACAGTTTCTGTTGGCTGCTTTTTCTTCTTTTCTGGATGTGGGCCGTACTTTCTGGTTTATTTTGAAAACTGGACGTTTACAGTCTATGCAATGTGGTTAATGTGGCCACCATAGAAATACGATTTGCACACACCCACATACCCTCATTGTTGGACTTTGTGTTGTTGTTGCTGCTTGTTTGTTTAGGGACTTTCTTGAACTAATTCTGTAAAGTCTGGAGTCTTTGTCCTGTGCACTCAATGAAGGTACTTAGTGGTCAGCTAAAAATTAGAGATTTCTTTAAAGTATTTGATTAATACATCTCCCTGCCTTTGCCTCTGAAAAGGGTAGGGAGGGAGTATAGTGAATGCTCAGCCAGGTAGCTGAGGAGTCCACTTTAGCCCTTACTTTCTGCTTATACAGAGCCTCAAGGTCAGCCAGAGGTGAGAGATTGGAGCCATCTCGGATCTTCCCTGAGCATGTGTATAGCACTGCATTTTCATGTGGATTTATAGGTTCCCAGAAATATGTTGAAACTTTTCAAAGCCCTCTGTCGACATTTCATTATCCAGTTTTTCCTTTTTAATGTTTTGCTTTGTCTCTTGGTGGCTGCAACTGTTATTACCACATCGGACAGCTGCAACATTAAACAACTGCCATTAATAGTTTTTAACAAACACACTAGTGAAAGGCCATTTGTGCAGAGCAGGCTCGGAGTCAAGTCAAATCAAGATAATCTCTGAGACAGGTCCCATTCTGGAGGTGGAGCTTTGGGGGAGCTTCAGACCCCTTCTCTTCCCTTCAGTGGCTGCTGGGGTGCTTGTTTGCACAGCTACCATGCTGCTGGTTTTCAAGGCCGCTCCAGGACTGGGAGAGGGGGATAGGACTAGGGCAAGTTAAAAAGCTATAGTGCTTCCTGTTCCAAACGTGATTAACCATCTTCCTTGAATACTCTTCAGTTTTTTGTTTTTCAAGCCTTTACCTAATATCCAGAGTTCTGAAAAAGTTGCTGTTGACATTTTTTGGCAGTATTCCTATTGCTTTTCTGGAGGAGTGGATTGTTTTTTTTTTTTGTTTTTTTTTTTTTGCACCCTCAGTTCTACCATTCCAGAACTGCTTTCTCACATGTATTTTAATCTAAATGACTTTATGTCTTCAAAGTTTTTCATCGTGACATAAGGTGGGATAGTGTTTCTTTTGAGGCCCAAGATAGTTGTTAGTCAAACCCAAAAGGGAGTCATTTCAAAAATGCTCTTGTAGAAAATCACTTAAAGTATAATCTTAACTTCATTGGAACACCAATGCTGATCCTCCAGAATATTTGCATTTGGGCAAATGGGTATGGATTTTCCACTACCTGCTTGTCCTGTGCCATTGCCGTGGAAAATCCAAAGGTCTAACACACAAAGTCTGCTCTGAAAAGACTTAAGGAATGTCACCTCCCCAAGGAGGACTTCCCGAACCATCCATCCAAGGAGACCCCTCTTAGTCCCCCTCCTTCCCGTTACTAGGGTGGCCAGCCACCCCAGTTGTCCTGGAACTGAGGGTTTTCCTGGGACGCAGGCCTTTTTTGTGCAAAAACCAGGACGGTGCTGGGCAAACTTGGGAAAGTTGGACACCCTATTGTCACCCTGCTTTGTTTCATTTGTTTTCATAGGCTTTGCCACTACTTACATAATTTAATTTACTTGTTTTCTTCCCCACTTGCTTTCAACTAAAATGTAAACCCCTTAGGCGCAGAAATAGGACTTAGTCTCTGTGGCTCACGGCTCCAGTTGGATCCCCACAACACTCCCTGGCCGGTAGTGGGCACTAAGCAGCTATCTGCTGGAAGACTAAATTAATTGTTAATTAATTGACTGGCTCACTTAAAAAAAAATTCACCCTTCCATTCTCCAAGTTTAACAATATAAATGCATCAGGGATACAGGGTTTTGTACGACACCACCATTAACTTAAAAAAGCATTTTGTATGATTTTCACCACGGAGTTGTAGGCCCTTGAACAGATGTGGCTGGGAGAACTTCAGATGGCCGCGTTCCCTTCTGATCCTAAACCATACCATTAAAAAGGATTCGCTGCAATGCAGACGTTTCTACCCTTTATCCTGGACTGTCGGTTCTATCCAGTATAACCCAGTCTAAATATAAGATCAGTGACTGGGAAGGAAAAGCTCTTCTCTATAAAACTGCATTCACAGGCTTTCTCCACCGTTTTACCGCTTCCAGAAGCAGCAGCATTGCTTGTAAGACCGATAATTACCGTAAATGTCCCACAAGGATATAAAAGCTACAAATGTTAAAACACAGTCTGAGACCGCAGATAAAGACGCTGCCCTTTTCCCCACTATCAGTTTACTATATAAATGGGAAGACATAAAATAGTTTTAGATTTAATTAAAGTAATTGACTGAATTGCATTTTGTAGTTGTGATTGTCATTAACATTCTTGACCTCCCTGTCACATACATGTGCCAGGGAGTTTTTCCAATGGATATTTATTGTGAATATTATCATCAATAAGCACCATCAACATATTAAAATTAATTTTAACTTCTTTATGGAAGAATGAAAGCGCAACCAGCTGCTGAACACCATCCGTTCTAAATCATTTTTTATCGATTCAACACGGCTCAACCTCCAGAACAACTAACAGGGAATTTTATGTGTGTGCAGGCCGGTTCCTTATGTACATATATAAAACATTTAATTTTATTTTGGATCTAACTCTGGTTACATTAATCACGTAATTCTCCAGAGCCCCCGTGGTCACTCGCTGCCTTGAGCGCTTCCCGCGCAGTCCTCGCGCCGGCTTGTTTTGTGCCCATGTTACGCGACACACGGGCATTTGTCTTAGTTAGACGGCTTGCGTAGAGCTTAATAAAAGACAGGCTTTTGTGCATCAAAAGAACTTAGTCCACAGGTGTTCTGAACTGGGCTAACGGGTACAGAGAGCAAACAATTCCATTCTGGAATTTGAGACTCTAAATTGTATCGCTTGAGCACGCGGCTGAAGGCAGGAAAACCCCTTCATTAGGCTGCTCGCGGCCACGCCAGCCTCGGGCTGTGCAGGGTTAGGGCAGACCCTATTCAGGCGCACTGGCCGGGACGCTCTTCCCTCTCTCACAGCTGCCAGGCTTCCAGCTGAACGTCTTTAGCAACGATCCCCATCTCTTTCTTCATCTGGACGTGCCTTCTGCAGCTTAGTGATTCTCCGTATCTTTCTACATCGACCGCTTATTGGACTAGACCCGGGCACTGTGCTGAAGGTTTTAAATAGAGCATTGCATCTAATTCCTCGCAACAGCACTGCAAGGCGTGGTGATGGGCTTAAGGTCACAGAAGGAAGTGTAAGCGGTGGAGTCAGGACTCCAAGCCAGGTCGGCTGGACTCCAGAGCGCCGCCCTTGAGCGCCAAGCAGCTGCCCGGACAACATCCCGAGGATCACAGGCCGCAGCGAGCCTTCTGGCCTCCTTTCTGCTCCTCCTCTGTCCTTAGTTCTTCCGCTCTCTTGCAGCTCTCTCTTTGGCTCTATTCTCTTCTTCCTCCCTCTAAGTAGCGCCCTAATTGTCCTCTTCCACTCCCATGACGGCCCCGATCACCAGCCACCAGTCACCCATGTAAAAATGTGTTTTTATAGCAGCCAGTAACAGAAGAGATGATGGTGATAATGATGATGAGAATAATAATAATAGAGAATGTTATTATATGCTGGGTTTGTTTTACCCATTTATTTGACCTTCTACCCCCACCCTCTCTTTCGTTTTATTTTGTTGGATTGCTTGCTTGCTTGTAGTTTTTTTTTGGGGGGGGGGGCGGTGTTGTTGTTTGGGGGTGTTTTTTTTTAAACAGAGCACCTGATCACATCTCATGAAACTGACATGCTGAGAAACCAGTTTGGGAAGCGCTATGGCGCAAAAGTCCTGGGGAGCAGCTCAGGGCGGATTGGCAGGGGCCGTTCCGTGGAGGGCGCGCCGGCCCCTCCGCGGCGCTCCTCCGTCTGCAGCCCCCGCTCCAGGGAGCTGGGGCGGACTTCCAGGCAGGGCCACGGCGTGATCACCGGTTGACACAATCGGCCAGAGAGGAGCGCATCAGACCCAGGGCGACCGACCTGCCGCAGCTGTCGGGCCACGAGGGTCCAAACTCAGCTGCAAAAAATGGGCCTCGCCGTCCATTTCCGTTTGTCTGGTTTCTCATTGCAACACCCCGCGTGCTCCCTCCCATTCTGGGAGGCAGTTGTTAGAAAAGGTCACTGCCACGGGCGGCTGGGAGAATTGGGGGTCCTAGAGGGCCCATGAGGGTGCTGCACGGGGAGTTCTAGAAGCTGTTCTGACCGCAGCGTGTCTCAACGGCTAGCACCGGTGGGATTAAGGAACCGAGCTGCCCCTTTTCTATTCTGAATCTCTTCACCTTCCTCGGCCAAAGCTCCAGGTTGAATTCAGTCAGGAAGGTCAGAGCAAGCACCTGCCCCCACCGCAGACTTCCAGCTGCATTGCTTATGCAGGTTCAACTACGCCATTTGTTTCCTCCACTTCACAAAAATATTCAAGGTATTCAGTGCCTTCCATGTCTAACCCCAACTACCTTTTTCTTCTCATCTTCCACAGCATCTCTCAGTGAAGGTACAATTCCGTCGCCCTGCGCTCTAATGAGTCCTGGTCTCTAGAACCAAATATGATCATATTTTTATCACTGCTGTCTCCTTACCATGGTACGTGTTGCCTGGTGCTGTTCATGTCTTACTCAGCCCCGCCATTGGATGTTTCAAACGGAGTCAAACTCTTAGGCCCTGGCTGGAATTTTCTGGGTGAGGGCGAGGTGACGTCTGGACCTTTTAGGCCATGAAGTCAGTTTTGTTACCGCCACTCTTCTCCTGGGAGAAATTCCTGCCTTATTAAAAAAAAATGCCAGATAAACCTAAAGATAGAAGGATTTAAAGTCAGATCTGCCCTCGCTGGACTTGGAAACATTTTCTGCTGTGTTGCCTGAGGCCAGTCTCCTGAGCCATACCCAGGAGTCTTCACAGTATGCCTCCAACAGCTAGAAAATGTTTATTTCTGAAGCTAGGCTCATCTAAGGCCAAAAGTAGGAAGAGGCAGGTCAACACAGGGTGCCTTCCATCTGTGGGTCTGGTTCTGGGCACTTTGTCTACTAGACTGTCTAACACAAATGACCGATTCAGCCATCCTCTGTTTTCCTCTGCCTCCAGAAACATCCAGAATGTTCTCTGAGATGCCTGGAGGGAAATGAAAAGTTCCACCCATTCACGTAGACTGCCCAACAGTAGTCAGTCAGCATACCTTTGGCCATAGCCCAGGTAAGTTATATTTGATGCAGTAACCTCAAGGTGAACTGGAGGTCGCTCATAATTATACTTGTGAGCCATGAGTCACTCAGTGACAGACCTTCTTATTTCGCTCCAAAATACCGTGGAACCCCTTAGGGAGCCCACTGATTATACTGCGGAGGTTTGTAGGAACCAACGAGGGTAAATAATTAGACTATATTTTTAATTAATATTGCAGTGCCTTCTAGCACAATGATATTTAAGATTATGATAGTATTGGAATAACAGTCGGTGGAGAAGCCAGGAAGAACAAAGAGAGTTTTGTCAGACTGACAAAAATACCCTGCCATTCTGGCAGTCTGGTGTCAAAAGTTTCTGCTGTGTTTAAAGGAAGTTTTTAACTTAGCGAGGGCTCTGTTGGCCAGGTGAATGCTGGTCCTTATTATCAAAAACTAAATCCAGGGAAAATGAGAGGCGGGCACTCTACGTTTCTGCTTGGCATAATTGCAAAACTTTCTGTAAGCATGTGACCTTTATGGGAATAATAACAATTAACAGATTTCATAGTGGGCCATTTCAGTTTTTCTTTCATTAAGCTTCATAAAAATATAAGCTCATGAAAAAGCCAGTTCAATTAAAGTATGAACTTTTCATTATTTTTAACACATTTTACCTATTTTTAATTGACCAAAGTGTGATGTATTTTGCCAACCAAAGAATGTTTCACACTTTTTTTTAATTCAAACCAGCTTGATTTTTGCAATTCAGATAGACAGGTTATTATTTGGTATTAACTGGAAATCAAATAAAGTGATGGTAAAATTTATTAAATAGATTACAATGCATACATTATTTCCTAAAGAAATTTATTTTATACATTCAAAATACAGCAAGTACTTTTTTGTTTAACCCCAGCTAATCCTCACAATTTCTTAATGAGGAGTTATTCTACCAATGATATTTTACGAATGAGAAAATCCAAGCTTTAAAAAATTATACAGCTTGCCCAAGGTCATTGTTATCCAGCAAGTGGAAGCTCCAAGCTCCTAACATACACAATACTACCACTTGTGCTATCTTTGTAGTCTTGAGATAATAAGTTCCCTGAGCAAGGGTTGCATCTTTTCTTTCTTCTTTCTTGGTTTGTTTGTTTGTGTATACTGTTGCTTGCTTTTTCCTCATGCACTGTCGCTGATTATATAGTAGTATCTCAATAAATATAGTTAATGGGTGGTTTGTATTCAGCTTTCTATAAGCACAGCTCTCGCCCTGGCCAGTGGGGCTCCATTAGAGTGGGGGCATCACCCTCTACACTAAAAGGTTACATATTCAATGCTCAGTCAGGGCACATACCTAGGTTGTGGGTTCGGTCCCTGCTGGGGATGTGTACAGAAGGCAACCAATTGACGTTTCTCTCTCTCTCTCTCTCTCAGCAATGGAAAAATGTCCTCTAGTGAGGATTAAACAAACAAACAAACAAACTCTCTACAACCTGCATTTCTATACACTTATGGTCAAGCAATACTTATTAATAATTACAATGACCCTGTAAGACTTTGCTAGAAAGGAAAAAAAAAGACGTCGCTATACAATGTATCTCCAACTTCCGGCTAAGTTGGCCAACTATTTCTAGTTCTTCTAGGGCACTTCGATTACATCACATTCCCAAATTAAATTAATTTTCTCATCATCGATCCAACACTTCTCTTCACTGCCTCGGCTTCCCAACTAGAACGAGGAAATCCCCTCGAATTTTTTTTCCCTCATTCATCCCCCCTACCGTCCGAGCGTATCCATCCTACCTGCTGGGTATCACTCCAGCCCACGCCCTCGTTTGTATGGCCCGGATCTTAATTCTGCCCCTTAGCTCCTTTTGCCCAGAAGGATTTAACAGCCTGGTGAGAGGCTGCCCCGCGGCCTGCCTCTTACTGCTGGCACTCGCCTTCCCAGCTGCCCAGAGTTTCTTTCTGAAATAGAAACCATGCACTTCTTAAAGCCTGCCGACAGCTGCCTCTGCCCTAAAGCGGTATTTTCCACTGTGAGATCCAGGAGGCCCTTTAAGAACTGTGAAAACGGAAAGACAGATAGGTTCCGGGCAAGCTCTTGGGAATTTCTAACACAGAGGAGCATATTAGAGGCTCTGAGAATGCCTGCAAGAAAGAACTCCCTGTAAAAGCCTAAGCAACACATCTATTTGGCCTTAAAACCCCCTGTTTTCCCAGACAATGCCAATTGACATCTCAAGGATCTAGTGTCCTTTGAAGCATGGTTGGAGAAAATACCGTTCTTGCAGATAAGTTAACTCTAGTGTCAACTCTCCTTCATTAAACACTCTCTTCCTAGACCAATTGCACCATGGTTATGGCTATGGCCAAGGTAGAAATCATACTCTTGCTTAAGTTAAACGCGAAGTTTGAAATAGAGTGTATTTTCCCCACCTTTCACAAGGAAGGATTCTTACTAATAACTTCAAGGCCCAGCTCTGCGAAGCCTTCTTCACATCAGTCTTTTGCTTGCTCTGCTCTGGACCGTCTTTCTTTTTTTTTTTAATCCTCACCTAAGGATATGTCTTATTCATCCTAGAGAGAGGGGAAGAGGGAGAGAGGGAGGGAGAGAGAGAAACATCGATCAGTTGCCTCCCGTATGCACCTTGACTAGGGACTGAACCCGCAACCTTCTGTTGTACGGGACGATGCTCCTACCAACTGAACCACCCGGCCAGGGCTGAGTCATCTTTCTAATATTGCCCACATTTGTTCATAAATCCACCTTCTCTGCATGATTATTGGGCTCTTTTATCTGCATCTGGAACACCCAGAACAATCCCCAGGATGTAGCAGACAGACACTCAACAAATGTTGACTGAAAGCATATTTCATTGTATTTGAATTCAGTACCTTACAAATTGTACGTGTCAGTGCATATTTATTATCAAATTCCTCTAGAGACATCAGAGGGACTTTAAGAAATGTGTAACGCATCCCTCACTGCTGCTGAGATATCGGAGTTTTTCCAAAGAGAATCATATATGTGGTCCTGCTCTATCTTGAGAGGTGAGATGTGATCAGCTAATCCATCTAGCAATCTGGCTATTCCTCCCAACTCCCAGCTTCCTGAGTACCGCCTACATCTGAGGGGACAGTCTTGTTTTTTTTCCATTGAATTTATTGGGATGACATTGGTTAATAAAAGGATACAGGTCCCGGGGTACAGTTCTATAAGACATCATCTGTATAGTGTATTGTGTGTTCACGACCGCAGATTAAGTCTCCTTCCTGTGCCCCCGGCCCCGGTTAATCACCATATTGTCGTCTTCCTATGAGCAGGTGGTGTTTTTGTCATTGTTGTTGTGTGGTTTTGTCTTGCTTTTGCTTCATCGAAGGGGGCAATGGAGTTCATTAGTGGAAGGCACAAGTATGCATAAGGCACGGCGAGGGACATGGTGGGTGACTGTCCTCACCCGGCGGGCCAGTGGTTCCAAGAAGCATAGGCACTGTGCCACTCCTCAGCGCTACGACAAGGCCCACTGAGGTACCCTCCCGCCCTGCCTAGCTCTGAGGAAGTTAATTTTCCAAAAGTTGCATCCGATCTTTTTTTAATAATGAAGCAGGTCTGTAAATGACAGCCACTTTGGAGCTGGACAAGCTGTAGCCCCTCCCTAACCGCCCCCCACCTGTGAAATTAGAATAAATGAAGCACCGCTCGAAAGCACTGAGCACCCTGCTTGGCACCCAGCGGGCCATCAATAAAAGTGCCCGGCGCTGGATTCTGCTTTCTCCTGAATTTTACAGTTTATCAAAATAAAAAGGGGGCCCACTTGCGTGAAATTAATAACTAACTCAGAACTCTGTTACTAAGTATATTTTGGACAGATCTATTTGTCTCTGCCACGCTCTCTGTTAAATTAAAATTAAAACACATCTTTTAAAGAGCGCCCCTAATTCAGCAGAACGGCTTTCAAAACGACACATCCGAGCCGTGCGTTTTAATGCTGACAGACTCAATTTATTGTCCAGAGTTTAGCAATTTTGAGACCTTGATGACTGTGAAATAAACTTTGGATACTACATGGGCGTCATAGTATATGGCTCTGTCAGAGGAGGTTTCGAGATCCAGCCGAACGTTATTGTTTCCTTTGTAAGGCGGACATCTTTCGAATTATTCCCCGACTCTTTTGTAAAGGAGTAAAATGCATGAGGCAATTTAAACGGGCCAGGCAAGGAGCAAGCCACAGCGCCCGCCGGGGACGGCACCGGCACCGAGTCACACATAAAGCAGGCCCCGCCACCGAGGGAAAGGGTGCTCGCTCGTAGGAAGGCGCCCCCTCCCCAGCACCGGAGTTAATGAGGCCACTGGCTCCCTGATTTTCCTTTCCAGAGATTATCATGATCAATTTGCATGATGATTATGGAAAAAATTAAAACACTATTCCCAAAGATCAAGTTAATAAAGGCCTTGGAGACTCAGAGGTCCCTTAGACATTGAGATGAGCCACAGTTTAGTTCAATGAAGCAATGGCGAATTCCTACATCCCCCCCCCTTTTTATCCATAGCATCTTACAACCTCGATTAAACCCTTGAGAACCTCTCTCCCTCAAGAACATGTAACGAATTTAATACAAATTCAAAGGGAAATAAAGGAGCAGAGGAATAAAAAAAAAAAAATCCAAATGAAGAAAAGCACATGAATTTGTGGAATACTCCTGCGGTCAAAAACCCATTCGCTCCTCCTCCTTCAGCCCAGTGACACGTTCTACAGTTTCTAGAGTCAAACTACATATCATTTCTCCTGTGATTTCAAATCATTTGAAAAAATCATTTCAAGCCCGCCTAAGAGATAGGCGTTTACAAACAGCTCGCTTCCAGCCTTAGAATGTCAGTAAAGGCGCCAGGCCTGGTACGGTACAATGTCTTTTTTAGTTCTGTTTGTATCTCAGTTTATCCCGTCTCTTACCAAAACACTAGATCCTGCTTTTTCCTTTCTAGAGAGACTTGCGTTTTGCACACCATAAAGAAAGCATTAGAGCGCCTTGGCAGGTAGCTTGGGGGAAGGAGCCCATGAAAACAGGTCCCGTCCCAAGACAGACTTCCTTTTGGCCATGGTCACGGCCAAGGAGATTAAGGGGGGAAATGGAAAACAAGCAAGACCTTTACTCTTAAATTTCTTCTTCACAAAATGGGACAAAATAAAAAGAAAACAGTACGGCTCTTCCCTCTATTAAGAATTTTACTTTTAGCATCCAAACTTTCAAAAGGACAAATAGTAATCTCTGAAAATACAATGCCGCCCTTCTGGAGTTAGGCCGACTGTAATAAGTTGAGTTTGAAAACATTCCCCAAGTGCGTATGTTGGGCTGAGCACCGCGTGGAGTCCGGCAGGACCACCACGGGCTCCCGTGTTGGACCCGGCACACCAGTGCCCAGCGGAAGGGGCAGCTGAAATCCAGCCGCGGCTTCTGCCATGCTGAACACCCCGGGCCGGCCGCATCCCCTGGAGGAAAGGCGGTCTTTTGGAACTCAGCTGTCCCAAGGGACGCCGTTTTCCGGTGATCGTATCTGACGGAAGGAGTTCAGGGCATAGGGATTCTGGGAGTTTGCACTCTCATGGGAGATCATTTCAGTGAAAGGGGATATATGGTAAATGGCCTCACCAGCAGTCTTCATGGGATAAAGGCTAAACAGAGAGCGGCCCTCACTTCCCCCTTCATAGTTCCTCTTCTGGTCTTTTTGGCAAGCACAAAGATGCTGTTACGATCAGTCCTGTCAACTCTACAAGGCAGAAGTCCAAGCCCCCTTTTTCCAGTTGAGGATAAGGAGCCGCAGAGAAGTGCAGCAGCTTACCCCGGGCCACAAGGCAGCTGGCAACTGACCCCCAAGATTTCCTCTCCCCCCAAGGTGTGGGGACCCAGAAGAAGGAAGGTGGAGAGTCATATGATGAGCGAGGGCCAGAGCCGGAACCCTGTGGTGATCAGCCATGATTCGACTAAGTGCTTGGCCCGCGGGGGACCCACAAGAAATATTTCTCAGACGAAACTTAAGAAAGAAGGCCAGAGAACCAACAGTTTTTGAGCGGGTCCAAGAGGCACCCAGGGTGACGGCTGCCAGGCGTCACTGGCTCCCAGGGTGACGTCACTCACATCAGCCCAGCCCCAACCCTGCTCCCCTACCCCACCCTGCGCTCCCCCTTCGACCCTCCAGGGTTTGCGGACTTTATTTCGCAGCCTCATGGACAAACCAAAGTCCCCGCCCTCGCCTGCCCATCGGCCCTTCTTCAAGTTCATTGCTGTACCTGCACAGAGACAGGAAAACCCTAAGGAAAGCTCCCCATCCATCTTCCTGGAGGTCTTTCATTTCTTTGCCAATAAGGCGATCTGCTTCACAACACCCTTCAATATACTTGACATCTGTCATAAAAACCAGGTCAGGCATATCTGTCTTCTGTTAAAATAAGCCATTCTGCAAAGCCCCTTCTGCTGTTAGAGGCCCACCAGAAATAATTATTGGCATATTGTCCACACGTCCCGCCAACCTTCTTAATAGGAGCCATAAATTACTGGGCCTGGTCTCCCCCTCGCCCATCAGAGAAACAAGGTAACGCTTAGAGGACCTGCAGGAGACTCGAATATATTAAAACTTGAAGGCGAAGCTTTAGCTCAAGTGACTGGCTCGAGATGAACATCTTTCCAGAGCATCTTTCCAAAGTCAGTGACTGTGGCGATGCACAGCTGTGTCTCTGTGAAGAGGCCTGAATTTTCTCCTAACACCTGACTGAGACGCACCTTCACGCTCCGCAGAAGGAAGGCGATGGAAGTTTTCCAAGTGACAGGGGCTCCCATTTAGACTTGCAATGGCTTGGTCTTCTAGGAAGGCCCGACGTTGGGGAGCATTCTGAACTCACATTATGTGCTGCCGATTCGAATTGTTCCCCAGAGAATCACCCCTGAATGAAGCAGGTCTCTGATCCCCAAAGACCTACCAGTTGGAAAACCTGTCACAAAATTATTAAAATCGCTACTTTGCTCAAAGGTGTTATAGCTCCTTGGAATCCCTGTGGGCTGAGTACATATGGCAAAATATAGAATGTTCTACCCATGGGTAGAGAAGGCAGGCATATATCTCTTCCCGTTGATCAGGAAGGAAGACAAGCGATGGCTTTCAGAAAGGAAAAAAGGATTTTAAAAAAAAATGTGTGCTGATTGAGCTACAATTTTGTAGGGGTAAAGGAGGAGGACTTCTGTGTGAAAATGTTTGCAAATGTTTCCTCACAAACAGTCACAGAAGTGACCTTTTAGCAGTTAAGATGCCTTATTGAACAAAACATGTTTCTTGAGACAGACGTTTTACTCAGGGGAAACTGGGATAGACGAAGCTGTGGATGGATACTTTCAAGGTCCAGGTCCAGCCTGCCCACCCTATGCAGCCATTTGGTGAGCGGACAGGCTAGGCTCGTGGGGCAAGGGGAGCGCTGGAGCAAAGCAAAGGAACGCCAAGACTAAGCTGCCAGGGTGAACAAAAAAATTATCCAAAGATCCACAGTAGGACTGTCTGTTCCCTCTGCAAACCCAAATAGGAACAGAGGAGCCCTGACCCGTGTGGCTTAGTGGGTTGGGCATCGTCCTGCAAAGCAGAAGGTCACCGGTTCGATTCCTGGTCAGAGCACATGCCTGCGTTGCGGGTTCGGTCCCTGGCCAGGGCCCAAACAAAAGGCAACTGAACAGTCTTTTGCTCTCACATCAGTACTTCTCTCCCTCTCTTTTCTCCCTCCCTTTCCCCCTCCCTAAAAATGATAAATAAAATCTTTAAAAAATAAACCGAGGAAATGTGTGCAGACGGGAGGGAAGCCCCCAGATACTGAGGAGTGGACACAAGAAAACAAACAGCATTTCCGGCTGGTAACATTCTCTGGAGGCGTTCTCCTCACCCCAGGCTGGAAGAGAGGCCAGACTTCGTTGTCGGCACACACACGCCCCGCTTGCTCCACACGGGCGTGAGAAATAGACGATCTTGCTCAAACTGGGGAAAATTGTTGAAAGCAATGTTAGCGCTGAAGTGTCTTCTTCAGGACCAGGAAATCATCTATCATTTGGACTTTGAGTTGGGGCATTGTTAAGAAGAAATGTGTTCTTTACAGTTCTGCTGCTAAACCAGGACTAAAGGCTGCTGTTGAAAGAGATGCTTTAGAAGTATCTGGGTGAGAGATTAACTCTACAAGAGGCAGAGGAAATCGCCCATTTCCCCTTGTCCAACCCACTCAACTCAAACCACCCCGAACTGTCAGTGTGTTTGAAATGAGAGGAAGCAGCTAATTTGATGACCAAGAGCAACGCCGACGGTTAAGGATGTTAAGATAAAGGTCATGGAACGCGCGTGTCTCACTCCGAGCACATCAGTGGCAGGAATCAAAAGCAAGCGCCTGGCATGACAATGGACTCCAAATGACGGGGCTGTCCTGCTCCGGTCACCGTGAGGTTGGAATGGTACTTCTTTACCACGTTTGGGCTAGGCCTCCCAGCCTTCCAATAGACGAAGGGGCATCGAGTTCCAAACTCAGCGAAAGGACCGTCACCTGTTAGTGGGTATCCTGTCGCTCAGGAAAGAGGTATGAACAGCAGGCCACCAGAAGTCATTCTCAGAGCCGCACGGAGCCAGGGCCTCTTCCACACGCTCACCGCCCTTTGCCCTGGTCAAGGGGTCCGCACGGTGACTGCAGTGTTCGGTGCCAGCGATAATGGAAACCGTGCCAGAGCCGTGGTTCGTTTTGCCCCAGCAGCCACACGGTGATGGACGCGCTGGAGAACATGAAGTACTTTTCACATCAAGGCTTTGGCACGGGGCTCGCTTTGGGGGTCGGAGGGGAACCTATTCCACTGAATGGCATCTAAACATCTCAAGGTGCCATGGAAGGATCAGCCCACCTTCTGGCCAGATTTGGACATATTAGCTGATGCCCATGTTTGGAAGGGGATCAGTAGCTTTTTTTCTATGGCTGAATTAAGGCAACACAGGTTTTTTTCCTTGAGAAATGGCTCTCCTTCACTTTAGAGTGGGGTTCTGATCCCAGGAACTGCTCTGGTATTTGCTGTCCACATGCAAAGCATGACACACACTCTTGTTTAAAAACGTTCGCCTCCCCTGCTGAGCAATATTACTTCCCCCAGAAAAGTCTGTGCTAAACTGTGCCTCTTGACATGCTCATCATATGCCATTGTGATTTGGTTTTCGTCATATTCAGCACAAGAGGCAGAAGATATACGTGCAGGTTTTATGCTGACCGGCTCCCTCCCCTTAAAACACACGGAGACCACACACTTCTCCGAGTCGTCATCTGCTGAAGACTAAATCTATGCCCGTAGGTGAGACATGGCTGGCTGCTCTTACCCCGATAGCTGACGATTATACTTCTACATCCATTGTTAAGCCTCTTAAGTTGCTTCTTCACTTTGGGAGTGTTTAGCACATCGTTTGCTAAAAGCCATCCATAAGGTGCCCCGGGTGAAGTAAGATTTGATAGCACGTTCTTGGGGGATTATCCGGGGCTGAGCCACTGAGCGACTGGCTCAGCCTCACTCGGCCGGCCTCTCCGTACCTGTGCCCTTATAAACCTCACAGGGACAAACAGGGCCACTTGATGCTCTTTGAGAACATCTGGAAGAGAGTCGCTGCGGTGGGGAGGGCTGTGCGTGGTCTTTGGGTCCAGGCTTAGGGGACATCATGAAAATGTGGATGTGCTCACAGAAATGACTCTATGACCGCCACTTCTTTCTTTGTACATGCCCAAACTTATCACCATCTGCTTTTATTTCAAACAGAAGGCCTTGGCAAGGATGCTGAGTTCAGATATGTGTTTTGCTCCCATCCAAACATCAAATCCCTTTTCTGGCGTTTTCAGGCAACCGAGCAGCTCACTGCGGCTGACCCGGGCGTCCATGACCTAAGCAAGCCCCACCATGGCGAGCTGTGGAGGACCCAAGGCAAGCAGAGGACCCGCCACCCGCCGACAGCGAGAGCCCACAAGTGACTAGCAGGTACCTACGTATTGTCTAACACATGGGCGTGACAACTTCCAGATTAACCACCAACGTGCCACGTGTAAAATGCAGCCAGCACAATGCTGGCTTTTCCTACGGCATTTCATTCATTGGCTGCAACACGGTCTTGTAGGGGGAGATTCAGATATTTCGAGTATGAAAGCCCTATCTTTAGTATATAGGATTCCCGTCCAGGGAACGTCTTACGTGACTGAGTCAGGTGTTTTATGGTTCTCTCTCGCTTTCCTTAAAATGGTAATCAAGAAAGCAGATGATACCTTTTCCTTCAGGGGCGCACTGGGGGCTAACCCTCCGATTAGCACGGTGCCAGGCTGGTCCTTCTAGTTAAGATGATACACTCACAGTGAACGCCGCCTTGGCCGTCCGCCTTTCGGTTGCGAACTGGCTCTCGTGGCTGAACCGAAGCCACTTCTGGTGCCCGCGGCTGACTAAACACAGGGCAAGCACGCGTCTCCGAGGAGGCGCTAAGGATTCTCCACAAGGCAGGTGTCAGCCCGGGTCACACCTGCAGGGTTCCGCTTCTCCATTTCCGTCGTAAACCGAGGCACGTGTTCCAGGGAGGTGGCATCTTTTTATCAGTCAGTGGGTCGCTCTGGTCCGAGTGGATGCAGCTCATTGTGTACGCGAGGCTGCCTGCCAGGCCACAGGTGACAAATGCTCCCCTAGGACATCTCCCTCTCCGCAGGGGTGAAAAGGACACAGTTTGGGCAAACCCCTGTGACTTTGATAAAAGTCTCCATGGTTCATATCCCCTGGTCGTCTTCTCATAAAAAAAAAACAGGTCAGGAAATGTCAAGGGGAATTCTGGAAATAAGGCAATCCTTTATTTTTCAACCCATTTACTTATTTATTTTCATTCATTCAATGGATACTCGAGTACCAGCTATGAGTGAGGCTGCAGTGCAGGAACTGGGGACAGAGCCTGGACGCAGCCAATGCAGTGCAGGGATGGACAGATATTAAACAATTAATGATGAGTTAAGGACTTAATTACAATGGTGAAAAGTGTCTCTCGAACAAGGAGCTCGGGAGTTAATA
Organism: Pteronotus mesoamericanus; assembly: GCF_021234165.1. Lineage (NCBI taxonomy): Eukaryota > Metazoa > Chordata > Mammalia > Chiroptera > Mormoopidae > Pteronotus > Pteronotus mesoamericanus. Next base: position 6,388,421 of record NW_026555323.1, on the reverse strand, counting down.
ATGAGAGAGGGTCTGATGTTTGTAGGGGCCAGGGAGCCTCCCCTGGGGAAGTGGCATTGAAGCTGAGACCTCAAGGACAAGAAAGAGTAGCAAGAGGAAAGCATATTTTCCGCCAAGAGCGCCACGTGTTCCAAGGGCCTGGGCGCAAGGGTGACGCTTGGGCCATTTGAGCTACAACCACCACCAAAAGGAAGGTGACAAGGAGAAGAACCAAAGTGGCTTGAACACATGGGCAGGAAGCAAATCAGGAAGGGCCTTGAGGCCGAGGTCAGGAGTTAGAGTTTTATCCCAAAACCTTGACCAGCGATTTTTAAGCAGGAAAGTGACGTGATGGTCACCACCAAAGAGCCTTCCTACCGCTCCGGGACTAGGAGCAATGTCACATTGTCCTCGTCAGGCGCCGTCCAGATGTGCAGTTAATGGTCTCCAAGGGCTCCAGCATCCCCTCAAGGTGGCTATGTTTAGCCTGGCCACTTAGGCGAGGACCCCGAGGCGGGCCAAGATCGCACAGCGGGCAGCGTGGGGGCCGGGCCGGGCCTGGTTTTCTACCTCTGGGTCAGGGCAAAGGCCTTTCCCCCTACCTTTATGGTGATATAAAAATAGACACATGACATCGTGTAAGTTTAAGGTAGGCAATGGGCTGATTTGATATACACATGTTTTTTAATATATGTGTATTAATAACACATCTATCCCCTCACACGTATACTGTGTGTGTGTGTATGTATGTATGTGTGTGTGTGTGTGTGTGAGAACCTTGAAGATCTATCCTTAGCAATTTCCAAGTATACAATACAGTTTGTCAACTATAGTCTCCATGCCATACATGAAATCTCTAGAACTTACTCACTTTGTAACAGGAAGTTTGTATTCTTTGACCAAACATCTTGCATTTCTCCCAACCCCTGGCCACCACCATTATATTGTCTGTTTCTGTGAGGTCAGCTTTGTTACCTTCCACTTATAAATGAGATTATACGGTATTTGCTTTTCTCATCTGACTTCTTTACCCATTTTTCCATAGATGGACACTTAGGTTGTTCCCCCATATTGGCTTTTGTGAATGTTGCTGCGATGAGCAGAGGCCTACGGCCCCTATTCAGTATCCTGCTTTCGTTTCTTCTGTGTACATACCCAGAGGTGGGATTGTTGGATCATAGCGTAGTTCCGTGTACGGTTTGTAGAGGAACATCCATACCGTCTGCCATAGCGGCCCTGCCGATTTATAGTCCCACCAAGAGTGCACGTGGGCCCCCTTTTCCACGCATCCTCACCAACACGTGTCCCGCCTTTGACGATAGTCATTCTAATAGATGTGCGGTGCTATCTCACTGTGGTTTTGATTTGCTTTTTCCTGCGGATTAGCGACAGTGAGCAGAGCGTCTTTGCAAGTCCTTGTTGGCCATTTATATGTCTTCTTTGTAAAAATGTCTATTTAGATCCTTTGACCATTTCTGAATCAGATTGTTTGGGGGGTTTTGCTATTGAGTTTCTTATATAATTTGGATATTATCAGATACATGGTTGGCAAATATCTTCTCCCATTCTGCAGGTTGAACTTTTTTTTTTTTTTTATTGTTCCATTGAAGAGACTATCCTTTCCCCATTGAATAGTCTTGGCTCTCTCATCAAACATTAGTTGACTATATATGTGAGGGTTTATTTCTGAGCTCTCAGTTTTATTCCTTAGTCTATGTGCCAGCACCATACTGTTTTGAATACTATAGCTTTGTAATATAATTTTAATGTGTTTAAGGGATGTGTTATGCCTCCAGCCTTGTTCTTTTTTCTTAAAATTGGTTTATCTACTAGGGGGTCTTTGTGGTTCCATAAGAATGTTGGGATTTTTTTTTTATTTTGTGAAAATACCATTGGAATTTAGGTAGGGACTGCATTGGATCCATAGGTAGCTTTTGGCAGTATGGACATGTTAACAATATGAATTCTTCCAGTCCATGAGCATGGGATATCTTTCCATTTATTTGTCCTCTTCAATTTTTTTCATCAAAGACTTACAGTTTTCCAGGTAGAGATCTTTCACCTCCATGGTTAAAGTTATTCCTAAGTATTTTATTGTTTTAGTGCTTTTGTAAATGCTTTTAGTGCTTTTCTTAATTTCTTTTTCAAATATTTTGTTGTTCTTGTATAGAAACACAACTGACTTCTCTATGTTCATTTGGTATCCTGACACTTTACTGAATTTGTGTATTAATTCTAAGAGGTTTTTGACAGTGTTTAGGAATTTCTATATATATAAGATTATATCATCTATAAACAGAGACAGTTTCACTTTCTCTTTTCTAATTTAGATGCATTTTATTTTATCCTATTTTATTTCCTTTATGTTTGCCTTGTTGCCCTGGCTCAGACTTCCAGGACCATGTTGACCAGGAATTGCGAGAGTGATTGCCCTTGCCTTCTTCCCATTCTTAGGGGGAAAGCTTCACCAGAAAGAGCTTTAAAAGCATCCAGTGTAACTCCTAAGTTCCACAGATGACAAAAGGTCACAAAACTTTCACATGTCACGGCTACTCAGACCAGGGCCGACCTGTAAGGACCCGGAGAAGCCCAGGCAACCCGCACTGCGTGATCACCAGGCTAATCAAACTGCCTTTCCTCCCTTCCCATCTGTCCCCACTAGGTGGTATGTCCCATGAAAGCAGACACTGGGGATGTGTCATTTCCACCATATTCCCCACATGAGCACAGTCACCTGGTGTGTAGTATGTGCTCAATAAACTGCCGGCCAAAGATGTGTATCAGCACATAACACAACACCGAGGGACAAGCCAGATTCGTGGATTGCTCGTCCCCTAGTTAGGCACAGGTCTTCATTACACGTGAAGCCTCTCACTATGACTCTGGGCGGTAAGAACATTTTGTTTTGTAATTATTTGTAACCCAAAGGTGCAAGGTCACATGTGCACGATGAGTCATGCTGGTTGCAGCTGACCCTTTCTCAATACAACTTCCTGTCCAGCTGAGCGATGGCTCAGTCTACCACAAATGAAACCAGGTAAAAGTTACACGACAACAGTCTAGCCGAGCCTGAGTTCAGGGACAACACTGTAGGCCCTGTGAAGGCCACCCCAAGCCAGAGGCGCATTGCCACTTCCATCCATCTGCAAACTTCACGGCTCATGTGAGTGTAGTTTGATGTTCCCTCCAGTCCAGAAAGCACAGTGGAGGCGGCCTTGGGCCCTGCAGGAAGGCTTTGCCCAACCCTCCCTGGCCCTGACACTTGAACGCTGACACAGGTTTGTCAGCAGCCCGTTTCCTACCACCCTCGTGTGGCAACGTTCCTTCCACGTAACGTAGGGAGTGCAGGTGTGGGACGCAACGAAGGGATGGAAGACAGGGACGGTCTCTCACATCACTCGCCCTCTCTGAGGCTCAGGTTCATCACCTGCGAGACAACGATGTGCCCTGGCTGGTGTGGCTCAGCGGGTTGGGTGTCCTCCCACAAAGTGAAAACTCGCCTAAGGTTAGATCCCCAGTCAGGGCACATGCCTGGGTTTCAGGTTCAATCCCCAGTCGGGGGGTGGTGCGCCAGGGGCAACCAGTTTGTGTTTCTCTCTCACATCAATGTTTCCCTCCCTCTCTCCCTCCCCCCTTGCCCTGTCTGTAAAAATAAATTTTAAAAACCTTTTTTAAACAAAGAAACAACAATTGTAAACCTTGCCCAGTCCACCTTACCAGCTGGTTTTAAGAACATAGAACTTCACAGACAGATGTCTGCAGGAATGTGAAGTCTATACAGTTATAAACTGGTGTTTTTTTCCTCGGGAGCTGCCCACTCGGCGTTACAGAGCTAACAAAATGGACGGTGTAACACCACTCTGCCCTTCAAGGTGCTTCCAGTCTCATACATACATCTAAGCGTGGGGAGTTAAAAACAATTTATGCACACATGCCGTGACATTTTTGTAAAGGAATCCAATATAGACCACACTGAAACACAGATCAAATCATCTTTGTTTGATTTGAATAGCCTCAGACCACTTCATTGAAATAAGGATATAAAAATGTTCCCTTTTAGAAGAGAAGACTAAAGAATACATAAACAGGGTCCTTTATGTGAAATTCTATATCAGTTCATTCAGAATCAGACCAGACTAAAATGGACCAGAAAGATGTCCCAGATTCCATACCTGCCTCGTACTTCCTGTACAGGATCAGCCGTCCCTAAGCCACAAGATCACAGCTTGACCGACAGAAGTCATCAGCTGCTACACAGAGTAGAGGACTTGTGTTCATGAAAAGACGCTTTATTCCCTTATCCAAAAACAAGCATATTTGATACTTTGCCAAAAGCGCTTAAAGTGGATTGTATCTACATTTGACTGTGTTAAGTGCAAAGACAAAAATCTCTGAAACTTATAAACAAAAGTTGGGGTGTATTTTGGTTTTGGTTTTTTTTTTTTTTTTCTGAGTGTGTGCTTCAGAGTTCAAGACAAAAAACAACCTTGCTGGCTCTCAGACATACTACAGCTTGAATGTTACAAGGACATGAAATATATTTATTGTTGCTGTAGCTCAAAATTTCCATCCTACTGCCTTTGAAAAGCACTGGAGTTTACAAAAATAACACCAGCAACATTGCCAATGAGATTCTATAACCTTAACAGAAATTAAATATGAAAGTAGAAAAGAAATGTAACCTTTTTAAAGTTCTCTCTATGCAAATATCATACAGAAGTCACTGAGTACTGTGTACTCCAACATCTCGTACTATCTGAACTGGGCTGAAAAATCTGCTTGGTGAGGTTATTACTTTCATCTTTCACAGATTTCTTTAATTTCCCATTCACTTTCTATGATGTTCTCTGTACCTACCACCACCATCTATTAATAGTAAATTTCTTTTTTTAAAGATTGTATTTATTTATTAGAGAGAGAGGGAGGGAAGGAGAAGGAAGGGGCAAGAATCATTGATGTGCAAGAGAAACATCAATCTGTTGCCTCTCTCACACCCCCGCCCGGGGACCTGGCCTACAACCCAGGCATGTGCCCTGACAGGGAATCGAACTGGTGACCCTTAGGTTCGCAGGCTGGCACTCAATCCACTGAGCCACACCAGCCAGGACAATAATAAAATTCCTCGGAGTCCAATACAGTCATAAGCAGAAAAATCACAAAGATAGCTTTTTATAAAACATCTGTGTCTATTTCCTCTTTGAGACCAAGTCATCACTCTAGGCTTAAGCCATCTTCTAGACAAATGACAAAAAGCCAACTCCAGCCAGCTAAGATCAAAAGAGGAATTGATTGGTTCCCATCAGTGAAGCGTCCAGAAGGTTCTGGCTTCCATCATGGCTGGCATCGCTGCCTCCGCTCTGCGTTTCTCACTGCCGGCTTCCTTCCCCATCCAGCTCGCTTCGCCAGCAGCTACGGCTGTTCTACGAAGGAGAGCACTTCTTCCTTACCCCGCCAACCAACGTCCCAGGGAAGCCTTGACCTGGCTCAGCCCGGATCCTGCACCCATCCTTGAACCAATCGGAGGGATAAGGCATCCGACTGGCCAACCGAGGAGGAGGATGAGCAAGAGAGGCGAGAAGGTGGAAGATGAGGAGGAGATGGTGATAAATAGAAGTGTCGCCCAGAAGTAGCCGCCCTTAGCTCCAAGGCCTCTTGCTAATTTTATCTTCAATGCTATCTCAAAAGTTTAGCTTCTAAGAAAGGAAGTGGATTATAGATCATTCCATCCTCCTTTGTAGCATATTTATTGTATTTATTAGTTAGGAAATGAACACAGCTTTGGAGAAGGCAAGGCTTCCATGGATGGTGCCACTCAGCGTGGAAATTTGTTCTGTGCCTGCTTCATGATACTTGGTGATAGGCACGGTCCATACCACAGTGACAACGACGCCATCCCAATAAATCCACACTCGTCTTTCCATTCACAAGCTCAGCAAAAGGAGGCTACAGAGCGGGCCCCGTTTATATTTTTGTCTCAGACTCTAGGAAATGATAGGAGTTTCCCCGCGGTCCTTTCCCACGTAGCAATAGCACCGTGACCCGCTGCACACAAAGATCTCGTTGACAGGGAGAGCGGCTACGCTGCTGTGCGGGGCCAAAGGGTGGGGGACCCCGGAAAGGCTCAGCTGGCTCGACAAGAACGGGCACCACACCTTCTGAAAGCTCCACAGTGAGTAAGTCACATAAAAAGAATGAGAATTGGGAAAAATTAGGGAAACGCCCCAGGCGGCTAAGGTCTCTGGAGATGGACAGCTGAGATAAGAGCAAATGAGCCTGTCAGGCGGCTCTGCCTCATTCCTTTCTCCATTTTTCCTAAGAATTCTTGACTTCTGAGAAAGGGAGAGAGAGGGAGAGAGAGAAAAAACCCAGTGGAGAGACCTTGCTCACGCCCTGATCCTGAAGTGCCAGCGACCCTATCATTAGATCCTTTCCTTTCCCATGACTTTTTTTTTTTTAAGAGGCCATGACTTCATCCTTGATCTTTCCTTTTTCTCTTCGATCGCTTTAGATCTAGGGGCAGAACAATGACAAAGTCGTACCCCTCTAGTCACAACGTGCTGTCATTATAACTTTGTACCGGGCCCTTCGTTCACGGGTTTATTACCTTACGTCCCGCTTTCTTCCCCGGCCCCTGAACAGCAGCTCCATTAGGTACAGTGACATCCCTGAGTTTGTATATATCCTCACGAGACACGGAGAATAGCCTTGTTCTGTGTGTATATATCTTTCAGTTATACAAACAATGTCCACAGACTTTGCTCTGGGTTTTCTTTCCCACCCAGAATATTCTTAATATTTATCTACCCTACATGCAACTGCTGCGTGCCACTGCATGGCGAGCCCCTGACATCGTAGGATCTATCCCCTCCCCCCGCCCCCACCCTGTGACAAACTCCTAGTCACCACCATCCTCTCCACCACAAACAACGCCGTGAGGGACACCCTGGTCCAGCCACCTCGGGGACCTGTAGAGGAGCTTCCCTGGGCTCCAAGTCCCAGCAGTGGGACACCCAGGCCGTGAGACAGCAGGTCTGGCCCCGCCTGGCTCCCCGTCCTGGCTCGACTAGGCGACACTCTGGGTCATGTCACGCAAACGGGAGAATCTGAGGCTCAGAGAGACGAAGCGACTGCTGTGCCTGATTCACGTCGCTGGTTTACTGGCAGAGCGAGCGCTCCACGCCAGATTGGGTGACTCCCGGGCTTGCGACCTCCCCTTGCACCACGCTGCCTTCCGCAGGGGTCTTCCGATCCCAGGGCCTATGTTAGAAGCCTCAGGGACACAGAGGACAGAACAACTCCCCTTTCCCTGCACCAGGCGGCCCTTCCCCCAGCCGAGCGTGTGCGGGGAGCCCAACCTGCCGCAGGGGCTGAGGGGCCCGAGCCTGGGGTCGGCAGCGACGTGTCCTCAGAGGGGAGGGATGGCCCCCTGGCCAGGGGCCAGGCGAGCTTAGGCCCCCCGCGCCCCCCTGATGCGGGCAGATTAACAGCTGCCATCTGGCAAGCAGAGGCTCCAGCAAAACTGCAGACCCCGCCTCTGGGTGAATCACTCGTGTGCCCCGTACCAGTCAGGCCCAATGAAACTTTGATGGCTCTATTAATGAAGATGAAAACTTGAGATACGCCAAGTACAGATTAAATGGCATCTTGGTAACATGATTATCTCTGAATTACTCTCTGCCTAGGGAGACGGCCCAGTGACTAATCCCGGGGAAGGCTGGCGGCTTTGGGCAGGAGGCTCCCGCTTCCAGCCTCCGGGGCGTCCTCTGTTGCATCTGAGTCCCTTTACCAGGGGACGCAGGGAGTGGCTTCCTCTGCAGAAGTCACTCCTCTACAGAGGGGATTTAATTTCTTGACGTCCTGAGGTTGCAGATTGAGGGGGGCCTGCAACAAGACGAGCAGGGAATACGTGCTGGAATCTGCAAACATCCCATACGTAGAAAGTACTGCTGGTCCAATGAGCGGAAACGAAAGGATAAGGGACAGAGAGGAACGTCTCAACGCCACGATCACTGTCTCCTGCGTTCTTTCTACCTCCCCGTTTGAGCTCACTCTCACCTAGTAAGTTCTTCTATGCTAGTGTTTTTCCAATACAGAGCAACATTCGTGTGTGTGATTCCTGTAAGGAGCGTCGTTCCCATTTTCCATATGAGAAAGGGAAGGCGTACAAGTTTTAGTAACTCGTCTCAAGTTATGGAGCATCGAGACACTGGCCAAGCTGTGACCCCCACCTTGGACTTTTCTGAGCCCGAAGTTAGTGTGCTCATAAGGAGGTGCCATAGCTTGGCTCCCAGGGTGAGGGAGCTACAGAGAATTTGGGGGGGGTTCCAAAGATTATTTCCAGAACAAATGGGAAGCCAGCCCTAGTAGAGAAGTTTTCAAATTTCATCTTTAAGACCCAAGATTGGTGTGTGTGTTAGGGTGGGGGGTTCTTTGTGAAGATCTGTGAAGAATCTGACAACTAAAATGCCTTCCACTTTAGCTAGAATTTTCTAAGAAAGTCTTTACTTGGCGATTATGGAATGTACTGTGAAACCTCCAAGAATCCTAGTTAGGCCCAAATGTCTAGAAATCTTTTTTACAGCTGGATCACAAGAGGCCAAGGACATGAATGAGTGGTATGTCACATGCTTTAAATGGCATATTGTATAAAGTTTTCTAACTACCCTTTGAAAAAGCCTTACACGCCCTCTTGAAATGCATTTCCATGTCCACCAGGTAGATGAACACGCACCGTCTCTGAGGTTTCTGATACCCTGCCCCTCCATCAGTTGCACACTTGTGGGTAGGCTATTATGACTTACGTTTCCCATTCTCACTAGGACTTTAATCTTTGGTGAAATCCTTGAAATCCCTTCCTGGAAAAACAAATGAGATCACATTGTCCATTCTCCTGGTTAACAGTGTCATTGTCGTATTCCAATCCTCCAACAATCAGCTAAATTCTATTGTCATGCTGAATTTCTTCTCCCTCTTTTGTGTGCATTCACAAACTTATTTAGTCTTCCGCCTTCTCAATGGGAAAAAAAAATTATAGAAACTACCAGAAATGGCCCATAATTGTAACTGGCTTTAAAAATGCCACATGGAAGAATGAATAATCTTCCTTTTTGTTTCCATCTCTCCTAAATATTCTTTCTCTTTGTGTTTTGCAATACCTTTTGCACCCAGCTTTGGTCAAAATTGTTGTTGGCCATTTGCCAGTTTGAAATGTCCTACAAAATGAATTGCTTCTTTTGTAAATAAGAAAAAACTTTGGGAACTATTGCTACGAATGCTGGGCTGGAGTTGCAGCTAGACGGTGGCGTTTTCTGCCGGGCCGAGGCAGGCGGCGAGTTTATTGTCTGCTCAGCACGTATAAATCACGATCCAGAAACTGTTGTCTGCTTGCCTTCAAATCGTCCCCTGTCTAGCTTGGAGCATCACAAATTTTTTTTTTCAGGAAAGGATCACACATTGCCTGTGTCAGGTGGCCTTTCATTTTGGGTTAAACTTTCAAATGACACCAGTACCAGATAGAAATTGGGACATGTTTTTAACCACTTGGCTGAGGCTCAACGAGGACACCAGAATTTTCAAGTGAACAAGTTCACCCGCTTTTACTGGCTTCCTTTTCTTACTATTTCCTTTAAGAAGTTAATTTACGCCTCTTATATTTTACATGCCAATTTTTCAAGTATTATTTTTGCAAGGTAACTTCTGATTTGTCCACTCTTTATCTTCCCTCTTTTCCATACCGTCCTATGCCTCTCGGGAAAAAAACATATAATTTTTATATTTATATATATATATATATATATATTTTATACACACACACACACACACACGCATGTGCACACACACACACACCCCCCACACACAAATGTGTGTGGGGGGTGTGTGTGTGTGTGTGTGTGTGTGTATCTCTTAATGGTACATCAAGGATAAAAGCATAGTTGTAAGATTATTCTTAAAGTGATTATCAGAATTAACCCGATAATGTACCGCAAGGCAATTCACTTAGAGGGCACATTATCATATAAAAGGGAATAAAATTTTGTGATTTTTATGAACTTAGAAATGCCAGTGGAAACACACTAAAGGGAATTTTTCAAGCTCCCATTTTAAAAGAGAATTGATTTTCTATTTCTGCCCATTATAATGCCATGGAATCATAGCTGTATATACACTATGGATCCCTTTGTAGGAGTATTAAAATAACTTTCTTTCAATACTTTTTTCCAAATATAATTCTTCTTGACTCATACATCATAGTATAATATGCAAAATTGGGAGGATTGAATAAAAAAAAATCTTTATTGGAAAGATGGACCATTTAAGGCAGATTTGGATTGATGGTCAATGAAAATCATATTTCCACACTTCCACTCATGATGTAGGCTCTTTTTTTTTTTTGGTCACCTCTGAAAATAAGCTGAAATACAATACATTATGCCAAAATATCTGCAGGACACATCAGTAGATGTGAACAAGGGACATCCAATTTCTTCATTTCAATGAAAATGTACTCAGTCATATCTATACTGAGAAAAAAAATGAGAAAAACTGCCAAGACTCACTTAGAAAAGCACCATTAAAAATTAACTCATGTCCTAATGAGAACCTGAACTAATCAGTGAAGGAGCCCCTCTTCCAAAGACCTCTTTAATATCCCCCAAATTAAGAAAAATCTGTGTATATGTCTCTGTAAATCCAGAAGAAAAAACCTATATATAAACAATGTGGCCCTCCATACACACATTGAAAAAAATAAGAGCTGCTCAATATATAAATTTATGAAATAACATAAATGTTCCATACATAGCCAAGTACTGAAGAAATATACAATTACAAGAGCCTGTATGATAAAACCCACGAGTATTCTTCATTTTTCTATATTATCTCTCAAATGGTGTGTTTCCCTTGAAGGCCAGCTTTCATCTAGGGAGAGACTTTGATCGTAAGACCAAGCGCCAGTATTCCAGCATCTTAGGGTGAAACAGAGAAACCAGACAGAACAGTTTTAGCGGCAATTTTAATGGAGACCAATCGTTACTGATGTCACTACCAGTGACATACTAGCCTGAAAAATATTAACCGACCCACAGGCTTCACAGCTGTGTGAGCATGTGTGTTTTAATTCAAGCGTTGTCTCCAAATAAACTTGGCCACAAAACTCTTTCTTTACTTACTGGTGTATTTTTGTGTTCTTATGTGGCACGGAACGCATTACCATAGTTGTGAACAACTACATTTGATTAAAATCTGTCAGAGTTATCTTTTTAGCAGGAGCAAAGAAATATGCGTTTCTCCAGAAAGGAAATCAATGTGTCTTTATGATCGATGCCAAGGGGGAAGCTGGGCGCTGTCACTTTAAGTGAAGCAGCGGAAAGACAGGGAACCTCCCCTGCCGTCACCATTGGCTGCTGACATAACTGTTGGGAGGCAAAGCCCTGTTTAAATCTTATAATCCTTGTTTATAGGATAGACTTCCAGTCACTGACCTGATAGTTATTACTCCAAGTTGTTAAATTGCAAAGTCACTGTCTGAGGTGTCCATCGTTCGCCTTGTTTAAGTTTCCTGGGCCCCGCCTTTTGCCAGAGCGCTGCCTGGCTGCCCCCCTGTGCGGGAGGGGTGCTCCTCTCCCCGCTTCCAAGAAGGCGCTGGGTCTTCAAGGGTGGGCACCTGTAGCACAGAATCGCCTTTCTCCAGGCAAACAGGAGCAGGAAGCCTCGAAAGCAGCCCCGGGCCGTGCCAGAGACAAGCGAGGCACTAAGCCTGCTCCAAGGGACGTGCTAGGGGCTGCTCTGTGATTAAAACAGGCCCAAGGCTACCCCTCCTCTCCTCCCCCGACCCCGGATCGAGCTGTGCTGGGTAGAAAAGAAAGGGCCTGCCTGGCATTGCGAGGATGTAAGATTCTCTGCTCAGAGGAGGCACAACCAGGGCGGCGACAGTATTGGTAGCTCCGTGGCCACAACCCCCTGGGCCACTCTAACGCGCTTCTGAAGCAACCCCGGGCTCGCTCGCCCACGGGTCCATTCACACGGCGGTCTCACCTGCCTCCTGAATGACGTCTGTCTGTCACGTCTGTGAGCTGTTAGCGCCTCTCCTCAGTAACTTCTAAAAAACGATGGCGGTTTTTTGTTTCTTAATTCATGAATGTTTCTAGGAGGCGTTCTGTGGGTGTGAGTGTGCATGTGTGCGTTGTGTATGATAACCCAGACCCGATTAAACCATTAAATGGCATCGTATGCAGCAGGCCTAGCCCGGGGACTGGAACATGCTAGGTGTTCTTCACAAGCTCGTTCATTCCTTAGTCATCACTCCTTCCTCCAGCTTACATACCCTACAAGCTAAATAAACAAGCACTAGTAAGTCATGCATTTGCCTAAAGTTAAACGCTCTCTCCTCCTCCTTCTGCCCCACGCCAAATGCCCCTTACGTCACTCCTCCCGTCTCCAAGCTAGTCAAGAATCAGGGTCGAAGAAATAAAAATGAAAAACTTTTTTAGAGATAATATCTGAACTGTGTTTTCCATGTAAGAGCCTCCTGGGCGAACAATGGTTTCTAATTCAAGCTCATAAGCCTTTTCAGATGATTATATCAATCACGATGTATTACTAGACATATTTTTAAAACGACATCTTGAAACAGAGAAAAGTTAGAAACAACCTGAATGTTTAATAAATGTGATTTGTTTAAATACCCATTAGTAAATCCAGACAAGGGAATAGTTTAAAGACATAAAAATTATACTAAATAAATAGCTGTAGTGAAAAGGAGATATTGGATGAGATGTACGGTGGAAAAGGATGATTACAAAATGTATAGAACGGGGTGCAATTTTATTCATTCGTCAGGATCTATGCCAGTGAAAGGGAACATTCACCTTTGGGGGTGTTCTTAGTTTTGCTCTTTCTGTATTCTAATTTTTCTCTGCAACAAGTACAAGTTACTTTTATATATCAAAAAAACAATAGAAGAAAGTATATTTTGATTAAAAAAAAACAAAAAACACAGTCAGGCACTTATCTCGACCAGCTGAAACCGTCCCACTTAAGCCTTTTAATCTGCTGTCTCATCGGGCTGTGCCTGCGTTTGATAGATGGCTCAGTTGCCTCTGGCCTGTCACATTGTTATTTGCTTTGAACTCTAAACATCTGGGTGGCAAAGACCAAAGCTGTCTAATACTATTTTTATAGTGTCTAAATACACAGAAAAATATGTAAAAATTCTTCTGATCATCAGGATGAAGCAAGAACAACCAGTCTTGTGTGGTGAAGGCAAAAATTCAACCTCATAAGCTTGGCTTGCGAGAAACCAAGGCTGATCCACATCACTGCCCTGTGTCCCGTCAGCAGCGTCTTACAGACATGGCCTGCTGCGTGCCCTCAGTTGTGTTGGAAACAACCCCAAATGCAGATTCATTCACTGCCTTGCTGTCACTGGAGTTTCTTAAACTACCCTTTGCTTCGCTATGCACAGTAAACACATCCGTTGGCAATTTTCAAAGTTCTCATTTTCCTTATCACGCTGAAAGTACATTTAGGTATTAAATAGAATAAGGAATCCTACGTTCTTGGTGTGGGCCACTGGGTAGATGGGGACACATTTTCCCCAAATAGAGGAAAAAAGAGGAAATACAGATTTGGGGGCCGGGGGTGTTGATCAGAAAGATAGCACATTTAATTTTCTAGGCACAGAGTTTACAGTAGCTGTGAGAGAGCCGAGGCAGAAATTGGATGTACCAGAATGTAACATCCATGAGGGCACAGACCTTGCTGCGTTAGTTCGTTCAGTCAAGACAGGCAGTTTTCAACCTAATTATTATTCCGCACGATTCCTGGCGGCTGATGAATGCCCAGTAAAGTCCAGCTGAGTGTGTGTCCCGGGTGATTTTATGGGTCTGGATCTCAGGACGGTATTCTAGGCAAATATTCAAGGCTCTCTACAATTTCCTATGCGAGGAAACCAAAGAACATTGACTCAGGTCCACTCCTGGAGGACCGGGTTGCAAAAACCTTACCAAGAGCCCTCACGGTCTTATGACTCTTATTATTTTTATTACTCAAAGTTGTTTACTGATAGAAGAGAATAAAGTGCAAAATAAAGTTTTGAAGTGGCCACAACTGAGCAGAATGAATGATGAAGTCATAGCACTGGAGGGAGCCTCCAATTTTTTTTAAGTTAGACACGTGTCTTTCAAGTTGCTAGTGAAGTGGTCGGAAGAGCCAAATGTCATTGTTGGCGGTGGCTGGGTTCCCCAGATACATCCAAAACTCTAAAAGCAGTTGTTGCATTAGAACGAGAAGCAGCGAGAAATGCATAGCTCAAGTAGAAATCTGGAAAAGACTTTAAGACAAAAAAAAAAAAAATCCTAGTAAATAGTTCTGCCTCCTAGAGAAGTTGGAACCGATCCCCCTCAACAGAGAGGCCTGAATTACCTGCCTAGCCCTTTAAGCATTTTCATGTACAAATGAAACACAGATGGCCCATTACGTTTATGACCTCCTGTCAATTACTCTAGATGGAGCATGCATTAATTATTGAAATATTTTCATAGTATACAAGTTTTTAGTGGTTACATTGCCACAGATAATTTTAACTTTCTGATTAGAAACCGGTCTAAGCAATTTTATTTACCAGAATTAATCTCTTGAATGTAGTAAAAACTACAAATACAGTAGTAGATTTTTTTTTTTTTTCCATTTAACAAAGCCAACCTAGAAACGCTGGCCTCCTCTATCCTTGGAAGTCAGCGTTATGTTAGAGCATTGCATACAATGCATAAACTCTGCCAAAATCTATTGCAATTGTAGTAAATTTTGATTACTGGAGTTGTTTGTTATTTATGTCTTACAGATAAAGATAATATTGGGAATAGCCCTCTTCTATTCGAAGTATAAATTACATCCATAAAATATCTTGTTTTATAAACAGTAAAATAAAAAAAGCCTAACCTGGTTAAAGCTTCAAATTGTTGCATCTACTTTAACTCAAGTCAATAAACACTTGAGATGCTATGAAAGTCCACAGAACGTTCAGACCTGTAACTATGCCACCAGCTTTTGTCTGGTGTGGCACACAAAATCCTGAGGCCATTTAACAGTCAGAGAAAACAGCACAGACCATTCTAATGAGAGTGCAGAGAAAGGCTTTGAGGAAACAGAGAAAGACATATTTTCTGCCACTCTGGAAGAAAGCTATTCATGCAACAAATATTGAGCACCTACTATGCTCAGGGAAACTTCCTAGGTATTTGGAGTATAGTGAGGGACAAAACAGAGATCTTTGCTCCTACCAGTAGAGACTCTAACAGGATGGATGGCCTCCTTTAATCATCTCGGCAGAGAGAGAAAGACGTTAAAGCTCAGGGAGGTGAGCTAACATACCTAAGGCGCCAAGGGAGAAGGGAATAAAGCCAGAATGAGAGCTCAAGCTATGAGGGACCATACTCTTAGCACACCGTCTCCCTCATGCCTTTCCCATTTACAACTCATCTTTTCCTGGGTCTGTGTCCTATCAATCTGGGTCCTTGAGGAGTTCATATACTTAAATGTACTTAGCTGGATTTCCTCCCACAGAAGTGTTCAGGTGGGCAGAAATAACCCCTGAAGAGGGGGGGAAAAAAAAAAGCAACCCACATGGTTGCCTGTATCTCTTCCCTCAAAAATTCACTGTAGAAAGAATGTTTAGGCAAAGAATGGGACAAATGCGGTAAACATCACAGGCGTGCTGATGTCACAGCCCAGTGGGGTAAGGTGGCGCTGGAGGCAGCAGGCAAAGTCAACACGCAATCATTGGCTTCTTTGTCCAGCTGAAGCCAAGCTGGTCTTGAAAGCGGTGACTGTCACACATGGCAGGGTGATGGCTACCAGCCGTCTGCGCTCACTGTGCGTCTGCACAACAAGGAACGGAGCAATTCTCGCCTCCCTAGGTGGCAGCCAGGGCTGGCAAGTACGGCCCCCGACTAGAATCTTGGCAGTTCGGCCTATGTATCAGGTGGAAATCAGCACCAGTGACAGTGGGCCCTCCCTCACAGGTATTTATAAAAGCACTGCTAATAGAGAGTTCATGTCAACAGCAATGAGATGTCGGGTAAATGCTGTCAATTAATTTTGGATGTTCATTTTGCCCAATTAAAAAGTAATGTCCTTTTCTACCGTGAATAATAAATCTCTCCCAAGTTTCTGCAGCACTTTACACTTTAAGACATTTTCGCTGTGGGCGAGAGAGAGAGAGAGAGAGAGAGACAGACAGAGACAGAGAAGGGGTCAGAGCCCTCCAGTGACCGGCCTGAGGTCGGCTTCTGGTTATTTGATGCTCACCAAAGCAGCCTGAGAGATAGTAGAGCCTGAAGCTCCAGGGCACAGAGTGAATCGGTGATCAATTCAGTTCAAAAGGGACAACCGAGGACATCAAGCCCAAGGTGTGCTGGCGAGGAGGAGGGCGTGCGAGAACAGAAAATGGAATAAAAAGATGCACAGCGTACAGACTAGAAGCCATCCATTTCATCTAGCACTGAATAAAGGTCTGGCCAGGTACGAGGACACCTACCTGTGCTGTCCTCAAAACTTGAATGATACTGCAACTGGCTATGCAGTGTCTATGGCTGTTGTACATACGCGACTGCACAATAGAATTATCTGGGAAGCTTGAAAAAAATGTAGTCTTGCGCTCGCTGCATCAGAAACTTGGGGCAGAGAGCGCGGGAATCTGGTCTTTAACAAGCCGTGTTTGGAGCTCATAGTCTAAAACCACTGCTCAAAGAGTGGTTGGCAGCGGGGTCCCCTAGGAACCTGTGGGCGATGAAGAACCTCAGACCCATCCAGGCCCACGACTCACAGTATCTCTGGGTGACTTCAATACAGCTTTCCTCTCCTATTGCATATACATCCAATTAAAAAAAAAAAAAGTGAGCGTGACAGACTGTTCTTGGTGAACCTGGGAGGAATCGAACTCCAAACTTCCCTCCCAGCCTAATGTTCTCAGTTTCCAGCCCCCTCTGATAAAGGATTACAAAAGACCCAGTTTCATGATGGGAAAATTCAGCTTCTCATTCATGGGCTATCAAGCGTTTCAAGACTTTCCAAAATTCACCTTCGGAATATTCTGGAAAGTAAATCACCATTCGCTCATCTCTAAATGGCCGGTAATTTGTCCAGACACTTTGGCCATCCCGTTGGCTAGTTTTCTTTGGCCCATGGAAGATAGTCAGTCCATCGAGATCAGGAGAGGAGGGTGTGTTCACAGGAGCTGGGAGAGTGACGATGAGTTCTACCTTGTGCTGAGGCGCCCAGCCTGTGTTTGTCCCAACCAGTCCCCTTGGGTGGCATCAGGGAAGGTTCTCCCTGTTTGTAAATGCAATGTGTACTCTTTCCTGTTTAGGGGAAGCTCTCCAGCTGGCACGTTGGGATAAAGGAAGAAGAAATTTCCCCCTCCTCCTCAACATTCACCGCTCAGGTAGGAGCAATGCAGCTAGCCTACCACTCAGATGTTCATGCCCAGTCATTACTACAACAGTCAAAGGTATTTTAAGGAAATAGAATTACTTGTAAGCCTACAAGTTCATGGTCCATATACATAGAAAGTTAAGTTTACATATGGGTTTGTCTTTTAACTTTCCTTAAGAGTATTTCATGAACATCTTTTCAGTATTGCTATAGAGACTTCATAATATTGTAATGCCCACATAATATTGCAATATTGATATGCTATGTATACGTAATCAATCTGCTCTTGGACATATCGTTGACCTCCAATTATTCATTATTAGAAATAAGCTCTCAAAGCCAGCTTTAGAAATTTTAGAGATTCAATCCCAGTATTTGACCATTATCCTTTAAAAGAGTTATTCTTTAAAAGGTGGCCCGCTTAGTAGGTCTTTTCATTTTGTTGATGGTTCCCTTTGCTGTGCAAAAACTTTGCAGTTTAATGAGGTCTCATTTGTTTATTTTTTTCTTGCCTGAGGAGACGTAGCAGAAAAAATTATTGCTAAGACAGATGTCAGAGATGCTACTGCCGATGTTTTCTAGGAGTTTTATGGTTTCAAGTCTTACATTTAAATCTTTAATCCATTTTGAATGTATTCTTGTACATGGTGTAAGAAGGTGGTCTAGCTGTTTGGTTTTGTTTGTGGTTTTGGTTTTGGTTTTTTTGTTTTTTGGTTTTTTTTTGCATGTATCTGCCCTATTTTTATAACACCATTTATTGAATAGACTGTCCTTACCCCATTGTATGTTCTTGCCTCCTGTGTCATAGATTAGCTGACCATAAAGGCATGGGTTTATTTCTGGGCTCTCTATTCTGTCCCTTGGTCTATGTGTCTGTTTTTATGCCAGTACCATGCTATTTTGATTACTATGGCCTTGCAGTATAGTTTGGTATCAGGTAGTATGATAGCCCCAGCTTTGTTGGAGCAATGGTGGGAATTCTTGAAGCAGTAATGAGTAAAAACATCAAGTGCACAATGATACATCCAATATAACACATTTTAGGGTTTGTTCAGATAGAAAAGAACTAGAAAGCTAATTTTGCTAACTTAGGTCACAGCAGGGAAGGTGGAAAGAGCAACTGAGGTGGCAAAAAGGACTTTAGCCTCGTCTTCTAAAACTTTCCTATCTACAGGAAGAGTAAGTGTATGCTCATTGTTTTGTGTTTCAGAATTTATTTGAACATTTAAAATTCTTCGGTCCCAAGGAATTGCTTTTTCAAAGAGTGTATCTTATATCAAAGGCATCTTTCCTCTAAAATAATTTTTTTTAAGTCAGTGAGGCCCCGGTTAATCCAGGAGTTGAGAGCTGAGTAGTGATAGATTGAGGACGGATGGATGGATGAATAAATGATAGATGGACAGATAATAGGCATATGGACAGATGGATGGATGGATGCTAGATAGACAGACAGACAGACAGACAGACAAGCAAACCTCCCATTGACTAATCTCCATTAAAACTACCAATTTTATGCAGGATTACCAAAGCTATTTCATTCACTATAGCTACGCATCCCCCACAGAGCTTAATAATGTGGCAAAATAAATATCAAACGGCATACCACTGAATCACCAAGGCAAGAATGCCTCTACTCATGCCAATATTTAAAAGAGGCTGTAAAACATACCTGCCTGCGATGAGCTCCTTGAACGGAGCTGATTTAAAATCAAAACTAAATAATCTCAGTTGGGATTTATTCCCTGAAATAACTTTCTAGGTTCAGAAATAAATGAAAGCAAATATTTTCTAAATTAGAATCTCTGTCTACAGTACCTTACTATCACGTTCAGGTTTGGAGGACAAGACAGAGCGAATGCCATTTTAATATAGTTTGGCAGATTAGTGGTTATGGCAAGGTCCCCTTAGGACACTTTCACTTAAGAACTTGGTGTTTAAGCGAAAGTGTTACAAGGGGGACTCTGGCACATGACAGAAAAGAAAATATTAACCCACTGTGTAGCCAAGAGCTGGATTAATCTTCTAAGCAATTTGAAAAAGAATCGGAACATGAACCCTGGGAGACGGTTCAAATAGTCTGAAAAAGGCTCAAGTGCTTGTAACAGGGCACTTTGGTGGATTTTTAGTTATTTGGGTCATATTGCTTCGACTCCTTAATTCAGAAGAAAGTTTTAATGTAAGCCACTTTATTTTTCCATGTGTTTTAAAAGTAATAACCACTGAAACAGGGTTTTTAAAATATATATGTAATTTTGTGAGTCTAAAGTCGAACGCAGCCTGCCCTGCTGGGCATGTGAGCGCCGCTCTGGGAAAAGGGTGTTTAATGAATAACTTTGCAGTAAAAAAGGCCTTGAAAACTTCCTCTAAACATTAGATCCGCACTTTCTTTCTGAAATACATTAACAGCCTCCAGAAGGCTCAGAGATGCTGGCGACCCTGTTAGGCAGACTTCAAAAGTCCCTGACTTTTCGAGTGCACGTGCGCACGCTCCGCCCTCCCCACCCCTGCCCTGGGCGCGCCCCCCACCCCCACCTTCACCCCCAGCCAGTGTTTGGCGATCCTGTTGACGGCAGTGAGTCCTCCTGGAGAGAAAGATTGATAAATCAGAGCAATCGGAGTTATTTCCTATGCATGAAATTGATTAAATGCTTCACTAAATGGCTTATAAATTTGCTTCTCATATTTCTGTCACCCACTGAAAAGATTACAGAAACTCTGCGTATAACCATGTTGTATACAATACCAAATTACAAAAGGTTGTAAAAACTAATGTTTTGTTTAAAGTTTTGAGCAGGACCATATGCCTTCAGTGACCTTGAGTAAGCTATTTTAATTCAAAACATTTCAAAGAATAGAAAGGGGAGAAATATTCAACTCCGCAACCAGCCAGATGAGCTGAGCGGCGGGCAGACCTCAGTTAACTCTACTGAACCTGCTCTTTCCTACCAGGCCGCGGAGTCCGCTCCGCCACAGCCTGTGTCTCCCAGGCTGGGAGGGCACGTGACGTCAACGAGGATATATTTACAAAGGAGATGAAAACATGGCTTTCAGACCTCCCAAAGTTGAGTTGGCTCTCTTATTCTTAGTTCAGAGACACCTCCTAATGAGTTCTGAGTCTTGCACAACTTGCAGGACTATGTAGAAAAGATGACAAATATTTAGCACGGGTGGTAGGGTTGTTTTATTTTTAGGTCATTTCGTTTATTTTTAATCTTTACACATCTTTCAGCTGAGTCCTATTCTCTCTCCCATATGAGACTGCCTTCCAAGTCTTGTGCAACAATGGCGGGGAGGGATTTTAGCAAAGAAGCGATTTATATGCAAACATGTGACCTACAGATGTTCCTGGGAAAACTAATCCCTTTCTTAACATGGCCTTAAAAGTACCTTCAGTGCTACGGGAAAATGATATTCTTTCATAACATTTATAAGACATCATGTCCCCAGCAAGAATTAACATTTGGCGTTAACACACAGCTCTGGCAAACACTTCAAGAGAAGACGTTTTACAGCTAAGGATGTGCTTAAGGTCCCACTGGCCTGACCGCTGTCGCCCGCATCCCAGGGTCCTCTCACCTTCAGGAACGGCCAGCGTGGGAACCCAGATGCTGCCGCAGCTGCTGCGCTCTGGAACCCAAGGGCGGGGACGTAGCCAGGTGCTGTCGGCATTGGGGGGGTAGACAGAAGGAGTCCCCAACATCAGCCTAGGTGCACATCTGCTTTTTGTATGAAGTTTCTAGGGACAGGCAAGGAGCTGCAATGGAATTACCTCTCATTTGTGAAAATGCAATGTAATCTCACTAGTAGAATCCCGGGGCTTTTTTCTTGGTTTTGTGTTTTGTGTTTTTTTTTTTTTTTAATGAGTACCTGTTCTGGGAGATATGCCAACAATTCAGGGATGATTTAACCAGACCATCAACAGCTGGACAACTTATTTAACTCTTTGGTGATGCTGCATGAACCTTCTTGATGGCTTCACGCCACCACATAATTAATGTTGACGCCAGACGCAGAGCGTTTCATAAATTATAACAAAGAAAGACATTCCTTATTATGCAACACATAGAATAACTAGCTTCTACCCGCCAGTGTGTGCCACCTTAAAGGAACTGAATCCCTGTTTCTTGAATTGTCCTCCTTGGAATGCTAATTCTGCAAGATTAGTCTTTGTAAAAGGAGTTTGCTGAGCGAATGGGCAACGCTCTCCTGGTGTAGAGTCCTGTGTTAGAGGCCAGCGCTTCAGACAATCTGATCTAACTCAGTGCAAGTTAGAGTTCTTCGCTTGACCCCGGACATTTTTTTCAATTATGATTAAGGCTTAGAACCTCGGAATTGGTCTCTGAAACATGCTCTGAGAAACACGGATTTAAACCTGCTGCACATCTGGCAGACTCGTCCACCACTTCTGAACATTTTGCGTCCTCTAGGGTGTCCCTTCCGGAAGATTCTCAGCCAAAATAAGAGAAATCCCGAAGCTCAGTTCCAGAAGGACTTTGCCATCACTCTCTCTGTGATATGCCAGCCCTGGGCCGTGACGTCTGGCATGTTCTGTGGCTATTTTTGAGTCAATCTTCCTAATCAATACCAGAGCCTGTGGGCATTGAATGCCCAGACAAATAATATAGCTACAGTTATTAGTAAGGAAATGCCTCACACACATTGATTTTTCTTACAGATTCTCTTTCAAGATTACCATGAAATCCACTTTCCCTTTCTATTTTTAATAATAGACAAAATGCCATGTTTATTCTTCCATTTCTATAGGCAAAATCACTCAAGCATCATGATCATTAAGGAAGGCCCTGGCCAGGTAGCTTAGATGGTTAGAGCATCGTCCCCATATGCTAAGGTTGCGGGTTCGATTCCCGGTCAGGGCACATACAAGAATCAACCAATGGATGCATCACTAAGAGGAATAACAAGTCAATGTTCCCCTCTCTCTAAAAATCAATAAATATATATATATATTAAAACAAAAGATTCATTCAGAAAGCCTGGCAGTGTGCAAGCGCGTGAGAGTAATATGATTGTAGAGATGAGTTTGCGTCTACTCTCATTTAATGTTTTAAGTAAATCATTTGCACACTTCAGCCTCTTAACTAGTGTGAGTAACAAATTACCCATGAGGAGCTTTTGAGATGGCAGATGATATCCCTGAGCTGTGACCCTTTGGCAAAGACCTTTGCTCTACGGCCTTGGTTCCCAGACTTTTGGAGAACCCAGCACAACTCCGTAGAGCCTGTTAGAACCCAGGTCTCTGATCCTTACTCCTCACACCCCCCAAGTGTCTGACTCAGCAGGTCTGGGGATGGGGCCTGGGCGCTGGCATTTCTCACCAGCTCCCAGATGAGGCTGATCTTCCTGGTCCGGGTCCCCACTCTGGCCATTACAGCCAAACACGAACTCCGTACACCTCCTGACCCAAGTTACCAGGAGCCTTTGTCACCGACACCCAGCGACAGCCCACCCCAGACACCTGAGACAAAATCTCTAGGAAGGAGATTCAGGAATCTGTATTTTTCACAAACTCCCCGAACGATTCAAAGCATCCAGGTCTGGACTACTTCAGCCAGAGGCGCAGGGCCCGCCTTTGAGAGCAGGGAGCCTCCCGACTGGAGGCCTCTTCAAAGGGCCAGAAGGCTGAAGCCCCGCAAATGCCTCATCCAATAACTTGTCCGGTAATTGGTATATTGATTGCTAATGTCATCATGTTTTAGTATATATAAACCCCTCACTCTATTACACGGGCCCCCGCAATCCAAAAAGTCATTGTTTATTCATTGGGACTCCCGAACTGGCCCTCGTCAGTTTCTGCTGGAAGGCCGGCTGATAAAAATCAGCAGATCATTGGACGCACACATTCTTGACATGACTGACCCATGACATCTCAGAGGGCAGCCAGGGAGCCTGTCATTACAGTACAATACTGGTCTTTCTTCCTCCTTATCTAGCCCCAGATGACTTTGAGATTTTTATTAACTCATTAATGACTGAAGATGTCATTAGAGCCAGGAGAAGGGTTTTTTTTTTTAATTTTCTTTTTTTTTTTTTTAAGTGGGAATAAGTGTACAATTTGCTCACGGAGGGAGGGGGTGAGCTCATTGAGGAAACAGCTAAGACAAACCAAGTGGAGAGACTCTTGTTCTTTATTAGAATTTAAAATCTGACGGACAAGGGCTAGGATTGGAATGCTTCAGCCAGAATTACCACGTCGCTTCAGAAACACACCAGCTAAGAAAAAATGAGTCTGTTGGGTAAGGAAATAGCAACCCATAAAATTCGGCAATTTTGATCGTGTTGTGGGCCCAATCCTTCCAACCTAATGGCTAAATTTTTTTTAAAAATTTTGGAATAAGGCTAGGGAACCTCTAAACGTTTCTTAACCTACACATTCATTAAACCATATCTTGTTTCTGCCTGCCTCTAATTTTCACATCTGCAGAATTGCTTTTAAAAATCAAATTAGATCTTTTGAAGGCACTTAAATTGCAACAACCTTATGTTTTTTTATATACTCTTGGGTTTCAGGCTTTTCATCTGGGTTGTGTGTCCAATTAATGGAATATCTCAAGGAAGCGCTAATCATTTCGAAAACTTGAGAATAGAAAAAGCCAGCAGACTATTTTCATTATAACTGATTGGATTGAGAATAGGCTACAGAGGAAATGTTCAATAATTATGATAACTTTTTTTAGATGAGATTACAAAAAAATTGTCAGTCATATAAGGTGCTTTTCATTGCAGTGAAGGCTTTGAAGTCCTGCTTCGGTTGATTCCTTTTCGGGGTTCAGCCTCGGGCATATCAGAAGGCTGCTTTAGTGAGTCAGTTTACACTGATTTTATCAGCCTGCATAATTCACTTGGCAAAGAAAACGTCTATTATTAGATGTATCTCCCATGTTACTAAGTGTTTACAAAATTTTACTATTGTCAAAACACATTATAAATTAACAAGATCCTCATAGCACACGGAAAAACTACTCCCCGGGAGAGAATATTGTTGTCTGAGGACCTAAAAAGATTTTTGCCCAAGGAAATTACTGTCAGTCAACTATGACCAAGATTTAAATATGCTTGAAGCCTATTTTTATTCTAAAATCACCTAATTATATCTTTCTCTATTTATTTGCCCGGTGGAAAATTTTATTCATTAAATACTATGTTCTACAGAATAATTAGTTAATATTTGTAGATTAATTAAATACAGTAATTTTATCTAATTCCGTAATAATGTCATTAAAGGGGGTTTTTTTGGTGTGTGTTTACCTTTCTGTATATGATGCCAAACATCCAGATAAAACCTGGGAGAAAAACCCAGATGTTTTTCAGGATCCAGATGTATGGTGTCAAGTAAACAAAACATCAAGGATTTTTACTAATTTTTTCCATTTTCATCCAGATGTTTGGTGTCATATAAGCACAGTCTTAATCTGTTCAGTCATAATCACAATGTTTTTTAATATCATTTGCCAATATTTGAATTCCTTCTTCACCAAATTATCTCTAAAAATCCTCCTGTTTAATTTATTTGAGGGCGGGGGGACAAAGGTTTTTTTTTTCCCAGAAACAAAAATTATAATGCCCACTGGACTCATAACACAAGAATGCCAGTGAAAATGGTGCCCACATCTCTATGTTGAAAAATGCATCCTATCAGCGTTTTTAAATGATGAAAGATAATTCAACTTAAATGGTTGAAATGGCAACTTAATTTTAATTGACATGCATGTGCTCATTTCAATTCTAGGAAGCAGTTTCAGAGAATAACAGGCTCTGGGAGTAAGTGAGGGCCATGTTTTCAGTGGGATCTTTTCCTAACATAGTCACTTACCACGAAGAGGGGACTTGACCTTTAGCAACAGCGTCTGCCCCGGTGACTTTGGGTACAAAGCAGCTCTAGCCTGAAAGTTTAAAGATCAGATATTGGGCCCCCACACCTCCACTTTCTAACTGTGCAACCTTGAGCTAGTCACTCGATCACTGAGCTTCTGCGCTTGCTCCTTTAAAATGGGACTGAGAACCCCGCCCCCAGTGAGGATCTGAAGAAAGGACTTTGGACCGGCAAAGGGACACAAATGGAAAAACATCATTAATATACAAAAGATTTTTATCATTAATTGTATGCATAATTAATATGCAAATATTACAGTGTAAAAGTATTCTTAGCGCTAATATGGAGCCCCAGGGCCCAAGAGAGAGTCACACTCAAAAAGAGCTGGTCAAATACTGTTTACAAGTCACACACAGGAATGACTACCGTTGTTGGGCACACAAAACAATACTTGAACTCCTCATACTCCCTTGTGCTGCTACAGCCTGTACACTTCTGTACCCTGGCTGAACGGAGAGATCATTTTAGGGATGCTCTCTCTGTGGTAACTAACTAGACTAATCATAGAGCCCATTGATTGGGTCCTTATTAGGAGAAGGTCCTTTTGCTAATTCAGACCTGTGTTTTTTGGCCAACTGGTAGACTTCGTCACAGACTCTTCTGGCCAACGGTAAGGACTCAAGCCTTTGCACGGCCCGCTTCCATGGCTACTGATGATATTCAATCGGACCTTGTGGTTCCTGTCCAGGGAAATTGCTTTCGTGGGATTTTCTGCTACTAGTTAAATGCACATCTGGGGAAGGTGTCAAAGAACAGGCCACCCTCTCTCCTCATGAGGTGAGTTTCTCATGGGAAACGAACTCAGAATAAGCACTTGTAAAATACTAACACTAAAAAACATCCATGTTACACATTTTTGTGGTCATGACTCCAAGATGTTTGGGGGGGAAAACCCTCAAAACTTTTGGGTTCTATTTTTAACCTACGGAAAGGTTCCTGAGGTACAAAAAAGGGACTAAAATTAATGAAAGGAAGACAAGCTGGTTTAACTTTCTACACAAATCTGCAGTGTCAGGATGCTACTGTAAGCAAAGCTCACACATCCAGAACTGCTTTCCCAAGTTTAGCCTGACTGTTTTTCTCAATTATATAACTGTAGAGGAGATGGGATGAATAATCAAGTTTTCATTCTTCAACTCTTCCGAGTCACAAATCATTCATTAGCACGTCGCTGTATTTGAACACTTGCTTTGAAGAGCCAGAAATCAATACAAAAGCAAACCGTAATAATAAAAGGAAAGATTCCTACCACCATAATAGGGCAAGGTGTGTGAGCTGGAAGTACAGTACAGAAGCCCATGACAAGTCATGATAAATGGGTCGTTATAAAATTCATGTTTAGGCAGCACCAGGCCGGGGATAATGCCATTCGTCATGGCAACACTAGGCCACTAATGAGCCCTCATTGCATATTCATGTCTGTGGCGTTTCTTCTCTCCCTCCCACCCCGAACTTGAGCCTGGAAATATCTCCAGCTCAAGCTGAAGCTCATCTTAGGCCTTCTTCTCCTTCTTCTCCTTTTTTTTCTTTATTTGTTATGTTGCAGCAATTACACTGTAAAAGTGCTGCCCAAGATTGATTGCTCTGATCTGTAGTTCAATTGTAAATTAGAATACACATCCCCCCGGGGACACACGGCCCCTATTTGTGATTAAGAAAAAAGCCCCATAATAGACTAATAGCTAAAGTTCTCTCTCTTTTACTTTCAGGCAATTAGCTTGATGAAATGGCCCCTTTTTGTGTACCCTGGAAGTGTAAACCGATATCATAATGAAGTATATGATGTTTATTCTATTATTTTCACCTTGCCGGGTATGCAGGAATGCATAAGTAATGGCTGCTTTGTCTGCTACGTTTACTGATTCACAAGTAAACTATTTCTTAAAGATGCAGTGTGCGCATTCTGACGCTTGAGTTAAGCAACCCTTCACCATGAGCTAACCTCCACGCAAAGGACTCTCTCCTACAGAGGAGAAAAACGAATTTCCTGAGGGAATAGGGAGAACAGGATTCTGACGTTCAGAGCCATCTAGCTGCTGGGCTGCTCTGGGGTGGATGAGGTGACAAAGGACAAATGGCAGCACTGGGGATGAGGGTCTTGTGGTGACTTTGTGCCCAGGGAGACTCCAGCTGACGCTAATGTGCCCCTCATCACCCCCAGCAGCCGTGGAGCACCAGCTCAGTCTCTAGTATTAGGAGGTTGAAATTAGCCGTACACAGTGGATTATACGGCCTTTTTTTTTTTTTTTTTAAGTGGATTGCAGCACCCTTCCCCCCCAAAAAGTCTTAACTTTTCAAGATCTGAAACTTTGATCTCATATCTTGACAGGAACACATTCTTTAGCTTCCTCCACGCACCAGCTGACGGAGGCTGTGACCGCTCAGCCAATGAATGCGGTCACGTGCACCTGGGGCATTTCCAAAGCGGTTGATGTTCTTCTTCTGGGATATTGTACTCTGTTTTCTTTTTACACATGCGGGTCTCGAAAAAAGTGTCCCCATTGGAAAGATAGAAATAGAAGAAAAAGGGAAACAACAACAAAAAAAATCTATCTTGGTCTACAGTGGTTCACAATGGGTTACTTCTCAAGATGTTAATTACTATTCTGATTTCCCGCCCCTCGCCAATAATCCAGCTTGTACCACCCACCAAACACTTCCTGGGTGTTTATTTTGTGAATCAATCCAGCCCTTTCCTCTTTAACAGAAACCTTGAGTTTCTAGAGACTCACCTTTATGGCAAAGGATCTCATTCATTTCTTAATACTGAATTGGATGTGCCTTTTTAAATTTGTTATATTTTTAAATTATATTTGAGAGAGTCTTTTGTTACATCTAAAATGTGTTTGCATTTCTTCCCAGTTACTCTAGTCACTTCCTGGTCAAATAAACCCTTTGGGAAAAGTTTATTACTATATCCTGGAAAATGATTCTAATGTTATAAAATTTCCAAAAATAATACCAAATGAGCTATCCAGAAATCGTTTAGGAAAGTCCACTCGATGCCTTTCTTGCTAAAAATCAAAAATTTTTTACCGGTTTTAATTTTGGGGCTGACCTCCTCTATAACTTTTACAGCACTGAACTGCTGTGTAAATTATAAATCTGCAACCTAATTAGAAATGTTTGAATGTCTGGCGGCCACATTGCTGCCATATTTGAAATGCACTATTGTAAACTTCCAAGTGAAGTTGAGCCTAAGGAAGCCTCCTCTACACTTAGAGTACTTAATGTCGCCTTTTTTAAGAATACATTCATTCTCTAACAATAATTACTGTCTCATGTTTACAGAGTGCTTCGTAATTTTGGAAGTTCTTTCATATAAATTACATCATAGAAGTAATCCTGTGAGATAAGTGAGGCGAATAATTTTACTATCACTCGAAAGTTAGAGGGAGGCGGGGGAGGTGAGGCCCAGGCCTTTAACTCCAAAATCTAGCCTTCTAGCAGGCGAAGCTATCTCATTGCTACCTACATATTCCCCATAAGCAGCAGCTCTGCAAAATCGCACAGCTCTTTCCATAAACAAGTCTTGTGATCTGGGCAAGATTGACGTGTGAGAGTACAGAGAACACACACACACACACACACACACACACACGCCTCTTGATTAAAAAAAAAAAAACGTACAAAGAGATGGAATTCACACTGCAACGTCGCCTACCAACCTCGATGTAAAATAAACCATCCATATTTGATTACAAACACATGCCTAGACTGGGTAGGTAGCCACAGCAGGGAAGAAGTTATCCAGATCATTCTGATTTGAGGGACAGGTTGAGGACCAGTCTTTTCAAGAGATGTGCATCTGCGCGCAAGCTTCCAAGAGATTCTCCTGCGTCTTTTTAGCAAATGTAACTCTCTCCAAGGCCTTTGTACACGTCACTGCCTCCACGCTTCCCTTACCTGTGCCTCATTTGCCCATGGAACAAACTCAACCGACAACCTAGAATGAGCTCAAAGGTCACTTCTTGGATATGGCCCGTGACGTCTATCTCTATCCCTGTCCAAAACACCTTCTTGATTTGATCTCCACAAATGAGCCTACTTCATCCCAGTAACGGCCTTGCCCAACTGGAAGCTGGTGAGCAGAGGATTTGGGTCTAGAATCCAGCAGATACGCACTCTTTCCAGAGAGCACTAGACCTGTCTGCTGAAACGTTACCCACTTCCAAGGCCCCCAACACATCCAAGAGCCAGGCTCAGCGCCCTGAGGTTAACATAGCAGCTCTGGGCTATTCTTGGCAAAGGAACAGCCATCACTTTGATGAGGGACAGGCAGCTGACCATGGTTTTCCCCTTGTTGGAGTGGCCTTGGAATGACCGCCATACCAGACAAAATATGCAACACACAAGTCCCCGCTGGGGGCAAAATCAGAGACAAATATCACATAAGCCATGATTTCCCATGAAAAATTATTCCTGCCTGAACTTGAGGCAAAAAAATAGACACCCCCCCCCAAAAGGAGCCCAAAACAAATGATCCCAAAACAGTGTATACGTGTGCAAATCCAAGATGCAACATTACCTAAACTTATAAAAGAAATGAGGAGGTGTCGCATTCTTTCTTTCATTGGCCCATCATTCGATAATCTATTCGACAAATACTTGTGGAGCTTTGAGGTGATCACAAC
This sequence comes from Pteronotus mesoamericanus, assembly GCF_021234165.1. NCBI lineage: Eukaryota > Metazoa > Chordata > Mammalia > Chiroptera > Mormoopidae > Pteronotus > Pteronotus mesoamericanus. The sequence continues at coordinate 6,358,487 of NW_026555323.1, read as the reverse complement.
ATCGCTGCCCTCATGGAACTCGCAGTTTCATGAGGGAGACAAACATATAATCGCACCATTCAATATAAGATGGCATGCGGTAATACACGCAGGAAGTATCAGTGAGAATCAAAGGGGACTTGTAGTGGGGACTTGATATGGTCAAGGGCTTCAGTTTGGAAAGCCTCAAATACTGTAAAATGTAATCGTGTGGAATTCGGTAGAAGCCTAAAGAATGAGATGATGGATGAAGACGTAGAGGAGGGAGGAAAGCATTTCTGGAAGCAGAATGCGCGAAGGCCCCGGAGTGGAGCACGGCTTAGGCAGTCAGAGGGCCAGCAAACAGGCCGGCGTGACTGGGCCACGGGGAGCCGAAAGGAAGATGGAATGTGATGAGGCTGGGGACATACGCAGGTAGGCCCAGAGCACGCGGGGCCTTGCAGACCACAGGAGGAATGTTGGACGCCACTTGAAGTCCGGCGCAACGCATCCAAGCAAGAGGACCCCATGGTCATATTTTTAGTAAGCTAGATGGTGATATTGATGTCAAGGTTTGAATAAGGAAATTCTGTGTTAATAAAGAAACATACAATTTTTTATTTGTCCAGCATTGGCTACCAAATGCTCTAGGGAACTCCTTCCCCTTTACCTCTAGAAAACAGACCCTCTGTAACCCATGTCCTACATGAGCCAGCACCAGGCCTGCTAGTGGTGAGTGGGAAAGATCTGTCACATCAGATATCATATCAAAGAGCTTTTGAGTCGGCTCTAAGAAACAACGACCGCTTTTAGGATAGGAAACCATCTGCTAGTGTCCTACAGCAGAACTAGAAGATGCGCCATAGGCTCTACATGAAATGGAGCAGGAGCTGGTCCACAGAACCCATAATTCAACATCTTGAAATACTGACCAATGCTATATGACATGTTCTTGAGTCTCTTTCCTATACCCTTTGATCTGGACAGGACCTATCCCCTCTGAACCCCTCCCCCCCACCCCCAGCTGCCATTAAAGCACGCTGTTGTCATTACTCGTTAATGGCCTTGTTTTTACTCAGCAGTGAGATCCACAGAAGAGGCATGCATCTTATTGACTGCTTTGTTGCTAAGGCCTGGTACAGTGCCTGGCACTTGTAGGTGCTTAGAAATGTTGGTTTGTTTTGTATGTACTATGAGATACAACACACTGGGTTCTAAGTGTTGATTTTTCTCTGTGAGTTCTTTGAAAGCACAATGTCACTGTCCTTGTTTCTTCAGTTAGCACCTGATACAGGATTGATTTTTTTAGTTAATTAACATATGGATAAAGCAATGACTATAAAGGATCTTTATTGATGCATGTGACTCCCCCTCTTTTTAGTCAGTCACAAGATGTACAAAACCACAGGATCTAAGAATCTTACATACCATCAGTATTCATTGCTGCCAGTGGATCCCTTAACAAAGGGGGTTAATACATTCCTACATATTACCCACCCAATTCACGTAACTGTTAAAGTCCCAATAAGCTCTATGACTGGCTTACCAGGATTGAACCAGTTCCCTACTATTGACAAGGTGCTATGGTTAGGTGAGATGTAAATTTGGGAGAAAACTGCGTGAAGGGAATTCGGGACCTCTCTGAAGTATTTTTACAATTTTCTGTGCGTCTTAAAACAAAATATTACATTTTCATACATATTTATGTATGTTTTATTTTTATTTTCACAGCTTTTATTTTCACACATATTTCTAGAACATTTCATAGTAATTTTCTAGAGAGAAAAATGGAGATGGTTGCGAGGTGGTATCATTAGCACACAGTTACAGGAAAGGAAATGCCCTAATTCTGGGCGCTGTTCTTCTGGTCTGGTTAGGCTGGCATTTAAAATATGCTGGGGAAAGAGACAATGTTTGCCCGACCCAAGCATACCCTGGAAAGGATGTTTCTATAAACAAAGTGCCCAAGGGGCTGTGATCATATCTTCTCTCCCTCTTTTATCCTAATTCAGGTCAATAACAAGTATTTCTGCTCTTTTCTGCTGAATCCAAGTTTTGGAAGCAAGAGAGCAGTTACAATTGACAGGGAACTGTTAGTGTAAAATTCAAAGAAAGCCACTGCGCCTTTAAACTTTTCTACTTAGCAGCATTTTCTTTTTTTAAAAAAAAAAAAAGTCTGTTTAAGAAAGAGATGTTTTCGATAGATAAGGTGGGTGTTTACACTCTAACAGCGTTACTGGGGTTTTGAAGTTACGTGTTCAAAAAAATGCACCGTGCCAGTTACATGGATAACAATGCGGGTCATCACATTAAAAATCCAAAGTGTAGTAGGCGATTTTTCTACTATTAGGGGAGCTGAAAACAGCCAACAAGAAATTCATAGGCAACTAGATTAAGCTACCATTTGAGTTTTCTAAATTCTACAAGTTGAACATGGAAGTTCAACAAGGACTCTGTCAGCATTAAAAAAGCTGCAAGGTCCAATAACGACTCAGTTAATACGCTTCCTATAATCCAGATGATGAGCATTAGGAACAAGCCTGCGGAGAATATAAACACCAAGTCTAATACAAAATACGAGTGTCAGTCTCCCTTCCTTTTTCTGCAAACTGCATACCCTTGAGTAGGGACATCTCAGAAGAATACCTGCTCAGAAGTCCTTGCCGCTTTGTTTTAACATGAAGCTGCCTAAATTAAGTTTAGCTCAGGGGATGGTACCGCATCATCCTCTTAGCGACCCATAGGTTTGTCCAAGAGAGACTGTGGAGGATGCATATGATAACCAGGTGCAGGGGAAGATAGCTCTTGGTTGCTAGGCAAGCTCATTAGAGAGGGGCAGCCATCTTTACTTCTGCAGCATGAACCACCAGTCATAAAGACAGTTCTACTTAATAAAGGGAAGCTTGAAAAAACATGCAAGAATTTTTTTTAAATATTCAGCTTATTGATTCATGAATCAAAGAAGAAGAAACTATAATGACCTCTCGTTCTGTCAGAACTGAGAGATTCCTTCCACACAACCTTTTGTGTGGACGAACAAAGCTCTCCTCCAAAGGGAATTCACTTTAAAATATCCCAAAAGAGATAAAATACCTGCAAGATTCCGCAGCTCTTTAACGTTTGCCATGGGCCAAATCGTGCAATTAGAATCAGTCACTTTAAGTGCTGAAGTCGTATAATGCTAATAGATCACTTTATAATGTGAGCAGTTTTTAAAAGTCGTATTTAATTTTCCATTATCACTGCACCGAATGCTGGTTGTGTTCATCCACTCAGTTATACACCCTGAAGTCCAGAGAGGGAGGTGGCAACCCACTGCCCGCTGGGACGCCGCTCAATGCTGGTTTTGATTCTCAGAGACCCGAATGAGAACTCTAAAGTAGTCCCCATCTCGACTTTCTCCCTAAATGTGTTTATTGTTATTTCCAGACCAAATGATGAGGGCCCCTTTGGTTTCTTAATTATTTTATTTCAAAAAAATACAGATTGAGCCAAAAGCTCCAATGGGGGCGGGGGTCTGCGCGCCCGCGTGCCTGCACACACACACACACACACACACACACACACACGTGTGGTTTTCTTTAAGAAAACGAAATGAACCATAAAATAAGCCTTTAACAGTAACCTAAGAAATAAAACAAAATCATTTACAACACATGGGATTGTTGCAGGATATGTCAAGATTAGATGGTTTAAGGAAGCTCTCCTGAATATGGAAGCAATTATAATGAAATTCATGACTCATTAGCAAACATTCCGTATTGTGTTTCTCATTTCTGGGTCAATGTTACTAGGAAATGGAGACTCTGGATCGAGATGTTTCGTTGGCCTTGGTGCTAGATTATAGACAGGCAGACCCTTCCAATGATAGAAAGCAAAGCCTCCCTTGGTTTGATGGTCTTCGTTTCTCAGACATAGGCAATGTGGTCCTTAAGAGAAGTCGGAACAAAATACCCTCAAATGTGCATTGGTAAGAATTTGGTGAGGAAGGAAAGACAGCCTGCAAGCGCAGAGTCGAGATCGCATGGTAAAAATATAGAGTGGCGGCTGTCGGCAGGGAGTTTACATGCACACTGCTTGGTATGCAGAATGGCTGGTGAACTCAAGTACCCAGTACTGCATGTAATGGGAACCAGATGTCTAACAGAGAGAGAAAAATATTTTATAGCAATAAATGTGACATCGACTCTTAAGGGGTTTGCCTCTGTTAAACAACTTCCCAGGTCTTCCTTTTCCTTCGTACTTTCCAATAGTGGAAGGCAGATTGTGCAAAGGAATTATTTTCGTACTTTAAAAAGAAAAAGTGCTTGCCTTCGCCTCGGAGTGCTAGAAGGCGTACACAAGGAGAAAGGATCTGAAAAAAGATAGCCTCGCAATTCATTCATTGACAAAAGGGCTGTGCTCAGCAATGCAAAAGATTGTAGATTAAAGGCGAATAAAGTGTGATTCTGCCTGCCCTTTAGGAGCTTGAAATATACGGGATAAGATGTGCATAGCTGTTATGGGGACAAGGCCAAAGCAGGCCCCGGGGAAGGGACACAGGGTGCTCCAAGAATTCAGAAGGGGAAGAGGGAATTCCTAGGGCTGGCAGGTTCCATCAGGGATCTCTGTCCACGTCCCCCAATGCGGCCCCACGCCAACACTGCCCTAGGACAGGACCGCTGCTCTGTTGCTTGACCGTGGACAGTGTTCCCATTCCAAATGTCCCTATTTCTAGACAGTAGAGATGTCATAGATAGTATCCGCCTTGGTCAGTATCTGACTTCCGGAGAACTGCCTGGAATTCTTCCTGCAAAGCCACACTTAGCAACACTGGAGGCAGCTCTAAAAATATAAAGCTGTTCTGGTAAGTCTAGTCCCCAACTTCATCTGCACCTGACATGGGAGTGAGAAGCTGAATGAATGGGCTCCACCCAGCTGAAGGAACCCCAACTCAAATGTCAGGCGCGACGCTACGTTAATGTTGCCGGAAGGTGCACGGCGCGTTATGGACCCAGAAAGAGACTTGTCGTCTCAGAACCTGGAGACACAAAGAAACAGGGAAAGGCTGGGATGTGGACAACTGAGAAGATCCAGTGAAAGCAATGAGAACACATTTTTTTTTTTTAAACTTTGTAAGTGTCCCTGATCTTTGATCCAGCGATGCAAATTCCAGGCACTTAGCTCAAGCAACGATCATGCATAAAGATTTGACAGCATAGATGTTTATTGCAACTGTGTTTATAATGTTGAGAAATGTGAGGGTTATTAAATGAGCAATAGCAGAGGACTTGTGATTATATCACCAACAAAAGGCAAAATCTATTGACCCCTTACTCACTTACATGGCAGATTACGTGCTGAGAACGTTAGGTGCCTGATATCACTTAACCATCTTATTTCATCCATCCTACAAATGAGACATAAGGTGTTTAAATAATTTGCCGAATCACATAGCTAACAGGGGTCAATTCAGCACTTGAACTTCGTGCTATTTAACCCCAGAGCTTAAGCAGTACCTTCCACTCCACAGTAAACACTGCACAGTCACCAAAATTATAATCTAGGAGAATATACGATGCTTTAGGAAAAAAATGTATGAAGTCTTATGAAGTGAAATAAAGCAGGTTACCAAAATGTGCCCTCTTGCTCAGACATTGTAGGCTGGAAATGTCAGTGTCCACAGACTGAAGGAGGGTTTGCAGGGAGAATAAAAGCCCATCCCTACAAATGCCGCTGCAGGAATCGGCGCTGGGATACGAGGCGCATGTCTGCCGTCTCTGCCCTCGGTTCTCCCTGTCTCTCTACTCAGATTTTGCAAGTCACCTTTTCCAGCAAAGAACAGTTGTTGACTCGGCTGGGCCAGACATCCACCCCCGGTCCAGATAGCTATAAATTCTGAAGCAACTGATTCTATAAAATAGCCAACACGTTGGAGGAAATCACTGCCCCTTTAAGTAATAGTTCCATTTTTTGTAAGTAAAAACTCATAAATATGGAGGAAAAAGAAGGAAAGGATCCACACGAAGCTATTAACAATGTTTAAGTATCTGCAACATTTGTTTTCTTATTTTTACGTCTCCATGTGTTCTAAATTTTCTACAGTGGACACATGTCACTTTTCTTAAAAGTATGTTCATTGATTTTATAGAGAGAGGAAGGGAGACAGAGAGAGGGAGAGAAAGAGAATCATCAATGTGAGAGAGAGCGCCATCCATCGCTTGCCTCCGTATGTGCCCCAAACCCGCAACCTAGGCACGTGCCCTGACTGGGAATCGAACGCATGACCTTCTAGTGTATGGGACAACACTCCCAACCAACTGAGCCATTCTGGCCAGAACCATATGTCACTTTTGTTAAGGGGAAAAATGGGGGCCCGGCCTACAGGAGGATTACAATGTGAATGTCTAGGATGGGTGATATTTGGAGACCAAAGGCCAAGATGAAGAGAGAAATTACGCTTAGTGACGAAGGGATATAGGACGGCCTTACCATAGAAAGGTTAGCAGCCGCACAGCAAACCGCACCGAAAAGTCCTGGGATGCGGATCCAGGCCCCGCCATGAAGATGTCCAGGCTGTGTCTGATGGAGATGCCGGGTGTTTGGTACCCACGGGCCATTGCCCATAACGCTGTGCTGGGCAAACGGCTCCTAAGACAGAGGAGAAAAGAAAGCCATGAACCACATGCAATCTAGGCCGTGGTTTTAGAAGGCAGGAGACGATGGCCTATAAAATGGAAGCAGGTATGTCAAGGAGGCAAGTGAGGAAGGGAGGGGAGGGAGAGGGTATTGGTCTGAAAAACAGCAGGGGAGTAGCACACGAATAAGGAAAGGAGCGTAGGAGGTAAGTCTTTTCCACAGACAGACAGGATCAAGTGATGGTCAAGATCGATAAAGAGATGGAGAGAGTTTTAGGACCATAGAAAAATAATGTCTTCCTCAGCAGACGCACCGTCCCAGCAACCCTGGCCTTCCTTCCCCAGGCCGTCCTAACTACCCTCCGCCTTTGGCCTCTCTTTATGCAAATTTTTATCTTGTACCCTATTGGTGCGCACTACCACCTGGCTTGCCCCAGGAGAGCAGGTGTTTCATTCCTTTTCATTGATTACTTGGCTTACCGTATTTTGCAGTGTATAATGAGCAGTTTTTGTGCCCCAATTTTTGAGGGAAAAATAAGGACGCATTTTATACCTGGGTATAACGATTGTATACCATGGGTATAATCATCCTGTGTATAATGCGCACTAAACATGGGTGCGCATTATACGTGGCGAAATACAGTATGCAGCTCCAAGGTGACAGGAAGCTCTTAGAGCTGGAAAGTTGAGAACAGCTGACATTGTGATTGGACATTTAAGCAGCTTTAAGACATGTCCACAAGTCCTTTCCAATTCCCCAAATCCAGAGGCCAGGTCTGTGTGCTGTTCGTTGAACCTGAGCTGACCTTGAGGGCAGGTAGACGCATCTGTGTCTTGGCGTGGTCCAACAGGATGGTTCTGTCTTTACCTTGTTCTCTTGGGACCTTTGTCTTCGGAGCCTTGAGGGGCCAAGAAAGGAGCACCATGATGTGGTGCTGTAAGGCAGCCCACAGGGAACAGCCAGGCGTTCCAGCTCAGGGTGCAAAGTCAACCATCACACGTGCGGGCGAGGCAGCCTTAGAAGGGCTCCGGCCTCGGCCGCCACAAGCCCTGACCTTGTGAAAGGGCTGCCTGAGCGCCAACAGCTGTGCGCAGTCAACACTCAGGACCATGACAGAGAGCGATAAAATGATGGCTGGCGTTTTGAGCAAGTACATTTTAGGGTCGCCTGTCATACAGAAATACATAACCGGAACAGACGCTGTTGGCTCTCAATAAATAGCTGCTCGATCTCATTCAACAGCAGGTCGGGGAAGGCAACATTGTACCTTGAGCTTTATTGTCTTCTTACCTTCCAGTATCTTCTGTTCCATAGTCAGGCTCCTTATATCCTATTCGTGCCCCCGTCTTCATTCCCCTGCCCCTCCGCCGGCTTCCTCCCTTTTTTCTTTTAACGGCCAGAGCGCCCATCCAGAGAACCAAGTTTCTCTCCATACCTATGAAAGACCTCTGTTTTCTCTCTCTCGGAGCAAAACAGCTGACATTTTTGTTAAAAAATTTACACTCCTGTTTTCCTGTTCATTACTGAATGTATCCCTTCTTGCTGAATGATCTTTGAGTCTTGGGTATACTTTTTCAGGTTGTAAAAACTAAGAACAAGATACTCTGCCCAGCGATGACCTGGGCTATGATTTCACCCTCACCTGGAGAGCCCCGTGGTGTTGGCCACCTTCAGATCTTCTCGTAGCTGCGCCGCCTGTCTCCCTGGCCTGACTGGCTTCCCACCCACCGCCCCCCGCCCCACCGCCCCCCCACCTACCCCACCGCCGGGGAGGTCTGCAGGCAGTGGCTGCGTCGGGAGCTTGAACGGGAAGACAGCAAACGGGAGGGTCAGGGGCGCCGGGAGGGTGCATCTGCGAGCAAGCCCTTAGGTGAGCGATGCCCACACGTGGCTGCTTGGAGCCCCACCCACGAGGCGGAGGGGGTTCGTCCCACCTGTGCCGCCCCTCGGGCGTAGCCTGACCCACACCACCTGGGCACGCCACCTGTGATAAGCCTAAGTGGGTGCACCTGGACAGCTCCATGCCCTGGACGAAGGCACACGCCTTCTTTCGGAGCACAGAACCGCTCAGCAGAGCCAGAGACGCAGCCCCAGGAAGGGCGAACACGTCCCTGAAAGGACCACGTACAGGGCTGGCCGGGCGCACCCGTGGCAGGCGGAGCAATATCATCTCAGGTCAAGGAGAAAGCCCCGCAGCCCAAAATAGCCGCCCTTCCCAGTTGCCACAGGGTCTAAAATTATACCATTGAAGAGGGGTTTTTTGTTTTTGTTTTTGTTTTGTTTTGTTTTTGCACACCTCATTTCTGTGGGGGGCTGATCTCGGGAGTGGGGGACCCATGAAATGCCTTCACATTAACATGCAAAAGGTCTGACAGCTCTCGCAGTTCCACGGGGGCAGGAATGGCAGGGGGTGTTGAAAGGAGAGGAACGAGGCAAAGGAAGTGTCGGTGAGGGATACCAAAGAGAAACTTCTCCTGTTTCACTTTTACCCAGAAGGAGCCTGGCTGGCAGCTACATCGTAAAAGCGAGGCCTGAGCCATTGGCCAGTAAATGTGAACCATGCATGTAAACAATTCTAATAATGTATTCCTTGAAATGCCTTGCTAATACATTGCAGCGCAGAGCTGCACATGCTTTAACTTCAAATTGCCTGCTCGGGAAGGGGGTGCGGGGGTGGGGGAAGTAGACGAAGGGGCAATTGCAAAATAAATAAATAAATAACAAGATGAAACGTGAGGACGTGGTATTTGCCTATCGCGCAGGTGATCAGAACATTTCAACCAGATTCCATTTCGGGGGGGGGGCGGGGGACGATTCCCTGAGAAATACTGGCCAGGCCTCTCTGTCGCTACAGAAAGAAGGTGGGTTAACCTGACCGCAGGAGATTAAGCAGTAAACAAAAGGAAAGCAAGCAGTCACATTGGAAATAGACCTCCCGTCCACTATTTTAACGGGCGACGGACCCTTCCGCTCCCGGTTGTAAAGTCCTCTAGCAATATACAAAATTGTCCTCGCAGCACACCCACCTGGTAGGGAAGAAAGCTCGGCGCCACGGAGGAGTTTCAGATGGAGCAGGAATAATACAGGCATGGAGGAAAAACAAGGGAAGGAGAAAGAGTGAACGACAAAGGAAAGAACGGTGGATTCTGACAACCGGTTCCCATAAAAATTACCCTTTCTACACCATTTGGCGGTTTTTAAAGAACTGCCACATAGCTTTACCTCCAACCCTCCACACTCCATGGAGAACGGAAGTTTTATTCCCATTTCTGGGACTGAGGGTGCTTTGGGTGAGAGATTAGATGACTAGCCCAAGGACAGACAGCTGGAGACACAGGCAGGTCTGGAAACCGAGTCTAATTAACTAAATCCGCCGGGTTTTTCTCAATGCCAAACAGTCTTCAGAGCTACAAGAGTCAAGAAATATTACTCCTGGGTCTTGGGGTAGCTCCCTGTGTGATTTCTGTAACTAAGACTTTTCCTTCTCAACCTTGACTCATCCATTCGCTCAACAAATAATAACCAAGTCTGGACTTGTGCCAGGTGCCATCCTAAAAGCTGGACTTCACCTTCATGGAGATTTCAATACATGAGATTTCAATACATGACGCTTTGAGGGCCAGTCTCAACTGTCGCCTTCTCAGAAAGCCAGTGGCCCCTGCCATCTGTTTCCTGCCACACTTATCTAATTTTCCGAAATTCCTTAAGACCACCTGAAACCATGTACTTTATGTCTTGAATCACTATTCGTTGACAGCTGTCTTCTGTCTAGAAAATCAGGTGCTTCTGAACGAGGACTCCGTCTTTTCCAAAGCTGCCCATCCAATACTTAGAAAAGTTCCTGCACGTAGTAGGTGCTCAATAAGCTAATTGGCCAAGGAATGACATTAAATATCAAAGAGAGCTTTTTTTTCCCTCCCCAGTGCCTATTGTGTGTTTACACTATCACCTTATTCAACAAAGGTTATAGATGCCAAATAGAAAATACACAAAGATCAGGTTTTGATAACGGCCAAGAAAGCGCTTGGAAGAATTAAATAAAGCTCAATGTGAAATGCCTGTGCCCTGTGCCACTTAATGCAAAAACAAGGACCATCTTGTGATGTTAAAAGGTAACAAATTTAAAACGAATAAAAGGGAATGCTTTTTAAAACAGCGTATAATCTACCTGTGGAATTCACTGCCGCAGGATATTATTGAGGCAAATGGCCTAGCAAGATTCAAGAAAGGATTAGACATTTATGTGAATAGGAATAATATTGGCAGTTACACTAACTAGGTTAAAAAGTTACAAGGCATGTCCGTCCTGGGCTCCAGGGCGTAACTGTTCACCAGCTGGGGTGAGGAAGGAATTTCCCCTTGCAAGAAAGTCTTGTGTATTCAGCCAGATGCGTGGTGGCTCGTATTTTTGCCGTCCTCGGGGACGCAGGCTGAGACCACAGCCCAGGGCAAGTTCCTGCAGTGGACAGACTCCAGCGTGGCATTTCTGTCTTCCTGCTGCACAGCCCTGAACAGGAGGTAGGGGTACACACAAAGCCCTCTGGGATTCATGCCTAAAGATTTTTAAATAGCAGAAAACAGCGATAGCCAAAATAATTTGGTTCTTCCTGATGATGAAAATATTTCATGGGAAGAAACCAACACAGCTGAGTGTGCTCCGAACTCAGGGCATCAGAGCCCTGGGAGAATCTCACCCAAGGGCACCGTCAACCCGTTTGCACGGCCATCTGACCCCGCCTCACACATGCGCACTTCCCACGTGTTTAGTGCAAATGTGCTTCAGCGCGTGTGGCAAGGAAAGCCATACGTGCTGCTGTCCACTCACATTTCGAAGCTTCCCTCTTTGTTACACCGCCTTCAGTTCTTGGGAGGAATGTGTGGTGTGCATTTTTTTTCCTCCTAAAATAGAAAACCCAAAAGACGGTGGTTAGCCAGGCATCCAAACCCGAGCATGCGTGATAACGTGCTGTCATATTAAAGAAAACATTGAAACCAAATTATTTATGATGCTTCCTCCCTTTACAAACATTTAAGTTGTCCAGGTGTAGAGAAGGCTCTGAAGAAACTGCATCCGTGTTTGAACCATTAACAAACGAACATCCCCCAGTCTGTGGAAGAAAGAACGTTCTGCAAGCCCAAATGGAAAGGGAAATTTAGTACTGGCTGGTGTGGCTCAGTGGATTGAGTGCCGGCCTGAGAACCAAAAGGTTGCAGGTTCGATTCCCAGTCAGGGCACATGCCTGGGTTGTAGGCCAGGTTCCCCGGCTGGGGGCGTGCAATAGGCAACAAATCCCTGTATCTCCTGCACACTACTGTTTCCCTCCTTCTCTTTCTCCCTCCCTACCCTTATCTCTAAAAATAAATAAAACCTCTCAAAAAATTAGAAAAGGAAATTTAATTTACAACCACAAGCCAGCAGTGTACCTAAAAAAATTGCAAAGATCCCTGAATAAAAGCAAATGGATATACCACAAAATGTTGTATAAATGTTAATAGATGTGTTTTGTTTTCGTTCTTGTGTTTCCTGGAAGACCATAGATGCTTTTAATATTTTCAAATATGTTATTGCACTCAAAAAAGTTAAGAACCTCTGGTCCAGGACCCAATCCACAGGAAAATTCTCAAGTGACTCTGAACAATGTGCTTCTCATATGCATATAAGATTTGCTCCCTTATAAGATTTCCTCACTTATAAGATTTGCCTCCTTAAATTGGCAGAATAATATGAATTAGAGTCTCTTAGTATAAGACCATACGTATGGTATCAAATTCCACCCAGAGAAAAGAGCTTAAAACATTTATGTGTTGCTTCGGGTAGCTACCTATCATTTTATTAGCTGGTCTAAGATAAGCTTTTCCAAGTTGGGCTCCTTTCTCTTGGCCTAAGCTTTCCTACTTACTTTTTCATGTCTTTCATGAGAAAGTAGAACTTTTCTGGGTTTTGTTGGTTGCTGTTGAGTTGCTTTTGGTTGGAATCTTTTGGTGGTGGTGATTTGTTTTTTATTTGAAATGAACCACGTGCCCTGGCCAGTGTGGCTCAGTTGGTTGGCGCATCATCCCATAAACCGAAAGGTCGTGGGTTCAGTTCCCAGTCAGGGCACACGGCCTGGGTTTTGTGGCGCATGCGAGAGGCAACCGATCAATGTTCCTCTCCCTCTCTCTAAAAATAAGTACATAAAATCTTAAAGAAAAACAAAGGCTTCATGGTGTAACCCAAGGAGGCCTATCACTTGAGCTCTGAAAGGGATAATCCTGCGAAGGAACAGTTGGTTTGGGCAGCTTTGCAAGAAGCCTAAATAATACCTGGTTTTGTGGGAAGAGGGGAAAAGAAAAAGAAAAGAAAGGGAACACTTTGGCCTTTGGGAGCGAATTTAGGGCATGTGAAAGGGGAGGAACGGACGAGGTTGAAATGGACATCTTCTAACTGGAGGTGACCTGAATAGAGGCTGGTTCTTTTCACCCTTTGCACACCAGTGTCCTTCTGATCCTTCCTTCCTCTTAACACAAACTCTGAGGAGCCCCAAACATTCATTTGAAAGCTCTGTGGGCGTTGTTCTAACAAGACAACAACTGACCTCCCTACTCACCCGCTTCAAACTCTCTGATGAGAGACCTCGCTTACGTTGCTCCTGCCGAAAGTCTAGTTCAGCTCTTCCTCCCGCTCGACTTACAATGCCGGTGTCACATAAAAAGCACAAATCACGGCTGGGCTCTTTTAACATTGATAGACGGCATGGTACCTACCATTCACTAAGTTCCAGATGCCGGTGCTGGTTCGGCAAGCTGAGAGGACTAATCCCTCCAACCGTGGGGACCGTCGGCGTGGCGTTGAGTCCTGCGCCCTGGCTCTGTCCCCACCTGGGTGTGCAGCGCAGCTAGAGGCTGCAGGCAGGAGGAATAAAGACTCAGCTCCCCATCGCTTTGCACCTGGGTGACCTCGTGCAAGCAATTAACGTCTCTGAGCCCCTGTGCCTTTGTGAAATGCAGAGACTAACAGCTGATTTGCAGAGCTATTGGGAGGGAAGCACCGATCCCTCATCCACGGGAAGGTTTTGTGTACACAAACACACGCATGCGTGCACGTGTAACTACCTCCACATGCACATGACTTTCTGAAAACCCTCTCCCCCTTATTAGCTCGCAAGGCGATCTCTGAAAAGTCTCTCAGGAAAGGAAGGAAAGAAACAGATTTTCCTCTCCCACCAGACGCAGCAATTAAACGTCAAATATTAACTGTTCCTGGGAGTAAATTTGTTTAATGGGTTAAAGGCTTGGCCATTATAGACCTCCAATATGCCATTTCTAAGAAAGGACCAGGCAATATTTTTTTTTAATTGAGTGGGAGATAAAATGGTAGGACCAGCGTATCCATTCAGAAACCACTTTTTTCTCCATTTTCAGGAGCCTCCTGATTGCATCATGCCTTTTAAGAGACCCAAGCTGTTTAACGGCACTTTATTTTAAACCCTCACTTGTGAAAAGCATTGATTTATGAGCAGGCTGATTAAAGCAATGGTGTCTGAAGCAATAATGATTTCAATTATAGGACTTTTCATCAATGTGCATTATTCTGATTTGGTCTCCATTCTTTCCACATTTTTATTCGCTGAGGAAGGAGTATGAGCAGGTGATGTCACTTTGAAACAGCTCCAGACAAAGTTAATATCAGAAAGGAACGTACAGACAGACAGACCAACGGACCCTTTCTGAGGGCATGAATATACAGCCTCCGGCACAAGTAACGCCCCTTTTTGATCACCAAATCTTTTATTGCAAAAGCACAAGCAGGCAATTCTGTAATATAACAATATCACACTCAAGCACACCATAGGCCATTTTAGGTGAAAAGTTCAAATTAAATCTATACGTTATTGCACCCGTATTATTACCCTACCAACCACACTCAAGCAGGCATTTCTTCTGCCGGACCGTGTATTGTATTTTAATATACTCTGCCCAACTTGAAGAGTTTTCTAACGTGCCGGCACCTGATATCATTAGGGTTATTTAGAGTCCCCTTCCTGCTCTGATTGGTTGTAGAAATGTGCACACTCCGGATTCCCACCAAGCCTGGGGTGGGAACCTTCCTTCTCTTCCTGTGGGGCCACAGAAAACAGACAGGCTCATACTTAGACCTTTAACCTGTTCAAGTGACTAACGTCACTGTAACACACACCAAATATTCTCTCATCTGACGGCCTATCCTGTGGACTAGGCTGGTTCATGAGAAAGCGAAATTCACCGAGAGGCATGTACTAGGGAACAGTGGCAAGTGGAGCCTGGTCTGATCCTTACAAGGTCACTGACTTCCTTACTTAGAAGCTCCTTTGGCAATTCTTCTCCAACCCCTTATGCGACAAATGAAAAAGAAAGGGTGGAGAAAGGGGTGTGACGTGGCCGGGGTCCCACAGCTGGCCCCTGTGACTCTCAGTCTAGTGTTCTCCTCATTTCCACTCCGGGCCACGGTCCTGCGTGAGTAACAGTTCTCAAAATAGGACTTCGCTTAGGCTGCAGAATACGAAGGTTTTGCAACAGCATGGGTGAGCACAGAGACTCCACAATGCCTGGGAAGCAGCCTGCCCCTGATTCAGCCGCCTCCCAATGGGTGCTCCTCGCAGACTCGATGCACCGAGCCGGCATCGCCTGAGCGCTGCATTGCACCGATCAGTGGCAAAGCTGCAGATTTTCACCCCGCCTTCTCCCTTCCCAAAAGAGGAGGCAGCAGAGGTCTCCAGAGAGGTCTTGGAGCTAGCTGACGTTTGGGGCGGGTCTAGAATGCACATTCACTTTGCTTCGGTACATTCCTCTAATTCAGAATATAACCCAACATCAGCGCCCAACCTATGACACTGATCACAAACATCTCCTTCATTTCTCTTTGGGTAAGTTAGTTAACCCCTATTCTCTGCTTTGAAACTCCACTTAGTTTGAGGACCTCTCCCCTGAACACTAAAGTTCATGTAAGGTACGTTATCATTAAACCCCCAACAGCAACTGGCTAATGGTCCCTGAGACCCAGACGTTAGCCACCTACGCCACAGACTACAGTGACGGGCAGAATCACTATATACTCCTGTTTTTGGCCTATCCAAGGCAAATCCAAAGAACGGGTGTGATAGGCGAATGTCAACCAGGACACGCAAGTTAATGTGTATACCTTTGCCGTACTAATGGAACGGTTAGGCTTACCATAGATATATTTAAAATAATAGCTGCAGTTTATATATATATAGTGCTGGACCTTGTAAATCAAGAGCGTTCATCAATCTCAGCTGAAGCTTTAAATGGTAACTGGACCCAATAAAGAAGAAATAAGTTAGATCTTCTATTTTTTTTTTAAATGTGGTATTCCAGAAAGCTGCCTCTGGACATAACTACAGAAAATTAACACAATAAGTAAAGCATTATAGAACAGCTATTAACTGATTACACTAATAAAAACCAAATGGGGGCCTTAATTCTGCCCTTCTGGGACAAAGGGACAGATAAAATAAACAATAGGAAAAAAATATGGAGTAAAGGATAACTGATTTTAAACAATAATACCATGGAAACCTCCCACCAAGGAAAAACAAGAAAGGTAGATCTCTATCTTCACTTTGGGAAAGAAGAAGAAAAATTGCGTCCTGCTTTGATAAGGCCTTAGCGTGATATTAATAAGGGTGTTTTTCAGGTTAACAAATTGGAAAAATTAAAGCATGCTGACAAGGAAGTTTTTAAAGGCCAGGCAAACAGCCATGAGGGTGATTTTACTATATTACTAAAATGAGGAACCTTTCTGGTCCCACTCAGAGGTCGACAAAACCGTGGTCCACCAGGATGTGACAGAGAGCGGAGTTCAGTGACAATTGGTATTTATGGCAAAGGCCAAGCCAGACAGAGGGGAAGGCAGAGGGGAGTGGGACAGACGCAGGCTGGTGTGGCTCACTTGGTTGGGTGTCTTCCTGCCAAGCGAAGGATCACTGGTTTGATTCCCAGGCAGGACACATGCCTGGGTTGTGGATTTGATCCCTGACCGGGGCGCTACTACCAATCGATGTTTCTCTCTTTCTCTTCCACTTCCCATCTCTCAAAAAATAAATAAATAAAATCTTTTTTTAAAAGTACACCTCAGGTACAGCCTTGCCCGTTGACTAAATCCTAAAATCCTTGAGCATATGGGGGGTTAACTCTCCATAGAAATGTACAGCAGAGAAGGTGTTTTTCTTTCCATTTTGCTGTCTACCATATGGCCCGTACTCCTGCCTTCAAATCTAGCCGGGAGCCTACGGTCCCTCTGAGTAAGTGCCTGCTAGGTGCCAAGTGTCCAGCAAGACCATAGCTGGACCTCATAGCAAGACCAGTGACGATTCTCCACGTGGAGATGAGGACTTGGGCTCGGGGTAACACACATGCGTCTGCGTGACCAGGCCTGGCCCACAGCAAAGGTGCTCCCCCTCCCACTCCCCGCAGGTAACCTGGCACCATTGCTAACTGTCACCTCGATTCCTTTCCTCAATCTGTTTTCACATATTGTTCTACCCAGTCCAAGCCACGGACCCAGTCAATCCTGTTGGCATGCCATAGGCAAAAATCACAGGTTATTTTTACTTTTCGCTGGCGAAAAGTCAGCAAATTCAAATGAAATGATAATTTCTATGTGAGAAAATAGTTTGGCTTTTTCTTCAGATGCAAATATAGGAAAAAAATCTAAGTTTTAAGTTGGCAGAAGATAGCTTTGTAGTTTCGCGCGATGTACAAATAAAACCATTGTGGTTCAAATTTGTCATGGGCTGATCTGAGAATTGGAAGAGGGCCCTTCTGTCGTAAAACATAGGTGTTTGTAGACAAGCAGCATCAATAGGTATATGAGAGGGTTGTGTGTATACAGATAGAACGGAAACGTGTATACACGTAAACGGAAAGGGCCAGATGTGTCGATACGGGGCAAAAGGCTGTGCAACATACAGGGACCAGTGAACAGAAAATTCAAGGAGGCTAATTAAAATCTGAGGCCAAAAACATACTCTAAAAGCCATTGCTTTTCAGGCCAGGAAGCTCAATTAGTTAGAGCATTGTCCTGAAACAGGGTTGCAGGGACATACAAGAAGCAACCAATAAATGCATCAACAAGTGAAACAACAAATTGATGTGTGTGTGTGTGTGTCTCTCTCTCTCTCTCTCTCACACACACAAATCAATAAAAAAAAATTTTTTTTTAAGAATAAACCTTTAAAAAAAAAAGCCAGAACTTTTCAGAAGTACATTGTATCCAGGCCATGATACTAGTAGTGATATATTGGGGGTATTCAGAATAAAGCATATTTTAAAACAATTTGCAAGTTCTAATCTTTGGCAATAAGGCAGGGAAACCATGAAGAAATTTTATAATTTGGAGAAAGAGGACAAATTTATCATTACTTGCGGATGACAATGTTTACTTAGACGGCTCAAAAGAATCAACTGGCAAACTCTTGGAATAAAAAATCAGCAAAGTGGCAAATACAAAATAAAAATGCCTAAGTAAATAACTTTCCTCAGCAAACAGTTATAAAATTTAATAGAGAAATGCTGTTCACAATAGCAATGAATAAATTTGAGGCTATATTGAGAAACTCCATGGAGAAACTACAACTTAACAGAAGTTTATATGGAAAGATAAATGAAAAGACATACTTTATTTCTACATGAGAAAACTCAATATTAAAAGACCTCAAATCCCCACATCTTAATGTATAAATTGCATTCTCTTACATTTTGAACTTGATGAGCTCTTATGGAATAACAAATAGGGAGCATAATCCAGAAAATTAATTGTAATGAGGAAGAACTTGCATTACTAGATACAAAAGCAGCTTCTTAAATGATAATAAAGAGAGGGTTTGGGCAAAAGAAGTGACGGAGACAAAAAATATTAAAATAAAATTTAAAAACAAGGAAACAGGCTCAATAACATACAATATTTTGATCAGTAAGATAAAGAGGTTTTAGCAGATAGATTCTTACCCCATGGACCAGAATAAATTTTAAATAAATGAGGAATTTAAATGTCTTTAGAAATAAAAAGAGCCATTAGTAGAAAATACAGGTTAACATTTATCTGACTCTGGGACATATAAGGCCTTTCTAAGCATAAAGCAGAGAAAGAATAGAAACGTACTTATGTACTTAAATTCATTAACATATACAGAAATCCAGTAACAATTAAAAATCAATTGACAAAATGAAGAAAATGTTTGCGGTGCATTATGATGCAAGCGGTAATGAACTTAATATACACAGAACTTTTACAATTTAATAGAAAATCAACTTTTAAAGTTTTTGAATAAATAAAAATAACACACAAATCACATACACTCAAAACAAGACAAATAGCCAGGAAATGGGAAGAAAGTTAACATCACAAATAATCGAAGAATTGCCAATCCCAATAAGAGTCTGAATTTCGGAAGAGCTAACGATGGTTTGTGAACCCTGCGTTCACACTGAAGGTGGGAATACACTTTGGCCTTAATACTTGGGAGGGAAACGCTGCAAAACGTAGCCCCCCAAAATGCCTTCCACCCAGGAATTTCGCTTACAGAAACTTCCAGAGGAAATGGAGATGCACATGAAGATTTTATAAAAACAAAGTTACAAACAACACACACACCTCACTAGCAGGCAAACGAATGATCACACCTACAATAAGGAAATACGATGCCGCCTAAAACTCTCGTTCTGCCATAGCTTTAACAACATGAGGAGATATGTACTATGGCTTGCCAGGTGGGAGAACCAGATTTCAAAATAGTGGGTCCCAGAAGGGCTTCCATCGTCCTTTCCAGATACACAAATGTGTGGGGGTAAAAAAGTAGAGGAAAAAGATAAGGAAAAAATATATATCGCAGTCTTGATAACGGTTCTATTCAAGCAACGGGACCAGAGGCCATTTTCATTGACTCCTTTGTGCTTTGCAATAACTTCCAAATGTTCTCCATGGACATGATTATTTTTGCACTAACAAAATATTTCTTCTGTGCTTTCAATCCTAGGTTTGCTGGAAGCGTATGCAGAAGGCTCCCTACAGAGAATGCTATGGGACAACAAAGAGGGATAAAAAGGGACCCAGGCTACAGGCTGCTCACAGTTGTGAGTCTATGCCTTCCCCTTATTCTGGCTTTTTTTTTTTCCCCCGGAGAGTCTGTTCTCGAACACTTTGCAGCTTCCAACACCGTTTTATTTGCTCCTCCTTTGAGTGACAGTGCAGAGTGTCCCAACAATACTTAATGTATTTTGCGTCAGGGGCCCGTGGGTCAGCAAGGTTATTAATAAACATAGCCTCTTGTTCTAATTTAGGTCCCGTCTCTCCTCGTGCCCTGCTTTTTCTTTCGCTTCTCGTTCTGTCTGACCCTTTTCCCCTTCTTTCTGAAGGAAAAAAATTCCGCCTTCATTTTAACTCAACTTCTGGCCCTTTTCCCATAATGCTTTTCTCATGTTGTTGTTGGTCCTGTTGCGTTTTCATGGGGAATTTAAATGTGGGGCATATGCTCAGTGTCCTAAATCGATTCGATGCAGGCTGATATGATACGATGATCTGACATGCGCTGGAGGGTGGAGGGAATACGTAAAATGGAGACAAAGTGTGGACAAGCAGGAAGAGGGCCTTGTGTTTTCTGAAAGAATATTCTGTTCTACGAAATTCCCTGGCCACGAAACGAGCCAGACCCGGGAGGTGGCTGTGATTAGCTGTAGGTAAAAGGAGGCAGAAGGCAGCTTTGAACTGTATGATTTTTCTATCATCTCTGATAAGACGAAAAGAATTTAAAGAGTTGACCCTGCTTGTTCGGATGAGTGTATATTAATTTTATTTCCCGTTTAGAGCTTGACTTACTTCCTAAACTTTTATTTAGAGTGCATCTTATTTCTTTGTTTGTTTTTAATTTTTGCTGATCTTATTATACAAATAGGAGTGGCCACACGTTGTCCACCAAATTCTTACACACACGCTCTTCAAAGCCCCTGAACTTCGGGCAAATCCTGTTCAATTTTTTTTTTCACTTTAACACTTTCTAACTGCAACTTCAAACCCAAGATCACTTTGTGAACAAAGAAAGGGCAATTCCTACACATATAAGTATGCATGTACTTTTTCCCAACTTATGAAACGTCAGTCCTTACTGTCTTCTAATAAACACAAAATTGCATCTCCTTTCTGAGCTCTCAGGGAGTTACAATTGCCAAAGGGTGTTTACTTCACAATGATAAAGCAGCATTTTTTTAATATGGGAAAATATGTAAAAAGAAATGCATGATTCCGTGTTGAATTATTCATACTTTTCAAATTAACCTATTGCACTTTTTCTTATTCGAGAACACATTATTTTTTAAACGGGACCTCAACTACCTTCTTTAGAATGAGTGCAAGTCATTTAGAGTGATGTCATTTTTTAACACCGGATTAATTCTGGTCTGAAGTAGAGCACTCATATTGAAGAAATTAAAAAAAAAATGCAGAAATGACCAGAAATTTAATTTATTCAGGAGAACGGTAGTTTTCTCTATCTGACTTCATTGTCATGAAACATAGCCATTTTATAGCATGAACAGAATTACACCTGACTTTTGGTCTTTACCAAACTAAGAAAGAAAAGCTGTGTGAACTTTGAGTGAATTCTGCGTTTGACTTGTTAAAATGGTGCCCCTTACCCCCGCCTTCCTGTGCATTAACAGAGAGGCGGGGGTTTTAACTTAGCTAATACCTCCATTGCAAGTAGCCATTGATCAGATTTGACAAATATTTCATTCGGTTCTTTATTTTTTTATTTACCCTTTATTTTCTTCCCTTTCATTGTGAAAAGCCCTTTTCTATCTGTCCTGCAACTACCAACAAGGGATGGCTATACCGTTAACTGTGTTCTGTTAAGTATATGATCACTTATCATTCATGGGACGCTATTTAATTAAGTTACTTTCTTTAAAGGCGGTATTTTTCTTACTATACATAGGCTTGTATGAGCATTGGCTAAGAGTGGGGAAGAGGAGGAAGAGGAGGGGAAAGCTCTTATTGGGAGCTTACCGTGTACCACGTGGGATGACTTCAGCATCCCTTTACTCAGTGGAGCTGTTAGGCTGTGCTCCCGGCTTCACCCATCTGTCCTGGCGTTGTTTGTACAGCATCACAGTGAAGAAGATATCGTTAACCTCAGGGCGCACTTGGAAAAAACGGGGCTCACAGATGTCAGGCAACAAGCCCAAGACAAGCATTTCGAGCCAGGATTTGAACCCAGACTCTGCCACGGCCCTTTTGATGGTTATCAATAGACTTGAATTTTTTTTTTTTTTTTTTTTTTTACAATGGTGAGGGCCCAGAACGGAAGTGACATCCTCAAGTTCCCTGCGGGCTGGGCTTGAGGCCAGTGACACCAGCTCATTTAGAAGGCATGACTTGAGGGATGTCTCAAAGGCCGAGACACTCCTCCCAACGAACCCCGTTTGACAACCTGGCAGAAAACATTATGCAAGAACTAGCACAGTACTCGCCATATTTGCATGACAATATACATGTTTCATATCATAACACCCGCGACGCACCGTGACTCGGAGGCACAGGTCCGTGACTTTCCAAAGCCTGACACCTTTGTGCCCTTATTTCGTGCGCTTTCAATATTCTCTGTGTAGAGAGAGTCACTGGTTCCAAGACACCCCGTTAAGTTTTGCTAAATAAACGCTCTGAAGCTCACGGAGCAGGGTCCTGCTCCTGCAGCAGAGGGCCGGCGGCAGCCCCGGCTCGGTGCCCGGTGGCAGAGCCGGCTTTTTCCGTGCCCAGCTATTGTAGCTGCTTCCTCGCCCCGGCCTGCGACCGGCGGGTTGTGGGAGGGGTGTCAGGCTACAGTTCTGAAAGCCCCAGGGATAAGATTTCTTCTGGAAACTGGCAGCATATTTGTCCTCCCTCAGCCTTCTTCGCACACAGCCAGGTCTCTCTGTTTCGCCACGCCCGCTGTGGTTGTGACTGTACCCGACTAAACTTATGCCACTGTCGCCTCCCCTGGAGGCGTCTCGGGGGTACGGAGTCGGTGGGAGTCACGTGACCGTACGCTCGGGCCGACCCGGGCCGGCCGAGTGTAATAGCATCTCTGCCTGGGGAGATTACGGGCATGATACGGCCGATGCGTAATGGATAGGGCAGTCTGTGTACAAATTTCAAATGACTTGCTACACCCCTTTAGGACGGCTGCTGTCAAAAGTATTAGCCCTTTACACACCCAACAACCACAGATCGCATTACCCGTGGGACACGGCCCCCCCCCTCTCTCTGCACCGCCCTGCAGAATGGGCTCCTCCCATATATCCCAGTGGGAAATCGCTCCAGCGGGAACTCCTGAGCGCACCAGAGGGAGAAAACGCTGGTGTTTAAATGAGCATGGACGGAAGTTCAAAGGGAACCACACGGAAAAGAGCTAGGGAAGATTTAAATTTTCAACCCAAAGAGCGCCTGACTTCGCCCGCTGAAGCTGCGGCGCAGGGAGCACTGGGCAGCTGAGCACTGAAGTCCAGGCTCCCCTGGCGTCAGGATGTTAGTGTGCACATCGACGCAAGGTGGGGAGGTGCAGAAACGTCCCTGCTGTGGATGGTGTTTAAAACGCTTCATTTTTTTTTTTTTTTTTTTTTGGCTTGTCTTTTTGCCTGGGTCTGCCTGTGGCCAGAGATCTACAGAGGCTTAGACAACGTGGAGGCCTGACTGAGGAACGCCAGCAGTCTTCCGTTAAGCCCCTTTTCATGGCTGAAAATAGTCCGTGTCCCCTCTCAGACGGTGCAAGCGAACTAGGGAGAACCCTGCCTCTTTTTCAGAGTGGATTCAAGGGGGTGATTTCTCTGGCCTCGCGTGCTAAAGAGAGACATAAGACGTTGGCGTCAATGAGGACATGGATAAAGACACTGAGGACCACTGACGGAAACATGGGCAGCAAAAAGACTGTCATGACACTGGTCCGAGGGGGAACATCCGCAACTTTCCACGGTCAAGATCTTTTCATAATAACATCAAAAATGCATTAGCATTAGAAATGGGAGCATTACAGATTTTATAACATAGATAACATTCTCTCCATCTAGTATGGAAACTTATCCATTCCTCTACCCAATCAATGTATTAGCCCCAAATATATTCTGGGCACAGTGCTAGTCTCTACAGATACAAATATAAACAAGATTCTTCTGTTGTCTTTAAGGATCTGGTCTTGATTTATTTTCTTTGTATAATAGACAGTGCATGCTGGGTGCCTTTACTGTATTAACTCATGTAATCATCCAAACAACCATATATGTTATAGTTGCATTGTCTGCATTTTACAGATGAGGAAACTGAGACACAGACAAGACCGTAAGCCACACAGTGCCACACACCTGGTGTATTGGCAGACCCAGAACTTAACCCCGCTCCTGACGCCCTACAATTACCCACTGCTTATGAGCTAATTGAAGAAATAAACCTGTAACAATTTTCAACATAATCACCAGAGACACCAAGGACCCTGTAACCCCAGAAAGCCTGGCTTCTGCAATATTTAGACCAACGACTGAGCAAAACTGTAAAAGACAGACTCATCGGTTTGTTATTTAAAAAAAAAAAAAAAAAAAAAAGATGAGAGACAGACTCTAAAAGCTACCCAAAAAGCCAAAACAAAATGCAATTTAATGGGGATAAACATGAAACATTCTTAATGCAAGAAATCCCCTTGTACAAGACCTAGATGCCTGAGACCCGACTCCGCCAGATGGGGCCCCCTGTCGCTGATGGGGGGGGCTCCTCTGCAAAGCTGGTCCCATGTGTGGCGACAATGTTGGTCACTCAACTTCTGAGTATTTTGTTTCTGGACATCCCTTAAGAGACTCTGGCAAATGCAGGCAACTCAGGAGAACCGAACCTCTGTGTCCCTGTCCTGTCGGGGACTGGGGGACTTAGCCAATAAAACAAAAGCAGTAGCTTGAGAGTTGGGAGGGGAACGAAAGTTACCTTCGAGTGTCTGAAAGTCTGTCATAGGGTAAGGGAATGAGGTTCAAATGTATGGTCTTTGAGGACAGAACCCGACCCAGTGGAAAGGTGCTCGAAACGCACAGAATTTTGCTTTCACCGAAGGAACAAAGCTTTCTCAAAGCAGTGCTCCCAGGTAGTGGAAACCTTGGGGAAACAGAGCACCGCCCATTTCTCAGGCGGACCTGCCTTGGCCGAATTGGCGGCCTTCCCCTAGGTCTTCCAGCATTCAAGCTACCTGCCTTGAACCTACGACTCCTGAAAAACTTCTGCCTTGGTGCCTGCGCACCTCCAGCCCTCTGGGTTCACTGGGAAGTCGGCCCAATGTTCTCCAAGCTTCCTTCCAAGGGGACGATCCCATGACTTCTGGATTCCATTCTGGAGCCTTGAATTCCAAAACATTTTTTAAACCAGTTAGTCCTGTTTTGTAACTGAAGAAATAGGGAGCTGAGTAACCCGACAGAATTAAAGGCAGATAATATCTCCCTTCTCACACCTAGATTCCTTCCTCCCTTTGAATAGCTACCTCTACACAAGCAACCTTAGCATTGTTACAGAGCAACTTAGTCCTAACCTTATTCTAGAAAATTGGTTTGGTCCCCAGTGGCCACTATATCATTTAGCTGAGAGCTTACTATCATTTCTAAGTTAATTTGTGAGTTAATTGTATATGTCAGGAAGCTCTGACACCGCAGAAAATGTCGATTATTGAGATAAACCCGGGTCAGAAAATTCCAGAATTAAAGTTGGTTTTTGATCAGTTTTTATCAGGACAATATGTTGACATAGGAAAGGGTTGGAATGATATCACTTCATGGAGGCCAGCCCTCCATTAAGTGGACACTGGAGGCCGTGGCCGGGTGGCTCAGCTGCTCTGAGCATCATCCTGATGTGCCAAGGTTGTGGGTTCAAGTCCTGGTCAGGGCACATACAAGACTCAATCAATGAATGCCTAAGTGGGTGGAACAACAAATTGATGTTTCTCTCTCTCTCTCTCCCTCTCTCAAAAATCAATAAATAAAAAAAAGTGGAGACTGGATTCCTGGATAAAAATGCTTTCCAAGTCCAAGATTCCATGATACACCACGATCATAACCTCCATCACGTTTTCATCGAAACAACTCTCCAACCCATAGAGCGTTAAAGAGGAAGCCTGGTCCCTCCCTATGGATAGTTCCTATTCGATGATCTAAACACCATTCGATGATCTAAACACGGTGCTGAAGCCATTGCAGGATAAAACCCTGGACGCACCTGCCTGGCGGCCCTCGGTAACAAGATGGCCGGTCTTTCCCCCGCGGCTGCGCTTCCAGAAGAGATGCTCCCGTCTCTCCCCGCTTGCTGTTTGAGCTCTGCAGTTGCTTTTCCCCTGCCCAGGTCAAGGCCTTACCCTCAGGACTCTATGCAAAGACTTAAGATGAATATTTCCCCAGAACTTCTGGAATGATCAGCATAGCACACAGTGGGGACTCGGCTTCCTTTGTAAAAAGAAAAACCCGAAATCCCAGGCCCAGATGATTCAAACCCTTATCAGCCTCCAGGTTGGGGCCAAATTACAGGGGCGGGGGGGGGGCGGCGGGGGGGTTGCCCACCATGGCTGGGTTTGCCACAATCTATGTCTAACCATTCTCAGCGACCCAGCTCTATGGTACTAACTTCACTATCTATCATTTGGTACCAATTCATCCACAGTCTCTTTGGAAAACAGAGTTACGTTGGGGCACTATGGTAATGAAGCCAAAGATGTCAGAAGCCTTTATTTTCGAACTGTTTTTGCAGAAATCATTTTTGAGGAGTGGCAAACAGAAAAACCACATCCTGACACGTCATATACAATTAGAGTCTTCCCTGAGTGAGCAATCCAGGCCTTCCTGGCAGGGGACCTATGTGTAGATGTCTTACTGAGAAGATAATATTCAGTTCCCCATTCACTGAAGTTTCGGGGCAAGTAACAACAGGGTTTTTCTACCTGTTTTTCTCAGACACACAGGTCAAAAGAGGAATCAGTGTTAGGCTGAAATTTCTGTAATTTACAATCTCCAGCATGTGGACCGGGGCCAAACAGCTCTTGGCTACACATTGTAAACAGAGCATTGCCGCCTCTTAATCTGGGTAATTGGTCCCAAATGCTGTTGCCACTTTTCAGATCAGATGCTTTACATACTTTGAAAGAACCTGGAACTTTTCTCCTTTGGCAGAGAAAAGTTTAGAGCATAACTCGGTCTTTTCATCAGCACTAAGACTCCTATAAACAGCCAGGTGATTTCATTGGGGGGTCTGTAAACACAGGAGACTGGGGAGCTGCTTGGAGAGTCTCACTCCGCTTTTGGAGTGCTCATCCGTCTATCATTTGCTCCCGCATCTGTGCCGCCTGCGGGGTGTTAACGTGTGTGGCTTGTTCAAGGGCTGGGCAGACTGAGCCACCTCCTCCAGGACGCCAGCCAGGTTTCCGAAGCAGGGCCCTGTCTCATTCCAGTGTGTTGTGTTCTTATCAGTGTGTTCCTTGAGGGTAATGTATCATAATGAAATCTGGCTGAAAACCAGTTGTTCTGGGACATCGTCTTCTGGGCAAAGCCTTGGGGATGTTGTGTGACAGAAGACAGGGCAGTAGGCTGGCAGGGATCTAGGCTTCGGGAACACTCAGAGGGACTCCGGGCTGTGTGACCCTGGGCAGGGATCAACCTTACAGGGCCTCAGTTTTCATGTCTGTAAAGTGGACATAATACTAGATGCCTTGCGCCCTGATGGGAGGGTTTCACTCCTGGTCAGGGCGCATATGAGAAGGCAACGTATGTTCTCTCTCTCTCCCTCCCTCTCTCTCCAAAAGCAATGAGGATTAAAAAAAACACACATTTTTAAATAATAATAATGCATACCTTGCAAACTCATCGAGAGGATTCAATAGAAAAAAAATACATAGAAAGGTTATGAGGGTATTCCACCTATTATTCTGATGAAAGCATTTTTTTAAATCATAATTTTTAAGCCTTTCTTTCTGCTTCAACCTACACAGGCAGGGAAGTCTTTTTTCCTCTGGGAATGTTCTGGTTTGGGCTTTAGTATTCCAAGAAAATATAGTCATGATAAAATCTGAGTTTCCATGATTTCTTCTTTTAGACCTTCCTCTTTACGTCTTTCCAATCGCCTTGGTAACATTTTTAGGCCTTCATTGTTCTTATAATATTTCTCGAATGGTATTGAGTTCTATATTAACTATTGCTTCTCCATATTCTACCTAGTTAGTTCTTTCGACCTTTCTCACAAGTCACTCTCTTGCCCTGTCATTTTTTTGTGTTTTCTTTGAATTCCTCTCAGTTTATCTCTACCCTGTAGCATTCCATGTGGAAGCCAAGCAGAGACTTACGGGAGGTTTGGAGAGTCGACTCCCTACTTCTGGGATAAGAAAATACAACAAGAATGAGCTTTGTCTCCTTTGGCTTTTTTCATTACATTTACTACTTACTGTTCTCAAGAGTTAAAAAAACAAAATAAAATTTGGGAACTATCTCCCTCATTCCTAATCGGCAGCAGTTTGTTTTCCCAACAACATCGTACCTTCATTTTCTCTGGGAGGCAGGATGGTGTTGTACAGAGATTCCAGAACAAGACATTCTGGGGTTCAAATCCCCTTTACGGGCAGCGTAACTTGGGACAAGTTATGTTTTTCTCCTCCGCAAAATGGAAATAACAGTGTTTGCCTGGTACCACTATGGTCAACTAAACAATGTTAAAACAACTAAACAATGTTAGAACAGCTTAAAATGAAGCCAGACAACTAAACGATGTTAAAACAGCTTAAAATGAAGCCAGAGTATAGCAAACACTCAAGAAATGGTAGTGAGCGTTTCAGCTAGTATATCTGTGAGTGTCCCTCGGGCTCTCCTCTGTGGCCATCTTTCCACATACATCGCTGGAGATTTGCTTCATACACTGTTCTTTCCCTCCATCAGAATGTTTCGGGAAATAGGATAGGCAGAGAAGCCTTTCCAATCACATCTTTTAGTTCTCTCTCCCCAGCCCGCCATCCATCCGTCATTAGCTAAAGTGGGATGAAGGTTTTATTATGAACCCCAAACTCAACTGTAGTTTACCCTAAACTTAGCGAGTCTGGGTTAGGTTTGGGAAAACCTGGTTTGAATTTTAGGTGAAACTCCTTCGACTCTTAAGAGCCAAAAGAGGATTTATTGTCTCAGGTGGATACCAAATGAAATTCGGTCAGTGCGTCTGAGTTTGACTTTGGGTTTGTCATTTGAATGAACTCAAATTTTATGTGGGCTTAATCCTTATATTTATGGTTTTTCTGCCATTTTCACCTCAGTGGATAAAACAATATTAAATAGAAATTGAGACTGGCTGTTTAGTATTTGAGCAAATGGCGATATCATAGAATGTATACGTTTTTGTCTCAAAAGTAAATAATATACTTTGGTAACATGTGCTTTAAGGAGTGAAGCTATTTTGGCAAACACTCCCCTTTATTTCATACTGTATTAGCTATCGAGCAGATGATAATTAACAAAAAGTATTTATTTCTGTCAACATTTAAAGATCTACAGTGCATCATCTTTTAATCCTGGCTCGGTGAAACTGTGATTTGAAAATCAAATTTGTATAATTTAAGCTTTCTCCATTTTTGCGTTTCTCCCCAGAAGTCAGAAGCCCAGACTTTAAGCTAGCTAATTTTCTCAAATTATATGCTAGAGGTTGAGGGAGATTTAAGGCTAGATCTTTTATGTCAAAATGATAGGTTCACAGTTTGTGATTGATGATCTTGTATATATAAATGATATATGCCCATTAGATAAATGGGCCTTCTGGGATGAGAAGATTAGGCAAAAGTGAGCTTAGAGAAATTTCTAAATTCTACATTTGCAGAGATATGGGCAACATGCTTCCTGTTTAATTATAAGACAAAACAATCTCAAATAACTTACATATGGAGATTAATATATCCAGGAGCTCTAAAAAGACTGCTTGCCCAAATATGCATTTTTTAACCCCATCACTTAAGTGAAAGCTTTGCAGTTATATTACTTTGAATGTCTACTTTTTACTTTAACTAAACAAAGTTATTCTGGGATCATTTTTTTCTTAAGAAATGTGCATAAAATTCCCCACCCCCAAACAATCCTGCTAGCTTTTCATAAATTGACCATATCTGATATTAGTTAAAAAAGTAAAATCTGAAAACGCAATAAAGTCTGGGGTTTTGTTTTTTTTTTTTCTTCTTCTTCTTCCAATCTCTATTTCCCAAATGACTGTTTGCAAAAATAAACTTTACAACATCTTTGAGAATCTCAAAGAACCCCGGTCAAGATTTTTTTTGGCTGGAAAAGAAAGCAGTTTTGATATTCAAAAATGTGGCTCCTCTCGGTCAACCCCCAGAAGAGGAAAATCAGCTAATGTTAGCTGGTGATTTTAATTGATTCTGTAATCCAAGTTAGTCCTCCATCATGTATTAAAATATGATCAAACAGTAGGGACTGAGAGGGGGAAAAATAGGTTTCAAAAATAACTCCATATAGGAAAAATCGAGCATTACTTTAGGAGGCTTTTCTGTTTCTAAATTAGAGGATGGAAAACATCTTCCTGGAAAATAGCAGCTGGTGCCCGCACACCCACTTCGCGGTAGAGCAACAACAAAAAAGTCCACGTAGCGTCCGAGTTGTGTTGGTCAGGCGACCCAGGTGTCATCCGAGACAGACAGCCAGCCAGCTAACTGCGGACACACAGCGACACACAGGCTCCAACAACAACTGAGCGTGCCCTGGGGCGCGCGCACGCGCGCGCGCGCGCGGGTGCACAGGAAACCTGCCCAGGCATCGTTCTGGGTGCTTGATAATTCTGGCATATTGTAAACCCTGGAAGGAATTTTAATCTACATGGTTCGAAAATAGGGGGCTTTTAAATATGCTGCATACAATTTGCGATGGTCATCTCTCAAATGCTGCTGCATTATCCTTTTCCATTTGGAATGAATGAGGCTAATTAATTTCAGGCCATACTTGGTGAGGTCAGCAGCGTACGAAGGGTGCGTGCTAGACATTGCTAATCTCTTTCAGCTGAGAGTGATGAATTAAAGATGAAGCCTGCCTTTGCAGGCCTAATTTAGAATGTATATCAAAAAACCTACAGCAAATAATACTATCCCCTACAACAAAGGAAAACTTGCTCTCTCAGGCTCCGTGAGCTGTGTTGCTTTTAAAGACATTTTCAGTCCTCTTTGGAATTTCGGCTGTGGGTGGGGGAACCATATCAAGAAAATCAAGTCATCTCTCACACATGTGGACAAAAAAATGGGATTAAAGGAAAGAAAGAAAGAAAGAAAACAAAAACAAAAGACAACAATCAGGGTTTGATCCCTTGTGTATTAAAATTCTACCTACACATTAGGCTTCCCCAACGCCCCCGCCCCCCTCCCCCAGAACTGCCCCACGGACAAAGATCCCAAATTAGCGATACCTATATTCAATCCATGACCACCCAGCCCTGCTGGGACATTTCAAAGAAACATGCTAAATGAGGCAGCCTGTTGTTTTTAAAGCTGGTATCCTAATGAGGCTTATTAGGTTTTTCCATGTCTCTATTTTGAAAGCCAGTAGAGATTGACCAGGTAGATAATGCGATACCTTTTATTAAGCCAAGAAAGAAATTGTAATACAGATACCTCCAGGCCAAAATGTTCTTATGCAAGTCAATGCTAAGCCAGCTTCCCAAGTGGCGAGAAGGGAGGTGCTCGGCTGATCTAAATTCTAAAGACAAGAGGGAATTAGTCATAATTTCTCAAAGATAACTGCTACAAGTCCCTAAGGGTGGCAAGAAAGGTGGCTCACCCCAGAGACGAGAGAATATACCTTGCAAAAAATTATTGCTGCGCACCTACCAAGAGGAATCCTGACGTTATTGTAATGATTCCAAAGCGCCAAGTTAGGGCTCACAGGACTCCTAATTCTGTACCCCGGTAGCCCTCGTTAGAAAAAAGCTGCTTTGCATTAAGTCCGATCTACATGCTGAATCAATCTTTCATCCCTTTGATTGCTTCTGAAAATATTTATATTTCTTAATAATGCACATTTTGTCTTGCAACTTCTGATTAAACCCAGACGGGGCTCCCATAGCAGGCAATGTACGTGGAAGGGGTCACTCAGGACAGGGAGAGGCAGATAAAAAAACACAGATTTTTCCCCATTGGGGAACCATTAGACAATATCAATCTAGCAATTTTGGTTATGTAAGCATTCGAAGAGGGTTGTAATAAATACAGATTGGAATATTAGAGAGGATTAATGGAGATTACGGAATAGTCTGAATAACGTGAGAGTCTTCACTGCGGCTTCGACTCTTTGGCTGGTTAGCTTAATAGACTTTATGGAAAACTATGGAGGGAGAGACTTGGGATGATGTCATATTGCAACCAGTACTGGCCCTACAGGGCATCCTAGCATTAGCAGAGAAGTAGTTATAACACCGACATGATCAGATGATCTAAAGGAGGAGAGGAGGAAGGAGGATGTGTGGGGGAGTGAGGGGGGGTTCTCGGTTTGGGGGCCGAGGGCAAAGGGGGCCAGTTTCATCTCTGTCACCAAATCGCTGGGCGACTGACCTCATGTCAGTCACCTGACCTCTCCAGGCCTCGGGTTTTTCCTCTTGCTTTTTACCTGGGAAATAAGGGAAGTAAATGGGTTTTGTTTTTCTTTTTTTTGGTAAGTTTTAAATTCTGTAGGTTTATTTTTAATTAAAATTATGTATTTATTTTTATGGAGGAGGAAAGGAGGGAGAAAGAGAGGGAGAGAAATAGCGATGTGCAAAAGATGTATCACTTGGTTCCCTCTTGCACACCCCCACCTGGGGACCTGGCCTGCAACCCAGGCATGTGCCCTGACTGGGAATCGAACTGGCAACCCTTTGGTTCACAAGCCGACGCTCAACCCACTGAGCCACACCAGCCAGGGCCAGGGTTTTTCTAAAGAGCCAGCACTGTGTTCCGTGGGCTCAGGAGGCAGAGAGGAAGACAACGAAGCCTTCACCCCACGCTGAGCGTTCCCAGGCCAGTCCCCGACAGGGAAGCCACACCTCTTCCAAGTGCCCACACGTCACTTGTCCCCACGTGCCTCCCCGGAGATGGCCGCTGCTTCTCTCTGCCTCCTTTCTCTCCTCTTACAGACCATGGCAGAAGGAAGCACCCCAAAGCAACGGCCACAGTTTCATTCCACACAACCCCCCCATTCTGGAGATTAGGAAAACAAAAGCCAGAGAACTCATGCGCGCAGACTTGGTCACTGGAAAAGCTAGAATTTAGGCCCCGGTCCCGAAAACAGGGTCTCTCCTGCCGTGACACATGGCCCCAGACTTTCATATTCGACGAATAGGTGGGATTTCTTGGGGGCACTCAATGCAAGTGGAAACAGATACATAGGTTAGGCGAGTGGCTTAGAAATCTGACTTCCTGGGTTGGAACAACCTGTACAGCAATGTCAGCTTCAGGCAGGGCCCTAAGTCCCTGAGCCTAATTGGTTCTTTATTTTCCTCTCGAATAATGGAAATAATAACAGTATCTGCCCCAGAGAGTTGTATAGAGATTAAATACAATAAGATATACATATCTTACTTTACCACAGTTCTGCTATGGTAACTGACATTTAACTAACTAAACTAAATGTTAGTTCACTAAATGTTAGTTACTATTCGTATTATTACCATCACCATTTTCTTCCTTTATATAATGACTTAGAGCAACGACATCCTGAAAGGAACCTCGGAGAGCTAGGTACAAATTCTGGCTGTGTTCCTTTTCCCTCCACAGCCTCAGATAATTCTCTGAGCCTTGGTTTACAGCAAAATGGGCATTCGAAATATTGGCCTGTACAGGGTTTCAGAGAAAACCAAATGAAGCAGGCCTGCGGGATTACTTTCTGAACAGGTAGAGCCCTATAAAAATACAGGGGTTGATGGCCTATTGAAACATTATTCTTCCTACATTGAAAAGCCTCTGAGTGCTTAGAGCCAACAGAAAATAGGAGAGCTAATGCCACTGTTTTTGTTTCTCAAACAAACCCCCTTAGAAATGAGATATACGCAGCACCATTAAGTCGCAAAAGAATAGATGCACCTCTTTGATTATCGCTGTCACTCATTTAATCCTGTTCTACTGTTCTTCTGCCTGAACTTGCTGTTCTCTCATAATTGTCCCTTACCAGAGAATTAGACGACAATTAGATCGCAGGGACGGGGTTTAGATAAGGAAAATGCAAACCTGCTCTCTTCTTTGCCTTCCAGTAAAGAAAAGAAATGGCTCAAAGTTAAGAAAACACATTTCATGCAATATTAAACAGTGGCTTCTAAGAAGCCTTCAGACCTTGGCTAAAATATTGTCAAACTTCGCCATCGACCAATGAGCTGTCCATGGACTGTGAGCGTAAAAACATATTCACTATTGAGGCATCATTTCATTTAAGCTAAAGAAGTATCCTGGGGGGTGGGGAATTGTTTTCGGAGCAGGATTATTCAAGAGTTGGGGCCTAAAGGTGTATGTCTATTTTAAAAAGAAATTTTCTGATTGCAGATAACTTCTCAATTTGATTTAGTGTCGAACTATAGTGATGGGGTTGATAAGTGAGCATTCATCGGTAATTCATCTTGTGCTGGTAGAAATTTACAGCAAAGCAGTGCTTTCCCAACAGTGACAAGCCCTATTAATCTTCTTCAGACACATTTCAATAGGTGTCCCCATCTGTGGCCAACATCTAAACACTCTGGCATCACCGGCGACTTGAAGACACCTTCATTTCAAGTTACACTAGTGAAAATGTGATACTAGATTGTACTCTATTTTTTAACCTAATTCTCTCTCTTCATTCAATTAGCCTTTCTTGCCTGGATTTTCTGCTCATGTGTAACATCGTTTCTGAGGGAAAGCGCTCAAAGATTTGGTTTCTTAGAGATGCGCAATCTCCCCCAAGGTTAACCACCACGAACTTCTCGACAAATTAAAATTGCTTAGATTCCACTTCGGACAGTTGCTGGCCTCTGATTGCATGTGTCTGCAGACAGTAAAACCTGCCCAAATAAAGCCAGCCTGGGCATCGGGAAAGGGGGAGACTGTTAAATCCATTTGAGTTCGTATTCAGAATGCAATATGTAATCTTCCGCTATGATGTTAATTTCAGTGCAGGGGGATGCTGGGAAAAAGAAAGAGAGGCATTTAGGAAAAGAGGGAGATGGGAAAAAAAAAAATCCCCATATTTCAGTATCCAAATGCACTCAACCTATTTGGTCCGTGGGATGAAACGTTGCATCTGCTGGAGCTCCTCCCATTAAAGAAGTAAATAGAAGAATCGATGTAGGGATAGATAATTTTCCTCAAATCGCCTTTTTTAATTTTTCCTACCAGCAGCATGCTCTCTCGAGATGCCAGGTTAGTCTAGGTGAAAAACTGTGGAGAGGCTGTGCTTTTTTTTGTGCCATTTTCAACCTCATAATGGGTTTGGTCTTGCAAAGAAATAGGATTTACACAGCATTTTTCTTGTGCCCTTTAGAAATCTTTCCAAAGAGAAAACTCTTTGACATATTCTTGTTTTCGGAAAGGTTAGACACATCTGTATAATGAATGGAATTTTAAAACTTCATTGAACTTTTTTGTCCCTATGTGGTGGTGAAATAGATCAGTGTTACTAGGATGTGTGTGTGTATATATATCTATACATGTGAAAAAAGGTAGGCATTCTCAAAAGTGCCTCCCTCCCTCATACAAACTATTTTTCACAGGGATCCTATGAGTTTGTTATAGATCTCAATAACCTTATTGTAGGTGGCAGGCTTAAATGTGTCATATTAATAACTTGTTATCCAAGACAAATTAAGTCCTTATGCGTCAAAAGCACTCGGCCCTGGACTATCTACAAGACAAGTATTTATTGAATAAATGTTGAGTCCAATTTCATTTTAATGTGACTGACTGTATGTTCCAGCCTCTTAGGCAGAGATAAAAACACTCCGACCTATAGCTGTGTTGCCACGTTACACCTAACTTGTCTAGTTCTATTATTGTCTCCTAACTTAGAATATGGAAAGAAAGCCTTTCTCCCCCTCTTTGGTCGTGGTGGTTCTGAGAGCAAGGGGAGAGATAGAAAAACGGCTGGCATTCAGCCTAAAGAGAAATCATTGAAACAAATTAATCCTATGCCGTTTAAATTGACATGGTAATCCATCATGACAGAAGGCAAACTCTGAAAGCAATCTAGAATCTGCCCTGTTCTTTCGCTGGCCCTGGAGGCACAAAGATAGTAAAGAAAGGAGAGGATAACACCAAAGTGAGAGGTGTCTTCGAAAAGACTAAAACTGGCTAGATCGGCTCTAGCTGCCCTACCTCTGCAAACCTCTGTTGGAGAGGGCAGGGGAGCTCTCCACAGTTGATTTCTCCCAGTTTCTCTCTGAGTGGTAGGTTCTCTGCCAACGAACCCTGAAAGGCTGCCTCCTTCTCGAGGCTGCTGCCGAACTGAGCCACTGTCTGACGCCTTTGAAAAGTAGACCCACTGGGAGCTTTGGCAGAACCTTCCCGAGACACTTAACCAGAAACTTTCCCCCAAGTGGTAAGGGCTTTGAGACTGGGGCTTGTTTTTAGTTTGGTTGTTGTGTGGGGTTTTGCTGGGGGAAAGGAGAAGCAAATCCTTTTCCTCTTTTTTTTATTTTTTATTTTTTTTGCTCCTATAATCATCTCCGTTTTGGACTTGATGCAAAAGCATGTTACTGTAATTTTTTAAAGTAAAACCTGTGTAACATCCCTTAGAGCTGAGGCACGCCATTCTGCTCTGTCCCTTTGCTGGGTCTTTTATTTTGGAGGCTTACTTTTTTTCAAATCTTCCTTCACTTCAAAGAGCCTGCAATGATATGTTGTTAAAACTTGCTTAGGATTCAAAAACTATATGAAACCGAAGCATCGCGTCTTGGTAGATAGTTAAGATGGGAAAAAACCCTTATTAAGAACTCCACTGTGAAAATAATGTGCCTGTATTTTCAACAGACTGAGTGTAGGGCTTTTTTTTTCCTTCTTCTTCTTCTTGAACATTATATATATATATATATGAACATTTTATATATATATAATGATACTTTTGTTTTTCTTTTTCTGGGGGACGATAGAGAACCTCACATCGCCTTTACTGCCTGGCCATGCAAATTTAAACCCAGAAATGAGTGTTCTATTTGCGTTTAATAAGGCATTATGCTCTAAAGGCAAAACAATTTGAAAATGATTTTTAATCTCAAAAATTCACTCTGTGAACAATAAACAGTGGGCGACAAGAGAAACCCAGATGCTTTACTGCCAAAGCAAAGAAGGCAGGGACACGTATGTAAACCCTGCCTAACAGCTACCCCATTTCAGTTTATCTAGGATAGTGTTTCTTCTAGTTTATTAAGAAAACTTTATATGTTCCTGTAACTTTAGAGTAAACATCACACCTCTTTTCTACAATTAGAACGTTTATTCACTGGTTTTTAAAAGGGAGTGAATGATTCTTGCATATTGGCTAATGCTTTTTAACGTTCCTGGGCATAAAAGACAAATTAAAGGAATTTGCAGGATAAATAGGAAGAGAGTGAAAGCTCTCCTGTAAAATATTCATCCACAGCCAGCCAGTGGCAATTTAAAGAGTTGTTAGGGAAAAAAGAATAGGTTTAGGTGTTTATGAGTGTGTTTGTTTTTAACAGGACCTGGGATATTTAAATAGTAGCTCTTCAATATCTGCCCAGACAATTATACTTTCTGAACAAGAGCTCATGCCTTTGAATTTGTTTTCAACGTAGAAACAATGTAGACTTCAGCAAAATAATATATCATTTTAAAAGCCATTCAATTAACCAAAATCATTTTAAAAATCAGTGAATAAATAAGCATAAGCCCTTATCACTCAGAGGAGATTATGAAGAAAAACATCTTACTTCAAGCACCTCCTTCGCCCCATTTAAATTTCACGATGCTGGCTTCTTTCTATGGCAACAGACGTATACGCAGGAGGAAAATGGGCAACATAACTTTGGGAATCAATACAGAAGGTATCACTATACATTCTGCAGAGAAATAAGGTTGCCTGGTTTTTTTTAACTTCTCCCTGACATGTGATTGTGATGTGGTCTTGTCAAGAAATACCCAGTGTGACATTTTTTACTGAGGTCAATATTGCCTGCCTTTTACATTTTCACTTTTGTTTCAAACTATTTTAAGTGGTATCCTCTGAATCCATTTACCTAAGTCAGGCACATCATAATCTCTTCAGTGAGGTTGATTAATTTATTAAAAACTGTAATGGACAAAGAGGAAAAGTACCTTTCTCTATCCTGTGTTCAAAAAAACCTTAAATAGTGTATATTTTATTTAAATGTCATACTTTGTAAATTCTCAAGCACATATTTCTTTGGTCAAGAAGCTGAATATTACGTTCAGCACCCTCTTCCTAATTTTTCATAGAAGTCCTTTATTTTTGCTGGGCACCTTCGACATCTCAAACAGTTAGCCTTTTAAGAGGAGAAATGCAGTTGGTAATTAAATAGTGTTATATTTTCTAAATTCATGCATAATGCGTCTCTATTATGGCAATATGTCTGTCTTTGTCTGTCTACTTACTTCCCTAATCATATGCCTTATCTCGAAACAGGGTTTTTATTAGCCTTCTAAAAACCAATCATCTTTAGATTATTTTTCTCCTGAAATTCACCTTGAGTCTGTGGTTAAAGGAAATTAAATCAGGTAAATCCCTTTGTTGTTCTGTTTGTATTTCCTTTAAGCACACTGGATACAGCTAATTAACAATATTAATTTATCTGGATATTTGCCTTCTGAACACCTTCACATTTACATGGCTGGCACCTGATACCATTTGATGAATGCTTTTTTTGACATGCCAAAAGTGAACTGTCATTTTAAAGATTTCATTACCAGGCTCTTGAGAAAGAGAAAACATATATAATCAGGCAATCTTTCCTCACTCTGTCGACTTCTAAATAAGAACTGATGTCCACATGGCTTTAGATGTCCTTAGAACTTTCTCAGCAGGAGTTGCCTTGCAGTATAATATTAAAAGCCTGGGTAACCTACATCAGACTTGGCTAAATGGTCAACAAGGCTTTTACGCCACCATCTTTAGCTAAAGCCTATTCCCTTCCTATCCTTCAAGTCCCTGAGAAGTAAAATAAACAGAGTAGCATATGGCTGAATTTTTAAATAAATATATTAGGCGAGGGACACTCACCTTTTGCTTAAATGCCCTGCCACAGCTACCAAAGTGAAAATGGACATTTTTACTTTGAAATGTCTCTCTCTGATTCCGCAAGGCTCAGTAGCCTTCCCATTATTACTAAGTTGCTTCAGCTTGTATTTCAACAACAGTGACTCCAAGGAGCTCATTCCAAACTCTTTTTTGCACTGCTTTCTGCCAGACCCCCAACATGTCCGCTTGAGTGACAGACTCTATCTAGTCCTGGAGTATATGAACCTTTAATCCATCATGGAACTTCTAATGCCGCAAGAATATATACACGCCCAAGCGCCCACCTCTTCATCACATTATATACCTACTAATTATAATGCCACCAGGTCTGCATATATTTCCCTCATTTCATCTAGATTTTATGGCTCTGATTTGGCTACTGACATGACTCTAAATTAGCTAAAATGAAAGAAGGTAAAATATATATCGGGTTTGGGTATACATGTCAGAAATATTGTTAAAGCAAAGCTGGGTGGCCAGCAACATGGAAGAAAATATTTCAATGTCTCATGTTTTCTTATTCCCCAAAGTCCATCTCCCAGAAGTGAGTTGCCTTGAAGGATGAGACTGTTGTCTTTCTAGATGCAAACCTGCTTTCATAGGAAGGGGACAGGGCCAGTGAGGGGCAGAGGACTCTAAAATCCTTCAGCTATGGTGAATCTCCCTCCCTCCCTTCCTCCCTCCCTCCCTCCCTCCTTCCTTCCTTCCTTCCTTCCTTCCTTCCTTCCTTCCTTCCTTCCTTCCTTCCTTCCCTCCCCCCTTCCTTCCTTCCCCTTTCCCACAGCCCCTTTGGTATATTAGTGTAGTTGACCTTCGCTGGCCAAGACAGAGAAGGGTTAATGGAGACTGGCCGCCGACAGCCTCCAGGGTCAGGGAAGGCACCCCAGAAGTAGACGATCCCCGAGGAAGGAGCTCGGCACCAATCGCCTCGCACCTGAACACACCGCTCCAATCCACTGGGATCCCTTTTTTTTTTTTTTTTTTTTTTTAATTCTCCCTTCTGGAAAACGATTAATTGCCCCTGCAGTCATTTCCTGTTGCACCGAGGAGCCAAGCAGGGCAGCCTGAACTGAATTCCTCCAGCTGCCAAGAAAATTGAGCAACTGGGGGAGTAGGGGGACTCGATAGATAGATACCTGGATACACAGATAGGGAGGTAATCAAACTCACTTTCTCCAGGAAGAGCAGACTTTTAGGAAAAAGGAGAGAAGAAAGGAAAAAAGAAGATCCTGCTCTTTCTTTACTTGGCGTCCCTCTTCACCGCCCCCCCCCCACACACACACACCCACCAAAATTAGTGCCTTCTTGATTCTTTGCAGCTGTTTTGAACCTCAAGGTTTATCCACAGTAGGGAGCGAGACTCCGGCTCCCAGGAAAGCAAAGCCAGTTTCGTGCCAGGGACTTGGCTGCTTGAGTTTGGGGAGCAAACTCGCCCCCAGAGCCTTGCTAACTGCAGCAACCCCTGCAGCCATTCCGAGCTCCTGCACCCAGCCTTGGGGCCCCCGACCGACTGCCAGCGCTGGGGGGTCGCGTTGATACCCCTCCAAAGCGAGATTACCACCCTGGAGAGAATGAAGGCACCTGGGGCTCTGCTGGTGGGCGTCACTGTGCCCCCACCTTCCTCCTCCTCGCCGTCAGACTGCCACCTGCCCTGGAGCCCCGAACCTGAAATCCCCTGGCCCTGCGGTCCCCAGCGGGTTCTGCCACCCGGCGGCCACTCAGGACACTGGGTGGGTGGCAGGGAGAAGCAGCTGGCGGGGCTGGGCCGCTCCATCCTCTTTAGAAATATTCCAGGAGAAGAGGGACTGATGTGTAGCTAGGAGAAAGTTCGAGGATGCTGCGGGTCTCGGTGAGGGTTGGGGGGTTAAACGCGTTTGGGCCACAGTGTTTTCCTGCCGAAGGCTGCCCAGAAAGACCGCGAGGTGGAGGAACCTTCCAGTGTCCCCGGCCGGGCCTGCGATCCACTCCCGTGGCCACCTGGCCGCTGCCGCGCACGGCGTGCAGCCTGAGGCTCCCAAACCCTCGGCCCGCCGCGGCCCGCGCAGCCCCCGGCCGGCCGGTGCGGGCTCCCTGCCCCTCGGTGCGCCCTAGCGTCGCCCGTCGAGGAGAGAGGGACACAGGCCTGCGCCCCGGGGCTCTGGCGGCGGTCGGGCCGCCCCTTTCGAAGCCCGCTCCCCCCTCTCGGCCTCGCCAAATCCCTGAAAGCCCCGGCCTACTTCGTCACCCCGGGGGCTTCTAATCACGCGGTATCGATTTCCCTAACTCTTTTCATCCAGTTGAAGACACATCTTAAAACACTCCAGGCCGGAGTGTGCTCTGGGCTTTATCCACACTAATAAAATGATTTACCCTTCTCTCTGCGCTCTCCGCACAGAGGAAAATCGTTCGAGCCCCGGCTATTTGTGTGTGATCAGTAAATATTTAGTGCGGTGACATCCTCAGCTAGGCGTCGGATCGATTCGGGGCCCACCGGGAGGTGCGCACGGTCCGGGCGGGGCCGCGCCGGGCCCGCCGAGGGGGCTCCTCCCGCCCTCGCCGCTGGCCGCTGATTTACGGCCTCCGCAGCACCAGCCAAGGGGGGGGGGGGGCGCGAAAGCGCGCCTGGAAAATTGGCTTTTCAACCTTTTTACTTTTGACATTCAGCCACTTCCCCAGGCTCTAATTCTCGCCCCTGCTCCCCCCATCC
Organism: Pteronotus mesoamericanus; assembly: GCF_021234165.1. Taxonomy (NCBI): domain Eukaryota; kingdom Metazoa; phylum Chordata; class Mammalia; order Chiroptera; family Mormoopidae; genus Pteronotus; species Pteronotus mesoamericanus. The sequence goes on along the minus strand of NW_026555323.1, from coordinate 6,316,969 downwards.
CGCCCCCGACCCAGGGCGTCCTGTGCGCCCCGCGCGCCCTCGGTGCAGCAGCGCGCTGCGCCCTCGCCCCCGCGGCCCGGGGACCACCTATCACAGCCCTGCGCCGAGACGCGAGGAGGCCCAGGCCCCTGCTCCGGGGGTCGCCGCCTTCGGGCCAGATGCACTCCGCCCGCCCACACTTCAGAGGGCGGAGAGGGGGTGGAGGAGCCGTGAGCCGCCTTCGCCGAACGCGGAGCTCCTCTGCTCGCTACCTTGCCGCCGGCCCTCGTCTTTCCCCCACTTGCGCGGCTGGGCCTCGACGCCCCTCGGACCGATGGCGTCGGGCGGGAACTTCACTTTCCTCGCCGAGAGCCTTCCGCTTGCTTAGAAGCAAAAAAAGCTCTCGCCTGGGGGTGTTAGAAGGGGGCCTCCTACCCTGAGCTTGGTTTCCAGGGGGCTGCGGCCGCGACGGTGGCAGGGTCTGTACCCCTCCGGCCCTCCCGGCCTCCCGCGGGTGCACACCCTTTCCTTAGAGCAGGGCCGCGCCCTGAACGCGGACACCGAGCAGAGGGCCCGACCCGGGGCGGGGCGCAGCTCGCCCTGGCCACCCCCCACGGGCCCCGCCACCTGGGACCGCTACGTCGTCCGGGCAGGAGGGTGAGAGCGATACGAACCTCCTGGGCTCCCCCGCTCTTCTTCAGCCAGAGACGCGGGCCTTGGGGGCGCCAACACTGCCACCCACCTGTGAGCGGGCCTGCTCCCCTGTCACCTGAGGCCCGGGCCTCTGCGGCTCCCCGGGGCCCAGGGAAGAAGGTGAGCGACCTCGCGGGGTCCACTCACCCCTTCCCGACGCTGGCGCCCTCTCCTTTGTCTTACGCGTGATTTTCTAAGCCGCCTTATCTGCAGACTATATCTTTATACTAATGCATACTTAATTGGCCCGTCTTGACTGTCCACATAAAACAATTTAATTAGGGTGCTTTCTTGCTTTGGAGAGCAAGGGGGGAAAAAATCTGCCCAGTGCTCCTTGTAGTTAGCACCAACACAGGCAGAAAATGTAGCACAAGTTTTTGGTTGAAAGAGCGCCTCGGTGCCCATTGAAGGGCGTTGATCCGAAAAGACAGAAAGGACAAGTAAAATCGATTTGAAGCGACCCTCTCTGTCCTTTTCACACCATTCAGAAACTCCATTCCTCCTAAGACAAAGACCAGCGCCTTGGGAATTCTCAGGGGAAAAGAGGACTCCAGTCCCACGAGCGGAGGGCACTTTTTAAAAATCCTCCATGTTGCACTTTAACGTCGCTCCCCGTGCTGTGCCCCCCAGGGTAGGTTTCCCAGGCACCCCCTCCGCAGCGCCAGGCTGGGTGGCTGGCGACCCCCCTTACTCCTCCCTGCGCGCGGCCTTCCGGCCAGACCAGCCCTTTAGGGTTAGTGCGGCCCTCACCTTTGACCCCCGGGATCGCAGTGGCCGCCAGAGGGTGCGGGGCTGCCCCTCAGGCCGAAGGGGCAGAGAACACAAAGCCAACGTACATCTACTCCTCTGCTCCCAGCCCAGGGAAGCCAGTTCTGGTTCCGCCCGCCTGCACCCCCTTACCCAGGAAAACCACCTCCGCCCTCAACTTTATGTTCTTCTCTTTGCAATGAACTGCCCCGGCCACCTCGCGAGGAGGGGGCGGGAGTTGTCAGGGCCGCACGTCGCTGGGCCGCCGTGAGTTGTCCTCCATTAGGAACCCGAACGCCAGGTTATCCGACAGGCGCCCGGGCTGGGGAAGGCGGTCATCGATCAGACCTGGCCGGGAAGGGAGGAGGGAGCAGCGCGGAGGGGCGGGGAGCGGAGAGGCTGGGCTGCGATCACCTTCACCTGCCCGGCGCCCGGCCCCCCTGTCCCGCTCTCCCTCGACCTTCTGCTGGGGTTCAAGGGGGCGGGGGCGGAAAGGAGGGGGCGCCCCCCGGTTACACAAGCGGCCTCCTTCTCGGCGAGAATGAGTTCACCGCCTCTCCCAGGAGCCTCGCCATCCGTCCCCTCGGCAGAACTGATGAGACAAACCGCAAGGAAAAACTTCTGTAGCCCATATTTATGGTATTAATGAATAGTTAAAAAAAGATTTACACTTCTTATGATCAATATTCTGAGTTATTTCCCTCAAAGTATATAATTACAGTGTCTTCCGAGTTTTCATCATTGTTTTTGAGGTGGCAAAACCATTTGTAATTTTCATTAGCCAGTAAACATGTAATTAACATTCAGCACTGTGTTTAACTTAATTCCTGTTTAAGACAAGGACAAGAAGCAGCCGAAGAGCTTTAGTTCCATTTGTCAAGTCTGACATACATCTTACCATACAGTTTCCTAAAATAAAAGATCCGTGTTTCCCCATTATTCTTCTCTTAAAACAAAACAAAAAATCCATTAGTTAAAACTGTATTAAACGGCGAGAAGCAACATACTTTATTCTCATTTTCTCTGGTGACTGGAGTCCTGCTGCCTTTATTCATTTTGGGAAGGTGGGGGCAGGGAGAAGGTAAATTAAGCATTCATTATCTGATGACAGGAAATGGGGAACCCCTCCCCCCAAAAGGAACAGGTTTCCTCTTTAGGAAAGTTCTAGAATGGGGACTGGGAATGGGGGGGCCACCCAAGCCTGCAGGGGAGAGGGGGGGAAAACCACTTGGGGGAACTTGAGGGAAAAAGTAGAAAAATGAGAATTCCAACGGATTCCTAGGAAAAACGTTGCCCTTCCATTTCAAGTTCTATCTTTGATCCCGGGTGAGGGCGAGCCCGCCTGCCTCGCTGCTGCTTTTTCCCCCTCCTCTCCCACCTCTGCTTTTTTCCCCAACTTGCTTCAGGATTAGCCTCCATCCCTCTCGCCCCCAAACAGTGGGATCTGGCTGTGCCTCGGGTCGCCTTGCCTCGCAGCATCGCCTCCCGTTCTGGGGCTGAGGCTGCCTCCAGCCTCCGACTAAACTCATTAAGTTGGGAGATTTTTTTCCATTGGACGGGTGTTTTTAAAGTCTCGTCTTTCCAGCCCCAAACAAGGTGTAACAACGCACTCTTCCTTCTAAGGAATGAGATGAGAGACAAGGATCACTCCAGACATCTCCTACCTACGGTTTGGGGGTTTTTTTTCTTAAAGGCGAGGCTTGCATTCCTCAGCAGCTATGTTGAAGCGCCCTGAAACCTCCTCTCTCTAAAGTTAGCGTGCAGTGTTTTCCCAGGCTGAGAGCGCCAGTTACATGGGAAAGCACTTCCTTCAGGTGGAAGATCTCTCCCTTCACCTTTCCTCTGGTTCCCTGCAGGCTACAGCCTACTTTTTATCAGTTTGCACAATCGCTTAGATAAACACGGAGGAAGAGAGTCTCTTTAATTATCAAAGACACATCTTTTCAGGGGTCCAACAAAGCGCTTATTTCACCCGCCAAACTAAAGGAGAGTTATTCCAGTTTTAGAAGGAAGATGCAAGCGATTTGGGACCTTGAACAAGGCAAATATGGTTTTGGTATGTTTGCTTACAGTATTTTTTTTTTCTCCTCTCTCTCTCTCTCTGTCCTCTCTCCTTTCCCACTTTGCTCCTTGTGCTGTGTGGGGTTGGGGGGTGACTTGGGTTTTTTCAGAAAATCGGGTTGCTAACGTGTATGAAATGCCTAGAACTGTGGTTTAAGGGGTGCAGGGAAGGGGGGACCGTGGATTCAATGCATTGCCATATTTTATTACATGTGTGTGGTGGAGGAGGGGAGAGGGGGAAAATACAATTGCGAAGCTGCCAAAATATGATTAAACCGGAGCGTATAGCCTGCCTCCCCTCTCCTCGCCCTGTCTGCTCAAACTCTGCCTCCGGGAGAGCCAACTGCAAGCCAGTCCTCTTAAGCGTGTTTTTCCCAGCAAGAGATGACTCGGTTTTCTAGCAAAGGAGCTGCTAGGCTCGCACCAAGTATCAGCATTTACTGTTCGATTGGCCGCGGAGCTGCATTTTGCAACCTTGTGCAAGTGACAGCCAGCGAGGCAGGGAGGGAGGCGAGCGGCGCCCGGCGCCTCGGCCGCGGCTGCGGCGCGGGGAGGCGAGCGCTCGGCTAAGCTAGGAGGACAATCGCGACGGAGAAGGGTACTCACCATCCGGCGGGGTGGTGGAGCCGGCGTGCGGATTTCAGGCAAACGTTTACCTTTTTGCTGTCTATTGCAACCGCGGCGGGCTGACTTAAGGAGCAATTCTGGGCTCTGTCCAGAACGTTCAAGGAACGGGTCCTCATTTTTAAAAAGCCAGCGAGAGAGACGACAGAGACAGAGAAAGAAAGAGAGAGGAGGGGGTGAGAGGGACGCACATAAACCCAGTTCAGGGGGGAAAAAAAAAATCATCACCTCTCCGCCAGTGACTCGGGAAACGCAAGAGGTGGCGCGATCCGGGTCCGGTCCAACCGAGCCAGGGCCAATTAATTTTAAATCCTGGGGAATTATTCAGACTCAAACGTACAGAAGTTTCATTCTCCTGTGCCTACGTGAACCTAAAGTCGTTTCCCTTTAAGAGCTCCTTTTCTTTTAAAGTTGAATTTTAGACAGGGAGGACTCTTACACTAGGGGGCAGACAGATACTGTACTTGCTCCAATCTTAAGCAATTTTTTCCCTCCCAGCATATGCTCTGATTTAACACTGTAAATTTTTCAGAGGACCCAACTCTGACAGCCCCTGGTGATTTTCAAAGTACCACAAGCCAGTGGTTAAAAATTGCATTGACTTGGAAGTTCAGAGGGATACAATGGAAGGCTCTTGCCCTATTCATGGAGCTCCAGTGTGGTGGAAGGGAAAAACACACACACGGACTAGATTGAGGGAAAGGAGGAATTCAATGAATCCTGGTGGACGGAACTGGTTTCTCCTGAGTTCAGAGTTACACTCGGCATTTGCTGGGGTCTGTATTCATGTCGTGACTTAACCTGTGAAGAATTACAGCCGTCAGGCCGCGTTCTGTCATGAAATCATATTCCTGGGTGGGTTTTCTTGGCTTTTCTTTGGGGTCCCCGAGTAAGACAAATGTTTTTCCAACTTTCTCCGGCCACATCAAAGCTTGCCATCCTTCTCTGTAAAAATAAATTTACATCTGCAATAAAAGCCTGGGCTGAATTTTTTTTTAATGGTACCAATATATTGATATTTATCGGTTCATCTGAGAGCTGTTTTCTTTAAGGGACATGAGCATCTTTCAATAAGACATTTTCAAATATTTTCCTTTCTCTTTTTCCCCCTCTCGGTCTGCAGTCCTAGGTAGTAAAATTAACTGCGATGAATGCTTGCTGTGTGCTCCTTAATAGCATCTGCATAGCTCTGAGTGCATCCCAAAATACAGAGTGGAACACTTCTGACTTCATGGCAAGCCTGTGGTCACGAGCCTAGCAGACTCCAGTTTAGTTGGAGGTGGTTGGGAAATTCTTCATTTTAAATCTGAGGCCAGCAAAGCAGACTTCCAATACCAAACAGCTCTAAGTGTTCCCACTGCCTATCTGTAAAAGGTGATCTTGCTATGGAAATGTCTGCCCAAGAGGCAAAATGAAGATTTCCCTAAAATCAATTATTCCATCTTCTATTAAATGGAGGTGGGAATGCCCTTCACATCTCTTATTTCAGCCCCAGCCCCACCAATCTCTGCTGAGTTGGCCCCTAATCTACTGACATTTATAGCATTGGGCAATTTCTCGAGTCACAGAGGTTGAAAGGGGGGAAAATATCCTCCCCTGGAATAATTTCTTTTCCATGCTTCTTGTTCTTTTTAGGAGAAAGTTATTTTGTGCCTCTCATCAACCTGAAATTCTCAGCCTGGCTTTGCTCTGTGGCAGTCTCGTTACACACCAGGTTTATGATAATTCAGTGTCCACTATAGGTTTGGGGTGTTTGGTTTTTTTTACAACTTTCAAATAATCCCAGCACCTGCAGCTTTCGTGAAATGTGTGATTTCAGCGGAGAAAAGGCGAGAGCTAAGAAGGTTTCAGAAATGAAGCGGAAAGAGGATTTTTTTTTTTCCTTCGCTAAAAAACTAGCGCTTATCTGCCTATATCTCCACTTGGCCCCTACCTTGTATTCTGCCTGGGTACGTTCAGGGTATTGAATGAAAAAAAAAAAAATGCAATCTACGCATGTCAATTTTATGTGTGGTTTATTTTCCTTAAAAAAGTCTTCAGCTCCTTGAATTTTCTGAACTATCAAGGATGCTTTCTTGTGGTTGTTCATTACTATTTATACATGTTCACGTCTCCTGCAGCTCGGCATATCTTGTGTAAAATATTTTAATTGTTCATAAACCTGCTTGGCTTACCAATTTACAGGGGGGTTTTGGTGCAAAGTGTGTATGATGGAGTCAGTTTTCTTCTGTGAATATGGAATCATCATAATCCACTAACGTCCTAATCACACACAGAGGTTACTGCATTCGAATAGAGTGTGTTGGGGGGGGGCAGCAAATTCTAGATGTTTGATGTTTAAAAACCAACGCCCTGGAATTTAGAGACACAGCCTAACCGTCTGGATGATTCTAGCCCATTGAGCAGAATGGCAGAGACTCTGAAGTTGGTCTGATTGTGGTGGATTTCTTCTTGGGGTAGAATATGGCTGGCGTGTGGTTCTCGTGAGTTGCACTGGTATTATTCCCAATTTGGGGCAGAATCTCTGAATGTGTTTAAATGACCATATGAATGCTTTAAGGAAATTTGAGGAACAATGAAGTCCGTGCTCAACTGTTCTATGACCTAGAAGCATAGTCGCTGAAGTCTTTGTCTGTGTACATTGACAAATGTGCGCCTCATACATGTGCGTTTACATGTGTGTGCAGGGGGTATGCACAGGGGCGGCAGGGAGGCTGCCCCTGCTTGCCCATCAGCTCGCCCCTCTCACCGTGACTGGGTGTGTGGCAGGATGTTGGCTTTTGAGTTAGCCAAAACCAACGAGAGAGGATAAAGTTAAGGAAATTTTATTTTAATTGCGTCATGACAATGAGATGAAGTCTATTTCTGCTTCTCAACATCCGAGATGCTTTATTTGAGCAATTAAAATGTCAGGCCACATACCTGTGAAATGTTAACCCTACATGGAAAAGACAGACTCTGAACGGCTTTTTCCCTCTTAATTTAAAAAAAAAAAAAAAAGGCACCAAACCAAGAAAGTGATCAGAATTGACTAAAAGAAGGGTCTACCATCTACTGGATTTGGCCAAATCTTTCGTTTGGAAATTGCTCGCAAGGTCGGTTCGCCGCAGCTTCCCACCCCCCACCCACTACCCCTCTAAAGGAAACCGGGGGACTTTTCTCTTTCTCTGGCACCGCGGGTACAAAGATGCGCCGGGAGTCCCGGGTGGTGCGCGAGCGGCGGATTTCGTGGCTTCGCCAAGTTGCGAGAGGCAAAGTCCTCGATTCCATCCAAAGCCTCTCGCGGAGCCTTTAAGAGGCGTTTTGTGTGCGCGCCGCGCTCCTCTCCCCGCTGGGGCGGAAACCTCGGGTGCGGGGCGCGGGATGCGCAGAGCGCGGGAGCCGCGCGCCCAGGGCCGCCCCGGGCCGATCCCCCGCTCGGCGGCCGCGGGGACACGGCCGCCCCCTCCCTGTCCCCCCGCGCCCCCCGCGCGCCCCGAGCCGCGGCCGCGACGACGCTCGCGCTAGGACCGAGATGAGCCCGCGGCCGCCATGGCGGGGCCGCCGCGCTCCGGCCAATGACGGCGAGGGGGCGGCGCGCGCGCGCCTGGCCAGGCCAACCCCGGCTGCTGCCTTATAAGGCGCGCCGTCGCCATGGCAACGTGCGCTAAGTTGCAGCAGTCGTGTCAAAGTTCACTATATAGAGAGCTCAGTGAGCTGATCGCGGAGAAGCCACTTCTGCCAGCCCCGGCGCCTATAAATCGCATTCCCTCCCGCGCCCCCCTTTTTAGCATATTTGATCACTTTGATTCTCTGTTCTTTTCTCTCCGCGGTGTGTGTGTGCGTGCGCGCGTGTGTTTTCTTCTCCTCCTCCTCCTCTCCCCGAGTTGCCTCCTTTCTCCGGGTGCCGTGCTGCCTTTTTTTCCCTCTTTCATTCTTTCTCTCCGTCTTTTTCTCCCCGCTCTGCGCACGAAGGATGTGCTTCTAGGTGGTGATCTGCCCTCCTCTCCCTCTTTTATCATTTCTCCCCCGCCGCCGGCGAGTTGACTCTTTCCCTATGTGTGTGAGGCGGCGGCGGCAGCAGCAGCAGCAGCGGCTCCGGCGGCGGCAGCAGCGGCAGCAGCGGCTTCAGCGGCGGCGGCGGCGCTAGACGCGGCGGCTCCGGGCCCGACCCGGCGGCTTCGGCGGCGGCGGCGGCGGCTCCGGCTCCGGCTCCGGCGGCGGCGGCCCGGGCGGCCCGCAGGGATCGTCGAGCGGCCTCCATCCGGCGCAAGCGGGCGGCGGCGGCCGGAGCGAGCCAGGCGCGCGCCGGGCGCCCAGGGCAGGCGGCGCCGGCGGCCCAGCGCCAGGACGACGCCGCGCAGCGCCCGACGCGGACCACTTTCATGCTGATTCCCCCGGACCCGGGCAGCGCTCCGGCCACTCCGCGGGCCGCCGGCCTCCGCCCCGGCCTGCCTGGCTCTCTGGGCGCGCCCGCGACCGGCGCCTCCGCTCTCCTAGTCCTCCTGATTTCGATGGCTTTCCTGAATGGCTGACTGTGGGCTGCCCTGGACTTGGCCCCCGGACAGTCGCCTCTCCTTCTCTTCCTCCTCCTTTTCCTCCTCCTCCTCCAACTCCTCGGCACACCAGCTCTGAGAGCGAGAGAGTGAACGAGAGAGGGAGGGAGAGAGTGAGAGCGAGCGAGATCTTTGGAGAGATTTTTTTTTTTTTTTTTTTTGCCTCCTACTTCTGTCTTGAAGCCAGACAATCGGCTTGCAGCTCTCCCTCCCCTCCCTCTCTCTCCACGTTCTGCTCCCACTCGCTCTCCCCCGGCCCTTCCCCGCCCCTCCCGGCGAAAAGCCCCCCGAAACCAACAAAGCTGAGCCGAGGGACACAAACAAAACAAACACACCGGGCCAGACAAGCCATCGACAAAACTTTGCAAAAGCAGAAACAAAAAAGGAAAAACTAACCAACCTCAACCAGCCAGCCCCCGAGCCACCCGGGGCGCCCTCCCGCGCCCTCTCGCACCCTCGCACACACAAAAGGCGGCGCACCGGAGCCCGCGACCCGGGAGCCGCCGCCGCCCGCAGCCAGGGGAGCAGGAAGTCCGGACGAGGCCCCCATAGATATGGCAATGGTAGTCAGCACGTGGCGCGACCCCCAGGACGAGGTGCCCGGCTCGCAGGGCAGCCAGGCCTCGCAGGCGCCGCCGGTGCCCGGCCCACCGCCCGGCGCCCCGCACACGCCTCAGACGCCCGGCCAAGGGGGCCCTGCCAGCACACCGGCCCAGACGGCGGCCGGCGGCCAGGGCGGCCCAGGCGGCGACAAGCAGCAGCAGCAGCAGCACATTGAGTGCGTGGTGTGCGGGGACAAGTCGAGCGGCAAGCACTACGGCCAGTTCACGTGCGAGGGCTGCAAGAGCTTCTTCAAGCGCAGCGTGCGGAGGAACCTGAGCTACACGTGCCGCGCCAACCGGAACTGTCCCATCGACCAGCACCACCGCAACCAGTGCCAGTACTGTCGCCTCAAAAAGTGCCTCAAAGTGGGCATGAGACGGGAAGGTATCGGCCTCTCATTTCTCCCCCCCTCGCCTGGGGTCCCGGGGCCCTGGGTGCGTTTGGCTAGCCTGCTCTGGGTAAGGACCCCGGAGCCCCTGGCTCTGCTCTTCCGTGGCAGCTCGGAGGGGGTTGCTACTAGAAGCAAGTTCTGCACTGGAACCCAGACCCCCCAGATCCGCATGCTCTGGCCGACTGATCTCCCCCTCCACTCTCTCTTTGGGCCGGTTTCATGTTCTTTGCGTGGATTGCGAGTCCATTCCAGTTCGCCTTTCTGCAAGGGCCGGGGTGGCGTTTGCTCTTGTTGTTGTTTAAAGCCTGGTTTACTTCTCTCTCTCCCTCTCTCCCCCCTCTCAGTTTCTCTCTCTCCTGGTTTTCCCTGCATGTTCAACATCTGTCCCTCCTCCCCACCTCTCCCCAGCCCCCACCCTCTCCAAAAAAAAAAAAAAAAAACAAAACCAACCTGAGATTGTACTTTTGTACAGGAGGTTCAAATTACAAATGGCAATTTTATGCACTTCGCCGTATTAACGCTACCGCCCGGGCTGCGCTCATGTGACCCTCCGTGGATTAACATTCTGCTAAAAAAAAAAAAAATCCTGTGTTTTCCTTTTTCCTTTCACTTTTGAGAGGAGGAGAGCGCGATGGGGAGTAGGGCAAGGGTGGGCGAGGGCCCTCGGCGGCTGCTTTCGCTCTGCGCGAGTTGGGTCTTTGTGATAGAAAATTCGCCGAGCACCGCGAGCCGGGCTCGGCCAATGGCGCGCGGGGCGCGGGCTCCGGGTTTGCGCGAGCGAGCGCCGGGGTTTCTTTGTGTCTCCGGGAGAGCCGAGCTCCCCGTCCGGCGGCAGATAACAGCCCCAGCCCGAGCCTCGCCGGCTCTGCCCGGCCCTCCCGGGCCCTCCGCGGGCTGCGCCGGCCGCTGGCTCCCCGGCGCTGCCCGGCTTCCTCTCGCCGCGGCCCGCCTCTCTCTCTCCGCCCTCTCCCTCTGCCTTCCTTTCTCCGAGCACACTGATCGGGCTGCCGCCAGACCTCGGCCATCCGCTCGTTTCTCCCCGGGAGTCCCCCGCCGGACTGGGGCTGGGGCCTGGGTCACGGCTGGGGCTGCAGGGTTTGGGGGAGAGGCGTTCCGGCGCGGCCACAGACCGTCTGGGGTGAACCCTGGTGCCTTTTGCAAAAGCGTCTCTCCCTCCCCACCCCCCCAGACTCGCCCCTCCCGCTCCCTCTCCTCCAATCAATAAGAAATATCAGCTGTTTAGCAGTAGAGAAGAAAGATGCCCCCACAAGGCTCCATCCCGCCCACCGCGCCGGGGACCCCGAGGCACAGCGGCCAACGCTGGGCGCTCGGCGGCCCAGCCCCGAGCGGGCCTGGGAGGCAAGTGTGCTGCTGTGGCCGCCGGAGCCGGCCTGGGTGGTGGCTGGCGAGGGCCGCTGCTTCCCGGCGGCTGCGGGGCTGTGGCCCAGGCGCGCTGGTCGGAGGGGCAGGCCTGCCTGTTCTGGCGCGGTGCGGGGTCTGGGTCAGGTGGGGGTCGGGCTGGGTCAGGCCCTGCCAGGGGCGCTGGGGACCGAGGCTGGTCATTAACCAAGGAGTGTCTTCTCTCCTCCCCACAGCGGTACAGAGAGGCAGGATGCCGCCCACCCAGCCGACCCACGGGCAGTTTGCGCTGACCAACGGGGACCCCCTCAACTGCCACTCGTACCTGTCCGGATATATTTCTCTGTTGCTGCGCGCCGAGCCCTACCCCACGTCGCGCTTCGGCAGCCAGTGCATGCAGCCCAACAACATCATGGGCATCGAGAACATTTGCGAACTGGCCGCGCGGATGCTCTTCAGCGCCGTCGAGTGGGCCCGGAACATCCCCTTCTTCCCTGACCTGCAGATCACCGACCAGGTGGCCCTGCTTCGCCTCACCTGGAGCGAGCTGTTCGTGCTGAACGCCGCGCAGTGCTCCATGCCCCTCCACGTCGCCCCGCTCCTGGCCGCCGCCGGCCTCCACGCCTCGCCCATGTCTGCCGACCGGGTGGTCGCCTTTATGGACCACATACGGATCTTCCAAGAGCAAGTGGAGAAGCTCAAGGCCCTGCACGTTGACTCCGCTGAGTACAGCTGCCTCAAGGCCATAGTCCTGTTCACCTCAGGTAGGAAGGAGCCTTGCCTTCCCGTGCCCAAGGGTCCTCGCCCGGAGTTAGGGCCCAGGGGGCTCGCAGTCCCCAGAGCGCGCCCAGCGTCCCCCCTTGAGAGGCCACAGTGTTGAGTGCAACTTGGATGAGAACTTTGAGTAGCTGCTGTTGGCCTCGCCAGGCCTGTCTGGGAGAGGAGAGGAAGGCTGGGCTGCAGGAAGGATGCTTCGGGCGCAGACCCTCCAAGTGGGCCAAGAGGGTGCCTCGCGGGCCAGGCCCGCCGCCCTCCTGCCGGGCTGGGCTGTGTGCTTCTGCCGCCCTCCCTGAGCCCCCACCCTGGGCCGGCGCAGCCTGTGGGAGCCTGTCTGCCCTTGGGTCCTCTCCATCACCCTGGCTTAGCCTCCAGGACGTGCCCCTGGGCGCTGGGGCAGCCCTGGCATCCTCTCGCAGGGGGAAGTTTGCCTGTTAACTGAATAGGAGTTGGAGCTGCAGGCAAATCCAACCGGAGGGCACCAGTCTTGAAAACCATATTCTTATTAAAACACTGTGCACAGCCATGAGAGGGAAGGAAGCCGCCGGGAAGGGGCAAGAGGAAGAAAGAGACCGTCATAACTCTTCAGACTGTCTACAGGGGGTTGAAGCCTCTGGCCTCTTGCTTCCCCGGCCCAGGCAAACACTTAAGGCAATTTTCAAACAACCCAAAGTGCCTGCCAACTTGGGCTGGATGTGAATGTTGCCCGAGATATCAAACTATCATGGACTGTATTATGAAACCTAATTAGTTTGCATGTAGTTGAACCTGTGTGAGTAATAGATCTAATATTAATTAACCCTTGAGGCCAAATGATTTTGGGAAGTATCTGGCTTCCCCTCGGGGCCACACCTGAGCCTGTGGGGCCCCCCCCCTCAGGCTGAGTTCAGCCTGGCCCAGGTGGGTAGGAGTCACCCCTCCACCTTCGGGTTCTAAGGTGTCATCTGATCCCTTTGTCAAGGCTGAGAGGGAAAAGGGGTTCCCAATTCAGCATGCCAACCATGTGCATGTGGGTAGGGCTTGGAAGCCAGGCACCCACTCACTTTGCAGCTTGAAACCAGGACACTGGGAGAGAGCTTTACGGTTCACGTGGCAGACAAAAAGCTCCACGCTCTCTTCCTTATTGTTTGAAGGCGACCTGGGGACCCAAGTCATCCGCTGAATCTCTTGCAGCTTCTGAGCCTTTTATGTGTTGCTGCTTCTTACACCCAAGCCCCTCACGGCATGGTGCAGCTCGCCCCAAACCCTGCCTTCCAGAGTCCTTCGGTGGTCAGTGGCCGGGCCGTGGCAGGGCAGCGCTGTATGCACAGGCTGGAGTCTGGCTTGTTTTTCTCGAGGGACCTGTCATAACTGGAGCGTTTGCCTGACGCAGACATCCGTCCGTCCAGGCAGCGTGGTCCCCTACCTCACAGCCACCTCAGCTGGGTCCCGCCACCCCAGGCCCAGCCCAGCTTCCCAGACTGTGGGGGCGGGTGGCTGGTCATTCCTTGATATCATTGTTCGCTCTTAGCCTTCCCCTTGGTCTTTCAAGGAAAGAGGGGCCTCATACTGTCCTAGCAGTTTAATTTATGGCTATTTGTAAAATGCAGAGACCCGCGTGGGGGATGTGAATCACCCCACCCTGAGATAAAGGGTCCCCTTATCTGATCCAGAGGGCGAGGAGTCTCGGCGGAAAGATCTTTTAATCCCTGTCCAAAGACACCTATGCAGCCTGTGGACACTGCGGTGCCCTGGAGGACCCCATGACAAGATGGCATGTGTGTCCTGGTTCCCGGGGTGGAGGTGGTGGCGGCTGTCTTCGAAGCCCCGTTTTAAGATGCACAGTGTGTGTGTGTGTGTTAGCCCCAGTCTTGTCTGGGGAGTCCCCAAAGGTCAGGTCCCAACCTGCGCTGCCTTCCCTGAGAAGCCTCTCATCTCAAAGGCTCGTATTGTGTTTTTCCCCAGAAAAAGAAAAGTGTTTTCCTGAAGATAAGAGGGAAGGGGGGGGCATTCTTCTTGGAGGGACCTGGGTTTAAAAAAATAAATAAATAAAGGGGGTAGGGGTAGGAGAAAAAGGGAGAGAGAAGAAAGGAGGGAAAGAAACAGCTCAAATGAACAGAGAGATCACAGTTTGCATGGCTGCTCTTCAATAGGCTAAACTGACAAGATCAGTTTTAAAGGGCCACTTAAATCAGTTTCAAAGACTGGAGAAAAATGAGTCGCCCTCTTTGGGGACAATCTGAGGCTGGGTCGTGGACGCCATTCCTCGGTGCTGGGCCAGGTTGTTGCCCCCCTCCCCACTATATAATTATAAGCCTAACTATTATTTACAGAGGAGGAGGGGGAGGAGCATTGGCACTTTTGGTTTCTTCTGTTTGTCTTTCTGTTTACTGACTGGAGCTAGATTTCACCCAATGCACTTTGCTTGGGCCTCCCAGTAACCAAGCCTGGGGACTGGCACAGGGAAAGCCTGTGGCAGCACAGAGCTGTGTGTAATTTCTCAGCAAACACCCCAGGACCCTCTCCCGCTCTCCCCAGCCCCCGACCCCCCACCCCCCAAGTTTTCAGTCCTGGGCATTTCCTCCAACTCCGCTTGGGGCAGTTCCACCAAGCACTGTACACACACCTCATGTGACCCCTTTCAGACCTCTTCATCTGATGACTGGATTCTTATTCTTATTCTTTTTCTTTTTTAAACTTTCTTCCAGATGCCTGTGGTCTCTCTGATGTAGCCCATGTGGAAAGCTTGCAGGAAAAGTCCCAGTGTGCTTTGGAAGAATACGTTAGGAGCCAGTACCCCAACCAACCAACGCGGTTCGGGAAGCTTTTGCTTCGCCTCCCTTCCCTGCGCACCGTCTCTTCCTCAGTCATAGAGCAATTGTTTTTCGTCCGTTTGGTAGGTAAAACCCCCATCGAAACCCTCATCCGGGATATGTTACTGTCCGGCAGCAGTTTTAACTGGCCGTATATGGCAATTCAATAAAAAATAAAAAATAAAATCAAAATAAGAAGGGGGAGTGAAACAGAGAGAAAGAAAAGGCAAAAGACTGGTTTGTTTGCTTAAATTCCTTCTGTTAAGAAAGGATATAAAAGGATGTTACAAGTTTGCTAAAAGAAGAGAGGGGAAGAATTTAATGGACTGTGAATTTCCAAAAAAATAAAAAGACTGTCAAATGAACTTTTACAGAATGCATTAAAAAAAAAAAAAAACAACTCCTGTGTTGGTCAGAACAACTTGCTACTTATCATTTTTTTTTTTTGTATAAAAAGGAAATTAGTCTTTTTCTTTTTTTTTTTTGGTAAATTTCTGAAAAATATTGCTAAAAGTGCATTTAAGGAGATTGGGAGAAAATTAGCAGAATGGAGAAAGTAAGTCTTTTTTTTTTTTCCAAATTATTAATTGTCCTGTGTCTATGTACCTCTAGTTGTTCTTTTTGTACTTTCCTGGTTCCAAACCAGTTTATTCTGTGGTTCTATAATAAGTTTTGATATAATCTTGGCTTCTTAAAAACTGTGTATCCTTAAAATATATGTTCTGCAAGAATTAAAACTGAGTCCATGAAAATATCATAGGAAGACATAAAACTTTAAAAGGCAACTCAGAAATGATGGAAACGCACTTATAGGTGGTGATCAAAAATTTTAGGTGAATTTGAGCACTCTTAATTTGAGAACCAGAGGAACCACGTGCAACATTTAACTCCCCTTACCCTGCCCCCCCAAAAGACACCAAGACAAACCTAGCTTTTTAAAAATATTTTAAGAAAGAGAATGAACTGTGGAATTTATTGGCAGCCCAGGAATGTGTCCAAGACACATGCTGAGGTTTTGAATAAAAAGTGAACTTTTGTAATTTGAATCGGGTCCCGCTTAGTTCTTGAATTGTTATGAAAATCCTCTATCTGTTTGTATATTTGCAAACCCTTTGTATTATAATTGTTGATATTCCCTTTTTAAAAAATACCATTGAAATCAGCATGACAAAATAACACTGTTGGCACTTATAGGTAATGTGATTGATTCAGTATCTTAGAGTTTACAGTTTGTGTTTTAAAAAAAACTGAAGGTTTTTTTTTTTTAAGTGCAACATTTCTGTATACTGTAAAAGTTATAATAACTGAACTGTTTGGTCGAGTCTTTGTGTGTTATATTCCAAGGAAAATTTGAAAGTATTCAGAAATTAAAATATTATTTGATATCTGAAACCTGTTTGGCTGTCCCCACTCACTGTTACCGTACCGGGGAGAGCCCCCTGTGAGTTCTCGCTGAGTAGAGCTGGGAGGTCCCTCTATTTCTGATCCGCAGTCAGTTTGTTCAAAAGTGAACTAGTGTTATTTGCCTGCTTAATTTGGATGTGTGTGTTGGGGGGGGCGGGGAAGCTGAAGTTAATGGTTTATCTCTGGTTTAGGAAGTTCCATACTGATATAGTAAACCACCTCCATTCACCTAATCCTCTTTTTAATTAAAAATGGATTTTCCAGGAAAAAAAAAAAGGCCCTTATATTTGTCACACTTAAGTGCCTGCTTAGGGAAGGTATTGTGAAAAGTATTAGAAATCTTGAGATCAGTATCTATTTTATGATCAGAAAAAAATAGTGTTTTGTACCTATCTGACAGTTATGCAGAAGACTGCTCAAGCAAGCTAATCACAGCATTGTAAATAGAGGGCAGTTGTTCGCAATGAGTTTTTCCTGAAGTAGGTGTGATTTTCTTTTCTTTTCTTTTTTTAAAAAATATTCTGTGGTTCTCATCTGGCGTGGTTGTTGAGAGGATTTCAAATGCAGTGATATAGACAGTTGGCCTGCTTGTCCCGTCCTCCTCTCTGTTCTTTCTGTGGGAGCCTGACCAGAGGTTCAGGGAATCATTTCCAGTGGAGTTATGTGCATACAAACACATCGACATTGTGACGTTTCAGATTGGGGAGATACAATCTGGGCTGCTCTGGGGATCCTTTGTCCTTAAAAGCCAAATTGAGAAAAAGGAGAGAGACAGAGAAAGAGAGAGAGAGAGAGAGTGAGAGAGAGAGAGAGGAGGAAGGAAGCTTGACAGGGGTGTGCTGATTTGGAAGTAGGAACTATTTTGTTTTGGACTCTTCTCCCCACGCCCCCTTTTCCTGGTTTGGAGAAAGCTCAGTTCTTGGGAGCTTGCAATTTTGTTCTTCTTGAGGCTTTTTCCAGCACCGCCCCCCCCCCCATATTTCCCTCTGTTGTGGTTTAATTTGAAGATGAGGTGGGTAGGAGAGGTGAAAGAAAAGGGGTCATTTTGTAAAGTGTATTAAACTTTGATACTCAGTTCTAGTCAATCCATGTAGACCAGAAATTTGTGCACTTGAGCCGAGTTCTCCATCTGACCCTCAGCTTCTTTCTGTAGATATATACATACATGAATATAAGTATGTTCTTCTGGCAGAATATCCCTGACCTTTAGATCGAGGTTTTGTAGGTTGGTGTTTATTTTCGCCTCTTACAAGTGCTATCCATGTGAGTGTGTGAAGTTTCTCTAATAAGTAAAACACAGGCCCTTTTCCTTATTTGTTTTGTGTTAGTTTATTGTAAACAGCCATTTGTTGTAAATTATTATTGGCATTAAATTATAATTTATGATTTTCAAAGCAAAAGACAGTCCCTGTTTTATTACGCTTTAAGCATGTGTTGTGGACGTTGGGGATCTCTCTCCCTCTCTGTAAGTTTCTGCAAGCAGCTTGGGGTCTGCGAAGCAGAAAAACAGGACCCAAAATTTCTCAAACGGTTAAAACAAAACCTCTTGTATATGTTTAGAGTGGCCGGAGGAGGATCTGTTTAGAGTCTTGAGCTTGGTTTAAGTTTATTGCATTTAAAGAAAGTTTTTCTTTTCACGCTGAGTTAGAACAAAAGATCTTTGCTGCGACTGAATTGGACAAAAGACGAGGGCTGGGACCCAGCGAGTGCGTTCTGTGTGAAATTGACGAGATCTTTAAAAAAAGCTGCTAAACATGGCGACTCTTTCCCTTTAAGTGTCTCTTTTTCCTTGCTGGGTTTTTTTTTTTTTTTTTTTCATCTGATCTGAGCTCGCTTTATTTCTTCTCCCAGCCCAGCTCCCCCTCCTCCTCTCGGCGCTCGGGGGTGTGAGAGAACCCAGTTCGACGCGAAATGCAACAATAGTCCGAGGAGAGAGGGAGGGTGGGGGGCGATCGCAGCTTCTCACCACTTTCAAACAAACCTGGGAGAAGACTGAGCCGGGGGGATTCTGGCCCGATCGCTCGGCGCGTGGTCGCCCAGCCTGGGCCTTGCACCATTTAGTTGTCCCGGGGCCGCCAGAGGCTGGGGCTCAAAGTTAGCGGGCGGCGTCCGGGGCTGGCTCCGCGGAGCCGGCTGGGGTAGCATCCGGCGGCTGCGGGGACGGGGGCCTGGAGTTGGCAGCGGCCGCGGCGAAGTGCCTGCCCCCCAGCCCCCGCCCCCCACTTACGCACGGCGGAATTCCGCCCGCGCCCCCGGGAAGTCCGGGGTGCCGGGCGCGCGGAGCTGCTCTCTGGGGTTGTGCACCCAGCGGCGACGGGCGGGGGGCGGGGGCGGGGGGCGGTCGGGGGGAGCCGGAGCGTGTGAAACTCTGCCTCGGAGCTTGCTTTTGACTTGGTCCTATGAGCTGAGCCAACATGGCGTCTCCCATTGCTCCGGGAGCGCCGGGCTGCCAGGCACGGCAGGGCCGGGTAATGGGAAACACATTGGTTCCCAAAAAGAAAAAAGGGGAGGGGGGGACGGCCAAAGGCCATTCCCTCTGCAGGCAGAAAACCCTCTTTTCAACTCTGCCTGGCCAGGGAGTGCGATCGGTCCTCGATGATCTGTAATTAAAGCAGCAGGATTCATAGGGCAAATAGTGGTAACACAGGACCCCTTTCTCTCTGGCCCCCCACCCCCACCCCCGGCCAGTAATCAGGAGAGTTTATTTCATGTCTTCTCTCCCTTCGAGCATCAGTTTAGGGGAAGCAAAAGTCTGGATCCTCAAACGATCTTAAATGTTTTAATGGTATAGGGGGAGGGGTGTGTGTGTGTGCAGACCTCGGTCGGTTCTCGCGCTCATTAATGCAGGGACTGCGCCTGGCTTCGCGCGGGCCGAGCTGGGGGTGGGGGCCAGGCTGCGGACCCCGCCGGACGTGGGCAGAACTTGCTGCTTGCAGGTCAAAGTTATAGGAAAGGTGGTTTTCCGGGCGGAGGGCTGACTGGGGGCGCGCAGGGAAGGAGGGGCCGGTTCCGGGCGGGTGGTCGCAGGCCCTAGAAATGTGTGGACCCGCGTGGACAGCGCCCCTGTCAGGAGCGCGCCTGCAGCGAGCATCCCCTTTCTGTGATCGGGTCGGGGGTAGGCGAGGCCCGCGGAGAGAGAGGGTCTTCCGAGGGGATGGGCCCAGGCCGAGCCCTCAGCCGACGGCACAGATTGCCCCTTACGTCCAAGTCCAGCCCCGGCCCGAGCCCGGAGACTCGACCCTCCGCCGCCTGGGAAGGGAGCGAGGTGCTCTCTGAATTCCGGGCCTCGTCAAGATTTATTGAAGTTGGGTTTTAAAAACGTGCTTCAGATGATTTTTTCCCATTTTCTCAGATTTCAAAGGCTCCCTGCAGTGCGGCTGCCTAATTAATGGTGAAATTCAACTAAATCTAATTATGCAGTAATTTTAAAGCAGTTAGTGCTGGGCGTTGGTTTGTAATAGGACCCCAGTTTTTTAAAGTTTGCTTACTGTGTTGGTTTACGGGAAAGCCATCTTTTTGTATGGCAAAGAGGGCCGGGAAGTAGTTCTGCTGCCTGACCCTCAGGGCTGAAAGCTGCCTCTCCCACCTCTGTCTCCATCCCCAATCTACCCCCCACCCTTTTTTCTTTTCTCTCTCTCTCTCTCTCTTTTTTTTTTCCTCCCAAGCTCCTACTCAAAAGCTGAGCCAGGTGCTTACCCAGCAAGGAGACCCCGTTTCATAACCAAAGGGAAAAGGGAGAATGTGTCACCAGCAGACACAAAGAGGCTTGGGATCTGCCCTCCTGGGTGGATCTGTAGCTGCCCCCACGCAGGGAAGGGGTGCTCATCTCTAATGGGGAACAGATTTCCACCCCTGAACATCCATTGTCATGAAGGCGAAAAGCTGACTCTAGGAGTTATAAATCTTATCGTCCTTCTGATAACACACTTGTAATAAGTTAGTGTCCTATTCCAAGTGAATTGTAAAACTGCCTCATGTAATATGGCATCTGTGTCATTAAAAGTTTTTTTTTTTTCTTTTTCTTTTTGTTCCCCTCGAATTTAGCAGGCCTGGCGTTCTGCCGGTGCGAGGTGCCTATTGAGCCTCTGAGGTGGGGTCAAGGGGGAGCAAGTCGCTAGAGAAGAGCGGCTTGGGCCCCACCTCTGGGTCTTAGCTGGGGCGAGACCCCCCTGAGGCAGAGAGGGCCTGGAGAGGGGGCTGCGCCGTGTCCCGTGTCCCCTTCCCCTTCCCCATCCCCCCAGCGGCCCCCTCAAAATGACGTTCCTTGAAAGAAACATGCTTGTGATTAGCTAAGAAAACACATCTGCTTTCGGAGTTGGGCCTTCGTTAATTAGCCGAACAAAGGGCCTTTTTGGTTTTTACCTTTTGCTGGGGGAGAGTGTGTTATTTCAGGAGTGTCGTGGGCCCTCCTCTTTTCCATCGCAGCCACGACGTTAATTTTATTGGGATTACTGATGGGAAATGAGGTGGCGCAGGCTTCCGAGAGGAAAAGCTTGATCATTACCCCCTTTGGAACTATATTTTTCCACCCAACCTCCTGCGCGCGAGGAGGGGGTGGGGGGCGGACTGCGCGGCAAGTTCGGAGCAATTGGAATCAGTCTCGAGGTTCGCTGATCCCGGGTGACAGAGCGTGTGTTGAAGCTGAACTCGATAATTTGCGCTTCTGTTCCTTTATTAGGCCTGGACAACGAACTAATGAGCTTTGGCCCAGCACAGTGTCACTTGTATTTATTTTCTTATGGCAACTTGGAGGCAGAAGAAGTGGTTCTAACCGAGACCGGGGAGAGCCCGGAGTCGAGACCGCGCCTGTCCGCCCCAGGTCGTTGGCTGCGTCCTGGGGGAGCGAGGGCGCGCGCGGAACTGGCAGAGCCCAGGGACCGGGCCTTTAGGCGAGGCTCTGGGGCGGTCAGGAAGGAGTTCGGTCCTTTGGAGGCTCAGACATGCCCAGCTCCCTGAGGTTGAAGCCCAGGGGCGCGGGGCAAGCCCAGGGCAGATCCCCAAGGCGCGGCGTGGTCAGAGGTGCAAAGGTGGCGTGGCTCTCTGCTGGCGCCCGGCGGAGGGGGGACCCAGAGCGAGCGAGTCAGAGGCCAAGGACCCCTTGGAGCTCGCGCGCGAGGCCATTTCCGCCCCGTGGCCAGGGCTGTCTGCTTTGTGCCGAGGGAGGCCTGTCTCAGCTCTGTGACTAACTGGTTTGGGGGTGGCTGAACAGATAGGATGCTTTTTGAAAAAGCTCTTGTGGGTCCTGGAGAGCAGGAACACCCTTCCCTCTCGAGTTTGGCTGATCTACCGTGTGTCAGTTGGAGAGGCCTGGAATAAAGTAAAGGAGGGAGGAGTGGGGACAGCAAGGGGTCATCCTTGGCGCCTGGCAGAGAGAACAGAACCCCCCCTCGCCCCCCCCCCACACACACCACGCTCGGAGTGGGGGGCGGGGATTGCAAAGGAAGGGGAAGCGGGAGACGTGCGGGCACGTCTCTCCGCGGCCCTTGACTTCCCGTGGTCTCGCCTGGCTCCCCACCAGGCAGCCCAGGTCACTGGCTAATAACGCCTAGGTTCCGTGCCCCCTCCCCCACCCCGCCCACCCTTCCCATCTCTCCCGGCCTCTCCTCGCTGCATCCCTCTGCCTCCCTCCCCCCTCCCCACCTCTTCCTTCCTTCCTGCAAATGGGTGTTAACGTGGGTCTTTATGTTCTGTCTATAACTAGGATGTAATCACGCGCCCCATGCCTCTCTCTAAAAGCATTTAATAAATGTCTATTAAAGCGCTACAAATGTAAGATGAATTTAGTGGCGCGGCTGCCTCCCTGAATCCAAACGGTAATGATGGATTTATCAACGGGGATTCGCCTTCAGCACAGCGAGGGAGGTTTACTCAGCAAATATGTCGGCGAGCACCCACCCAAATACAATCACTCGGTCCCCTGCGGACGCTAGCCGCCTCGCCCCGCCGTCCCCCGCGTGGAGGGCCTGGGCCGAGCTGGGGGACCCGAGGCGGGGCCCCGCTCTGGCCTCTCGCCCCCTCCGCCGTCGCTTCCCTCGGCCTTCGGGGCTCCTCTCGGGCGGGCGTGGGGGATCTGCCTTGCAGGTTTGGAGGCGGGAGCGGCTGGCGCCGAGCCGGAGCACACGGTGAAGGGTGCGTTGCCTCGGCTTTGCCAGGGGGGATCAGTGGCCGCCCTTGGGCCCCTCTCGGTTTTGAAGGGGTGGCGATTGTTCCTGAGTCTGCGAGCGGCCTCTTGAGGGCCCTGGCTTGGGCGGAATCTGGGTGGTGGGACCCTCGCTGGGCCCGAAGCCCAGATCTGGGCACCATCCTAGGCGAGGAGGCCGCAGGCCTCCGGTCCCCGGGCGTTGGGAAAGGCCTGAGTGTGCGCAGAGCGGCGCCTTGGGTGTTCTCCCTCATCATGGGGTGCCTGGACCCCGATGAACTAAAGCAGCAGCGGCTGTTCTCCAAGGCTGGGGTGCAGCCTGGAGGTGCGGGCGAAACTTCCAAGCCTGTAACCCCCGACCGACCCGGCTTCTCCCCCAGCAGGCTCAGCCGAGCCCAGCCAGCCTCCCTGAAGTCGGTGTGGCTGTGGGTTTGCAGAATGTGGTTGGGACGGCGACCGGAGCGGGCACAGCCTCAGTGCCCACCATCTCTTTCTTGTCGCCTTTTATCTTTCCCTGGGAGGGAGAGGCAAGCGCTGGCCTGCTGCATCCAGCCCCGTCCGCATTTGCTTTGGCCTCTGATTTCTCTTTCTTCTTTGGAAATTTCATTGAGATGTCTCTGTACTTCGCTTGTCAGTTATCTTTGTTCCTTTTAAATAAAGGGCTTTTAAATGGACTTATTGCTCCCAGCGTGGGTTCCTCTCTCTAAATGTTAGAAAATTGTGCCATCTACCCGCTATGCTGAGTACTGTCGCACTCGGAGACCTCGGGGACCTCCGGGGCCGGCTTCAAGGCTGCCGAGTCAGGGGCGCGGGCAGCGGGGAGGGGGGGCGGCTCACGTGGATTTGTGCAGATGTCTCGCGCAGCCAGGCCCGCGTGGCCGCGAACTTGGCGACAGGGGCGACCAGGGACCGAATGGCAGGCGGGGCTGGGGCGCGTCCCTATACGGAGATGCCCCAGGCCAGGGAAGGGGGGCGCAGGAGGGGCTGGTTTTAGACGCCACCAGCCACTGGGGGTCCGGGAGAACGCAGGACAACGTGGGGAGGGGGGAGCTCCGCGGGAGAGGCCAAGGGGGTGGATTCATCAAGCCGAGCTGGAGCGCGCGCCTGCATCCAGCCCCGGCTGTCTCCCTGGGGGAAGCCGGCTGAGAGCTAGCCTGCCTGAGGGTGGCTTCCCAGGCTTCCGAGAGGGAGCGAGGAGAGCCCGGGCCAGGCCGTGCAGCCGCGGCAACTCCCAGCTCTGTTGTCGCGGGTGGAGACATTTCTGGAGCCTGTTGGAAAGCCAGGACTCGCTTCCCTCTGCGGGCGTGTGGTTTAGCTGGACCGCGTTTGAACAAGTTGGCGGTCTGATGTGGGGTCTCCCTCGCCCCCCACCTCCTCTGCAAAACATCCCTCCCGCAACCGCAGGCCCTTTTTGAATGAGTTAAAATGGATTAACAGTTTAGATTTTATTATGTGGCTCCCCCTCCCAAATGCCTTTTTTGTTTTTTTAACCCATTAGGAGTATTAGCTAAGATTTCCAAGTGTCAGTTGGGTATTCGTGCTTCAGGGGGGGGAAAGTTCCCCGATAGGGTTTATGACTTTTATTACATGTTTCACACTGTTCGAGAAATGGAGTTTTAAGAAACATACAATTAAATCTATATTGCTCTTTGGAGGAGAGCCAAGGGACTCGACAATCAATTAGTTCAGATCTTTTGATACTTGTTGCTAAAATCAAAAGTGTAAAAGTGCAGCCCCAACCTATAGCGGCTTCCCCATTTTTTTCCTAAAGTTGTTGAACGGCCACATAGAAAATGACAATGGCTTCCTCCCTTGGTTTTCTTTCTGGATTATTCTGCACCGATTTGTCTGTAAAGAACCAGACTATTTTCTGGGTTTTTCCCTCCTTTTCTCCCTTTCCTGCAGTCTCCCCTCCGCTGCCTTCATCAGGCAGGTTGTTTTGGGAAACACATTTATTTTTCATTTGTATTCTTTGAAAATGAGTTTCCCGCTCACCCTCTCTCCCAGCTGTCCTCCCCTTGCCTGAAACTAAGAGGAGAAACTGTGTCATTTAATAACCACAGTAACACCGTGTCCTGACAAAGGCAACATTATATTCTTTAGAACCTCAACAGGACCAGGAAAGGGACTAGTCTCTCTCTCTCTCTCTCTCTCTCTCTCTCTCTCTAAATAAGCATCTTAGGAAATAATCTCTTGCCCTGAACAGAAACTGCTTCCGCCTAGAAAATGCCACCGTCTCCACCTCCCTGGCTCTCTCTGAGCCAATCCCTTCGGCTGCCTGGCAGCTGGTACCTGCCCTTGGCCCTCGCTGGGGGATGGGAGGCAGGCGCACCTACAGAGACGGGTGCTTGAGGAGGCTGCAGGGTCCTGCCCACCTGGACCAGGCAGCTGCCCCGGATGACAGCAAGCTCCAAAGAGGGGGCTGCTCATTTATTCAGCAATTCTTAGTTCCCCTTAGCCTCTCCTCCCCACGGCTTCCCAAAAGGAGGGAAGAGGGGTCCGGGGCTGCGCATACATCCCCGCCCGCATCTCCTTCTTTGCTTTCTAGGCGCAGCCACCCCTTCACCACCCTCGTCACTATTTTTAAAACCCTGTGGCCGTGGGACTGGGCGGCCACTTGTTCAGCTGCCATGCCCACCAGGACGGACGCCTGCGCACCCTCTCTTCTCCAAAAAAGTCTCCGCGCCAAGTGAAGTGGTGGTTCTGAGGGCCATGCACCTCTTTCCAGAAGCTTCCTTTGCCTCCTAGGGGACGAGGAGTCCCGGGGGCGGGGGCAGGAGGCTCCTGGGCCTGCGCCCAGGGCCGGGGCCGCGGCCTCGCCCAGTGCGGCCGCTCGGCTTCCACCCGCCGGCCGCGTGCCCATCGCTGCCCCGCTGCCCTGCTTGCGAGGAAGGTCTGGGAAACATTTTCTCTGTGCTAATTTCATATTTCCCCTTTCCCCCTGGCAACATTAAACATAATTTTGTGCTGTCACTGTCACTAAGATTGCGGTTTGTTGATGTCTCTACTCGGAAACACGACCCCTTCGCCTCCGACGGGGAGTCCCCCCCAGTCCACCTCTGGGAGCCCCTCCTCCATCGGGGGCTTCAGGGTTTCTGTGGAAAAGCTGAGGGACAGACAGACAGAAAGACAGACAGACACCACAGTAATAAAGGCCAGAAGGGCCTCTGCCCTTTCCCCACGGCAGCAGAAGCAAATGCATTCTGGATGTGCGCTTGGTTGTTGGTTTGTTTAATAAAATCCCTGTGTTTTCTTTCTTTTAAGTCTCGCTGGGTGTGACGTGTGACTACAACCACTCCGCTTTTTAAATATCCCTTTCAATTTGTTTGCAGCGTCTGCCCCTTCAGCTCCTCTCTGTTCTTCACCCCCCCTCCCCCCAATACATTTTCTCTGGCTAAGCAACCATCGGCGGGCCCAGTGGCTACGTTCCTGGAGATAAAATCCATTTATCCCTGTGTCCCCTTGCAGAGGCCCAGTTAGCCAGGGCCTTTGGTGGCAGGCGGGAGCGGCCGAGAGGAGGCCGCTCCTCAGGGCCCAGGCCCCGCTCCCTGTCCTTTCCAGCGCCAGCTTGGAGGAGGTCCAGCGTTCAAGCCAAGGTGCCCAGCACCGGCAGGTTTGGGCTGGGCTCCGGGTGCTGGTCGTGGGCGCTCTCCGTTTGTTTTTCTTTCCCTTGGCGGAGCTGCCCTCGCTCTGCAGGCTCCACAGCCGTGTTTCGGGGCCTTCTGCGCCCAGGCTGGTGGCTTCAGAGCGATGATCTCATTGCGCTGGTGCAGAGCGGAGCCGGTGGCTGCTCCTGGGCCGGGCATTCAGCGGAGGGCCCAAGTCACAGACGCGACCCAGAGGTTAATTTTCCCTCATTACCATCTCCACAGTTCGCCCCCTGCTCGGGATCTGGGGTTCTAGCCGCTGTCCCCTCCCAGCTCCCCTCTGGAACAGTCGCTCTCTCTCAGGGTCTCCTCTCCACGACCTATGTGCTGCTGGGTTCCAAATGGATCCTCAGATTGAGCACTGAAAACGCATCTTGTCAATTTCCAGTTTGCCTGTTTCTTCCCCAGAGCACATGTTGTCCGCAGCCCTCATGGAGTAGTCTGCTTTATTTGAATTAGTTCACTTCTTCCCTTCTTCTGCACTCCCCTCCTTATTCTTTCCTTCACAGCTAATAAAAGCAAAAGATACAAAATGGCAAAGTTCAGAGGGATGGGTATGGGGGAGCCAGGCAACCCAGCCACCTAGAAAGACACTGGAGGTTTGTAACAGAAGAAACAACAAAGAAAAGAGAATCGCATTTGCGGCTTAAGTAGGCGAGTGTGCTTGTGTGTCTGTATCTGTCTGTGTGTGTGTTTTAAGATTTCTTTGAACAGCCTTTGTGCCGATTTGACAGAGGCCTTTGCTGAAGCTAGTCACGGGATAGAGACTTGGAGTTAACCTCTTATATCAAATGAATCTTTTAATTTAGAGCCCAATAAATCTCCACGTCCAGCCAGCTTTTGTAGACCCGGCCTGAGCTCAAGGAGACAAGATTGGGGCTTATAATAAAGACCAGAGAAAGTTTGCCAAAGTTATTATTTTTTCCCTCTACCCTCCTTCCGCCAGTCTGAAAAATTCCCCCATCCAACAAATTAAAGTTCAGGGAAGTAGCGGCTTTTCCTCCACGAGCAGATGGTTGGGAATTTCTGTACCTTTTCGCAGCAAGCCTGTTGACTGAAGTGGTTTTCCCAGCTCAGACACTGAAATGATTTATAGTTTTTCAACAAGTCATTATTTTGGTGGGCTGTTTAGGTGGGGCTGAGGCAATCTAATAATCAATGTGAGGCTGGGGGGAGGGGCTTGTCTGTGAGGGAGAAGAGACTTAACACCAGAACATGAAAGCCAGTCGGGTCTCCGGGGATGGAATTTGGGAAGGAGCCCGCACACACGTCTGCTCGGGGGCTGTAAAGAAATACATTGTTAACAACAACAAAACAGACAATGCCCCGAGCTCTGCCTTGATTCAGAGCTGAGCTACTTTCAAGATTTTTTAGTAGCACTGTTCATTTTGATGGGGTTTCTGGGCCATTTGAAATTCAACCTTTAGCCAGCCCGCTCGTGGAGTATGGTTACAGAATTCATTTTCTGATTTACTCCTCCTCCTCCTATATTTTCTTTATTTCCTGATGGCCTCCCAGGGTCCAACCTTCCCCCCTCACTTTCTTTTATATTTTGCAGTTTGGTTTCCCCCACGGACGGCTGTGCACACATCCCCACCCGCATTTCCTTCTTTGGTGTTTTTCCTGTTTCTCCTGAGCACCCATTTGCTTCCTCTCTCCCCTTCCTTCCTTAAGAGAACAGAGAGAAGACAAAAACACAATAGAAGGGAGATTTCCAAATGGTTCCCCTCTAAGTGTTATTAATTACTCCTACAAGGCAGCCGGGTCCTTAGCTAATAGCACTCCTTAACTAATAACAAAGTTGTAAATTCCCACTGACTTTCAAATATTTCCCATTTGTCAGCTCTGATGGATTTGATTCATATTCCGCTCTTTGAAACAATTTTAGCTGCTCGGACAATCAGCTCTACCCACGAAGCCAAGAGCAGAGCAGCACCCCTGTGCGGACGCTGCCGCTCTGGCTCTGCTCTTCTTGTGAACTTTTGGTTTTCATCCTGGGGCCCGTGGCAGCTCTGGGAAGGCTCACGAGGCAGTTCAAGCACCAGGCAGTCCTGCCTGTGGTCGGTGATTTATATGCAATTCAGAAACATGGGTGAGCAAATTAATTGTATGGAAAGAACCACACAGCATCCGTTCTTAGGTCTCCTGAACATGTTTTCCTCCAGATTCAAGGCTAAAGGAATGGATTAAAAGAAAAATTCCTAAACCCAGAAAACTCGCCCAAGCCAACCCCCCTATTTCTTCTTAGCCTCCTGGATACCATTTCTAAGGAGCCGGCTCGCTCTCTGCCCACCTATCAGAGACGGGGTGGGCGGGGAGCACAGGTGTGTGGCTGTGTGTGTGGGGCGGGGGTGGCCAGGCCCCAGAGGACTCCTGAAGTCCCCACCTTTTAGCAAGAGGGTCATGTAATCTAAAGGCCCCTTTTCCTTCCACCATCATATGCAGAACGCAATTTTTGATGCTATCCATACCGGCTGCCTCCAATACCTCTTGAGTTTTCATCTTAATTATATTATTAAGTGAAGTACTGTGCTGTCAGGGAATTGAACATGATTTATGACGTCTGCCTATTAAAGGATCGATTGTGACTATCGCTACTATCATCTATCAATATTCTTCGGCCGGAGGTATTGCTCGCTCCCCGGCGGTTGTTTCTAATACCGAGACGATAGACCGCAGGAAACGACGCTTTCTTCCTCCCAGGACTGGTTTGCCTCGTGCGGCAGGGCGCGCGTTCCAACCACACCTCACACCCAGAGGGAGTTTAAAGATTTTTTAAAAAATGTTTAAACCAGTGAATTCTCCTTCTGATCTTGCAGGAGGAAAACCAGAGTCGTTTTTTTAGGGGAAGACGTAACCTCGGCAGGTCGATATCAGGGGAACGCGTTTTGTAGCTTCCAGGCTGTTTGCAAGGAGGCTGGAAGGGAGCGACCAGCAACCAAGGGACCTGTCCATAGGAGGACGGCTGGATAGGGACCAGCGGGGAGTGGATGGGTGGGTGTGGGGCGGGGTGGGGGGGAGTGGGCAGGCCGTATATGTGTGGAGCAGCTGTCCGGGCTGCGCCTATGCCCTTCCACTTGGAGGTGTCCAATTTCTGGGATCAATCAAGGCCCTCTACTCCCAGCCACCCCTACGAGGGCCCTTTCACCTGCTCCTGCCTCCCCCTGCATCCGTAGGTGGAGGCGGGTGCGAAACGCGCAGCCTTGAGGCCTGGAGGAGGCTGGGCGCCCCCAGGCCTTTTGTCTCCAGACCGAGCGCCGCAGCTCCGGTTTTTTCCACCCTTGCGGGGCACGGCACAGGTCACCGGCGAGTCTCAGCCCCTGCTTGAGGGGGATGGGAGAGAGGGGCGGCGAATGGAGCCACACCGCCGCCTGGGACGCCTGGGACGGAGGCTGGGGCACCGTGCGGGGTGGGGCGTGCGGCGCGGCCTGGCCTGTGCCCTGGGGCTGTCGCCCGGGGCGCACAGGGCCGCCTAGGCCCAAGCCCGCCTCCTCCGCTGCCGAGGCGCCGGGGGCGCCCAAGCCCCCGCCGGCACTTCGAGGGAGGAGACGTACCGGCCTGACGCGTCGCAGCCCCGACCTGGGCGGGCCGGGGCGCGGGATGCGGGGCCTCCGGCCTAGCTCTGCGCCTGGCCTCCGCAGCCCCGGGGCCTGGCCCGGGCGGCCTTCGCCACTCAGTCTGCTGCCCTCCTGAATTCAGCTCCAAGAAGCAGGAACATCGCTGAAACCTACTCTCCCTCCCTTTCCCTGTCCCAAGCCTTGGGCGCACCCAACGCATGGCCTCGCTGGGCCAGCAGGTTGTTGGAAGACAACAGCTGGCAGGAGAGCTCATGCCTGGGCGGTCCCCAAGGCCCAGCCTCTCCCAGCAGCAGAACGCGTTTCCAGGCAGAAATCTTTATCTGCAGACAAACCAGCCCACCTGCTTGGCCTCCAGCCTGCGCCCTCCGAGCCTCCCACTCCAAAGCCTGCCCTTGGCCACGATGGTTTGTCCTCAGGTTTGGAAGCTCCTGGGGGTCTGGACACAGTGCCCAGCACATAGTAAGCGCTCAATAAATGCTAGCTGTTGTCATCGATATTGGGCACATCTGGTTTCCGCCACCAGCGCCTCCTCTCTCGCACACGTGTGTTCCAGAGCAATCACAGCACACCCCACCCTCCCTGCCAGGGGCCCACCAGCTGCCTCTGCCCCCTAAGCGGCTGGAGGAACAGCACTCTGCCCCTGACATGCTGGGAGAACCCCGAGGCCCCTGCAACTCCTCCCCCGGGGTGGGTGCCCCTCCCTGGGCCACGCTGGGCAGAAGCAGCGGAGGCCTGCAGCAGGTGGCAGCAGGTCCCTCAGCGGCCCTGCCCAGGTCAGCGCCCAGGGAGGGGCATTTCCGTCAAATAACAGCCTCCGAAAGTGGATAGTGGTTCGTTGCTTTAAAAACAAACAGCGAAAAAGGGAACCTTTAGTGAGAGAAAGCTTGTGTGTTGGAGGGGGTGGGGGTGGGGGCAGGCTGAGGCCGGAGGAGTAATGGCCGCTGAGTCAGGACCGACGGAGGACACGTGTTTCTCCCAGAAACAATTCCCTGGGTAAGCCTTTCCCTGGCGTTGGCACAGGAGGACGAGTTGGGAAACAGAGCCTCTAAACCGGCGACCGACGCCAGGTAGCGGCCTTATCTTAAGGTCTTACATAAATAGGACTCGCCTTCCTGACTCTCCTTCTCATCCACAATACTAATGACATTGTTTCTAGCATTTTGCAAACGACAGTTCAGTCCCAGTCGTCCCTTGAGGCGGCAGCCGGAGCAACGCGGAGGGCGGCGATCACCTGCTGCGCTGCCTCTGGGGCTTGTCCCCTTCCTCCGGGTCCCTTCCCCTCACCAGGTTGATGGATATTCTCGGATATGGACCCCTTTAAAAATGACACATGTCTTGTCGATGCAGACCATCCGTTCTCTCTCTAGTCATTTTTCCGCGCAGGCCTGGAGGCGCGTTTTGCCTGGTCCCCATTGTACCGTCGTGGCCAGCACCTTGGCCTAATTTGAAGCTGGTGCATCTCCAACGAGAGAGTCGGGGGAAAAAAATCAGTGGCCTAAGATTTAAGCTTTGGAGGGATCGGAAATTGAGGGGCTGGAAGGAGGGTGTGATTCCTATGATTTTCTCCCGCCCCCTCCCACCCACGACCGTGCGTCTCCCCGCTCGGCCTTAGGGGACGCGGCCCTTAGCTCCCCGCGGCCTGCGTCCCGGCGGCGGGCTGCTCTGGCTCTGGGCCCCTGCGCGTCTGGCGCGCCCTCCCTTGCGCTCAGACCCTGCGCCCTCCGCTGGCTTCTGCAAGCCCCCGGGAGGAGGCGCTGGTGCCCGGGTCGGCCTCTGGTCCCTCCCTGCCGGCTTCTCCTGAGCACCCATTCACAAAGCCCCGCTTGCAAGAGGGAACACACACACACACACACACACACACGCACGCACGCACGCACGCACGCACACACACACGCCGAAGAGGGGAGTTTGATCTTGTCTCATTGGCGTCTGGGCCTGAAAGGGAAATCGTTTGGGTAAACAGCCAAGCTTCCAGGCTTAACGCCCGGCTCCCGCCCCCCGCCCCTCCGCCCCCTCCCGCTCCCCCTGTCCCCTTCAACCCCACCCGCCACCCACACTCCGCTCCGCAGCCGGGCCCCGAGCGAGCTGCGCGCGTCCGGGCGGGAGCCCAGGGCTCCGGGGTTCAAAGGGCCGCAGCCCCCAGGGAATGCCCTCCTCTCTGTGCCCCGGGGGACAGAAGCGGACTGCAGGGCGGTGGGACCGGCCTGGGCCACGGTAGGAACCACGAAATCTCCCGATTCCCTAAGTAGGGCTCGTCCCGGGGGAGGGCGCCGGGGCGTTCGGACCTCGCCAGCACATCTGCGCCCAGGCCGAGCGCAGGCCGAGCCCGCGCCGCCCGGCGGGCACCGTGGGCCCCACCAGGCGGTCACAGGCGTGCGCACACGTGTGTGGACGTTCGCCCCGGGGGCGTGGAGCCTCTGCAGGCCGCTGTGCGCTGGAAGCAGCACCGCAGGGCGATTAGCGGGGTCCCCGCCTCCTTCCAACGGCCTCGGCTCCTGGAAAAGCCTTTAATCTATATTAAGCGTTTTCCGAAGTTTGATTCTTTCCAAAGGAGAGTTCTCCAGTTAACTGGTTGTAAACATAATTAATAGTTATTAACAGGCCAAAAAAAAAAAAAAACCAAAAAAAAAAAAAAAAAACAAAAAACCAACCAACCCACCACTTTGTGGTGTTTTAAAAGAGATGGGTTTCTCTCTAGTTCACACTCCAGTGAGAGGGGGAAAAAAACAGCCTTGAAATCTGAAAATACCCCGATTAGATTATTAGGCCTGATTACAGGGTGATACCCCCACCTTCTCTAATGAAATTCCTCCCTCTCCTCCCTGCCTCCGTCTCTCCTTCCCTCTCTCTCTCTTCTCAGTCTGTATCTCCCTCCAATGCAGGAGTTATTAGCAACACCCTCTGGCTACATGTTTTGCATCAATGGAACATTGTGACATAGTTGTAATACAAACTCCTCCGCCTTGCACTGCATCTTGCGGTAGGAAGCGTAATAGCAATAAAAAATCATTTTTCATCTCCAGGCACTCTTCGGTGGGGGGAATAAGCCCCAGAAAATCTGAACGTGAGAACAGGAAGGGTGGAGGGGAAGAGGAGGGGGAAGAGAGAGAGAAAGAGAGAGAGAGAGAGAGAGGGGCGAGAAACCTTTCTCAATGCAAAGACTTCTCAAACCTGGAGAGCTCTAGATTCAAGCTTATAATTTCCTGCTTTCTTCTCTCTTCTCTTTTCATCCCTGCCTCTCATTTAGGGCCCCCAGTAGACCCCAGGGCCTTTGATGTCCTAGTATCTCCCAGCAGCCCCCTTCTCCCCAACATAGCCTTCCCAATCAAGCCCCAGGACTCCCAGGGGCCCCCACCGCCCCGCCTCAGCTGGCTGAGGTGGGGGGTCCTCATTCAATCCCTACTAAGAAGAGACAAACCACCCAGAAAGCCAACCTGGCTGTTTCCTTGGTTCAGCACTGTAATTTCTGAGCAGAGCTCCTCCAAGAGCCTCCTAAGCTGTCATGGGTGTTGGTTACGAGAAGATTCTCCCTCCATTGCTGCCTGCCCTTGGGGAGCTCAACCTGCCTCCTCAGGACAAGCAGAGCTTCAAGAAAGGGTCTCTGCGTTGAGTTTGTCCAGGCCAGGGAAGTGCAAGGGCTTAAACCCGGCCGACTCTGCACCGTAGCCATACTTCCAGTTCAGCCAGCATTAACTGTGGGATCCACCGAGTTCCATTAAACAAAAACAAGCGTAGTCAAAACTACATTAGAAAAAAATTCTGCATACTTGCCCCCCTCCAACAAACAAACAAACAAAAACCCTACACAAATCCTTCCAGGACAAGATAGACACTGTAATTTTAACACCACATTTGGCAACTTTGCAGGAAAATTCTTGTTTTCTGAAATTTGTTTTTACTTATAACACCTATCTCTGGCATGGCATGTTTTGAAATGAATTGAAGCAGAGACTCACCACAGAAGTGAATGAAACTTTCCTTATCTTTTTCTAGTCATGAGGACGTAAGAATGGGGTGAGCCTCTTAAGTTGCTCAGTGGACGCAATACGTCCAGTTGCACTTTGCAGAGAAGGACTATGTAATTGGGAATTCTTGTGGCTGAGTTTTGTGGTCATTTTGTCATCTGAGCCGAAGGCTGCAGGGGACAAGGCTTGCCCCTGCGTGGCAGCGCACCTCGGGTTTCTGAGGGGCCAGAGTGAGTGCATTTCCGTGGAAATCGTAACTGGGAAGGGATAACTTCATAGGCACCGCCTTATGAGAGATATTTGCTTTGGCAACAGCTGAGCGGCCGCAACACAGCGAGGGCACAAACCTGTGGCCTCTTAGGAACAGCTCTTGTTTATTTTCTATTTTCTAAGAACAAAGCGTCACAACTCAGCGTTGGTGAAACTGTATTTATATATTTTTCGCTTTCTCCTGTTATAGTCCTTGTGCTCCCAATGCAGACACTGCGCGGCGTGTCGGTCATAGACAATGGGGTTTAGCGGGTGGGAAGAAGGCCTGTGCATTTAAGCTTCTCTTACGGTTTTGGGGGCAAGTCCAATGACGGTCAAGTTAGGCTGAAGGCTGGGAGGCACGGCCGTGTAATTCCAGTTTCCGCGGCGAGGTGGCGCTCCAGGGCACGGCAGCGCGCCCGGCTGCCCGCCGCGTTCCCGCAGCGAGGCCGCGGCCGCGGCGCAAGGTGAACGCCGGCTCTCCGCGCCTGGGCCCGAAAATCAGGGAGCCCTGGGACCCGCGGGACCCCACTGGTCGGCGGGCGGGCGAGCGAGCGAAGGCCCGAGGCCGCGGCTGAGGATGGCTGGCGGCGGCGGCGGCGGGGAGCGCGGCCGGGCCGAGGCGGGCCACGCTGCGGGGCAGGGTGGCTCCGGGGGGGAATCGGCGAAGTTCGAGGTCGCGGTGGCACCCGCGCGCCGCCGCCTCGGGGTGCGCCCTCCGAGGCTCCGGGGCCGGCGCTCGGGGGGGACTCGGCCCTCGGCCCAGGGGTGGAAGGCCGGGCCCAAACACGCCGGGGGCGTCCCCAACTCTTGCAACCCCTGCTCGGGACACTTTGCTTCTTTTTTATTTTCCTTGTTTTCTTTTTAACGAAAAAAAATTTTTTTTTAAAAGATAGAAAATCTTTTGCACTCCATATTGCTGGTCGCCCAAACGAGGAATTTCCCCTATTTGATAGGGTTTTCTTTTCCTTTCCTGTAGTTTCATTTACCTTCCCCGTTCGTTCTTTCTCCCTCCCCATTTTTTTTCCGTTTCTGTTTTTCTTTTCTTTTTGGCTCCCTTCTGAGAGCTAGTTCTGTGTGGGCACGTGAGAGAGAGAAAGTGAGAAGGAGAACGAGAGAGAGAAATTAACGCCAGCCTTCAAAGACCCAGCACTGGGCAAATGGCAGCAAAATTGAAACTATTTCGATTTATTGGACTCACTGCGGTTTCGCTTCTACATTTTGGCTTTCCCTGGGCATCTCATAAGCTCCAAGTCCAAGGCGAGGGAGGTTTCACCACCTCTCTCTGCCTCCAGTGGTTGGGGGCCCGTGAAAACCGTTTTTGAAACAATGATAGAAATACTACTACTAATAATCGCAAAGAACAGCATTGCCATCTTGCATGAATTTCCTTGTGGGTTTGCAGGCAGCTCCGCGGGGTCTGAGCAAGACCAGAGGTGTGGCTGTTAGCCTGGGCTCTCTGTAGAGCGGTTTCCCTGACCCCTGAGCTGTCCCCTACTCAGTGGCCTTGGGCACTTGGCCTGGGCCCTGGCTGCTGGGAAGCTTTGCCGGGCCTGCACCTGGTCGCAGAATAGTGCCAGGTGCACTTTCTTTAGCCCACATTCCCGGCCACCTCACCTTCCTCAAAGTTTCTAGAATAAATGCAAGCATTTTCAGCCCCATTTAGGAGTCTATGGAAACTCAGGGGGTTAGACGGCGTGTTAACGTGGTGACTAAGAATTATAAACATGATCTAAGTCTCTCCTGATTCATATCTCTAAGTATTTATTGGAGTTAAGTCATGAAAAGTGACAGTTGTAAAACAGACAGCTTTTAAACGTCCTGAAGTCAGATGAGGCTTTACCCTGTCGATTGCTAGAAATCAACTTCGAAAAAGACGAGTGAGGACTGTTAGGCGCCTGAGAGCCAGCGTCTGCTGTGCAGGCAGAGGGTCCTGAAATCGGCCTGCAAGCCCTGCTGTCTGAGCGGCAGGTGGGAGGCTCCGCACTTGGGAGAGTGGCCCTTCAGTGACCCAGGCAGCCTGGGACCAGCACTGCCAGTAGGTGACCTTTGGGTGGGGGCAGGTCTCTTAGACTTTAGCTTTGTGTTTGGGCCACCTCCGTGCGCCTTGGAAGGCGGCCTCAG
The DNA here is from genome assembly GCF_021234165.1 of Pteronotus mesoamericanus. Classification (NCBI taxonomy): domain Eukaryota; kingdom Metazoa; phylum Chordata; class Mammalia; order Chiroptera; family Mormoopidae; genus Pteronotus; species Pteronotus mesoamericanus. The sequence continues at coordinate 6,281,302 of NW_026555323.1, read as the reverse complement.
CCCTCAGCCCGGTTGGAAATTCAGAGGGGCTGATGCCCAGGCCCCAGCGTGCATGGGGCTCGGCCCTGTCCCCCGGCCGGCTGAGGGGGTCCGTTTCCTCCTTCATTTGGCTGCAGCAGAGCCAGGGGCCGCAGGACGCCCCCAGGGTGGCAGCAGACGTAGGGGAGGAAGGCGAGGAAGAAGAGCGAGAAATTAAATTTTCCAGGGGCCCTGGAAGGCCCGCGGGTTGGGGCTCTCGGCGACATCAAAAGGCCCTAGCCCTCCAGGGAGCCAGGGAGCCCAGGGCTGGGACCACGTGCAGCAGCGGGCCCACCATGGGGGGAAGCGTTAGCGTTTGGCCTCTGCTCCACTCAGAGCCCAGATATGGCTTCTAAGGACGGTGAGCTGGTGGGTGTTTCCAAAATAAACTTGACACAGTTTCTTGGAGATCTCAGCTCCTCCGCCACTGCAATTTAGGTCACAGCCAGACACGGGGTGGGGGTCGGGTGGTCCTCTTCCCAGGGCCTGCGACCCTGAAGTCGGGCAACTAACAGGGTCCCCGACAGGCTAGAGGCAGCAGGCTCGCCAGCAACAGGTCCTGCTGCTGGACATCACCCCGGACTCCTCCAACCTCTCCCCTTTCCCTCTTCATTTCTGGGGTCAGCAGGAAAGAGGGGGAACGCCTCTCGCCTCCTCCCCCACTCCCACCCTTGACCATAGAAAGAAGCCCAGGGAGGGCGAGGACGCCCGGCCAGGGTGGGGGCCAGCGTCCGGCTGGGAGGCTCCGGTGGTGCTCTGGGGCCTGGAGTTCTCTTAGCTGGAAATTCCCAGACTCCTGGCTGGACGCTCCCACTCGGAGGACCCCTCTGGAGACAAGCACCTGGAGGAGGCGGCGGGGACGGAGGTGGGGGTGTGTGAAGTACACTACGCCCTTCCCTGGGACAATCACAGGCGACTTGGGGACGCTCGAGCTGGTGGCTCCACTCCGCCCCACCCTGGCTTGAGACCCCACCCCACGGCCTGAGGCCCAGATGCCGACCTGGTGGAACGCCGCCTCCTGCTTTGGGATGGGGTCAAGGGAAGGGAGGCGCCTACCCCGGCGCACCAGGCACCCGCTGTATCCGAGGCCCTACGCCCTCCGGGTCAGCAGGAGCTGGCACCTGCCCGCTCGGCACTCCGAGGTGGGCTGCGCGGCCACCGCCCCCAGCTCACTCCGCTGGCGCCAGGGTCCCCAGCGTCCCAGGCTGGGGCATCGAGGGCGCGGGGACCTCCGGGACAGCCAGGGTGGAGGGTGGGCGGAGAGCGCAGCAACTTCCATTTTCCGGCCGGGCCCAGGGAAACCCGCCGGCGGGGGCCGGGGGAGACCCCTCCTCCACTCCGCCCCGAGGCTGCCCGGACTCGGCTGGCGACGCGCCTCCGCCCGCCCGAGCGTTTCCATAAATCAGGCCGCTGGCAGCCTGCTAATTAGCTCAGGCGGAAAAGAATAGAAAGAGGGGAGTCCAGTAGTGCGCAGGGGGGCGGGGGTGGGAACTCAGTAGGTGGGAGAGCAGAATTTCCCCGGGACCTACCGGAGACTCCGGGGGACGCCGCGGCAGCCCCCGCGGAGGCCGCCGCTGTCATCCCCCCGCCCCCCACCGGCCGCGGCCTCCGCGCCGGGGCCTCCGGATCGTACTCCTCCCGCACCGAGCGCGCTCCGCCCGGGCCCTGGCGCGCCCACCCACGCCGAGGCCCCGCTAACTTCGCCCCCTGCAATAGCGCAGGACTTTCAAAACTCAGCCCCGCGTGTCCCCTCCTAAGCCTGAAGCCTGCGCCCGGAAAACCCGCCAGGAAAACGGGGCTCTGGATCGGGACTGAGGGTCAGACACGGAGGACTTTGGGATGAGCGGGCTCCCCCGAGGGCGGGGGCTGGCGTGGGCAAGGAGGTGGCAACCGTATTCCTCGTATCCCCACGGAGAGGCGAGAGGGGTCATCCCAGATTAGAAATGCCGCCGAAGTTGTATTATTGACTGCCACGTAAACCCGGAGCCGAGGACGCGCGGCGAGGGAGCGCGACCACCGTTTATTTTCTTTCTTTCCCTTCCCCACCCTCGCCCAGCCGCGGGCGCGCGCCCCTCCCTGCCCTCCGCGGGCCGCGACTCTGCGATGACATCACCGCGGAGACCCGCGGCCTCCCCGCCCCCGGCCCGGGACCCTGGGGCGGAGATTGACAGGTGTCGTTCGCAAGGACAATGCCTTCCAGGTGTCACCTCCGCAGCCTCAGCCCTCCCAACCCGCCCCTTGCGCTCCCAGCACTTCAACGCTCCTGCCCGCCCCCCTTCCTCCTCCGAGTGGCGAACTCTCGGCTCCCTCCCCGGCTCCTGGCGTCGGGGCACCGGGCCGGCGCTAGAGGGGCGGGCAGGGGGCTGGCCCCGCAGGGCGGGGGTGGCGACGACCCTGCCCCCCGTCTGCCGCGGGGCGGCTCGGGGGCGCCTAGCGCTCCGGGAAGGGTCCCGGCAAAGGGGCGGGCGCGTGTTTTAAAGGAATCAGCGTGGTCTCTGGACTTCCCTGCCTTCTCTCTCCATCCTCCGCCCCCACCCCCCACACACATAATATAACAGACGCGAAGATAATCCTGCCATCTGGCAAATCCCAAATTTGGCGACTAAGCGCGGAAAGCAACGGCGACGTGTCATCCCGGGTGTGGGTGGCTGGTCCTGCCCGGCTCTCGGTAGTTGGGGCGAGGGCGAGGGGCGCAGCCGGCACCTGTCCCCCCCACCCCTCCACCCCCTCTCAGCCGACTCTCTCCATCCCTGCCCCGGCCCGCGAGGCCCTGGGGGGGGTCTTCCTCCCACTCCGGGTCAGGAAAGGGGGGATGGGGGCGCTGGAATTACGGGGCTCCCTTCCCGGTGGCCACGAATACGGCCCGTGGAACTCCAACCCAGGTTCGGCTGCGTTATGTAACGCGGTGCGCAATGCAGAGCCCGCGGCCTGTCGCGGGCAATTTACATCATTGGACGATAAGGATCACACTTATTAGATTTCTTCAAAGCCGATGGGGTTTTTCTATCTCTTTTTCTTTTTCTTTTCTTTCTTTCTTTCCTTTTCTTTCTTTCTTTTTTTTTTTTTTAAGGAGGGCATTTGTGCTAAATTGGCCAGTGCCGATGTGATAACTGTCAAAAGTTTGACATCAAAGGAGCTAATATTATTCAGTGACCAGAGAAGCTGTCTGTCTAAATAAGAATATCTTAATTACTGCATGAGAAAGGTAGGAAAGGCTTCGGATCTCAAAAGGGGAGAGGCACTGAGCGCCGGCTTTGAAGCGCTATCTATATTAGCCCATCGCGGCTTTTAATCACGCCTCGTCCGATTTCCTTCCCTCTCCGCGTCGGTCCTCTGAACTTTATAACTATATGTAAACACGTTGTTATTGGGGACATAATCTTCTCGGGTTCTTATTAGAAGAAATTTCCATCCCCTCCGGTTCTAGATTAGGCCGTCGAGCCCGCTCCATCAATGAAGGGACTAAGGTTTCGTGGACAATAATGTGGCAATTGTGGATGGTTTGTGACCCATAAAATGTGGAGGTGACTGTTCTGGCTTTGGTATGTAATTATGCAAAACACTTTCCATAAAGACTTGCCATTCGATCTAATGGCAGTCCCCGCGGTCTATTTCAAAAAGGGAGGGTCTATGTACAAGAGAGAAAAGTAACATTTGTTTTAACACAGGTTTTTATGGGGGGGATGGAGACATACAAACACGTCGCAATGCCGCCCAAACTATTTTGGGGAGTCAAATTAAAATAATGACGAGGAGGTGTAATAAGTTAATCATAGCAACACGGCCCTAGCAAACGCCGAGGGGGTGGGGGAGGGGCCGCCGCCTGCCACCTCTGAACCTGGACCCCGGCTGGAGAGTGCGCGAGTCACCTCCTGCTTCCGCACGGGTGGGCGCGGCTGTCCCAGCTGGGTCCCCCTGGGTGCCCCGCAGCAGCTGATTGAGACTGGGGGAGGGGCGGGCACAGTCTCCACCTCCCCAAGTCTTGCCTAAGAAAGTATTTGGCAGAGACCGAGAAGACCCCTCCATCCCCTTTCCGCCAATTCCCCCACACCCCCAGAATGTAGGGACCCCCCAGCCAGGCCGTGGGAAGGGGTGCCGGACAGGAAGGAGTGCCTGAGACATGTCCGGGGAAAGGCTAAACCTCAGCCGGGTGCTGAGAAGTCAGTGGGCAGACTCCCAGCCCCTGAAGTTCTTTAAAAAAAAAAAAATAATAATAATCTAAGAAAACTGTTCAGGGCCTGCCTTGAGGAGAGGTGGGATGAGATGGAGATTCTCCCCTGGTCCGGTCCAGCCTTGGCTGCTGGCTAAGAGCAAGCCTTCCCGAGCCACCCACCCGGCCGCCACCCCTCGGGGAGACGCGCCCGCCTCTGCCGCCTCGCCTGCCGCTCAGTGGCATTGCATGGGGGGCCGCGGCCCCCCGGCCACAGGGGATATTTCAAGGGGGAAAGGCTGATTAAAAGAGAGAATCATCTAAATATCAAAGTGACACACGGGGAGACCTGGAAAAAAAAATATTTAAGCTAATGAAAAGCAAATAAAGAAGTGGGCACTCAGGCTGCGAAATTAAATATTATGTTTAAGGTGGTGCTTCTTTTGGTGCAGGCTTGAAGGTTCCCGATTCATGTCCACATCATAAACACTCAGGTTTGTCATTGGAGTTTGTCAGGAGTCACTGGAGGTGCAAATCTGAAAGATATTCCAACAAATGAACTCCTGGCAGAGAGAGGAATAAAGAGATCAGCGCCTGTCAGGGGTCAGGCAGCCTGAGATTGCTTGTAGAGATCTTTTGAAAATTTCACACGCTTGCAGGCTTAGGGGCTTCGCTGCGCTCGCATTTCAAGCTCAGATCAGTCGCATCACAGGCAAAAACAGAGGTCTGGAAAATTTTGATGCAAAGATGGCTGCGGCTGTAGGGTTTCTCTCAGGAGCTTGGACTCTTTTTTTTTTTTTCCCTTTCCAAGACAGGCACTCTGACATGTCTGTGATCCTCGGGATGACAGAGTCGTCAGAAAAGAGAGATAATTGCGTCTTGTCTCGTAACTTCCTTTCAGTTGCGAGGAACTTAGGGTCTTGTTGCCAGTGGAAAAGGGGGGAAAGGCGTCTTCGCTAACACGCCTGGGATCATAGCTCAAAAGAGCCTCTGATTTCATAATTAATAACCCACTCCTAGAAATTTCCGTTCCCTTGTCCTCTTTATTTATCCAGCGTATTATGATTTCTCATTCAGTTTGTGTCCTTGTCTTACACTGAAATTTCTTACCGCTGCCACGTGTGCACAAGTTCAGGTGTGTAAATGTGAGTCTACACTCACAAGGATGTGCACACACACACGATTTGCCCAGGACACTGGCCTGGCTGCTTCATTCCCTCACCTTATGCTCACTCATATTTCGCCCACCCCATCAAGATGTCAGCACTTTCTGGTTCAAAAAGGACGCAGAAAAATCAATTGTCGCTGTGACTGATCCACCAGGGGAGGGAAAATAAAAGGAACTGGGGAAAGGGAGTTCTATGAAAACATCAAACCCGGGGAGTCTGAGATGGTACCAGGCTGAGCTGATGGGGGGAAAAAGAAAAAGAAAAGGAAAAAGCTGGTTCGAGACAGCCAGGGCTGCAAGACACTTTCCGATCAGCCAGAAGTCAAGCCAATTAATTATGCCCCCGAAAGGAATCATCTATAATTAATTTCTACTAGTTTGGCGAACTTTAGGAAAAGAGGGGAAGAAAAGACAAATTTATCATCATTTGGACAGTTTTAATTTTTCCATGGCTGTCTTACACAAACAACCAAGTTTGTTTGTTTGGCGAGGGTATTCCGCATTCCCGGCGAGTTCCGTGAACTCTGAGACCGAGAGAGTGGAAGTTAGGCTCCTGAGAATTTTCTGAGGGGCACACACTTCAGATCTCTCCTGAGCGGTATCAGAAATGTGCCCTGTTTCTTGAATTACCACCTCAAACCGTTTATCCACGTGCACTCTTTTAACAGGTGGACAGAAAAGGGAAACGTGGGCGGTTGATCCAACTGGTTTTACAAGTTCAAATCCTTGACTCCTCTAGCGTCTGCCGGTTGGGGCAGGCGCTCCAGAATTGGGAGGACAGGACCCCACAGGCCGCAACGGCTCGGGCTTTGGTGCGCCAGGTGGAGGGCAGCTAGGCCCCTGGCGCCCTGGGTTTGGCGATTCCGGGAGAACTGTGTGAAAAACGCGTTGTGCGTGTCCCCCAAGCCCACATCTAGATCCTTCGCAGACATCCAGGTTGCGAACCGGGGCCGCAGAACTTCCCGCGGGCCCTGGAGATTTTGGAGAGAGTGTCCCGAATCCACAGCGCAGCCGCTCCCCTCAGATCGATGATTCCAAATGCATATATTTCTTTTTTCCAAGTCCACTGTTAAGGACTAGAGAGCAGGTCCTATGTCTAACTTTTTAAAAACTGGAGCAGAGAGGCAAACGGAGGGGCCACTCGTACAAGGGCTCTCAGTCTATCTCCGGCTCTTACTCAGGACCAAGGCCCCCAACTGGGCTTCAAAAGCGGGGGTTTTGTGCATTGAATACGAAAGGGCCTGTCCTAGCTTCCGCGAGAAGCGATCGGAGTGAAAAAGGGCCGGCGAGATAACCAAAGGCAGAGGAACAGGCAGAAGGTCGACGGGGACTGCGCCGCCTCGGAGCCGAGGCACGCCCGGGCCGCAGCTGGGAGGCGGCGCCGCGGGACCAGGGCTCGGCTGACATCCACGCCGCCGCGGGCGCGCCGAGGGCCGGGGACAGCCCCTGAGCCAGGCCGGAGAATGGTCCGAGGTTCCTCGGGTGGAGTGTGGGAGGCCTGCGGGGGAACCCTCCCTGCATACAGCAGAGCTGGCCCGAGGCCCCGTGGAAACGCCAGAACGAAGCGATCTGGAGCGCCGCCTGCGTTGCCCACAACAGAAGGTTTTCTCGGGCCAGAAGGGGAGGTGAAGCCTGTGCTACTCGGACCGGCCAGCGACCCGCAACCTCTTAACCAGGGACCCCGGGGGCAGGGGACAAGAGGGACAACTCCAAACCACAGGCTACCGGCGACTTCCGGTTATATTGAGGTGGCCTGGTTTCCTACCATCGCCGGCCCTGGAAGCTGAGGATACGCGAGTAACCTTTCTCTCGCTGACCCCGTCTCGCTTTATAAATCAATAAATAAGTAAACTGTAAACTGAGCCAGAGGCTTCACAGAACTGGTGAGAACCCCGAACCTCCAGGTTTTCAAGCAAAGAAAGCCGAAAACAACCCAAACGCCTCTGGCCGTGCCTGGGCCCGACCGAGCTCAGTGCATCTAGCGCAGCGCGGGCGCCGAGCACTCTGCTCCGGGATAACCCAGCACCAAACCCTGGACTGCACCCCCGCGCGCCCCTCCTGGCTGGCCTCGAGTCAGGAGACCCCGCGCGTAGCCCTCTCGCATCTGCTTGACCCTGTGGGGAGCGCCAACCGTAGCAAGAAGGGCGCGGGGCTCAGGGGGAGACCTCGGGAGCGCTGGAAGCTGGGCAGCCGCTGCCAGGCCCCCATCCCGGCCCCAATACCGCGCGTCCTGCGTCTCCGAGACTCAAACACGAAAACGCCGCGGGCCTAGCCGCTGCGGGCCTAGCCGGGTGCTTCGGAGGGGGACGCGCAGCCACCGGAGGCTTTTCCCCGCTGCGTTTCCACAAGCGCGGAAAACGGAGCGTTTCCAGCGTGGGAAACCTCCCGTGGCTGCTGGCGGAGGCCCGCTCCGCGGGGCGGCGAGAACGCCCTGGAACTCCCGTGGTAACCATCGCGGCCTTCTCCAAAATGACTTTCCCCCCCTCTAATCATGAACGGATAAGCTCCAGGCAAGGCAACGCCTTTCTTCCCGTTCGGATATGGCATTAACTAAACACAATCCTCTTTTAAGTCATCTACACTCTAACTTTCAAAGGCGCGCGCGTGTTAATTTTACCTTTATTTAAATGAGTTCCCCGGGCTCCCTTGTGAGGTCCCCCCCAACCTTCCTCGATTTTAACACAGGGAGCACAGTAATGATGTAGCGCCCCCTCTGGAGCGCAAGCAGCTCCCCGCCCCCCCACCTTGCCTCATTTTAGTGGACATTATTCATTTCAAGGGCCAATGTTGGAAGTTTAGCTTGAAATGCCCGTGCCAGGACGCAAACAGCGAGTGCATCAGTCACCTCCGATGAACTCCAAGTGGCAAAAGCACCAGGACACCGACCTCTCCTTGGGGGGCTGCAGGCCAGGCCATTGGCCATATGAAATCACCTCTGGGTTCGAGGGTTCTCAGACTTGGGCATTTCAGCGTCACGCGTAGGTGACCGCACTCCCAGGCGGCTACGCCACTGGGAACCAAAACTCTGTTCCTTACAGGCCAGGGCCGCCGCCTTGGAAAGGAACGCGAGGAACTCTCGGCCATCTTTTGGATGCCACGTTCAGGTTAGAGGCTTTCTTGACAATCTCTCAGTGTGTTTCTGCCCAGATAGACTGAGCTGTTGGGAGTTAATTAACCTGTGGTCCAGCTACAATTAATACAGACAAGACAGGAAGACGGGGAATTCGACAGAAGAGAGGGAAATAAAAGTATAGCAACGTGCGTTGAGCCACGTGCCTTTACACCGGTTGGTCACAGTTAGTTACCAACTTTCCAGCTGCGAGGACGATGCGCGCCATTTACTGTAATTGAATTGCTGTTATAACACCTTTCAGGGGACCGCAATGCCTTTTACAAAAGTTGCCCGCCAGGCCTGCGGCTGCCTGTCCCTCCTTGCCCGCCACCACTGCCCGCCTGGGGGACACAGGGCTCCACACGGCGCCCGGGAGACCTGCAGGAACCCAGCTCCTGGAAAGCCCAGGGGGGAGCGGATGTTCCTAATACTCAGGTTGCCCAGCGGGTAGAAATGGAGGCTGAGACTGAATAAGCGGTGGGCATTGGACCTGGAATTGCAGAAGCTCAGAAAAATCAATACGCAGTAGGCGGTAAACGCCACCGAGGCCTAGGCCCTCACGTTTGCAGAGGACTAGCGCTCTCCCACGCTGCCCCACGCCTGGGTGGCTCGCCAGCGCCACCTTCCTCTTCCCTCTTACTCCCCCGGGCATTGGCCCTGCCTCTCTGGCACCTCCTGTCCCCAGGGAAATAAGAATTCCCAGCGCCAGAAGTCGGGGCCCCATGCTGAGAGGCGCATTCATTCACGCGTCCCCTCCTCCCCGCGGCTCAGGCTCTGAGCCACCCCCGCCCCAGCCCTGATTCCGGCCCCCGCAGCCCGGGCGGAGCCTCGGAACCGTAGGGCCCATCAGCCACGGCCTCTGGCCTCCTGCTTGGGCCAGTGGAAGCTTGACTCCCCCTTTCTCTCTCTTGGTCATGTGTCCCCATCTCCCGAAAGAGTCCTCGCTTTGACCCGAGGGCTGGCTCCACTCTCTGCCACTCCTCACTCTATATTTGTCCCTGTCCCGGGCTCCACGTAACTTCTTCAGCAGAGAGCAAACTTTAGACTCATACGCCCCCGCCGCCGCAGCCTGCCAGAGTCTCTAGCTTTCAGGACAGACTTTGTGTGAGGCGGGGACCCGGCGGGCGGGGGGGCGGGGGGGGGGTCACCAGGAGCGCAGCAGATTGAGGGAAACGACGGTCGTGGTGGTGGGGAAGTGCAAAGGGACCTCCCCACCTCATTGCTGGGAATAAGAGCCCGGAGACTAGTGCAAAGGGGCCCCAAGAAAAAGGCCAGGACAGGAGCTGCTTCTCTGGCCCTGGGAGGGTGTCCAGACTGAGCTTGGGACCAGCGCGTTGAGCCCAGAGGGCAGCCCGTGAAACTGGGCATCTCCCCGAGGCAGGTCAGCCCGCCCCAGAAGGCTGAGCTTTTCTCGGGCACGGGGGCTCCTCCCGCCCTGAGCCTAGAGCGGCGGGGGCACACATCCGTGAGGCCCCACAGAACCGCCCCGTGGGCTTGGGGCTGAAACCCGAGGGCAAGGGAGGCCGGAAGGAGCAAACCTCCCGGGGAGGAAGAACCACCCGGGAGTCGGCTCTCCGCCGCCGCCGGGTGCGGAAGCCTTAAAGCTTTTGTTCGGGGTGCGCCTGGGCAGCGCGTGTGGGTGGGTGGCGAGCTGGGGCGCCAGGTGGGCAAGTGAGAGGGAGACGTAGGAGGCGCGCTCGGCATCCGCCAGGCGTGCCGGTGTGACTGCAGTTGATCCTCTCTCCCTGGTCCTCCCCGGCTTCCTGGACGTGAAGTTGTCTTCAGAACCAAAAAGTTGATCACCCTTGGAGGCACCCAGCAACCGGGATGCCGGGGTGCGCTCCGTGGTCCTGAGCGCTCAGACGCGCTGCCCCAGCCCCCGCATCTACTTCTCTGCAGCACTGAGTTCCTGCGCAGCCAGAAGGCGCCCTGTTGCCTGGTCCCGGCCTCAGGCTGGGGTGGGGAGGGCGGTCGCCCTTCGGGGGCTGTGTTGGGGGTAGACTGCGTCAAGCCTGGGCTGCAGACAGGAGAACTGTCGCCTGCAGGCATCTGGACTCAGTTTTCTCTCTGGGTCTATGAGCTGCACCTCAGCCTTCCCAAGATGGGACGGGCCGCGCCTGCCTCGCTCCGCAGCCTGGAGAAAGGGCTTCAGAGCACGCGCAGGAGTCAAGGGCAAAACCTCGTTGGTTCTGCTCGCCTTGGGCCGGTAGCCAGGCCTGGGTGTGTCTGGGTGCTGTGCGACCCTTTTTGCCTTGGACCGCAGGCGATACTGGGCTTGAGGGGCCGACAGGGATCCTGTGGGCTCCCCCGCCCCCCCCACCCCATTCTCTCTGCTTCAGCAGCCTGTGTTCCCCCTTCCTGATGAAATTCGAATCCTTGCTTTTTAGCTCTTCCCATCTTTAGCCTTTGCTCTACAGTCGGTCATTTGGGCCTGCCTGGTATAAACCTTTGCAAAAACAAAGTTAGCTGCCAGCAGCTAGAAATGTTCTTTTGCAAAAGACAGAGCGAAAAAGAGAAATAAGGAGAGCTGACATGCATCATGAGCCCCACATGGCAAAGTCTTCTCCCTTTACACCCTCCCACAACAGCCCCAAGGCAGAGGGCCTACTATTGCCTCTTTTTGCTGCTGGGGAAACTGAGGCCTAGGGATCGTACGGGCCCTGGTCAAGTGTAGACAGCTTGGAACAAGCGTGACCTGAATGGAACAGGGTGAGCAGGCCTGGCAGCCAGCGAAGGTCCCAGACTGGACTCAGGACAGAAACTGGCTCACTTAGAGGACTAAATGGAGCCTCTGTCTGGGACAGAGTAGTGGCCTTCCCTGGAGACCTGTCCCAGCCCGCAGGGAGCCAGGAGAGGCATTCTTAGCAGAACCCAGTGCCTGGCCAGGGATGGCAGTCAGCATAACCCTGATCTTTCTAAACATGCCACACTAGGGCATGTTTATCCCGGGAAAGGTATACAGGTTGGCACACGGCTCCCGGGGCAGTTTGCAACATCGAAACGGGCAGTTCCATTTCAAACCTGCCCTTTCCTGAGACATCCCAGTGTCTCACAGGACCCCGGGGGGGGGGGGGGGGGACGCGTTTGCAGGGCAGGGGAGAGCTCTGTCCCCCTTCTGTCGCCAGAGGTACAAAGGGCAAGGGGAGTGTCTCCCCACGCTTCCCTTCTCCTCCGCGTCCACGCTGAATATGTTTCACAAGTTGCATGAAGAAGCAAAGACTTTAAAATTGACTATCTCTTTCAGCGAGGCAAGTAGATCATGCTTTGGGAAGAACTGCAATGCATGTAATAGCGACAACAGAAAACCACAGACTCTCCTACTAAATTGGTGTGTGCGGTGTTGAACTTACCCTTTTTTCTTTCTTTCTTTTTTTAGTTTTTCTTTTTCTAGTTTTCTCAGAAGGGTGATTTCTTAAGTTAAACAAGTCATGGCCTGTGAATTTAAGAAAAGACACCCCTTCGAAGCCCTATCGTTTCCTCCTCCCTCTCCCTCTCCGTGCATGTATGAATATGTATACTCAGAGCGAGCAAGAGAAATAATCAACAAAGGCTGTGCTTGTCCTGACGTTCACCATGTTAACTCGGGCGAAGCAAGTGAAAGCCGGTGGCCTCTCTGTAGCCAATGCTTTCTGCACCCTCTCACCTCTAAGACTGACACCTGTAGCGTCTGTGGTTCACTTCTACCTGAAGAAGCTCAGTGACGTCATCCAGACATGTTGCTACCTCCCTTCTTTATGTCATTTAACTTACTGCTTGCAACGAGCATAGGAAACAATTTGTCGCATTGTCCCCTTGCGAGAGGTGCGGCCGCCAAGGCACGGAGAGGTCACGCAAGGTCATGCACGCACAGCTAGTTGGTGGCGGGGGCGAGGTTCGAACGGAGATAGTCTCACCCCAGAGATTTTGCTCATAAAAATCAATGTCAGGTTTCCGTTTTTGCTCCCTGCAAGAGGGTGTCTGACTTGAAGAATCTTTTTATTGGGGGCAGGGAGGTAGCTGGATCAAAGGGTGAGGACTGTAAACGTAACAACGGAGGGGCAGCCACACATAGATGTTCCTCTCCCTCTCTCTCCCCCTCTCTAAGAATAAATAAATATGATCTTTATAAAAAAATAAATAAAGAGCTTCCCAGTTGTCTCGGTGTCATTTTAAAAAAAGAAAAAAAAAAATCCCCCAAGAGGGTAAGGGTGATTATTTGCCTACCCTCCATGAAAACTTTCTCATTTATGCATTTATTTCACATCCACTTACTGAGTGGGCAGGATGTGTCTACTATGGCACAAAGCCCTCGTGGGTACAAAGGTTAATACATCATGGAAGCCAGCCTGGGGGGCTTGGGAGCTTGTGGGGGAGAGGCAAGAAAACAGGACGTAATACATTGATAATGGTATAAGAGCTTTGGAAACTTGAGAGAGCGTAGTCCCCTCCTGCCTGGGAAAGACTTCACAGCGGGGGGTATTTTGACCTTGGACTCAGAAGATGTGGGGGGTAGGGCGGGGCAGGGGTGGGGATCAAAGCGAGAACGGGGGCTGCCACTGAAGGGGGACACACGGCAAAGGTGGAGAAGGTCACATCGTGTTGTTACTTCTCTCGAGGGGAAAACAAGGTCGTTGTTCCTTGGATTATTGGAGTTTTGTGTCAAGAAGCTATAGGTTGCCTCACAAGTTCTTAATTACAGTGTGTCTTCTGCCTCCCTGTCATTTTTATGGCAGGAGTGGATTAGAAATTGTTTCCAGGAAGGTGGAGGCTTTTTTTTTCTAGTCCAACTGATGAGCTACATAGAGATTTCCTTCTAGAATGAATAAATTCAGCATCTCGTGTCTTGGGCACTTACCTGAAGGCCGAAGACAGGGAGGACACATAAAATAGATGAGGTTGTGGAGATATCAGAGATTAGTACAAAAAAAAAATCTGCCAGAATGTATTCTTAATTTTGCACATATGCCAAAGTCTCGGTACCACTGGCTTCCTGTTCACTGTCTGTGCTTCTATCAGAACAGATGAAACATGCTGTTTTGGTTAGTTCTGTGTCTCAATCTCCCTTGGGGGCTGGAAGCTCCTCAGAGGCGGGAGTTTAGCTGATTCCCTCAAGTCCCCAGCCCTGGACCCATGCCAGGCACAGAACGGGACCTCAGTACACTCCGAATGAATGGCTGGTGGGACTTGAAGAATATCGGCTTTTAATTTCCCTGAATGATAGTAGGAGCATCTGAATGTCTTTTTATGTTAGTCATTTGGCTTTTTTCACTCTGATTGCATAGAGTCGTTATTGTCAACTGAGTTCTTATTGACTGGGGGGTCAGCTGCCTGAAGTGCAGGGCGTGAGCCCAAGGGACGTTAAACTGTGTCCTTTGCCTTGACCTTGGACAATCACCTCTAAGAAACTCAAGAGCCCCAAGTTTGAAAACCGCTGTTTAGAGGCTTCAAATCAATGCTGCCCAATTTGTTGTTTTAGGCAATTCTTAGTATGATTGTAAACCTCAGCCATGCTCTCTATATGGTCTTTTGACCGTTCATGGGCATCGTAAAGCCATATTCATCCCAAACTTACCTTTGTGCATATATTTTATTGTTATTATTTTAGATATAGTCTAAAGTAAAGAGAGTTACCTACAATGTGGTTAAGAAGACTTTAACTTCTTTCTATGACTTCTCTATAACTTTTGGATGACTGAGGAATAGGAATAACCTGGATTTTTAAAAGTTAGTATCTTACAGCCACTTGCCCAGTGAGAGCCAGACCTATGGAGGCAAACGGGTTAACCTAGGATGGTTTGACGCCCTGTTTTTGCCGAACTATTCTTCATGAACATTTTCCAACACAGGCACCAACTGAATCTTGGAAACAAACATAAAAAGAAGCATAAAATGAGATAAAACCACAATCAGCTCACTCTGCATTCTATCTGACATTTTTGCCAGTCTACTGGTTTCCTGGCTTTTTCATTTCAAACTCCCACTAGCTTAGCGGGCAGACAGCTCCTTATTTTTCTTTGCAGAATATGTTCTCCCTTAAAATCAAAATCCTCCTCCTCAGCCCCTCCTCTCTCTTGGGAAGTCTCTTCTTAGAATTCAGACTGCAAAGACACTTTCAGGTGAAAGAGAACACCTTTCTGAGCGCGTTGCTTACTGTTGTTCACAGATCTGGCGAGCCGTAGACATTTTCAGTATAGAAGGCTAGAGATTTTGTGTGCCTTGACTTGAGGAAGCCATGTTAACCTTGATATTCACCTTAGAGACTCTGGCCTTGGGGTCCTGATGGCTGAGGTCCTGCCCAAGTATCATCCTCCTAGAGCTGGGGACTCAAAGAAAGGGGAACCTTTAAGGCTGCGAGCCTGAGGCGACAAGGGCAAAACTGAACTTGAATTCTTGAATTAAAAAAAAAAAATTTTTATTTTGGTGTAACCATCACGTAATATTATATTATAACATATTGACTTGAGTTAGCTATGTATTGCAAAATGATCACCCTGCCAGTGAGTTACCAGCTGTCATCATTTAGTTACAATTTTTTCTAGTGATGAGAACTTTTAAAACCTATTCTAATAGCAACTTTCAAAGATGCAATGTAGTATTAGAACTATAGTCGCTGCTGTACATTATGCCTCACGGTTTCATTTTATAACTGAAGTTTTTACTTTTGACGCTTTACCCATTTCACTCACGCCCAACACCCACCCCTGACACCCACCAGCCAGTGTACCTTTGCATCCACGGATTTATTTATTTTTGAGTCCACATACAGGTGAAGTTATAAGTGCTTGTCTTCCTCTGACCTATTTCACTTAGCATAATGCGCTAGAGTTTTATCTGTGTTGTCACAGATGGCAAGATTTTCTTCTTTTTTATGCCTGGATAGTATTTCATGATCTGTGTCTATACATCTATATATCTATATCATATTTTTTTCATATCTAGGCTGTCATAATTAATGCTGCAATGAAAACAAGGCTTCATATATCCTTTTAAGTGAGTGGGTTTTTTTTTCAGATAAATATTCTAAGGTGGCATTGCTAGATTCAAGCTCTTTCATTAGCAATATTAGAATGTGATTCAGAGAGCCCATGATAAGACATTCAGATGGGATTTGATGATGCAAAAGGAAAATAAACATGAAGAGTCTGTTTTTACGTCCATTGCCATCCTGGTGGCTCTGTGAAGACTTAAATCATTGGAGATTCCACTTCTGAAATTCTGATGGGAAGCTATATAGTCCCCTCAACTGCTTTGGAGATTTATGTTCAGGTACACACACCTACTCCTAGGAATCTAAATAATTATTATAATGAATGAACCAATAATATTCTCCATGCCAACATTCCCAAGAAATTATAAGCCAGAAAGATCTATCACATCATTACAGAATAATTACAAATAACATTCTTCAACCATGAGTGCATTTATTGGATGCAAAAGAGATTGGGAGGACAATGAAAGATTCATTAATCATTGAATAAATATTAAATATTTAGAGGTTGGGGAATTTTTATAGAAATTGTGGAACACATTTGCTACATTGCAACTACAGTTTGGCTTTGTGGGCAAAGACTCACTGTTTTGCATCCGGGGCAAACTGAAGCTGATGTCTCTTGCAGAGAAAAGTAAAGCTGAGAGTAGATAGTTAATATCTACCTGTCAAGAAAGCAGGTATTTCAGAGCCATGAGCTACTCTCTTGGCATAAATCTGAAACTGAAAAAAAAAAAAATAAGGAAGTAGAGTTGTACAAATAGTTTTGTTTTCCCTCTCGAATTTACCTGGTTTGAAGAAGAGAGACTTCGAAAGTGTGTTCTGGAGTTGAACTATCTAGAGACATATTTTGCATGGAGCAATTGTCCAAAACCTGAAATTATAAATGTATAAATTAAAGAGGTAGAAAAATTTGAATTTACAACTTGGGAGGCTAGGAACATTTCCTTCTCCATCCAGTGGAGCTGCCTGCATTGTGTTCACACGCATCGGGGGTCCTTTACAAACCTTCCCTGATAGCCCATGAAAAAAGTCTTCCTAGGTTGCCAATTTTGTGAGCATACATTACGGGGGAACTTATGGGGAATGAATTACTTTCTTAAGCCCCATCAGATGTGCAGCCAATGGAGATTTTAAGGCAGAAACACAATGCAAAATTTAGCTCCAAGGGGCACTGGGTGGTGTTTGGATCTTTCCAGAGCTGTTTGCTCATCGTGTGAGGATTACGGGCTCTGATCCAGTCCCAGGCTGGCTTAGCCACAGGCTCTTCAGCAACCTGCATGTGGTTTTAAGATTTTATTTATTTATTTTTAGAGAGTGGGGAAGGGAGGGAGAAAGAGAGGGAGAGAAACATCGATGTGCGAGAGAGACATCCATCAGCTGCCTCTCGCACACCCCCTCCTGGGGACCTGGCCCGCAACTGAGGCCTGTGCCTTGATTGGGAATCGAACTGGTGACCTTTCAGTTCCCAGGCCCGCATTCAATCCACTGAGCCACACCAGCCAGGGCTGCCTGTGGTTTTAAATTGACATAAAAACGACAAGGAAACATTGCAATGTTGAAGTGGCTGTGGGTCTGGAGCGGGGGACGGGGTGGGGAATGAAGTCCTCGAGTCCTTGAGTCACCAGACAAAGAAGAAAGGTGTCGCTGTCCCCAAATGTGCCCTTCCCCGACTTGCGTGACTTTACTGAGAATCCCCGCGCCATTGTAAGTGCAATTCATGGGTCCTCAGCAACTCAAGGCAAAGTTTAATTGATTTGCGGCTTTCACGTGGCTGACGGTGAAGTGGTGCTTTGGCGACAGAAAGGTGAGGGGGACTTGATTTCCAGGCAGAGATGAGATGCGGCCTTCTCTGAACCGGCAAGCGGAAATTCGGCTTCAGAATTCATCATGTCACAGGGAGGACAAGGGCGAACCGTTGGAGTCCGCCGAGCAGTTCAACGGGTCAAAATGCAGCCGGGCCATTAAAAGTTAAAGGAATTGCAACACTGAAAAATCAGGGGGAAAATACCGTGATGTGAGTTTGTAGGGTCCCGGATGATGCTTTCTGACAGCTTTTCAATACCATCTGCAGTTCACCCCCCTCTCTCTGAGCACCAAGGTGCCCAACTAGGATTTGGGGTCTCTGCGATGCCCTGTCCCATGAATGGAAAATAACATTGCTCATCTAAGGGCAGCAGATATCTGCACGAGGGATTGTCACCTTCTGGATCGCTACAGAGACAGCAGGAAAGGCGAGGGGCTCACCTTCCGGATTCATGTCCAGCTCTCTGCCCAACCGCAGCCCATGGCGATGTGTCGCCTGTTCAAAGAAAACAAAGCTGCGAAAGAGCCCAGGGGAATTGTAATGAATCAAAAAATAAAATCTACATTAAGACATTTTTACTGGTTTTCTTTCTAGTCAACCACCCTCACGGCTTCCACGTTATATCCACAAATTTTCTAATGATCCTTTTGGAAAGGAATGCTGACAAGAAGTGACACAGAACTACTGTGAAGAGTAGGTAATAAAAACCAACCGAGTCTTCTGGTTGGGGTGGATGGATGCGCTTGCACGCATGCGTGCGTGCATGCTCGCTTTCTCTCTCTCTCTGTCTCTCTCTCTGTCTCTCTCTCTCTCTCGTCTTTGGCTCTGGGAAGCTGGAAGTCTCTGCCAAAAGCCAGCGAGGGGCTGAGGCCCAGTGACAACCATGAGGGTGAACTTGGAACTGGATTCTTCAGCCTGAGTCAGTCTTAAGATGACCTCAGCTCCCGGCAACAGCTTCTGGGAGCTCACCAGAGGCCCTGAAGGCTACGCTGTTGCAGATTCCTGCCCCTCAGCAACTGTGAGGTCATAGCTGTTTGCTGTCCTCCCTTGCCAAGGTTTGGGTTAATTTGTTACAAAACTATAGATAATTAGTATATCCTTAAGAAGTTACCTGCACAGTGTCCGGTATCGACTGGAAAACTGGTAAATATTTGCTGAGTGAATTAATGAAAGTAAATAAGTGGAAAGTTCAATTTATGTTCTTCCACATTTTTCCCTATTTTTATTGCCTCTTTTAAGGTGGCTTCATGGGACAGTGTTTCTGAGAGGCCATCTCTTTAATTATTAAAAAGGTCAGTCATTCAACAAATATTTATTGCTGTTACTATTTGTCAACGAAACCCTTTCCAACTATGAGCCCATTTGAGCTTGTGCCAAGCTTTGAGAGAGAGATATTTACTGAAGCTCTCACTGCCAGTCTCTTTGCTTTTAGATAGATTTTATTTTATTTTTGGTATTTTTTAATTTTTAAAGACTTTATTTATTTTTAGACAGACAGGAAGCGGGGGGGAGAAAAAGAGAGAGAGAAACATCGATGTGTGAGAGAAACATTGCTTGGTTGCCTCTTGCATGCCCCCAATAAAGGACCTGACCCACAACCCAGGCATGCACCCTGGCCAGGAATTGAACTGGCGACCCTCTGGTTCGCAGGCTGGTGCTCAACCCACTGAGCCACACCAGTCAGGGTCAGCACCTTTGCTTTTAGAAGTTAAAACCCAGATTTGGGGGTAGGCAGACCCACGGGGCCAAGAAAAGTGAAGGATGAGTGGAGGGCAGAAGTTATCTCTACATAGACAGACTCAAGGCGTTCATAGATGAGAATGAGACCAGTCCCTGAACTGAGGGATATGAGCAATGCAAGACGTCCAACAGGTAATGGGAAGAGCTGGGGACAAATGGGGCTCACCCATACTCTGTGGCTGGAGCTGGTTTTTGGCTCAGATATTCCGGCTCAGAATTCCACCTCTTCCATGTACCAACAGCGACAACTTAAATAACTCATTTAATCCTCTGGAGCTGCGTTTTCTTCATCTGTAAATAAAGCAAACAAATGGTATAATATAGGAGTTTTTAATAGATGAGGCATGTCAACCGTTTAGCTCACTGCCTAGCATGGAGCCGGTACTTCAAAAATTGTTAGCTCCAGCCCTGGCTGGTGTGGCTCAGTGGATGGAGCGTGGGCTGCCAACTAAAGGGTCACTGGTTTGATTCCCAGTCAGGGCATGTGCCTGGGTCGTGGGCCAAGTCCCCAGGAGGGGGCACATGAGAGGCAGCCACACATTGATGTTTCTCTCCCCTTCTTTCTCACTCCCTTTCCCCTCTTTAAAAATAAATAAAATCTTTAAAAAAATTGTTGGTTCTTTTTGCTATGAGAATTGGCATGTTGGGTACTTTGATGGACCACGTCTCTGCTCATAAAGCACCTCCCTGTCTTCACCCATGTGCAGTGCAGCGGGACTGTCTGAAAACCTAGAGCTACGAAGTATGCTCAGGGCGTGGCTGGACTTCCCTGCTACCCTAGGGGAGCCTGGTCAGATGGGACCACAAGCCTCCTCTGAGGTGTGGAATGATTATAACAACACAAGTGAGTAATTTGAGGCTAAGTCATTACAAAATTGGTCTAAGGTCATGCAGCTAACAGTCAGCAGAGCCAGGCTTCAAACCACTGAGCACCTGAGGGACACATTTATAGCCATCTGCGCTGGAATTGGAGAAGGTGCTGAAAACTTATGCTGCTGCTCTTCCGGCTCCACGTGACCTTCCGTCCAGTCTGGGTCCCGCCTTGGACTGGTCTCTCTGAACACATTTGGAGGTTCCTCTTTTGTCTCTGACAGTGACCTTGATGGCGAGGCCTGCCTGTCTCAAGGCTGCAATTTGGAGGTTTGAGTTCCATGGTTGCAGCTCAACCAGACGATTTCCATGCTATTTAGTGAGGGAGTCAAGGCAAGAAGTGGTTCGCCGGTTTGTCACTTGGTTGCTTCCTCCTCACTTGGCCGTGTTCGACCCTGCACGAGCTTCCTGCCTATTCTCTCTTTTCTCTTTATCTTGTGAACCCTTCTCACTGGGCCAATTTCCCCTCATTTTCTTTTCCTTCTACCTCCCTCCCACCCATGGTGAGGCTGAAGGGAAGAAACCCAGGAATGGGACCGGGATCATTTTGGTTCCTCCTTGTCTTCCCTTCTCCTTATTTACATTATGTGCTTCCATTGTAAAGGCACTTTGGAATTTGCCCAGCAAACGAGGCTTTTTCTTGCGGACCCCGTTATATTGCAGATAGAAGTCTAGAGCTTCTGTGAGCGTCAACGAGACACACGTAATACTCTGAAAAGATCAGGCTGGAGAGAAAAAAATGAAACAAGGGTAAATCCAGCTCAACAAATTCTCTTTTTCCTTCTCCTTTCTATTCCTGAACAGCTATCAAGGATCCTGATAGACAATATCTGTGATCCATAGAAACTTTGCACAGTAAACCTCCTTGGACTGTGAGGTTGCTTTTAGTTGCAAGTGGAAGCTCATTAGCAGCTGGCTTAATAACAACAATAAAAAATGTATTAGCTCACGTAATGAAAAACAACTCAGGATCAGTAAAAGTGCAAATAATTCCCCTAACAAACTATTACTTATTTTTGGGTTCTGTTTTCCTTTGTTTGTCTTCATTTTCAAGTAGTCTCTTCAAAGGGCAGCAAGAATGGCTACTAGTTTCTCAAAAATTGTATCTTACTCTTTTAGCTTCTTTTGCAATAGTTACATCAGACATACCCAGATGTCTTGATTGGGTTACATGCTCAGCCTTGAAAAAAATCCCCATCATTTTGATTGGTCAGGCCTAGGTCACCTGTCAGCCACTGGGAACAGTGGGCGGAGTCAGCCTCATTTAAAGCTAAGGATTTGGAAATGAGAAAGGGGTGGGTCTGAATGGAAAATTGAGGTGCTATTATATAAAGGGGGCCCGGATGCTGGACAGAGAAAAATTACAGATATCTCTGCTGGTACTCAGCTGTGTGCTTGAGTACTCAACACGTACAGGAGAGAAAATAAATTATTATAGCGAAGGGTGTCATTTTATGTGGAAAGCAAGGAGAGTTAGGATGCTAAAAAAGCGGTGGGAAAAACTTGATAGATGAAATTGAATCTCAAGTTACCTTCTCCTCGCTAACACTACATTTTCTCAGAGCCCAGCGCACGGAGGAGGGGTAGATAACATCTTTTACATTTTCATTTTTTAATAGAAAAATACATGAGGGGGAGGAGAATGTATAAGCTATAAAGTACAATTTTAAAACCTTGTAAGTGATCGGCCTTTTACAAATAAGGAAATACCATGATGCTGGTGTATTCTTTCGATAAGATCGTATGTTTTTTAAACTCCAAGAAATCCCTGTCATTCAAACGGGTTTACCTTTGCTGAATCTGTAAGCAGAGCTGGTCCTAAGCACAGCTGTGTTCAGAAGGAGAGCCTGGTCTTTGATATCCTACTTTTCAGTAGGAGCCAATTACAGTTCCCACACCTGGAGTACACAGTTACGGGCCGGCCCCTACCTTTTTCAAATGACATCCATTTATCTGCGTGGGAAGGCGCCATCATTTTTATTACATCAGTTTCAACTGTCACACATAAAATGCTCCCTAAATACCAACTCAGTTCATACGAATCCATCAGCGGACTAGGCTCATAAATAAACCCTATCAACTGATACTTGTTTGGCACATTCCTATGTCCTAAGTCCTTGCATGTTGTGGGGCTTTGGGAGGCAGGCAGGGCAGATAATAATATTATGATTCTCTTATCATAAGTGATGAAACAGAGATGAAGTGGCCTCCTCAAGCTGGTAATTAATGTGAATCTTCAGATTCCAGACCTTGGGTTTTTCCCATTGTATCTCACCACCTGAGTTTAGAGGAGGGCGGTGGTGACTAGAAGCTCAGAAGTCAGATCCTGGGATGGGACACCCAATGGTTTGAAGTCTGGCTCTGCTGATTGTTAGCTGTGTGACCGTGGCTGTGATTTAGCCTCAAGTTACTCATCCGTATTGTTACAATCACCTCATACCTCATAGGTTTCTTGTGATGATTAAATGATACAATTCATGGGCAACACTTCGCAGAGCCTCTATAGTTAGCCCGTGCTGGAATCTGCTAGTTATTGCTCGAGTGCTTATCCCATCTCTCAGAGTGGAGGTGCAACCTGCTTTCACACAGAGAATAAGGACCTGAAGCATTCCTCTAGATTGTCCCGGTGAACTACATGCTTCAGGTATGGGGACAATGGGATGGTGACTTTGCTGAATCGGTTCTTCACCTCACTCGCCTTGCCTTCTAATTGCTTGACCTGTACCTTTGTTTTTTTTCATTCCACCACAAAGCCTGTGCCGTATGTGTTCAAAAGATTATAAGGTTACCACTGCTTCACATTTCCTAGGAGGGGAGTGTAAACCCTGGCAAATCATTCAACAATTAAGTTTAAACTTATGAAAAATACCACTACCCATTTGAATCTCTCTTCTTACACTAAATAGGCCCCCAAAGTACGTATGTCTCCCGGTTTACTTTGTTTTGAACTTCTAATTCAGGCTGTATTAGGGTAGATTATCCTATTATTAGTTTTATAAAGGAGAAACCAATTATTCCTACACAACCTCAGTACTGGTCCTTCCGGGACGATGGCTTTGGTTGTCTACAATGGTCCAAACATTCGTTTCCTTCGAGCAGACCCTCCTCAGCAGGCGGCTTTGCGGAGTCAGGCATGTAAGTTCCTGAGAAGCGGCAGCCTTACCTGTTGGTCTCGGGTGTTTCTCTCGTCCGGTGGCAGTCACTGAACGGTGTGGGAAGTGGAACCCGGCAACAGCAGCAGCCACGCACGAGCACGGCCAAGCCCCGCCACGCGGAGCCTGCTGTCTCACGGCGAACACAGAAAAGTAACAGACAATGAGAGGTGGTCTGGAAGCAAAGGGGACCCTGAAAACGTGTATGAGGAGCCCTGACTCCGATTCAAGGGGTTCTCAGAATATAAGGACGAGCTCGGCAGTAGAGGGGACATTAGAAAGGGTAGGCATCGGATTCCATGAATGAGGAGGTGGCCTCTCCTGCCCCCTTTCCTTCTGATGAGTCCCCCTAAAGCCCAGGCTTGGAAGAATAACAATGTCTGAACACACATGCCACGCCCAGTTTTCCTTATTTTATATTGACTGCAACTTAATACAATCCTACGAGGTAGGCACTGTTGTCCTATTTTGCAAGTGAGGCTTTCGAGGCGAGGGGAGCGGAATGATGCGCCCAGTGCGACCTGGCCGATGAGAGGCAGAACCGGGCCCGGGCGCCGGGCGCCCTGACCCTGGAGATGGGCCGCTACGAGGCATGTTTGCGGCAGGGGCCGGCCGGGGCTCCGATTCAGGAACGCGCCTTCGAGCTTCCCACACAGCGTCACGCCCCTGCGGAGAACTAACGCCCGTGACGTCATCCTGGGGCTATCTACTCTTATCTGTTTTACTTCGAGGGCAGGGCAATGTTTTAATAAAACGCACTTACACAATGGAACACTATGTGGCTGCCGTAAAATGAATGGGCTTCTCCTCCTTGGCAACCGCACGGATGAACCTGGAGGTTATGACGCTAAGTGAAATAAGCCGGTCAGAAACGGATAAACACCGTGCGATTTCACCTCCCTGTGGAATCTGATGAGTAAAAGAGACCCAGATGCACGGAACAGACGGACAGCTGTCAGAGGGGAGGGGGAACGAGGGGATTGGATGAAAGAAGGTGAAGAATTAGCCAAGGAACATATATGCATGAGCCATGGACACAGACACAGTGTGGTGTTGGCCAGAGGGAAGTGGAGGCTGGGTGGAGGCGGGGCAATCAGGACATTTAAAATAGTGTCAACAGTAAAAAGTAAAAAAAATAAATCAAAAAGCATGTGGAAAGAAAAGAAATAATGTGCTCATGAAAATAAGGATACCTTTAAGCTCCAAATTCTCGTGAGTATTGTAGTTGACGGGGGTTTACCATGGAAGAACGTCCGGACACCTTTTACCTTTGCTCTTGCCTTTCCCTTAACAGGAGTAATGAAACTAGACATGTCCTCGTCCAGTCAGTAACGCGGCCTGGTTCCCAGGAGGTGACCACGGTGCTTCTTCAGCACGGCGACGCTTTGTTGAAATTCAAAGACTAGGTTTCGCAATGACTGATTTTGAGTTTGCATTTGCTTTGCAACTTTTAAAGGCACTACTTCTCCCCTCCTTTTTTTCATAGATTGGGTGACATTATTTTGTCCCCGAATAGAAATGTAGGCCCCAACCATACAAAATGCTTTTCCGGTTCCTCTTTCAGAAGCTCCAAACTTAGAATGTCAAAGGTGTAATGTTGCCTTTGCTGCTTCTAATGGCATACAGCGTAGTCCTAGAGACTATCTCACATTTTCTAGAAAAATATGTTAAAGAGGTGGGGTAGGGGGGAAAAAACGAAGACGAATTTAAACTGTGATGACTTTATTGAAAGACTTCCTTACTGATATTCAACATGACAACCTTGACCTCCAAGTTAACATTGCCTTGTTAATATTTACTGTGTATTCACCACCTTTGACTAAACTCTACTTCTTTTGAGAAAAAGAAAGTCATGCATGGTAACTGCTTTCAAGTTTGGCAGAGGAACCCTGAGAATGCTTGTCAGAGAATCAGGTTAAAAAATGAAAACATTGTATAATATTTAGATGACCAAAAGAAAAATGCTTCTATTCAAAAAAATATGCCAGGCCCTGGCTGATGTGACCCAGTGGGTTGAGCAACAGCCTGCAAACAGAAAGGTTGCCGGTTCGATTCCAGGTCAGGGCACATGCCTGGGTTGCGGGCTAGAACCCCAGTTGGGAACTTGCAAGAGGCAACCGATTGATGTTTCTGTCTCTCTCTCTTCTCCCTCCCTTTCCCCTCTTTAAAAAAAAATAAACAAAAATCTTGAAAATGTATTTCAAGACTATCTTTAATTGGTTTCTGGAACTGATTTTTGCATTGTCTAATTTTTTCATCCCTGTCCAAAAACACCTGGCATGCTCAATCAGCTCATTTGATGTTTTACATCTTCCTTCCTATCTCTAGGACACGTGAGCGTGGGCAAACACTTCCTAATGATCCTGATTGTGTGCGGGAGATGTTTTTTTTTGCCGATCCCCCTTGTAATCAACTGTGACCCCCTAAAAGCAGGCAAAGAGATGGCTTCTGCCCCCCCCCAAAAGGCCAGAAGAGCGGGTCTTATGTTATTCTGTCCCCCTTGAAAGCTCCAGCCTAGGGGAGGGATTTTCTGACCGCCTGTGGCAGCAAATTCATCAGCATGGATTCCACCAGGTGAAAAAGTATTTTCTACAACTTGCTTTAAACATCCTCTGCATTGACTCCTCTAAATGGCCCAGTCTCTTCTGGGACGATGCCATAAGGACCTCTCTGTGTCACTGCCCAGATGATATCTTCAATGCTTCTAAGGAAATGTCTCTTCTTTTCCAGCCCAGGTTCCGTAATTCTAACTTTTGAAATTCTCTCGTTGTGAGGGAATGAACCTACATTGCACTCACTTTCTTGCCCGGCTCCGGAGTTCTGCTGTCCTTGAACTATAGTCCGGAAGGTGAGCAAATGAAAGATGAAGACCATAAATTAGATAACCATGTCTTATTCTCTTCCATAATGTCCTTTCTTATTTTTTTATCTTCTTGATTTTTCTGCACCAAAAAGGGAAATTCATCAAAAGCAATGGAAAGCTTTTTTTTTTTTGGAAGGATTTTTATCTAGTTCATACTCACATACACCCTCTTAGAACTCTGTACAGCCTGGAATTTTATAACCTATGGGAAATGGCTTAAAGAGGTTTTGAGCAACCTTTGTTCCAATTTCTATATCCCTGGGGTGGGATCAAGCCTTCTTTTTATTAAATAAAATAGGCACCTATTTTATTAAATAAATGGACACCTCAAGTGTGAGCTACTAATAAAAATGAAATTATCAATATAATGTTTAACTTTCTACATTTTCTCTAGATTTTTACCAAAATACACATCTCCCCATGCACCCTTAAATAATCCATTTCCTAGTGCCCTTCTTTTCTGAATTTGGCGACGTCGCTGTCAAGATGAAATTATCTGATGACTCAGGGAACATCCCGTAAGATTTTCAAACCCTACAGTAAAAATTTGTACTTTAATGAAACAATTTTGTGCTTTATTTATTGAGAGCTGTGTGAGAAGACATGTTGGTTGAATAAACTGGCTTGGAAATATATTTGAATTGTGGTCACAGGGGTCCCCTCAGAAAAAAACAAAAACAAAACCAAACGAACAAAAAAAAACCAACAAAACCCCAGGCAGATCAAATTGTGGTATGCAGTGAGGCAGGGATGATTTTAATTTTGTTTTCATTTTGGTGTTTCTATGAAAAAGAGAAGACAGAGGAAAGAGGAAAAGCAAAATGAACGGCGAGGACACATAGGGACTGATAAATTAAGAATGTCTCTCCAGTGATAACTGTTTTTGGACTTTCTTTCACCTTTTTGTATTCCTCTTCCCCCCCACCCCTGTCTCTGTCTCTGCCTGTCTTCTCTGTCACTTTTAAGGAAGCTTATTGAGCATGCGCAGGTGTGACTATGGCACTAGGCGCTGAATTAGTGGTAAGGATGTATTAGCGAGGGCCTGCTTTTCAGCTGTGTGCCCTGAAGAAGTTCATCATTCACCCTTTAGTTTTCAAAATAACCCCATACGCTCTGACCTCATGACATCCAAGCCCTGTCCCTGTAGTTAAAAGAGGAAAACAAGTTACCTGCTACCGCGAAGGTAAATCAGCTGGTAGGCATGCTCGCCGGCCTGCGGGCATTGTGGGGACCCATAGATCATTAAGAAGGAAGGCGCGCGAGATTGATTTTCTTTTTGGTTTGTTTGTGCAGTGCCCCAATAAAGCCGGCACAAGGAGATACAGCGCATTGCGGCTTTCATTGTTAGCACCTGCCATTATGTCATTAGACAAGAATTGCCCAAAGAAATGGAAAAAGATTACCTCTTGGATTGCTAATGGCATGTGCGGAGTTGTCTGAAAAAGAGAGGCAAGGATGAGTCAGACCCTCGGGGTAAGGAGGTGTCGAACCACCAGCCGGAGCCAGGTGAGCCTGGGTGTCTGCAGAACAGGCTTTGGCAGGCCACCAGAGAGAGGACTTTCCTAAGCCCAGGCTCACCCCGGAGGCCTTCCAGCCAGCAAGGCTCACAGGGGGACCCGGGGTGGCAAAAGAGCGAGGGGATTTAATCTGGGGGCCAGGGCCTCTGTTCGTTTCTTTCTAACTTGGGTTTCCTTTTATTTTAGCTGCTCTATGTTGGTTTTTTTTTCCTCAGCAGATTTCACAGCGTATCTGATTTTCCCGCCATTGGTACCCCTGCACACACTGTTCTGGAAACTGACCCCTGAAGAATGGACTGGCTGTTCTGAGGGGAAGTTGCTGGGTTTTGCAAGAAGATGTGACAAGAAATGGCATTTAGTGAGCACTTATTTGTACCGAGTGGTGTGCTGAGACATTCCCGGAATATTTCAGGTGGTGCTCAGAAGCCCAGGGTCTGGGTATCCCATGACAAAGCCTGATTGCACCTGAGGAAAAACTAAGCACTGAAAGGTTAAGTAACCTGCCTGAGGCCACAGAGCGAGCCAGTAGCAAAGGCAAGACGTGAGCCCATGCTCTCTCTTTTTTTAAGTATGGAATTTACTAGGGTGACATTTGTTTGCAAAACCATACAGGTCTCAAGAGAATAACTCAATAAAATATCATCTGCACCCTGCCCCAAGCAAAGTCTCTTTCTGTCCCCATTTCCCCCCATCTTTGCTCACGTCCACTTGCCCCAGGTCCTTTTCCCTCTGGCTATCACCTTGCTGTTGTCTGTGTTTCCGGGTTAAAGGTCATGCTCTAAGAGCTGCTTTTGTCTTGAGGCCCAGCAGGCTTCCACCTTTGTTAAGTACCTATTGTGCTAACTTTTTACTTTAAGCCACCAAAAATGGGTTAGGTTGTGAGACAGCTTGGCCACGCTTCTCCCAAAACTAAGCATACTTACCATATGATGTAGCAATCATGTTCTTTGGTATCTACCCATCGGGGCTGAAGGTTTCTGTCCACACAAAAATCTACACACATGTTCATAGCAGCCTGCCTTATCGTTTGCCAAAATGTAGAACCAGTCAAGACGCCCTTCCCTAGTGAGCTAAGCAAATTGTGGTAGGTCCAGACTGTGGAAAATTAGGCACAATAAAAAGAAATGAGTTGTCAAGCCATGAGCAGACATGGAGGAATCTAACCTGCATAGTGTTAAGTGAAAGAAGCTATTGTGTAACAGCAACACACTGTACGATTCCCAACTAAACGATATTCTAGAAAAGGCAAAAAACTATGGAGACAGTACAGAGATTAGTTTTTGCCAGAGGTTTTGTGGAGAGGGGCGAAGAAAAGGTAGAACATAGGGGATTTTTAGGGCAGTGAAACATAATGGAATACATACATATCATTATACTTTTGCCCTCAGAACACACAATACCAAGACCAAACCCAAACCTAATGGTACCAATATTGGCTCACCAACTGTAACAAATATACCACACCAAAGCCAAGTGTTAATAGTAGGGGGGAAAGATCAGGAGGGGTGTGAGGGGAGATACACACATACACACACACACACACGTACACACATATGTATATCACCTCATATTTTCTACTCAATTTTTCTAAAAGCCTGAAATTGCCCCCCTCAAAAGTCTATTAATTTTAAAAAGGGGCATTGGTGCGTTTGGGTAGGAGGGGCTGAGAGACAGAACTGAAAGAAGAATTTTTTTCACCGTTTCCTACCTTATTCATATTTCGATTACCTATTGAAAGCAAAGTAAGGTTTCAAGCCATCAATGGAAAGAATTCTCAACTTGGGGTGCGGTCTTGAGGCTATGCTTCAAGTTTGGCCCATTTTTAACGGTAGAGTCTTGGTCTCCTGTATCCTTTTTAAGAAGTGTTTTCCATACTTCATTAACTCAGTTGCAGAAAATACCATTGAACGGGTGGTCAGGATCTTTTTTTTCTTGTATCTGTTGTTTCTCTCTTCAGCAGACGATTGGTTTGTGATCTTGTTGGGTCTCATTCAAATTCTCTTGTTTTACAGCCTTTGTGCAGTAAGTCAGTCCGAGAAAGACAAATGTCCTATGATTTCACTTACATGTGGAATCTAAGGAACAGCGTAAATGAACGAGCAAAATTCAAAGACTCTTGTATTCTTGGTGCATTAGATGCCCAGGCTCAGGGATGAGCCACTTGGTTAGAAAGTGGCGGGTCCTACTCAAAGGGCCCTGGGTTG
Source organism: Pteronotus mesoamericanus (assembly GCF_021234165.1). NCBI lineage: Eukaryota > Metazoa > Chordata > Mammalia > Chiroptera > Mormoopidae > Pteronotus > Pteronotus mesoamericanus. The sequence continues at coordinate 6,251,734 of NW_026555323.1, read as the reverse complement.
GGGGTCGCCAAAGGCCTCCTGCTGCCTTCTCGGACGTTTCACAGCTCGGCAAAACCTCACCTGTTCCTCCGAGACTCGGAGAACAGACCCTTCTCAGGGGCCACCTTGCACCCTGAGGTTGCTAAGGTGAGACAATGCTTGGGAGAAAAAGGAGAAAGAAAAGGCAGGGGAGAAAACAGAGTAAACAAAAAGAGAGAGGAAGGAAGGGAGGTGGGGAGGGAGGGAGGAAGGAAGGAAGAAAACAAGGGCGGGAGGGAGAACCGAATCTTGACGAGCCAATCAAGAGGTTGGTATGGCTTCCCCTGAAAGGTCCAGCCTTGGCAAGGGACGCGGAGGAAGAAAGGAAAAAGGCGCCTTCAGTTCTGCCAGCAAACAATAGGGCTGGACTTTTTCCCGATGCCTCTCTACTCCAAACCTTGGAAGGAGCATTAAACCAAAAAGGGGGCTCGCTCACGTCTGTCGCCGTCTCCTGCCCTCCCACCACCAGGCCCGGCAGCTGCCATTAATCACGCCATGCGCCCATCTGTGGGCTTGTCATTGGAGCCGCTCCCCATGGTCGGAAAAGCAGGCGACTGGCAGATACGGAGCGCTTGGCTCCGGGGGTCTGCGGCGATGACTGGGTAGAGAAGTCGTTTCTCTTGGTCTGCAGGTTCATTTCCACGAAACCCGATGGACTCGTGCAGAACGAGGCAGGGATGTTTCAAGAGCATGGAGCGAACCCGGTTCCGTTTGGCTTTCTTGCTGCAGCGAGGACATCGGAGGTTTTAAATGTCGCCGGGCAGGGGGACGCACGCATCGCATCTGATCCAATGAACCGGGAATAGGCCTTCTGGGAACGGACTGGTCTTCCACCTCATCACTCAAGGGATGCTTGGTTTTATGCGTAGAATCAGCCAGGACTCATGAATGCTTTGGGGATGGGGGGTGGGGGTGGAAGCGGGTATAAGGGAGATAAATGGTAATAAAACCCCCCACAATATTAAATAAATAAATAAATAAATAAATAAAAAATACAAACTTCCAGTTCTTACCCATCCCTGCTCCCCTCAGGGAGATCATACCCATGAACTCTGATACAAGGAGATTTTCCAAGCTATAGAATGAATATTATTTCCAACATGAAATGTTATTCATGATATAGGGACCCCCCTCCCCCCACAACGGCCCCAATAACATGTAATTATTGGCTCCACGTAAAGTTCCCAGAGAACCAGACCTCACGGCTCCTTCCCAGGTACAGCTAAGTTTTTTAAGGAGTGCCTGGCTCTTCCTACTGGTTTCTTTGTTTTTTTGTTTGTTTGGTTTTGGTTTTTGGTTTTTATTTTTCAGACTGAATCTTTAAATGGCGTCCTGGTTTATCCTTAATTGCAGACTCTGGAAGGTTTTGATCCTTTCCTTGGAAGCAAATTAATAATGTTAGGACATAAACAATATATTCCAACTCTCTGCATTCTCCTTTGGATCTCAAGACACATCTTTGGGTCAGTGGAACACCTTATCCAAGTTTGTTGTGTCTGTATCCTTCAGTGGTGGAGGGAGACATGGGTGTCCACTTTCACGCACTCTTGCTGGGGATTCTCACCTCCACCTTGTGGGATCAATTCGTGAGAGGGAAGCCGTGAGTTATAGTCAAGATGAAGGATGATCATTCTCAGCCTTAAATTCATGCATGCCAACTAAGCCTCTACATCCAGAAACAGAGAACCACCAACAAGAACTCTTGAAGAATAGCTTTCCTACCCTGGCCAGTGTGGCTCAGTTGGTTGGGCATCATCTTGCGAACCAAAAGGTCACGGGTTCAATTCCCAGTCAGGGCACATGCCTGGGTCTCAGGCTTAGTCCTTGGTCAAGGTGTGTATGGAAGGCAACTGATTGATGTTTCTCTCTCACATTGATGTTTCTCTCCCTCTCTTTCTCCCTCCCCTTTATCTCTCTCTAGAACCAATAAAAGAAAAACAAATTTTGAAGAATGGATTTCCTTCCCAAAGTAAATATTTCACCCAATTCCACTGGTTTTCTGAATAAAACAACTCCCCACCTCCCATTTACTGAAGGCCTGCTCCATTCAGCCACAATGCCAAATGCTTTATGCAGCCTTATCGGCATTACTGTTTCTGATCCACACTTACGGAGGTTATATCATCATCATCATCATCAATAGAAATCATGGTGGGTTACTGAGAACTACCTCCTTTTCCAGGAACACAGAAAGCATGCTATTTTGTGAATCCTTAAGCAAGTTTGTAAATTAAGGACTGTTAATATCCCCATATTACAGATGAAGAAACAGGCCCAGAGAAATAACCGCTGGGCCTGAAGTCATGAAATGCATCATGTAGAAGGGTAGGAGTTAGTCTCGCTGCAAAGCCTTGGTCTGCATTGCTACAATTTCTGGCAATTAGTGGAGTAAATGGGAACTAAAACATCACTGTCAGGTTTATATAAGTATTTCATTAAGAAGAGAAAGGAAAAGTTGGGACAAAGGAGAAAAACTATAATATCTTGTGACTGCAAGCTTAACATATTTAAATTTTGAAAAACTAAATATTCTTAAGAACCATAGACACCCTGGGAAAGTTACCCCAAAGTAAATGTAAATCTCTTCAACATCAACAGTGATTGCCCCACTGTTTAATTTTTAAAAATAAATTTGTTGGTTCATAAAATTATGGAGGTTTTAAGGACATTTTCAATTTAATTTTTTAAATTAAATTTTGCTCCAGTTTATAGTCAGAGGTGGTTCATTTTCTTTTTTTCTCTGTCTCTCTCTCTCTCTCTTTCCTTTAAACATTTCCCGAAGCTTAAAATGACTTTAATACTTGTAAAAGTACAGTATATGTTAGACAATAAAAGGACTTCAGATCCTGGGGTATTATAGTGTTTTTTTTTCTTTCTTAACAATGTGACTCATACACTGCTTTATCGTAACAGTCAGGAAATAAGTCATTTGCATGAGTAATAACTTGGGATTGTGAGGATTATGAGTAAAAGTGAAAGGAGAGAGAAGTACAGTTATAGGTCTGAGGGTCGCCGCTTGGGTACAATGTGATAACATGTGATATTACCCACAGAGGACACGAGGGATCTTCCCTACCTCGGGCCCAGGTCTTCCCAGGTGTCACATAGCAATTACCACCTGTTTACATTTAGCCTTAAGCACGCACAGTTCGCCTCCCCTACAGGGGAGCTAAAAATAGACGTTCCCTTTGAGAAAAAGAGGAATACAAAGAACGCTTATCTAACAAAGTATAGAAAGAACTCTCGGCTTATTTTATTGGACCTGTTGAAACCGACAGGAGCACCCTACAGCAGAAGAAGTGGTGTTTGAGGACTTTTATCTGTGCACTTAGAGTACAGCCTGGTAGAGGCGCAAGGCGGCTACGGGACCGGTGGGGCCGCCTCCGGAGCCAGGTGGAAGGAACCAAGGGCTTCAGCCGCCTCCGCTGCATGGACCTGCGTCAACGTCTCCACCTTCCTGTCTGCCCCCTCCCCATGCCAGCATCACAGAAGGGAGGGACATCTCTCCCCCACCAACCATCCGCTCTTTGGCCGCTCTGAGAGTGTGCCGGCCAGGTTGCCAGTTCTGATGGGGACACCTGTCCATTTGGAAAAGGAAAGGAAACAGCCCCTCGCGGCCTAGAAATCATCAAACACCCTGTCAGTGAACAACGGCCCTCGGCTCCCTGCAATCTGGGCAAGACACGGATGGGTCACATTGGTGGCCAATTACAAATCCTCTGAGACACTTAGGTCTTTTCTGATGGAAAGAAGTTTCTGACTCTTGTGATTTGAGGAGAGTTACCTTTGAATGAGGGGGATAATAAATTGCTTGCACTTTAATTTTTGTTATGCAATGCCAATAAAAGTCCAAGGTCCATCCATATTTTAAGGGGGCTTCCTGAGTGGCATCTTCATTGTTCAAACAACAATGAAAATGATTTTTGAACCCCATGGCTATTGGAGCCTGAATATTTTGCGTAATTTCAAATAGAAGTTGGTATATCCCCCTGTGTGTGTATATACGTGCACATGCGTGTGTTAAAAGGTTCTTAGCTCTTCACCTTGTTCTCAATGGTCTGATCTTTCTAAGCATCACGTCGTCGTGAATCTTAGGTGAAAAATATTTTAGGTCAGTGCTGCCTATGACTTTCAGATGCGATGTCTCCATTGAGGTGAACTTTCTGAGAATCTCCTGCCCAGCGGAGGCAGGAGATTAGCGCAGGTTTAATGTTGTTATGAGCCAGGCGGCTGAACGCAGAGGCAATACGAGCCTATTGGACATGTCCTCTGGGTTGTCACGTCCAATTTGCACATGACCTCCTGGCCAAAATATGGGAAAGAAGTGGCCGAATGTGGGACTGAAAGCTCATATTATTGCTTTGACAGCTTCACTCATCTAGAAGTAATGCAAAATGCAATTTATATTTATACACTCTGACCTCCTGTACAAAGAGGGAAAGTACCTAATGATGGGCAAAGGGAGGGGAGGAAGAAACAGATCTCAGTACAGCTGGAATTTGTCTCCATTTTTGCTTTTCAACCATTCAATTACCGTCAAAAGATAAATGAAACACGAACCGTGCACAGGGGAGGCAGGGACATGATTATTTTATAGTGACTGGCTTCTGGCTTTGAGTCTTGGCAAAGGTGACCACCACACGCCTTATTTCACTGGAGACAGATAATCTGTCTGCTCCAGGAGGACAAAAGACCCTCTGCTTGTAGGTGTGTCATTATGCCCATCAGAGAGGAAAAAAGACACCCGCCACTCAGTGACACCCCGGATCTGCATTTGGAGATTCTTGAGAGCGGCTGACACGTTAATCCTATTAACCAAGGTAAACCAGGCCAGGCCTGCTGGTAACTGGGGCGATACTCACTTTCAAGTGGAAATAGGTAGGGAGCAGAAAACACCTTTTTTATTTTTTTTTGTGCATCAGGAAATTTCCTGGCTTTTTGCATGCCCCCAATAGCTTCATTTTTACGTAGAGCTTGGGGAGAACGGGGCCATCATTTTCAGGACCCTGAAATTTGTCCTGAATGTTTCGGAACAGTGTTTGAAACGAACACCGTTTCTGAGATCTGCGGCCTCATAGTTTCTACAAAAGTAGGACACACACAGGAAAAAGGATTCTGGCTTTGTCCGGAGATTAAAAGGGACAGTAACATCCACCTCCACGGAGGCAGCCGCACCTGCACAGCTGATGGCTAAGTACCACTTTAAGATACAGAGCCCCACCTGTCAGCCTTGAGAAGTAAAACAAAGAGATGGGAAATGACCGTCAACAATGCGATCGAATATTCCTAAAATAATTGCTCAAGTACACGCACTTTTTGCTATGTTCTTGCTCTTTTTTTTCCTTTGGGGGATGTAAAGCCTCCTCCACTTAAGTTTTTCTAGACATATTCAACTCCTTTCTCCCCAGTGTATTTCGCCAGGACCTTTGGATGCAGAGGACTGAAATGCATTTTGTTTTCCTCTTAACTGAACTGAATGGACTTTTATGTGGAAGAATATCAAATAACCCCTACTCTCAAATCCAACCTTTCTACTTCCCCTCTCTTATTGCGGGTTCTGATGCAAACTCTTCCCTGCCCATCTCCACAACCCCCACCCAAAGGGGCCCGCCCCCCTGCCCCGTTCAGCTGGCCGATTTCTGCAGGTTTCCTGGAGGGAGTGAATTGTGGTTTCCGTCTTGCCGGTATTGTTTTTAAGGTTTCACAAGCTTCTTGGTGCAGAAAGAAATTAGCCGCAAATGTACGAGTTGGAAGAGGGGTGGGCACAGGAAGTCTGGAAGCTGCCACACAGGCCAGAGGCAGACAGCAGCTCTCTTGGGGGCACCGCTGGGAAGGTTGGGTGACAGGGCTCGGGGCAATAAAAGGGAGGGCTAATTCTGTGTCCCTGCTCCATGACATTAAGTTCATGGCCCCCTCCTTGTCTGGGGACCTGGAAGAGCAGTTCTGGGGACTAGGGCCCCAGGGATGGGGGGCAGGGAGAGACACTGAGACACCGTTTCCACAGGGGACTTTCTACCTCCATCTTTAAACAAACACACCAAGGACCCCAAGCAGGGCCCCAAGGAGGCAGCTGTGGGGGATCTGCTTTTGTTCCGAGTCACTGTCTCCCCCAACCTGCCTCCCTGATCCTCCTCCCTAAGCAGGTGACAGCAGAGTCCTCAGTTCTCCCTTGTCACTAATCAAGGTTGTCAGGCCCTTCAGGGTGGCTTCTGTGGGGGCAGCCAGGCAAGAAGGAAAGGGGGCTAGCTCTTTCTAAACGCAGCATGGGGTGGGAACCCGGTCCGGCACCCCCGTGCTAGGAGGATGCACCTGACCACACGGCCCGCTTGCAGGACACCCCAACTCCCGGCCGTTGTGGGGCGCTGAGCCCCTGAGATTAAATCCCAGTCCCGGCGAACTCTTGACGTTCACGCGTGGGAAGAAAATCTCGAATAAATCGTCCCCTTTTGATTATTCTGGTAATAATCGTAGGCTGAGCCTGACGAACTAAGGAAATGGTTCGCACCAGTTAACTATCTAGTGGGGGTGGGTGGAGTGGCGGGAGGTCGCGGGACACTGGCGGAAGTGGCCTCCGCGACATTTTTCTACGTGTCCCTATTCCCTTGCTCCTCTTGGTCAAGCTCCCTTCCAATTAAAAAAAAAAAAAAAAAAAAAAGTGCATGCAAACTCTTCTGATTTTGAGGAACACATGCGTGCGCAGCCCCGGACCCAGAAGTTGGTCCGCTGAGGTCCCTGCCGGGGCCCAGCTGAGAGCTAGGGACGCGGCGGCGCTTTCGCGCTGCTGGGTCCCCGAGGGGACCCCGGGCCAGCCTCCCCGCTGGCCCTGCAGGAGTTAAACCCAGAGGCAGACAAAAGGGAGGCCGCGCGTCCTTGGCTGGGCTATCACTTGCAAATAGAAGCGCTGCCCTCTGGACTTTAACTCCCGCCAGAGAGAGCGCACTTGATTACGGGTTATGACAAGTTGCCGAGAGGCGCAGAGAACTCAATAAGGAGAAGCGGCGAGTGGAGGCAGAAATGCTCGGGATGTTTTGGAAGACAGAGAGCGAAGATGATACGTGTTGTTAGCAGGCCTCCAGATGGAATCGCCGCGCGGTGTCGCCGGGCTGGCGGGAGGGGACGCGGGGGGCCGGCCACCCCTGCGGACCGCCCTCGGCCGCCTGGGAGGGTCAGACCCTACCGCGACCCCAGCGATCGTCCCAGAAAATTCGCGCCATCCCTTTACCCCCATGTTGGCCACTTTGTGCTTGAGGTTCCATGCAGGAAATCCGCGCCTCCCTCCTTCCCGGCTGGTTTCTTTGTGGACCTTTAGCACCAAGGGACGGGCCTCCCACGACCGCAGCTGCGCCCCCCTGCCGCGCACGCACTTCCTAGAGACTTGCTTTGGTGTTTCTCTGCGTTTCCATCCTCTCACGCAGTTAAAGCAGAAGTGAACTCGAGCCAGAGCTTTGTATTCTGTGCCCAGTGGGGAAGCGTCTTGGGGGGCTTCTGCTGAGTCAGGACCGGGGTCTGTCTGAGTGGCTGTCGCGGGCCCTGGGCCCCGCTGAGTTTGCAGGATGGGGGAACCTCTCCTGCTCCCCCCTGGCAGCTTGGCAAATGCTTTCCATCACCCCCCGCCTGTAGAAAATAGTTCTGTCTCTGTGCATCCTCAGGCACGCAGAACCTTGTCTTGCCCTGAAGTCAGAGCCGGGCGGGAAGGTCCCCCAACAAGGGCCCCAAACAGGCTGCCCCCTCGAAAGTAGAGTCTGAGGGTGCCAGCTGAGCGAGGCAGAGCGGTTATCTGGGAGACGGCTGGAGGGAAGGGATGGGGCATGTTGTGGTCCCAAAAGGGTGGTATGTTCACCCATATTCCACCCCATCTCTCAAATCCACAGAGGAGGTGGGTAGCAGTTTCCAAAGCAAGCCTTTCTACCATGTTGGTTTCTTGGAAGGGACTAGGAGCTTTCTACCAGCAGTACTCAGCACGCTCTGGCAAAACGCTTAACATACACACGCAAACAACACCCCACAAGTCTCTCTCTTTTCTTCTTCTCTCTCTCTTGTGGTTTTTTTTTTTTTTACTCTATGCAAATATGAGCATCCCTGTCCTGCTGTCCTGGAGGAGGGACAGGCGGCAGATAAATTGGGAGTATATAGCCAATACGTAGCAGTGGTTTTCATTCTCTGAAGGTGCCTGGGCCCTGCCTGTGTTGGCCAGTTGCTCCAGGGCTTCCATCCTCTGCTCGTTGAAAGGGCTCAACTACAACAACCCCCAAAAGCTTTAGAGAGTTGTTTCAAATAGGCACTTTCTTGGGGCGATGATCTTGGACATATTCTCCCTCCTCCCCCCCTCCCCCGCTGTATCAGTCCCTCAACACCCAACTTTGTTGGCCCCAACTCCTCGCAATCCTTTACCCTGTTTCTTTGAGAACTATTTATTCGCCTCATGGCAAAAGCGTGCCTGGTTTTTATAAGCCTAAGTTATTGGCTGTCTTTCTGGAACTCTCAGCGAGCCTTCCCCTGCCCTGCACACTTATGTCAGACATAGAAACAGACCTGTCTCCCCAGCAGGTACCAGGAGTTGGGGAAGTGTCCTGTGAGAGAGCTCAGCCTGAGAGCTGAGTCCCGACCGGCCACCCAGTGCAGAATTAACTGGGGAAAGTCTTCTGTGAAACGGAAAGAGTCACAGAATGAACCGAATGGAAAAGGACCTGGGAAACCGATAACTTTTATAACACTGAAGTCACACAATAAATGGAACGAGAGAGACTATTTATTTTTCTGCCCTGATGCACCGCTAGAGATTACTTTGCCTTGAAGCTAAAACTGTACTTCCCCCAAGATCGATTTGTTTGTGTTATTTTTGTTTGAAAACTCTTCCGAACCAAAAGGAAAAAAAAAATTGCAAATGGTTGTTTTTCGAATGACTGTCCATGGACAACTGATGGGCTCAAAGGTTTGAAGGACTGTAGGATTCTTTTCATTCAATAAGTGACAGAAAATGAAAAAGTTTTAGACTTCTTGGTGGAAAACCTCCCTCTAACGTTTTGTTTTTGACAGGATTGGGAGGTAATAATTGTAAATGAAATCACTCCCCTACCTTGGTCTGTGGAACTTGGAATCCTTTAAAAATCTGCTGGGCCAACAGCAACGATAGGAAAAGAAAAATGATACTGAGCATAATGCCCATTTTTTTCTGCATTTAGGCAAACTCTGAAAGTAAGACTCAATCTTTACTTCTCTGTTCCCTCTCTCTTTCTTTCTGGGATCTGGTTATATAGCAATTCATCCTCCAGAATCAAACTCCAATATGCTGTACATTTCATTGAGCTCACATGTTCTTGTCCTTTCTACGTGTTGTGCCCTGTCTTCTTTCTGGACATAGCAAATGATCAAGAGCACAGAGAATCAAACATCTCTAACTTTCCCCTACACCCTTCCAAAAAGAAACAATAGAGAGATTTGAGTAGAAGCCGTTACCAGCAACGCCACAGCCAAAACAGCTGTGAAAATAAGAAAAGCCATCCATCTGTAGGAGACACTGTCCGGGGGAGCAGGGATTCTATGTTGTGGGGGAAAAAAAAAAGATAAACAAAGTTACCACTTGGAAATGAATAATAATGAAGGTGCGGGTAAAAAGAAAAGGAGACACCCTTGTAAAGAGAGGGGAATGAAAATAAGCAAAGTCCCCAGGAATATTTTTTATACCCCTATCTTGCTAAATCTTCCAGGCAAGGAAGCCAAGAGCAGGAACCTTGCAGAAGGCTGGGCTGCTCCGGCCCCTTTGTAAGAAGCGCGGGGACATCTCTTTGCACATTTTCCCCCCTTGCGAGGCTTGGAATAATAAACTCAAGTGGCCGCACGTCAGCCGCTGTCCATCTTCTTTAGCAAACTTGACATAGTGGAAGAAATATGACACAGGAATTATTAAAGAGCAGCTAGTTGACTTTTAACCCTGATTGCTTTGCTCAGACCCCATTACCTGCAAATTTATCTAGCAATATACTGCAAGAATTACAGGGCACGCGGGCTGGGAAGGAGAGAGGGGAAAGCAGGGTGAGAGCTTTGTGGAAACCCCAGGGAAAAGCAGGCATTTTATCATCCTATTTGTTCCATGCAAGGAGATGAAGACTCTGTTTCAGGAAACAAGCCCCCCCTTAGGAAGGGGGTCCGTGTCTCGGCCCAGGAAAGCACAGACAGATTTGAAGGAATCTTCAATTTCAGCCTTTCCATCTCTCTAATTACCACTCCTTCCAGGCGGAGCTTTGGAGGATTTTAATTTTTATCTGTCACCTGATTCCAAACAAACCTTGCTTCCTTGTTGGTGAAACGATTATTGTTACCCAGTTGGAAACATTTCCCAGAAGGGAAGAGGCATTTTTCTAGGCACGTTTAAAGCTAACCCACAAACTCTTTCCAAATTAGACTCTTCCAGAACTTTAGAAACCATCCCGAGAGACTGTGGCACGTGGGCCGCTGATAACATTACAAAAATCAGCAATACTCACTCAGGCATCCAAACCCATGTTCCTTTGTGCTATATAAGCAGCCATTGAGCAGCTGTGGTTAGGCTAAAACAAGCAGGAGTATTTAAACACTTGCGGGGGGGGGGTCTCTTCTTTTAAAATGGACAAGAGGAAAAATGTCATAATAATAATAATAATAATAATAATAATAATTTTGTCCTTCGGGCATAGATTTGACTATCCTGTTGCCAAGGTGCAGGGAATTGAACCCATTCCAAACCCGAGTGAAGCAGCCATCAGAAACGACTCCACAAGGACAGAAAAGCCAGGAGGCAGGCGATGGATACTATTGTCCGAACGTGACCCTCCATTAACACAACCTATCAGCATCTGGATCCTGTCACTGTGTCCCATCCCAGAGCCAAGAGGGCCGCCTGGCATATTCCAAGCGCGTCCCGGGCTTCCGGGCTGTGCTGAGCCCGCATCAACTAAATGGGCGGGAAGGGCAACCCACGCGGGGTTCCCTCCGTCTCCCCACTCGTCTTATTACCCCTCTTCAGGCGCATTGTTCAGCAGGTGCTGGCAATTTGCTCCTTATCACGCTTCTGTTTACGAGGGCTTTTTATTAATAACAAAGGGAGAAATGGTATTAATATTAATTAACACAATAAAATGACCCAGTTGTGGGGGGGATCCACCAAATGAATCCTCTCCCCGCCTAATTGGAGCTGGAAAGAAGGAGGCAGGGGGAGGGGGCGGGGGAGGAGGGGGAGGGGTGGAGACACAGATGACCTACTGGGTGACAGGCACAGGTTGGAAGGGTGACATTTTATTGTAAGCCTCCCAGTGAAAGGAAGAAAAGGAAGGGACCAGTCAATTTGATGCAGGGACCAAGAGTGCAAAGAGTGTTGCTAAGAGACAGAGATGCTGCTAAAGTTCTATCAGAAGCACTCTCCTGACCTTATGCAAATAGAGGCGACCAACTCTTTGTGGAACGGCTGAAAATTCCACCCCGCATGTCACGAATACCTGGCACCAAGCCTTTTATTCAAATGTTCTCTAAAAACACACACAGAGGATTTGACAAAGCATGACACATTTAGGGGCCGTAAAGGAAAACACACACACACACACACACACACACACACACACACAAAATGGGGAGGAGGGAGAAATAATAATAAAGTCCTAAGTTTTAAAATCCAGGAAAAAAATTTCCGCCGCAGATCTTTCTGTGCAAATGTCACGCATCTTTACCTTGCCGGATCATCAGCCTCCCCGCCCCCCCCCCCGCAGGAAAGTCACCTAAAGATTCAGAAATTGCCTTCTCATAAAAGCTCATGGAGGTACCACAGAGGCAGTCAAAGCGCTGTCACTCATTTCCACCCCGGAAGTGTTGGGGGGGGGCTGGGGGCTGGGGGCTGGGAAAGCCCGGTGCAGACCAGAGAAATGACCTCCGATGTCCCCGCCCCAACAAGCTTCAGCAAGCATGGCTTTCCTTCTGTTTTAACTCTCTGCGCTCGGACAAGTTTCGATGCAAAAGGGAAAGAGGCTTGGGGACCAGCTCCATCCCCCAAGCAGCTGGCTGTCCTCACAGTTATACCAAGTGGGAAGGCCTGCCGCATCCCGCGGTGGCGTGTGGGTGGCACTCAGGCACCTTTCTACCCACAGGTGCAGAGGATGGCGCTCCCTGCGACGTCTCTGCGTCCAAGTGCGTCTCAGGCCGCTATCACACGCCTGAGCCCTTTCGCCACCTTCTGGGTCCTTGAGAGGCAGGTGAGACAAACCCTATTCCATTACCCAGTGTGCCACCCTCTGGGACACTTGAGGCCACCAGACTTTAGGGTCTGTTTGTGTGCCACCACTTCCAAACCTCAAAGCCAAATCCCTCCCCTCTCTCTCTCCCTCCACCTCCCCTTTCCACTCCCAGTTAGCATTTGTCCCTCTGGTACAAGCACAAGGAACCACATTTCCCAGGAAAGTCACCTTCCAGTGCCCATCCTGACAAGAGGCAACACAGGCGATTTTCAGAGCTCTTGGAGGAGTTTGTTTTTTGGGGGGGCACCCCCCAGGACTGCAGCTTTGGGGACATCTGGGGCTTGGGGCTGGGGCTGGGGGGAAGCTGGGAGGGGAGGACCCCCTCCACACACCTTCCGGTCCCCACCAAGCCCTAGGAGGCTGGCTGCAGGCAGCGCGGTCTGGAAACTTCTGCGGACCCGGCCGAGCGCCAACACCCACAACTTCGCAAACTCCATTAAACCAGCGAGCTTTCTACCCACTCCGTTCCCTCCCCCACTTTGGATTTCAATGTTAATAAAACGCCCACCAATTCACATCTTTATGGTAATAGTTGCAAATGAATACATTTACCAGCTTGGTTGGGGGGCGGGGCGGGGATGCGTTTTAAGTGTTCGGGGCGGATAACTTCCCCGGCAACTTTTCCCCTGTCCCCATTACATGGGGGGACTTTTCATAATGCGCACGATACTATTAAAATTTCATATTAGCAGTGTGTATGGTGAACTTTGTAATGGGAAATTCAATCGCTGCTGTAAATATTAATGGAATATGAAATGAAGCTACAGCCTCCATCGGCCCTGACAGTCAAACCCAGTGAGCGTGCGGCGGCCCCGGGGCGAGAAGAGGCCTTTCCTCTTGTCGCTCTCGCTTTATTACATTAGCGCGGGCCGCCCCCGCCCCGGCATGGGCTCAGAAGCCGAGGCACCGGGTCACCCGTGACAAACGTCCCCGTGTCTCACCAACAGGCCCCGCCTGGCCCTGCCACTCCGTCTGCCCAACAAGCCCCCAGAGAGTGTTTACGCGTGTCAGTTTCAGGTAAAGAGCTCTTGAAACCGCCAAGTCTCCAAAAAGGTTACAAGGATTCCAGCGCCACCTCAGGTTCCTGCAGCCAGGGCACCGCCACCGCCTCCGTAGGCGGCGTCCTCAACTGCGGGAGGAGGGAGCCCCCAAGAGAGTTTCTGGGATGCGAACTATTGAGCTATTAGGGCAGCCAGACCCCACGTGGCACCTTCACCCCGACTCCTCCGTCCGGAGGACCTGTCCCACAAAGGCGCTGGGTAGGGCGCCCAGGAGGGGACAGGGGAACGGCAGCCCAGGCCCTGGTTGCCCCATCCCAGCGCAGTCCCGGGGCTCGATTTGTCCCCACGTGCGTCAACGTGGCGGGGCCACCCGGGCGAGCCTACCACGCGCAGGGGGAGTGTGCAGCGATCTGAGCTCGCTGGGACCCCAGGCCTCTGCCCTGGCGGGAGGGACCGCGGGGACCGTGGCAGGAGAAGCTGACCGCGGCCACCCAGATTGGCTCAGCCCCGAGCTCCCGTCCCCGCCCAGGAGGGTCCGGGGCGGCACGATGCACTGACAAACGTGGCCGTCAACACCTCGAGCGGCCTGGCGAGTTATTTCAACAGGCTGGGCAAGATCGGTATTTTGAGTGGCAGGCGACGCTTTTCCTCACTCCCAGTATTTATGCCGGACCCACCGCGCTTGGGAGCGCTTAGTTTTAGATGGGACATTAATCTTTCCGCGTTAAGAGGTAGCCTGTCAGCATTTACCTCCCGGGGGCTTCCCCCTCGGCCACTCCCCACCGGGCCCTGGCACGCGGCGCAGAGTCGCGGGTCCACGCGCGACAGAGAGGAGCCTGCGATTAAACCGGGGCGGGGGGGCAAGGTGAGCGCTGTGGAGGCGCCACTTGCCCGCAGGCGGTTGAAGCCAAAATCGACTCAAATGACAGCCCAGCCTGGGCCTGCCGCTAACCCGTCACTTTGGCCTGATGGCAGCTGGGGCCACCGGGGTACAAATCTCCGCGAGGAGTTGTTTTGTTGTTGTTGTTTAAGCCACAAAGCACACAGACGCCAACACCCTCACTGAGACCCGAACCGAGGACAATCGTCTGCTTCCCTTTACTGACTCCCAGGCTTCACCGGTCTCTCCTTTATCACCCCTAGGGTGTCGCTTGTCCTTTAAGTTCACTGGGGGATCCCCTTTTAAACGATTCCCTGTGCCGTTGTTCTTTCCCCCCAAGTGATGTAGAATCGTCCCCTCCTCTGATCCAGAGGCAGGAAGGCAAACTCAGGGCTGAAATGAATGGGACTTAAATAATGTGGATTCGCTTTTTCAGCAGGGGGTTGCCTGCGCGACTGTGCCCACAGGGTGTCCGTTTGAAGCGTCAGGCGCGGTTTGCATCCTCACCGGGGCTCTGGCCGCTACGCAGCGGGCCAACCGCTGTTCTCTGTGCACCCCTAGTTCAAGACCTGCACCCCACCGCCTCTCTCTTGCAGCTCATCCTCCTTCCCCCTCCTCACGCTGCCGCTGGGCCCCTGCCCTTTCAAAGAGTTACACTCTCCAAGGCAACTTAAAAAAAAAAAAAAAGAAAGAAAGAAAAAGAGGAGAGAGAGAGACAAGCAATGGATACAGGTTTTGTAAGTGTTAAATAACTTTCTCAGCGTGTATTAAAGGAAGATTGCATTTTCTCAAGAGCTGATTGACCAGGCGGCGTGATCCGGTCGTTGGTCTATAGCATCATATTTATGTAACCTGCTGGGACCGAGCGAGGGGTGGCCTGCTCCCGCTGGCAAGAGCAGGCGCATTACACACTACCCCAGGTATCCTGATTGATTGTTCCCACCCCGGAGCCTTCGGCTCGTAATTTAGCACAGCAGGTTCACATCACAGACTGGGTTTTTCAGGAGGGGGAAAAAAAATCCTCGAAGAGATTTCAATGAACAACTACCACCTTTCTGCACCTGCCACCCCCAAATATTTTAAATACCTCCCGAGATGGTTCAGCTTCTATAATTACAGGGCACAGCACCTTGATTGACCCTTGTTCCGGCTCCCGGGAAGGGGGTCGGATTATTCATTGGAATCTGTGGTTGGACCAACATTCCCTGAACTGGGGCAGGTGACTCCAGGATGAGGTGATGGTGGCGAAAATGTCAACTGGTGTGGGCTTCCCTTTTTTTTTTCCTTCTTTTGCTCTTTCTCTCAGTAACAGGTTATGGGATGTGGAGGTGGTAGGAAGGCGGACAAAATGCTTTTCACAGTCTCCAGAGGCTGCTAGTTTCGAAAGTCTTTTGGCAGCTCCCTGGGTTTTACCATCTATCATCCCCCTGGGTGGGGAAACACATGTTTTTTACAAGTGACAAACTATCCAGTGCGGGGAACAAATTTTGTACTATTGGCATCTTTTAAAATAAATGATCAAGGCATGTTCTATGGAGGTTTTGAAATCTGTGACTTAAAATTTGCATTACCTGCTGAAGGAATAATGGTTAATACTTCCTAGGAGATTTCTGTAAGGAAGAAATTTTCTCCTTGGCACAGCATTATTATTATTATTATTATTATTATTATTATTATTACTACTACTACTATTATTTTGCCTGCACCCACATGTATGTGCACTAACTACTGACTGCCTGATAAACACAATTTTTTTTTCTTTTGCTATAATGAAAAAGGGACTTTTGTGTGTGTGTCTTTTTGGACTATGATTATTCTGGCTAGCGATGGTTGTGTGGATGTATATAAGTGTGTGTAAAAGGGAAATTTCAAATGTGCGCTATTTTCCAGCAATAGAAATGCTATTTGTTGTGTTGGTTATTTTTACACTGAGCCATTGAACACTCTTGGAGTGACTCTTGAAGCCTGGAAAGGCAACCTTAGCATTGTTATGTGTCTCTTTGTCCAGCTGAGGTTTTTTGGTCATTCTAGGTCAGGTGGGAAGGCGGTTTCCAAGGTGGTTTATTAGATATGTATATAATTCTTCATCGGGGAGGGCAGGGATTTTAAAAAGATGTTACGTGCATAATTATCTCCCCAATGAGTTAACACATCTAAAGTAGTTTTTCTCCCCGTCAGCTGTTAATACTGGGGGAAAAAATTCCTATGTGATAGCAATGGTGGCAACATTTATAATTAAAAATTCCTTCTCCACTTATTCATCCATCTCATTCTTTAATAATAGCATGCACCAAGTACATCTTTTATCTTGGTTGTGTACTGTAAAGTTATAAAATGTTATAAAATTGTGAAGGTATAAAATTATATAACGGTGGTCAGGAAAATGACCCAATGTGGTTCACACCTCCCATTTCAGCAGAAACTTCCTTTTATTAGGGGAAACCCTGGCGGTATGCCTTCTTTGCTGATAATATCATATTCGGCAACTTTATTTTTATCCCTAGATGTTGCTATTTACCCTTAGATGGTGTCCAATGACAAAAACCAAAATATTTGCAAAGCTCCAGGAGACATCTTTCTGCTGAGAAAACAGCTGTTATCAGAATGAAGTACAGACACCATACCCAGGGAGAGAGAGAGAAAGTGCAGGCTGACAAAGGAAATATTTACCTCTGACTCAGTGGCGGGCAGGGGTTACGGGAGGCAGACCAAGCAAGGTGAAATGAAGGTCAGTTGGTTTGTGGGCCAAGTTTCACATTTTAATCACCGAGCTAAGGAGTTCTGTGATATCATGTGAAAGTGATTCACAGCCGTTTTCCAAAATGTTTTAGAAATCATTGATGTGCCTTGAAAAGAAATTTCCAGAAGCCATTCACCACTATTTAAAAAATAAATACAATGTACATTACCCTTAACCATGAAGAAAAACACTTTTACAGATTGCCTCCTGGGGAGAAAAAAGAAAGTGAAAAGAATCTTACTTCTTTGCAAGGGGGCACTTTTACCATATTTAAGAAATGCTCACACGCACACACATACATAAATGAATTTCTTTGAAATTGGGCCGCTTCCTGGCTGTGCAGCCCTGGGTGAGTTTCTTAACGTCTCTGTGCTTCCCTTTCCTCCTCCTGTGAGGTTATAATAACACCTTAACACACGCGAAGCTCTATTCCCATCTGCTATTTATCATAGCCCACAGCATGCAGGAGGGTCCCGCTAGTGCTATTATTATTGACAACGATTTTTTTTTTTTTTTTAGTTATGTTCACCCAGAAAGCTGTGACCAGACTCCAAAACTTAAACTCTAAATTTGAAGTGGTTCTGTGAAGCCATGTGCCCCAATAGGCTCCTGTGTCGATGGCAAACTCAAATGCAGCCCCGAGGCATGGTGGGTAGACCGCCAAGTGTCTGCACATCAAACAGCAGCCAGACCCCACCAAGAGCCTGAACAAGGGCTGACAGCGTTGTGGCTTGCGGTCCAGGCGCTCTGGTTCAAGAGGATGTCCTCAGGCTCCTTCCTCCTTTTGTGGCACGTACCAAAGTCCTTTGTGCCATTATTTTAACATTCTCAGGGTTTATGACATGCTGATCATACAGAGCCGCCCCCTCCCCCACCTGTTCCCTGTTGGCACTTCACGTTTACGTTTATTTTTAAAAGAAAGAGATGAACCTTGATGGTGTGTTAGCATATTGATTAACAAAAGAGGCTCTTACTGGGCAGATAGATGGGTGGCATTAAACAGTAGCTTTTTTCGTGGTTGACTTTTCTGCAGGTCCGCTTTTCAAAGGAGGGCAAAACCAGTTGCAACTGGTAACCGTATCGGCATTGCTTCCACGCCGGGGTATCTTTCTTTCTGTTTTTGAGATGGTCTATTGCCACTTCAGATAGCAACTTGAGAGCCGAGCTCAAGTGAAACCAGAGTGCTTGACAGACAGCTGACAACACCCTGCCCGCTCTTGCTGGGTCCCCCCTCCCTGCCCCCCCCCCGCCATCCTACACATAAAGTACATGGTCCCAGAGCCTGAGTACCCACAGTTCTCAGTATCTGTTACTCCCCACGCTAAATCACGCAGAACAAGCCTGGACAGAGCTGATGTTTTCTCACACGTGTTAACATTGACCTTTGCCACTTGGAACCACACCCTTTATCTCTTCAAATCAGCCTTCCACATCCTTACACCTTTCCTCTGCAGTCTGCTCTGTGGACTAAGGGAGCCTGTTTCTACTCATAAGCCAAACATCCGTGAGCTTCTGAGAAGCCGGACTTTGTGTGAGGTTACGATGTCAAAAAAACAGGCGTGTATTCGTTCATCTGCTAAGGAATGTCTGTCTTGATAGCGTCTGTCCCTGCTCTGTTTGGTGAGAAAAGTGAGTCTGAGACGTTTAAACTCAGCTTCACTGTGAGTGTGCCATGTTTGACATCATTCATTCATTCTTTTACATCAGGGGAAGGTAACTTTAGTAAAATATATGTAACTTCCCATTTGTCTTTTCATCATTGTTCCACAGGCCTGGAATGAACCTTTGACTTCCTCATAATTGTACTAATCAAAGCTTCAAACCTGCCTGAAAGTACTAAACCAAGATACTAGAATATTCCCACGGTGACCTGTCGTTGCCTGTATGTGAACACCGAGATTTAAGGCAGTATCACGGTTCGCCTTTAACTCGCCTGTAAATTCTTTTCTTAAAACGTTGCCCCATTTGAGATTTGTGAATAGTTAAACTGGTTTACACAGTTCTTTTCTTTCCCCTTTCCTTTTAAGCCCGGCCCTTAGGTAAGCCGACACTTTAACTCGCCGTCCTATTAGACAGCTTTTTCTTGATTGCCATGTCATCGCACGGCTATCAAAAGTAAGATAATGTCCAAGATCTGGAACATAATCAGCTTTCTAGCTGAGTTTAAAGAGTCTGGAGGCCGTTTAAAGGTAGCTCCGGTTCTGTCTGCGAGCCTACAGCACTGTTTGTTCTGCCACCTTTTGACGGAGAGGGTAATGTGTTTGCTAGATAAGGCGAAAGGGACCAGCCAAAAAAGCCAGGCTCTGTTAGATACCCCCTGACATACGCGCCCATTTTTCACACACATGAAAGGAAGCTTTAAAACCCCGAGGAAAACACAAGTGTCCACTCAAGCATGGTAATGTTTATCAAGACAAAAAAAAAAAAAAGGTAAATAAAGAGAATTGGCATCTTGTAGTCTCTTAAATTAATTAGCTCTGAAGTTTATCATCCAGCTGAAAAGCTGGATAAAGTACCAGCCTCTTTCTTGTTTGATGGGAAAGGTAAGTTCTTTAAGTCTCTAATTTAGAAAGATACTTGTTTGGTTTGGCTTGTCCCGAGACAGACTGGGATTGGAGTCCTACATGCAGTTAAACTTTTTTATAAGGCTGATTTGCTTGGATGTGAGATGAGAGCTCAGTTGGAAATTAGTGTTAACATACATGACGGCGTTTTTTGTTAAGTGATCTATAGCTTGAAAACAGATGGATAAGGCCAGACTAAAAATATGCCAGACTAAAAATATAACCTCTACTTATAATGAGAGGTTCACTCTCTAAAGGCCAATTTAAATAATTTTTGACATAAAGATGTTTTGAAATAAAATAGCTTTACAATCTAGAATGATTAAAAAATGCTGGAAATGAAATATTGCTTGCTTTATAAGAATTTCCCATTTCTAGAAAAAGTAATGGGAAAAATACCAGAAAGTTTCACAAAGTAAGAATTTAAATGACATATACATATAAAATTTGGGGCTCAATGTTTATACTGTGATCACTTTAAGTTAATTTAAAAGGAAATATCAAGTCAAAATTAATATCCTAGGAAATTTTTCAATTTTTTTCTCCTTAGAAAAAATACATTCCTGATTTCTTATTCTTCTAAATCAAAAGCACTTGAGAAAACGAAGAAATGGGTCCAAAAGATTAGTTCATCTATAGAACATTTAAAAATATAACCACTTGAATCTCTAAAAATGTGTTTCTTCTCCGTATTAATCATTTTAAATATTTTTATGCCTTGGTGCTAATAATCTGAGTGTAGATTTTTAGATGAATTTAATGTCAACTAGGGATTAATGTGAAATAATTAAATTGACTGTATCTTCTTTAATGGGAAAAAAGGATTTAGTTTTAATACTGATGATCTTAATAAAGCTTCTCTCTACTTATCTGTATTTTCTCAACATTAGGAATTATTTTTATTAGAAGGTGAATTAATTTAATAATGGCAGAGTGGCAAAACATGAAATGAATCCAGTGACTGCAAACTGACTTTGTTATTGTTATTGAGGGTGCATAATCAAACCAAGTAATTTTCAATTAAAAAGGAATCAATTTGTGTAATCTATTTAAAGATAAAAACATAAATTGGAGTTCACAGTTAATTTTCTTTTGAAGCAGCCATTCCACCAAATTCAAAACAATGTCTACAATGACAAGTAAATGTTTAACATGCTTGGTTCCCTTCTCTAAAGAGCGAAGTCACATCTTACAAATGATTTCCAACCAAATTATTGTCCTAGAAGACGTAGTACCATAGACAGACAGGTTTTGAGTTAAAATACCAGCAGGTCAATGATAATGCTTCCGATGCATGGTTTCAAATTAAACGTACTATCTTGTTCTTTATCCACTTCAACGCTGGAAGTCCTTGCTTTGGTCTTTCATTTCATTTATTTCAAAGTTCAGTAAATGTGGGAGGGCTTTAGCATAGGTGAGTTCAGCAGCAGAAGAAACAAAAAGAGCTGTGGGAAAGAAGCAAGATAAACACAAAACAAGAAGATGTCTTGTTCAAGAGTAAGGAATTTTTCTCACCGTTGAGAGCTTCTTTGCCAGTTTTGTCATCTGAAAACGAAGGGGTTGGTGGTCTGGTTTCGAAGGCCCTTCCTCGCTCTGACTCTTGGGAAAGCATCATTTGGGCTATGAATTGATGGAATCAGACCTGGGCAAAGGAGAAGGAAGAAGAAGGAGCAATTCTCAGGACCCTCTTGGGGAGCATCATCTGCGATGTGGCCGCGAAGCTTCCGGAGCAGCCAGGTGGCTCACAGGACGGGACGTCTCTCATCCTCCCTGTAGCTGCACACCTGGAAGACCAGCCAGCTCACTCGGAGTGGGCAGTTCAACCCAGGCTGGAAGAGGTTTCCAAGGAATTGAGACCACCTGCCAACTGGATTACCTGAGTCTTCTCTCAGCCTTACATTCAATGCTCCTGCGGGCGTTCACTGGGCCGCTGGCCTGGCGTTTGCTTTGGGCTTCGCACGGCCGCTCATCTAGGTTTTCAGAAAGGACTGGGCATAGGCTACCCCATCAATCAGCCCTTGCATTATTTTGTCCCCAACATTAATTAATTAATTAATTAATTATTCAATTAGAGTTGACATGCAGTATTATTCCATATTAGTTGCAGGTGTGCAGCACAGTGGTTAGACAGTCATATACGTTATAAAGTGACCCCCCCCAATATTTCCAGTACCCACCTGGCACTGTGCACAGTTATTACAATATTACTGACTCTATTCTCTGCGCAGTACTTTACAACCTCGTGACTATTTTGTAGCTGCCAGTTGCATTTCCTGATCCCTTCCCCTTTTCCACCCTCCCGCCTGGCAACCATAAGTCTATGAATCTATTTCTGTTTCGGTTGTTTATATTGTTCTTTAGATTCCACATATAAGTGAAATCACATGGCACTTGTCTTTCTCTGTCTGACTCATTTCATTTCGCATAATACCTTCTAGGTCCATCCATGCTGTCGCCAACGGTGAATTTTTTTTGATGGCTGAGTAATGTTTCATTGTGTAAATGTCCCACGGCTTTTTTATCCACTGACCTATTGATGAGGACTTGAGCGGCTTCCATAGATTGGCTATTGCTTTTTAATGAAGTTTTCAGTAGTAGCGACTCCCCAATCGGAAACATGTCCCTTCCCTTTTTCTGTGTTAACTTGCTTAGTTAGTGCAAATCAAGTAAAAACAAGCGAGGAGACAAGCACCCAAAGCCGCTCCTGGGGCTTCTTGCGTTGCAGGTGCAATGCGTTGCCCCACGGGCTGGCTTCCGGCTTCTCTGGTAGCTGGGCTCGCTTGCCAAATGCTTCAGCAGACCGTCTTCCAGGATGCTCGTGTCTCTTTCCCATGCGTCTTCCCGGTGCTGTTGTTTGTGGTGCAGAGCGCATAAGCAGCCCGAGAGCTGCAAACACTCATTGTAAACCAAAGGAGCTCTTTATTTTTTATTTTTTAAGAAGGTAGTATCAAATGCAACACAAATCCTACCATTTGAACCCTCCAGCGTCTTCAAGTTTGGGCTGTGTTGGTGGATGGTGCACATATGTTGGGTTACTCACTTCCCCTTTCAACTTCTTCTAGTTCTTAAGCCCCGCCCCCTGCATTTCCTGAGTCATCACCTCTGCTCCACACTCAGTGCCAGGCCTGTGGTGGACCCGCCCATCAAAATTCCTGGCCATGGCGATTGGTTCAGGGCCTGGCCTGTGGTCTATCACAACCAATCAAAACTTGTATCAGCGGATATTGTTTGGTTTTAAGCAAAAGACATCCAAAATGAGAGCGGCTTAAACAAGGTGCGTTTTATTTTTTTCTTGTGGAAAAAAATCCCAGAGGTGGTCCATTTAGGGCTGCTTTGCTAGCTTTGTTCAACATTTAAAGAAAAATTGACACTCTATTTCAAAAGTTTACATAAAAATGCAAAGAACCTAGACTAGCTCAGAACATTTTGTAAAAAGAGAATAAAGTTGAAGGACTTAGGTACTTGATTTTAAGACTTACTATCACATTACAATAATGAAGCAGTGTTGTAAACTAGAAGGTAAGACAAATAGACCAATGAGAGAAAATAAAGTCTGGAATTAGTCCAATGCATGTAGTCATTGGAAAGTGCTTTCTAGAAATGGTTCTGAAATAATGGGATATTCAAGTAATAAATAAGGTAGCTATGTTTGTTGCACTATATATAAACAATAACTCTGGATGGATTATGGATCCAAGGCAAAAGCAAAACTTATAAACTTCCAGAAAAAAAAGGGACTATCTTTAAGGATATGGGGTAGGCAAGTATTTCTTATAATATAAAGATGTTATTAGAAAGATAAAAATTAAATATAGAAAAGAAATTACTTCATCAAAAGATAAATCCTATATATCAAAAGACCTTAAGCACATGTACAGAATTTGTTTTTGTCTCCAATTTTAAAAACTTTGGTATAATTTGGAGTCTTTACTATTTAGCAAAATGTATGGGATTTTGAATGTGGCTTCACAAAGGTATGGTTCAACTTCCTTTCTGTCTCTACAAATTTCTTCCTTTCTTTTTCTCTATTCCGGCTTTTGCCTCCCAAATCCCAGCTTTGCTACCATGAGTCTCATCAGCGAATTATTTGCCTTTGTACGTGTACGAAGAGTTACAGCCAATTCATTCCATCTATGCAATTACCTCTCTGTCTATAAAGATCTCCACTGGGATTTCCTTGGAAATATTTCAGTGATCGCTTCATTTTGCAGACAAAAGGAACGGAGAGAATAAAACATTTCCAGGAAATTTGACAGTCTCGACGTTGAACAGTTAAGCACTGTGAATGTAACAGAGGCAAACAAACCAGTTCTCCTAATACAATGTCAGAACACCCCCTGGATCCTGATTTGACGGCTGCTTCCGAGACAGGCCTCGTTGGAAGGCGTTTGCCATTTTTAATTTTTCTCTTTGCAATACCAGTGAAAAGCTTCGTGAAATAGGCCCTGTGTGTGTGGGAGGTGTGTGTGTATGTGTGTGTGTGTGTGTGTGTCTGTGCATTTACCATGTCCTGAAGAGACATATTCTTTCTGAATGAAATTTCTTCACGTTATTTTTTAAAAATTCTTCAAGTTTCTTAAAATTCCACTTTTGCTGTGATGTCCATTAAATTTCTCTGTTCACTTTGAAAGCCGGACTCAAGCAGCTCACGTCTCTTCAAACCATTTATTTACAAGATATGCAAAATATATTAGCATGAAGAAAAAGCTGCCTATCTGATATTAAGGAAAATCTCATTTCTAAAAGTGATCCTCCATTTTGAAAATAGTGTGGGAATGTTATTAAAAGGGAAGGGAGCTGGTCCCTAGGTGAGCAATGGGTGGGGCCCCAGAACACCTTGTCCCTCACCAACTGTGTGGACATAACGAAGCCTTAACTTTCTCTCACGTATGTATCTGTGGAGACTGCTATCATTTTGCAGTCACATCCTGGGCTGCGTTGACTGAAGGACTTTCACAGACACGGTATCACTTCATCCTAAAAATCCTCATCCTAAAGACAGTATCGTGACTGCTAAAATTCCCCGAATGGGAATTCATACTGCAACAGTAATGCAATCCTGCTGAAACGTCACAAAGTCCTGTGCGTTCGTCTTGTATTTGACTGTGACCGCCCACGTGCTGAGCTTGTCCAGAATTTATTCACTCTTGTCAAAGCACCCGCTCTGTGTTGCATTCCGGGCCTGGTGTCCTGCCAGGGGAGTCCAAAGGGACGGGACAGATGTTTCTTTTTGCCGTCCCAGTACGGACAGACGGGGCGTGTGTCCCGAGCCTGGTCCCCAGAGGCTGCCTCTGGCCAGGCGGTTTCTGCTCGCGTCCACCTGCTGGAAACCTGGTTCTCCAGCCCGCCTGAAAGTGTCCCTGTGTTTCTAATCTCCTTCCAACACATTTTCTTCTCTTGACATGAGCCAGAGTGATTTTTTTTGTCGTCTTCCCTCAGGGGAACCTTCTCTGTCTACTCTCTTTTGGAAATGTGAGCCTGACATCCTCAGACCTGGTTTGCCAAAGTTGTTTGCAGGTGGGCCTGAGAGGAACTTGGAGTAACAATACCCCAATTCCTTTGAATGGAAAGGGGATAATGTATTAGAGGAGAGGACCTTTTTTAGGACTTGACCCCAAATAATAATACTTCTGCTTCGATCTGTATGGTTTCCTTGCTAATCAAAGAGGTGAATGAGGTTGTATGTAGATACAGTGTTGCAGAATTCTGGTTTGATATCAAATTTTGCACAAAGTTGACCATTTCTCAGAATGTTTACATAATAATCGAGCCTCGGCTTTTGCAGGTGTCAAAGGTCACGGTAAGCAGTAGCCACGCATTATCTCATTTAATTCTGAAAACAAGAAGATGATGTAGGCTCTGTTATTATCTTCATTTTACTGATGAAGAAATAAACTTAGGGGTTAGTTGCTGGTACCTGGGAGAGTCAACATGCACAAGCCACGGCTCTAGGCCAAGCGCTCTAAGCTAATATAATAGCTATGCATCAGATCGCAAGACCTGCTTTCTGATGACATAGATTGTGGAAATAGATAATTTTTATTATAAATGTTTATTAGTTCCAACCACACATTTAATTAATAGATTCTATATTTATTTCATTTGTTGATAAAAATACTCTTTGCATCTATGATTAAATGACTAGTGGCAGGGACTATAACTTAATTATGTATTGCTTAATTGGTGTATTAGTTAATTATATGGAGTTAATTTTAAAAATTAAGTAATTGTATAACATGTTACTGTTCTAATGTCAATCATATTTCTTGGTTAATTTTGAAACTTTGACTCAAGCATTGTTAAGTGTGTAATTAGTTAATTTAATACTAAATATAGTATAGGTTATTTGCAAGATTATATACCTATACACACAACACACACACACACAGCTCCAATCTCTCAGGCCATTTACTTATAAAATATGCCAGATATATCAGGCATTAAGAAAAATCTGCAAGTAACTTCTAAAAGCGAGACTCTGTTCTGGGACCCGTGTGGAAATATTGTTATTTAAAGTTAGCATTTCTTGGTCTTTGTATTCTCTCCTATGATTTAAGTAGAAACAATGCTAGGTTGAAAACCCAGTGTGAGAAAATGACTTAACTATCCTGTCAGCTACTTTAGGACAGAGTCAGTCTCTGTTTGATAGTCTTTGAGTGGAATAGCTCTGGGCACAATAAATGTTTGTCAAATTTAAATTTTGAATTTAAGTGAAATGATGCTGAAAATTTTACAGTAGTTACAGCCATCCATCTGAATCTAAGCCAGCAGTTGCTATCCTGCGTGGAAGAATCCTGAATAATGAGGTTTCTACTGAGACTATTTTGGCGACAGTACAAACTGCAACGCTCCTTTGAGTTTTTTGTTTTGGTCAGCCATGGCTCAGTCGTTCGGCTAGTGTCTGTAACCCAATGAAAATGATAAAATGCATTATCTTTACGATTTCTGATACCTTATGGGTCAAGAAGTGAACATTTTTTTGAAGACAAAGAAGTAGAAGCTCAGAGAGGTTGAGCGATTTCTTAAAGTCACCCAGCTAGCTGCTGTTAGAAATAGCCATCAGTATAGTGACTCTGGGTCTCAGTTTAGTATCCCTTCTACTGCACCTATCACAGATCATCCTATTAAATGATTAGAAATGAACTATGACTCATTATTAGCTTAACACTTCTCCAGTAGGTTCTCAATTTTGAACCTTACTATGTGTGTATGAGGCATAACGAAAATGAAGTTTTCTAGCAGATCATTTTCCTGTGAAGTATTTAAGGCATTTCCAATACACAGGAGGAGAGAGCTTGGTTCTCCAATACATTTCTGGGGATCATATGACCTTATTGCAGGGAGTTTTGTGCGTGGTATCAACAGCCTTAAAAAAGGGTATTTCTTTCGATCTTGCATTTCCACCTGTAGGATGCAATCGAAAGTGGGGGGCGACCCCTCACAAATGCACAGGTCCCCCCACCCTCCCCACACAGAGTCAGGGTAGCATTGTTTATCATTGGAAGCGTACTTTATGGCCACTGACGGGCCTGGTTCTGATACATACTAACTGGGTTTGCTGAGCGGGGTCACACTTTCCTAATTTGTACACGTGTCAGATGGATTAGTGGTAGAATTAGCCTCAATTTCAGCAAAGCCACTGTAGTAAATATACAGTCACTGACAAAGGGTTGCCTCTTTCTAGATAAGGCGGGCCAGGAAATACCTCCCATATTTTGTCATGTGTAACGCGCACCCCTAGTTTTGTGCGCATTATACACGGGATCATTATACCCATGTATATAATGTGCATCCTTATTTTTCTCCCAAAAATTTGGGCACAAAAGTGCACATTACACATGGCAAAAATACAGGTAAATTGTAGCACGGGTTTAGGTTAGATCAAGGAGGCGTTGCTGGAGGTTTTTAAAAAAGAGGCGGACTGATGTCTTTCGAAGATGGTTCTAGATCAGGGAATAACACCGGCTTTAGTGACCTAACAGATTTCTATGGGACTGTGGCATTGTCACGGTAGCCGAACTCCAAATGTCTTCGTTTTTCTTGTTTGCTTAAACAACACTAAATGGCGCTCACTATTGAGATAGGACAGTCGAACATCTCCTCCACAACGTGTGTAGATCAACATTCTGACATGCAGTGACTCTGAGCTGTCACGCAGAACACAGAAAAAAGAAAACAAAGTATAAACAGGTGCAGCTAACACTGCATCGCAGTTGACTTCCGAGAGTGTGGGAGCTTTGTTGTCACGATGGGTCTAACGTTGTTGCCGCTGTCCCTTGGACCCATAACTACCTGCCTCCAATTTTTAAAAAGCGTCTTTAACACACTTGAGCTCAGAAGTAGGCAAAATAAGGTCAAATAAAAATCAGAGCAAGGGACGCTGTGTTCCTCTTCTCACGCATCCAAATTAAGAGACAGTGTAAGGGTTAACTATGAAGTATGGCACCTTGAACCCCCCGCACTCTCTTTATCTACCACACCATAATAAAAGATCAAGAGTTCCTGCTTATTATCTTATTTTTCCTGCTTGCTCCACCAGGCTAAGGCCCAGTCTGGTTATGGATTAACACGCTGATCAATAGTAAAGCCTGCTGTCTCTCTCGGCAGGAGAAAATGAACTCAAAATGCAGTCAAACTCTTATTGATCAAGGATATAGGTCTCACTTTCATTACCTCTGTCTCCTGATAACCCACAAATAATGTGATGAGTTCCTAATCTCTCTGATTTTCAATGGACCCTTCACCCCCTCTGTCCGCACATTGCAGCTTTTATTTTCATCTTGATAGCACTCTGTGTAATTCACGGGGCGCTGGCTCTCACCCTCTTCCCGTCAGACCTGGTCAATCAGAGCTAATAATATCGCTCTTCATCGGGGGTGGAGGCTCCCGTGAGGTCAGAAATAGAGTCTCCACATAGGGCAAAGCAATGCAATGTGCGGCCAGCTTCTGGGGACACAGCAATGGGAATTCTTCTTAGCGAGGCAAGACCGGTATAGTCACCTTTTCAGGATCTCTCATCTGCTTCTTCCAAAGTGGCCCTCTCTTTTTTTTGAAAGTTTATTTTATTTTTATTTTTTAAATTTACATTATTTATTTTTAGAGAGAGAGGGAGAGAAACATTGATGTACAAGAGATACATCGATAGGTTGGTTGCCTCTTGCATGCCCCCGGCTGGAGACCTAGCCCGCAACCCAGGCATATGCCCTGACTGGGAATCGAACTGGCGACCTTTTGGTTCGCAGGCCTGCACTCAATTCACTGAGCCACACCAGCCAACAAAATAGTCCCTGATTTTACACATTTAACCCTTCAAGTCTCTTGTATGGCTAATCTCATCTTGGTTTCTTCTTGGAGGACCCGAACGGCCGCAGAACCCAAGCTTTTTAAAATTTATTTCTTCCACTGTGACTATTGGTTCTCAGTGTAGGCATGGGCTATGGTCCTAGGAGAGGGTCCCGACCCTCGGTGTCTTAATGACCTTAGGAAGTTTTTGTTAAATACCATGGGATAAACCTAGAAAAATGGAGGCATTTCAGATATGATACTGTGTTGGTTTTATAATTGAATATAGTGTGGAAGGACAGACACAGCATGCCGTTTGGGTCTAAGAGCCCTGCTTTTAGTGTTCCAGAACTTCTACTTACTCAGATAAGGATGCTGTGATGGACAAAAGTAGAGGACTTCACTACTATTTAGAAAATACTCATCATCTTTCATTTCTGGCATGAAAATGGAATATAATGCATTTTAGGAAAATAATTCCATTCAGAAGTATAGCTACTGTTTGGTGTTAATAAACGTATTGTGGCTTTATTACACTTTTGTTTTATTTTTCAGGTATGCAACTGAATACCTTTTTGTAGAGGAAAGTTAAAAAAGAAAACCTCAGCTTCCGTGATGTTTCATGTCAAATCATGTGAGTTAGGCTTAGAAGAGATCCTCAAGTATAAGATGACATCAAACATGATCTAA
Source organism: Pteronotus mesoamericanus (assembly GCF_021234165.1). NCBI lineage: Eukaryota > Metazoa > Chordata > Mammalia > Chiroptera > Mormoopidae > Pteronotus > Pteronotus mesoamericanus. Next base: position 6,222,299 of record NW_026555323.1, on the reverse strand, counting down.
GAAAGATGGTACTAAAATTTGTAATTTTCTCCCTCGGATTTATTCAAGATCAATGAAAGCTAGCAACAATTGCTTTCTTCCCCTGTCTGCTGGAAACTCACAGAATGGCCCCCTGTTGAATCATGTCGGTGAGGGAAGTTGTAATATTTTCTGCTGCTAAACTGATGACAAATTCCAATGACGCAAGCGTCCTCTTTCTTGGAGAGCATACCAATGACCACGTGCAACAAAGCTAAAGCAACGACCTGCTCAAATTCAGCCCCTAGGCTCTGAATGCTGTTTCCCAGCACCAGTCCAAACAATTTGTACACCTGTTGAAGAGAAAATAAAATATGACAGTGGAATAAAGTCCGGGGGATTAAAGTGATTTGCAGTGAGCTCTTAAAGCCGAAGTAATTGCAGGTGTCGTTTTCTCCTTTTGTTCGGCAAAGCTGCATTTGAAATTTGACAAGAAAGTCCCCTTCTTGCCTTTTTTTTTTTTTTTTTGGCAAGGGACTAGGCGGAATCTTATCAAGATTCCCTCTTTTCTTCTTTGCCCTGTCTTTTTCGACTTCCTTGGGCTTCACAAAAGGAGAGGATGATCATCATCAGAGACTTTGTTTACATGGTAGATTTGGGAACTTCCCTTGGAGGCAAGCTCTTTTACCTGTTTTTTCCCCCCAAAATCCTGAGATTGGAAAGCTGGCAGAATGACAGGAGTGTGGACTTGGTTTAGGCTGACGAGAAAGCTTACTCTACTTTTCATAAAGACTGAAAGAGAAGGCACTCCACGAGTCCTTTCCCCCTGCGTGGGTCTGTGTCTCCCTGCGGTGTGGAGTTCATACATTCAGACTCTGATTCGCTGTCCCTCCCAGGCTGAACGTATGCTGCCGAATACCTTTGATGTTGCCATAATAGTGTATGTGATCTTCAATCATGGGTGTCATCAAATTTTATTAAACCTAATATAGATAAAACCAAGACATTATTGATTAGTTCTGCCATGCAAACCTCCCAGGCTTCCTCTTAAGAGTGGTTTTCTTCTGGGGAAGCTGCCTTTATCCTTTCGATAATACTCATGCCCCCAGAGCCACTGTGGCTTCTGAGTTTTCTTTTGAAGCCCACATCAATCATATAATTAAGACGTCTTAATACAACTACAGCGATGTCGCCATTTTGCGAGGCCGGCTCTCTGGTCTGCTGCCGTGATGCTAATTCCTGGCCTCTCTTTCATGTGGGTGTAATTACTGCTGTTCTTTGTTTAGGGTTTTTCGTGGCACATTTCCCATTGATCCAGATTTAACCAGATAGACCCCTATTTGGATTTAAACTTTTCTCCGTTATTAATAAGATTAATTTGATTCTAACAAAGGCAGCTATCCACTTGCTCCCTTTCCTAGACCTCTCAGCCATGTCCCCCATAAATGATGCCTTATGGTTGGGGGCCAAGTGACACCAGGCACGCAGATGGAAAACGAAGAATTTTGACAATCTTCCAGATGTCCCAGGGGGCCAGATATTGGTATCGTGTGGGTAAAGCATCCAGATCAATGCCTTTAAAAAAAAAAAAAAAGATTCTCACCTGGGTGTCTTGGCAAACACAGTTTCCAACTCCCATTCCTTGTTCTTTTTAATTGTTCTTGTTGTTTCGCTTTGTTTGTGTTTTCCTCCACGCTATTATTAGACCTTATAGTCTCTTTGTTCTTCTTGCCTTTCGCCGTCCCAGTCATGTTGACTTACCCATCCTAACATCAGATATGAAAATGGGGGATGAGGGGTGCAAGGCGGAGAGGGGCCGAGAGGGGGCGCCACCGTGGGAATTAGATCTGAGCAGTGTGGTCGTTCTGGAGGCCTTGCTCACCAGCTGTTTTTCGATGCCATAAAACATACGACTTTGGGTTTCTACCAGGCATCTGCATTTCTGAAAAAGAACTAGACCTACATCCAGGTGAAAGCATTGGACCCCCCAGAAGAAAAAGGTTTCTGTATGAATAGCCATTGACCTCCTGCTGAGCTTAAAAAAAAAATCTCACTCTTAAAACACAAGCAACAGATTAATAACCTCTTCTGTCTTCATGGCTGGTGTTGAAAACATACGGTTATCAGCTTAAATAAGATCATAAACTATCTTCATTCAAGGTTCTTGTGAGAGAATTATTTCATGAGATGTTGGCAATTCAGCATCTGCTAGAGGTTTGTTCAAACATCTCATATTCATGTAGAATGTTAGAATTTTTTTTTTTTAAGGAGTGGGGCCATTTTGCCCAGCTCCCTGGAACGATGGCTTCCCTGACTTAGTCACCAGGCTGCGAGCACAGTCCCTCGCCCAAGGTGGCGGGGAACGCTGGGACAAAGTGGGGTCCTGGTTTTCTAAAACTGTAGTCGACATCAGAAACTTTTTTCACAGAAACCGTATGAAAAGACCAGGAACTACTTTCTGATGGGAGTTTCCTTTCTAGAAGAAGTTTGGTCACTGTAAACCGATCTTTTTCCTTTCTTTGAGCAGAAAAGGAAAACCTCCCTGACTGGTGTGGCTCGGTGGGATGGGCGTCATCCCGCAAAGTGAAAGGTCACCGGTTCGATTCCAGGTCAGGGCACAGGCCTGGGTTGCGGGGTCAGTCCCCAGCTGGGGCGTAGCTGTTTCTCTCCCTTTCTCCCTCCCCTCCCCTCTGTCTAAAAATAAATATGTAAATAAGTAAATATATAAATAAGGAGAAGTGTCTGCCCAGATCCTGCCCTGTCACTTTGGTTACCTGGAAGCTGTCTCTGGTGTGTCATTAGGGGCCGCGAACCTCGGGGATACCAGGGCATCTCTGTTTTGCAGCCTTTGGAAATGTGCTTGTCAGCCCTAGCTGCACGTTAGCATTTTCTGAACCGTTCTAAAAAAAAAAATACCAAAACCTGAGATCCAGCCCTGAAAACTGATGTAATTAATTTTGGCTCATAGCTTATTGGGAAGACCTTTTGGAAGCTGGCGGAGTAGACAGACACAATAAGCAAACTATAATAAATCTAATGTTAAGAATAAGGCAGGATAGACATCAATCTATACAGAATACAAGTAAGCAGGCAAAGCCCCCAGCGCGTGGACTCTTGGGCAAGCCACGTGACCTGCCTGGCTTCGCTCCCTCGTTGGGATTGCCAAGGGCCCCTCTGCTGCAGGACCTCACGGGGGTCTGGGGGTCGCCCAGCCTCTCTCAGGCCCTCCTGCTTCCCACCCAATTGGCCCCTCAGATCATCTCTTCTGCCTGCTGTTTCCAGCCCCTCTTTCTCAAGACCCTCAAATGACTTCCCATTAGCTTCTGGGTCATATGCAAATTATTACCTATTGGTTTCAAGACCTTTAGTCAGGCAATCCTTTTTGATGTCACGTTCAATCTCTCCCCTTCCTGCTCCTTGGTGGCTGTCAGAATCATCTTCACCAAGCAATTCTGGTTACCTTCTCTCTCTCTCTCTCTCTCTCTCTCCCCCTCCCTCCCCCCGCCAGCACTGCGTGCTTCAACCTATGGGGAAAACTTTCTAGATAATGCGCACCAGACTCCAGCCATCCTTCCCATCATCCTAGAGTCGAATCCTTCCCACAGACCTCAGCTGGTGCGTTATAACTCTATGTCCACATTTTGCTCACATGCCCAAAGCCAAAAAATCACTGGGTGGTGGTCCAGGGGCCTATTTAACTCAGACATGAAGAGGTGACCGCACAGTGGAAGCTAGTAAAAAAAAAAAAACAAAACAAAACACAGATAGTATGATTTGTATTTTCTGCACACAAGCCAGGTCACTTCGTGGTTCCCCCAAATCATTAATCAATAAATCAGTTGTCCTCTCTCCTCTCCTTTATATTTCCTCACCATTACTCAGTATGTCCTTAAGGTGGAAATACAATCTAATACCTCAGATCTGGGGCTAAAGAGATTAATTTCTTGTTGTGAAACATGTTGAGAAGGAATGCAAAAACCAAAGCGTTATTGTAACATGAATTCAAATGTTCTGAGATGGATTTTCTAGCTTCCCAATGCAATTGACAATGAGCTACCATGTCGTCTATTTTGAGTTTACTTTTCCATTCTCCCTTAGATAAAAGGGGAAGAAAAAAAATTCTTCTATATGTTTTGCAGGCTCTGGAAATCTCCCCTTATACATAGCAAGCATTGAAAGCAGATTTTTTTTGGGGGGGGTGGGGGTGGGAGGTGAGGTGAAACCATCCTCAAAGCTTTTTTATTTCTTGGTCTACTAGTAACAGAATCATTGGTTAGGGTTTTTCATTTGTTTGCTTTGTTTTGTCTTGGTGTTGTGTGTGTGTGTAATACTTGTGAAAGCTCATGTCCTGGGGTTTCACAGTAAATTTACTGAATGTTAAGAAGAACTAAGGAAATTTTTATGTGCACTCACGTTTGAAAATTGCTGCCTTGTGGTCATATTTACATGTGCTCTGCTATAAATTTTATTGAGAATGTATCAGTTCAGATAAAACAAAGAGCCAATGAAGGCATTTTCCTTTACCCTATGGCTCCGCCCACAGCCTGCAATATGCAATTCCTGGCTCTGAGAAGCCAGCCTTGCACCTAAATCTTGTGTGTACACCATTCATTGCATTATAAAAATAAAATCAGAGCCATCAGGATCAAAGCTGCTTAACAAGCCAACCCGTATCTTTAATTCTAGCATTCTATCCTTGACCATCCAATGGAAGAAATAATCCAGCATACCATACTAAGGATTGTAAACTGTTTAAATTCACAGAAACTTTAAAACTTCAAAACAATGTTTGAAAAGGGCAATAGACTCAACTTTACACTGATTTGAAGCTTACCACCGCCACCGCTGACTATAATACAGTAAGAATTAATGCCAGACTTCTGGTCAAGATGGCAGCGAAGGCAGACATGGCTCGCCTCTTTGTACAGCCACAGCAAAATTACAACTAAAATACAGAACAATCATGGCTCAGAACCGACAGACATCGAGTTGAATGGAAGTCTGACAACACGGGAATTACAGAAACCACATCCATCCAGACTGGTCGGAGGGGTGAAGATGCAGAACAAGCTGGTCCCATACCCATGTGTGGTGGATAAAAATTCGGGAGGGACATGTCGGGAGCAAGGAGTCCCAGCTCCACACCAGGGTTCCAGTGCCAGGAAGATAAGTCCCCACACCTTCTGCTGCAAAAACCGTGGAGGTTGCATCAGGGGAAGAAACTTCTGAAGCCCCAAGCCGTTCCTCTTAAAGAACCCACACATGGACTCACCTACTCAGACTCACTCCCTCTGGGCTCTGGCGATGGGGTGGCAGCTTTGAGGGGTACCAGTGGCGTGCAAGGGGAGACTGAGGTGTCTGGCATCAAGGCGAGCAGAGGCCATTGTCCCTCTTCTGGGCCCTGCCTCCGCAGAGTATCTAAGATTCCATCACCCTGGCTAACAGTGTTTGACCTGCCTTGGAGATGCCCAGAGACTCCGCCCCTCCCAATTTACGGCCCACCCAAGCGGCTTTTCCATGTGAATGGTCTTGGCTCTTCACAACTTCCTAAATCCTCTCAAACAAGCAGCAGCTGCCCTCAGTGAGCCCCAGGCCCAAAACTAGCGGCCTAGATTCGTAGCTTGACTTCCCCTGGGACTCTCCAAGCCCAGCCCAAGCAGCAGCCATCTTAGATGACTTTATAGCTCATGCAGGGTGGCCCCGGGCAGAGCAGGGTGGGGGCTGACCTTGGCCTGCACCACCCGGGACACCCCAGGGCCAGTGACTCAGTGGACAGCTACAGACCACGGCGGAGCACCACCACCCTCTCCCTGGACGGCTGACCCTCCACGGAGGGCGGAGGTTGGTGGTCAGTGATCACAGCCAGTCCTTGCAGCGGACTGGCCTGGGTAAATCCCTCCCATTGATCCACCAACAGCAACCAAGGCTCAGCTACAAGGGGAAGGTGTACTCAGCCCGCATGTAGGGTGCACCTTGAGTACCCAGCGTGGGTGATAGCGGAGGCTGTGCCACTGGATCCCACAGGACACCTACTACATTAAAGCCACAAGCAGCTCAACTAATACATAGAAACAGGGACACGGAGGCTGCCTAAACAGCAGACAATTTACAGGGAGACAACAGCAGAGCAGATGAAGCCAAGAATCAAATCAAGGATTTGGACCATAAGGAAGCACAAAGCAACCAATCAGAACAACCAGAAGAAAAGAGAATCCAAAAAAGCAAGACTAGTGTAAGCAGCCTGTGAGACAGCGTGAAGCAATCCAACATTCGCTTCATACGGGTGCCCGAAGGAGAAGAGAAAGAGCAAGAAATTGGAAATCTGTTTGAAAAAATAATGAAAGAAAACTTCCCTGATTTGGCGAAAGAAATAGGCATGCAAGTCAAAGAGAGTCCCAAACAGGATGGATGCAAAGAGGCCCACTCCGAGGCACAGCATAATTAAAATGCCAAAGGCTAAAGTGCCGAAGGTAAAAGATAAAGAGATTTGAGGGTGGGTGTGGGAGAATGGGTGAGAGGTGAGGGTATTAAGAAGTACAAACAGGCATTTATAGACTAGCCATGGGGATGTAAAGTACAGTATAGGAAAGGGAGTAGCTAAAGAACTCAAACGCACGACCCATGGACGTGAACAAGGGGGGGGTTGCCTGCGGGAGTGGGGGGTGCTGGGCGGAGGGGGGCCAAGGGGAAAAAAATCAGGACGACTGTAATAGCATAATCAGTAAAGTATAATTAAAATAAAAATAAAAGCCAAACAACAACAGAAGAATTAATGCTAAGAAGAATAAGAATAGAGGTTCTGATTTTTGTCCTAATAAAATACTGCTTTTTATGTTGGTCCTGAAGTGAACGATGATAATGTACCATTTTATGCCCATAGGGGGGCAGTGTTTCTGCTGTTTCCTCTCTGGCTGCTGTGGGCCCACGTGGGCCCACGAAAACAATGGGGAAAGAAAAAGAGCCAGAAATACCACATCCACAGGCATTTATTTTTCATATCAATGATTTCACTGAAATCTTACACCCCTTAGAGAGTTCTATAGCCTACATTTGAGTCGGCTCCTCTATGGCTGCCTTCCCTTGAGTTTCTGGGGGACGGACTGATACTTTTGTTGGGAATTTACATTGTGTGTGGGCCACCTGACTAGGAGAAATTTACAGCTCACCAGTGGAGTCTAACTCTAGAGTTAAAAGTTTGTCCAAGACCTTTAAGACGTCCGAGAAAGAAAATAGAACCAAAGACAGCCACTCACAACAAGTGGTTTTAAGTGTATTTAATAAATTCTGAACTTTTTGAGTGAGGTGCCAAATACTATCTATCTATTTATCTATTTCTGGAATGATATGCATGTCGTGGGGTAATTATGAATATCAATGGGGACGGTCCATTGAAAAGGGCTCTTAGTAAGTGCCCAATAGGTAACTGTTCCTCTCATTGCTATCTCTATCACCATTTCTACTAATAACTATACCTTCCGTGGATAAAAATATACAACATAAATTGCTCAGTGTGATTTAAAATCATGCTAGATTTCAAAGAAGAATACTTGCAAACTTCACCCATGGGCCCTCAAGGCCAGCCTCGAGTTGAGTCCTGTTGTTCCGCAACAAACATGGCGTGGTCTACAGGCCCTGTCCACATGTACATAATTTATAAAATCCGGCGTCTGCTATAACAGCGGGAGCAGAAATCTGACAAGATGCTGGAAAGAGGAAGGCATCTTTGCGTTCTGCTTCTACCTGGCTAAAGGCGGACTGAGTCCTCGGTGTGGCTATGAGACCACCAAAGGGGCAGAACCTCCTCTCTCCCCCAGTCACCAGCTCCTGGGTAGAATGACTTCCAAATCCAAGGACTCCTTGATAGCCTAGCCTCCCTTTATTCTTTTCAATGGTTGCTTTTATTTTTGTCAACAAACTGTGTCATTTGCCATAGTCAGAAAACTCCTGTTCTCCCCGTTCTTTATCAGAGTTCCCACAAATCAGGTTAATTGGTGATCAACAGAGCTTTTTCTGCCTTTAATGAGCCCTAGTAGCCCAAGGCAAGGCCTACCTCTTGATAAGGGACTTCTTTTTTCTTATTCTGAACTCTTTGATCATTTAAGAAAAAAAAAAAACATACCAGTAGGAGCAACCACCGGGAATGTCATTGTTTTTAATTGCCTGATTACCAAATGTTGGAGATAAAAGATAGATGTTCTCAATTAATAACATTTACATAGATTAGCATCACTAACAAGCCTCATTAGTAGCCGCTGATTTTTGTTTAGATGGTGTCCCATGTCATTTGTTCTCTCTGGTTGTGCAATCCAGTGTACCTTGCGTCTGACAAAACCATTGCCTTCTAATCTAGTTCCATTCATCAAACAGTAAGGCATTTTAATACGCAGCCAGCCAGGTTTTTAATTAAGTAAAAGTTAATATTACCTAGTGTAGATTTCAGGAAAGGTTTCCTATGTTAGTAAAGTCCAGAAACAGTTGGGGAACCCGGACTCTGTTTTATGGAGCTTAAACACATTTGTCTGGTCAGTCACAGCACAAATGCGTCTCTGTTCACGTAGAGGAGCATCGTAGAATGGCGTTCCCCTCCTGAGTGCCTGTCGTGTGTAACGCGAGGCACCTGGTGCCATTAATCTGCCAACAGCCGTGTGTAGGCAGGAATATAAGCATCGCCACTGTATACACAAAGGAAGGCTCAGAGCTTAGGGGAAGGGCCCAAGATCCCTGCGACTTCACTCTGATTTTCAAGTTTATGTTCACTGAGCGACCTACTGCTGACCGCGTGCCTTTGGAAAAGGAAGGCACTCCTGGTCTGAGCCGAAGCCTGTGTTCAGGAGAACCTTCCATGAACGCATCAGGAGTCGTATTGTGAGCCTCATTATTCATCTTTCCATTTATCCAATTTATCATTGCTACCGAGTTAGCAATGAAGAAATTAATATGCACCGAGGTGGGGACCTGCCTGAAGTTTTTGTGCTATGGGGAGGCTCCGTGCACTCCCCCCTCGTCTGTCTTGCAGCCTCGAAGCCCTTGGCACAGTGGCTGAGGCTCTGCACGCCCCGGGGACCGCTCAGGCTCTGTCTTCTGCCCTGTTCATGTCAAACCCTCCTGCGTTTGTGATGCTCTGAAGTCGGCTCCTCCTTTCCCCCTTGTTAGAAGGGCAAGAGCCCTGCTCGTGAACCTGGGAATAGGGCAGACTTTCTCAGGGAGAAAGCAATTCAGCCTTTTTAGAATCACCATGTAGTTGTTTGGGGCGTCTTTCTGCCTGGCTTTTACATTTCCATGTGGTTGGGCTTTTATTACATGGATGAGTCCCACTTCTACCAAGTTAGAGAAATAGGAAAATATACTGATGCTTTCGCTCCCTCGCAGGATTCCCATGTTCGCCTTAGTGGGCGGCTCTGCCGGCCCGCTGCGGAGTCCATTACGATGCTGAGGGCTCAATTTTTCTTTATTAGTGCAACTTGGGTACGTTCTTGCTCAAAACCTGTCAGAAAATATATTCTTATTTATTTGTCTACACGCTAAAACTCTGTCCAGAAGCATGAAAGTGTATTGTGATTATGTGTCGATATTTTGATTACATTTTGATGTAAAAAAAAAAATCAAAACAATGCATTCTATTAGTTTGATTTGCATTTAAAAAATAAAATTCAAATATTGTTAAGAGATTAAAAGTGTGGGTTCTGTATTTTGACTCCCTGAGTTTTGATCTTAACTCACTAGCATTTGAACTTAGAAAAAGTACCGAAGCTTTCTGCACCTCGATTTTTCTTCTATAAATTTGGTGTTATAGTTACATAGTTCATACTATCGATGCCTAATGAATGCTAGTTATTTTATGAAGAAATAATAAAATTTATGTTTTATTATGAAATCCATACATGCTTATTTTAGAAAGCAAGAAAATAGAAGAATCAGTTCCAGTTAGTATCATTATATGCAGACAATCACTATTAATAAGTAAATATATTTCCATTTCTTATTTTGGCTAAGTATTTAAAACATTATTATGATTTTATAAGAATATATAATATAACAATCATGTGTGCTTTTTCTGATTATAAAAACAATAGGTAATTATGTATGAAATTTGGAAAACATTGTGAAAGAATCATAAATCTTTGTTTTCAATTAGAAAAGTTATCCATAATCATTATGCAAGGTTGAAATGTTTTATAAAAAGAAACATAAAAGCCATTGAGGTTTCCATTCAACAGAATAATTATTACTTACATTTGATGTATGCCATTCTAGACATTTTATGTTGAGTATTTTACATAGAGACATATACATAGTACTTGAGCTCTAGAAAGAAAATACCGTAAATGAATACTTATGATCAATTATACAGTGAAATTCATGAGCTCCACTCAAAGATGATATGGAAAAGGACTAAGTGGCAAGAATATTTGCCAGAGGTGGTGTATTTGTCTCTTCCAGTTTAAACACACACACACACACACACACACACACACACACACACACACACACACAACTAATGAAATGGCTGCACAACATGATATTAAACACTGCAGAGAAACATTACTGAAATTCCTTGGCAGTGAGGTCAGACACGTTATCTTCCAGGTAACTATTTTCTGGCTGGGAAAAGAACTATGTATATTTCTTTTTAATATAAATATAAATATATTTATATTTACAGTTTGTCTAATGATTATCTTGATATGTTTTCCCAAGTTGTTGAGCCATTGTTAGATTGTAGGGTTTTTTAGACAGATTTGAAAGAAAATTACATGATGAATTACATTTTCTAAGTGTTAAAAAATCAGTTTTTAAAGCAACAGCTGGTCATTGTCACCTCCGTATTCCCAGGCCTTAACCCCGGCCTGGCTCAGTACGTATTTATTGAAATGACTGATGCAAATAAATCATCATTTGTAAAGCGTTTGTTGATCTCTTCATTGTCCTGTTGTAACACTAACATGAAAATACACTGGTTGTAAAAGGTCAAACAGCACAAACATATTTAACTCAGAAGGTGAAAAGACCTAAAAAATTGGGTGGACTTTCTGGTTCATTTTTTCTCATTTTAGCTCCATTACGTAACTAGAATAGACGTTCTAAGAGTTCACACCTTGTTTGGTCTGCCTGAGCTGTGGGGTGACCGTAGCTACCAGGGTCCCCAGCAGGACTTTGGGGCGAACCCCCCGCCTCTGCCTCCCACCTCAGGCTCCTTGGGTCAGAGGCTGGCTCAGTGACAAAGTGCCTGGAGAACTTCTGGTCCACCTCCTCATTTGGTGTCTCTTACCCTAACTTTCCACTTGTACAAATACTCTTTTTCTACTAAAGAAAAACCACATCCTTTTCCAATCCATGGGCTTCTCCAGAAAGAATGCAGGATAAAAAAGAGACATAAAATCCAACTGATAAAATCACTTTAGTGGATCGTGAATTTTATATGGTACAATACATATTTTTTTTAATTAAATGAAATAAGTAGGTTTTGTGATGGAAGTTATACCCAGGATTGCTATACATTGTGCAAACTTAAACAAATGTGCACAACAGCCTGACACTTGAAATTAGCTCGCTTCTTTAATTAGTTATCTAATAAAGACAGCAATCCTTAGTCTCTGGCTACAGTGTCAGAGGTGACGATGGAAAAACCTCCTTTTCTAATTACTATTTTATTGAATAATCAGTTGCAGAAAAAAGAAGAAGAAACTATTTAAATGGCCTCCTAAAGAAACATCTACCTGGAAAATAACATCATAGAATCATCTAGAACCTTCAGGGGCTATCTACCTATGGTCACACACCTTAAGATTAGGAACCAATTCTCCTGGCTCCCTGCCAATTGCACTTTTGACCCCGCCACCGAGCCAGTTGCATTGGTAACAGGTAATAACAAAACCTTGACAGTTATTGGATGCATCGTCAGGATCCCCAATGTGCACTGTGGTCCCAAGCTAAGGAGCTTCATAAAACCATTTGGGAGATTAAACCAGCTGACAAGTTTAAAGCTGTGAAAGATGATATTCCCTTCCTTAAATTCATTCTAATTTTTGGGGGGTATGTAGATATCAACGTTCAACAGACTGGATTATTCTCTTCATCAAGTACTTTTGTTCATTAGGTGAGCAAAAAGGTGAACATATTTTTATAACACAAGCCTCCCCAGTCTCCATGTGACCCCCAATTCAATAATATTAGAGTAATTTATACTATTCTATAAAGGATTAATCTAGACAGGCAGGCTGAAATAAAAAAATCAGTTCACGAGAAATCACCAAAAACTATAATGCCGAGAGCCTAGTTTTGAACAAACTATGTCAGGAGACGTCAAGCAAGTCTTTGCTCTCTATGGTCCTGGGTTGGGCTTCCCAGCCTTTTCTCTTATTACATAAGTGATCTGAGAGCGTTACTCACGTTCTCCAAGTCTCAGCTTCCTCGTCTGGAAAATGAGAGAGCAGTGATCTCCATTTAAGGGAGCGACAGTGAGGATGTAGTGAGATACAGAACACACAAGGCTTAGCACGGTTCCTTCAATAGGTTATTCACCACGTAAAGAGTAGCAACTAATAAATAATAATTTAGGTAGCCAATGGCTAGTATTAAAATAATTATTAAGATGTATGAGACAACACAGCCTGCAATGTACCACAGAGACACGGGTGGAAAAACCTTTTAGATTGAAAACTGATGCCGGCGACCAACTTCCTGGGGACAATTACGATGAAGCTTGTGTGATTAATGGACAGATGCTGTCTCCTTTGGTATGGAACAGTCAACCTTTCTGTCTCCATTATCTTTCTCTGTTTTTCTGTTTGAAATGCACAGAGGCTAAAATATAATTTAAATGAGCTAAAATAACTCCTGGCTTTTTTTTTTTTTTTTCGAGGCACGGTGACCCCCTGCTCTGCTGTCCTCCTGGTCATTAATGACCCTGACGTTCTTGATTCACACTGTACGTTTCCACCCATTTACCTGATAAAGATATTCAGAGATGACATCAGATTTAGAGGTGGAAGATCTTGCCTCAGAGCTGTAGGTATGTAAAAGTCACTTGAGTGGGAAATCCTTTAAAACCGCTCAGTGCATTTGCTCGTTCGTTTTGGATGTTTTGGAAAAAACATCGTTAATTTGGCAAGCTTTCTTAGAACTTTGGGATACTTAAAAAGCACCACTTGGAGTGCGCTGCAATTAAAAAGGAAAACAAAAAACCAGAATCACTCAGAATGTCGCAAAATGATCCCAACAAAATACCAAGGTTTAATTTCATCAGAGAATTTCTAATGGATAATGTTTGAGTTGGGTTTAAATTCCACAAACACATTCCCACCGTCTTTCCTCCCCATTTGGGGAAGGTTTTAGCCTCAGGGCATCTTTGAGGTGAATACTAGTAACCACACTGTATGCTGAACAGAAAGGGTGCTGGTAACAAAATAAGAGCAGAGGAGAAGTCTTGCAGTCCCGGAATATCCACTCCAACTGCATTATAGCTCTTCATCCAGGTTTCTTTGTTTTATTTTACTACAGAGTAATGGCAAATGGCTAACACAAAGTATTGTATAAAACAAAGCCTTGATTTTATATTAATCTTGGGCCATCGGTGGGTGAGGTTTAGCGCTCATGGGTGCAATGGCTTTTTCTAACCATGATTTCAGCAGAGCGGCGAGCAGGCTGGCCGGCCTCTAAAGCTCCAATGTGCTCATCTTCCAGAAGCAGACCTGGGTAAGATGTGTTCGGCTCACTCTGGGATTCCACTGTGGGGTGAAGAGATGATTTCTAGAAGGGTCTTAGGGTTCTAGGGAGCAGATTTCACCCAGCAGGTCAGTTCACTTACTGAAGGATTAGATTTCTAGTGTGGCCACTAAGAATCTTGAACCGGCTCTGGCTGGTGTGGCTCAGTGGATTGAGCTCTGGCCTGCAAGCCGTAGGGTCACCAGTTCGATTCCCAGTCAGGGCACATGCCTGGGTTGTGGGCCAGGTCCCTAGGTGGGGGCACGCGAGAGGCAATCATATATTGATGTTTCTCTCCCTCTCTTTCTCTGAAAATAAATAAATAAAATCTTTAAAAAAAAAAATTCTTGAACCCTCTCATTACTCTGGAGTATAAGGGTGGAAGGGTTTTCTTTACTTGTATGGAGATTCAGTAGAAAAGAGGTTCTGATCAAGATTAAAGGGAAAAATCATGCCTGGTAATTCAAAATGTTACAGGCCATAGGAAGCGTGTTTTCGTGGTGTTTCATACTCTAAACCTCTCCACGGAAGTGCACTTTTGGAAATAGTCACAATTATTGCCTTAGACATCTAAAATTTCTAGTTCAGAGACTGGCTTTGTGATAGCCTGCATTGTCCTTATAAATTGCAAAGGTGCTGTGAGATTCTTAAATTCAAGGTACCTTTAATTAATAGTATAAGTAATGTGTAGAGATTCAGCTGGACTCAATGATATTTTAGAAGTTTGTTTACAGCAATCTGAGGCTGATAAACTGTGGCAGCATTATAAAGGTTGGGTCACGGGTAATCTGAATATAGAGAGACTACGGGAATAGAGGTAGAACCAGGTTTGCGGGAGGTAATTACAGGCTTCCTTGGCGCCACGGCTGCGGAAGTGTAATTGTGGAATTAAAAAACTATGTGTGGAAAATACTATTTAGACATATATGCATATATCTGCACGCTTTGAAGAAAAGGTATCTCTTTAAAATATTTATTGATAAGGGCATTAATGAAAACAAAAACCATTCAGAGTCAATAAAACCTCGCACACTCCATTTGCCTAGTACCATGCTTAAAAGATAATGCTTTATAATAAGAACAGTTTTCAAAGATTGCCCAAGATCTGGAATGTTCTCAAGATTCACAGTCACAGGCACTGTGTGTCCTGGAAATCTTGACTTGGTAGATAAAAATGAGACCAGGAATTACGTGCTTTTTAGAAGGTCTAACAACGATGCTTTTGATGTGCAGTTGGGTTGAATATTTCTAGGCCTTTTCACTTGTCATCAAAAATTAAAACAAAAAAGGATCCAAGCAAAGTAGTTCAGTAAGAAATATAGTAGTTATGTTTGTTAAACAAAGGACTTCAGTAGCTTCAAAAATCTGCTTCAGGAGATTCTTAGAATAGCAGAGTAGTCGTTTCTAGTGACAAGTGAAAGGACGCTTGTTATAATGTCTCAGTGGGGGTGACTTGAATTGTTTTGTTTTGTTATTTTTATTATTTTAGTTTATTATTTAAGTGGTCTAGTGGGCTATTCATTGTTTTTTTTTTGAGCACCAGTTGCCTCATCATTCGGGAAGAAGTTGCTCTTCTGACACCAACCAACAATGATTCTAGGAATCTACGATAAAAATATTTTTTAAGTACTGGGAAAATGCAAATTAGTGACTGCCTTTACTCAGGCAAATATTGAAATGGAGACAGGAGATGTTCCTGCTTTGAAGATAAGATGCCTCAAGAAGAATGCCAGGTATGGTACTAATTCTTATCTTCAGACAAGTCTTAAGAGTCTATGAACCGAGAAAACCAAGGTGTAGCCAGGTTAGCTCTATTCCTGAGGATACATGTTGGTGGGGTCAGGGTGGGAATTCAAACCGGGAGGGCTGACCGGGTGTTTTCAATACCATTCTTTTTCGGCATCAAAAATCCATATATTTGACAACGTAAATGGGATTCAGTAAATTATGGCAGACACTGCCCAATGCTCCTTTCACGGGATAAGGCTGCTTATTTTGGAGGAAATACATAATTATTTTGTCTGTAATTTCCTCTCTCCTTGCCTCCTCTCTAATACCCCAGAGCTATGGGGTATTATTTGTATGATTTGAAAAGCTCGCCTTGTTTGAAGCTTACCAACCTGGCTTTGAGTGTCAGCCTTATTATACTGCACCTTAGTGTCGCCAAACAGCTTCAACAACAACAAAAATTTTTCCCCACCTGTGACATATTATTTACCATGGTCAGATCATGAGCTCGTTAAAAGTTGGACAACTTTCCTTTTGATACTTATGCTGATATTATGATCCAAATGATGGCAGCAGTGGATACATTGAATAACAAGGACGCCACGAGAGAGGGAAGAAATTATTATTTAATCAGATGACTACCCTTTCTATTGTTAGCTTATTTTCAAGTTCTCTGCAAAGAGGATCCCTGCTGTTTGCAGTTTCTGGCTATATTCTTTCCCCTCATTACTAATTCCTTTTGCCCCTCTCCCTCTAATCAGCACCCCTCACCCCGCCTGACATTCCAAATGGAGGCTGCGCTCATTGCATATTTCATCGTGGATTCCAGGGTGACTAGTAGACCTTGGCGAAGACTTTGCCCGTAGTCAAGGTCAAGGGTATACCTTGTGAGCACCGCAGCCTCATCTCACATAGAGTTTATGCAACTGTTACACATCAGTGTCAGAGTTCGCTGAGAATTTCCATAAATCTGATGGCTAATGCGCCAAATGAGATTAGAGAGAGCTTCATGAGATCACGGTCAGAGGAAAATATCTTATGTTAATTTCCTACTACAAGCTTGAGGCAGGTAGTTAATACTTTTTGTGCAGAATGAGAGACACAGAGAGAACACAAGCCGTTGTCTAAACAGAAAGAGGGCGCGCGTGGAACTCTTGCTACAGAAACATGTAAATGCTGGAACTGGTAGAATTTTGCTGCTAGTTTTGAGTATTTTTTTTCCCCTTATATTTTCTACACTCTCTATTGACTCATCCTAATGGTAACTCTAAAACACGTTTTCCACTTAAGCCAATTTTATAGGTGGCATTTATATGTTTAGATGTTAACACATTTTTCAAGTTATTTTGTTGCAAAATAGAAAACCAAGGAGGACAAAAGAGCATTAGCGAATGGAGGGCTGTTTTCAGATTTACTCTCTAACTACTTATCTGTACCTGCATTTTTCTTTTAAAGCCTTCACCCGAATCAACCCAATTCAGAGAAGTGCATTTTAAACCATCCTCTTGGAATTGATACAAAAACACTGGCTCACTTGTATCTGAAAATAAAACATCATTAATACTTTAAGGCAATTGTAAGAAGAGGACTTAAGAAAACAGACCTGTCAGCTTGCCCCGGCCTTCTGGTCACCCAACACTCCCAAGAACACAAAGTCTTAAATTAACCTTAGTCTTCTCGTCACTGAATATGCTGAGAAATGCCTCGATGTAAATGCAATTCAAAAAATAAATGCAGGAAGTTGAAGTATCTGCTCTTGATGATCGGGGGCTGTTTGTTTGCATTACAGACACTTAACTCAATTTAACATGCATTTATTGAGCATCTGCCTTGGCCTTCACAGGGCCTCTGAGTTTACCGATGTTGGAGAGAACCTCCAAAAGAATCAGATCGTTTCTGCAGAAAGTCTGCAATATCTCGGTGGGGAGACAAGGCCCCAAGAACAGAACCAGAGGGAACGTGATGAATGAGGAAAAGCAAATATGGGCAGAGCCACTAGAGAACAAACCCCGGAGGAGCTGGTGGAACTCCATCTAGACCTTGGGGAATGAAGGCCTAGATGTCTTTGGAGGGCGCGGTGAGATTTGGGAAAGAAAAGACAAAGATAAAGGCAAGTTAGGGGGTGAGGTCAGGTGGGCGGATAAGGCCTGGTTTGTGCAAGAGTCTGCGAGCTGAGGAAGCAATAAAAGACTGGGAGGCAGGAGACCCGATTTCTGTCCTGACTCGGATGCTCCGATCCTGCAGGACCCAGAAAGACTTAGTGAAGCTATTTCCTCCTTAGTGACATGATAGCGTTAGAGAAGCACCTCCCAGCTTCCTCCCAGCTCGAGAGCCCAGTGGGCCTCGTAGCTCAGTTACCCAGAAAATTCCCTCAGGCAGGAGAAGTGCGCAGTGTTCACCTAACCCATACAAAGAGAGACAGGGTTTCTTCAGAGAGGAGTGGTTGGAGGAGTCTTGCGGGGAAGCCTGAGCCTGTTTAGTGAGAGGGCGAGGAGTCCCAAGCAATGGCCCAGCCGAGAGGTGCAGGCATCGGGAGGAGGCGTGTCACCGTGCGCTGGGCAGCCCTGCAAGCTCGCGTCCTGTTCCCGAACCCTCTGACAGAGATTCTGACCGATGACGCAGGATGCCCTGATCCCTAATCCTATCAACTTTCACGCGCACCAAAGGCGGTGACAAGGGTTTGAAGGGAGAAGATCACAGCTAATAAAAAACAAAAATCAGACAAAGCGGACAGCGTCGCAGCTGGGAGATCACACACCTGCCTGCGAAGGGGCCTTGGTGTGAAGGGGTCTTGCCTTCTTTCTGTCCCAGCGTAACCCCCACCCGTTCCCTGGTCCCCAGAAGCCCCCAATCACAATAATGACCGGAGTCGGCCTGCTGTGGCTCCCGCACTGGGTTTATTTATTTAGTATATTAGCTCGCGCGCCCTGTTCTGCTAAGGGAACGTTGTCACTCGGGTAACTTCGGAGCTTGTCACTGCCAGACTCCACGCAGCTCTTGTGAATCAAAGCGCAGCTTCGCGGACACACCCCCCTCCCCACTCCTGTCTGAAGCCTCCCCGAGCTTCAGGCTGGCCTCTCTGTTCCGCCACTCCGTGTTTAATCTGCCTTCAAAGAGAAAGCCAACTGTCTTGAATTAAACACAAGGCGGTTCTTGAAGCCGTGTGTGATGAAAGTGATTAAATAATTAATTCAAACGAAGGTGACTTCTGAGTCAGGTTGGGGGTCAGGGGAAAAGTCTTGATTTAAAGCAGCGTTTACTCAGCCTGCTAGGGGGGAAAAATATTTAACACGATATGAAATGACCGTGCTGGACAATATTAACCCATCTCTCTTGCTTTCTTAGCTCGGGGCACGTTGGCCTTTTGCTGCTCCTTGAACAGACAAGGCCTATTTTTCTCTGCCTCGGGGGCTTTTGGAACTTCCATTCCTTCTGCTGGAGGATTCTTTCCCCTGACATTTATCTGGGGTGCTCTTCTCAGGCATGTAGGTCTCTGTTCACTTGTCAGCCCCTCAAAGAGAGAACCCTTCTAACTTCCCTGGCTATAAAATTGTCCCCCACCTTGAGGTCGCTAGCCTGTACTCTCTTTTTATTTCTTTGATATCTTATTATTGCTTGGCATTGCATCATATGTTAATTCTCTGTTGTATTGTTAGTCTCTCCCATCCGTCTCTATCCTCCATGAAGACAGCATTTTATCTGTTTTGTTTTGTTTCTTTTAAATTGTACCTCCTGCGGTATCCCCAACACCTATACCAGTGTCTGGCATAGAATACACAGCAATAAATAGTTGTTCAATAAACAGACAAGTGACTAAATGAAAGCACTTCCAAGCTTAAATGTTTCAATCTTTTCTAAGATTAAGATGAGCTCCCAGAAATGCTTTCGACAAGGAAAGCCACCACACATATTTCTAAATTCTAAAACCTACTCCTGCCCCGGAATCATACACTGAGATTCAGGCGCTAAGTGACTTCTTCAAAACAGAACAAAACGCATGCTTTCAGCTGGCTGCTTCCCCTGCTTTCAAACGAGCCATTGGCCTTTTGAGATTCCTTCTTGGAAGAGTCAGGAATGTTTATCAGGAGGCACGCAGGGCTTCTATTTGGTGATGAAACTCACCCGTTGGGGAGCCCGCCTCCCGCTGCGCTGGCTGAGTATATCTGGTTTATAGCAAGTCAGCTGAAAGCGGACAGATCTTGAGCCAGTGTTGTGAGTACAAGTATCAGTCTGCGGGAGACTAAATTGGGCTCGTGAGCCTGGCTAGATCCAGCTGTCTGGGTGCACTGGATGCAATTGTTTAGTAAGCCCTTGACCCCTTCCCTGTCCAAAGTGGTAAGTGTGTAAGGGGTTTGTAATGGTAATTATTCTGAAGGCCTCAACACTCTTTCCTGATTTCTGTGATCTCTAGACAACCCGTTGGCTTTTCCCAAGAGCCCGATGCTGATGCTAAAACTCACAGTCCCAAACTTCTCTTAAATCAGATATTCTGGTCAGTTAGACGGCGCTGACTCAGAGCTAGACAACGTCCCTTCTGCCCTGAATGAAGTCATCCACTGATATTTTTATCCATGATCCTAAGCAGCAGAATGAGCCCAGAAAAACCTGGATAAACAGTCATTATTTATATGCGGAAATTGACTGTCCTAGCAAAATGAAAGTACAGGGCAGCTCGGCATAAAGCCTGTCACTGTTTGGGTGGGCTTGAGCGTGAGGGACTCTGGGAAAAGCAGGGGGTTTGGACCTCGTAGGACAGGGACGTAGCATCCGTGCTGAATGTCTACAGAGCATGGCACACTCAGATGCGGGAGGCAGGTTTCCACCCAGACGGGGCTGAGCGAGAGCGGAAGGAAAGGCTCAGCGTTGCTACCGCGCTGTTGAGAGGGAAAAGGCGGCAGTTGGTGGTCAGAACCCTGGCCTTCGGGGCGGAGGTCAGGAAAAGCCAGGCGCGGGGCCAGAGCCTCCAGGGGGACACTGGGCAACCGGCGGGCTGGTATCCCACGGGCAGCAAAGGGCAAGTCAAAGAAACCAAGGCCAGAGCTTCGTCGCCCATCACCGTGACTAGGGTGGGGTGAGGTTGGAAAGAGGAGAGGGCACGCAGGTGAGAAGAACCACGTCTGGCTCGTGGAAAACCTTGGCTCTGGGCCCCAGGATCATTTTAATGTGCGTACTTGTCAAAGCGCAGGTAATTTGTGAGTGGGTAAACTCTATTAATAAAAATAGCTGTTCCAATTGGATGTACAGTAATGGTTTCCTAGGATGATGTCAACTATGCAGTAAATATCTGTGATTTTTTTAAGTGCATTTTTCATATTATGTCACGGTGACAACTATAAACACAATCCAGAGAACCATTAACAATTTCAAGACCAGCAAATGAACTTTATTTTAACGTCTTCTGTCTTCAGGAGAGTTCAAGTGGAAATAGTGTGGTTGGAAGCAAGCAGACACTGTGTGAACGGTATGATATATGGAGACGGAATTGCTGTCAATATAACTAATGTGGCTTCATTGAGTAAAATCAGATGATTGCTTCAGGTTTTCCAAAATGCCCTAAAATTGCTTCGATGCCACATGCAACCCCATGTGGTATAAATAAAATGTGAGTCAAAGGAATGAGGAAAGATAAACATATAATTAAAAACAGTTCAGCAGATACTCAGGCTCGTCCGTTTCAATGGCGGTATCACCGTTTAAGGCGCGGTCATAGACCCGCAATATATCAGCATTGACTACACGCCATAAAACACATCAATGCAGCTTGGGGCCAATTATTATACACAAACAATAAATCCATCCCATTAACAGGATAAATATGATAACAGTTGATAATGCCGGAGAGGGGCAGAATGTGAACCCTAAGCGAATAGCTGTGTGTTCTTAAGACACAGATTACTTGAGCGTTTAGTGCCTCCCAAGACTTCCGTTCTGTTATCTGAAGTTGGAATTAAAAGAAAGATCGCGGCCTTGAAGCTGATTACTGTTTGCGGGTTTAATAAAAGGCATCGGTCCCACCTTTGAGTTCTGAAAATGACATCTTCCTGTGTTGAAGGTCAGTCCTAGTGGAAGTAATCAGTAGAAGCCAAGGTTCCTTTGCTGTTAGAATTGCCCACGGAGCACATCTTTGGTATTCTGCCCTTAACCTTGACTCCCTCCCTGTATGTTCCGAGAAAAACAGCAAATACTTGTCACAATAGGATGATGGAGTCAACATGGCTTGGAGCTTTTCTCTGGGAAACCGTTGCCGAACCAGATGGAAAACCTCTTCACAAACGTTGTTAAGTGAAGCAGTCTGATAAAGATGCATCTAAATATGGGTTGAAAGTTAGTATTTCATCACCTGGAGTCTCGCTGTGTCCTCTAAGAGACGGCAAGTTTTTTTTTCAGTGTGGTTTACGTCAGGGGCCAGAGTTAGTAAGTATTGCGGGCTAAATGGTCAAGGACTCTGTGTGTACTATTTTTAGTGCACTCTTGGTACACAACAAAAACCTAGAGATCGTCCTCTGCATGCAGAGGAAGCAAACAAATATATCAATATTTTGAAAGACGTGTTATTTTATGACTGTTGTGTAGAAGCTCATTTTCTTCCTATGCCATGAGGACAAAAGAGGGGGTCCCAGGGCCCGGTGGCCTCAGGTTCCCGCAGCCTTTGGTGACACAATCACACATGAGACTGTCTCTATCACCACCACTGTGGCTTCCACGATGAGGCTTCTCAAGACAGAGCTGACGGTTGGAGGAAGGGGAAAGGACTTCTCTGAGGTCTCTTTTTTTATCCTCCCCTGTCCTGTACCTTCTCTGTGCCCCAGAGAGAGACCCTCCTGGACCCAGGTCGCTTCCCTTGGCTGGGGCTTCCAGGCACATTGCCTCCCTCCAGCCCCACGCTGGGTGCCACCGGAGGCCACAGCTCCTGCGGGGTGGCCCCTGCCACAGCGAGGGCTCTCTGGGTTCTCGTCGCACGCCCTTCCACTCGCAGGGTGGCGACGCCCCCCGCTGCTTCTAGCCCCGCTGCAGACCCGCTGAACCATCCCTTGCAGCCCTCCCTCAACCCCGCTTGGACCTTTGCAAATAGTCACTTGATTAAATTCTCCTTCATTACTCTGTCTGAGCGAGCCATCTGTTTCCTGCTGGGGCCCTGACTGGTAGGGGGGGGGGGGAAACCTTTCTGAGAAGCTTTCCAACGCGCCCACCCCTTCTCCTGCCGACCCCTCCCCCCACCTCAACGACAGCGCTTGCCTTCAAAGCTCAGTTTCTGGGACAGGCTCCCGCAAGGGGGCCTGGGAAAGCACGCAGCTGACGGTCCCAAATCGCCAAGGCGATCGTCTGCCTTGGGGGCGTCCCAGCTCTTTACCAGGGGCAGAAATAATGTCTACAGATTGGACGGGAGAGAAAGGTCAGAGAGGGGACCCTGCTCCGGCTTTCCGGCCCCCAGCGGGGACTCCCGTGGGTCGGGGTGCGCCAGTGCTTCTTGGGGTTCTGATGGTGGTGGCGAACGGGGCAGTGGTGAGCAGTACGAGAGGTGGCCTGAGGGCAGGGACAGGGGGCTGTGAGCCACCGGCAACCGCCCTGGGGACAATGCAAGGAGCCTTGAGCTGTGAGGTAAGACAGACTTTCAGATTCTGCTGAGCAAGCTTTTCAAACCCAGACCGCACAGGGAAGTAGGCTGTTGTCGTTTTGTCTTGCGTTCTTTCCTTGCGTCCCCACGCGGACGAAGCATACGGCTTGGGGACCAGGGGTGCAAAGTGTGCCCCAAGGTGGTCGCACTGGGAATGGAGAGTCGCGGACAGATTGAGCTTGAGTGTTCCTGGGGAAAAGGAAGCGGGGGGAAATCAATGACGGAAATGGGTTTTTAGCTTCAGATTGAATGCTTCACCCCGATTTTGCCACAAAATGTATCCAGGCCCCATCTCTATTGAGGCTCTTCCCCATATGAGCAGGAACTGGGTTAAAAACAGGATTTTTGACCTCAAAAAGATCACAGGGATTTTCGAAGAACAGCCTTCTCACTTTAAAGTTGAGGGGAGGAGGCCACAGACAGATTAAGAATTGTGCAAAAAGTGAGTCAGAATTGTACGGGATATCATGGCTGCCTTTGCCTGCCCAGAATATTCTACGGGGATTTTTTTTTTGAACCATAAAGATGTATTCCTAAACTATCCTTTGTTCCCAAGCAGGAAAGAATGTTGAGATTTTGAAAACAGGGCAAAGAATACCAACTCATACAAAACAGAGGGTTCTGAGTCTTGTGAAATTTTACCTAGGAGAAGCTTTGCCAGATACGTCAAAAATCATACCAATTTGCGTGGATTCTTTTACTCAGTAACACAGCCTGTAATTGTTTTTACCAGCTGACCAGCCAGAAGGCAGCTGCCTGTTCCTCTCTGTCCAGATAAGTGTAGGAAAGAGGAAGTAAGTTGCTTCCACTTGTTAGCCTGCTATGCCAGTTCCAGACACATTCCTGAGGCTGTGTCTTGGCCAAATCCGGATTATTGATATGTGTGACTTCAAATGGGCAACACCCTTCTGTGGCAAGGAATCACTCACTTTTTGGTTGAGAAACAAGTGATTAAAATCCCAGTTTATAAGGGCTCGTGAGAGTGAGGGTTGAGAAATGTGTTGATAGTTTTAAGTTCTCTTCATCACATAATTAGATGGCTAATCACAGCTGCCACATTTTGATTACTTACTAGGTGTTTGGTATATATATATATATAACCAAACTTATATAGCTTAACTTAACTTATTTGTTAATATAACTTAACTTATTTGAACATCCTTATAATAGTTATGTGGAATGCGATAGAATAAGCCATTTGCTCATATTTTTCTTCTATCAGAACTTTGTCATATTCATTGTGGGGGGAACATACTTCCCTACTGCCTTGAACTTGGGCTTGGCCAAGAAACTTGCTTTGGTCAATGGAATGTGGGTAGAAGTACCAATGTTCCCCCGTAGGAACTAAACTTTTAAGAGGTTTCTTGTGTTTCTATTCATGCCACTTGAGCCCCTGGAGGGGTGGGACCAGGTCCCAGAAAGATAACACGAAGAGCAAATTTCCACTTCACCTAAGGCCTATAGTCTAGCTGAAGTCAGCTGAACCTCAGCCCACATACAGACCCATGAATGTGAAATAAATGATCATACTGGGAGCCATGGAGGTGCAGGGGCTATTTGTTATAGACCCCAGTTGCAGCGATGGCTGACTAATACATTAAGTGGGCGCTGTTCCGACCATTCATGATGAACCCGAGTCTCAGAGATGTTAATGGCCTGCCTCAGCTCTCAACCCTGGGAGATGGCTCAGGCCCATTTGGCCCCTTCAAATTTTGTGCCTCATTCTCTCAAGAAGGGAGGCAGACATTTTATCATTTGCTCTTTTAGTGTTCTTTGTTGCTGGTGTTTTTATTTCTTAATAAGGTGTATATTTCTCATACGATCCACAGAAAGCAAAGGAAATGTTAAGTGTATAGATTGATGCAAAAGGCTCTCTACAGATTTGGTATGTTATTTCTGCATTCAATTATATTGTTAGCCAGGAGAGAAAAAAGATCTTTTGGTTTTGTGGAAATACCGAATTTAGTCTTTAAAAATTAGCGTATTATCTATTTATGATATAAAATATCATCTAGAGAGGTGAATATTATTCTCCTCAGTTTATGGAATAAATTAAGACAGATGGGTGATTCATTTTTACTTCATAGCAAGGTAATATATTGATTCTTCTTCTCTCTTTCCTTTTAAATCGAAAGAAAAACTTCAAATAAAACCTAATTACATCACTTGGATGCTGAACTCTTCTGGAAATTACAGAGCTATCAATATTAAGTACACTTTGCACCAATTTGGAAATCCACTTTGCCCAGACATATGCCCAACGCCCCCTGATTTTTATGTAATTGAGTTCTAAAAGGTGGTGTAATGTGGGTTTTCTAATTAGCTTATGCTAAGTTAGTTGAGATTTTATAATATGAGATGGGAATTGGGCTGATACTTAAAGGTGAAGATATTCACAGAAGAGAATGAAAAGAAAGTTAAAAGGAAGATCACTCCGCCCAATGAGACCAAGTCAGAAGGTGCAGATCTTCTGGAAAAAAAAAAAATGTGGGTCCCTGAATGGTGGAAATTACGAGGAAGTTCCAATGGGCCATTGGCACAGAAGCAACCCTAAGCCCCCCCCCGATTCTTTCGCATTCAAGTTCAAATCACTCCATACCACTCAATTCAAAAGTGAACTGAGGGAATACTAATCAGTTATAGCAATGACAATGACACAGATTGTCCCTCACTGAGGTCTAGGGCTGTACTGTGCACAGAGACCTAAGGCCCTAGTTCCCGCCACTCCCGGTCCCCTGTTCTGCCACATAAAGTGGAGAGGGAAGGTGGCCTATTTCTGTAAAGAAACCTTGTGCTTGGCAATCCTGGCAGAGAAGGCTGGGGGGTGGGGGACGGGGGAGGCAGCAAAAATCAGGGTGGGGACATTGTCAGGTCTGGAAAAGAAAAGCCAAGGATTAGGATTTGTCCAAGAGGCATGGTTCGGGGGTATGGACTGATGGGAACGCAAGAGGTTTTTACTTGGTAGGAAAAGAGGGAATAAAAGGGGAACTAGCCATGAAAGGTTAGTAGGGGTAAGATTGCAGATGTCTGGTTCCACAAGTTCAAGAATAAAACAAAGGCAGGAAGCGTAGTGCCTCCTTTTGATGACAGATTGCAGGATCCCAAAACCTCCTAGCAGGCTTGCCCAAAGAAACATCCCAAGAAACAGGACGCTGGACAACATAGCATCTCAGATCCTTTCCAGTCTTGAACCTCTGGGAACTGATGATTTGGTACCTCAGTTTGCTTCTCTGTCGTAGGGAAAGAACTCTTGTCAAGTCCTTGAAACCAAGGTAATTCTCCTGTTGACGTACATCTCCCAGATCTGCCTCCTCTAGCCAATGTCCCCGCCCGTGTGACCATCACTTTATAAGTAGCTTGGCCTCGTCAGATTGAGCCTGTGTCCAGGCCTGACATTGGCCACAGAGCCGGACTTATACTGACCTCTTGTCTTCCCTGTAATTCCTTTTAATTCTCTGTGAAAGACTTAATACTCTGTCTAGCATATTACACCTCTACTGGTTTAGGCACAAGGAATCTCTTTCTGGTCTGAACAACAGATGCCCAAAGATACGGACAAGGACCCCTGGTTCCAGACTGATCTCTGTCCTAAGAGTTCTGTGACTTGATGGCACACACATCAGATGGGTGACCTCCAGTTTGCCTTTCAAGAAACTGACTACAACAAAAGCCGCTGTAACTCCTGGTGGTGGCCCTTGACCTTTGGAACTCTTTGCCTCAGAGACAAATAAAGATTTCTTCAGAGATGTTTAAACTCAACACAAGTGGCAAGGAAGTTCAAGGTGCCCAAATTAGCAATAGCAGCGGAGGTGGGAGGGTTCAGACTTTCTCTCCATGCAACATTGGCCTGTAACTTGAACTCTGAGACACGCTGACATTGGACGCTAAATGCAACATACCCGAAGGTTCACTCCCTTGCCCATGATCCGTCTGCTTCCTCCAGCAGAAGATTCAAGCAGGCAGTGTGAATGGACGCCTTAACAGAGCTTGCTGCGGGAGGCCATTGAATCAAAATATTTAAGATGAAAAACATCCTTTTTTCCCATCGGTTGAGGTTTTCTTTAGCCCAGGGTGGGGAAAGTGCCTTCAAAGCCGGAACAAGAGTACACATTCTGGATTCTTCTGCCGATGAACGCTGGACATTTGCAACCCATCTGCTTCTTAACTACGAAATAGCAGGAAAGGGGTCCCAAGTGCCACCAGTGTCTAAAATTACATACAATAGAGTTTTTAAAAAATGCCACAGCCTCTTATCCAGCAGAGAATAAACAGATATCACACTATGTTGATTTTTTAAAATCTGCATGAGTCACGTTTATGTCGGATTTGTGGGTACAGAGATGTACAATACTCTTTTCATTGAGCTTTCTCCTTCTCCAAAGGCGGTTATTAATAGGTGTCAGGACAAGGATACCTTTTTAAGCTCACAGTCCCCACAGCACCGCCTCCTGGCCTTTGATTGTTTAGGTCCGCTAATGTAACCACGCGGAGAAAATGTTTTAAATGCACTGGCGCTTCCAAATGCCATTTTCCCATCAAAATATTTTCCCCTGATTTGGTCCACCGGGCTAATGCATTTATGAGACAGTGCGGTCGCCCTGTACCTTGACCCTTTCCTCCTAGTCCTCGCAGCTCCTGCTGCAGAGGAAAGGCCTCGGGGAAAGAGAGAGGCAATTACGCAAATTAGGTAAAAAGTAATACCTGAGTTTGATGGCTGTTGCCGATTCAGTAACTGCTAAAGTGGTTCTCCGAATTGTGGGATATTTTAGGCAACAAGTAAGAAAATAAATTGCTGGGATCCGTTTCTGTATCTATAGCTAATGGTCCTGTATGTTAATCATTTCAGGCCTGTGGGTAGGACAAACCCTTAGGATCCTAATCTCATCTGAACTCACGGGCCCTGGAGCCTGTGTCCCCGTAATATTCACCTTGTAATTCCAGTAACCGAACTGAGCCAGAAAAACAACAATGGAAAACGTGTCTGGAATTGAAATATGATCCGCTAGCGGATGAAGTGGGAAATATAGGTCTTCTTCGTTTTCATTTACTTCGTGTCTAGTTTTCATGGGAATCTGTGGAAGTGTTGGGTACTGGGATATCTTGAGTTTGTTTCCACTAAGCCAAATGCCAATATTGTTTGAAGACAGAGAAGATAGATAGGAAGATAGAGAAGGAGAGAAACAGGTGGAATTAGCAAGGAGAGAAAGAGAATGATCTAGCAAACCGATCACCCTCCAGTTCTCCTCTGGCTTCGTATCTCCTGGACCCCAGGGCGTTGGGAACAGAAGGAAAAATAAGACCTAGATACAGGGATTAAAGTCTTGGGTATGAGAAAATAATTCGAGCAGGGCAGAGCAGATCAGGAGTGAGAATGTGACATCGGTAAGAATAAAGTTGGTGGAACGCTACGCCAGATTTGGGGTTGTCAGCTGGCCCATTGACATCATGTGAATGAATTGATGCAACTTGACGACGTCGTAAAGGGACAGAAAGTCCTGGCCAGGCCTGAGGACAAGCTCAAGAACTCAGGAGAGGAGAGTTTTGTAGAGGAGCTGCTGTTGCAGCCTTGAAGCACTGACTGAATTTGAACTGGAGGAAAAACACCCCCGGGCAGAGAATGCTCAGAACCCAGAAAGTACTGCGCAAATATGGAGATTGAGGATCTCTCTTTTAATTAAATTTCAGCGTCGGGAACCGAACTAGCAGGTGTTGAGTATATGTTCTGTGAGAAGGAGGCCGAGGCAAACTTTACAAAAACAAAAACAAAACTTAGGTTTTTAGTTTGTAGTTTTTGTTTTTTTTTAAAAATTGATTTTCAAAAAATGCAAGTAAATTTTTAAAAGATTTTATTTATTTATTTTTAGAGAGAGGAAAGGGAGGGAAAGAAACATCGATGTGCTAGAGAAACACAGATTGGTTGCCTCTCACATACCCCAGGAAATGTGCCCTGACTGGGAATCAAACTGGTGACTTTTTGGCTTGTGGGACAACGCCCAACCCACTGAGTCACACCAATCAGGGCAAAAAAAAAAAAAAATGTAAGTAATTTTTTACATGATAACTTGCGCCAACCAAGGAGGAGGAGGAACTAGTATTTTATTAGAAAGGTGAAAAGTTTTCCTAGTCATTTCTGCAGATAAAGGTTTTTTCTTTTTTCTTTTTTTTGGAAATGAAAGCAATAATGACATATGAGGACTTGTACCAAAGCAAGAGGCAGTCTTTGCTGAGAAGAAGCCAGGACAGAGCAAGAAAACGAGCAGAGGGAGGTTGGGTAACCCTAACCCTGGAGCAGACAAAAGAGTTTCCCAAGGACAGTTTTTGAGACAGAAAGTTGATTTTCTATAAATTTAGAGACAAGCAGACCAAGAAAAGAACATTAAGTTTTTTGTGAAAGACAACTTGCCCTGAGACAAAATTTAGAGAAAGGAGGAACTCTAATAGAAAATTCAACAACAAAAAAAATAGTAATATACCAAATTATATCATTATCTATAATTTTTTTTGAGAGGAACTTCTTTTACTTCCATTGTCTCCGGTGCACTTTGTAAAGCCCCTGAGAGATCCGTCTGGGCTTTATTTTACAAATAAGAAAAATGAAGTGCACAGAGGTCCACAGACTTGCCGAAAGCCACACGGTTTGAAGGGAATGGAGCTGAAACTAAAGTCATTCTTTTTTCTTTTCTCAATCCTCACCCAAGGACATTTTTTCATTGCTTTTACAGGGACAGGGAGAAAGAGAGATAAAGAGAAAGAAAGAATACAAGAGAGAAACAGCGTGAGACATCAATGTGAGAAACATCGATCAGTTACCTCTTGTATGTGCCCTGACCGGGGACTGAACCCCAAACCCAGGCATGTGCCCTGACTGGGTATTGAACCTGCAAACTTTTGGTTAATGGGACGATGCCTAACCAACTGAGCTACACCAGTCAGGGCCCAGGTACACCCTTTTTGCTTTAAACATTTTTAGGGGGGCTTGGAGGATGGGGATGAACCCCTCTTTGCACCGACATGGTATCTGCCTGTCCATTTAGCTCCAATTTTTTCCTTTCCATGAACTACACCTGGCTTTGTTGCAAGAAGTAGTTATGCGTTGCATATTTTCAGTAAAAAAGATTTACCTCTATGTCATGTGAATTCGTAGAAGCATTCCACGACCTTGCACGATCTAGCAGCACGGAAGCAAGCCCTTTGTACTATCTATTTAAGTCTTTAAATTTGGTATTTAGGTTAAACACAAAATACGGTTCTCAGCATTATTCCAAGGTCACTCTTCATGATGGAAAAAATGTTAAAAGCATAGAAGTAATGCATGAGAAATCCATTATTAAAAGCAGCACCTCCTTATCTCCAACAGCAGTTACTTGAACACGATTTCCTTGCATTGTAGTGACACGCTGTTGCCATCGCCACTGAAACGCCATTAATGTTTCCATTATATGTCTCTATTCAGCATTTCCACCAGTTTATAATTCCAGGTATCGCTGAGCGCAACTTTGCTTTCTGAAAATGGCGCTTTCGAAACTTCCGCAAAGAAATGACAAACGTATGAATGAAAACGGGCAGACCATGCCATTTCTGGAGCACAGGGGAGCAAAACGCTTTCTTGTGTGGGGGATTTGAGTGGGGAATTGATTTTTGTCTCTTAATCACTTGTGACCAGGATCAGAACGCTATTAATGCAAAAGCATGCTGAACTAATTAAGAAGCCGGGAAGTGGGAAGTGGAAAGTGTCCTAGAAGGTCGCCAGTAGGCAGGCTTATAGCAGAACCTCCCAGGCAAGCGGAGTTCCGTGTCCAAAGGACCCTAGGAAGTCCGGGTCCACAGCGGTTATTGGCTAACTTGTTCCATTGTGCAGTAGCCCCTATTGTCAGGAATTTTTTCCTTATGTCTAACTCAAATCTTTGCAGTTTAAGCCAATTTCCTGCTGCTCTTACAGAAAATGGCCAAGAGCTATTTGACATGGCAGGTGTAATCACTCCTTTCATTTGAAATGGACCTGGATTACAGCCCCTATAAGCTCAGCCCTCCCAGTAGAACATTTTCTTCCTGGTTCCGGAAGAGTTTCGAAGCTCTGAACCTTTGTCGCTGTCTTCACAAGGAATCTGAAATTCCTTACTAGGCCCTGATCTGACAATCGCCTAGCATGAATCGACTCCCCAATGAACACAGAAATGTCTCAGGATTTTCATATGGTCAATTCAAGTTTTCCAGGTTCTTACCTGTTTGGGAAAATAAAAAGTACCTTGTTATTTCATTTGAAGTTGTACCAGAACTCAGAATATTCTCTGCTTCACTTGCAAGGAACTGTCTGGCTCCGAAATGCACAGATCTGAATGCAGAGCTGTGATTTGAACTCGGGTCTCTCAGACTTCAAAACACACTCCGCTAGTAAGCAGTGGCTGCCTGGTTTCTATATAAGGAGGGTTTGGGGGCAGAATCTGGCTGATAGAAACCACGTGGAGACCTGCTGTGAAGATGCATTTGCTTAGCATGTATCTGGATTTTACATAGATTGAGCGTTTAATCAGATGGAATTTAAAAAATCATTTAAATTAGAAGGCAGAGGATGAAGTTGAAGGTCCTCAAAATGCCACCACCACATTCCCCTAGAACCTGAAAAGGATCTGTCACTTCTAAAATGCCCTGAGGCAATGGTGATGAGTTGGAAGATGATCGTAAGTGATGGTTGACCACTGGGCTCTGCCCCCCATGAAAATATCCACTTTATGGTGAAAAGCAAGGACCCAGAGCCAAGATTACTGTACCCAGCAAAGCCATCATTTAGGACCTAAAGACTGATGATGAGTTTCCCCGACAAGAAAAATCTAAAGGGGTTCATCACTGCTCATGGTATTACAAGAAACCTTAAAAGGCCTTTAAGAAGAGGAAGGAAAAAAAAACCCCTTAAAAATATGACTATAAAATGGCAATACATAAATATCTATCGACCATTATTTTAAATGCAAATGGATTACATGCTCCAATCAAAAGACATATGGAGGCTGACTGGATAGCAAAACAATACCCTTATATTCAATATATGTGGTCTACGAGAGACTCACTTCGGGTTGAAAGATGCACAGACTGAAAGTAAAGGGATGGAAAAAGCCATTTCGTGAAAATGGAAACAAACAAAACAAAGCTGGGGTAGTAAAACTTATATAGAGCTAAAAAACAAAATAAATGACCAAGCGGAACAGACTCAGAGAGGACATTTTGACAGTTGTCAGAAGGGAGAGGGTGAAAAAGATGAAGAGACTAAGTACATATTAGTGGTTACAGAATATTCACAGAGAGGGAGAGAACCGCATAGAAAATACAGTCAGTAATATATAGTGACTACATATAGTGTCAGATGGGAACTAGATTTATTGGGGCAATCACTTTGTAAGTTATAGGATGTTTATTCACTGGGTTAGACATCTGAAACTAATATAATATTGTATGTCAACTGTAGCTGAAAATAAAACATTATTTAAGGCCCCCCCAAAAGAAAGATAATATCCTTTTTCTCACTGTGGCTATCCGTGGACCTTATTAAATGTAAATAGGATCTAAAGCCCAGCAAGTCAAGATAAAAGTTAATCCCCATATGGGATGGGAGGATTGGCTGAATCGTCTAAGATCGTATTCTGTGAGGAAAATGTGTGAACGTGAGCTTACACAAAAAATAAAAATGTCAACTGATGTATTAAAGCAGGAGGGAGAGGTGAGTAATCAGCTAAACAATTAGAAAGGACATGGGATCTTCAGTTTATTCTAAGTTTCGGTGGAATAATTAGTGGGGTGGGGATGTTAGCAAAAAAAAATTGCAAATATTGATTACAATGTAAATGCAGTTCTTTACTATGAGGCTTCTTTTATAGAAATTTATTTACTTATTTATTTTTAGAGAGAGGAGAAGGGAGGGAGAGAGGGAAACACCAATGTGTGGTTGCCTTTTGCACACCCCCTACTGGGGACCTGGCGCACAAACCCAGGCATGTGCCCTGACTGGGAATTGAACAGGTAACCCTTTGGTTCACAGGCTGGTGCTCAATCCACTGAGCCACACCAGCCAGGGCAGTAAATGCAGTTCTTAAGGTACAGTTCCAGGGAATTTCACTGTGGGTAAGAGCGTCTTGCACCATAGATCCAGGGCCCCCTTAGGGCCCTTGCCCTGGCAGAAGAGGGGGAGTTGGGTCCACGTGGCCTGTTATCAATGTGGAAGGGCGGTGTCCCATCGGGATAGCTCTCCAGGATAATGTCTGATAACCAGCTTACTGATTTGCCTCCATGCCCTGCAAGATCATTGTCCTAAAGCAAACGCTTTGGAAGAGAAACACATACCCTTCTAAGGAAGAAGCGGCCCACGCAGCTTGTGAAGGAGGCCACACCACGTCCATATGTCTCCTGCAAAGCCCTGGGAGACGCATGCTGCTCGCATCGCCACTCCGGATGCGCCGCGATTTGCTGCTCAGTGGGAGGACGTTTCCAGTTCCTGAAGGAAAGCCCTTGGCATCGATAACCTCAAGTGTGTGCTTCCCGGTGGGATGGAGAGCAAAGAGCTGTTGTGCTCGGGGCCTGCGCTCTGCGTGGGGCGCTCCCTGTGGCTCTGTAGCTGGGGTCCTGCATTTTCTGCCGTTCTGCGGAACAAGAGGCGCAAGGTGATGAGGAGAAAGGGGGAGAACTGTGCGCTGCGTATACCCAACACACACACGTGGCTCTCAGAGGTCCACGTGATGCCGTCACCAGCACTTACCCATGTTGCGGGGGCAGCTGTCTTCAGTTGGCTTTTGGGCTTGGGTCTCTTCTGACGTTGGAGGGCGGGTTGAGTCTGTGCCTCCTCCCCTGGGTTCCTGGCAAAATGCTAAAGGCATGTTCATCGACTGTCTGCATCGTTAAGGAATTCTGAGCGCCCACGTGAGACAGTTGAAGATCTTCATGCACAACATCTAGTGAGGGAACGAGGAGAAACCAGGAAGGGACAAATAATACCGATACAGTCCTTACCCTTTGCCTCCTCAGGCCCCCGCCGGACATCCCAGTGGGATGTCCGGTTACTTCTCTGTCACCCCAGCAGGCTACCAAGTCTTTGAGGGCTGGGATCACAACAGGTTCACTTTTGTATCTATCAGGAGCATCTGGCATTGAGTGGACTAAGTGACTAGCTTACTAGCAACCCCCAGAATGACAACTGCCTCATCTTCTTTGCGTTGTAGGAAAGGTCTCATCCACGTGGGGTCTGGTCTCACCTTTACCAGTCACGAGCTGCTGATCTGGGCAAGTCACTTCTCCTAAGGCCTCAGTTTCCCCTGGTTTTGTTCCGCTATGATAATCAGCAGATTAAGGGACTGAGACAGTTCCCTGAAGGTCCTGGTGTGAATTCGTATAAATCTCTCCGGCTCGCGCAGTCCTTAGTCTGCAAAGCCAGAGAAAGAGGTGAAGGGTATCGATGACTAATTCACACAGTAGACCCAATGGGCGGGCACAAGGGTCCCATTATGTTCCACAAAGTCAGGAGTTGGTACAGATAGTAACGGCCCCCAGACATGGGGACCACCCTGTCTGCCCGTCCCCTACGCAGCACCGACGTTGGCTTCCAGCTTCCCCTCCCGTTGGACTGGCTGGCCATGACTTGCGTGTGACCGAGGACTGCCTTCCAAATGAATTGCAAAGGAACAGTCTCATGCTTCTCTGCCACAAGCAGAGTCGGCCGAGGCTCGCCATTCACCGGCCGCTTGGTGAATAACACAGGATGCTCCTCCTACAGAAGGAAAGGGCTGTTCTTCCCGGGCAGAGAACCGAACTCTCGCTTCCAAAAACATCTCTCTGTCTCGCCTTGCCACCCGAAGGCTTCCTGCCGCTGGTGTCGAGCCAGAAAAACAACGCGCCCACACACCACCACTCCACTCTCCGGCCCCAGCCCTGCTTCAGGACACGGGGCTGCCTTTATAAGTCTCAGTTGTATCGATTAAAGCACAGCTTTGTGAGAGAGGCCGCCTTTTATTTCTGAGCTGTCTTTACTGGGTGAAATACGGACTTCTCCGCAACTCTTGGCCTTCCTCTTGGCTCTTTCTGCGACCCTCTGGTGTGTCTTGTTTCTGTGACTGTGTCCTGTGGACTGTCCACTCTTTCCTAGGGGACAGTGGGCTCCTTACAGGCAGGGAGGGAGCGGGTTTGAGCACGTTGCCCAGGCCTCCCCCAGCTCAGTGTTTATCAAGCTTCGATTGTCTTCCATCACCCCTATAATTTCCCAGACTGCACTGGGATTTGCATCTTTTATAATCACCCTCGTTGTCTAGAACTTCTAATAATTTATACCTTCATGTTGAAAAAGAAACATGAGAGAGAGACAAAGAGAGAAATAAACAGTAACGTAACCAGCACTTTTCATCATCAGATAGACTTGCTTTGGTTCTAAGGAGTATGTTTAGGATGGCATCGAATGTTCTAACATGGAGAATTTTTTAAACATTAGCTTTTTCTCTGGCTGGAGCTTCATTTCCAAATGGCATTTTACAGTGCTCTTCGATAAAGAGCATTATTCATTCGACAGATGATAGGTCCCAGAAATGCAAAATAATCCTGTGTTATTTCATAAATATGGGTTTTTATTCTAAAGACCCCATATTTTGGGGACAAGTCAAAACCTGTGACACTATTCTTTAGATGTGCCTCTTCTTTTACTCAAAATAGGAAGGGGAAAAAATGCATTAGACAGGGGCGATCCGATGTAGCTGAAACCCCTCGGTCTTTATACTGGGCCCGCCAGGCTATGCGCCCAATGCTATTTGAATTCTCTTGGAAGAATCTAATCAACGCCGCGGTGGAGAGGGACACGGCGCATTTGAATCTGGAAGGAGAGAAAGAGTTAAGTGACCATCCTCAATTACGGCCTTGGAGGGGGTGATTAAGATCCAAATTGCAGGGAGGTTTTTAATTTAGCTGCCGAGGGGAGCTGCCCCCAGTTGCGCCAAGCTCATCAGATCATATGCTCGCCCCACCCCCTCACCCTGCACTGCCTCTCAGAGCAATTGTATCAGAGAGGGCACCAAACGGATTGCGTGGCCCGATACCCTTTGCCTGCATGGCCCCCGGAGTCCCCTTCCCGTTTCATTAGCGCGAGGACGAGCAAATCAAGTAGAAGCGAGGCAAACCAAGAAACGAACCGGGGACGCATTGAAAGACTTCGCGTGGCTCCTTCGTCAGGCCAACGCGAATAAACGTAGCTGTGGTTTGTAAGACGTGGGTTGGTTCCTCGCTACGTGTGCTTTCTGCTGCAGAATCATCTCCCAAAGCCTTTTTTTTTTTTTTTCATGCGTTTCATCTGAAATATATTCACCCCGCGCCCATCTCCTCCCAATGCTAAGGATAGCCCTGGCTGGTAATGCATATTAGGACTGATGAAATGTGTGGCGGAAATAAAGATTGCTTTGAAGATGCCTGTGCGGGGGTGACTTCTTTGGGCTCTAATGACATACAGGTGCTATTAGGGAATGGGACCCTCTAGCGATATTACTAACAACTTCTTCTCTCTCTGCGCTGCTTACTATGTGCCTGGGATGGTGCCAGGCGCTTGAATGCATTGCATCTAATGTCTAAAACACCAGCGATGTGGGTTCTCTTAACCTCCAAGGCCACGATTCAGCGCCTAGGTGGAAATAAGGCAAAACAAGGCTTGTCTATGAACATTTTCTGATGTTATACACCACTCCTGAGGTACACCTATTGATAGGTCCACACATGTATTATTTATATAAATAAGGCCAATATAATTGAACCTCATATTAGCATGAACACAGTATAAATATTTATAAATTAATGTTTAATTAACATGTTGGTTGAAGCAGGTTTCCATGAGCAATATGTAGCCACTGACATTGTAAAGTTCCAGAGCTGTGTACAAAATGAGCACTGGTAAATTTAATAAGCCTATTCTTCATTTAAAAAAAAAATTCAAACTGAGAGTTTGTAAAGTTAATCAGTTTTTCATTTCAAAAAATATGTGAAGTTAATAAGCCTATTTTTTATTTGGGAAAAAAAATGAACCATTTCTTATGGTTTTCCTGATAATATATTCTAGAATATAAATGTGGGCCCATAGTTAACTAACTGTTCAAGGCTTCTTAATTAAATTATGAATAATGAAATATTTTCAGGATTCCCATTAAGGACATTTACTGGTGAATACAGTATATTCTTTTCAGACGAGAGCTTGACTTAATTCAATGTTCTGATTACATTGCCCTCATCAAAATAACGATAATCCTCAATTCAGTACTTCGAAAACAGCCAACTTTTCTTTTTGTGTAACAGCGTCCAAATCAGTAAGCGAAATTAATCAGAGGAGTCTTTAGCTCAAGTAATGATGTGTTTTCAATTCGAATTTTTTACTTTGTAAATCTATCTATTCATAATGTGCTCCAAAGGAAGGTGCAGGGACAGCGAGGTCTTGACCTCCTGCTCAACAAAACGCCTGAAAAGATTTATTTCGTCCGGCCTTACTTTGTTCAATGTAAAGCACTTTCGCACTTTAAAAGCGAAAGATTTTAACAGTTCCTCTTGTAAATATATGTAATATTAAACACATAACATATAACTATATAAATATAAATACACACTTGCATCTATATACATATATAGTATATATACACACAAAAAATCCTGAACATTTTAAAAAACATGTTAGTAAATTTTTAAAAACTATATTAAAACCCAATAGTATCTCTTATTACCTCAGGAAGCTTCCTTTACATTTAAGTGCCTTTTATATTTCCGGAAGACTATTTTTTTATTCGTAGAATTTTCTCCTTCATTACTATGCAATCTGTTCCTGATCATAGTAACACGGGACACTTGACAATCAAAACTTTCTAATGTGAGAAAAAGTTAAGAAAATTGGTTTTAATTAACAAGATATTTTTGTTTCACTAGAAGCTTTGCAAATAAATGAGACAATTTTTGCTTAAAATTTGTTACCTTTTGGCCAATCTAAAAATGTTCATGAACCATAATTTACATCTCTGATAATTCTTAGAAATTAAGAGTTTAAAGGGCCATTTAGTGATCTCAGCCTGCAGTGACATATGCATATATAAGAAAAATATTCAAATAAAACATTAGATTTCAACACCCTCTTCTTTAGTTGCTACAAACAAAACACTGGTCAATACTGTCACCTGTAGCTGGTGCCAGTTAAAGTTTGTCAAGATTTCAAAGGGTTTATAAGTAAATAGCAGTGTGGCACAGACCACCAAAATGAAGAAAAATGGTTTCAAATTTTAATACAGCAGACTCATGTAAATATTGAATTAAATATTTAAAAGATTTAAAGATTTCGCTTCATAGTTAACAACATAATGTGCATCCAAATAATTCAACAATAAGACTAAAATACATATATTTCTATTTTTCTTCCAGTTACAGTATGCTATCCATGCCATAAGTCTTTTCAAATATGAAGTAGTTTACCTTAGTTTGCATTTGAACGTGGCATAAGTATTTTTCACAATACCAAAACAGCTTCATTTATTACACAAATTTCAACGGCATTCTTTTAAGTCTTTTTAATTTAAAATTGAAAGGGTAGCGTGCATGCTGGGTGAAGCAGGTCAGGCAGAGGAAGACAAATACCAGATGATTTCACATTTACGTGGAATCTGAAAAACAAAATAAGCAAACGAGCAGACCCAAAACAGGCTCACTCACAGATGCAGAGAGCATTTTGAGGGTGGCTGGATGGCAGGGGAGCTGGGGGCTGGGTGAAAAAGGTGAGGGATTAGGAAGTACAATTGGTAGTTTTGGAAGAGTCGCAGGGGCGCAGAGTACAGCTTAGGGCGTACAGTCAATAATATTGTAATAGCTGTGCATGGGGCCAGGTGGGCGCTGGATTTATCGGGGGGATCACTTTATACAAGTTCTAGAAATGTCTAATCTTGGGGTTGTACATCTGAAACTAAATACTATTATGTGTCGACTGTAATTTAAAAATTAAAAAATATCAAATAAATAATACTTCAATATAAACACTGTTGATTTTGAGCACTTAAATTTCAAAAAGAAGTAGACGTTCTTTTGTTTTGTCCGCTATCATTGCTGTTTGTTGAATAATATTTTTTAAAGTCAAATACTAGGTTAAAGTATTACACACTAATATTTATTTAGATTTATTTTTTTTAGAACTATTCTT
Organism: Pteronotus mesoamericanus; assembly: GCF_021234165.1. Lineage (NCBI taxonomy): Eukaryota > Metazoa > Chordata > Mammalia > Chiroptera > Mormoopidae > Pteronotus > Pteronotus mesoamericanus. The sequence continues at coordinate 6,183,120 of NW_026555323.1, read as the reverse complement.
TCTTTAATTTGCCTACCAACATGGAACAATCCAGAATATTTTGTTTAATATTTTTTAAAATCTAAGTTCTTGTGCGTCATTTAAATAATTTTACTGAAATTGATTGAATCAAAGCAATTGATTGGACATTTAAGATGTATTTTAATGGTATAATAATTAAGAGTTTAGCAATATCGCTTATTTATTTTTATATAGAAGTTATTTTAATGTAATATAGCATTGTCAGTATTTTGATATTCTAAGAGGATGAATTTTAGTCATATCTCATTGTCTCTGTTTGATTGTGGCCTATAATATAATAAAAATAAAACTAAGCTCTTGCAGATGTTTATAAGGACTGTCAAAATTAGGGGCATTTTCAGTGGTAATGTATGTTTTTCATTCTATCATAATTTATTAAAAAGCCTCTCTCTTAATTCTAATTCTATGTAATAAAATTCAATGACAACTTTTATTCCTTGAGCAGTAAGAATGGGGAAGTAACTTGCAATATTTTAGAAATGTTTTGCTTCAGTATATTTAATATATTGTAGCAGTGATTTTAAAAGGCAGTATATCAGGAATTGCAGAGAAAGTAAAGATTTACACGTTTGATTTTATAATTTATGGTTTTTAAAGTCACTTAGAATTTTTAATTGTGTTATACAAAATTATAATTAAATATTACTATTTCAGTTTCTCTAATTTATAATAAGTAACACAAATCGAGCAAAGCAATTCAAGTTTACATGGGCCCGCTCTGTGGGCCTAATTTTCAGATTCTAGATCATTTATACAAACCAGTGGTAGCTAAAAAAGATTGAAGGATATACCAAAGATATCATTCTAGTAAAATTCTAAGTTAATATTGTGGTTAAAATATAACCCATTTGGGTCCCTCCTGGGGTAGGAAAAAAAAAAAAAGAGAGAGAAACCACCAAAAAGTTTGACATCTTAATCTTGGTTCTTCTTAAAAAATAATACTGTGACAGAGAGTTTTGTGAGGAGAGGAAAAATTTTGAGCAGAAGCAAAAGTGCATTTTCTGGTTCTCATCAGTTTGTGTCAATATTGGCACAAGTGTGCTGTTTGCTTCTATTTGTTTTCATTCGTAAAAGCAGCTCATGGAAGCCTGCAAGATTCAATTCATTTTATTTGCTTCATGCTTCGGAGGACTTAGTTTTTTCAGGTAAATGAAGGATAGAGTTTTTAAAAATAGGTAGTAAACATTTGGTAAAGCATGCCACTTTTCTTCTTTCTTCAATTTAGAGAACTTTTTGGTACGTGTTAATTGTATGTCAACATTTTCTTTAAAGGGAAAAATGTCCAAAGACAAAGTTGCATTTTTGCCATTGGCTTTCCTCTGTTTCTTAATCTTAGCATATAAGATTCAGACCTCCTCATAAAAATGTATGTATGCCAGCATTTACAAATCCTCAAAGCAAAAACAGTGCAATGTGGAAATATCTGGGGGTTTTTTTGCATAAAAGATTTTGGCCGTTTAAAATTTACGTACATTGATAAATAGTAAGTTAATATTCCAGAACAAATAACCTGAATATTTTTCATGTAAAGTGAACATTTTATGCTGAAAAGTAAAAACCAGTTTTAATTATTTCAATATCAAGTCTGTCTCTCAATTTATGACTTAAGTGTAAGTGATTCACAGTGTAAAAATGTTTTACTAAGGTAATTAGTATAATTGATTAATTATTCAATAATTGAAATGCAGGTTAACAAACTTCTCTGTATAAAGTTTTCAAAAATGTCCTTCATTCAGACTGTGAACTCTAAGCCTATAAAACTCTTCAAAGAACCCCAAGATATCAAGCAATCTTTTATTTAGCTAAACCTACCCCCCACCTCCACTTTTATTCATACTTAAATACTCAGTATGCTCAGAGCTTGGAAAAAAGCTACAAACCCTTAATGGATCACTGATTTTAACCAAAGAGGTAGGTGGGTATCCCTTATAAATGAATTCAAAACAATTTTTGTTTTAGCATTAATAGTTCTCATCAAATGAAAACAAGCTTTTTAGTGTAGGAGAGTTAAAAGTCTTAAACAGGGCACCGATTAACATACCTTTTATTTTAAACTCAAGGACAAACATTCTGAAACAATATCTGTTACTTTGGGACAAGGATGCATTTTCTTCTTCCCATTTTCTAATATTCCTGCCGTGGGCTTCTTTTGAGCAAAGGGTAACCGAACCAAAGTACAAAGCGAAGGATTTGGTTAAAAACAGCAGGAATACATAAAATCAATTTAAGGAAAGCAATATTTAATCTTGCCGTAGTTTAAAGCTAATGGATGAGTTGGTTAGGCCTTTCATTTTTCATGAAAGCCAGTAAGGCAGATAATTTTCTTCAGGTATGAAAACATTTCTTTAGGGAAAGGAAACTCTTCCACTACTGAAAAAGAGAAAATTGTGTCTCAGTTTGGGTGCTGTGCTTTTGAAAGTATATTTATGATGTAAGCTAGTAAGGTGCAGATTTGAATCTAGAGGTAATGTGCTTTAAAAGGCACCTGCCTATACATTTTAGGTAAAGTTATCATAACCAACAACATAAATAATGTTCGATGTTGGAGTGAGCTTCCTCAAGATCTAGAAATTATAAAAACCTGGTAGTGCTTTCGTTTTCTCTTTTTTTCCTGGAACATCTACATAATCTCTTTTATAAGAACATACACATTGTGAAGTGTGTGCCTTTTTTCTCTGAATGATTCTGGATGTCAGATGTGGCTTCTAAATAATTTTTTCCTAGCCTCAGAAAACGCATGACAATTCAGAAACTGATGAAATAAATTATGTCTCTTGACAAAGACAATGAGAAGGGGCAATTTCCATTTTTAGCTAAAAGGGGAACTGCTACCGAATTAACTCAGGGATGATAAAAAAAATGACTCCAAATGATGCTGGTGCTCATTTTCCACCTTTGCTAAACAGGGGACTGGAAATTCTTTAATACTGGAAACACGAAACCAATCCTAAAACAACCCACGATCGCTTGCACAATATTGATCTTGTAATTACTCCCTTTGAGGACAAAAATGGATCTTTTAATATGTGATTGTGAGATGTTATCAAAAGCAAATGTTTGCAACAAGTGTTAAAAAGCATTTCCATGCTGTGGAAGCTGGATGTAATTACCGGACTGTGAAAACACATTTCCACCAAAAAACAAAAAACAAAAAACTATAACTTTTGCTCTCTCTTTTTTTAAACGGAGTTTTTTAAATGGTATTATTGATTGTGCTCATGAAACGAATTCTTCACATACTTTCTGGGTGTGCTCATTACCTTGTGGCCTTGTAGCATCTGGGTTTGGAAGTGGCCCTAAGTCTGTTCCCTGTCTCGCTATCTCTTTGACGTATCCTTCAGATTTCCTGTCAGGTCCAACCAACCCAAGAAGTAATCTCGTATCTGGGAAGACAGTAGCGGTTTCTTTCTGCAACCTTCTCAGTGAGAACAGGTAGGGGCATGAACAAATATATGGTGACCCTTGTGTGTCTGTGGCTTTTGGTCTGACACCTGTCAGATAGAAACAAGCTAGGGATGCTCTTATCAATTACAGGAGCTCACGGATAGAAATGGCGTGTTAGAATGACGAGAAAGGCGTTTTTCTTTTTTTTTCTTTAAGGATGACATCTGTAAGCTATTAGAAGGGGCTGAGAAAAAGATTTTTAAATGCTTATAGGCAAAAAAAAAAAAATCAAAGAAAAATAGTGTGGAAAACAAAACGTCAAGTCCCCCTTTTTGTAGCAAATAGAGACTTAAGAACTAAAAGCTTTTGTCATTGAAGTTACATACCATGACAGAACATAGCAAAATTCAGCACCAATACCAACAAATATTAAAGACTCTCTGTCTCAGTAAGCTAATGAAATAGGAACAGTTGGAATATTAAGAAATATCCTGGATCAAGTAGAATTTATTTTTATATATTTTTTTGGAAGCCAGTTTCAATTCCCTAATCTTATTACAGAAAGCCAGCAAGGCAGATAATTTTCTTCAGATACGAAAACATTTCTTCAGGGAAAGGAAACTCTTCCGCTAGTGAAAAAGAGAAAATTGTGTAGTCTGTCCTTCTCTCTAATTTACAAGATTTCTTCAAAATAAAATAATTTACTCAGTGACAGTAAATACGACCAGCAGATGTGAAGTTATTTGCTGAAACGAGATAGTATATTAACTGATGGAAGCATCGACTGCAGTTACGAAAATAGATGATATTTAGAGGAGCTGGGAGATTCAGAAATAATTATTCATATAATTAGAAATTGGAAATCAGTCAACAGGAGTTGTTTTGGCATAAAAATGACGTTCGAAGTGACTTTAAGTATGGCATTACTGAAGTATATCCAATTCACACTGTATAAACATGAAATTTGCTGTTTTCCTTTAAAGGGCCATACTGAGATCTTTGAAACAGACTCAGTTTGGTACAAGTCAAAATCCTGCTGGATGACACATGTCCTATGGCAAAAGCTTATGTGAATAATTTCAAGGGTGAGTATATTTCGAAGTTTAATTTTTCCCCCCACTTGATGTCTGCCATATCAGTGTGGTCAAGCTGTTGCCTCTCACTTGACAGAATTTATGTTTGGAAAAAGACATTAAGGATTTGCTTATTGTGGGCAATTACGTAATGATTCTCCCTATTGCCTTAAACAAATACAGCGTTGAAGAGAATGTCAGAATAGTGATATGCTAAAGGAACTCAGAATGAATTAGTATATGACGTGAGAAATAGCCCATCGAAATTAACATCACCCTCAAAGTTACCACCACCACTGCAACTTGGGATCGGCCCACTGGAAAGATCTGAAAACTGCTTAAGGTGACCGAACGTCACAAAAAACTCCACCACCCACCCCTGGAAATTAACAACAGTTCTGTTAACCCAGGATTTCATCTTCACGTCTAACGGGAAGGCTGCGATGCTCAGGCATCCAAAAGCCTTGGCCAAGCCAAGTCAGAACGCGATGTTCAGGCAGCTGCATCTAAATATAAAAGAGCCTTCAAGGAAAGATGTCCATGAATTATTAACTCGGAACAACTTCAGCCCTTGCACCTCCAACTGACACCGTTCTGCTGGGCTCCGGATCTCGGCGAGCTGTTGGTAAGAGTTGCGTTAAACCCAGCACGCCGCCAATCCCGCCTTTAACATCGCAGCCTGAGGTACCCCACGGGAGAAGCTACACTTTCTCTAAAGGCATCTTGAAGACACGTTCACAGTCTCACATTCTGAATAATCCCCTGGGTGACTTTACCTCTCTCAACCGCACAATAGGGTGTCACTTGCCTAATGGCAACCTGCAAGATGAAGAAACTCATCCAATTCTCTGTGTGTGCGTGCGTGTGAGTGTGTGAGCACACAACCACTGTCCTGATTAAAATCTGTGCCACTCTAGAGCTTATTGCGATCATTCAGGGCTTTTCTTATTATAAGACGCAAAAAAAAAAAAAAAAAAAAAAAAAAAGAAAAGAAAAGAAAAAAGTCTCCAGTATAAGTGACTTTGATAAAATGCATATATATACAAAGTTTTTATGTAAGCTGGGGTGATAATTTAGTTCATTACACATTATTATTAATGTTTGTGTAGTTTTTCATCGAAGTTAAGCACTTTTGAATTTGTAAGATCCTTTTGGATTTATTGCAAATATCCAATAAAATTGTATTTTGAGGAAAATATCCTTTAAAAATCTATGTTAACATTTATAATGGTAAGTTCAAGTTTCTACTCCAGACTGAACAGTCTGGGGCCAAAATATAGAGAAACAAGCTTATTTGTTTATTTGGAATTTTTGTAATTTAACATCATCATAGTCGACTAATTCATTATTGTGCATTTGTCTAAACTCCAGAGATGCAAAAACTCTCATGGAGCATATTGCCACCCTGAATATCAACCTGGTAGGAGAGAAGGTTTTTCAAAAATACCTTAAAATTTAAGGAAAAATGAATACATGTACAGAAATCATCGAAAATTTTGATTTTTGCAATTACTTTTTGTAGACACATCTCCATGGAAAGAAAACAGCTATGTGACAGGAAGGGACATTATTTTTAAACCCTGTGGGCACACCATACTCTGTCTTTATCCTCTTTATGCCTCTCTGTTCCTCATTCTCCCTGCCTTCTAAAAACTCATCAGAGTATAAGCGAACATCATCTGAATACACTAAAGTGTTGAACAATCAGTATACCTCATGGAAAATGCCAGCACATTTGAATAAAAACATAAAAGCAATCAACAGTATTGAGAACAGAGAAGAGACATTTATTAGATCAAGTTGATTTGTCATAAACTTCCCAACCTTTTAGTTATAATCCATCCGACCACCCGCGAGTTCTTTAGATCATTGCTTTTTATCACAGAACGGCAGAACTCGAGTTATTCAAAATCAAACTGTTAACTTTTCAAACCTGTATGAAAAGAACAGGATGAGGGAAAGTGTGTCTCTGTGTGATGATTCACATTTAAAGGTTTTATCTCTTTACTGTATTTGATTAAAGGCCTTGTATTGAGTTAAGCAGCAAATCCAGGAGCGTAAATTAGTAGCTGTTGGGGTTTTTCCCCCCTCTCTCCCCCTCCCCCCTGTTAAATGAAAGCTTAAATGGGAGAAAATGGACTGTCAGTCAGAAACTGGTTCATACCAATCATAATAATTATAATCTATTAAAATTAAACCATAATCATTAGAATTTCTTCTTTTCTCCTACCTTTGATGGCCTGTTTCGTCTGTTCCATTAAAGCTGTAATTTTTACAGATGTTCTTGGTGTGTTCCTATGTTTTCATCATAGTCTAAGGCAGCCTCAAGGGAAAAGAAAATAGCTCTTTGCCTATAGAACTATAGAAATATATGTTCATACATTAGTTCTTGGAGCAAGCAACTTTGACGATATGCATGTCGGGGTGCCTCTAAGTTGTCTTTATTTAGGCCTGTCCAGCATTTTCCTATGTGCCTCTCTTGCTTAGCAGCTGGACCCTGACCTTCAAGTTCTTTTTTTTTTTTTTTTTTTAAGAAAAAGAATTCTTTTCAGATTCCAAGTTCCCCCCTTCTTACCCTCCCACTGACAGCATCCTATTCAGCACTGGAGATAACTTTATTCATCCACACATCATTGTATCGAATTCAATAGGCAAACTGCTTCCCCAGGCCCGAGAGTTGGACATTTACGTCTTCATTCCCCGCGCGCCGCGCCACCCGCCCCCCCTCTCCCGCCGCCACCCCCGCCCCTTGATGCAATGAGATTTTTGCCACCATCTTTTCAGGCATGAAATGAACACATTTGCAGAAAAAAAAAAATAATAATGATTTCAAACAAGTGTTTTACGACTCTGTTGGGTTGCCGTAGATATATTTTCCGGCAAACTCTTCAACTGGATGGAATACATTATCTGCAGGCTGGGTTGCTTAGAATCATCTCTAGATAAGAACGTGCTGGAAAGGAAAGGCAATTTATTCATTAAGTTCCATAAACGACTGAGGAAGGTTTTGCTGGAAAATGTGCTTGCATCCCAAGTGTTTGCTTTGGTACAAAATTCAGAGCATCGAAACTTACTAGCACGCAGATGAGGCAGAGAGCAGAAAGGAAGCATTCTGCTCTCCCAGCCTCCAAAAGCAAATATCCTGTCCTCAAAAAACAAAACACTATGTCTGTCTTGTGATCGATTTTGGAAGAGAGAGGAATGAAAGCTTTTTCCCTCCGAAGCTCTATAACACTTTGATTTCACTTCTGGGACTTTGGACCTCTTAATGTGAAAAATAGAACTTGCTGACTGCCAGGAACATCAAATAAGTGTTTGATGCTGGACACTCTTGCTACAGCATCAGCCTCGTGTCTTTAGTCAGGATGATTGGGTATCAGATTAGTGTTCCGGGTGGGAACTAGCTAGCATGCGCGGTTTCCCAGCGAGGCAGGCAGCAGGCTTTAAAAGACAAAATAGTTCTTTTCTTCCAAACTTGGGTTGCTTTTTGAAAACTCCGTAAGGAGTCCTTCCAAAACAAAACACCCTTTGGGATTCTGGTGTTGAAAAAAAAAAAAACCAACAATAAAAATCTTGGGCAAACCAGTTCAGAACTCAACCAGGAATCCTTGTCCATCCGTGGGTTCCCCTTTCCCCCACCTCTGCCCCCTTAAGAATGAAAAGCCTGAAAGAAAATTGAATGATTAAAATTAAATAGAGCATCTAAAGTCCTTAAACCGATATAAAACATTCTAGATCCCAGAGGTAGAAAAGGAGAAAGATCTTTTTTAAAAAAAGCAGACTTACATCATTGAATAGGTGTTTGCTACGCTAGCTCCTATATGTGTATGTAGAGGCCGTAGCAGACATTTGGAAGGATTGGGGAGTTTCAAAAGCGAGAAGTTTATACATTAGTGCTGCAGGTTGCAAAACACTGTTGATATTCAAATGTTTATTGTGCAAAATCTGGGATAAGCTTCGGTATGAGGGCCCCTTTAAGTGTCTACAACTCCCACTAATTCCCCTCAGCATTGAGGCGCGCACAAAGGCCTTAATCCAATTCCACTTTTTTTTCAGAAAGCTTATGCTATTTTCTCTCACATAAACTAACAACACTATCCCATCACAGTGCAGAGTGGGTCAAAGAAAAAGCGCTCTGTGTTTATACTTGGCTAACACTTTGTGTTTCTTGGACAAGCAGAGCAAGAAACTTTAAGTGGTTCCCCAGTCCCCACCACTTCTTTAGGGGGGACAAAAAGCCTTCAGACACAGAGGGACTGGTGGGTAGGGACGAAAAGTGTACTGGGGTGGCAGGCTCTCGCCTCTTTTGCCGTCTGGGAAAAAAAACAGACAGCTGGAGACTTATTCTTGTGGTTCTGATTTAGGTGTTCAAAACCAGGCTCGCTTTGGATCAGGTAGCATGTGTATGTTCATAAGGTGCTATTATTTTTCTCCAAGACTTATTTCCTCCTCTCCCTCCCGCTTTTGTTTTCTCTCCCCTTTTATTATTTCCCTCAGAGATGTCTTAAGATCATGTAGGCGCTTCTTGTTGTTTATTTTCTCTCCGTGGCTAGTCACCTTGATCAGAACGAGAAAACCATACGGCCCAAATGGTTGGCCTCTTATTTTTCACGCCTGTAATTTTGGTGGTCGTTTCTGATTTCTGGTGGAAATTCCGCTGGCAAATAATTCCGTCTGCTGTTGGTAGCGAACATGAGACATTTGCTTCTGATTGTGGGTGCACAAGGGACCGATTACTTTGGTAATTAAGCAACTGTGGGTGCAATTAGAAATGACCACGATTTTGCCCCCAGAAGTGAATTACAGAGGTTCCCTGCAGGAAGCCAAAATGAGAACGAAATGGGAGTCGAGTTTGGAGTTGTACTTTGGTAATTGGTAGCACCAAAAAAGCAGCTACGCAGAATTCGGTGTCCCAATTAAAGAACAGGATGTCTTGTTTCTGTTGATTTCTATTCATGGTGCCAAACTAAGGAAGCTCAGACTAGTTACTTAGGAATGTTTCTGCATTTTTACATTCATTAATTCATTTTTAGAGAGAGGGGAAAGGAGGGAGAAAGAGAAGAGAAACATCAATGTGAGGTTGCCTCTCATGCGCCCCCTACTGGGGACCTGGTCTGCAACTCAGGCATGTGCCCTGACTGGGAATCCAACCAGCGACCCCTGGGTTTGCAGGCCGGCGCTCAATCCACTGAGCCACACCAGCCAGGGCTGTGTTTCTATAAACACTATGTAAAGACATTCTAGGGAAAGATTTGAAGTTTCTGTGCTTGGAATTGAGGCAGCTGATCTTTATGTGTTGGTTAAAGATTACTCTGGGTCCAGTAGCTTCCACTGTAAAAAATAAGATGTGTTCAACGCAGGACAGTGTGCCTCAAAGACAGTGATCTCAGCAGCCAGGTCATGTTGTTACACAGTGTAAGATGAACCTATGGCGGTGTTTGCTCATTGTTCTAATGAGTCATGCCACACATTTGAAATGGTGTCTCTCTTTAGCTAGATTACAGTATCTGAAACCAATGGGGGGCTCCCCAAGCTAAACCCCAATGGTGGGGAAAAAAGACACTTTCTATGATGACTTTGAATAAGAACAAAGTAAGTCAAGTCAATGGTCTCTCAGAACCTAAATCAATCCCATTGCAAGGCCTGGTAAAAACCCTTTGACTTCTGAGGCTGCATATTTATCTAAGCATAAGAACCATGGTATACTTACCACTGTTTGGATTTCTAGATGGTCCGTACCTTTGAAATCCTTTTCAAGGGTTTTCACCTAGGAGAAAAAATAAATAAATCAGCCGACTGGTGAACTACCAGGACATCTTGCAGCAAAGCAAATCCCGCCGAATCTAGGCTGCTATCTAATAGTCAGCTATTACATTATCAAAATTAAATCACTTATGTAATTAGCGTGGTCTGCGTCCTCACAGACCTGCTCAGTAGACCAGCCAGAGGCCTGAATGAACGTGGAAATGGATTTCTCCTGTTGCCTCTGGAGGCCGCTCCCAGAGCTGACCCAGCGTGGTGGAGTGTGGAGCCCAGTCGCTTCTGCTGGGAAGGGGCACCAGGATCACAATTTCTCCTGAAAGTGGCGGGGATGTAACTTAATAACAGAAAATGTGAAATTGCACTCTTTCAGCATAATAACAAGCGTTGGGGTTTCTGTAACAAACAGTAATATGCGGCTTAATGGCGAGCGGTTCAGACGTGAGCAAGCAACGAACATCATAGCAGCATCCGGTGGCCTGGAGTGGCCCATCGCTTGCGTAATTAACAAGAATATGAATAGACACAAACACATATTTTTTGAGATTGTCATTAGTTGGGCCAAGATCTGAATGAAGCACCCCGTTCCTTGCGGAAGAAAAGAAACGAAGAAAAAGGGAGGGAGGGAGGGAGGAAGGAAGGGAGGAAGACATATTTGAAGACAAAATTAGAGTCAAGCATTTTAGTCGCCGAAATCTACTACAGAGAATGATTGGAAGGACAAATGGTGGTTCTGAGCTGCTTTGTTTTATTTTACGATTTTATTTCAAGCGATGTTGTTTTAAAAGAGCATTTTTCCTTTGCAAACCATCTCAGCAGTTCCGTTTACCCAGTGAAGTGGAATGGAGAGGGAGTCATCGCCTAGGGGGAGTGAAGGTATTTGAGAGCGTTGGCACGTGAGCCTCTGCACCGCAACCTGAAACTCAACCGCCTTCATGGCTGGAAGGCTGGAGACAAGGATGGAGCTACTGGTTGGGCCGGTGGCAAACTAGGGAATGCATGCCTTGCCTCACGTGAGTGAGTGAATGAATGAATGAATGAATGAATGAATGAATGAATAAATGAATATTTGTTGTTATTTTTCTACTCAAATTAAATAAGGCCCCTGCTCGCCCACTTGGGCCAGAGGCCTGTGCTCATAGGGCAGGGAGAACCTTTCCAATGTCGGATACGGAAGGTTTTCCTGTATAGTCTCTTACTCTCACTTAAAGGACAGCATAATTATAATATTCTCCTATTGACATGTAACGTGAATTCTTCTCTAATTCAACATTAGAAAGATGGTTATGGAGTGGGCCATCTTTACAGTTGACAACCTGCGTAGTAACTTTCATGTCCTCTTACTGCCTCTTTGCTAATTTAGTCCAACTCCGGCGGCCATCCCGTTGGGCTGGTGGTCAGGTGATTGCAGGTATTTTGGATTCTCTCTCCAACTCTCTCTCTACTCTCCAGGGCTGGCCGAGGTCCCAGAGTGTGACATAGCACCAAGACAGGGGTCCATTTGTCAGTGGTCATCAGATCACTCTCGAACGCTCTGTGGTCCTTATGTGTGGCGTGGGACATGGGTGAGTTGTGGGCGGGGGAGTAGATGAGGGTGGGAGTCATCTCCCGGGAGCTCCTGTGGCCATTAGGTGGAGCACAGAATCCCCCCTCGGCGACACTGTCCCCAACATTGGGTCTCCTTTAGCCTTGGGGAAATGCCCCTCCCTTCCCCTAAAGCACTCCTCTCTGTCCTCTCGCTCTGCAGGGACACACAGCACAATGCATTCATGAGCTTCCGGGATGCATACATGAGCTTCCGGGATGCATACCCCAGCTCCTTCAGGGGCAAGAAGGTAATTCTCAACACAAAGTGGGTTAGTGTGGAAAAAAGGGGCCCAGGGACCTTAGTGAACTGCAGAGTTGCACAGGGTCCAACCTTTTGGTGTCTCTGGGCCGCCCTGGAAGCAGAAGAGTTGTCTTGGGCCACACATTAAATACATTGCAACATGTAATCACACAGAAAAAAAATCTCATAATGTTTTAAGTCAATTTATTTGGCTTAAAGTCAATATAATTTCATGTTGGGCCGCATGTGGCCCACGGGCTATGGGTTGGACATCCCAAAGCCTCCCAAATTCAATTTAACACTCGTACAGACACACTCGCACAGTTCCAAGTGAGCACCCCGGTTTGGAATCCTTTATTTCATCTTTTGCAAAATATTGGAAGAGCCCTTGAACATGTACTTTGAATTCTACACAACTCTCTGAGGCAGAGAAATATAAACATACCTAGACGGCTGCCTGAGGTCACAGTGTTGAGGGAAATTCAAGAGGAAATGCACAAAATATTTCAATGCATTATGAAGCGATGAGAGTAGTGTTGGCTAATTTTGGGGTTTAGTATTTCCCCTTAATGAACTATGATGTCATTGCTAAGAAATTTTAGCCAATACACATGTGGGTGCCCTCCATTTTGCCTTGGAATCTGAAGGGCAGTGAGGAACATACAAATATGGATCTTCAGGGGACCCTATTTATGTACTGGGGACAGTCGCCGCTACCAGGAAAAACTCTCGGGCAAAACAAGAGATTCACATGCAACACTTCATCCTCAGAGCAACTGAGGGAGGTGTGGTCATCACGCCCATTTTCTAGATGGGAAAACTGAGGCACAAATAGGCTGTGTAAGTAACTTGCTGGAGGTCACAGGGCTGGTAAGGGGCAAACATAGGAGAAGGCTGTTGGCCGGTCTGACCTCATTTCCTGGGAATGCTCATAGTCACTCTTTCATCTAATTATCCATCTCAACCTGTATTCACACAGCTCACTTCCGTTCTTTAAGAATTTAAGGAGGGCACTAGCGTCAGAGCCCAGAAGAGAGTGATTTCTTTGTCCCATTGATGCCAATGTGGAGGCGAGAATCCACCCATCGGGAGCCCTAGGCAGCCACCAAGTTAGCCCTCCAGAGAGGTCCCCTAGGGAGTTCGCAGACCCCGCGGAGACACCCCCGCTTTCTAATTGCAACACACCCATCCTATTCACAGGTGGATCAGCCCGCAAAGTCTCATTGAATCCCTCCTCTCGACGGCTTTCTCCCATCTTCTAAACTCAAAAGAGGACAGAAAAGAGGACTCACAAAAGCCTCTTCTTCCTGAAGCCCTTGTAATAGGCTCATTAAGCACCCGCCTGGGCTTGTTATAAAATACTTTGGAAGCAGCCCGTAAGTAGCTGACTGTTTGTAACAGATAATATCAAATTGGGGAAACGTGTAAAAGCACATACAAAAACAGTAAAATGAGATGCACTGTAATGATACCAGCCAAACAAATGGGGAAATAATTAGTCACTCTGTGTATGGGGTTTGGGATTTGGAGCAGCGCTAATTTCATGTCAGCATCTAACTTGGGTGTTTTGTGTACAGGGTAAATAAACGATATTCCCTGCAGAATTCTGTATCATAGGAAACTCAACAATACTTTCTATTTAGGGTCGTCAACCATAGTATTTACTAAACATGATCCTTAAGCCTCTCTTCAGGGATGCTGTGAAGAATTTTGATTATTAGTCTTTCTTTCCATCCAATACGAATTTAGTTTATGCAAACTAGTCTACTTTGGAATAAAAATTATTTATTCAGAATCCTTAGAGTGGTACTATGTATATTTTATGATGCTAACACTAAAAACCGGTTTCTTGATTTACAATTAATATGCAAAGTGTGTTGTTTATGTAAGACATTAAAATGAGGGATATACAAATGATTAATGATCGATTTACCTTGTGGGAAACTATACACTGAAGGGCGTTATACAGAAGCCAGCAGAAGTAACGCCTGCTTGAGGGTGGCTGGTAGGGTAACAACATGGGGGAAATAATTTATAGTTTTAATTTGAACATTTCACCTAAAATGTCCTATGATGTGCTTGAGTGTGATATGTTACAGAATAACATGCTTATGATTTTGTAATAAAAGATTTTGTAATTACAAAAGGGGCATTATTTCTGCCTGACCCTGTATTTTTGAGGGAGGATTTCTAAATTTGGGGAGATAATTTAGTTTTCCATTGTAATAATCCTATGTGAAAGAGTTATGGTATTTATTCCAATGAGTTTTGCTCAAGAGAAATCTTTTATTCCTCAGAAAACTGTATGTCCAGCTTCTATGGAAATGAAATATTTTCTATGTCTAAAAATTTAAGAGATGAAAAGATATTCCGATATACCTCATCGGAGAAGCACCATTAGTGTTGATATTCTTGCTGTACCTTTTCATAACTTCAGTGCCTGTTAAGCATAATTTATATAGGACCTCATTTATTTTGTCTCCATGGCAGTTAGATGCATCAACTGCAGTCTCTCACCTTTGCCCCCCTCCCCATTATAAGCCATTTAAAATTACTCTTCCATAAGTTTAGACTTTGCTTCTTATCCCCTGATTGGGGCTTAATAGGTTCCAAAATTGGGGAAGACGCGCTCTCATGTGAGCAGAGATGCCTGACCCTGAATGGGAACCCTGGGTTATTCCAGGTCACTCCTTGTCACATACAACCATGGCTCTACCACTGTGTACCCTCTGTGTCCTCATCTGTCAAACATGAGGGTTGGAAAAATAATTTCTACCTTGACTTCCAGCCCCCCGATTCTATTTTTATAATGTGATCAGGGTAAAGTGTACACATCCATGACCTGCCATAGATACCCAGGTTGAGCAAATTTACTTAATTAGCTATATAACTTTGGAGGAGAGGGTGACTTAGTGAAAATAATTGCACAAAATTTAAAAAAAAATAGGGCATTTTGTGTTGCGTGATGCTGAATGGTGAACAGATTCTTCCTTTTGAAAGTTGATGTCAATTTAGGGTGTTCAACTTTTTGGCGTCTCTTGGCCACAATGGAAGAAGGGGAGTTGTCTTGGGCCACACATTAACCACTATGACATGGAATCACAAAAAAATCTCATAATGTTTTAGTCAATTTATGATTTTGTGTTGGGCCACATACATAGCTGTCCTGGGCCGCACACAGCCCATGGGCCGCGAGTTGGACTTCCAGGTACCTTCTAACCGGAAAAAGTATAATCACATCAGGAGACCTCCTTTTAGACACAGTTGGGCAACCACACCAAGATGAAGCATAGATATACCCTTGGTCACAGTAAATCCACTTGTGTTCATTCTTCCTACAGATTTCTATGCCTCTTCCATTTCTCATGTTGGGTAAGCTGTCGCTCCATTTGTCATTAAAAGCAAAACACAGTAATACAGCAAAACAATACGGCCCTGAAGCCAACACCCGTCAGGGAAGAGTTTAGGATCTTGAAGGGGGGTGAGGAAGTTCCTAGCCCTGAAGTTTGCTTCTCTTTCTAGAAATGAGCATTTAGTCTTCTGACACATCCCATTCAGCGGTTGGGACGTCTTCCTGGGGATGTTCTGGAGGGTAGACCAGAAGTTTGTGTGTTGGTTTTAATAAGCCTTCAGAGGAACCTGGAAACTCTAATTTCTTTCTGTTGCCTTGAACCTCATTGATAGTATTTCATGAGATGCTGAGCGCTGGATGGGATTTATTCTTTTAACAGGCTTGGTGTTTGCAAGTTCCTGTTATGAGCAATGAAGTTTTGGATCTCATATCAAAGCGTTTAAAGTTAATGGTTTTAAGCATGGTTGGATTTTATTGCTCCTGTAGAGGGCTAAAAACTTCAGCCCCTGCTTGACCTCAGTTCAGTCAATTCAATCCCATCTAATGCTCTGTGACTAACACGGTGGATATTTAATCTACTTTGCTGCTGAAATTACTTTTCGACTCACTTTTTTTTTCTCTTTAAAAACTTCCTCCTGAGAGAACTTGTTTATTGTAAGCTCCAAATACGTTGCATATCGCACATAGAATACATTTTTAAAAGCTTCTCTTTCAGAAACAACTAAGCCTTATCACTTATTTTCCTATCATATTACCAATGAGACAGGAAAATGGATATTATTCTAGAAGCAAAAGGAGAATCAAAAGGGACAATGAGCTGAAGCTGGTATGAATGGGGACATCAGAAACAGCCATGCCCCAGCCAAATATTTCCCGCACTGTAATCACATTGGAAGATGGAAATCGATGAATCACAGGGTTATGTGTCCAATAGGTTCTCTGTGTCTATTTCCTTGTTAACAATGTGTGTGGCTGCCTTCCAAGGGTCATTTGGAGGTGAATGTCGTTGGTGACTGTCTCAGGCACTTGGAAAGGTGTGGGCCAAATACTGGCTGAATGGATACAGAGACATGATGTTGTCCCCGGGATCGGAGAAACTGGGTGTAATCTCTCCCTTGCCCCTAATAAGTGGCACAACCTCGGGGTCTTTTAAACCTCTGTCCTCAACGAGAAGATCTACAGAGTGCCTCTAGGGCTACCTGTCTATAGTTAACTTAGACCAAAGTTGTGGTCACATGTGTGTATATATGTGAGCTCTGAGCAAGCGCCTTAGGGGGTCACTTAGCGCAACGAGGTTCAGCCCGAGGGGCAGAGCCCTGCCTTTCCTGTGGCCAATCTCCACTCCTCATGCACTTAAAACGTTTCCGGGCTCTGCTTCTTACCCTCATAATTCTCTGGGTTAGCCGAGTGCTTCTCCTGCTCTGGCCCAGTGGGACTGGCTGGAGTCACCTCGCACACAGAAGCGGCAGTCGGCAGGGTGTCAGCATTTCGCCCTGTCATATGCTTCTCATCTTGTAGCAGGCAACCCGGGACTTGACACCTGGCGGTAAAAGGGCGGCGTGTAGCGGGGCGCCGCGCCTGCAGCCCGCCGGCCACGTGCGGCCCAGGATGGTGATGAACATGGCCCAACACACATAAAATCGTAAACTTACTTAAAACCTTTTGTTTTTTTGGCTCATCAATTTTCATTAGTGTTTGTGTATTTAATCTGTGCCCAAGGCAAGTCTCCTTCTTTCAACGTGGCCTAGAGAGGCCAAAAGGTTGGACACCTCTGGCACTACAGCAAACTTTTGCATGCATGCATTTTCAACCCTCCCTTTGAGTCATAGCTGCTAATGTTTCGTGGGCCACCTTGTCTAACCCTGATTCAAAAAATGGAGAAATGCGTCCACCTCTGGATGGGAAGGGGAGCATTTGTGGCCATTTATTTTTCTCTCCTGCATAAGAATAAGGGGAGTGCCCTGGCTGGTGTGGCTCCGTTGGTTGGAGCATTGTCTCATAAACCAAACATAGTTCAATTCCTGGTCTGGGAACATACCTAGGTTGCAGGTTCGATCCCTGGTTGGGGCGAATACAAGAGGCAACCAATGGATGTTTCTCTCTCACACTGATATTTCTCTTCCTCTCTCTTTCTTTCCCCCCCCTCTCTAAAATCAACAAGCATGTCCTCAGGTGGGGATAAAAAATAAAGAATAAGAGGAGTATGGACATTGTGGGATATCCAGCAGCTTCTCATTTTGCCGTGAGAAATACTACACCACCTCCACCAATGTCTAATGTGCCAGACTGGCTGTGACTGACTTCTGTCTTCACCTGGGTGTTCCCTAAGACAAACTCAACACCTAACTTCAAATCTGTCTCCCACATATGACAAAACTAAGCCACACCTGCCCTCCCACAGTATGTGACCCCAAGGCCTTTCCAATTAGTTACTCAATCCAAAATAGCTGGAAGCCATCCTTGACAACTCTTCCTCTCTCACCCTCTCATATTCAAACTATAACCAAGTCCTGCTGATTTCATCTCTTAAGTATCTGCAGCATGAAGCAAACAAGGCGAGCCTGAGCCAGCCGGAACTTCATCTTACTCGTCGCCATCCGCTGGACGGTGTCAAGCTTTCAGAAGTTCAGCAGGAAGATGGCAGATGTCTGTTAGCTGGGGGACAATGTCCAAAGGTGTCCCTCTTGTAGGGAGGGAATGCTGGTGCTTGGAAAAAAGAGTGGAAGGAGAGCTTTCTGGACATAAAGAGGTCTGTGGAGCAGAACGTAGACAAACAAGTTTAAAGGTCACACATGTAAAATGATGGAAGTGTGAAGGGCGAGAGCAACCAACGGTGGCTACTGAGAAGGTTAAAACATTTTTCAGCAGAGCCTCAATGGCACATTCAAGTACGGACTTCCTGCCTTAAAATCACTTGTAGGAGTGTCCAACCTGCGGCCCACGGTGGCTATGGATGCGGCCCAACACAATACTGTAAATTTGCTTAAAACCTTTCTTTTGCTCATCAGTTTTCATTAGTGTTTTTGTATTTAATGTGCAGCCCAAGGCAGCTCCCCTTCTTCCAGTGCAGCCCAGAGACACCAAAAGTTTGGGCACCCTGTGTCACATTTATGAAGGATCTGAATTAAAAATACTTAGATGTTGCAAAGTTACTCTTCACAAAACATCAAATGGATTTCCCTCATTAACAACAACAACAACAAAAAATTAGGGAGAATTTGTGGACTGCATAGTAGCCATTTCCATTAAATAGCCAGCTTTAAAAAAAAAAAGAAAAGAAAAAAGGCATTGGAAACTTTACTTTCAGCATCTTTGCATTCTTTCTTTGATGTATTTGGAGTGAGGAGAATACATTAGTGCCTTTTAGCTTGGCAGCCAAGTCTCGCAAACGTAAGATGTAAGTACATGGAAAAGAACTGACTAGGATGTTTACTTCATTTTCAGAATTCTAATATCCAGAGTGTTTCCTCCAAATGCCACCAAAAAAATAAAAAATAAAAAAATAAAGCCATGGCAGCGCTGAAGTTTTAAGCAATGTCTTTCCTTCTTGGGAGTAGTCAACTTCAATGGAATGGATGCTATCATGCACATTTTGGGGGGCACATCAGAAAATTGTGAGTCCTCAGACCCCACAGTCCATGGCCAAGAGGACGGCTGTGTTGATACCTGGCAGCCGTTCAGGGGACGGGCCTCAAGGAAAAGTGACAGAAAAGAGTCTTAACTGTACAGCGAAGACCATGTGGTCTTCTTCGCCTCTTATTCTTCTTGTCAGAGTCTTAGATATCTGTGCCCCATTGACTCTTCTCTAACTTATGGTGGGAGTTTCAGGAAAATGTTGGAGGATGGGCGGACAAAAACAGGGGACCCAATGGGTCCTTATAGTGTCTCTTAATATACTGTACCCAAAGCTGTTGTTATGTCTTCTTCCACAGCTGGCCTTGCTTAACCCGCTCCCAACCCCCCATAATGTTCCAAAAGAGATATATGGATTTTGAGGAAATCTTACTATTCCGATAGTCCCGATCTTTATTGATTAATTGCAAGCAAGATTTTTGCCTTTTATTAAACAGCTCAGATTTGACTTTAGTTTTTTAAAGGAATTACTAACGGTACTAAGATATGAATGAACGTTTTACTGAGCTTCCTCAGGCCTTGCAAAGTTTAAAAATATAAAGCGATGTTTAAAGTAGACACAGATCTGGCCTTGGCTGGTGTGGCTCAGTGAACTGAGTGCCGGCCTGAGAACCAAAGTATCGCTGGTTCAATTCCCAGTCAGGGCACATGCCTGGGTTGCAGGCCAGGTCCCCAGTAGGGGACGCACGAGAGGCAACCACACACTGATGTTTCCTTCTCTTTCTCCCTCCCTTCTCCTCCCTCTAAAAATAAATAAGTAAATCCTTTTTTAAAAAAGGAAAATATAAAGTAGACACAAATCCTGAAGTTATGTGATGACTTTCACTACAGCTGCTTCATGATTTTAAAGTGGTCTTATATGGCGAGATGTATAAATGTTTACTTAGGGTATAAAGAAATGTTTTTACACCTTATTACGCAAGTCTTTTAAACCTTTAAGAATTCCTGATATTTAAAAAATTCAGGCTTAGGAAGAGAGGCAGCGACTACCATTTCTAAAGCACGTGGCTTAGGGGTTCCTTTCAATATTTGATTTTAAAACTTAACTTATTGATGACTCTTGGGAACATACACAGGCACAGACTGTCCCCTAGAATCGAGGATTAAAAAAAATCTTCTATCTAGAAATAACTACTTAACACCTATAGGCACATACCCACACACCACATTACAGCTATGCAGTTTGTTCACACAAAATTCTGCAGGGAAACGAACCAGACTTACCTCAGTCCTAAATCAGTAATTTTTTATTTATTTATTTTTTTTGTAAATCAATTTTAGAGTTCAACAAATAACAACAACAAAAAGGAATTGACCAGAAGTATATTGTATCACTGTTGAACAAAAAAAATAGAGCTAGGAGTGTGTACTTTCCCATCGTAATAACTGAACACATTCACATCGTCTATGTTTTCCTATCAGCTAACTCCTGTTATTTCTCTTCGACTGTGCCCTCCTTTTTTTGGCTCTCTGTCTCTCTCCTTTGAAACAGTAATCTAAAAGCAGAAGCATAGCCGATAGTTGGAGAGTTGGACCACTGCAATGTGTATTTGCCATAGCAGCAAATATGTACCATTCTCCATTACTGCATACCAACCAATCCCAAAACTTAGGGGGTTAACACAATGACAATTATTATTTCTCACGATTTTGTGAGTAGAGCAGCCATTTCTCCTCCTGTGCGCGGTGTCTCCTGGGTAGCGAGAAGGCTGAAAAGGCCCAAAATGGCCTTATTCACATGGCTGGCATTGAGTTCTAGCTGGGATCCCACCTGTTGGCTATCAGCTGGGAATTCATTCCTCCTCCAGACATGTAAACAGGCTGCTTGGGCTTCCTCACAACATGGTCGTCTAAGGGTAGTCAGCTTCTTCCATGGCAGCTGATTTCTAGAAATGTAAAAGCAGAAGCTTCTAGGACATATTAAGGCTTTGAGTACTGAACGCTAGGCAGCCTCCCTTCTGCCTTGTTTTATTGGTTCAGGTAGATCACAGGAACAGCTTGGTTTTAGAGGAAAGCATGAATATGGCGAGGTGGGGTCCACTGGGGAACCGCTGAAGCAAATAGGTAGTAATACACATCACTCTCTCTCCAAACACTTCAGATGCTTAAATGTAGTCTTGATTTTGTAAGACAAGCCTCTTCATGCCCAGTGTCTTGACACATGATCTGATCTGAGAAGGCAGGGTTAAAGAACCCTCTGGTGAAACCATTTCAGAGGAAGGAAGGAACTTAGCAATCATCTAGTTAATCATTCATCTTCCCAGATGAGAGGCCTTATTACTCAGCACTATCTCCGCTATACTTTATGCCATTAAGCCTGTTTCTAAGACAATTCTAAGCAACTTTTTGCATTGATTCAGTTGTTCTGACATCAAAGGAGTCAAACATTAAAGGACTGTAATGCCCAACCTCACAGCATGTTGGCAATCTTAACATTGTTCTGGGACTTGGCTAATGATGTAGCACCTAAATTGGATTTATCAGTGTTACAAATGAAAACTCTGATTTCAGAGGCAAATAATCCAAATAAATTTGCTCTCTCTGAGAGTTTCCTGCAAGCATATTTTGAAGAAAACTTGACTGTAGGTAGGAGAAAAAATTCTCCCTGGAGATATGTCTTTGCGTAACTGAATTTTTTTAAAAAAGGTCCCCGTGAACTCAGTTTCCTCATCTATAAAATGGGTTGATAACTTGTTATAGAGGCTAAACTCCAGAGCAGCGGTACCCAGTAGAAATATTATGTACACTATGTAGTTTTCTTGTACCTACGTGTAAAAAGGGGAAAAAATGTGACATTGGAATAATATTTTATTTAGATTGATGTGTCCAAAATATTATCATTTAAATGCTTAATTAAAATTAAGACATTACCAATGAGACCTGGTGGGTTTTTTGTTGTTGTTGTTTTTGTTTTTGTTTTTGACTAAGCTTTCACAACCCAGAAAGCATCTGACATTTATGGCACATCTCAATACAGACTAGCCTCATCTCTTTTTAAAATCCTCCAAAACTTTAATTCACTTAGAAGTTTTGTTTCCATTTATAATGTTGGGTGTGAATATGAATGTTGTCTATAAGTAAGGTGAACTTTAAACTACTTATTTAATTAGTATTAAATTATTTCATCCTGTATTCTCTTCATTGATTCCCAACATACTAGATAGTTTACAGAGACAAAGAAAGACAAAGATATTTATGTTCAACCACAGAGAATTAGTTAAATTAATTATGATATAGCCACAGGATTTAACATACAGCTCTTGCAACAGAAGTTACAAAGGAATAATTTTCTAACAGCTTTACTGAATGAACATAATTGATATGTAGAAAACTATGCATGTTTAATGTATACAATTTAACGACTTTGGATATATGCATATAATATGGATGAAGCTATAATCACAATCAAAGTAATAAACAGAAAAATATTTAATACAGAAAGAAAGAGGGTAAACATCTAAGTGAAAAATACAATGCTAAAGGCAGTAGGACAGGGAGAAATTTAGTGTAGTCCGAATGTTTTTTTAAAAAAAAACCTTTGTGCATAGCAAAGAATGGAAAACAATGTTAATGGATTACGTCTGGTTCTTGGGCCTGAGGTAATTTTTAGCTGTATTTTTCTGAATTTCTACAATTAACAGCTATTACCTGCGTGTCAATGTAAAAAGGAAATAAAAAGTGATCAAAAACTAAAAGGTTCCCTATCTGTCTAGCTGGTTAACTACCATTTTTGTCAGTCTCTTGCCTGTTTTGCTGTTTGTTTATTTTTCCATGTTTAACTTTTCTCTTTTTATAATATCCCCAAAAGGCAGAACTAGTCCCATAATAATCTTAAGGTAAAGATCTTAAGCTTCCGAAGAAATATATTATAAGGCGCAAACATTCTAGCATCCTCAAGGCCGCGAGGGGAGTCCACGGTACCGTTTTCCCCAATGAGAGGAGGCCCGTTCAGAACACCTAATCCTGACCTTTGCCTATTCCACCCATACCATCATAGCATAATGCCATTGATCCCGAGCCATCTTTGATCAATGTTTAATGATCAGAGTTGCTGTCGCAATCAAAGGCCTCATGAAACGGCAGATATTTGTAGCTGGTGGCCAATGGAGACTGCAAACCACGACGCCACGGGCATTCCGCGGTCCGCAGAACCATATCAAAGAACTCGGTTCTGCTTTGAGCATGAAAGCGACGTCAAACACAGATAATTGGAGAAAATACAAACTTATCAGGGAGGGGATCTGCAGGCAGGTGGCAGACGGGTGCCAGGGAGCGAGGGCCGGGCCAGGCCCTGCGTGCCAATTGCGGGCCCCGCGTGGCGACGCCACGTTTCCCCCCAACTGGAGGATGTTGCTCTGCCCGGGGCCTGCTGAATGGAACCAGAACTGAATCAACGGCCGCGGGAAGGCGGACGGGAGTGGCCGACGGCCGCGCGGGTGACCGCTGTACAAGAAGCTATCAATCAGAAGGCGTGAAAGGCCCGGGGAAGCCAGGATCCCGCCCCCTTGATACCAACCCTAAGAGAGAGCCAGTCACTGATGCAAATCCAGGGCCGAGTAGCATGACACTGGTCGGCCTTCTCTGCAGAGCGAGCTCAGCCAAAGCAGGCCCTTGTCCTCATTTAGGGACAACGCCACAAGGCAGCTGCGAAGATTTGTACATGACAAAGATTGTTGCTGGCCCATCTGGGAGCGGTCTAGGCCTATTGGGGACGCTCCTTCAGGGGACAGAGCGCGCAGGGCGCTCGCCTTCTCTGTCAGCAGCTGAGCTCTGGACCTGCACAAAGAAAGAGTTGCAACCGCTGGCCTGTGAAGCTTGTCTCTCAGGGACTGTGCACAGGCGTGGCTTCTAGCGCCCAACTGCCCAATTTCCACACGGTCTCCGTGAACGCAGTTTGCTCATCTGTAAAATGGGTTGATAACTTGTTCTAGAGGCTAAACTCCAGAGCAGCGGTACCCAGTAGAAATATTATGTACACTATGTAGTTTTCTTGTACCTACGTGGAAAAGGGGGAAAAAAATGTGACATTGGAATAATATTTTATTTAGATTGATGTGTCCCAAATATTATCCTTTAAATGTTTAACTAAAACTAAGACATTACCAATGAGACCTGGTGGGGGTTTTTTTGTTGTTGTTGTTGTTTTTGTTTTTGACTAAGCTTTCACAACCCAGAAAGCATCTGACATTTATGGCACATCTCAATACAGACTAGCTTCATCTCAAGTACCTCGTAGCTGTGCTTGGCTGGGGGCTACTGTATTGAACAGCATAGCTCTCCACCACAAGAAAAACAATACTATTTATGGAGAGCCTAGAATTTTTGGAAACTAAACTATTTGAAAACCTGCCATAGATTTAGCAGATCATTTGTATGAGGCTCAAGGTTAGGAAGGTAAAGGATTATAATTTCCTCTGCCAGTAAAGACAATATATATATGTATTTTTTAAACACATAAAAGCTCAGGACAGTTAGCTCAGTTGGTGAGAACATTGTCCCAATGCACCAAGGTTGTGGGTTCAATCCCCGGTCAAGGCACCTACAAGACTCAACCAATGAACACATTGGTAAGTGGAACAACAAATCGATGTTTCTCTCTTTCTCTCTCCCCCTGTTTCTAAAATCAATCAATAAAAATTTTTTTAAAAGCTCCTGAAAACAAATACTCTACTGTTTATAATCTCTAAAATTCTATCCATCTCAATCAGAACTATCTGTGTGAGATAACAGAGCAATTATTTTTAGAGCTTTTAAAAATAATTTAGCAGATATAAAACAGACAGGGATATACAAGTGGGCTATACAAAACGTCCACCTCAGCCGCAGATAAATTATTAATCAGTATGAAATGTCAAATTCCAGGGACCCAAGCGGAGTCATCAGAATAAACCACCTCCTTACTTTATAAGGACTCTCATACCATTATCATTAGTAGCATTAATAACATTAAAAAATAAATACACATACCCTAAAACATTCATAATAGTAGTAATCTTGTCATCTTTGAAAATCACGAGACCTAGTTACTTTGCCCAGTGGGATGCAGATACTACAGAGAACAATAATTAAAATATTAATTACGCATTGGATAGAGCATTGCCTATCATTATTCTATTATCATTATTGTTATGTTGATGAATATTGCTTTATGCAGATTTTGCTTTACAGCGCCTTTCGGAGAAAGAGAATCTTTTGTGATTTTCATATTTACTCTATTAGGGCAAGTTAAGCGCCCCGGGACAATAATGCCTGGTATATCAGGTGGAGACTATCAGATTCAGCAAGCAGGAAATATATTAACCTGGCTTTGCTGTGGGCCTTTAGTCATTAATCTGAAACGGTGAGAGTCTGTCCTTGAGTCAAAAGGGCGGATGCCGGAATGGGAAATATGCGGAATACCCTTGGCGAAGTTAATCGTGGCTAAACATTTACACCAAGGTGAAAAGCTCTGTATACTTGAGTTTCGTCTGTCTCCAATACTCACTTCCGGGGCCAACTTCTTTCTGCCACTGCAAATTCCTCTGTTTTTGAGGCTGACACACCCAACGTGAAGATCGTAGTGGGAAATAGGGGTTGGCTCAGTAAAGGTGGTAGCCCAGTGCTGATCGCCTCACTTCGCATCTAACGCAAGGCAAGGCGGAGCAGGCTAGCTGCTAGGACTTTAAGATTAGACACCAGGGAAGCAGAGTGACAGTGGGAAAGAAAAGCCTGGCTTGTCACCATGACCTGGGAGGAGCAAGGTCTTGTCCTCATCCTGCTATGTCTTCATTCCTCCCAGTCTTTCTGTGCCCTTGTGTATAAGGTGGGGCAATCATACCTACTGCACAGTTTTGCCCAGACCCCGAAGCACCGTGTCTTTAAATGTCCCGGTGCGCTCTACGGACAAGAGAAGCGGCACGTGTTCTTCTTTTGTGTCTTGAATGCTGAGCTGCACGCCACTTGTTTCTTCTGCCTTGTAACCGACATTCCATAGGGGTCCGTTTGCATGATAGAGGGATCCGAGTAACAGCCTTTGCTCTTCAAAAACTATTTCTCTAAAATATCTCTATCTATGTATCTATATATGTTTAGCTACCATTTAAGTTTCCTTTTTGTTTTCCTCTTTTCCCTGTGCCTATCCCTCTCATTTTCTTCTTTCTCCTATTTGACTACTGTGGAGCTTAATAGAAATTGAAATTCCAGGGAAATCTCTCTCATTTTTAGGTCAGATATAACGCACGCGGAGCAGCGGTAGTTAGAAGAATTCATACGAATCTTTGGGCTTAAATTTTTTTGTCCCCCCCCCCCTTTTTTTTTTTTGCCCCAGAATTTCAGGTCCTGGGAAATTTTCACCAGCTCCTGAAATGCTGTCATCTAAATTCTGAAGGCGTGGAGCATTCTGCAAAGTAACCGGTCCACCTTCACAATTTAGGCCGCTGATCTTTCATCGGAAGCACCGTCCCATGTAAATAAAATCTTTGCCTTAATCGGCCTGTCAAAAAGCCTTTTTTACAACGCCTGCTTGGCAAATGTGAGAGAAATTCATGTAGAGTCAGGCCTTTCTCCACTCATTTTCAGCCTCTGCTACGATGGGCAAAGACTGAAAAAAAAAAAAAAATTCATTGACCCAAGTCCGTTTGCCTCGGTCCCTGAGTATAAGGCCAGGGAGTTAGGAGAGATGGTTCTGATTAACCTATATGGAGAGTCCAATGTAAATGCTATTAAAAGCTCATTGAATGGTATAGGAACTGATTACTTACCCAGGGAGTTCTAAGTAAATCGAAGCAAATTGCCTGAGATTTAATTTAACAAACATTTACCAAGCATCTGCTCACAGCGCTGAGCTCAGAGCAAAGGGAGAGGCACAGGGAAAATAAGCAGGCTGCCCTCTGGCGGCTCACCCTCTGGTCCTGACGACCCCTACCCCTGCGACCCTCCAAAAAGGTGTCTGTCTTCACGCTTAGCCCGAGAATATTTTACCCACAAATTGTTAAGGGCTCACGGTATCGAGGCAAAGAAACACTGAGCCATAGAGATCACTACGATAAATGCCAGAATGTCTTAGGTGCTGGGAAGAATGTATGGGAAGAGCTTCCCACTCTGACCAGGAATACCAAGGGTCGTGATTTCTTGGAAGACATGGGACTTACCACGGCCACGCGTTCTTCAACAGGCAGATACTAGAGGGAAGAACCTCCCAGCCAAGAAAAGGGTGCCTGAATAATACTAAAATATAGCAATAAGCATGGCATTGTTCTATGGCCTTGCCATGTAATTTCTCACATCAGCTCCGTAAATACATACGGGAACAATCCCCGTATTGCAAATGAAGAACACAAAGCACAGAGAGGTTGAGTAGCTTGTGCAAGGTCGCCCAGCTAGGAAATGGGGAAATGAGATGCTAACATTTTCTTTAGCCTATTGTTCCTCTGCCTTCCGAAATCCCGAGGTAGAAAACTTCAGGGTGTGCTCAAGTTTCTGTGCATACAGTAGGTTGGCAGGGTTGCAAGGTAGCTCTGGGCAGGTTGGTAAGAGGTATGGTTTGAAAGGTACTTCAGGGGCAAATGTGAAGCTATTCTAGAAGGAAGGGAAATCAGGAATGGTTATGGACAGATGAAGCGTCTTTCTGAGGAGGACCACACTAACGTGGAATGGAATGGAGGAGAAAGATATTAAAATAAGAGAGGCCAAAAAATAAGAGAGGTGACAGACGGGTCAGTGGAAGCAGAGGGGACAGAATAGAGGTGACCGAGAAAAGAAACATTTAAGAGGACAGAGTATTCCCTTCCCACCACCTTTTCTTGCCCCTCAAAGTGATTTTCTGCTTTTTGACCAGATGAGGGCAAAATCTATTGCTGATCAACCATGGCTAAGTCCACAGCTTTATGGCTGAAGTCTCAGACAAAATGCTTCGTCTAAGACCTAGTCCTTTGTAGCCAAGTCTAAAGCAATTTCCAGAACATTTCTGTAAATAGCCCTGTTGACACCATGATCCCAGGGTATAAGCTGATTCCTTGAGAGGTTAGTTTGTTTTGGGTATTCCTGAGTTCTGGGGCTTATGAGGGGGAAATACAGGAACACAAAGTTAGTCTAGTCACTCCAAATCCTGGATTCCACGATCCCTAACGCTCCCCTTTAATTCTGAGATTCCAGACTCTTCCAAATCTTGTGTTTAGATTGCTATCAAATGAGTTAAAATCGTAAGCACAATTCTTTCTGCCATTATTTCTTCAAACTCTCTTTCCCTAAGTGAAAAATAGATTGTCAAACGATAGCACCTTCTGTCTTCATGTTACTTCTCTCTCAAACATGGCAAATACACTTAAAAAATGAGCCTTGAGAATGTGTTTCCGCTTCTACCCAGTGAACAGGAGGTTCAGGCCTATGGGGCGCCACTGAGCGAAGCAATAGTTCATCCGCAAGTACTGAAAATGGGAGCTTATCTGGATAATTTTGACAGGGTTTTTATTTTAACAGGACATTAGAACAATATATTTGAAGCAATGGCTCTTTGAAAGCACCATCGAGAGAGCTATTAAAAGGCCCCAGAAAGGAAAAGATTACAAATTCTAGAATCCCAAAGTTGGCCAAATGGCTTCCTAAGGGCAAGCCTGCAGTTACAGGTTCTGAATTATTCGGCCCTGCGCTTGGAGGAACAAGGCTTTAGTATGCTGGGGATGCTGTATGAGGCTTCGGGGGTCAGCGCAGATATTAAAAATTGGTGCAAAGACTCTAGACTTCTGATCAGACAGTGGCAGGCCTCAGACACGCTGCGGAATCCCTAATAATTCAGACAGGCTGATCACTAGCGTTTTTTTATATGCAGCAGCAACACGCCCACGTCTAATTAGGGACACATTTGTAAGAAAAAGGAATTCTCCGGCATCTGTCTCAAGTTTCTGGAAGCCACGTGAGCTCCGTCCGGGTTGGGGTGTGCCAGGAAAAGCATTCTAATGCCTCACCTGATGGGACAGTCACCCCCGCAGTGAAGATATAATTATGGTTTTGTCAAGAGAGGACGGAAGCCAAAGTTTCGCAGGGGAAAAAAAAATAATCTATTTACAGAACAATATTATGCTTTTCATTTGATAGAAAAGTAATTATTGCAAAGGGACGCCTGGAAGTCGTGGAGATAGTCACCCCCTCTTTAATAAGTCCTTGTGGCAGCTAAGTGGGGATCAGAAATATTCTTTATCAGGTTGCCTTCGAGTAGCACTAAATCTATGCAGGTAGGAATTAAATAGTATCGGAGTTTAATTAAAATTATAAAAAAGGAGAAGAATGGTTGGTAGACTGCTCAACTGCATTTTAACCAGTAACCTCAGACCCTAATTAGAAATGCTTTTCATATCTTCTCCCTGCAAGGGCTTAATCTGACGTGAGTCTGTGAGCAAGGGCTTGGGGACTGGTGTTAATTCCACATTCGATCTCGGGTTTTGTATGGAGACGGCGGCGCTGATTGACCGCACGGAGGCACGGATCCCATGACCTTGTGGGGATTTTCATGTGAGGTGCTAATTGAGAGGGTGGGTTAATCTTTGAGCATCATTGTCCCGAAGCTCTGGGCAAAGTTTGTGCTTCGCTTCCTTACTCAACAGTATATTTGATCTCCACCTTGTCCCTCCACGACAGTTTCGTAAGCTCCCAGCCAACTCTCTCTTGATAAATTTGTTGGGGGAAGATAAGCTCTTGCCCTCTTGTTTGACTTCATGAGCTTGTTTTTTTGTGCCCAGCTCCAAAGGGAGAGGAGTGTCTCGCTGAATTATATTCAAGTTGCTACTCACAGGCAGATAAACGCACGCACTGGAAGGAGCTCGGCTTCTCCTGCCTGGCTCGCGGCCTCGACCGCCCCTCCCCTTCTTTGCTTGGTTCAGTCTCTCAGGGAGAAGAAAAGACCCATCTAGAGAGAGCTGAGCAGCATCAAACACAAGAAGGAAGCAGGAGGCCCGTTCGAAGGGAAGGTTTCCATGAGATTCCACCGGAGTGCAGTGAAAATGCTTCTTTTTTTCAGTCCTCCAGTACAGAAAGCCTAGAATAATTAGCAAAGCGGGGAGACAACCTAGGGCACAGGACTTTGGTAATGACACGCACACACGCTCAGAGGGCTGCAGCGCGCACTTCCGCAAGGTACAAAAAGCCCATTACTCTTGCTTTTTAAAAAATAAATAATGAATGACTCTCTCCCCCCGCCCCCCAACATGTTATTGTACAGGCTTGTCATTTCATCTCGAGGAGTAAATTTTGACTCGAGGCAGGATTAATGTAGTCGAGCTGACCTTAAAAATGACTCCCAAGTGAATGGGATGGTAGTTAAAGGAAGCCCAAGGAATGGTAGGCTCACAAGACACGCAGGGAAACAAGAGTGGCTTCAAAAATAAAAGGACTATGAAACAGCCCCCAACGTGAGCCGTCCTTGACATGCGATGCATTTCTCTTATGTGTTTCATGACCCCAGCTGTACATGAGTTTAATTACAAGGCACCATCCTGGAGATGCTGAGAACTCGGAGGAACAGTGTGAGGTGATCGGCGGCCACAGACCCCGCCCCGAGGGGCTGCGAGGGGAGGGGAGGGGCTGTGGCCACCTCTGATCACACAATGGGGTCACTGTGCCTTGTCAATGGTACACTCCCTTGATCGCCTTCTCTGCCTCCAAGGCTGCAGAAGGAGGCAGAGGGAGGCCAAGGCTACTGGCTACTGTCCCTAGAAGTTGTCAACGTCCCCGGCCATCACTAGGAGAAGCCATCATGGCTGGATTAGAACAGGCATCTCCCTCCTCGACACCCACCCCCCACCCCCGCCTGCACCATGACCCTCTGTTCGGCCTGGCTTTTAATTATTTTAAATTCAATAATTAATATGAGGCCGAATTAAAAAACAACAACAACAACAAAAAACCTTACTCTGTTGTTTGAATTGAGTTCATTTCCAAGAACATTGATAAAGTTCAAATGACAGTTCAGAATGTCATCAATTGATGACATTCATCGTCATCCTCTTATTAATGAGTTAATGACTTTAACATTGAAAGACATTTCATGGTTCTGATAATAAAGCTAAACTTTGGCTGTCACAGTTACACAATCGTCGGACACATGTCGATAGATTCAACACACTGAAATCTAATCATTTCCTGAACGGATTCCTGGGTTTTCAAATTCCTTGGGACCACACAGTTTTAGTGGCTGGAGAAACTGTTTTTGTTTCTTGCCAAACACATTGCACAATTCTCTGTGCCCTTGTTCTCTTGAAGGATAAGTCCTTTGCTTTTTTTTTAAAACCTGTTGGTTTTTCAAACACCTTATCATATCCGTTCCCTATAGTAGACTTTTGACTGCTTTGCCATCTAAAAACTTGGGGGTCGTGTGCATAGGTATGTGTTTAATTTGAGCCAGCGTGAAAAAGCAGTAGACGAGGTTAAGACTGCTTTCATTCAGCCACTCGGCATGAATTTGCATTAAAAAAATTAAATTAAATTTAAAAAAAAAAAGAAACTTACAGGCCCTGGCTGGGTAGCTCAGTTGATTAGAGTGCCGTCCTGATAGGCCAAGGTTGCAAGTTCGATCCCTGGGCAGGGCCCATACAAGAATCAACCAATAAATTCATAAATAAGTGCAAAAATAAATCGATGATTCTTTCTCCCACTCCTGTCCTCTCTCTCTATGAACATCAATAAATAAAGTTAAAAAAAATAAAAGAAGACAAAAAAAAGAAACAAAAACGAAAACCCTACAGCTTCATCACCTTCCTCACCTCTAGGCCTGGATGCGGTTTGAGTAGCGCAGCGCCACGGGGAAAATCAAAGTCTTCAAACATTTTTTTCCATCACTGGCTCCAAGTTTTAGAAGGCTGCTGTGTCGGTCCACCTTCTATACCCTGTTGCTGCCACCGCTGCTTAATTCTGAGTCCAGGTCTGAAATGAACATTTTATTCTGGCTTTGGGAAGGAAAAGGTTTCTGAAGCCAGGCAGACAACCCTGCACGCAGGAGGGGCAAAGACGGAGGGCCAGCGGTGGAGGGAATGCGGGAGCTGACCGAGGCCACAGCGAGTTCAAACAAAATTTGGCCCGCAGAATGCAAGAAAAATCCCCGGGTGACAGGTGCCATCTTGTGGGTCATTCTGCCACTCTGCCTCCTGCCACTTTTTATAACAAGAACAGATAAAGGAGGGCTAGATTCTTGGAGGCTTGGAATTGGAAAAGGAATTCAAAGAGATGGGAGCAGAGCTGTCTCTGGGCTTCATATGATCCCGTAAGCCTCAAATATTTTGCTTTACAGCACGGAGTCTTATTAAGAACTTTAAAGGCATGTATAGAAGGAGAAAGAAATGCTTGTATAACTAGCAATTTCTATTTCAAGTATAGGAAATAATAATTTCTAGACATCCTGAAATGTTTGCTTTCTTGAGCAGCTCGGTCAGGATCCGGACCCTAATGCTATTTCGGTGAAAATGTATCAATTTCAAGGAATGCTTCCTAATATTTGTGAGATCTGTAAGATCTTCTGTTTAGCAAATGTCTTTGAGAAATTACCTTTGAACTGACTTCCAGATAATAGGCCCACAAAAATAAAGTTTTATTCTTTTCTCTTTCATTGGATCGTCTAATCATAAAGAAAAAAATGCATTAAGCAGGTAAGAGGTTAGCATGAACAATAGAGCGTATGGTACAATTTTTTTTTTAAATACATGAAGTTCTCTTTTGGTTTTTAGTACTTTTATAGGCTATCAGATTTTAGAAACAGGGAGGAAAAGACACATTTCCTTTGGAGAAAGCGATCAATAAAACTTCAAATCCAGTTCCAACATCTAGGGTAAAACATGCAAAAGTATTTTCCTCCTAATAAAATCACTTCACCAAAAGGAGGTCCCATCTCTGTGTTGTATCAGTCAATGTGATTTTTATTATAGTTAATCCAACTTCGCCTTTACACATTCATATAGAAAATATCTCATTATTTTGCAGACAATTATATTTGGGCCGGAAATTTCATTGTCATGTACTTAAACCCCCAACAGGGTCTGTTTCCTGTGTCTTGTGTTTCAAAGGACAATTAACTTAATAATAAGCTGTGGAGCCTTTATATTAGCTTAATTCACAGGCAAATTGCTAAGTATCTGCGAGGCTAGATTCACAGGTCGGACCTTCTTCCTGTTTGGTTCCAGGTCGTTACAAAATCCAGGGACACACTCCTGACAATAAGATTATCCTGAATGACCGTAGGATTCCTCATCCAAACATTTGGGTACTATCCTGGAACCCCAATTTATTTTTTCTGGTGTGTGATTCTTGAAACAGAACCTGGATATTATTTTCAAACTCTTCCTGGGAAATTCTGCGCTTTTAGCAAGGCACTGTGGGAACTTCAGGAATGAGGGTCACAGACACAGGCTAAGATTGTCAAGGCCTAAGAAAGGTCGTCAGTCCTGGTCCTGCGGGAGGGATCTCTCACAGGCCAAGAGAGACCGTGCTTCATTTCGAACCAGCTTTGTCATCTCAGTCTGAGCTTTGCATGGGGTGACAGTGTGTCAGTCTTGCCCAGAATTTCAGCATCAGGCAAGGGGCGCGGGCTGGGGGCCTCTGCCCTTTGACCTCCTCGAGTTCCCCATCGGCTCCCCCCAGACAAGCCCGAGAAAGACCCTGCAAAGCATCCCAGGCATTTTTAAACACAACTCTGACATTTCCTCAGCAATTCCACGGCTAAGACGCTCCCAGCCCCGGGCACCCCCACCTCTTCCTCCCATCAAACAGAGAACCCGCTCTCAGGCTACTGCAAAGGAGGAAGAAAAAAAAAAAGTTGGCAATTTAATTCAAACAAAAGAAGCTTGAAATCTATAAGCACAGCAACTCCGAGGCTTCTGGCAAATAGAATTCTAATTAGTATGTGGCTATTTTTCTTTTAGACAGATGAGCGATGCCCCCTATTGACTCTAGCAGGCAGGCTGGTAAGGGGAAAAAGGAGGGGGGGGCGGAGGGGGGGGCTCGCCAGCACACACTGCAGATTGCAAATTATATTGCAAACCTTGCCAAGTCCTGGCTCTTTGGCATCAGATTTTTAATGACACCCTGGAAAAGGGAAAAAGAAGCCCTCAGCTAAAGGGATAAAAATGAAGCGTTTACACTGTGATCAGTCTTTGCTTAAAACCCAAATGGCCAAGCACACATCAGGGTTTTAAAATATTCATAGATAGAAGTGAAAATGAGGATATGAGGAAGTACATTTGTTGACAACTCATTCTGCATATTAATGCAAAGTGATGCTCTAATTTTAAAGGGATAGCCGATCCTTTTTCTTTTTCTTTTTTTCAAACGTGACTTTTGATTACTCTGAGGTGAAGGGCAAAGCAGCACAGAAAAGTCTAGCCGCGACATAGAACACTGCTTGCTTTTGATGTAGACCTGGGACTCACTACTTCGGTCAAGAATTCTGGGGGCTGGAAAACTATGTTTTTCTTCTGTGTAACCTCCCTCATGGATCTAGACGAAGCACTTTGATTCGTAAACACCCCCCCGCCGCCCCCAACTTTTTCCTCTGGAGACCTTTCACTGTTGCAGGGTTTTATACACAAATAGACACATTACCAGAGTCAGGAAAGTCATTCCCTTTAATAATCAGGCCACTTCTGCTCTGAGGAGCCTTTTTGGCTGTATATGCGCCATGTTGAGGGTCTGAGTGCTAAGAAAAACATGAAAGAAGAGAAAGGTGTCTTTCCCACATGCCCGGATACCGTCTCGCTCTGAGCAAAAAGAGGCTCATGAAATTGTGTTTAATTGAAAAATCTTAAACTGTATATTCTAGAACACCCACCCGCAGACTCTATCGCAGATATTTGGGTGGTGGGGGTGGGCAATAATGAATTTATTCTACTGATTTCTTGGTCCAAATTTAAATGGGATT
Source organism: Pteronotus mesoamericanus (assembly GCF_021234165.1). Taxonomy (NCBI): domain Eukaryota; kingdom Metazoa; phylum Chordata; class Mammalia; order Chiroptera; family Mormoopidae; genus Pteronotus; species Pteronotus mesoamericanus. The sequence goes on along the minus strand of NW_026555323.1, from coordinate 6,148,195 downwards.
TTCTCTCTTGAGAACAAGCTCAGAGGCGCAGGAAAGGCCTTTTAAGAGTTCTCAAAACCGTTCTGACTTTTTCAAGTTGAAGATCATGCTTCTTATGATTTAGTCCCACATGCTGTTGTGCAAAGGGGACAAAAGGCCAGCGATCACGCGAAGCAAGGTATTTCCCTCGTGCACACAAATGTGAGTCTTCCGCAGACAAAGCGCTAAGTCATGACCAACTTAGCAGGGCAGCCCGTGAAACATGGAAAATGAAATAAGACAGGTGTTTGCATTCATACTGCCAAGAAGTAGTCACGGGGTGAACCCAGAGGACCAGGTACCAGCTGCCCAAGGAAACAAAGTTCAAATCAGTTTCCCCAAGAAAGAATGGCTACTTTAAAAGCTATCCCTCAAAAAGGAATCCTACCCCTCATTGTACATAAAGCTTTTGCTACTGTAAGGAGGAGTCAGCATCTACTGGGGCGGACGTCGCTGATGTCATTGGAATCGAGGGTTTTCTTGGAAAAATATACAAGGTTCCACAATGCGTTCCCAACTCTATTTAGACAACATATACCCGTAAGCTGTTTAGTTTAAAAAGTGGGCTTTTGGTGGTATTGTTGTATGTAAATGTACTTGAAAATTCTACTTCAAGCTCTCAGGGATGGCTCAAAAATGCACAAAAAAGATAATTACATTTTTTTTTTTTTTTTTTACAGTTTACCCGTAAAGCAGTTGCTGTTGAAATCTTGTTGTATGAGATTATTTTGGACAGTAGGGAGTTCGGGATCATCTCCATTGGCAAGACACATGGGGTGTTTGAGTTTTCGAGAAGGATCTTCGAATGTCATCCTGAATAACCATTCATCTTATTTGATCCCTTAGGTTTAAGGACAGTGTTTCATATATTCAAAAAGGAAGAGATAAGACTGGTCTCAGCTTTGGGCCCCAGCTGGTGTGGCTCAGTGGATTGAGCACTGGCTGGTGAACCAAAGGGTCACTGGTTCGATTCCCAGTCAGAGCACATGCCTGGGTTGCAGGCCGGGTCCCCGGTGCGGAGGGCATGCAAGAGGCAACCACACATTGCTGTTTCTCTCCCTCTCCTTCTTCCTCCCTCCCCCTCTCTCTTAAAATAAGTAAATAAATAAATTTTTTTTTTTAAAAAAAAAAGACTGGTCTAGGCTTTGGCATATGAGACCAGAAGCTAACTTTAGGGGATTTTTTTTTTTTATAAAGGTGGCGAATGGGAGGATCAATCGTTGCTTTTGCAGGGGATCCTACCACTGAAAAAATGATCAAAACTTTCCATTACTCCTGACAGAGCTGCTCTTTAGTGAGAAACTTTCTCCCTCTTCCTCTCCACCCCCAACCTTCCAGACTGGTTGAATTCCAGTTGCAGGTGAAAGGAGGTGATGCGCAATTTTAGCACCCAATGGCTTAGAGGAGTTCAAATGACTCCCGAAGTCATATTAACTTGTCAAATTGACCAGTATTTTCTGTCATTGAAACATTAGAATGAATAGCTTCAGACAATAAAATTGTTTCAATTATACTGCATTAGGCTTGGGCACAAGTAAGTAACTATGCAGAAGGCAAAAGGGGACAGGGGTGTCCACGTGTTCTAGAATGCGGAGCGTAGAATCCCACTGGAAACCACTTAAGTGCATACCTGTTAGGGGCACATAACATCAGGCAGTGCTCATAAATAAATTTCCATGAAGGGACACGGGCAAATAAGTCTTTGCCAGCCCCCCTGCCCCCCCAAAATAATGGAACTGTTTAGTGCTGTAATATTGGCTATGAGTATGACATAGATTAAAGTGAAATTATCCCGTTATTCCACTCACAGTACATGGGTGTTAATTACACTAATTGAGTATTAATTGAGATTTCTTTGATAAACAGCAAGGAGGTGAGGCAAAAAGGAGCAATTTGCAGAGTCCAAAACGAACACAGTTCTGTCTCCCCTTCTGTTTGCACCGGAAGAGGTATTGAACCTGTGCCACGCCCCCAACTTCGTTTCCCCGAAGGGGCCTGTGGCACGGAAGGCTGGGGCTGGGATGGATTCCTGCGCGGCCGGTAGGCGGTTGGGAAGGAGGAGCCAAATCTGGGATGCCCGGTGGGAGGGCGCGTGTGCATGGATGTGCGCATGCGCCTGTGCGTGCACGCCCGTGTCTGTGTGGCATTGCCCAGACTGGCAGGCCGCTTGGCCATGTTTATTTTATGCCAAGAATCTGACTCTCCAACTCAAGCAATGCCAAGAATCTGAGGGTTGGGCTGCTGGGCAAAGGGCAGGGAGAATAATTGAACAGGGTGCGTTTGGGGGAGGGGCAAGGCATGGGGGCAGATTGATATCATCTCTTCTCTTCCTAACAAAGACCCACCACGTGTTCGAGAGGTTTCTGTATCTTTACAATGATCCTTTCTGCCCATCAAGGAAAAATTGAGCCCCCAACAGAAAACTGTTTTATCATAGGAAAACATATTCTTACTGGATACTTAATTGTATTCCTCCAGAGTTAGAATTAGTGTCGTATTTTATTTTTAATAGTCAGGCAGCCTGAATTCTGGCATAAGCCAGTGTGGCCGAAGTTCACGGTCCTCAGTATTTTAAGTAAATGATCCTTTTCTAATTCTGTAACTGCTCACAGAGCCACTGAATTTGACAACATTTATTGAGCACCTGTTATGTTGAGAGCACAGTGCCGAGAGCTACAAGGGAGAGGGAGATGAAGAAGACACACAATCCTTTGCCAAGTTCACAGCCAAGTGTGTATGTATGTATTTGGGTGGGAGTGTGTGAACTCGGACAATTGTGCATTTGATCTGATGGGACATAGAATATCTTCCCAACCATACCGTTTAGAAATCCCCTTTTAAGATAAGTTCTCTTTCCTTGCTTTATTTTTACTCAAGTGTAATGGAAGGCATTCTAACTACCAAATGAAATACTTCCTTCCGGTGTTAAACCACGGAGTTATGTTGGGTGCCGGTGGCAGCTACTACCGCGGTGTTTGGTGGCACTCACACCAGAGGTAAATGGCATTTATGTGGGCTTTCCAATTACCTGTTTAAAAGCCCATTTACAGATTTGCGATCCCACACTAAAAGTCAGGGGAATGCCTTCAAATACATCAGCCTCTTTGTGGCTCTACTCATTTCGTAGTTCTCTCCCAAGCAAATCCTGTGTGTGTACATTATGCATGATTTTATTTTTTTTAAACCCACACATGTAACAATTTACTGCATCTGTATGCTTACAATCACGTCTCAAAGTACTTCTATAGCCAGGACGGAGTGCAGACTCCTTCCTCTTCTGTAACTACTGGCTTGATACAGCGATTTCAAAAGAGAGCGTGGGGGGTGAGCAGTTCCAGCTGAAAAGGAAAAATGAGGAAACAGCAGTAGCGTCGCTTTTGTCTCCAGCTTTCTCTCAGAGACGCAAGAGTCTCCAGTGTGGGGGGGAGACCTGCATCCCACCCTCCCAATTCTGGTGATAACCCTGCAGGTTACACTTTACAATTACCTCTTTAAAATGCCAATTAACCCATTCAGGGCCGCTTGGCACGCTGTGAGCTGTCAGGAACAGCCATTTTGCACGCTACAGCCAGAGAGTAAAAAACTCGGGCGCGCGCGAGAGCGCGCGCACACACGCGCACGCACACACTCAGCAGGGGAGGGAGGGGGAGGGTGGGAACCCGGGAGGGGGAGGGGAGCAGAGTTCTCGCTGGCTTACAGCAGGCCTGGCAAACATTACCATGGTACTGAACGCCTCCTGGGAATTTAATAATGTTTCCCCATTGATAAAAATCAAGAATAAGCAGATGCTGTGGGATTCCGATGCCACCGAGAAGTACAATGACGACCCGAAGGTACAGCTCGTATTCACGAGAAAGCAAGCAGCAAATGAGACGCGGCCATGTCCCCCATTACTGACCGTAGCCACGAGCTTGAAAAGCAACGGCAAGTTCATAGTAACCGTAACGCTTTGGCTCTTCTGGGTAGTGTTTACTCTGAAGAAAGGGGCGCTGATTTAAACTCAACATGTTCTATTTTGAGGCAATTAATGAAATTACTGTTTACTTCCCGTCCCCTGCCTCCAGCTTCAAGACACTTCGGGCACTTTTTTGGGTCTTCTCACAAGGGTGTCTTGGGTAGGGGAGGGGTGTGTTGAAGAAATGAAGGAGAAGAGTCCTCCCAGCCTGGATGCTTAAGACACGGGGGTCGGGGGCATCCCCACGAGAGCTTCCTGCCAAGGTGAAGTGTGTATAATTCGGGCTGGAGTTCATTGCGTGGCGTCTGGAATTCTGGCCTTCCCTTGTAACCAAAGCAAACCCCTCAAAAGCTTTTACTGGCTTACCAAGGAGAGATGGAGGGAGAAAGATGCACCCTAGCAATGCTGCGGGCTCTACCCTGCCCCCGCCCCCCGCCCTCACTTGACCAGGTGTGCGATGAAGTCAAAGCACAAGTCAGTTTTCAAGACCCAGAAGTTGCTGCTGTGGAATAAGATGACGTCGGCCAATAGGATGAATGAAATTCAGACGGAGGTCCAGGTGCCAAGGCCCACACACTGAGCAGGTAGCCCAGTCCCACTGGTATGACAAGAACACACATTAGGAGAGAGAAGACAAGGAATTTCAATTTTATGGTCCAATATAAACATCCAGGATGCAGCAGATTTGTGAAATCCAAGTTGTTGTTGTTGTTTTTCTCCCCCATTAAAGGCTGTGTTCGGTCCTGGCTGTATTTCACTAGTATTAAGTCCTGATCATAAAAATATTGATTTGAAGAATTACCGAAACTGAACACAGGTATAGTTGTACATCTGGCATGGTGAATATAAGGGACTTTTGTTTTATGGACTGCTATAATTTTGCCTCAGTAAGTAGCAATGTTTCTCTGCTTTTGAAATGCTTTTTAAGGCTTCTGAACTGCAGTCCAACCAACACTTCTCCATATGCCGGGGAAGCTGAGCTGCTGTTGCGTTTCTGTGTAAACACGGATTTAATCGGCCAGCGTAAGCTATTTGAAATATTACTTCTTAGCATGAAGGTTAAATAATGAAATAAAGGTTAAGTGGGGTCACCCAACTTTCTCTTAAGCTTGTGTCAGGGTATAATTTTTTGTCATTTGTCTATCTCTCCTGCAAGAAATAAGAATTAGATTGGTGGCTGCCAGACATGGGTGACGGAGCTCAGAAAAATACAAACTTCCAGTTGTAAAATAAATAAGTCCTGGGGCAGCAATGCAGAGCACAGTGACTACAGTTAATCATACTGTATTGTGTCTTTGAAAGTTGCTCGGAGAGCAAATCTTAAAAGTTCTCATCACAAGAAAAAAGGTGTCACTATCTAGGGTGGTAGATGGTAACTAGATTTCCTGCGGCAATCATTTAGAAATATAGGCAAAGATTCAATTATTATGTTGTAAACTTGAGGCTAATATAATGTTATGTGTCAATTATATCTCAATAAAAGTGAAATGAAATCGAAAATATCAGAGTACATCGAATATAATAAAAGGTAAGTACATTTCTGGGGAAAAAATGGAATTAAAGTGGACAGTCTAATTTGCCTCAACACTGAAGAAGGGTAACAACCCAAGACAAGAATTGAATAGGCTGTGAGTGACAGCTCACTTGTCATCGCTAGTCATGTTTGATTATTTAGTTTTTCGACTCCGGCGTTTATCCCTAAAATGAAGGGAAGCAGTTCATAATTTCTCTCTCTAACAAGGAAGGGTGAGTTTAGAGAGGCCGGATGAGCGGGGATGTTCCAAGTCTATCCTTGGGCCACGGCAAATAAAATAACAAAAATCGAATGCAAACTTCCCCACTGGGTCTTTATATTCACAGTTAGAAAATATCACAAAATACCAAAATAAAGCCTCAGGCCATGAGAGTGGTCTCTGTAGTTTTAGAAAGAAGACGATCTATTGTTCCAGACAGTTTGGAAAGCTCTACGGTGTGTCGGTTTTAAAGTTCTCCCCAAGCCTCAATGCATGCGTGTGTGCGTGTGCGTGTGCGTGTGTGTGTGTGTGTGTGTACAGTTGACATGCATTCAGTCTGAATCGAGACAAAGGGAATAGATTGTGTGTACGCAAAAAGGCATATATATACACACACATATATATACATATATATACACAGACACATATGTATATACACACACATATAAATCTCACACACTCACAGGGGGAAAAAAAAGAGAAGAAGAAATAATTAACTCTAAGAAGCACACAGTAGAGTTTAAGTCAATGGTCTGAATCAATCTGATCCAAAATGGGAATTTACAATTGAGAATGCCCTGGGTTTGGATTCTTCCCAATATTTCCATATATTAAACAAAGAAAGGGGAAGAAAAAGAAGCTGGAAATCCTAATGGTCTCTTTCTGTGTCTCTACTCTAAAGAATAAAATGCCTCATCAAAATAACAACTAGAGTAACTTAATTTGATATCGGTGGTATTTTTTTCAATGATTCGTCTTCATACACACCCCAAACAGCCGGGTTGGGGGTCGAAGTGTTGTTTTATAGGCAGTGGTCTGGTGCATTCTCTGTATCAACTGGGGAAAAAACATTACAACAAGCGTCTGGGCACTGAAGTGCCTGGAGTTACACCAGATGTTCTTTGGACAATTAAAGGACAGGCAGTTGACATATTTAGGGTGATGTGTCATAGTGGAAGCAGACAGTATAGATTGGTGGCTCTTAGGTATTAAGTAACACAAATAACAATGTGGAATTGTCAGGGCTGGAAGAATATTTTAAATATTATTTCTTAGCTTGCCATGAAAGTTAAATAATAAAACAAAGGCTAACTAGGGATCAGCTTGTTAACAAAAGAATAAAATCAATTATAAGTACACCTATAGATACATAAAGCATACATCTCTCTATCTAACTATATCATTTTTTTCCATCTTATTCAAATACTTAGGAACATAATATACATGGTCTACATAAATATACTGAGAAAGGGTACAGAATTCCACCGTGGATTTTGGAGTGACTGGCCTTTTCATTTGAATTAACAGAGAATTCTAGCACCTACAACACAAACTGATTAGGAATAGAGTTTATTGGGCAACTGCACTAATGTCTTCTTGGGGGAAGTTTTCTCAAGTATTTCCCAGAAAAGACAGCGATGGTTGAAGAGGGTGTGACACTGAGGATAAGTACCTCAAAAAGGCAAATGCTTTTGAAAGAGCCTAACGAATATAATTTGTGTGACTCTCTCTAGAGGACATACCTGATACTCGCCCGCTCTCTTATCGTAAATGAGAGAGTCACAAGGTTATACGTCCTTCATTTTATGGCAAAAGGTCCACATGAGGCTTTTGAAAGACAGTTGCGTGGGCATGCAAGAAATTTTAAAAATCATGTTAACGTGACTGTCTCTCTTCTCCCTCAGCCCAGCGCACGTCAGCGATGTACGTGAAGCGCTGCAGAAGCAAACGACAATGGGTGGATGGATATTTACTCAAGAAAATTCGAGCCATGGCCTTTCATTTCCAAAGAACTGCTACCTAATCTCAGTGCAGCCACGAGACAAAGGATACCTCATCCTTCTTACGCCTGAACTGCGAACGAGCCCTTTGTGAACCACCTAAGCGATTAGAATAATGTCTGGGAAAAAAAAAATAAAAAGATAAAATACAAATTTCACTCAGATCTGCGCTGGATTACTTCCTCGTGCCCTTGCTTTTATTGAGTGATTTGGAGTTTCATTAGAATTCAGAATTCCCGTGGAAAGAGAAACCACAGTGCACAGAGTTCTCTTTCAAGGGATTGCAGTCTGACCCATCAAAATGAAAAGGCTCAATGCTCTGGTGACAGGTCCCCAAGCAGCCCTGAGTGACAGCTTCATTTCAGGAGTTCTCAGATGAGGTTTGAATCGAGGGGGGAGAGATAGTGCTGGGGACACTTTGTTCCTTAAAAGTGACAGAGTCTAGTCTGTGGTTCACAGACCAGGGGCCGAGGTACAAAAGGAGGGAGGAATGAGCCTTCGCTGGCGCATCTCTGAATTTATTATTAATGCCTCACGAATATTTTCTCCACACAAGGTTTCATTTAATACTTAAGAGTTCTCACCCATAGATTTCTTTTTAGTAGAGATGTAGGGAGAAAATAAAAAAGAGATGAGAGAGAACGCCGTGTCGTGCCAATGTACAGCACTCTGGACAATTTCTCCAAAGGAATCGTGATTTAAGTAGGACATTGTCTGAACAAATACTAGAAACCTCCTCAGACGACCCACTGAAGTCTATCTTTGAGAAAGAATTGGCAGCTATTTCTCCTTTGATATGATCTGATTTGAACCACGGTAATAATGAAAAATAACAATGTATAACGGGTCCTCGTCATGGTGCATTCTGTGTCCTGGGGTAAATTTTGTTCATCTTTTCTGGAAATAAGATGCCTAACAACGTGGAGTGGCTATCTACTACTCGGCGGATGGAAAGCGATCAGATCTCTATATTTCCAGGGTAGTAAATATTCACTGAGTCACCGTTGCTGCCCCCAGGGCCGCGGCCACTGATGAAAGGCAGCTCAGAAGGAGCGAACAATAGACAAAATTCAGCTGCACCACCCAGCAATTTTTGCATGACACTCTCCATTTGTACTTTTCATCTTAAGAACAATACTATCATGGGGGAAAAAAAAAGACAAAATGTACGCGTACTTACTTAATGCTCATAATTTTGAAAACTTTTTTAAAAAGTAGAAGAATCTCTATGGAATGTAAATAAAGAACGCCCTTCTTCTAATGCATCCAAAATTCATTGATCTTATTTCCTGCAGTTCAAAAAAGGTCTTTCCTTTGCTTCTGAGTCAGACACTAAAACCAGAGCAGAGAGCAGCACTGTTCTTAAGGTGCATTTAGGTTGTAATTATTTTTTAAGGGAGCAGTAGAGTCCAGAGAAGCATACGCCTACTGATTTGCCCAAGTGTATGTTAGGGAGACTCTTAGCAAACTTTATCTGACATGTTTTTCTTTTATCCAGTTTTCTTATGTTTTACATTTTCCTTCCATCCGTGTATGGGTTCTACAGAATGCAGAGGACAGAGAAAGGCATCTTTTGAAAGAAAAAGGAAAATCTTAAAAGCCGCCTATATTTTTATTATACCAAATGCAAATCCCTTTGATTTTAAGGAATGTCATTTGTGTCTAATATTGTGTTGATAAAATGCAGAACATGTTTTGCTAACATTAATTGGTGTTGAAGTTTTTATCCCATGTTTTCAATAAGAGTGAATTCCTGGTTCTTAGTTTTCCTGGGATTATTTTACCTCAGTGTTCTAAAAATCTTGGGGCAAAAATTACGTAAGTAAATCCGACAGAGTGCAACTAAAACATTTCTAAAATAAATTTGTTTTGAACAGCTAGGTATTTCTGTATAAAAGGTTGAGTACCGGTCATTGTATTCTGACTTACCCAGGAACCTGGCTGAATTCTCATCCAATTTACCTTCACCTCTGCCATAGGCGAATATGAATGGAATAATGCATGCTGGGAAATTTCTTGCTTGACTTTCCTGCTTTCAGTTTCATTGCATTCATTCAACAATTTATTGAGCACCTACTATAACCATGCCGGAAACCCAGGAGTCAGTAGGGATTAGTTGCTCACTAGAAGCGGGAGAGCGCAGCTTGCACAGAAGTTCACTCTTCATTGTACATGCCAGCTCTCTCTTCCCATGGGAAGTGCTGCCCCACGAGACGACCATTTCTTGTTTTTCCTTACTCCTCAGTTCGGATCCAGAGTGATGCTGGAAGGGAAGCGCCAAGTTCAATTCTGAATCATTCTAGTGTTATTTTACCCTTTTTGGAAGAACTCAATAGCTATGTTGGTAAGTTTTACTACAATGAATTTTGGTAGTGGAGGGTTAACGAGGAAGGAGCGAGCAGCGCATTAGAGATGGGTTCGGGGAGACAATAGAAGGTACAAATAGTGGTTTTGGGCAGGAGAGCAGGGACAGAAAAATGAAAAGCCATGTTTGGAAAGTTTCAATATGTTTTGCCCTAAAAGATAAAACACTGCTTGTTCAAAATCTACTAGTAACTATATCTTTTCCCTGAAAATTGTGCTCATTGTAAATTAAAACAACATATAGAAATTTATAAATCCTTTTATGGTCTACCCATATCACTTCAACACCATCCTTTAATAGCTGTGGCAAAACTTTTCACACACGTTGTTGTGCGGGCTGTGTGTACATATGTATGTGTGTGTATATATAACATATAAGTGGAATAATATAGTCCATATTTTTACATGAATGAAATAATATATGTACATATGCATGTACAGATAGGCGAATAGATAGATATTCTTGGAAAACACGGATACCAATTTTTTAATGGTTGTGTGATATTCTGCATATTGCCCATTTAGCTTGGTTCAAAAGTTTGGTCTTAATAGAATAGCACATAGCAAGCAAAAGCGCCTTTAAATATGTTTGTTCATTCTTCTCTCATTATTTCATTGGAATGAATTTTAGAAGGGAAATTCTTGGGTCAAATGGCACGGCCATTTAAAATTTCCCTGCATACTGACAAATTGTTCTCTGGGAAAGGGGTAACAATCTACATGTTGACGGGCTATGTATTAAAGAGTCCATTACCTGTGTCCTTTGCCAAAATAATGTTATCATGGTTTAAATCTTTACATTCTACCACGGAACACTTAGACTGCATGTTTTCTACAACTTGCATTTCTTTTCTGATTGACAAGGCTCAGGATTTTTGGGATACTTACTGACATTTTAATTGCTTTTTGGTGTGGGAATTATTGTTTGTGTACTTTATCCTCTTTGTGTGAATCTCTTGTATATCTTCTACTCATGGACTCGTTTTCATGATTTTTGAAAGGGATATGAAATTTTTGATCAGATAATAATCAGCGCTTTGGCTTTAATTTCATCATTGTTTTTCGAAGTGAATCTTTTATTTGTTCTCTTTACTTTTTTATTTGTTGCTCTAGCCAATTTGTCCTTGTAATTCACTTGTGGATGTTTGACTAAAACTCAGTTACAGAATTTGATCTAGAAAAACTATTTCAAGATGTTATTGTAATTACAGTCCTCTCTGAAGCGTAGAGACAGGCACGTGGTTGTGTGATCTGTGATTAGTTTTATCCATTTGAAGATCCTGGGCCCAAATTGCCCTATAGGATCAATATTGATTCAGTAAATGGCGAACAAAAGCAGGGTGCCAACTTCCTCTTTAAAGATTCATAGAGAAAGAAATAGGTTACAATTTTAGTGTTCTGAGTAATAATTTTAAGGCTGGGACAATCCACAGAAAATGAAGTTCAAACATGATGCTTATTCTGTAAAGTAAATGACTCTAAATGGCCCAAACTTGAATATGAGGCTGACAGCTCAATTGGTGACTTAAACTAGTGCTTACAAAGGAATCTGTTCAAAATTTTCTCTGTGCTCCTCTGCAGTATGTAAGAATACAATTAAAATATCTTAATAATCTGAATTGGAGCTGCTGGAAAAAAAAATGATGACAATCAATCACTAAAATGATTTCCAACCGTGTTGTGACCTTTTACACTAGACACTAATTTTTGGAGACCTTTTGAAAACCGAAACAGAAGATGATTTAAACCATCCACATTCCTCCTGACTTGAGCTTTCACAGACCTGAATGCTGATGGGAAAATTCTGTCATGGTTTCCCCGAAGAAAAAGGGTAATAATGACTATATTAATACGACATTTCAACATACAACAGGATGCAAAACAAGGTTGGAAGAAAAGAAAAAATAAAAGAAGAATAAAAAGACAGGACAAGAAAACTACCCCCCAACACCAAGGGCTCTGGGTGAAATCTCAGCCCAGTGTGGATTTTATTTGCACCCCATTATTCATAAACACCCAAATGTAACTCTTTCACTAGAACTCCTTTTGAGTTCAACGTGATAATGAATGTGAAGAGTCTATGGGGGCGGGGGAGTCGAGGCGGGGGTGGGGTGGGGTGGCGGGGGGCGGCGCGGGGGGGGGGGACTCTGTGATTTTGCAGGTTCACACCAGATAGGCAATTTTTATAGCCTGAAAAGGGGATGTTTTCTTTTGTTAATGGCTTACAATTCGATGAAAGGACTCATCAGTCTATTTTAGTGCCCCGCCACATGGCGCGTATCTTTTATAAATTACAGGCTGGGCGTTGTGTTCACTTGGGGAGAGAAAGGTTGGTTTTTCTCGCTGTGAGCCATCCTGTCTAATTGTCGTATGCAAATAAAAGCAATTATAAGGCTTTTAGGGTGAAGGGCTGACAGCTGAGTTTGGCAGTTGAGAAGGCCTCACCCACCTTGTTGGCATAGCAACAGGGAGGAAAAGGACAAAATAGTGTGTATACACAGGAAATATATATGTTTGGGTTCAAGAATTTTCAAATATAGACCAATGCTGAAATGCGAATGTCAATATGTGTAATGAATGCCTTTGTTTAAAACATTATTTAAATTAAACTCTATTTATTTCTCAGCCCTTTGGATGATCCTTGTCATCGAACTACCATTTATCTGCTATCATTTGTGATTTTAGTTGCTACTTTGAAAGTTCTGTGCAGATCATAACAACACATTCAATAATTAAGAGATTAGGAGTTCTTGATTTTAACAACCTTTGGAAATACCACTGGGTGGAAATTTTGTGAAAGGAAAATAGCAAAGGAGATGATGTAATGTGGGAAAATGGTACAAAGTATGCAGCTACCAGTGCATAAAGTTCAATATTTTTTAAAAAAATGTTTGCGCGAAAGTGTTAAACAAGTTGAATAAATAGCATACAAAATTAAAATGAGTCACAAATGGATATCTTCTATGGCAATTTATTTCACAATTACTCTTGTGGAAGCTTTCATGAATTAAATATGAGTTCTGTCTTGAAATTAGGTGTTATAAGGCTAAATTACAACAGGCAAGCAGTAATTGAGGTGGTAGCGACACGGGGTCTGGTGAACTAATCTCTTGCCATGTCACGTGGCTCACCCTCAGCCAATGAGGAGCCGCCCATCACAAAAACAGAGGCAGCTGAGAAAAATTGATTTCTCATCTGAGCCATATTTGATAGCTTTTGAAATCGAAAATTGAAATTAACTAACCTAAGCCCCGTTGTAACAAAAGAGCAAATTAAATATGCAACATCGCTTCCTATTGGCAGTAAGAGGGCCTGCCAAGGTAAATTTGTAAATAGAGTTTAAGATGCAATTCTGTTTTCTCTCTCTCTTTCGGTGTAAAAGTGTTAAGTGTATAGTGGCTTTATAAATTATTTATAAAAAAATCATCAGCTGCAAATGGCCACTGTGGTTAAGGACGTCCATGGAGAAAATCATTGCATTAAGAGAGCTCATTGAATGAATCAAAATTAAAAATCATCCTCAGTGATTCAGACATTGCTTAAAATAAGAAAATAGGACTATTTTGAACTTCCTTTTCCCAACTTTGTTTTTTACTCGCCTTCCACACAGCTCAAAAAGATATCTACTATGATTTACTGAAATTAAAACACAAAAAACAAACGTGCCATAAATGTAACCATCCGACCATCCTGTAAATAATTATATGAATTAATTTTGGTGTGCTAACTACTTAAAGCAAACGGACAGCTCCATTGTGTAAGACGTGAAGCTTTCAAGTATAGCACTTCGAAAATAATTTCCCAAATGAATCCCGGTGATAGAGGAGGTATGGCTATTGATTTGGAATTTACAAATTTACTAGAGCAGATGAAGGAAATGGATGTCTCAGAGGCTGGGTCCTAGATAATCCAGGAATGGCAGTTTTTAATTTATTATTTCACTTCTGCCTGTGCAATAGGTTGCCCACAAGAATGTTCGTTTAACCACAGAGAAAGTGTATCTGGTCCCCACTTTTTATTGCATTTGTTAAGTAGGCAAATTAATTTTATATGTTTAAGGGATAGATGGTTGAAGATAAAAATCATAAAATCCTCGTACGACCCTGTCTTCCTTGCTCAGAGCTGAACCATATAGAATTCAATGTCAAGTGTAATGGAGAATATAACACTTAGCTTGCCTGTCAGCCCGCAGATCCCGTAAAATCATTTTCTGTTCTCATTTATTATTTTTAGTGTCAATCAGCCCCCGACGAGATGACTAACATCATTCGTACTGGGATCGACTACTCAGTACTTTGCAAACGCAGTTGAAGCGCCTGTCATTGTCTGTACCAGAAGACATAGCCGAGCTTCCAAAAGTTTTGTCTTTTGTGTCGAAATCTTGTTGGAAAAAAGCCCGAGGAAGAGAAAAGCTAGAAAGTTTATTTTTTCCATTTTTCCTGTAAGAATCAAACTGCAGCGAGGCACCGAGATACCGCACACATCACTTCTCAACTCCAAGTGAAGGACGCCGCCTGATTTCCCAGGGAGCCCCTCAACAGAACTGTTTTTGCATAGCTGCGAAAACAATTGGCCTGCTCTCATTGTTTCAGCTTTGTTCCCTCTCTGTTCGAAGGCGCTAAGGGCCACAAATACATCCAAGATGAGAAGCCCCACTAGAAAGATGACAGAACCAAAGCTGAGCCCTGGCTGGGTGGCTCAGGTGGTTACAGGTTCCGTCCCCTGTGAGGGCACATGCAAGAATCAACCGATAAATGTACAAATACATGGAAATCAATGTCTCTCTCTCTCTCTCCTTTTCCATCTCCCTCTGAAATCAACAGCACAACAACAACAACAATAATAATAAAACCCAAGGCTGAACTCAAACAACGCGATAGCTTTATTCCTTGAGTGTTTTCCTTCATCCCACCCTACTCAAATTTCTAAGAAATGCTTTTATAAATACCACTTTTATTTATAGTAGACTCCACTCCAGAAAAGCACTGGATGCAGACTGATAAATTGCGTTATTAGTGATAATAGATTCAAAATCCTTTTACACAAATTAGCTGGTTGAGTTTCAGAAATAACATTAACTAGATAAGACTCAATGGTATTATTTTCATTTAATTCCTGATTAATAAAAAAATTCTAGAGAAATTTATAAAGGCAAATAATGGACTTTCGTTTGTTTTCTATCCTGAAGGTGGGAATTTAAATTTCTGACTTCAGATTACGTGACATGATTCAAATCTCTTTTATTTCCTGAAATTAAAAACTGAAACTATAAAATGTTCTGTTCTATTCTTTCCACTTTTCTGTACATTTTGAAATTTTCAAAAGACTAATGTGGAGAAAAGTGAATGTTACCAAAACAAAACAAAATAAAAGATGGCAAATAATTTTAAAAATTTTTATCAATTTTCCGGTAATAAAATTGTACTTGCATAAACCTAATTTTCTAAGTCAAAATAAATTCTTATGTTGACAAAATAATATTTAAAAAATGAAGATTAACATGTCTAAGAATGGAATTAAAAATGACAACTTCACACTGAGGTTTTCTCCTTGAAGTAATCAGAAACCTCAAAAGAGAATTAAAAAGCATACTGTCTCTGTGAAAAAAGAAGAAATTATAAAATGTTCAAATTTAAAGTTCATGCACAGAAGAAAATAGTTATACAGTTATTCTTTTTTTCAACTGGTGTGATATTGAAAATATCTCCTATTGGTGAGTTGGGTATTGATCAGTAATGAGGGATACAAGCTGTCAATAATCCATGTGTCCTTGTGTGTAGATTTCCTATTAGCTCTAGACTCAACCCGTTTTCTTCAGCACCTACTAGGTGCTGGGATCTATGCTTTATAGTCATTGTCTTTTTCATATTCTCTTTGTTGATTATGTCCTTCGCTTTGGAGACAGCTTGGCTAATATCTAGACATAGACCACATTTGGCATTTTTCTCCTTTTCCTCCAAACAGTAGCCCGCTCCGGAGGGCGAAGCAGTTCACAAACCTTTCCTAGCGGTGAGCTTTTCCTGTTCTCCGTGATTGCAAGGTATTCACCCAAACTGTTGCCCCGTCATTCACTCACTCACTCGTACCTTCGTGAACCTTCATCTTCTCCTCTGCGAATGTGCAGTCCAACACACGTGACCTTGTGCCGTTGTTTTAACGTCCCAAAGCAGCTGGATAGTGTTTGGTCCCTCGCGAGCTCTCGCTAAATGGCCGTAGTCAGCATCACAGAAGTGCAGACTCCATCTCCCACGAGGAGCCAAGCAGGGCATAGGCCAGAGGTCTACTGTTGGCAGGATTCTTACAGGAGAAGAAAAGAATGGTAATATTTATTCAGGGCCTCTCACATGCCTTCTTAAGGGCATTTCACATTGACTGAATGTATCAGTTAATCCTCGCAATTACCCTGAGACGCAGATACTGTGCCTATAATGCCCATTTTACAGATTATAAGGTTAACCTCTTAGAGGTTAAGTAACCAGGATTCCAACCGACATCTACGTCCAAGTGACACCTTTTCTTTATATTAAAAAAGTCGTGTTACCTAACAGATGTCAGGCAATGCACAGCATCAAGCCATTCTAAACATATTCATCAAATGAATGGGCATTTTGCATATTGGAGAGCAGAGAGTAATTCTTATGTTTACAAGTTACTTTTTAAAACTGTATGAATTTATAAGACTATATATATTCATGTTATCACTCACATATAGTTGTATAGGCAAACACTGTAAAAGAGATACAAGTTTCACTTACATTCTGCAAAAGGGAATATATTACAAGAAAAAAGCGCCTCATGTGCATATTCGGCTATGACTTCTTTAATTTCCTTTCTGAGCAAGTTCAGATTCATGCATCTTCAGTTAACTGAAGATTTGATAAGCACGTCCTCCAGAGAGTCCTGGGCACTCGGTCTTGTGTGTGTTTTTCTTTTGGTTAAGAGCTTGTATTTGCATAAGTGCCTTTTGAAAAGTTTCTGTGGGTTTTTTTTTTGTTTTTTTTTGTGTTGTTGGTTTTTTTTTTTCCCTGCATGGATTGAACTTTAGTCAGTGAATGCATTGTGAGACCCATCTTCTCAGTTCTGCCGTGCTGAGGACAGAATCTCTTCGTCTATCAGCTGCCACTTCGTGGAGCTGAGCATCTCCTTCCATGGAGTGTTACCTCTGGAATGAAAACCCTTTATACAGGTTCAGCTGAACCTCCCCCATCACGCCTACCGCTCCCAGCACATGCACACACGCAACAAGCAGCGGAAAAGTTAAGGCTCGGCAACATCATTCAGACGTTTGTAATCAGTAGCTAGGGCTATGTTTCAGCAAACATATAAGACTTTTTTTTTTTTTATCATTTTGAAAAGCAGAGGACTTTTTTTTTGTCTATTACATATTTGGTGCATTGGTGGAAGGATGTCCAAGTAGTAATTTTGTATGTCTGCGTATCGGATTTCACAGAGACAAGTCCCCTTGGGTGGATTTTAACAGGTGACACGGAGGATAGTTTCACTTCTTTCTGAGACATGCAGGAAAGGGGGCGGCCACTTGAGAAGCCCTCTTAGTCTTCGACAGTGACATCCCATTTCCATGTGGCCCCTTTCCCTGACACGATGGCTCACCGGGTGAGCCAGGGCTGATGGATTTCTGCGTGGATCCAGGGAAGCGAAGCCCCTAGGTCAGCTGTAAGCATCATAAACTTCTTTTCATGAAGATTCAATTTGACTTTATTGGTTAGAGTCTGCTCTGAGTTGGAGGGACTGAGAAAAACCAGTTGCTTCTGGTCCTGAAGCCGACGCCCACAAACGAAATGAAAAAATACAGGCAGTTGTTTGTTTCTAAACTCCACAGACCCGCCAACCGCAGCATCCAGGGTTCAAATCCATGAAAACACTCCAACGTGACTGGCTTAGTGATCTCGGACCCAGAGAACGCTTAGTCAAGTTCCACCCTTTCACGGTCTTTATTCAAAGGAGGAAACGATCAGGATTCCAGGAGGCTTCAGAAGTGCCTATGGCCAGCGCTGGCTGGGGTGGCTCAGTGGATTGAGCCCTGGCCTGTGAACCAAAGAGTCGTCAGTTCGATTCCCAGGCAGGGCACATGCCTGGGTTGCAGGCCAGGTCCCCAGTAGGGGGCGCGTGAGAGGCAGCAAACCACACATTGATGTTTCTCTCTCTCTCTTTCTCCCTCCCTTCCCCTCTGTCTAAAAATAAATAAATAAAATCTTAAAGAAAAAAAAAAGTCCACAGCCATAAAAACCCAATTGGAGGCAGGATGGTCCTGAGAACATTTCTGTAGAACAAATTCCACAGAGAATATCCAGCCACTGGACAAGGTTGATAACTCTAAGAAACCTACAGAGGATTTTAATCTTAAAACTGCCTGTGAGAAGAAGAAAGCACCATTTCAGATCTCTGAAACGGGCTTTCTCTTTTTAATTCTCCATGTCGAGATTGTTTGCAGCGAGAGGGAGTTTTCAAATAAGTGGGGCCGGCTCTCCCAGATATAAAAATGGGACTTAACTGTCTGAAACTTTTATGTGCTTGCGAAGATTAGGACCCTGAAAATTTCCTAGAAGAATGCTATTTTGGTAAAAAAATTTTTTGATGTATGCTTTTAAACATACGGATTTCAGCCGAATGAAGCCCTAAATGAAATTGCAAATGCCTTAAAAGTTGACTTTCTCTTCAACACTTCTTATTTAGACTCTAAATTCAATGCTGTAAGAATCACATACCTAGACATTTCAGTAGTCGCCAATTTATTCCCCAATAAGAGAAAATACAGGAAATTGCTATCTCTCTCTCTCTCTCTCTCTCTCTCTCTCTGTCTAAAATCAGTAAGTTAAAAAAAAAAAAAAACAGGCTAAAACTTTGGAGAACTGTTCTTTCACAAAATTAACAAAACATTTTCTACCTTGGGGACATTTTCACACATTTAGTTTTACTAGGAATTATTTTTTCAGGGGTTATTACATAAAGGGTCATTAAATAAATAAGCTAAAATACTAGAAGACTGAGAATGTTAATTAAGATTTTTAAGAAGTTGCTAAGGAAAAGAATCAGTTGCAACTCATGAAAAATGATCAACAAACAACCATAGGTTATTTTAAAGGTTTTATTTAACACTGGATACTGTGTAATTTACATTACATATATATAAAGATGAATATATATACTTAATTCTGAGGGAATCATGCCTCATTATTAGTGAATTTTGGAAATAAAATTTCCTAGATTTTTGTCTCTCCATTATTATTTTTCCAATTTACATTCGTCAAACTTGAAACAACCCAGGCTAAAGGGAAGAACATTGTTTGTTTGGTCACAATTTTTAAATAAATATCTGGAAAGGCCAGTAGAGTACTGTTAGTCAGCACTTTTATTTTGACAACCTGATTGGACATAGTGTATTACAGTTGTGTTTAAAAAAATCGGTATTCTTAAATTTTCTACAGAGAAAAAAATCTGAAACTGGAGAAATTGTGGGGCAATGTGGCTGACAGGTTCCAAATATGAATAGCTACTATTAGATTCTTAACGGTGCCACTTAAAAATATGAAATGTCATCTTATAGCTTGGTTTGACCAAGTTCAGACACGGGCGCTCCCGAGAGACACGTGATCTTCAGAACCGGTCCCAGAGCCACGAGGGCAAAAGCCGAGCCGAGCACCATGCAAACATTCTAGTTTCCCTGATGGACTCACGTGTGTGACTCATTCATAAGAGCAATTATAAGCAACAGTGCAAGTTAGGGACCCCAAAGATGATCGCATGCGGGATGGGGCGATAATATTAATGTCTCCCAATTATACTTCTAAGGTTTAAACATCCTTTTCCTGATGCCCAGAGTAGACAGATCCTTACAAAGTCTCCTATCTCTCTTCTTCATGGTCTTCGTATGGTTTGTACTTATATGTACTTATATGCCTGCCTGATAATATTACGAGAGCCTCTTTCTTCCACCAGCATTGCTTACTCTAAACTGCGGTGCTTCCTCAGCGTCCTCAGCGCCTGTCATAGCAACTGCCATATAGTAGGTGCTCAGTAAATTTTTGTTGGGTGAATGAAGGGGTCCATTAAATGATTCAAGTGTTTTCTTGTATACCTCAGACCAGTGGGTGGTTCAGATTCAAGAGCCCTCAGAAGTGAGCTAGCTAATCTTAGCTTAAAAACATTACTTCAATTTTGGGGAACATACCGCCAAAGGTATTTTAAAAGCTTCCAAAACCTTTTCATGGAAATCTTTTCGACTCAGCTGAAAGAGGAAGCAGGTTTCGGGAAAACCACAAATGTCTTGGAGCAGAATTTGTTTGTTAATGTCAGTAAAATATTTCCATCAAGCAATTATTTTTGTATTTATCGCAAGAAAGGACTCAGTCCATGAGATCTGAGAAGATTTTCTGAGCTGGGCAGATTATATGGGCAAAATAAAAAGCAGAAGGCTGTTATGTAAATAAAATGGCTAGTTATTAATTCCCTATTAGCTATAACTATAAAATTTGAATAACAAAACAGCATGTCTCACTGTAAAAAATATTACAGGTACATTAATTTAAAAAGAAAACCAACGCTTGACTCTATTGAAGGTTTCTCTCCTTTCCTCAAACATCAATGCAATTCTAATTTAAAATAACCAATTTGCTTGTAAAACAAATGTTATACATCACTTAAAAACTGACTTTCTAATAATACCTCCGAGTTTTCTTGTGGTCTGTATATTTAAGTATTTACATATATATTACTAACCCCTATTAATTTTACATTGCAATCGGTGGAGGCCTTAAATTTTATTTTTAGCTAGAGAATTGCTCCTGCTGCAAGATCCATTTCAAGATAAAATTAATTTTAACCTGCTAATAGGAAGATAGAATTTTAAATCACATTCAAATTTGACATTTTAGTTAATGCTTTCTTTCCATATTTTCTTCCAAGTATATATTTAACCTGGGATTTTTATGTCTTTTCACTTTATAAAGTCTTTTAACCTTAGTTTGGTTAAGTTTTAAGGATTTATTTGATTTCTCTAACCAAAAGCTAGTAACTAAACATTTGCCAATTTTTATCATAATCCCATAAACATCAGAGCACACTAGTTCTTTTAAAAAAATCATCTAACATTTTGGACAGTGTTTTCACAGGGTTGGTTTGTTATTGATTAAAACAATCCTTTGCTTGAAGATATATTTATTAGTCGCGCAAACAGTACGCATGGCTAACAACTTTCTTACATAACACACACAAAAATTGTAACTCGGCAATGCGTTAAAGCTCAAATAAATTTTCAGACTTTTCCAAGGGGTTCAGGCTGAAAGAATGAGAAATAAATAACCTGAGTCTTCTCCTTGGCCACTGTGGGCATGGTATTCCACGGGGGATATTGTTATTGTGCCTGACAAGTCAATTAGGTCCCATTCACAAATGTTCCGAGGCCTGCAATATTAATAAGACTGCATATTGCCCCCTGAGAAGTGCTCCCTTAACTCCTGGCACGGAGCAGGCCCAGGAAGTGGCCGTGAATATAATTCTAACTCCGACTCGGGGACAACCAGCGTGGCTGCTTGTCCCTGCGCCGCCTTTAATTCCAGGGGCATCAAAGGGAAGCTCCCGCGCCTCGGAAAATAACTCCAGCCCCGCGTCTCTGATAAAATAAAATGCTTACCCACAGACATAAATTACCATGGAAATAAAAAGAGAGCCCAAAAGAAAAAAAAAAAATGACACAGTTTCCTAATGCTCTTAAATCAAAGTAGCGGAGGTAGCGGCGCGCGGCGAGCAGAGCTGGTGACGGACGCAGCCTGCTGCTGGGTGGGTAATCTTGGAACGCTTTTATCCAACAGGTTTGCCCCCTCGATGACAGGGAGGGTATGCTTCATAATTTTCGAGAGCGGAGCATTTTAATAGCCATATCTGGGGATGCCCGCTTGGACATTTTTGCGCTGGAGACATAAAGAATTAGAATTCAGTTGCTCTGTGAGCTGAGCGGCCGCGAATCTCTTGACCCAATGGCATTCCAAGCGCCAAGCCCAACAGCGCCCCTCTCACCTGGACGTGGCCCATTTATAAACATCAGTTCTTGCAATGTTTCCAATTTTCCCGTCAACCCTTCCTTCCTCCTTCCTTTCCTCTTTCCTAACCCTCTTTCCAATTCCCTTCTTATTGATACAAGAGAAACAATTCCCATTCAAAATAAGCACCCGAAAGTGCATTGGAAAGCAAAGGCCTCCGGCAACTCTCGCTTTCTCAGGGCCGGCGTTGCACACCGTGTGTTTCGCGTCTTTGTGGGTCTTGTTCTTCAGGAGAACATACATTCAGGAGAACATTTTGTGTATGTACATGCACAAAAATGGAACGCTGTCCTTGCACGTGGCGGCTGTCCACAGTAGGTCTAGTGAAACATCCCTGGATGACAGATGTGTTAAATGAAGGCACAAATATTCTTCTTACTCCAAATTTCCTGGCCTTTGCTTACCTATATGTGGAAATACGGTAGGAATAAATACGCAACATGCCTATAGCTTGTCTATTGACTCTTAAGGTAATTTATACCATGCTAGAGTACATAAAATACCGCATGCAATTTTCTCCCAAACACACATTTTAGGCTCCTGTTGAACTTAATGAAAGCTTCCCTGTGATGAATCTCAGGATAAAGCTGATCTTCCTTGATTATTTTTGTCAAAGTGCAGGCCATGAAGCTGACTGCATAGGGGAGCCGTGCTGACCCCAATTCTCATACAAACGGGCCTCTGACCCTGACTGGGTTTGGCGAAGCTCTTAGGTCTCCCTCCCTCCCTTATCTTCCTAGGAACCAAGCAGAGGCCCTTCCAAGGGGTTTCTCCAAGGTTCCTTCGAACTAAAAAAAAACATACTGTCCCTCTGCCCCTCTTTCTTGGAGAAGTCATAGATATTTGCTGCATTCCGAGTTACATGGTTAGTCCCGTGACCGAGGCTGGGCACAGATGAAACAAAATATCCTCCCCTTCCCCCTTTGTAGAATCTGCAATATATTACAGAACTAAGTGATACATAGACCATTGACTTTAATTTCATGTTTTGGTGTCTCGAGTTTGGATAATGAGCCTGTTTGTTCGAAATCCAATTATCCATTCTCTTTTCTCATCCTCAGCTACGTACGCGAAGACATTCAGTAGGCGCTCGCTCACGCCACTCCCCCACCCCACAAACACATAAAGAAAGCTTTTTTGAGAGAGTTGGGATTCCAAGGGAGGGAAGGGGCTGACTTCAAAGCTAAGGCGTTATTCCAGGTCTCAGAACCAGTATGGGGGAAGTGCAAAATCAGAAGTGGGAAAATCAAACACCCAGAAGTTTCGTGTGGAGAGAACAGAGGGAGCCTTGAGGGCGAGGGTCTTCAGAAGGGGCGCTGTAGAGACATTTTTCGAACCAGGATTGAATGGCCGCACCAAGAGAGACAAAGACCGGCATTAATCTCTGAAAAGAGCCAACGAAGACACAACCGTAATAAAGATATTGCGATGGCTCAAACGCTCCCCTTGTTTTCCTCAATTAAGGACCAAACTGGGCAAGGTTCAAATATCTACCTACGAAGGGGCCCCGAAGTTAGACACTGGGTAGCCGTCCAATTATTTCTGCATAGTCGTCAGCTGGGCGTCTGTTCTCTCATCAAAGCAACGTGACATTTAAGACACAGAGTCAAACAGATGGCTGTATTTTGTTCCACTGGACTTTAATGAAAAAGTCCACATTCTTTTGTGGCAGAGAAAAAGGGATTATTGCCTTAGAGGACATTTATCATGGAGGGACTAAGATAACGCTACATTAAAGAATTGAAATGGAAAATGGAATACGGAGATGATTTCACTTTGAGAGAGAGAGAGAGAGAGAGAGAGGATGTTTAGATAATGTGAAACATTCCAAACTCATAAAAACTCAGTCAGGATCCACTTAAAATCCCAGGTACCCTGGTAAAACATAAGAAAATTCAGTTGACCTGATTCAATGCAAATATCAAGAAATATTCTTTTTAATTAAATATTTAGAGAGAGGGAAAAGGAGGGAGAGAAACATCGATCAGCTGCCTCTTGGACTGAACCCACAACCCACGCCTGTGCCCTGACCAGGAATTGAACTGGTGATATTTTGCTTTGCAGGACGATACTCAACCAAATGAGCCACACTGGTCAGGGCTCAAGAAATGCCGCACCAGGTTTTCCTTTAAAAAAGGACATGTGCAAAGAGGTAGAATTTATACGAAATTGCCATAAGGAGAAGATGGCAAAAATGTAAATGTTCAGAAAACCTCAGCTTTTTGCGCTCAACAATTCCCAAATGCCAATGGTAGTCTCATTTTTGACAGGTCACGTGGTCTCCCTTGCGAGAGGTAATCCAGGGTGCGCCTTTATGGGCTTGCCAAAAGGGAAGTCATTCATCAGCATTTAGTGATTTAAAAAAAAAAAATGCAATGCAAAGGGTTTTGAAATTCCTGGTTTTGGAATTGCCATTTTCCAAATACTTATCTGTGTATCATTTTCAAAGGGAAAGGACAGAGGAGGCTGGATGGACGCGGTTCTTTTCCAAAGCTCATTAACTGAATGCAAATAAATTGTCAACTCATAATGCAGTGCGCTTTAATTAAAAATGGGTACATGTGATATAATAAAGACGAGCGAATGACCTTGACTTGGAATTTGATAACCTTTTATAAAAATCATTCTTAAGCAGGAGCAGACAGGAGGCACAAGAGCATTTGAGTATGTTTGTAAATGTAGGCGCTTTTTCAGTAATTATCTTTATAAGTAAAGTCACACATGGAGGGCCGAGATCGCTAAGGCTTGGGATTCACGGGCTGTGCCAGGTATGGGCTGTGGTGTCCCATCCAGCACAGTGCCACTGAGGGACCTGTGACTGATGGTCTCCAAAGAGGCCTTTATTAGTTCACTCAGGAGCCTACGACACAGGTGGCTTCCAATCCCGGGTTTTAAGTGCATCTTCTTATAACTACAGGCAAAGGAGAAATCGGTGGGCTTGCCTCTAACTCATAATAAAAAAACAAAACCGACAGCACTGATTGTCAGATAAACATAAAGGGAAGTGATCGGTGACCTTGACTTTGACAAATACGAAAGGTTCTTAAGCAGCACATGGGAGAATGCTTACCTGGTACCTTGGATGTGTCTATTTCCCCCACTTGATATTGGAGTCCATTAATTTATAGAACATAAAAAAGCAATTCTCTGTGCTCCGTTAGCAGGATAAATAGAAAATCAGTGGAATTCTTTTTTTTTTAAAAAAACCTTCTTATTATTATAGACTTTATTTTTTAAACCCTCTTATTATTATAGACTTTACTACTATTCAGGCATATTTTGCTGGATATTTTTGCATGCCAAAGCTTTTTCAGCAAAATGAGATCATACTATATACACTGTTTTGGCATCTATTTTTTCCAATTGATGATTTATATGCTTCCATTTGGTAAATTTAGAGAGCAAATAAAATGGCCACAAAGCTGAATGAACAAAGCACTGTGGCATCACCTATTTCTTGCAGAAGTGGGCAGGTGCATTGAAAAGCAGGCTTATTTCAATATTTCTCTCCTCATTCTCTTGCTTTCGGTACTGTATGGATGAATACAAATTTTTTCCCAAGACATCTTATATTTAAAAAATGAGATGGAAGATTCAATGCTTAGTGGTTTGCTTTGTTTCCAAATAAGGCTCCTGGTAAATAATTAGCATGAATATATGCTCATATATTATAATAATTTGAGATTATTTTCATCATCCTCATTCCTGGAGAGAGTTATGAGTTGCTTTTCTTATTACAGCTCTGCTAAACATTCCAAAATAATGAGGAAAATGGTTCATAATCCAGGTGTTAATGATTTTCTCAATCTCTGATTTTCATGTACATATGTGAAAAAAATCAGAGAGGTTTACTTTTTTTCTGGGGCAAAATTTACTAAGCTTTTTAAAAAAAACCTAGTGCAATTATAATCAGATCAGTGTTTTAAGTCATTTGGTTTAAAAAACGAAGTACTTGTTTAAAAACTAGCAAGAAGTCTGTGTCAATTTTACTGCCTATGAGGTATTTATCAAACAAGCATATTATTGCTCTTCGGAGTCAGGTACTAAGATTTATTATAATAACACAGTTAACATTTAAAAATAGAAAAACGTACAGAGTGCTTTCGGTAGCTCAGGCGCTGGAATAAGTACTCTGTGAGAATTATTTACACCTCACAAAATACAATACAAAATACCTTGAGGTACAGACAGTATTATTGTATTCATTTTACATTTGCTGGAAAACAAAGGAAAGTTAAAATGTGTTGCTACTGGGGCGGAGGCGAATTTTAAAATGTACCTTTCTCGAAGAAACAAGCGTAGGAAGGTACCTAGTGGCCTACGCCGTCCACATGTGATGGTTTTAGAATGTGCCTTCGGAAAAGTCGTCTACAGTAGTTGACTGCAGCTACAGGGTAGAAATACCTTCTAAGGGAGTTGCCTTTTTTCCTCTGAATAGGAGGAGCCAGAAAATATCACGTGATCAGCGTCACGTGAGCACCTTGAATTTTGCCTTAAGTATTGAGGATAATGTATATGAGGCAGTTTAGATTACTGGGCCTTTGAGGGTCTTCATATACACATCAGCTTGAAGGACCACCCCCCACCAAAAAAAACCCCCAAAACCCTACTTTGCTTATGTACATTCTCTTGGGTATCTGGAGTTACTTTAAATTTCTGCCTCTGTTAAAGCTGATGGGCTGATTCATTTAACGGGCTCATTTGAAAACAGACAGAAGAAAAGGCACGTAAAGGACATCCATGAAAGACTTATAGTTTGATGGTCTTTTTTTTGAAATAAAATAATAATTTGTTTCTACAGAAATGTCTTATGGTGAGTCTGATCCTCAGGTAGCCAGAAATCTATAACGTGACTCGAAGAATGAATCTTAATGATACAGTTTTAGCCATGACTGAAACTATTCAAACATTTTAGGGGTGCATGCAATTAGTGACTAAAATATGTGAATGTTGAATGAAGAAAATCAGAGTTCAAAAAAATAAGCATTCTACTTAATTTCTAGAATAAAAGATTCTCGGCCTATAATAACTGCTGCAATGTGTAGCCACTGATTAGATAGTTCCTAGGTGGTTACTAAGCGAAATCAGGGCGGGAAGAAAAGGCCACGTGTTACTTCCAGAGCTTGGATTTGAGAAGATTTTAAAAAGTTATCCGAAGTCAAGACCACCTATTCCAACTCAGTTATCTAAAAACAATATTGAAAATGGTATTTAATAATGACTGTAAGAATGGTTACCTTTAATTGCTGGGCAACTCATGTTATGCCAAGCACTTTACCTGAGTGAGTTTAACTCTCGCAATAATTAGTTTTACTCCTTCTTTGCAGGTGGGGAAACGAAGGCCTCAGAGAGATTCAAGTCGGGTCCCCTAACCCCGGGTCTCACAACCAGCACTGGGTAGTTCTGGATTTCAAAGCAGGTCCCTTTTTAAGTCCAAGCATCTGACTTTCTCATTACAGGCCCTCCCACACTTTCTGAGGTTCAGCTCAACTTTACCCCAAATATTTGATAAAACCTATTAAATTTTCCAAAGTAGCTATGGAGCTTCCCCTAAGTATTGCCCATTGTGATCATACAATGTTGCATAGTACATGCAATGGGACATAGAGACCATAACACCATTTTCTACCCTCTGGAACCTTCAAGACAAGTAGGGAGAGGGTAAGACAGTGATTACGGTCAGGTAACGGTGTATACCCATTAGAAGAGTGAATTTCTTTTTTAAAAAGCAATTTTTTAATTGATCTTGAGAGAGAGAAAAAAAGAGAGAGAGAGATTGATTTGTTGTTCCACTTCTCAATGCATTTACTGGTTGCTTCTTGTATGTGCTCTGACTAAGGATTGAACCCACAACGTTGGTGTATTGGGCGATTCTCTAACCAACTGAGCTACCCAGCCAGGGCGTAAAGCAATGCTCCCTGTGTGTACCATGTGTCCCTGTGACGTGCAGAGAAAACTCAACAAAGTGAAATAAGGACAAGGGAGTGAATCCCATTCATCGCTCTTTCTTGAGTTTCCATTATGACTGAATTACTGGATTTTGACATGTGTTTGTCTCAAGTTACCTAGATTTGATTTCCTTACTCAGCCACAGAATGCAATGTGCTGTCATACGCTGAAATTCACATTCACTGCTCCAGTCTGATTATCTGCGATTATACGTTTAACAAAATCAAGAGAAAAGAGTGTTAAATGTTATAATCAACACTTAAGACTTGAAAAATTATCATTAAACTTTATAGGATAATGAAAAATCATGGGATGTACTTAATATGTTTAGTATCTGAAATTATTGCCCAGACAATACAGAAAAGCAGCTTCTGAAAAGTGTTGGCAACTCTAATATTTTTCCAGAATGGTATGTTCTGTACAAATAAATATCAAACTTCCACACCTCTATTTGTACATAAATTCCTCATTTCCTCTAATATCGGAAGAAACCTTTTTATGGAATCAGGAAACTGAGTGGTTATTTGCCCAGAAGCCTAAAATGTGCACATTGGGGATTGTCAAGTAGGTATCATTATGAGAAAACCTCATGCTTCAAGACAGTTTCATACCAGCCACACAATTTACCGTAATAGAAATTCTCTCTCCATAAATGCCAAGCACCCAAAGACACTTGTGCAGCAAAGCCCAGCAAGCACCATGGGTCTTAACGCATAATAGGTACTCACCAAAGGGTTTTTTTGTTTTTAGTAAAAGAATGGATAATAGACATTTGAAAAATCCTGAAGCATATATTGCCACACTTATAATGAGTCACAAATATTACTTTATCATTATTTTTTACTTGATGGATTTTAAAGAAAGAGAGAAACATCAGTTTGGTGTTCTGCTGAGTGATGCATGCATTGGTTGATTCTTGCATGTGCCCTGACTGGGGGTCGAACCCACAACCTTGGCGTATGGGCGTGATGCTCTAACCAACAGAGCCGCTCGGCCAGGGCCTCACACATATTACTTTAAAAACTTTCTTCCTGGGGGATGCTTCAGGATATTCAAAGAGCAAGAAGGACTGCAAAAACGAACACTGCATTAATGGTTCGACCTTGACCTTGACCTGGATGTTCCAGATGCTGCAAGTCCATCGATGAACGACCGCAGAGCCTGCACGATGAACTTGCAGTCACGTCCATTAGGACATTAAACAGAGCTAGAGTTGGGCTTTGCAGGGGCAACCCATTACCTGATCGGACAGCGGGGTTTGGTAGTGCGGATTTGTGTGGCTAAAGCACTTTCTAGACTCTCTTTAAACCCCAGTGGAAGCAGTTATTTGCTGGCCCTGAACCAGTTTGCTGAGAGCTGGTCTAGCTCTCAAAATGGCCAGCAGGTTGACTTTCTACAGGTGCAACTTGGCTTTCATTTGGGTTTCCTATATAACCAGCAAAGGGGACATGAGAAAAGAGGACAACTAGGAGAGGAGACCCAGTTCCCCGCGCCTCCCTCGTTCCTCATGCCGCAGGCTGAAGTTGCGTTGTGGGTTAGTCAACAAACAATGAGGAGTCTTCTGGCTTCGTGGCACCAGGAAAGCAAGGAGTCTCCCTCGCTGAAGGAGCCAAGGCTGGGTTGGCATTGAAGGCTCTACCCACGACCGGATCTGGGGATCCTTGGCGCAAACCTTGTTGTGTTCTGGGTCCTTTCCGCCTCTGCCATTGGGCAGGGCTTCCTTCCAGGTTGCTACTACCTCCTTGATTCACTGTGCGACAAAGCAAGAGACATGCTAAAGAAGAAGGTGCCCTTTTAATAAAACAGGGCTCTTGCCTTTGGACATTGGGGGAGCAACTTCAACTCTCCGTATCTGGGTTTTTAATCTGGAAAATGGGGCTAAAAATGCTTCCTTTTTCTTATGACTTGTTGCAAGAGTCAGAGAATATAGTACGTGTAACAGAACTAGTCATCAGATATCATTTTTCTCATTATTAGAATCAGTCGTTGGCCCTGACTGCATAGCTCAGTTGGTTAGGGCATCATCCTGAGACACCAAGGGTGTGGGTTCAATCCCTGCTCAGTGCATATGCAGGAATCAATCAGTGAATGCACCAATATGTAGAACAACAAATCAATGTTTCTTTTTTTCATCTCTCTCTCAAATCAATTAAAAAAATTTTTTTAAATCATTAGTCATCCACAGTGACCTGGATTCTCCTTCTCACCCCAACTGCTGACTGCACCCCAGTGGCCAGAAGGACACCCGAGAAGTCACCCAGCCTTGCAATCCAGGTGGTGGCCTAGTATCCCATTTTTGTGCAGTAGTGTTGCTAACTATAGCCCAAGTTCTTACACTATTAATTTCCTCTCCTTCATTATTGGACCCATTTTCTGTTTCCTTGGCTTTTGTTAAAATGATGACAAAAATAAATAGTACTGCCCTGGCTAGGTAGCTTAACTGGTTAGAGCGTCATCCCGATATGCTAAGGTTATGGGTTCGATCCCCAGTCAGGGCCCATACAAGCAGCAACCCATGAATGCACACATAAGAGGAACAACAAATCGATGTTCCTCTTTCTCTAAAATTAAAAAAAAAAAGAATAGTATTATACATTGTACAAGGCAGAGTTACAAGCAGGATCTCAGGTCATCCTCTCAAAGCCTGGGACCATTATTCTCATTTTATCCATGGAAAATGGAAGCTGAGCAGGAACGGGAAAATCGCCTCCAGTAATTCAGTCGGCGTTGTTGGACTCTGGTTTTGCACACATCATTGTTTGCTGCGTCTCTGCCTTGTCCGTTTTTGGAAAATGGTTGGTTTTGTGCAAGAGCATCAGTGAAGCTTGGGATAAATGGACAAGTGAGTAAACTTTGAGTTTGGAAAAAGGCAGAATGGGCACATGGAGTTGAGGGTCTATAGAAGGGGTCTCTGGAATCTCAAAAAGGGACCCAGCCCTCAAGTTCATGGGGGTGTAGGCGCCCCC
This sequence comes from Pteronotus mesoamericanus, assembly GCF_021234165.1. Taxonomy (NCBI): domain Eukaryota; kingdom Metazoa; phylum Chordata; class Mammalia; order Chiroptera; family Mormoopidae; genus Pteronotus; species Pteronotus mesoamericanus. Next base: position 6,117,373 of record NW_026555323.1, on the reverse strand, counting down.
TCCCTTCGAATCTGGAACCTATGAATCTAGAATCCAAGTTGACCAATCTTCCAACTTTTTAATAAAGAGAGCTTTCTTTGAAAATCAACCAGGGGTCTGCACATTGAAAAACATGAGTTCTCCATGGCCCACAAGCAGGACATAAACAAGAGCTCAAATTATTGCCCTTTCTCTTTCATTTGCCTTCTTGTAATTGATCATAGGGGACCAGAAGACATTTTTCAAATGACCCCTGACTGGCTCAAATATTGAAAGCGTTAACATACAAGGATCGATTCTTTCATTATAAGACCTAGAACTGTTAAAAAGAGTAAGGGTCTTTCATCTCTTTTCCTTTTTAAAATTTTAAGTATCTACTATAGCTGAGTATATACCAGATCCTCCCACATATTACAAGAGCACTGAAATCGGACAATCATTCCTCATTCCTGGCCTTTGATTTTTAGATCCATGCATGTTAAAAAAAAAAAAAAAAAAAAAAGACGGAAAACCAAACATGTGTGCTGCCTTTTAATAAAGATCATATTAAAAATTCAATAAATAGCAGTATCTCTGATCTCTTAACAAAAGCTTCTGGTGTACAGGAAATTAAATGAAAAAAAAAAAAACCTTGTTAATCCTTTTTGATTTTTGTACATTGTAGCTAGAAGCAGAATTCTTTCACTCACAGATTCCTGCCTCTCCCCCCACCCCACCCCCTTTTAACATTTAAAAAAATCTTTTCTTGCACAAACGTTGTCTGGGCAACACTGTAAATGCTGCTCGATTCTGGGAAACATGTTAAAATAAAGGGGGGTGGGGAGGGTGCAGGGAGCAAGCAGGCCCGTCACTGTCTCGGCCTGGTCGCCTTGCAGGGAGGAACCCACCTCGAACCAGGTGATAACCCGATAGTCTTTATCTTGTCTTCCCCCTGCCTCCCTGAAGCCTGCCAACATTTCTGCTGACTGTTAGGCATTTTAAATGTCCCCCCTGAGCCCTAACCTCACCCCCTTCCTCTTCTTGTCAGCTGGAATGTCTCCGAGCTGTCAGAAGCTTGTTGCTTATTGATGTTTCCTTGTGTTTTATGTCTTTTCTGAGATATGACAGGCTCTGACACAGCGCCGATTTCTATCGGCGGCTTCTGGAGAGGCCTAAGATTTTTGTAGTTGCACAATCCACATCTCGAGCACACTTCACAGGCCGCTGCCTGATGAAAACGTTTCAGGAGAGGCCTCCAAACAGCCACGGAGGTTTTCACAAGGCTTCAAAAAACACCTGTGCATGCCCACGCGCGCGAGTGCACACCCCCCCACACCCCCCCATACCGCGCCTTAGTCCCCCCCTCCCCCCGCCTTTTGTTATAAGAAAAGCAAGAACAGAGAGTGACCTCCTCAGCCAAAGGTTCTGACACCGAATCAAATCCCTTTAGACCTGAACTGACAGGCTCAGGCTGGCTTGAGATTACGTTATCACATCTCCAAACGGGGCTCTGATGGACCTCCGGACTCCCTGCATCTAAAGGGTTGGCGATTTCACCGCATTGCCTATTAAGTCAAGTTCTGATGACCTGTCAAGACTGAAAGCTTATGGCCCCGGAATAAAGAGGGAGGAGAGAGATGGAAATGAGACGTGGAGCTTGCGAGCCTGTGAGGAACTCCTCTCTTGTTATTTCCAAGGCTGGCCTTGCGGAGGTTAAAAATATTAGGAAATTATTCTGGGCAAATCCCATGTGATTTCCTGAAACTTATATAAATGACCAGTTTTATACCCCGCTGGCTGTCTTGAAACCGCGCAAATCAACTAGGAGGTTCTGGATACCAAAGGCGTTTGATTTAGTCCCTGAAGACAACCCTCAAATTCCCAGAAACCCAAGCACGAGTGTGGTACACCTTTTCTGCATGTGCCTGGCAATTTGAACAAACTTGATCTAGTGAAAGAATCTCTTTGCCTCTGTTGCTCTGATTGAAAAACAGTAATGCTGAGGCATTGTTCCTGGGAAAAAGGTGGCATTTCATTGGTCCTTTGAACTTTAAAAGTCAAGCAATGCTATTGACGTGAGCTGCTAAACAAAGCAACAAATAAGGCAACAAGATTTTGATGCTGACTACCAGATTTCAAAAATTCCCAGTGGCCAGTGTGTCTTTCTCATATATTACAATACATCCCTCACTGACCCGCAATTAATGTTTGTAATACACTTAAGGATTTCTGGGAGGCAAAACACTGAAATTATAATATTATGCCAAAGGCATCTAGAATGAAAATATTTCTTGATGGAGAAATATCTAACGTGGAATAGGCCTTCATCGAAGAACCTCAGAAAACAACAACAACACAATTTTTTTTTTTTTGGATTGGTAGTCTTTGTAGGGAAAGCATGGAGCCAGAAAGAGAATATAAGTTGGAGGTTTGTAAATGTTGGCCCCGGGGTCGGTGCGGGCTACAGCCTCAATCTTTGTGCTAATGTTTCAAAAGAGAGATTTCAGATTGCGTCTCGGGGGGGAACAATCAACCATTCTGGAAATGTGACTGGCTTTTTGTCACAGAAGCCCTCATTGGACCAGCCCTGCCCCGTACAGGGGACACAGCGACACACCAATTTTATCTCTTCTTATATTTAGGGTCTGGCCACTATAGCATCTGATTTAAAACAAACAAACAAACAAACAAACAAAAGCCCTCACCACAATCCTAATTTGAAGTCAGGCACCCTCGTTTCTGGATGTCAACTCTGTCCCTTACTAACCATGTCACTTCAGCCACCTTCCTTCACTCTTGCTGATGTCCTTCATTCCAAAATGTCAAGAATAAGTGCCACCTCAAGTGGTATTTTCATGATTGGTTGACATTACACATGTAAAATGCTTGGCTCATTTAAAAAAACAAACGCCTTCGATACTGGTTAGCTCTGCTTTCCTTCCGCTCTGTAGAGGACAGAAATGTGACCATCTTCCTATGTGCCTTCTGTCCACGTCGGCTTCCTTACTGTGCTAAGTTGGACTTTTAGTGGTTTTGGTTTAAAAAAAAAAATTGCCTGCCTCGAAGCCACGTTGAGGGAAAATGACCGCTAAAAAAAGTGTTCCTCCGCCTTCATTCCATTTTTAAAGTGTTGTGATATTTTTAACAATATTAATACAATAACAGTAGCATGCGTTTATTGGGTTAGTCTGTATTTTATGACTTACTATCGAATTTATGGCTTGTTTCCCCCAGTACTGTCACTATTAATTTTTGTTCCCATTTTTTTCATCAGCTGGAACATTGTCATAGGCCTATTGCGTGCTCCTGATAAGCAGCCTCTGCTATTATTATTTCAGGGCTGCTTATCGGCAGTCAACACATCTCCCCAAATTATTTTTTTTAGAACAACTACGTTATCAATTTAACCCCTCAGTGGCCAAAAGGGTCCCTTCCTTTCAGCCACGCAGAGGCATTCTGGCGCGGGATGCTCTGAAGTCAGAGAATTAGGAAGGCGGCTGGAAAGGGGGCTGTCGCTCCGTTCAATAGTGCGGGGCGCGGCTGGGCGCGGGGAGGGGATGCCTTCACAGGGAGACTTGAAGAAAGACGTTTATATTGGCCCTGACTCCTGACCCGGCGCCGAGAACGGCAGCCCTGGAGCCAGGGCTGGTGGGGAGAGAGAGGCTGGCTGGGAACTCCCAGGGATTACAAACTCTCTGCAAATGACTGCCAATTTGGCCTAGTCTCAGCTGACTGCCTGCCCAACAGGGAGGGGACGGCTGTAATAAAGCAGTTTAGTGGGGAAAAGATATTGCTTCAAGCTCCCAAGGCCTCGCGTCTATTTTATGACAACATTATTCACTCCCCCATCCACACGGATACACGCGCGCGCGCACCTGCACAGACGCGCACGCGCACAGACGTGCAAACGCTCACATGGTAACCGGGGGGTATTATAATTTGGGGGGCAGAGGATGAGGTCCGTGTCCAAACCGGAAACGTTCTAGTTTAAAGCTAGAATTCAAATGATCCCAGAGCACTTTGGCACTTTTCTTCTCTTGTTAAGTAACGGGGAGAAGCTGGAAGGAGAATACCAGGAGGCTACCCTTGGATTGGAGGGGAGGTTCTGTTGCCCCGCGCTGTTGGGGTCCTGGGCCGCTCTCCGCAGCAGCCTTTCTGATGCTTTCATTCGGACGAGCGTTTGAGCCGTGGAGATGCTCAGAGGGTGAGAATTCTACGAAGCCTTTGTGACTTTTCAGGGAATGATGCTGCTCATAGCAAACAAGTTCACACCTGTCTATACAAACTATTACAGTAATATAGCTATAACTCTCATGTCAGGATAGGATCTTTAAATTAATTATACTCCACGAACCTGTGCCATTAAAACATACGCTTTAAAAAAATACTAAAATTCTGGAAATTCATAGGACAGAAGCAGACGATGGCTAAGGAGAATTTTTTAGTGTTTATAGGGGCCGCCATTTCAAGAGCAAATATCAAAATCGCACGTCAACATGAGGCGAGAAAGACGCTATGTTTTACCATGAACACAACGGGCAGGATTTTACGTGCTGCCGAAAGATCAAGAAGCATGTGAGTCTTTCCACAACCTGGTACATTAGGGGAACCCTTGTCCCCATTTTCTGGAGAAGAACACTAAGGTTAGGGACACTAAATGGCATGCCCAAAGCCACACAGCGAGCACGTGCGAGAGCTAACATTGTAACTCAGACTTTCAGACGTCTGCGTCTAATTTTATTAAGCTTCACAAATCCACTGTATAAAAAAACCCTCCCTAAGTGCTGAGGCCCTTGATAGCAAGATTTTGTTACATAAGTACCTTAAAATATTTTATACACATTTCTAGTAGGAGTATAATTGTTTGCAAGCACTTAAATTTTTTTTTTATTAAAGTATTGTTGGCATATACTAGTGTATTAATTTCAGGTGTACAACACAGTGACTCAACATTTATATACCTTACAATGTAATCACCTCCCTAAGCCTAGTTACCATCTGTCACTGTGCAAAGTTATTACAATATTATTGACTCTATCCCCTGAAGAGTGCAAGTCTAAAAATGAAAATAATAATGCCAGTTAACAATACATAGATGAAAATAATAGGTCTTCACCGTACCGATGTGGCTGCGGCATCAGCTTGGCTTGCGGTCTCGAAGACACAGGTTTGGCAAGGAGAGCTGTTGCCAAACTATTTCACACGTGGAATCTTTTCTCTTCACGCCTCTCATGAGCTGAGAGTCAAACGTAAAGGTTCCACCTCAAAATTTTTAAGGGAGGTAATTCAGCCTTTCTTGTGAAGGTAGCAGGATCGACCATTGACTAATTACAGAGAGAATTGGGCATTCCGTAAAAAGCAAGGCCAAGGAGCTAATTACACCCACACGTGGCTAACAGCAGCTACAATTAGCTGTTTATAGGAGCAATTATTGGTGGAGCCAATTTTGTACCCCAAAATAATTACAGGTGCAGAATCTCACGCGCCATCGGAAATGTTCTCTTTCAGGATGCTGGCCGGGTGGATGATTTTTCCACATCTAGATTTTTCCACATCTAGACAGAAAAATATCTAGAGACATTCCAAACCTGAGATGCCAAAACAATATCGACGTTAAAGCTGTGTTTGATAAATGTATTTTTATGCTTGAAAAACCCTGTAATTAACTTACTTTATATGGTGTGTTAGGTACTTGGAGCATGAGAAAAAATAGAGCATTAAAGAAAGTTTAAATATATACGTTTCCTTTCTACTTTGTGAGGATAAGTCACTAATATTTTAAAGCACACTCTATTTTAAAACATGTTCTGAAATAAGATCAGGACCTAACATTTAAAAAAAGTGTTATTGTTCAATTTTGGTGTTTATTTCTTGACCTTGAGACAGTGTTCCTTCGTGGATTCAATTAATATGTGTTTCTGGGATTCCTAATATATTCCAGTATTTTCTGTATGTTCAGACTTGAAAGGAAAACCACCCATGGGTGATTCTTAACTTTCCCAACTTCCTGAACTTTACATCCTGCACTGGGCTGCCTAGAAATTTAGTTATAATAAGAATTTATTTATTTTTGGCTCAGAAATAAAGCAATTGACACAATTTTCTTAATATATCTTTCCAAAATAAACAGATGTACACTTCTACCCCCAAACAAACAACAGAAGACAAAAAAAATTTAAATAATCACATTTGGATTTCAGAACTTTTTTATTTGCCTTCTAAATTATATAATAATATGATTGTTTTTTATATGCCTACATTTTTATCTTCTTAGATATCAGGAGTTTTTCACTTAAAAAGAAGTTGTAGTAGTTCTGGTTATTGTGTTGTTCCATTGTGAATTATTTCAAGAGATATTTCTTTGGAGCCACAGTGAGGGCATTTAAATATTTTCAGTCAACCATGAGGCATTATTTTAAAGCTATAATGCCCTCTGTTTTGAAAAGCCAAGCTTGGAAGGCAGGCATGAGACTTCATGAGACTGTGATATATTCATGTCCGCCTATGTCCAGAAGTGAATGAAGTTCATGAAAAAAATTCCAGGTCCTTTTAGTTCAATCATATAGGGAAACAATTGCTTGATCAACAGAGTTATTTACAAGCAGAGAAGGGAACATAAGGTAGGAAAATACAATGCTTGGTCCCAGTGAAACTGCAAAGCTGCGATCCTGGCTGTTACTACAGAGTTTTTGCCTTCTGGCCGTGCCTCTCATTTATTTCTCTGACCTTCTATATGGAAGCAACAAGGTCTTTTTTGGGGGGCGGGGTGGACGGGGACTGAGAGACCTGGACTTCAATTGCACTCTACAACTTACTAGCTTTGTGACCTCCTATAAGTTCCTCAGCCCCTTGGAGACTCAGTTTCCCCATTCATAAAACCCACAAAGGACAGATCATAATTCCTTCTTCATGGGTTGCTCTTACAAGTAAAGCCATGCTTGCTATGTAGTAGGGCCCTCAGCTTCTGTCTCTATGAAACAGAAGAGAGAAACTTTGTAATCTCTAACCTTTAAGAAAATGGAATCGATGATTCCCCTAAAGAACTCCTAGACTTCTAGACTCACCTTCTCTCTTTACCCGATGTTATTCATAACAGCGCACACAGCGCACCCTATTTGGATCACAAGAAAAGGCTATAAATCAGTTCATTCATTCTGTCATTGTACAGGTCTTTATTTAGCAGAAAAATGATCTAACACAACACTTACTGTGTGCCTGGCACTCTTTTCGACCCCATACACGCACTGCTCTCTACAGCAACCATTGTGAAATAGGTACCTGTGTTAGTCCATTTTACAGATGTGAACATGGGTTGAAGTCACACAGCTGGAAAGTGGCAGGGCCAGGGTTCGAACCCGGCAGCTGAGTGCCATGTTATCTCCTATGTTCAGATTGCTTGAGGATGGATCTGCATGTACAATATCTAAATGATTAGAAGTGTTTTCTCAATCCTTTTTTTAAATCCTCATCCGAGGACATACTTAGTGATTTTAGAAAGAAGGAAGAGGAGGGAGAGAGAGAGAGGGCAAGAAACATCAATCGGTTGCCCCCAGCATGCGCCCTGACTGGGGACTGAACCTATAACCTAGGCATATACCCTGGCTGGGAATCGAACCTAAGACCTTTTGGTTTACGGGATGACACCCAGCTGAGCCACACAGGCCAGGGCGCTAGTCTTTTTCTTTGTAGGAGAGAGATCACAGCAGTTCCGCGCCAGTGTGAGAAGTGCCTCCCAGGCATGATGCTCATTGTCCCATGTTCTTGTTATATGTCACCAGTGTCTGTCTTCCCAGGTAGCCTGTGGGCCGCTGCACGCCAGTACCCGGTGCACGGGTGCCTATTAAACATGTGCTGAGCCATAGAAACCAGCCCAACAGGACCAAGACCCTCTCTCGCTGCGGAAGCTGGGAAAGTACCTTCTCTGCTACCACAGCCATGTGACCCAGCCACACTGGAAATACATAAATAGGAAGTTTGTAAAATAGAGCACACGACCCCCTTCACTCCAGACATGAACTAAATATTTTATGCATTTAACATGAGTTCCCTTTCAGGAGGAGCTGAATCTGTATTGTAAAAATGTTTAAAAAAAGAAAAAGAAAAGAAAATGCTTTAAACTGAAGTCCGCTGGATCCTTTTCCCATCGAGAAGCCAGGAATGCAAATTGTAGCATCTGTTACCCATGCATATTAAAACAGACAGTGTATTAATATGGGGACTGATTGTTGAGAAGCCAGAAAAACTGACATGACTCTTCCGAGCTGGAGCTCCCAGCATGCACTACGGCAGGGCTAGGTCAGGTCTGCTTGGATTCTCACTTCTGCTTTTGGGGAGAGGATCATGTAAATGGGAACAAGTTAGGTTTTTGGGGTCTGGCTTCCCCCCATTCAGTGAACCTCTGATCTCTTTCCTTTGCATGTAAAATTAAATAACTTTCAGAATGAGATTGGGGACTCCAGCCGGAAAACACGGGATTGTAAAATCAAAATGATTAAGCTATCAAAACAGAATCTAGTGACCCGAAATCCAGCAAACCCAGGAATCACTACAGGAAGCCGGAAACACTTTAAACTAACTTGGGTAACGCCCCCGAATGTATACCTGACCTAAGGAGAAACAGGAATGTCAATGAACTTGTTTAAACTGTGCAGACGTCTACCTGCCAACTGGCATGCTCATTTGCATAGCAAAATCGGTGGACTATGAGAACTAGCAAAATACTTGTGACCTGAAAACCAAATTGCATACTCATCAGTAGCCTAAAATGATTACAACTGAATCCATTTGAAAAAAATAGATATGTATTTTTAAAATTTGAAAAGACAGAGCACCAATTTGATCTTAGTCCCTATTAGGGTTTAGAGACAAGATTTTTCTCTTCTTGCCAAATCCTCTCGCCAAAAAAAAAAAAAAGAAAAAAAGAAGTGACTTGTGTTTGTTTCAATGATGCGCAGAACCTCTGTTTTCAAGAGTAGGGCCCTTTATTAATGACCATAGATCCCTCTTTGGGGAACAAAATCGTGTGCTTTTGTCTCAATTTTTATTCCATTTTCAAATGTGTCCGTGACCCACAGATTATGAAGACCTCCCCTCCATTTTAATTTTAACAGCCTTATCTAAGAAGAGAAACTAACTGTACCCCTCAAGAATGAAACATATTGCAGTTCTTTCTCTAAAAGATCGTTCAAAATTTAGACAATCCTACAAGACATATAATCATCTCACCTCCTTAAAAAAATTCATGGCTCCCAACTCGCCCAGAGATTCCACAGTACGAAATGCGGTATCTGCTCACACTGCTTGGTCCATTTAAAAAAAAAAAATACAATTTACCTATAAAATCGTGTGTGTTTAAGGTGTACGATGTGTTGATTTGATACATTCACCTGTTGTGATCTGATTATCACTGCAGCGTTAGCTGACACTGCTACCAAGCCACATAATTATCATTCTTTTCTTCGCTGTCACGAGAATATGTACGATCTAGTCTCTTTGCAGTTTTGAAGTATGGAATGCAGTACCGTTGACAGTTGTCACTAGTAGCCGTGAGAAGTGCTTTAAACTCCATGAACTTGGGGCAGCTCCTGGTGGGCTCCTACCCTCGCTGGGACGGGAAACCGCCTCCCTCCAGGCTCCCACACTTGGCCGGACCACCCACGGATAGGAAGGGCCAGCATGACTCACTTGCACAGATCTCTAAGGGCATTAGAATCCAGGCGCTGGAAGGCTGAGCTGGGGTTCTGGAAAACCGCACGAGCTTCGACTATTTCTTTCACTTTTGGTTTCCCAACATTTGGAGGTGGTCAGACGGTTTACAACGGATTCTGTTCAGAATTTGACATGAAACGAAATGAACGATTTGGAGAACGTTTACGCAAAATTAGCTCTAATTTCACCTCGAGGGAGAAAATAATAATAAAATAAAGATAACCCTCTGTTCGGACATTGATTTCTGCTAGAAACCAATGGAAGATCTGACTTGGAATAGGAGTGGCAGGCTTTTTTTCCTTTGTAGGCTTAGTTCTCTTGGACATTCAAATAAATAGGCCAAGGCAGCTTATTAGGTGGCATTTTAGTTCCTTCTGTTATTTCCATCATTGTCTTTTTAAATCTTAACTTGCCCCAGGTGGGAAGATAGGGGGCACCAACCAGCACTTACTGGGGACCCAGCCCAGGTGCCCAAGTAGTGCAAATAAATACTTCGAATGTGGTCTCACCTTTGAGACAACCTGTTGCTATGGCCTTGGATGTATCCAGTGGCTGGTGGCTCATAGCCATGGCTGCGCTAGGCTCCCTTGGGGACGTTAAAGTGACCTGGTCCGCCCCAGGGAATGAATTTATTTTTATGGTCTGGGGTGAAGCTGAAACTAAAATCATTTTAAAAAAAGCACTCTAGGTTATTCTACTTTGCCGTCGATTGGGACTCTCTACAAGAACAGAAAACATTTGCAAGGCTTATTCCTCTTATTTGCCAATTTCAGTGACTTAAAATGCCCTTTTTTAATCAGTCACTGCCGATGAGGACGAGAAAGGCCCCTTTGTCTCATAGATGACTGTGTCAAGTGTCCAGGGTATGAACATTTGGAAGAGTGTGGTAGAAGCAGTACCTTCCAGATACAGTAAGTTGCTAATCTTACTTGCCTCAAATCCGTTTCTTTCCATGAGTAAGCCAAGTCTCTCGTTTTAGCAGGACTTGGGGGCCTTTAATTTTGTAAGCTCTCTGATAAGCCAATGAAGATGGAACATTGGCAGGGTGCACACCATTGGGTTTTGGAGATTGTAAACATACCATGTACTTGGAGTTGCCGTAGACGACGCTGTTTAACTGTCGGCTACAGAAAAATCCCTAATAGACAGGCTCCTGGCTTCTGCATTTGTACTAAACAGCTAAGCCTTTGGTAGGTGTGTCTCATTGTTTACCTTAAGAAGCAAATAGAGGACAGTATGTATTTTAATCACTTAACTGCGAAGACTTGGGATTAAATTCAAATCCTGCTTAAACGCCGCATCCCGGTTTTTACTTTAAGGCCTGGTGAGTCTTTTGCAATTCTTTGGAAAATGAATTTCGGTGTGTGAAAAGAGATAAGCAACGGCGTGTGACTTTCTTGGCATGACCACCGAGAGGAAAGCACTATGGATAATTGGCTATCACGGGACAAATGTTCCCATCACGATATTTTATGCAAGTGTTCAGATTTTCATCGTAGAGTAAACTGAAGGCATGAAATCCAATTGTTATGGAAGCCCAACCCTGGCTTCTCACTGAAGAGAAAACAACTAGGTCCATCTAAGTAAAAACTTGGCATCTTCATACAGGGTTGATGTGTGATTCTTATTATAGATAAAATGCCAAGTATCATTTCTTACTATTGAAGTACAGTCTCCAGCATAGAAGCGAATCCCTGAATTTTTCCCGTAATACATTACTTTGCTTCTTGTAGGGTGGTGTTTGTTCCCTCCTCAGTTCATTGCATGTGGGGAGCTTTTAAGAGATTCCTTAAATGTATTGGAATGGGCTCTTTGGAATGAGACCTGGAGGACAGGCATGCTTAGGCCCTTGCAATAAAACGAGAAAATGAAATAAGTTTCATGACTTACTGAAAAAGAAGAGCTAAGCGAATCTTTATTGGAGGAAGACATGATTGCATACTTGGTAAACCTAAGGGAAGCCACAAATATCTGTTAGAATTAATAAGGTAATTGGAATTAATGAGGTAATATGGATATTTATAGCTTCTCCATTAGAAGCGCAAAGATAGGGAAATAATGGCCTCACAATAATACCATAGAAAGTAAAATGCCAAGAAAAAAATTTAACAGGAAGTCACAGCATTTAATTGAAGAAAATGTCAAATTTTTATTGAAGGTCGAAAATGAGAAACAAGTTCAAAAGAAGAGTTAGTAATACTTTTATTGTACAGGATTATAGAATATCAGATGTTTTCAAGTTCATATATCAATCTGATATAATTCTAATTAGAACTCCCATCAGTTTTTTGGAGAATGAGTAAGGAATGTGACAGGAGACATTTGAAGTTCACATGGAAAAAATAAATATTGAAACTGGCCAAGAAAATTTTCCAAAATAAAAGGAAGTATAAAAATAAACTAATTAAGCATTCGGTGGATATTTGAATAGCCTTAGCGTGGGAAAGGCCTTTCCAAGGGATTTAAGAAATGAAGAATCTCTCAAGGAAAACAGACACAGCTTGAGAAGAGATACTTGCAACACATATGACAAACAAAGACTTAATCTACAAAATCCGACACATTTATACGAAAGACAAGCAACTTCATAGGAAAATAGGAAGTAGATATTAGCATAGAACTCAAGGAAGAAGAAATCCTAGTTGGCAGTAAACTCAATAAATGATGCTGAACTTCTCCCACAGAAAAACAACTGCAGAGTAAGACATTTCAATCTTCTTGTGGGAAAAATGAAAACAGCAATAAAAATAATACAAAAAGCAGTAAAATAGAACATCATGAAGGGTGTGGGCAAATGGCACTCTTATCCATTGCTGAAGGAAGTATAGATTATCACCATCTTTCTAGGGACGCGATCTGGAAATTCTTTTAGATTTAAAAGCACATGTTCCCTTAGGCCCAGCAGTTTTGCTTTAGGGAATTTCTGCCTTTGAAATAAAGGCATCAGTCCATGAGCACTTCTGCCTACAAGAGAATCTGAAATTGCATTATTTTCACTTGCAAAGAAAGAAAAACACAAGACACTTTAGAAAACTATCCCGACTATGCCGTCAGAGCAAAATCATTTAGTAAAAGATGATGTAGGGTCAGCCAAGTCAAGGAACATGTATAAAGGACCCATGGACAATGACAACAGAGAGAGAGATTGAAGGTGGGAGGGAGGGCGGACAGAGCAGGGGAGAGTAATGGGGGGGGAAGCGGGGACAGCTGGAGTGGAACAACACAAAAAATTTTTAAAAAAATGTGTTCTACTTCTATCCTTTGCTCTATATAATGCCCATGACGTTGGCAAGTGACAAGAACTAGCTGCGGTGTGGTGTGAACAGGAGGAAAGGCGGGAACGAATTCAGAGAGAGGGCCCTTTGGCTCGACTGTCTCAGGGGAATCAATATCGCAGACTTGTAGGGGGACCCGGCAAGGCGGCTACGTTTCCTTCAACACAGTAACAGTCATTACAGCGAATCCCAGTTCAGCCATGAAAGAATGACTAGCTGCTGGCTAAGAAGAGAGAGTAGTGGGGTGTCGTTCAGGGTTAAGGGGATCAGCCTAGAATGAAAATTGAAACACATTTGGAATGGGACGCAGAGAGACCCGGACCAGCCCCGCAGAGCAGCTGCGTGAGTTGGGTTTGGGGCTGAAACCAAGGAGGAGAGGTTGGCAGCTTTTCAGCCCCAGAGAGGCTGCTCGGATGGGGGTTTTAGAAAGGATTCTGACGGTGGCGCTGCGCGCCGCCTGAGGACGCCTTGTCACAGTAGTGGAACGACCGTGCTGAGAGCCCTGGCCGGCACGTGGGGCTGAGACCGCAGGAGAATCTGAAGGCCGGTGTAGGAGGCTAAAGCTACAGGCCCTTGAAGTGAGTCGCGTGTGGGTGAAGAGGGCCCCGAAGTCCGAGTTAACGGGCCACGTGGCTTGACGGACCGGGTCAAGGCGGAGAAGACTGGCTTGTGTTGGGCTGGGCCGAAGCGGCGACTCTCCATCTATGTTCCCACGAAATGCGCAGCGTCCTTGGCCTAAGCGCGCCGTCCGGCCTGACAGGTGGCATTTTTGGAGGACTGGATGCTCGTTTGGAAGGTCCCGTTCTGATGTGCAGGTTTGCAGAGCGGTTGCCTGGCCCGACGTTCACGCTTCGGAGTCCGGGAGGAGATGCCAGCGACAGCGCGGCGCCCCGGGTCTGCGGCCTCCCTGGCACGGCTGGGACACAGACATGTCCACGGCGCAACGTCAGCGTGGCTTTTGCAGCCGCCGCCCCCATTCCAGCTCCGCTAACGCAGCCCCGCGACCCCGCACCCTGCGTGACTTCCCCAGAGGAGCCCCCGCGCTGCCCCGCTGGGCCTCGGAGACCCGGGCTGAGCGCGCCGCGACGCAGGGAGCGAGCCTGCGTTATCAGTGTCTGCCTAGCAACTGAAAGGTGACACGTGGGGCCTGCGTTGCCACCCATTTCCTCTTGATGAGAGGAAGGGATCCTCCTGCGAGTTATTACCTGAAATAATACCATATGGTAAAATGTAAACAACATCTGCATATTCATGTAATAATTTCATCTGTTTAATTAGTTCCAGCAAAGCAGTTTACCCTCTGAGGCCCTCGGCTGTCATCTCGGCGCTCATACATTCAGGGCTGACTGTCGGGCTTGACAGGCTTCTATTGTTCATCCTCCACGTGCGCGTCAGCAGTTACTGTAAGCGACTCTTCTGAGGGGTGGGGCGCCTGTCCCCGCCCATCCAGATATGCGGGGGAGCTGTCAGCTTGGCACGGGGCTACTAAAGACAGGCTTGACAGATCAGGTGACGCTGGGAAAAAAGAAGGCCGATAAGACTCTTTATTTCTTGCACTTGCCTAATTTGGATGTGGGTTTCGATGAGCTCTTGTTGTAAAGAGGCCCTCACGCGGACCCCAGGGGAAAAGTCGGACCAACGACGCAGCAGAGGCAGGAGCCCTATCTCTGCTTCGTCCTGGAGCATTTGAAGCTGAATACGGGCCCTGCAGGCTCGGGGGGAATCCACTGATGTGGTATAAAGAAGCTAAGCCTTTGGAGGTGAGCACATACGCACACTCCCACGCACTATGGAAGTGTTGGGCTGTCCTTTTAAATTTAAACATTTTATTTTCCCCTTTCCCTCCAGAACAGGGTTGGAGATGATCTTAAGGGTCCTTTAGACCAGACTTCCTCCCCTGCGGATCTTGTTGAAATGCAGATCCTCAGTCAGTTGGTCTGAAGCGGGGCCACGATTCTGCGTTTCTAACAGGGTCTCAGGTGACGCCCAGGCTGACGGTCTGTGGACCACACCAGGCGTGGGGAGGCTTGGGGCACCGGACTCAGTTTACAGGGGAGAACAGAGGCCATGGCCAAGGTTAGCCAGCTCATTCCAGGTCAAACGAGACTAGAACACTCTCTTTATCTGAAGTCCACGGCTCTTCACATATGGCTGTTTTTGTTTATCTCTTACACATGAACAGAAAATGTTGAGCTGTTTTTCTTAAGAAGCATATATATATGTGTGTGTATATATATATATATACGTACACACATATATAATTAGTCTCTCAAAGGTGTGAATAATGTATAAACATGTATATGTATATATACACACACACATATACATATATATAATTAGTCTCTCAATGGCCACCAATTTCTCTTCAACCTCTAAGCTCAGGGTGACTTAGAAAGAATGAGGTGGCAAACTGGAGCATTGCTGTTGCTTCATCTAAGAACTCTAGGGTGCTGTGAAAATTCTAGGGATAGAGGATTCTCATTCCAGAGAATCTGAAAGCAGATGGGAGCCAGGAGAGATCTTCAATCAGGGCAACCCAAGCAAATCACTGCCCAGATTTGCTGTGAGCATCTTTTGTACATGGAAGAACAACAGATTTTTAAGTCTTACTTTACATTTTGCGACTGCAAGCTCAATGTTGTATCTTTCTTTCTTATGTTGACCCAACACAGTCTCAACGTTTGGATGTGATTCTACTCTCTGGAACCATCAGAGTTCTCTGAAAGTGGATGCAAAATTAGTGGATATGTGTTTTTTCCTGGGGCACAGGTAACCGCCCGCCAAGATAACATCATAGAACTAGAGTTGAGTGATTTGGTTCATCAGGTCTGTATCCACATATTTTCAAAAGAATGCTATTTGTAAAATCAAAATCATGTTATTTTTAAAATGTATTTTAAAAAGTTCTATGCTATCGCCACTCTGTCATGGGTCTGGTTGTTATCAACTGAAAATTTTCTTACTAAATAGAAAGCACATGAGGGATCCCCCGTCCTTGTCAGCCATAGGAGTGGACACACCCTCCTTGAAACTTCAGAAGTTGTGACTTCCTTGTCACTTGGCTGTACATTTTCAGTGGGTTTTTTTTTTTTCCATTCTAGGAAGAAATTGTACAACTAATGGAAACGTTTCCCCCCCTCGAAGTACAATAAAATCATCTTTTAAGTTTCTTCTTCCATTAAGTGGCTCATATGCGCAGATTTTTATGCAGCCGTAACGCGATGCCTGAATTAGCACTCAGAAAAGTCAATTATACTTTTAAGGCTACTGTCTATAATTGTTATGGTCTCCTTGTGTGCGTGTCCAAATGGTTTTAATGGGCCATCCGGGGCACGAGGGTTAATGGTATCTTTAGCGAGGCAAAAATGCTGGCTAAAGCAGGGTTAATTTATCAAAATAACTTTGTGTGGTGTTGTTTCAAAGAAACGTCCGTGGTCTCCGAGTCCACTTAACTCATATCTGGTCTTATGCATTGTTTTCAAGTGGCGCTATACTATGGAGTTGCTTTACGTGAATTCAGTTCTTGTAGCTGATTTGACAATAGACCTACCCAGGTTAAAGATGGAGTTCTACTCTTGCACACAAAAAGAATCCCTATCAAAGATGAAAACATACCTAATTAAGCTATTTTTTGATCTTTTATTCCGTCAATGCTTTGTTTTCTCTCCCCCTGCCTGCCCCGCCCCATAATCTTGACAAAGAAAATTCCCACATCCTGATTTGCTGGCCTCTGACTAATCCAAGGGTCTCACTACAGCATTGGCTGTGATCAATAACTAATTATTAAACCAGCAATTCTTTCCAGGGCTCCTTGTTAAAAAATTGCTTTTGGCTGAAAGAGAAGGAAAAAGGTCGTCACTTTGACATGGTCGCGAGTCTTTGAAAATCCAGTGGGCCATCCGATTGAATTACTGTCCTAAACTAATTGATATAAATTTGAACAGAACAATGCTTGTTACTGCAGAATCTCATAATGCTATCCTTGGCAAGGAAACATCAGGAAGGAAAAAAAAAAAAATCCCAACACCAATTACAAAGCCTCCACGCACCACTTTAAAATTGGAAATTGAAAAATATAAAAGTTGCGGTGGGGGTATGGCCGGATGCTCTTTGATGGCACATTGAGACTTCTTTTATCCAAAATTTCATGCCCATGGAGAAAATTGCTCTTTCCTATTTTCATAGTCCTGCCAAGACAGATGTCCTTTGAAATATTATTTAACTTCTCTACTGATTATAACTTGCAAAGCATTTGAGTGACAGCTGTCATTTCATTGGTATCTAAGGTCTTGGCTTGGGCCAATCAGGTAAGACGTCGCTTTCGGAATGACACAACTTTTGAAACCCGAGTCTGTAAAAAGACGAGCACAAAAATATTGCAAGCATTAAAAAAAAAAAAAATCAATTGTTTCTCTCAATCACCATTCTTTCTCTTCCCATTACTTGGGGAATGACAAGAAAATGAATGATACAGTTTCCTGCGTAAGATCTTTTCTGTTTGCCTATTGATTCAAACTGAAGATTAGACGAGGGCATCCAATATGTAGGTTTGCTTTGATGAAAACTTTAGGATTGGAGAAACTCCTCTAATTGAGCTGCCGTGTGAGAAATATATTTATTCCTCAGCTAATCTGCGGGGAAAAGTCTGGTGTTTCTAATTGTGCTTCAGGTGTGCGCACGACCTACAGGAACTGCACTCCCCTTTTATCGGTGACTTTGTGGGACGGTCCCATCAGGCCATGCTGTCCTCCCTTCTAGCTCAGCCATTCTCTGTGTCTTTAGTGGACTTGAGACTGAAGTTCCTAGAATCCATTCCTTGCACGCGTTCTCTGCCTTGTCCTGACAGAATTTCTTGGAAATTCATATACACTGAATTTATTTCCCATTTCATTAAACTGCTTAAACTCATCAAATTATTTGCCCAATTTAAAAAATATTTTTTTTTCAAATAATGGCTTCTATAGTGAAAGTAAGGTCGAGCACTCAGTCCTGTTTTGCAATGTCGTAGTTGATTCTCTTGGTTCTGTTGTGCTCTGTAATATGATAGAAGGCTTAAAAAACTTTTAAATGTTTCCAATTAAATAAACCTCATTAAAAAAATTAAAGTCGATCAAACCCTGAAAGAATTATCTGCCAGTTCACTCATGCTATGGAAACATTACACATAATAATGATCAGCTATAATTTTATAAATCTTAATTTGTCCATATACAAATTAAAATCGGTGTTGCCGTAGATATCCCTTGTGTGACGTTTGTCTAGAGAGCAAACTCACTCACACTAAGAAACTGAGTACCATTGAGTTATAATGATCACAACTAGCCCGTCAACAGCGAGTCAGGCAGAAAGTTTGGCCCGTTGCCTATAACCCTTCATTTCACCTCAGAACACAATACAACACGAACTTTATTTTAATGTTACAGACGAGGAACGCAAGGCCTTCCGTTGTGAAGGAACTGCTCAAGGTCCCAAGGTCATGAATGGTAAGGCGTGGCTTAGAACCCAAGTCTGGGTAAGCCTGTCACCCGCGGTGACGTCCTGTGACGGCGGTCACAGCCAAGGACGCTGGAGGCCGGTTGCCCAAAGTCTATCAGGAAGTGGGAAAGCGCTAAATTAATTAAAAATTTCCGGGGTTCCCCTAACGTCCTTTAAAAGCAGAATAGGCCTCCTGTTTCAGAGAAAGCATTTGTGGGGCAAAGGGAAAGGAACACGGGGCTGGGATATAAGAGATTTTATACCGTTTTTTGTTTAGCCGTTTTTTGAGTCCCCACGATGGCGGTCCCGGTTTCCCAAGACCTTAGACCTTATCCTGTGCTTCCCCAAGATCAGCCGCGCACACTTTTTTTATTTGTTTGTTTGTTGTTTTTGGCAGTGTTCATCCCTGCTTGCACCTTAAGGTCACCTGGGGAACTTTTATAAAATACCATTGCCAGGGAGCTGTGCATAGATCTACCTATCTGATTTCCAGGGAGCAGGGAATGAGGCCTGTGTTTTAAATAGGGGACTCACATGCCCGACTAGAGCTGAGCATCACTGCCAGCCAATGAATGCGAAGCAGCAAATGATCAGGAGAAACCGGTTATGGTAATTTCTAAGTGTTGACATTAACTCAGAGACAGGACATTAACTCAGTAACTATTTGCATAAATTATACACTGTAAGAACATTTTTTTTTGTACGTAGTTTGAAATTAAACTTCCGGTAACGTGGAAGAAGTATCGTCTCTTTTATATCTAATGCAATGCATTACTATTTTATGCATTTATGAGAGTAAATTTTCTTAATTGGAAAATGTGCACTGCAAGCACTCATTAACTCCAAGTTTGAAAAGTTTTGAGATGCCATCTAAAAATATCTGAAGTATATCAGAGAATGCACAAGAACCCGAGGTGAAACGTTAAAGAAATGCAAAGAGTAGAGTTCATATAGATTCTAAGACGGAACTGAAATTCCTCGATGGATAGAGAACATTAAAAAAAGAAAGAAAGAAAAACAATTGGACATGAGAAAGGGAGAAAAATGCTGGTGGGATATGAAGTGGGAAGCACTGGATTTGAATAAATGAACACGGTGAAATCCACGTGGATGGGCGAGATGCGAGAAATATGCGTTCCAACAGGGAGCACAGCAAGATATTGGGGGCAAGAGTTAAACCCATTACGTAACACACCGGCTGCTACCCTGATGGAGAGGGTTTGCTCAACCTGCCATCAGTGTCCCCTCTTCCATTATGAGAGCAGCTCACGGCCAACCATAAGCTAAGACACTGGAAACCCTCGCGCAAGGATAGCGCAGTCCAGAGATGCTCTCCCGTTCAGTGGGGCTGAGCTCTGGGCACCGGCTAGATCTTCAGCCTCTGACCGCTGGTCTCGTTAAACACTGCGTACAAGAAGAAATGGGCTTGTTTATCGTGCATTCATTAATATAGCATTAGTTACCATTGGTATTTGAATACTGCATGTCACACCAGCTGGAGCTAGTTGGGAATTCTCTGATTTGTTTGTTTGTTTCCTTGTTTGGGTTTTCTTTGTCTGCTTCCCTGATAGACTACGAGCTTCCTAAGAACACAGACCATGAACGTCAGTCTGGTTCTCTCTTTTCTCCTTGGTTCCCGCTGCATTATTTGGCCCTGGTGGATGAGCAGTAAATGTGGGCCCCATAATATGACGTCATGCCTGTACCACAGGATCGGACTAAGGGAGCGTCATAGAGTTGTAACTCTGCAGGACAAAGGGTACAGGGTTGGGAAGGAGGGTTTCATTGACAACCAACTGGAGATGGGGGGAGAGGTTTTTGGAGAAGATGGCCATTGATACGGGCCTAGGAAGTGTTCAAAAAGCAGCCATATAAGTGCAAGCACTGAGTTGACCAGCTGGTCCCAGGTAAAATGTAGGGAGACACGAAGTAATGAGTGAGGAGGTAAATGGTAACAACTAGTTATTTAAAAAATTCGTTGATTTGAGAGAGAGATTTATTATTCCACTTATTCATGCATTTGTTGGTTGATTCTTGCATGTGCCCTGGCCAGAGATTGAACCCACCACCTTGGAGCATCGAGATGACACTCTAACCAACTGAGTCACCTGGCCTTAGTAATCTTACCTATTTCTAAAAGTTTCAAAAAAAACAGTTTTGACACAGTTTCCCACTTACCCACCGACGCTGGTACTACTTTCATAATTGTAGGAATATTTCTAACTTCCGAAAATATTCTAGTTCCGGTTTGTTATAGAAATCAAAAGTGAAATGCACTGGGTAGGAATGACAAAGGAAGAACAGCTGGAGCATGCTCGGCCTGGGCCCGGGGAAATACCGCATCCACTGCGTTGTTTTACGTTTGTTCGGCCACTGCAATATGAAGGTATAGAAACCTATCATTAATTAAATTAAAATTTAAGAAAACCTTCTTCGCCCCACCAAAATTCTCCACACTGTATGTGCAGGGACACTTCAAGGAGAGGCACAGAGACTCTTTGGGGACTTACACTATATTCCATTCTATTGGCTCTTAAAATGATAACTTGGAAGTAGACAGGCTCTACGTTGGCCTTCATCATTGAAATTCTCGGCCAGTGGGGAGGAAAAACTCAAAGGGCAAATAAATACATGTAAACCAGCCTCCCAACATCAAAATAGAATCAGCCCGTTGCCATTTCCACTTAAAGGGCGACCTTGTTTGGGGGCCCTGCTACTTGGATTTAGATCTGAAAGACAATTCTCAGCTTCTCTTTGCCCTTTCTCAATCAATCAAAAAGAGTCATGGAAATAATTATTAGGCTGGATAATTATTTTACAGAATAGAAGGTGCTTTCCTTGTCCATTTACATTCCGACGCCGTTCATTACCTCCCGGAATACTAATCAGGGTGTTCAGTCTTGATCCCTTGTTTTAAGACCTGGGGTCAAGTCGGGAGACCTAAGGAGGAGCCTGAGCATTTGCGATGTAAAAGAAACCTTCCTCAGAGGGTGTTAAATAATAAACGCCAGCCCAGGGCGATGGTGCCTTGCATTTCAGTCCAAAAAGGAGAGGAGAGGAGACTCCGCCCTTACTTGTCTGCTCCCGGAAATGCCAAAATAATATGGGCCCCTCCTTGTTCACCCTCAAGGTGGGAACTGTTCTGCAGTTGGGGCGTGAGTAGAGAGAAGACTACATTTTATCAGGAATTGGGGGTTTCAGAGGCTGCCTCACGACCTCATATTTTTTTTTTTCATTCTCGCACTAGCCAACATCAGGGTGCGCACGCAGGATTGTTTCCCCGCCGTGGTAGTTTTTGTCTTTCCCCAAAGTAAGCAGTTGGGAGGCTTTGTTTCATTTTTCTAGCTCAGGGTAGCTGGGGACCCTTTATCACGGATGACTCTGACTGGTGGAATCCGCTGTCTTGAATGGGGACGTGATTCAGTCTTTATAGCCAGTCTACGAGGAGAACCTTGGCCTGACCTGCTACGAAGCACGATTTCCTTTACTTTGATCATTAAAAAAAAATGCAATTGGTGCAGAAATCTTGGATGAGATATAACACCCAAGGCAGGCCCTTCTCGCTCCATCTTTGGTTAGGCCGTCTGAGGTCTACGGTTTTGTACTTTGGGGCAACAGGGACGTCCAACCTTCTGGTGTCTCTGGGCCACACTGGGAGAAGAAGAGGTGTCCTGGGCCACACTTTAAATATGCAAACACTAAGGAAAACTGATGAGCAAAAAAAAAAATTTAAGTAAACTTACAATTTTGTGTTGAGCCGCATTCATAACCATCCTGGGCTGCATGTGGCCGTAGGCCACGGGTTGGACACCCCTCACTAAGGTCTGAAGGTGAGAACCAAGGAACCTTGAGGTTGCAACACTGAGGTGATTTTGGACTTAACAGTTGCCTTCTGGGCAGAAAGCCTGGATAATTGCGAGGCGGGGCCTCGCCCGCAGGCTGACATTTCCTCCCCTAGCACAGAGCTGATCAACTTGCGTGATCCACGCTGCTTAATAAAGCATTGCTGTCTTTGCTCAACGGCAAGAATTTCTCTTCTACCTCGGGCGCTTTCTTGGGAGCTGAGCCATACTTTTTAAATATGTGCAAAGCAGGTTTTGAACCAAGGCAGTCTGGCTTCAGAATTCTTGCTCTTAATTGCCGCCATCCGCTGCCTAAGAGAATTACTAGAAGCCTTAGACAGACATCGTTGGCCTCAAACGGATATTCGTATTTGCAGAGAGAACAAGCCCGACATGTTCGGAGTAGGCCGACTTAGATCAAATGCATCCCGTTAATGATGAGATATACCATAAATGGCATTCTTTTCTCTTGATGAAATGAGTGAGCTGAAGCTCAGAGACATTCAGACCCTGTTGCAGGTCACACAGCTGTTCAGCAGGACACTCAAGAGCAGAGTCCCAGTTCCAGTGAGTGGCGTTCGCTCAGTGCAGACACCTGTTAAATTAAGAGTCCTCATGCAAGAGGCAGTTCACTGTCCTGACTCTTAATTCTGAGCTCTTTCTGCTGTGCTTAGGCTTTCCTCCTTTGCATAAAAAAAAAGGTCACTTGCATGAGCCACCTGAATGTTTCCTCTGGGTGGAAAAAAAAAATGTGTAATACACAATACCTATACATTTCAAAGAAGTCCATATACGGTGGTAAAGAGTTAAATAAAAAACAACAACAACAACAACAACATGAATTAAAAAAAAAAATCCAACCATCCATATAGGGTCCTCTCATTGCTATAATGATATCAGTTGCAACAAGTCCAAGGGCCGACCTCATTATACGGGTTTAATTGCATTGTTACACAGCCTCACTTCTCCTCTCTGGCCTCTCTCTCTTTATGACAGCTTTAGAAAGGAATTTCAGCTCAAGGTCAAAGGAAATTAATTACTGCTTTCTTAATCTGTGCTCATCTACATTTAGAAAACTTTGGGCTTCCTACCAACATAGTCTTGTCTCCTATTCCTATAGACCCAAATTTACACAGGGAATATCTCAGGCCTTTGTAAAAAAAAAAAAAAAAATTGCACAAAAGCCCTCAAACAGCATATATTTAATAAGTGTGGATCCGATCCCTAGAAAGCACCGGGGGTAGGAGAGAAAATTCCTGCCATTTAGCAAAGATAGCAATGCTTTAGAAGCTGGGAATTACCGTACCTGGAAAATTGCATCCCTAATTAGACCGAAGTCTATTACTGGGATGTTAATAATGCTAATAGAGTAATGCAGTAAAGAATGCTCGAATATAAAAAAGCCATAAGTGTGCATTGCAATGGACAATAGAATGATGTAGCTACAGATATTTATTTATTTATTTTGAGAGAGAGAGGAAGGGAGGGAGAGAGAGAGGGAGAGAAACACTGATGGGAGAGAGAAACATCAATTGGCTGCCTCTCGCACGCGTCCTGACCAGGGACCAAACCTGCAACCCAGGCATGTGTCCTCACTGGGAATCGAACTGGCGGCCTTTTGCTGTGCAGGGCAATGCCCGACTCACTGAGCCACACTGGTCAGGTTTGAACTGGAAGGTTTTTGTTTTTTTTTAAAAAAATAAATTAAATTTTGCAGAAAAAGTCCTTTGGGGCAACACTGTTTAGCTGGGCTTATGGTTGTGGAATCGTTTTAGTTCAGCTATCATTATTGTTGTCATTAACACTCACTGTTACTTATTCTGTACCCGATGAGGAATCTGAAACCCAGAGAAGTCACTACCTCAAGGTGACGCCTCTAGTGGGCGGCAGAGCTGGAATTCAGTAAAGGTAGGTAGCGCACTTGTTCTCCTGGATAGAACTCTCTTTTTTTTTTTTAATGTTTTAGAAAGTTAACACCAGGATAAAAGGTAGAGCGGCCCAAAGATCACTCAGAAAAGTTCACATCTATAAACAAAAATGTCCATGTGTTAGGATGTAATTAGTACCGTGACATGCGTGGAATCAAATTGTAAAGCAAGCGAGCATTTCCCAGATCTGTTCAAAAACAACGTCCAATTATCAAAAATATGTTACACGCACTTGAGAGAAAGTTCAAGTCTTTCGGCGGTGGTTGCTTATATGGATACCCTTGCAAATTTTTTTTTGAGTTCTAAAGTAATTATCAAAAACGTGTCCAGGTTACAATGAGCAGTTGTACACAGATGACGCAGGCGCAACAGATACACAGAAAAGGAAAGGGAAGGATACATGGTTCAAACTTAGGGAAGTTTTAGTCTCGTAGCCTTATTGCACTTTCCCTCACGCTACTCATCCACCTCAGCACACACTTCCCCGCGGGCTGGGTTCATTGCCAAAAGCTAACTGTTCCCCCAGGCCCCTGCGCTCTCGTCTCTGGAGACCCCAATCACATTGTACCATAATTTCCCCTTTTGTGGGGGTCACCACTCATCTGTGATCTCCCCTGTGACATCTTTGTGTCTCCAGCATGTGATATCATGCCGGGCACATAGTAGGATCTCAATAATTACTTGATGCATAAATCAGTAACTCAACATCTCTCATTATCCTTCATTATAGATAAACGACTCTCTCCAAAGCTGGTTTGGACCATATGGGCTTTCCACTCATTGAGGGGAGAGTCTGGTATTTGGAGTTGGTGTTTCGAGGGGGTTCTCTTTGCTCCTGGTACAAGTCCTACAAATAGGTGGCAAAGATGCCGGAAGGAAGACGGAATGATAAATAACAAAATCCTGTTACACTGAGTCTCTCTCTCTCTCTGAACACAATTTTTTTGCTTTTTATTTATTTATTTTTTATCTGAAAGGCCCTGCAGTCCCACTTGAAAAGCTCTTCATTAAACAAGGGTCCGGCCAGGTTAGACGCTTTGGTCAAGCAATGTAATTCTGCTGATCTGCAGTGCAATTTACTACGTGCGAGGCCATTGTTACATAAAAAAGTAATTGTTAACCTAAAGAAAAAGCAGAATTTTCTTTTGGCTAACATGACAAGATTAAAACCTTTTGATAGCAACGTTTATGTGCGATTCACTTCTGGGCTTGGAAAACGAATCTGGAGCAGGCTGGGCTCTATTTTTCAATCACTGGCCAAATCTTAATATACTACTTTAAAAAGAATAAAAAGGAAAGCGCTGTACTTTAAAAGTCCTTTCAGTTCTTGGGAACTGAATAATGTGACTTTGGTGGCTTTCTAAACGAAGACAACTAGTTTTTCCAGGAAGTCCCTCTTATTTTGTTGCTGTACTACACTCAAAAAGTATACATCTATATATATATTTTAATAGAAACACCATTAAACTTTGTCGCTCAGACTATTTCTTAGTCTAGACAGAAAATGGCCAAATGTTGTTGTTTTTATTTTGTTTTGAGATATTTTTTACTACCTTCCATGCTAAAGAGATCTTCCTTTTAAACAGGTTCCTACCTCCTTCTTGAGAAATTTCTTGATTTTGCAGCCATTTGGTTGCTACCTAAGTCTTTAGCGCCCTACATGACCCCTCATGACTTGAATCTTGGAGATATTCTGAAGGCAGGAATGGAAAAGGGAAATGAGCTAACCTGGAAGACCAACGCATAGTTCCACAATCTCTACGGAATTTCTCAGGCCCTCTTTGTACCTCCTCAAATTCTTTGGCCTTAAGGCGACAGACCAAGACTAGGCATCGAATCAGTTCACAGTCCATAATAATGACAATAATTATATTTTCAATTAATATTCTATGTACTTATACTCTACTTTCACCTATATATTTAAGCTCATGTAATCATATTAACAACCCAGAAATAAACAGAAAGGAAATGATCATCCTCATTTCATATCTGAGCAAACCGAGGCTCCGGAGGCTCAGATATCACACAGCTAAATAAATATCTGAACCCTGGTGGCCTCATGGGTCTGCTAACATTTGGTCTCTACCCTTGCGTGTAGGCATCTAAGACATGTATGAGCTTTAATGGCTGATACCCTAGTCAATCTTATGCTAACTTAGTTGGGGATAAAATTTTTTCCTTCGAACTTATTTTGACTCTGACCAATCAGAACTCAAGGGATTCCTTGTTTATTAAATTGCATTCAGCCTACACAGGCCACTGTGGCTCAGTTGGTTGGAGTGGGCCACGGGTTTGATCCCAGGGCAAGCATGTTACTCGGGTTGTGGGTTCAGTCCCTGGTCGGGGACAGGATGAAATAATTGTGTTTTTTTTTTTTTATCATTTATCGCCCATGTCCTACATTGGAATAACTTCTAGTTGCATTGTCAGCAATACCCTAGCATTCTAGAGGCAGACTTACAGACGCTGTTTGAGACTGTCATGTTGATCTGCATAGTAGTTTGAGCAACAAGCGACAATTGTGTGAAGGACAGCCAGGGTGTCGCTGACATTAGTGCTAGAAAAGCAAATGGGAGACTCGGAGGATAGGGAAGAAGAATCTGCACATCGCTTTGGCTCCTGCAGAGTGAGAGCTTTCTGCAGGCAGGAGACAATGTAATACGTGAAATCAGGGCAACCTATTCTTTCATCAACGTCTCTCCCCTCCCCATTAACAGAGCACCTACTATGTGCCAAGTGCAAACAAGTTTTAGGGAATGTGACTGGCATCATCCCTCAGCTGGTTCCTTATCCGGAAGTCCATGCACAGGAATAAACAAAAATAGTAAAACAGTACGAAGGAATTCAGAGAGAGGGGAGCTTGACATCCATCTTTTGGACTTTGGGGACTGGTCATGGAAGACTGGGTATTGTGGTTGAAATTTGAATAGCAGGAACTTCGATTTGTAGATCTGGAGCCAAAGATATTCCCTGGGTACTAAGCGGAGTGAACCAAGGCCCTGAGGTGAGAAAAAAATATATAATATTTAGAGAATAAAGAACATCCCACATCTTAGAGATAGAGTGTGGAGAATGGATGGAGAAATGAGGAAGTCTCCTAAGTGGCTGACTCAAAATGTGCGGCACATAGTAGATGCTCACCTAATATTTGTTGACACAAGGAGTTGCGCAATGCAGAACGATAATGTGATTTCATAGCATCTCCGAATTGCCTACCCATGGATTAGCATGAGGTCAAACAGTAAACATCGCTGTAGAACGCATTCAATGCCTGGACCAAATTCCAGACATTAAAATGCTGGACTTGCTCTCTGGGAGAGCCCAAAGCTGACCTTGGGCCCTCGGAACATGTTGTCTTATATCTAGTCTGTATCTATCAATATGAACTATCTTCCTCTGGGCTGTATGGGGGTGCGGTCTTTCCTTGTTTAAGACAACAATAAGAAGACGCCAGCACCTTCGAGGTATCCACATATCCATAAAAGCCTAGCAACCAAAGGCATTCTCTTTATTCAGAAGAAGCAGAGCACTGTGAAGGTTCAGAAATATATATATATAAAAATCGGGTTCTGAAATGGTCATTTTTCCCCCCCTCAGATATGCCATTATAGTGATCAGCCAAGCTTCGGTAAGGTAAATACTTTTGGAAAATAAGTGGAAATTTGCTGCAAATCAGTCCCTTTTGTGCATGGCCGCGGGAGCATGTTGAAATGTTTGGACACTAATACCCATTCATTTTCTTGGCTCCATAAATAAAAGACGCCAGCGCCGTGGCAGCCGTCAAATGGTATTTTTCAGGCCCAGCGGGGACCCCTCCTCATTACCGCCGCAGGGGGTAGGACGAGCCCAAAATAGCAAGACAACTAAATCAAGACATTTTCAATGTCTAACAAAATGACTGTGTTTTCGAAAGAACCAAAAAGGTTGGAAGGAATTGGACAGCTTTTGTACTTAGTAATACCTTTGTTAAAAGAGTTCAGGTGGGAAAAAGGAATCGTTGCAAAATGCATAAGCATATTTCTGAATATCATTGAAAAATTTCCAAAGATCTTATGGAGCAGTAAGTCGTGCACAGCCCTCAGGGGATTTCAGCCGGAGCTCTGTTCCATTGGGGGACCCCCGGCCCCGGATGATCACGTGGGCCTGCAGAAGAATTGGGGGTGGTCTTATTATGTATGGCGGTTCGAGGGGGAAAGAAACTTCAAAAGAAGGTCAGGGAAGCTTTTGAAAGAACCTGAGCAGCTGTTTTGGACTGCAAACCTTTCTCAAAGTAAGAGTCTTTCTATTTCCTGAGCATGTTTTGGCTGAAATCGTTGCTTTTATCCAGGAGAAAAATTAGCAAAAGTATTTTCTGAGAGTCGTAAAAGCGTACCAGCAACTGGGCTGAAGCTGAAAGGCAAGCCGGGGAGAAAGGGTGTAGAAGATATATTTGGATTTTCTTCCCCTTACTGCACTGCGCCCGCCCCCCACCCCGCCCCCGCCGCCATGGTTAAGTACTGTTCAACCATTTTAGATAAACTATTAATTCCTTTTGTTGTCATATTATATCCCATAAGTAAGTCTCCAGTTCAATAACAATTAGTACTGAACGTAACTCTGATACAAGCCAGTCGTTTTATGTCCTGTAACTCAAAAGGTGTCCTCTAAGGGGAAACGCCATTAAGTCTCCGCCAAATTCCTGAAAGTGAACACAGATCGAAAACACAGGTCCTTCGGATGTTTGAAAGTTGATAAACAAAGAGGAAACTGTCACCCACCCCCCAAATTCCCCCCTCCCCGATGTCTTCTTTAGTCTTTTACGACTCAGACTTTAATGAGAGCCATAAACATTACCTTGCCTAATAAAAATTCCAGTATTTCAGAGCCCGCTCCGAGGATGTGAACCCCATCTGGTGACAAGTGGAGCTAATTAATATCTTTATAGGTGTCTTCCATCCGCTAGAGTTTAAGCAGAAATAGTCAGGGGTGCTTAGAGCAAAGCTCCAGGCAATCCGGGCAGGGCTGTTGCTTGCCTTCTAGTCAGAACTGATAACAAGTAGACCGATTTTTACAGGACTGTAAAAGCTAAGTGTGGAGACGGTTCCCACGGAACGAGCCCTTTGCGGCCGCTGTTCTTGTCACTCTGGTCCCTGGCCATTCCTGCTTCAGGCGAGCCTGGCCGGTGGGGTAGATAGACAAGTGGACAGGCAACAGGGGGAAAGACCATACAAAAAAGGGCTGGGGAAGCAAGCAAATAGCTCCGTTTGATTTACACAAAGCACAGTGACCCAGCCATACCGGATCTCCTTGCAGAGATCTTTAAAGATCTGCTCTGTGAAGCATTTACTTGTGGCCCAGATACGGTTTATCTAACAAGACCACGGGAAAATCAAAAAGCAGTATCAATGGCCCAACTGAGGCTAACGTGTGTTGTGAAGCGTACCAATTGGCCGAGCACAATGTCACCGCTCTGGGCTGGATGTGCAGGTGGTCACAGGGCTTTTTAAATTTTTTTTCAAAGGTCCCCCTACAAAGAGCATGCCAGCCCTTCTCCGTCAATATGGGCCAGTACCCCGGGAGCGGGCGGACAATCGGGAAATAATGACATCAACCTCACCACGGTTAAGTACATAACATGCTGAAGGTTCACGGATGTGTGGCCTGGAACAATGGAGGAAAAATAAAGACGCTTGCTTGGGCCCCAGCTGCTACGAGCCGTGCTGAGAGATCAAGGGAAGGTATGACATAGGCTGCCATTTCAACTGGGACCAGGTTAATCTGTCAATGGGAGAAGAGACACACAACACCGACGCAGCCCTCAGAAGGCGCAGAGGGGACAAATGACAATATCTTTATTTGCATAATCTGTGTTTAACCCTTTCCTAATAGACACCACGTTGCCTTCAAATCAGCTTAATTTCCTTGAGACTGGTGGGCAGAGATCCCGAACACCAGCAGTCAATGAACATACTATCTAATGTTCATTTACTATGTGGTGCCGGGACTTAGGGCTGGGTCAGGGGGGTGGGAGGCCCTAACTGTGTAGATGAAAAGGGACAGGCATCTCTCAAAAGGAACACTGTGGGAATTTATTCCCGTCCACTCCACGGCCGAGTTTATGATCTTCAGAAAGTGGCTCATTCCCTCTGCTTGGAGAATTGGTTAGAATTAAGAAACAGAGTTGGGAATTGTGGAAGCCTCATGCGCCAATATTCTTCAAGAAATTTCTATAAAAACACAAAGAGCTGTCTGTGTCTTATTTGAAAACAAAAACCAAAACCCAAACCACTGATTGCACACTCAAATACACAGGCGATCCTGTGAGAATGCACGTATGGGACGTGCACTGTTGGTGCTGAGGAAAAAGTTATGGGCACGCAGGCAGCAAAGGACTATGCGACCTTGAACTAAAATCTTGCAAAAATTTGGTAAATAGACCTGGAATATCTCAGGGGGTGGGACTGAGTTTCTAGCATGTGCTTTTTTCTGTTTCTTTGTTTTTGTATTTGTTTTATGATTTCTTGCCCCACGTCTTTCTACCTACATTTTTTTTTAACTCCCCTGATAAAACATAAGGACAAAGAGCTTTGCAAATTTAAAATATGCTAATTCACATGATCACTTGGAAAAGGAAGACAGAGGAAGGTAGTTCAAGAGTGTTTCTACTTCAGCAAAGATGCCTGCTCTTTGGTTCCAAGGTTGCTGGTTCATTGGATCTTGTGTTTTCCTACGCTTACAAGGGGGTGACAGGCAGAAGCCAGGTGCTCATAGAGTTTGTACCATTTTTTATGTCATAACAGAGGTTCCATCTCCCCAAAGAAACTGCTTTGAACAATCTCTGCTAAGAATTCTTTCTTCCCCCAGCTACCTACTTTTGTAAGTACTACAGAGAAAAGCATTTTCAAGTAGAAAAAAGTTGACATAATCTTAGCTTCCAGCTCAAACGGAACAACTGTTTTGATACAGTTCATTCTCTTGTAATTATTATTGTTTTTCCTTCTTCCCTAGAGAGTCAAGATGGTGCCACATTTAAATTGTTATTCTTTTTTTCCAGTCGATATTACTATATATTACTAGAATCTTTATAAATATAGTTTTTATTTGGCTACATGACATTTCATCTTCTGAGTCGAGCATTTTGGTTTATATCAAATGCTTTATTTAATATTAAAATATTACTATTATAAGTAACAATTCGATTAAATCATTATGTTTAAGGCCTCCTATCGTTTGAGATTTTTTTTTCTTAATATAAATTCCCGCTAGGAGGGCAGAGTAAAGTCTTTCAAAGCAACACATTTAGTTAAAGAGCTTCTTTATGATAAATCCTATTAAAAATCATCCAAATGTTTTTAGCTGTAGCTCCAAGAACAGAAAGGAAAATGGATACTCCTTTAAAAACACATTTAAACAGAACTTGCACACGTAATAGTCAGAATAGGCTGTGTAAAAATTCTTCTCTAGCGCCACAAACAACCTTGGCTTAACCCAGTCTCTAGATATTACTTTATTGGCACAATTGACTAGTTAATTAAGTGGTGGTAGAGGGATCTCTTCTAACCAAATACATGGTTAGGTATTTGGTTAGAAAACTTCTGCAATTACAAGGCACTTTACTGGCATTAACTCACAGAATGAAATGTAAGAGTATATGTGGTCTGCCTGCTACAATTAAGCCTGCGGGCCATAGTAGACATGACAGTCTCTGAATATATTCGTTCTGTCTTGCAGGCTCTGCTCTCCTGTCCTGTTAAGGTTTCAAGTCTGCAATCTTTCCAATGGATGAAAACTACCCCAAAGGGCTTAATCCACAGCAAGTCAGATAACTAATTGGTAAGTGCAGCCTTCTATCAAGTTTTTCTGGAAAAAATGCTGCTACATTTATTTTGCAAGAAAAATGGGGAATTTGTGAAAACTTATGCACAACACTGTCATTTCTATGAATTCCTTCTTAACAAAAACGCGAGGGATTTTTTGGGGGGGGCAGATTTTTCATATTTTGATTATCTGAGGTAGCTTTGGATCTTGCAAAACTCCATGTACCTAGGCCAGTTTGGTAGTAAAATTAAATGACCCACTCATCAAATAGTTGGCAAGTTTATTCAAGATGGAAGTAAGTCAAGAGAGTTATAAATACTCCAAAAACAAAAAAGAACTTATGAATATTCTAAAACAAAAGGAATTGAATCCCAGGAATCCTAAGAGTCAATATAATATGAAAGTAACTTAGAAAGGACACATTTTTCTTTGAACAAAAGAATCATGGCTCATCTGTTTGAATGGTTTCCATTAAAGAGTCTCTCTAACAATGTCTGATAATAGATTAAAATGTCTCAGATTAGATCAAAGGAAGAGTTATGGGGAGAAAAACTAAGACACGGAGGATCAGACACAACATTACCTTTTTTGGAGACTAAAATGCAAACCCATACAAATCATAGGTTTGTTAAAGTTATAATATGAGGCACAGGCAACTAATTTTTAGGCTATTTGCCTGACAATTTCAGAAGGAAAAACACACTGGGATGAAATGGAAGAAACATCTATCGAAAGTCAGGCTCTCCATTTCTTTAATTAAAAAACAGACGGCAGTCTTTTGCGTCTGACCTGGGCAAAGTCTCGTGAGAAACAGGAGGTCGCGTTTCTGAAATCTGTGGCCAAATCTCCTACCGGAGAAAACACTGACGCTGATAACTATGGAGTCAGTTTTTGGGGAAGAAATCTGAAGACTAACATTCCACATGGGTTAGCTCGAATGGAGGATTAGTCAATAAATGGATTATCATATGATTTGAGAGAAACCTCGGCTATGTCATATGGAACTATCATTTCATTAAAAATGACAAGCACCCTGAATTATGACACACTTTGTATTATGCAGAACATAAAACGGATCACCCAAGTGAAAATGTCCTTTCTTAGCTTTAGCTTATCTCATTCTTCACCAGTTTTCATTTGCTAACATGCCTTCCGTGTCAACGGAAAATCAGAGAAAGTGTAGCAGTTGAGCCATCAATTTGTTAGCCTGGGAGATCAATTAGTTTCAGAAATACATACATTAGATCCTATCTTATTTCGTGCAAAACTTACACATAACCGCAATTTGGTATTGAGGGATAGGTAGGCCTCATCGAACCCACAGAAGTGTGTGGCATTCCCGTTAAGCGACCTGAACTGTCTCCAAACCATTCTGGCCTGGAAACTTCACAGATATGTTTCATCGTGAAGCCTGTAGTGTAATATATATATCATAAGGTTCTGATATAATTATATACGTACTTAAAGCTACTGGCTTTTAGGTCTGAGCGGGAAGAGGGGGGATTAATATTAAACATGTTGGCGACTCCTCGTCCCACCAAATTAGTTATTATTCTAGATGCAGTCTTAAAATTTTATCTGAGGTTTTGTTTTCATTCATTTATTCTTCCCTCAAGTACTTATTATAAGGGAGTTCCATTGTGCACTTCTACATTTGAAGAACAGAAGTAATTTTATTACTCTATTTTCTAATACCCCTAAGTTTTGCTCTATTAGTGGCTCTCAAGGGAATTAATATATAGTGAGTACATAGTATGCTCTAGAAACTTCATGTGCATTGTCTACACACATTGCTGACACATTGGTATTGTCACCCACTGTAGCAGTGAAGAAACAGACACCAAGGTGAGGTCACTTGCCAGAGGTCACAGCTGGAGGGTGTCACCTGCCATCTACACGACCTCCCTTTTTGCCCTTAACAAATTAGCTCTTAAGAACTTACTGTGGTTACTGCCTGGATTTCTAGGAAATACACAGACTCCTTCTTTTCTGCGACTAAGATGATGAAGGCAGGAATTTATCTTCGTAACTGGATTCATGGGGACATTCATCATAACAAAAACCGACTGTTTTTCTGGACTCCAAAACTTTCTTCCATTGCCCTTATCTTGAACAAGTAAGCTCATGTCCCCCGCATCATAAATAATGCCTCCCCTGAAATGTGCTTTTAGAGTTAGAGTGCACCAAAATAAAGGCTCAGAGTGGTTTTCATAGAGATAATCTTGCCTGGCCAGGTGGCTAAGGGGGTTAGAATGATGTCCTGCACACCAAAGTTTGCGGGTTCAATCCCCCGGTGGGGCATCTACCTAGGTTGTAGGTTTGATCTCTGGTCAGGGTGCAGGCAGAAGGCAACCGATTGATGTTTCTCTCTCATATTGATGTCTCTCTCTCTCTCTCCAAAATCAATAAAACATATCCTTGGGTGAGAATTTAAAATAATAATCATAATAATAATAATATGAAGAAGAAGGAGGAGGAGAAGGAGAAAAAGGAATCTTCTGTAGCATCCTCATAATCACTTATGTATGAAAGGTTAATGCAAATGATAAAAATGAATTGAAATTTTTTTTCATCATTCAGTTTTCCATATTGGCAGACTTCCACCTAAATACAACTTTCATAATGTTTAAAGGAAAAAGTATGAAGAACAAAACCAAAGATAATGCGGTTATCTATTGCTTTTTCATTCGAAATCATCATGTGTGGCCAATCCTTTTCTTTTGGAGGGAAAATTTTGAGGGTGCATCCCTGGTCTCGGAAGGACTTGGAAACCCAGCGAAAAGAGTTGAACCAAAAACACTGAGAAGAGAGGGGGAAAACAACTCTGTGTATCCACACACATCTGCAAGATTCCACAGCAACCCACGGGACCACCTGTAAGAGTCCAAGACCCCCCAGCCTCCAGGGGCTAGTTTGTCTCTGTGCTTTGCAGTCAATCAGCCAGCACACGCTCTGTGCTTCGCTCAGTCTGGTGACGGCTTTTCTGAAGTGTGCACCTGTCCATTCGGAATGGCAATGAGACTCCCAACTCATTCTCCATAGGCTACCGCACAGCAGTGGATGTTAATGACTTTGGAGTGTTTTGTCTTTGACAATAAGCCGGAATCTTGACTATGCAATTGACTGCAACTACACAAATTGCTATTTGGAATGAATCTTAATATGTACACTTGTGTATATGAATACAGCTAGATATACTGTCCCCATACGACGGGGCAGTTAACATCCTACCCATTTTAAGTGAGCAAATTTGAATAAAATGGCTGCGTCATACATTCTGCGTTAACATCAGCTCTTTGAAAAGCCCAAGGATTAAAAGTTAATTCCGTCCTTTTAATTCAAGGGACATATAAATGGCATTATGGGTACGGCCAACTCCTCTTTTTTATCAGTCCTTTCATGCTGCCTTCTCACTAATTCTTGGTTGTTCAAATGCTACCTACACAATAAAAGCCTTGAGTTAATTTACTAAGATTTTACACCAGTGCAAATGAAAGAAAGGAAAGTGCTAAACAAGGCAATTAGCACTCTGTTTAGTGCACTCCCAAAATAAATGTAGGCAATTTACAATTTGGCAAATGGCACCCTCTCTAGATCCAACTCATTTATGCCTAAGGGGGGTGGTACAGTTCATTAACGGGGAAAAGTGTTTCTATATATTATGCTATGGAGGCCCAACCCATTTTGTGGTCCAGCAACAGATGCGCCTTCTCCTGAGGATTATTAGTGTTTCTTGCAGAAAAATGCCAAACTATTATGCTTTCAGATAAATGGTCCAAAAAAGAACGCCTGCTCCTATTGAGTCTCAGTGGCTAGCTTTACAAGATGGGATATGCGAGCGTGGGTAGGGTTTTGCAAACCCACAAGCATGGCCGGAGCCTCTTTTGTGGCTCTTACAACATGCGTCTCGGCTCTGAGATCCGTCTGAGCTGTTCATTTGAAGTACTGCTGACTGTTTGTTAATTGACAGGAAGGTTGCTCCTAGCCTTTCATGTTTATTCTTGGGAACCTCTTATTAGTGCAAAAATAATAGATGTTGTTAACGCAGGATCACAACCAACAGTAGTCTTTAAGATGCAAGAGCGGTAAAGGTTAAACATGTGTCTATATGGCTTTCGAACAAAGAGCTTGACAAAATAGTTCGGAAACAGAGAGATGGGCCAAACTTAGAATAATGACGCCCGAAGCCTAGCCTCTCATTCTTTGGGGTTTACTCTTTATTTCAGGAAGATCTAGTTCCTGTAGTTCATGTTCATGTACACTGTCATCTGAAATTTGGGTTGCTGCTGGAAAGAAAATATGAAAAATTAATGCCTACAGAAGGAAGGTGAAATAAAGTCCTCCAGCCTTCCCTGTATTTTTGCTTATTTTTGAGTCTAGATAGTTTCACTCAATGATTAAAAAAAAAAAAAAAAAAAAAAAAAAAAAAAAGACAAGCAAGGTAAAAGCATTCTTTTGTGCCCTCTAGCTGCTGAAAGCACAAATGGAAAATAAAATTCTCTGATGATTAAATTCACCTAATCTGACTTGGGGCAGGGGGGAAAACCCATTCTTTCTATGAGATCCAGTTCTCTTGTCTTTATAAAAAGATACCTCGATAAATAAAAGTCTTCCTCCTTGAATTAACCGGACTTTGATTTTCAGAAGACAAGGTAGAGCAAAAGCACTCCTCCAGGAGGGGCTCTTGGAAAATTCAGCTGGATTATCACTTCTCTCAAGCAGCTCGGTGACATGCCACACAAGTGGTGGGCTATGTGATGCTTTGAGTATTATTGATCATGGATTTTAATTCGATTCCTAAAGGAAGTTGAGGAGATCGGTTTGCCAGTTTGAGGAATTTTAGAATGGCCTTTAGAACAGATGACAAAGTTAGTGCGCCTGGGTATGTTTATGAAAGCGCAAGAGGGGTATAGATTTCATTCTTAGGGACTCTTCTGTCGTTAAGGTCATTCTTGGCATGAGAATGTTATCCAAATCAGGTCTTATCCAAATGTTGAACTTGGGGGTAGCAGTCCTAATAGTAGTTTGGGTTATAAGCCTTTAAATCTAGGCTACATTTCAAATAAAAAAACACACAAACAACTCAGCACCCCCTATGATATAAATGGCTTTCTCACGGGATGATTCCAGCAAAGCAAAGTTCCTGGGGCCCAATTCACTGCACATTTTACTTGCGAGGAGGAAGCATCTTGCAGCCTGAGGCTGCCAGAACTGTTGAAAAGAGAAAGAGAAATTGTTTGAAGTTTGCAGGATTATCATTATTTTCTTAAAATCTCTGCAGGCTTCCAAAGAAAAGGGCCGTCTGAGTGCCCGCCGTTTTTCAGTTATCGTGGACAGTGAGTGACGTGAGGTGGAGTGGACAGGCTGGGAGGGGACTGAGCTGTTCAACGAGTCCGGGGAACGTCTGAGGACACTTTCTCCCTGCACTGAAGTGGGCTCGCGGCTCGGAGGACTCAGTCGGCTGTCCAGCAACTTGCTCAGTCATTCCCCATCCGGTTCAGGGTTCGCCTCCAGGGGCTCGGTCTCAGCAGATGTGCTAAAGCGCCGGCCCCCGAGTCGCTCCCGTGTCTCGGAGAAATACAGAAATCGAGCTAAATCAAATCAGTCAAAAAATAAAGGTCAGGTCCTCCAGCCTCGGTAAACAGCCTATGCAATATGGCCATCCTCAGTCAGGAACTAATTACTAGCCTGTCGTGCTTCTTGGGGAAACCTCAAAAATGCATGGTGCTGAATTATTAAAAACGCATACACATAGAATCCAAAAAAGAAAAAAGGAAAAGAAAAAAAAAAAATCCCCCCACACTCGGCAGTACACCAGATGAAAAGATAAGGAGCTATAATATCCCACGGAATCGGGGCTCTTGGATCCAGAGAGTCTCCAAATCCCCAGCTCCCTTTGTTTTGATGACAATTTTTCTTCCTTGACGGGAGCAGAAAGTACGCTGGAAGCCTGTCTTGTGTTACCTTTGTCCGCCTAGCTCAGCTGGTATTTAATTGGTCAGCAATGGGAGGGAAGTCTCCTTTGAGGTAATGAATATTGACTGTTTATGTTGAAATGTCACAGTGAAAAGAAAGCCAGCACCAAAGAGACAGAACCCAGTGTGAGCGCCTCAGACACAAAAGAGACACCAGCGAAGGCGGCGCATTGAAAAGCAAAGCAGCTGAAATTCAAAGGGATGGGACCGGAACGGCCTACATGTGTGGGAATTTTCAGCGAGCCGTTGACAGGTGAAAAAGTCATTATTTTACCTGTTCTAACGCACGGCAATTGTGCGCTTTTTCCTAAAATGACACGCAGGCCGCGACTCGTGGAAATGTTTCAAGGAAGAGGGTCTCCCCTCGTGAATAATTTTGGGGAAACGGGGCAAACTGAACAGTTAGGAATTATGTGGATTGTGAACCTGAGGGAAGGAGAGGCAAGCAAGCAAGCAAACACCAGGAGAGCTCCTTTGCTAGGCTAGCCCTCTTGCAAAATGGTTAGTGTCTGCCTTTTCCAACAAATGTGCAGGATCTGGAAAGTTCCGGGGTCCTGGTCATTAGAGATTTTAGGGTAAATAAGAAAGATACATAGAGCCTGCTCATTAGATGGGTTCCAAATATTAGCATTTCATAATTTGGAACGTTGTTATGGGCCCACCTTTGTACCTGGAGGGCAGCCTTGGGCTCACAGCTGGGATGGGGGTCTCTTTAACCCTTTCGGCTCTGGTCAAACACTTCCCCATTTCAGTGGGGTTTTGCAGCGGGAGGTTTGGCTTTATTCATCCACAATGGATTTTATGTCACTGAGTGACTCAAATTTTCCATTCTTATATTTCCAAATGGTGACCAGCCGGGTGAGTAATATCAGAAAGAAAAAAAAAAAAAAAGACAGCAAACAGTGAATGTCTGAACAATTTAAAATGCGTAGGAAGCTGTACCGTTGCCAAGCTTTTAAATCTGGGAGGACAACTTTCCTCCCGCGTTGGGCTTCATGACCGTTTTGCAAATTAATGGTAGCCACAAGCATTGTATTTCTTGCCTTTTTATTGTGTAGGAGAAGGGATATGAAACAAAGAGATAACTATGTAACTACTGAGTCACATTCATGGGAAAAAAAAAATGACTGAAGAACCCAGATAAACAGAAAACTTGAGTTTCTGGTCCCCATGAATAGGCGGTTGTATTTACAGTGTGGCTTTACTGTTCACATGTTTAAAGTTCACATATTTGAACTTTATCATAATCGGGACCCTATCATCACACATTTCTGAGGCAAGAGCTCATTATTACCTTTCTCTTTGGATTGCTCCCAAATGCAGAAAGGGTCCCCTGTTTTATTGCCCCACCATTCAATTATGTTTTCTAAAAGCCCAATAAATAAAAGATGACTTCATGAGTCACGCCCTGTGTCACGCTTGAACCCCAGCCTGTGACACGCGCTCCCCTAACTCGAACTAACAAGCTGCCTGCGCCACGAAGACTGATACCTCTTCATTAGCATGAT
The DNA here is from genome assembly GCF_021234165.1 of Pteronotus mesoamericanus. Lineage (NCBI taxonomy): Eukaryota > Metazoa > Chordata > Mammalia > Chiroptera > Mormoopidae > Pteronotus > Pteronotus mesoamericanus. The sequence goes on along the minus strand of NW_026555323.1, from coordinate 6,077,907 downwards.
CCACCTCACCTTTAAAAGCCTCCGGCTCCCCATTTGCAACCGGCCAGGATGGAGACGTCTTGGGTGTCTCAATGACATTTAGGAATCCTACGAGACAAAAAAGAAAGTCATTACCTTTCCAGTTCACCTGCAAAGAAGATGTCATTAAAAGAGGAAGCAAAATGAAACCTTGTCAACCTGTTTGGGCCCAAAAGGTAATCCTGCCGCTGGGAGCAGAGTCGAGAAGGATACGGGATCCTATTATTCCTGACACGAGCGGACCCACCAGTGTCAAAGGTGTGCCATGCCGGGAAAGTTCAGGTGTTGCTAAATTCATTAATGTGTCACTTGGAAAGGACGTGATGTCACTTTTGTTGTCTGCAGGGATGCAAACTGGGGTCTGCTGGTTCCTGTCAACACGCTATCATCTTAATTCCGCTCGCTGTGCAGCCGGGTTTGCCAGCTGCAACGGGTTAAGGGCCATGGGCAGCGGCGTCTTCAAAGGTTACTAATATTTGACATATATCATTTTAATCTGCCCTTTGCGTCACCACTCCCTGCAACCAAAATAAAAAATAAAAAATAAAAAAATAAAAAAAGTGGTTAAGTCAATTCCTTGTCTTGCTTGGCCAGCCAGGTTTTTTGCAAAGGAGGGTAGTAGATGGTGAGTGAATCTATCCTGCTCTTTTGTGTATTTTTCTTATTAAAGATAAATGTCCTTTTCTTTAGAAGAGTATGTGATTCCGTGGAACCGTGATACATTCGGACAGGAATTTGACATTTAAAACCCCAGACATGGGAGAGTTCCTCTCCTTCTTCGTTTGTGAACGTTTTCTTCAAATTTTATTTAAGTGGGTTCTTTTGAAAATGGGAAGGAGTTCGTTAAGGGTGTGTTGATAAACAGAATCCACTTGATTGCTCTGCATTTGACATGATAAAAAATATTTATTTAGTTCCTTGGACCAGAAAGGATGAAGGAGGCTGTGATAGAGAAAGCTAACTATAAAATAAAATATACCATTTTGTGAGTAAAACAAATCACATTTTATATGAACATAGCAGCAGAAGATACATTTTTCTAAAGATATGTGTTAGAGATGATAGGTTTAAAGACAGATTGCATTCTAATAATTTAATTTTTTCCATTTCAGTTATCATACCCAGATAAGCAAATTTCAATTCAATGTGAATTATTTCAAAGACGTGAAATCACCAATTTTCACACCTTGGTCCAAGGTAATATTTATTTGCTTAATTTGGTTTTCAAAAAATGAGGTGGATTCTTTTTTTGCAATTTTCCCCCTCGTAGTCAAACGATAATGAAGAAATAACAAACACTCTTCTTAGCGAAGACCCTGGTGTAATTTCTATTAAAATAACATCAGTGTCTTACCAGGTTGGGTTCTCATCACTACTATTTATTTTGTTTGTATGGAGGCAGGGCTAAGGAGACATGTCACGTTGTTACACTCAGACCATTGACACTAATAAACACTATAGCATTATTTCGCACCTGGGAATATAGTGCGGCCGCGCTGTAAATAAATTCGTACGTCCACGTTGCTGGTATACGTAGAACCTGACTTCTACTTTCTGCGCGTTCAGATTATATATTTTGCACAACACAGAAAAGTACTTTTTGAAGCACAGAAAAGAATCTACCTGCAAACAGATATATTGCTGATGTTCACACAAACTCGCCTCTCCCTTGGCCAACTAAAAATATGAATTATTTTCCTAAGACTGCTGAGCCTGCTTTTGTGACAGCTTTCATTTTTAAATGACACATTATGGCAATCAGAGCGCTAAAAAAAACGAGGGTAGACAATACATACGGCGCACACATATGGAGGACCATGATAGTAATTGCCTAACGCACCAAATGCCTTGATCTTTTTTCTGAAGGCCCCTGGGTGTCCAACCTTTTGGCATCTCTGGGCACCACTGAAAGAACAGTTGTCCCGGGCCACACATTAAATGCATTGCGACATGTAATCACAAAAATAAATAAATAAATAAATAAATAAACAAACAAATAAATAAATAAAAATCTCATAATGTTTTAAGTAGATTTACGATTTTGTGTTGGGCCACATTCACAGCCATCCTGGGCCGCAGGCTGGACACCCAGAGACCAGGCTCCCGTTTCCAAATTCCGTCCTGGTGGCTGCTACGCCCCGTGTGCGCGCGGGCGCGCAGGGTTTCAAAATGTCGCGGCAGAGACGGGGTCTCTGTGGGGATGGGGTCCGACAGGCAGCGCTGCATTGAGATACGAAGCATTTCACCCAGTGAGAAGCCGAGTTGGGTAGGAAGGGTCCCCCGGAAAGAGTTTTTCAAGTTGATCCTGGTGGTTCTGTTGTCTGCCCCTCTGGGTCTCGCTGGGGGTCGGCGCCAGGGAAGACGGCCCTACGCTCTGGACTTCTATTTGGAGGAAGAAAGAAAATGAATCTTCGTGCCCCGAAGGTGGAACTGCTTGTGCAGAAAGTCGCGGAGGCACTGGTGTCTTGTGAGAAGACTCTAAGGAAATGGTTTCAGGCAAGAAGTCCCTCTCCGCTGTCATGAGATGCGGCAGGCACAAGCGTAAACAGAAAGGGCGTGTGTTGGCATCAGCCCAGAGTTGGTGAGCTTTTTGATCCAGAAAGAAGGGGGAAAAAGACAGCTGAAACGGGGAATAGGTCTGTATATTAGAAAACAACAAAAAAAATAGAACTGAACTTCCCTGGCTGGTGTAGCTCAGTGGATTGAGTGCCGTCCTGTGAACCAAAGAGTTGCCAGTTCGATTCCCAGTCAGGGCACATGCCTGGGTTGCGGGCCGGGTCCCCGGTGGGGAGTGAACGAGAGGCAAAACACGAGAGAGAAACATATCGATGTTTTTCTCCCTCTCTTTCTCCCTCCCGTCCCTCTCGAAAAATAAACAAATAAAATCTTGAAAAATATATATAACTGAACTGCTTTGTTCCTTATTCATAATGGCCTGGAACCCTACGCAGGAGACAGCGTGCTTGGATGACCTCCGCCATTTTCCAGAAGGGCCGTTGTGACTCTTGATTAGCATCAAGGCTTGCATATAGGGCTTCTGGTCTACAGATATTATTTGATATTTGTGGGCCCCAAACCTTTCAATATGAAGATTGCGACAGCATGCTGCAGCTCAAAGCATTTTTAAATATATTCTCAATGATACCCTCTAATATTGGGGCTGAATAGCTGTGCCTAATTAGGAAAACGATACATTCATGCAAAAAAGCAATTTTTAATAAAGTCATCGCCTTAAGACCAAGAGAAAGGAGCCCATAAGCTTTTCGTGGTAACATTCGATGTCGCTGGCCTTGTTGCTGAATTCTCGTGTCCTTTGAAAAGCCAGCCATTCCTTTGGGGGCTCTCATTCGGTGACGCAGGAAGGGCAAGAGTTGAGAGACCCAGGGGAGGGGACCTGGCTGCACAGAGATCTCCAAGATTTGAGAGTTAGACTTTATCTTTGGTTCCTACAAAACCATCCACAATGATACCATTTCACAGGCTCCGCCTCCTCAATGTTATAGAACAGAAAATTTGCAGTCAGTCAATATCAATGCAGACGATCTCTTTGATTGTTCACTCTGCTTAAAATGCCCAAAAGTTTCTTTTTACTTATCCAGTGGCTTTGCATGAGGAAGGGCATGCAATCAAAAAAAAAAAAAAAAAAAAAAGGAGAGCAAGAAAGAAAAAGATAATGTTTTCATATTATCTTCAAAGGAGTGAAGCAGGTGCAATCGAATATGGGCAGAGCAACCTGTGATTCGACCTCTTTTCTCTTTTAAGCCTCATGTCAGCCTTGTCCCCAGCAAACCACAGGCAGGAGGCACTTCTCCAGGGAGCTCTGAAGTGTAACCAGGGGACCCCCCCACCCAGGATTTCTAGGACCCTTCATCGCTCCGTGGGTGTGGGTTCATGGGATTGAATGCAAATTCTACTTACTCCACAGTCTGTAATAGCGGCCATGTTCCCTTTCATTCTTGCTCAATGGGTGAGGGCGACCAGTTTCTGTTTACTGGTTCCTATAACATGCAGCCCGTCGGCAGAATGTAGTTAGGCCAGTAATGGGGTATGTTGGTGGCACCGTGGCGGAGACCCACAGCTTGTCCCGCAGTCCTGGTGCTGAAAGATGGGGAAAACAGGACAGGAGCCTTAACGCCTCATTTATTGTCAGCACGACGCTGTGCTTCTGACATTGCCTTTGAGGAGGAAACTATGACATTTAAAAGACTCTCTCCAGCTATATAAAAAGCATGTGAATATCTATAAATATTGATCCAAAATGAGCGCCATGAATAATTTATCGTGAAATATACTTTCTTTGTCTTTCGGTTTTTAAAGCAGCTTGGTTTTTTCTTTCCCCTCAAAAATTATGGTGAGACGAACCTATTTCTCCCTCTCTCATTTTAGAGCTCTTTCTTATTTTTAGAAAAAGAAGTGATCTTTTCTAAAGATGTTTGAAGTTGGGGGGAGGGGGAAACCAACAACACACACATTACCAGAATGGCACTCTTCTGTAGGTGATTTAGTCTCTGGAAAAATATATCTTGAGGTTTTTTTTTTTTTTTAGTTTTGTTTTGTTTTTAAAAGAAAGTGGGTATGATTTGTTGCCATAATTGTGTTGTCTTCGGTGCCTATTCTCCTGTGGCAGATTCGTTTAAACATCTCTTCTGTTTTCCTGAATAAAAATAGGGATTTTATTTGTTGGAACGAAGGGTTCCAACCCAAAATATTCTCCTGTGTAATGAGAGCAAAATAAACAGGTGCGCTCAGCATCACCCACAGTATGTCTGACGAGGGCGGCCCGTCTGGAAAACGCAGTAAATATCCTCAAATCTCACTAGGAGCCAGGCTGTAATTGATCACGATTCTGAGTCTTTTTTGGAACGTCTATCAATATTTTCACACGGGGTCAAAGTGTCTGTCACTTTCTTCCTCTCTCCACTCCCCTAGACGCAGATTCCAGACACGAGCGCCTCATGTGCGTTTCTCAGATACGTTTTCTTGGAGAAGCCATTGGCTGTGAATTCATTCAGGTTTTCTTAGGTGCTAAATCTGGCCAGATGAAAAGATTTGGTTGTTATTATTATTTTTTGCTCATTTTTCCCCTGTTGAGCTTGCCAACTCAGGTACGGTGAGTTTTGTCGTTGTGATTGTTTTTAAATTTTGTTAATTTTTTGGTTCCACTCGGGATGGAAAGGGAGACAAGAAAGAAGACATTCTCCGGGTGTGGACATTATCCATTTTGGAAGACTTGGATGATTTGGGGTTTTTACACCACCTCCCAAAACCTTCATTTCATTTAATCCCTTGGACTCACCAGATGTGTTGTATCCACCAGCGATTTGTGAAATTTGTGCAGAAGTACATGGAATTCACGGGTCTCCTAAAATCCAGCAAGCATGCATGACTATTTTCCAAAGCCTTCTTGTTTCCAACAGAAAAAAAGGAAATCAGAAAGTTGTGTTGAATTTGATGGACTATAAGCTAATGAGCCATGTGGTGTTTTCCTGAAATAACGAGACAGGAATTCTATTTGGAGGCCTCAACCTGCTGGCTCTGATTCCCTCCTCTGCTCTCTGGAGACAGCTTGGTGCTGGACCAGAATGGGTAAGGAGCCGGGGGTCACAGCAGAGCTGGGTTCGAACTCAGGCTCTGCACTTCTTGGCTGTTACCGGGGCAACCAACGTCACCTCTTTAATACTGTTTCTTCATTTGTGAAAATACACCACCATCACCACCAACATCACTGATAATAACGCCTACCCCCTAAAGTTGTTCAGGAGGCTGCATAAGAGTGCGCATTCGACCTGATGGGAAAAAGCTTCCAGAGACAGCCTTTCTCTTCCCGCCCTGGTCTACAGCAGCAGCCTCCTAAGCATTCTGTAATATTGCCCCCTGATTAGATACATATTGTGGGAAGAGATAGCTCCCTGAAATGGATATCTGATTATGCAACTTCTCTGTTAAAAATCTCTCAGACTCCCATTTATCCACCAAATAGGTCTACGCTCCTGAATGGATATATTCACAGTCCCCTCCCCACGCCGGAGGCTTCCTGTCCTGGTCTGTCTCTTTCTCTCCCTCACGTACCTTATGTTCCAGGCCAATCAATGCTGTTCCTTCCCTACCCCAGTTCCCATAGCATTTTCCGCCTGAAACATACTCCCGTCTCTCCCACTCACGGTACTGTAAATCCCTTACTTAGGTCAAGGGTACGGGGCCAGGCCTTTGAATAGAGCTGCTCAGCACCTAGCACATAAGTCATCACGTTCACACTGTGACTTTTCAAATATAACCCGAGGCAGAGCGACCGTATCATTTATCATCTAAATTGGGACACTTGGTTCAAGAAAAATACTAGACCCGGCGAATGCTGGGCCCACAGGCAAACCAGAGGGGTCTGTAACTCAGAGGCGGGGGTGAGAACAACAGAAAATGAATGTGGCCACTCCGTATCTCAGAAGGTTGCAGAAACCAATGGGTTTGTTCTTGAACAAACGGGCTTCCAGAATTGTGGCTGGCTGGGGGCGTTGCTTGTTTCTTGGTGTCAGTTTTGCCTCTTTGTAGGATGCTGCTTCTTGGGCCCCAATGTAGCTCCAGCTCCCTAGCCAGTGGGCGCACTGAACTTAAATCTGTGTTTGAGCCCTGGCTGGTGTGGCTCAGTGGACTGAGTGGCCGCCTGCAAACCAAAGGGTCACCAGTTCGATTCCCAGTCAGGGCACATACGTGGGTTGTGGGCCAGGTCCCCTGTTGGGGATGTGCAAGAGGCAATCACGCATAGATGCAAGGAAAAAAAGAAAAAAAAATCTGTGTTTGAGGAATGGAAATAACTCCTTTCGGGGTCAGTAGCATCGGTACATCTTTAGCTGATTTAAATGGAAGCTTTTCCAGTGTCGTATCTATTGGAGGGTGTGGTTGACTTTGAAAAACATTTGGTGGCATATTTGACAAAGGATTCCATTTTGGAGATGATTATAGCATGCATACACGATATTTAGTGGGGATCATCGCTCCAAGAATACTTCAACGTGCCACTTAAGAGACCACTGCGGACAAGCTACCGTATTCCCTTTCAGAACAGCCACGGCAGCGGGACAAGTCCCATCTGCTTGTGTTATTTAGATCTTGGCCATAAATTTGGGAGCGACCGGTATGTTAAACAAAATTGTGCATGAGGTACAAGCATTCAGCTTACCTGCAAATCTGTCATCTTTCTCTCCTATGTTAATCTTGTTCTTACTGAGGAAGAAATCTCCTGTCCTGTGCTAATCCCATTATTTTAATGGATTGATTGTTTCTACACGTGGAGGGGGGGTGACATCTTACATTAAGCATCTCTGTTACCTGGATACGCTGGTGACGAGATGAAAATGTGACAACTGGACGATGTTATTTGCTCCATGGTTCTATGTAACGTCTATATCCTGGGTATTGTGTGTAGGGAAAGTTTGAACATAAAAGCGGATTCTTCTTCTTCTTTTTTTTTTTAGCGGTCTGCACAAATGCCACATCCCTCAGACAACCATGTGAGGAATTCTCCCCGGGTCCTTTCCATCTGGGCTTATGGCCTGGGCCAGTGCTCACAGCATTAACAGGGTTAAAGGCTCTGACGGGGTGAATTTATTGCCTCCCACTCGCAGCCCTTCAAGGCAGGATCACTAATGGCTGACCTTTGGGGTTCGACCGCCCCAGACCCGGGAAGATCAAGTCTCACCCCCTCCCCCTGCGAGCACCGTGACGGCTCTATTCTTACTCTCCCTGGCCTAACCTTTAACTCACTGATCTTTGACCAAAATATTAAGCAGACACCTGCGTGGGTCTGCGGTCAAAGACCATGGACTTGAAGATCTCCCATAATTTCTTGTGAATCAGCTGTGGTATAATAATGAAATATAAGGCAGATCTGCGGACATGCTTACAGTAAGTAATTGTATTGTTACTGACCTCATACAATACACATTCTGTGGCAGCCGTGTGTATGGAGAACCAATGCTAATCAAGTTGACCAGAGTATTAATGAATTGTTGGTGGGTACGCGAAGGCTCCTGTTATTTGCATTCATACTGACAATAGTACTGTGATATTTATTCCCTCTTACTGAAAGAGACCGGGTCTAAAATTAATTTTACAATACCTTAGATTTACCATCGGCCGTAATGCAAAATGCATTAATGTTTAACGGAGGTACCAGGAATCATTTAAATGATTAGATGAAAAAATATTTGGTGAGGTCAGCCGGGATGAATTTCGTGCTTGGAGGGAAGGAAGGAGGGATGTTCCATTGAAAATGACTTCGAATCCTTAATGATTAAAAACAAGAAAAAAGCAGAGTGCGTTGTGTTTTCCTGAAATTTTTCCACCGATATCAATACTTTGCAAAAAACAAGTTCATCTCATGTGATACGATGTCCCAAAATATACAAATCACACCAATAAGAGTTTGGAAAAAAAAAAACACCAAACCCTGAGGATTCCTTTCATTATGAAGAGAAACATGTTATTGAAAAAAAGAGAGTTTCTAGTCTTCATGAGTCTAGCGTAAATTATTAGGGTTCGTCATTATAAATCAAAATCAAGTGAAATGAATTAAAAAATAAATGAAACTATACAGTTAACTATACAGTTAAGATTTAACTGTTGCTTAGCCAAGTGCTTTAGAAATAAGTTATGTTTATGACACATGAATTTTACTTCCTTCCTCAGCGACCTTTCGTAATTTGCAGCTGTAGCCAGCGAACACAGTCATCTCTCATCCTATAGAGCACCGATTCCCCCATATTTGCAGTTTTTCCTTGATACTATGGGGGGGGGGAGTCACAACTTTGAGTGAAGTAATTCATGGTACTTCAGGATAATAGAACATCTCACTGAGGTTTATTTTTTTTTTCCCCCTGGAATTGAAACCAATGGTAGTTCTATCAGTATAGACTGAAATGCATTTTGTCTTGTTTCTTCTTTGATTTGGGCAGACTTTGGCATCTTTTTTTCCTCTCACTTTAAATATGTGTCAAGAAGCAGGGCTGGAAGCGAAAGCCTTGAATGGCAGGACTAGTCTCCCTTACTCCCCACCTTCAGGGTCCAGCGCACAGCGGCGCCTTTTTGATGTTCTCACAGCCCCCGACTCTAGCGCACACTCACGACTTCCCGGCTGGGCAAGGCGAGGTGGGACTGTTTGCATCTCCGTTTTATAGATGAGGAAACAGAACTCACACAGCGGGTGACTGGCAGAGCCAGGATTTGAACTCAGGCACTCTGGTCTCAGACCCTTCCTCCTGACCATTACGCCAACTGCTTTACAGCCCAAGTCATGACTCACTGAGGAAGACATTCAGCTGATTTCTACCTCTGCCATGAATGCTCCTTTGACATTGCAATGTATTCTATTGAGCAGATATCAGCCCCTCCCATAGCTCCCTGAGATGTAAAACTGAGCGTCACTCTGCTTTGCATTGTGTCTGGCACTCAGCCGACGTCGAAAATACACAGGAATAAACAAAATGACCATGGAAGTGTATTTAACATTTAAAAATAAGTTTTTCTTACCCAAAGTAAATCACATATGACAAGAATCTGTTTTTATTATTTTGGTGTCTGGGGCGATAGAAGAAATTTAGCTAATGAAAAAGTCTTTCCTCTAATGAAACATCATGGTGGCCTTCACTCAGAAGCCAAGACACAAAATCTTGATCTTGATTAATTTGGACAGATCCTTTGGGCATCTATATGTTTCCTCTCCTGGCATTGATGTTGTCAAACACAACTTGGAGAAAGAAGTTTCTATGGATGTTTTTGCTTCTGAATTTCATGGCCAAGAGTTAAGGAATCTGAAAACTGCAGGTTTTCATGCACAAGACACACATGCTAAATGTGTTAACTAGTTTAATTAAAAACAGAAGGCACGGGGGTGTAAACAGAGGGCACGGTCCAAAAGTCTGCGACAATCAATACGCTTTCTGATACATTTTAAGAGAACTCTGGGGAAAAAAGTTTCCACTTGTTCACTTCGATCCCTTTATAGGTCCAGAGTTTCAAATTAAACAAAAGTCTTAGAAGTGCTGTGGAAATTATTGGAGGCTCAAGCCAGGGGAGAATATGGAGGGAAAAGCCATTCATTTCTCTTTGGGAAGGTAGTCGTTAAATCCCCATGTCTGACTTGTCATAGTGACTCGTTATAAACTGATGGCCTGGCCAAACCCAGCGCCTGCAGGGGCGAGGGAGGGATTCACGGTGTTCACGGCCACGTGCACTTAAACCCTGTCGTGTCAGTCTCCACGAGAAAATTTTCATGGACTCTGTAGTTTCAGAGTCCATGAGCAAGTTTCTGACCCAATAGTGGCTCCTCCGGTCCCCAGATGTGTTTATTAGCGAAGCGACTCAAACTACTGAAAAACCCGATTGTGAATTAAATGTGTCTGCTACTAATGCTGTAGTGGAAGCCTGAAAGAGCTTTAGCTGGAACTTATCATAGGTAGACACAAATATAAATATAGTTCTTCCCTGGGAGAAAAAAATATATATACAATGTTATACATATATTATATACATAAATATATATAATATCTTCATAACATTATATATAAAAATAACTATATATATAAATAGTCTGTGCTCATGAAGGAACCAAAGAACAAAGAGGGTCATTACTTATTACAAGTGGCTTCAGATGCATAAAGGGTCCTGAATTTTCAAACTAGAAATTGTTAAAAGAAACCAACAATTGAAAGCCTCCTTGATGGCTACTTATGTATATGCGCATACAGACATAAATATGAACATGTCTTAGAGGGCTGGGGCTTCGAGTTTTCAAAGAGAAATTCAATAGTAAATGAATGGTTTGAAAAGAGCATTTCTGAATGGGAAAAAAAAATGGACATCAGTCAAAAGCATCAGTAAATATGGCTTTTTCATATGCAAATGAAGATTTCTAAAGTAGAGAAGGCATTGTTTTATAAATAGTGAGATAATATTCTTGAAAAAGGTTACCCGTGATTACATAAAGTTATCTCCTTCATAAAGAAATTTAGAGCTCACAGTTGCTCTTTTCATTAGAGCGGGCTGTGCAGCCAGACTTCTTCTGAAAGCCAAACTCTGCATTTTAATTAGAGATAATAAATAATCATATCACTGAGGAAACTGAAACTATTAAAGACTGCTGGTACTGCACTGCTGTATTTGAAGGGTGGGTGGTTGATAGATAAATCACATTAAAGGCAATCGGGGGTAGGTGGGAAATTGCCCATGAGTGGAACTATAGTGTAAAGTTAACCAGATAAATAAGTAAATATGCAATGGGCCAGTCGCTATCTTGAGTCCATAAAACCTCATCTCCTTCTTTTGTGGCGATACCACTCTTCACTCCCCAAATAAGGCATCTATCCTTGACTCTGGATGGGAAGCCAGGGACAAAGCGCGGGGTGAGTTGGCCTTTCTATTTCCCGCAACCAAACAGATGAAACCTGTTTCCCCCTCCCTCCTACTTTCTTTTTCCCCCCTTTCCTTCTTTTTAAAGAGAGCCCCTTGACATCCCGAGAGAAATTACTATCCCAGAGTCAAGGGCAGGAAGAAAAGAGAGAGACAGGCTTCCCCAGCCTACGCGGCCCGGAGGGACCGGCTGACGCGGCGAAAGCAGAGCCCCGAGCCATTAGAGCCGGAACTAGAGCGAACACTGACCTGCAGCGACACCAGGCTTTGTCCTGCCATCTGCACAGATGTGAACTTTGCTTCCCAAACTTGCCTTCTCAATTGACATGTCCAGCTGGGGGAGAATTCCGTCGTTTCCCTCCCGTCCTTATCGCCAGTGGCCTGACATGTGGATATTAAAAATAGGCGCGCACGGATCAAGGATTTTCTTAAGCACTTCTGTTTTTATTGCAGATAATAGGCAGGAGGTGAAGGCAGGCACAATATAATTTGAAAAGCATAACCCTGATCAGGCACTGATTGGAACGCTGTTTTACCTTACATTTAAAACCTTTTTATTATTGGAACTAGCTGTCACAACCAGGCTTGGAGTTCTCTTACGAGATAGATGCAGGGTCATAGGATGCCTCGCTACTTCAGCGCAAATAAATTTATAGTTCAAAGTGCCATTTTCTTTGACTATGTCCTTAAAGTATCCGAGACCTGTCATGTGCATTGCTGAGCTGTTGGTAAAGATGTGTCACCTGGCTTTAATTTGTTCTCTTGTAATGGACGTTCGCCATTGTTCTCAGTTATTGTTCATTTTAAAGGGTTATGCGTGGACGTGGTAAAGAAATAAGACCATAGTGTCCCTGTTGGAGGATAAGTGGACGGCATTTGTGAGTGTGGAGAGGTGGAGAAGTTCTTACCTCCCATCAGGAAGGGGAAGGAGGTTTCTCTCTAATCTCAAAGTTAGCAGGGCCATCTGAAGTCTCTGGAATAAAGGCGTCGTTTCTGAGTCCAACAACGTGGCTCAAATCCCAAGTCTTACGAGCTGCAGAACATTGGGCAAATTACATAATGCATCCCCCAACCCCCAGTTTTCTCATCTTTAGAACGGGCAGTACCGGGCTTTGGGTGTTGCTGGGAAGATTGGGATAATATGTGGAAAGGCTCCAGAAGAACACAGAGCACACAGGAGTGACTCAGTTATATGAGCTGGCATTTTGGTATTTAGCTGTGTTCTCATAGTGCCACCATGATTTTCAAAGCCTCTGCTTAAAATACATGTCGTGCCCTGGCCGGTGTGGCTCACTTGGTTGGAGGGTTGTCCAGTAGATGGAAAGTTCGCGAGTTCGATTCCCAGTGAGGGCACGTACCCAGGTTGTGGGTTTAATCCTCCATCCGGCGCATCCTAGCAGACAACCAATCTTCTCTCTCGTATCTATGTTTTTCTCTCTCTTACCCTTCCTTTCTCTAACTAAAAGCAATAAAAAAAAATTGTCCTCGAGTGAGGATAAAAAAAACAAAACAAAAAAAACGCCCCTGTCGTGACCAGGAGCTCGCTGGCTCCTCTGGGCAACGCTTTGCACAGTTGGAGTTGTTAGAAAGCGCCGTCTAGTATTCTTATGTGCTTTCGGTCTGCATCACCTTTTCACCTCATTCCGTCCTTGTGACAGAGGACCCAGTTGACACTGCTCCTGGCAGAATCCCCAAGACAAGCAGATCAAAGCATGAGAGGTATAATTCCAAGTCCCGCTTTTTAAGTCCTCTCTCCTAGGCCTGTTTCCCAGGCCCCTCGCGTCCTCAGAACACCCAGAAAACCCCCCACCATTCAGAACTATGCCCAGCCTGACTTTGACTCCTCCAGGGCCCCAGGCTTTTTCCGCAAACGCAGCTGCTTTTAGTAGAACAGCCTGGACAGTGCAGGGGTGATGGCCCAGGCCTTGCAGCCAATGAGAGCCGGGTTCGAATCTCACTCCCATCATTCACTCTTACCTTGAAAGACAACGTTGACCTTCAAATACAGCACATGGGAGAACAATGCTGGATAGAGATGGATGGATGGATGGATGGGTGGATGGGTGGATGGATGGATGGATGGATGGATGATAAATTATGTATGCAAACTTTGGTAGGCAGACTTTCATTCAGAGAAGGTTTCTACTCAATGTGTCCTGGGCCTGACCCAAACAGAGAAGGGAGGCCTTCTGGGATTGCTGATGGCAGCCATACAAATGCAGTGTTTCATGGAGAAGTTAAAATCAAGGGTAGGCTGACTGTCCAGTTAAACTGTGAGGCAGGGACCTGGAAATCTGGTGGCACTTCATGGGAAAGAAACCTGGGCAAGCAGATTCTGGTCGGTGAGTGAGGCCAGAGGGGAACACACAGCCCAGGGAGATTTTTGGAGGTTAGAAGTGTAATTGGAGAAGCTGTTTACAAGGGAGCCCTGTCTGGGCTTCCTCTCGTTGCCTGACTGACTGACCCTCCAGCCCCCGACCCCACCGGGGGCGATGTGACGCAGGAAAATGAAACTCAAGTGCAAACTGAACACATAAGCCAACTTGAGCTCATTACTGAGTATCGTCCAACTCATTTCAACAGTTTTAGTCTTCTGGATACTTCCCCAGGTTGGGATCTTTGAAATAGCCTGAAGGCTCCTAGTTCGATATACAAGGAAACTAGCTCTCATACCATTCATTGGTTTGAAAAATAATCATGGCATGTTCCTCTCATGAACATTATATATTTAGGGATTTTGACTCGGTGGGATTTTGTTACACTATTTTGTTCTTAATGGTGATTGTATTTCTTTTATGGTCTGAGGTGACGTGTGTTGCTTCTCCTGATATATATTAAAATGCTAGGATAAAGTTTACATCTTAATACTTAATTTTAGCACTGTTCTGTATGGCATTGTTCTCTATCTGTATATGGATATCCATATATCCAAACACCATTTATGCTAATCAAACATAACATATATGCACACATTTATTTATAGATGTTAGCGATTCAATTTTACACACATGTGCATCTATCTACCTACTTACCTACCTATGTATCATCTACACAGAATTTCAGACAGACAGAAATTCTGCTGTCCACATTTCAGGAGTAACTGTTGAAAAAAAAAGACAAGTTCTTTTCAAAAAGATGGCACCAATTTGTACCATAGTTGGGAGAAGGGAAAGAGAAAGAAAGAAGCAAATGCTGGCCAAATGCCTATGATGTGCCCAAAATCATGCTACACAATTTTAAGTATATAATTTACATATATAATTGGTAAGTATGTAATTTACGTGTACTTTATGATGATGGTATTATCATCTTCAGAATAGCAATGGGCACGCAGGCTCTTGGAGGTAAGTAACCATGAAAGGTTTTTCAGCTTGAACTCAAGCCTGTCTGACCAAAACAAATGGCCAGGGATGTACAAAACTCCAACACATAGACATAAACACTAACTAGGGTCTATAGCAGGCAAGAGATAGATAGATAGATAGATAGATAGATAGATAGATAGATAGATAATGGATGGATGGATGGATGGATAGACAGATGATGGATGGATGGATCAATACGTAAATAGCAGTTGTATCATCTCTACCTCATAATATCTTTATCCATGTAACTGACTTTTAGCAGGTGGATGCTCTTGCATTTTATAGATAATTTCTTTCCCTATCAAATATGGGGTTTGCACTAAATTATCTCTAATGTCTCTTTATCTCCCCTCCTCAATATTTTTTTTCTTTATGTCTCACCCTTCTGGCTCTGGTGTGCGTGCCTCTGGCTGTATAAACACGGTGCAGCGTCCGGAACTGTAAACCCGACTGAGTTAGCAATACCCGTAGAGTTTTATTTCGCAACAGCCACTAAGGATCCCTAATCAAGACACAGTCTGAAAGGTAAACAAACCAACAGCTCCTTTGTTTTTGTGAAGGGAGAACTAAGGTTTATTGATTATCCTTCTGACCCAGGACGGATCTGTATAGATCTGGGGAAGATTGATGGCTCTTTTGATCTGAGGTTCAGCCAAGCCTGACAACACAAGGCCACATTAGAGCCATACTGTCACTGCGGTACCTGGGCGCTCCGCCCCTCCTCCTCGGCTCCGATCCCTTCAAAAACTCCCGTCAATTTCCTCACCTCCTGCCAAGGTGCCTCAGAATGAAGAACTTTGCTGGGTTCCTGGTGCTCAGCCTGGGTGCTTCCGGCCTCTGGGAATTGAAAACAAAAACAGGAACCATATTTTTTCAAGCTCTGTCATTCATACTTTCAAAGCCTTGCAGAAGCTGCACGTTAATTCATGGGAACGTGGTCCCGGCTATTTGCTTAATGGTGGTTGCTCTCTCTGCATCATATTAAAACCACCAAAACAGACCGGGGATCGTGCGGTCTCTGCCACATATTTTGGAGAGTCTGTGTTCCATGCGAAGTCTTAACATTTCCTCCACCCAGTTGTTGCGGGTGTGGCCTGTGGGGTGATAACGGACTCTTAACAGTCATCGCGGGTTTAATGGTGACCTCGGGCACTGCAGCCAGGTCTCAGGGACGCTGAGAGAGTGTAAGGGACACCTGATTACTGCTTCGCCGGCTCTGGGGCTCTCTGACCGCTTGGAAGTGCTTTGCAGCCAACCAAGAGAGTCTTCAGAACCCCAAACTTCTGGTGTGTAAAAGCAGTGTTTTGAGAAGGGAAGCACATAGTCATTGCCAAAATGCAGGTGTGAGGCCCTAGACATTTACCTGGAGTGATTCGGAGAAATCAGACGCTAAATCCAGTAGCCACCTATTTGTTTGCCTAGGTAGTTGAACAGAACATGTACACACATTTACGCACTGGGATTAGTAAATGCATGTATTTACTGTTGTTATTTTTCTCCACCATTTCCCCCAGTGTGGCTGCACTTTTTCAAAGAGAAAGTTTACACTGCAATCGTGAACTCCCCCAAACAGTTAGCTCATCTGTGTATCTAGGATTTAAGAGGAGGGGGAGGTAGGGATGGAGTGTTGATTTCTTTTTAATGGGGTTGGGGGAGCGCCTGGTGAAGCTTTTCAATGAGCTTTGCACAATGGTTCAGTCAATGACAATGATAGAAGCCAGCTTATGTACAGGTCTAGCTGCTGGTCCCCGACCCCCCTGCTACTCCCAGGTCTTTGAGGTGAGGGAGAAGGGGTGGCTCCAAGGGAGGGGCACTATCAAGTAGCTCAGCGGTTGGCCCCTGATGTTCTGACCCCCCCATCCCCTGCCTTGTTCCGCTTCTCCCATCCCAGCACATTAGCTGCTATCAGGAGACCCTCTGAGTTTATCCGAACGATCCCAGGAGGCAGCAAGACTGTCCTCCAGGGCTACCTGGGTGGTCAGCAGGGAACCCCTCACTGACCCACCTGGCAGCGATGGCAGCGGCTTCCCTGTCCCCCGAGGACAGAGCCCCACCCCTGCCTGCCAGCCTGCCCTGCAGGGGTCAGATGGGATCGTCCGAGCGGCCAGACCTGGGTCACTCACAGACACAGAACGTGATACGCCTTCCAGAAGGCGTCTGGACGAACAGACTGGTCTGCGGGCACAACGGTGGGGACATGTTTTCGACCTGCAATATGGCCTGACACGCCAGGCTGGAGCAACTGCTTGGCTGATGTCATTTACAAAGAGACTCTGGTTTCCCCAGAAAGCAAAACCATTCTTCCTTCCAGAGCGGTTTACGTGCACTTCTCTTCCGTCTATATTTTTATTTCTCGACACTTCCCAAAAGGATTTGAAGTGACCAAAGTGAATGTAATATGATAACAATAAACCATGAACAAATTGGGGGAGAGAAGTCGAGTCTAAGGGGAAGAAAAAGAGAAAGTTTTATCAGGGTTGAGGAAAACTACAGTGATTGAGTGCAAAATTTTTTGGTGAGCTTCCTAGTGGCCATGGCAAAAAGAGAAGTTTGGTAGACTCTCTCCAATGAAAAGAAAGCAGTCTGCTAATAATGAGAGAAATACTAATTTCCTGGATCTGTTCCATTAAAAAAAAAAAAAGCAAGAGGTGGAAGAAAAATTACATAAAGGCATTGGATACATAATAGTTTCAGTGTACCTTAAACAATCATTGCTAGAAACTGGCTGGGTCCCCTGGCATAACTCTTATTCAGGGTCAACTTTTCAGTGAGAGTAATTAGCTACGTAGAATGGACTTCTGGGAGTTGGCACATCTCTCTGTCCCCACCCCTCTTTATTTGATTAATCTAGACAGTGTTGGCAAACTATGACCTCCACGCCAATTTCAGGCCGCCTCCCATTTCCATAAATAAAGTCTTATGAAAACATGGCCTGCCTATTGATCTACAGTCTATGGTTGCTTTCGAGCTACAATGGTAGAGTTGAGCAACGGTGACCATAAAAACCTGCAAAGTCTAAGATATTTACCACCTGGCCCATTCCAGAAGAAGTGTACCAACCCCTGACCTAGAAAAGGACCTGAAAAATAAGCCCTTGAAACTAAACTAAGAATTACCTACTTGCAGATCACATTCTGCTTATTTTTATTTATATTTATATTTTATTTATTTATTTTTAGAGAGAGAGGAAGGGAGGGAGAAAGAGAAGGAGAGAAACATCAATGTGTGGTTGCCTCTCACACACCCCCTATGGGCACCTGGCCCACAACCCAGGCCTGTGCCCTGACTGGGAGTTGAATCGGCGACTCTTTGTTTCTCAGTCTGGTGCTCAGTCCACTGAGCCACAGCAGCCGGGGCATATTCTGCTTATTTTAAAAACAAATATATAATTTACCCATCCAGTCTCAGTGGAATTAAGAGTTTTATCTATTTTCATTTCACATCAAGCCTAGTCCTCTTACCTGCACTCTATTTGTAAAATTAAGTGAAGATGTAAAGGAAACTGAAAATAGAAGATGATATCTAAAGGTCTTTTGTAGTTACTGTTTTATGTACCTTAAACTTTGAAAATTTGGGGTTTGATGTTTTTCTTCTCAAAAAGAAGGTGGAAAAGTTGACAGCATTTTTTAGAAAAAAAGATATGTGAACTCTGACTCTCTGTTAGAAACTCCTTTAGCCTCCACACTCAGTTGATTTAAAATGTGTGAAATATGTAGGCTCACTTTCTGTATTTAATGAGGGAGGCAGAAAGGTCTCAATTCAAGGATGTGTATTTTGGATTTTATGGGCATATCATATTTTGCTTTAACAAAACTTCTTAGTGATATAGACTTTTTTCTCCTAATATGAAAATCTTCCTTTTTAAAAATTATCTTTTTAGTACTTACTAGCAAAAAATCCTTGTGCAGTTTTAATGAATTTAGAGTTGATTAAAAACAAATAAACAAAAAACCCCAAAGATCTTGACATAGAACTTAGAAGAAATGTGTTTATTGAGTTTTTGGCTGCCCGCATTGTGTTAGCCTCTGGGGGAAAGAGAAGTATAAGAAATTAGTCATTTTTTCAGGGTTTTTCAGACCAACAGAACTAAAACTAGAAAATCAGTGATTGCTAAATTGTGTGACACCTCCTATATGTTCAGTAGAAAACCTAGATGGTAAAAATTGATTTGGGATAAACCACTTGGAAAAAACTTATGGAGGATTCGAGGCTAAGCATCATGATTAATAATAGAAATAGACTAATAAAAGGTGAATATTAATGATTCACATAATCTGCCCATTGTGGGAAAATGGATAAGGCCTCTTAGAAATACATTAAATAATAAATATTATATTTCTCAAACATGTTTTATTGATGAAGACAGTTTGGAAATATAGTAAAAGGCAAAATACTGAATACTCCTTCGCATGTTCAATTTTTAAAGGAGAGAGATGATGTCTTTGGGTCTCAGAAGGATGCTGACCTTACGATGACATGAAAAACAAGGTCATTTCTTAGACAACAGGCTAAGGTGGTGATGCTAATCTGTGGCCAATTTCATTTTATTGTGTCATTATTTCTGTAGCTTGAGCCAGGGATTTTATTGTTCTCGTTTTGTTTTGTTCATCTCTGCCTCCTTAGGCCCTAGAACAGCCCCTCTTCTAATTCATTTTAAATGCACAGAGAAGGAACTCAATAAATTTTCATGGAATGAATCAAGGTAGGGGTGAGTGTAACAAGAAAGTTCTAGAAAGTTCTAGAAATACAAGGTGTCACTGACATGCACACTGACAATGAAGGCAGATGGACCCTCTCTTCTCTTTGATACATCCATCCTTTTTTCCAATAATCCATTTTTTTTTCAGACAAATAATGTCTCAGCGGAGATTGGAGAAGGTATTATCAACTGCATTGTAAACACTTTAAAAAATTATGGGCTGATGAGCATAAACTACCTGTTTTTAATTTGATGCTTAATTCAGAGGGCCTATATATTATTCAACAAGACAGCTGTTTTGAGTTATGAATTTTCATTCTCTGAAATTCTGTATTCAAAAAGAAAATTTTTTTTGAAATCTGAGACATTTGTGATTCCATTAACAGTAAAAGGTAATAACAATTAGTAGGGTTAAATTTTGAAATTGAATTCACTTTATGTTTAATTTCCATGTACAAAAACATGAAGGAAAAGCTCTTAACCTCCCCTTGTTAATAAAAGGAGGTTGAGAAGTATTGTTTGGAAAGGCTACCATGGAATATGCTTATGAGCAACAGGAAATTGGTGAACCAAACAGGAAAAGTATGAATTGTAAAATACTGTGCAGGGGATGAAGGAAGAATAGATCTCAGTGCTGAAAATGAATATAGCGTAGTGTGCCCTACCTACCTGCCTACCCCCTGATGGCTGACTAGGCATCTTTGCTTCTTCTTTGTGCCTAGTAAGTCTACAGAAGTGAAAGGCACTCACACATAGTAGGTTCAAAGAAATGGAAGGCACTCACACATAGAAGGCCCAGAGAAATGGAAGGCACTCACACATAGTAGGTCCAAAGAAATGGAAGGCACTCACACATAGTAGGTCCAAAGAAATGGAAGGCACTCACACATGGCAACTAACTAGAGGAGAACTAGAAAAGCAACTTTGATTGCTCATGTCACTTGCACCATTTTGTGATTCAATGTTTACAAATGTATTTCTTTAAAAAATGCAGAAACTCAGTTTTCATTGCTTGAGAGCTAGAGAAACCAAACCTCCATTCGAGGAATATTTTCCTCAGTGGAAGGAAAAAAGAAAATAAAAACTATTGTTTTTATTTTACACAATGCACTTTCCCCCTTTAAGGTACACCGTGCATTTAAAAGTAATAGGCAAATGGAATGGTGAGTAAGATATATTTAAGAAGCTGAAATGATTCTGGAATTTTCCTGAGTATTTCTAATACATAAAAATGTCAAGAGTTGTCTACCTAAACCGTGTGCGATATAAAAATTTTAGCCCTGTGGCAAGTTATGTGATTATGAAATATCAGGATATCAAACATGAATCTTGCTATGAATGCCCAAATGTTTCAAGGACTTCTATCTCATGAAAAAATGCCCACAACTGCATTCCAAAATATTCATATCAGTTGGGTGCCGTACAAGGTGTATCTCATGCCACATTCTGTCACAATGTCTCACTAGCAGACCTTTCCCCCCTTCACCTGCTCCCATGTTAAAATATAAAGGTTCAATTAACACAATTCACTCAATCACAAACATAGGTCTTATTCACGTTACGACCTTGGAAGTTTCAAAAGCGATGGCTTTTCCTTTTAGGTTTCCCTCTGCACTTTTCTCCCTCTCTCTTTTTTCCTTTTTAAATGAAGTGTTAACGTGAATACTTCAAACCAAGGAAACTTCCATGAACTTGTCGAGAAGCGTGAACCAGCTCACACGGATGTCCAGCCATTTTGGAAACACGCACATAATGAAGCTGTCACCTTCAATGTATGTGCATGTGGAATATGCAAAGAAAAGTTATATCCAGTGCTGATGTCTTTGATCATGAGAGAGCTCAGAAATCAGGAAACTGTGTCCAGGGTGGTTACCATCAGCCCATTTTCTATTCCCTGTGCACAAATCATTTCACGCATTCTACAAGCCAAGCCCTGATGTTGGGCTTCAAAAGCAATTTCAGCAGCAAAATAAGGTGCTTTTCTTCAATTTTCAAGCCATTTGTACAAGGTTAGTGTTGTTTACCCACCTAGTACACTGATATTTACATACCCCTTTAAAGAAAATTGGTAGGTATGATTTATGGAGTACTGTAAGAGCACAATTTTCCATGTAGTGAACCTAATCTGAAAGCTCACTTGCAAAGGTCGCCCCGGCCACACAAATACCAAGTCTTCTCTTTGGAATAAGTTAGGATATTCATTTTTCTTGGAAAAATGTCAGCAGGACCCTACTTCAGGGGTTAGTTTATGCAGATAAATGCGTAAGACTTTAATCTTAGAGCAAAAATACTCTACACAAACGTAAAAGCAGTCCATCTATCACTGTTAAGACCTGTAATTTGTTTTTATTTAAATCTCAGGCCAGGGTAGAGCGGGAAACAGGACTGCTAGCGTCGTGTCTCACGCGTAAGCCAAGAGCAAGACGCATAAGCACGCCGAGGCTCTCAGCCCTCGCGGCTCACATAGCCCGGACTGCCGGTCTTAGCTCCACTGAATTTTGTTCCTTGGAAAGCTAAAGCCTTCCTGTCCAGCTCAGTACGTGGGACATCACCCAGGAAAGCTATTCTCCCGGCCTGCACTAGCCAAAGCTCAGATGATGTAACTAAGGGGCTCGCTTCAACACAAAAAAGAGAAAAAGCAACAAATGATATCCTTTGTGAATTCTTCTCTTCCCAAAAAATACAGTTGTGTTCAGAGCAAATCTGTGACTTTTCACCTCGGGAAGCAGCCCCAATCCTCAGATCTTTACTTTGCAACCGGCAAGAGGAAAAGCAAACAGCCCACCGTATTTCACGCATAGGGCTGTGTTTTATATCCTTGCCTTCTTTCCATGCTCCATAAAAGCTCTTCTTGAGCCCTGACCAGTGTGGCTCAGTGGGTTAGGTATCATCCTGCCAAGTGAAAGGTCACTGGTTCGATTCCCAGTCAGGGCATGTGCTTGGGTTGCAGGTTCAGTCCCAGGTCGGGGCGCATACGAGAGGCAACCAATCAATGTTTCTCCTTCACATCAATGCTTCTCTCCCTCTCTTTCTCCCTCCCTTCCCCTCTCTCTAAAAAAATAAGTAAAATCTTAAGAAAAAAAATCTCGTCTTGAAACTTAAGCTTTATCACAAATCATAGCGCTCTGATGTCCATGTACTAAGATTAAATCTAGCAGACACAAATAAATCACATCTCCCCCCTGTGTAATATAAATCCTCAAGAATGGCTGAATCTTTTGTGCCTAGAAAAATGTGTAACACAGGGTAGACCCTCAGATATAAATACTCAGCAGTGAACCTGACTGCTCGTGAAATGCCAATCATTTTGGAGCCATAGTCTCTTACTTACAAAGCTTCCCCCAGAAATGCATAAGCCTTGGGCCTCCCATGATTGCATCTACGCATTAATATTTTGTAAATGAAACATACTAAATGCATGAAAAATTAGACACCAGGAGTCGCCTCCTCTTAGGAGGTCAGGCTATGTTGGGTCACGGTCACGACTGATTGAATTAAGGTCTTCATCTGGTGTGTGGAAGATCCGAAGGGATGAGAACCCTTAGGCAAGAGAACAGGAAGGCACAGGTTCAAATTCCAGCCCCTCTACCTGCAATTTGGGGGGTCTTATGTAAATAAAAAGAAACCAAGAGAATCATATTTTGTGACACACAAAAACTTGACAAAGTACACGTTTCCGTGCGTGTTAAGAAAGTGTTCTTAGAATACTTTCCCAGGCCTCCTTGAACTTGAACTGCCTCCCAGACCCCAGAGAATGGGCTGCAACACCAAATATTGTTATTATCTCACTCTTTGTGGGAAAAGTTTCCAGGTCTCACACAAGTGCCTCAACTTAACGGGGACCTTGGTTTTATTTCTATTCCTTGAATGGAGCAAAAAGCAGTCGAGGCGAGCAGAATCCCATATAAGTATTTCTGTGAATTACTGCTGAGCAGGTTACACATATCCAGGCAGACAGATGTTCCCAGAAGCACATCTTATGTCATTTCTCACAAGCTCTTTCTACCCTCATCTCTGGGACAAAACGGTAGAGCACATGTCACGGCTTCGCTACAGAAAGCCCCCAAATGGGCTGAGCTGTTTACGCTTTATCTTACACTCCCTTCAAGCGCAGCCACATGCCCCACGTCTTGACAGAATTTGGCCTCCGACCTGGATGCTATTTCAGAATCATTTCGTTTTCCTTGCTTCGGAATTTGGCAGACTGTCCTCCCAGCACGCCTTTCCAAAGCAAAGTAGGTTGCCTTCCTCCGGGTTAACTTTAAAAATTTTCTCTCATTGAAAGCGCCCCCCACCCCCGCCCCGCGCCGCCACCGCCTTTCCTCGCCCTTCTCTCTTGAAAGCTCATCCATGGCGGAGTCATTAAAACAGAAGAGCGCAAGGTTTTTGTTTGTGCGAGGAGAGTGGGTGGGTGAGAGATAGTTAGCTCTGTGGGGAGCGCTTGGGCACTCGGCTCAGGGGCAGGACTGAGTTCAGAGGCCTAAAATGCGCAGAGTTCTTTTCTTGTCCCTGTTGGTGGGCAATTCCCATGCATACAGTGGCTGAGCGGCAGGCCCAGCGACCACCCTGTCTTTGCCGCAAGGCTCTTGATTGGGAGACAGGGCAGCTTCCGAGGCCTCGTGAAGCTCGCTGCCCCCTACAATGACCCCCGTGACAGCGAGGAAATACCAGCCCTCCTCTGCCCACAAAGGGCCCTTGCAGCCAGCGGACTGACATTTCGCTGCATTTCTGCTTTAATTAACGTCTGGGAGATGAACTTCGATGCCCACCCACAGCAGCCTCAATTAGATGGACTCACAGGCGGTCTGCTCGTTTTTCCTGCTGGCCCCTCATTTTCTCTGTCACATGGCACAACCACTTTAGGTGACACCTTAGAAGGAAACATGACCACACAAAAATCTGTCGCTTGGTGCATGTCCTCTGAAATCCCGCAGGCGTTGGGGTTCATTGGACGGCCCATCACTGTCCGGGGTGGGGACTGTACGGTGAAGTAAACAGCCCCAGGATTGGGAGGTAGTTCAAATTCAAGGAGCAGTGACACGCTCCTGTTTAGTGACTACTGGCCCAGTGGCCTGCAAGGACGGGGCACACGCACGTTGCGCGTAGCCTCACCTACCGGGGGAGGGCACTTCTTGACTCACCCTAACCCGCTCGCCTCTCCATGGGCCAGGTTGCAGAATGGAGGGCAAGGAGCCTCCCCTTGGAGGCTAGATTCTTCTCCTAGCTCAGGAAGAAAACATACTTGAGGCCAAAGAGAAATCAGGTAGCTTAGGGTTACAAACAGGTTGTGAGCTTTGGCGAGGGAGGCCATTTTCCACCGTGGTTCATGGGAGTCTTAAGTCAGACTCAGCATTGGGTAGCTCTGTGGCTTTGGATAAGTTACTTAACTTCTCTGACTCTCACTTTCCTCACCCGGGGAAAGAGGGGATAGTAATTGTTCTTGCTCCACAGGCTCATCATGAAGACTAAGTGAGATCAATCATATCAATAGCCACAGACAGAGCTTTTAGCGACGAAGTGCTTCACGGTGATCAGATTTTGCTTTTGCTGCTATCATAACAAGAGACGCCAGCGCTTCGCTAGGCCCAGGATGAAGAAGAGTCCCCCCGGCTTTGCCTCCGGGGACCTCTTTAGAGTGTAGACTCTTTGGCTTCACCACATAAGCAGGTGGAATGTAAAAAGAGTGACTCAAACTGATTTTCGCTGAAGGAGGAGGGTAGATTAATGAGCTTAAGCACCACCAAGAGCTGCCTCGCTCCTCCCTGGGCCAAGAGGCTCTCAGACTGTTTTCCTAGAAGGGTAACACCCAGGGTCCCAGAAGCGACTGGCTCAGTGGGCGTATCGGGTCGTCATGGGAGCACTTCTGGGAGTTTCAAAAACGCTATGGACCAGCTGGGGAGTGACCAGGGAAAGACAGCCAGGGTAGCAAGGTGCATCCAGGAGCCACATCAGAGGCAAAGTGAGAGACTGAATGACATTTGTCCCCTGGGCCAACAAGAATAAGGGGCAAAGCGATTACTGTCAGGAAAGGGGCAGCCATTTGCACCTTCAGAACAGCCTAGTGTCGATCAGTAGAGGGTTCAAAGAGAAGGTTCTGAGCCAGGTTTATAATGAATTTTTGAAGCAACAGATTGGCAGCTTCCTGGGGAGGAGTGGGGGGTTCTCTTCATGGGAAGGACCATCTTTCTGGCGTGGGGGGTTGGGGGGTGGGGGCACGGCTTTGAAGGTCATCCTGATGCTGGAGAGGTTAAATGAGCTGTTTTCTGGGATCCCTTTCAAATCTAAGTTCTGAGGGAGAGGTTGGTTGGTTTGTTGTAGGGAGAGATTTATATGGACCTTGTGTGCTAAACTTTTCTCTCTTTTCTATAGTCTCCAGGTTTACGCAGAGGATCTGAAATATAAATGTATGTGTCATGGCTAGCAAAGCAGCAGATTTACCCCAAGGGAAAGTTCTTTGGAGAATAAGAAGCATTATAAATGCTTTCTTCTGCCGCGGCTGCTGTGGGTCAGTGGGTCAAGTGCCGGCCTGCAAACCAAAGGGTCACCAGTTCAATTCCCAGTCAGGGCACATGCCTGGGTTGCAGGCCAGGTCCCCAGTAGGGGGCGTGCAAGAGGCAACTGCATATTGATGTTTCTCTCCCTCTCTTTCTCCCTCCCTTTCCCTCTCTCTAAAAATAAATCTTTTTAAAAAATGCCTATTTCCATCCTTAAGGGAAAAAACAAAAAGTATCCTTTATGTTTGCCAAAAGTGGAATTGGGGAAAGGACTCATGGAAATCTCAGTCTTGGGATGGGTAGTGTCACACGCACTCGACATTGGAGCCACACAGACACCCCTAGGAGTGCAGGCTGGAGGTGTTTCCAAACAGGCAGTTAGGTCGCCCTCAAAGCGTGACCAATGCGTCAGCCACAACAAGTGAACGAGCGGCTGAACAAGGTAACATGATTTTCCATCATTTCTATGGGATGTGGATTGGGTGGAGGATTCTGGGATGCAAGCCGCCAAGGAGATTTTCAAAACCGATTAGCATTTCTTGGACATGGACAGTTGTTCCTACAGCTTTCCAGTGTGAGTTAAAATTGATTACCGCCTTCGGAAACGTATATACCAAATGGCTGTGCAGATCAGTCGAGGTGGCTTCAAACACGGGAAGGTGACAGGGTAAATGCCAATGGCGGGACAGGCCATCCGTGTGACAGAGGCCACTCCAGGGAGACGAGGTCTTGGAGGAGAGGGTGTAAATGGTTCTGTCCAGTTTCATATTACCTGTTGGTACTTGTCAGACACTTAGCCTCTTCTTGTGACAATGTGTAAAATGGGATGCCTGCTTGGAGGACAGAGGTTGTTGGGTTCTTTGTCATAATCATGGAGAAATGCATCTTAGCTGTTACTGTGGAGCCACCATACCAGTTGGCAGACATTTCATTGTCGATACGTTCGCATCCACTTTCTTTATATTTCGGTGGTTTTAAGAACTGTCATGGCGGATTTTCAACCGAGCCCACGTGACTGCTTGTAGGAGTGATGAACTGGTTGCCGTGTTGCAATTTCTTGACACCCTTCCCGTTTGCCACCCACAACCACAATTCTCTGAGCCACTGTGTCCTTTTCCTGTTATCAAACCCAGGCAGAAAGTTGGGAAGTGAGTCCTAGCGGGGCGCATCATAGAACAATGAGAGCCTTCAAAGGTCAGCTTCTCTCGCTTGTCAATAGCTGACATTTAAGCATTTATTTCAGACGTTGCTGATAATGTTTTCTGAGATAGTCGAGAAGAACCGCTGTGTTGGTATGCAATTATGCTCATAATGAGATGCAAAAATGCAAATAGGGTGGCACGTGCCAGTTCTCTGGAATGCCTTTTGACAGAATTGCAGGCACCATGAGACTTTGATAGATACCATGTCCCTACTCAGAGTTGGAGGGCAGATAGCTTTCAAAGAAGTATCTATAACATGTTATCTCTAGATGTTAATTAGCAGGAAACATTAGCGATGATAAATGTAGAGGTTATTTGGTTTTTTCTGGTAAGTTTTGACAACTTCATTGAGCCAATTGTATCAATAGGATTTGTCGGTAGATGTGGTAAACATCTTTATCCTTCTTTATTTAATGTGCCGTATGAAACACATTATATATTCATAAGTGTATCCACTAGAAGCCTACCTTGCATGATTGATTTTTTAAAGTTCATTTAAAATGTAAATAAGTATAACCCATGAAGTGACTCCATCAGGTTCTTAAAAACTACATGATCCCTTTTCAATATATTATTTCCATCTTGGCATTTTGTGCTTTTGTGAAGAAGAAAAACAGAAGAAGTGAGGGAGATGATGACTTTGAAAATTATCGCATATTATGCCTTCTTCCAGTTGTTCATGAAATACAGTTTTCAAGAATCACAAAGCAATTAGAGCTCTGGAAGTGGCATGATTAAGAGGACATAAAGCAAACCCTTATTTCTGGAGCCTCCTTCTCCACCAGCAAAGTATTTATACTTCAGTCTCACAGTGGCACCAGGAAGTGATAACTTGGAACAATGAACGATCGTGGCTAACAAAGCATCATGTGCAGTCATGCCTGTTGGGAAGATTTCTGCCCTCCACGTCTTGGCGGAATCTCTTCTTCTCCTCCCTCACCTTTCTAGTCTGTTCCCTTCCCTTAGCACCATGCATTCACGATTACAGAGTTGTTAAGGCAGACGCAGAGGCTAGAGGTTGCCTGGAGGTCCATGAATGCCCTGGCTGACTATCTTAGTAATACACCAGCATGCTGGAGAATAGGCAGTCCGCAACATGTGGGAAGGATAATAAATGTGTATTAAACTTTATAAAAATTATCCTAACACTTTATGATCAGGACCAGGATGGGGGTTAAGGGCAAAAATTGGCACCAACGATAGGAATAACTATCACGATGAATGGGAAAGAATGATCTGATGAGGAAACAAAAGAGTTTGGGTCTGTTCTTTCTTTTCAAAACAATCCCCGTTTCACTGTTAATTATGAATTACTTCTCACATTCCGGACACACACATATCTGACTGGTTGTCAAGGATGCTATGGCAATAAATTGTACACCTAGGTCTCTGCTTGGATGGAAAATTTCCATTTCAGGAAAAAAAAACCAATACCTCAGACATTGCATTTCAGGGTGATAATTGCACTTCTCAGGTGGTTAAGAGAAAGATGATCTACAAATAATAATTAAAAAGTTGGGCCCCAAGGGAATGGGGACGTCAGATATGGGATGCAAACATATGAAATGTTAGACTTATGGCTTGACCTCCTTCCATTGTATTCAGCATTGTACATTCTAAGCACATTTCTACTTCTATATTTAGAGGTGACAATCTGAGGGTGTGGTAGGTGGAGACGAGGTAATGTTTAGACTAGTGTATTAAAGTACCCCTTTGACGCCATAGCTTCTTCTCAACACTGTAAAAGCGTCAGGTTATTAACACTCATAATTAACCAGCTCCAAGTTCTCCTATGCACGTTAGAGGCACGTGGCTGGGGGAGGGGAAGGCATCCTTCATTCCCCTGCCCCAGGTCAAAATCACACAGATGCCTTATACTTGGTCTACACATTATTTGAGAAGTTTTTAGGATTTGCTTCTCTCACTTAAAAATCAAAACTTTGGACAACACATTTGGATTTCTGGAGTCTCTCAGCTTAGCCAGCGAAGATTGGGGTGGGAATCAAGATTTCTAGCAAGACTGAGTCCACAGTCCTGCAGAGCCACCCTGAGCGGGAGCCGAGTGGCAGCGGCACCCATGGAGCAAGTGACGAGCACTTCCGCGACTCGCAGACTCGGCGGCATGGACACACCGCTCAGTTCATTCCCGCCGCTCACCTAGCTTCCTCACGGAGGGAGTTTGCATCTGACTTTGATACTGAAGGACCTCCCAGCCCTGCCTGTGTTTCCTAGATCAAAGTTCGCAAGAAGAAGGTAGAGGGTGGGCTGTGTTCTGCATCCTCCGCTGGGGACCACAGTCAAGATTAGAAAGAGGCAACCCGTCTCCCAGGGAAGTCTCTCAGGGAGGGCTCGAGAGTCAGAAGTCCAGAGTCAGTGAGGACGGATGAGCGGGAGCTGCGTTGCAATAGAAGCAGGTACACAGGACCGTGCCTCACGGTGCTGCAAAGAGACAGCAGCATCGGAGCTGGGCTTGAAGACCCAACAGATGTTTAATAGAAGGAAAAAGAACAGCAACCCACGGGAGGGTTTGCTCATGTGCCACCCTTGCTAGATTGTCAGGGATACCCGAGGGTGAGAATTTTACTTTTCATCTCTTTTTCCAAAAACCGTGTTTCTCACATCGGGGTGGAGTGAGGGTGGCGGTGTGCCGTTTCTGTGCCAACGTGGGAGTGCCACCTTATGCAGAGACTTCGGAAGCCAGGAGTCTTATGTGAAAATGTTTGGCTATATTAAGGGGCACAGTGAGATACTTAGTAATGTGCTCAGGTGAAACAGGCGTTTCTCAAATTTTTTAGCTTGGGTTGGGCTGCTTGGTGCTAATCCCTCAGGTCTGGCTGGGGCAACGGAAGACCCATCCATGTCTTCTGTCCCCGGGGTTTCTATACCACAAACTACCAAGCAACAATCCAGGAAAGATAGCCAGCCACGAGCCAACATTCGGCACCCACAGGGCCAACAAAAACAAAAGTTCACCTTCCTGATATTTGTTCCTTTAGAATTCATTATGTTTGCAATGACTGGAAATTCATTATTTTGCATCAAGATTTTGGTCTGTTCCATTGATCTGAACGTCAGCCTTTATACCAATACTGCAGTGTTTTCATTACTACGGCTTTTGTCACGTTTTAATTGTTCATCTCTTTCAAAATTATTTTGGCTTTGTGGGCATTATATTTATTTTAATTTCTAACCCTGGAAAAGATGTTACACTTGTAGAGAATAGGAACGACGGGTTAGTTAGACTCAGTTAACGATTACTAAAAAAGGGGCCTTTCAGTTCATGGGTTTCTTGACCAATTTTTTAACAATATGTGTATATTTCCAATAACGTTATCTCTTGCATGTGTGAATGTATGTATGCATTGCACGCACAAGTGTATACATTGCATGCATGCATGCACATATTGCATCTGTGCATGTACACATGGCGTGTGTGGATACGCTTTTTAAAAAATGAATTCTCGACCTCCCTGCCAACAGGCGGTCCCTGGTACTCGGGATTCCGTGCAAGGCCTGCGTTGTCGCCACCCGCCTGCTCCCTGCGAGGCGGCCCCCATAGCTGCCGGTAGGTAACTATGTGATATATAGCTTGCAAGTAGCCCTGCTGTTTGTTACCGGCAATTAATCTCCCTGGTGCCTTTCTTCCATTCAGGCTAAGCCTTTATGTCCTAAATCCAGCTATTCTAACGCTCCCCACTTGTGCTGTGTAGAAAAGACTCAGACTGGCAGATTATCACAGGGCAGTTAAGCATGTAATTGCTCAAATGAGTTAAAATCCCTTCAAATATCTGTCTTTGTACCTCATCACACCACTTCACGGACTCAAATATTTGACAATTGATGAAGATAAACTAAAGGGTCTTCATTAGCTACCAACCACCGTGACAAGCTTCTTTCAGCGGAGGCTGGTGAATTTTGGAACTTATTATCTACTTAAAAACTGCAGGAAAGCCGAAAAATACTTCAGTGAACTTTAGAATAGAGAAGGCTAGAAGCTTTGCATGGAAGCAGGGGTCTCAACAAAAACCTGCGGTTCGCTAATCTTAAGGCTGCGCTTGTTCAGAAACGTGGGGTAAGGCGGGCAACTGCACTTATCCAATAAAGCGAGGGAAATATGATCACATTCTCATGGTACTGTCATTAATGAGCGTGTGTTAAATTGAGAGGTAATTACAGGCGGGGAGAGCGGGTGGCAGAAAGAGGCTGATCTCAGTGTGGGGCTGCCCGGGCGCCAGGAGGGACGGCCCCCTTCCCCAGAGAAAGTCAGGTGCTGTGCTGAGCGAGCGTCTGGGGAAATGCGTGGAAATTTGCTCTGGCACAGGCCCCAGCAAACCCTCTGATTTTCAGGGACCTCGCTGCTCTGTGGGAAGCTGTTCAGACCCGATGCCAAGGAAAACAGGTGCTTACGTGACCAACGGGCATTAAGGTGGAGTGGATAGTAGATTTCAAGTGCGGTGGCCTCGTATTTCACCATTGTGAGGCACGGGGCAGATGATAGCTTCAATTTGCAAATGTATTAATTGGACCTACTAATTCACATCGTGTATGGTTTTTTCTATGAAGGATAATAATGAGAGGAATGCTTGGTACAAATAGCGGCCATTGTAAAATGGGGAACCTAGAATTCTGCACCATAGAGTTCATAGTGAATGTGGACTTGCAAACTCTATTGCTTACATTAAAAAAGCAATGAAAAAAAAACAATATATATGTATGTATATGTATATATACACAGCGTCCAGCAGAAGTAAGGCCAACTTGAGTGTGGTTGGTAAGGAAATAATATGGGTGTCATAATTTATAGTTTTAATTTGAACATTTCACCTGAAATGCCTATGGTGGGCTTGAGGGTGATATTGTTATGTTCCATAATTACATGCTTACAATTTCGGAATAAAAGATTTTGTAATAAAAAAGGAGCGTTATCTGTGCCAGACCCTATGTGCACATGCACACACACATATACACACCAAGGCTGCACAAAAGTCGGCCATGGTTTTGCTAATCTGCCCATGTTGACAATTCCATTTTCCCTTGACCTTGTCCTTTAGAAGGCTGAGTCCTTTGCCATGTCTACTTTCTGGCCTTCGTGTATTATCAATGAGCAAATGATCATGTTGATTACTATCATGTCTAATAAATGTAAGCAGTACAGTATAATACAGTGTAAGTAATTAAATCAAGATATATCTTTTGAACATACTGTGATATCTTAATAGTAACTTTTTGGGAAGATAAGTGTTCTGCATGTAACTCTCAGCAAAACCATGTCTTATGTTCTATATTTTTATTCTGTATTTAATATGTTGATGTGCTCTTAGTCACATATAAAATAGTAAGATTTAAATGGTATAACTAATTGTGAAAGGTATTACTTTTATGTACAAAAGCAATTATTAAGGGTTTGCCTATTGTTCATAAGTTGATAGTAGCTATATAAAAAGAATTGATGAGATAAGTAAATGAAAATAGTTTGGGATAAACAATTATAACTTCTAAATTAAAATATAATAGAAATAAGAAAATAGGGGTAAGATTATATCAATTCCAAACTTCATAAAATTCTTCAGAGCTACCATTCATAACATTAAACACAGTAGTCTTTAGAAATACTTGTTTGTACTGACTCTGTTTATAGTCTAAACACAAATATATTACTTATATAATTTAAAAAACTATTCAACTAAAAGTCCTATAAATTAATTATAAAATTTAAAAGGAAAAATAGAAAAATATGTGTGAATATCTGATCTTAGGCCAGGAATGAGTCTTTGAGCATAAGAACAAAAGAGAAAAGAAACATGTTTAGACTACATTTATGTGTATTCATTTCTCAAATCCACACAGATATGGTCAATTAATATATGCAAAGGAGACAAGAACATATACTGAGGTAAAGACAGTCTATTCAATAAATGGTGTTGGAAAAATTAGATACGTGCAAAAAAATAAAACTAGACCATTGCAAAAAAAAATGAGACCACATTCTCACACCATATACAAGAATCAACTCAAAATGGATTAATACTTAAATGTAAGACTGAAAACCATAAAAATCTTAGAAGAAAACATAAGCAGTAAAATTTCAGACATTAGCAATATTTTTTCTGATATATCTCTTTAGGTAAGGGAAACAAAAGAAAAAATAAATGGGACTATATCAAACTAAAAAGTTTTTGCATAGCAAAGGAAACCATCAACAAAAAGAAAAGACAGCTTACTGAATGATTATTTGCAATTAATACAAATCAAGAAATACGTATATATACATTTCTCATCAGAAACCATGGATGCAGAAGACAATGCTATAATATTTTTCACTTACTAAAAATAAGTGTCCACCTGACATCCTATAATCCAGCAAAAACATTCTTTAGAAATGAAGGGGGAATCAAGACATTTTCAGACCTACCCTAAAAGAATGGTTCAAGTAGGGACTATATATAGGAAGGAAGCAATAAAAGAAAGACTTTAGCAACATCAGGTAGGGAAAAAACATGGTAAGGAAAAATATGGGTAAAGACAATAAGATACCACCCCACATCTATTAGAATAACTAAGATTAAAACATCAGCAAAAATGCTAATAATACCAAGTGCTGGAAAAGAGTTGAATAATGGCACTGTCATAAACATATCATTTTCGCCATATTTGCCACGCCGCTTTATAAGAGACGACCTTTCCCTACCATCATGGCTCCCTACCAGCAAGGTTGGTGAAAAAAGCAGTTTCCCAGAAAACTGAACCTACAATTAGCAACCACACTTCTGATATTTACTTGAGAGCATATGAAAGCGTAAGTCCATGCAACTACCCGTATTTGAATGGTTAAGGCAAATTTGTTCATAGTCACCAAATCTACAAACAGCCCAGATGCCCCTTCATCCGTGAACAGGAAACTTATGGTACACAAATACATACAACGGGCTACTGTTCAGCAATAAACAAAGGAGGAAATGACTCATACACGCAGCAACACAGATCAAGGTCAAAGGTACTGTGGTTAAGTGCAAATCGGGGCAAAAGGCAAAGTGGCAGCCACGGAAGGACACAGTGGACATTTCTTTCAGGAGACTGTGTTGTGGGACTCCTATTTGACAGTCCCCGTGCGGGCCCCTTGGATTCACCCCCATATTCATGCTTGAGAAAAACCACATTTTACTTTGAAGTCAATTAACCAGGCTAATGTAGATTTATCATCCTGTATTTAGAACTGCAATAAAATGTTCTGGAAAAAGGAACCTGTGACTATTTCCCTTTCCACAGAATATCTTGAACTTGTAGCCTCTTACTGCAGTTAATCACACTTGATCTCTTGAGTAAAAATGTTTTTAACGTGAAACAATACTCCACCGAGATTTAACAAACTCTATTTTAATTGTAATTGATTTACACCAAAAGATAAAATGAGTTAATTAGGGCATGCTATTAGAATTATTGGCAAGGGAATACATTTGATACAACTAGCAATGAGATGGTATGAGATGGAAGATTATTTTAAAGTCAGAAACAAAATGAATTTCAAATCCGAAGATATTCACTTAAAGAAACACCTGGGCCTAAAAGGATTAAAATTTATTTTTTAACAAAGTATTTTTAGATCCAGAATATACAAAATAATTTTCTATAAAAAATAAGCCCTGGCTAGTGTGGCTCAGCGTGTTGCGTGCCGGCCAGCGAACCAAAGGGTCGACGGTTCAATTCCCAGTGTAGGGAACATGCCTGGGTTGCGGGCCAGGCCCCCAGTAGGGGGCGTGCGAGAGACGGCCGCACATTGACGTTTCTCTCCCTCTCTTTCTCCCTGCCTTCCCCTCTCTAAAAAATAAAATCTTAAAAAAAATTAATTAAAAAAGTAATAGTGTACCATGTGTTACGAGTCAGGATACCTAGTTCATTTAGGAATGCCATCCCTTAGAGTACTTTAACCATAAGAATATTGCCTAGAAACACTACCTTCCGCTGTTATCAGCCATCCCAGTGAAACAAAGATAGGAAGTTAAGCCAATGACCCAGAAGCCTGTAAAGAAAGAGGGATTTGTTAACTTCTTGGCCACAGAAGAGAACTAATATCTATTGAGTACTCATTAATGTATTTTTCATAGGTCATCTCATTCTATTCTTACAATATTTCTAAAATGATTCTTCATATGTACTTTGCAGATGAGCAAATAGAGTTCCAGAGAGGTTTCATAACAGCCAAGATAAAAATAGTTTAGACCTAGTAAGTGAACTAAAGCCAGTTTTAAATTCTCACATGTCTGGATTCAAAGCTTGTACTCTTGTTTCTACCCTAGGCTGACTGTGGCAAGCGGAAGGCATGCGATACATAGGTGTGCCTGTGTTGGCATTAACAAACTTTGTCTCTGAGTAGCTTAATGTCAGCCTTTGCATTATTCTGAGTCAGGCGCCCCCTCCCCAAGATAATCACGGAATGGTTATACCTAAAGTCCAAAATAATTTAAGTGGGATGTGATATCTGTTTTGAAAATAGCTTCCTAGCAAGGAACAACTAAAACTTCCAATCAGGTTCTATGTGTTGGGTCAATTACTCTCAGGTTCAGTTTCTTTGCAAAATAAAGGGATTAGATTTGATCATTTCCAAGACCTTTCCCATCTTTAATACCCTGTAAGAAGAAAGTCTGATTCGTTTCTGCTATACCCGGCAAGGCTAGACGGCCAATTAGGAAGCAAAGATGAAAGTAGCTAAAATGACTACTTTCTTGTTATTTTTATAATGAAGTGTTCTGGCCAGGAACCTCTTGTTTCTGGGATCAGGGTCTGGTTTGAACCAAACACTTAACAGACATGATGTGATTTTATGTGTCTGGGAGAAAAGAAAGCATATATCTCACCATCAACTTTTCAAGGGGGTATTTTAAACAGACCTAGTGTCCATTTTGAAAGTGCATTACTTTCACCAAAGAAGGCTTTGGGGTTTGTATTTATATGTGAGAAAGAGATTTGACTGGGTCTGGGGCAAGCAAATGCAATAAATACGCAGATTTATACAGCACAGAACTGTACACTTGAAACCTACATAATTTATGAACTCATGTCACTCCGATCAATTTGATGAATAAAAAAGAAACTCATTCTATCTTTATAATAATTCTAAAATGATTCTTCAGATGTATTTTACAGACGAGCAAATTGAGGTCAAATTTTTTAGCAAAAAGAAAAAATTTAATTTCTCTAACAATGTATATACAGGGAGGATCCCGTGGACGTGGCAGAGCAGAAATTTCTTTTTCAAATTTTCTAAAGTATATCTGTAATGAAATCTGTTGTCATGTAAGGCTTCATCTTCATCCTCTGTAGGAAACTTGGCCATTTAGTTATTTTAAGTAGGGTCGTGAAATACAAACATCCATTTAAAAATGTAGTAACAATCTCTCTTAAATGCACTGGAACAGTAAATACTAGTTTTAATTAAACACTAAAAAATTATTTCACTCTCTTAAACTTCAATGAGAGCCACTAAGGCGCATGAGATCAAGATGTTACTTTACGTGCTGCTTGTAAAATTGTATCAGAGATGGAAATTTCTGTTTAAAATTCATTCTTAATGAAGTTAAGCTGTTATGTTCTTACGAACTGATTAAAAATTTTTAAAAATCTCATTTACTCCAATCCCCTCCATATAACAGTGTTGGTGATAGAAATTTAATTTTTGCCCTTTTAAATAAATATTAACAGGTGTGTGGAACTGAATTGATCCAGGTTCCCCTTTCCGATGTCTTCCATTGTTTTGTGCATGGAACAAGTGCCCCAGCTGAGGTCGTATGGTCATCTGTATTTTCTTCATACACTTTAAAAAAAAATAATTAACATTTCTCAAATATTCCATTGAATTTAAAAACAGGATGCCTTCTCATTTGTTTGTTTATTTATTTGTTTGTTTTCCTGCCTCAGGTTTATTTGCACAAACAAGAGGACACCGCCACACAGGGACAACAGCCCAGGGGTCACCCTTGTCTTCTGTCCTCACGTCGGCAGACAGAGGCCTCTACTAAAGAGCCTTCATGGGGGCCTGGGCACCTTGGGGGCCAGAGCTGCAGCAGCAGCAGCCCGGGGCTTGGTCTGAGCCTTGGCCTTGGCCTTGGGCCGGCACAGCTTGAGGCCCTTGGCTACGGAGGCATGAGCGTGCTTCCAGAGCTTGGGGTGGCCACGCTGGCCGAGCCAGCTGCGTTTGCGGCTGCCCCACTCTGGGACCTCGGGCTTGACCTCGTTGCACCTTATGAAGCCTTGATGGTCTCAGCACGTGGGCTCACGGCCTTGGTGTTGCTGGTCTGCATCTTTTCCAGGCCCTTCTTGAGCTTCTTGGCAAAGCGCGCGTTCCTCAGGAACTTGGGCTCTGCCCCCCTTAAGAAATTCATATCTTTGTGATCGGGCTTTGTGCATGCCTTTTGGTGCCATTTTCAGGACCGGATGTGCGTGGTGTGGTCCTTCAACTTGGCTGGATCTGCAGCCAGGCCCGAGGCTCCAGAGGCGCCTGGGACCAGAACAGAAGGGATGTTCTCTTGCTATAAACATTCTGGCTAACTTTCTGCCACGATAGGAATCCAAACTTGATTAGCAGCAACTTTTGCTTTTTCAAACATTTATACCGACAGCTATGGTTGACCTAGGTCCTAATTGATCTCCCTGAACAATTGACATACTGCTGTCAACAAGGACTGGCAAAGATTATTGGGTATGCAAATATCAAGTCAATATCTGACATGATGGCGGGCTCCGATTTGATGGTATGTTAATTCAATACAAATTTACTTAAGTTTCTGCTGTCTGGCTATACTAAAAACTAAACTTGTGAAGGGAAGCAAAAACAGTGCTTACTCTAAGGTATTCACTGTTGAGCCAGGACGCTAGACGTGTAATAAATAATTATGATAAAAAACTGTAATAAAGTTTGGTTCCCCCAAGTTTTGTGGGAACACAAAGGTTGTGATGAAAATCAAATTTTAACCCTACTCTTTTTAGTTTTCGTCGGGATGTAACTCTGCTGCTAGGAAAGGGGTCAAAATCTGAAGTCTTTGTTTCTTCTACTCATTGCAATTGTTCGTCCAGATGCACGCAGACAAGAACCCTTAGATGGCCCACTGGGTTTGAGTAAATGGCTTGCTATATTTTTCTTTCAAGCTGAGAGTCCCAGTGAACCTTCTGACCAGGTTACCTAGGCCACCTCCAGCAGTCTAGCCCAGCCATTGTCAACTCTCTTCTTGTGTCATCTGTTACAGCATTAAATCAGGACCAGAGCCAAGTCTAAAATGAGCTATAACGGGGGGGCTAGTCTTTGATCTTGCCCAAACTTACTTCCAAAAGTCAGAGCTATAAAAAATACAAGGCTTGATTTTTTTTTTTGTATTATAATGCATTTTTAATAGTTGACAGGATACAAAGCTACCAGCGTAAACTCACATTCAGACCCTCTGGCTTCAGTTCTGGCTGCTCACTATGTTCCCGGCCCACTGCTTGGGGCTGGAGACAGAATCTATACTTGAGGACTCTTTTTGCAACACGCAGAGCAAGAGTTTGGGCATCTTTGGGGGAAAAAGACATCCTCTTGGTGTTCATTGCAGACCCCCAAACACTTGATAGACTATTTGGGACGAGGAAACATTGACCCTGATAAATTCATCCAGCCTGAACTACCAAAGACAACATTCATCGCTAGCTGAAGGATGGAGCGAGAGTCTCTTCTCATATAAGTTTGATCATCTGCATGTTCCAGAGAGAAGGGGAAGCAAATTTTGAACGGGGCTTGAGAATGACAAAGAATTTGACAAATCCAAAATTCAATCATTCTCTTAGAATTTTAGACTTAGTCCTTGGATTGTTTTAAGTTTTTCAGAAACCGGTAAAACATTTATTTTGCCTGCACTTAGTAGGCCTTACATTTTCATTGTATAATTCATGAGGCAGATAGCTCAATTTTTGAAACCACTTTTATGAACCATAACTCATTTCAGCACATCTCCCATTGTTTTCTAACAATATTTGTGTTTGGACAGAATGAAAATTTATTTAAAAATTTCTAAGACTTCAGAGAATGGATAATCTGAAACAGCTTTAAGGACTATAATGAGGACTTGAAATATATAAATGTTGGATTTCAATTTAGTCAGGTTTTTTGTTTTTTGTTTTGTTTTGGTTTGGTTTGGTTTTTTCTTTTTCTTTTTTTTTCTTTTTCTTTTTTTTTTTTTGCATTTTAGCAATCTACTGTGAAAAAAATCAACTGTGTGTCTTAATCACATTTAAGTTTACTATTGCTTCGGCCATCTGTTCAATGTCTATTTTGATGGGTCTCTTTGCCCGAGTTCACCATGTAAGTGTATCTCCAAATTAAAATTTCACAAATGACAATTGGAACACGCCTAAGCGAAGGTTCCTCGGGAAATCTGGCCACTTAGATCACGGCCTCCAGGCTCATGGGAGGAACCGGTGGCGGGGGTTGGGGGTTTGGGAGTAGCCCTAAGGTGCCACCCCCTGGGGTCCAGCCACCACCCCGGAGCACTTTCACGGTGACAGGCCATAACCTTGAGGTTTTATATGAATTCTTCCCAAGTTTTGGGAGCCTCGTCCATGCTTTCTTCTGATAAAGTTGGAGAAATATGTTAAACCAGTTGGCTGTTTTTTTCTGTGTTTGTTTTTTTTTAACGTACACCTTGTTGAACAGCCCTATCCCAAGCAGCTTCATGGCATGGGAGGCTACTCTGACTTGGCGATCTCTGCTCTTGTACCGCCAAGCCCCAGCGCCTCGATGTCTTTTTCTTTACCAAGTCCCCAAACAGATCTATTTCTCCTCTGTATTCCTGTCTCCCTTTTAAATGTTCTCCATCTTGTCCCCATTAACATAAGTGACTTCCAAGTCACATATGCTGAAATGAAAATTTTTGATGCTGCCCAAGAAGCAACAGAAGTAAACAGTCTGCATTCGACACGTCAAAGAATCATGCATTGATTCAACAAACTAACTGAGCGCCTACAATGTGCTGAGAAGGCTCTGAACCCTTGAAAAATTAATTAGATGAGATCCCCGCCCTGAAGGAATTTACAGTGTTTTGGGAGGGAGCAAGGGAAAGGGTGACCCTGATTTCTGAGCCACAGAGATAAGCAGGGGGAGCCAGCAGAGTCTTTGGGACGATACCTTCACTTCCTCTGGGAAAAGTCCAGAGGCTTCCAGAAAGAATACAGCAAATCTAAGGGGCACCCCAGAAGATCGAGGAGCGAGAACAATGGGGCAAGGGAGCGTGTTGCTGTCAAGTCAAGCCCATGTGTCAGGATCAAGACATGAGAGGAAGAAGTGTCATTTCACAAAGCCTCGAGTGTGCCGCTGAGGGGAGAACTTTTCCTGGGAGGCCGTGTGTCCTGGGAGACCAAGCGGTTGGGGGAAGAAGTGAGAGAGATATTTCTCAAACAACTTACAAGACCCGAGAGGCCTTGATCCAAAAAGAACCACTGAATAAAATTCTTCTATTTCTTGCCTGCCGTCATCTGAGTGAAAACTGAAGCCACTTCCATCATTTTTCCAGAAATTCTTAGGTAACAACCAGGCCTTCAGTCAGTTTTAGTCATAAAACTAACAGGTCCCTTTCAGTAACTAAAATACCC
Organism: Pteronotus mesoamericanus; assembly: GCF_021234165.1. Lineage (NCBI taxonomy): Eukaryota > Metazoa > Chordata > Mammalia > Chiroptera > Mormoopidae > Pteronotus > Pteronotus mesoamericanus. The sequence goes on along the minus strand of NW_026555323.1, from coordinate 6,037,118 downwards.
AGTCCTGTGGAATGGTCAAAACGGTGCACTTCGTTTAATGCTTTTTCCCTCTCAGCAGTGGGCGTGGAGAGCTAATTTCTAACTCTCCGTCTCGAGCTCCTTCTTATTCTGTTGCTGCTCGCCCCTCCTGGCGTTGGTTTTTATCCAAGTGCCTTGGTTTGCAGGGGATTGGGTAGCGGCACGCCCTGGGCTTGCTGCGCATTCAGGGCTGACTCTTCCGTGTGGTGCCACTGAGTGTCTCTCAAGTGTCCCCAGTGAGCGTGCCCAACTGCATCTCTCAGCCATACGCAAAACGTGTCCTTAGGTCTGCAATTCATTCTTCCTTCGCAGACCCACAGTCCTCCCCACTACTGTGTCCCTCCCATAGACGTCCCTGGATTAGGGTTTGAAAACGGCCCAAGGGAAGCCACCCGGATTCCAATCCCCTGCCCGTGGTCGTGTGGCCACTTCCCAACGAAGCTGAGTCCCTGCTCTGCTGTCCTGGGCCCTTCCAAATCCAAGGGACAAACATACATCACGGGCCCGGGTGTGGTCCCTTCAGTTCCAGGTGAGAGGGAACATCCTTTTTTCTCTACAGTATAGGGAGGGAAATCCCAACACCACTTCAAGAACTGGCTCCAAAGTTCCTTCTCTTTTACAAGCCTCAGACATGTTTATACCCTTCTTGTGGGTGTTAAATTAAGGTTTGGAGTTGGGTTTGGCTTTCTTCCTTTGTAATTCTTAGCTCCTTACTTTAAAAAAAAAAAGCAGAAATTGTCCACTTTTTTTTTTTTTTTTTGATGGGGAAAGGGCTTTACAAACTTCAATGAAAACAAGACTGTTGTTTTTAACCTTCTATTATGCGTTACACTTGGATTTATAGAAAATGATGGGGCTTTATCTTGGTAAGAGAGGGGTCCTTCAGGTTGTTTACTAGCTGTGAACGTGGCAACGGGGAGGGAGGTGGGTCTAACAGGTACATCCCTGGGACCTCGGTCCTTCCCACTCCAGGGCCCTGCATGGCGACCACCTTTAAAAGTAAGAGATGGGTGTTTCCCGGCTGCCTTAGAATAAGGGACATTGTTCTTTGAACCAAATTAGACTGGGATTAGGAAGGTAAGTGGTGTCTGCTGGACAAGCCCAGAGCCCAAATCCTGCATCTGCTGTCTCATACATCTTTCTTTTCTTTATTCCGCTGAGTTAAATTGGATCAGACACCTGACCCCCAGCTGCTGTGCTTGTGTGGAAATAGGCGGGGGCAGTGAGGGAGGGGTGGGCATTCTTTGGACCCCTCAGACTCTTCTAGGTTCCTGATACAGCTTCCTCGGCTGCTTCCTTCGTGGACTGTGGTTGCACCTCTTTCCGAAAACTGATCTCCTCTATCTTTTCAGGAACCGTGGAATATGGCCGCCCAGGGCATTTTCAGGGGGAGAGGGCGCCCTGCTATGGCTGACTGCGGCCTCCCCCTCCCCCGCTCCATTGGCCCAGGGTTCTGCCTTCCTGGGCTTCCCCATTGGCCCAGGGTTCTGCCTTCCTGGGCTTCCCCATTGGACCTCAGTTCTCCCCACTGCGTCTCGTATTTCTCTCCCGAGTCTCCTTCCTCCAACCTCTCTCTGGACTCAAATCCCTGTGTCTCTTTCTAGGCAAAAGACCGATCTTTCTTTTAAAAAAATGACTTGTGTCTCCATTTCTTTCATTCTAGTTTGTCAGAGCTGGGATCTCAGCGTTTGTGTCTTAGAAGGCTCATCTCGTATGTTTCGCAGACGAGCAGAAATGGCCGAGGCGTGAACTTACCCCTCTCGAATACGAAGAGGGAGCAAACAGGGCGACATTCCACCACGCGAGGGACCACGGACTCAGCCAGGGTCACCCGGCCCCAGAAAAGTAGCTGGACAACCCATTCCCACACTTCCTTACAGGCCCCAGCCCCTCTCCGCCCCTGCAAAGCTATTAGCTCTGTAAACAATAACCAATGGGCTGAAGACCTGCTCTCTGTCCCCCTCACCGCCTGGCTCTTTACTCTCCGACTGGGAACAGCAAGAAACCACTACCTTCTTCTTGAACTCCAGTGTTGTTTGTAAATTCCCAGAGGGTAACTCCTCCAAGGACGTCCATCTGACCCTGCCTCTTGGCCTGTGGCCCGTTGAAACTTCTGAACAGCGACGTTCTCAATGGGGAAAAACCAACTCCCCGTTGGCCTTGAATTCAACACTACTAGAAGCCTGGCGTAAGGTAAAGCGCAATCAATGTTAACTAAAGGGATATTCATCGGTGATATTACGCGAAGAATCCTAAAGTGGGTTTTTTGGGATACTTTCATTAATTTTTATTTTGTGCTAAATTTACTCCTAGGCCATCGGTTTTTGTTTCCTCTGTTTCTTCTGGGACATCTTTTTCTTCTGGGTTAGGAGCAAGCTGCTTTTTCTCAGTGGGATCCCTTGGTGGCGGGGGGTGAGGGGGCCGGAGAGCCCACGTGTGGGCAAGTCAGCCCACGAGCTCTGGGAGTTCTGTGCCGCATCTTGGGAGCTTTGTCCACCTGGATGGGTTCCTTGATCAGAGAACTTACGTCGAGCCCTAAGATTCAGCATCGCTCTCTGCATTTTAAGCACGTGCAGCAAAAACTCAGCCTTCCTTTTGGGCCACCGACCCTGCGTCCAGCCCCAGGGTTTGGCCCGGGTGCGCCTGCCAATCCACCACCGCAATGATAGAAGGGCACATGTTTCTTCCATGAAGTGACATCCTTCAGTCCTTGGTGGCTTTTGGGACATGTATACCTTTGATGGCCTGGGAAGTTTCACTAGTGTTCTTCAAGTGAACATGAAGATATGAACCTCTTGATTTGGATGGTTTTGTGGGGGTTTCTGGGTCAAGTGAGTAGCAAACCCTTTTCCAAGGGCACCTCTGGCCGCTTTCAGGAAGAGGGACAGCTAGTGCATTTTTATGTATCTATTAAGTACGTCCAAGGGGAAGGCCAACCAAAACACAAAGGCGGGATGAGGGGATCTCAAGAAACAGGAGAAAGAAACTGAACAAACATTGGCCTGTTTGGGTTTTTTTTTTCTTTTTTTTTTTTAAGGCATAAATAAACCCTAAAGTTGGAGCAGGTTCTCTGAACTGTCCCCAAGTTCAAGTCCTTGACCACTCAACATCTGCCCCGCGAGGGGACATACAAATGGATCGAGACCACCCCTGAATCCCACCTGAAAGTCTGGGCCCAGCTCCCAGGGGTCCCAGCACTTAATAATTGACCTGAATTGTGATGGGGACATTCAGGTCACTTTGAACAACAAAAGACCTTCTATGCTACCCCTTCTCCCCATCCACAAGGACGTCCAAGTCAGGGGACAAGTGAAAGGGTCTGGAACTGGGTTTAAGCTTCAAGCAACAGATCAGCGAGATTTCTGAGAAAGCACAAATCTTAGTTTGATTTACTAAGCAGAAGATGTTTGTTAAAATGGGAAGGTGGTTTGCTTTTAGGGGTTACAGTAGACGAGGGAAACTCCTCCACCCCCCCCAAACTGGCCTCAGCTTGGAAGAACCTTATGTGGCTGCTGCATCCAGACTAAAAAGTAGAGGGGAAATGGAGCTCCGCACTTCAGTGCTCTTGATTGGAAGACTTGACCAAAACTCAGAGGCATCTCCCAACTTCAAATGAGTCCCCAGCATATAAAAAAGTACCCAAACTAGTGTAGGACTAGAGCTCCCCTCGAGGGCAAAGACCAGAGATTGCAAATGATGGTCCACTGTCCCCTCACTGTACCAGAGAGGGACAGGTTCCCTGAGGGCCCAAGACCACATCGCTACTTCCACAGTACACAACCTCTTGCTCCCCCGCAAGGAAAGGGGCAGTCATGGGTCTGGATGCGTGGGGGCATTCATACCCATCCGACAAAGTGTAAGCCTAAAGTTAGACTAATTGATTTCAAAAGTGTTAGCGATAAGTAAGCTATAGTCTTTTAGTGGCCCGAAGCCATCTGGCCCTCATCCCGTTACGTTTCTCCCCCTACCCCTTGCCCGTTGCCCCAACTTTGCTTCCCAGGTCACCAGGGACTCGTCAGGGGGTGGGGGGTGTGGTGATTGGGGGTCCATTTCCAACCTTTAAGGGACTTTGTGTCCTGCATCTATGGCCAGAGGCCTTTCTCCCTTCCCCATTTCTTCAAATACTTCTCCTGTATGTCCCTTGCACTCTATCTTCCTTCGGCTTTGCGGGGCTTTCCTCTGTGCCTCTGCCTATGAGTGGGTGGGGAAGAGTCTTGGGCTCTAAGGGTCCTGGGAGGGCAGAGTATTGTAGGTGAAGGCTCAGTTCCTGCTCTTTGGTCCTCTCTAAATTGTGTCAGGTCTCCGGTGGAGACACCTTTGCCTCTGTCTTCTGCTGACATTCTCTATTATAACAGCTTGTTTGCTTGTTTTTTGTTTTTTTTTTTTTTAACTCACTGTTCTTTGCCCTGGACTTTCCAGTGAATGCTTCCAATATTTTTGCTATTTTCCTTCTAACTCTTCTGTTATAGTGCACCTGTATCTTGCTCTTTTTTGCATGGCTAGGTATCGCTCTGTAGAGCAACCTGTCTCTGTACCTACCAGATTCTCCTCTGCTGGGGATGCTGGAGCTCATTCATTTGCACCTTTTCTTTCTTTGGAAGGCAGCACACAGGGATGGCCCCATGTGGGGTCAGAAAACAAGGGTGGAATTGGGTACCTCCTGTCTATTCCAAGGTAGGCTCCAGCGAAACAACTTAGGGGCCAGGCGAGCAGGGAACCATTCCTGGCTTCCAGGTGTTATTCTCTCTCTTTTGTCCCCTCTGGCCTCACGTTGGCCTTCATCTCTCTCTTCTTTTTTCCAGTAGGCACACGTGGTGAACTGGCATCTTCACGAACCCACATCTTCTGACCTTCTCCCCTCCTGGCCGGCTCACTGTCCTCCAGATGAGGACTCAGTAAAATGGCTTCCCCTTCCAACTGTGAGTCACCCAACTGGAAAGGTCTTGAGACCCTTTTTCTTCTTCTGACACTGGGGAGTGCCTGCTTTGCCAGCATGCGTCTTCCCAGGGTTCTTATACACAATCGCAGCCATTCATGTAGTAGTGTCTTTACGGGTTTCTTCCTAGGTTCACTTACAAACCCCACCCTGCCTTTAATGCCCTGGAAGATACGGAAGGTTATTTTTACAAGATTTGGTGCTTTCAGAGAAAAGAGACACTGTTTCTCATTGATAGTTGTGTCCTCAAGACCCTTAAGAGTATGCAACTCACACTGAGTTTCCACGGATGCGTTTTGAATGACCTTAAAGTGTTCGTGTCCAGTTCCCAAAGTGGCCCGAGTATACGAGAAAGTATGCAATGATTTGGGAGGAGGCAGAAATGGCCAAGCAACCATTAGGAGAAGGCAAGAATATGAATCCGTGGCTTCTGGGGCAGATCGGAATACTAGATCACCAGGTAAGGCTTAGCTTCCCTTCCGGGCGTCAGCGCACTTGCCCCTAAGGAATCCAAACAGACCCCCAAGCCCCCTGCAATCAGTCAGTGACTTTGGAACAAAAGGAGGTCACAAAAGAGTATGACTTCCCAAACAGGTGCAGCCAAAACTACGGATCAAGACAAACCCTTTCAGCCTTTGGCTGGCAACAACATTGTACGCGTTTGAGTGTTCAGGTTTAAGGAACGCTCGCGGGAAAAGAAGAGTCCACAAATGCTCCCTTCAAAATAGGCATTCTCTCTGCTTCGTTACAGAGCGTGAGCACACCAGCCGACGACCAAGAGGCCCAAGGCGCAGCAGGGTCGCCACCCAAGCCTCCGTGGGGGCCACAGTTCAGCCAAAAGAACAAAGTAGCGGCGGCCAAAGCCAAGGACAGGGAAGCGCTACCAAGCAAAGAGAAGAACAAGATAAAAGGGAAATTGCCGGTAAAAATTATTGGAGCAATTTGCTCTTCTCAGCAACCCCTCTCTGCCCTGTCTTTCTTAAAGGAGCCTTACCAACGATCAATTGATAAAGCCCTACAGCCTGAGAAGAAACATTCGCCAAACTATGCTCGGGAAGCCATTCTTTGGGTTTTGTTTTTAGGTATGTGTTTCTTTCTTTTACATTTTTATTGAATTTATTGACATGGCTTAATAAAACTGTGTGTTTCCCGCGTACAATTTTTCGTCACACCCTGGTTCAGACAGCTCACCCTCCTTCCTGACTGGACAGTCTTATGTCCCTTCCAGGACTGATGAAGAAATCAAGGCTCACCCGAATTCTTGGGGGTGGCAGGGCCCCAGGCCCCGGCCCATTTATTTTGGGAATGCCTACTTTGAAGGGAGAATCTGTGGGTCTTGCTTGGTTTCATTCTCCTCAATACCCGATCCGGGCCACGGACTGGCTGAGAACCAAGCTGGGGAAGGAGACCCAGCCGTTGCAGGTGCAAGAACTTGAAGTACCCCGTGCCCTCTCCCCAACCACAGCCCCCCGCTCCCCTAGCCCGCGGCCTCTTCCCCCTTCAACCTACACGCCCCACAGGGTGACTGACAGGCAAGGGTCCGGCCGGAGCCAGCCCACGCCTCTCCCTGGGGAAAGCCCTCTGTGCCTGTAGCCTCCCGTCTTGGGCAGACTAGTGGGACATGAACCCCCTCTTCCTTAGGGACTTTTGTGGAGAATCAGGAGGAGGAACAGGCAAGTCAGACAGCGATTGCTTCCTCAGCCCCGGCCTCAGTCACTTTGCCTTTCATCAGAGTCCTCTTTCTAAAGCGCAGTCAGAAGGCGGTGCTTGTTCCTGGGAAGCGGCGGCCTGGCTCCCCGCGGCCCCTCGGGCCCTTCCCGCCCCCTCTGCATCAACTCTGTCCTCTGTCCCTTCTCCAGGGCTCCCCCTTGCTTCTTTCTAAGGATCCCTTCCCCTAGCTTCTCTGCTGCCCTTCTCTGCTATTTCTTTCTGTACTTTGTATTATTTCGGGATATAAACTCTGAATCCGTCAGTCTACTTAAAAAAAGAAAAAAAGAAAATGTCTCCAGAGTGACGACATCAACACGGCGAGTCAAGAAGGAGCTGTGAGCCTATCCCAAGGAGGACAAAGCCACCTCCTGCTCCTGGTCCCCACCCCTCGGGAGTGTCCCCATTTTCCCCATTTTTCTTTTTTCTCGGGTGCTTGGAGCCTCCCCAGCCTGGCAGGAAACAAGCTCCTTCCCTGCCACGCTCCACTCCTTAGCTCTCTGGCCTGCAAGTGGGGACAGTGAAGAGGTTCCAGGACAGCAACCCCCGCCACGCACGAGGCAGGACCTCCGAGCTTTTCCATGGAAGGGGTTGCCAGGCCTTGCAGCTTGTTACCGTGGCCGACTCGGTGAACCCGGCTTCCTGCGGTGTTAGGGTCCGGGCAACATTTAACACAGGCTCACACAATTGTGCACTGACCGCCTGCCTCCTTCCTTCAGGCCGAGGCAGGGAGTTTTTGTAAGACAAGGACTTTGATCCTTTTCTAGCTTTGAGCAAATTTATCGCAGGGGGTTATAGACTATCTTGGAGAATGCGCCCCCTAGGTAGCTGGATTTAGGGAAGAGTCCATCCAATGGGATCGGGCTGCTCGGACACCTTGCCAATGTCCTTACCATGCAATTGGGGCACGACCTGAACAGCTGTGCCGTGCCTGGGACCCATTTCGAAGGGTCATCAGCCACCGGCTTCCCGTGGTGGCCTGGGTTCCAGGAGACAACGGGGTGAGACGCCATTTACAGAAGGCTATCCAGTCTCTGACCCTATACCCGCCGCATCTTATGTTAAGAAATGCCTGCTACCAAGACATAACTTTCTCTGGAGAAGAGTCACACGTAAGTGCCACCCGCTTCTGAGAATCTTGTTGAAATAGACATGCTACATCGCGTTTGCCATGAAACCTTCACACTATTTGTGCAAGAATTTGGGCGAGTTGGCGGATCGGAATGAAGAGAGTAAACACAGTTTCTTAGGGCTCTCAGGATGAAGGAAGATGTCGGGAGGACGGACGAAAAGAGGAAGGTTTTCCCAAATGGCTGAGGAGGGGCGGGGACAGGGACCTTCCCGGGGCCCGGAGGTGCCACCAGGCATGTCCCAGCCAGACATGAGCTTTACCCAAAGCAGACCGCAGCCTGGGCATTGGGGTTGTAGATCACTGGACAAAATAGGCAGCCCTATCTTTAGAGGCAGAGCATCTTCCAGGCCCCTATGACCTGCTTCCATCTGCACACTTGCTCCGCAGGCGACTCCCACATGTGGGTGCAAGAGAGTCCGCTGACCTAGAGACTTGGAGCAGAGCTTGACTCAAAGACACGTGTAGCTGTTGTCTTCCTGGCAGCCCTCCGGGCCTCCTGAGGCCACGACATCCCAGGACACTTAGCAGTCAAGGAGATGGGTCACTTCTCAGAAGGCGAGGACCCCGTCCACATCTCTAAAACACCCAGCATCTCGTCGATTTCATCCTCGAAAAACCCTTCCAGCCCTTCCCCTGGTCTCCAGAAACTTCCTGATTTCTCATGGTCCAGCTCTCAGAGCTGTGGCATTCAGAATTTAATTGTTCCCCCGGAGAGCGGGAAGCCTGGGGCGGAGCGTGGCCAGTGTCCCCTCTGTGACTGGGGCGCCCTGGTCCTTGGGGGCCTGTTCACACTGGGACTCTGGTGACACTTCCGTTCCTTAACCCCTCTCCCACCTCCGCTCTGTTTCTTCTCTCTGTTGCTGCCTCTCCCTCCCTGTCCTTGTTTGCCATTGTGACCACGGGGGTCCTGTCTCTCCGTTGTCCTGAGGCCCCCTAGACGAGGGAGTCGGAGCTCAGGCCCCCTCCTCAGGCCTCCTCCACAGTCCCCGCGAGCGACCTTCCAACACGGTGACAACAGGGAGGGAGCAGGCCTGCCTCTCTCTGATCTTTTCTTCCTTCATCTCAACACCTTTTTTCTTACACTTTTCTTTGGTTTTTTCACTGTTACTCTATTAGGTTTCCCCCGATTGTTCTTCCCCACGCCGCCTCCGCCCCCGCTGCTCCCGCAGTCAGTCCCCACCCTGTTCTCCATGTCCATCGGTCACTCGCTGTGGATCTTTGTCTGGCCCCTCTCCCTTCTTTCCTCCCTTAGCCCCCTCTCCCGTCCCCTCTGGTCCCTGTCAGTCCGCTCCTTGCCTCCACGCTTCTGCCTGCTTTATTCATCTTGAAACATACATGATATCAATTGTACCATGAAAACCATCTGCCAGGCCCTGTGTCCGTGAGGAAGCGCCGTATCTTGGAGACCCCCCAACAGTACCCATATCATTCTGGTCCCCTCCTCCCTGGCTGTCACAATCGGGACCATGACCATCTTGGGACCTGCCCCTGGCCCGTCCCTGCCCTGTACCTGGGGGTACCAAGGAGGCCGCTTCCAGGCTCAATCTCAGCCCCTGGGAACACCCGTATCGCCAAAGCCCGATCACTGGGGCCTGTCCGCTCCCCCTCCACCCGTCCTCTGCTGCTCTCGGGGAGCATCAGACCCACGTCCCTGATACGCTCACATAGCAGCCCCGTATAAATCTGGAATGCCTGTTTTTGGCGGGTACTCTCCACGTGAGACATGTGGCCCCAATGATTTTTCTTGGTCCCTAAAATATCAGGAGAGCAGAAAAAGAGATATGGGGATATAGGCCCTCGACGTGGCTACCTCCACGTTTCCTAATTCAAGTCATTTCTATCAACATTTTAGCCGTCCCGACCATCGAAAGCGGCTTGCGCTATCTGTGCCTTGTGGTGCCGGAAGAAGACTGTGGGATATTGGTATCCGAGGCCTCACAAAGGTCATGGTGAGCTTGTATGACCCTCACCCTCCTTCCCGTATTTAGTGAGGTCTATGCCCAGCCCCGGGGCGCAGTGAGCAACTTGAGAGCAGGTACCATGCCCTACTCCTTGTGGTACCTCTGGGACTAAGTTCACGTTCATAGCTGCTTGGTGAGAAATATTTGAGCAAATAACCATGGACTGCAGTGGAATAAGAAAAGGAAGAGCAGATGAGAGGCACTCGTTTCGGTGCCGCGGGCTCAGTCGGGGCACGTGGGGAGAGTTGGGGGGGGGGGCCCCTCTCGGGGTCCACGCAGAGGGAATGCCTGGCTTCTATGCCAAGGACGCAGAACCAAAGTGGCCCGTCTCCTACTGCTCACAGAGTCAAAGCAGCTGATCCAGAGACCACCACGCTGCGGACCCCTGCAATGAGAAACACGACACCCAACCCCTGACCCCCGCTGCTGCTCGCTGTTTGAACTGATTTAACCCTTTTCCCAGGCGCCAACATCTCCTGCTGGGACTCCTTTTTTTTTTTTCTTTCTTCCTGCCCCAGCCACACGGCCACAGAGGATCTGGGAAGGGGCCGGCGGCCAGCAGAGCTCTGCAGCAGGAGGGCCCGGAGACCCTCATTGCACCTAAGGAGGGGTCCCCTGGGCCCAGCAATGGCTGTCCTGGTGACGAGGGTCTGGGAAGGGGTCTGGAAGGCAGGCAGGGCTGTGTGGTGGCAACGGCGCTCGGCAGGGGCTCCAGAACAGCCTGGCAGGGCGCTCTGGGTACTGGCCTCCGGTGCACACACAGCTGTTTATTCTATTCAGTTCCTAAACATGTAGCCCCAAGAAAGGCATGTTTCTCTCATGGACTGCTCATCCCAGGCCCGGTCACTGCCCCTTGGAGCCCCCTCAGGCCTTGGCCTCTCACGAATGTCTGCTGAAGGCGGGGGGAGGTCGGAAACAGCTGGCAGGCACTGAAATGGGACACCAGGACCCTGCTCCCAACCCCCCACTGGGGACATCTGGACTGGAAGGCACTCCCTGCCTTCCCGGCAGGGCCTGGGGTTAGCCCAGAAGAGGGGTCCCAGCAACCCTCAGAGGGATCACTCAGGGGGGAGATGAGTGTTCTCCCCCAAGGAAGGCCCACACAGCGCCGCCTCAGTCTAACTTCTTGTTTTGGCCTCTTTTCTCTTCATCTTGCTAGAATCTTACTCGAATAGCCCCGAGTTAGGGGGCGAAGGGGTGACAAGGATCATTCACATGTCTGCATACCCAGCAGGGGACACCTGATGTCCCTGTTCCCAGTGAGGAAGCTTCTCTGGCCAGTCTCAGCCTCTCCCAGCCGCTGCCTCAACCGCTCCACTCGCTGGGTGAGGTTGACCAGCTGGCTCGCTCTACGCTTTTCTCCTGGTCTTAATTTCCCTCTGACCCTGGTCCCGACCCGCCGAGGGATCCTCCCTGCTTCCTCTCCTCTTGTCTTCTCTTTTTAATATGATAACATTTGTCATCTGCACTTTCCCCTGACTCTCTGCCAGCTGGGCTCTCTGCCTCTCTCTCATTGTTTCTATCTGCAGGTGAGACCTCGGTATCCCCCGCTCCACTGTTCTGCCCTCGGGTCACTTTAGAGTCCTGAGTTCAATGGGTCTTTGAGTCAGAGTCAATGTAGCCCTTTGCTGGGAGCCCTTCCCCAGAAATGACAGACTGAGGCATGAGCAGCAGGGAGGGGGCGAGCCCCATCCCCCTCCTCTTCATCCTTCCTCCTCCACTCAGCACAGGAGGGACATATTCCTTTCTGAAAAGGCTCTTTTCTGACTTCAAGGAAGCATCATCGTGGTGACGCCCCAACATCGCCCATATCATTCTGGTCCCCTTCACGAGTCTCCAAGGCTTCTCCGTGGCTGCCGTCTGGGCTGTGACCACCATCTCAGGACCAGCCACAGCCCTTGTCCTGTAACTGGGGGTACCAAGGAGGCCGCTTCCAGGCTCAATCTCAGCCCCTAGGAACATATATATCTCCAAAGCCCGATCGCTGGGGCCTCTCTGCTCCCCCTCCACCACGTCGGACCCGCTTCCAGACACAATTCTGGCCCCTGGGAATTCCCACAATCCTCAGCTCTCGATCAACAGTCGGTCTGGACGGCAAACTGAAACTCCCTGATAGACGTTGGGGTTCCAGCACCTGGGGGCACGTTCAGTGGCTTTCTTGGAGGCCACGCCCACCGGAGTATAAATCTCTGAAGGCCCCAAAGAGCTTCCTTCACACCAACATCAGTGCTGCTCAAGATCAGGACCCTGATAATGTAGGTGAGTGTGTTTTTCTTTTAGACTGAACCCCTGAGTGGACAAAAGGACACACTCGTTTCAAACTTCCCGCCTGCTCACAGAGAGCCTCCAGTCAATGTCTCCTGGTTGCAATGACCCCCTAAGAGCAAGTTTTGAAGGCTGATTTTCTCTGAGTAGATTTATTTATCTGTGTGGGCCATGACTAAAGGGGTATGTATACCTGACCCATCAGCCCAGTTCTTCACTTCTGTTTTCATTTGCGGCACGGTAAGCTGCCCTTTGCACTATGGAGAGAGAGTCTTCAACACAGTAACTCTCTCTCATCTACCTTTGCATCCCCACTGCCCAGCCAAGCTCAAAAAACATTATGATAAAGCGATGAGTTTATGGATGGGGGAATTCAGGCGTGGACAACCACCAGAGGGTGGTGGCAACAGAGGCAAAAGGGACACGAGGGGCAGCCTGCCAGGACACCACTGCAAGTGGGTTTCCTGGGATGGCCTCCTCAAAGGACCTTCCCACCGAATCCTTTCTTCCAGGTGGGCTGGGTCTTTACCGAGGGGAACAGCTCCGACTGTAGCCTAGAGGTGCCAGATCACGACTTCGCCTGCGCTGAGCGATGGTGAGAGCCACAGCTTGCTTGTGGCTTGCTTGACATCGCAACCCTTCCCGGGCATCGGATTCCAGCCTCCATTCCTGCTCTTGGTCTTTCTCCAGCCAAGTCCCCACGCGTGGGACTCCCTGAGCCTTTGAGACGGCAGAGCTGGTGGGCAAGAGGACCACCTGACACCCCTGAAAGTAGTAGGTCCCCGCCCCCTGCTGGCGGGAAGGGACGGAGAAGTGACAATCGCTCCTTACTGGGGTTTCCTCAGCAGCGTGGTAGGGGTTCTCCTGGCACACTTTTCCCTGGCAAGTCTGCACCCCCAGTTCTACAGGCTACTGTCCCCGCGGAGGCCACACGGGAACTAGTTCTGCTAACCTTGCAGACTTGGTTTGCCCTTGGGAGGGACTTAAGCTGAGGTCTGAGAGGTCCAGGAGGCCCCGCGAGACTGGCCCCCGTCCATGGGGCTCCGTACTGGATGCTGAACCTTCCACCGTTAGAGAGATGTGTCTGGTGATCTCAGTGAACTAAGTGCGACTAAACTACCATTTCTTCCTGGAAAGGACCCCCCGTTTCCAGCCTTCCCGCCACCTCACTAGGTTCCCTCCTTTTTCGTTGTTTCTGGGGCTGGGCTTCCGCAAGAGTTTGTTGGACGTGAGGTGGCAGGGAGCAGGCACTTTGGGGCTTTCTGTGTCCCTCTGTCGAGCTCCACCGGCCCCCTTCGCTCCCTGCTCAAAGGCTAGTCACTGCCTCCGGCTTTAGCCTTCCCTCGCCTCCCCCCCGATTTGGTCACCCCTGCTCCCCAACCTTTCTTCCCCCTTTCCCTTCCCTCCCCGACCCTTGCCTTTTTTTCCTTCCCATCATTTCCCGCCTTTCTCTCAGTTTGCCATGGTTTCTCTCTACTTTATCTCTACAACTTCTTGACCCCTCCACCCAACCCTGGACGCTCGGCCCTTTAATGAGCCTTTCCCTCCCGCTGGCCCGCTTTGCTTTATAAGACTTGGGGCTCGGCTGTGTCCGGGGTGGCGGCGTCTACGGCAGAGCACGGGTGGGCACACATGGCCCGCGTGGCCTCCCTGTCCGGGCTCAGCGCCTGGCTGGGGGGGCGCCCCTGCTGGGCCAGGCGCCCACCTCCATGTTGGCAAACCTGCTCCTCATAGACCACAGCCACCTGCATCATCATATACATTTGTGTATATATACACAAATATCTATAATGTGAAGTCTATTCATGGAGGAGGCAAGTGTGTGCCGGCCCTCAAGCTCTCGTGGCGCCTCTCTGAGCCCTCGCTTGCCCTGAGGAGAGGCAAGAACGACGAAGTCCCCAGAGCCACTGCCTCCCCCCTGGAAGAGCGGGACAGGGCGTGGGACCGCGAGGGGACCAACCGGTGACCTCTCAGGCTGCGAGCCCCTCCCCACCACGCCCCACGGCAGTTATTTCCGTTGGGGTTCCGGGCACCCAGCAGGGTTCCGAACGGGCTGCGGCAGTTGGCTTCTGGAATATTCCCTCCTCTCATGTAGTCCCCGCGTGGAAGACCCTCTGCACTTTTGAGTGACCCAGGCAAGGCCTCCCGTTCAGAAAAGGCTGCTGGGCTCTGAAGGAGCCCAGCGAACCACTCGGGTGGCTTCCTGGGGTGCTTGGCGAAGGGAGGCCCTGGTGGGGGGCCGCTTTGGCTGACATTTCGGGCGTCTCAGGAAGCTCCTGCCTTTGCAAACAGATACTCGTCCTCCCAGATGCTTCCTCGTCCTGTATGTCTCAGATCTCACCATTGAGATTCCTCCCCCGGATAAAGGACTGGCCCCAGCGAAAAGCCACGCTCCAAGCTGGCAGCGCTATTTTGTTCTCTGAAGTGAGTTGTCGGGACCCTCTGCAGATGAGGGGCTGGGGATACGTTGGAGCGGATGGTGGGAAGGGCCCGGGAACATGCACCCGAGCAGGCCGGCAGGGATGGCGAGGGCACCTGAGGTCACACCCCAGGTGTCCCAGCCCTGAGGGGTTGCCCCCGGCCCCAGCCGGGGAAAGGCTGTTCCCAGGGAGTGGAGTCCTTGCAGTAGAAGCTGGGCCCCAGGACTCTGGCTCCAGATGGGTCCCTAACACTGAGGGGACATCCTCACGTGCCTGTCTTCTCCCTCCTAGACCCTTCCAACATTAGTCACCAGAGGCCACAAAACATCCTTGCCGCGGGAGGACATTTTGTGGCATGCCTGGCACGCAGCATGCTTGAAGACAGAGGGCGGTAGGTGGCAGAGCCCTGGGTCCGTGACGCAGGGGCCAACTCCGGGTTTTCTATATCTGGACGGCTGTGGGCTGGCGTGGGGGGAGGGCAGGGGCCGGGGACATCCAGAGCGGGGCCTGTCCCCAACCTCCGAGGTCGCCTTCTCGCACTCTCAAACGTTCCTCCTCGTTCCTCCCTTTTCCAGACATGATGTGTCACATCAGAGGAGACATTTGGGGGACAGCCCCGAGCCCCGTCGGGGACTCTTCCCTCTCGCCAGCCTGTGCATTCCTGAAGCCTGCTTTGGTCCTCCTGGCTTGAGGTAGTCTCCTGGCTTCTGTTTCTGCCCCTGAACCCACCTCCCCCTGGTCTCTTGTCTCTTCTGGTGGAAGCCCTCCCTGCAAAAAGCTTCCCAAACACTGTGGGTCACAGGTGCTCAAAGATAACAGTGCCCACTGTGCCCACTGTCCCCATGGCAGCTGGGCAGCCTTCGCCAAGCACCGCTGCGCCCAAATGCGCGCTTCGCTTTCCCGTGGGCGCCGTGCAGTGAGGAAGGTTAGCAAACACCGCTCTCCTACTCGTTCTTCCCCCCGCAAACGTTTGCGCGTCTTTCTCTGCGTCCCTCCCTTCCCCTAACCATCTTCTCTTTGTTTTGCTCACAGACTGGACCCTGAGTCAAGGAAGGAGCCCAAAGACTCAGACAAAGGGCCGCAGCTGACACCCACAGGTTCCTGACCCACCACCTCAGGTGACAACAAGGAGAAACCCCCTGCTTCCTTCACCCCCACGACTGTCCCTGAGAGTTAGGAATCTCCGTGCTAAACTGCCCCCACCCCAAAGTGCTTCCATTGGCCATCATAAAAGATGCAATAGGAGCTTCCACATGGGATCCCCGCTCCTGGCCCCTGCGGGGGGGGGCGGGGTTCAATCCTGTTAATGCCAGAGCTTCCCCCTCCCCAGAGAGACCCCTCCTCACCAGCCTCTTGGTGTGGAATTCCAGACCTGGCATGTTTTACCTGCGACGTGGGCTTAGTAGGGTCATCCCCGCTCCGAATGTCTCCACTTCCCCCTCCCAGGCTAAGCCACGTCCCTCTTCATTGTCATCCTGTCTAATTCTCTCGCGCTCCTGGAAGGGAAGACGCTGCTTCTCTTGCATTTTCTGGACCCCCAGTGTTTAGCTTGGTGCAGAACTTGGTGCGCATGCTTATTAGCACATGCCTTCTCAAATAAAACAAATTCAAAATGGCGTCTACAAATGCTTGACTTTTTTTTTTTTTTTTTCTGATATTAGACATAAGGGAGGTGGGAGAAAGCAGGGACCACCGTGATGTGCTCAGGAAGAAGGTTGGGTGGGATGGAAAAGGCTGGGGCAGGCGTTCCAGGTTGGGCTTAAGACCCAGCTTGCCTACCGGGGCCGAGTTATTGATGCTCAGTCCACACAAGGCTGATCCTGAGGTCCTTTCATGAATTTCAGATTCCGGGGCTAGTACATAACAGATCTCAAAGCAACGCACTGTGAGCAGGAGCTGTTGCTAAAACACTAGAAAAATAGATAAATCCCCATCGGACCCTGATCAAAGAGGAATTCCTTTCTCTGCCTAAGTAAGGCTCGGAGAATTGTTGCAGACACTCAACTGGATTTCAGGTAAGTGAGCAGCTCACTTGCTCTATGCACCTCCCGAGGCACTGTTTGGCTTTATGAAGAGAGTTAGTTAGGTTACGTTGGTAGCTACGGCTTCGCAAATGAATCTTACACTGTTCTTGGGCCTCCAAGTGCACATAGTTCTGGATGAGATTAAAATGTGAGGAAAATACGTTCGAAAAAATAATCATGCCTCTGTGAGGGTGTGCACGCATGCATGCGTGTGTATGGTTTCGTCGGCATGCGTCTGTGTGTTGGGGACAATGCTGTCTACACAAATGTAGTCATAATGCTGTTGCTTCCATTGCCTCCACTACTAAACATCGCCCAGGAATTTCCTGCGTGGGCAGTGGTCACGCAGAGTACGGTGTTGACAAGGATGTTATCACCAAGTCTAAGCAAGGACGGGTAGGTGGCGACCGCCATGGACTGTCACAAGGCCCGCGGCATCAGCCTCGGCCACGTCTTCCCTACCTCATCTCCCCCATCCTCATGCCAGGCCAGGAATTCAGACAGACCACCAGCTCTTCTCGAAACTTCCTAAACCCACTCTCCCATCATCCTCCACACTGTCCCCAGACAGCTCTTTCTGGAACTTGAATATGATCCAGTTGCTCACAAACTAAAAGCTCCAGGGGACTTCCCTTTGGCCCGGTTCATTGGCCAGCCAGTCCCAGCTCCGCCAAGGCCCATCCCTCTATCCCTCCTCCTTAGTCCAGCCATGCAGGACCACAGGGCATTCCCCAAGCACCCCTGCGTCTCCTGCCTCTGGGTGCATCACGCCCTTCCTCCTCTTCTGCCCTGGGAGCTCCCATTCACCTTCAAGATGTACTCAAGTCTCTAGTTCCCTTGTGTGTAATGTTAGTTTTATGCATCAGCTTGACTAAACCATAGCACCCAATTCTTCAGTTGCACATTAATCCAGGTGTGTCCGTGAGGGTATTTTGGAGATGTGGTTAACAGCTACCATCAGCTGACTTGAAATAAAGATTAGCTTCATCCTCGGGGGTGGGCCTCGCCCAATCCGTTGAACGGCCTTAAGAATCAAACTGAGGTCGCCTAAGGGAAAGGGAAATTTCGCCTCAGGTCTGCAGCATCAGCTCCTCCCCAACAGTTTCGTAGGTCTACGCTACACATTTATTATAAGGTCTTTCCTCCCCCCACTTCCATTCTGCTCTGTAAAAAAATCCATGCTTATATAAACTGTCTATATATTTTATAACCTTTGCCCGATCTACGCCCGATTATCAACTCCAACCCACATTTCATTCCAGTTTAGTAGCCAGTTTTACAGAGGCACTTCCTCTTTGGATGGGTATGTCCACTACGTCTCACATCAGAATCCTGATAGTCGAATATTTTGCTAAGGAGGGGCAGGGGCAAGGGAAGGAAACTAACATTTATAAACCACCTTCAATATGTCATCTTCTTTACATGCATTAGGCCCTTTACTCATTGCAAGGACCCGGTACAGCCCATCATTACAAAACAGCCTGTTTTACAGATGGAGAAAGTGAGCCTGGGAGACAAACTAGCTCAAGGTTGTTTAGCTAAGAAAACGCACTGGTTTCCATAGGTTTCCCAGCTGAGCAAAGAGCATTTTCTCCACTTCCACACCAGGCCACGTACATTAATTACATTTACACATCCTGGAGGAAGCTTGTGTGCAGATAACACCTTTACTGTAATGTGATAATGTCCAACGCATGGGTTTTATACTCACTTTTTCTTCAGTTCATCTCTTTGTAGGGAACAACGATGCCCCAAAATATGAGTGTCTGGTCTCCAGGGAGAAGAATATGAAGCTAAAACTAAAAGACATGAGACATCCTTTAAGTACTATCACCATTGATCATTTAAAATCGCCACGTCTATTCAATAGTGAAAAAGTGAAGAGGGTGATCTTGGGTAAATATTGGAAATTTGGGTCCTTTCCATCCCAAATAAACTATGTGGTATGACATGATTTTAATCTCATATAATTAAGTAGTATTAACTTATAAAACCATAAAGGCTTTTAAACCTGCATTTAGCATCCTTTCAGAGGAAAATAAGCAACATTTGTCTCTTGTTATGTTGTTACCTACTAATTAATGGGATGCATCAAATTTTCCCATTTCTTTAGATTTGCACGAGCTTAAAATACCCTTTTATCTCCAGAGGTAGAATGTCAAAACTAGCTTTTGGATTATTTTAAAGCTTGTTAAGATCACAGGCTTTCCTGAAAATATATCCTATCTAGACAATGCATTAAACCTTAAAGGTTTAATTAACAAATGTCAAAGGTGTGTTTCTTCTAAAAAAGTGATATATTAACAATTCATCCCTGTCTCACGAAGCTAACAACATCCTAACCCTTACAGAAAAGAAAGACATATTTTACATCTTAACATGACTCATGCTGACTGAAATTTGATGTGTTAAAATTAAAGTGCATATAACCTAATACAAGAAATTTTAAGCATCTTACTGTTTTTGTTCACTTTTAGATAGGCATTCTTATTAATTTATAGACTACCAGTTTACCCAGTTCATATCATTAGACATTAAATCTAATTGCAACTTGTTACACAGATAACCTGTGGTTACAAAATCAGTCTAAGATATTGTCTAAAATCTTTGGCTGCCTCCTTTATCTTCTAGAAAATGAGGAAAACTGAACTTCTTTATCTACTGCGTATATTTTTGCGCATAGCAGATGAGAAAACACATGTTCAAACACTTTGGTAACTAGGGGGTCATGCTAAAGGTTCGTTTTTAATTTGTTCATCTCTAATTTTTCAAAGAATGTTCATGTACAAAAAAAACAAGAAAAATGAAAAGGTCTATATTAGCCTTATCTTAACCTTCTATCGTCTGCCTTTAGAATTGCTTCCCTCTGGTCTGTTTCTTCAGCTCATTTATAAACATACCCACATGTGTGATTCTTCAATGGTTTATCAGTCCTTCACGTATCAGTTGTACTGAGTGAAATAAATCCCTATTACCTATTCAGTCTATTTCTAGTCTTACACTGTTATAAGTAAAGATACGATGCTCACCTGTATGACTGTACCTTTAGACACATCTCTGATTATGCCCTCAGGACAGAATCCAAAAAGAGGAATTGCCAAGTGAAAGGGCAGGGGTATTTTCTGAGGGCTTTGCTACCTATTTCCAAATGGCCCTCCAGGCAAATTTTTCCACTTCCCGAGATCACCAGCGATGAGTGAGAAAGCGCTTTTCCAGCACCCTTGTCGACACAAGGTATTTGCATTACTTTCGATCTTAGTAAGACATTACCGTCATTTATTAGATCCATGTCAGTAGCCTTGGTATCATGGTCTCTGTTTTTTCTTTCTTGGTCCTTTCTCGCCCACTGGGGGAATACACGCAGGTTGTGAAACTGGAAACTATCCCTCTTCGAACCACAACTTCTTTTTCTAGAAGCTCAAAAAGCTATTTTGTAAAGAAGCCTCGTTGGAGGGGGTTAATTTTAAGCATCTCAATCACCAAATGGCCTCTTGTAGGCCTCAGGTCGACAAGGATGTCTGGGTAGCCTAAGGGGATCATTAATATATGCGGCTTTCTTTTTATTCTCTTTGGTGACCTGTACCTTTGGGATGTCTTTGAGATGCTTCGGGCTTTTTGTAGCTAGACTTATTGATCAGGGGAGCAAAAAGGAGCACTCGCCAAGGCCAGGGGAGGCGTTTTTACCTGAGTTTACAGCTGGTCGAAGGGTCTGTTCACACTTCAAATGGTTTCATGTCTTGATTCACATGACAAACCTAATCCCAAAGGAAAAAAAAAGTCTTTATCTCAGCTGAAACATCAGGACAATCTGGTACTTAATGAATTAAAGGACAGTATTATATGATATGTTCACAGTCACGAAAAATTGTTTTGTTTTGGCAGTCGCTCTGCTCTTTCGTTAAGTTTTAAGTTCAACAAATGCCATTTATACGAATGCATTATAAAGGCGTGTCCGGTAAGAGCATTGTATTAAGCGATAACACAGTTCACTCAATTCTTCAACTCTTCTGGGAGAATGAATGGATTGAACCTGGGGTCTTGGGGTTGGGTGGGGCTGCGCAACTGCTTCTGGCCCGTTAATTATGAGAAGAGGTGACATGAGTCACTTCTGGGCTGGAGCATCTAATTGCCTGTGTGTGACCCGCCCCTCTGCCACAGGGACAAGGAGCATTCAAGTCCCCAAGGGGGGACAACATGGAGCAGACCCTGAAGTCAGTCACAATAGGACATGGAGCAGATGTGAGAAAATGGATATTGCTTTGTGGCACCGAGGTATTGAGTAATTGTCACCAAATTTTGTTACTCTAGTCTACCTTAGTCCGTCGTGACCGATAGAGATATTTTGAAGGTTCCCCCCGCCCTACGGAATATTTAATGACACCTATAACCCTTATAAAAATAAACATTATCACTGCCTATAGGGAGAATTAACTTTCTGATAAAAAGACATCATTAAAAGCTGCAATTATTTAAGTAGTCCCTAGTTCTATGATCATTGTCGCCACTTACGCCCAACTCTTCTTGTACGAAAATAAAATTTGATGGCGCAGTTAAAAAGTGAGTGAGAAAGCGCGCTAACATGTATTGAGTGCCTACTGTGTGCCAGATATTGGTTATATTCAAGTCACCATAGCAGTCCTGGACAGAAAGTGGCATTTCTATTTAAGGAGGGAAAGCTGAGATGCACAGAGATAGAGGAATTAGACTTTGAACCCGGATCGGTTTGTGTCGACTGTCTTTGCTATTTCCCTCCTCACCAGCGGTTTACTTCATGAATTAAAGGACAGTCTTATACGACATGTTTATAGTCACAAAAAGTTGCTCAAGGGTTAATACAAACATGCCAGTCTATGACTCTCATCCTTGAAAAATATACACACTTTTTCTGTTCCAGAGACAAAGGAGATGCCTGGCCTGATTTAGATGCAGTCTTTTTTTTTTTTTTTTAAAGATTTTATTTATTTATTTTTAGAGAAGGGAGAAAGGGAGAGAAACATCAATGTAAGAGAGACGCATTGACTGGTTGCCTCTCGCACACCCCCGACCCAGGGCCTGGCCAGCAACTCAGGCATGTGCTCCGACTGGAATCTAACCGCTGACCTTTCACTCTGCGGGACGACACCCAACTGAGCCACACCGGTCAGGGCACAGGCGCAGTGTCTTTGTATGTACTGGGATTGCCAACGGCACAGACTCGCTGAGACGAAATCGCAGTGGGACAACAATACAATGTTTCTGAGGCCCTTCTCTTTAAACAAATAGATGTTATCCCAAGTTTACATTCAGCCCCTCATCTCTCTTTGCTAAAGGTCTGGGCAGCCAACTTCACTTTTGCAGTAGTAGAAACAATCGCATATTTGCAGGTGGATATACGGCTTGGAATGTGCTAAGTTGGCAGCTCAGAGAGAGCACCCACCTGCTCTGGAGAGTGGTTTAAGGTCTCCAGTGTGATTGTCAAAAAGGAAGCAGCAGCCGACAGAGGAAGAGATGGGGGAAAAAAAAGAGAGAATCACTCTTGGTAGCCAACATTGTCCAACTCCTTGTAGTATGTGGCATGTTTTAGGCTCTGCCTTGGATCCTTTATCTGTTCATTTCCACCCAAAGGCGGAATATTGCTGATGACAGCAATACTCAAAGGTTTATGGACACAGCACATCAGAAATGCTGACCCTTCATTCCAACCAAGTCTAGCCAGTCTCTTCCACGGCCTCCAAATCCACCTTGTCTACCCAATCCCAACTGTTCTCTTAGGGATCTTTCTCAGATCAGCAATAATAATAAACACATATCTCTACATAGTATTTTCTTCTCTACAAAGTCTCTCAGCTTCAGCACAGAGGGGATTATTTCTGTGTCTTACTGAAGGACCCCAGAGGGCAGGAAAGTTGGGGACCTCTTCCCTTTCCCATCTTCAAAAGTCCGTGCAGGAATCTTCCCTCCAGCTTCTTTTTCTAAGTTGTCTTCTCTCTTCACCTTCCTTGAGTAGCACAGGTACCTTCTTGACCCCCTCCCTGCTCCCTGCACTGTGGTGTTAGGCCCTTGGAAGAATGTGACCTAGTGGAGAGAGGGCTTTGGAGCGAGACAGGCGCTGAGTTCGAAGCCCATCTCTGCCACTCAACTGGGTGACATCGCACAAACTGCCTCCCCGCTCTGGCAGCCTGGTTTGTTCACGTGTAAACGGAGCTGACACGCAGCTGCCTCGTATGGTCGTTACGTAAATGAAACACGGGGCGGCGCACACAAGGCTTTGCCCGATGGCCGACTCATACAGGGCTAGGCTCTCTCTCCGTCCCCATCTCTCGAAGGCAGAGATCTCATCCCATATGCTTTTTCCATCTCTCCTTGGCCACAGCGTCCTCAGAATGCTGAACACAGAGAGACCGCGCAATCAATATTATTTGAATGGAATCATGAAGAGGCTGGTCCTCAGACACTGCCCTGGAGAAAAACCCCTCCATGTGTGGATGGTCAGCATCCACACCTTGCTTGTCAATCAGATGTGTCCTTTGAAGTCCGGGGACACCTTTGATACGCATGAGCCCAGGCTCGACTGATACACATGCGTCTGAGTCATACCAGATTCCAGTAGTGTGGGGGAAATCCTTTCGGCGCCCTGAAAACTGAACCCACCTTGGCAGCTCTCCCCTGATGCAGAAAAAAACACCCCATGTCATTTTATCTGGGGGCGGGCGGGGGGGACCATCTTGCGCGTTGCACCAGTTACTTAAAAAAAAAAAAAAAAAGGCCGATTGAAATGGAGAATATTCACTTATAATTAAGAAGCAAAATGTGTTTTCTGCTGCTGCCCTGAGTTTTTTTTTTCCTTTTTCCTTTTGTTTTTGTGTTTTCCATTTCCCCATTGGTTTTAATTAATTTTGCCCTCGATTCATGAGCTTTCTGAACCTGGAGACTTTTTTTTTTTTTTTAATTTAAATAAATAAAAAGAGCCTGCAAGTTTTCTGCAGATCACCGGGCTTTAATATTAAATTACTGTTTTGTGGCAGGATCATCTGCAAAACTCTGATTTTGTTTCTTTCTCTGTTCCCTTCCCGATAATTGTGGCTGAATTCTCTTGTCTTTAATATGCCATATATTTTCCACCTGGCAAAGGATTCAGACAGATACAGATAATAAATACCCCGTAGACACAGAGAGAGAAACTGCTGTAATTGCTTTCATAATGACTCTGAGACATCAAAGGCAGGCAAATAATGGTATTTAACACTGTTTCCATTCTTTCGCTGAAATGTAATTTTATAGAGTTATTGTCAGGCAGGACGGTGAACGTTACAAGTACAACTGTCATATTCAGCTCATATTAATTAGCTGCCCACAAGAGGGCCAGGCGAGTAATGGCAAAGTTCTCCTCATTTCAGATGGTCTGATATTCAGACAGAACCAGAAGTACAATGGCTTGATTAACATAGTTGCTTAGATCAGGTTTTCCCAGGGAGTATGTCAATTGGCATTTTGAAGAATCAATTAATTAGCACTCCAAATAATCCATCCTTGGGTTAAAGAAAGTGTTTTGTACAGCTGCGAAAAATTACACGAAGAAAAACCAAACCTTTCCAAAGTGGCAATGAGGAAGATGTATCTCGGAAAACTGTATTGTCCGCTTCCAAATGCCACCGAAAATGTGCATTTGCTTTTAAAGTCACGATATTGACAGGGGCAGTTTGAACCACAGAAGGCACGTTGTGTCTCAGAAAAAGGCAAGTGGCGGATGCTATGGTGGCACGGAAATTAGGACTTTCATTTTCACTATTTTTGTCCTGCAATCGGGTTACTTAATTAGGGTAAGTCAAGGCCAGCGCGCTGCATACCACTGTCCGCCATTTTCAACAATGACTCTGATGGCAATATGCTTATTAATAGTTTAAAGATGCCAGCATCACACAGACACTTCCCGAAGTTCAAGACAAACGAGGATGAGAAATTGAAGAAGCCAATTCATTTCATTATATTTTTAACTTTTCAAGTGTTTATTGAATTTATTGGAGCGCCATTGGTTCATCAAATCACACAGGTTTTGCGTGTGCAAGTCTACAGTACAGCCTCTGTATATTGTATTGCATGCTCACCCTCCAGGTTAAGTCTCTGTCCATCACTTGCCCTCCCTTTACCCTCTTACTTTTGTTGTGCCTTATAGAGTGTCCCCTCCACCTGAAGAAAATGCGAGTGCTCTCTTCTCTAACTGTCGGATCCAAATTTTAAGGAACTCAGCTTTGCAGTAGGCCTTCCTCCCCGCCCCCTCCCCCCCAAAAATCAAACCTATAAATGAATAGAATCACTTATTTGGTGTGGCAGCTCTCTCCAGCCTCCAAAGCTTGGTGTGAATTATACATGGTATTCACATAATAATTCCTTCTTCAGGAAATTCCACATGTATTCCACTATTGTTAAGGTGTGTTCAAGGCCTTTGAAATGAAAGGGGTAAAAATAAATATTTGTCAACTTAAGAGTTATAATATATCTCTTAATTTTATATTATATTTTATATAATATTATATATAATATATATATTTATAATATAAAATTATTTGGAATTAAAATCCAAATTGAATCACTTGTATGAGTTTTGGGGGGGGGGTTTGTAGTGTGAAAAATGTGATGTCTCATTACTAAGTAATCAGTAACTTTTCAAGTTCATCCACAAGCTAATGACAATTGATTTAGATAAAAACCAGCGTATTTAAAACAGACAAAAACAAGTATTTTGCTAATATCGGTCATAGCTTGCTTTCAGCCTTTATATTGTCTTAGTTAATCCTTAATATAGTGTGGAGATTTAGGTGACGCTGAAGTACATTTTCCTGCTTCTTATGTGGATGGGAGCTAAGAAGTCATTACATGCTAATAGTAGGACTTCTAGGCTGATGTAGCCAGCACACCTCAAAATCAAAAATAGATGTAAAGAAAAGGTATAACACACACACACACAAAAGACACAGAATGCAGTAGAAACAAGCCGCCTAGGACTTCCTATTAGGATGAAATAACTCCCCAAACTTAGCTGTTTGCTTTCAAGGTTTAATGAGGCCAGTGATGTGGCTGATGGGGAAGAACCTCTCCCCGGAGGCCCCATCCTCTCGTCCTCCACGGTGACGGAAAAATGGGCAGGGACTCGTTCCTAACACATTGGAATGGATACCAGCCCGCTCCAACAGCATCGCCTGTTTATGCTCATTCTTTATTTTTAGACGCTCTCCGAAATGCGAAATGGCGAAGTTTCGCTCTCTCCCCCGGCCGTGGACCTCGGCCAGAAACCAGATCTAGTGCTTATTTTGCTAATCGCTTCCTTCCATATCTGCATGCTCATTTTCTGATAGCTGACGAGGCGGCAAGGTCATTGGACGTACAAGTACTTATTTAAAAACAGACACGAGAGTGAGATCGAGGTTAGTTGGGTCTATCAGAGCTGTCAATCAATTAATGAAAATTATCGAGCAAGGACACTGTGGGGGAAGAGAACAGAAGGAGGAAAAATGACCATGGAGACACAGTCTAGGGAAGGCGACAGAACTGACGAGCAATAGCCACGTGACTGCTAAAAACAGACATGCTCACATCCCAAGTGAGAGACGGCGCAGGACGCAGCGGGCTCGGAGTCCCCAGTCGCCCAGGCTCCCGGGGCTGACGGCACAGCGCTGTTGCCCAAAGGTGTACCCTGAACAAGGCCTTTCCTTCCACGTGGTGGAGGGAGGCGCAGTGCCCCATGAATATTTTATGAGCGTGCCAAAGACCTGTGGCCAAGACTGCCAGGAATTTAAAGACGCTATTATGCAGGCCAAAATCTGGGGTCCATAGAGGCCAAAAGAGGACAAACAGCCCCCCCTCTTCCAGGAGAGAAAATATTAGATTTCTACCCGTGTGGCAGACACCGGGGGCTAAAACGGAGGAATAGCAGACAAGGCTGTAAGGAGGCTCTCTAAATAGTCTGTCCCTGTGGGCCACCGGATGTCGGCTTGGGACAACCCACAACGTTTTATCAGCACAGAAAAGAATTAATTTATAACTTGATCCTTGGGGTGGGGGGATCGGTAGAGAATAAACGAACAGAACAATATATAAATGAGAGGAACGAGAAAGAGAGAGAGAGGCTGAGGAATGAGAGCCGAAAAATTGCCGATATGCTTGTGTGAATGAAAGATAGAGAGAGAGGCAAATGAAAAGGCTGCAAAGTCAAAACCAGGAAGAGACTGACACCAAATCTCTGCAAAGCGTTCAAAATTCTCCAGCTGCCACGCTTTTAATTTGCTACCATTCTAATTAAAATGCAAATTAAATTTATAATTAGCATCAGTGCTTTGTAAAGAAACCTTCTTGCGCGCTGCAAACATATGGAATGATGCTGTGGTGTAAAGTTTGTAAAACAGAAGTAATGGTATAAAATGGAGGTGGGGGGGCCGGCTTTTCTATTTCCCTGGGAGGTAAGTTTTATGCGGAGGCTGGTTCGCCGAAGGGGACAGCAGCCCCAGACGGAAGTGGGTGAGAGCTTTTATTGCAACAAAAGAATTGCTGAATACGGAGGATCTGTGGCCCGGGTGTGACTTTGTGTTGAATCAGGTGTCAAGGGTTACCCTGCATGTCATCGGGATTGTATAGCAGATGCCAGAAGGCAAAAGGGGTCAGACCTTCTCATCAAAAAGTCTATGGCCAAAATTAACCGCTGCTTGCTTCCAGATAATTAATTTAAAAATTGATGGGGAACAAAGTACCAAAATTACCTCATGATTCGCACATGTATCATGTCTTCAAAGTAAACTCTCTCCCCAACTTGGGGTGGGTGGAGATCTCAGAGACACGTTCGCCAAACGGGGAATGTACATACATGGCGTTTCATTTTGCTGAGGCGTTCACTGAATGTTAAGGTTTTGGCGCCCTAATCCTTTAAATACGAGCATGTAAATCTGAGAATTTTGTTCTTTTTCTTCAGAAACCTGGTCATGTTCACTGTAGCCCAAGGAGCAAAAATATGCCTGCAGCTGCAAAAGGAAAAAAAAAAAAAAAAAAGCCCACCACAAAATTGCTCTTCTATTTCCGTTATTTTGGTTCAAGGGAATCTTCATGAATTAAAAAAACAACTAAAAACCTGTGATCCTCACGGTAATTGTGTTTTCCTTGCCAGTAAAGGTCCCCGCCTGCGCTGAAGTGTCTTTAATATTCCAGGAGCCCTCCTTTACCTATTAACTGGGCTCTTGATCAGATATTTTAAAATTTGAATGTAACAGGAATGAATATTTCATAGATGTGTGTTAAGCTGTTATTAAACTATAATGTAAAGCAGGATTGTGGGAATATTTTTATATGTCACAAAGTCAATTAAAATGATAAGCCTCTAATATCACGATCGTGGTCCAGGGCAAAACTGTATTTCATATGCATGGAAGCCCCAGACTACCTCGCGCTGGGGTGGGAGACCGGATTGTTACATATTCACGGGCCCGTGGGCTCCGCTGTCATTAGCAACACTTCGATCCATTTCCGGCAGAGATTAAACAGAGAGCTATAGGGATAAATCTCACCTGACTAGATTTTTACTTAGCGTTACAAAAATGGCATGAGGCGTCTTAAAGGCAGGCGCATCCTAAATACACTGCAGGTGCATTTGGAAAGGAAGTGTCAATTCTCAGGACAGTAACGTGCTGGTACTAAAATGTCCAGGGAGGGTGCCACCCTGGACTCGAATAAAAGTCACTGGGTGTCTGTTGGAGAAAACTCTCCCACAAAACTGAAGACGGAGAAGGAAATTAAAACTAATGGAGACCATAATAATAATTGTGCTTAAAAAACCCATCAGCTCTCAGCGGTAGGCTTTGAGAACACATATCAGCTTTGCGCAGGGGAGTCTTTGGGGCTTTCTGCTCGCATAGTTAGGGAGAAATATTTAGAAGCAGAGGTGGTTGGTGAGTGGAGAATGCCTCACAAAAAGTTCAATGCTTTCCCAAACTTCTTTGACCATCAATCCTTCCCCAGGCAATGGCCATTGTCAAAAATGGGATGCAAAAAGATGACGCGGTTGACAGGTTGGACATAACTCAATTAATCAAGGCTTCACCAAAGAAAGGAAAATAATTCTACCCATACGGTGATGAAAAGTGTCTCCTTAAATCCTCAGAGTGCCGGTTCCTCACTTCTTTCTGGCGTCTCAGAGGAATGCAGGCCTCCTAAATAAGTCTTCTGTGTGAGGGACAAAAGACCGAACCCTGCGGCATAAAAGCATTTCTTTGTTTAATTTCTAATTGTTGTCCTTCTCTTATTCAGAAAATGAAGTCACCTTTGTCGTGGTTGCATGAACCGCTGGGTAATCAAAATTATTATGCCGCCACCTGTTGTCTGTTAATTATTCTGAGGAGATACTCATAAATCATAACACCGGACCATAAATCAAGCTGTCAGTTGCCGGGTCAAAGGTCACCCATGAAAAGTTATAGGTCACCCACGGGGTGTGAAAGAGCAGGGGTTTAGTGCATCACTCATTGTCAAGCACTGTTGGGCGAAGTGCCATCGGAACAAAGGGAAAACTGAAGTACAGAGGCATTGCAGGCCCGGGGCCGGCCACAGGCACCAGTGGCGTCGAACCTGCGACACACAGTGAACGATCAGCGGGGCTGGCCCGCCGGGGCCTTGCCGCTCCTCCCCCAGAATCCCACTGCAAACAGTGTCGCTTAAGGGCTGCAGGCTTGGGACCTTATCTTCTCTTCTTCCTCCTCAGCCGAGAACGCCCCGAAGTTCGCTGCCTGCTGCCTCCTTCGTCAACACCAACACGTCAAACCGCAGTCAATTGGATGACGCTTCAGAATGTCTCCCTCCCTACGTCAGTTGGGTTTGGAGCATGTTTTCCTTGTGGTGCGACAAGAACTTGAACCACATTTAACATTTTCAACGCATGTCTTTTGGGTCCCCTGTAATTTAAGGTAACATCATCACTTCAGATCAGCATGTGTTGATGGCTACTCTTGATTTTAAACCTGGTTAGGAGTGAATTATTTCTGAGGTGGAGGAAGCAACTTCAGGGTAAGGGCAATCAAGAGGAAACAATAAGGCAGCTGGAAACCGGAAGTCATGTTTCAGGTGGCAGATGCATTGGCTGCTGTTTGCATTAAATTCTGCAGCACGGATGCCACGTGTTGTATTAGTATTAATCTTGTTTCCTTGGTGTTCACTTGTTATTTTCTGCTCAGGTGAGCACGGCTTCCTTGTGAAGACCAGGAGTGCCACGGCCTGTCGCGCCACGAGGAAGGAAGTGCGGGCTCCGTGAGTTCAAGGGATTTCTTCATTGTGTGAACACCACAGAGAGCGCGTATGGGACCCTAGATGGTATAAACTAGTACACACCTAGGCTGGATGGTACAGTCTACTGTTCCCAGGCTACAGATGTGTATTGCATGTCACTGTACTGAATGCAATAGGCAGTTATAATGGGCTGCACGTTGACATTACAGTATCTCCGTGTCACTAGGCAATAGGAATTTTTCAGCTCCGTGATAATCTTATGGGACCATTGTCATATATGCGTTCTGCCATTAACCTAAAGGTCACTATATGGCACACTGCTGAATTAGAGTCCCCACTTTACAGATGGGAAAACTGAGGCTCACAGACATTAAAATGACGTCCTTAAGGCCGTACATTATTAGTAAGTGACAAACCCCCAAATCAAAATCAGGTCAATCGGATATTCCACTACGTGGCCTACCCCTCCGCATTTATTTGGCTCATCATTTCAAATGTTTTAACATCAGATGAGTGTCCCTTGAAGATCATTTAGAAACTTAAAGGCCAAGTGATTCTCTATAAGACCATCATGACACCTCCCCATTTTTTTAATATATAAAACCTCTCTGTTTAAAAGACACCTTCGATGACTGATAAGTTAGACGTGTGTATCTGAGAAATGTGCTTCTCTGCTTTCCAGAAGGCTCAGAACCTGCTGCTCATAGGTTAATTTTCCCAGCGTCAGAACAGACAGGACTGCATTTGCAAACAGCACGGGCATGCTTCCTATCTTAGGGGTTGCAACAAGAGAAGGTAGGAAGGACCAACGCTTCAAAAAAAAGAGCAGGGCTTAGCCAGTGAGGCTAACCGTTGCAAGACACCTAGCAAGAAGGGGTCAAGGAAAGAAATCCCTAGGTGTGGAAGACATGGAAGAGGCGTGGAGTTAGCGGGGAGAGTGAGGGTTGAATAGATGGAGATTTCCAGTCAACAGAAGATGCCCGCAAACAAAGCGGGGTGGATTTTAATACAAGGAAGAATCAAAACACGGGAAACTAATTACAGCGGCTTGTTTTGACAGCTAAAAATCTGCCCTTTCTGTGTGTTGCCATGTTTGTTTGAGAAAACAGTAGTTGCTGCCTGAAAGTTTTCTCTATCAAATTTTATTACTTTGAGGCTGCATAAGAGCCTGAAGCATTGGTTATATGGTTTTACCTTTCTGAAATGCAGGTTTTAAGAAAGCAACTCTAAATCCCAACAGCATAAAAGCCACCGCAAAAGCCTAAAGCTGTTGCCCTAATTCTTATTTTTGTTTTCTTTTTTAAAAAAATTATTTCATTGGTTTTTAAAAACACCTCAAGCTCAACATTTCAAAGTACCAAAAAAATTAAAAAGAAAGAGAAAACCACTCCAAAGCCCATCTTTTAGAAATTGTCATAATCAAATGGATGTTATTTCATATATATTTATATATTAATGTTTAGATACAATAGTATATAAACAGAAATTAGTTTCTAAAAATGCTTTCACATGATTTGTACATAATTATATAAATTATTACACTTCAGTTTTCTTGAATTTGACAGAAGAAGAAGAAACGAAAGAAATTACTGGCTTTATATATCAATATTTCATAGTTTTCATTGCCTTCTATACGAAATCTCTGAAGAAAAAAGAAACACAAAGAGGAAAGGAAAGAGGAAGAGGGTGAAGCCACCGTTTCATAATTTGTGTCAGCTTTCGATAATGGCAACTGGTCCCGTGTTCTGAAAAAAGGAAAAATTGCACCGTAACACTTTTAAAAAAGTTTTCTCCCTTCCTCTCCCACTCGTATGAGCTATAGAATTATTTTTCTATTTTTGGGACGTATATTATTTAGACTCTGTTCTATCGCCATACTATTCAGAGTTGTTGATTCTCAATTCTTTACATGAATTGGTTCAAGGCTCATTTTTGATCATGGATTCACCTTGTGCTTAACTGGGTTTCAGCGACAGGGAGGTTTGACTTTTTTTGCTCAAGTCTCATAGGGGCCGCTTACTTGAGTTTTTACGTAATTGCAAATGTTGGTTTGCTCAAAGAACAATTCAGCTGGACATACCTTCTTAAAATTAAATTTATTAATGTGACATTGGTAAATCAGTGGACAAGAGTCTATTTCTATGACGCATGATCTGTATCTTGCACTGTGTGCCCCCCACCCAAAGTGAAACTTTTTAAGGAAATTTTTTTCCCACCAAAATTCTCTGAGGCCTGGTTCCACTGGCTCTTGGCCTGAGAATCGCGTCTGTTCTTTTATCACAACTTGCAGTGCTTTTTGATTTCTTCTCGGTCTTCAGTGTCAAGTCTTATTGAAAAGAAGAGTTAATAGTGTGATATCTCTCTACCTAATTCATCTGACTAGTGCTTTTATATTTGAAAGATAATTATATTTTAAATTTGAAGCAAATTCTTTCTTGGGTTTAAAATTTGGGCGCCGAACTTTTTCTGTCTCAAGACATTGCTCCACCATAGGCTGGCATTGCATATACATGGATATATATATCTACACACACATATAGATGTGTGCGTGCATATATGTGTATATATATATATCTCATATATGTATATAAATACATATACCCGTATAGCCATGTCTGGGTGTGTACATGTATCAACTATATGAAGCCATTCTGATCCACTTTTTCCTTTTATAAGGGATTTGTTCTCTTTGCCTGGATGTTTGAATATTTCTTTCTTTATCCTTTGAGTACAATATTTAACCAGGCTCTGTCTCTGAGCAAATAATTTTGTGTCTAGGCAATAACATACCATTTAAATAGGCAACTAATTTTTCCTTAGGTTCAAGGTATCCCCACAGGCCATAGTTTCTTCAATTCTAGCTCAAGTCCAAAACCGCAAAGGTCAAAAATACCACACGTATAAAAATGGCAGCATGGTAGCATTTTGGGGAGATGGGCTGCAGCTACGCACCATGCACATCTTTCTCAATTGCATGAGAATTGTCTTGTTTTTAAACCATTACTTCACTTTTCGCGTTTTTGCTATCAATGTAGGCTTTCTTCTGTTTCAGTTGCATCTGGTCAATGCTTTATTACTACTGTTATTATTCAGGTCCTAAGAGTTGGACGCAATCCTCCTTCTTCATGCCGCTGTCTCCTCTCAGGCTGGGGCGGGGGGGCGGGCAGGCACGTTCTGAGACGGGATGAGGTGACAGAGGCCTCTGGGCCCCACCCGTTTCGGGGGTTGTTTGTCTCCTGCAGAGAGGCCTGCCTTCGGGGCAAATGCTAAAAAGCGAATTGGCCGGCAGTTCACAACTATTAGGAAGACTGATGGGTGCAGGTGCTCCCAGATGGGGCGGCATCGCACTAAACCGCCCAATCCTAATAGGTCAATGGGGTCTTCAGCTGTTTAAGAAGCCTGGCTGTGGGAGGTCTTTTTCCACCTTTGCTCTGACTTTCTAACTTACTTATATTTGAGTATTTGAAGACTGCTTCAAATCCTTATTAGGAGGGGCAAGGTGTAAGTGACCATGCATTAGGGTGCCTTAATCAGGGTATGGTTTTATTTTTAACAACCAAGTCCTGTGAAGGTTGCATTAGTACCTGTGCATCTCAGTGCTGTCTAGGTAAGTAGATACATCAGCACCACTTCCAATGGCCAATCATTTTGAACATCCATTGACATCATCCCTTTGAACACCCAGTGACATCATCCCTTTGAACATCCGCTGACATCATGCACCTTTCGGTGACACTCTTTAAAGGATGAAACGTGGACTCAACTTTGAAAAAGCTGTCAGTAAAACATCACTGGATCTCGGTGGTGGGGCAACGAGGCAGAACGTTTTGCGTGTTTGTAAAATGAGCTGCATTTTGATGCATTTGGCTTTTGTGATTATATTAATTAACTTAACAGCAAGTGTGAAGATTATTTGTGATGCATTAAAAATGAATGGTCCATAATTGCTTCCCTAGCAGAACAAGGGACTTGAATTTCAGGGTGAGGTTTGCAAAAATTTAGCTTGCTGGGATGCAAATTTAAATTTTAGAAATGGTCCTTTGAAAACAAATGAAATCTCCTGATGAGATATAATTATGCTTAATATTTCCCCCAGAAAGCAGAATTCATATGTTTCATCTAAACCAGACATTTTTTTCAGTTTATGCTTATAAAGCACTTCTGTTTTTTAAAAAATATTATTTATTTATATTATTTATTCATTTATTTAGTAAAAATATACCAAAGTAGATTTTTATTACCTATAATATCCAACACCTAGGCATCATGGGACATATAAAAATGAGTCACATGTTAAATTATTGGTTTCCAAGCTTTCATTCTTAAAACATCTTCAGCTAACCTTATTTCAAAACTTTAATATATTTGCGGTGTTTTCAAGGTAAATTTTTTGCTAATGCCTTTGCAGACATTTCCTTCTTCCTATACAAACTGAGGATTGAGCTCTTCTCTGCAAAACATTCTTTTTCTTCTTCTTTTTTTTTTTCCTTTTTGGCTACATTCATGCACCATAGGCAGCAGCGAATTTTCTGGATAAAAGTTTATGAGGTTCTTCAAGTTCACTAACCCCATGGAACATGTGTCTCCTCTTACTCTCAGTTGATTTATCACAGATGGAAATAGTGCAACTCTCCAGCCAGGTATAAGCAAAGATTGTGTAAGACTGAGTGTATGGCACATGAAATTTCGCTAACTGGTAGAGACTAGGTGAATAATTCAGCGTGGTCTTCTAAACCTCACCTGTATCACTCTGTTTTCTTCTGTTCTAAAGATTTGACTTATCTTGGGAGAGGCAGGTGTGTAATAGATCAAAAGTTAGTGGGAGCAATAGAATAATCTACATATCTTAACCAACATAGCTACTTAAGGCCATAATCATTCAAGCTACACTGAACAGTTTCACACCTATGTTCTCTGGTCCTTCATGCATCTCAGATAGAGTCTGAGGCTGCATCATTTCTACGAATGCATGTGTAATGTCTGTTTGATAAGTGTCTTCTCACACCCTGAGGACTTTTATAGGCAATTTGCATTTCATAATGAGAGAAATCAGCTGGAGAGGGTTTATTGTTTTGTATAATAGAGAGGAGTGTGAAAACACCCGAGTTCTACAGACGGCGCTTCTCGTTAGCCTTGAATGTATACATGTGCAAGGATTGTTTTATGTTAACTAATACAGCCACCAAAAAGGCTATTTTTAGAGGGGAATTCACAATGGGGCTGGGCTGCAAGAATGAGTAGGGTTTCTTTAAAGATAGAGGGAGTAGTTATTTGAACTCCTGGCTGGAGAGAGACTCCATGACCCTGGGAAGGAGATTTCCCATTGTGTGGCTCTCTTTGAAACAGTGCATTGTAAGAAGTCTGCAATGCAATCAGCCTGATTTTTAAATCACTCAAAAGACAAACCAAGGCATACAGCGACCCTGCTGCTGAGCGCAAACTCCCCATTTGTGGCAGGAATACACAGATGAAAGCGTGGGCACATGGGGGCCCAAAATGCTGGGCTATAAGGCAAAAGCCTCTAAAGAGAATCTTCAGAAGAAAACCACATGTTCTTAAAACTGCATTATCAATGAACGCTCAATTTTGTTGAAACTTCAAGATCATCACAATTCATGAACTCCGCTTGAGTCTTGTGCCATTTCTTGTTCCAGTTGAATATTGACTTCTAAGTGTGGCAGGGATCCATGAAAAGTAATTCCTAGTGATGGATTGATTGATAGTACGAATGCCCAATTTAAATAAGTATTTATATTTATATTTTTTAATGGAGATACGATCACCTGTCTCAGCACTTCTCAAACTTTTGATCTCCCTGCTCTTTTTCACTGTTAAAATGCATTGAGCTTTCCAGAGGGTTTTGGTTGATGACAACTGTATCTATGAATATTTACCGTATTAGGAGTCAAAACTGATCATTGTTTTCAAATGATTTTTAAAAAAATTACCTCCTAACAGGCATAAAATTTTTTAAAATGAGAAAATAAGAAATAGTAAAAAAAAAAAAGTAGTACTGATTTTCATTTTGCAAATCTTTTTAATGTCTGGCATAATGGAAGACAGCTGGAATTTCCTATTTGATTTTGAAATTAGCTGCTGTCATACATTCTTTTGGTTGAGGTATTAAAGAATATCTAGCTTTACACTGACATTTAGTTGGCAGAGGAAGAGATATTTTAGTAGCCCTTTTTGGTAACTGCAGATATTCTTCTTTGATACTACACTAAAATTCAACAAACGATAGTTTTTAAAAGATTAACTGAAGGTAGAATTTAAACCATATTAGTAAGCTATCACATGACAATTATTGGCTGTCTCTTAGAATGGACGCTTGACTCACACGTGACTTTACATCAGCATCCATTAGTCCTCTGTAACATTTTTGCTCACTAAATTATGTAGGTATTACAAATGTTGACCAAACTTATCATTCAGTATTAAAAAACTGTACATCCGTTAACATTACTATTGATATCAGATGCTCCACGCCCAGAACCTCGGACACATCAAGTAGTAGCAGATCTTTGGGGTCAAGGAAGAGAGGTAAGTGAGCAGTCTGGATTGTAGACTGGACATCAAAGTGCCTTCTCTTCCCAAGGCTCTCAAAAACTGGCCACATTGCAGGGTACTTAATGAATGGGTTGTGTTAGCATGCTCAACGTTGCTCCTAAAATCCAAAGACGTCCACCACGGAGGGCAAGATGTAGTGGCTGTCTTTCATCTAGTAGGACATTCCAGATCACTGGGTGCCCAGAAAGTTGGCCAAGATGGTAGGTAAGGTCATGAATTTTTGTATTTCTTCCTCAGTTCCTTAGGGTTACCCGCTACTTTCCACTCCTCGGGTCCCCTCAGCCACATCGTCATCAGTGCCCATGAGCAGTGTGGTATTTTGTGGGATGCCTTTTATTGTTAAAATTTGGTGTCTTGGGTATTGTGTTTTCTCAGATGTTGGTCTCGTCCGGCTGTTCCCCCATCAAATTTTTCGTGTATGTCAAGTCCTCTACTCCGTGTCGTAGAATCATAGACAGCAGTTAAAACAACGTACATTTGGTTTTGTTTTATCGGAGTATTATGTCCAAAATATATCGCTGTGGGGGGTGATAATAATTTTGTGGCATTATATGGTTTTAAAACGTGTTCTTACATATTCTAACCATAGACATGGATTCATTGTTCTCTGCTAGTCATTGTGTTTAGTTCTTCATTAAATTCAACATATTTCAGTCCTAGCATTTCTCTGAACTGTGTGCATGTCTCATTTACATTTATAGTTTATAGAAATGTAAAAGAGTTCAGTAAAATAAAGATTTATATTTGCGTCGCTTTCAGGTATCCTTAGTGTAAAGCATGCATGATTTTCTAAACTATTTTTTTCTACCTCACCTAGTTTTCTGTTTTGGCCAAATAGATGTCTTACGTAGCCAGTCATTGAAATTGCATGGCCTTTTCCTTAGGGAAACTGTCTGAGAAAATATGTACACATATACTTTGGACAAGTTATTAAACCTGACAGTTAAAAAAAACCATATTATTTCTAAACAAATACCTTAGCCCACTGTCATCCATAGGTCACTGCCAGGCACACCTATTCATAAGAGTTTCTATTTTCTATGCTTCAAATTACTCTGAAATTACAGTCTACCCAACTGATTAACAGAGAAAAGCATCGAAACAGAGATAAACTATCTTTTCGATTTTTCCAAACCTGATGAACCAAGAGTTTTTTCTCTGCTCTTAAATCTGTCATTTCTCTCAGATTAAACAGCTAAATCGAGACATCTATGAAGAAAACAATGCGATTTAGTTCCAGTAGAGGAAATTCCCACTCAGATAACCGCAGCTGGGTAATAGAAGTCGTCCTGGATGCTCTTGGGCTAAACTGTTCCAAAAGGTCCCTTCTTTTCAGAGCTGGTCCTCACCTCTGACTATCAAGGAGTTTGAGGGTCCCATTTGTTTTTAGTTGTTGCTACGTTTCAATTAAACAATTTGCTTTTCTATTAGAAAATTTCTATCACTCTCTCTCTTATGATAGCGGCCTAATACACAACGTTCATGCTCCATGCATGGGGCACAACAGAGGAAAATATTGGAAGATTAATACACTCAACAACTGAGGAAGGGAAAAATGTAGGCTCTCCAAACACTGAAGAAATGGGTTAACATATCTTAAAAAAAAGAAAAAAACAAACCCGATTTGCAGACCCAGAGGCAGAAAGACACATTCAGATCCAGAGAGGGGATTGAATGAGGTAATTCTATCCAATAATAAAATGACTTGTAAAAATTAATGATTTGGAGGGTACCTTATCCCATTCATTAAAATTAAGTTATCAAAACATTTCTGATAACTCATTTTAAATTTAGCTAAAAGGCTGCATTTGAATTATTAATTTTTTTTCCGTGTTTGAATAAACTTTTAGCTGATTGCCATTTGTGTTTGTTCTTTCAGATGGTTGATAATATGCTACGTTATTATTTTGTGGTATTTAGGTTTAGTAATATTTAAGTTTAAGTACTGGCAGTATAGTTGGTATAATCAGCAATACACATGGTTGTGCATCTCCAAATATCATATAATTAATATATTTTGAATTATAATATCCTTATAATATTCTAAAAAGAGAATGGCATTAAAAAAACAGGTTTGTCGTAAAGAATATACTTCACCGAAGCAAGTTTTTTTGACTATTGAATTTTGCTATCCTGATTTCAACCCCGTTTTTACTTTTATCTTATTCTATCAATATTAAAATAAATTTGGATTGTGTATCATTAGACTTCAGGCTGACTAAAGTACAAGGCAGTACCTTTGGCATATACCTCATAATTCTCAATGCAGCTCTGTGAGGCGGCCGTTAATTATTTTCATACCACAGTATTTAAAGAAATAACACAAAAACATGTCTAAAAATTTCATGCATACAGATACTCAGGTCAATATTGGAAACAGGTCGAAGGTCTGATAATAGGAGGGTTTTTAATAAATTGTGTTATAAGGGACCTAATGCAGCAATTAAAATGATGTTGACAGGGAGTTTTCATCAACACCAGGTAATACCGTTATTTCATTAATAAAGAAATGTACCTAAATATATATCAACTAAATTGTCTCAATTATGCCAAAACACATGCACGAAAACAATTGGATCGCACTTAATTGTTTATTGGGCTAACGTCTAGGCGGTTGCTAATGTTTCTAAGCCTTTTTTTTGTGTTTTGTAAAA
The DNA here is from genome assembly GCF_021234165.1 of Pteronotus mesoamericanus. Taxonomy (NCBI): domain Eukaryota; kingdom Metazoa; phylum Chordata; class Mammalia; order Chiroptera; family Mormoopidae; genus Pteronotus; species Pteronotus mesoamericanus. The sequence continues at coordinate 5,998,192 of NW_026555323.1, read as the reverse complement.
TTTTCCCATAATTACCCTATCACCTTTATTCCTTTTTTTAATAACTCTGTAAAAACCGACTTTGTTGCCTTTTCCATAAAGAACAGCTGAGTTTCCAAAGATTTCTTTTGGGTCAGATACCCAGCGACACGGAGCGAGGATGGGGCGGGGCAGTGCCGTGGGGCGGGGTGGACCCCCGCGGTTATTCTTAGGCCCCTGTGACAACAGCAGCTGGTCCTGTGAGCTTTTTAGCTGGCACTTCATCAGCATATTGATTTTAAAGTTTTATCGACTCTTCTGAGACGCTGCCAGGCAAGCTGTAAGCTCTTTCTGGAAGCTGCTGGTCCCTCTGCTCTAACCTCCTCAGCTTCCATCGAGCTACTGAAAATGTCCTGTGTGAAGCCTAGTCCCGTTTGAGATTTTCTGCCTCTGAAGAATTCCAGAGTCCAGCTACCTGCTTAAACATCGACAAAGCCTCGTGACTTTGGTGACAATGGAAATTCTGCAGGCGTAACCTTTTCTGACATTGAGTCTTCCCTGTGATTCCACTTTTATGAGGTATGTAGAGTAGTCACATTCATAGAGACAGGAAATAGATGGCGGTGGCCAGAGCTGGGGGCGGGGAAATGGGAATTACTTGTTTAATGGGGACAAAGTTTTCGTTTTGATAGATGACAAGAGTTCTGGAGATAGAATGCACAACCATGTCAATGTACTTAAAACTATTTTTTTTAAAATTTATTAATCAGAGAGAGACATCGATGTGTTGTTCTACTTATCTATGCATTCACTGGTTGGTTTTCATATGTGCCCTGACCAGGGATCGAACCCGCAACCTTGGCGTATTGGGACAACACTCCAACCAACTGAGCTACCTAGCCAGAGCGAGCTCAACTCTTTAAACGTTTTTATTTAGCCTCTGGGGACCACGTTTTAAAAAGGTCCCTTTTGGTGTCATGCACTTTCAGGAGTCAAGCAACCGACTGAGTACCTTGGTAAGCAGACGATGAGTTTTGTTAAAAATGCTGCCTGCTACTGAGAATTACACACTCTGGATGACATGTAGCCATTTCTAATGAATATAAAACCACCTTCAGGGTAAAAATAAGGAGAGGAAAAAAATGGGGGTGATAGGAAGGTCTAAAATGCGCAGTCTTGCTGGAGACACACAAGCTTGACTTATGAAGTGATTCAGGCAAAGAATCTATTGGGCAAAAGGGTCCAAAATTCTGAAAAATGACTTGTGGCCTGGTGGAAGACTCCAATAATTCACAGTCCCACTTCAGCGTCTAATGTGGTTTGTGATACTTTATAATCCTTGGGCATTCCAGAGCCCCGGGTCTCCGCGGGTCCGACCTAAGGCGCCCGCTTCAGAAAAGTTACATAAACAAGCGTGAACCTCAGGCAGGGGGAATGTTCACTTTGAACATGTTGAAACTCTCCATATTAAGTCAGTTTAGCACTTTGATTAAAGAGTTTAATCAATCACCATCCCAAGCTGTTTATTAATCACTTTATCAAGCAGTTGATGCATTGCCGGTTTTAATAGAATCCATTTATTTTGATTTCTACCTACTTCATCTTTCCAAAGGGCTTTGCGAATCAGCTGTGATAAAAAAGGAGAGGGAAACGAAGAGAGAGAGAGTGTGGGAGAGTGGGCGCGTGAAAAAACCTGGCAAGAGATCTCTAAATGCACCTAAATGTACTTTATTATCAACGCTCTATGAAGACTTGGCCAATTTATTACAGGTACGAAAAAAACTGGCTCTGGGAAGTGAATGTTTGGGTGAAACACACGGTTTAGCTCAGATAAACACAGGCCATTCGTTTGCTTTCTCACCTGACACCCTCATGATATACGATCCTAATAAGATTAATCTCCACCCACCTTCCGTCCCCCCCGCCCCCCGCCCTTTGTTCCAACTGATTTGAGATTCCTCCACTTTCTTCTTGGCCATTTTCCCCACCTTGGGTTACAATTTGTGGTTGGATCGAAAGTCCTTATTTCCTCATGACAAGGAAAACAAGATTTGTGGGGAGAAAACATTTGTTACGTGGCTTAAATTTTACTCAGAGGCTTTTGCTACCCTTCTGCCTTTAGCATTAAGGGACGTGAGTCTTGGAAGGCATCCACGCTGCCAAATCCAGCGCCGCTCAACCCTGGATCCTTTCTACCTGGCAGACCTTAGAATGTTCTCAGAGCTAAGTCTGTTCTCAACTAACTCTTCTGTACCAATGCCAGAATCAAAGAATACTAATGATTCTATTCTTACCGGTTTGCTTCATACAGATGACAGATATCACGCAGATACGCATTTTAACTGTATATTCTCTTTTCCTCCAGTTCAAAAAAACTCCATCAATTTCTGCTGCCTCCATAGCCTTCCCGCAAGACGAAAATAATATCACGGGGTTATTACCTTTTAATATTAGTGTCATAGGCAGGGAGAAAGAAGCAAACATTGGGTGCGTCTTTATATGACAATATAAAAAGTATTTCCTGTGTCCTGGTCACATCACTTTGACAATAGCCCTGAGCGTTATAATCCCTGTCCTTTGGACCCGCGTTGTCCAATACAGTAGCCACCAGACACATGTGGCTACTAAGCAGCAGCGCGGCGGTGGAGTCCAGCTGAGATGTGCGGTTACAAGAGATGAAGGAGGTCGATTTCATTTAAACCCCTGAGAAGGACTGTATCCCAGAGACACGCTTTACTGAGCAGACCGCAGGGGCTGAGCAAACATTTTCACATCATCGTTCCTTGTCATCGAAAGCTAGGGGAGCCAGGAGCTCAGCGGACACTTACTGAGTGACGCTTGGTGGCAAGGATACAGAGAGGAACAGGGCAGTCCTCGCTCTCGCAGGACTGTGATCCAGTTGAGGAGAAAGACAAAGAGAGTGGGGGGGGGAGAGAGAGAGAGAGACACTGAGGTGCAGCAGGGACTGGCCAGGAGGCAGGAGGTGAGGGGGGCAGGGTGGTCCCCAAAAGGTTTCCAAAATATTAGGCTGCCCATACTGTAGGAGTCAGGTCGTTAGAAACCGTGAGTATCCACTGAAAGAACCCAGACTCGGGGCTGAAGGGACAGGGGCTTTGAAATATTTCAAGTATGCAACCAAGGTCACAGTGATATTATAAAAGAAAATCTCAGCTTTGGAAATGATATTAAGAGGGATACCAGAATAGCAGATACTTCCCGGGAGCTTTCGCTGGGCCAGGCACTCTGCTATAAGCGGTCTCTCTGCCTATCCTAAGCTATAGACACTTCAAAAACATTTTGAAAACATCGTCACAGTCACTTTGGGATGACAGCGACTCTCCGGGATTCATCGTATAGTCAAGGGACTGAAGCCCAGAAAGTTGCCGTGACTCAGCAGGCGAGCTTCGGAAGCAACAAACGGCGACCCAACAGGAGAATAGCAGCAAGTCATCATTCCAGCTACCGAGTATGGGATATTGGTGTGTGAATGTGTGTATACGTGTGTGTTTCTCCTTCAAAGAACTGATGCGCAGTCATTTAACTCCCTCCCCGCAAAGATCTCACCGCCCCTTAGTGTCAGGGAAGGGATTGCAATCCAGACACGAGTCTCCAAAAAGCTGTCACGTGCTCTACGTCCACTTGCCGGTTCGAGCTGCAGCCACGGAACGTCCCTGGCCCTCCTTTTGTATGTCTACTCATCAGACGTGTTAAACAAAACCTTTGCAAGCTCCTTCCGCACGGACACTCCTCCACGTTCTCTCGGAGAGTTCAGGTTGCAAGAGGAAAGGCTGGTTCTTAGCACGTGCAGGCGGCCAAGGAAAGAAAGAAGAGCCCAGCCAAAAACGCCAGCCGCCATCTAACCTTCATGGCCCGGACTCTGACCATCAGGGCCAGAGGCTGAAGCATGACTATGCTCTCCCTTCGCCGCTTTCTGCTCCTTCCCCTCTCTCCTTCGCTGTCGTCGCCTTACAGCTGGTGGACCGGGACTGCATCTGATCTCCCTTGTCGCCCAAGCCTGGGCCCTATTTAGCTGGGTCACCCGTCTTGCAACAAGAAAGCCTCTTCCAACTCGCTCGCCATTGGTGCGGTGCAGTGAGCGGGGCTTCTGAACAGCGGTTCCAAAAATATTCATTATGGCTGAACAAGGCTGCCGGGTTCCAGGCTCCCCGGGCAAGGGATCTATGGCCCAGCTGTGAGAGCCATTTCCAGGCGCCTATCAATTGTAAGGGGATGCCCGCCCAGCTGAATTGTGGGAGATCCAAAAATGCTAATGAAGTGGGAGCACAGCTGTAAAACAGCAGCTGGTGGTCTCCCTAGGAACGAGCAGCAGAAGGTTCCAGGAGCTGGAAACATGCTTCTGTTGCAATGGTTTTCGTTTTCATTTCATAGTCTGCATTCAGGTTAAATAAAATGCTTCTGAGGCTGCCTCCTGTGCTTCATCCTTTTTTTCCTGCTGCATGTCCCCTCTGTCGTGACGTCTTTTTGCTTTCATTTTGTTTCAAGCCATCTGTGACTTTTGGGTCCGTGTAGGAATACGTAAGGAAGGAAAACGAACACATATAAGACAAATGAGTTTTCTAGAATTCAATAAACACTGAGCACTTTTGGTCACTAAGAAAATGTAAGGGGAGAAATAGGTTGCTGTATTTCAAGGTTCTGCACACAGAAGGCGCTTGGAAATAGGGATCTCAGTTTGGTGGAGTGGTTGAGACAGAAAGAAAACACAGGGGAGTCATTTGCATTAGAGACTACAGAGTGGAAGGAAGAGAAACGACAGAGGGTCAAGGACAAGGAGAGAAGAAAGTTTAGGAAACTCTTCTCCACCTTTTAAGTTTCTTGAATTCAATTCTCAGCATCGAACGCCAGGCTGGAGATTGCACAGGTGCATTTTTTTCAGCCTCGCGTTGCTCTTCGCCAGCTTATTAATTCACAAATAATAGACTCAGGCACTGTTACATAGAGGATAAAACTTTCAGAGCTTATAAAGCAGCTCTTAGATCAAGAGATGATTCCACTCCCCAGAACTATTTTTTTTTTTTCCCTCTCTCTCTCTCTAGCTCTTCCCTGGTAACTATTCTGATTATGCATTTAAATAAAGGGAGAGTATAAAAGAATTCCCGGACACATTTAACTGCCGTGAGGGATAAGAATATGCAGCAGTAAGTGTGATATGTAAAGTGTCTGTTCCTGGGCCACACGTGTGAAAGTATATACGGTCGCGCTCTGCTAAGCCTTTGTACTGTGCTTCAGTCAAAGCCTGGACTCAAAGTCCTCAGGGAGTGGAAGCGGCTTCCTCCTTTTGACTGAGACTCGAGTGTGAAAGGACTTTGATAGTCGAGTTGGGGTTGAAAATTGTTGGTTCTGCTAATGCACTCTTCTGGATGGATTTTACATATCCTAATCTCACATGCAGAATCGAAATGGAAAACGCTATTTGCATGAATATTAAAAGGGAAGGTGTGCTTTGGTGGCATTCTGAATGCCGGCGAGGGAGCGTTGAAATCGCCCGCTCAGACGAGACTGTGGAGATATATAGAAATAGCCAACAGGTGTCAACCACCTACTTTTGGGCTGAGCGATTTTTATATGAATTACCTTTGGCAACCTCCTGTAGGCATCCTATGTACCTTATTATACCCATTCAACAGATGAGGAAACTGATGCTCAGAAAAATTAAGGATGGTGCGTTCCTTAGGATAAATAATCCACTTTGATTGAATATGTAGGTGTTCATAAGAAGCAAAGACATTTTAACAAAGAGAAGTGAAATGTCACAAATGCAACAAGTAAATGGTAACCTGACAGATATACCAAGACCATTTGGCTGGGGAGCAATGTCTGAGTTGCGTTTCTATCATTTGATAATAATAGACCATGGTTGCTTCTACTCTTGAATGAGGAAGTGCTCACAAAAAGATTGTGGGGTAAGGGTTGGAGATGTTTTTTAATGTCATTATAAAATTCAGGGAAAATAACATTGACATAATTTCCAACATTTATAATTTTGTTACTGAGCTCCAGTAGGAGCAAGTGATAATGATTTCATACTAGCATAGTTTGCCCTGGCTGGGTGGCTCAGTTGGTTGGAGCATCATCCCGTCCTCTAAAAGGCTGCAAGTTCAATTCCCCATCAGGACACATATCTAGGTTGAGCGTTCGATCCCTGGTTGGGGTGCATATGGGAGGCAACTGATGGGTGTTTCCCCGTCATATCAATTTCTCTCTCTCTCTCAATTCCTTCCTCTCTCTCAAAGATCAATAAACATATCTTTGAGTGAGGTATTAAAAAATAAGAAAACAAAACTAGCACAGTTCTACGTATACAACACAATTCAAAAACCGTTGTATATAGCTTGTGTTCCTTCCTTGGCAAAACAACAGTGATTGTATTTTAAGGAGTATTTGTAAACTTTAGTAATTACCTAAACAAAGGAAAGGAGAAGACACCCGAGCTGTATTATGATGGGAAAGCAGGTGCGCCATTGAAATAAGACAACTATTTGCCAAGTGTCTTAACATCCTTAGAAGAATTCTTTACACAGAGTCTGCCTCAACTTCGGGCAATATTTTAGCTCCTGTGTTTTGTACAATTTTCCTAAACAAACTGAATTTCCAGGATGCAGTTACAGTTTTTGTTTCCCCTGGGATGTTTTGGAGGGGATTAAGGTCTACAGCGGAAGGTGGCGTGTAAAAAGTGAAAAAAAGAAAGAAAAGAAAAGCTTCATTGATTTTTTTCTCTTCCATTTTGACTCAAAAAAGAAAAAAAGGCTGAATCTGGAACAGCTGTGAAGAACTGGTAGGCTTTACATCTATTTAGTCTGGACATTTGAGACAACATTTTGCGTTGACAGAAACTCCTCCGAGTGCAGGGTTTCTGAACATTCATCTTTTCTGTCCGCCATCTTTGTTCTTTTAACTATTGTTTTATTTCTATTCATTTAATTTTTAAGATTTAAGTCAATGCCCTGGCTGGGTAGCTCGGTTTGTTAGAGCATCGTCCCAATACACCAAGGCTGCAGGTTCAATCCCTTGACAGGGCACATACAGGCATCAACCAGTGAATGCATAAATAAGTGGAACAGCAAATCGATGTCTCTTTCTATCCCTCTCTAAAATCAATCAATAAAAAAATATTTAAATGTAAGTCTAGTTGGTATATGATATTACATTAGTTTTAGGTACACAGCATAGTGATTTGGCATTTATATACCTTGTAATGTGAACACCACGTTAACTCTAGTATTCATCTGTCATCCTGCAAACTTACTACAATATTATTGACTATTCCCCTTCATCTTTTTCACCCAGCCTCAAGCCCCTCCCCTTTGGCAACCATCAATTTCTGTCCATTCTTCTATAAAGATCTTACGATGCGCCAGGCCTGTGCAAGGTGCTCTAGATGGGATGGTGAAGGGGAAAATGTACAGGGAGGCATCTGTGGGTAAACGGGGCCAAAGTGAGACCTACGAGGACGGCTAGACAGTAAAATAGCACCGCAAGTAGACCACAAGGGGTGTTTAGGAATTTAGACACAAGCAAGCCATCCGACATGTTGGGGACAATATGTCAGATGAAGAGAACCTGTGTTGAATGCTTGACCTGGGTTTCTTTAAGGCCTCACTTAAAATTGCCTTTTGCATCGTATTTTTGGGGCACCATTCATAGTCCACGGGAGAAGATGGCCCCAGGACAGACATAGTCCGAACACCGTTCTGGAATGGAGCAGGTCACAGGAAAGACGGTGACTTCCCCTCTCCCCTCATGACTTTTGCCCGGACACAAAAACAACTGGGTGGCATTTGCCAAAAAGTGTCCAGAATTCTTTAACATCTCCCATGATTTCAAGAGCCTTCTTGGGGCAAGGGGAAGGGAAGACCCAGTTTCAAACTGCTTACCATCCTTTTGCATCGATGGTTACATGTCATAATGAGATGAGCCACAAATTTTGCCCCAATAACATGGCGATCGGTGAAATTCTACTTTATGAATGCCCCACCCCCCAGATACCAGAATATTGAAAAAAAAATAATAAGCACTTATCTCAGAGAACTCTGATATTAATTATGTGTTGGATAAAAAGTCCCTGGATCCAAAGGGTTGCTGGTTCAATTCCCAGCCAGGGCACACGCCTGGGTTGCAGGCCAGGTCCCTGGTAGGGGGCGCACAAAAGGCAACCACACATTGACATTTCTCTTCCTCTCTTTCTCCCTCCCTCCCCTCTCTCTAAAGATAAATAAATCTTTTTTTTTAAAAAGGATACATTAGGAAAAGAAATCATCAGAAAATTATAGAATTCTAATCTTGATGGACGCAATTAAGTTTTGCGTAGCTCATACTGTATCTGCGAAGCCATTGCTTCGAGCAAAACCGGGAGTCTGAGAAACATTTAAAAAACAACTCGATTTGAGTCGGCTTCTGTCTCTTTTCCCAGACTGATACATGTGGCCTCCTACATTTAAAATGAAAAGTCCTCAGACAATCCGAATCACATTGTCAGTCACACAGCCATTTCCTGAAAGCAGCTCCTTCACCTTTAAGGATGCATGTACAATAGTGATATGTAAGCAGCTCAAAGACTCAATACCCCTTTTTTCTGCAAAGCAAGGCTGGGTTAGGAAAAAATCAATATGTTGGACGTAAAGGTCAGACTAGGAAAAGTGACATGAAACAGAACTAAGAGAACAATATCCTTCATGAGGAGTGTTTGAAGTTCCCTCCCCCCCCCCACCCCGTGCTCGCTTCGCTGCAAATATATTTTATTCAAGAACAGAGGGCTGCATTCTTCAGGAAAAAGTCATATTTTAAATATTTATCTATTCGACAGCATCCTTATTGCATATTATCTTGGTCCCATTGACTAATACTCAAACAGAATAGCGGATACTTGAAAGTCCACGCCGTGTGTGAATTGGAGTTGCGAGATTTTTTTCTTTTCCCTCGTGAGCAATGGGATTCGAACACACATATGTATTTGCCTACCTTTTTGAACGGTTCTCAATTTACTTTTTCAAGTGGGCCAGATGTACGACTATAGTCCTTAAAAGGGTCAGGACCATCTTCTTATTTCCCCACTCTCTATACTTATTGCTTGGGGATAGCTTTTAAGTAGCCCATGAACCCTTTTTACTCTTGCAATAGATTTACCCACAATTAACAATCAAGCTGTCTTCCCTGCATTCAGGCGGCCATTCTCCCCGGCCTCATTTTCCCTGCCTCTCTCTTGATCTACCATTGTGCCGAGAGCTGTTTGCGCCACCTCACTGTGCTCCCCTCACCAGCCGCACAAGGGATGGGGGGGGGAGAAGGCGCCCGCCATTCAGATGTTGAATAGCAAATTGCTCTTGAGTGTCCTTGCTTTCCTCCCCGCTCTCCCCCCTCCACCCCTTACACTGGAAGGACAAGGGGGGCGCTGAAAGCAACCATACATTTTGTTCAGTGCTCTTGAAAACAAGCGTTTCACACCTGAAGCCTTTCATAGCAGCCCAGAAGGACCCCTTCAAACCACTTAATTGCCAATTGCTTCAGAGCTCCTTGTAAAAGTCCATTGTGTCAGCCAGCTCCATGGCTGTGACAAAGTATGCGAAAATGAGAGTCCTCTCCTTCCAGGGCCAAGGCGGCGTTAAATACCCCCAGATCACTGGTTTCCTTGTTGTTAACAGGCTGTGATTGGCTCCCGTTGGAGGTACGCACAAGGAAACCTTCTAGCGTTATTTGAAAATGAAAGATGCAATTTTCCTTGTGTTCTTTGTCAGGAAAAAAAAAAAAAATCAAAATAAAGAGTTGCCAGAGATAGCCAAGAAAGGGATCTTCACTCACATTTGCTGTGCCGGGAGCCAGGGCAAGGCATGAGCTGGGATGAGGAACCTATCCATGAGCATTGAGTAGCCTTCTGCGTCTTGTTTCTGTTTTTCATTAGGTTGGAAAAAAAAATTAAAAGGTGTGCATATTCCTGAATTTAAGAGGCACTGGCCTTGAAGTCCAAATCAACTCTCAATAAGATATTCCACACGAAAAGAAAGCTCACCTTGAATGCAATGCAACTGAATTTGACTTTCAAATGACTTGGCCCAAACCTATGCTCAGTTTTCACGACAATTAGCAACAAGACAATCAATTTGATAAAGAACCACACTGAGTAAGCAACTGAATCATGAATAAAATATTCTTGGTGAAACGGATGTCTTCTCATTATTAGGGGAATGGGGCGGTAGTAAAACACAATCTAGACAGAGAGCCACCAAGCCCGATTGGGGAGGTATGGGGTCCACATGTCAGGATAGTTCAAGGTTCATTCTTTCTAGCAGACGTGCTGGGTTCTTGGACCCCCACGATTTGTTCCCCAGCACTTTGAAAACCGCAGGTCTGACACTGGCGGAGTTTAGATAACATGGGAGCATGTTTTCCAATTTCCAGGGTGCTGTGTGTTTTCCAAAACACATCTCTGCTCCTCTGGTTCAGAAGTGTTTCAGTGAAGCTGATGCATTAGAATCGGGATTCCTTATGGAATTCAGTGCTTTCTGAGAGGAAGAGGAAATGTGTCTTTTTCAACATGTGTCTAATGAAACACGTGTAAGAGTTGGCTTCTATTTTGAGCCCGAACTCTTCTGCATGAGGAATGGTTGCTTTCCTTATCACGTGCAAACTTCCTTTTGTCGACTAGTGGTCGGATATTCTTTTGTTGGAAGTCTGAGTTTTATGATCTAGGGGGAAAATGCTGAGATAAACTACAAGTGTGTTTAATGTTAAATTACATTTTATTTAATTAACGATTGTCTACACATCTGTCTCTCCTGATAGACTGTGATCTTTGAAGATGGAACACCATATATTTTTTTAAAGATTTTATTTATATATTTTTAGAGAGAGGGGGTGGGGGAGAGAAAGAGAGGAAGAGAAACATTAATGTGTGAGAGATTGGTTGCCTCTCCATGCCCCCAACTGGGGATCTGGCCCACAACTCAGGCATATGCCGTGACTGGGAATCGAACCGATGACCTTCTGGTTTGTGGACCGGCACTCAGTCCACTGAGCCACACCAGCCAGGGCAAGACACGTCTTATTTGTAAGCTGACTATGGCCAAGTCTGTCCAACCGTTGCCGCTCAATATGTGTTGGTCACAAGGGTGTCTTTTGAATGAACGTTCTTTGGGAACAAAAACCATTTCATCATTGTCTAAGTCTTTAGGCCCAACTCTTTGGAAAAGGAGACCATGAAGCAGCGAGACAATGCACAGGTGGTCCTTTTGGAGGCGTGCTCACTATATAAGCCTCCTTCAGAACACCGCGGAGGGATTCGAATTGCTTAGTGAACAACCACAGGCTTCTCAAATGCATTGTCTTCTTCCCTTTGTCTTCACTTTATTCCACTTCCTCCAACTTTCTGGCACTTACAAAAAGAAGTGAGCAATTTATTTTAAGGAATTTTTTTAAAAAATGTAATTGCTTTAGCAACAAAACACCTTTTATTCCTGCGCAAACAATCCATTTCCCACAAGGGAGTCTTGCCTTCTCTTAGGCAACACATTCAATAAGGCAGCCCTTTCTCCACTGTCGCTTATCATGAGTGGGCCAACCTGCTTTGCCACTTACCTGGCAACGTTTATTGACACAACCAGTGGCAGGTTTCATCAGAGCCTTGTCAATACCTCCTGGTGACGGATATGTAATCTCTCATTATTTAGGGTTCCTCTGGCCATTTCCAAAAGGGGACAAAAAAGAGGCGTTTTCTTTTCCTTGAAAGAGCAACTCTCCATTGGTCAGGAAGTTTAAACCTGCCTAAAATTGTTTGACTCTCTGTCTGCAGCCCAAGGGAGCTGGCCCAAATATATCTAGGTTACAACTCGTGTTCACGCACGGTGTGGATGTTGAGCAACGCTTGGAATTTTAGCTATTGGATGGAAGTGGCCCGGATATTTTTGAGTGTCTACTCTCAGTCCAGGCTCTACATGCATTATATCATTTAGTACACGCCTATGTGTGTTACTTAATTTATTATTAATGATTGCGCTGGTAGGAAGCGGTAATTGTCCCAAATTTACAGAGGTGGAAACTCAGGCCATCGTGTTTTCAGAGCTAGAGAAAAGCCACCTTTCTTCCCACTCCTTCAAGCCAAACGCCTGCTCACCGCTCAGGAGGAGCCCCAGGAAACTGTGGGTGGTAGTGGCTGGCATGCCAGGCTCAAGCGCAATAAGGTGGTTCCTCCATAGAGACAATACTTTCACTGAGACGGGCCAGATGGGGTAAGTCCACGTCTCACCAAGTAAATACACCAGAGAGTTTTCCAAAATGACTATAAAATCGATCTGCCTGAGATTATAAGAGAAAACATTTAGGTGAGGTGGGATGGGGGCGGGGGCAGGGGCCGGAGGGAAGGACAGATTCTATACTCTATTCCCTTTGTATTTAGTAAAGTCCATATTGGTATTGAACGTCAACCTGTGGCCATTGCTTGCGATTTAAATATTGATACGATATAAGCTCCACTCTTTGTTCTCAGACCATCATCATTATAATAATAATAGCAACAACAATAAGAGTAGTTGACATCCGTTAACCACTGAAAATGCACTGGTATTTTATATGAATTAACTTATTAACTTCTCCCCAGAACCTTATTACTGGATAATGTTATTGTACTCCTAGTGGATGGGAAAACTGAAGCTCAGGAATGTCAAGGGATCGCTTGCAGCAAGCAAAGATCAGAATAGACAAGTAAACTTAGGGCCGCGCTGTCCTGCGTCCTACACCATTAGACTGCGTAGTATATTCCACATAGGATCTCTGAGAGAACTGATCCCCACCCATGGCTGCGGCTCTCCCTACAACACATGGAGGAAGTGCCATCCATGTCATTGCCCAGGACAAACATATTATCCACACACACGAGCCTCATTCGTGCCCAGATTTGAACTTGTAACCTTCTCCCCAAATCTCCTTTGCTATTTTGCCTCTTGCTAAATGATATCTCCTGTCTCATTGCCCGAGGGTGAAGCCTAGAAATGATTCTAGTCCCATCTTTTCCACGCTTGCTGAGAGATCTCTGACCATCCTGTGGAGCCTTCCTCTTCATTTCCTCGCAAATCTGTCTGTCCCCCTCTCTCTCATTGCCCACACCTTAAGTCACAGCTTATCCTTGATCATTGTCACTACCTTCTGCAGCCTTCCCGCCTCCAGCCTGGGTGTCTCGAAATCCATTGTCTGCACTGGAACTGCAGTGATTTGACCAAAGATGGTCCTGACTACATTCTCCACTGTTGAGACCTACCCACTGACTCCCAGTGACCCCAGATCATACTAACCCAACACACAAGGCCATCCATGATCTGAACCCTCTCCATTGCAATGATCATCTTCCTGTTTCCCTCCCATGCTGGACAATACCCGGGTATAGCCGGCACCCAGTTGATGATCAATAGATGCTTGTTGAATCAATGAGTATTTGCCAAGCCAAAAGACTCTATCAAGAACGGCTATAAATTCATATTTAAGGTCTATAATGCAAACCAATGAGCTAATTTTGGTTTTATGGGCCACAGGGAAAACACTGATTAGCCTATCATTTACCAAAAAGTGTTCGCAAGTTAGCAAGTATGCTCTCTAATGCAAATCTTCCTATCATTGCTCACATGTCCCTGAACTAGTCCCCTGAAACCTGAGGGACTAGTGACCGCTTCCAGAACACGAAGTTAAACTCATTTGACAGCATATCCCCGACTTTAAAGTGAACCGTCTTTCTTTTTATTTAAACAAAAGCTAAGCTGTTTTGGTTGTTGTTGTTGGTTGGAAGCAATGCATGCTATCCCTGCTCTGCAGATAGAAAGTCAAAGTTGCTGGTTCCCAGGCAGGATTTGGCAGTAAGCATAGAGAATGGTTTTGGCAGACTTAGTTTCATTGACTTTAACTTGAGCACTGGCTTCCCTCATATAAAAATTCCCAATGCTATTCTTAACTGGCCTCTGAAATCTAATAGGAAAAGGATTTGCTGATGAGAAACATCTGTCTTAGGGTCTAGTGAAGATTCCACAGAAAGTTATATTTTCCATGCTGTATGTAACTTTATGTGGAATTCCCCTCCTAATCTTTATCATGGGGAAAACCTCTCAAAACGGGCCCACCAATTTCATCATGAACTCTCCCCCTACCCCCTCTCCTTACAGGGCTGATGACCCTGCATTCCTGTTGGAAAGACTAGAGAAGCTATGGCGGTCATAGAATTAACCCTTTGTGCCATCATTGCCCTAGGACCCAAAACCTTGGGTGTCTTTAGAGATGAAAATAGAAGATGCCCAAAGAAGAAGGTGTACTCATTACAAGATGGTTCAAATACATACCACATATATTTAAAGAAATGTGAATGTAGCATGTTCGATAATGTTAGGATTTTTCTGATTTGTATAGACAAGGGATTTTGGAATGAAAGAAACTCAGCTCACTACTCCCCGACAAGCATATCCAGTCCAAGGCAAGACCATGTACAGAGGCATTCGAGAACATCGACAAGGTCAACCAGTCTAAAGCCATCTAGTGCGGGACAGAAAGAAACACAAACAAGTCCCTACTGAGTGTTCAATACAAATATCCGATCGACATGTAGGATCCACGCTTCCTAATGGAAATGGAGGATGTCGACTTCACAAGGAAGAAAGAAGGAAGAAAGACACATTATGCAGTCAAAGGAGGTGGAGTTCTATTCCTGTCACCTGCTGAAGAGGCCCGCGTTCCGCTCCATTGCCAGAAGCAGGCAGCGCTTCTCTGGCGTGGCATTTTCTACACCTCTGCTCTCTTGGTAGGAAAGATCTAATTTTAATGTGTGCTTAGACATGTGGTGTTTATGGGGAAGTTGCGTGTGTGTGGGTGTGCGCTGAACTACTCAGGAGGGACGGGAAGTATGATTCAGATTTCAGAAGGCTCTCCTCCTTTTGAATACCAAGAAACCAAAACAGTCAACTGGGTGAATCTTCTCTATAGATAAGCCAAGAAAAGCAACAAGGCCTTTTCACATCACAAAAAATAAGGTAAATGGTTGCCATGAGTTACTTAAGGAATGCTTTTCCATACCCTGAGCAGATGATCTAGTTCCTGTTCAAAACGGACAGTTTCCTTTTAAGGACTAAATGAAGCCTATCGTGATTAAAAACAAATGAAAAGTAATCTGTACGTCTGAAGCTGGGTAGCTCTTCTGTCTTGAAAATCAAGAAGAGTGGCACAATGTGTAATAAGTTATGCCATCCAGGTTCTGCATGGCATCCAATAAACATTCCAAAAGCTAGATCGTAGAGCTTCACCTGGATGATCCATAAGTACACAAATGTAGGAAAATAGACATTTTCAGAACCATTTCATAACTGTTTACTATTTACACAGTTCTGGTTGTGATGGAATTTTGGAAAATGGGAGATTCCTGTTTACTGATGAATCAGAGTCCAAACTCAGAGCTTTCTCTGGAGGCCAATTGAATGATCTTCCCTGACCTCTGAATGCTGACCTGTTGCACTTGGATGGGCGAGTTGACAAGACAAAGGAAGAAGGAACCTAGCCCTAGTTTTGCTAGTTGGCATGGTGAGAATTTCTCCCACGCCTTGAGTTTATAATAGAAATCCCTCAGGGTAAAATGTAGGCATGCAAAAGCTCAGAAACGCTTGATATGAGTTGCTTCATAAGTTTTGGCACCCACTAGTACTTTTTTCCCAGTCCAAGGATCTGGATAATTATCTTAGTTCGTGGTAGGTGGAATCTCACTGCCAAATTAGTCTCTTGCGAATACAACCCCATCAAGCTTTTGCAGCTCAGGGTCTGAAATTTTTGACCTAATTGATTTAGATTTGTAATGCTTCTTTGTTTTATGTAGAAACTGTTTTCTTACCAGCAAAGGACCACTGTAAGCCTTGAAGCTTATCCCATGGACACTAACATCTTGCTTTCCTTAAAGATCGCTTTTGGAGTATAGGGAGCAAGTCTGTTTCACTCACTTTGATGGATGCTCCAAGATCTAGCAGTGCCTGCCATACAAGAACTCAGTAAGGCTTTGTGGAATTGAATCCTGGAGGGTGGCGGTTATGCGTGGCAAGCTGTCAGCTCTAATGGAAGAGAAAGTAGAAACGATGGTCTGGCCACTACATCCTAGTTCTGCCTTTGCTGCTTATTAGCAATGTGATCGTGAGCAAATCATGTAACTCACCCATCCAAGCTTCATCTTTTTTATCCACAAAACGAGGAGCTACTGATACTAAAGATACTCACAGAGTTCTACATGGATTTAAAAAAGTGTCCCTTGTAAACATACTGTGCTATGGCAATCTAAAGTCTAATTAGAAAGACGTAATATAGTGGGAAAATAGTGAATCTCAATTCTCTGATTCTCTGACTAAGGCTGCCATTGCTTCGGACATCAGGCCTGAGGTTGCTGGCTTCCGGGATTGCAAGTTTCCTGTTGGGCATGAAGATTCTAAGCTCAAGACTGTTATTGGTCATTATCTTTCTGACCAGCGTTGGAGGCCACTGTCTCTTCAGAAATTCAGGAAATGATTTCTGGAAAGAGAGAGTCCATTTAGGTCTGGTCTTGAAGGATGAGCAAGATTTCTCAGGGCAGAGAGGGAAGGGGGAGTGGTTTTAGAAGACACAGGAGCAAAAGTCCAGGGGTGGACAACGTCAGAGCTCATTGGTTGTTTTCTATACAACTTGACTTGGAGGATAGATGTAGTCAAGTGATTCAGTCTCAGATTTAACTGGGTTTTATTGAGAATCTCTCCTTGGCCAGCACCAGCCTGGGGCTTTCATATGTATTACCTCATTTAACCCTCCAGCAATATGGTGTGATAGCTGTCAATATGCCTTCAAAAAAGAAAAAAAAATTATTTATTTTTTAGAGAGAGGAAGAGAAACATTGACATGAGAGAGAAACATAGATCAGTTGCATCTCATACGTGCCCCGACTGGAAACCGAACATGCAACCCAGGAATGTTCCCTGACCAGGAGTCGAACTGGCGACCTTTGGCTTTATGGGACGATGCCCAACCCACTTAGCCACACTGGCCAAGGCAACAACTATGCCTTTTTTACAGATGATGTGTGGGTACCCATGCAGGTGACCACAGAACCACACAGAAGACTAAAGTACATCATTTGGAGCAAAATACACTTCTGGGTCCACATCTGGCCTAATTCTCAAGTTTTGCTTTGTGGAAACTGATGTTCAGAGATAGTGGGTGACTTACTCAATGGAACAGAGTGGCTTTTTAATAGACTGGGATTTAAATTTGGGTCTCCTGAATCTAAATCTCATGCCTTTTCACTCAATGACCTTCCTACTAGAGAAATTGGGAGAGAAACCCAGAATGATAGGTATGGCCAGGTTGTAAATAGCCTTGAAGACAAGGATTTAGACTGTATTTGGTGTATTTAGACTTTGAGCAGGAGGGTAGAAGTGTCACATAGTAGGTAGGGTCAGTAAGAACTGTAGAGACATGGTTTTTCTAAGGATAGAAGTGGCAAAATAGTCTCAGAATGACTCAAAACAGTAATGGAACATGGAACATTGCTACAGATGGAGCCCAGGAGAGGAATCAATGAAAGATGGTAGATTCCTGGGCTAGTGAGGTCTTTCTTAGGCCATCCTTCCCATCCTGGTTGAAGAAACTGACATAGACAGAGAATAGCAGAAACCATATGAATGCTTCAAGGGAAAAAATTAAAATCCCAGGATGGAACCCCACAACGTCTGTTTAGTGCAATTCATCAAATCACGAACTGGCTTTGGGGCTGGGGACCGACGGCTGATTCTGAACTCTATCAGCTCTGAATTTTAATACCGAAAGTATATAATCAGTCCAAGTGAGGTGCACACTTGAGTTCGGCACATGAGCACAGGTTTGTGTAAAGAACTGAGCCAGATGAGTTTGAGTGAGACATTATTTTTGTGATCTCATGGCTTTCTTTGTCCTAATGTTTTTTCTTTTGTTTTTGTGTTGTTTTTTTTTTGTTTTGCAATTGCTTATCTGCCAATACCCTGATTATGCAGTTGCCCTTATAACCAAAAATGGATTTTTTTTTCCTGCAAAGAACTTCACAAATCCTGCTTTGAATTCAACACTGGCAGTTCTGATGGAGAGACAAGTACCAAATGTTCACAGCGCATCTGATTTGGCTAATTTGAAGCATTATGGATGTTAATGATAAGAGGACAAACTGGTAAACGTCCGTAAATTGTTAATTTTTTAAAAGTTATTGAATGTAGAGGTAAATTGAGAATATGAAGTGGCCAGCCCTTTCTGTAAATTTCCAATAGTGTCCATTCAAACCCAATGTTGGGTCAACATTGAAATGACCAGGGTAGCTTTTAGCTCAATTTGAAAAACATTTATGTAAGTGTTTATCAAACCCCTTAAAGCATGTTGGAAAGAAGACGGTGGCTTTCTTACCCAATGGGACCCTTCATCATGAATGGTTCATTAGTGCAAACGGAAGGTAATGCCATATAAAATGAAAACATGTCTCGTCTCTTGATTCTTAAAATTAACCTGCGCTGGAATCATGTTCTATGGGTCACAGACATCTCCTGCTCCTTGAAATTCCACAAAGTCCAGAAATGTGGAGAAATATTGTAATGTGGAACATTATAGTCAGTGTTAAGTATGATCTGAATCAATGCACAGCCATTTGCCTATTTGATAACCAAGATTGCGCTAACTTTACTTTTTTCTGGAGTAGGAATTGTTTGGTGTTTTTTTCTAATATGAAGCCTTAATCCAAATATCCAAATATTTGTGGTGTTTTTTTTCTCCTCTCCTTCCCTTCCCTTTCCTTCCCTTCCGTTCACTTCCTTTCCCTTCCCTTCCTTTTCCTTTCCTTTCCTTTCCTTTCCTTTCCTTTCCTTTCCTTTCCTTTCCTTTCCTTTCCTTTCCTTTCCTTTCCTTTCCTTTCCTTTCCTTTTCTTCCTTTATTCTTAAATAAAACAAGGATTATACTAACTTTACTTTTGTATTGAGTAGAAATTATTTGGTGTTCTTTTCCAATATGAATCCTTAATCTAATTATCCAAATGTTTGTCGTATATTTCTTTCCCTTCCTTCCTTCCTTCCTTCCTTCTTTCCTCCCTTCCTTCCTTCCTTCTCTTATTTTTAGGACACTGTATTTTGCACTCGGTGAAGCCCTTTGACCTAAACAAATGGTGACCTAAGTCACAGTCCTGCCATCCAGAGTCTTGGGCACGAGAGAGACTGAAACTGGTATGCGATGCTACTGTTTCTTCATCTCATAACTGTAAGGCAACGCACTAACCACAGAGCGAGTTTGTGTGCACAGGAGCGTCCTGTCTGGGTGGCAGGCCCGATGGGTCCCCAATCCCCTACTTTCCAGATGGGTGACAGTCTGTCAGTCCATCTATCCTGCTCGGCGCTTTGATGGGGTAATAGTTTGAGATAACACTTAAAGTCACAGTCATATTTTTTTAGCCAGAGTTAAATCAGATACACTTGAACATTCAGCTTAATGCCTATCCAGGGACTAACTTCAATTTAGGGGGAAAAAAAGTTTTTTTTTTTAATGCTAATAACCTTTACAAGACTTGTGCTATGAATCACATTTATATTTTTTCCTACAAGGGGCAATGAAAATATATTAGACGGTTCCCAAATCATTTTTACCAGAGGAGAAAACAGAATTTTGGATGTGATTTTAATATGATACATGTGAGAGAGCGATCTCACAGCGATCACTTAATACCATCTTTTATTTATTTTTGGCCTGGAATCCTGGACGAGGTGGGTCATTTTCTTGCCGCAACGCTCCGTTTCACATTTTTTCCTTTCTTTAAAATTGCCGAAGCTTGTCTGTTGCTGTTTGGTATTGCTCAACCCTTCTGGTCAGCAATGACTCCCAAGGGTGGACCAGAGCTTCCGAAAGTTCTGAAGGAGAAAATTTAATCAGCAAAGTAATCATTTGCGCTGGAATGGAAAAAAAAGGAGGCCGGTGTGAATGTCAAAACAGCTGTGGACCACCAAAAAAGTCAACTGGAATTGGACGCAGAGAGACCAAAAAAAAAGAAAAGAAAAGAAAAAAGGAAAAGAAAAATTGCTTCGAAGGCATAGATTTAAAGGGAAAATGAATCAGAAAAGATTTCTGAAGTGTTAGAATGCACTGCCTAATAACTTTAAATAGTCCATTGAGTCTTCCGGAATTTTTTTTTTGTTCTTCTTCAAGAATAATCTGCTTACATCGTTAAGACCTCAGCTAAGCTCGGTAACACAAATTACCAGATGTTATAACCCCGAGTTTCTCCATCAAAAGACCAACCACCAAGCTTGTTGAAAGAGAGAGGTCATCGTCCCTCCCTAGCTATAAAACTATTTTTGCAACTCCTAACAAACGAAATGAGAATACCTTTCAGCTGTCCAAGGAGCCTATAGTCCACTCCTTCCAAGTGTCCCTCGTTCTCTTTGTTATTTTCCAATAATGCACTCATGTGTAAGCTAATAACGTGAACAGAGGAAAATGAAGAGACTTAAAAAAATAAAAAAAAAAAAGAGGGAAAAAGCAGAATGAATTAGGGCAATTGAGGTCGCTCTGTTTCATTTTTGCTGGAAGGATGTAAGCCCTCGTTTTTACCTTATCGCTTATTACACAATTTACGATAAAATGAGATGTGATTCCATTTTTATTGTCCTGCTCTGGCCTATTGAACATGCATATATAGAATTCATTTCAGGTTTAAACACTATCTTAATTATAAATGGAATAAATGGACAACCTATTGGGATCTCTAAATTGCATTCTAACAAATAGTTTCATTTTTATCACATTTCTACTTACGACATATTTGGTATAATAACGTTCAGGGAATATTCCTTTTTTTGTATGCAGTGCCTTAATTATGCCAAAGTATTTTCCATTCAACAACTAATAGTTTTTTTTCCTGACTTACAAGTTTGAGAGCTTTGACCATACGTCATGCCTTGTAATATTTGTCATGACGTTCTGCCTAAATAACATAATCAGGAAATCTTCATATTTTAAAATCCCCTATAAACATGTAACTTCCTATTTTCTTTAAAAGTAGTGTGACTGCTGTTTGTATTTAGAAACAGTGTGGAAACTTTTCCAACAAAAGCCATGCACCGAACTAGAAAAATTGCAAGGAATATTTGAATGGTGTTATAAAGGAAGTATACATATAATAAAATACCAAATATACTTTTTAAAGAAAACACATATATACATGAACCTAAAAAGTTTAGTCTTACGTTTATATTTATTTATCACAAACAGGGAAAATTGCCGTAAAGAAAAGTTATGACAAATGTATAGTTTTATATTAGTACAGTCCTTACAAGGGTAATCTGAGTTAATGTAACAGTGTAAGTCCTAATCATCAGAATATGACATTATGTATTTTACCTAAAAAATGATTAATATTAATATGATATTTTAAAATATAAAGAATAATCATGTTTAGAAAACTGGTATTAGAAATTGTAGACAACATATAATTTTGTAATCAAGCATGTATTTTAATGTGTGGCATTTCCTGAAGAATCTCCTAACTTAAACTGACTTAAATGTAATTTTACACATCACCTAAGTAACTATTTCAGGGACAACAGGTGAAAGCAAAATAATTAGCACTTCGATGTGAATTGTTTATTAATGTGCTAAGTTTACCAAACAGCCTCATTTACTTATTAGGTATTGCTATATTTTTGTATATTACTCGAAGAAAATGATATGTATACATATAAATACACACATCACTTTAGATTTCTGTTTTCTTCTTTGTAAAGTTCCCCACACAGCATGTACAAAGTAAACGTGGCCAAGCGGTCCTTTAGAACAGGGTCCGGTGCTTCCTAAAGTTTGCACGTCTAAATAAAGCATCTGTCCCGTGAGATCTCTGGGCCACCAAGCTGTCCACCAACGTCGCCTTACAAGTGAAAGTCGAGTCATTTCTCTCTGTGTCTCTCTCTTTTTCTTGTACTTTAAGTAGGGGCCGGCTCAACCCACTCATGCACATGCACACCCACAAATACAATTTTTAGGTATTTTTTTTCCATTTAAATGATTTGCTATCGCACTTACTCCATCTTTTATCTCTCAAATAGTTTCAACCCTGTTAATGGAGGCATGTACTTTTTTCTTATCAGCCTCTCCGCAGCATTTGTGATTCATAGCAGCCTTGGAGTGATAATAAACTCATTCACAATACTAACAAACACCGGGCTCCCAGTTATTTACGTGGCAAATTCACTGCAAGGCTCGGCTCTGCAACAGGGGAGAATCAAGATGGTGTTGATTGATAAATTGACAGGTTAATTTACAAGTGGATAATAGGAGTTAGACCCGGAGGGAGAGAAAGAGAGAGAGACAGAGAGAGAGGGAGAGAGAGAGAGAGAGAGAGAGAAGGAGAGTCTGAATTCTAGCTTGCTTGTACTGCCATCTGTCTCATATCCCGGAATCTGCAGGGCTTCTGGCTGTCAGGATGAAATACATACACATTCTTCATAACTTAAAGACAAAGGCCGCCATTTACTGCTGTCGGATGGGTCTCCAGCCTTCGTTCTTCCCACAGCGGACCCTCAGTGTGTCAGAAACAATGCCACGTCCCGGTGTGTCTTGTAAGCGCCGCTTGCAACAGGATTCAGAAGTTACTTAGTCCGTTTCAAAACTAAACAAACGAAATTGTTTTCAAGACAGCATTTCACAACTATTAAGAGTCATTTGTTTGCTGATGGTTGAAATGTATTCCTTCAAGTTTCTGAGGCCTTTGGTATGCCTTTGTTTTAGGGTATACATCTCCGCCACCCCCAAAATATCTTCTCTCTCTCTTTTTTTTAATCTTTGGTATTACATGCAGCTGGTCTAGCTGTTTAGAAGGTATGATGAAACAGAATAGATGAATCTCATATTAAATACTCCCATCATCCTTTTTTTCCTAGTTTTATTATTGTGCACGTCAGACATATTTGAAATTAAGGGAAAAAAAATAAGTTTACAGAGCCCTTGAAAAATAATAAAGTATTAGTACCTTTGCTTATTTTTCCCTTCCAAGGAGACATTTCATTTTCCACATCAGCCATTGACGCTATGAGTTCGGGAAGCAAAGGCTTCAACAGCCCAGTGTTTTATTTTTAACCTTGTAGGTCTGGTATAACACAAACATTTCGTCATAAGCTGTTGGGATGGTGCCTCTTTACTGGGCTAATGCCACTGTAGTTAGAAGAGCAAAGATAGCAAACCGGTAACCATTGCCACTTTGGTCTTTTGAAATTAGCTGGCGGGAGATTGTTGGGCTCCCGGGCTGCGTCCCACGCCGCGGGCTGTTGCTTCCCGCGGCTGGAGTTCTCGATCCCGACCCGAGCCCTTCCCTCTGTATCGCCACGTTCTAAGAGAACACCCTTCTCAGGTTCGAAAGTTCATTGAATGCTTAGATGATATGAAAACTTGGTAGTTTTGCAAGAATACGGGTAGCGTCACCTATTTTGAAAGGAAATCCAAACAGGCACAAAAGAGTGTTATCTGCTCGGTTTCAGTGATGCATTAAAAAGTGCCAACACTAATATTATTTTTAAACAGAGTGTCTCCTGTTAACCAAGGTATGAAAATGAACTATTAAAACTCTGCCTTGAGTTGAATAATACATTAAAACCCATGGAAACTATCTGATCAAGAATGAAGGCCAGAAAAATAAAAACAAATAACTTTGCACGCATGGAATTTTATGGGTCATAAGGTTAAAAATCTCCCCTTAAAGTGTAAATATCCTTTGAAAAGAAAATGCATTTATGTGTGAATAGGAAGTTGAATGGCCTTTACTGCTTTGTTTAAAAATAGACAATCATCTTTGCAAATGTTTGGCAAGTGGAATATTTTCCAAAAAATAAAAAAGCTCGTAGGATATCACCATATATTTATATTTAAGATTGCTAATTTTTTAATGTGGTGACTTTTTATGAGAAAGGATTCTTTTATTCGAAAAAGTGTTTAAGTAGTTTTTAAACTATAATATATAGAGTAAGCCTGAATTCTCTCTTCAGACTAAAGCAAGTACTTCATTTTCTGAGGAGGATTTCAACTTTGCATTTTATATTATCTTTCTATTTAGACACTTAGTGACAAGGAAAATGTTTTGATAGGCAAAAAATAATTGAGAGGCAGCTTACAGAAATGTGTGTTTCTATACCGTACCTCTACAGGGAATCTAAAGAGTTCAAAATTCAGTCTAATATTAGCTTCCACCTCTCAATTCCAATAGTAAAACTACCCCAGGTCATAGAGCCATAATCTCCAATGCGCAGTACTTCCGTATCTTAAAATGTATGTTCACTTCTAAAAAATTTATTTCCAGCTAATATTTTTTAAAGCCCACGATCCCACTATGACGTAGCCCGAGTTCTTCCCAGCAGAAGCATGTTGGCATAGAAGAGAATAACAGCCCCAACGCTGATCATTTTATTGTGTTTATAATTTTGAGTTCTTTTCCCCTCTGTGCAAACTAAGGAGAGTTTTTCTGCCTTTTCCATTCTGCAGGCACTGACAGAAATTCTGAGGGAAAAAACAAAAAACGAAACAACTCACCCAAACCACAACAAAAAAGATGCCGGGTTTAATATCCCATCCAATTTCTGAGTTAAGCTGGTGACAAGTAGGTCTCGAAGTGAGACTATTTAGACACATTGATTTTTCTTGTCACTTTCTTCTTATTTCATATGTCACATCAAGGCTTGGAAATTAGATGAATGTAAGAAGGGCCCACTGATCACCGTTCCTCAGGAGGAATTTTCAAAGTCCTAAGCTAGAAGAGTGGACCCATACGGGGCTCTGTCGCGCCTACAGGAAAGTTTAGGGGAACTCAGTATTCCCACTCCACTCTTCTCACGAGGTTCCTGCCTGTCAAGAAGGGCCCTGTTTAACTGAAGTCTGGCAAGTCTCAAAAGTAAAGCATTAAGAGGGGGGAAAAAAAGCTTAAATCATCTTTTTCCCTCTCATTTCAAAGTCCTTCGAAATGAACATGAAACTCCAATTCTGGTAAACACATTCTATGAAGCAAGTCATGTAGGTAACGGTCCTCTTCAATGGCAGGCTCCCAAGAAAACATGTTGACATCCAATCTCTGTGTTTTGAAGAGTTTGTAATAATAAATAGAAATCAATGCTGGAGACTGAAGGGTGTATCAATTATGTTTCTTTTATCTCACCGAGCCATTCAGGGTCGTATCTATCTGTCCCTGGGATTTTTTTTTTTCACCTTGTTAAAGCATACTGTGGTCTAATTGGCAACATAGATTCTGAGTGTTGACTGAGCCTAAATTATATTTGACAGAACTAAAAAAAAAAAAAGGCTTTATTTTATGGAAAATACAAAATATCATTCTGGTCCTTCAGTATGAATAGAGAGGGTTTTGTTTTGTTTTGTTTTGTATTTTGTTTTTGGGGGTTTTTTTTTTGGTGTGTATCATACTTAACAAGGGATTTCAGAACAGCCATGAAAATTTTTAAAATAAATTAAGAAAAGTCCTTCATAGCCATTTGGTTCAGGAAAACATCAAAGATTTTAAAAAGTGACCAAAATGTTGAAATATAGTTAAGTATAGTAGACAAATACCAAAAAGTTTAAAACTGAGGAATATTTAGGAAAATATTGTAGGAAAAATTGGTGGTTTATTGCAATCCACTACAGAAATGCATTCCCTCTCTCTATTCTACAGAAAGAGAAGTTCAAAACAGACTCGTGAAGTTGAAGAAGGAAGCTGGAGCCAAACTTTGAGGAGGGGTATGCTGCTTAGTTTTGAAGCAGATGGATCCAGGGTTCCTGGACAGACCTTGGAGATTTTTTAAAAAACTGTATTTATTGATTTTACAGAGGAAGTGGAGGGGGGTCGCGGAGAGAAAGAGACACATGGATTTTTTTTGTTCCACTTATCTATGCATTCATTGGTTGATTTCTTGTATGTGCCCTGACCGGGAATCAAACCCGTAACCTTGTGGTAGTGGGATGATGCTCTAACCCACTGAGCTACCTGGCCAGGGCAGATCTTTCAGATTTAATGAGCAGAGTCTCAATTATGAAAGGCTGCATGGAGATTTGGGCAGGAGGAAGGACTCAGAGATGCCATCCTAGTGTGGCTGGGAGATTTACTTTTCAGAGCATTTATAATTCCTTTCCCACCTGTGGGTTGATCTACAGTCTAGAAATTTTATTTGAGCCCATGCGGAGATAGCACTTGCTAAGCTGTAATTTCCTATGATTTGAAATATGGCTTCTGTAGGCCACCCGTGTAGGATCACTCAGGAAAAAACAAAACAAAACAAAACAAGGTTTATCTTTTAATCTTGGCTGAATACCCAGCCATTTTTTTAAGCTCAAATTCCTTTTACTATATTTGCCTTTGAAAATGTGTTTTCCATGTTATCGTGTAGACATTTTTGGACAATGGGGGATTGGACTATGTTAATTTGTTGATGGTTTATTAACATGATATTTTTAGCCCAAAAGAAATGCTTCACCTTGTCATGTTATTTGAAATATTGGATTAAGTTAATGAGTAGAGGAAAATCTTAAGGTATTAATATAAGCAATATTTATGAATGTAGAATTGAGGTCAGGATGCTGTATCAGAGAACAAATAAAACCGGCAACTGAGAATATCCTACAGTAAAAAATCATATAAATGTCAAGTTTATATGATTTTAAATGTCCCACACCACTGCATGGCAGTCAGGACAGGAAGTGGTTTGTGGTTCTTGAATTAGTGTATTTCTAGATCCAAGATAAGAATTCTCTAGCATATCACATTTTTCTATTTGTTGTGGCTGCTAGGAGTCTTGGAAGTAAATTTTGTGCCCATTTGCTATATATATATTTTTCCTCAGACAGCTCTTGATAAATGATGATGTGTATTTTGAGGGATTTTAATGTTTACACGGATAATATTTTTTTCTACCTCCAGATCTCTGGGGGAGGGAAGTGATGTGGTTGAAGAAATATTTGAATAAATGAACCTCAAAATATTCAGGAAAATATTCCAGGAAGTGAGTTGGGGAACAAAATATTTTTAAGCCACTTCTTTCTAAGGACAGTGAGCTCATGAATCTATAAATTATAAATGTCACATTATGTTTTTTAATAATAATAATAACAAAAATGATAATACAGAGCCATAATAGAGAGAATCCCCACAAACTTGAATATCTTTTCATAAATCTATAGCTAATAAATATAAATAACTATAGATAAGTGCGTGTGTTCAGCGTACATTCTGGCAAATGTGGGATCATAGTACGGTATTCTCTTATATCCTATTTTTCCCATGTAATAATATATTTTTGACTATCCTCCACATCAGTATATATTCTCACAAAACTGTTTTCAAAGAATCTCACAGAAGAATTCACATCCATGCTGGTCTCCTATACGTAAGAGTACACACTTCACCTTTGAGTGTTTATTTACACACAGAAATGCTAAATAAATCCCCCTACGTAATTAACTTCATGGACTAGTATGGAGGGGTTATTTCCCTTTTCCAGCCAATCTGAAAACATCTTGACTATGGAACATGCTTTCTTATAACAAAACGGTATCGACAACTTCAGACTCAGTGGGTGACAATCTTTCTCCTCATCTGAAGTCACCGTCACGCCTCTGGCAGTGGGGACACCTGGGACAGGAGCTGAGCTTTCTTCCCAGCTTCCCTGCTGGTCCAGAAGAAACCGAATCTCAGAGGTGAGAAGCCATGTAGCTGAACTGCAGTTCAGTTAGCGCCTCATGCCTCTGCTCACTGCTGTCAATTCTGAAGGCTCTCGCTCTGTGGTCCTCACGTCTCGGTCTTCAGAGAGTACAAGCCACAGCCGAAGTAACAGGAACCTGCCCCGTTTCTTCCTCCACAATCTTGAGATGTACAGACATCTCAGCAGCCCACTCTTACGTGCCTGGGCAGGATGACCCTTTATTCATTCACTGTCAATTGCCTTAAGACCTCTGGACTCTTTGCACTGGTCTTCCTGATCTTTCTAGAAAGTGGCTTCCCGTTCCCGTTGGGTTCTTCAATGGTGTCTCACCCCATTCAGATGCCCAGCACCTCTCCTCTCTATATGAAATTCATGTCCTACACTCTCCTCACCTTTTGCTTCTCAAGATGTTCCCTTGCATAGACCCTGGGAAGCATCCAAGTAGACATGAGGAAGGACTCATACCTCATTTGGCTACTTGGGTTCCTCTCTACTGAGTTCTGCAGAAACCAACCCCGCCCTGCCCCACCCGCCGCCAAAAGACCTGTCTAAAGGAACAAAGATGCCAAACACAGAAACTTGAGATAAATTAGAAATGGAGGCTACAGCCAGAAAGCCACTGTGAGAGATGATTTGAGGAACAAGCAATATTGTAACTATTACAGAGATGGAAGGGCTCACATTGGGAAGACAGGTTGATGTCAAACACTAGCCAACTGAAAATGAATCGGAGTTGAAATCTGCACATTGCTACATGTCCCTGAGAATGACTGAGAATTGTGATTCAATTAAAATGACGATTAGTGCCCAACATTTCTGAGACAGCTATTACATTAGATTGTTTATATCTGCCTAACATAGCCAGCGATGTCCTAAGACTAGGTGTTACGGCATTTTTGGAGAGCATTGGGTATAATTAGTAGTGTGTGGAAAACCCTTTTTTATTTTTTTAACTTGTAAAGGCATCTTAATATTGGGAAGAGGGAAACAGCCTCATAAAAACTGAAAGAAAAATTTGGAATGCTGCCTGAGTGCATTTCGGAGAAACAACAAAATCCCACGGAGTCTATTTAACACTTAGTTCCCAGCTTGGGTCTCTCCCAGAAACTTCGCCACTTCCCCTCGTTTCTTCCTTGGCCTCTTCCACTTCAGGGTAGCATCTGTCAACACCTCAGCGTAGTCTGGTGCCTTGCGTTCACTGCCATGGTCCTGTCGTTGCACAGATCTTTCTGATGAGGTGATGCTGTTCTCAAAGAGCAGGACTGATTCATTGTCTGTAATCATGTCTCTACTGGAATGCCCACTACTGTGCTTACGTCCAGAAGGTACTGGGACCATTGGAATGTGATTCTTCATTATCATCTAATTCCGAATAGCACAGATTTTTTTTTGAGTGGTGAAATCCAAGTTTTCCAATAGAATCTCACACTGAACCTTAATACAATCACTGTTAAAGAAGGTCAATATGGGATTTTTCAAACCACACCTACTCAGACTCCCTCCTTTTTTTTTTTTTTTTAAGATTTTATTTATTTAGTTTTTGAGAGAGGTGCAGAGAGGGAGAGAAACACTGATGGATTGCCTTGCCTCTCATATGCGCCCTGACGGAGGGCTGGACCCCCGCAACCCAGGCATGTGCCCTGACAGGGAATCAAACCAGCAACCTTTTGCTTCGTGGAATGACGCCCAATCAACTGAGCCACACCGGTCAGAGCCAGACTGCCTGTTGACTCATTTCTTACTTTATGGCGACCCTGCAGGCTGAGAAATAGAACCACACTTACGGTTCTGTGGATAACAGTTTGAGAACCATGGGTCTAACGTAACCTTCTAATTTTTCCTGGGGAACTGAGGGTCAGAGATATGAAGCCACAGATTCAGGGCAAAACAGCAAATATTAGATAAAGCTGAGACTAGAAGTCAGGTCTTCTGACACTGCTCATTAGGCCTTTCCTTTTAACCGGGGGTGGGAAGGTGTGGGAGGGGAATGAGACTGAATAGGAAAAAAAATCAAAAACATTGCCCCAAGATGCAATGTGGAGAAGAGCTTTATTTTCCAGGTCCATGCAGATGTAAGAATGTTTGGTGCTGATGGTTTTGCTCATGCCTCCATAGTTTCACCATTTCTCTGTTTTCCTCTCTGCTCTCAGAACTTCCCAATGCATCACGTAGTGGTCTTTCAAATCCACAGGCAGACAGTTCTGCTGGATACTAATACTGTTTGTTCATTAGGGACTCTGCTATTAGTAGTATTTTGATGATCGGCACTAGCTTGACAAAATTGTGTACCAAACAGAAGAGGTTCTTTTTCAAGAACCCAAAAGTGAGAATGGCATCGAATCCCAAAATATTGCCAACTTGGACTGCAGGGTACCTCTGACTATCATGGCAGAGAGAAACAAACAATACAGGACCAGCTCTTTTCAGAAATGCTCTCAAACATTGAGTAACAGGGCTGATAAACACAAGCTTGTGAGAGTTCAATGTTACTTCTATTTGGGAAGAGACTAAAGTTAATGAAGATTTCTGGACTTTCTCATCACAACATGGTGTCTTTTTTGCAAGGCGGGTGACAAATGATGACAAGGGGTAGAACGAGGTGGCGGGTTGTCTTCTGTCCCTGGCTGCCCAGTCTTTCTGCATGGGGTAAAAATTGGTCCACTAGTTTTTGATGGTTTTATTCAACGCTAGTTGTCATTTACTTGGATTGCATGTGGGCGGGGAAAAACATGTCAGAGAGAGACATGCCACTGAAATATGGAATCACAGAACATTGCAGGTGGGCTAGCTTTGAGGCCAACAGTTTTTAGACAGCAAAGGAAAGCTGATGAGCAGAATAGCTTGAAGGGCATCTCTCTGGCTATAGTTTGTGGTTTCTCTTGAGCGGAATCAGAAGGAGAGATTTAGCAGCCGTCTGATGTGGCAGAAAATCATGTCCTGTTGTCTGAAGGTAGAAGGATTGGAGTCAAGCAGAGGCAGAAAATCTCAAACAAGAAATCCTGACCTGCGTCGTGTGGAGCTGTGTCTGGCTGATGAACCTGTTACAACTCAATCCACTCCAAGCTAAGGCTTGTCAAATCCAGAAAACAAAAGTACAGACAAGAACTAAGTCTTAGCAAATTTGAAGGCAGCCCAACTACACAGGCCTGTAGGATGTGTCTTCTATTAATTTGTTAAAGAAGATTAATGTAGATAAATTGGTTTCTTCCTGGCTCAACTTAATCCCCCAAGACAAGCTGGGAGTCGACTCTTATTAGTGCAAAGGTGTCATATTCAGCGTGGTACCAACCCCTGGATCCTGTGGTGCTCATAGCAATCTCTAGACATGATCTATATGAGACAGGAGAGAGACCTTCAATAGCATTGACCTTGGCATGATATACACTGTGTCCCAATTCTCTCCTCCGTCCCCAACAAGATGTGTCCTCTTAGGCAGGTTACTCATTTTTTCTCTTCTTTAGTTCCTTGGGCTGAAAACTGGGGCAACTGTACGAGCTTCAGAGACCTTGCAGGCCAATTACAAACCATTAAGAGAAATAAATACATATGAAATTCTCAGTAATGGTAGCCATAGTTACTATATTGTTTATCCCCCCTGCCACCCGCCGCCCAAAATCACCTCTCTCATCATGGCTTTCTGGCTATAGCTGTCATTTCTAATTTACCTTCAGTTCCTATGTTTAGAGTCATTTTGACCCTTTAGACAGCTATTCTGGGTTGGTTGGTTTGTTTTCCTGCAGAAGAACTCCATGCAGAATAACCTGTAGCAGGTTGAGGTGGGAGTCCTTTCTCATACCTGTTCTGACAAGTCCGAGATTCCATACCAGGGACATCATGAAAAGCAGAGGCCCCGGCTGGTGTGGCTCAGGTGGTTGAGTGCCCACCTGTGAACTAAAGGGTCGCTGGTTCGATCCCCAATCAGGGCACCTGCCTGGGTTGCGATCTAGGTCCCCAGTAGGGGGTGCGCGAGAGGTAACCACACATGGATGTTTCCCTCCCTCTCTTTTTCCCTTCCTTCCCCTCTCTCTAAAAGTAAAAAATAAAATCTTCAAAGAAAAAAAAAGAGCCCTACTGCAGGCTCTCCTAAGAGTTGGAAGCCTAGGAAGCTTACTGGGATTTTAGATATCACTAAACGGTAAAATTTGTAACGTCTAAGGTCTAGCTCTTCAATTAAAATCCTCAGTTGTAACTTAAAAATATATAGTAATACAAAATCTATTGATGAATTAAATTATTTATGTGAAACCAAGCATTCTTTTCATTAAGTAAGTTATTTCTAAGTATGGGACACCACTTTATCTCAGGTAACCTGAGAGTTTAGAACATTATAAAAGTATATTTTTTATTTATGAAAAGATTTTCTTTCTTCATTTGCAGAGAGATGGGTAGTAGGAGAGAAAGAATGGGAGAGAAACATCACTGTGAGAGAGGAACATTGATTGCTTGCCTCCCATACAAACCCCAACCAGGGCTCAAACCTGCAACCTCGGTATGTGTCCTGACTGGGAATCGAACCCGTGGCCTTTGGGTATACAGAACAGCTCCAACCAACGGAGCCATGTGGCCAAGGCTTTGTTGCTCTTAATGAGGTCTAAACCCTTTACTATGTTTACAAGGCTTCACATGGCTTTCTGATCTACTCACCTTCCTCTCTGATTCTTCCTCCACTGACCCTCTTCTTTAGCCACAGTAAACTCTTTGGTTTCTGCCACACACCCAGTTCTGTGCTTCAGAACTTTGTATTATACCTTCCTGTGCCCAGAGGGTACTTACTTAACTCTCATTCTCCAAATATTGCATCCCAGGGAGAGGTTTCTGGAACACCCTACCAAGCATAAGGTCCCTACTCCTCTGTTTTGGTTTCTTTATATGGCTTATCACATTTATAATTAAAACCTTGAATAATATATTAACCATTAATTAGCTTGGACTTCCAGGGATGTGTTAAATAGCAGTGGTGACCACCGATGTCCCTGTTTTTTCCTGATATTAAAGGGGAAGTTTTCAACTTTTCAAAGCTGAGTGACATGCTAGCTATGGATTTGCCATATGTAGACTTTATTATGTTGAGTTGCGTCCCTTCTTTATCCAGTGTGTCAAGAGCTTTTGTCACGAAGGATGTTCAATTTTCTCAAATGCCTTTTGTGTATCTACTGAGATGAGTAGATGATTTCTGTCTTCCATTCTGTTCACGCGGTGTCTCACCTTTGCCAAACTGCATAACGTTGAACCATCCTTGAATCCCAGTGGTTGACCCCACTTGATGAAGGCCTGTGACCCTTTTCATGTGTTGTTGAATTCAGTTTGTTGGTATTTTGCAGAGAATTTCATTTCATGGAGATCTGCTTGCAGAGAATCTTACCTTATAAACAGTAACAACGGTCACTAGCGTGATTCCCCGACCCAGAAAACATCTTCGAGAGACACCCTGCCGTATTTCATTCATGAGACTACTGGGCGAAATGCAAATATATATTGCCACAGGGACACATAATATCTTACACGCCAGGGATGGCTCATCTTTCATTCTGTTCCACCATTGTAGGACTCTATGATCTGTCTCTAATATAAATTTTTTCCCCAGGAAAATACTTTAGTACCTTAAACTGTCCAAAACCCATTTGATGTCTAGACATTCTTTTTCAATCATCAAATAACGAGTCTCTGGGGAAAGACTCTTCCTACTGATGTGCTCAGTAGATTGTTCCTGACTGGCCGATTTCTATACCAGTGCGCTCTCTTCACACCTGCACGTGAAAAGACTTCTCAAAGTCGTGTCTAATTAGCACTGGCTCTGTTTATCAAAAGGCTTTGTAGGACTCCTTATACACAATGTAGGTAAATTTTTTTAAAGATAGTTCTAATCTATTAAATACATTGTACAAATGACAAAGCCTGGTCTCTCAAATATGCATATTGCTTAAACCCTTGAAATGTCTCTTTGTCTTTCTTACTGTTATTGCTATTTTAGTAAGTTGCACCATTTTTTTGCAATGCATTCTCTTTGTGACCAGCTCTCCCCTTTTCAAAAATCAAATACATTTTACAATGTGAATTTTCATCACTGGGAAGCATATTTTTAAGCATCTCTGAATCCAATATTAAGGAACCAGATTGTATCACTTGTTTAATATCTTTCTCAGTATTCTTGTTGAAAACTTGTATGTATGTATCTAAGACAGTCATTATAGTTTTGATTAAAAAAAAAAACCCTACAGATGTTTGAATTCGAATAGGTTTTTGAGCCACAGGAAAAGTTGGAAACGTGAAATGGGGAAAGGGGAACATACAAGGAAGTCCTTATCCAATTGTTCACACGAACACACCTAGATTCCTTAAATATCTTATTAACTATTCATTGTTAACCAGATCTTCAACTCTTTACTGCACATGGCTGCCCTGGTTCTCTCCTGAAAATCTAAATCAGTTCACGTTTCTCTAGTTCATCCTGGTCTTTACGGGACAGCAGTCTAACGAGTAATGTTGAATTGCATTAAAATGATATTCAAGGCCTGGCTGGGTAGCTCAGTTGGTTAGAGCATTGTCCTGATACTCCAAGGTTGCAGGTTCGATCCCTGATCAGGGCACATACAAGAATCAACCAATGAATGCATCAATAGGGGAACAATGAATCGGTGTTTCTCTCTCTCTCAACTCATTAAAGAAAATGACATTCAAGGCCTTCTGTAATCTAGTCTCAAACTTTACTGACCTCATCTTCTACCAAGTTTTATCAATTTCCTCACTTACACTCTCTGTTGTCACTGGAGACAAATATCGTCATGCATATTTGTAACTCTGTGCCTGTCCTCTTGATGTTCCAAAAATTCCCATGTGCAAATGGCAATGATTTAGAGAGTCTTCAGGTTGCTGTGGTCACAGCCTGTTCTTCCTGATTCTGCTTCAACTTTAAGATGTGTGGTCGCATTAGAGACAGATTCTGTTTTACCTTCTGTTTTAGTTATTGATTTGTGGTTTCCGCATCACACAGTAAACTCTTTGAGAGAAATTAGGTTCTTGTCCAGCATTGCAGGCTCCCAATACCTGGGCCTGCCCTGCCATTATTCAGGTAATGGGTCCTCGATCTATGTTTCTTCAATGATTCAGAAATGCGACTCCCTACTCAACTGGATGTCTTATTGGAATCAACATCATTTTAGAGAGTGATTTTTCTTTTTTGATGATATGTTTTTCCTGCAGGTGAGACATACCTTTACGTAGCATCTCTCATTGGATAATTTCAAGGTTTTGTCTATAGTTACCCCCTGCCACGGGTATTCTAGAATCTTTGTTTATCCTTGAAATAACAAGTTGCTTTACTACTCAGGGGCCCATGAAGGAGACAATGCTGTAAGTAACTCTCTTGTCTAAGCTATTCACCTTTAAAGTAGATACTTCTTCTTAGCCACTTTTTCTGAACCCTCCTGGCCTCCCCAAAAGTAGCAAGGACTATCTTCCAGAATATTCCTGGAGAAAATTACAAAATCAAATCTTCCTAAGAGTGTTCTCACATATATATATGGATTTCCTAATTCATGTTGGCCAAAATCTGGGAAACGTGTGTAGGACTGGATCTGAGCTTGTTTTGCAAATGAGGGAAGATCATTGCGTTTGGTTTGACCAAATTGATATGATTTCAGTGTGCTGGCTAGATTCCCTGGGAGGGGTTTTAATTGTCTGCTTGGATGAAGGCCTAAAATCTGACCTGGAACTCCAAGGTGACCTGCGCTTCCAAGAAAGAAAACATGAAATGCCAGAAAAAGAACCCTCAGTATACTACAGAGAGGAAGCTTGCAATATTTAGGATAAGAAGATTGGTGTGCATTCACTACATGTTAGTCTAGATCATTTCTTAACTATACCCCCTAACAAATAGCAGAGACACTCTCTTTACCGAGGCTCGAAAAAAACTGTGTCGTAAGACCAATGTCTATGACACATGCTTAGTGGTAATTTGTTTAGGATTGAAGATGCTAGTGAGAGAGATGCCGCTCGAAATAGGTTCTTGGCTTCAGTGCGTAGGAGGAGGGCAGGTGGAGCAGAGACCACGCGTTCACATTTAATCTCTGGAATAAAAAGGTCCGCGTGGTGAACCGGCTCTCGAGGCTCTTTGACTTTGGCCCCTCATTTTGAGATCCCTTAGGGCAAAGCAGATTCAGAGTTGCTAGAAGTTTCCTAAGTGATACGTACAATAGGTTGTATATGTTGGGGGAAGTTGGGGCTTCATGTATGGGCAACTTCGGCCAAACTTGAACAACTGTGATACAGGTTTATTATTCTAAACCTAATCCCAATACTTGAACCCTGGAATAATGTCCAAGTATGTATGCGGATTCTTTCTCCAAGTGTTACTCAAAGGGATAAGGAGCCATTTATCTCTGGGAAGAGGGAAATAGCCATCCCTTCTGTGGATTAGTAGACACTAATTCAGTGCTAACAATATTGCTCATACAACCCCCAAACGCCACTGTAGTCCAATAGAGAGAGTGGTGGCTTATGGATATCAGATAATAAATATTCGGCTTAAACTATCACAAAATCATTGTTTCTCTTCCTTAAGTATGCAGTATATGTTGGAAATTAAAAAGAATATGTTTGAAATACGCCCCCCCCCCCGCCACGTATTGGCAAAATCTTCTGCTACTTGTTATGACCCATAAAGTTAAGGTTACTATGGCACCGTTATGTCCCTTGGAACTCTGTGTTCTTAATGAAATAGTAAATGAAAAGCAACATCCCCTCCCTAAGGAATCGTTCCCTCTGGAGAGTGATTAGTGCTGCTATTAAAGACTCGAGAAACGCAGGAGTGGCGATTCCTCGTAGAACTCCGTTTATCCCCACAACTGCAGAGGTGCAGAAGGCGACGAACCTCACAGAGCGAGCGTTAATTATCTTCGATGGGATAGATTTGACTCCAGCTGCCATTGCCGTTCCAGATGTGGTGGCTCTGCTCAGCGTGCTCACTGGCACCTGCAGTGCATGTGTGGATTCGGGAATGTTTCTCCTCTCCCTCCTCATACATAGAAGTTGGTTGAACACACAAGGGCAGCCATATTTGTTGGCCTACTAACTACACCAATAATGCCATAGTGTTAGCTCCTCGGAGAGACAGGATTAACAGGCGTTTTAAATGCCTGGGCAGGACACGGATTTGGCGATAAATCCCCCCAAAATACAAGGGCTTAGACCACCGCAGTGGATTGTCCAGTGATCTGCTGATCTGCCTACTGGCCGGTCCATGTAATCAGGGGATTGCAGGAGCAGGTTCGGAAGTGAGGGATTTAGGGAGGAGGCCAGCGAGGGCTGTTCAGAAAACTCACAAATGATGAGGTTATTTTGTAACACTTACAAGAGGTCACGCCCACGGCAGGGGAGGCTTTTGGTAATCCATGGTGGTTTCCCTGAAGTATCCTCACTGTGCTTGTATACTTCAAGCAGCCGTCGAACAAGTTTAGATGTTCAAGATGGCTTAACACCATGAACTTGTCCTCTGCCAAGACCAGTTGGGCTGCTCCCACTAACAGACATCAAATTTACCATCCGCCAGAAGAGCCGGTACCATACAAAAATATATTACATCCCTCAGGTGTGTGGGAGCTGAATACTAACATAGAAACTCTGTTAAGACAGGCTGCATGACTTCTCATAGAAATATGTATTTTCTATGGATTTCAAATACTACTTGTACTCTGTTAACACTTGTACAGTTTTATACATGTGCATACAGGCGTAGTTACACATGCATTGTTACGTAGAGATGTATAGTCTTATGTACATTTATATGTAACAAAGTATCAATTTACTGCTAACTCATCCTATGTATATATTTTTTTCATTTTTCTTTCCATTCCTTAACCTGGTCTCCATTATTGGTATTTAGGAGACGATAGAGGCAAGATCATGTCTTTCCCGTAACAGTGCCTTCCCCTCAATGAGGAAGTCCTATTTCACTTGAAGAAGCATCAAACGCATTTGATGTTGGCTTTCACAACTGAGTTCCTGACACCGATCACAAAGCACCTTTCTGCACATGATGTTGTGCCACGTGCCATGTAGACTGAATAACAGACGCACAGACCTCCCCCGTGAGTCAGCTTGCGGCCCAAGGGAGCCAACCCGGTTATAAATAAACATGACCATTCGTAGGCTAGAACAGACATGGGGGAAATTAATATTTTTATCTATTTCTTGATAGGAAGTACAATGGTTGGGTGTCAGAAAGGAGGGGGTTTGGGAGAGAAATGATATTTTCATATGAGAAAGGAACATGGAAAATTTGAGAGCTCTTTCTTTCTATCTTTTCTTCCCCCAACCCCAATAGTCAGTATCATTATTCAACTTGGCAAACTTTACAGATTCAAAATGAGTTCTTCCTCTATTCATTAAGATAGCATCGCGGATGCTTGGCATAGACAGCGTGTGTCTGTGGGGGACCGTGCGCTATGTCTGACTGCTAATAAGTCCCTCCCGAAGTTCAGTGCTCTGTTTTTATGACATTGGTGCTCCTGGCAAACGCGACACAGTCAGATCCCCCGGATGTCTTCCTATTGATCAGTGTCATATAAATAGCTGGCCTTTGTCCCTTTAAGACAGCATCTTAGAAGTGACCGTTGGGTAGCTAATGCTAAAAAATACTGCATTGAATTTTACAAGGTTTAACAAATTCGGTTAGCATTCTGAATAATTAAATAACGCTTGATCTTAGAGGATGTTTAGCAATCGGATACACTGTGCCAGCAATGCAGAGGCAGAAGGAAGGGGAAATATTACTGTGCAAGCTTTGTGTAACACGTAACGGAAGTCCAAATATTTAGCGTGATCCCTGTTAAATCCCAACAAGGCAATCACCTGATCTTTACAAAAATTATCTACAATAACTGTGACAAGAGCTGTCCATTGTCTATAGACTTCAAATGCTCCATGCTTGTCTTTTTTCCCCAGCTCTCACCTACTTAATAAGACATGGTGCCTTTCTCTAAAGCAAAAAAAAAAAAAGAAAGAAAAAAGAAAGAAAGAAAGAAAGAAAGAAAGAAAGAAAGAAAGAAAGAAAGAAAGAAAGAAAGAAAAAAAAAAAAAACGTGCTGAATGGTCTGAGCGCTGATAATTCTATGACCCTGTTGCCCACCATCGTTTCTGAAGTGAGTCTAAGACAGAGCTCTGGCCAACGAGACTTCAGCAGAAATTCTAAGAAAGTCTCTTTTGCTGCTAGATGAGAAGAAACGTTTGGGTAGTGAGCACACAATGCAATGGACAGATGACGTATCATAGAACTGTATACTTGAAACCTATGTAATTTCATTAACCAATGTCTCCCCCGAAAAAAATTAATTAAAAAAAAGAATAAAAAATAAACAAGAAGTAACGTTCAATACTTTCCAAAGTTTTTGTGTTAGAAGGTAGTGCCTGAAACTACAGTAGCCACATTAAAACCAAGAAAAATAAGCTATAAGAACAAAGGCCAGCCATGTAAAGATTTGCAAAGCAGGAAGACAAAAAGAATTTGGCTCATGAGTATATCATTAAGTCAGTGAATCATCCCTGAACTGCCCCTATGCTTGGAATAATTACTATATGACATACGAAAGTCATTATTGTCTAAACCACTTTTTGTTCGATTCTCAGTACTTGCACCTGAAACATCTTCACCCGTTTAATAAATGTCTTCATTATCAAAAGAAACTAACATTGCTATTCAAGTGTATGTAAATTTGAGGGACCCAGCTAGAAAGCAAGCCTTGTTTACATTGTATCCGAAAAGCAAAGCAGATTAGAAAATAAGATTCTAATATTCTTTTTTTACTTAGAGGTAGTTTCTATAAATTGTCTTTAGCTTAGAGACAATTTTATTTGTATTCTTTTCTTGAGATTTCCCTTAGCAATTCTGGGTATTGGTATCGATTCGAGCCCTGAAATCCACTTGTCTTCATTTGACCAGTGAATCACTGAGTGTAACATCTATCCCTGTGTCAGTGTGTGTTTTGATAAATATTGGTACTGTGGCATGTACTCAGATATCTAAAGATCTTACACCAAGGATATGTCTTTTTCAAGGGAGAAACAGAGAGCATGACAATTTTTCAGGTTGTAAAAACTGATCAAAGTAAAACCTGCTACATTCTCATATACAGTATAAAATGTTTACTCTGCGAACCACAACATATTTGAAATGATTTTAAAAATTAGCAGTATAGAATTAAGAAATGGTGGAGGAATACCTCAGTGCAGACCAAATCTGATATCAAAAGTAACTACAAAAGCTGGAAAAAAAAATACAACTGCAACAAAAAATCTGTTCAAGTATTGGAGAGCTACCAAAAGAATTTCATGCCAGGATCCAGGAAAAAAGGAAAGTGCAGAGAGGTGAACCTGACGTTCTGTGATGTTTCCACTGAATCTATTTTCCAATTAGTAGGTGACACAGGTCCGAGAGACAATGAAATTAAGTGGAGAGTGGCAGAAGGAGCTAGGACTCTGAGCTGAGCTGGTGACACCCACAGGACAGGGGAGACAGAATCTTGGAGTTTGGGGCTACCCAGGCAGCCAGGGTTTGGAAGACCAAGAGGCCAGAAAGAATTGAGTATGTTTAGGGGCGCTTGAAATTCTGTTCCATAGTCCCACCCAGGCATTGGATGATTCCATACCAAGAAGCTGAAAAGTCAAACATGAAGTAGCGGGCAAAGCCTAGGAAGCCAAAGACCTGGCCGGGCAGCTCAGTGGGTTAAAGCACCATCTCGATACGCCAAAGTTGCAGGTTTGATCTCCTGTAGGGTCACATACAAGAATCAACCAATGAGTGCATCCCTATGCAGGACAATAAATCGATGCCTCTCTTTCTCTCTCCTTTGGTCTCTCTCTAAACTCAGTAAATAAAATTTTTTTAAAGTCTAGGAAGCTAAGAGATTATAGAAATTCTCATTAAACTGAGAAGATAAAATTGGAAGTCAGGATTCCCCAAGGACAGGGCCACCAAAGAGCTGTAACTTAGGAGTAAGAGATTCATCGTCCAATATACCTCAGCTATACTGTGCCTTTTGAGCATAGAACGTGTACCCAGTCCCAACTGAGATCTATTATATGCCAGGTATTGAAGTCTTAGCCCAGAAATGAATGTTAAACATCTCGGTAAAATTTTACACTCTGTTGAGGAATAATATTTTGCATATATACATAAATAACAAAATCACTTTCCCCCTTTTCTTTTTACTTTTTAAACAAGCTATTGGATAATTTGAGATGATGCATATAGTTCATATTATATCTCCACTGAAAAGCACGCCATACAGGTGAATCAGAAATAGACCAGCTAGTGCAAAAGCTTAAAGAATGGTTTGAACTTGATCACTTCCACCTAAAACTATAGCCTCAGAAAAAGAGAAATTGATAAAACTGGTAGGAGACATAGATCATTTACACTGTGTGTGATTTTAACCACCTCGTTTAGCAACTTAGAGAAGAGACAAAATTAGTAAGAGTATAGATAATTACAATCACATGATTATCATACTTAACCTTATTTACATAAACCCAAATCTGCACTCAACAATTTAAGGCGATATTCTGAGCCATAAAATAGGTCTTGACAAATTTCTAAGGATTGAAATCATAGAGAGTATATTCTCCAACCACAATATAATTACGCTAAAAATCAATAAAAAAAACTGGAAAAGCTGTAATACTTGAAATTTATCAATACATTTCTACAAAGTCCATGGGTCAAAGAATGTTCATGATGGATATTAGAAAATATTTTCTGCTGAATGATAATGAAAATGCAACTTTTCAAGACATATGGGAGACAACTTTGTGCCTGGAAGGGAATGAATCTTGAAAGCATTTATTAGAAAAGAAGAATGAGTGAAAAATCAATGACCCTAGGGTCCTCTGATAAAGGTAGAAACAGAAGTGCAAATTAAGCTCCCCAAAACACAAAAGGAAAGAAGCAATCATTACGAGAGAATTATATCCGCAAAGTTGAAAGGAATACACTATGGAGAAAATAGCAAAGGTAGAAGCTCACTTTTGAAAAGACAGCCGGTAGGAGAAGGAAGAAAAGACAAATGACCAAAATCAGGAATGGGGCTCAGGGACAACATCAGAGATGCAAATGAGGGCAAGTTCTTTAACTTTCTCAGCAGTTTTCCCATTGATGACCTGGGAGCAATGCCTGCCTTGAGGCTTTGGGGTGAAATAAGACATGTATGGTTCTAGTGCAGAACATGCAACCCAGAGGCCTTTGCAACAAACGGCTTCTGCAGTGTCAGGAACACCTGGAGGAACTACCAACATAGAGATAAATAGCGGTGGCAGAGGTTCTGACTGCTAAGAATTTACCAGGACTGAGTCGCTGTACGAATTAATCAGTGTCTGTAAATACGCCTCGCACACAGGGGCACGCAATACCCGCTACTTTTCTTTCTTTTTTTTTTTAAGTTTTATTTGTAAAAGTTGCATCCTGATGCTCGAAGGCTCCATCTGGAGATATTCAATGAGCAAGAGCCCTAAGGTAGGGATTCTCACGTCTAAATAGTTTACATCCATTTTTTTTTTTTTTTTTTTAGAAGTTGTTGCAGGGTGCGCAGGTCTCATTTATGCCGGTCATTATTTTCCGGGCATTTATTGCATCCCATGTGTTTTTGCGCTCCCTGCATCCCATGATGCTTCCCACAGCCTCGTGGAGATGTAGCAGCTGCATTTTACTGAGTGAGGAAAGGGTCAGAGAGGTTAGGTGCTGGTCTGAGTGCACAAGGGCACGCGCATGCGCACGATACACACCCCCTACTGGGTGGGGCGCCGTGACCCCTGGCTGCCCAGATGCGCGCTCCCGGGCGACCCCACGCGTTAGGGGCGTGGCTGAGGGCAAGGGCACACCACCCTGGTGGGCTGCGACAGCACCCGACAGGCGCAGAGGCTCACGGGAAAGCCGGGCAGCTGCGGCGCCCGCCCCCCTGCCAGGCGGATTGGCAAAAGGGGGCTGAGCGAGGGCTGGGGCTGCTCGCTGAGGCTCCCTCTGCGCATGTGCTGTGGCTGGTGGTGGCATTAGCAGAAGTCACAGTCCTGATGGCTTCATAGCAACGACAGTCGTGGCAATCGGAGCAGCATCATTAGAGACATTAACAATAACAACCGCGGCAGCAACAACAATAATAATAACAGCCTTTCTCAGGGAAGACGGTCGAAAAGGGTTAAGAATTCGAGGAAGGCGACAATATGGACGGACGACGGGCTGCAAACCCAGGGTGGCTGGCGAGTAATAAAATAAGAGGGAAGCTAAACCAGTGACCCTTGTCGGCAGTGAAAAGCAGCAGATTAGAAAATGTTTCATGCTAATTTCCATGGAGATTTCTTTAATTTATCGAAGATTGCTTCCCGGGCCGGCCCGGCGTGCGCTGCCTGGGCCACGCCGGTCACCCGAGGGGCCTCCAACGTCTCCATCAGCCAAGCCCGCGTCGCGCGCCGCTACCCCGCTCTCGCTTTTCTTTTTCTCGCCGCAGCAGCCTTAGGATTCTTGTCACATGATGGCTTCATCGGGCCCCTCTTCTCCTGATCCTTTCAAGCTCTTTCTCCTGCCTGGCATATCAAAGGAGATTTGTGGGTCACCGAGCCGGGACGCGGCATATAGAGTCATCAGCCTGCTCTGAACCATCTTCCTCACCCGCCACATTGTTCTTTTGCAAGAGACCAGGCAGGGTGGGGTCTGCTTAATAACTAGATTAGCGGTTAAGCCAAAAAAAAAAAAAAAAAAAAAAAGTTGCTTTTAAAGATAAAGCATAGAAAGGCAGAGACCGATAGTTTAGTCACACTCTTCCAAATGAAACTTATTAGCAGGCTAAGATAAAGGAGCACATCCTCTGTAAAACACTGCCAGTGTTTTCCTGGATCCTTATTATTTAGCGTTCGTGTTGTATTTTAGGATTTCTCTAACAATTTTGATAGTAAAGCCTGTGTTAATTGGGCCAGAAAATCACAGCTGCATGGCACCTGAATTCGGAGCTTCCCGACTGCATTGCTATGTCGCCTTAATTTGTAGGGACAATCGTCCTAAATATGCTGTCGTTACTTTCACTTTGAAAGGTCTGGGCAAGGTCTTGGGCATTCGTCTCTATTGTAACAGTGGAAGTGGCCCCTTAGAATCTACCTCGTGACAGCACCGAAATTCCTCAGTCAGTGCGTTTGGGGGCGTTAAATGGAGGCTTTTTGCATTGAAAGGAGGAAGTTCATTCTGAAGCTAAGTGTTACTGAAAGTAGCAAATGAAGAAGTTATATTATACTTTACAATATATCTTACAGACTTTATTACTAATTGTGCATAACGTACACTATCAAAAAGAGAATGTTTCTCTATGGCACACTTAGATAAATTGGTACCTGCTATTTTGAGCTTACAAAGGTCTTGAGGCCCTTTTCCAGAACATGGCTACTGAAGCACTGGAAATGCTTCGGAGCCGCCACAGCAATCCTGTGACATTTATGCCACCGTTTCTTCCTTCCACGCCCAGGACCGCTGCTCTGGTCCACGTGGGTCTCAGCGGCTTCTCCCACCCACCAGGCACCCAGGGCCTATCCACCATATAAATTGTGTTAGGCACACGGGATCTAGGTTACAAAGCGTATTTTGCGCTTGTGAACTACTAAAACGATTCCTTACTGCCGGTTCTCATTCAATGGCCCCTGTGACCGGAAGGTTGACTTTATGTTTGTTCCAACCCCAAGTGAGGGGGGACAGATGTTCCACTCTATCTGCTGTCCCACCTGGAGAATATTCAGGACTTTGCCGGGGCTGTAGAAACCCGAGAGGTCGGTTCCCAAGTCTCACTGCTCCTGATTCTGGCGTTGGATTTCAAAAACGAGAAAAGGCATTAAGGTTTTCCAACTGGCTGCTCTAGGCATGTGCTGTCTGCAGTTGTTAATGCCAAGGTTACATGTATCCACAGGAAAGAACTGTGATCTATAACTGATTATGATATAGTAAATAATGGGATATTAAAATCCTTCTTTTTAGCGAACACAATGTGGACCGGCTGTTCATGGGTTTTACTTCCTTTTTTTTCCCCTATTTCTAGGATACATACATTTTGTAGCCTAGATATTTATAATGACACGAGAGTGTACACTGGATATATTAGTGTGGAAATGGAGCATATACATAGAATTAGAGGATTTGACGGTTGATCGCCCCTCAGTCATAACAGTGGGCATGGGTCGCTTCTATAAATGTGAAGCCTTGTTTTAGTTTATTCTCACTAAGCTCCTGTGTTTAATATACAACTTGGTCTCTCTCTGTCAC
This sequence comes from Pteronotus mesoamericanus, assembly GCF_021234165.1. NCBI lineage: Eukaryota > Metazoa > Chordata > Mammalia > Chiroptera > Mormoopidae > Pteronotus > Pteronotus mesoamericanus. Next base: position 5,953,233 of record NW_026555323.1, on the reverse strand, counting down.
CTCAAAATTTCAGATTCCTCTTGCATTTAAATCCACACTTAATGACTGGACATTCCCACGGGACCAAATCCCATCATCAGAGTCAAAGGTGGGAGGGCTGGTGACATCATTAATTTCATAAATATGCAACAGTAAAATTAAGCGGTACCCGGCGCTGCCCATGTACAGCAAATTCCTTCGTGTACGCTAGAATATGTTAGCTGACCCTGCGCCTGGGATATTAGATATGCACACTTTGTAAGAAGATGGTCCAAAAGTGGTTCCGCCCCCTTTGCGGGAGGGTTGTATGGCGTGTCAAGACAGGGAATGAGAAAGGGGGATTTTATATCGCATCCGAGTCCCCAAAGCAGATATCATCCCTTGCCAGTGTCACTGTGGAGGTGCTTGGTGGATGTAGACTTCTTTTTACACAGTTACTCGTACGTTAATGCTGATGAGAGCGGACGACAGAGACAGAATCATCTCCACGTTTGAACATAATTTGAGGAGCTTGAGCCCTACTTGTCTGATCTGGAGCACCCTACTGTTATCTAGCGCGGTAATCTGAGAACTTTCCTTTGATCAACTGAGTGACGATATCTCCAGTCTTTCAGTTTCTTGGAGTGAGAAAATGGGATGGAATAGCTTGGCCTGAGACGTGACAGGCCCTCGGAGCACATAGCATTAGGCAGTACAAGATAAAGAAAGGAGATGCCGTTATGATAAACATTGGGCTTTTTGTCTAATAGAATATACTCACCGTGAACTTTCAGGTTGCTAGTTAAAATACAGATTCAAATGCAACAGTGGTTTCCAAACTCTGGGAATCCACAATTATTTTTACTATTTTGAAAGGCTTAAAAAAATTTTTTTTTATGTTCACAGCAAAATGCATACAGCTTTCCTTATCAACATTCCCCGCCAGAGCGTGTATTTGTTACCATTGATAAATCTATATGGACATTTGATTGTCACCCAGAGTCCATAGTTTACATCAGGGCTCCCTCTTGGGATTCTACATTCTATAGGTTTGGACAAAGGTATTATAATCTGTAACCATTATTATGGTATATAGGCAATTTCACTGCCCTAAAGATCCTCTCTCTTATGCCTATCCATTCTTCCATCACCCTTAACCATTGATATTTCCACAGTCTCCATAGTTTTGCGTTTCCCAGAAGGACATACAGCTGGAATCATATGGTATGTAGCCTTTTCAGATTGGCTTCTTCCACTTAGTGGTATGTAGTTGAGGTCCCTCTATGCCGTTTCATGGTGTCATAGCTCATTCCTTTTTAGTGCTGACTAATATTTCATCATCTGGACATACTGCAATTTACTTATCCACTCATCGACTGAAGGTTATCTTGGTTGCTTCCAACTTTGGGCGATTATAAATAAAACTGCTATAAACATCCAAGAGCAGATTTTTGTGTGGATGGACATACGTTTTTCAGCTCCTTTGGGGTGACTATCAGGGAACGTGATAGTTGGACCATACAGTAAGAGGATGTGGAGTTGTATAAGAAACTGCCGAACTGTTTTTCCAAAGTGGATGTACCATTTTGCGTCTCACCAGCAACGAATGGGTGTTCTTGTTGCTCCACATCCTCGTCAGCATTTGATACTCTAAACGCTCCAGACTTGGGCCGTTCTAAGAGGCATGTTGTTGTACCTCATTTAGTTTTGTTTGCATTTCCCTGATGACATATGATATGGAGCATTTTCCCATCTGATTACCTTCTTTCTTGTGTCCTCTGTGAAGACCACGAGGCTATTTTTTGATCAGCTTGCCTGCTTCCTTATTGTTGAGTGTTCTGAATTCTTTGTATATTTGAAATAACAGTCCTTTATCAGATGTATCTTTTTTCAAATCTTTTCTCCCCATCCGCGGCTTGTCTTTTCTTGACATTGTCTTTGCCAGAGCAGAAGTTTTTAATTTTAATGAAGCCCAGCTGATTATTTCTTTCATGTTCTGTGCCTTTGGGGGTGTACCTAAAAGATTCATCTTAAGTCACCTAAGTTTTCTCTTAGGAGTTTTAGAGTTTTGCCTTTTCCATTTAGATGTATGATCTTTTTTTGAGTTAATTTTCACAAAGGGTCACAATTACTAGGTTACCCAGTAGCTCCCTAGGGACCAGCTTGAGATAGCAAACAAGAGACACGTGGTTCCCCTAGGTGGCCACGAATGAGCACACATGCTATTCACTCCGCGACTTGCTCTCTCATTCTACAGGCATTTCCTGAGCACCTCCTGGGCACCTGAGGACATTCCTATGCAAACTAGTTTTCTTGTTCCTCCTGTAGATGAATGGCGAGTACTGGTCACAAGCCACAGAAAGGCCAGACAGGAAGACGTAGCAGCGGAAGTTCAATTAGACAGAAGGGTGGGCCGATGAGTTTCGGGATGGGCTCTATGTAGTCAGAGCTGCCTGTCACTTTCTTTCATGAGACCCATGGAGCTAAGAGGGAAGGGGACAGGATATAGGCACCAAATAGACAGGGCCAGCCTCGGAAAGATCAAGCAAACAGACAAGAATGTTACCTACATCCCTTGCTAGGCCTCCCCACCCAAACCGACCCTAAGCCTCCTCTGTTGTGACTCATCATGGGACTGTTCCAGGCTGCCCCGCCTCTGGTCCCCATTCCGCCACTGCCCACGTCCCCCGCCTGCTCATGACCAGTGTCCTGTTTTGCGCCGCCTGCCACCCCTTCCACCTCACTCGCAAGAGTCTGTGAGCTGCTCACAGCAGGAGCTAGGATGGCACTTCCAGGGCCCAGCGGGGGCACAAGCAGAAGCTTTATACCTTTGCTGGAGGAGGGGACCACTGAACGAAGAATCGGCCAACAGACCCTGGAGCGAGAAGGAGGTGGTTCTTGACAGGAGAATGTCGTCAGTGGCCACGTGGCAGCTACAACTGAGACAGAACTCTGCCCCGAGTGTTTAAAAGTAAAATGGCATAGTTGGATGTATTAACAGAAGCATTGTGTCCAGAAACATGGAGGGTATTCTACATTCACCTCTGGTGAATGGTGGTCAGGTCTGAGCAGCCTATTCTAATAAGAATATTAATTAGGTAGAACAGAAGCGAAGATTGGTATAGGCCAGATCTGGAAACACCTACAATGTGAAGAGCCATTTGAAAAGGAAAAGGAATTCTTTCTTAGGACATGGGGCTTAGGAAAAATGTGATGCCAAAAATTTGGATGTTTAAGTACACTTGCGTGGGAAATGTTCTACACTGCTAGAAGTTCAGAAGAAAGTTATTTCAGGCCAAAAAGAAAAAGAACAGAAAAAGAAAACTTTACAGCAATTCGTACTATGCAAAACCTAACTGGATTTCCTGGTGAAGAAGCGAAGTATTTTGCACTGCAGATATTCAAGCAAAGATAGCTACTTAAAACTTTCTACGATTATTTTTTTAATTGTGATAAAATATATGCAACATGAAATGTACCATTGGGACCACGTTTAAGTGGACAGTTTAGCGTTGCTAAAAAACATTCACACTGTTGAGCAAACATCAACACCATCCACCTCCAGAGCTTTTTCCATCCCCCGCAACTCAGGACCCGTGACAGAGGAGCTCCCTGTGTCCCCTCCCCCCACCCCTGGCTGCGATCATCCTGCGTTCTGTCTCTCATGCGAGGAAGCGTACGGTGTCTTTCCTTCTGGGTCTGGCTTATTCCGTTCAGTATCCCGTCGTCAAGGTTCATCCGTGGGGTATATGCAGCGCGCGTCAGGGAGACGCGCAGTTTTTATTTTCCATTATTCTTTATTATTTTAAGGAAAATAACAAGAGGGTTGGGATAGATGGATCTACCCTTCAAAATAGTAGTCCCGTACCCGCTGACTCAGAGGATGTGGGGACCAAGGTTTTCTGCCATGATGGCCGCAGGAGACTTTGCTCGTTGTCCCCAGGTGTCCTACTTACCCTAAATTTCTTCCTTTTGGTGGGCCTTTATTTTATTTATTTTATTTATTTCTATATTCTTTATCCTCCCTGGAGGACAATTTTTCATTGCTTTGGGGGCAGAGGAGGAGAGAGACAGCCACGTGAGGGAGAAACAGCAATTCTCTCATTACCTTCTGCAGGCATCGCCTGCTAGGGATGGGACCACTGCCCTTCGGTCTACTGGACTGCGCTCCTATCAGCCGAGGCACCCTGGCCAGGGCTGCGTCTTTGGTTTTTAAAAGCTAGGTCCCCTGCTGAGTCATGTACGCAGCCAAGGACCGGGAGGGAGGGACGGCCGCGCTTGAAGCGGAGAGAGCGCATCCCTTTCAGACCTGATCCTCTTCTGTGTTCGTGAGTCAATGCTGTGGGTGTGCCAAGTCCACGCACCCACACGTATCCAAATTTTGCTTGTGTGCTTTCTGAAAGCACAAAATTAGAGTCATCGCGCTCCTTTTGAAATGGCCCGCTTCCCAAGAAGAATGACAGAGGGGACAGAATAGAAAAATCTTAATGAAGCAGGAGGGAGCCAGACACAAGGTTCGATTGGGCCATTGTGGTGCGAAATTGGCCGGGCACGCCCCCAGAAAGGCCGGTCGCCTGCCAAGTCCTCTCTCTCTCCAAGCTGACCACCTGCAGAACAGGACGCGCTGGCACCGGGAGGGGGTCTGCTTCCGTCTGCCCCAGTGCTCACGGGAAGCGTTTTCCCCAAGGTTTGGGGACCAGGGAAACATGCCACAGCGAGAAGAAAGCACCAGGCAGAGCTGACATGTTTATCATCCCAAATTCCTAAATGACTTTGCTGGGAAGATCGCAGCCAGATGAAGTGGCCAGTTACCTTTGAAATGACAGTCTCGATGAGCTGCGCGGAGTGAGTTGCGGAGAGCGGGTCGGAAGGGGCTCTGAATTTGCTGAGAAGGGGACGGTTGCTCTGATACGAAGGGCTTAGGGCACAGAAGAGTCCCTGCGCCTCTGTCTGTCTTCCTCCTTTACTCGATCAACATTTACCCAGTAGGCGCTTTTTCTCTTGGGCTGGGCACCGGCCTAGGCCATGAGGTACGTGGGGGCCAGACTCGACCCCGGTCCTCAAAGGTGCCGACACTCTTGTGAGGGTTGGGTTTATGGTGATGAAGACTCATGTGTGGGGCCCTGGCAGGGTGGTTCAGTTGTTAGAGCATCGTCCAGATGAGCCAAGGTTGCAGGTTCGATCCCAGGTCAGGGCACATCGATGCCAGGGTGCACATACAATAATCAACCAATGAGCCCTGGCTGGTGTGAGCCTCAGTGGACTGAACGCCAGCCTGCAAACCAAAGGGTCACTCATTCAATTCCCACTCAGGGCATAGGCCTGGGTTGCGGGCCAGGTCCCCAGGAAGGGGCGTTGAAAAGGCAACCACACATGGACATTTCTCTCCCTCTCTTTCTCCCTCCCTTCCTCTCTCTCTAAAAATAAATAAATAAAATCTTAAAAAATAAGGAATCAACCAATGAACGAATAAATAAGTGGAGCAACAAATTGATGTCCCCCCCTCCAATCAATAGTAGTAATAATAATAATAATAATAATAATAAAGAAAATGTAATAGAGAACTGAGGAACGGTCAGGTGGCCATCAAAGCTAAGAGAAATCTTGGAGAGAAAGAGAGAGACTATTTCAGTTTCCAGGTTAAGTGAAGTAGAACACAGTCCCTTCCACTCTTGGGTCACCTCTCCATTCCATTCACAAAGTTATCTGCCAGCTCGGCGGGGAGCATAAAACAATTCTCAAGTATTCTTCACAGACGGGGGTTTATAGCTTGGCTGGGGGCTGGAGACAGAACAGGAGGCTCTCAGCTCCCGGCCCTGAGAGAAATGCAGGAAAAAGCGCCACTAACCTTGAAGCTGCGTCTTTTCTCTTGACATTTTCTGAGCACCTCTGGAGACTCAAGGGCTGCTTGGGGCTCAGATAAAAATCCGATCTCTGAGATATTTATGTGCCGTGGTTTTAATCTGTGCCTTGCACACCGCCCGCCCCTGCGGAGGAATCAGGCCTTTGAATGAATTCTCTTTAGCCATCGGGCTATTCTTTGATTGGTTTGGAGTTTTAAAGCTAAAGTAAGTTTTATTTGTATTTTATTTGAAAATAGCAAAAATAGATATTGACTTTTCTTTCTTTCGGGCTTGAGATCCCCAACAGGCCTTTATCTATCTATTTATTTATTTATTTTTTTTGGACTGCGCACCGAGATCTCCCAAGTTAACGTGCACTCAGAAATGTTAAGGGTAAAAGGAACCTTAGGGGTATTTTAAAAGAGTCGTTTAGTAGTACTCCTTTTAGTTCAAATGAATCAATATCCGCATGCCCCTCTTGCAAGGGAACCGATTTTCCTCGCGATTCAAGCAAACTGCTTTTCTTTGAAGCCTGGAGACCGTTTGAATGCGGCGTTCTGGCTCCTTGCCTGGTTCCAGTTGTCTGGCCCGCGCGCTGCTGTAAAATACATAATGATGTTCTGTGTGGACGAAGACAGAAGATGGGTTTTCCGGACGCTCAGCGAGTGGTGCTTACCGTTTCGTAGATGCAGCTGGAGCCAGGGTGTCTAGAGCACCAAGCTTTCTGGCAGCCTCGCGTCTAAGTGCAGCCGTTGGCTTTTCCTAGCTGGCGACCAAGAACAGCGAGGTCTGAGATTGGAGGTTAGCAATGCCACCAGACAGGGGCCCTTGGGCCTTAGGTCTGCTTTGGGTGTCAGCACACAGATACCCCTCCCTTCCCGCCACCCAACGCCCCCAGCCAAAAAACCCCTCCAGTAGCCAGAAGGCAACGAAGGACAAGATCTGTACCAAATTGATTGCACCCTTAGAAAGGCATCGGCTACATAGGATACCAATTAGAGTGTTATTAATAGGTACAGTTTGGAAGCTTAGATTGACATTAATTTTAATGAGGAGTCTATCAATCAAAAATTAGCCCATAGTCACTTGCTATTGATTTCAAAGTAGGCACCTTTAATAATTTACCGTAGCAAACTGGCTTTGGTAGCTTAAAGGAAAGTTAGCTTTTTTTTTTTAGAGTAAAACTAAGATCTTTTTCGGCTTTTGTAATTTTGTATTTGCATACCTTTTTTGTGATGTATTCAAAAGGATGAGAGCGTGGGCTAGAACATATCTGGGATAATCACTCCTTCGTCTCAGTGATAATGTCAATATATGTCATGAACATATAGCAGGAACACACTTAACGTACCCTGGAATGTACAGTACCATCAAAGACTTATGGAGAGATGATTTTTCATCAACGACTTACATCCAAAAGCACAAGGGAGCTTCCTATGCAAAGAAAGCCCATGAGGAATCTATGTGCAAAGGGAAGGAATTGCTTGCAATGTGAAATACCTCCTGCTTTGCAGTCTGCAGACTTGCACACTCACATTCTAGACCTAAGGGCTCCCACCCAAACGGTGCGCAGTGACCTTAATGTGTGTACAAATCCCTCGCCCCTATCCCCATCTACATGTAGTGCTCTGATTACAGAATTATGGGCAGACGAGGTCTTCCAGGACCACAGAATCATGAAAGAAAAAGTTTCATATCCTGCTCCAATTACTTTCCATTTTGATTTTCTTAATACTTATACCACTATAGGACATTGTATTACATATTAATCTGTTTTGATTTTCTGTCTATCCTTCATTGTCCTCCAACTAAAATAAATGGAAGGCCTAGAAATCAGGAATTCACTTTTTTTCCCCCACAGTTATAGTTCTGTTGCTTGGGACATAGTATACACTCAGTAATTTTTTTTTTAAATGCATCAATGAGTGCTTTGCTGAGGTTTAGTGCGTAGGAGGCACCATCAAACTGAAACCAGTGGTATTTATTTATTTTTGAAAAGGTTTATTTTATTCTCATTTGAGAGAGAGAAGCATCCATCAGTTGCCTCTCACATGTGCTAGACCAGGGATCGAACCCGCAACCCAGGTATGTGCCCTGACTGGGAACTGACCAGGTGACCTTTCGGTGCATAGAATGATGCTCCAAGCAACCGAGACACACAGCTAGGGTCTGAGTGTAACTGGAAACCATTTCTACAGTCACAGGATCTTGCTTTGCGGAAGCCAACACGAAAATGCCAACACTACCTTATTTACAAGGTGCTTTGTTCACTGGAGCTATTAAATGGCCGCTCCCTAGGAAGCTGTGCATAATCGTAGGTGGTATGCCAGAGACCGCCGACTGCAGCTGCCAGACCAGAGAGGAGAGCGCTGTACCCGGGGGACCTTCCCCCAATAGGATTATTAAAAGAATCGGGAAGGGTTAATAGATGGGTGGTAGCTCATTAAAACCAACTCTAAATGTTTTACTCTGACCACAGACTCATAATCTGGACCATCGTGAGGAGCCCGGAGAAGTTTGAAATGCATCTTCCAGGCTGCATCACTAGGCTTGCGAAAAGTAGGCACTTGAATAGCAGTTAATAGCAATAACAGCTGATGTGGATAGAGGACCCTCCCGCCCTCCGCCTCTATTCTGGGTGCAGCACTATTTTGGGTCATTTATACATAAGGCCAATCTTTACAGAAAACCCCCAAGGTTTAAGTTTTACCATCTCCACTCTGGCTGCGGAAGGAACTTGAGGCTCAGAAAGATTATGTCCACAGCTACGAGCCTTAGTCAAGACTGCCTTTTCCACTTGAACAGTGACAAGCGACAGAGTGGCCCAGTTTCTCTCATGACACTTCTGATCAGAAAATACTGTTGGCTGGCAAGTCTGTTCGCCCCATTCCCTTGAGTCAACCTATTAGGCAATGCACAGTTGCGTCTGCAACTCACGACCTGTTTGGCTCTGTGCAAATTCCCCAATCTTTCTGTAAGATTATCGTGGGATCTATTCCTGGGACTGAAGCAAGGACTAGCAGGGTCGGCACACGTACAGCAAATAGGACCACGCCTGGACCTTCATGGGCATTTGAGATATTACTTATCGGCTAGAGGCATTGGAACAAGGGGCAATTCTTAGACTTCCATTCATTCATTCATTCCTTTGTCTCACGAGCTTTCATCGAGGATTTCTGTGCCTCTCTAGTCCTCGAGGATCTATGGTCTCCCCGCTGCATTTCCAGATCTGTACTCATGATCCTGGTCATTTTAAATCAGATGTTTAAGTTTGATAGAGTCATATTTTGGGAAGTTGAAAAGCTTTGAGGTTTCATCGGAATAGCTTACACTTTTCAAGTGATCAGCTTTATTTTCTCCTTCGCTCTGTGCCTTGGGAAGTGTTTTGGCTTCATTTGAAGGTTGGTGGGTCTCTTCTGGCAGAGAAAATGCTTCCAGGAGCAAATGCTACTTCCACCAGCCTCTCTCAACTCGACCAGTGCTGGTTTCCAGTGCACAGGCCTCGTTTTAACAGACGACTGTCGGAAGACAAGTCACTTTCTCTTTCAATATTGCATTGGGTGTAATACCTTTGAAGACTCATGCAACCTCTGCTAGGTATCTCTATTTTAATTAAAAGTTGACTCAATAAGTCTCAGGGATCTAAACACAGTTGGGTAAGGGGATCTCCTCTTCTTGGGCTGAGGGAGGTGAGAGAGCTGGCCTGTCCCTGTTGTCCTTGTCAAGAACTCAGGGCGATAGTTCCCGAAACGGAGTTGCCCTTCAGTGAATGAGAGTGACGTGCCCTTTCTCAGGACAGACGGAGCTCTCAGTCGGATGGGCAATCGGTGGTTTCATTGTAGGGGTGTTAGAGAGGGGAACCGGGGGCCTGGTGAGCAAGACCCAGCTCTGTTTCCTCTTCCTGGGCAAGGGGACCACGCCCCCCAGCCCCCAGCCCCACCTGCGGGATCTGCAGCCCCCTAGACCAGGACGCCCACGTTCTCAGCCCGCCATGAAGAACCCCAGGGTTGGGGCGGGGGGCGGAGGTTAGCCTCGGCAGGCAGTGGGTTGATAGGGTCACTGTGAGGTTGTCACAGGGGCGATACCTGGGAGGGTAGAGGAGGTGCCTTACAAGACAGGACTCGGGTCCAGGAGGTGAGGCTGGGCTTATAGTCTGGTAGGAGACGCACCAGGCAGGGGAGTTCCTTGGGCTTCAGGGTGAAAATCTGCACTGAGAACAAGGAGCCTGACATATACTGAGCGTTCCCGCGTGCTCTTGGTCCGTGACCTATAGGCATTACAACCTTTACTCTTCCCCGTTCCTTGCGTGGTCCCAGTGTTCGATGCTCACTTGGAGGCACACAGAGGCTTTGCCACAGCTGCTGCCGGCCCCTGGGTCCAACTCCAAAGCCATGTGCTCCCGCGGGAGGCTATCAGGCACCCCGGGCAGGGCGTGGGCGGGGAGAAGTAGCTGAGGAGCAGGCCGCGGTGAAGTATAATTAAACCGTTTTCAAGATCCCGTCCAGAAAACCAGCACAAAAACCTAATCATTAATTCATTTTCTCTTGTCTAAATGTTTTCATTTCCAAGGAGGCTAAGTATAATTAACGAACGGTTCGATCTATTTGCTTATTAATAAATGAGCCCCCAACAGAACTCTGGTTTCCTGTGCTGCGAGGATCCACGGGGACGTAAGAAAGGTCAGGGCGCGATTTAGTCAGACGGGACTAGATTTGTTTTTATGTCACATCCTCTATCACTACGCTGCTTTTATGCTAGATTTCTGAGTCGCAGCAATCAATAGAATTAGCTCCTGCTCTCCGTCTGTGCTTGCGTTTAGACATCAAGGTGAAATTCAAAGGCTTGCAGAGACGAGCGGGGTCATTCGGAAGATCGCTGCCTTCTGGGAATTGCCTTTGTTTTTCGGCACTGCACTGGGTTTTATTGCCCGGATTCGAGTTGTCTGCCTCTCATCATCCATGACCTCCTGCCCACGCCTCTCCGAGAGCTCAGCACGGCACCTGCACACAGTCCTGTCGCCATGGAATAAGAGCCGCGGATGGAGAACAGGTTTTATTTTTTAGTTTGTTTTCTTTTTTTTTTCCCCTGAGCCATTTCCTTGCAGTCTTGAGTGGGAACGCCTCATGATGACCAGGAATTTTATAAAACATTGGAGACGCCTTCAACAACAGACTACTAATTAGTTCATTCACTTGGATACTCAACTCATCTAAGAAGGGGAGCAGAGCTTCGTCAGAGAATTCTCAAAGGATATCAAACCCCAGTACTTAAAAGTCACAGTTTTTTTTTAAGCCACAGATCCACAAAAGCGTACATGCTTACACACATCTGTGTACTGAAACCAAGAACCTATATGAATCGCATACCCAAGTATTTGGTGACAGCTGTGAATTAGAAAGGACTTCATTCACATTGTTGTCCTGTTAAAAAAGACGACGAAACTAACCCAAAACACATCCACGCTGAACCAAACCGTGACTTCACTTGCCCTTCAACTTCAACAGCTTTGAAAGATATGGTTGAAATTAGAAGTTATTTTTAAAAAAAAAAAATATTGTAGTGTGCTTTTCTTTTACCATTATACTATTTTTCTTGCATTTGGTGGGATTTTGCATGGACCTCTAATCTTGTTTAGACTGAGGCTCGTATTCTGGGAAACTAATTCTTCCTTTTCTCTGCATATCCCCCCAAGTCTTCCCAAGGCCAGTTATATTCTAGGTGTTGTACAGGCATTTTGGGGGATACCCAGCATCAGACCCCAGTCTACCATTCCAAGGGCAGCTCATGCCAGTTCATTCAAAAGATAGTTAATGACTGCTTGCAAATGCAGACATAATAAGGGATAGTCCCTTCTACACTACAGAGACTCAAACAGAACTAATATATATATGTTTCTTTCTATCATATATTATTCTATTACATTCTAATTTACATCCAAATATATTTATATTGAATTCTGTTATATATTGTACATCTTCTATCATTGTATTATATATTATTTCATTATAAATATTCTATCTTATATATAGTTGACCATCCTATTACATATTATTCTATTGCAATTCTATTCCATTTATACATATGTATTATATATGTATGTATGTGTGTGTATGTATATGTATATGTGCAGGAGGGAACTAGCAGAACGGAGAGAGAGGAAGACCTGGAAGGACAGAAGTGTCCGCAGAAATGGCCCCAGAGCAGGGTCATGATGGGTAAGCGAGGAAACGGAGGCAAGGAGGAGATGCCAGCAATCCACCAAAGCGGGGAAAGAACGGCAAAGGATAAGTTGAGTGAGAATTAAAGATGGTTTGTTATGGCGGATGAATTTTTGAAGCAGGGAGGGGGAAATTGAGCGGTGGGTGGATGCGGGCGAGTCACAAAAGGCTCTGTATGCTGTGCGTCCTGGATTACAAAATAAGAAAAGGAGCAACAATAACAATAACAGTATTGTAAATGTTTATTATTTTTTTAACCCTCACCCGAGGACACATTTATTGATTTGAGAGAGAGAGAAGCATAGATGTGAGAGAGAGAAATATCGATCGGTTGCCTCCCATATGCACCCCACTGGGGATCGAACTCGAAACCCAGGTATATGTTCCTGACTAGGAATCGAACTCAAACCCGTTTGGCATTGTTTTTAAACCCTCTAGTTTGATTTAATCTGTCACAACAGCCCTAGGACGTCCATATAAGCATGCTTTAGATTGTTATCATTTGTCGCACCTTACATACAATCTCACTGATTGGCTTTATGGATTTTTAAATATGAACTTACTTCAGTCCATGTGAGCTCTATGGAACAAGCTAGTAAGGAGGGGAAAAGGCACATTTGGAGATTAAATATTCTTTTGGTAAATCTGAATGTCTTTAAGAATTACTTAAGAGGCTGATTTAACCTCTTAAGACGGCACCTGTTCGCTTCGTTCAGCAGGTCTGAGCGTTAATCAAAGAGTGGGTCACAGGTCGGCACCACCGCCTCCTACATCCTGAGACCTGACTGCTGGCCGGCAGCCAAGGCCAACGTGAAGGTGCGGACGGTGCATTTTTGCCCAAGTGGAAACAAGACTTTCTGATTATAAAAATAATGCCTGCTTTTTGCCAAAGAATTCAAAAATAGTAAACTTAGGTACATAAAAGAAAATACTGCATTTTGCTGTGTATAATGCGCACTTATTTTGCCCAAGTTTTTGAGGGAAAAATAAGGATGCGCATTATACGTGGGTGTGCATTATACACAGCAAAATATGGTAAGTCACGTGTGTGTCTATGTATACGCACACTATGTGTGGTCAAGAATAAAATTATTCCATATTAAAAATATTTTTTTATTTTCCTGTGTATTACGGGCATTCTTTTCTGTCAATAAATCATGTCTAAATGGCATTGTTTTAGTGTTTGTATGGAAACCAGTGGATGGATAAAGCATAATGAACTTTTCTCCCGCTGATGTGCATTTAAGTTGCTGTAGTAATTTTTGATACCTTGATAATAAATTTTATAGATACCTTTATAAACCTAATTAAGTCCTTAGAATCCATGCTTTTACAGTGAGCTGTGAAAAGTTAATGGTCTTTAGTTACTTTAGAGGTGTGACCGTCAAGTGCCTCCTCTGTCTGGCTGGTTGCTATAGATACATTAATTACCTAGGGGAATTCTGCCTGAGGCTTCAGCAGCCCCTTTGTCAGAAAGAGGTGAGGAAATATCCACAAAGTGGCTCCAGAACCTGGAACAAAGGGAGCTGGAAATTTCAAGCTTTTCCTGGGATCCCTCTCCACTGTCTGGCGATCTATAGGCTCCACCCTGTTCCTCACCCAGCCTCCTGCCCCTGATACAGAAGATGCCCGACTTTCTAGCTCCCTTAAGGGGGATTTAAGAATTAATTCTCCCATCCTCTCGGATCTAGGCTTTCCTGATCAAAAAACCATTCCTAGTTCCAAAACTTATCTACTGATTATTGGCCTTTCTGTTACTATACACATATTTTCCTTTTCTAGAGTTTTATATAGATTGGGTCATACAGCATATATATATATTTTGTTCCATATCTCTTTTACTCAATGTAATTATTTCAAGATTCATTCCTGTAGTTGCACTTGTCCATAATTTACACCTTTTATTTGCTAAGCAGCATTACATGGTATTATATACCAGAATTTCTTTATGTACTCACTATTGATGAATATTTTGGGTTATTTCTAATATTTAGTTATTACCAAAAAAGGTACCATAAGCATCCATGAACAAGTCTTTGTATAAATATATGTTATTGTCTGTCTGGTGCCAATAACTATAAGTAGAGTTCTGGATCATAGGGCGTATACGTTTAACTTCTGAAGAAACCACTGAATTGTTTTCCAAAGTGGTTGTATTTATTCATTTTGCCACCAGCTATTGTTTTGGCTATCGTAGGTGCTTTGAACCTCATATGGATTTTAGAATCATCTTGTCAATTTCTGCAAAAAAAAAAAAATGGGATTTTCATTTAGATTATGTTCAAGCCAAGATCAATTTAGGAAGCTAAATCAAATGTGGCAGGTAAATGAAATGTGGCGTATTCATACAATGGATATTATTTGGCAATAAAAGGGACGGGACTATTGACACGTGGCTACAACGTGGATGAACCCTGAAAACGTTAAGTGCAAGAAGCCGTTCACAATGGACCACATATTATATGATCCCATTTACGTGAAATGTCCAGAACAGGCAAATCTCTAGAGAGAAAAAGCAGCTAGGGCTGAGGGGTGGAAGGGGAAAGAGGAGTCCTTGTTGATGAGTTCAGGGTTTCTTCTAAATATTAGAATAAATATTAGACTATTCCAAATGATTCTAAAATTAGATTGTGGAAATGGTTCAATCACGTGAATATACTAAAGCCGTTCACTCTCCACTTTAAGTGGGCGACGTAATGGTACATCAATGATATTTCAATAAAACAGTTTGTTTTCTAAAAAAGATCAATTTGGGGAAAAGTGATATCTTAATCTTGAGTTTTTGGTCCACGAACACAACACACATTTTTTTTTTTTTTAATTTAGATTTTTTTTAGTTTCTCTCCACAACATATTGTGGTTTTCAGGTCTCACAGATATTTTTTTTTTTTTCTCCTGATTTATCCCCATGATATTAGAGTGCTATTTCTTATTCCAATTTTCCAGTTTTGCCTGCTGCTGTGTAGAATTACAGTTGATATTTGTATATTGATCTTGCATTCTGGGACTTGGCCAAACTCATTTATTAGTTCCAGTAGCTTTTTGGCAGATTTCGCAGAAACAGACAATCACGTGGTCTGCAAATACATCTCTCATGGACGCATCTTTCCAATGACAAGCGCATGCTGGGCCCCTATTTTTCTAGCTCATCCCATTTCTGGTGATGGATTCTCAGATGCCAACGGCCAGTGGAAGCTATTCTGAACGTGGCACATTATACTGTCCTAATTCTGCAGACTGTCTCCTAGGGAAGAGGAATTCCCAGGCCAAGTGGCTGGCTCCAGGCCTAAGCAATTAGACCACTCCCTCTTTGTGTAAGAACATTTCCTTCTTAGGTCCTGAAGGTGCTGAGTCCTGCCCAAGTCAAAAAGCAGTGATGGCTCTGAAATCTTAACTTCCATGGATAGAGAAATGCAGCTACGTATGGTTCACACTACAGGGTTTTCTTGAGGAGTTTGTTTGTTTATTTTTTTAATCTGGGAGAATGCGGGCCACAGAAGCCATATAGAATGGTATAAGTTGCCCACATTTTAAAACACATGATTGATTTCTAATAGATTTACAAATTTCTGGTGTATCTTGGAAAGTGGAAGGCCCAGCCATATTGGATATAGATTTCCATTTGTTTTGGCAAGATAAATATTACTTCCGAGTCACTTCTTTTTTTTAAAATGAGTTTATTTATTTTTAGACAGGGGCAGGGAGGGATAGAGAGAGGGAGAGGAATAATGATGTGAGAGAGAAACATCAATCAATTCCCTGACTGGGAATCGAACCTGTGACCTTTTGGTTTACAAGATGATGCTCCAACCAACTGAGCCACTCTTACCTGGCCCTAAATGCGCATTTGATTTTCAAATTCTGCTTTAGTCAGGTGGACTTGCCTAGCAAGAGGCTTCACTGCATTCATTCAATCATTACCAATCAATATTCTCTGAGTATGGTGATTGCGTGCCAAACACTATAATTGCTTTCTACAGACAGAGAAATGAACTCACATTCCCTGTTCGCAGAGAATTCGCTGAGATACTGGTGTCCTGTTACATTTAGCGCATGTCCCTAAATGAACGCAGAATGGGGGTTGATGTGCATTAAGTACTTTCCAGGGGAAGAACACTGGTCAGAGTTTCCAGAGTACAAAGAATTGCCAGGTAGAGTATGAGCAGGGAATGGTATACTCGGTAGATGGAACAGCATGTGCAAAGGCACAGAGGCATGAGCTGAAAAGACAGATTTGGAGGCCTTGTAATTCAAGGCTGAGACTAAACAATAGACAGGAACTGAAGCGAGATATAACAGCTCCAAACCAGAACTGTGTGTGAGAAGACAGCATTGCTTGCTGTTAAATCTATTGCCCCCAATAGATTGAGTAAGGAAGAATCGTTACCAAACACACGTGGGTAACCACTCTCCAGCCAGAAAGGAGATCATTGGCTGCCGTCTAAGGTCCACAGGACCCATCCCCACCACACCTGTGTCTTCTGAAGATTTCTGCCATAATGTGGTATTTGTGGGCGGGCGGTGGTCACCCATTTCAATTCCCTTTATTTTTTCACCATTTTTTCCTTTTCAGCAACTGCATTCTTGTACCCTCCCGACCTAAGTTAAAGGTACAGAGTTCTTGAGAAAGAACGAAGGTGATGATGTGTCCGAACGAGCAGCCATCCCCGTCCCATGGTTGAATGGATAGGATTCAGATTTTGAACATAGTATTCCAACAGCGGGATTTCTTCAATGCACATGAGCCACTTCTGTTCTCACAAAAGCCACTTGCCACCCGTGTTCCCATTCAGCTCAAAATTTGGCAATATGTAGGCAAAATACAATAGCCTGTTAACCCTCATTGACCCAGTAGCATCTTCTGTTAAGGGGAGGTACTTCCCAGAGAGATGGGAAGCATTTCAGTTGCGTTGAGCACACGGTATTTGTTGGGACGTCTCTAATATCAAACCTACCTAGGGGAGGGGCCCAAGAAGGCAGTATAAAAGCCAGCGGAGAGATAATGCTGCAACCAACGTGAAATTTATTATTGTTTATCTTCAGGAAAACAGAAAGCAAAAAAAAAAAAAAAAAAAAAAAAAAAAGGCCCTGTTCCTATCTTTCTGCCTTAATTGCTTGGTTGACCTCGGGGAGCGGGGGCAGAGCGGGGCAGAGAGGTCTAAGTGAAATGGGCAATATTTCTCCTGACAAGGCGCATCCCTGCCCCCAGTTTCCTTGGGGTCCAGGGCCCCTGTGGTTTGGGCGTTTCTGAGCAGAGAGAGCCAGGGCTGCTTTAATAGCCCCAGGGAAAGTGCTTCAGGAGGTATTTGCAGAGAGCCGGCTACCAGGACACAGCCTTGTCTCCTCACTGTGCCCCACATATTGAACCTTCCAGTAACTACAATTACAACCCAAACCACAAAATGCAGATTTACAGATGGTTTTCAGCAACACCCATTCAAATTTACTTATATTTACACTAGAAAAATTAGGGTAAGTGCTATTGTGACCAGAGACATGGACCAGGATCAATAACCAACCAATTCTTGGCTAATAAAGCACTTCTCTAAGGTCTACGGTTGCTCTGTTCTGACTTTGAGGTTGGCCTCTAATGTCTTATCCATTGACTTTTCCCGTAAATATGTCTAATCGAGGCCACGTAGGATGCTAAAGAGAAATGATACACTCAGTTTGGTAAGAATTGCTAATTAACCAAGTATGTAAAACCTGTAGCTGCTCTGGCTCATAGTATTTCGACCGTGGTGAAATTTATATGTGCCGAGGAACTAAAGGTAAAAGATTAACGTCCACTTTCGATATAGTTTGTGTATGTGTTTTAATTCTCCCTCTTCTAAACCGTAATGGTTCCAAAGTCATCTTTAAGAAAAGGACTTGAAAAATATATAAATAAATGTGACAGTACTTCTGGAAGTTGTAAAATCTTTAACCAGGAAAATACTGCGTGGGCTAGTTTCATGTCACACAGGGATTCTTTCATCATGTTTAACCTCCGTTTGTACAAAGTTCTTTTCTTTCTTTCTTTCTTTTTTTTATTACAGCCACAGAAGATGACACTTCATATTAGAAAGGTCAAGAGAGATTAATTTGGTTCCTGGTACACTGGAATCATTCATTTTGTTCTGGTAGCAGAGCGGGATGTTTAATCAAACCTCAAGGAAACAGAATAATGAACGGAGAGGGAAGAAACAAAGGGAGCGCGCGTGGTGGAACACGTTCCTGGTTGGGATTGTCCCGTCACAAGCGAACGCTGCCCGGGGAGCTTGCTGGATGTATCTGGGCCACCCCCTTACTTGTCCTCTTTGTTCCCAGTGGCAGATGCAACCATTACCCCTCTCGGTTAGAGTCCAGCAGAGGGTTTGAAGGGAGGGATTTCTATGATCACAGTGGCTCTGGTCCGAGTTCACAAATCTGCCCTGTTCTCTCCCAACAGGGTCCAGGTTGCCAGGAGACGAAGGTGCAAGTGTGACTATCCTGAGGGAGGACACATGGGAAAGTGTCTGCCCTGCAGACCAACACTCCAGCTTTACTGGGGTCCTGGACTCTCTTTTTCTCTCAAATGTATTGCTTTCCTCCAATTTCTAGGCCAAGAGGGCATAGCTGATCATAGCAGAGCCTCATGAGGGGGTTAAAAAAAAAAGACTTAGTTTATTTAGGCAGAACCTTCACATGGGCAATGCCTAAGGTGACTCATGAACACGTTCTAAGGTGCTTTGAACGTGACCTACACAGGCATAGCTCCCATTGCTGTGCACACCTGTGCCCTGGTTGGGTCAATCTGGACTCATTAGTATATTATATTCTAAATATGATGTAACATTCTAATACAAGTTAATACAACAAACCAACACAATATATTTACAGCCAATGACTCATTTGATCCTCGGGGCAAACTTGCCAGAGAAGAATTATTCTTCTTGTATTACAGACGACGAAATTACAAACTCCAGGAACTCACAGTCAAATGGAGGGAATACCGAGTTATGCCAGCTAATGACAAGGACCGTTATCCGGGTATTGGGAGGTTCAAATTTAAGGTGCGCACTGATGGGACAGAAATCATTTAGAGAAATGGGGACCCCTTCATTATGAGGTACCACTGATGAGTCCCCAGACACTCGATCTTGAAAATCAAAAACTCTTTCCATTAAAGCACTGCTACACAAAATTAAAGAAACAAGCCAGAAATTAGAAAAGACATTGGCAACCACGTGACAGGCAGGTTAGAATTTAGAATATGATATAGAATATCTACAAATAAGGAGAGAAGACGTGAGCTGGAATTTTAGAGCAGAGGGGTGCATATGACTATTAATTATTGGAAATGTTCATCTTAACTTTATCAGTAATGATGCAAATGTTAATGAATATCACTAACGGACATCATTTTATACCACTACATGGGGAAAAAATCAAAGGAGTCTAGATAGCACTTACACAGGGCCAGTGAGAGCAGTAATTAATATGACAACTTTGAAAACAATGTAGACTTAAATCTTGTGAAGTTAAACATTCATGTGCCCTAAGATCCAACACATGGGCTCCAGAAGATGTGTGTTTGAATTGTCATGGCGCTGCTCATACGACCAAAGGACTGGAAATGACCCAAGTATCCATCAACAGGCCAGCGAATAAATCAACTGTGGTACAGTAAACACGATGGAATATCTTCAGTAATAATGAATGAACTACAGCTACAAGCCACAACATGGATGAATTCTAGGAATGTAATTCTGGAAACAAGATATTGAACAAAAAAGCAGCAGCCAGAAGACTTCATCCAGCGCAGCTTTATAGTAGATCTTACAAGTGTGATTAATCAATATAATTTTCAAGCATAATGCATATGTGAGAAATGCATTCTTAACAAGGCAGGCGAAAATCAACACAAATTTTGGAATGATGAGTAGTGTTGGGAGGAGGCGGGGGAGGGGGCAGGGTACAAAGATGCCAGTTATTGGTGAGAAAATGTCACTGACAGCCACATGAGACCCTCATACAGTGACTGGAAAGTTAAACGGAATGACCTGTACATTACTTTTCAAAAGGAGCCAAAATGCTGTTAGTAAAATATAATGGAAATCAGAAAACAGGCAAAGTGCATGTTTTTTATCACAAATCAGTAAGCTGGAAGATAATTGAAAAGAAATCAGCTAAATCCCGAACAGAACATTATTTTGAGTTGCTCATAGAACACAAGAGCGAAATCCTCACTAGGAGATGATCCGTAAGCCAACCACATGAGAACAATATGGTCAAACTTCCCAACTGTGACAAAGATAATGTTAAGGTAAATGTACAACCTCGGATATTGCAAGAAAATAAATGAATTATCCTTTAAATGAGTATGAAAACATACCCTAAGACTACAGGAAATGCATTATAATCAATATTAAAGCTGAAAACCATGTATTAAAAATAGGAAGAAGAGCAATGTATTAATCCAGAAGTTAGCTCTTTGAGAAAAAAAAATAGATGGATTTCTGGGAAATTCAACAAACTACCGAAAACACACACCCAGATGATTCGAAAGAGAAAAGGATAGAGAAGGAGAAAGGGAGTGAACAGGAGTAAGAGGTGACCCATTCCTTCCACTTGAGTGATTACAAAGGCCACCCAGGGACTGCCCTGGGGTTTGTCTTCATCTTCTTATTGATTAAATTATATGATAATACAGCTAAGGGTCACCTAATACTTTGGATATTCCTTGGAATACTGGGAGGGATTTCTGAACTTTTAAAGATGGGGTTCTGAATCAATTCCTGGTTGCGGACAATTCTTTGCACAAAGTGCTGGGCCAGTGAACGCAGGACCAGAGGCGGGACAAGGCCACAGCCCATGTCCCCCAGGAGACACTAGCCAGGGACGCTTCCAGCAAGGGTATTGTTGCCTAACTGTGCCTCTAGCTGACTGGTTTTCCCAGTAGGAGAAGAAGGAAAAAATAGGCAAGGAGAAAAACAGAGGTTTCTGATGGTCAACGACCCTGCCCCAGCAAGCGCTTCTGGGAAAGCCAGAGTCCCCTCCTTTTCTGTCTCCAAAACTGAGTGACAGATATGGTACAGCTAGAGGGGTTCAAGAATCCAAGTGATCATTTGATAATTAGATAATTTAAAAATAATCTGAAGATATTCTAATACATGGTACTACATCATGAAGTTTATACCTGGAAGAGTTATGTTAACACTATTTAATGGTCTTGTAGAGTTTTCATTTACATGAAAGGTTTGTGTCTTTAGCATTGCCTTCCTGGGGTCCCGTTGTCCCATTTGCAGTGTGCGCCTCACCAAAACCCTGGAATGTCTGGAATTCGTTCCAGAGAGAGGCC
Source organism: Pteronotus mesoamericanus (assembly GCF_021234165.1). NCBI lineage: Eukaryota > Metazoa > Chordata > Mammalia > Chiroptera > Mormoopidae > Pteronotus > Pteronotus mesoamericanus. The sequence continues at coordinate 5,931,892 of NW_026555323.1, read as the reverse complement.
TCAGGCCAAGGGAAACACCCTTAGCTGGTCCAAGCCAGAGACACAGACGAAAGGAGATGGGTGAGAAATAAAGGGAACGTCAGGACAGTATTTCAGTGAATTTTATGGCTACGACCATGCAGCATCAAAGACCGAACAACTGAGCGTTCTGCTCTTGCTCCAACGTAGCTTCTAAAACAGTGACGGGCACATTGTACTTCCGCATTAGAAACGCCTGCTGTCCAAGGTGCATCCTAGAGGAATTGAATCTGAGTTTCTCGGGGTGACACCCGTGATAACCCTCTCCTGACGCAACGTTACCTAATGCCTCCTTCTCGGAGACAGCGTACAGGAGGCTCCCAGATGAGATGAGGTGAACTGGACATGCGCATCCAGGGCCAGCCAGTCCTTTCAACCTCAGGTTCTGAAGGGAGATGCACTGGATGCTCCAGTGCCGCGTGGCCTGCCAGCTCTTGTTGACTTATGAAGCCTCAAGAACTGTAGTTATTTAGCTTATGTAAAATTTGGAAAATTACTGGTGAGCTACATATGAAATATATGTAAGAAAGGCTAAGCAATAATGCCATAAAATATAGAGAGAGTAGTTTGCTCTTGTAACTATGGTTTTGCCATTTATCATACGGTACAAATTTACAACAATTCCTTTATTCTATTATTTTGAACAATAAACTTGTTCAGCATTGAATAAAAAATCAAAATGGTGATGGAAGGAGATGTGACTTGCAGTAATAAACACACATACACTCTATAGACGATGTACCGTAGAACTGTATACCTGAAACCTACACGCTTTTATCAACCAATGTTACCCCAATAGACTCAGTAAAAAAAAAATAAGGTTCACATCCTTAATTTCCACTGGAAACCTGATGATGGGTTGATGAGTGATCAACTTGACAAAATGTCAACATTTGCCATCCACCATTGGGGCCATGAGGATGCCGTTGACCAGATGGACACCAGAAAACACAAATCTGCTGGCAAAGCATCCGCATCCAACCTCAACAGTCTGGAGTCACATTAAGAAGACTATTCCCATGATTTCACTTAATTGACTCATCTGGAGAAGATAGGTTTGCAGATCGTTCTGTGATGTGTGACTTTCAGTTGAGTCAATGAACTGTGTTACCAAGACCCTTGTGCATGTACCAAATTTCAAACGGGAGCTGCTAAGGTGTCAGATCCGTTAGTGCAACAAGAAAATTACATGAAAAGTCCTGGCTGGCGTGGCTCAATGGATTGAGTACCAACCTGTGAACCAAAAGGTCACCTGTTTGATTCCCAGTCAGGGCACATGCCTGGGTTGTGGGTCAGGTCCCCAGTAGGGGGTGTGCAAGAGGCAACCACATATTGATGTTTCTCCCCTTCTCTTTTTCCTTCCTTTCCCCTCTCTAAAAAAATAAATAAATTAGATCTTTTTTAAAAAAGAAAATTACATGAAAAGATGCCACTTTTGTATCAGTGTCATCAGATGTTTTAAGTAGAATCAATTAATTCCAATAGTGGTTAATTTTCAACCAATTCATAGAGTCAAAATAAAGCTGTTGAAATATATTCTGTCCAAGATGAAACCCCTGACACGATTATGAATGTTATAGTCAATTCAGTTAAAAAGTTCAACATAGGATGTCAATTTTTTGTTGCTTTAGGGCTAAAAAAACAAATATGACTGGGGGAACATAGTGTTATGATAAAAGTGATATTTTATGGTGCAGAAACATATTTATCAAATTGATTGTGGTACATATCTAGCTCATAATTCATGAAAACACAGTCTGTAATGTACCAAAAATTAGAAGCAGTTATTGCTATAACTGATACATCTTTTTATATGCACACAAAGCAACTGAACTACAATTTTGATGTACAAGACAAAATCAATGGTGAATTTTAAAGGAACACACCACTTTGCTGGGGTAGAATGAGCTTTCTTTCTTTGCTACCCACATCACTTGGATTTTCAAGTGTTTGAGACTTAGAGAAATGTATTCATAAATAAACAGAAGTGGTGGACAAAGATAATAACAGTTTAGCAAAGATAATAACATTTTATTTTGTTCAGTGTCAGCTGAAAATGTTAATCAAAATGTTCAACAAAGGGAGCACATAAAGCTTTATTGATAATAGAACTGGCAGGTCAGGAGACATTGGCTTTCACCCTAAAAAATCAAGGTGACACTGGACCAAATGAACGTTGAGAGCGGAGAGAGTATAGATGATTTCATTTTGAACTCTGTGACTATCCCTTGTTATAATATCATTTGGCGAAAGAATTTTCAATACCGTTCCTACTTAATTGGGTACATTTCTATTCTGTACCAAATAGAATGAAATTGAAAAGTGCTATCCTTTTGCAGTGTCTACATTTGGTAAAACATTCAAAAGCATCGGGAATGGGGACAATTGATTAGATAAGTTTGTCTTTGGAAATGAGTTTAGCTGCTCCTAAACTGAGAATGAAAACAAGATGACAGCGTCTATAAAAATATTCTAGCCTAACCATTTATATACTTCCACACTTAACATGACGCACATTATGACTTAAGTCAGAACGTAAGAAAAAGTTTCATTGGAAAAAAAAAAAAGTTGATATCACAATTGGCTCTTGAAAGTTGAGTGGGATTCTGCCAGAAAAACGAGAAAGTATTTTCAGGAAGAAGAGAAATCATATACAAAGCCTGGAAACACAAAACTATCAAAGGTTCTTGCTCTAAATTATATGAGCTTTAAAGTGACGTAGAAAAAGAGGGGGAAAAAACCCCCTCATTTTGTTGATTATTTATACAGAGATGTGTCTTCCTACACAACAGTTACCAAATTTAGAGGAGATGGGGTATAGGAGTATGTTTCTATGGGTACCACGTTTTGGCAAAGACTCTGCCCTCGCTCATCCCAATTGCAATGAAAAGATTTACACCAACTGAAGAGTGAAGGTGAGTTAAACACAAGCTGAATTTCAAAACTGTGCAGATGTTATACAAAATGCAACTGATCACCTCACAAGGTCAGGCTACTGCCTCCCCAGAATCATTTAAATATACAATAAACCTCCAGCTGTCAAGAATTGCTCAGTCTCCCCTGGAGTGGAGAGTAGAATCGGTCCCCTCCTGAGATTCTTAGCAATGACATGCTCCCAGGCTGAGAGGCAACATGAAAATTAATGAAGATTCTAGAAAAGCTCATGCTCTCCAAATCTTTTACTAATACAGCCTTTACCAATTTGCCCACAGGGCTCTTGGTCCATTGGGGCTACTAAAACAAAAATACCAGCGACTGGGTGGCTTCAACAACGCACGTGGATTTCTTCCAGTTCTGGGGGTTTGGAAGTCCAAGATCAAGGCAGCAGCAGATTCAGGGGCTGATGAGGGCCCATTTCCTGGTCCCTGGATGGTGCCCTTTATAAGGGCCCTAACCCCACTCATGGGGGCCCCACCGTCATGGCCTAGTCACCTCCCAAAGGCTCCATCTCCTACGGCCGTCATATTCAGGACGAGGTTTCTCACTGAGAGATGCATCTTCAGTTTACGGCAACCTCCATGGCCTTTGGGTGAAATGAAAATACACTTTAATGCGACTCATCCAGAGCCTATCCCAGTCTAGTCCCGACCCCTCGGTACCAGAAGCCTTTGCTCCAATCAGGCTACTTGATCATTTACCTCCCCTTTCGGAGCTATCCCCACCTTCCTGCTACTCTCCCCAATTCAGATGGAATTTCCTTTCCTTTTCTTCTCAGGCCTCGTTAAGGTCCTACTCAAACTCCAAAGATAGTATATGACTTTAACAAACATCATCTTAGACTCACATTTAGTGAATGTTGCACGATGTCAAGGAAAATAGTTATTTTGCACACAACCAGCTCTTCCCAGAACGTTCATTATTACGAATAGATTCTTTTTCCACTTTTGATCGATTCTCCTATCTTTAGCCATGAAATATAACCAAGAACGGGTAATTCACCACTTAGGGAGTACGGCAACATTTTGAATTTTTAGTATTTGTTTGTTCACTGAGTAGCTTTAAATCCTGAATTATTTACCTGCTAAGGGGATTATCCTGCATAAATATTACATAAAATACTGACAACCGGACAAGCGCTTCCCTCACGTAATTATTTCTTTTGGCAGGAGGTGGACCTAATGCTTAGACCTTATAGAACCACTGTGGTTTTTAAAAGGTCATATTTGGCCGGCCGTAATTTATTCTGCGTGTCTTTCAGGAACAGAGAAGAGCGATTCAGTTGACAGAACTTGATTATTTTTTCCCATAAAAGATTTCTTAGTTCTTCATAAGGAGGTATAATTTCTATGCTGCGCAGACCAGGAAGGAGAGAAAAATCAATACAGCAAATTGGAAAAAGTAACAAATCTGAGGAACTAACCCAGCTTAGAGATAAAAACCAAATGGAAGGAAATACATACCTAATTCTCAATTGAAATAGCTTAAGGGTTTGAAAAATGTGTGATGTTTCCCCTAGTTTCCTATTTGTGAACTTTAGGAAGTAGAATTATACTTAGTAAGACATAAGAATAATTTTAATTTTTATTTACTGATTTGAGAGAGAGAGAAACATCGATTTGTTCTTCCACATATGGGCACATTCATTGGTTGATTCTTTGTTTCCTGACCAGGGACCGAACCTGCAACCTTGGCGTTTGGGGACAACGCTCTAACCAACTGAGCGAGCAGGCCACAGAAAGAACTTTTTGTTCTGTGTTTGATCAAACCCAACTATTTTAAGAAAGGAAGCAAATACATGTCTCCATTGCTGAAAATAGTCGAGAATAACATATAAATATTTTCTTGTACTACGAAAATAAATGGACAACATTCCATACAAAACGTTTTCCTTTTTTCCTTCCTCACATTTTGGTTTTCCCAGGCCTTGAGTTCGTCTCTCTAAAGCACAGATAGAAGGCTTTGACTTGTTATAAAACATGGGAGCTATTCTAAAGCTCTTTCTAGAGTTTTAGGACTCTTATGTCGTGAGCATTTTTCTGGTTTTGAACATGTGGGATATTTGTACTCATCTCGGCACCTTGGGAAGACTGAGGATCGTCTGTGGTTTCAGAAAATCACGGAGCATTTCTTTGATATTTTCAGTCCACGACGATTGCCTTGTAAACAAGGGACTACAATGCAAATACTGAAACTCGGATATTTCCATTGCAGCAATGGTCAGAGTTTCACAGTCTGGACACCCAGCTCTCCTTTCGGGAATGACGAACTCACGCAAAAGGCCCATAATCCATGGGATCGCTTTCAAGTGCTCCAATGTTGGAATCAGAAACACCGCCAGAGACTCAGGGGTCTGCCATTTCCAGGGCCCCTGAAATGGAGGGGAGACAAGTGGAGGTCACCCTTTTATTGAATCCAGGGAACTCATTTCTGTAAGGATTCGGCGCCACATTTTTCTCCACATGCCATACTGGACGTTAAAAAGGCATCATTCTTTACACATTATTATTAAAGGTAGCTGGGGAATCGTTTTCAACTTAATGTCTCTAAATAATAGAACCCAGGCCTATATAGAACCTTTTCCACATGTCCTATTTATGTGGTGTGTACCTCAAGTAGAAGTGCACGTTTTCATGCATAAAAATTAAACACTGAGTTCTAATAAGGCCTTAAATCTTTGCCTAGATTATTAACGAAAAACACCACCATGTTGTTTGACTATCCCTGAGGTTGGCTGAACACTGCTGGGTACTTACTAGCCATGTGAATTTCTTCATTCATCGATTGCGTCTTTATCCATCTTCTTCTTGGACTTCTCCGCCTCCTTTATTGTTATGTATTACACACATCATTCCTGTCTGTGGCTTGTATTTCAATTTTGGTTTTGTTTGTTGTGCTGTAGAGAGCCTGCTTTCTTTGATTTTAATTTGAGGTAGCCAAAGATATCGGCTGTTTCCTTTTTAGAGATTTTATTTATTTATTTTTAGAGAGAAGCCGGGGAGGGAGAAAGAGAAAGAGAAAAACGTTGGTTGCCTCTTGCAGCGTGCCTGGACCACAGGACAGAACCGCAGCCCAGGCATGTGCCTGGGCTGGGAATCGAACCTGTGACCTTTTGCTTTGTGGGATGATGCCCAACCAACTGAGTCACATGGGTCAGGGGGCCGCTATTTCCTTTTGTGCCTTCCAATCTTTACAACATAGTTAAAAAGCCCTTGTTGACCGCATTAACACACTTGCATCTTTTGCTTTTGCTGTTCATCAAATACTGCCTTAAATTATTTGTTTTTTTTAATCCATGCTCCCAAATAGATCATTGGTCAGGGAGTAGATATGATCTTATTTGCTGCCTGTAAGAAATCATTGGATCCCAACTAAGTGCCTTGAGTATGGGAAGAATTCAGTAACTGTGATTGATGGACCATTCATATCAACAAAATTATCATAACCAGCACCTGGCGTTGTTGAGAATATAGCAAAATTATCTTCTTTTGGTTGGGCCTTAAATTCTTATTATCTTTTTGGAGCACAATTGTTAATATGTACCAAAAGCTTTTTAGATATAATTTTACTCCACAAAATTAATTCTATGGGCATGATCAGAGAGAGATACAGAGTAAAAGAAATTTTCCTCACAGATTTATTTATGGCACCAAACATCAAGAAATATCCTAGAGGTATTATAGTAAGTAAAGTATTGCATAATGTATGACAAATTTATAAATTATTATTCTGTAAACTAATTTAAGTCCTGTGTTTGAAGATAACTAATTACTTGGAAATGCTCATGATTCAATGCTGACTTAAAATAAAAAAAAAAAAAAACAAGCAAACATTTTCTTCATAAAAGTACTATATGCCCATAGTAGCAAACAGTCATATAGTATAAAAGGGAATCATCTGGGCCGTGGCTGGGTAGCTCAGTTGGTTGGGGCATTGCCCCAATAATACACCAAGTCTGTGGGTTTGATCCCCAGTCAGGGCACATACAAGAAGCAACCAATGAATGCGTAACAGGGGGAACAACCAATCGATATTTTTCCTTCCCTTTCTCTTCCTCTCTCTCTCTCTCAAATCAATAAATAAAAAAAATTTTTTTTAAAAAGAGAATCATTTGGGATGCAAAAGTTTTCTTCTACCCCATCTTCCTAACCCACTCCTGAAAAATAACCACTGTTAATAGTTTCTGTAATATATTTGGTGAATGCCTCTATATTTTAAATAACGCAAGCACCCACTCCTGTGTCTTGATTGGTCTGGAAACCTCAGGGATCCGGAGAATTTTCACTATCTCCTAGGTCCTCTCCCTCTCTATTAATTTTTGAAGGTCAGAAACATCACCAGACTGCATCTAGAAGTGTTTCTTTTTGAAATTATTATTACTTTATCCAACTCTCTCTGCTGCCTCCGTGCTACGGTTCTTTAGGGGACAGATTGGCGGATCTGCCTGGTAGGCTCCAGGGCGGCACAAGACGGTCTGAACCTTTTATAGGTTTAGCTTGCTTGCCTGTGTGGCCACTCAAAAGATATGGGACGTGGATTTCTCCAGAAACAGCTTTTGACACCATCGAGGGTCATCAAGCTCAGCCACGCCCGTCAGCCCAGCAACCCTAGTGACTGACCGGCCATCGGTCCCAGTTCCGCCCTTTCCTCCTTTTGTACCCTCGGTGGCTGGCCGTCCCCCACCTCCATGCTGGCGAGATGGTTAGAAACGGGGGACCACAGACGTCCGGTGGCCCTGTTACCGTTTTTCGGAGGGGTCACGTGCATAGGCATCTCATAAAACAAAAATGAAAAGCTAAGTCCCCAAGTTGCTTCCTCATTACCAAGGAAAGGAAGACAGTGAAGGTCCCCTCCCCATGGGCAAGGAGAAGGACCGAGTGGCTGGAATCCGAGTACATTTGCAAATCCGGCATCTTTCTTTTCTTCATTTTTACTGTTGACACTATTACAGGTGACCCTGCTTCCCCTGTTCTGTCCGCCTCCCACTGTCCCTTCCCTCTGGCCATCACCGCTCTGTCGTCTGGGTCATGCATACGGGTCACGCGTATATGTCCTCAGGATAATCCTGCACCCTCTTTATCCAGCCCCCCTGCCTCCCTCCCCTCCGACAGCCGTCCGTCTGGTCCATGCGTCCGTGCCTCTGTTTCTATTTTGCGCATCAGTTTATCCTGCTCATTAGGTTTCACATATAAAGGAGATCCTGTGGTATTTGTCTTTCTCTGGCTGGCGTATTTCACTTAGCTTAACAACCTCCAGGTCCCTTTGGCTTTCACAAAAGGTAAAGTTTCCTCCTTTTTTCCTGCTGCATAGTACTCCACTGTATAAATGGAGCACAGCGTTTTTTATCCACTCATCTACTGGTGGGCACTTGGGCAGTTTCCAGATCTCGGCTTTTGTAAACAGTGTATATGCAATGAACATAGGGGTGCATATATTCTTGCAAAGCGGTGTTTCGGGATTCTTGGGCTATATTCCTAGAAATGGGAATCACTGGGTCGAAAGGCAGTTCCGTTTTTAATTTCTTGAGGAGACTCCACAGCGTTCTCCACAGCGGCGGCCCCAGCCTGCATTCCCACCAACAGTGCACAAGGGTTCCCCTTTCTCCACATCCTCGCCAGCACTTGTTGCTTGTTGATTTATTGAGGGTGGCCATTCTGGCAGGTGTGCGGTGGTATCTTACTGTGGTGTTGATTTGCGCGTCTCTGTTTCCTCACCTCTACTCTGCTGAGGGTCCGCTGTTCAGATATGCACGGTTTTTGTCATCTCCTCCCAGGCGCACTCTGTACACAGATCTGTTTGGTACCCAAATGGGTTTCTGCAGCAGTAATATCAGATGCACCCCGAATCCAGCTTTTATTGGCCTTTTCTTCCTAGGATTCTCCCTCACCTTCCTCAATACGAGCGGCCAATCTGACGATCGCCAGTTTCTGGATGAAGTGAGGCTTGTCTTTCGAAACCTCTAGCCAAGTGCCTCACTGAGGCAGCTGGACACCTACACGACACATTGAAGACTGTGAAGTGGGCTTTGCTCCTTTAAAATTGGTAACGCTTTGCCACAGCACAGAGATCTCTTCTCACAATAAACAAAGCAATTAATGTGCCTTTAATTTGCACCTAACCAAACAGAAAGTGTGCGTGGTTTTGTTTTTTTTTCTAACCATGTGACATGGAGACGGATTTTTCTTTAAAAACCAAGTTTCATGCTGTGACTACAATTAGCGTAATTGTCAGCTCTTCTCTAAAAACAAATATGTATTAAGAGAAACACCAGCACTGTGCTCTCCTCTGGTGTGAAAATGAGACAATCAAAATCTATTGTAATTACCTCAGTGATATTATAATTAGCCACGATTAAGTTATTCCACGCTGCTTTTTTCCTCTTGGCTACAATTAAAAAAGTATATATCTTTCTACTGCACATTACAGCTGATCATTTTACCTCAATACATGTCTGGTAAGTGGATAAATTAGAAGTAATTTTAAAGCACAACTCCGTTAAAGCATATATCTTTCTACGTAACTGCCTTAACCCTGTAGGTACACCTGTGTTCCTTGCTACTTGGCGCTAAAAGTACTTTTGCCTTCGTTTCTTGGTCAGAAATCAACCGCGTTTTTAAATTTTTTAAAAAAGAATTTATTTATTTTTAGAGAGAGGGGAAAGGGAGGGAGGAAAAGAGAAACATCAATGTGTGGTGGCCTACAGGGCGGGGACCTGGCCCGCAACCCAGGCATGTGCCCTGACTGGGAACCGAACGGAAGGAGCCGTTCCCACCCATTCACATCTATCCCCCGGGTGATGGCGCGTGGGAAGTGGCAAGCCCGAGCCCCGAGAACGCCCATCAGCGCCTCTCGTGACCAAGGAGCACCCTCAGGCGTGGGCCGTGGTTGCTTGACTGGCTCTGAAAGCCTGTCACCCCTCCATAGCTCCGTTCGTGTGCGTTCGTTAAACGCTTCTTATTTATTACCATGTTGACAGCGATTTTGGCTCCGTGAATCTTGCTTCGCTGGGAGAAAAGAAGCCAGAGCGTGGGAAAGAAGAGAGTTCTGCCTTCCAGTGTTTTTTCAAATAACAGGAGAGGAGGGGACAGGTGAGTCAGCTTAGGACGCACGACATGAGCCACTTCGTATGACAGGACGTAGTTTCTTTGGAGCCGGACAGTAAGGTTTAGGGAGTGAAAAGGTCAGACATAATGTTCCCGAAACTTCCAGGAAGGGCTTTCCCCTGCTTCCAGAGAGGATCCCTCTCTGCGCTGCCTTCTCGCCACTCCCGGAACCCCCACGGGCCGCCTGATTCCTGGGTTCCCTGTCTCCCCACCCATTCACTTCCCCACGAATGGACGCATTCAGATCAAACGGTGGAAATAAAATACAACATATTCTGAGAAGAAACCACAGCTTCCAATTAGAGATGCTCCCTTCCATATTTTGTGGAAATTTTGCAGATCACCGACCCTACCGATTTCTCAAAATACGTTAGCCTGTGACAAAGAGGCTGGAGAATTCGTTTCTCGCTTGCTAATAAGACTTAGGAGTAATAGCCGTGGCTCTCCCTTCATAAGTCATTAGCCAAATCTGCCTACAGCAGAAATCAATCAATGTGAAGAGAGGGAAAGAAAAGGCACAAAGAAAGAAGGGGAAAAAATGACAGTAACATGTTCTCGCTCTGACTCTGAGTCTTCATTCTTTCATCTCCTACCCCAGGACGATAAACATGTTTCTTCTAATCAAGTTTTATGTTACAAATTGTTTTTAGATCCTTAAAGAAACTCAGTTGAAGGAGTATAACCTATCTACTTTCAAGCTTTGAAGCACAAACTTCCTTATTAGGTCTCTCTCTCTCTCTTTTTTTTTAAGTCTATAAATAGGAATGCCTCATGGGAAGGACATGTTCACGCTTATTGATATTTCGCGCGTCGCTGTATGATAGCAGCCATCAACGCTGCCTTGGCGGAGATTTATTTATGATCTGTGTCACCGTTTACATTGTCAGCTCCACAGCAGCAAGGGCCATCCCTTTTTTTCCCATTTTTTTTTAACTCCTTTCCCTAAAGTACGCTCCCTGGACTAGCAGCTTCACCGTCAACCGGAAGCTTGTTGGAAATGCCAAATCTTGGGCCCCATCTCAAGCCTGCATTTAAGATTCCAGGCAACTATTCTAACAGTGCTTAGATCCTGCCGAGGGAAAGGTGTTCGGGCCGTGTTTATTCTGTGGTCCCTGTACATGTGCTTGAAATTGAGGTCCACGGTCTGGTTGGTGGAGGCTCCCTGTGAAAACTTCCCCCCCCCGTTGTCTTTCCTGCATTTCAGAGAGCGCACGTGGAGCCTTTGCGGCCATGTTACGTGACTGAGAAATGGAAAGAAATCGAGAGAACTCGGAGCTCTGGGAGGATGGAGCTGTGTCCCTGGGGCTTATGAGCACCCTTCCCCGGCAACCAGCCTCCTTTCTCTGTCCTTCCCACAGACCCAGGCTGGTGGACCCTGGGCACACAAATCAGTCCCCGTGACCTTGGCACCGAAAGTGGCGTTTCTCTTCCAAATCCTTGACCGCTGTGGGTCAGTCACCAGAGCAGGGACCCAAGAAAGCCTTTCGCCACCTGGACTGTCCTGGTCTCCGAATTCAAGGCAGGTTCTGTGTCTCCTATGGGACTGTGCTAATATCATCTCGTTGGATTGGTTTTTGATGCACCGTAAGCACCTCGCACCTCTTCAGCTATTATTATGGGAGGATATTGTAACTCTCTTACCTGCCCGTCTTTCCCACCAGATTTTTGAGGGCAGCTATTATATCATATTTATCTTTCAGTTTTTCTAGGAGCCATTCAATCAGTGCTTGTTGATGAACCAACAAGTGCTTTTCTCACTGCCTTTGCTAAAGTTGGTAAGTTTTCATCTACTACTTCTTTTACTGTGACTACTGCTAGGACTATTACAGTTATAACTCCAGTGATTAAAACAGATGAGCAGTCTCTCTCTCTCTCTCTCTTTTCTTTAAAGAGAGAGAAACACAGATGCAAGAGAGAAGCATCTGCCAGTTGCCCCCTGTATGCACCTGGACTGGGAATTGTATCTGCCATGAGTGGGGATCGAACCCACAGCTTACATATGTGCTCTGACTAGGAATCAAACCTGCAACCCTTCAGTTATTGGACGACATCCTAAGCAACTGAGCCACACAGGCCAAGGCCATGAGCAGTCGCTTAATAGCAGAGACAGTACCATATTTACATGCGTAGCTGGCTCCTAACAGAGAATCTAGGTGCTCGCTGAAGGTCACTGAATGAACGGGTCCAGAGTAGCCTTTCACAAGCATGATCTACACAACCATCCCATGAAAGAAATGTAATTATTATCATGCCCTTTTAGAAGTTTCTGGCACTGAGTTTTTATACATTTTCCTCTTTAGTGTCATAAATCAAGCACAGGGTATTTGACTCCAAGTAGCACATGCTTTTTATCCTATCAGACTACTGTACACATGTTCCTTGATTTCAGATGGTCATGGATTACTCCAAATGTAAACAGGGACACACGTGCTATATGTTTCATGGTATATAGATCTCTCTTCACTGTCCTGGAGACTTAAATCTATATGTATCATCATGTAAGACTACACAAATAACTTAACGCGAAAGCTTTCGAAACTTAGCCCATTCATTAATGCAGCCAGACATCTACATTACTTCTTGAAACATTTATTTGTATTTATAACTTGGAAAGTCTAGAAAACACAACTATACAGGGAAATCTTATGTATTTCATGCCTAATAAAAGGTATCTTGCCAAAAGTGAGGATATTGGGGTGTTATGCATTAATTTGGAAAGAAATATGGGGCAGTCAGATGAGATTTTTTTTTTTCCTATCAGTTAGAAAAAAAAATTAACCTTATGTTGATGGAGAACAGATTTCTTCTGTTTTGCTTTTGTTCCACATGCTGGGAACTCCGGTGGAGAAGAAATTGCGCTGCCCATATTTGGACTTGCGAATAAATTTTGGCTAGCATTTGACCAAAGCTCTAATCTTTTCTAGTATCATAATAATTTCGGTACCAGCGGCAACTGTAGAATTGAGAATTGCAGCATCTTATTTCTGATACTTGGAAGAATACTGCCGCGAAAAAAAAGAGAGAATCAAAGTACCCATGTCACAGTGGCAATGCGGATGGTGGCATTCAGTGACCAAGAGAATGAACGGTCTATTATCCAGCTGAAACTATTTTGAAAACCTAGATCATTTGACTCATTTTTTTAAAAAAATTTGATTTACGCTAAACAAAGTCAGGGATGCTGTGCAAGTTTTTCATTTCATTGTCATTTTGTGAACATTTTGACAATATTATCAATTTGGTGGAAAAAAATCTATTTTTTCAAATAAAATTGTTCCTTCTCTACGAAGTAGTTTCCTATTAGTTTTTGGAGACCAATAGAAAGAAGGGATGTGTTTTACAGAAATAAAAAAATCTTTGTTAAAGTATTTGCAGAATAAGTGATCTTGGTGTTCTGGCTTTAATTTGATATTTGTTCTTTGTCGAAACCCAGAAAAAAATGCCAGCAAGAAATACATATTTTGAGAAGTAAGAAAACCATGCTTTGTTCAACCTCTGCCATATATTATTTTTTAATTCTTTATCTTACTGGTTTTAAAATGTTTTGCATTATTATTTTTTATTATTTATTGTTTTTGTTAGTTTTTAGCTCTTCACATTATTATTTTCAATTCTTTACATTTCTACATTAGGAAATCGGCACCTATTTATTTACTTGTATTGAAGTATTACCTGTAAGGAATTAGGGCCGACTTCTAATGTGCACTGTGAGAGTTTATTCAAATCCATGGTCTTCAAAGAGGAATGCAAGGGACCAAGGATGCCAAGAAGGTCTACTGGAGTGTGAACAACACATGAACATGTATGATTATTCTTATTCAGTCCAATAGGAAAGTTAAGCATTATTATTTAATATGTGGATTAGCATTGGGACCTTCACCATTGATCAATATATCAGATGCTGACTCACCGGGTGTAGTAAGTTCTAGAGAATCCCTGACTTAGTACGTCTCAAGAGAGACTGCAAGTCACATGTTCCTGGTTTTAATGAACAAATTTTCATAAATGGGCAAGTGGCTAAAATAAACAATTCCTGAAGAAAAATCTGATCGCAAACAAATGATGTCAATATATATGCACGCACAAAAAAAGACAGAAGTCAACAGCCACCCCCGAGGTAAAGAGGCTAGGGCACTTTGAAAAAGAGAAATGAGTTCACTGTTATGTGATGTTTTAGTCAAAAGATGTCTGTGCACATGTACGTCCCCTGTCAGCATGGGCGGGCACACACGCACACATGCATATATGCACATGCCTACATAACAGACACCAAAAAGGAAACATAGTTTTTCTAACCACTTTAAAATGTCAGTTAAATGACAATTTCAGTGGATTTTGGACCCATTTATTGAGCATATAGAAATGCAACACCTTTGGATTAGTTTGCACAATGCACTGATTGACAAAAAAAATAGGACAAAAATTTGTTAAATTTTAATAACTGTATAATTGCTGGGTGATAGTGACAGAATGTGGCAAATTTTTGTGAGATATTTTTCTATTTTGATAACTGTTATAACCAGATAATTGGGATAAATTGAACTTAAAACAAGACATCCACATTTCTCTAGACTTTGGAAGAAAGGAATATTTCTGTTTTAGATATTCTAGTAATAATTGTAGTGCATTGCAAAAAGATGTTTACACTTTTAATTTTAAAAAAAAGCTTTTGCCCCATGGTTTTTCACTTCCTATTCCTCTGTTAGTTCCTTGTATACATAACATGCAGACAGTCCTGCAATTATGTCATTGGTAAAAATTCCCAGGCATATTGTGAGATTGAATGAGTTTGTAGGTCGCTGGGATGTCTAAAGGGTATCACTATTCAACCCTGTGTTGATCTCGTCTCTCTTTAATTGATAGCACATACTATGCCTTCTCTGTAGGGTGGCTGGTATTACAAACTATAATTTGTTAATGTTAAAAAAGTTACATTAGAAACATTTGGTTCTGATAATGTAGCATGATTTCTTTTTCCTTGTGTGGAGATTTATGTTACTAATTTGCTTAGAGAACATTATATAATCAATGCAAAATACTGCAAAACTATACTAATCGAGATGAATTAAGAATAAAAGCCTTTCTGCTTTAAAAATACAACAGAGTTATAAACTTGTTTTAAAAGCAAGGCTGTATCTGCCAATTCTGCTACAGATAGTGACTTAAATTGAAGAAGCTCTGAAAAGAGCATCAGCTTTCAGGATTTCTAGTTTGCATATACAAATAAGTCCATTATTATATGCAAATACATGCCTCTTGAGTGTTTGAAATTTTTCCTTTAAATAAATATTCTTGCTTACCATTTTGTGTACATTGATAATTTGTCCAGCAAATTATTTTATGCAAAGATGTGTTTCATTCCAGCTTCAGGCTTATTTATTATAAATTCTAGATTCACGAGGTACAGACTACTTAGACTCAGTTGAACTTCTCTCTTCAGTTAAAATATTGAAGGATTTAAATCTTTGTTTTTTTTTAGAGGGGGGAAAGGGAGGGGGAGGGGGAGAGGGGAAAAATATTGATGTGAGAAAGACAACTTGATTGATTGTCTCTCACACAGGCCCTGATCAGGGATAGAACCTCCAACCCAGGCACGTGCCCTGACTGGGAACCGAACCCGCAACCTTTCGCTTGCAGAATGACTTCCAACCAATGGAGCCACACCAGTCAGGGACGAAGGATTTAAATCTTTCATCTCTGTTTCCAGGTCTTCCTCTCTCCTTCATGTATGTGGCCATTTTCTCTATGTTTTCAACTAAACTGTCTCTTTTTGTTTACCTTAAAAGATTGGTAGCCGTGAAGTCAGGAAGTGTAGATCTTAAAAGGTTTCCGGAGGCAATAGGTGTTGATTAAGCTGTTAAACAAGAGAATTGGGAGTCCTTTGTCACCATTCTGGAAGCGGCAGTGATTGATGTGAGGAGCCCTCTCTGTTGGTTTCCGATAAACAAGACAAAGGCAAAGACTGGGAGTAACCATTCAGGTTTAGAAAAGGTGGTTTAGGAAAAAAAAAATGTCAACAACGTAACAAGGAACTCTGTTATTTCTCTATTGCCTTGCCTTAAGTTCAAATTCACGTCAAGTGACCTGTACACGGAACTGTTTCGTGGTCAAACCCTGCTCAGCATGCGGTACCACACTCCCCCTTCTCCCTTGTTCTAGAGAGAAGGCATAACGTCACCTCCCACAGGGTAAAAGGATGTAGAAAGTACCAAACAAGCCGAACGCACTGAAAACACAAGTTTGCCATCCATGAGGACAAGGCTACCAGCCACCTCAGAGGCAGGAAGTTCATCCTTGTAAAACTGCAGAGAAGACGTGATGGAATCACAGATAAACATTTCCAGGATCCAAACAGGAGCTGTTGCTCCACACCTGGGAGTACTGGTATGATAAAATACCTCACCTGCATTTGGTAGGGTCTGACCTGTCCCCGTACAGCTCAAAGTGTTCCATGCCTCTTTCTTGGAGGACAAGTAAATGGAAGTGGGATCACTCAGTTTAAAAAATGGCCACAGTCCTGATCTGACTGGTGTGGCTCAGCGGGTTGGGTGTTGTCCTGCAAAGCAAAAGGTCACTGGTTCGATTCCCAGTCGGGGCTCATGTCTGGGCTGTGAGTTCAGCCCCCAGTTGGGGCGCAGGAGGGAGGCAACTGAATGGTGTTTTTCTCCTACCTCAATGTTTCTTTCCCTCCTTCCCTCCCTCCCTCTCTAAAAATTAATAAAAGATTTTTTAAATAAAAATAAATAAATAAACAAATGGGGGACGGCTAAGAATGCAGTCAGCCCGGTATCACGGAAAAAAAATCGTTTTTTGCTTTCGGATGCCCATCTTGACTTTCTCTGGATGTTTCATGCAAGGAGTGACCGGTCCCTTCCCCAGGGATGCCTGCCAGGTAGGTAACTGGAGAGAGAAAGCTCAAGGTCCAGTGAGGCCAGCATTTGCTATTGAAATGCAGTCCTCCTAATGGGCTGCCAAGAATCCATCCTCAGACCTGTGACAGCTGGAAAAGGTCTCCCCACCGGGCGCTGTGTGAACTCGGGTGTGTGGACTGTCCTGCGTGAAGCGTGGCTGGGCTCTCATCCCTCTCGGGGTTGTTTGGAGACACCCCTCACACTTCATTGGCGCATACACTTATCCTGGCCTCCTGCATAGGGAAAATCGTAGCTAGAAAATTCAATCTTCAAGAAAAAAAGTCACCCAAATGCATTTTAAACCATCAGCTGGAAGCCACCAAAAAACATAACCGATCAACTAGAATACGGTTAAATCCCAGGTTGATGCTTGTTTATGACAAGTCCGGTCTCTAGTAGCTTTAAATTGGGGAAAGTTGACCAGCAAATGTTCTCTTTTAGAGGCTGGGAGAAAATCCAAGTCGGCGCTTTGGTTTCCATCCCTGAATGCTTTTAGGAAATTTCTCAACAGAAAGCGGTCAAGAGCTTGCCCTCTCTACCCCCTTGGGCATTTCGCCAGTTTCTTCACCTTCTGATCTAACATTCTGCCCTTCCTCTGAGTGCCCTGGATTCCACCGAGACTTCTTCCCAAACCCGATGTCCACGGGAGCTTAAAAGGCTGGATAGTTGGAATCGAATGTTTAGCTTCTCAATGAAACTAAATAAATGTCAGTTTGAAATTCCTGGATGTGCTACAGATTTATGGCAAAGGAATCAAATGGGTCGTCTTCTTGCTGTTGAGATTAGAGTTACTTTTACTCGATATTCATGATTTAGTTTATAGGTGGCTGAGGCGATGTCTGTCACGGGATTTTACAGAGGACAAGAACATAGTAATAGTTATGTGGGCTTCCGATGCAGCTAGATTTCTAGTTCAACCATGGTGTTTTACACTCAATATCTGTGTGACCTTGAGCAAGTCACATAACATCTTTAAGCCTGGCTTCTCTTACCTATTAAATGAGGGTTACATACCATCATTTTGTAGTAAGGATTCATTAGGACACTTAGTATAAAATAACAGAGTATTATTATTTTGAGACCTTGGTAAAGTATCTGGAAGAAGTTAGCAATAGCCCTCCTGGTCATCGATACATTCACGATCACACCTATTCCATCTGTTAGGCACGTGTTTATATACTCACACATTTACCCAACAAGCACATTTTATTATGAACATGCGTGCCGGGTCCTGTTTAGTACTGGCAACAAAAACAAAAGAGGTGTGTTATGATCTGAACTGCGCCCCCATCCCAAACTCATGCATTGAGGCTCTAAACTCAATGTCCTGATGTTACTATAATCAGAGCTCCAAAGGAGGTCAAAGAGATGGAGTACTAATCTCTCTGACTGTCTGTCTCTCTCTCTCTCTCTGTCCCCACTCCCGCCCTGTGTACACACTGAGGAATGGCCACGTGAGGCTCTGCCAAAAATGGTGGCCATGAATAAACCAAGAGAGAGCTGTCACCGGAGGCTGAATGAGTCAGTACCCTAACCTTGGACTTTCCAGTCTCCAGAGCTACGCAAAAATGCATTTGGATTGTTTAAGACGCCAAGTCTCCGGTGTTACGTCATGGTAGGCTGAGCAAACTAATACAAAGAAAATCTCTAATTTGCTACAAATTAAAATGATTCTAAAAAGTTTATGATTTTTTTCTCATTTATGAGACACGGCAGAAAGTTTGATTAGTTAGAAGTTGGTGAAGTGTTAGAATCCCATATATTGGAGGTGATATCAGCTCACGTAAGACATTGTGAATAAGTCAGTCAAAAACCTGTAAGGAAAGAAGTCTTTTTTTCAATCAGATGTTAGTTGTAAACTTGCATTTCCCTTAAAATCCATCACTGAATTATCAGTAAATTCTCCACATGTAAATTAGATTTTATAAGTGAATGATACTGGGATTTCTATTTCTGGGAAGATAGACATTCATTTCTTTATTTCTCTCCCTAAGTACAACCAAAAAGAAAACCCCCCTAAATCTCTGGACCTCACGAAAAGAGAAAACCTACTAAGACTCTGAAATTTTGAAAAAAATTCCATTTATATGAGCATCAAAAAATGAAATAATTAAAAAGTAAAAAAATGAAATAATTAGATAGTAATAGAACAAACAAGACGTGTACACTGAATACTATAAAACACTGTTGAAAGAAATAAAAAAATGTAAAAAATCTCACATCTATATGTCAGTATTTTTTAATATGCTATGATGGCTACATCCACAAATTTATCTACAAATTCAGTGCTCACAATCCGTATCAGAATGCCAGTTACGTTTTTGCAGTACTTGACAAGCTGTTCCTAAAATTAAAGGGGATCCCACATCTCCATATAAACCAATAAGTAAATCAATAAATCACAAGGGCTGGCTAGGATGTGGTGAAAATGGAAACTTGTACGTTGTTGGTGGGATTATAAATTAGTGCAGCTATGGAAAACAGTATGGACAGGCTTCAAAAAATTAAAAATAGAACTACCTTATGACCCAGCAATCCAACTTCTGAGTATTTATCTAAAAAAAAAAATCCAAAACACTAATTTGGAAAGATATACGCACCCCTATGTTCATTGCAGCATTATTTACAATAGTCAAGATAAGGGAGCAACATAAGCGTCCCCTGATGGGTGAATGGATAAACAAGATGTGACCGACATGAAATCTTACCAGTTGCGATGACATGGATGGACCTAGAGAGATTATGCTAAGTGAAGGAAGTCAGATAAAAACAAATACCATATGATTTCACTTATATATCGAAGCCAAAAGACAAAATAAATGAAGAGACAAAGAAGAAACAAACTCATAAATCCATACACAGAAGAGATGGATGGTTGGCAAATGGGAGGGGAGTTGGGAGGATGCATGAAAAAGGTGAGAGAGATTAAGTACAAATTTCCAGCTCTTAAAAGAGTCAAGGGGATATAAAGTACAGCACAGAGAATACGGTCGGTAATATTGTAATAACTCTACATCGTGACGGACAGGTACCAGACTTATTGGGGTGATAACTTTGTAAGGTATAAAAATGTCTAATCACTGTTGTACCCCCTCAAAATACACAATGTTGTATGTTAACTGTAATTAAAAAATAAATTTAGAAAGCCCATTCCAGAAGGTTACATACTGTATGATTCAACATACATAAACACTGTTGAAGGGAAAGTTATACAGAAAGAGGAAAGATCAGTGTTTTCTTGAGGGTAAGGAGCGGTGGGAAGTGGAGGGAAGAAGGAGGGTGTGGCTATACAAGGGGAGGCTTCGGGATCTTGGTGTTGCTAGAATATTCCGTATCTTCACTGGATCGATGTTAACATCCTAGCGGTGATACTCTAATACAGTCGTGCAAGGTGTTACTATCAGGGACACCGATTATATGATGCAGGGACCACTGTGTTTTCCTTCTAACAACTACATGTAAATTGACAACCACCCCCACACAAAATGTGTAGTGAAAACCTGTGAACGGCATTAAAAACTCATTTTGTACTTGAAGGGGAGACGCTGAATTGTGTTTCGGTGATCCCTAGGTGAGCCGTTTACTACTGACTCAGTGTTTTCAACCTCCCATGACTGCAAAGGCATTAGACACGGATTATTAATGAAATCAATCAATCATAATTAATCCCTTCCGTGTTCACGCGGTCGCAGTTTATACTTCCGGAGGAGTTTCAGTCTAATTTGACATTAATGGTGATGGAAAATAGTGAGATGGTCCTGAGTTTAGAGAATACCATCCACCAATCCCACGCAGAAGGTTTCTTGTCACCGAGGGGTGTTTGTGGCTTTCGAAAGCAGCCTGGGACGCTCCAACGGTTCATCATCGCGATGGGTTTTATATAAATTGCATATACATTCTCCCTATGACACCGTAACAATGGCTACCGGTCATTGTACATTTGTCCAAACCTCTTGCATGCACATCAAGAGTGAACCCCAATGTGAACTAGGAACTTGGAGCGATTATGATGTGTTCATGTAAGTTCATCCTTGGCGAAAAAATAAATAAATAAATAACTTAAAAAAAAAAAACCACCACTCTGGTATATAATGTTGATAATGGGGTATTATTCATGCGGCAACGGAAGACATATGTGAAATCTCTGTCCCTTCCTCTCAGTTTTGCTGTGCACCGAAATCTTCTCTAAAAAATTAAAGTTTTCATTTAAAAACGTGTAGCCAGCATTGAGAATCCAGAAATGACCTCTTGCTTTTGTAGTCCATTACTTTTTGACATAGGTGCTGGGAAATGGAGGGAGAAGAGATTTTTTTTTAAAAAAAAAAGTCAGGGCAAGACTACAGGACACCTAGCTGCAAAAGAAGGAAGAGGTGTGTCATTCTCCAAAACAGACTCAAGATGGATCTTTGACCTATATTCCAAGCTTTTAAAACTATTAAAATCTTAGAAAAAAGTATTGGAATAAATCTCCGTGAACTCAGCAATGGTTTCTTAGGTACAGCAGCGAAGGGGCGTAAAGAAAAGAAACATATCGGGGCAGGGAGGTACTTTCTAAAATATGACTGTCTAACCACTATGCTGTACACCCGAAACCAATACAAAATTATATTGGAAGTAAGGTGTAATTGAAAAATTGTTTTTTAATTTAAAAACAAAGAAAAGAAACATAATTGGACTTTGTAACGGTTTCCTTCAGCATTTTGAGGGGAGGTTTGCTGGGCTGAAGAGCCAAGTTCAACACTTAAAAGTTCAATTTTCCACTTAATCATAGGACACAACTGAGCGTATCTTTCTGGCAATGTATGAAAAGGGAGCTTTTCCATCTAGTTTAAAATATGTTCCTTATTTCTACCCTGGCTGGTGTGGCTCTGTGGGTTGAATGTTGGTCTAAGGACCAAAGGGTCACTGGTTCAATTCCCAGTCAGGGCACGTGCCTGGGCTGCAGGCCAGGCCCCCAGTAGGTGGCGCGTGAGAGACAACCTCACATTGATGTTTCCCTCCTTCTTTTCTTCCCTTCCCCTCTCTCTAAAAATAAATAAATAATAATCTTAAGAAAAAAATATGTTCCTCATTTCCTTGTGATCCCTCACCAACAGCATCTTTAGTGCCCATATTTCTACCAACAGTCTTTTTATGCCAATTTAAACATTTTCAAAAGGATACAGCCTTCTTCCACCGAGTCCTTATTTCCTTCCGGACCCTCATCCAGCAGAGTCATGAATCTTGTGTTCCTAGTAAGAGTTTGTTCAAGGTCAGGAGATACTATATGCTTCAGACATGATTGCTGATGGGGATATAAAATGGTAGCTCGAGATTTCTTCTCAAAAAAAAAATTAAAAGCATATATCCGCCCAAAAATCTGTACATGAATGTTCCTAATGGAATGCTATAACTATACAATAATTCCAAATTAAAAATAATTCAAATGTGCATCGTCTCGTGAATGGGTAAACAAAATGTGCTACGTAGAATTCAGTGATAAAAGGAACCGGAAAACTGATACAAAGATTCTTGAGATGCCTCCTGTACGATTGGGGGCCGCATCTGTCGGTTTGGGAAGACCGTTGACACTCTCAGATTTTTATACCCTGAAATTCTTCCCTCTCACTGAAAACTGCTTCTTTTGGCCTTGCTAGGACTGGGGTGGGGGTGTGGGGTGGGGGAGAGGATTAGAGCAAAGAGAGGAGAGAGAGAGAGAAGTAGAAAGGATTGGAGAGTGTCGGTTTTACGTGACACAGAGGACCGTTCTTTGCTGCTGTTTTCTTGAGAGGGATGACGAATTCCTCGCTGAGTGGGTACCGGGTTTTGGTTACATGGGTCTGGAGCAGAGATTTACAAGCAGTCGCCCCGGGGGCTGTTTGAAAGGCCCCGCGATGCTGGGGCCACGGCCATCTGTTCAGTGGTCACTTCAGGGACAGAACCAACAAGGGCACGTCCTCCACCCTCCACCCTTTACTCTGATGACAGAGGGGTCCTTGGAAAGCTAAGTTCACAGCAAAGACAGGCAGGAGGGTAAAACGTGGTTTTTGTTTTTGTTTATTTTCTGTCTCTTTAAAAAAAAATTCAACTTACATATTCTCAGAAAGAGAGGCTACATTCATGTGTCTTTGTGGGTTTTTTTTTAATATATAGAAAGACAATATTCTGGATGGTGAATTGTATTCTAAATACCACTATGCTTCTCCTTACACTCTGATATACTCTTAATAAATGCTATCTATGTGTATTAATAGAAACACTCTTTGTGAATAAACGTTTCCTGTGAGGCTTAATGCTGTGGGTATCAAATCTAAGGAACTCACTCTGAAGATATTCTCCTTTTTCCTAAAAATGTTTATCATTTTACATTTTACTATAGTCTTTTAATTCAGGGTAATATGTTGGTAGTTTGGTTTTCAGTATAACTCACTTAAAACTTCAGTATTTTTCTCATCTATTTGGTTCCATTTAGCAGCACATTTATATTAACAGTACTTTCAGAATAATTTTCATATTTGCAGATACCCTTGAATCTCACTTTTGTCTGTCTGTCTGTCTGTCTGTCTCTCTCCAACACTTACTGAGTGAAAATCCTCTTTGGTCACTGTACTGAATGCATACTATGCTGAATACTTATTAATATTCACAATCATCCCATAGAGAAGGAGCTAATTTAATCATTACTTTTTTTTTTTTTTTTTTTTTTTTTTTTTAAGGAAAAAGACCTGAAGACCCAGAGAATTTAAAGAATGTCTTTGGACATAAAACTATCAAGCGGTGAAGTCAGGCTACAAATCCACGCAGCAACCCTTCCAAGCCCGCCCTGCCGCCCCAACCCTGGACTGGACAGGGATGTCCACGCACCTATAATAAGATAAATTACACACATCAGTGATATTTGTTATATAAAGCATTACTAAACCAAACGTGAACAGAAAAGGCTGATTCTAACAGATTATCACTCAGGTCACCTTTTCATCCTGTTGACGGAGGTTAATTACAGCCCTTCCTTGTAAGATGCTGCCTACAGGGCGGGTCCTCGGGCAAGCGTGAGGGCTCCCGCCTGCCCCGCGTGATCACGGTGTAGAGATCGCACGCCCTGGGGGCCCTGAAACATACATCGGAACCGAAGCGCCAGGGCGTCTGAAACATAGCAGAGTGACAACATACTGTGTCAGTGCTGACAATTACGGGCGTTTCCTGTCAGGATCTCTGAACCGTTATCCTATACGGATGATGTCTGCCATCAGCCTGGGAGAACGGTTGTGCTGGCCGGAAGGAAGTCATTACTGCTTCCCCATGGACGGTGTCCACGGGCACAGTCCCAGGTTGTCCCAGTGCCTGGGGCCCTGGGTGGGACTAAGGTCCAGGCTGATGCTCGGGGACAGCTCCCTGAGGGCCAGAAAGATGTCGAGCCTACTTGGTTCAGCCGCCCCGAGTGTTGTTTTGCAGAAATGCTTTGGATTTCATTTACTTATTCTTAGTAAATGCATTGGGGTGATGTTGGTTAATAAGATTCCATAGGTGTCAAGGGAACATTTCTACGATGCTTGATCTGTATATCACATGGATAGAGATGTGGTACATACACACAGTGGGATACGGCTCAGCCGTAAGAAAAGAGGAAATACTGCCATTTGCGACAACGTGGACGGACCCTGAGAATATCATGTTTTAAAACCAGCGCTGAAGGAAACCCCACAGTTCCATGAACAAAACTGTCTCAAGGGACTGTTCTCATTTAGAGAAGAGCCCACGTGTGTGAAGCTGGGTGTTTCACAATTTACTATTTGCTTTCGGGGTTTCCTGGGCTATATCTGCAAGGTCCTCCCTTAGCCTTCCTGATCTTACAACGGAGCATACAACCCTAACCGTGAATTTCCCGGCAAATTTAAAATATGATCTACCGTTCTATGATAATCTGCCCATTCAACTGGCAAAAGAGAGGGGAAGAAAACAGGCCAAAAAGAATTTTAAGGAGAAACACCGAGCAAGCAATCCAACTTTGAGTTCAAACCAACCAACAAATAAAGCAACGAACACACAAAGGGCTGGTTCTGCTAACTGAGTGGAATGCATGTATTCTCCGTGTGTTGTGAGTGCAATCGAGTCTGAAATATATTTCAGCCTCCTATCAGATCTGTATCCAACTCTGGCCTGGACCCTCTTCCAGCCCCTTTCTACGTATTCCTTTAACATTCGACCACTAAGCTCTTCCCTATTATAAGGGATTTTACCTCTTTTAGATATCGCCACAGACAAGACGACGTCCCTGAAAGTTAATAACCACCAAATGTGCCTCTTTCCTTTTCCTATAAATTAGAGGATGCTTTCCTACTGAATTTTGCAAGAAGGAAAACAGACTCCCTCCTGCCGACGTGAGGAAGTAATGTTAAATCTCCCTTAAGATTCACTTTGGCTTCTTACAGCTGGATGTTAGTACCTTTTTATATGCAATTTTACTTCATTTAGTCTTTAAGGTTGTGCCTGAGGTTAGTTTAAAAGGTTAGTTAAATGTTAATGGATGTTAATGCTGCAATTAAATTGTTAAATC
Organism: Pteronotus mesoamericanus; assembly: GCF_021234165.1. NCBI lineage: Eukaryota > Metazoa > Chordata > Mammalia > Chiroptera > Mormoopidae > Pteronotus > Pteronotus mesoamericanus. The sequence goes on along the minus strand of NW_026555323.1, from coordinate 5,906,390 downwards.
AATTGAAAACTGTGGCTCAGGCTCTCTTTGCCTTAGCAGCAGGCCTGGGCTGCATAGGCGTATAAATTAAGAGCTGTAAATCTAGTGAAGTCTAATTAGAGACCAAATTTCTCATTTATCTTATTTTCACAGGACTGTAAGCACTGATAGATAATCAACGAAGGGCTAAAACTTTTTAACATTAAAAAACTATTTTATCTATTTCAGGATCCAGGTGACTGATTATAATTCAGATCCAATTACTGTAAAAGGTCATATGTGAAATGAAGTTCCTTTTCAGACACTTGAAGTTTTATTTCACAAGTCTGCAGACAACCCAGTCACTTCCCCATCCCCAAAAGCAAATATAAATACATTATTCAAGGCTGACTTTAATGGCATCGCGGAGCGACCTCTGTGCTAAACAGTGTGTTTAATAGACTATTGTGTTAACCAAAAGGAATAAAGATGGATTCAGATTCTTCACGACAGATTCATCGGGAGCAAAAGGTAGCCTTGATGGATGCCTAAGGTGAGACTTTTTCATTGTGGTGTCAAATGGGCTGTTGCTATCTTGCTTTACCCAAAGTGTGAGAACACTAATGTATAGAGTCCAAAGGAAATCCCAAGTTTCCTTTGGACTCTACACATTAGAGTCCAAATCATCCCAAGTTTACTGCTGTAAAGCGGCTCTGTTGAAATTACTCTGTGTGACTCAACCTTGGGTCCACTATATTTGATCGTAGTTTTAAAAATTCTCTTAATTATAACACTTAATTGGGTGGTCTGACAATAGCTTTTTAAAATTTTCATTTATTGATTTGAGAGAGAAAGAGAGACATCAATTTGTTGTTTCACTTATCTATGCATTCATTGGTTGCTTTTTGTATGTGCCCTAACTGGGGATCGAACCTGAAACCTTGGTGTAGCACAATGATGCTCTAACCAACAGCCACAGCTACCCAGCCATAGCTATGGGCTCTAACCATAGCTTTTGATACAAATGCTAACCAACAAAGTCAAATACTGCCTTCCACAAAACAGGAACACTCACAGGTTTTGGTTTGCAAATCTGTTCCTTTATTATTATTATAAAGATCTTAGGAAAAAATAGTTTCCTTGAATGCTGATTTCTTTAATAGATATCTTCTGCCCAGAAAAATACTACTTTAGGAGAACAAGTTATAAATGGCTCTTCAACTAGAAGCCCGTTTTTCTCTCAGGAAGACTTAAGCCACGCCCACCTTTGTATCCTGAGTCCAGTTGCAGCACTGATTAAGCCACGGAGCCAATCGCTGAGCAGGTTGAATGTTCTGAACTCTTTGCCTTCTTAATGTTGCCATGAATTCCAATCTAAAATTCTTGATCATAGACTCTAGAAAAAATGTCATAGTAGGTTGCCTGTCTCCCGAGCAAAGGAAAAGATGTTTTTGTTTTGTTTTGTTTTGTTTTTAACCCTTATAGGAGCACTAATTTCCTGACAGTATGTTTGTTTATTGCCTGCAAGCATTCTAAATGTTAAGTACTTGGTGGGGAATAGGGATCCCCCCCCCCCCATCTCATTCTCTCTCTCCAGCAAACGCAATAGGAAAATACCATTTCAACCTTTTTTTGGAAGGAGGTGAGCTCCCGCTCTGCTTGTAGAAAAGAGGCTGAGGACTTCCACTACCCACCGAGACCAGACGGACACCTAAAGGCTTTCACCTACTCATCTCTGAGAATGACCTGCTACTGAAGCCTAAGACTGCAGTTAAAAATAAATTCTTTTCAATGACAGATATTTTTTACCCTGTTACAAATGCAAACACAAGTCCTACAAACCGCTATTAGTCACTGATGTGACAAGGGAAGCTGCCCCGAGCAAGGGTCGCACCCCCAGCGGAGGGGGGATGGAGCAGGACACAGAGCAGGAAGCCGCAGCTCTGGGGCAGCAAGCAACCAAGTTCAAGCACCAAGTTCAAGCGCGGCTCTTTCGCATACGTCCTAGGACATCGGGCAGGTCTGCTAGCCTCTCTTGGCGGCTGTTTCTCATCTGTTTCTGAGCCCTCCTCCACATTCCTATGGCTGTACGTCCTATCTGATTGTAGATGCCTAGTAAATGTTTGTATTTTTAGCTCTGTTCTGACTCCTGATCCCCAAATACTTTTATTCGACAATACTAATGACGACTCTACTTAAAATCGTTCATTCATTTGTTCGTTCGTTGTTGAATGTCGGCAAAAGGCCAGCCACTGTTCAAGGCATTAGAGGCTCTATCGTGAGCAGCATATGATACTTGCCTTTTAGCATTTATATTCTAGAGGGAAATGTAAACAATAAAAAGTAAAAATTTATCATAATTTCAAAAAGGAATATATAAAGGAACATACACACACACACACGCTATGGAAAAATTCAAGGCAGAAAGTAATTGAACATGCTTTTGGACTGATAGGGAAGGCATAGAGATCTGAACATCATGTGGGAATAGGGCATTCTCTAACAGGAATGGCCAACGGTGCTGTGGCTCTGTGGATTGGGTGCTGGCCTATGAACCAAAGGGTCACGGGTTTGATTCCCAGTCAGGGTACATGCCTGGGTTGTGGGCCATGTCCGCAGTAGGGGGCGCGCAAGAGGCAAACGCACATTGATGTTTCCCTCACTTTCTCCCTCCCTTCCCCTCTCTAAAAAAAAAAAAAAAGAATAGTCAATGGAACATGCAGAAACCAGCCTTGTTGATTCCTTGCCTCTCTGGTTTCCCCTTCCCTCCAAACCCCCTCCTCTCCTTGCTTCTTCCATCTCAGTTAACACCACCACTATTTACACAGTGGTTCCAGCCTGGAAAGCTAGGAGTCTGTGTTGATTCTTCTTTTATCCTTACTTGCTCCCCTCTGAATCCTAGTCTTCAGCATTTGCACTTGACCACGATCCCTAAGAAGTACCCTAATTCTAAAACCCTAGCTTAGAGAGGACAAATTGATACTCAGTGGAGTTTAATACTTGTCCAGGGTCCTCCCACCAGTCAATGGTGGACCCAAGACCTTCTGATGCCTGTCTTTGTTTTTTACCCCCTCTGCCTCTCAAGGGGACCCACAAAAGGGACAAGAAGAGCAGTGAGTTTTCCATAACTTCCTGGAACATCATGGTCTTTAGTCTTTCAAATTTGCTTTAAAATTGTTCTTTTAAAGGTCAGCTTTTCAGGAAATCTGGTCTACCACACTCCACCCCCCGTCGCCCCCCACCATTGACTGAGACTCTGTGGGAGTTCTTCTGTGTCTCCTGTGTGATTTTCAATCTTATTTTCAAATTCCCTTTTATCCCATGGTCATTTGTATTCTTGCTGTATAGCAATGGGCAATAACTCAACCCCTCTGCATCCTCATTTGTTTCTCTCTACCATGGAGAATGGCAATACCTTCCTCAAAAGATTCTTTGATGATGAAATGAGTTTATATGTATAGAGCATTAAGAACAGTGCCTGACATATAAGTTCTAGATAAATGATTTTTGTTATCATGACTATGATTGCTACCATCTCCACTGCCAAAGAGCGGGCAATGAGACATCTTTATACACACTGTGGAAACCATAAATAGGTGCCATGTATATAGTAGGTGTTCAATAAAAGCCATCTAGAAGGGAATCCAGTACTGCCTTTGTGAATGAACACAATCTTCCCTCCTCTGAGGAGAGAAATACGTATCAATCAGGACCAAGGACCCCGGCCATGGCTAATTGATGTGCAGGGCACATAAGGAAGACCCAAGCTGGGGAGGACAATCAGGAGGATGAACTACGAGGAGCAAAAGTGCTGAAAATGAGTTGTATTAAATAATGAGTCTCACCTTGGCTGGGGAGCTCAGTTGTTAGAGCATCATCCCCATACGCCAGTTGTGGGTTTGATCCCTGGTCAGGGCACATGCAAGAAGCAACCAATGAATACATCAGTAAGTGGAACAACATATCGCTATTTCAAACCCCTCCTCCCCGGCAAATCAATAAATAAAAAATGAAAACCTCAAAAAAATAATGCAGTCCTTGTTTGTTCCTGATGAATAAATGAACAACGCTAGTGTCACTGCATGTAAACCCAGAGACATGTTCCCCTCCAGGATAAGTTGTTAGAGAACAGCACGCAACCAGCTAAGGCCAACATTACACAAAATCCCACAAACTGTTCGTCTCAGTAAAATCTTTAGATAACGTATGGCATGATTTTACGTAGCGATAGAGTTGTTTCCCTTAACTTGGGTGATTTAAAAAGTCCTAGTTGAAGGACTGGTGGAGGAGACACGGGCACGTGTTAGAAACATTGTCTAGCAGGCGCATCTTTCCAATAGTGAACACAACTACACAACTACGGCTGGTCATCTTTCTACTGTGTAACAAGCAGTGACAATCCAAACACGCTGGACTGACCTCTGCCTTTCTGTCTTCCCACGTGGACTTCGCTCCCTCTGTGACTTTTGATTGGAGACTGATACCTAAAACACAATTACGGCAAGCCTTGCTAGGTAGAAAGGCCAGGCACACAGCCCCCTTTGGGGAAGGGAATAAAAGTGTGTCTGAGTATTTTGTGTTTGTTTGGTCTCCCATCAAGCTCGAGTTTGGCATCTGTAGATACGCCCGTCTTTGTCATCTCTTGTGAGTCGTCCTTAGCCTGTTCTGGGTTCAGGGGCAGAATCTAAAATCCCCAAACCATATAAGGAAGGGCAGGGGTGTGGTCTGAAGGAGCCTCCTTGATTGACAGACATGGACTTGACCTTGTTCCTTATCCACACTTCCTCTGTGATTTCTCAGTGCAGCAGGGATCCTCAGGACACCCGGAAAGGGAAAGGACACCCTTCCGGTTTGTCTTTAAACTTGACCCCTAAGCACATGGGTGTCTTGGCCTCACCCTATGCAACTATAGTTTTTGTGAATCAAGATCACAGGCTGTGGCAAAGGGTAATTTGTCACCGGTGATGATGTCTCTGTTATCACCTACATCATCGCCGATTATGTCTGGACACCTTTTTGCATAGCAACACGCCAGCCACTCTGGGGGACAGCGGACGCATGACCCCCGTTGGCCATCCACCGAGGCCCTATCGGAGACCAAAGAGAAAATTATTCAGCATTTCCGGAGCCAGTTCTGTGAGGAGGAATGTATTGAACAACCACAGAACAGGGCCGTTGGAGATCAGGCCGCAGACCCGAGGCGTCTGTTTTGATTCAGCCAACCTATGTTAACACCTTCCAGAGAGGACCTCGGGTTCGGTTTTGGACATTGAATTTATCTATATGGATTTTTATATAGATTATAAAATTGAATTTATCTATATAGAATGTATATAGAGAGTTTATAGAGATTACATATCTATAATATCACAGTTCTTATTTTCTTTCTTTCTTTCTTTCCTTCCCTCCGGGTTTTGTTTTTTTAAAAAGCATGTCTGGAAGGAAGGTGGGGTGCGGGGGCGGGGGGGGGGGGCCGACGGTCTTGGCGAATTGCAACAGCGAAGGGTAGCGCACTGCAGCGGCGGTCTGAGCGTCAGCCCCTCCCCGCGCCCTTACCCGAAAATGGGGCGCCCAGTGCGCAGCAGACGGAGACAGGAGGCTCAAGAGACATCTTTTCTTTGTGAAAGTTATCAGTCTGCCCACCTCCCCAGCACAGCAGCCCATCTCGGCTCCCCCAGAGAGGATTTTGAAGGGAGGCGGTTAGCGATGCCCCTTCCTTCCTTCCTCCCTCCCTCCCTCCCCTCCTTCCCCTGCCTACCTGCCCCACTCCCACCCCCCTCGGCCGTCCAGGTCCAGGCCAAGCGCGTAGCTTGCAGCAGAAAGCCTCAAACGTTTTCCCGTGATCCGACTGTTTTCAAACAGCCTGGGCTCCTGTGAGCTTCCCCAGCTGTGACTAATAGCGAAAAGAAGGGGGAAAGAAGCTTCTGGAGCCTGCGGGCTTCAGACAGGCAGGCTCTGGGGGAAACAAGAGAAAGCCATTAACTAACCACAGTGTTATCTTGATTCTCTTCCAGGGACGAGCCGGGGACGCCTAATGAACTAGTCCTAGCGTTTGAGACTGAGTGCGCCTCGGGGACCTCTCCCAGAACAAACAGTGTGACGGATCAATGCGCGGTTCCCCTGGCAAGACCAAAGGTTACTCGCTGCTCTAAGGGATCCGGGGATTAGCAGATCTCTAGGATATACTTTCTCGCCTTTAGGAAACTGTAACTTTTCTGCATCGGCTCAGGCCTAAGAGTGGAAAGTGGACGGAGGGCTTGTGCGTCCAGAAGAGCTTGCTTAAACCTATTGGTCTGAAAGATCATTAATACAGGAGGTGATACTAGGAGGCAGAAGAAGATTTCTTTTTAGCCTATTTTTTTAAAAAGGCTTTATTTATTTACTTTTGGAGAGAGGGGAAGGGAGGGAGAAAGGAGAAACATCTGTGCGTGGTTGCCTCTCGCACGCCCCCTACTGGGGACCTGTGACTCAAACCAGCGACCTTTTGGCTCCGCGGGCTGGTGCTCAATCCATTAAGCCACACCAGCCAGGACCAATCCTTCCTAAATCATAGCTCCATTTGGCCGGGGGAGGCGGGGGTACTTCACTCAAGTGAGAGATTTCAAGTGTAATCACCCTGCCTGCTATTCAGCGCCTCTGGCTGAGCTGGGGTCCAGATGCCGGCAGGCAAACTCGCCTTTGCAAATTCTGGAATCCCTCCGTGGCCACGAGCCCGAGCTTCTCACAGGGTGACTAGGCTTCCTAGCCGAATCCTCCAAACTGTTCGTTTCCGAGACGGTTTAGCCACGCCAGTTGCCATTTTGCAGAATCTCTTGATATGAAGCGATTGCGCCATAGAAAATTCTTACGGTGTCCCGCGCAAATGGCTGAGACGGGAGTGCGGTGCTGTCCTGAACGGTGGTGTCACAAAGGCCATTTGTACCCTGTGTAACACTGGTTTTGGATTCCAAAACAGAAAGGAAGGGAGGGAGGGAGGGAAGATGGGAGGGAAGGAGGGAGGGAGAGAGGGAGGAAGGAAGAAGAGAAAAGAAAACGAGAAATGATGCTTTCATTCAATGCCCCAATTCAGGAAACTGTTGTTTACATCAGATGCACACTTGAGTCTTGCTTAGCTTTATTTTTACAGAAGACTTTCATTTAAATTAGGTCATATCATTTTTTTGGGGGGGGTGCTAATTTTCAAGTGTGTACCCTCACATCATGGCGATTTGGCAATCTGGTTTCCATCAACAAAAGCGAAAGCAAGCCCCCTGTGCCCCGGTGCCTCCCTCTCCGCATTGCCGGGCGTCCTTTGGTATCTCAGTCTAAGCAGAGGCCTGTCAGCATGAGAGGCAGCTGCCTGTGAGAAGGATTTGCAAAGAACAGGCCTCCTCGCTGGCTCTTAACCACCTGCACACCAGCCCACTGGGCAAAGGTAATCACTGGGGAGTGGTATACTATGCAGGTAATATTTCTGCGAAAATCCACTCCTTCAAAGCCTTAAGATGTGCATACTTTGACCCAGCAATTCCAATTTTTCTAAGAAAATAATCAAGGATCTATGTCGAACTGCACCTACACGAATATTTATTGCAGCGGCAACCCTGGTAGAATATGCTTTTCCAAACTACTCCTGTCCCTGTCTGTGTTGGAGAACCGCTGTCTTGCGAAGTTGCTTTTTTTTTTTTTTCTTTTCTTTTACTTAATAGCATGGAGTTGCTAAGCAAGCCAGTTCTTCTTACTAAGTAAAAAATGCAAAGTTCAGGCGAGTCTCACTTGAATCATTGTGGTGTACTAGTCTGCCCAGTGTGCATAGCAAGATACCACAGTCTGGGTGGCGTAAACAACGGAATGTATTTCTCCCAGGTCTGAGGTTGGAAAGTCCAAGTTCAAGGTGCTGGCAACATGGTTTTCATTCTAAGGCCTCTTGTCTGGGAGGTGGCCACCCTCTGGCTGTGTGTGCATATTCCTCTTCATTGTGCTTTTGTGGGGGGGAGGAAGCAGGGAGAGAGAGAGGTGGGGGGGGGACATAAAGAGAGAGGAGAATCTCAGAGAGAGAGAGAGAGAGAGAGGAGAGGGAGGGGGAGAGAATTTTGTTTGGCTTTCCCTCTTATAATGCTACAGGTCAGGTCCCCACCCTTGCAACCTCACTTAACCTCAACTACTTCCTTAGAGCCTCCCTCCTTCCCCAAATACAGCCACTGTGGGGTTTAGGGCTTCAGCAGATGAATTGGGGGTCACACAGGTATTCAGTCCAAGTATTCCTCATTGGTGGGGCTTTTCCTTAATGGAACATTCTTCTGGATAAATAGGTCACTGAGTGGCACATCAGGTTGCTGAATTAAGCTGCAGAAACTTCCCGCCAGCAGCTTAAAGCAAGTTGTCTTTGTTGCCTTCCAGAGGGACACAGTTCGACGTTCTGCGTTCTACCCCTTAACTGGCTGCGTGACCGGAAACAAGGCCCTGAGTCTTGTTTCCTACGTCTTTAAAAAGAGGGGATTAAACCAGATGTCTTCTCAAGTTTCTTTTTAGCTCTAAATTTCACGCCTCTGGGATTGTTTCTTGTACACAATGTCCTCGCACCTGTGATACAACTGTCAGAAGTTTCATAATAAAAGAACGTATTTTACAAAATTTATAGGTGTAAGAGTTGTATGGATGAATAATTTATGCACGCATACTTATTTCCTCACCTGGTTCATTTATACAAATTCTTCTGGATTGTTTTTATATTCAACAGAACCAACCACACAGAATTTTTAAAAATTCCGTCCTTGAAGTTGGAAACCAATAGAATGAAATATAACTCAAATTTAAAGGAGAAATTGGATCCATATTTGGAATTTCAACAAAAACAGGAACCAGGAGGAACATTCCAGGAAAATAATGTAATTCATTTTTATGAGTAGAATATTAGCAAACATATTTCAAAATCTGAGCCTTCTTAATACTTTTTATGTTTATATTTATGGCCCAGCAATTTCCCCCATATATGCAGTCAAACAAAGACAGTTTTGTCTGAAGAACTCCATGGACCAATGATATAAACAAGTTGGTAAGGACACAAAAGGAAAAAGAGGAAAATATATAAATATCGGATTTGGTGTCAACAGGTCTGTAAAAATCTCAGGGGCTAGAGGTTATCAACTTTGGTTGGACTCTCGGGTTATTCTTCAGTCAGCTAGATTTATAAAAGAACAAGCCGCTGAAGGGTTTGTCGGAGGAGTTGAAACAATCAGCCTCAGGAGGGGCTGTAATTCAGTAGTGAGTAAAATCATCCCTTGAGTCAAGAGTTTAGAAAATGCTCCGAGATTCTCAGAGACCAAAGTTTCTATTCAAGTGTTTAGTATTCTAATAGGTAATTACTTTAAAAGACACTCATTAAACAATTTCCACTAATAGAACCCACTGGGCATAGTCGGCTCAACTCTCCAAGGCTTCCTGGGTGTGTCTTTCCAGGGAGTGTTGTGAAATGTTTTATAAATCTCTTTTCCTTCCTGCTTCTCCCTGCATCGCCTCCATGGCTTGAATACAATCAAATGTCTGCCCTCAACACACTCCGTGCTGGAGGCAATATAATATCAAGCTACGCTAGACTAAGTTGGATTTTAAGAGAGGAAGGGTTAGAATCAATGACAAAACAAACAAACAAACAAAACTCCAGCATTTCCATAAATGGGGAAATACGTTAATTTTAAGGATAAGGAAACATCAAAAAACAATGCTCTTGAGGTAAAGCGACTTCCGAAAGAAGTGTAACTTGGACAATTGTCCAGAGAATTGAGTCTGGATAGATAACCAATTCGGAGAGCTCCAGGATGAAAACAGAAAATTTGTAATTTCATTATCTGATTATGCTGTCTCCATAGCTGCCATTGCATATATACCTAACTACCAGCTATTATTTTGATTTTATAGTTTATAAAACTAGTCAAATATTTCATGATAAGCCTTTAATGTGGATATTGGGAGAAAGAATCCAACACCACGAACTTAAATGACTTCAATCTCTCTTTATATTATTCTATTTTACTTTTATCTGTGACATTTACTACTAGCCGATACTTTTTTGTTTCTTTTCTGTTTTTGACCATTTAAGTGTAAATTTTGTGAAAGCAAAGTTCTTTTCTGCCTTGTTTACCTCCACTCCCACAGCCTACTACTACTCCTTGGCAGTAGTAGTTTCTCAGATCAAATTGGATAGAGGAATATTGAATGAATGAGTGAATTGGTGAATGAATGAATGAGTTTTAGTTGTCTCAGTTTGCCTGGGGATGGCTCTGCCTACCTGAGAACTGTCTGGTGCGCACAGTAGATAATTTTAAATGGTTTGCCTGAGAAGCGCTCAAGAAATACCCATTCTTTTCCCTTCCCTCTTTACTTCGCATATTTTTCTCTTGCAATTAATGAGACAAACCAAAGTTCTCTTGACTTGAACTTTTGACATCTCCCACTCTTTTAATATGAAAAGACTAACTACATCTGCAGCAAATAATGTGCCCGGGAGCCCTTGATTCCCAACAAACCCCTACCCACTTCCTTTCCACAAAACCACCACTGGGATTCTGCGATTTCCTTTTCTCCACTGTGTGCTCATTCCTCTTGGTGGTTCTGTTTACAAGAAAAAGAGATAGCATTTGAGTTGATGTTTATGTGTGTTGTTTTTCTTCGTCTTTCCTCCTCCTCCTCTTTTTTTTCCCTCCCTAAGAGAAGATAATCAGGTTCTCATGTTACTGCTAAGTGTTCTAGCGGATGGAAAAAGGTTGCCACATGAGGTCATTGCTGTGTGGATGAACTTGTAGGCACTGACATATCAGAGAGCATCTAAGGGAAATATTATAGGGGCCATCAAGGCCGCTTCAAATTTCCTGATTGCATATATTACAACAGGATAAGCTCCAATTACTGGAGCCCTACTTCAATATAATGGAGAATTGGAGCAGTGTAGGGATTTTGATCTCTCTGGCAGCCGAGCGTATCTGAAAATATGAAAATAAAGTTCACTCTTTAGAGCTGGAACATCCGCGGAGCTCAGGAGCCGGGCCATATCATCTGGGGCAGGAGGGGAGGAAAAAAACCACAAAGGTTGTCAGAGTTCAATTCAGGTTTGGAGCTTTTCACCCAATACGGTGCAGGTTGGAAATGCACAGCTTCGAATTTCTTTTTCCTGCTGGTAAGTCAGATAAGATATGGAAACTTAGCCTTAGTGGCTCTCAATCTTTCCACCTGTGACCATAAAGTGACCATTTACAAGTTTGAATGCTTTCCTGACCTCCGGCCTGGTTGTTTCTGGACGTGCCAGTGCCAAGGGAGATTTCCAACTCAAACAACAGCCAAGTGATGCACCAAGTTTCCCACTGTCTGTACGGGGCGAGTTGTACCAAAGACAGCTGCTTAGAACAGCTGTCTGTTTCCACGACCATCTTAGGGGAGAGTGATTAATGAACTCGCTTGGGCAGCGTGGAGCCCAGTTCACTGATCCATACTTGCAGTGCAGGTATTGATGTGAAACTAATGAGAAATTTGATGCTCAAATTTGAATGTTTATTCCAATTACCAACCAACAGACCCATTTTTTTTTTTTTAACTTAAAGTGTTAACCTTTTGCTAGGAATGGGCAACATCAAACTGTGGTTTCAGACCGTGTGGTAGAACTTGCGTGCTGACGTGACCACAGGGCGTTCTGATACACGGTACACATCCCGGGTGTGCTGCTTTCTTTAAATATCATCTTGGGGCTTTAGACAAGGAAGGAGGCAAAGAAGAAAGTGCTTCTGATACGCCTGTCTCACTGGCAGCCACTTAGCACTAAACACATGGATATGAGGAGGAGCGCCTCCCAAACCAGACCGATAAGACCCTAAACTAAATAGGGCTCAGTATGGAGTCCAGAACAAGGGGTCTGAGATTTCGCATCTTCTCCTGCCTACCGGACGACACCTCAGTTCCTATGCGTGACTTCCTGACTTCTGCCCTTTAGGGGACAAAGTAATCTTTACTCTGGTGAAAGGGCCCACATGGCGAAGACAGAGAAGCACATAAAATAAGAGATTCTCTTGCAAGAATGAAGATATACAAGCCAGAGCATAGGAGATCAAGAACAGGTTACATCATGCATATTGTGGATCTACACTATGCATATATTGAATATTTACTGCCTTTCCATGTCTGGCCTGCATTTCTGATACCATTAATCAAATAAAGCCCCTTTTATCCTAGCCAGCACAAGACCGATGTCCCAGCCTTCAATGCGGAGAGCTAGACAGCGCTACCAACCACTCAGCATCCACAGAATCTATTTGCCCATCCCGAATGGAAGGGATCAGTCCTTGATTGGTCTCCTCGTGGCTCGCCCCTGCAGGTCTCTGCTCACAAAGAAGCTTCTAGAAGCCTCTCCCTGAGTAACTGATACAAACTCACAGCCCCCTCCTACACTCTGTGCGCCTGAGCATTCGCCTGTCTGCCTGGTTTTTCTCCGCCTGACATTTGACATTTAAAAAATTTTTCAATTATAATCGACACACAATATTCTACTAGTTTGCGGTGTACAACATAGTGATTAGACGTTTATAGAACTTACACAGTGATTATCCCAGTAAGTCTAGTACCTGGCACCAGACATAGTTACTGCATTGATTCACCATGCTGTACTTTATACCTTGACATTTTGCATTTTCACTTATTTATATCTTCTCCCTCAACTTCCAATCCAGAAATGAGTCCCACAGGGGAATGCTGGTTTTGTTTACTGCTTTGTATCCCCAGCAACTAGATGGGTGCCTGACTGTTAGTGGGTGCCCAGTGAATGGTTGAATATATAAAAGAATGATTTAGTTAAAATATTAGTAGGGATGTCTGGGAAGGGGACTAATTAGCTTCATTCTATGAACTCTTTAGGATGGAATAGCTCAAGTGATTACATTGCGAGTGCTGATTATTGCAAAGTATGAGGAAGGAGTTCCTATTAGATGAGTTGAAGTCAGTAATAGGCTGCTTGTTGTAGATCTTTGAGAGCCAAGGACTCACAGTCCTTGCGTCCATCAATCAGAAGAACGATAGAGAGGACTCATGAATCTTACAAAAAATAGACTTGACCAGCTCTGGGGTTCCTTCCAAATGTTATGTGTCATATGCATTCCTTCAGAGGTTGAAGGTCATGGTTAAAGATTTATGCTGTTTCATTAGAGCCGTTATGCAATGCCCACGGGCTTAGAGAAGGTCGTCTTAAGATTTGGGCCACTGTCTCTTTTGGGAGAAAGCTAAGAATATTCTTTACTACGGTTCATGTGAGGTTCACTACTAATGGACGTGAGAGTGTGATTTTGGTATATTTGTGCCAGGAAATGACTGAGATTATCGCAGTCGCTAAGATACGGTCTCCAAGAAATCATCCTTTCAAAGCTGAGCAAAATATTTTAGGCAGTAAGACTCTCCTTCAGGAAATGGAAACTTCATGGCAGGAAGTGAAGCCAGGGTGTACAGGAAGAGTTAACTGTTCTTCCAGGAGAGCGGACTCTAAGCCAGGATATGGCATTAAGCACAGAGAAAATTGGGCCGAATAATCTCTTTAGATTCTTTGAGGTGCTGAGCTGACATTTTGATATGCTGCAAGTTGGCAAGCCGACGTTTGGGAGTTTATCTTCAAATTCCACATTTGAGGACTCGCATTTCCCACTTCCGAAAAGGCTATACCTGCAAACACCTTACGCCGTATCTACGCCATAAAGCGAGAATTTAATATCCCAAATTCTGTGGAAAAGAGAACTTCATTTCTGCTTAAAACCAACGCCTTACATTTCATAATAGTCACCAAATTTTGTAAGGACAATACATTATGAAATGATAGCAAGTAATAGGCTTCTACATAACTCTGTAATGTAAGGTATTACAGAGTTAGTGCTTTTGAAAATACAAGTTTAATATATGGTTGAAGTATGAGTTTTAAAATCAGTTTGGGGCAATATTATGTGGTTTGGTTAGAATGTCAATATATACTTCTTTTTTCTTCTTATGCAGTCAGGCAACTGAGAATGTCTCCCTACTGGGATTTCTAAATTTCCTTGAAAGAGGGTGTTCAAATCTAATTAGCGTGTTGTGACAGCTACAGAAATATAAGTCAGGGTGGAGTTGAAAAGGAGGAAATGAACCTGGAAATTATTGTAGATACATGTGATGCTCATCTCAGAATCAGTCAAATCGGGTCTATGAGTCACTTGACATAGGTTTTCGTCGCTCATCACGTGAATATCCTGTTCTTTAGAAAGTCTATTCCATTCCTCGGCCTAAGCGTGCTTCGCTTACATGCTCCTTTAGTATCCATCACTTCTTCACGTGACCCAACACAAGCAGGATGACCTGTCCCCTGTCACCATCCTTCCTATGGGCTTGGACTCCAGGAAGGTTGAGCTATGTGCATGTCTTTGAATTATTTCTGCAGCCTGAAATAAAGTAGGGTCTCAACACCAGCTCAACAATTCTCAGCCTGAGCTCAATGGACCCACTATGGAGACCCCTGTTCCAGCTGATGAATTTCTGGGGTGGACAAGATGCTAATTTCCCCAACCCAGAGACTTTCAGTAGATGCAGAAATGAAATGCAACAAAAGCCAATCTATGCTACAGTGATGATGTCTTCTAAGACATTCCAAGAGGTGCTTGTGTGCTCATCAGTCATTGTCTCCATTTTGCAAAGGGAAACAGTGAGGCCAAGGGTATCTGACTTCTTCCAGAACTGGCGAGGGACACCCAGGTAGTGTGGTTACTTGACTAACTCTGCTCATTAATTAGCACATAAGTGTCTGAGGATGCAAAATATAACACCTCCACCACCCACAACCCTATGTATGTGTAGACCAGAAAATCCTCTACTAAATAACACGAAGGGAATTTTCTAGCAACTTTTATGTTCTCCATTTCCTGTATCAAGTGACGACAGGAAGTCACCTGCCTAGACAGAAGACCTGAGCTGCAGGATCGTCTATTAAGTGCAAAAGCATAAATACCATGGTATTTACTTTCTTCCTTCAAAATAACAAGATTCGATTAAAATAGAAGTTTCTAACTGTAGTGCCTCCAATATTCTCAGTGTCCTATGAGTTGTTTAGTTCTGAAAAAGGATGGTCTCTCTTATTTCTATTTCCTATTTTTCTTCTGTCTGACGTGTGCATGTTAGTAGTCTTTCCCCCCCTGGTCATGCAGGGGTGTCTCTCTCTGTCTCTCTCTGTCTCTGTCTCTCTCTCTCTCTCTGCACACCAGCAGTGAGGCGGAACCTGTTTGCTAGCGTTCAGCCCGAGCACTTGAAAGGCAGCACCGGAAAGACAGGCTGACCCCCCGGGCCCAGCGACCGGAAGGGAGCCCGGGGGGAGTACCTGACCTGGGTGCTTCTGACATTGGCCACGTCAAGGTTGCTCCCTTCAGTGGCTCTGCTTTAACGGTTCCCTTGGATTCTTTACTGACCACGGGAAAAGTCGATTGCTCCCTGGCCCCAGCTTCAGAGGCATGGATGCCTTCATTTGGACTTCTCGTACCATGGTGAAACCAGCGGCGGAAGACAAATACAGGACTGAAAAGTGTAACAAAGGTGCTCAGCGGTCTTATCACGTAGGTAATTATTGCGCTCCTACGTGTGGGCGGGTCATGTGGGCAAGGCGGCAGCTTGCTGCCCAAGGGGTCTCTATGTACAACGAATTTGGCTCTTTTGATATGCAGAATAACGCATACCTTACTGAACATTGCTAGCTTTGGCGGTAGGGAATCTTGTCCACACGTGTTATTTTTGAAATTCATGTCCTCCTGAAAGGAAGATGACTAAAATTACTTTTCGGCTTGTTTTTTTTTTTTTTTTTACTTTAAATAATTTTTTACTTTTCAATTCCAGCTCACATACACTATTATAGTAGTCTCAGGTGTATAACCCAGGGATCGGACATTATATAACTAAGTGATTAGTAAAATGACTTCAATTATGGCAAATTTCAGAAAATCAATGATCTGAAGGCCTTTTGTGTGGCGATATACATAAGAGCGCAGGGCAGAATAAGGGTGTCGTTAACTGAGAGCACTATACATACTGCCTTTTAATAAAGCAAATACATATTTAGTGTTATTTTTATTTGGCTTTACAAATACTATCAGAGCTTCAAAGAGACCTCCCCGAAGCTTTAAAAGATTAAATATTAGTCTGTGGACAATGGAGCAAATAGCTTGCATTTCACATCGGACAATGAGAGGCCACGTTCGCTTGAAATGCCTCAGAGAGACGAGTTAAATTTTGAAGGGGAAGTGCTCCCTTGGAACTGTGTGAACAAAGGCAAGTTTGTATAGTGGACGGGCCCGGGGGATTTCTGCTGAGAGAGATGAAGTGATTGCGGTGAAATCAAACCACTTGTGCAGCTCCTTTGTCCAGTGTGCTGCTCTCCTGGGCGTGCTTCCTTCGCCTGGGAAAAAGTCGGGCTATGGTCAAGCAGGGGTAGATCAAATGAAGCCGGTTAAATGTGCACGCCGACCTCTGGGGGCATCAAGGACGATGAAAAAAAAGGGGCCATGCACGGGGAGTGCTTTGAACACTGTGAGATGTTATTGTCACAATTATGATCTTTCCCACCGTAAGGTATGTTCATGTGACTTCGCTTCAGTTCCCCGCTGCTGAGAAAGGTCATGTCAGGTTTGGGACTGGCCTCTCATCTACCTGCAGCTTGGGAGGTCACATATGTCAAAGATCCCAGAATTGGATTGTGTTTACATAGTCCGAGAAAAGTGCGTGTTTACGTGACACACTCGATTCAGAAATTGATGAAACGATTACGTCACAGCTGTAAGGAACTGATTCTGATTGAGGAAGAAAAACTGCCCAGGACAATAAGAGTCTTGTTTAGCAGTTGACTTGTAAAGCCTTTGCTGCCAGGGATGTAGGATGCTCCCTGTGTTACATACAATACAATCCAGAGAAATCACGTTGCCCGCCCTCCGGCTGAAGGAGGTGCTCAGCTTTGTCGTTCTTTGGCAGAACTATGTGGCTAATTTGCCTAAAGGAGCAGTAACATTCAAGCGTCTTCTTCAGCAAAAGGAATATCCTGAACATGGGTAGAAATGAAGTGTTTGTAGCCTAGAATGGCAGTCCACATACTTTTGTGTTTGCATCTGGTGACCAGCCATGATATATCCCCTGCCAGCAGCTGGGTCCCCCAACTTCTCGGTAACATCTGGCCAATTTGACCATGTGGCTGGAGCTTGAAACCATGCGAAATCCTGTGGTTACAGTAATTTCTATCAGGAAACGCAGAGACAGTGAGTGGCCGGCTGATAAAGAATTTTCAGTCGGGTTTATTTTTATTTTCAAATTGGAACCGGAAGTTGGGTGATATAAAGTGGTGAACACGTCCTAACTACGCACAGCTCTGGGGGTGAAAATTTGGAGAGTTTTTCTTTCTCTGAAAAGTGTTCCTTTTTTAAAAAAAGAAAATAATTTATGGAGTTTAGTGTCTTGGAGATAGTCTTTCCAAGAGAAAGCAGAGAGGAGATGAAAATAGATTTCTCAGTTCCCCCGCAAAGCGACCCTGGTGATTAAGATGCACCATTTTCTGAGAGCGTCCATTTGTGGCCTTGGATCCAGACCTGCAAAGGTGACGCATTGCTTCCATTTCAAAGATAAGACTGAAACAAGCACACACACAACTTCAGAAACTTGCATCTTTCTTCCTTGAGAAAACACAGCTTCACAAGTGGGACTTGGGCGGCGCCCTCCCCTCCTCCTTACTCATGACAATGTTTTGATGGTTTCAGAATTTGGCCAAAGGGAGAAAACACGGCCTGCTCCTCAGTGTCCCCTGCGCGCCATTAGCTCTGATGTTGGACGCCTGGCAAAGGGGGCGTCTCTGCCACCGTTTGTTCTCGAGGTTGGCGGCCTCCAGTCGGGCCTTATCTGTAAGTTACTTCTCAGGAGCAGGGCCAGATCGATACTGTATTCTTTCAGACCTCTCTAAACCCAGCGGGGAAGGCAATCGCGGGAGTGCGGCTCCCTGCACCTTCTGGAGCAGATCAATACCCCGACAGCGAGCAGCTTTGTTCCTTCTCCAGCTCTAAGATGTTCGGCTTGCTCTACAAGATTGCTTAAAGGCCTGAGTCCCCTTTCCCTGGGTGACAACACCGCCCCCGCCCTCATCTTCCCTAATACCATCACTGTAATTGCTGTGACAAGACAGAACGCAAACCCGGGATCCGGGCTTTGAGGTGCTTTATCTCTTTTGAACATCTCTATTAGCGAAAGGTGTCGATTTGGCCTTTAATATGCAGTCAGGGCTTTAATGCAAACCTACACTTATTTCCACTGGTTTGCCAAACCCACCGAGATGATGTTACCTGTGGGGATCATACAGGGGAGAGGAAGATATAAACTCCCAGGCACAAGAATATTAGCTTAAACTTTATGCGCCTTGAAGCCCATTAAATCCGCCCCATACTGTCATAGCAATTGTCTCAGAAGGGCTCTGCGTCTTATTTACTTTTGAAGCGATGCCAGATAAAATGAAATATTTATTTTACTGCTTTCAGCCAACACTCCATTAAGTGGTAAATAAAACAAATGCTCAGCAGATCCCGTTTTGTTTGTTTGTTTGTTTTTCCAATTCTTATTTGTTGTTGTTGTTGACTGCTAAGTGAAGTTCACGGATATGGCCTGAAGACCAATAACAGTTAAAATATATCTTGAAATATGTATGACATGGTAGCATTAGAAATTAGGAAGTATACATGAAAACCGCTCCTTGGCCTAAAGAATATAATTTAAACCCTTTAATCGCACTTAATTGGCTTGAAGCGCATCACTTCCTCCTTGTCCAGCTCCTGTCTCTGTCCAGGGTCCTGAACTCACTCCGTTGTGCTGTTCTGTTGTTTTGCGCCTTCTGCTTCCTGTTCCCTTTGCTCTCCCCCCACGACACACATCCTCCCCCTGTTGTTTCCAAATCCTCCCCACCCTTCAAGATCTGCTGTCAATATGAGCCCCTCTAGGAACCTTTAAAAACAGTCCCTGCCAGGGGTCACAATGGAGTCGGATTATCGGACATCATCAGCCCAAGCGGGTGGGTGTCCAAAGTTGGCCAATGATTTGTTTTCTAAAATGATAATGAGGGTGATACATATTGATTGTTCAAGGTCATCCTTCATAACCTTATTTTCTCACTGGCACATGGCTATTCTATAAAGATTGATGGAAAGGGGTTAGGCAGTACCCCCTGACGGGCACCTTTCTGGCTGCTTATCTTATAAAACTCATATAGGGCACTTCCAGCCACCTGCTGCATGATGGGAAGCATCTTAGACTGGTGACAATATCCCCGAATAGATGACTGTTATTCATTGGGTCATCCACAGGCTCAGTAATATGCCTTGTACATGTCATTAGTCACTGAACAAATACTTATTAAAGTGGTGGCTGGTGGAAGTCATCCTGTAATAGAAATCAAGTACTTCCTATGGACCATACACACACCTTGACTGTGGGGGGGAAAGAAAAACCAAACCAGAAACAGACCAGAGGGAAATAATTCAGAACGCCTCCAGTACTGCAAACTAATTAGATAAATTGTCACTTCTCATGGCAGACACATCAAGCAAAGGTGCGTTAGCTAGAAGCTTATTTTAATTTAATACTCAGTCCCTTTCAGGTTGAAAATTTAAGTACAGCTCCTGAATACATTGGGCTGCTAAGATATATAATTAAAAAGACCAGCTGAAATATTCTGATGTTTTAAGCTGTTACATAGAGCTGAGAAAAGAAATCAGTTTGTCAGACACTTGACTATCTTAAGGGGAAAAAAAATTGGTTTTACTTGCTGAAAACCCTCAGAAAGACAACTGTGTAACAGCGTAATGCTGTGAAATACAACACGTAACATATATAATGGGCAGAGATGAGAGAGGAAGGAGACAGGGTATTCCTGTAATTTGACTGCAACTGAATTAATATGCATTTTCAAGTCCACTGCATTACTATTGTACTATAGAAGTTACAAGCAACATGTACATGATTTTATGAAATTTATTTTAAAAGCATTTGTCTGAGATGCTGATGTAGACGAAGAAACCAAAGATAGGGCAAAACTCATTATAAGGGAGAAAACAGGTTGCTGATGAACAAAGCCACAGCAGAGTGGAAAGCTGAAAGAAATTAAACTTGAAGCTCTATGTTTAATTGTTAATGTAATATATTTTAAACAAAGAAAAGGATCAGTCTCATCCTTCCCTCCTGCCTCTCTTCCTTCCTCCTTCCCTCCCTCCTTTCTCCTCTCCTTCCTACCTTTCTTCCCTTCTTCCCTTCATTCCTTCCAAATCCTTTCTAATTCCCAATATCTCCTCCCTCTCTCCTTTCCCCCCTTCTTCTCTCAATTTCTTTTCCTGCATCTTTGACATTAAAATGAATTTTTTTCACTTACAGTTTACATTAAATATTATTTCATATTAGTTTCCGGTAGTATCTTTCCATTTCGATGAGTTATTCAACTCCCCAGTTTGGTCGCATGTGTGACATGGTGGGTAAAGGGACCGAACTGGTTAGTTCTCGGCTGGTACCTTGGGCATCCATTCATGTTTAAGGTAATTTTCTCTTTAGTATCCCAGTGGCCATTGGAACTGTCCACCCAGTAACCCGCTCCAGCTTGACAAGAACATGCTGCCTAACACTGTTGTAGCTTTAAGAATGAAAAGTGCATGACAAAGGAAAGAATTATTGAAATCACCATTTCCTCAACTCCCTCATATTTCTTGCCTGCTATTTTTTATTATTACTATTCATGGAGCATCATTAGTTGCCAGGCACAGATTTTTTAAATGCCATTAGAGCCCTTGGCTGGTGTGGCTCAGTTGGTTTGAGCGTCGTTTCACACACCAAAAGGTTGGGTGTTCGATTTCTGGTCAGGGTGCATATGGGAGGCAATGAATGGATGTTTCTTTTCTCTCACATCAAAGTCTCTCTCTCCCTCTTCTCCTTCCTTTCTCTAAAATCAATAAATATAGTTAAAAATGTAAAAAAAAATTTCAAAAATGCCCTGGCTGATGTGGCTCAGTGAATTGAGTGCTGGCCTGCGAACCAAGGAGTCACCGGTTCAATTCCCAGTTGGTGCACATGCTTGGGTTGCAGACCAGGTGCCCAGTAGGGCCTGCGCCAGTGGCAACCACACATTGATGTTTCTCTCCCTCTCTTTCTCCCTCCTTTCTCCTCTCTGAAAATGAATAAATAAAATCTTTAAAAAAATCAAAAATAAAATACCATTAGATGGCTAAGTACCTCTGTTGATTGACTGTACTTCATTGCTTAGAATACTGTTTTTCAGCATGGTCTTCAGATTTCCACTTTAATTTTTTCCAAGTCTACCAGGTAAAATTTATTCATTCTCCTACTAGTAATGGCATGGGCTTAGCACCTAATGCTTAGTTTTGGGCATTTTTAAGCCCATCAACTCAAGCTGGCTTCCAACAGACTTAATCAATCCAAACTACCTAGCCTCTGGAGAAAAATTAATGTAACAAAATCCTTGTTCACTTAACTGGATACATCCCAGTGTTTGCTATGACGTGTCCATGAAGACACACAAGGAGTCCATTGAATGTTGCCCTTGGGTTACCTTCCTTGCTTCCTAAAGTTATATAAGAGCCATACATATTTTAAACAAATTTTTGTCTTGAGAAAAAAATTAAAGAAATTTGGAAAACACGAGCACAACATATCTACAATGGCTACGACCAGCTACCCGGCGCTGAGTCAAACTGCACAGGGAAAGGGCACCATGCTTCGCAATAGTGCTCCCACTGTGGCACCAGCGCTAAGTTAGAGGCCCCAGGCAACCCCCAGTTCTGGCCGACTGCCCTCCGATCTGGGGGTTCCTGTAAGCTGCACAGGTTTGCTAATCCACTACACTGACTCACAGAACCAGGTGAGCTGTAGTCTTAGGATTACAGCTTTATTATCACCAAAGGACACCCGTCAGAAATAGCACATAGAAACACAGCATAGGGCAATGTACGAGACAGTCCCGAATATGAAGCTGTCGTCACCTCTGGGGACATGTCACCCTCTGACACATCAATGTATGACAAACACACAGAGTACTGCCAACCAGGGAAGCTCACTCAGGCTTCAATGTCCATAGATTTTGGGGGAGTTTCATGGTTGGTCATCAGTTGAACCATTGTCTATACAACTCAATATTCCATGCCACTTCCCTCCCTGAAGTTTGGTCCAATACATACCGGCTCAAAGACCCAACCCTCTAATCACATGGTTGTTTTTCTGGCATGAATGACCATCTATTGTACATCTTGAGTGACTTCATTAGCATACACTACCTAGGTGCCCACCCTGAGTCACCCAATTAACATAAAGTATCAGACGTGGTTCAAGAGGTCCACCATGAATAACAAAGACAGATACTCCTAAAGACAGGAAATTCCAAGAGTTTAGAGCATACTTCCTAACCGGGGACAAAGGCCAGCCAAGTTCTTCATTATTCAGAACTGTTATTATTGTGCTAAACCATATTCCATAAGATACGAACGTTTAAGTGTTTCCACATGTCTCTCTTATTAAAACAAGGATAGTCTCATTGAAAACTACATCATCCACAATGCAATTATTAAACTAAGGAAACTAAACACAAATATAACTGTAGTTATCTAACATACAGTCCAAATTCAATTTTCTGTAGTGGTCTCATTTTTTCCCCTTTCACTTGAGGTTCCAATCTAGGATGACACATTTCACTTAGTTGTTGTGTCTTTACTACTCTCTTTACACAGAAATCATTCCTTAGCTTTATTCTTTCTCTCATGATACTGACAGATGGAAAGGGTATAGGCCAGGTGTTTTATTTTAAAAACCCGCCGATTTGGGGGTGGTCTAATTGCTTCCTCATGATTGGATTCTGGTTGGGAATTTTCTGGCTGGGATCCCATGTAAGTTTTGTGGAGCCCTCGGTGAACACGACCAGGAAGCACATGATTTAGGTTGTTTACCCACTATTTTCCAATTGTCAAGATCTCTTTTTTCCCCTTTGTAATTCCTAAGAAATTTCTGTGGCGATATTTTGAGTTGATGTGGATGTACCATTCTTTAACAAAATTTCATACCATAGTTTTAGCATCTCTCGATGAATCTTGCCTATATTACTCGTGACTATGGTAGTCTCAAAATGATGATTTTCCAACTGTTATTCCTCCTATGTTTGTTCCTTATTATCCTACTGCAGAGAAAAGCCTTCCTTCCCTCCTTGTCCTCCAATGTCCTCACGCAAATGTACCACGTGTGTCTTCCGGAAGCCTGATCAATACAGGTACCAATGCAAGTTGTCAGCTCAGCTAACATGAAGACAGAACATCACAACACAGCTGAACAGCCAAGGTGGCTTTCAAACACGTGAGGCTATGCATTCAAAACCCGCAGGCCTTTAAACACATTGTCCCACTTCCAAATGCCCGTCAAACGGGAATGGGTCACAGAGGTAGCCAGACAAGTGTACGGGTCGTGGAGAGACTCTGAGATATTTAACAAAGTTTTTCAGTCAAGGTTTTCCTGAGCCCGGGTGATGAGGATTTTGAGTGATGTAATAATTTTGTTTTGTTCCAGTATTAGAGACATGCAGCACTCTAGCAGCTTTGACCACAGAGTGAAGGCGATTTATTTGTGTCGGGGATTTAAAAAAGAAAAAGGAATCACGGGGTTTTAAGAGCAAAAGAATTAAGGAGGAGGTGGGACCCCCTGGACACTTACAGATAATGTAAAAAAAAAAAAGCCACAGATG
Organism: Pteronotus mesoamericanus; assembly: GCF_021234165.1. Classification (NCBI taxonomy): domain Eukaryota; kingdom Metazoa; phylum Chordata; class Mammalia; order Chiroptera; family Mormoopidae; genus Pteronotus; species Pteronotus mesoamericanus. Next base: position 5,882,665 of record NW_026555323.1, on the reverse strand, counting down.
GCAGGCTCAGCAGACAGTGGGGTGGGGGGACCTTCAACTCCTCCTTTGTGCCACCTGAGTGATGGGACATGTACGCTGAGGCGTAAAGGGTCACGAGTTGGGAAGGACTGCAAAGAACGGCAGGGAGTAAGTGGAGCGTACAGAAAACACGGTATCAGTGCTTCACACACCCGGGCACGCAGCCCCACAGAGGTCCACCGAAGGCCAGGCAACACGCCGCTGAGGAGGGGCCAAAGGCCAGCACAGCAAGTGGGGTGGGTATGGTTCCCCGGTGATGCCTGGCAGCCGCAACTTCGAGGGAGGACGCCCTGGTGCAAAAACTGTAACTCTTGGTCGGGCTGCCCTTTTCCAAAGACTTACCCCAGAAGCTAACGAATGCAGGGGCTTCTGGGAGAAGCGGCAACTGTGTCTGCTGTTACACTGCCTCCCCACCCCCACCCCCGGGGAGCTTCTCCCCTGCTAACGATACACCTGAGTAAAGAGCCTTTGGGTTGAACGAGTCGTCTCAGGTGAGATTTTGCAAATCAGCCCGATGTGTCTTCTCATTTGAAGGCCAGGCTGTCAGACTCCCCGCGGGTGTCGGCCAAGGTGAACAATCTAGCAACCTGTTAATTTGCTTGAAGTAATGACAGCAATAATCTGATCAGGTCTGTCAGACTGTCGCCATTTGAAGTGGACAGCAGGGCTTCTCCTGCTAAGATGGTGACACATTAAGACAAGTGTGTGATTATTATATCCAGTTGTGGCACTTGGGGGACTTGAGAGGGCTCTCTGCTGGGTGAGTAACCCGCATTTCCCAGCCTGCACGGCCGTCTGCCGTGACGGGGGCGTTGGGCTGCTTGGACCTGTCTTCGGGTCCCTTCCTTCCGTCTGGGGCTACGTCAGTCACAGGTTCCTGCCGCTGTGCTCGAGTGGATTTATCAATATGTGAGCCCCTCTCTGAAGATATTCCAACAGGAGCTATTTCTAGGCTATAGTGAGAAAGCTATTTGAACGCCCTGGCTAAGAAGAATGAGGGCAAGCGTATCAGAGTGTTGGAGAAGGGTTATATTTAGGCTTTTGTGATAGAGTAGAAATGGGATCTTTGTGTCTGTTTAGTATATAAGCCAGTTTTGCTCTTGAATTCTTTAGATACACCATACAGTCCTCCTCGGTACCCAATCCTGAGTGAGGAGGACAAACAGTTGGAGAATATTAAGACACTCAAGTCATTTCAATCTAGGTAAATCTATATTGACAGTAGTTCATATACCAACTGGTTCAAATATTTACTGTGCCTAATCAGTGACAATTTGGGAAATGTCATTTAAACTCTCCATGGAAGTATACCAAGACCAATAATTACAAACAAGTTGTCATGAGATTTTTTTTATCTTCCAATAGGTTCCTTTCCCCTGAAATAATTACACAATTATTCAAACTTAATGAGGGTCAGTGTTGGGATATATTAGCTTGACTTGAATTAAGGCCAACCTTAATAAGCTGTTTATGCTCTTATCATTTTTTTCTTTTAATTTTTTTAAAGAGGGACAAAACTTTTGATCAGAACAGGGCAATAAACACTGGTAAAAAAAATTAAAGTCTGATTATCATAAGATAATTTTCAGACAATCCTCAGTAAAGAAAATTTCAAACAAAACATTTCCTATCATTTAAATTTCAAATCTTTGGTCCAGATAATTAAGAAGAGCAGTTGCTATGAGAACTGGTTGATCAACTTAGAGAAAGCTGGATAGATGCTGGTTTTCATGAGAGTATGAAGCAAGCATCCCAATTGGCAAAGATAAAAATAAGAAGAGGAAAGACCTGCAGACTCCAGAGGAGGTGATATGGTGTCACTGCTTAGGAACATGCTGGAAGCAATTATGAAAAGGGAAGGGAAGGATTATCAATTATGATAATCATAAGGGCCAAAGAAATGAGTCATGTTGGGTAAATTTCATTTACTCGATAGGCTATACTTTTGGTTCAGTCTTATCTGGTCTTCTTCCTTTATACCCCATTCTACCTCATTTTTTTTGGTTTCTACATTGGAATCTGCCTTCTGAATCTGAGCACATAGTTTCCCTGTGTTTTATGAATAAATGTTCATACTTCTTTGTGTAGAATACAGATTCTCCATGACTTGGCCACTTCCCGTAACTTTGGGCCACTCCCAGCCCCCCACAACCACCGCTGTCATGCATCCCTTACTGCTAAGTTCTCACTGTCCCTCAGTAGCTGGCTTTGGTCATCGTTCCTGCAAGGTTTCCCCAACTGTCACCTCCCCTTTCTACTTGACAAGGTAGTGTTGGTCACTCCCAATCCTTGTGTCCAAATAGAGGGTGCACAAGGCCCTTATTAAGGGTCCGTGCAATAAAAACACATTGAGATGCAACTTTTGCTTTGCATTTCCGATGTCTCTCAAAAAAACTATAAGCTCCCTAGAGCAGAGACGATGTTACTATATCTTGTTGTTATCCCCAGAAAACCTGTAAGGGGAATGAGAAACAAACACGGTTGTGTTAAGCCATTAAGATTCTAGAGTTATAAAATGATTACATAAATCAATTCTCCAGCTTGACCTATGGACTCAGTATACTCCCTATCAAAATGACAGTATATACTTAAAAAATTGAAAAGCCTTTTCTAAAAATGTATCTCAAAATGTGAAGGATCCAGAATAGAACAAAATAAGTGTTGGAAACGAGCACTATTGGAGGATTTAGAGTTTCTAGTTTCACTACATGTCGTAAAGAAACAATAACCAACACCATGTATTTCTGAAATAAGTATATAAATATAGGTTGATGCAAATGAATTGAAAATATGAACATTTATTCTTACATGGGGAGTCACATGATTTTTGACAAAGATGTCCAGGCAGTTCAATGGGGAAGCATAGTCTTTTCAACCAATAATTTTGAGACAACTGGGTATGTCAAAGGGGGTGAATGTAGGCCCTTACTTAGTGGCATTCGCAAAGGAAACTCAAAATTAACCGAAGACTTAAATGTAAGCGCTAAAATGACAGAAATTCTAGAAGAAAATCTTAGTGATTTTGTGGGCTCTGACACTGATTCTTCTTCTTTTTAAAAGAGAATTTATTTATTAATTTTGAGAGAGAGGGGACGGGAGGGAGAAAGAGAGGGAGAGAAACATCGATTGGTTGCTTTTCGCCCTGGGGACCTGCCCTGACCAGGAATCAAACCAGCGACCTTTGTTTTGCAGAACAAAGTCAATCAACTGAGCCGTCCTGGCCAGGGCTTCCTACACCGATTCTTTTTGCTCAGAAGCTCCAACCCAGCCTAAGACTTCAGCTTCATGTGGGTCTCGGCAGCGGCTTCTTTTAGGAAAGTTGGTAGGGACAGCGGAGACCAAGTCCCTGTCACCCTCCCCTTTTTCTCTGAAACAGCATCCCTGTGCAGAAAGATGCAACACCCAGCCCTTTACGATGGTGAGCAAACTTTTCCAAAAGTGTTTAGTTTGCTACATTAGAACTGGCACCACGGTAAGGAATAAAATGCAACTAACTCATTAACATCAGGCCTTCAGTCTCATTCTATGAAAACCCTACGCGATGCACATGTTCTGCATGAATAATTTCACGGCTCTTTCCCTTGGACCTTGGGCTACATGAAACAAAGCAATCACGAGATTTACGGAGGAGAAACATCAGAAGTATGTAATGATGACAATTTAAAATACTTAATGTAAGCTTCCGTCATAAAAATGAAGGTTTTGCTAATTTGATCTCAAAAGTACATTGATTAAATGCATTTTGTAACTGGGAAATATAGGAAAATCTAATTAATATGTGCCTGAATGAAAATATTCATAACAATGAACTCTAGGTCATCTAGGTTAATGCATCGTAGAGAATTCTTCAAACCACTTAGTAATTGGGCCTCATTGTTAGCAAACATTTTAAATGATATTTTCCATAGTTGTTTGTAAAAACATCTATATTTGCCATTTGAAGTATTTTCCATTGTTTTTTTCTATGCAGATAAATTTGAAATAATTTTTCCCTCCTTTATTTTGTTCATCTTCAGTGTTTTAATCGCTGATGGGGATAGCGTTTTTTTTCTTTGTCAAAGGCGTGGATTGTGCCAAACCTAATGTGAGCCCTGGAACAAACAGATGCTCATTGCTAAACAGATGTAACTACGTAAAGAAAAACTCATAAATGATGTTTTACAGTCTCTGGGCTCTTTATGGAGGTTTTGAGTGTCTTCTATGCTTTGGTATTTCCAGGTACTAGGCCAAAGTAGGCACTCAGTAAATGTCCAAACACATTGATTGACCCCTGAATAACTTACAACATGATTCTATAGTTTTAACTTATGTGCATAATTTTATCACTTATAAAACAAATGCAGTCTCAGGGAAAAAAACCTTTGAAGATGCAAATATGTACATATTTATATATACCTATAAAGCAGACATGAACCAAATTTACACCATCAAAAATTTAGTACTGATATATTTAATATCAATATTTATATTTCTACCTGTATATATTTTTATATCTAAAGTTTTAAAAAGCTACATAATATTTTATGACTATATCACATCTAATTTAATGACTTCTCTTTTGTGGGCCAGGTAGGTAGTTTTGTTTTTTATCTATTATAAAGAGCGTTGAGTTAAACATTGTGTTTATATCTCCATCGACATCTTGAATATTTCTCTTCTTATTTTAAAGAGAGGAGAAACATCAATGTGTGGTTGCCTCTTGTCACCCCCTACTGGGGACCTGGCCTGCAACCCAGGTATGTGCCCTGACTGGGAATCAAACTGGCGACCCTTTGCTTTGCAGTCCGATGCTCCACCCACTGAGCCACACCAGCCAGGGCAATACCTTGAATATTTCTCGATGGAAGGTTCTCAGAGGCAAATTACTATGCCACTGTATAACACTTCTTCAGAGCTCTTAAGAAATCTTGTCCAATAGTGTCAAAATTTAATGAATTTGGGATAGAGTCTCCCAGCCTAGTGGTTTCAGAGAGCTCTGCAGATTTGAAAAATTAGATTCCCCTCAAAACCCAACAGACCTCTTTAATAAATCTGAGCTTTATTTGTCTCCGATTTGTGTGCCTCACACAAACCCTGGTGGACCTACTTCGTGTGCCCCCCCACCCTGCTCCTGGACCACAGCCACAGCTGTGACCACCAGCTGTCACCAGCGATGAACTTTGTGGAGCGTCTTCTGTGCCCACACACAGCCCAACTTCTCCCTCCCACATCTTTGGTCTATTTTACAAAACTCTATCCTGAATGTATTCTTTTTAGTCTTTCTTAGAGAGGCTCAGGAGCTTGTCCAGAGACATGTAAGGAGAACTCATTCCCAGCAGTCAGCCTCACGGTGACACTTAGGACCAGTGTCTCCGTCAACTGGGAATGTTGTGGGTCCTATAATTTCCACTGTTGGGTGATTTATTTCCCATCACAGTCAGCCCTACCCGTGGCACCCAATGGAGCAGAACCTCACAGGCCCAACCGATCTCTCTGCTCTGTGTCTTATGCTGCCTAAAAAATCCTTAGATGGTATCGCCTTTGTGCACACACAGTGGGTATACCTCAAAATCCTTCTGAGCCGTTAATCAGTGGCTTGTATTTCATTCCATTCAATATGTTAACATATATTGACGGGGCATGTGGATAGGCCTTTATCGGTTAAGAACCTGTTTCCTTTTTTTAAGAGAACAGGACAGTTTAATGGAACCTGCAGAGGAAAAATAGGTTTCGCATGGACGCTGAAGAAATACCCAGCGTTTCTGACAAGATCGGAAGGTAGAAAATATCAGCGAAGGGAATTTTCTGATATAAATGTGAACACACCGTTTCAGCTTGGGGAGAATTCATATCTGAAGATTTTATTATGGAAGTTGTTTGGACGGTGTGCTAAGAGGGGGTATGTGTGTGCGAGAGAGAGAGAGAGAGAGAGCAATTGTGCCTATCACTTGCTGAGCAGAGCCTTAATTAGGCAGTGGAACCCTGTTTTGCTCAGGTTTCATATTTACTTATTTACTTCCATATCTACTTCCCCCGAGACAGCAGGGATCAGAGCTGGTCAATTTTAATATTTCTCCTCTCCCGCCCCTGCTCCTTGTACCCAGGACAATTTCAGGTGCAGCCTGATGGCTGGTGATTAAATTTAAACACAAGTGTGTGTGCTTTTCCATTTTGTCCTAGATGAAGAAAAAGCATATGGGGTATATTAATCTCAATAAAATAAACATGTGACGCCATTGAATAAATTCTGTGTAAGTAGTTGTACATATCCTCATAGATTTACTTATTTTTTTTTTACAAGTAGATGTTTCATGGGAAAACTTCTAGATAATCTTCCTATTAAAGAGAACTAAAATTATATTCTTTGACTTTCCCTACACATCAGAATGTGAAAAAAAATAGATCTTTGATTCTGTGCAGTGATTAAGGCAGAGTTTCCTGAGTGTCCAAAGGTGAGTTTCACATTGTAACCAATCTCATGAAGGCTGGATATTTCAATGGTACCATTTTGTTTCTATTTATGGGCTTGGAAACATCACTGTGAGCTCCAATATTATTTACCGGTAAGAAACATGCATTTCTTATTTTATAAAGAAAATCCCTGAGAGATTAAAGGCAGCGTTCTATCCTCAAAGCAATAATAGTTCCTCCCAGAGAATGCCATGCCCAAATATTTTAACCCACAAGCATTTGGACTTTCTTTCTTTCTTTCTTTCTTTCTTTCTTTTTTTTTTTTTTTTTACCTTGTGAGATCCTCATGGCATGTGAGAAAGAATCTTTACAGAGGAGTTGCCTTAGGAGCCGTGCCTGAGTGGAGACAAGCACAGATGTCTTTATTAGGCTCGAGTCTAAGTGGCTTCCCTCTAGGGGACCCTGGCGAGGGAGTACTAACAGGCCATGCTTCATCCGCGAGCATCTCGGGGCTCATTAAGATGCTCATTAGCGGTGGGTGACCTCACAGGGTGGGACTCGGTATTGCGATTTCGCTGCACCTCTGTCCTCGCCTTGACTCCCAGGCTAAGCAAGCCCGCGGGCTTCCGGACACAAGCTCTCCGAAGAAGCCATTGTTCACACACGCACGCACGCACGCACGCACACACCACGAGCACGTTCCCACGGCACATCCCTCTTCCACACGCAAGGTCCCTGTCACGAGAAGAATTCAAAGGGGTTTCTTCAGATGGCATTTTTCTTCGCCATCTGAAAAATCAGTCTAGCCCAGTTCTCAAGTTCCCCACTTCCCTGGGTAAAAATGCTGGATCTATGGCACAGGCATTTTCAAGTGGTGGATTTCATTTCCACGTTTACTGTGAAAAAATAAAATGAGGAAGTTTGGTTTTGTTTTTTTTTAAATTACTGCGATTTTATTTGTGAAAAGCTCTTGTATGTTTTTGGTTCTGGCTGCTTCCGTGTGATTTCTGCCATAGTTCAGGTTGGAAGAAGTGAGACCCAACGCACTGTTCTGGATGAAAAGGAACATTTTAAATAGATGCTGGATAAAGTGGTAGGAATGGAGATGCTGACTTGTTTTCTTTTGCCATAAGCAATTTGACGTCTGTAAGGGCGATCATAATGCTGGGATTTTTAATGCTTTTTTTCTCTGAAAATTGAGTCTAAATTCAGGGCGGGGCACAGATAGTTTCATAGTTGCTCGTATGGAAAATAATCCAATAATTAATAAGTAGTAATGCAAGAATAAGCTGTGTTCACAGCTATAAACCTACTTTTGCAATAGCCCCGAATCTTGCCTTAAGCATCGTTCATATCCATCTCTTAACCAAAAGCAAAACAATGAAACATCAACTGTTTTAATGCATTTTTGCACTGTCTGAAACAATAACATTTTTCATTACAGCGCATTGTTTACATAAGCACTTGAAACTAGAGTAGCGTCAGGAAGGGGAGCTCAGATTATCTCTGTTGCTGGTAACAAGCGCGCTGAGAGAAATCCAAATGTTGGATTTTCCTTCCAACCTATGACTATGTCACTATTGCTCCTCCAATCATTGGGGAAATCAAAAAGAGAAAACTCATTTTAAAACCTTTTTTTTAACACACAAAAAGAGAACCTATTACAAACTCAGTGACTTTGCATATTTTCACCGATTTTATGTCCACCGACACAGCAGCGTACTTTTTCTGACCCTCACTTTGAGCCACTTGCTTAATAGAAACTGACTCAGGAACATTGTACATGTGGTTAAGCCACAAGTTAATTAAGTTTGACACCGTTTCTGGGAGTTGCCAACGATGAAAAGAGATTTATAAAGTTAGTTCTCTGATACCAGGGGAATTTCTTTTTGTCAAAAAAAAAATATGAGTTGTAACCTTACAGTAGGAAATTAATTTACATAGAATCAAGAGAAGTTTGTTTAAAATCTTAGTTCACACTTCTCTGATCTTTTGTACACATTTTCTTTGCCATTATCCCCCGGCTTTTTGCATAAAAAATATTTAAAAAGACACACACACACATACACACACACTCCACAGAGCAATGTACTAAGGGAAGGAGAGGGCCCGCATCTTAACTGGCAAATGCTGCAAAATGTCCTTGAAGTTGGAAAACAGCATTTATCACCCTGTGAATTTAATAAAAAGATGTTATTTTAAAGTCACAAACCAGAAAAAGCTGTAAAAGACATCAGAAGCAGTTTGGGAATTTTCAGATGATTTGAGTGGATTCCATTCAAGCGCGAGAGGCTGAAATGGTGTTTCCAAACTGTGAGTTTGCACGAGTGAAATAAATGATCTTTTTAAAAAGTATCCCCCCTTTTTATTAGATGTAAATGTAACTTGGTGCAGTTATGTTCACAGTATATAAAATGAAACTGTCCCCTTGTCCCAGTGGTAGCTGGAGAAATGGATCTGCTGGGAGAGGGGACAGAGAGGGGCCACCATCTGCAGGATGCACAGGGCATGCGCTCGTTTACAAAGGGCACCTGAGGCTGGAACTGCACAAGCGTATACCTTTCAGCCTCCCGCCGGTGCAGCCCGTTCGCCATGGGAATCCCTGCCTTACTATGGTGCCATCGCCTTTGTTACGTTCAGGGTTCAGGTCTCAGCAAGGACAGGGATTGTGAAATCGGGGCATAAGCATTAATAAAGGAACTCGGTGGAACAAAAATGACAAAGCACCTCTACGATGTGTACTCACCGGTTCTGAACGTGCTAATGTACTTAGATGGGCAGGTGGTTGGGAGAGAGACGGCAATCAATGCTGAGTAACAAGCAGACCCGCTCATAGTTTGGGTCTTGAAATCGCTACCACGCCTGCCTTCATCGGCGAAGATCTGTAATTCATCATCTGTGATTCCAAACTCCAAAAAGCCAAAGTTTTGTTTCTTTGTAATTTATTCGGTGATAGAGCTTATCTGACGCATCCTATCCTTCTCTATGTTTCCTGCTCAGTGTGACTAGACTTCTATTTCAGTCACAAAGACTGTGTTAGAGAGCGATGGGGAAATGGAGGCTGCCCCGGACCACCCCGAGACTACCAGGCAATGTGCCTCCCAAACCTGAGAGCTCGGAATTCTGAAGCACGTCTGGCTGTGGGAGTCAGATAAACAATTTATTTGAAACTATCATTCCAGATCTTATGCACCAACCGATCTCCCTTTGTGACACTCTTTGGACTATGAAAGAATTTTCTATTAAAAAGTTGTTTTGCCCTGGCCAGTGTGGCTCAGTTGGTTGTAGCATCATCCCATAAACTCAAAGGTCATGGGTTCGATCCCCGGTCCAGGCGTGTGTGGGAGGCAATCAATGAATGTTTCTCTCTCGCCTCATGGTTGTTGTTTTTTTTTCCCTCTCTCTCTCTGTCCCTCCCTTCCCCTCTCTCTAAAATCAAAAAGCATGTCCTCAGGTGAGGATTAAAAAAAAACAAAGAAGCCAGAAAGCTTGTTTTAATAAAGGATTCTGTGTGGTATATTTAAAGCTCTTGAGAGAGTTTTGGAAACAATTTCAGTTAAAACACCTCCTCTCCTGGGCATAGAAGGCTGGTGTCAGAGGGCTGAATTTAGAGCACAGCTTGGGTCTGTCCACTCCGTTCCGAGATGCCATTACTGTCACTGTTATTATTACTATCATCATTTATTTTGAATATCTTCAGGCATGGTAGGTTTTTGCAATTTGCCACCGATATCACCTCTCTTTATTGTTTTATACCTTCCTGATTCATAACCCATACATGTATGTCCCCCAATCGGTTCTACCCAGTTATTTACATTTATAACTGTCGATCCCAGTTTTCCTAATCAAAGTCCCTTATTGTTTATCACCCATGTTCATCCTTACAACTTCATGTGTGGTATTCCCTAAAAACAGACAAAACAAAAAGAAAGACACAATTCCTCAGAAAACACTATGGATATTCACGGCTTATTTCTGGCTCTTCGGTCTCTCTCCATATTTGAGTGTAACTATGCTGCCTTTTAAGTGGCTTAAGGGGAGATTGGTTAATTGACATTCTTTCATCTTGACACTTGGGTTCATACCTTTTACTAGTGAGCAACGATTTCAAGCTGCAGGAAAGCCTCCCTGCCTACAGGGGGCATCCTTCGCGTCCTTTTTGTCGTCCCATCTCAAGGTGAAACGGGGTGCTCCGTCTGGGCTCCGGTGGGTGGGAATTGTTCTCGGTCAGCCTCTGATGCTGCAGGGATACACAGTCCTAAAACCTCAACTCCCTGACACAGCTAAGGTCCACTCCCGCCCTGAGGTCCCCGCGGGGACACTGACTGCTTAAGAGACTCAGATCGTCGGAGCCTTACCGCCTTACCTATGTCAGTGACAGGCGTGATCCAGAGGCGGCGCACACATCACTTTGCTCGCAGCTCACGGGCCAGAACTTTGCACTTGACCCAGAGACTCCCGTTAGAGCCAACAGCTCTACTCCTGCCATGGGCTGGGAGGCGGGGACTCTTGAGAAAAACTTTCCTTTTCCTCTCTTTCACCGGTTCATATTCCTTTTCCTCAAGGGATTTTCTTTCCCCTTAAGTTCACTGACTTTTCTTTTTGCCTGAACCTCAAAACAACCCCTAGACCGTTGTGGCACCAGTGAATAAAATTCTGAGATGATAGCAATTTACCCAGAGTACACTGAGAGAGCCCCACTTCCTATTAGATAAAGGCTATTAAGAATCAGTCATGTTATCATAAAATCTACTATTATGATACATTTTCTTCCCTTCATTATTCGGAGACAGTGGTCTTCTTTAATTACCCATATTTGTGTAAAGTCAATGGGCGGTGATTCTTTTGGGATAGTGATTAGCTTGCTGTAATACATCGGAAAGTATCGGATACCATTCTTTATGGGCAGAAGTGAAAGAGGTCTGCTCGTTTCACAAAGAAGAAAAACATCATTCTAAAATGAAAACATCTCTTTTCATTTCATTTTGTATAAGTGGATTTATAGTGTTTATTTCGCAATGCTTTTTTTTCCCCCTAGACTCTGTAGTCTTTTAGTGTTTGGAACTTGGCTAGGTATCACTGTTGAATTCTCTCAATGTATGTTTATTCCTATTTATTATTTCTTTTCTGGATAGAGAATCCCCCCCCCCTCCGGCAAGAAAGTTGATCAAAATATATCAGATGTAATAAGTCACATCGCAAAGGAGAAAAAGACTTATCTGTATACTTCCTACTGCAACTCCCAATTTACTATCTCTTTTCCTTTCCCTCAGTCACATCATTTTATTAGTGGAAAAAAATAATAATTAAGAGCCAAGAAAGAAGTAATTCAGATAGGTCATCTACCCTCTTGTTAGCAACTTTGGGAAAACGTATACATATAATTTACTAGAGTTACTCAGTTATTTTACAGGCATCTTACCATTCCATAGCAGACGGTAAGCACTCAAGAAAAGCAAGCTATTAATAAAAATACTACCCAGTGAAAAAGAAAAGTGTCTTAGGCATTTTGGCAAGAGGCTGGGTCCCCTATCCGTTCTGCTGCTTTTAGCCAGATTCGGGATAGATAACATACACGTTTAAAATTCTCGACGTCAACGTGATACGCCTGCCTAGTTACATGGATACAAATAACGTGGTTTTAGCCAAGCGCTCGGAAGACACGGGTGGTGCCGAAATTCAGACAGCCCCTTCGGTAACGCTCTTGTAGCCTGAGGAGGCCCGGGCAACTGGTCACTAGCTGGAGCAGGCCACTCCTTTGGCGCTTGTCAAGTGACAGGCAGCTCACAAGGGTCTGTGAAGTCATTCCGAGGAGCTCACCATGGGAACGGGGGTGGGGGGGGGCGCGCTCTGCTTTCAGGATCCCCACGGCTGTGATGTCACAAGCACAAAGACAATAATAAAATGTGGCTAGGGTGGTGTCAACTACACCTTGGCCCTTTTGTCTCTTGTCCCTCCTCGTATAATTTTGTATCCTTGTGCGAATCGCCTCATTAGGGAAAGAGACTGAAAATTGGGGTCAGAGTATTTAAGCCTGACCTCTGCGGGGGCTAGACAAGGCTGGGGCCCAGCGAGGGCTCACTTCAGAGCCCCAGACCACCCCTGAGGTGACACCAATTCAAGCCTCATTTTATAAAGGCCTTATTAATTATTGTCCTTATAAGACGGAGAAGGAGGCTGATAAAGAAATGTGTCATTCTCCGAATGGGAGTACGCAGACAAAAAGAGGAAGAGAGAGCGAGAGGGAGAGGGAGAGAGAAAGAAACAGAAGATCAAAAGGAAGCTTTTTTCCCCCCCTTTTGCTTTTCATGCCTCCAAACCTCAAAGGAGGTGGGGGAACAATCAGGCTTGGGGTCTCCTGTGCTTTCTGGCAATTAGACTCAGCTGATGGGCTGAAAGAGATTGAATGGCAGGGTTCAAGGCCCTTCTCTGGAGCTGCAGACAACAGGCTTTTCCAAAGCAGCCGGGCAGCAGACACCATCGAAATCATTTCAAATGGAGACTTAGAGAGAGGATTCATTAATTCACTGGCCTCCACAATTACGGGGACATATAATGTCTCTACAAACACTTTGATAAAGACGGTCATCTTAGACCGTCATTTTCCCCATTTTATTAATGCCGCGTTGGGAGGCGTCTTTTATTTCTCCAATTACTGAATTAGAAGCCCTCACGCTGCAAAACCTCCACCCCCGATAACGGAATATTTCATTTTGAACATTAGGCTGCAAAAACTGAAAGGAAAAAAAAATATATGTATATAAACCTTCCACCCTCAAATCTATAAAGCTCAAGTCGTCCATCTGTCCCATGGAGAGCAGTGTGCTCTCTGGTTTGACGATTCTTCCATGTCTCCTTTAGAGTTCTCCATTTCTCTTTATTTCATTTGTCATCAATTAATTGAGAAAATTAAAAAAAATTGTGTTAACTTTGTCAATACTAGCTAATTAGAAGGGAGGGAAATGCAATAATACTATAGCATGGTGTGTATAGGAGGTGGTGGTAACTGATTTTTGTATTGGGGGTATTACCTACATTTAAACTTAAAAAAAATTAAGTTTATGAGCTCTTTGACCATAGGGGCAGTTGGACATCTAGAAGCCGAAAGAAAACCAAGTCTTCGGGCTGCAGCGCGCCAGCAGCAGGAATGAATGATGCTGAATTCCCTTCTCCTTCCTGAGTGTAAAGGGATCAATGGCTGTGATCAGTTCGCTCGCTCCCCGTCAGGGTGGTAATTTGCAAAAGACCCGCTTGTTTTTAAAACCATTCGCGAACCAAGATCAGGTCTGGAGCCCCGGTTTTCTTTTCTCCGTGGTGCTTCGCACCCGTGATACCTGGAAGCTTTGATTTTTGTAGGTGACGCTCAGCCACCTCTGCGGCGCCCGTGCGCAACCCTCGGTGCTGCGCGCCCGCGGGGAGAAAATGTTTACATGCGTGCGTGCATGCGTGGGTGGGTGCGTGCGTGCGTGCGTGTGTGTGTGTGTGTGTGTGTGTGAGAGAGAGAGAGAGAGAGAGAGAGAGAGAGAGAGAGGGAGGGAGAGGGAGAAGGAGAGGGAGAAAGATATCACGCTGGGCTGCTCAGCAGGGCAGGGGTTAACCACTCGGATGCTGTCGACCCCTTTGAAGCAGAACTGAGAACTGCTGCTCCCAGGCAACCACACGAAGCACTCCAGGGCTCTGGGTGACCACGGATGACAAGGTGATAATAAAAAGAAATATGGCCGCCCTCAGAGCATCTTTCACAGGGCACTTGTTGCACAAAGGGCTGCTACTTCATTTCACATACTTGGAAACTGAGGTAGCTGGCTCTTTTGCCTTTCCCAGGGGCGTGCAGGCTGGCTGGAAAACGAGCGCAAAGTGCTTGAATTGTCCACCCCACTTGGGAGAGGTGGGCTGTCTGGCGTCACCGGAAACGGGGGTCTCCTGTGACCTCCATGGGATGGAGTGCACTTGGGACAGACAATCTTGTGTGGTTGTTCAAATAGACACAAGTCTAGGCCTCACCTCCTCCAGGCCACATAGTAAGTCCCCTCGAGGACCAGGCCAGAGATTTTCAACCTTTTTCATATCAAGGCACCCATAGACCAATTCCTAAAACTCTGCAGCACACCAAAAGATATATTTTTCCGCCGACCTGACCAAAACGATAGGGATAACAGGGATTCGTTCACACTAGATGACTATTGTTGTGTTAGCTGTTGTCATTTTTTTGTTTGGCCATCTAAAGAAAGAGAGGTCAGGATCCCTGACTACATAGTCAGGTATTGTGAGTTTTAAAATTCTTGCGGCGCCCCGGTGGAAAATCGCTGGTCTAGACAAACATGCATCCTAAGCGCACAGGATGGCATTAAAGATTCCAGGAAGGTTTGCTACGTATGTTTCGTTTGGTCTCTTCAGTTTCTCTGCAGTAAGACAGGAGGTCGCCCAGTTGCTAGGATTGCCATAGCAATCTAAGTCCAGGAGTTTGGGGGTATATTCACCTGAGAACATCCTTCCACATACGAGAGATTTGTTCATTGTCAAGTAACAAATACCGGTATGTGCAGTTTTGTAAAGTGAAAATTTATTTCTGTGCACATAGTTCACAGGTCACTTCTTAGGGTGGGTGAAAGCGTTTTGAAAGGGGGCAGAGGCCATGCTGATACTCGGTTTTTAAAAAATTCTCTGCTATAGAGAATGAGATCAAGATGTTACATTCCGCCTTCAACCCAACGCAAGTGGCTGAGGGCAAGATGTCCACAGGGGAGGTGCCAGGCACAGGGTGGGTGACTAACGCTTTTGGAGGGCCTACTATGTGCTGATCAGCTTTCTAACTGCGTCACCTCCCTTCCTTCCTTGTAGATGAGGAATGAAATACAGGGAGGTCCTCTATCCAAGTTTGCAGTTGGGAATACCAGGCAAGATGGTTAATTTACTTGGTTCTGTGTTTCTTGAAACTGTTCGTTTCTTTCCACCTCACTCATTTACTTGGTTATTAATTTTTCCCACCCCTTCATCTCTTCCTTTGCCCTGCCATTCATTCGGAAAATATGCTTCCCAACCCACATTCCCATTGACCGATGACTAGATCATCAAAATGTGGTATAGACGAGATATTACTATTCGGCCTCAATAAGGAAGGACATTTCTGACACGTGCTACACCATGAATGGATCTGGAAGACATCAGGCTACAGAAAGGAAGCCAGACACAACAGAACAAACACTGCGTGTTCCACTTACGAGAGGCCCTACAGAAGGCTCTTCAAATTCCTAGAGCCGGAGAGTAGGCGGGTGCCTGTGCGACACTGTGGAGGGGAGAGTGGGGAGTTAGGTTTAACGGGTCCAGAGTTCCAGCTTGGGAAGATGCAAAGGGCCCTGCAGACGGACGGCGGTGATGGTGGTATAATATCATGGATGTACTTCATGCCACTTAATGGGACACCCGCAGACACAGACAATGGGATGCTGAAGACCAGAGGGAAACGGTGGGGGAAGTGGAAGAAGGTATGGAGGGTGATACATGGTGATGGACGGAGACTTGACTTGGGGCGCTGAGCACACGCTGCAACATACAGGTGATGTGTTGTAGAATGGTGCACTTGCAACCTGTATAATTTTACTAACCAATATCACCCCAATACAGTCAATTAAAAAAGGGTTAAAGGGGTACGTTTTACAGAATGTATATTGTACCATGAGTTAAAAAACGTTTTGAAAATCTATTATATTCTATACACTGTACTAGTTTCAGAGAGTAGGGGGCTGAATATAAAGTCCACGTTGGTATTAAGGTGGAAAAAAATGACGGTATATTTTTCTCTCTGGCCGAGATGTTGCCCAGACTCGCTCTGCAGACACAAGTGAGTCTGAGTTGAGCAAAATGACATTCACTCTCTAGGATGAATGCACTTTCTTTTTCTGCTTATGCGAAGAGAATATTGAGCTCAGTCTTAATTATATTTCGGTATATGGGTAAGACTCACAAGGACTCTAACACTGAATAAAGTGGAGAGATTTCAGTGTCTTTCAATTACTTGTCATTCTTACGGAGTATGCACTGTCCTTGTGTTTTGTTGCCAGCTTCATTTCATTACCTCCGAAGAAGCTATTCTCATGTAAACCTTAGAAGAGAGAAGTGGCAACGTTGCTGTTGACACAGAAGTCCCTTCTCGAAAGAGAATGATAATGGCACGTCATTTCAAAAAAACAACAACTAGATTTCCTTTACGTTTATCTCTGGTAATTTCTTCTACAGTCTTCTTTGATCTACATATACCCTTCCTCTTTGTTAGTGCCAATTAAATGCAGAGCTTGCCTCTGGGCAGGATCTTCTGTCCCGTCTCTGGGTGAGCCCTTTCTGGGAGCAGAGGGGGGGCGGGGGGGCTGGCAGGCAGGGCACAAGTTCCTCCCTGGCACTGAAATATTAATGGCCCGTGTCAGGTCGTCATCACCCAAAGAAGCGCCGGCCCCGGGATTTGAATTAGCTTTCTCACTCCTCTCTCCTAAGAGGTTTTGTGGTTGTTGATGTTTGGCCTCAAATGCACATATTTTGAAATCCGCTAGGTGGAATCAAGAATTTAATTTTTAAAAATGCCAAGCTGGGAATGCAAACCTTCTTGCCGTTGCAGTCGAGATTTGAATTCTTTATTCGCTCCCAGTCATTCTGATTATCTGGGGTTTTTTTTAATTTAAAAAACTTTTTTTTTCCCCTAATGCAAAAAAAAAAAAAAAGTAGAACGCCAAGTTTGAACGGGGGCAAAACGAGACAGGCATTGGTCTGGTGGAGGTGGGGGTGGGATCGGAGTGTGGGGGGTGAGTGTTCTAGAACTTATCGCTCCGATCTTGCTGCCTGTCTCCCCCCTCAAGGTATATGTGAGCCATTTTTGAGGGCATTGTCACCGCACCTGGTTTGAAATGTGGGTGCCTTGAATTTCTCCCCAATCAATCCACTTTCCTGTGGGTGCCACATAATCACCTGCTCTCTGAGATATAGAACTTGAACTCACATGTATCTAAAGCGCACGTTTCTCCAAAATTTTTTTCTACATTTTTCTGCCAACGGACAACCACTCATTTGCTTAGCCCCGCCCAGATCCTTGCATCCCCATCCACTGCCCATTAACATTATGAGATAAGCAATCCGCATTCCTCTCACAGGGGGTCACCCTGTAGACTCAAGTTCATTATACCCGGCCTTGACAATGAACAGCCACCTGTCTTGGGCTTGGCCTGATACTCACGGTATAAGACGCATTCCGGCCATTTTTTGTTCCTAGTGAGACGCTATTGAGCTGTCCCTCAGAATGCCAGCATTAATTCTGTAAACACTCGTTGAGTCCCTCGCTGGGGCCATCAGAGACGGGTCTGTCGCGTCCCTGCCTATCAGACCCTTGCCGACCAGTAGGGGGCAGGACGGACACACTCACGTATGGAACGGAGGACCGATGACAATACACGATATGAATGAAGAGCCTGCTGGGCCCCAGGCACCCGCTGTTCATTCTGTTTTTGAGTCATCATTACAGGCTGGTGAAATTTACATTTCACCTTCATTTGATCGCGTGATGGAACTTTTAGAGAGCTTAACCGAATCCAGTCTGATTTCAAGGATCATGCTCTTCCCGCTCCGGTACATCACCTAAGTGCCACTCAACAAAGGTGCTTGAGGCCCTTGATAGACCAAGGGACAGCCTAGATGACTACAGAGCAGACGTCTCCCTAACTATGGCACTGCCCTGGTCCCTCTCCTAAATGCCACTGTTTGTAGCATCAAAGTCAACGGCACCCATCAGCTCCAAGCTGGACTCGCCTGGCCACTACCAGAGAGCCAGACTGTGGCTTCAGTTCAAATTAAATGAAATCCATGACACAGTTCTCTTTTTACCCAAAACCACCGCTCAGAGGTCACCAGGAGGTCACCAGGGCAGAGTTCATGTTCTCCCGGCACACGTGTGGGGAACAACCTACACGTGACTTTCTCATTCACTGGCCTTTTGACACGGAAAAGTCACTGAAACATCTCCAAGTTTCAGGATCAAAATGAATGTGAAAATACATAACGTCATCTTCAACCCTGGCAATTGATGTAGGATCCAAAATATAAAAGGAAAACATGAAGACGGATTCATCGCCTGTGAATGTTATAAGCTCTTTGGAGAGACTTGAGAGGATTCCTGTCACAGGAGATGTGCTAGACCTTTCGTGAGAGGAAATGCTTTTATGGATGAGAGTCCAGGCTCCCTGAGAAGGCAGGGAGGTGCCGGCAAGGAAGGAGTTAACCAAACGTGCCCCAGAGCCATCCAGAATTTTCAGCGAAGAGGCTGTTACTGGGCTGGGAACCCCAATTAAAAATAAAACCCTCGCAGGGCGAGCCTGCCCCATCCTTAGGATAAACAAGATTTGATTCAGTGCGATTGCGCTACACAGACTGTAGTGGAGGAATACAGTATATAAGCCTCCTTGGGGGAGGTACAAAAGAGGCGGCTTAATTATCATCTGACCAGAAGGATGGGGCATAGTTAACACCTTTCTGGGTGGGCTGAAATTAATGACCCCTTCCCCCTACTATTGCCTACCTCGGAGCCCCTTTGTAAATGACTATACAACGCAGTCGTTGGTATTCAGATCACAGGAGACCGCATTTAGCCAAAGCGTTTGTCTACAGGGTTTGATCTCTTTTTAATTTTATTCAGATTTACAACTGCGTTATAAAATGAGATAACTGGATTCCGTCTGAAGTAGACCAGGCCCTTCCCCACTCGGATCTGAACATCTGAAGTTGACATTAATTTTCCAGATTGAACGTCATGTTTTTCCCTAAGTGTTTTCACAGGCTGCGTTTCCAAAGCCACGTGGAGCCCTCTGTTCTGCGGGGCTCTGCATGCAGACAGCTGGGCCAGCCACTTCAGGCTAGGGGAGTGGGCTTTGGGGACAAAAAGACTGGACTTGTGAAGTGTGTAGGTTGCAGAAGCTTTAAAATTTCACAGATGGTCAAATGGCTGGGGAATTTACTCTCTCTTTGGGCAAAGAAGAGAGCTGTGCGTTAGATGATAATGATATTTAAATTTAATGTAGCAATTTCTCTTTTAAATGTGCATATATATCATAGGTATATGTAGGTATACACGCTTGTATAAAAAGGAAGGGCATTATCTCCTTAAATCATGCTTTT
This sequence comes from Pteronotus mesoamericanus, assembly GCF_021234165.1. Taxonomy (NCBI): domain Eukaryota; kingdom Metazoa; phylum Chordata; class Mammalia; order Chiroptera; family Mormoopidae; genus Pteronotus; species Pteronotus mesoamericanus. The sequence continues at coordinate 5,863,105 of NW_026555323.1, read as the reverse complement.
GTGGTTCACAAAGTAATCTGAGTGCGAGCGCTGACGATGTCGCAGATGTTATGTGATGTCATTAGGCCACGTGGTAATCCACACTACAATCTTGAAATAAGGACACTGTTAGGTCCACTTTACATTCGAGGACAGTGACCTTCCAAGCCTAGGCTAATAAGGATTAGAGTGAAGACTCACCTCTCCCCTTTTCTTCTGATTCTAAGCTCAGTGGCATTCAATTACACTCCTCTGCCTTTTCTGGAAGTCAAGTCGTGGTTACAAGAAGCCGGCCCACGGACTCTCCCCGATGGCCATCCCTCAGGTGGCGTGACGGTGGAGTGGTTAGGGACACCGGTTCAACTTCCACTTGCTTACCTGCCCTGTGTACTGCTTAGTGCGACAGTTAACCTCAAAGGGAATTCTCTGAGGGCAAAAATAATGCCGGGAAAGTGATGAGAATATGGTATGCTGTCAATGAATAGCATATTCCATGTCTTTGGAAGGTTATGTGGGTTCTTTATATGGTAAAGTGTTTGGTTTTTCTTATTCCCATACATGGTAGCCCATTTCTTAGATCTTGAGTCCCTGAATGTTCATTGAGCACGTTTGGAAGGTCAAGACCTAAATTAGGGATTTCATGATTGCTATTCTAGTACATTCCATCACTACATTCTTTCACGTAGTTAGACAGGACGAGGTCTGTGCAGATGCCCCCTTTAAATATTATAAAATAATGGAATCTGTCTATTCCTCACTCTTGAGGCCCATGTAAGTCCTGGATGGCACCCCAAGGCCAGGGAGGGAGCCTTTTGAGACCCAGAAGGTAGTAGGCAGAATATTATGAGCAGATAAAGAGAAGGATTAGAGAGACAGACCGCACAGATCCGCCCTAGCGCAGCGGTCCGCAACCTTTTGGGCAACAAGGACCAGTTTCGTGGAAGACAATTTTTCCATGGACTGGGTGGGGAGGGGTGGTTTTGGGATGATTCAGGTGCATTACATTCAAGCTCAGCTCTTGCTGTGAGGCTCGGACCCTAACAGACCCGCACCAGTACTGGTCCACGGCCTGGAGGTTGGGGACCCCTGTCCGAGAAGGTTAGGAAAGAGGTCACTGGGTCAGGTTTGGTTGACCGCTTGCCTGCTGTTTCTGCTGCCTTTGAACCATGTCATGGAGCGGGTGCCCATTCTCATACTGGGAAAACTTGAAGGTACCACGTGACCTGTGATAATTGGTATTAATATCCCATTATCAAAAATTAATTATCTCCAATAACGATTATGTTCTGGACTAATAACATAAGTCCATAAAACATGGAATCATGTTGACAAAAATGTCCCCCTTTTATTTTCAAGATGCTTATTCCAGGGTTTTTTCATTAATTCTACAGATGGTTAATGAGTGCCTACTATGTGCCTGGCATTGGGGTGGGGGGGTCCAGGAGCGAGCATACATTATCTCAGTTTAATGCAGCCAACGCTCTAGTGGAATGGGCAGACCATCCTCAAATAAACACAGCAATGAACATTTAAAGACAGCTAGAGACAAAACAAAGTGAGTGCCAAAGCAGACCCCCCAAAATGGCCCTGTGGGAGCACAGAACGCAGCAATATGGCTAAAATTGGCCGTGGGGCGATTCTAAGGAGGCAGAGCCACAGCTCGAGCTGTTGAAGATCTAGAGAATGAGTAGAAGGAAAGTAGATGGAACGAGAGGAAGGGTTAGAGAAAGGAGAACAGACATGCAAAATGCTGCTGGTGGGAAGAAGAATAACATATGAAAGATCCAAACAATGGAGACTCTGGGACCGGAGGAGAGAGATCGAGGAGGAGGGAAGTGGGACAAGCAGTTGGGAGACGCGCATCGGCCGGGCCACGCAGCGCTGCCTCGGAGACTTCGTTCTGGCCCTGAGAGTAATGGGCAACCTTCCCACAGTGTTAAGCAGGGAGGTCACAGAATTACATTTGCCCTTTGAAAAGATGATGGGGGCTGCTCTGGGGATAATGTGCTTTGGGAGACAAGTGCGGCAGGGTGACAGCTTGGAAATGATAGGAGCAATAATGAAAAAATAAATGGACTCAGAAAAATTTGACAGGTAACATCGAAAGGATCGGGCAATGGATGGGACCATTCTCGGGGCGAGGGGTGGGAAACCCAGGGGCGATTCTGCATTTTTGTGTAACTGGATGCCCGGATGTTGCTCATCAGGCTGGGCAACACGGAAAGAGGCTTTGAATGTGTCAAGGTTGCGTGAAACTGGGGCATTCAAATGGCACGAAGACAGGAGAGTTGAAGACTGGGATTTAAAGTCATCAGGAGACCTCAGCACCCTGCACAATGCTCGGTGTCGTTGGCCTGTGGCGCCCTAATCTTTAACGCCGTGGGCTTAGACAAGATTCTTTAGGGACAAAGACTGGAGTGGGATGAGAGATCTCAGGGTGACAGGCTGGGGAGGCGGGGGACCCTGCGAAAGAAATTACGAAATCGCGGAGGCGCAGGAAGGGGCTGAAGAAGGTTGTCATGAGAACCAGACGGAAAGGTAGGAGTGATTAAGTAGCAAATGCTGAGACATCGACCTGAGGACTGACAGTTTCCAGTGGATTTCACAACACTGTGGCCATGCGGCGGAGTTGCGTTCTGCGTGGTGACCGGGTTGTTGCTCATGTCCCCGCCCACGTGGTGGATGGAGGAGCCGGTGACAGGTTACGAAATGGAAACCATGCGTAGGAACCACTTTTTCAGGGCATTTGGCAAGAAGGACAAGAAGAGGTATCGGGGTAATGACCAGAGACTCTTGTCACAAGGAAAAATATAGATGTCTTTTTCTTTTTGTGTGTCTGTATGAGATATGGATGTTAACTAACTTACTGTGGTAATCATTTCATCGTACATATGTCAAATCCTTATGTTGAACACCTTATACAGGGCTGTGTGCCAATGATGTCTCAGTAAAACTCAAAAAAAAACAGCCCTGGCCCAGTGGCTCAGTTAGCTGGAGCTATGTTCATACACCAAAAGGTCGCAGGTTCAATCCCTGGGCAGGGCGCACATACCTGGATTGTGAGTGGATCCCCAGTTGGGGTGCGCATGGAAGGCAACTGATCCATGTTCCTCTCTCTCTCTCCCTTCTTTTCTCTCTAAAGTTAATGAATGTGTCCTTGGGTGAGGACTAAAAAGAAAACTGGAAAAAATAGAGCTTGCTTTTGAAGACTGGAGTGAAGGAAGAAAAGAAGAGAACATAGTGAATGCGTTGGGAGAGATTGTTGGCAGGTGAGAAGCCTGGGAAAAAAGACAGAGGAGGAGGTCAGGAGGTCAGGAGGTCAGGAGGTCAGGGAAAGCGTTGAAGAGACTCAAGGAAGCTGGCCTGAAGCGAAAAGTGGGTGAGAGAGAGACTAGAGCATTTGCATTGAATTTCTCCAAGTTCATAATGCCCTTCTCAGCAATAGGCGGTGCATTCCCCGCCCCTCCCCCACACTGTTGCAAGTGATTCATTCCCCATTCTGTGTAGGTAGAAAGGAAATGGGACCATTTTGACTTCCCACTGAGGCCCCCAACCCTTTTCTTCAAGGGACGCAGGTACCTCTCTCCTTTGCAAACATCTTCCAGTGGCAAGAAAGGCATAAGCGAATTTCTATACCTGGCCTGCAAACAAGCATTATCTCCCTTTCTTTGGATTCAGAAACTGTCATTTCTGGGTTTTCTTTGTGAGAAACAGTTCCCATAACAACGTGGGAAGCCAGACCTCTGGGGGACCCCCTGTGGGGCTCTGGAATGTTCTCTGCCTCAGACACAGGGAGGAGAATGCCAGCAATCCCTTGTTGATGCGCCCTTGCGCCTGAAAATGGGCCAATCCCTCAACACCATGGGCAAACCTGGTCTTTGGGAAATTATACAGCATCTCAAGTGGCAAAGCTAAATTTTTAAATATATCAACTGATGACTAAGAGAAGGAAGTTTTGCAAAATACTCTCATACGCTGAAAAATAGGTGCGTGTCTTGGGCATTTTAAACATTGATGTTAGTAAGTACTGTATAAGATTCAAATATATTATATAAATATGCGTGTATAAAACATTTAGGTACCTAGCAAATACATGTATATTCCTCGTCAAAGATTACCCTTCTAAGTTTTCTACAGAATATTGTTTTAGAAAAAAATGAGTAACAAAAGAATTTAGGCAAATTAGCGTCTTTGTATCTGTACACAGCTCTGCTAGTATGGATGCTAAAACCACATGTTCAGAAGGAAGTTAGAATTCAGACAGGAAACCACTGCATTACACAATAATGCACAGAAATACATAGAAATACCCCATTTTAATGAATCTGCTTTGCAGCTGCTTTTAGTTTTTAAATACTTTTTTGTTATGATTATTAACCTATTGTGATGATTGAATACACTATTTCTAATCATTATTTAAATTGAGCTAGACCACAATGACTGGCTGGGTATAGTCCTTTCTTAGTAATGTAAGGTTGCAACAATAGATCTTTCTTTTCACGTTACTTTATATTTCTAGACCTGCTATGATAGCCCAAACGATGCCATTAAACAGGTATTTTTCATAATAATTTTAAATCATCTTTACCTCTTCCATATATTGTACATGGCGATCTGTGCTAGATTTATCTTCTTTTTTTCCTGCTCGTTGAATCAAGAATTTTTAACCCCAGCTCTCCCAAATGCACCCATCCTATGTTTGAAAAAATAAACAACAGGCAAAAAAAAAAAAAAAAAAAGATGCTATCAGCATCTGACCAACAGGCAAGACAGAACTGAAAAGGTTCTGCTAAATAACAAGGTCTTGATTTAATTTTTTCCTGGAGTATATTTAAATTGGTTGGATTTGTTATAACACAACATAATATCATGAAGTTTTTCATACAATAAAACTTGAAGAATCAAACTTTATCAATCTGCTTTCTTTCCTATAACGTAAATAGTGATTTAATCTCATTTAACTTTATCTTCTCTATACCGGAGGACAAAATTACACCTAATAAGGTTATTAGGAGGTTTATGTCTTAGTTGTTTTGGGTTGTTTTTTTTTTCAGGTCGCTTCATCCAGGTTGAATTGTTTCATTTCAATGTGGGGATGAGGAAGCCGAGACTGGAGTTTCAGGGCACTGCCCAAGGCCCCCCAGCTGCTATAGTACTGCCACCAGGCTGTGCGGGAAGTCAGCTGGTTCCTCTGTCCCAACGGAAGGACGTGCTGTTCCAGCTCACGGGACCCTGCCACTAACTTGACCAACGACCTACAATACTTTAGGACTCCCGTTTCTTTTTTAAAAAATGTTATTGAATGTATTGGGGTGACATTGGCTAATAAAATTATACAGGTCGCAGGTGTACCATTCTACAACACATCACCTGTATGTTGTATTGTGTGTTCACCGCCCCGCGTCAAGCCCCTTCCGTCATCCGGTATCTCCGCTCCCGCCCCCCACCCCTGGAACCACCACACTGTTGTCTGTGTCTGAGAGGGTTTTGTTGTGTTTTGTTTTGTTTTGCTTAATCCTTTCACCATTTTCACCCAGCTCCCTGAGGCCCCTCCCCTCCGACAGGTGACAGCCTGTTCTCTGTCTCTATGAGTCTGTTTCTATTTTGTTAGCTTATTTTGTTCATGAGATTTCACATACACCGTTAGACTCAAAACCATAAAAACCCTAGAAGAAAACATAGGAGTAAAATCTTGGAAATTTCTCATAGCAGTATTTTTTCTGAGGTATCTCCTTGGTCAAGGGGAGCAAAAGAAAAAAAAAATAAACAGATGGAACAACATCAAACTAAAAAGTTTTCGCACAACAAAGGAAAACGAAAAGGCAATACACTGGGTAATTTCATAATTTTATTTTTTAGCGTGGTACACCGAAAGAGATTCTTGGGATTCTCCAAAGAATTCATGGAGACTACGGATTGCAATCGGGAGCAATATAGATAGAGGCTTTCTCTAAGGGACCTTAGACACTTCTGTGGCGACTCTTAATGCCAGTCCCTTTTCCCTAAGTGTCGACTTTTTCGTTTTAAGCCATGGGAGTCGTGAGTTTGGGTTCAGTTTCTCCCCTAGTCTTGCTTTTATACTCATCTCTTATTTTGTCCCATCCTTGTCCTATTGCTTTCTTCTACCTGCAGTGAACTTTCTATGAACCTGCTGCCTATATAGCAAAAAGGGTGAAGGTTCAGGGTCAGAAAGATCTGGGTGTGAGACCTGGTTTAAGACTTCGGTCAAGTTTTTCAATCCTTCAGATACTCCGCATTCTCATCAGTGAAACGTACGCTATGAGATTATTTTGATTGTTACTGGCTTATGATGCTTTTTTCCTTTTTAAAAATACCCTTCCCAAATCTGATTTTTCACTGAGGTCACCTGTACCTCAATGTGGGCCTATAATTTTCAGGTCATCATATGGCCAGAGAGCCTCACTGACCACAAAGTCCCTCCCTTTCCATTCCCAAGTCTTCAGAGAGTACGTCTAAGCTGATGATTTTCAAGTTCTTTTCAAATTGAACATTTCCAATACCGAGCCTTTGATTTCCCTCAGGTGAGGTCATGATTGGCCCTTCGCCTTTGGGGATCCTCTTCTCAATAAACACCACCGACCTTTACCCAGTTATTTGAGACAAATCATTTGAAGCCATTCTTGACTCTTTTGTCCTTTACAGCCCACATCCTGCGTATCTAAAATATATATTTCGGATCCTTTGCGCTAGATCTCCTGGCTTCCCTTGTCCTACATCAGCTGCTCTCGCCTGAACTGATACCCTCTGGTGTGCGGGCCCACAGTGCCTGGATTCTCTAACAGGCTCACCAAACGCCACCCAAGTGCCTTCCACTCTTCACAACCTGTTTCTGCTCAATGCCATGCATCTGTCTGTCCCATGAGCTTGATCATTCTGATGTCCCCACTTTCTGCGGAGACTTATTTTCCCATACACTTGGCCCTCTAACGTTATCCGTTCTGCAAAACACAGGTTGCGTGCCACCCTCTTCCATCACGATGTTCCTGGTTCTCAAGGTAGAAAGCAATATGTCAGCCTTGGAAATCCCATGACTCATTACTTTACATTTTCTTTCAAACTATTAGTAGTTTTATTTTTTTAAAATTATTTATTGATTTTAGACAGAGAGGAAAGGGAGAGAGAGAAGAAAGGGGGAGAGACAGACAAGAGGAGAGGAGATAGAAAGAGAGACGTCGATTTGTTGTTCCACTTATTCATACATTCATTTGTTGATCTTTGTATGTGCCCTGACTGGGGATTGAACCTGAATCCTTGGCATATCGGGACAATGCTTTAACCTACTGAGCTACCCAGCCAGGGGCCTATTAATATTTTTAATATGGAAAGTAAAACAAGTTTATATTGAAAGTTGAAAAAATACAGAGAGATAAATTTTAAAATAGATGTCTCTCTTCCTTCATCTTACTCTGTAATTCCAAAAATGAACAATTGTTATTAATGTTTTCAAAATCTTTTTTAAAAGATTTTATTTATTTATTTTTAGAGAGAGAAGAAGAGGGAGAGAGAGAGAGAGAGAAACATCAGTGTGTGGTTGCTGCTCATACACCCTCTACAGGGGACCTGGCCCACAACCCAGGCATGTGCCCTGACTGGGACTCGAACTGGCATCCCTTTGGTTCATAGGCCAGCATTCAACCCACTGAAACACACCAGCCAGGCATCGTTAACAATTTCTTATATTGAAAATGTTTTCTTAGTTTTCATATTCCTCCTGACTTTGTTGTTTATAATGCTTCCTTTCCTGAACACTTAAAAATCAATCAATTTAGCCCATCATTTCCTTCTATCCCCGTTAGAATGCAATGTCTATAAAGTAGTCATAATATTTTATGCATTGAAGATGCCAGACTATTCTGTGCAACAGGAATAAATAAGTCAACAATAGAAGTTTAAAAAGGCTTCTCGCTGATCAGTGCTTGAACTCTAATACAGTCACGTGCTACAGAACCCAGTCAGGCTAACTAGGCGTGGATTTCAGAAAATTTATTTATATGCCCTGAACAACACCCCGCATCAGGCCAATAAGCTACTCAGCTGATTTATAACATCCATACCCAACTGCCTTTTTAAGAAACCATTTAATTTTAAAAATTACATGTAGAGAGTTTTTGTCCTTGACCTCCTTGCAGATATTACTGAAAAACCAAGCTAAAAACTCTCCCAAATCTCATAAATTACCTCACTCTTACAGCTTACATCACCCTCCCTCTTCCTTGACAGCTGAATTAATTTCAAGACGTCCCATGGACTCATCCTCAGCCATTCATTATCCTAGGCTTGTAGCAGGGCCCTGTCTAGGCATTTGCCAACTTGTCCTTTTAATCGTCGCCTGATGATGGATTGGCCCAGAGTGAGTCTGCGTTCTACCCCAGTCCCTTTACGGGCTCCCTTTTCTCTTGCGGGCCATTGTTCCCCACTCTGGGGACTTTATTGGAAACCACGACGTTGCAGCAGAAACAAAGACGTACTCCTCGATCCCCTCCACCACCTCACGCTAGGTGCTCCTTTCGCCCACAATTCCAACTTTATCAAGTTAGTCGACACCTCGCTGTGCTTTGTTCTTTCATTTCCCGTTTGCATTTGTACTTGAAGGACTGAATCCATTGGATTTGCTCCTAAGTCATAACCCCAAATGGAAACCCTGGCCTCATCATTTCTTGTCCCTGCCACGGCCTTGACTTGGCCTTCCCCTCCGTTCCTACGTCAAGATTTCTCTCCCATGAGCCTCTGCTTCTCCTTTGTGATAGACCTGACACTTTTTCAGACACTTTTGGGGCGCACCTCTGTATCACTCAGCATTTAGTCAGGAAAACAAAGACCCCACTCGATATTGCGACAGGCAGACTTTAATAGTGGTGACATGGATGTTGGGGAACCAGAAAAGAATAAAGAAGAGACCACATAACATAGAGATACTAATTGTAAGAAGAAACTACAGCCCATAGGAAAAAAAAAAAATGGGACGGTCCTAATCAGGAAGCAAAGAAGGCCCAACAGCTGTGGAATGTAATTTCCTGGGAACAGAACGCTGTGCGTTTAGTGTCGGCGTCCCGAAGGGTGCCTGGTGGTGGGGGAGCAGAAAGTAGCTTTGTCTTGAATGCGATGGTGCTGTCACCGTGGAGGGTCACTGCAGGGGCGACTCGGACAGGAAGAGGAAGGAGGAAGGTCCTTCTCTGTCCTCCTGCCCCCTTGTCTCCCTCTGGTGTTCCAATATCACAACCTAACAGCAAGTCGGCTGACAAAGGACAAATAAACCGCCTTCTCCACTTCCCAGAATGGAAGGTGAATTTAAAATGAAGAGAAAACAGCCTAATAATTAGCCCTCCAAGCTCCTGAAGTGGGCTTCATCTCAAACTAACCACATTAGTTTAAATTTTTCCCGCCTCCGTTTCTCTGCCTGAAATCTTCTTCTCCATTTTTACCTGCTGTCTTCCTCTGATGGGATTTTATTTCCCCCTGTAAATCTTTGCTTCTCCAGTTTGTAGCTCTTTAGCCACAAGGTCGCTAGAGCCCTGGGCAATGGGTTCTCTGTAGAGTTATGAGGTGTGTCTGTCTACCTGGGTGTTGGCGCTCCTTGAGGACGGGGATGGGCATATCCAGCTATCTCTTCACAGAGCCTGGCTCAGAAATAATGGCTCAATCTATGTTATAATAGTGACTTCACTGGAAGGAAGAAGTGGGATGTACCATTATTTTCCACTTTCATTGGCCAGAACCCAGCCATGTGATCCAATCCAGTTGCAGGGGAAATTAGAAAATACAGCCTCTCTGTGCCCCCGGTGTGGGGGGGCTGATAAAGGCTCATGAGCACCTAGCTAGTCCCCCTCCCCCTCTCCCCCCTCACGTATATCCCAGCCAGAAAAGAAAGTCAAGTAACACAATACCACACTCGTGAACATATGCGTACTCTCCACAATATAACATCATTCCCGATTCAGCCCCGGCCATGGAAAAGATTAAAAGCTGATCCCATCAGAGCAACATCTTGATGTCACCTTGACACATTTTCATAGAAACGACTGAGTTAGGGAAGATGACAGCAACCACACTATGCATCTATAGACAGAGACTAAGCCATCTGGCCCTGCAAAGAGTGATTCATAGGATTTTAAATAAATGGAGCACCCTGCCATTTACGTGTTCCCTCTAGACAGAGAGGAAAGCTATTACTTTGAAAAAACGATATAATCAACTCAGATTTTATTATTTGGGGGGGGGTATTTTATCCAGTAGTCCATGTCACAAGTAGTAGTGATGTTGTCATAAATTCTCACCTCTCCCATCTCGGTACTACCCCAATGCCTAAAATATTAGAGGGGATAAGTACATGGTAGCACATTCACACAAAGCACACTGTAAGCAAGGAAAATGGACAATCCACGGTTACATGCAACGACAGGCGTGAATCCCACAGACAGAACGTTGGGGAAGGCAGACAGACACAAAAGAACAGGCAACGTGCGATTCTACTGGTTTTCAAAAATAGACCAAAGCCATTCTGGCTGTCTGACCCCAAGACGGAGACCGGCTTTGGTGACTCAGAGAGTGGTTTCTAGAATTCTGGCATAACTCTCTTTCTTGATCTGGGTCTGTTCAGTTCATACATAAGAGAAATGCCTGCTCCTCTGTGTGTACATCATACTTCAAAGTTAAGCAAGAAAAAAGCAAACGTGAAGAAGCGTCTCTTCGCTCACGCTGCTCTCCCGCCCTCTGAGATGGGATTCTGCATGTGCATTTTACATGGCTGCAGAAGACCGAAGACCTAGTCGCAAATGCCTCATGCGGCTCATGAGGGCGACTCATTCAGGGAGCAGGGTTACGAAGTGGGCCCTTTCCACAAGTGAAAGTCAAGTCCAACACAATACATTTGCTGATGCTCAATCCAAGTTCATGAGGACAACAGTTTCAGAGCATTAGGATGCACATCGAGGGAGAAACAGGGACAGGTATCAAGTCCGGCGCAAGAGACAAACCAGCCGAACCAGCCTGCCACATTGAGTTCTTTTGCCAAATTCAGATTTCGGCTGGGCCAGTGCTGAACTTCTGTCCTATTAGAAGGGACTTGTCTATTGCATGAGGTGTTTCTCACCCACAGCGGCTTCCTTTTGATGCCGGACTCGTGGTTTGGGACCCACAGTGAAGGTGGGCTGACCAGCGGTGCTGCTGATACTGCCTGGCTACCTAGCAGAAGCGCCTGGCGATTTCTTCAATATTTCCCTGTCCTTTGTGAGCAAACACAAAGCAGTTCTTTTCAAATCAGCCCAGATCGCTTTCTGGCTTCTCTAACCATTAGAGGGGAGTTGCCTAAGGCCAGTACCCTCTGCCCTCCTGGGAGAGGACAGGAGGTCACCAGGGCCTGGATCCGTGCAGACCCTGGGTGGACAGAGAGACAGACAGACAGCCTGGCCGGGGAGCCCTGGGGACGAAGGGCAAAGAATTAGGAGGTGGGAGAGGTTGTTGGAATAAGCTGAGTCGCCGACGCGCTCGCCGTCCCTTAAGCAGCACCAGCAAGGGAAATGACCCCAAGCACTTTGCAGAGCACAGTGCGGGGCCAGCGCCTTCAATCTGCACTCAACTTTTTATCTTCCCCTCTTTCCCCGTGTTCCCAGTGTTTCTCGACATCCCATTAACTCCCCTCCCAGTACAATAATCGACTCCAATCTGCTATTATCACGGAAATAGAAGAGGTAAAGTGCCTGTAATAGGATCCAAATCAAATCACTTTCACTGCAGCCGGCTTTTGCTGTGCAGCCAAGGGTTCCCCGGGGAGATTCAATACAGAGAAACACCTGCAGACACGGCTGAGGCCCAGGGAGGAGATGGAACACGACAGGCCCCGCTCGCCTGTACCCTCTCCTTAGTCACAGGGCGGTCACCGCGGGAGTTATGACCTCAGGCAGGCTCGGGTAAACCTGGGACTCCAGGGCATGGCCAGGCTCTGACTCAGTCGCTGCCACCCAGCCTGGAACAACCTGTCGGCTGACAACGCACAGCCAAGGAACTATTGTCCCATGTCCTTTCTCATGGCATTTGCTGTCATTGCGTGCTACGGCATGACTCTCTGCTCGTGCTTTGAGCAGTCTCCCCTCCAGGTAAAGAAGGGAGACGGAATTGAACATAATTCAGGCCTGACAAGGGGATTAGGCACAAAAATCCCCAATCTTTCCTTGGGGCATTTCTGCACATATATTGCACACTTGACATTCCCGTCGCGTTTCCCAGACTTCAGATAATGGTTCTCCCCCCAACCCCCGCAAGATCTTATTTATTTATTTTTAGAGGGGGGGAGGGAGGGAGAGAAACATCAGTGTGTGGTCGCTGCTCATACACCCCCTACTGGGGACCTGGCCCGCAACCCAGGTATGTGCTCTGACTGGGAATCGAACCGATAACCCTTTGGTTCACAGGCCGGCGCTCAATCCACTGAGCCACACCAGCCAGGACAGATAATGCTTCTTTAGAGTGAGGCCCTTTTCTACATAGGAACCTATGGGCTACTTTTATTGTATTGACTGCCCCTCATGCACATTACCAGGTAAACAGTGATGCTGTACGCGTGCCTCTCATCTGAGCTCACAATCTGACATGACTCAGCAGGAAGATCTTAAAAGTTGATGCCCACTCATGTGCCAGAATTTGAAGATTTCAGCTGCGCAGACTAAGTGACAGTTCTGGTAAGCCCGTGATCAGATAAGCAAAAAAAGACAATTTCTTTATGTCAAAAACAGACATATTAATAAATCATGGCGGCTATTTCCAAAGTAAGTGATTCAGTGGAGACATCTTCCCACAGGAGTCTTCTTTCACATTCTCTGGTAGTTTTGACCTTGACCTCTGTCTGAAAAGCGGGAGAAAGGGTCCAGTCCTAAGAAAACCAGACTTGGAACCCCAGCGGCTGAGTTGGCATTAAAGTTTCACCCTGACCAGCCACGTGACATCGGACAACGACCTTCAGTTCCTTATCGATGGAATCTCTCCTCACATAGTCACGAGTGTGTGTGAGGTCTGGGATGCGGACTCGCTTTGCTATTTCTAAATCAATATACTGACTTAAGAAATTATGAATTCCCTGACAGTGCTCGAAATTGAAAAGGCTAACACGACGACCATTTCGTCTGAATTTACAAGGATCGAGAGAGAACTGTAAGGATGGGTTTCTGCTCAGGCCCACAGGCAGGCGGGCCAGCCGCCGACGTATGAGTCACTCCCAGTTCGGCAGGTGCAGGGTGACGTCCCATGGAATTAATGTTAGTGGGAACTGCAGCCTCCATGTGGTCTTCCCGGACCAGCTCTTTGTCCCTGGGGGAACTGAGGCTGTGGGAGCTGGGGGAAGCAACTCGTCCTGTCCTCTGAGCGGTGTGGCTCCAGGTGGCGGTCACGTCCTGGCTCCTTGTAGGAAGAAAAGGGATGCATTCTCAGTGCAACGCTGAAGGGGTTCTCCAAGGACGAAGCCATTAGCCCGATTTATGCCTGGCCTTCTGCGTGGTCTCAGAGCCCTGACATTATAGGACGTATTTAAGGAAAACGGTTTCGTGGTGAATGTGGACGCCAGGAAAATGGCCGACTGCTGTGAGCACCGCCAAGCCCGTTTCCTCTCGAGCCCTTGATCACATTCTCTGTTTTTCTGTGCTGACTCCATCACGGGCTCCCAGACAAGACGAGGGTGCGTCGGGAGCCTGGTCGGGTCAGGACCAGGCTGCACTACGTACAACAGGGTGATGTCGGCCCACAAAGTACAAATGGCCACGGGAAGCCAGGACAGGTCTTGCATAATTCATTCTTTTTTGCATAATTTATCGTTTTCAATGGCCGCTTTCACTAAGTATGGAACTAGCCCTGGTTTCATAGCACGGCTTTGGGAGATATTTTATACAGATACATGGACTGAGCAAGAAATCACGTGGTCCAGTTTGAGATGGAAAAATAAGATGGCTTTATCCTGTCTGTTCAATAAACGTCTGCTGAGTGCACAGAGGTTCGTGCAGAACCTGAGGACACGCACACGAGGGTGTCCAGGGGTTAGGTCACAGTAGCCAATGTGTTCACGGAAGACGTCTGATAGAGAAGAGAGCAGGCGAGCCAAGACCAGACAAGCCAAGAACAGACCGCGAGAACTGCGGAGCGCGTCGGAGAGAAGCTGATGTTTGGGTGGAGGTGTGTAGGCAGAGGAGAAAGTAGCCGGACAGAGAAGGTTATGGAGGTGAGCAACCACGTTTAATATCGTTATTATTACTCTATGATTGATTTTGGGCAGAGAGAGAGAAAGAGATCGATGTCGTTCCACTTACTGATGCATTCACTGGTTGATTCCTGTAGGTGCCCTGACCTGGGATCGAACCTGCAACCCTGGTGAATCAGGACGATGCTCTCACCAACTGAGCTACCCGGCCAGGGCCAAGAAAGCACATTTAACAAACGCCCTTTGTGCGTGCACACTGGCGAGGTCATCGGCAATGCCTATGCCGATGGGCACACACACATTCTAGTATGAAAACGGACTTAAATTCCCTATTGAAGGATGCACAATGTCAAGCAGCTGTGACTTTATAAAATGGCTGAGGTGTGTTTCGGGGATGGTCACCAGGAACAGCGGACACAGGGGAGCTGCCCTGTGGTCCCCAACACGCCTGTTTCCCCTTCTCCCGTTTCTTGAGGACTTCTGCCGTCTTCATGCCATTTCTTTAAATGGTTCTGGCTTATACAGAATTTTAAGTATATACACGAGTATATAATTTTTAAAAATATCCAAATTTTTATAAACTCTCAAAAAACAAGTGATGGCTGCTACTCACAAGCGCAGGATCTGACTGCAGAAGGGAGACCTCTGGCTTCTGTCATTGCTAATATGACACACAGTATGGAGGAGAGTCCATCGGCGTCTGTTATATCGCCATACATATGCAAGCACGTTCCATTAGGTACTCCTGGAGCAGCCTGATATATTGATGATTATTAAATAGCTACCATTTATTGAACACTTATAAACGTCAGGGATTCTACTAAGTGCCTGGCATGAATCCTTTCAGCTCGTGTTAACAAGATTGGCGTGTTGTGAATTCACCATCAAGGTTCCATGGATTGGATATATTTCCCTCTTCCTAATATGACTTTCAAAGAAAGAAAAAATTGTGTTTGAATGTAGAATTGTCCTGGCTGAGACTGTTCCCTTCATTCTAATAACCATAAAGCTGATATCCAGATACCTATATCTGTGTTCATACTCTTTTCCACAGAAATATTGGTGTTATTTTTATCACTTTATAGGTCTACAGAATAAGGCTATTAGATTTGAACTTGATCTCAGACATTCCTTTTGAGAAATTTGGGCATCGTGATTCTCACAGGTCAGTCCAGCAGTTTCATTTATAAAAAGGTTAAGGATTCAGCAGAAGGAGAAAAAAAAAAAGTCTCCAAAGCCCACCATGAAATTATAATTGTTATTTTCTTGGGTTTTTATAACATTTTGGCAAAAAGCTTCATGTTTGCCTTAATGAGACTGTTCGCTAAGGAGAGATTTTGTATTTTGTCCCATAGAAGCCGGGGGGGCGGTCACTCCAAAGAAAATATCATTATATATAAAAAACCAAACAAACACTGAGTGATACCTGTGTGCTATGATATTTCCCGGGAAACAATTCCATACTGTGTCTCTTTTAGGGATAAAAAGACACATTCCCCACACCCCAATACCCACGGCAGCGCTTATATCATTAGCAAATCATAGTGGTGACTGAGAATTTTTGACTAATTAGGTTTCTTGGATAATAAGAGCTTTTTAATAAGGTACATATCATTTACAATATTGCTAATGAAATGTGAAAGCGATTCAGTACCCAGTAACGTAATGGCTAACTTGTTTTAATTGTTAACATTTTTTCTTGCCTTCAATGACACAGCCATTATTTCACAGTCGCCACTTATCATGAAATCCAAGAGGATTAATGGTTTCACTTATACTGGCGAAAATGTTTAAGCTGTCCCGATTATCAGTGCGCTTGGAAAGAATAATGGTTATTTGTCATCGCGTTTAGCAGGAGAATGAATTGTCCCCGGATGGCGGTGCTATTAACCCTTTGAGGAAGCGGTAATGGAGTTTACGGCAGAGCCGAGCAATGCCAAGATTTCGGATTGGGTATCTGGATGAAAGCGGCTTTTTCTCATCCGCAACCGCCCGAAAGAACTGTATCCAGTCCTGGCAGAACTGGGAACAAACCGCTGTGCTTGCTACGGCATTTGGGATATCTGAAATGAAAACGAGATAGCAACGGATCTATTCTTGTGATGAATGAGCAAACTGCTCCATGATAATCAAGAGAAATGGGAATTCCGGAAAAGGAAAATAATTTATTTGCTCCTTCTGTTTTCTGTTAAAGAAATAGAGAAAAGTGCGGAAAAAAGCTGCTCAGCGTTTCTCCCTCACAGTTCTCATTACGTAGGAATTCAAATGCT
Source organism: Pteronotus mesoamericanus (assembly GCF_021234165.1). Classification (NCBI taxonomy): domain Eukaryota; kingdom Metazoa; phylum Chordata; class Mammalia; order Chiroptera; family Mormoopidae; genus Pteronotus; species Pteronotus mesoamericanus. Next base: position 5,846,656 of record NW_026555323.1, on the reverse strand, counting down.
ACGTTTTAATAAATCCTATGTCTGCTTCAAAAATCCGCATCACATCTATCTCGCTTAGCTATAACAAATAATAATTAAGGAAACTCTAATTTTTAAAGTAAAGTACAACACAGGAAATATAGTCAATAATGTTTTAAGAACTATGTATGGTGTCAGATGGGTATTAGACATATTGGGAGTTCATTTTGTTAAGTAAAATCTCATTGCTATGTTGTGCCCCTGAAACTAATGTAATATTGTATGTAGCCCTGGCTGGGTAGCTCAGTTGGGTAGAGCATCGTTCTGATACACCAAGGGTGCAGGTTCAATCCCCGGTCCAGGCACATACAGGAATCAACCAGTGAATGCATCAGTAAGTGGTACAAACATATTGATGTCTCTCTCTCAAATCAATACATAAAAAATTAAGAGATATATAATATTGTATGTCAACTGTAATTGAAAAATTAAAAAATTAGAAGATCATGTGACCTGTAACAAATTGTTCTCATGAATACTAACATGATGTTAGCTGAGGATAAAGATGGATGCAGGTCTGTGTTTGGGAATCAAGCCTTTGATTAACAGAAAGTTAAGTGTACAGATATCCATTGGCTATCGTACGTTTCATCCTGTCGTTTCGGTAAGGGCTTGAATGATACAACAGAAGTCCAGCCTCCAAAGAGATGCAGGGCTCGAGTCAGAAAATCAGTATTTGCCTTCGGTAAAATGAACGGGCCTCCCCCTTTCTGGGTGATCGCGTGGGAGGAATGGAATGAAATGCCTCTCCCACCAGGTCACCGGCAGGCTGACCAGAGCAGGAAGTGGCCTGGCTGTCCCCTCCCTGGAGCTTGGAGGCATTAGGGCAGCTCTGATTCACAAAAACTACAGCCATTAGCGCACTGGCTTCTCAGGAAGCCCCCCAGGGCAGGCTGGGCAGCCGCGAGGGGCGGGTAGCGGGCCATACCACAAAATAAAGGGTGTTTTTAGGAGCTACAGCCTGGCTGCTTATCTTTTTCAGAGAAAACGACATCCTGTCTCTGGAGAGCTGGGCGCCGTGAGCGTGGCTGGGCTCCGCACTGCGTGGTGAGAAATCTGTTCCCTGCGGACAGAGTTCTGGAGAATTCTATTGCTTTTGAAAGCCTCCAATTTTAAAAGGAGAAAGCCCACAAGGAGACCGTCCTCCCTTTCAGGGGGGCCCATAAATGCAAACCGTTTTCTTTGCAAAAGCGAACTCTATCCCCTGCAGCAATGACTCAAGATTCCAAATGGAGCAGGATGTTTCTGGAAGGCAGGTGGTTGAGGTGTGAGTGGAAGTGAGATGGTGCAGCGTTACAGAGGGGTAAATTGCCTACACGGGGTACGTTCCGTCCTTGGCATCGAGACGGTCATTCTATGGAAGCTTCTAGAGTCATCACTAGCGTTACGTGTGATCTGTTAACAAATGGGCGTTTCTCTGAGATGGTAAAGGAGACAATTTCTGTGGAAGCCCCGTGCGGTGCGCTGAAATCACACCCCTCAGCCGTCTGAGATGTCAGGGGGCCGGGCAAACGGCTTCTGGCAATGAAAACACAGAGGAGAGAAAAGAGAAACAACAACAACAACAAAACAAAATAGGGAAAGGCAGACAGGAAGGGGAAAAAGAAGGAAGAAAGGAAAGTTAGACAGCATGTGTGAACGGTCAAACGGTGATATAGGCACAGAGCTATAGATGCAGCCGATAAAAACTGCAGAGGGAATTCAGTGAGCAGATCCAATGCGGAGTTTCTGACCAACAGTGAGATTCGGGTCCCCTTGGCGGATGGAAGTCTTTGTTTCTGCGTTGCCTTGACTTCATCTGGTGAGGAGAGCGGTCCTGGTGGAAAATGAGGCAGAAGGTTGAGGATGATGCATTCCCAGGACGCCAGCACCAGGTAAACGCCCTGTGAGGATTTAATTCCTTCTCAATAGACCTCAGCGCCTTCTAAGTCATAAAACAAATGGCACCAATGCCTTTATTCAGCCAGTCAGATGCTTGATTTCACAGCAGCATGGGCTAAGATGAAATTTAACTTTTACTCGTGTCTCTAAAACGCATGGAAATGCATCCGGTGGGCAGGCGACATACGCCGATCCCAAAGACACTGTCCTGAAAACGCTGCCCACAGGTGGGAAGGTTAGAGGGGCCCACGGACAGAGGCCACAGTCCCCAAGAAGGTGAGCAGGAGCCTCAAAATCAAAATGATGGATGTGCGTTGAAGAATTTTCTTTTATGATTGCTTCCTGCAAGTCCGGTCTCCTTTGCTCAGATTGTAGAATCAGGCAGGGTGTGAATGTCAGCAAGTGCTGGGCTTCAGCGCAGTTGGATCAGGCTTTATTCTAAACTCTTCTCCTTCGTGGTCCTGGCAAAGTCAGTTTTGTAATAAAAGAGCCTTCAAAGTGCTGGACCACAGAAGGAAGGAAAGCGATGTTTCCGGAAGTCGAGAAAGGCAACTGACATCCATGAGGAAAAGATGGCTTGGGAGGGAGGCTGTTACAAACTGACAAGAGGGGAATTTCTAGGGACGGGCGGAAACAGCTTGGCTGTCCTGGATGGCTGCCTGCCTAATCCTGGTTTTTATTTTTCGCAATTACAACCACCTCTGCCACGCCAGCTGGAAGCCAATATTCTGATTTTCCCACAGTAGTTACGACCCTGGAATCTGTATTCCCCGCCTCATCTGAACGCCACGTTTGTAAGTGACGTATTCCTGGATCTCTGTGAGGTCAATTTCACTAAGGAGGTGCCAAATGTATGGGAAATTGCAGTTCTTTCATAAAACGATTTCTTCAAACGAGTGTGTTTAAATTTCATTGTTGCTTAAACTTGAATCATGAGTTACCTATACAAAGGAAGCCTCCTATTATTTAGTAATTTAACTTCGCAAATCCCTATCGTGTCTCAGTCCCTTAACAACGAAACGGGACCATCGTACGTAATTATAATAGGTGTCCTTAACGTGCCTGCTTTCTGGAAGAGGGTGATCATTTCACTAAAAATCACATATGCTCTGGTTTGTGGAGCTGTGCTAGCGGAAAATCAGGTGGCTGAGATTCCTTCAAATAATAGGCTCACCTGGCGATAGAAATGATTGTATGGGGGCCCCGGGTGCCATCAGCTGCCCTGATGAAGACGATATGTCAGTGAATGCCTTGGTGCCGAAAAAGAGTGAATTTATACTCCCTGTCTCACATAGCGGGTTGGTAAGAGTCAAACGTATTCCAAAATAAACAAAACAAAAACCCATTTCCACCTACGTGGCAAAATCTCCAGGATGCTAGTTCAAGAAAGAAAAAAATCTGCCCTGGCCAGGTTGCTCAGTTGGTTGGAACGTCGTCCTGTACACCAAAAGGTTGTGGGTTTGATTCCCAGTCGGCGCCCTTGCAGGAAGCAACCAATCAGTGTTTCTCTGTTACATCGATGTTTCTCTCTGTCTCTCTCTTTCTTTCTCCCTTCCCCTTTCTCTAAAATCAAGAAACATACCCTCGGGTGGGGATTGAAAAAAGAGAAAGAAAACAAAATCAAAGAGAGATATTGTAGAAGAAAGCATGAGCATCCAAAAAGTAGAAAATAATGTGAGAACAGGGAAGTGGGAATCTTGCTGGCGTATCTACCCCTGTTTGCTCAACTGGTTTTCCTTCATAGTTTTATCTGCATTTACCGAGTATTTACTGTGTGTGTAGGGGTTCAGCTCATCCAATCTGCGTAATGATCCTATTGGGTAAGAATGATTGTGCCTCCACTTTACAGATGCAGTGGCCCACGCACAGAGAGGTTACGTAAGTTGCTCAGCATGACACAGCACGGAAGTGGTAGGACCGACAGGTGATTTAAGGCAGTCTGAACCCGGTGCCTATGCGCCTAGACATTAGCCAGCACCGCCTCATCGACACTTCCTCTGTGGTAAAAGCCACGATAAACCACGTGTTCAAGCTCTAGAACTGGGGAGACAGCAGGAAGATTGACTAGAGGTGGTCCCTGCATCGTAAATTTTATTCATTTGCTTTTTCAAAGAAATAAATGATCTGATTAGCTTTTAGATGGAGATGAGGCATGTGTTGAGGACAGGATTAATGAACAGAGAATACGGGTTTGGAATGAGCAAGACAAATTCTTTCTCCTAAACTTACGAGTCATGTGACGTGGGGAAGGCGCTTTGTCTCTCTGAACCCAGTCTCTTCATCTGTTAAAAAATAAAATGCTCAGTTTTCAGAGCCTCTGTGACATGGGGTTGGGCCCCAAGCCAGTTTTCAGTATATATATGGTGGCTGTTTTGTCCCTGATGTTGTTTCTGCTATTGAATTCCTTGGCTTCTGTGAACTGTGGGCAATTTGCTCGGCTTTATTCAGATCTCATGTTATTCCACATGCCTTTATTTTGGGAACTAAAAAAAGATGTATAGTTAAATGGTTGATGTTCAAAATTGTCATAATGCCTTTAAGCAAGCATTTTTGATTTTTTTTTTTCAGTTTAATTTCTAAGGCAATTGTAAAGGAGCAGTAAGTGTTACGGATCTACCACAATATATTGGAGATGTTGCTTTACTATTTAAAAATTTTGCTAGAGTTTTTACTAAAGAGCTTGTTTCTTTTTCTTTCTTTCTTTTCTTTTTTTAATTTATCATGTGACTTCTAAGAACTGCGTTAAGCCTGGGAGACAGAAACGAAAGCAAAGAAATCAAGCCACAAACACACGTTCGTACAGCAGGTTGCTGCACATTAAAATTCAGATACATTTTATATATTTTGTCTATCACTCAGTTTAGCTGGAAACTGGAGAAGGTGGTTATAATAATGTATGAATCCAATTCAAACCACAAGGTTACATGCCTTTGGGAATTTAATGTAGATCGCTCTTGTGTTTACTTACAAGGCACGTTTCCACCGTGCACTTAACTGATTCGGAAAGTATAGCTCCTGACTGAACTTCCTCATGAGTTTGACTGAAGCGAATACTAGCCCATTATTCCTTGTGTGCGCCCAACACAGACCTCCCACGGTTGTCAGGCTTCTCTTCTTCATGTAAAACGTCAAAGGACAGAGGAGCAAAGAGAAAAAAGTTCCGTCTCATCTTAGGTCCCCCAGACCCAGGGACAGGCACGATTCACAACATTTGTTTCCTTACAAGACAAAAAAATCGCTTTGGTTGTCTTCTATTTATTACTATTAAAATGATTGTACTATCCATGGTTGAACTCAAAGCATTAGATAAATTCTACCCTAAGATTAACTGATGATCACACACAGATTTAGGATTCCCCACTGTTCATTCATTTACCCTGATGGCCCAGTTACCTACTGGGAATGATAAAACTCTGCAAACTTAGTGGGTTCTCCCAATCAGTAGTATGAGTTCCAAATTGATCTTTGAAATTCAGTTTCCAAATAAGATCTTTCCCATTGACACTAGATTATCTAATTATTTTTCTAAAGATACATGAGGAGTTGGTATATACAGGTTCCGGCACAAATAATGCCCTTTTTTTTTTTATTACAAAATGGTTTATTATAAAATCATAAGCATGTAATTCGGCAACAGAACAATATCACAGTCAAGCACACTATATAATATTTTAGGTGAAATGTTCAAATTAGAACTATAATCCTATTACCCACCTTACCAACAACACCCAAGAAGGCGTTACTTCTGCTGGACCTTGTATTTCGCCATGATTTAACTGGTTATCCCTTGACACCATGTGTAGGGCAAGATGTGTTTAATCTTTAAAGAAGAAATTTATGAACGTATTCATGTTAGTGCAAAGATAATGTTGCAAGGTTTGTAAGGGCTCTGGCCCTGAAAACCAACCAAGTTTTAAATTATGATATGCTTGTTAGAGAAGCCATGTGACATAGCAGTAAAAGAATATGATTGGTTTAGACCAGCGATTTTCAACCGGTGTGCTGCAAGTTTTAAAATGTTCAATACCTTACTTCTTTTTCCTTAGATTGTTAAATTTTTTTTAAAAAAATGACAATAGCTAATGCAACAATAGCCATCCAATGTGAATGAGTCAAAATTATACCTATTTTTTTGGTCAGATCGGCAAAAAATATATATTTTTTGGTGTGCTGCCCAATTTTAGTGATTGGTCGATGTGGGCCACTTCTTGAATTAAGATTGAAAATCGCTGGTTTAGACAGATCTGGGTTGAAATTTTGATGTTGGGTACTTTAGGGAAAACACATAAACCCCTCAAAACTCCAGTTTGTTGTGTATTCAGGTGGCTCTTACTGCTTGTCGGAGGTTTGCTGTTGTGATTAAGTGAGATAATGCACATAAGGTGCAGGGTCACGGTTGGGAGCTCCGTAGAACTGGTAACGACAATATGACTGTGTATGTCCTCAAGGAAGTGAGCGCGCAAACCCCAGGCAGGCTCCTGGGGAACCCCTCCCTGCATCGTGCATCTTCCAACCACGGGGCATAAACTGGGACCATCAAAGACCTCCGCACGCTGGGCGGCTCATTACCAGAATTGCGTGCTTAGCTGCGGGTCAGCAGAGAAGCGCTCTGGCATTGAGAAGCGCGTGGAAGCTTCTCAGCCTCCCCCTGCACGTTCTCCTGGCCAGATGCTCCCGTTTTGCATCCTAAACCGCTCCTTTTTCTATAGTTGCCGACCCCACTTCCTCTCTGCCCTCTAAAAATAAACAGAACGAGAATGTACGCCAAGGGCCGCGCATGCACGCCTCTGAAAAGGCTCTTCCCGTGGAATTCTGCCATCGCGGGGCATCTAAAACAACGGACAGAGCTGTCGCTTGGCTATTATACACCGTGTGGCTCCGGCCACGCGTGCTGGTGCGCAGCCACCACCCCGCATCTAGCATATCACCGTTTATTTCATTGTTCTATAAAGTGCTCCGCGAGGCAGGGCCTGGCATGCACCACGGCTCGCCGGTGCAATTCAATTTCGTCAGATATCAGACATCCACAGAGTGTAAATGGAGCATCAGTCAAGAGTCCGATCCAACTGCCTACTGGGGTAATTGACTCAGCAGAGCCAGGCGGCGTCGTTAGTCCTTTAAACAGTTGCATTTACAACAATAAAACTGAAAAGCATGGAAATTAAAAGCTGTTAGGATTTTCTCTGGTGTGCATTTATCTTTGAGGGAGTGCGTGCGCTCTCTAAACAAAATTTTTAATCTCTTTGGTAAACTCCCTCGCAGCCACCTGTGAGCACATTTGAAATCAGCGAAACGAGGGCAGGCAACGGTGGGGTGAGGCCCCGGGCGCGGATTCTGTGCTAATGTAATCGCAGGGCATCTAGCTTCTGCACACTCGGCGGGGGTTGTATCTGGCAACTGGAAGTTATTTGGGGGAATACTGTAAATAATATATTCATTGACATACAGAATTATGCAGTTGAAATGACTGTTAGCCTGGAAGTTCAATCTGTGGTTTCTTAATAGTATTTCCCCTCCGTGACTGTTGGATGGACATCTGCCTACCGCCCCCGCCCCCCGCCTCCCGCCCCCCCAATAGTGTTGGGTTGATTACCAGGACCCTGTCAAGCAAGCAGAAAGCATTCTGTAGAAGTGACCTTTTTATTCACCAGTCCTACCCTCATCGCCATTAAAATGAGGCTCTGGCCATGCCTTCTCTGCATTTCCCACGTCAACAATAAAGAACCGGAGGGTCTTTCTATCTCGGATGATGTACCACTGGACCACTTAACCAAAAACAGAGAGAGCGAAAGAGCAGAGTTCAGAGGTTATTATACTTCTCATTAAAAGATGCTTCTATGCGCTGGCTATAGGCAAATTAATCGATATTTCTGCCTGAAAACGATCAGGCTTAGTAAAGACAGCTTTAATTGGAGAGATGCTATTCGCCGAGAAGGGGCGTTTATGGGATTTCGAGGCAGCAAGCGTCCTGAGTAACGTGCGGTGTAGCAAGGCGTGCTATGGCAAGTGAGATGCCACAGGTTTTGATATTTCAGGTGTCCCTTGAGTAAGCAGCCTGGAGCGTCATTAGGATTGGTCCAGGGCTCCTCAGATCCCGAACTGGGCTTGTGGTTGGACGCACACATAGAGAGAAGACAGCGTCCCTCAGGCCAGGTTGGCCCTGCCGGCTTTAATGTCCCATTCATCCCAAAGAGGAGGGGACACCGAATTGATTGGTTTTCTGATACATCGTGGAAACTTTCTACCTCCAGCCCGGAGGGCCATTTTTGCAGACACATATTCAATCAAGGAATCCCAAGCAAGGAAGAAAAAAGAAGAGATTTAAGTAATAATCAACTTCGCTGCCAGCCAGAGAGGGGAATGAAAGAGTCTAACATAACTTTTCCTGGAATTTTTACTGCCAAACATTACCTTCAATCAGATCTCTATGAAGAGTATGTCAATATACCCATAGAGTCAGCATGATATAATCTTTCACTTATAATTGCATAAATCCGTATTGACTAAAACTAAATATAATTAGAAAATAACCATAAAGAAAGACTTTAAAAAACCTCAATGACTTGTCAGATCCAGGTGTCATATTAACATTGATTTTCAAAGCTGACAATGTAAACAGAAGAGAAATTGCGACCTTCTCACTCTGCCCAAACTCAATCAAAGCCACACATATTAAAGTCAGTTAAAAAGCCACCAATCTGGTGTGGGTGTAAAAGTTCAAAATTATAAATAATAGACGATAATGTTGCCTACTGAGACCTTGACTCAGTTCACCGACAGGTCTCCAAAAAGACCCAAAGAAATCTGTCCTTGTGAGACCCCTCACCAGGAAATACCTTACAATGAAATAGCTTACAGCTCATTGGACATTAAATCCAAAAAACATGGTCCCTGTGTTCGTGTTGCTTGATTCATCATTTAAGAAACATGTCTGGCCTGGGCAATTCCTTTATTTATTTAGTTTTCGCCCATCGCTCCACCCCCTCCCCTTTGGCGACCATAAGCTTGTAATCCATATCTATGGGACTGTTTCTGTTTTGTTTGAGCACTTTTTTATTCCTCATATAATTGAAATCATACAGCATTTACCTTACCCTGATACACTCTAGATCTAACCATGTTGTGTTATGTATGGCCCAGTAACATTCTATTGTGGAGATAGATACACACGCACACACACACATTGTGTGTGTGTACATATCTACATACATCATGTATATACACATATACATGCACTGTGTATCAATACATACACATACATTATATGTATATATACACACAAACACACACATATTCTTTACCTATTCATCTATTGATGGGCACTTGGGTTGCTTCCATACCTTGGCTATTACTAATAATGCTGCGATGAACATGGGGTACAAATATCTTTTTCAATTAGTGTTTTTGTTTTCTTCAGATCTATACCCAGAGGTGGAATCACTGGATTGTATGGGAGCTCTATTTTTAATTTTTTGAGGAATCTTCGTACTGTTTCCCACAGTGGCTACACCAAATTACAATCCCACCAACGGCGCACGAGGGTTCCCTTTTCTCTGCATCCTCGCCACTTTTGTTTTTACTGTCTACTAGTTAAGGAAAGAGGACTTCCAAAATATTTTTGCTCTGTTTTTTAAGATGTGAGTGTAGTTGCAATAAAAAAAGCAAATAGCAAAATATGAAAACGTCCTTAAGCAGTTCTTTGCGTCTTGATTCAGAATAGTGCCTGGACAACGGCAATCTCTTAATATCCCTACGTCTTCATTGGTGCATTCCTTTATCTTATGTAGGCACGTGGATCTCCCTGTGGTCTGCTGACTATTTTATTTCCACCAATAACAGTACAGATTTTCACATACAATGCAGACCCTGGGATTTCTTCTCCCCCTGAGGTTCATGCTTTGAGAACAAAACTTTGGTCAGAGTGTTATGACAGGCTTAATATTTCCATTCTCAATACATTTATTTCCAGAAAAGAGGAAACAGTACATATCTAAGACTTCAGAATGCAGCGAAAATTATAAAACCAGGAGGGATCTTGGGCAAAGCTCATCTTGCCTGCTATGGTATTCAGAAAAACAGAGAGAGATAGAAGAGGAGACCTTTCAAAATCAGCTTGAAACAAACTGCTTAATTCCTAACAGGTATGTTTCTGTGCTTTTCTATTTTAAGACTTCTTTTTTAGATAAATTGAAGGAAATCCTTATTACTAATCTACTAATAAAATACTTGTCAAACTAAGTGATGAAGAGTAACTATGAGAAGAACTGGCTATTCACGTGGTCACTTCAGACTGAGATTTTTTAGGCCCCACAGTGATTTTATACATGACATTGATGTATAATATAATCACCAGTTTTGGTGACATCTTTCCAGCCTGATGCGGTTGCACAGTAATGGACTAAATTTGAATCATGAATTACCCATTGAAATTATAGAAAGATCCAGAAGGGAGATTCCTGAGTACGGAGAAGCCCAAAGAACCCACACTGCTAGGAAGTGCATAGACTATGGATTTTTAAAGCTGTTTTGGTGCTGTCCTAAGTGAGGAGCAAGGCGTTCCTGCCTGTGCTGGTGGCCTTCCCTCTCCGCCTGCTCTACGGGGTCAGAAGCTGAATGTAAAAATTTTAAGATTAAAAAAAATTTCTTTCCAGCCATATCCCAACTATAAGGAGCTTCTAGCCCCACTCTTGGAGGAGATAGAAGACATGTTTCTGTTATGGAGGAAAAAAAAAAAAGGAAGAAGGAAACCCTGAATATAATAATAAGCTGGATGAAAAATGAAATTGTAGCCACCAAGTGATGGCTTGTTTTGAATATACGAACAAAATGAAGAGACTGGCTTTTTTGCATTACCAGCTCTGGTTTTGATGACGACTTACTTTGACCACCTCCATAAATCCTGCTAATACCAGGGAAAGAAAGTGATTGGGTTACAGATAAGTGTTATGGAGATGCAGCCTGGGATGATCTTAGGGACAGTCAAATCTCCAGGAAAAAAGTTTGAACTTGACCTCACTCTCCTACAGCCTAAGCCCTGATCACTCTGACTTTGTGTTAAAGTCCTGAGGCTGGCAGGTGCTAGACTTAACTTTCAGGAGAAACCTTAACAAGCCAAATGGATGGATGGATGGATGGATGAATGAGTGAATGAATGAATGAATGAATGAATGAATGAAAGAATGAAGGAAGGAATGAATGAATGAATGGATAGATGGATGAATGAATGATCAAATGGATGGATGGATGATTGAATGAATGGATGCACAGATGAATGAATGGATGGAGGACTGAATGAATGGATGGATGGATGGATGGATGGATGAATGAATGATCAAATGGATGGATGGATGATTGAATGAATGGATGCACAGATGAATGAATGGATGGAGGACTGAATGAATGGATGGATGGATGGATGGATGGATGGATGAATGAATGGATGCACAGATGAATGAATGGATGGAGGACTGAATGAATGGATGGATGGATGGATGGATGGATGAATGAATGATCAAATGGATGGATGGATGATTGAATGAATGGATGCACAGATGAATGAATGGATGGAGGACTGAATGAATGGATGGATGGATGGATGGATGGATGAATGAAGGCAGGAAGCCAGAACACATGCCTGGCTGCCTCTGGGGGATGCAGGGTTACAGCCTTTCCCATGGCCCAAGCCTACTTATGTCCAGAACATCAAGACAGCGAACACAGGGGAACGGCGATCATTCCGCACACTTCCATCACCACCTGCTAAGTGTTTCTTGAGCAGCAATGAAATACATGCTGTGAGACCGTCACACGGGCCAGAGCCAGGCCATGGGTGGCACCGCCATGGACATTCTCAGAGTCCTCGGGCAGCAATGTACCAGGGCCCAGGGGTGTCGCGGGGCTGAAACCCATTCCCAGGCGCTGACCTCCCTTCTGTTGAAATGGATTTGTTCTGTCACTTGCTGCGAGGACCTCTTCATGCGCCAGGAGCACCCATAACCTTTGTGCTAATTCCCATGACATCCTCTGCGTCTCACTGTAGGATTCTGTGAGCAGGACTTTGGAGGAGCAGGGAGGACAAAAGATTCTTCGGCACATCTAAAGGAGGCTGCCCGTGTGAGCCTGAATGTAGGGTCGTGGTGTGAAAGAGGCTGAGAACCCCCTACCTTCCCCTGGAAGGTTTTCAATGCACTGACACATTTTTAAAAATGCACTCCTATGCGCCTTGCCTGGCCGCTCTTTTGTGCCTTCAGTTCAATCCCACCTGAATCGACTGGTTCCTGATGGAGTGACTGCAAAAAATTCCAAGATGCCATTTTTACTCTCTTATTTTCTTCTCTTTTAAAAACTATAGATTAGCCACCATGGATCGGAACTTTGTTACAGATCAGAGATTTCAGATGGGAACGGAGCCCTACAATCGGCCAATTATAACTCCAGTATAATTCACATGTAAAATGTTGAAAATTCTCTGCAGATCACTTTTTTAATCGCTGTTTTTCAGGAATAAAGATTGCAGTAATACAGGCATTGTGTGACTGGTGGTTGGGAGAGTATTTTCAACTCATTTCATGTACATTTGAAATCACTGTAGTGACTGTTTAATTGGTATGTCAATGAAGACTCTAAAGACAAGAAATGAAGTTCTCTTTGTGTGTCTGTGTAGGGGAGAGAGAGAGACAGAGAGAGAGAGAGGGAGGGAGAGAAGGACGGAAGGGGGGAGAGGGAGAGAGTATTGTGCCTCCATTACACTTGTAGAGACGAAGGGTTAGAGTTGAGATTACCAGCCAAGTTAGAGATACATGGCATATAAATTTATCTCAAAATAAAAACAACATGAAGGGATCTAGAGAACATCTATAATGACATCAGTACTAATATTTGCAAACACGATAAACTCACTTCCCTCTTTTAGCCTTAGTGATGAGTACCTGATGTGGCATAGTTAGCCATTTTTCATTGATGGGGCTGAAAAATAGAACCCTATTAAAGTAGCAATCTCAAAAAATGTCTTATTAGGCAGTCACTGCAATAATTTTGCTAGGTAACTTTAAGAATTTAAGTAGTCTAAATCATTTCATATTTTATATAAGTAATCTTGAGAATCACTAATGATTACATTGACAGTGAATTATTAATTGTTGATCACTTAAATAATTTATCAAATTCAACAATTTAACATGAGCTTACTCATTTTAAATATCGAGGAACTTAGCTCATCTAATGGGTCATTATGGCCTGATAGTACTACTGGTGGTTCCTATAGGGGATAAGGGGATTTATTACGTTTATATTTAGCAGTTGATTCTGATAAATATAACGCCCTTTAGGACCGCATGTTGGAAGGAAATTTGCCCACTGCCAATGAAGTGGTGTTCGTCACATTCATAGTGGGCACTGCCATTTTTGCCTAGTAATTCGTGTTGCTGAAAATACATCACACCATTTTTCAAATATTTTGTGTTTGGCAAAACCAGTCTTGGGTTTTGCCAAACACTAGTTCTCTTAATTCTTGAGCCCATGTGTACTTTAAGGAATATTCAATCCATATGTTTCTGATGTGTTTGCATTTAACTCACCCAACTGTTGCCTTAAAAAAATTACATTGATGTCCAAAAGGCCTTTAAACATAATTTTACAAGTGCTTTCCCTTTTAAAATGTTATTTTCCAAGACGAATCAATGAAATAGAAGAGAATACTGTATTTTATAAGTATAGGTTGCACTATCAAAATCCTACAGTGAACCTCAAACTTGGCCAGCATCTCCCCCCGTTATCAATAATTATTGAAATTGGAAATGCCATCACGTATTGGAATAAAGGAATGGATTTTACATGCATATTAAAAATTCCAGTATATTACCCTTTAAACATAACTTGGGTGGCAGATCAGAAAAATATATTGCACCTTTATGGAATCAACAGAGCGAAAGTCTTTCAAATCTAAACCCATTCTCAGCAAAACTAGATCTAGGCCAAAAAAAGAAAGAAAGAAAGAAAAAAAAACCCAAAAATCAGGGGCAGGCGGACACATGCATGTCCAATTCAGGAATTTCTTTACTCAGGCGACACTTTCAGATTTGCGTTTGGCTGTTACCTGCTCAAAGTGATCCTTATTCATACACAGGGCACAGTTGAGCTATTTAGTTTTCCAGAAATGCCAGTAACCTGGTGCAAATTCTAAAACGGAGCACGTTAAAACATCCAGAGCACTTTTCCAACCGCAAGAAAACAATTAATTTCTGGCCTCATCAGCTCCAGGACAGCACTCTGTCGTCCTTAAGACGGGAGAGAATTTGAGAGAATGTATGATGTATTGCAGAGTGAATGATTATTCACAGCCACGAGGCCGGCCCATGTTTCAATAAGACAAACGGCCCCAGAGTCTTCCGGTGGCAACCAATGATAACTCATGATCCCCAGACAGAGTGGGTGAAAATTACAGAGAATTGATGAAAATCAGGAGCAGGAGGACAAATGGCTTTAAAGAGAAGGATCTGTGATTATTATTTCCTAAGCCTTCAGTCTGAGAGAGCTTGAATCTATTTCCTTTGAAAAAGCCACAGAGCCATAGACACGATATGTCAGCGTAGAAATGGCTGCCTTTGTTTCTTGCCAATGGCAGATGATGAACTCCTCAGTAGGGACACAGTGGTCGGCCCCCAAGGGAAGGGGAGATGCATTTCCAAGGAGAGGGCTCCTATGGCTTACAGCCTTCCCCTCGGTCAAGTTCACGTTCAGCTATGGAGGGGCTGTGTTCACTTCAGTCCTTCCTACAGCGTTGTCGAAAGAGCAGCTGAGTTCCGTGTGTTATAAAGAAACACATAGGTTTGTTTCAGGGCTGGAAATGATTACCCAGATAACTGAGCAACTGTTATTTTACACTCATCTGTTTTGTGTTTCTTATTGTCATGAATCGATCTGGAAATGAGAAAGGACACGGAAAACCCAGGTCGGATTCGCAGTATTGTGCAGATGAGGGAGCCTTCAAAATTCACTGCAAATAGAGACGGAGGCTTGGGATCATAGGTAGGTTACTGGGTCCCTTGTGTAATACAGGTATGTTGCCCTGACAAGGGGTGGCTCAGTGGGTTGGAGCATCGTCCTGCAAAATGAAATGTCGCTGGTTCGATTCCTGGTCAGGGCACTTACACATTCCTAGGGTGCAGGTTTGGTGCCTGGTCAGGGCGCTCACAAGAGGTGACTGATCGATGCTTCTCTTGCACATCGATGTTTTTCTCCCTCTCTTTCTCCCTCCCTCCCCCTCTGTCTAAAAGAGAACAATTTAAAGATACAGGCATGGTCCCTGGAATTGCCTAAAAACTGTATTATATAGCAAGGTGCTTCCTGGAGTACGTTACTGGGTCACTTCATTTTGTCACCTCAGAATTAATCTTCAGTGTTACTGTGACATTAGGCACTTTTCTCTGCCACCATCATTCTCCCTTAAGGGTAGGAATGCCAAACACCATCACCTCCTCAATCTTTGAAGAACTAAAGGAAGTACTTAGTCTGGCTCTAATTACATTTGGGTGTTTATATATCATTAGTATCTGAAAACCCCCTATTTCATGTCCTGGGATGTGATAGCCACACGTTGTCACTCTGAAATTTATCTGTACTTACGGTACTTTCAGTAACACAGGAAAAAAATAATTTATGTTTCCTTTCTAAATGGACGCACAGTTTAAAGCTGCATCACCCACGATAGGGATCCTGAACTCAGTCCTTCATCCAGGGGGGTGGAACTTATGGTCGATAATCTATCATTTAACCTAAGATTCTGAGAGCTCTCTCTGAACATATGAGCTTGCCTTCAATGTCATAAGTTAGACTTCCCAAAAAGGAACTAAGGAGGCATCCTTTACATTTTTTGAGGAAAAGCTGAAAACTTTTAGAATATCAAAGACAATCATAACACTAAGCAATGTCTATTGTTCTTCTCTCCAAATGATAGCAGCCAGTCTCCTGTTTTGAAAGTATTTTCTTCAAGCCTTGGAGACTAAAATACCCCCACTTTTAACAATAGATCAAACCATTTGCAGCAGATTAAAAAAAAAAAGAAAGAAAGAAAGAAAACTTGAGCAATAGTATCAATCAACCAGATTTAGCAGACATTTATAGCACCAAAAAATGACCACCCAAGCAATTTGCTGAAACTTCAGTTTTTTTAGCTCCGTGGCAAAGCCACGTCTACTTGTTTCAACTTTGTGTGCCAATAAGTTTTTAATCTGATTAAGGAAACCACGAGAGCGTTTGCTGGATGCTCACTGAAGCCTGTTTAATAAACAATGGCATTGATTAGTAAGCGAATGAAGTGTATGTTTCGTAGTTTTCATACCATCCAATTCTACTTACTGTGATTTTTACCATCAGTAAGTTTTACAGTTTGTCTCAACATGCTCTTAAGGCAAGTTAAGAAAAATGCATTTCCCCTGGACTCTCCCAATGATTTTTAAAAGTTGTTAGAATCACCAGTTGAAATGTGCATATCCCATCATAAGCCTTTAGGTGTCAAGGTAGTATTGCTTCTTTGACGATGAACAGTGAGAAGAAGCGAGGGAGAAGGCTGAGTTTCATTTTCTGCGTCTTTGTTTAGCAATTGTCTCCCTCATTATTCTGTACGCGAGTCTGCTTATAAATTGTCACCCAAATAGGAAAACAGCAAAGGCGACGTGAATTCATTGAAACCCTCACCGCTGTGCCATGCTTCATTGTACGCCCGCATCACATCTTGTGCAGGGCGCTGCCTGTGGGCTTGGAATAAGATCTGTGTGTTTTACCTATTTTTTCAACTTAACTCCATGTTGAGCCCATAAGCCTCCCTACTTGGGTGGTTGATCAAAGCTTTTACTTATGAGGGAACGGGATGACTTCCACTGTAGCCATGGAGATTGCTACTAAATTACCACCGTTTTCACCAAATCACCCACTTTCTAGATACCGTCTCTCTGGCCTGCCATCCAAAGATAATATTAAGCAAGAAGGCGGGGTTGGGCAATGTATCTTACTGGGGGCCGCGTTACCTGGCCTGGTGCAGGGGGCTGAATTTTTCTCTCAGGACTGCAGCCTTTCTGGAAGGGACTGTTTGGAATGGAGCCGATGCCATACATCCAGGCTTGTTCGGTGTTAAAAAGAAAAAATGCTTTTCTCCGTCGTGAATTTGAACACGTCTGTCAAATTCACTCGTATGAAACCATTCAAATGATGCTTATGATTTTTGGTGCTTTAAAAGTATACTGAATACAGTTTAAACATTTTTAAAAAGCATAATATTTGAGGGTGAAAGCTTTTTTTGTGGGCTTAGCTATAATCAGCCCGCTTGACTTGGATGCCCATTCATAAATGTAAAAGCTGAAGAAAATTGTTCATGGCATCCAGATTTGATATGCCCATATTACAAAACATTGGATATCTAATTAACAATTAGGATGTTATTGCAAAAATTATTCAAAATGACACCAGCTTTGGGGACCAACACTGCAGCTCACACGTGAAAGTTTGGTTTTAGTAATCAGCAGTGTTCAAATATTATGAGATTGCTTGTCTTGTTCTGCATTAGCAAATTAGTCACTATTCTCTGGAATGAACAGATGCTACACACTAAATGTATACTCACTTGGATGTGTTATTAAGTGTATAAATAAGTCATATTTAGTACAAGGGCAATCAAACATAGAAACGTGACCCTCTGCGAACATTCTAATAGTTACTTGGAAGCAGTAAGAATCTTAAAAGAGAAAGTGAAAAAAAGAGAGATTTGGGCATTAGATAAAGTTTGGTTTTTAATAAAGCCGTGCGAGTTTCATACTATTTTATTTGAACCTTCCTTAGTCTCAATCCCTCATCTTTATTTTGTTCCTCTTTATTGAATTCATTGGGGTGACACTGGTTAATAAAATCATACAGGTTGCAGGTGGCATAATTCTGTAACATGTCATCAGCACACTGTAGCGTGTACTCACCACCCCAAGGAGAGGCTCCACCTATCACGATTTACCCCCCTCTCTGACCCCCTACTACCTCCCCTCCACCCCCGCCCCCCGGTAATCACCACACTGTTATCCATGCCCATGAATTTCTTCTCTTTTTTTCCTTCTTTTTCGCTCTATCCCTCCACACCCCCAACCAGTGAAATAAGCCCGTCAGAGAAAGACAAGTACCATAGGATTTCACTCATAGGTGGAACTGACTGAACAAAATGAATGAACAAGACAGAGACAGACTCAGAGAGAGATCCTTTGTCTTTCAAATGGCATAATACTGCCTTCACTAAGTCATTAGGGAAAAACAGATGAGTATGTATACACAGTATTTGGCCCTGAGGGCACTTGACAATGTCGGCTTCCTTCTCCGTAACTCTGCGAGATTGGTTTCTGGACAAGGGCTGTGTTGATGGATTTTATTCAATAACTATGACAATTCTGTGCACCTTTGCGACTTTCAAAGCTTCAAAGGACCATCTCCAGTTTTTCCCCCCAAAGTATGGATATGTACACACATATCCAAGCATGTAAAACTCCTCCCCCTTTTTATCGATCCACTTTCATGGGTTTATTGTTGCTCTAATTCATCCTTAGCCCAGATGCCTGCTTCTATCACTTAGAATACAATCGCTTTGGTCTACTATTTTTATCTGAGATGAACGAAAATGCAACTGTGATGAACTTGGAGCGAATGCCATGAATAGAATTCAAGGCCCAGGTATGGTTTGACAAATACCCCTTTCACATGGCTTACCCAGAAATATTTGGTTTTTAACAAGAACTACAGTGACGTTTCAACAGGAAAACATTGTGTGAGGGGATAAATAATTTGGTTACCTTTGCACGCCTCAGACTTTAATAACTTGAAACTTAGGACAGCGAATAGCAGAGGAAAATAACTGTGCTTCAGAGAGCAAGATTGGTTCTCCACTTACTACCTGTTTGACCTTGAACACGTTTAGTGAACTTCTTCATGCCTTGCTTTTCTCTTCCCTTAAATAGAATAATAATAGCACCTACCCTGCAGGGTTGTTTGTAGATTAAATGAGATGGTGATGTGAAGAGCTTGGAATAGGACTCTGGCTAAATGTGTTAGCTCTTCTTCAAGTCACTACTTTATTACATCACGTAAAAAAGTATGAATCTTCCCTCTCAGACACACCAGTGATCACAAACCAACCAACCAACAAAATAGACTCGCTCATTTGAAATGGAAAACTTGGCTCTCTCTGATTTTATTTCGTTAGGATTAATCGTTTTATTCTAAATTCAAGACAGGGTGGTGGAATGCACAGCAAGAAAGAATTTAAAACTCTTAAAAATTTTAATGTGGGTAAATGCAACTCTAATTTACTGACAGATATTACAGGGCACACTAAATTAGATTATTAAATAAGCATTTAACTATGATTTAGATTTAATCAAACAATTATGTATGTTAACTTATAATTGATCATTATTAAATGTATAATTAGTGAGCTGGAATAACCAAGGAAAAGATAAAAGTCTATCATTAATCTATTGTTCACTCTCAGTATATAAAATTCTAATAATCATTGTCACATAATATAATTATGAAGTTATAAATATAAATCAGATTACTTGAAAGATGGATTTAAAATCCTTATGCATTTTATCTAATTACTATAAATTTGATTATGGATACAGAGCTAAACTATAATGTTGTACTTGAGAGTGAAGCTTTTCTGACGAAAACCTTGACTGCTAATCTCAAGCTCTTTAATTTTATAATGCTTAAGCAGTTTGTGGCAAGAAATACAGAATAAGACAAAAATGCAATTAATAGGCTATGGCTATATTTGAGTTCACATGCACAGAGATAAGAATTTTGGAAAGATAAGATCTGCCATAAGAATGAAATAGTCTTAGGAGGTTAAAGCATTTTTTGTTTTTATGAGAGCTTCTGATGGGTTATTCCTATTGATGTGCACTAACTCCTCATTATAATTAAACTGATGATATTCCTTGTCGCAGTCATGCCTACAAATAGGGCGGTGTGACCCACAACGCCACCCACACCTCAGCAAATGCACAGACAATTTTAATATCTCTTCCTCATGGAAGACCTCCAAAAACATATGCACTTTCCCCTTCGGCACTAAAACCCTTGTTTTTTTAGTGCCCAAAAAGAACTTTTAAGAAACTATAATTAAAGAGAAAAACTTCACCTTAATTTATTTTTATTTCAAATGTTGGTTTTTATGTCATGCGCAGGAACACATCTAAAATTTGTTTTGGGCGAGTAATCTAACTCCTAGTTAAGACCTATAATCAGAACAGGAACGATGTAGAGGGAAAGATTCCACGCTCTATGTAGTAAATGTAGTCAAAGGGAAGCGGATCAATCAGTTACACCTGGTGGGGAGCCCTGCCTCAGCCCCGCCCATCAACCTAATGGGGGAGTTGGAGACACTGGAATGTTACCATTTCCTGTCATGGACCCTCATCTGGGGATGTAATAGTTTGTCATCTGATCACAGTGGAGTTATATTAGAAATCAAAAATCAGAAGGAAACCTGGAACATCTTCAAACCTTTGGAAATTAAACAACAAACATCTAAATAACCCATGAGTCCAAGAAGAAAACACAAAGATAATTAGAAAAGATTTTGAACCAAATGAAAGTATAACGTGAAAAATTATGGAATGTACCTAAGGCAGCATGTAGACATTTTTAGTTTGAAATGTCCATTTGAGGCTTGAAGAAGAGTCTCAAATCGATGATCTAAGAGCAAACTAAACCCAACGCAAGGCAAATACAAAGAATGGTAATGTTTAGAAGTCAGTAAAATACAAAAGAAAAATAATGAAGAAAATCAATGAACTCAGAAGTTGGTTTGTTAAAAATGTCAACAAATTTGGTAATTCTTTAGCCAAATCAACAGAAAGAGAGAGATAAGATATAAATTACTAAACCCGGCAATGAAAGAGACATTACCATCAAACCTACAAAATTAACATAGTTCTAAGGAACTAATACAGTGAACAAATACATGTCCAAAAATTAGGCAATTTGGATGAAATAGATACAGTCCTCAAGAGACACAAATTACCAAAACTGAATCATGAAGAAATAGAACATTCAAATGCATTGATAACAAGTAGAGGAATTGAGTACATAATTAAACAGATTTCCAAAAAGAAAATTCCAAGGTCAGAGAGTAGTTCTTTGGAGACTATTTGTAAAATATTCAAAGGTCACCAATATCTCAAAGCTCTTTCAGAAAATACAGGGAGGGAAAACATGGCCCACTCATATGATGATGTCATCATTATTGTGAGGTTGAGGGCACATGAAGACCACACAATACAATGAGAAAGAGAACTCCAGACCAGTATCCCGCAGAAGAGTGACATGGGGCTCTTTCACAAAATATTACTAGTGAATTGACTCCTTCACATAAAAAGAGCCTCAAACATCACGACAAGGGGGTGCAGCCCAGGAATGCGAGCTGAGATTACCAACCAAAACACAACGAATGCCATGCACCGTGTTTTCAGAATAAAGACAACAAAACTCTGCATCACTCCAGTAGATGCAGAAAAGGCAGTTTGCGAAATTCGACACATAGGTGTGATGAAATGTCTCAGAAAATTGAGAATGAAATGGAATTTCTAATTTCAGGAAACACACACACACACACACACGTATGTGAAACAGCTAACATCAAGTTTAATGGTGGCGGACTGAATTCTTTGCCCCTAAGATTGAAGACATAATGAGAATGTCAACTCTCACCACTTTCTGGTTAACGTTTTCCTGGAAATTCAAGCAGGTACAATAAGGAAAAGTGGGGGAAAGTAAAGGCATTGGGTTTGCACAGGAGAAGGGAAACTGTGATATAGCCTTGCAGGCCTCTGTAGAGTTAAGCAAGCCAATCCGAAAACCTATATGGAAATCGGAAGTACTGAGAACATCCGAAGCAATTTTGAAAAAGATGAACAAATTTGGAGGAGTTACACTACTTTTTTTTCATAAACATTTTTTTATTATTGAATATTTTGGGGTGACATTGGTTAATAAAATTATATAGGTTTCAGGGGCACAGTTCTACAATACGCAGTCGGTATATTGTCTGTGTGTTCATCACCATTATTCGTTTTCTTTTGCCGTGTAAGAAAGTACCCAAAAGTTAAAAGCATGGCTGGGTTCTCTGCTCCTGGGCTCACAAGCTGAAACTGAGGGGCTGGCGATCTCTGTCCTCTGCTGGGCCTCGGGTTCCTGTTCTTGGGAACATCTGCCTTCTCTCTACTGTAGAACTGAAGAGCCTGTCACCATGTTGGCTCTCAGCCCAGGGGGGCTCATGGGTCTAAACCCACTCACCCGCTTTCCTTGTCTCATAGATGCTTCTATACATAGGATGCAAGAGCGTACCATGTCTTTGCCACGTGTGACATCGTTTTCAGACATTCTCTGCTGCTACCTGCTAGAGAAAACTCCGCATTCTTAGAACACTCCCGTGATTCAACTACACCCAGCCCTTTGGATGAATTCAAAGTCAACTGGTTAGGGACTTTAATCAAATATGTAAAGTCACTTTTGCCATGTGATACAATATAATCAAGGTATGATGCTTTATCCTAGTCCTGGGGATTATGAGAGAATGATTTTATCACAGTTAATACACCCAGGGATGACAGCAGAACATCTTGGAGCAAGACATTTAGATAAAGTTTTTAACTTTCAAATGAATTTTTCAAAGCCAATGCATTTTTATAACTTGTCAACAACATCCCTGGAATATCTCATTAATTCAAACATATGAACATCATCTCCCTTTTAATGATCAAAAAAGGGAAAATATGTACGATCTTTTTAAAGGATCAGCAGAGATTTGCCCTCCTACAGACAGTAAGTAACATATGACCCCTTCGAGCCAGGTGGCGTTGTTAAGATTGTGCTGATAGGAAAATGGACGCACACCGGGAAGAAATATTTTTCCATTTACTGCTTTCAATGGGCTCATATTCATGATCGTCGCTGTGGCCCAAGGTCAAAGTCACGGCAGTACAAAGGGGTGAAAACGGAGCGTCTATACTCTTAAGAGGCCTTGCCATGCCCTAGGTGTTCGCCAATAGACCCATCAAACCTCCAACCAGACCGAAACCCCGAGGAAGATGGCAGAGCAGCTACAGGAGCTAGAAAACACTTTCCAGGGTTTGCTTCATTAGACACCCTCCAATGCTTTAGGTGCACGTTATGCGACAACGTGGACGTGTGTGACTTCACGTCTTTCATTCATCCTTCTATTGCTCCCATCAGGCCACTTCTGGGAGGGCATGGCGCGCTGTTATAACTGTGCTGGAACGACAGGCTTTGAGGCAGACGGCCTTGTGCTCACATGGCTCTGTGACCGCCTGCCCGTCCACAGACATTCGCGTCATGCATAGGAGGTGTGGGCTCGCTCTTAAACTCGCGAAATAACAACTGCAATAGCAATAGCGCTAATAAGAAGACGACGAGCTATTTAGTAGAAAATTGCCAGGATTTCCAGTTTTGATGGATGGGTTAATTTCAAAATTGGGTAATCGTCTTCAAAGACATTTTCCCATCAACCAGCCACAGACAACGCGTATACAGCGTGCGTCTACACACACAGGCGCGTATCTGTGCATCAGTGCTCAGCGGGTGTAGCCATATATATTTCATGGGTTCCATGGGGTTCAGTTTTCTGAAAACCCCATGTGCCATCTTTCCTGCTTTCCTGGGGGCAGCCCACCGCATTTTTTAAGGGAGTTTGTGTCCATCTGATCTTTTAAGGTTTTGTCTTTCCTAGGATTCGTGTAGGAGGGCACTTCAGGCCCTTACGTGGGTGAGTTGCTTGGCTGGCCCCTCGCTCCGCCTACAGTCGAGTGGGGGCGTGGCTTCCCTGGATCCACTTGTCAGGCAGCACCTTGTCTCCCCACCGGCCACCCAAATGGGTGACTTCGCTTGAGTCCTGGAGCTTCTTTATTTGAAGAACTACAATCCCTGGTCTTGTGTGGCTGTCATGTGTTTTAGCTCAGGCAAGCAATTATTAGAAAGGAAAAGTGAGCCTGAATTTTGCAACACTCTTCCACGCAGAGTGCTCACCTTGAACTTCGGCCACAGCATCAGTCACAGTTACGCTGGTACATTTCTGGAATACTTCCCTGACTTTAGAATTATTGAACCTATATTTGGGGATGATATTTTCTTAATGCATGCCTTTAAGAAAGAAATGCAAGCCTGAGTATTGCTATAGGACAAAGATACGATATTTATAATCTGCAATATGATATCTGACCTCTTAATTCTATTTATTCTAAGTTTTTTTTTCTTTATTAAGAGAGAGAGGGGAAAGGAGGGAGAAAGAGAGGGAGAGAAACATCAGTGTGTGGTTGCCTCTTGTGCAACGCCAACCAAGGACCTGGCCCACAACCCAGGCATGTGCCCTGACCAGGAATCAAACTGGCGACCTCTTGGTTTGCAGGCTGGTGCTCAATCCACTGAGCCACACCAACCAGGGCTGATCTCTTAATTTATCTGAGACGATTCCCCTGAAATGGACATAAATAGTAAGAAACAACTAACTAACTAAAAGATATTGAAACATTGATATATTTTATGAGCCTATCATTCAGTTAGGAAGAAAGGAGAGAAGGAAGGGAGGAGAAAAGGCGAGCAGATTTGATAATCATCTGATAATGATTAAAAAAGAAAAAGACACTGTTAGAAGTGAAACTGAAACAACCAAATGAAACCCTTCTGTGTCTTTACATGCCCCCTGTCAGACTGAGTCAGCCCAGGCCATCGTCACGGAGCCTGTTGGCAGGGAAGCAACAGAGGCTGCTTGGGCTGGGGATGTTTCAGCTCCTGCTCCATTTCTAGACAGACGTTCGAGTTGCGGGGCTGATGACCCCACTCTCAATTCACTTTAAACGCCAGAGAACGGTCTCCCCCAAACTGCTTTCCCTGCAGGAAGCCCCTCTCAGATGCATATTTAAAAAGACCTGCCTGGACAGCTTTAGTCCCCAGTTGTATCTGTTTAAAATGAATGCCCCGCTCTGCACACAGACAGAAAGTTGCTCCCTGCCTTCTTGGAATGATAAATAATTCAAGCGGTGTGTGCGCCGGAGAGGCCCAGGAATGGGGTTCCTATCTGGTTGCAGCAAAGATATTTTCCTAATCTGCAGACATCTAAAACGGTCCCTGAAATATGTGTTTATGTATCGTTTTGGAATGATAATCCGTGTGTGCGTCTGGGGGGATTGGATCGAGTCTGCTTCATTTGCCGTTTAGGGGGCATTATACATTTTGGGTGGCTTTTAATGAAAATCCTACATTTCTAAAGCTTATTGTGGCAAAGAAACATCGGTCAAGTGCCTGGCCCGCATTTTCTCTCATCTCAATAAAGGGCGAACACAGCAAAATACAGGTCACTTTGGCTATCAGTCATATGATTATCCTTTTATCAATTTGGGGGCTCCCTGCTCCAGGACACCTTAAAATCTGCCCTGAAGTCTAGATGTGCTGCTACTATTCTCTTTTTGAAGATAACTTGCCATTGATCAAGGCGTTGGAAAAGCCGAGTTTTTCCTCGGTGCGCGCTTTTCAGCCACGCCAACCCCCCTCCCCTGCATCGGAGAAACGGTGTGCCCAGAGCAGCAAGCTGAACCGCTCTGCGGTTAACGTGGGGGTCGCCACGTGTGCGCTGTGAAATGTAATTGAAAGTAAAATGTTTAATTAAAATGGACATTTCTGAGCCTGCTTCTGGCAGCAGCCATCTTGCTGAAAAATTATATTTGTTCCACCGGGCAACCTGGGGGAACAGTTCAAGGGACTGTGAGCTCTAGGTCCCATCCAGAAGTAAATGGGGTGACAATTGAAGTGAGAGCTTGAACGCTGGTCCTAGAGTCACTGGGCATGTCCCCGACACGGGTGTCCTGGTACAGACCGGTTGGAACAAGCCCTGCCACCGTAGCTGTTCCTAAGCCAGTATTCATTTTAATAAAGCACCCCCCTCTCTTCAAATAAGTGTCCTTTTTGCTGGTATCAGGGATTTTTCATAACAGTTGGCCTTCAGATACTGCAGCTTTTTGGTCCAGCCTAAAATGTGAGGATACTAATCATCTCTAAAGTTATTTCTCCTTTGAGACCACAGAGATCTTTTTTCTCCCCCTCGTAAAAGCCACTGATCCCAGATAATCCTCAGACTTGAGCAGGGATGGGCTTCGCAGACTCTTCAGCTCAGATGTGAGAACAGAATTTAGAGACGAGATGCTGTCTAGCGTCCGAAGGAAGGACAGCCTCTGCCCCCTGAAATCTGGGCACCTCCTGAGGTCGGTCTTGCTGTGGGGCACCCGGTCTAAAATGGACAGGTTTGGTCCATGAAGAAGTGTCATGGGCTCAGAAAATCCTTCTTGGAAGAGAATGTCTCTGGCATTTTGTAAAGGGCAAGTGCAATAAAGTTCTTTGTGGTTGCTTCTCTCACACGATCCTCTAAAAATCTCAGCTGCCAAAGCTCCAAAGCTCCGGCAGGATTCGCGTATTCTCCCAGCAAGACGAGAGTGCTGGCTTTTACTCATTTATTTTAGCGTCATTTAGGTTTATCTGGGCTTTTCTGAGTGTCCACCTGCTCTGGAGTCCAGTCACCATCCCTAACAGCGAAGGCACAGACCCCACAAAGAAATACATGAATAAAAGATCTGTGAACGTAAAACTCACGAAAAATGCCAATAGCCAAGCACCGGGGGGAAATCCAGGAGAGCTGACCATCGCTCTGTGATTCATGATTTGGGTATTAAAATGACTCGCATTGTCTAGATCCAGCGACCATGACATTGGACCATCGTTTTTTCCTCCCTGACCTTGTTTAGTGAGCTCTTTCCTATAATATGTTCTTTATTGCGCAAGGAATGCTCTTTGAATTTACTTGCTTTACGGTGTGATTATAAATCTTCAGGACATTCGTCATGATTCACCTTTTTGGCACCAGGCAGAAGGATAACCGTTTCTGTAATGCACACATTTCATTTAAGGTGAAACCGGAGGAGATTTATCAATCAGAGCAGGATTTTCAGGAATCCATCGCTGTCGTTATCCCCAATTTCACCCTCTCCATAAACACCTCACATCGGGTGTACATTCTGTCTTACATGCCCCATAATCCTCCAAATAAGAGGCTGCTTTTAATTTGCACACCATCTAAACCACTGGACTCTTCTTCCACGGAGGAACAGATGTAACTTTTAATCTTAGTCATACTGTGGAAAGATTTTGTTAATGTGGAAATAGCCACCACAATTATTTCACAGATCTTAAATAAAATAGGCTCTTTAATCGGGACGCAGATTATGGCTTTCTGGGTTTTGCCACTTCTCGTTAAAAATAAAAGGGTGAAATAATTTAGGGGCACTAAGACGAGCATGAGCCTCTTGTTTATTTGGGGGTTCACGGCAGCAAGCCAATACGAGAGACGTTATTGAGCGTGTCTTTGACTTTCAGTCCGGGATTTCGATCTTTCTAACGAGGTGCTGCTCATGAATGGAAAATCCCTGAATCCCACGAGCTAAATACCTAAAGCATCTCTGCAGCTGAAATCTTCCCCCTATGGCATATGATTTTTGTAAATCAATCAAGTGTTCCGTCTCCATCCACAGTCTTGTGAAAACAGAAAACTACACGAACAGATTACAAGCCCATACAAGAGAAGCCAACAACAGGGAGGGGGAAAAAAACCTTCTGGAAAAATACTTTTGAACTTCAGAGGACCCGACACATGCTCGGTCCGCGGAGCTGGAAGAAATGCAAGATTTTTTCTTTCTTTCTCTCTCTCTCTCCCCCTCCCTCTCTCTTTTTTTAAAACAGACATATGTAGAACATTTGTTTCCATTTTATTTCTGCTGTCATAATGTGATGGTTTTATTCAGTTTTTAAACATGCTTCAGCTGGAAATGCTACATCTTTAAATCAGGCAACTCGGGCGTGCGTATGGATTCCCTTGCTCCTCTCGCTCACCTTACCCAGGTGCATGTTAAATCAGTATTAATGACAATATCATTCTTGTGCAGTCATCTCCTGCCTGCAATTTGGTTTTAATTACCCGCCACGTTGTCTTTCCCCCTCACTGACAGCCATTAAATAGGGAATGACACCAGAGCCAGAGCTGTGTGCAATATTCACGTCGCCAGATTTCATGCCCCTCATAAGGCAGGCTGCAGTGCCGCCTAGTGGCGGAGGTCAGAAAGGGCCAGCTTAGACATTGCAGATTTTCTGTGCGCTTTTCAGGTTAATGTGGAACCCTGGGCAGATTTGGAGCTGCTCTGACTCTTTTAAAGGGCAAAATTTAAAAAAGAAAGAAAGAAAAAAAATGAAAATATCACCAGTCGATTAAGGAAAAGTTGCGACTTGGTAAAGTGTTTTTGCATGGAAATAAAACAATAAATCGGCACGCTGTTCAGCCTTGTCTGACTGTCTGAAATGGTGGCTCAGAAACAACAGACTTGTCACATAAAATGTAACTGACCAAAGTTCTTGAAGCAAATTGTTCAACAAAGGTGAGCTGCCAGTCCTCAACGGATTACAACTTGAGATCTGTCTCCTTCAGGGCACTATTTTCTCATATGCAAAAGAAAGCATTTTTCTCCTTTCTCTCTTTGCTTCTTGTTCTCTTTCTCATTTTTAATTTTCCTTTCTTTTTTCCATTTTATACATTCCTTTCACGTTTGTCTGAGTTCAAAACATTCTTCTAAGCTCTGAGTGCATAAATGCATGTAAACACTACCTTTCTGTGCAATGATGAAATACTTAAATGTTTTTTCAACAAAGTGCTCCCTGATGCAGGAGTTTAACATTGGCGTTGTTTGTCCAAATGTTCAAAGGAGACACTGTACAGATGCTTTGAATTGAAGATGTCCATGTAATGGAGATCACATTTGCATTAAATTTGGGGGTGGGTGTTAAAATAAAGGTGTGGCTATGTGCCTTTCACGGGAAGACAGGACACTGGACCTCTTGCTCTGTAAATTAAAAACACTGCTTATAAACAACACAGCGCAACACACTTGGAGACTGAGCACCGGGGAGAAGGCCATCCGCTCTGTCTCCACTTTCTGATTTTTCCGCCCAGGATCTTCTCCTCGGTTGGAAGGTTGGGGGTCCAGGCGGTGCTCTCTTGCGGTTGGCTGCTAGCTTCTTTCAACAAGCATAATCACTCACTTTATGTATGCTAAATGAAAGGCATAGCTACCAGCTTCAATTAGGATTTTAAGCATACGTGGTACACGCAGTAGCTTGCACATACATTTACTGTGCATGCCTGTGTTTGTACACTTGTGTTTCTAAGGCCCGAGCATACAATAGAGGCAGATAGTTACAGTGCATCTCATTCCTTGCTCTCCATTCTCCACACTGGCACTCACTGCAACGTTATATATGCATTCATTTGCGGACATGGCTCCTCCTTTGAAGAACAACTCTTTATATTTTTAACTTAACATGAAAACAGGAAGTGCTGAAGGATACATGAAGTAATATTGATATTATGTTTGTAAGAACTTGATCTCAAATTTTCAAAAAGACCTCGAGTCAAGAACTTTACGGCTAAAGGAGAAACTTTAAATGACCTCATAAAGTACTGGTTTTCAGTGCTCATGAGGCCTCGCCGAACGTATCAATAAATTGCTGCCTTTACAATTTAGAAACTTCACCTCTGTTTCCAAAGGGCAAATGCGCCCAGTTGATTCATGTTTTTCTTTCAAGAGAATATTTGATCTTTTGAATGTTGCCTGCATGCATTCGATTTATTATTTTAAGACGTATTTTGCATCATTAAATAACAGCTGGAGAAATTGCTATTCCTTCCAGACCAAAACGGAAAGCTTATAAATGCAAAGAGGAAGGCTTAATCTCTGATACGTTGTACACATATTGGTCCACAGCTGCGCTGAGCCCAGGTAGACGGGCTTTCTCGGCCCTAATATGAAACTGGATGCTGGGAATCGGAGCAGTTGCATTTCCCTGGAAATTTATTACCTCTATATTCAAGTGCAAAGAAATAGCACAACGTGAAACAATGGCGGGTCTGTAGGCACGGCGTTCACAAGGGCTACTATATTCTCACGAGGAGCCGGCGTTGGAAAAAGACATATCTGAGCCCCTCATACCATTCCTTTTAGGATCGATCATCCTTCCCTCGGCCTGTAACGTGAAATCAGCGTGTGCTCCGGGCATTTTAGAGGAAGAAGCAGCAGCCCCGTGACAGACCAGAGGGGACTTGCATGCCCTTTTTGCGGCACCTGGGCAGACAGAGGGTCGAGCGCCCAGCGGAGTGCGGCAGGTGCCAAGTGCCCGGAGCCTTTGCAGCCCGGCCCCCGCCGCCCCCGGACCTCTCCTCGCATCCCTCCTACAACGGGCTTTGCGCGGCCTCAGCTCCACTCCGTGCCTGTTGCTTGATACATTACAGATGGGATGACAGAAGCTAAAGAACTTTGCAGAGAGTGAACAGCGTTCATTCCATTAATTAAACCAATGACTAAAAGCGTTCCCTGGTAGAAGAGACCAAAGCCGGGCATCATGGGAGTCAGACAACTGCAATAACAATGATGTTTATTGCGTGTCCTCCGCACGCTAGGTGCTGCACGTAAGGGACCTCACTCTGTTCCGAGGATGACGCCGGCTCTGAAGAGAAAGGCTTGTCTCGAGCTTGGCCACCACGTCGGACAGAATTGGACTGCGGGGCCTCATCCAGCTGCCGGACGTTAAAGCTGGTGCCTTTTTTTTTCTTCATTAAAACAATAATTCTGATTTCATGAAATTTACACTCTCAGTTTGGATGTGTAAAAAATCATCAATAACGCGTCCCCAGATGTAAATGGCTTGTCGTCCTGTGTGTGTGCGCGTGCGCCAAAGTCCTCTCGATTGGGGAGAAGTCATTGTTGGCTTAGACGTGACAGAAGAGGATAGAAAGGCACGTGTGTGTGTGTGTGTGTGTGTGTGCGTGTGTGTGAAGATGTGGGGGAAGCGTATTCCTGGGGGGGAGGTAGACAACCTGAGAACACACACACACAACACACCTATATACATACAGACGAAAAACAGAGGCAGGTGCTCTTTGGCAGGACAAAACATAAACCCCTCTCATGGGATATGATTTTCTGTGAAGACAGTATCTTTCCAATTGCTGGCGACCCCAAAGGTTTGGAAAGTTCGAATCAACCACAACCAGGCAGGCTTCTTTCACGTGGGACTTATCGGGGTCTTTAACAGGCTAACGTACGATGTCAATTAACTCGGAGAAACTTAGAATATGTTATTTCTTGAACTACTCTGGCCCCAAATGTTTGTTTTCTTATGGTCCCCCTGTCAGGAAAGGGTGGCGGTCCTTTTCTGCAGACAGTGCCCGGCAGCGGGGAGGGTTAACAGCTAAAGCACAGCGCCCTGAAACGCTTGGTTAAGACGCGTTTATCCTGTAGGCAATGCAAAGTCATCAGAGCCTTTGCCTGGGAAAAGCTGATTTCTATGACTATGTTAATGATAGTTCCAATCTCCAAGGTTGAGACAGCAAGACGAGCATATTCCCCAACACCGTGGGGGCCAAACTTGTCAAAACAAATACTCCACGCGTCCCTCTTGGTTGACATCATCAGTGAGCATGTGCTTCGCGGTGCCGATTTACTGGAGAGCATCCAAACGCAGTGGTTGGAAATAGCCCACGCTTTGCAGGTTGGCTGGAGGACTGGGCTGGTATTTTAATCTTGCTGCGTATTCAGGATAGCGAAGAAGAGAAGCCGGTGGAGAGCCCTAAGCAAGTTCTCTTGAAGGGTTTTGAGCACACGGAGCATCTCCCAAGGGGAAGGAAGCAGGGAAGGTGAGCCCCGGAGCAACCGTGAGCTGCCACCTTGCGGGGCCCAAGGATTGTTGTCCTGATTTCATACTTCAAGTTCTGAATGTCTAACCATCCACCCCCCTTCCTCAGAAAACAATTTTCTAAACATCGCCCATTTTCATGCAGATTTCGAAAAGCACCTGTGAGCAGAAAAGCCCAGCTCCGGTTTGTAGCCAAATGCTGTTATCATAGATAGAACCACAGCAAAACTTCCTGATGTAAGTGAATGATAATAGCCAATGTGTATAAAATGGTTGCGAGTGTCTGGCGCAGGCTTAAACACTAAGAACGTGTTTATACCTTTAATTCCCATAACAGCCACCGATCAAATGCTCTCTTTGTCCTTGTCTTACTAATTAGAAAACTGAGCCAGAGAAAACTTAAACAGACTGTCAGGATCGTTCAACCTGGTTACCTAGGTAGGTAGGAGGAGTGAGTTAGGCTCGGTGGGGACAGCGATAGGTGAGTGAGTGTTCAACTTGCACAGCCTGACCTCGCCCTTCGCTCTGAAGGTCTCTGTTGTTCGGATCCCTTCTGATCAAGACTGTGGCTTACGAAGACCTCCCTGTCCCTTCACAGGTCAGCAATATGACAGCAATAACAGCTAACAGATGTAACTGTGTAAGGGGGCACAGCCAGGGTCCCCCCAAAGGGTATTTGTAACGGGGTCCAGAGATTGGGGTGTCCAAGAAAAATATATTCTCCCCAGCCCAGGGCGGGCCACCATGGGGGATGGGAGCCTGGAGCAGGGCCATTGAGAGTCATTTTGTGTGTCAATAACAGGAGAGCTTCATTCCTCATATGCAAAGAGGGGTATTTTGCATATCACCAAAGCTAATCGGAAAGGTTTCAAAGACTTTATACGGAATGGAACTGGGAGACGGAGGAGAGACAGGGGCCTGCAGGGTAGAAAAAGGGACACAGACTCTGGGGAACAGTGTGAAGACCATGCGGGAAGAAAGAGGGGAGAAAGGACTCTTGCTAGTGGCCCAGGAGAAGGTGCCACATGGTTATGGATTAGGAGCTGGAGATCGCGGCACCGCAGTGGATGGTGCTGAGACCCGCGAGAGGCCTGCCCGGCCGAGCCCCGGACTCTGTTCTTTTTTTCTTCAGAAGGACGGTACCCTGACGGGCCTGAGTGGCCTCGCTGGGCAAAGGGGGGAAGGCAGGATGGTGTGTGGGCTGGTGGTTATTTCAAAGGGATTTTGAGGTTTAAGGGTGACATTTAGGCATTCATCAAACCTGTAAAGCTTTTGAATAAATAGTTCCTTTCCTTTTCACCAAACTCTGCCATTCAGAGCCATAATTCCAAGGGCGGTGGGCAAAGGACCCACAACTGAGGGGTCCCGGGGAAGGAGGGTGTCATTGTTTCAGTAATAGCATCTGGTCACCTCCCACCCCCCCGACCACGGGTCCTTTTGTTCGGTAACAACTGTGCATCAGGTACTGTATTAAACCATTTACGTTGTGTACCTCATTTAATTCTTGCACCCATTCTGTGGAATAGGCGGACTTGCTAACCCATTAGATACGTAAGAAAACAGGCACAGAAAGGTCAGGGGCATCTTATATTCAAGCTCCCACAGCTGGTAAGAATGAACTCACTCCAGAGACAGTTGGCCATTTATTCTAATTAACCATTTCCTCTGGAAATTTGTTATGGTAAGTCTATCCCAGATGAACACCGCCAATCAGGTGTTGCATTGGGTGCTTTTTATTTTCTTCCTCCAATGAAAAAGGATATGGAAAAATATGTATTACGCTCAGAGGCCAGAGCTTTGGGGAGCTCTGTTCCTTTCTCATGGGCGTGTGGATCTATGACGCGCCCACTAAACACCGGATGGCTTTCCAAAATTGCTATTTTCATTCTCTCCTTTCAAAAAAAGTTCTAAACAAACAAAAATCATCCATGAGTGTTTTTTTTTTTTTCTGAGAGTCAACAACTAAGGAAGCTCAATTGCCCCTATTTATAGCACTTTCCCCTGTATTGATGAAGGCAATTGGGAGAAAATGGGTGTGCAAGAATAGCAGGTTACAGATAATAATATACCAGGAGATTGCTCTAAAAAGTGAGAGTTGGAAACACCATGATCAAAATGGAAGATTTTTATACCCAAATGGGTTTGGAGATCATCACTGTTTTTTGAAATCAATGGGGGTTGGGGGGAAGGAATGGCATATAAGTATTATGTATAATTTCTTTTTTGAATTAAATATTTAAATAGTTTATAATGAGTTCTCTGATGTTCTTTTTGTCCTTGTCCACATTTTCTCCAAATCACTGCAAATACTGATACGTGGTACTCTCATTTTTTTTTTTTTAAATGAAAAGGATCCAGCAGCCCCTGGTCCTTATTTCCCAATAAAACACTATCATTAAATGAAATGTTAATACATTTGAGGTTCCACAAACTTTTTACTTTCAAGTATGTTTGGGAAGCTGTGGAATACCAGTCAAGACCTTTCTTTGCTGCAGAATTCAGAGTCACTGACCCTTTGAGACTCTGCAAAGAGGGCTGTAGGTGTTGCATTTGGAAACTTGTCTCTGGAACACTTTTAATTTCAAATCTCTCTTGCTCTTTGTGGACCTCGGTATAGGTACCGAGAGAATTCTGGGAGCTCAGGTTGTTACAAAATGTGCGATGTCTTCATCCTGTAGAAAATGGGGAATCATCAATGATTGGGGGGTAGACAATTACAATGATCATGACGTTGTTTTAGAAAAACCATTCTTTTAATGGAGGGTAGATTTCAATGGAACAAAGGTTGATTGCATTTTCCAGGTTAAAACGTCCAGAGATGAGATGTTTCACATTAACAATGGTTGTTCAGAAAGAAAAGGAACTGAACAACCAAAGACGCTGAAATGAGAATCAATAGGACGTGATGATTTTGATGTTCTTAAGGCCAGCTCCTTCTCCAACTTGGATGATTAGGAGAACAATAATACTATCCATAGAAATGGAGTGATGTTTTGTAGGGCTGAACTTAGTAAAGGAATCATTTTCATATTGAGATCGCACATCGTAAACACCCGTCTGCCTCAAATTTTCGCTGTTCTACCATCTCCATAATATACAAATCCACATTTAAGGTCATGATGAGGAAAATAATGCCATAAGCATTTGTATGTGCCGTCTATTGCCATAATCATGGTGTGTAACAAGGTACCCCAGAAACTTCGTGACTTTAATAAACAACCATGTATTACTTGTCATGAGTCTGCAGGTCAGATGCCTAGCTGTCCTGTCTGGGTTTGGGCTCCTTTGATCTTAGGTTGGCTCACTCCTGTGTCCCCAGTCAGCTGGAGTCGGCTCGGGCCACCTCGCCGGCACTGGCCTCTCATACCCTGTCACCAGGTGAGTCTGAGCATGTCCCCGTCACAGCGGCAGGAGATCAAGTGAAGGCGTGGAGAGGCAGCTGTATTTTTTAATTTGTTTTTTATTGTGCTAACACCGGTTTATGACAGCATATAAGTTTCAGGTGTGCAGCATTATAAGTGGACATCTGTATGCACAACATCATGCTCACCACCAAGAGCCTAGTTTCCGTCCATAACCCTGCAATTATTACCCTTCGCCTGTGTCTCCCGGGTGCCCTTCCATTTCCCCACTGGTGACCGCTGATCTCTTGTCTGTCTCGGGGTAGCTTGTTATGTGTTGTTTTGTTTTGTTTTCTAGATTCCACATATGAGTGAAATCATACATTCGAGGCCTCTGTTTCCATGACATTTTCTACTGTCCCACTTGCACGAGACGCAGAGCCCAGCCTGGAGTCAGCGTGGGAAAATGCATTTAATATGAAGGCGTTCCGAGTCCCCTCCCTGGTGTCCTCAAAGAGGAAGGGACATCAGGTAGTTGCTGTTGCTATAACTGAGTCAAGGGCCTTGGAGTTGGCTTGGGGATCGTTCTAGCCTATGGCCACAACCTGTCCTTTGAAATCTGGAAAGTGTTCTAATCCTCTTGAGTTTCTTCCGTGGACCCCCGCAGGTCAATGCCACGGGGAAACTGAAGCAGAACGGAAATATGACTGGATGCTTCCTTTGCTTGCATTTGCCACCGCACATCATTTAGATGGTCCTCGGTACATTGGAGAGTTTACACTCCCGCTGAAGATTACCTTTACAAGGCTTAATGTGTGTATTCAAGATGCATGGTATTTATTTTAAAAGGTTTGGCTGTTTTTTTCTGATGATCCTTCTTCCTCTAGCCTTAAAGAGCTAATGGTTAGAATGATGTATTCTTTTAAGAGTGTTGGCATTATCCTCATTTTCATTAAATGTTTTTTAATGAAAGAAGGAGAGAGAATAAGAGAGAAACACTGACTTGTCGTTCCACTCACTGATGCACTCATTGGTTGATTCTCACATGCGCTCTGACGGAGGATCGAACCCGCAACCGTGGTGTATTGAGAAGACGCTCTAACGAACTGAACTACCCAGCCAGGGCATTCCACAGTTTCATTTTAATCCCAAATGGCTTTTGGAGATGAATGTCACTTTTAACACTGACCACTGCTTTGAAAAAAAACCACTTCCCCAACCATATTTAGTTGTGGGGCCCCATGTCAACAAAATACAAAATCACATCACATCTGTACTTTTCAGTTTTCATTCACATATTTGTTTCAAATGAAAAAATACCCAATGTTCCAGCAGAGCTTTCTCCTCCAGAAACTGCAGGCCCATCAGGGTGTGAGGCATGTGTTGATTTTGCAAGGTTAGAAGAGCCTGCCAGGGATAGGTAATATTACCTCCATTCCCTATTCTTTGGTGTTCAAGAGATTGAATTGCTTTAACAATTATCTTTTAAATACTTGGTCAAATGCTTTTATCTCCCAAATGCCATTTTTAAAGTGTTTTTTTTAATTGGACAAAATCACTCTTCTCTTCCCTTTATGTCCTATGTGGGGGAAAAAAAAAGAACTGTTTTTTAGTCGTTTTTCTTTAGGTGTCTTGCTTTGTTTCACCAATATAAATGTATCAATGTCAGAGTAAACCAAATTCATCATCATCATCCTCATCCCATTGGAAGCACAGTTACGGAAAACCTAACGAAGTGGCGTCTCTGAACAGTGGTGGAAAGGGGGTCTTCGGCATTCCAACACCTGACTTGATTCTCCTCTCTTCCCATGTGGTTTCCATCTGTTGCCTGTAGACGATTTCACTGAGGTCCAGTTCCCCACTGAGCTCCCTGAGCTCTTTACAAGGCCTGACCCTCAGTCAGCATTTGGGTCGAAGGTGTAAGTCTTGGCTCCGATTACGTCTCCGGTCCTGGCCCCACTCAGGAAATTGGAATCGACCCAGCTGGGCTTTTTGGTTTGCAGGTTGGAGGCTGTTACCTGGGTCTTCGTCACCCAGCCTGCCGTCCGGTACACGGGAGTGGACACAGATGTCCCCACTGAACCAGTGTTCCTCAAGGTTCAAGCACGACTCTGCCCTCGCAGTACCCTTTACGTTCTGATTTAGCAGTCTGTGTGTGGGGTATGGAGTTGCTTTTCAAAATATTTAAATATCCTTTTAAAATTTTGAGCGACTGGGGGCGGGAAAATGGAGACAAATGTATTTGAACAATAAAATACATTTTTAAAAAATTAAAAAAAATAAAATAAAATTTTGAGTGACTAATGAAATGGGGGAAAAAAATACCACTCTTGTTTGACCTGGAAAATGGGTAGCCACAAAACATATGGTGAAATCTGAGCAGTTTCTAATTGTGTGAGAGAGAGAGAGATATGTATATATGTACACACACACACACACACACACACACACACACACACATTTTGGCATGCCAAAGCTCTGAGCTCAAGGTCTTCATTTGTTAAACCAAAAAATGAAGGAAAGAAATGATCAAATATTTCAGACGAAATCCAATGGAATGTTCTCGAGACAGCTGGAGAGAGGCAAACGTCTTTGAAAGGGGAACCTCTCTTCACCCAGCACTTTGTCGCTTATTTAAGGTTTTCTTGGCGTACGATTTCTCACCGTTTCCTATAGCTGCAGGATCTGCTGTCGACATTTTGGGGAGACACTATGTTAATCCAGCTTCAGTCCAAAAAGGCATCACTGGATGGAGCTGGGGACGCCTGGGGTCCCGTGGGAAAGGGAGGTGTCCTGAAATGAGGCTCTGTCGCTTCCTGGATTCGGTCCCCGCGGCTCACTCTCCAACCACGGGTGCCGATGTCTCCTTTTCCGTCACTGTTTGTAGTTGCAACCCTGTCTAATGATAATCCATTCTTTATGAACTAGGTCAGATACTGGCTTTTTAATTTTTAAATTGATTTTAGAATGAGAGGGTTTTTTTTTTTAAAAAAATTGATTTTAGAATGAGAGGAAGTGGGGTGGAGAGAGAGAGACTTTAATTTGTTGTTCCACACACTGATGCATCCATTGGTTGCTTCTTGTATGTGCCCTGACTGGGGACTGAACTCGCAACCTTGGCGTATCGGGACGATGCTCTAATCAACTAAACCACCAAGCTAGGGCCCTGTATGTCCTGTAAGGTGACTAATTTGGCTCTGAGAGGCTAGGAACTGGCAGGGATGAAGTATCTTCCACTGAGTTAAGGTGCAGATTACTACATTGTCAGGGAGCATATTTCTACCCCTTCCCCTTTGGCTTTAAGGTTTAGTTAGAATTCATGAAGTTGTGTCTGTACGAGAAAGTTCCAAACTGTTAAAGGGAATTATTTAACACCATTTCCAAAAATGCACGTGCAAATTGGTTTGTCCTGAAATTCAGATGCTTTGTTATTTGGCCATCCAGGGGGGAAAAAAAAGCTTAAAAAAAATAAAGCTCAAGGGAGAATATGAATGTAATAAATATTTCATTTTCGTAGCCCATCAGGCATTGTCCTGCCGGTTCAGGCTTTGCCAGCAGTCAGCACAGTAGTAAATTGCAGCACCTGTGGACCTGTTTTGGTAATTTATGATTTCGATTAGATTTCCATTAGAGATGGGCGGCCATGGTTTAGGCCAGTTCACGCTCCCCAGCGCCGAGAGCATGGGGTGCTGAGCGCTCGTTTGCATGAGAGTGGCTGGCCGCCCGGATGTGCTTTGCTGCCTTTTGGCTATTGTCATCATCGTCCGGGGCTGCTCGGAACACAGAACGATGTGGCAGACCCTGGCCCCTGACGGTTCTCCTTTTACAATAATCTGCACTTGCTTTATTCATTCATTCCGCAACTATTGAGTGAGCACTTGTTAAGTTCAGGGTTCAGTGTCACTGAGGATACACAGATGAAGAGACGCTCCCTGGTTTCAAGGTGTTTCTACAGGGACAATAATTGATCGAAAGTAAATGGAATTCTGCCCTGGCCGGGTCGCTCAGTTGATTGCCCGTGCACCAAAATGCTGTGGGCTCGATCCCAGGTCAGGATGCATTCGGGAGGCAACTGATGGATGTTTCTCTCTTACATCGCTGTTTCTCCCCCCTCCACTTCCTCTCTAAAATCAATAATAAAATTATCCTTGGGTGCGGATTAAAAATAAACAAATGAATACACGGAACTCAGTATCGCATCATGATACTCAGTACAACTAGACAGATCGGATGAACGGCGAGTACCACGAGAGATGCCTGGGAAGGAGGCTCGAAGGAAACACCAAGGAGACAGGAAGACAGGAGACGGGCAGGGGACTCCAGGAGACGCGCTGGAGGGAGTGGAAATTCAGAAGCGCTTGTCTGCACGGCCGGCAGGGGGCGCTGGGGACACGGGCGGGCGAGGCGAGCCGAGCCGGGAGCGGAGGGAGCCATGAGCCTTCCTGAGAGCTCTTGGGGGGTTCGACTGGAGCCGTGCTACCGTCTCTAAACATCGCAATGGGGGTTTCTCACAGCGGTTACGTGTGCTTTGCCTTCTGTCTAATCTGTTCGAGCTACTGTCAGACGGGTAGCGAGAGAGAATTAGAATCGTTGCAGCCGGGATGAGAAGGAAAAGAAAGCGTTCATGCTCAGGCCTCGGCCTCTAAAATGGGACTTTTGTCTCCACAAGACAGGACAGGGGGCTTGCAATCCTGGCTTTGTCTAAGGGGCGGCGATGGGAAGAAGTGCCGTTCCGTCCGCTGGGAGCAAGGGCAGCCGGACAGACTCAGGTTTCAAGTCTTAGTGGCAGCTCAGATGGAAGAATAAAGGACAAGTGGCAGAGAAAATGAAAAGTCCTTGCCCGTCAGTTCTAAGCCAGGGGACTGTGGGCAAAAGAAGGGAAGCAATAGAAAGTTATGAAATGAGACTTTTGTTTCCCTCCTGAACCTCAGGGTGAAGGGATAGAACTTCGAATTCAGTGCATAGGATGGGACACATTTGTACAGGGGTACAACTGTACAGAGGAAGGTGGCCCTTTTTTCTTTTTTAGGCAGCCATGTCCTACGGGATGGTGGCAGAAATGGTGGCAGGAGGTGGTGAC
This sequence comes from Pteronotus mesoamericanus, assembly GCF_021234165.1. NCBI lineage: Eukaryota > Metazoa > Chordata > Mammalia > Chiroptera > Mormoopidae > Pteronotus > Pteronotus mesoamericanus. The sequence continues at coordinate 5,806,504 of NW_026555323.1, read as the reverse complement.
AGAAAGCCGGTGGGGAACTAAGCTTAGGGGAATATTCCTCTTCTTTTGAGACCGGTCTTTGGCAAAGGCACAAGACAAGGTCAAGTTTGTACGTCAAGCCTGGACTTTGCCACACGGGTCCAAAGACCGAGGCTGCAGATATCAACACGTGACTTGGCCAAGCTAAGAGGCACAAATGTCTTTGCAGTGCCTGAGCCAGGCCGTGGGCCCACTGAAAATCCACAGGGCTTGGTCTGACCTTCACGTCCCCAAATCCTGGCCACGAGGAGGTCACGTAAGTCTTAGGGACCTAAGTACAATTTTGGAGACTGCTGAGGAGAGGAGAGAAAAATGTAAGGACCTGATCATTTACTGAAAATAACTAAGCATGTGTTAAAAAGACTATATTTTTATATTGGGCTACCTTTGGCTTGAACTAATATTTTTTATTTTTTTACTCTTCTCATTGGATCTAGGTTCATTAGGAAAGACAGTTAATCTTTTTAAAAAAAAACCACGCTATATTTTATGGGCATATCCACCCCGATATGGAACTTTTAATGAGAAGATATGCCATAATTCACTGAAATGTTTAATATAATTTGATTTAGTTTATTTAGTCTGATGAAGTCTAGGAGACTGGCAAAAAAGATTAATAATATAAAATGGGAGCAATTCTTTCTGGCATAAAGATGTTCATTGAGGCATTGTTTATAATGGGAAAAGATAGCTGTAACTATGTCTCTAATTTAGAAAGTTTACAATGAAACCATAGGAAAAAATAAAATAGAATAATACCATGTCATTGTTGAAAGGTCTATGAAGAATTTGATAGCATGAGAAAACTTGTATTTACATCTTTCGTTTCAAAATATAAAAACAATAAGATACACCTGAAACCAATATAATGCTGAATGTCTATTGTAATTGAAAAATTAAAAAAAATTAAAAATATGCACCTGGAAATAGCTTATTGTTAAATTAAAGAAAATTGCAGCCCATTAGACCATTAAAAGAATTCATTGCTGAGTGCAGGTTTATGATTGGTTGTTTCACTTCTTCAATTAAAAAAATTTCGTTGTAGCATAGGGTGACCATGTACAATTTTTATAACTGGAAAACTAAAACAAATTTATCTTACATTAAAAGATATTGAAGAAAGGGACAAGAGGGGGAGATGTGGCATCAAAGATCAAAAGAGTAGACCATGGATTCCTGTTCTTGGACAAATATTGATAACCAAGGAAATTGATGTTTATCCCTAATATGGAAACAAACAAACATGCACGGAAGCAAGGCGATATGAAGGCAGCCACGTGACCGGAACGATGTGTCTACCAACCAAGAGACTCCCAAGTTCGCTGACCAACCCCAGAAACTAGGAAGATGCAGAGAAAGGCTCCCTAGAGGGTCCGACCAGGCGTGTCCCCGCTGACAGAAGCAAGACAGGACATTGCGGTGGCTTCCAGCCACCTGCTCTGCGCTCCTTTGTTATGGCATCCCTGGGAAACCAATGCATTATTATCTACAGCAGTATCTCTATTGTGTACCTCTCGCTCTTTTATTTATTTGAGGATACATGTGAAATAGCAATTGGCTGTTTTGTTTTCCAATTTAGTGGCCTAGGCATTAGTGCGAAGAATCCTCCACGTATTCTTTAAAACACACACAAGCACCTAACCTTTTATCTGCTGTGAATGATACCTTTGGAGTCTGTAGCTCTCACCCTGAATTTGCAGACTTAGTGGCTAAACGCTGCTTTAAACTCCATCTACACTGACCCGCTCGATGAAGTTCCCCTTTGGAAGGTGACAATGGGAAATCCCACTGTGATAATGTCACTCTTCAGGTTGTGGAAAATCGCTGTAAAATGCACTTGTACTAAGGCGTTGTGACAGCAAGACATGTGCCCCGGTGTGGCCCGCAGCCTAAATGATAGATTCTGGGCAGCATCCCAAATTGGAGCGTGTGAGGAGTGGAATGTCTGAGCTCAGATGCGCGCCTCACTGCCTGCGACAATGTTAGGAGTTTCCGCTCCTGCAACTCTGGTAGGGCTGACGGCGTTACACCTCAAATGCTCTTGTGTTTGTTTGCACAGAGAGCGTTGCAGAGATCAAAGTAATGAAGCAGCCCTGGACAGGTGGCTCGGTTGGTTAGAGCATCATCCCGGTTGTGGGTTCGATCCCCAGTCAGAGCATGAACCTAGGTTGATCCCTGGTTGGGGCACTTATAGGAGGCAACCAGTTGATGTTTCTCTCTCTCTCCCTTGTTCTCTCTCTAAAATCAATAAACATATCCTTGGGTGAGGATTAAAACAACAACAAAGGAAGTCACACATTAATGCTGAATAGCTCTACAAGATCCAGGGAAGCGAGTATTTTTTAAAAGCAAGTCCCATGAACAAAAGTACAAAATAGAACCACTGAGGATTCGTGGGAGGCAGAGAAACATTATAAATATTTCTATAGATAGAAGTCCACAACTGACCCAAAATAGGGGAAACATCCTCAATGGAGTCATAGTAAGTGACAGGCGCCGTGAGTCCCCCTCATTTGGGCGTTTTGATATAGAGGAAGACACAAACATATTGTCTCAATCGCCTTCTTGCAGTGCTGATAGGGAATATATAACTCTATTCATTAGTGACCTGAGTCCTAACGCCTGGTGTGTGCATGCGTGTCTCTCTGTGGGTGTCTAAACATCTCTGGCTTTCCCTTGTTGCCGTGTTCACCATATGCATAAAAAGTTAGAGGAAGTGTAAATTATTGTTGACGAGGAAGAAGCCGGGGAAGACATCTGCCCTGATCTTTGAAAGACAGGTGAGCTTGCTAAGGTGGGGAGGAAGGGCACGTGAGAAGAAGGGGAAGCCCAGGACCAGGAAGCGTACAGGAAGTGGAAGGAATCGATGAGGCTGGAGCAGAGGGCATGGAAGGAGGAGGGGCTGAGGCAGGAAATTCAAATCATGGTTGCTGTATTCCGTACTGGAGAGGTTTTGACATCCCAGGAGCTTCCGAATGGCCTCGTCAGAGAATTTCTCTAGGACAGTGACTGTGTTAATAGAGGGTTGGAGAGAGAGCTGAGAGAGAGCCCAGACAAGCAACATATTGGATGGGTTTTGACTAGTGCATAATTGCTTGGGTCCACCCACACAGGATCATACAGCATGGTTTTAATGCCCTAAAAATCCTCTGTGTTGCCCTGGCTGGGTGGCTTAGTAGGTCAGAGCATCATCCCATACACCAAAAGGCTGCAGGTTCGATTCCTAGGGAGGGCACATACCTAGGTTTTGGGTTTGATCCCCCATCAGGGCGTGTAAGGGAGTCAACCAGTCGATGTTTCTCTCTCCTCCCCCCATTTCAGTCTCTCTCAAATCAATAAACAAATCCTCAGGTGTTTCTGCAGGACGTATTATTGGGGTGCACTTCCAAACCTCTTGAAACTGGGTACGGCCATGGTACTTGCTTTGGCGGGACACGTGTGGGCAAAAACAAGGTGTGTCGCTTCTGGGTAATTCCCAGCTCTCTGGCTCTGCTTTGCATGGGAGACGTGACGTCAACCTGTTTCCTGATGAAGATGATGATAAATAATGCCCCCCCTCCAACATGCAAACACGTGATGAGCTTGGGGCGCGAGGGGAAAATAACTCATCTCATTAGAGGCCGCTGCCATTTTCAAGTCGCTTGCGGCTGCGACTGAAGTCCAACCCATGCAGAGAAAGGCAAAGCAAATGTGTATGTGTCTAGTGTCGTGGTCCCCATTGCTACGGGTGAACGAGAAATAAAGCAGAGTTACGGGAAACCACTGACTCACTCCGCAGACTAAGGAGCCTGCTTTGGAAGTGGTTTCAGTGCCTTCATCTATTTAAGTTCCCTCTTCGGCTGAGATGACCGGCAGAGCATCACCCATAACGTCTAGCTGCTTCCTGCACAGTTCCGCGTGGATGTCCTGCAGTATTAATGACACTTAACTGACACCCATGTGTTCCAAAGAAATGTTTTCTTTCCCCCGTTTGCCTTCATTGTTACTGTTAGTATAACTATCATTCATCACTCACGTAAGCTGCTATCCCGTGGCACTGGAATTGTCCCCTGTCCCTCGAACTGTCCCCTGTCCCTCATCTAAAGCGGGGAAGTCACCATGTTCCAGTTATTATACTCTAAGGGTCTCAAAACTGCTTTAATTTAGACTCTCTTTCTCTCAAAATATAGACTTTCCCTCAATCTCTCTACCTCTAGCAACAATTCCATATACTATGTACATTACTAAAATAGATTACATGGCTATTCTATGTAAAATATTGGATGCTTTCTGATAAGCCACACTCTTGAAAACAGCATCGAAGGTCCTTCCCAATGTGGCCCTAATCTTTTTTTTTTTTTATCCTTAACTGAGGACATGCTTATTGATTTTAGACAGAGGGAAAAGGAGAAAGAGAGAGGAAAAGAAACATCAATCAGTCACCTCGCTCACAAATCCTAACCGGGGACAGAATCTGCAACCCAGGCATGTGCCCTGACCTGGAATCGAACCCCTGACCTTTGGTTATGGGTTGGCGCTCTAACCAACAGAGCCACCTGGCCAGGGCTCTTGCTATTTCTTGAATGGGAGTGAGGTTGTAGTTTGTGTAACGCGATATTTAGGACATAACCTGTACTCATTTCACAGGAGCCAAGAAAACCTTTTAAAAACTAGAACCTAAGTTAAATCCCTGATTATTGGCAGATATAATTTTCAAATTACCCTGCTAGGTAACAGATGCAACTTATTAAAAATTTAATGCTGCAGCAAAGCACCACTAAAAAGGAATCAAACAGAAATCCCCTTAAGGTATAGTAAGTTAGGGTTAGGATCTATTTATCTCGATGTGCTTTCTCTGAGAATGGAATCCCTACTATTTCTAGAATGCTATGGGCTGACCGAAGGGTATGCATGTTCCTGACGGCTGCGGGGTCGGGGGTGGGGGGTGGGGGGTGGGGAGGGCGAACCAGCCTTACGCTCTCACGTACAGAGAGGAGGGAACTGACGTACAAGATGGGAAATGCAGGAGACGGCGCAAGCTAGGATGAGGAGATCTCTTCTTTCTGTTCCTTTTCCTCTCTTCTATTTACTCTCATTTCATCAGAATGAAAAATAAAGGTTTTCGACAAAGATTAACCCTTTCACAAACTTTGCTTTTGGTCTGTCCTGCCTATAGTGGGAAAAGGGGTTAATACATAGAAGGCCCGGTTGAGCTACAGGTGTTAAAACAAGAAAGCATTTTGGATGGCTCTCAGTCAAACTGAAAAGTGCGAGGCAAAGGAAGCTATTCTGGCTGATTGAGGTTTTATAATGGTAACAGTCAGAATAAAACCTGACCCTGAACTTCCAAAGCGCCTTTCCTTTCCGGAGCTCAAAATGCCACCGAAAATGTGATCCCACGCGCCGGCAACGGGTCTGGGCGTCTGTCCTCAGGGGCACCTACTCAGAGTGGGCTGGACCTGTTGTTGACTCATTTTAAAAAAAAACTTTTAATGAAATCAGTTTTACTGGGATGACGTTGGTTAATAAAATTACATGGGTTCCACGGGTACAATTCTGTGATACGTCATCTGTATAACGCATTGTGTGGTTACCACCCAAAGTCATGTCTCCTTCCGACACCATATATTTGACCCCTGTTACCTTTCACAAGATAAATGATGAATCTGCCCTGGGACCCATTGGCTGTGATGCTCAGGAGCAGCGTTCAACGCAATGCATCTAATTCATTCGGTCGTAGGCTGTGCTGTTTCGATTTCATACACTATTTTTACAAAAGGAAGTACAGAAACCCTACGATAAGCCTCATCGGCCCATCAATGTGCTATAAATATCAAGAATATCCCCAGTTTTTGTCATGCAGAAGGTGGATCCAAATGCTTCAGTGAGAAAATAATATTTAGCAACCAAAGTGCTTAATTTGCTAAGGGTAACCTTGTCCTCTGAGGTACTCAATACAGATAACCATTTTTCAACCCCTCACCTAATTCTTCTCCTCCTGCCCCAATTCTGACCAGAAGAGGATATTAATTACTGTAACTCTTCATAAGTTAATGCCTATGAGAAAATAATTAACCTACTTTTCTCCAGAAAATGTAACTTATCTTTCAAGTCTTTCCAAGAAGGTTCATATCCTGTCCCTAGCTGGAAGATCCTAGTGTAACAAGCAGCTAGTGTTCGCTGAATTGGCCGGCCCACAGAACAATCCTTCACATTCATCAAGCAGAAGGCACTGCCCCCAAACTTGGCCCATGGCAGGATCGGAGTGCCAACGACCCGGCCTCTTTGGGGCCCGAGAGGGTGTTTCAGACAGTGTCAATTTCATCGCTAGCTTGGAGGTCAAGCCCTGAGCCAATTCAATTACTTTTGCAAAAGTCACAGAAAGTGTAGGAATTTGTTCACAAGATTCAAGATTCTGTTGACTATTGAGTAGCTAAAGAGAAAACAAGTTGTATTAACCAACTGAGAGTGGAGGGAGGGGGTGAGAGAGATATGCAAGTGAATAATCAGACATTCGGGCCACAATTAAAAACCAAATAGCCTGGTCACTTTACATTCTTCTTCCATTCTATTTCGTTACTCCCACTAAATATACTTCCATGCAATGTGTACCACAAGGGAACCATGTGTATACATTGAAACGTATGATATATTTGAAATAAAACCGAATGACGTCTAGATTCATAAATTGACTTAAAAAAATTACCCTTCTCACACCCTGGACTCCCTACTGTTCTCTGAAATGGTACAGGTACTTACAAACATTTTACCAAATTGTACCATAAAAGTCAAAGTGAATAGTTAGATGTTCCATAAGATCAACTTCATAAGAGATGGGGGGTAGTAGTCTCTCCATCGCAGAAAGAGGTCAGAGAAAAAGTAACCCAGAAGAATTGTCAGATTAAAGCGCCTTTGAAGGTTTCCGAAGGACAGAACAAGAAAAGACGAACACAGTCTTTTCATATTTATTTGATAGTCATGAAGCTATAAAGTCCACTGGGAAGATAAATGCAGTTAACTGTGTGCCAATATAATTAAAAATAACTATAAATTTCAGAGCCATAAATATTTTCATCACCACAATTAAACTGCAAAAAAAGATTGTTACTTTACACTGATATCCTTCCAAATCAATCTGCACGACCCTACTGTGTGATGCATTTCAACCTCATCTCGACTGTGTAAATTGAGTGGTATTCCTCTTTTTTTTTCCCCTTTTATTTGCAGCACATTTTGTTGGTGGTCGTTAGGTGGGAGTTTCGGTGAAGGGCATTTGGGTGCCCTCTGTCACTAGAATGCATGGTGCTGCACAGATAAGGATTTGGTGCCACATGAAGGTGATTTGTATAATATAATCAAAGTTCTCACGCTGTGCTCGCCTTCAGACAAAGCAAACTCATGAAATGTTTTGACCCTCCTCACGCACTTCTTAGCACTACATGAACTACAAAGACACTGATCGTGAAGCCCACGGTTCCACCGTGAATCCGCGGTGGCCGATTCAAGTGTCACATTGACAGGATGGCCCCTTTTGAACAGGAAATTAATACCAGCCGGGTGGCAAAGAGAACCTTCTTCCACAAGGAAACCCCCCTCATCTTTAAACTTTCTTGGGACAAAAATAAAGGCCACGCCTTTTGCCCTAGCGTAGCCTTGGGTTTTCTTGTTATGAAAGAATAATTCGAGGTGTCATGATCACTATAATTATTTTTTAAAAAATAGGATGCTTATGATATTTCATGCTTGTTTTGGGTATGAATCACTCAAAAATAAGGAGGCGAGAAAGGAAGAGGAAGAGGTATTTGAACCTCTCATTAACTTAGCCCAATGAACATTTAGTTTCAAGAGGAAAAGGTTAAAATATTTCTAATATTAGATCAATATTTAGCATCACTCATCTTCTAGACATAAAACAAGAAAAGAAACAGCGTAATTCTGAAATTCTGTTTGATAGCGTACCCAAACATTTCATTTCGTTGGCAGTACGTTTCTTTTTGTAGAAGAGAGCAGGTGTCGCTCGCTATTCTGGGATTCAAAACGTAAGAGAACCTACAAGATGCAGGATTACAGTGTGCACGCGCTTGGTTTGCCAACCCCCTAACATCCCGTTCCGCCCTTGTCATGGAGGAACGACACTATTGCTCTAAATTTCAGATTTTCATTGCTTCATTAATTTCCCTTCCAAACTTGCTTAATGATAGACGCTACCATGTGCACCTTCCTTACCTTAACAGATAAGCAGCGAGGGCTTGGATAGGGCTTTCAGGAGGTTTCCCCCGCAGCAGAAGGGGTACGGGAGGACTGAGATGGCCAGCGAAGGTGGGGAAGACGGGGGTGTGTGTCTATGGCTATCTCTTTAAAAAATATCAGTTAACTTTCAATATGATGCACCCCTACGCTCATTGCGCTGTTATTTACAATAGCCAATATATGGAAGCAACCCAAGTGCCCATCAATAGATGAGTGGATAAAGAAGATGTGGTACATATATACAATGGAATATTACTCAGCCATAAAAAAGAATGAGATCTTACCCCTTCTGACAGTGTGGATGGACCTAGAGGGTATTTATTATGCTCAGTGAAACAGGTCAGTCTAAGGTTGTATTTTTTGTATTGCATTTTTTAAAAAAAATTATTCACTGACCTTAGAGAAGGAGAGGAAAGGGGAAGAAAGGGAGAGAGACAGAGAGACAGACAGACAAATGTTGATTTGTTGTTTCACTTATTGCTGCATTCATTGCTTGATTCTTGTATGTGCCCTGACCAGGGATCGAACTTACAACCTTGGTGTATCAGGACGATGCTCTCACCAACTTAGCTACCCATTTAAGGCTAGGGTTGTTTTTTTAAAAGTTCATCCATGGCAAGATTAAGTGTATGGTCCCATGCAGACCCGAGCTCTTGCTGGGGGTAGGGCCAAGTTCGGGGTTGTTCTAACACGACTTAGCGATCCCCTAGCGCTAGCTGACTCCCAGCAACATCCCTTCACTGCTGTCCTGCAAAGTTGGACAGTGATTTCCATCTGTGGCTTTTCTCCTCTTCCCCCCTTTCCCACAGGAGCATCTGCAGTTTTGATTGGAGAGTTTTTAGTGACACTGTGTTATAATCACAAGAGCCAGGGCCTAGGAATCAAGATTTCCTTTCCTCCCTGACTTCCTCGCCAGCAATTACAATGGCTCTGTGCCATTTCTTGGGCCTGCCTGCTTGTCTTCTTAATTATTCGCTCAAAGAGCTCACTAGCTAATGACAATGGCTACTCTATTTCTAAATTCCCAGTAGGAACACAAAGGGTTGTTTTCTTTCTCTGCTCATTTGTAACACTAGGAAGACAATGAAGAAAAAGAAAAGAAAGCACAAAGAGAATACAGTTTCTTACTCTACTCATGCCTTCAGTACTCCAGACTTCAGAGTTCAGAGCCTACTCACGCAGCCAGTTCAAGCTTCCAAGCAGGAGTTGAGTGGGGGAAAGGAGTATAAAAAATGTTATAACTGCAGTGAGGAATGATATTAAAATATCCTTTTTTAGATAAAGATTTTATTTATTTATTTTTAGAGAGAGGGGAAGAGAGGGAGAGAAAGCGCCGATGTCAGAGAGAAACAGCTATTGGTTGCCTCTCCTATGCGCCCTGACCGGGGACTGAACCCGTAACTCGGGTATGCGTCCTGGCCTGGAATTGAACCAGTGAACTTCCGCTTTGCGGGATGATACCCAACCAGCTATGTGATTTGCAAATGTTTCCTCCCATCCAGTGGTCAAAGGCAAGAGATGTAGTGTCACAGTCTAAGGCTGGCATTACTAGGTGACTGAACCTTGCTAGGTGGCTTCTTGCTATTTACAGCATTCCCGAAATGGTGGCTATTTCACCCAAATGGGCCTTCGGTCATTACAATGCGTAAGATTCCTAGGGGAAGAATCTGCTCGCACCCCCTGAGAGCTCTTTTAAGCAACGCTCAAATCAACACATCTTTTGTAGCTCTCTTTAATGGAGTCCAGATGATGAATTTACATCTATATATCAGAAACATTGTCTTCTGCCTTACATTACTAATGTCAGAAAATTGCCTCCATATAATTCATCAAAGTATTTCTATAGACTCACTTCTTTATTATCTTTTCTCTTGGAAACTGTATAATTCCTCTTCATTGCGCATCGGGGAAGACCTTTAATCTTCCCTGGCTGCATTTTTTTTTTTTTTTTGCGGGGCTTTTTACATTAAAGGGCAGTGGCAGGTGACCCCGTGGGTGCTGAGTTGGGAACACACAGGGATGGGGACCGTCCCATGTCAGCAACTTGGAATGATGGGGAGCTAAAACCCTTGTCCAAGAGATCACAGCCTAAAGAGCTGGCTTCAACGTTGGCTGGACGCAAATTAAGATATCGCTCATATGTATACATCACGTTATTTTTCCTTCGTAATTTTCACCCTATCACACGGACTCCTCCATCCCCAACACACGCACTTTAATTCTTTGTCCTCATTGATACCAGAGATGAAAAGCAACGAAAGTCTGACAATGTCACTGGCGCATTTCCATCCTGGCGATGCAAGAGGACCCTTGGCAATGACAGGCCGGTGTACCTGAGTCACACTCCAAAGCCCTGGAGGTCTCGGTGCTTATTTTATTCTTCTCCTGGACTTCGCTCCCCACATATACGGTGGAAAAGGACAAGTGAAGTAAAGGGATGCTCCCCGAAAGGGTAAACGTACCATTGTCAGCTGTACTAGGAACAATGGCTTAACACTAAGAAACACTGACAGGAGAAAATCAATGAGTTTTTAGATGAAATAAAAACATGCAGGTTTTAAATATGAGTTTAAGTCCCCTACGAAGATTTCAAAGCATGGGTTAGATACACCACAGGACAGCCTACTCCTCGGTCTGGCCAAGGGGCCGCGCGTGAGAAGGGAAGGTCGCAGGCTATTCATGTCCTCAAACCACGCAGGTCAGGCTCAACAGGAATGAAGAGTTTCTGCCCTCGGTACAGAAGAGGTGCTTTGAAGAGTCATGCAGTAAACTGTCCAAAGAGTCGGTGAGAAAAACACAGGACTGTGAAGGAGACTGCCTTATTTTCATCTTGGCCGCCCTGAGTACTCATCGAAATGCTTCCCACATAACAGCTGCTCAATAAATGGCTTGGGGACGGCAAGGGGCTTATGCGAGTCGCTGTGTTTCTCTGAGCTTTAAGTTCCTCAGCTGTAACGGAGCGTACAGTGGGGAGTAGGAGCTTAGGCGGTGGAGTCATGCAGCTGGAAGGGCTATTTGAACCGCCCCCGTCCCTAAACCGCAGGCATCATGGGAAGAGGCCTTTTCAGGAGGCTCTTGCCGGTGTGGGCCTGGGTTGGCCTTGAGCGATCTCCACATGCGAGCTAGAGAGAGAAGTGAAAACCAGCCACTACGCGTGGGGAGTGAGTCACGTGGAAGCCCGCAGGACCGTGGCTTGGGATTCAAGCTCAGACCCCTCAAGCAGGGGCCGTGATGACAAAGGACATACATGGAGCCCGACGCTGTCAAGGCTCCTCCCCCCATTTTTATTTGTTTTATATTACTTTGCGTTCATCTTCATGTGTAAAGCACTGATTTTGGCACAGGCTGCTCGGGCACCCACAGTGGGGGACTCCCTTCCTTCCCCCCCCCCCACTGTCTCTGTAACTGGCTCTGGCAACGGGTTCTTCAGTCCCAATGGGCCGCCCAGGTCCGCTGGCCTCGGGTCCTTCTTCATCTGCGTTTGTCTCATCTGTCCTTCAGGACCCAGGGTCACACGTTAGAAAGGAGAGAAAACCATCTTCTATGACAAGATAGAGATTGTTTCACTTTTTAACTTGAGATTCACAAATGGAATTGAGGAGTTCTGTGTGCCCTCTTGGTAGCGTGTCACATGTTATTTATTAAGTGCATATATGATTTTCGTGGAGCAGAGAATCCACATCATCTATTAGGTTTCCAGTAGGGATTGCGGATCAAAAGTCTTACAACTATGACTTGACCCGAAGCTGTATTTGACTACCAAGAGCAGGCGGGTAAGCTGAATGACTATTTAGGAAGTCACTGTTTTTAATCCCAAAGGTTGGTCCTCCCCCAATTATTCCTGCTCAGTGCTTCATTATAAATGACTTTAAACATTTCAACAGCCAATATTACTAAAATGAGTGTGATCCTTATGTGTCACCGAAGACTATGCAAATAACGTAAACGCAGAGATCTACTATGAAAAAAAAAGTGTATCACGCTAGCTTTGCAGAGGAACACAGATAAAATGCACACAGACAGGACTTGTCTTGCTTTGGTGCTCCCCTTAAGTGATTTTATTCACCCGCATGGCTCTCGCCGCCGCTCAAACCGGAGTTGCTCCAACATTCGGCGCCCGGCTCGGGAGAATTCTGAGAGATGTTCCCTGACTGGTGGCTCCAGAGTCAGTGTGACAGAGAGGACTTTCTCACAGGAAACCGCAATTAGAAAATGAGTTACCGTAGACAGAGGCGCACAGCCATGCAAGGGGTAGCAGGGATTGGCTTTCCAGGGGTCCAGCACCATCCTCCGAGCCTGCGATGCACGCAGGTCAGATGGATCTCACAGTTTACAGCAGCCAAGTCCTTTTTTAACCACGCCAAGTGCCGGCCAGAGCCTTAGTGTGAGGGAATACTACGCCCCTTCTTTGCCTGTCGGGAAATATAATTTTTTCCTCTTTCAAGGACTGTCTAGGTTTTCTCATTCTGCTCCCTGGCTTGTTGTTCTGACATTTCTGAATCACAAAGCAGGTGCCATTTAAGAAGCAGCCACTGCCCTGGACAGGTAGGCCAGTTGGTCGGAGCGGCGTCTTATGCACCAAAAGGCTGCGGGTTCAATCCCCAGTTAGGGCACATACCTGGGTTGCATCTCTCTATCTCTCCACCCCCCGACATCTTCCCTCCCACTCTCTAAAAAGTCAATGAAAACATATCCTTGGGTGAGGATTTTTTAAAAAATTAAAAAACACCACTAGTGAGGAGAAATGTGCTCTGGGCCTATGCACAAAACACTTGAAAGTAAAAAAGAAAAAATGTTAAAAAGGATAAGAGCTTTTCAATCATTTTGATAAAAAAATTTAGGTTAATTAAAAGAAGACTCTATTTTTCCCTAGAAGGCCACACTGATCTCGATTACTAACGCATGCTAGCATTCCGTAGCTGCGCGTAGTGAAGGCTCATAACATCAGGAGCAGTTTCACTTGGAGCCTCGTATGGTATCAAATCGTTCCTAGTGTCCTCGAAGCGTGGCTTCTGCTGCCGCCTCCCTCCTCCTCCTGGGCTAGTTCTGAGCTTGGAGAGAACATCTTCCTTTCTGCTGGCGCCTAAGAACTCATCTGCAAGATTGTTTTTAGCTTTAATGTAGTTTCCCAACCTTTAAAATAAAATCATTTATGGGATTTTTGCTTTGCTTTCATTTTTTTTTCCTTTATGTTCTATTAATGGAAACTCTTGTCAAAACATCACACACATGTTATCTTCTCCTCTGTGTAAAGAGTCTTAGCTGAGAGAAAGGGGAATAAAGAGTGTCACATCTTAACTCAAATATTGGAGTTGGAGGAGATTAAAACATTCCAAAAATGAGAGCGTTGAGCTTAACGGAGTCATTCACTCCTCCATTCATTCATGTAAATAAATATATATTGAGTCCTTCCTGTATGCCAAGCCTTGAATTCGATACTGGAAATTAAAGATATTGAAGACAGTTCTTGCAACCAAGGGATTATGGTATTTAATACCTCCTACTTGTCCCAGATACCATGAGGATGAAAGGAAAATTAAGTAACAAGCCTCTACTTTCAGGGGATTATAATTGCACACAAATGTATAGAAAGGAGATAGTCTTTAAAACACATCCTCACCCAAAGATGTGTTTATTGATTTTAGAGAGAGAGTAAGGGAGAAAGAGAGAGAGAGAAACATCAATGTGAGAGAGAAACACTGATTGCTTACCTCCCTCATGCGCCCCACTCAGGGACTGAACTTGCAACCTAGGCATGTACCCTGACCAGGAATCGAACCCACAACATTTTGGTGTATATGACGATGCTCCAACCAACTGACCCGCCCAGCCAGGGCTGTGAGGGAGATAGTCTTACAAGACTACCAAGAAAGACAGGCTGAGATTATGGTATATTAATACCACATATATAGTGCAGCTAGTTAAAACAACAAGCTGGAGGAATAAGTACCCATGATAAACTGTTGAGTAAGAAAAAGACAGTTGTAAAAATATATATTTGGTGTGATTCATTATTTGTAAAAATAAAAGTCAAAGCTCTAAAAAAAGAGGAATGGGCTGAATTTGGACAGATGGTGAGAAGGGGCGGATGTGGAAGACTGTAAAAGTTTTTCAAAGCCATGGAGTATTCATGAAGAAGAAAAAGACACGTTATCTTCAGTATATATGGAGTGGCCATCCCAGGAGAGAAATATGACAATGTGGGAAAAGATTTACACTCTGTGCTATGATCTGCAAACCAAGAGCCAAATCAATGGCGATATCTTCTCTAGAGCACAGCCTGGGAAGTCAGGAAGTCAGCCTACCTCGTTAAAAAAAAAAAAAAAAAAAAATTCTAGAGAAAATGGCCAGCCTTAATCTTTGAACTTTGTCTTTCGCTCCACTCATATATAAATTACCTGCCCCTCACCCCCTTGCACATTGCATCTCGTGCATTCCTTGAGCACGAGGCTTTTGAGCACTTCCTATATATCTGGGCAGCTGGGAACAAAAACCAGTATTGCCCTTGACCTTCAAAGCCAACAGCACAGAAGATTTGTCTGATCGTTACTGTTCTGAGTCTCTGCGGATGCCCAGTTACCTCCTCTGTGGCCTCATTCCTTTCAATTTCCTCTTCTCATTTTACCCATCAAATGCTACGCACCCCACATTTCTGCTGCGTCATACCTGTATTAACTATATTTATTACAGTTTTTTCTCTTCTTGAATAAACTAAAGAAACATTGTCAGGAATTCCGTGCACTTTCCTCGTGCTTCGGTATTCGGCCCGTTGGCGCACGGAAATGCTGAGTAAATGAATTCACGCTATTAACGTCTTCATTACTTGATTTATAATTCATCATGATATTTATTGAACTTAAGAGTTGCTGATGAAGCAAGTATTCGGGGTAAAGGCTATATGAGTTTCATCTAAAAATGAAAACTAGACTTTGTAATAACTTTTGAGACATTCTGATGTTCTCTTTACATTTTTTAATTAAATGTATTGGGTAACATTGGTGAATAAAATTGCTTAGGTTTCAGGGGTACAGCTCTATAACACGTCATCTGCATATTGTGTTGTGTGTTCACCACCGCAAGTCACGTCTCCGTTTGTCACCATATATTTGACTGGCTTTACCTTTCACTCCCTTTCCCGCTCCTTCCCCTTCTGGTAACCACCAAACTATTCTCTGTGTCCACCATTTTGATATTTGATGCATTGAAAATAGTGGACCCGTATCCTTTCTCACCTTAACCTAATTATCAGCAAATCAAGGATGGAATGATTGGAATTCTATTCGTGTTTTCATTGTTCATTTGTTTGCTTCCCCATATCGTGACGAGGTCTGAAATGCTTTTGCAGTAACTTTCATGTTCTTTCAACCTGGGAATAAGTCAGGAGGATCAGAAGGTCACAAAAACGCATTCTCTTTCTTTGGCCTATTTGCATTCATCAATTAATCTTTCTTCCAGTCTGCCCGCCAAGAGTGGCGTTAGCATTGAGTGGTGCAGGGGGAGTTATTTACGTCAAATAGACTGGTTCAAATCCAACCGGGGTCTGGAGAACAATTTTTGATGCTTAAAACCGTAAGTCTTTACCGAGAATTTATTGCATATGCATTAGTGCCTTTCTCTTTAAAAAAAAAAAGAGAGAGAAGAAACACATATGTGCATGTTAAGATAAAAGCTCAATCACTGCTATCCATCCTGTGGGAATCTGTCTCCCAAACCACAAATCAAAACGCTGACAAAGAGTTCCGTGTCACTACTGAGTGTCAAAGGATGGATGTGACATATGGGTTACAGAATGAAATGTCGCAACCTCGGTGACAAACGGGGCTGAGTCATAGCTAGAATTGGAACTGCCCTGAAAATAAAAAAAGCGCACGACCCTCATCCATGATATATTTTAATAGAGGCATGGAGCTCTCCATCGCGGGCATGATCGAGACTTCGCATTTCTGGACAGGAAGCCTGTGGCTTATTTTGGAGCCGTCTTGTACACGGTGTGGTCCTGGGGCACACAGGCAGGGCTACCACCGGATGTGGTCGCAACAGGGCTTAGCTCCATCTATTCTCCCAGGCCCCATGGCTAGCTGTTGCTAAACATATTTGTAATTCGTTCTTTCTCTCCCTCTTTCTTTTTCTCTCTCTCTTCCTCGCAGAGGTGCTTTGTTTTATTTTTTTAAAAGATTGTATTTATTGGTTTTTGGAGACAGGGGAAGTGGGCAGAGAAAGAGAGGGAGAGAAGCACCGAGGTCATTGATCAGTCACCCCTTGCATGTGCCCTACCTGGGAACCGAACCTGCAATGAAGGCATGCGCCCTGACTGGGAATCGAACCAGCGACCTCTTGCCTTGAGAAATGGTGCCCAACCAACTGAGCCACACTGGTCAGGGCAGTGAGTGTTTTATTTTAGAGCACTAATCTTTCCTAAAGGGAATAGAATGCACCACAAAAGGGAGATAAGACCATATGTTTTTGCACACTGGCACAATATGTTTTTCTATAGGTTTTATATATATATATATAGTATGTGTATAATCTATGTATGTGATACATGTCTATACATACTCTCTAGAGCTTATGCATGTATACATACAACATGCATGCAGGTAAATATACATGCATATACATATTATATGTCACCCCTTATAAAATATAGAAGAAACATGGTGAGTTCATGTGCAAAAATATATGGTCTTACCTCCCCTCTGTGGCAGGCCACTCCATCCAGGGAAGCTCTGTGCGCTAAAATACATTTGCTGTTACGCATATGTGTGCCGCTAACAAAAACACACAACTAGAAGCCCAACACACCTGAAGATATAGTTCTGCGCAACTTAAATCCCGTGGGCCCACTTGCCGCACCGTGACTTGGCCCGGGGAGGTTCCGAGGCATCTGTACGGATGCTGGATTTCGTACCGAGTCAGAGGATGCTGCGCTGAGGGCCCTGAATGGAGAGCTTCCCGGGGTTGGGGGGAGGCCGTGAAAGGAACCATCGGATGTGGGCAGAAGGGTTGGGGATAAGCAGGCATCAGCGGGAGGGTCAGACAGAGCTGGGTGTGAGCTCCGTTCACGAGCGCATGCACCCCCGTGCCCACAACACTTCCGCACGCTTCTACTACGTTGTGTTTCTAGTAAACAGACCTTCCTCCTTTTAACTAGGATGAGATGATGTCAGATGCTTCCCATTCTTGTCAAACCCCCAACTCTTCCCCACCTCAAGGTCCTCTCTAATTTATGGAAACACAGAGGGCATTGGATGGGACCCCCCTCAAATCCCACAAGATCTCCTTTGGCCATTCATTCTCTCTTCTTGCTGCTGTGATGGAACAGGCGTGTCTTCTACTGGGTCTGATCTTCCCAAAGGAAGTCTCCTCGGGAATCTTTTGCGGAAATATTGGTGGGATCCCCTTATCCCCTGAGAGTCACCGTGGCTGGAAGCTGCATGGATCAGGCAATGATGCCCATATTGTGACCTCCTGCTGCATCTCTGGGTTCTAGTCCCAGGTCAGATATTTGCCTTCCTTAGCTTGGCTGGGGGCTGGACAGCCATCTCAAACTTAACACAACCGAGTACTCACTTCTCTTACTGATTTCTGTCCTTCTCTCTGGCTTCCCCATCTCAGTCATTTGCAAAGCTGTTACTCAGGCACTTAGGGGTCCTCTGTGAGCCTTATGTCTCTCGTAACCACATCCTTAAATAGTACTGTGGGTGCTGTACCCTAAACAAACTTCGGCTGGTTCACCTGCCACACTGGTATGTGAAAGCCGAAACAGGTTTCACTGGGAAGGTGGGTAGGGGCGGGGGGAGGCATTACAACTTTCACAGAAATATTGTGCAACAATATCCAGTATTATTTTAAAAGCTTTAATTACATAAAGCGTGCAGAAATACATGGAAAATTATGAATGCCTGTATACTACCCATGCTGCATAGTAAGTAAAATAGTAAAAGAACGTGCTCCCTACAGCCTTCTCTTCAAAATAAAATGCTCTTCTCTTACCATGGGAACTAACCCCTTGTGAGTTTGGTTTTTAGCAATCCTGTCCATTCCTCTGGACTTTTGTTGAAAATGAACATATTAATCCAGAATCCAGACTTTTACACATTGTAAAGGAGTTTATAAGTGATACTGCATGCACTTGTGGGCGATCTGTTTTATTTTCTCCCCACATTATTTTCCTGGATTGTAACCATGTTGCCACCTGTGACTCTAGTTCACGTCCATGGATGAAAATATCCTATTCTTTGAACACAGCCCAGCCCCTTCCCAGGCTTCTGCTAATGCCTACGATGCTGTTTTCAAGTTTATGATTTTATAAGCAGGGCTTCTCTTAACATTCTTTCTCATGCCCTCTGGCACAGAAGGGCAAGAGTTTCTCTTGGATATACATTGAGGAATGAAATTGCTAGGTGACAAAATACAGGTATCTCTAATATGACTGGATATCAATCAATTATTTGCCAAATAACTTAAATCGAATATCACTGGCAATGGGAAAGGGGTGTCCGTTGCTTCACATCCTTACCAACACTTGCTATTGTCACATTTCTTTACATTTTCCCATCTGGTGGGAGTTAAAGTGTATCTCATTAATTATTTCACTTCATTTCCCTGATTATTCACATGACCAAAAATATTTTCTTACATTCAACGCCCATTCCTGTTTCCTCCTCTGTGAATTAGCTGGTCAAATCTTCTGCCCAATTTTTATAAGGCTTCAATTTCCTTCCTTAGAATATCGTACTTCTCAAAGATGATTCCAAAAGAAAAACAATTGAAAAAAAAAATGTGTCTTTCTTGAAGAGGATAGAGTATACAATGTGAACTTGGACTTGGCCATTAGATCCTTTTTACTGTTTGAAAAGATTAAAAAAAAAAAAAAAAAAAGACCGAGGTCAAGTTCATCACTGGACCATAAGAGCACTTGGAATCTCAGTCAGTGACAAAGTGGTCATTGACAAGGATGTCTCTCCGGGACCAAGAGCAACCCGATACGGGCACAGGGAGAGCCTTGGATGTGTCCAGGAACGCGCTGAGAAGGGCCTGCGTCCAACCTCACTTTACTTTGACTTACGCTGCTGATTATAGACTGGGGCGGCCGTCCAGGCCCTGCTGGCTCTTGCGAGCAGATGTGTGCAGGTGGCCTACAATTTCAACTCCTCCTCCATAAATAAAGTTTATTAGGGGATTAAGTGATCACTTGTCAGTCTTGAAAGGAGAAGATAGGACCCCCGGGCCTGAGCGCGCAAAGATCTGAGGGCTGCCCTTGAATCTCCTTGTCTGTGAGTGCACTCGTTTCGAGATCTGGCTGGGGCTCGGTCCCTCTAGAGATTTCTGGCTTTTTTTTCCTTTTCTTTTTTTTTTTTTTATAAAATGCACAGCCCATCAGCAATGTGATGCATTAGATTATATAGAGCATAATAAAGCATTCGTGTTTTCCGCCCTCAAAAGATAGAAAACAGATGTGTTTCTGAAGCAGCTCGGAAAGTGAAGGTGTAAGGAAGGGAAAATCATATTTTGTAGCCAAGAAAGTGAAAGACCTGTATTTTCAGACTGGGGTCATGGTGTGCATGCGGGCTCAGCTCCACACCTGGGTGAGGCCGTTTTTCAACATAAAAAGTCAAAAAAGCGAGGGATCCGTTTCTGTGTAAGTTATCTGTGCCCGATACGGACACATGGACAGGGACATACGAATGCATGATAATGATACAAAAATGTCTTTGACAGATTGCAGGTTCATCTTACTGCGTGCAGTTGAAAGGACTGACTTCTCGTCTGTGGATTTTATAGATCACATTGGAGTGGGAAATTGAATTAATATATTGGAGTCTCCGTTTCCTGGCGTGCAACGTGGGGAGGCTGGCCTACTGTGTGAGCCTAAGGACTAGTCTTTGACCTAAAGCAAGAACAAGCCTCATTTTATAGCATCATTTTACCAATAAAAAAAACGCCTAAGACCCAGAACATTCCCCTGCCTTCCCCAGGGTTATACGGCCGGTAAGTGAAGTCAGATTTAACCCAGACCCTAAATCCAGTGTTATTTCTGTTGATGTACTTTGCCCCTCCGCTTGGTACAGCGAAGTTTGATGATGGAATGAGTCAAAGGTCAGGAAAGCATTTTGAAAAACTAAGCATGTGGCCCGTGATATGACTTATGGTATTAATTCTTCAAGAGAGAGAGGGAGAGGAGAGGGGAGGTATTCTGCTTCAGCCTCTGTCAATCAATTAAAAATAAATTGCACAGAAAATCATTATTCTGGGTGCTTGGGGCGCACAGCAGGGCTTCCAACCTTGGAACTATTGACATTTGGAGCCAGATAAATCTTTGTTGGGATTCTCTAGGGCGTTGCAGAATGTTTGGCAACATCCCTGGCGTCTCTGTTTCTCTGAGATTTATTTTTTTGATTCTACATGTAAGTGATATCATATAGTATTAGTCTTTCTGTGTGACTTACTTCACTTAGCATCTTGCCCTTAAGTTCTATCTATTTTTCTCCACGGTGGCTGTTTTCCGCCATGGCTGCCCCAGTTTACCTCCCCATCAACAGCACTTAGAGGTTCCCTTCTCTCTACATCCTCACCGGCATTTGCTATCTTTTATCTTTTTGATGACAGTAAATATTTTTTTTTATTAATCCCTTTAACTGCACCAGCAATTTTTTCTTACTATGTCATTAGTCATATTGCTGTTGGAAGATGAACAGCGACGACAACACGAACTAATGACAAGGCTCTGGCGGCCACTTCGGAGGGGGTTCGGGGCCAGCTGGACTCACCCGCTCCTGTTAGCAGACAAGAGACTCCAGGCTTGCCCCAAACTGGCCTTCTGACCCCCGCCCTGCGCAGGCGCAGCGGCAAGATGCGACCTTATCAGAGGGGGCCCCTTCTCGAATCATTCCAGACTTGGCCAAACACAGAAGATACTCCCAAGCCATAGCTCCAGCCGTTCTACGGAACGGGAGTCTGTTTGGTTTTCCTGAGCTGGCAAAGTTTCTTTGCGAGGACGGGAAATCTCCGCAGCTTCAGCAGGAGCTCCGCTGTGAGAGGGAAGGCGGCAGGGAAGGAGGCTGGTTGTCAGCCTGCGACAATACCTTCAGGTGGCCCCAGCATCCCAAACACAGCCTCGGGAGAGCTGGCATCTCCTGTGGCAGCTCGCAAATAGGGCAGTCTGAGGCTCGACTACCGAGCTTGCAGTTTCTGCTTCGGCAAATGAAACCCGCCGCTGCAAAGATCTCTCCTGCTCCTTGAAAGATGCAGGAAGTTCAGCCCAGGCAGAAAATGGTTCGCGGGACCCTCAGCCTTGCAGAGAAGTCACCTAACCTGCTGCCACTGTCCCTGCGGCTGGGAAGCCCAGCTGGGAGCAGCAGGCCCACTAGCTGCATTTCCGTGTGTGCGCGCGTGTGTGTGTGTGTGTAAATCCACATTCAACACACAGTTCTATTTGCTAAAAAAATATTCATTTCCTTGATTTGGGAAGGCAAATCGAAGTGGAATTATTAGCTTGTCAACATGAAAGCGTTACTGGTTATAATTTATTTCAGAATGTTGAAAATAGGGAGGCACCCCTGGCCGGCAATTTGCAGCATTCGGTACCAGTTAATGACCTTTTACACGTGGGCTGGAGCAGACTCCGTGGGGACAATATATTTGCCGTGTCCCAGCGGGTCGGGCCTAATTGATCTCATTAGAGCCCCAGTCCTTCCGCACGTGGCCTTGGAAATGGCTGTGGGACCAGGAAACTGCTTTTGATTTAGTTTGCTTTTCTTCTTCATTCTTTACCTCTTTTCTTTCTTCCTTTCTCAAGTTCTGCTCAAAGGCCAAACTTGTGAAGCTTAAAAACCTACAATCCAACTGCAGGGTTGGAACATTCTGGCTTGCAAATCTGTATCTAAAGTCGGGACATCTAACGAGACGCCCTTGGCATGTCTAATAGGTAGCAAGGGAGTGTTTTTCTTTTTTTTTAAGGAGGTAGTCTATGTGTAAGACACACTAAAACATTTCAGTCACTTCTCAGATGTTTCTTGTTCCCATTAGAAGAAAAATATCTTCTTGCTTCAGCTGGAGCAAAAAAAAAAAAAAAAAAAAAAAAAACCTTGAATTCTCTAAGTGATCTTATAAAACTTTTCTTTGTTCGGGTTCAAGTTTTGTGTCTCTTTAGCTCTGATACAAGTTTTCATCCTCAGCCTTAAACTCACAATGGAACTTTTATGGTGAATGACTCTTGTAAAATGTTCTTAGGTTAGACTTCTTTTTTTTTTTTTTAAGCTAAAACAATGCAATAAATATGTAGAAAGTGACCGTGGTAAGTAAAGATTACGTGTTTTAGATTATTTTCAAATCTGTCAGGAAGAAATTTTTTTTTTTAGATGTTTGTTTATTTCTAGAGGGGAGGAAGGGAGGGATACAAAGAGGGAGAGAAATATCAATATGGATTGCCTCTCATGCACCCCAAACTGGGGACCTGGCCCACAACCCAGGCACATGCTCTGACTGGGAATCAAACTGGTGACCCTTTGGTTCGCAGGCCGGCACTCAGTCCACTGAGCCACACCAGCCAGGGCAGCAAAGAGGTTCCGAGCCACCAGCGCGAGACCCTGAATTCCAGTGGATTCTGTCAGTGACCGACATCTAAATGCGCTGTTTAACAGAACAGATTCGATTCTGCAGTGTATTCATTCCTATCAATCGGACTGGGTTAAAAATATCAAATGCATCATTCTTGGATGTTCCTTAAAGTGAAAATGTGAAAAGAATAGCCAGCATGGAATTTCATTCTTATATGTATAGTGTCCAGGACAGATACAGAATGCTTTCACAAGCTCTTAATTGATGTTCAAAACCTTGTAAGATATGCAGGGAATTCCTGTGTTACGGCCACGGAGACTGATAATTACACAGGTTTGCCCGAGTCCATGTAGCTGAGGTAGAATGGATACAAGTGCCCATTCCCTGTAATTTCCAGCTCAGAGCTATGCCTGCTACCAATGGCAGCCTGTTTTGGAAGGTACCCCAAACTCACAGCATCTGTAGAGCCTTTAAGGTTTGCATTTCCAGGCCAGCGCCCTCTGCCCAGGTTTGATGTGACTTCATGTTCTGCTAAATCGAATTTACTAGGTCAAGATTCATTTGTTTGTTTAATTGTTTCCCCCCCACCCACCAGACCTTTTCTAACATTCTTCTCTCTCCCTGGCATATTTGTCTTAATATATTGATATTTATGCTCTTGGGGGAAATAAGGCTACATTCCCTAATGAGTAAACAGCATTCTTTATCTTTATTTCATTTTTTTTTTTTATCCTCACCCGAGGATATTTTTTTCATTGCTTTTAGAGAGAAACAGGAGGCAGGGAGACAGAGAGGAAAGAGAAACATTGATGTGAGAGACATCAATTGGCTGCCTTCTTATACGCAGCCCCACTGGGGATCGAACCCCCAACCTGGGTTTGTGCCCTGATTGAGAATCAACAAACCCGGGACCTCTCAATCTGCAGGACTACACTCCAGCTGACTGAGCCACACTGGCCGTGACAACGGTGTCCTTTGCTATAGCACCGCTCTGAGCTGTTAATATGCTAACAAGTGTTGCCAGTCTCCAAGAGGCAGACAGACAAGAGTTTGCCAAACTTCAACAATGATGGGACGTAAGCGACTTGTCCAAAACCGCATAGCGCTTGCACCAGCTGAGCCTCTGGGGTCTCAGCCCAGGAAGCCCGCCACCATCTCGTCCTGTCTGCTTTCTGTCCTACAGTCAAAATACAGAACTGTTTGGGGGTGAGCAAGTCATAGAAAGAAGCCGACGTTGCCAAAAAAACTGAGGTTGTGTAAAGGAACCCACTCTCTTCCCAGAGGCCATGTCCAGCCGGTGACTGAGACTGAGAGCTTTCTGAAGAAGAGAGGGTTTAAGAACATATCTTCAATTCAGCAGCGACCTTGGTAGACGCAAGGGGATCCCTTGGGCTGTTCCCCAAAGCAGTAGCAATGGCTGGCTCTCATTCACCAACGGATCGTTCTGAATAAAATATTATAGTCAAGAAGACTAAAGCAGGAAGAGACAAGCCCACACAATGACCCTGTGGGAGCCACTGATCGGAGACACTTTTCTTGGATGACCCATGATAGGAGACACTTTTCTTGGACGGCACACATTTTAAAGACCGCCTGCCCCTCCGAAGCCTTAGGAACAGACAGAGTCCGACCGCTGTTGAATTTCAAGGCACAGAGGGCTGGTAAAGCAAGAGATCAGAGGGGAGAGAAATATAAACAGCAGGAAAAGCTGATATTCCTGCAGGTTCTTTGCCTGCAGGCAACGCAGGCCCCAGTCCACAGGGTACCTTTGAGGCAAATTCGGAAAAGATAAATCCTTGGAGCAGAAACCACCCCATGGCTCAGGCGCCACTTCATTCAGCAAAGCCCAAGCCTCTGCGGGGCTCGATTTCAGGCTGGATTGCAGCCCCCAGCCACCCCTTTAGCTGGGATCCTGAGGCGGTAAATGCCTGGCTCAACTATACAGGGAACTCTGGCCCCTCCTCCGCTTCTCTCGGCTGCCTCCTTCAAAATATGATGTGTCATGGCTGGGCGGAGAACACAGCACCATCAGGGGCCAACACCACCTAATACATTTTGATGGGCAAGGAGTGTTCTTCTAGAGACATCCCCCTTGGGTGCAGACCCTCTAGCTATCCATCTCCCCAGGAGCTTCCAATTTCTTTGTTTGGAGGCTACAGCGCCTCTCCACCCCAGCGATTCCCTTCTCTGGAATTCTCCCCTGACCATGCACCCGCTTCGCTCTGCCCCACCTCTCATCTGCACCCTGACCTGCACCGCCTCACACACGTGTAAGGCACAAAGCGTCCCTCCGCCGCAATCAAGGATGAGTGAACCCCAGAGACTGCGCTGAATTACAGTGGTCGTGTTTCCACCCTCATTCTCTCCTGCCTTTGCCCTCATTCCCCAAGTGAATGGAGCTTTGATGTTCTTGGGAAACCAGAAGAGTGGGTTCATTGGCAGAGGTAGAATCCTTGCGTTGTTTCTTTGGGAACTCGGGGGGGCTCATGTGCAAAATAGCCTCTCCTCCAGGTCAAGGAGAGGCACGTTAGCTGTTTGCTTTAAAAAGGTATTTGTTGAGAATTAATCAAAATGCAACACAGGCCCTGGATGGTGTGGCTCAGTGGACTGAGCGCCAGTCTGCGAAGCAAAGGGTCACCGGTTCGATTCCCAGTCAGGGCACATGCCTGGGTTGCAGGCCAGGTCCCCAGTGGGGAGCATGCAAGAGGCAAACACATATCGATATTTCTCTCCCTCTCTTTCTCCTCCCTCCCCCTTCTCTCTAAAAATAAGTAAATAAAATATTTAAAAAATGCAACACAGGCTTGCATGTTCTTAGGGAAAAAGATCAATGGTGACATGAGGTCTCCATTTAAAACCCTTTTTGGGGCCAAGTCAAACCTTGAAAGTAAACAAAAAAAAATTTTTTTACCACATTTTACAAAAGGACTCCTCAGCCTACAATGAAGAAAAATTCGTATATGTAATTTTCATTTCCATTTCTACCTCTTCAAGGTTCTGTTCTCTTTCTGCCCTAAACCCCTCCCCTCTCTCATCCCACAGGATACTCTGAATTATAGTAAGTGCTTCTGAGAAAGCCCCCGCAAAGCATAACTGCTTTTCCAACAGCAACCGTCTCTCATGAGTCTCTATGTCCAGTTAAAAGTTGTTAAATTCCAACCCGTGAACTCAAAAGCCGTTTATTCAAATGGGTTTATAAAGCAAACACCGAATCTCCCCACTGTAAGTCACTTAGACACCCCAAGAGCCCATGCTGAGTGGGCAGTAGCCCTGGCTGCTTTATTTTACATTATTGAAATGCAATGATGAGCGCCTATTAACGAAAGTGAGGGCGGGGGGAGGAGAGGCATCCCTATCTTGCACAAATTACTGGAATCAGTGTGTCCAATTTTTTTTTAAGATTTTTTAAAAAACTTTTTAGAGAGAGGGGAAGGAAAAGAGAGAGGGAGAGAAGCATCAATGTGTGGTTGCATCCCATGTGCCTTCTACTGGGGACCTGCCCACAACCCAGGCATGTGCCCTGCTGGGAATCGAACCGGCAACCCTTTGGTTCACAGGCCGGCTTTTTTTAAAAGAGGATGCCTGCTGCAAGGTGCTATGACATGACACTCATGAGGACACGCTCACGAGGACACGCTCACCAGCACTACAACAGCAACCAATGGGTCTTAGCCTTCCCATCACCAGGAGACGATTTTTGCTGGAATTCCTGGAGCGAGGCAATCTAGAAAGTCTCAGACATCAATCATTCGTGCCCTAGGCTTTGAGGTGAGCATCTGCTGTTCTGGAGGAATTAGGCTGTGTGTTTTTATTTGGGAAAGCAGAGGGAAGTGCTCTCATCTGTCGGCCTGGAGCCGCCCACTCTCTCCTCTCCTTCTGCGTGCGTGTGCCTTTCAGGCTACGGCTGCCGAATGCAAACTTGAATCCTCCAAAGTGCCCACTTTGATGTAGGTGCCCAACTCTTGTTGTTCAGTTGCAGGAAACAGCATTCAGAGCGGCTGGCATTTCCAAAGACAGAACATGACTTGGTTCCAGGCTCTACTCAAATCCTCCCTTTGGGTTCCCAATGTGGTTTTATACAAATAAAAAATGTATTAGAAGAGTATGCTCTTGGAAGATGCTGAATCGGGTCCCCGAGTCCTAATGGCACAGTTTCAAATGACAGCGATGGGAATCCTTGACACACAAGAGCCAAATAAAATTACGAAATTGGGCCCGGGGTAGGTTCTGGGGCATTAGCACCCAGTAACATTTTGACATTTGCAACGGAAACGGGTACTCTCTTCACGGTACCTCCTAGTTCATCCTTTAAGCCTGCCTCTCTCTTCTCCCCATTTCAGAATAAGGCGCCCAATGCCCACACTTCATCTTGCAGGGCTGATTAGCTGGCTAATGGGCCATCTTCCCGCGGCTTTAGATTTCTCATATTTCATTAAATGCACAAGACTTTCTCATTGCCAGTCGCTCTCCGGAGAACACTAGTTTCTGAGTTTCTCGTTCGAAGCCACAAAAGCGTGTTTGTGTCTCTTCTGTGCTGTCCATAAATTGCCTCATTCTTTAGTGCCCTAGTTGCCGAGCAATGGCTAGTCCATTCCCTGCAGAGCCTCAGCGGGAGCCAAGTCCAGTGTCAGGGGCCAGTGGCGTCATGGGTCTCCCTGGTCTCCAGCAACTGTGTCTCCTGCTGTGTCAAAGGCAGGGACATCCTCCTGCCATCTGATGTCTCCCTGATGTCTGCTCACCATCCTTTCAGAGGCTCGCAGTCCCAAGAGCCCTGGTTACTCCATGGTTCATGGATGTGGATTTTAATCCAGGGACCGGGAAGACAGAGCGATTTCTTTTTTGTCTGGTAATTATTGATGTGAATAACAGAAATCTCTCTCTCCCTCTCTCTCTCTCTCTGTGTCTATGAGGGGTGATCTTTAGCAGGGCTGCTGCTAAACATCTTCCAATGCATAAGGCAGCCCCACAGCAAAGAATTATGCGACCACAATGTCAATAGTACCAAGAAATTTTGCAAACCACTTTTGATATGTTCCATCAGGCACAGCGCCTTCTCCCTATACTGCACATATCATTTTTTGTGTTTCAGTTGCATTTTTGACTTTCTTGAAATAATAAAGCATAGTATACCAAAAAAATGCATATTTTCTTCTATCTTCAGTATTAAAACTGTTGAACAAAGATTCACCAATTTTGAGAAGTTTTTTTAAAAAAATGCACGCTGATATGACAGCTCTCGCAATACAATCTAACAAAATTGCTTCAAATGAAGTTAAAGACAACTAAGCACTATCTGAGTCATCACAGGGAAAATCTAAATGAACTTTTTGGCCAACCCAGTATAAGTGAGAATAGGCAGTACTACAAAAGTTTTTGTTATAATTTTTATCCATGCAAGAACTCTGTAAGGTAAATTATATAGTACTTGCTCATTTGAAAGACAATGCAATTAAAGTTTAGTGAAAAATTAAAATGTAGCAGTAGCTGACAAGGTATGGACTCCTTTCACTGAATTTAGTGTTTTTTATGCTATATACTCTAATATCTCTCCTAAATTAAAATTCCTCAGGGTCTAGCCTGCCTTTTGTATGTAATAGAATGTATTAAGAGCCAGTTTTTTATATTATTATGATTTTGCAGATGGATATGTCTATGCTTCATAAATCTGATATCAGGTTTAAAATTCCTTTGCAATGATTCGCGATCTCAAGTGTCCCAAGATAATTTACTGTGTTCTGTGAACACTATAGAAGTTCAGAGAATAGGATGCTAGGCAGCTGGGCTAAAATCTTGGTTCCACCACTTAACAGCTGGGCTGACCTTGAGCATTTTAATGAATATACTTATGCCTCCGTTTCTCATATGTACGCGTGGAGATAGTGGTATTTTTCACAAGGTTGTTGCTATATTAATTAATTTTTACAAATTCATCCATGCTTTATAAGCTAAAACTTTCCATCGGGGGCAACAAATTCCATTTTTTAGAGACACGGCAAATTGGTTCCTATGTAACGAACAGTCCAGAACAATTGTTCAAAGATTGCAACTGGAATGATGCATCCCATGACCTCCGGCCAATGGCGAGGCCGCTCTTCTGGTTCATGTCCCCACCCACAGACGGACGGCAAATGTCCACTGGCAACAGGGCAAGAATCACATTGTTCTGGGGGCCTCAGATCCTACCCAGGTCCTGAATGGAATTGTCTAAATAAGGACCTGCAAGCTGAGTCCCCAGAACCCTTCCAACTATGGGGGTAGCGCAGAGATACACCCACGAATCTGGATCTGTCGAGAAAGATCAATGCCAGTGAGAAATTTTGTAGGCTCAAGAAGTATTCCAGCGCTTGCTGGAAAAACACACGGGTCCACGTATTTTTTATTTTCTTTTGATTCGGTATTTATTTTTTTTATCACATTGAAGGAATATATGAGGACCACGGGCTTTCGGAAATAATCACAGAATGGCACCTATGTATTTACCTAATAGCAAAGCCTCCCATAGAGACGGGTCCATTAAACAGAGTTCAGAGAACCAAAGACAATGCAGGGTTATCTGTGTGTGGAAAACTGACCCACATCCAAGCAAAGCGAGGCAGTTGCGGTTTTATATTTTTACTCCTGGTAAAATATCTTTTGTGGATTTTGAAGTGATGCACTAAAGGGAAATTCAAGGAAGAATATCAAAACAGGTTCATTTAAGCTGACAGCGACACATTGTACAATCATGATGGTATAATGAGTTGATTCTCTTCCCGACAAGATTTTGCCTCTGGCCCCGAATCCCTACAAAGCCCCTGCTCCCAACCTCTATTCGGGGCTGAGTCTCTGAGGCCCAGTTCTCTTTGTCGTTGTTGTTGTTGTTGTTGTTCCACCTATTTGCATACTCATTGGTTGCTTCTTGTATGTGTCCCGACTGGGGACCCAACCGCCAGCCTTGGGACACAGGGACAAGGCTCCAACCAGCTCCCCGCCTGGCCAGGGCTCTGAGGCCCAGTTCTGACGGGGGCTCACACAGCATTGCAGGCGACAATGGGGTCTTTTTATCATCGCCATGCCCGCGCTCTAAATGTAGTATATGATGTATTTACCTACATATATACATACATAAAAACATATAGTATATAATACAAATATTACATATACATATAAAATATATACACCTATATAGTACATAATATAAATATAATAGAGAAATGATATATAAATATATATTTATGTTTATAAATATATAGAGAAATCTCAAATAAATAAAATGCAACATAAATTCAAAATAATAAAATATAATATATAATATTTATATGTAATATATAATAGATTATAATATATATCATATACAATAATATATTATTATGTATTAATATATGATATATATGATATATTACATATGTAATTCACAGAACAATGGGATTATATATAATAATGATTATATAATCAATAATATATGATTCTAATATAATTGATATTATATAATATAATATTTATTAATATAATCACACACTATTATATTATATATTATAATATAATATATTGATATATTATATAATCATATATAATAATACATATATTTATTGCATATTATTATATTTGAAAAAATCTCAAATAAATAAAATGCAATATAAAATGCAAAATAATATAAATATAATATATGAATATAGAGAGAAATGATATAGAGAGAGAGAAAGCTCAAATAAATAAAATGCAACGAACCACGTGTTGCCATGTAGAACACTGCATTTGATTCGACATAATAACTTCTTTTATTAAATATGTCTAAAGAGCAGTGTGTGTGTTCGGACGAGCCACACTGTGATTTTCCGAGTCCAGATGCCTCTCGGGGATTCGGGGATGGTCAGGGAACCAGTGTAAGCGTCGGGGTGCACACTGCAAGGCAGTTCACAGAGCAATTGGATTCAAAACACAACTCCCCGGACCGAGATATCACCCTCTGTCTTGAAGCTGAACTGCCACTCAGCCGAGAGGCCTTGCGCACTGTGTAGCTGCGCAGATGGCAGGGCTCGGGGGACCTCAGAACCCTTCTCTCTGAGCCAAAACCTGGGCTCCCAGGTTTAGGCATGAGAACTCGGACAAGTCAATGAACGTCTCCATGGTTCACTTCCTATTTTCATCCACAAGGGAACAGTATCTGTCCCACCAGGCTAGGGTGAGGATTCAATGAGAACGTGCATGTGAAGTCCTTCAGAGCCCCGTCCGCCAAGGATTAAGATCGGAACAAATGCTTACTCTTATTAAGGCGACTCTATAATTTCTCTTGTACACCTGGAGAATTAGGAAAGTAAATGGGGCCTATTATAATGAGCCAGGAAAACAGTACAATTGAAAAACTACCAGAAGGGAAGCAGCGGGGAGGCAGGAGAGAGTAAAAGAGGGATAAATGGTGATGGAAGGAGACTTGACTTGGGGCGATGAACACACAATACGATATACAGATGATGTTTTATAGAATTGTACACCTGAAACCTATAACATTTTATTAACCAATGTCACCTCAATAAATTCAATAAATTTTTAAATAAGTGTCTGGGGCAAACTGAAGCGTATGATAACCAAAGTTTCAATAGTTTTATGAACTGAAAAAGTTCATCTCAAAGGACCTGATCTAATTTTGTGGAAAGTTTTATTAACTGCCTTAGAAAGTCCTTATCGAATTCCAAGTCCACCGTCTTTCCTCTGTAATTCTAAAATCCAAACCTCTTGGCACCCCAAAAGTTGTGAGGGTTTTTATCCACTTGTATTGTTTTTCGTAAAACTGTGAAACTGTGAACTTCAGTGGGGCAACTTGTAGCCTTTCTTTATGTCACTTACTAAGAATAGAAGATGCTGAGTGGCTTGAAATAGTGAAGTATTTAATACAGGGGAGAGCCCTAAGCTTCGCTAGGTGCGCCACGATACCCTCGTAAAATCAGAAATATTCTGAATCTAAAACACACCTACTCAAAAGGTTTCTCCAAAGGAAATGTAGACCTCTACTTGTGTTTATTTAAACCCAACAAACGTTTGTTAAAATTCAATTTTTTAAATTAGCCCACTGGCTAAGCACTTTAATATTCAATTAAAATACATTTTATAAATAGTCTGGGTAAAAAAAAATTTTTTTTAATTACTGGAGGATGTAGGCACACACACTTATGCTTGTAACCAAAGAACAGCACCTGATCGTTGATTGGAAACAGGCTGAGCCTCGTGTGGGAGACCTTATCACCGAGGACTACAAGACATGGGAGCTGTTCAAGCTGGGCTTGGAAAGATTAGGATTATATGAAACAAAAAAGGAAGAAAAGAAAGGAGGAAGGTATTTTTTATCTCAGTGGCCTAACACCATTTTCTATTCAGGGCATGGGAAGCAGAAAGACTAAAGCAAAGAATGATAATAGAGGTAGAAAAACCCACGGCAGAGATGTATTTCTGATGCCTGGAAAACAAGTTAACATTATTGTAACTTCTCCAGAAGATAATTATTTCCCATTACGGAGAGAAGAAAAACTGCGCGGGTAGATATTTTGTATAAGATATATTTTTTAAGAAAATCACATTGTGAATGGCAGGATTTGGCATCTCTGATTTGGCCCTTTGGGATTGTGGAGAGAGGCAACTCACCTATACAGACTTCAGACTCTGTGGGCGGTATCATTTCTTGGAAGATATAGGACACTGAATATGTATATGTATATGTATATGTATATGTATATGTATATGTATATGTATATGTATATGTATACAGATGTGGATATGTATATGTATACATATATGGATGTGGATGTGTATATGTATATGTCTGTATATGTACAGCTTTGTTCCTCCAGGATAGAAAGATTACAAAGTAACCGACTTTCTGCTCCAGAGATTACAGAGTAAGCCAGTCTTTGAGGCCCAGAAGAGCCGAAGAGATTGAGGAGGAGGAGAAGCGGGTGGAGGTGGTGGAGGAAGAGCGTAAAAGGTGGGGAAATACAGATATTTCCGGTGTGCTCTGTTTGCTTTGCGCTGCAGGACTCCGGGCCAGGACAAAGGCTCGGGTCTCGGAGTGAACTCTCCTGTTACCGTGCAGGATGCGCTCGGGGACCGTGCCGACAGACGGGCGGTATCGGTGGTCCTGCTTGCGGTTAACAAGCCGGCTCTGCCGGTGGCGGGGGTGGGGGAGCGGCACCTCCGAGACCGAGTGGAGGTGGCCCCACTGAAACCTGTGAGGGATGCTCCTTGGGGGAAAATGGTGCCAAGGAGGTTCCAGGAGTAGAAGCGTCAGCTCCCCAGCTGCAGCCGCAGAGATCAAAGCGAGATGGCAAGGTCCCGCTCAACAGAAGGGCCTTTTGCGTCTCGGTGGAGCTTCTCAACGATGAATATGCCCGGATTCTGCGCTACCGCCTCCCCTCCCGTTTTCCATACAGGCCTGTGTTTATTAGGCTCCACTGTGCATGCGCAAGTATGTATGTTCGTGTGAACTGTTACTTGTATGGGTAAAAAAATAAAAATGATACTACATTTACTACAGAGTCTATCTTTTGAAAATTTGTTAACTGTCAAGTTTGAAAAAAAATACAAGAGAGACAGAGAGAGAGAGAGAGAGAGAGAGAGAG
The DNA here is from genome assembly GCF_021234165.1 of Pteronotus mesoamericanus. Classification (NCBI taxonomy): domain Eukaryota; kingdom Metazoa; phylum Chordata; class Mammalia; order Chiroptera; family Mormoopidae; genus Pteronotus; species Pteronotus mesoamericanus. The sequence goes on along the minus strand of NW_026555323.1, from coordinate 5,773,109 downwards.
AGAGAGGTTGAGAGAGAGAAGGTCAGCCTTTGGTCTATTAACAGATGTGTTTAACATTTAGATACTAGAGCCAGGGTTTTATATGACACGAAATGAAAATACATTCTCTTATGACAGTATATCTCTCATCACCATTAAAAAAAAACAATAAAACTGTACAATGGGACAGGGGAAGCACTTGAAAAGTTGGGTGAGGCTGTGTCGTATATTAAGAGTTAGTATCTGAGAGTTGTGTTTCTGGTTAAGCAGCTATCAGGAGACGTAAGGAGGGTAAAGAATCCCTTTGTCCACGACTTGCAGCTTCAGAAGTTGGAATGTGTGCATCTAAAATCAAAGACAACTGTTCACATTGATACTCGCAACGTGGCTGCCGGGCAGAGGAGTTGAGGCTTACAGTTTGCTGTTACTGATCAATTATCTTATATAATCAATGCAGCCTTTTCAATACTATATTGAGGAATGTCAATACTCTCTCGGCACCACAGCCTCTCAAGGGTGGTGCCTCCTTGTAGAACAAAACCTTCCGTGATTATGCTATCACTTATAATGAGGTTCTCCACTGGATATATGGTGTTTACTGAATGGAGCTAAGACTTAATAAACAAGCATAAATAAGCGTTGAAAAACAAAACAGAAATACCACCCCTACTTAAACCAAAGGAAGAATATAAAAAGGAAGAAAAATTTAGAAGAATGACAGGAGAGGATGAGATATCAAGGCATGGAGGGTATAGTTCTACTCGCAAAAATAGCCCAAACGAATACATTTGTATTGCCTGGGCAGAATCAGAATTAAGACGTGAAAATCTTGGTTTTTCAGTCCCCTGCGCTTTTGTTGTTATTTTAACCATAAGAGTTAAAGGGTTTTTTGTTTTGTTTTGTTTTTAGAAAGAGCGTATTGAGGTCACAGTAGCTCATTTCAAATTTCATCTATGGCTGTGTGGCATACCACTACATTGATTTTCTTGTTTCCCATTGGTTTTTCTCTCTGCAAACTCAAGCCTGGGTAAGCTTTGATTTGAAGTGGAAATACTCCTTTTCTCCAAGTCTCACTGGAAAAGTCTCACTGTTTATGCTTAATAATACCCTGCCTGGCCATGACCGGTGTGGCTCAGTGGTTTGGGTGTTGTCGCCCAAAGCAAAGGGTTGCAGGATCGATTCCCAGTCAGGGCACATGCCTGGGTTGCAGGCTCAGTCCCCATCTGGGGCGTTTCTGAGAGGCAACCAATCAATACTTTTCTCCCTCTCTTTCTCTTGCTCTATAAATAAATAAAATATTTTTAAAAATACATTGCTTTATCTCTGGGCCTGTGGACCATCATATTTGTGGAATTTCCCCAAGGGTGTACTTTGTCAAAGAAAGAAAGAAAGAAAGAAAGAAAGAAAGAAAGAAAGAAAGAAAGAAAGAAAGAAAGAAAGAAAGAAAGAAAGAAAAGATCATTTTTAATCTTCCCAGATCAGATCATCTCTTACTTTGAACCAACTGTGTTTACTGTTCATTCTTGGTATTACCCAGGATCAGGAATTTTCAGCAAAAGAAAAAAAAATACCTGTAATTAACACCGACTAAAACAAACAAAAAAATCTGTCAAAATGTATGTGAATCATTCCTGAAGGATTAACTAGAAAGAGACTTGGGGCAAAAGATATTGTATTAAAAAGGAAGGAGGGGTTTCTTAATGGTCCACCCTTGTTAAGACAAAGATATATAAGAAAAGAGGTGGGAAATCTGTTATGTTCACGAGCTGCAGAGAGACAGTTAAATTAAGTCAAAAAAGAGGGTCACTAGTGAGCTTCCTTAGGTAGGATCACTACACCCTGCAGCCTGTCCTCCATGTGACCGGCAAATTAAAAGTACCATGCAGCTTCACAGAGGGTCATTGGTTTACAAAGTTATCGGTAAAGCGTCCAAGCAGACTCAAATGTGAATAAATGATGCTCAGGCTGTCTAAGCTGGTAAAAAAAAAAAAAAAAAAAAAAAAAAAAAAATCCAGAATTATAGACTAATGGATATTTTCCTTGTTGCTCGCTGCTTTCCAAATGCAGATCTTGGCTGCAGCTCGTGTGGACATGTGATCATCGTACGCCATCCAATTTCTAGTACAAGCACTCGCGCGGCTGCGCCTGTCATTAGGGGAGACCGCGTGGGGGCGGCAGGAGACACAATGCAGCCGCGGCGCAGTGGTTGGGGACCTTTGACCAGTGTCCCGTGGCTGTGTTATCAGGCTCTCTCCCTGTCTCTCTCTCACATTCAGCGTCTCTGGGGATCGAGACCGATTCACAGAGTGGTCCTGGCTTTGGGAAATAAAAATCAATGACCGATTCTCTTGGTCAAAGTGTGAAGCATGGGGGGGCGGCTGTCCGCACAGCAGGAGACGGAGAGAAAAATGACAGGAGAGGACGTGATATCAAGGCGTGGAGGGTATAATGACGCTTGCACAAAAGTACGTTCAATAAGCAGATTGCTGGGGAGTGGCTGGGACTAGCTTTTCATAAATAGGAAATTGGAATTGGGCTGAAAAATTAGGACACCGGAGTCCTTTCTGGGAGCGAGGGATGTGTGATAACAGGGGCGCTTTCCATCTCTGCGGCCCCTGCCGTTGGCCAGTCACCTAACCACGCTGGGGAGAGGGGCCCACAGCCAAAGTCCCCTGTGGGCTGTCGGCCTGGTGAGGCTTCTGCAGGACTCGTTTGTATTGTTTTATTTCTGGTTTTGTCAGTGAACGTGTTTTTCAGGGAACTGGGAAGGAAGGAAGGAAGGAAGGAAGGAAGGAAGGAAGGAAGGAAGGAAGGAAGGAAGGAGGGAAGGGAGGGAGGGAGGGAAGGTGGGAGGGAGGGAAGGAGGGAGGGGGAGGGGGAGGCAAGATGGAAGGAAAGAAGACAGGAGGCAAAGACAGGAGGAAGGGAGGGAAGGAAAGAAGGGCAAGGAGAAGACAGATAAAGACAGAGAGCGCCAGACAGGCTGCTCGGGCCTGTGAGGGAACGCACATCTGGACGAGGCTCGGCCTGGGGGGCTGGCCACTCCCCTTTAGTCATTACAGAAAGCGACCTGCCAAGATGAGAAATGACCACAGGAGGGGCTGGCGATGGGGATTAATTGTCTCGAACCAGCGCACTGGAGCAGGTATGCAAGGCAATTCGAGGTGGGGATGATGACTCGGATGAGCGTCCTTACTGTGTTGTCGTGTGTGTGTGTGTGTGTGTGTGTGTGTGTGTGTGTGTGTTTTCCCTCTAAAGAAGAGTAGAAATTTAAGTAATGGCATTCATACTTTCACCACGATGCAACGCGTTTCAGAAATACTAAGACAAGATAGTGGCCTTCCACTGTGTTAAAGATCTGTGTTAAAGGAAGGCGCATTCTTTGGCAACTTGAAGTCTGTGATTTTATTGTCGGTCACCGTACCCCTTTCTCTTTTCCCCTGGATCCTGAAGAAATTGGTCTTACTTTTTGATATTTATATTAACCGAGACCTATTCCTTTACAAATTTAGGTTCCTTTAAATTACTCGACCCCCTAATTCCAGGAAGTTAATTACAAACCAAGTAATATCCTTCAGAGTCATTGAAATTAAGGCTGAGAGATGAGGCTGAACATGTTTGTCTGTGAAATGTTACTCAGTTGAAAATCGTGAGTTTAAAAAATGATACATTGGTCCCTTGTAACTGAAATGGGGTTCAGGGGATGCAAGTACTTTGTTTTGGTGTCTCTTTTTACGAAGGGTCATTATAAAAAACTCAGAATGGTATGAATTATCAGCCGTGTTTCCCAGTTCCTGGCACACTGATAATTCTTTCCTGGAAGTCTAATGGAAATTAAATGTTTGTTGATGAAACTCTTTGAGTACCTATATTAGTCTCTGATTGCCGTAAATTACCACACTCAGCGGCTTACAACTCTACATATTTATTATCCCGCAGCCCTGAAGATCAGGTGTCTAAAATAAAGGCCCGTGTCCTTCTGGAGGTTGTAGGGGAGAATCCAGCCCTTGCCTTTGCGGCTTCTATAGGGAGCTCTCGGTCCTTGGCGTCTGGTCCTACACCACTCGGACCTCTGCCCTTGACCCCCCTGCTTGTAGCTATTAAGACCCTATGAATGCAGGGGGCCCTGCCAGATAACACAGGATAACGTCACCCCCTGAAAAAAAAGTTTCATGTCATCATATTGGCAAAACCCCGTTTCCCATGTAACACATTAGGGGTCAGCACGTGGACATCTTGGCAGAGGGACTTTATTCTGCCCAGCACCGCACTCGATATTCAAGTCAATGAGTTAATTTTTCTGATTTTAGCACATTCTGTTAAAAAGAGAAAGAGAGAGACACTCTGTTTTCCCTTCAAGTGCACATGAATAGCATAGTTCAGTTTGGTTGAGTTTGCTAAAAATAGAGAGGTGGCTTTCTGAAGACACACCTTGCAGGATATCAGAAGGCATTTCTGCCCTAGCTGGTGTGGCTCAGTAGATTGAGCGCCAGCCTGCGAACCAAAGGGTAGCCTGTTCGATTCTCAGTCAGGGCACAGGCCTGGGTTGTGGGCCAGGTCCCCAGTAGGGGGTGTTCAAGAGGCAACCACACATTGATGTTTCTCTCCCCCTCTTCCTCTCTCCCTTCCCTTCTCTCAAAACATAAATAAATAGAATCTAAAGAAGAAGAAGAGGAAGAAGGAGGAGGAGGAGGAGGGGGAGGAGGAGGAGGGGGAGGAGGAGGAGGGAGGAGGAGGAGGAGGAGGAGGAGGAGGAGGAGAAGGCAGCCTTGTTTCAGAGCATCTAAGGTGCCCTGACAAGCTCAGAATGGGGACTGGGCCCAGTTTACTCCCCGGGCATCTCTGTGGTTGTCTAGGGCTTTGATTTTTAAAGCTTAAAAATCATGATTAGGGCTCATGAACATCTAAAGAAGTATAAGGGAAAGTATTGTTCGATCTTATTCTAGAGACTCTCTGCAGAACTGACTGCCCATCGCTGTATGTCCGCCATTCACTGTGGAATCTGTCGCACAGTAGATTTGTCACCTTGGCTCAGTCTCCTCGTGGCCACCCCAGATTCCATGTTAGCGGCTGCGTGAAGAGAAAGGGGCACGGCCTTTGAATTTTGGGTGGATCCCTGGAAAGAAGGATGCCAGGTGGGGTCCACAGGCATCTCTGGTGAGGGGCGACCCCCCTGGGTCGGCGCACAACAGATGAGGGGCTGCAATTGGAACACGAGAGGAAGACGCTACCAAGTCAGGGTGGCAGCAAAGGGCAGGGCTGGAGTTCAGCAGACAGGGTGGGAAGGGCGCTGGGGGTGAGGGGAAGACGGTATCACAGTGGGCAGCCGGTGGGGAGAGGGATCTACAACCTTCCCGGTCGGAATGAAGGTCAAGGAAGGATGGGATTGCAGGTTCCACCGCGGCTCAGATCAGCAACGGAAGGCGGAAGTTGACGCAACTCATTTAGGAAGTACCTGTGAATGACAGCGATGACGTTCAAGGAAATTATGGCTACATCTCGTTGGAAAAGGTGATTTAGAAATAACCTGGAACAATGGATGCTCTTTGGTGGGTAGCCCCACACTATCAGCGAAGAGACTGTCAAAACGCACGTTTTGTCTTGAGTGCACATTCGATTCTCCCAAAGCCTTTGTTTCCCGAGGCAGGGGGGCAGGGGGATATTGGAAAAAGTGATTGTCCTGGATCTTCATTAAAGTGTCGGTTTCTTAAACAGGCAACAGGGGCTTGGGCTGTGCCCAGCAGAGAGCAGGTGTCCCTGTCAAAGCCAAGAGAAGCTCCAGTCGGAGTTGCTGTGGGAGGCTGCCCCCATCAATCAGCGTGGCCTGTGGTCACAGTTTCCTAGGAAATGCGGAAGGTCATCATCCGCAGTAAACCTGCTGCCTGAAATGCCTTCATGCATCTCTATTTTATCTAACACGGGGTTCGCATCTTCTATCACTCTTGTGTCTTACAGTTGGGGTATGACAGTATTTAGCTCAAGAGCAGCCCAGCTGACGATGGCTGGAAATCCCTATAAAAAAACCATGATTTTAAAGAAAAATTTGATTTCTGTTTATTTGGAGTGAAAATGCTTGGGGTAAATCAGCATCTCGCAATTATCAAAGACCTCACACGTGTTCGGCACTATTGGGACAATGGCAGACATGGAGACATGGCCCGGGTCTCAGGGGTCCCTTGGTGTCGCCGAAAAGATTGTCAGTCATGTTCCTGGAAACAGTCATGTTCCAGGGTTTGCCAAGAAGAGAGGTTCTGAGGACCAAGGAAGGAGATGAGAGGAACTTCGGCAGGCATTTTGTCATCTGGAGAGGGACCATAACGTCCCTTTTTACACGGACAAGTAGCATGATGTGGTTTCACCCAGAAAGCCAGGGAGCAGAAAACAGCATGAAACGAAGAATGTAGGCCAGGACCAGATTCTATGGGTGGGTTTGGTGATGACAGAGAGAGGCTTTGGTGACAAATAGGCCTCGGGGTAACGATAGGACAAGGAGGTGATGATACTCCTTGGCTGCTACCTCATTGGACTTGCCAGACCTCTAGCTCTTGAACATAAAAACACAATCATCAGCTTAAGTTATGCAATACACATAACAGATTCTTACGAAGCAGCTCCTTAGATATCAAATAATCCGATTCCCTTCACAATCGCGTGGACCACTCTCTCCGCAGTGTCCTTCCCGTATTCTTCGCCAGCCTCTTCCGGACAGATGACCTTCACAGTACCCCTTACTTCACAGCTGGATCAGGGCTAAGTTATTCCTTCTGTTGAGTCACATCGGCCACAGTTTCCCCACCCTAGTCTCAGTCTTGCTCTTAGGGCCCATGTATGTAGTTCTCTATTTTCCCAGACATTAAGGACCCGCAATGATTTTACAAATCTGCCTACCCTTTTGATGTAGTCTCTCCTCCCTGCCGTTGCTCACAGGACATAATTGTACACTCTTCTGGCCCATTTGCTCCTCTATCAAAATCCCTTTTCTTAAGAAAAGTGGGCCCTAGATATGAAAAAATATATATCTAGGTGAGATCTGATGAAGGAGTAGAATGTAATCAATTCTCTTTCTCCCCATTACCAGAGATCTCTCTTTCTGTAAGAACTCAACAGCTATAAATTACTGAGCGGACACGCCAGGAGAGGCAGAGAATCAGTCACTTACAAGTAGCAATATCTCTGCTTTACAAATGAAGATACTGAGTACCAGAGAGGCCACATAGCTGACCTACACTCACCCACACAGCAGGGGATAGAGTAAAAATTCAAATCTAAGCCAGCATCACTTCAAGATCTACCTCTTGCCATTATACTGTGAAGTCTTTTATTTCCTGGCCAAGCTATATCAGCGAATGTCTGTGGAATGAATGAGACCACATCATAGACTACACTCTTCAACTACAAATTCAGAGGAATGACCGACGCCTCTCTGTCTAGTCCAATTTCTAACTACAGCTTGGATTTGTAAATCATCCTAAGGCGTAAGTCGCGGCCAGTGAAAATTACGCTGATGGTTTTTCAGGATGTGGTGATGCATGCCAAGCAACACACTGGGCTTCAGGAGGAAAGACACATTTTAAGCCAGAAAGTTATTTTAGCATTTGCAGGAGGGAGCAGAAGCATCGCTTGTGCTTTAGGCAAATTACGCAGGTATTTTAAGGAGCGTGTTTGTTTAAGGCACTTTGAAGAATTACCTTTGACCTGTGACCTATCCAAATCTTTAGGGTAATGAGCTGTGGTATAATGCATCCCACTCAACCAGTGAGCATTGGTCTTGGATCGTTGGCCTATTAAGACCAATACAAACTAGTGAAATTTGTGTTTTTTTTTTCCAACTTCTATTTACAATTAAAGAAAACACCACCGTCCCTATCCTCAATATTGCACATATTGCTTTCTGTAACCTATATTTTGATAAATATCTGTGGGGAAAAATAATTATTTCCACACACTCATTTTGATTTAAAAACACTACTATAATTGATTAGAATGGAGAAAATTGAGTTACTAGACAACATGACCCTGTGTTACATCTGAGATTCCAATGTTCTCACCAACTAATTCCAAGGATACAAAACTCAATTTTGAATGAATTTTACAAAATTCAAGCAATTAGCATATGATTCCTACGGTCATTCCAACCTCCACTTTGGAAAACAATGCCAAGGAAATACGGTGGGTCTTTGGTCCAAGTCATTATAGGGACACTTGAGAGTCAGAACTTTGCTAAATTGGGGAGCACTCTTTTACCTCAGTTGCAGCGTGTGTAGGAAAAGGGGAAAACACAATTCTGAAACTGGCTTTTTAATTTTGTACTTTAATATAAATTACAAATTTTAGTAAATGTAAGCCTAGTTTTACTAGATAAATGGATGTTTCATTCCTCCTTTTAATTGCGGGTGAGCTGATCATCGATGGTATCTTTATGTCATGAAAACACACTTGGTCAAGTGCAGGACAGAGGGCTGAGTCCCTTGTGGGCAAGGTGGCCTGGCCAACTGTGAGACCCTTTAGACTTTTTTTCTCCTTATATATTTAAACTGGATATGAGTTTAATATTCACATGGTGAAAGGAACGTGTATGTGTGTTTCCAGGGGTTACCATGGCTTCAAGGAAAAAGGTGAAAAACGGTGGGACAGGAATCTGGAGCTAGAAAACCCAATAAAATAAACAACTCATTAGGCAAATGACAAATGCCCCGCGTGGAAGTTTTTACTAATCTGGTGAGTTATTGAGATCCATGAACCAGTTGGAAAGACGACAGCGAGAAGGGTGACCGGGGCACTAACTCAGAGGAAAAGACGCAATAACCAGTTTTCTCCAGCAGATGAAAGTGAGTTTCCAGCTCTGTTCACACATGTGGACACAAATATTTAGTGACTGTGCCTGAGTGTTGTCAGCCGTCACCTGGCCAGTCCTGGCCTCTAAGTAGACTTGCCCCCCGAAGAGCAATCTCGTCACCTCATTTGTAACCCCTGTGTCCCTCTGTAGGCACCCGTGGGTTTAAGAAAACAGTGTCTCTTTTACATGAAGGTATAATCTAACCCCTAGAGTCCTGCATGCTTGTGCACAGTGACAGATGTCTTACTGGTTGCCCTTAGTTTTCTCCTTCTGAGGCAATTTATACGGAACCACTTCGTAGTTTCAGGAATCCTTCCTGGCTTCTCGTTCAGCTTCTGAGGTGTAGGAAGCATTCAGAATAAGTCTGTGATGAGAGCTCTTTGAGCCTCCAAAGATGTGGCCTCAGATTATACCCAACATCTTTTCCCCCTTTGAAAAAAACACGGGCCATAAGAAAGTTTCATTGGACAGACATCGCTGTAGAAGCCGCAGTGTTTCATTAATGCAAGGAGACATCAGAGACATTTTAAGAGAGAAATCTGACCCGATGAAGGCTAACACGTTGGAAGATTAGAAGCCTCGGCTCTAAAAACACTTCGCCGGAGTATGTATTTACAGCTTTTATGCGGGGGACTTCCATCTTCTACTTCTGCAGTTTAATCCCTCTCCTACTCTCTTCTGAGCAACGGGAGAAACGTCAGTAACTAGCGCTCACGAGAGATGCCAGCCCACGTTTCTCAGAGAGCAGCTGGGTGAGCTTTGGGCCACCCTCGCCGCTTCGTCCTCAGGGTGCCCTGGCATCTAAGGCTGTCCCTCACGTTAGCCACATGTGTGGGGCTCTCTGGACAGGTGATCAAAAGGACCGTCCTGGCTTGGGTGGCCTTTGTCTCTGTGGAAGGTGAGCCACGGCATCGGGAGATGCTGGAACCCGTGAATAACGTCACCTCCTCAAATGATTAATATCTTCTTAAAGCATCTCCTTCCAGATTATCCATCATTTCATTAGAGTGGAAAAAAGTGCCCGGTGAAAGGGGGCTGGCCCCCTGAACCATGAATAACTCACCCACCTCTTGACATGTTTACTAATTGAGTAGCAGAGCGGGCTTAATACTTTAATATATTTATACTAAGCAAATTATGACTTTTTTTTCAATGCTCGGGGTGAGGCTGGGATTGGAGTGAAATAACTAAGTGCTTTTGTTTGGCAATTAAAGGTCATTTTATGATTAATACTAAACTTAACCCTTATTCTTGACAGAAAACATTAATTTTTTTGTCAGAAGCCATTGACCAGATTTCTTGTGAGGGATTTTTGTTATGCAATCTTGGTTCATTTGCACTGTAGATGTGACATTTAAAAGGTTCCTCATTAACCAGGGCCTCCGCAAGCACCTAGTTTTAGCGCGGGCCCCGGGTCCATGAATTAATTTAGTGTGTTACTAAAGGGGACTGTGTTCGGGAGGAAAATGGGATGGTCAGATTTTCTGCATCCCTATGACAGAATAAAATGAATAAAATGCCTCCCTGACACCGCATGATGCCTCTCCAAGTCCTAAAAATATAATAATGAAAACTCTACTGAAAAGTCATTTCAATTCATGTGACTTATTCAGGATCGAGAACATGATTTATACAAGTCAAGTAATGGATCACTTTTTGAAAACTGACCTCGAAGTATTTATTTCGGTTTCTATTGCAGTAACGTGGATAATAGGCTTCTTCATTTCGATTATGTAAAAATTGTGGGGAAACATCAAATGAATATTTATTTTTTCCCCCCTCTCATTATATCTATTGGGGTGACGTTAGTTAATAAGGTCATACAGATTTCAAGTGTACATTTCTGATACATGATCTGTATGTTGCATTGTGTGCCCGCCACCCAAAGGCAGGTCACCTTCTGTCACCATATATTTGGACCCTTTCACCTTTCACTACGCCCGACCACCCTTCCCTCTGGTAACCACCCAGCTGTTGTCCGTCGAGGACTTTCAGTTTTATATCTCACATGTAAGTGAAATCGTACGGTTCTTAGCTTTTCCTGACTGACCTGTTTTGCTTAGCAAGATGTTCTCAAGGTTCATTCACGCTGTCGCGAATGGCCATATTTTGCCTTTCCTTATGGCTGAGTAGCGTTCCATAGCATACATTTACTACGTCTGCTTTGATGGGATTTTATATTTACCTTTAGGAACCATCCCCACCCTTAACGCAAGGGGTTGGGTTAAGAGTTTACTTTTCACCCAGTACTTCTGGGCTATAAGATCCCAACACAGCATATTGGGAAATGTCCGTAGTAAGATGAATGTGAGGAGCTTCAGGAAGCGGTCAGTGCGGGCAGCATTGTGTTCCTGGTGCCGGACGGTAAGAATACAGGCTGATGTTGCTTCCCTCACCAGCTATGTGACTTTGAGGGTGTCACTTCTAGTCTCTTCCTACACCTGTGAGCTGAAAGCTTAGGTTAAACGATCATGTGGTTAATGAGACAGATTTGCTGAACAGTTTTGAAAATTTTTACATAATTTCCTTATGTTAAATCGTGTGTCGTAATAAAGGAATTCTTGCATTTCCAAAAATGATAACTCATTTCATAACCATGCTAAATAAATATTGCATATATTTATATGCTGCGCATGTGGAGGTATACACATGTCATAAAGCCTCAATTCCCAGAAACTAAATTGCCTTACCCGTGAATTAAAATATCTCTTAAACGTTCTGTGTAGTTTTGTGAAAGGAATCAACCTATTAGAAACATTGCAGGGAAGGTTCCAGAAAGAAAATGCCAGAGGGCCCACTTTATCTCGCACTTCTCTGAATAATGTTTGGTTGCTGCAATGACCTACAGAGTCATGGATTATTAAAACCAAATTCAGGAGCGTCCACTATCCTGCACTCTACCACCATAAGAATGAAACAGACCCAATGACATAGGGCGTATTTGTTAAGCCATGGTGTTCTCAAGACCGAGGGCCTTTCAGAAACATGAATGAGAAACAAACTCAAACAGATGTTAGAAATGCCAAGCTGAATGAAGTTAAATAGATTTCTTTACAATGGGAATTTTCATATTCCTGGGAATTTTCAAGAAACCAATTGGGTTTATAATACTTCCCAAAGTCATTTGGCACTAAAATCTATTTATTTATTTATTCAGATTAATACTAAGAGGAAATGATTATATGTACAGAAATATGTAAAAATGTGTGTGTGTGTATTACTATATATCTCTTTCTCTCTATGGTAATAGATAATGATCGATAATATTTAAAAATTGAGGCTAGAGAGTCAGGAAATATTTGTTGTTAGTGTGATAGACATAAAATCCAACAAGAGTTGCTGTGGTACATTTACACAATGGAATACTAAGTGGCTGTAAATAAGAAGGAACTCTTATTCTTTGCAATAACAGGGATGGACCCGGAGAATATCATGCTAATTGAAATAGGCCAGTCAGAAAAAGACAAATAGCACATGATCTCACTCCTATGTAGAATCTAATGAACAAAAGAAGCTGATGGACAAAATAAAACCCCAGACATGGATACAAGGAACAGACTGACAGATCTCAGAGCGGAGGGGGGTGGGAGGGAGCGGAAGAGATTAGCCAAAGAACATACATGCATCATGCAAAGCCCATGGACACAGGCGACAACGTGGTGAAGGCCGGGGTGGGGCGGGGGCTGGGTGGAGGGAGGGAAAGGTGGCGGTAAGGGGGACATCTGTAATAGTGTCACCAATAAAATAGCAATTTCTGTGATACGAAATGTGAAAATGTAGGAATGATGTAGGGGTAACAGAATGGTTCATTATGTACAGCTACAGCTTTTGACTGGGTACTGAATACAGATGCTCCTGGCCGGCTCTAGGGGGAGAAGACGATGGGGGACTCTGGCCACGGGCTTTATCTCTGGTGACACAGCCCAGGTACCCGGGTAGGCTGGTGACTTCAGAGTCATGGCAACCCAAACCTCTTCTGATGTTTCTGCAAAGCGTTAGAAGACAGGGGGGAAGACTCCATGAAACCAGCTTTAGAAGCTGATATGACAAAGGAGTCTTCTGAGGCCAGACTAGGTGGCCCCCTAGGTTGTGGCAATAAACAATTTCAGTCTATGCATCTGGGCCCATGGCCCGATGTGTGGGTGGCTGGTCCCATGTGGCTGGTTCTGTCTATAATGAAGGTATTTCATTTAAACAAATGATGTCTATGGATTTGATTCCCGGGCAGGGTACATGCCTGGGTTGTGGGTTTGGGCCCCTGTTGGGGCGCGTAAGAGAGGCAACTGAGCCATGTTTCCCTCTCACACTGATGTTTCTCTCCCTCTCTTTCTCCCTCCCTTCCCCTCTCTCTAAAAAACGAGACAAACAAAACCAAAAAACCATAACAATTTACTTTCCACATTGTGTGTGTGTGTGCCTAGGCGTTGAACGGCATGTCAGCTGGGAATATTTGAAAAATCCTTTGTTGATATCTTTGTATAGGAGGAAAGAAAAAAATTAGACAAAAAAAAAATCTGGCCAAAATTCTTTGAAAAATGGGGCAAAAGTGATGCTGAATGGAAATGAGAGCACATAACCAAAGACGAACTCTTATCAAAAGTCTGTAAAGCGTAAAGGGGGTCAAAATATAGTGATGGGAGATCTAATTTTGGGCAGTGGCCACACAATGCAATACACAGATCACGTTTCCTAGAACTGTATGCTTGAAACCTATAGAATCTTACTAACCAATGTCACCCTGATACATTTAGTTTTAAAAAAAGGTTCTTTTTTTAAATCTCTGAGGAACCAGTCTTGGTTGGTGATAATGAGAGTTAGCGAGTCCCGGAGCCCCGTACAACCTATTAGCTGCACAACTTCGAACAAGTTAGGTAGCATTTCTGCACCTCGGTCTTCCATAGGAAGAATTTCCCCCTCCCTCAGGGCCACATCCTGATCTGTGAGCGTTAAATACAGCCCTGAGGGGGGTGTCTCAGCCACACGGTGATCATGCTGTAAAATGCCACATACCTTCCCGCGCACGCACGTATATAATATTCCTCCAAGATCCTACCTCAGTTTGTCTCCCCACACAAGATCGCGCCTGGCAGCGCCCAGGTGCGCATGCCTAGGGGAGCCAAGCTTTCTTTAACGGCAGTGTGGCCGGGCTCCGTGGCTCAGGCCCTCCCCGCACATCAGGCCTCAGCTCCCCTGCTCCGCTGGCTTTTTGTCCCCTACGCTGCCCTCTCTGCTCCACTGCGATCGTCCCGGATTCTCTCTCTCTGCAACTGCTGTCCAGACAGCTGCACCCACTACATCTTCAGCAGTGGACCGAGGAGGGTATTAATCATATTTTTGAGGAGGACACTCTGCTATTTATCTCCTTGACACTTGCAGCGCTGGGCCGCCCGGGCCGGCCCACAGCCCATTGACTGGTGAGATTACACATCACTTTGCTCCATTGCCTTCGCCTGCCCTCCCCATTGACTGGCTGCTCAACGGTGGAGTTGTGTTTGTTCAGTCGGTCAGAATTGATACCTTTTTTGTTCTTTCGGGAGAGGGCGTGTTAATTTGGAGGGGAAGTGCAGCATTTGCGGACCGATTCCAGGTTGTACGAAACGGAGACGGAAGATGCTGAGCAAGTCTTCCATCTCGCCTCCCCATCCCAGCTGCCCCGCGGGTGACGGGGACATGTGGCTTCCCTGGCAGCTGCAGTCATTGCATGTGGGATCAGGTGGCCAGGCTCCCCTGTTTTGTTATAAACTGTGTCCAGAGGTGCATTTGCATGTAGCCTCTACCTTGCAGGTGAGTTCTCTTCAGAGAACTTGCCCATCCTTCGCTCGCTTCCACAAAATGCTTTTATTTATGTGTCATCTCTCCTTATAAGCCCCTACATAGTTGGTTTGCCTTCTGCCTCGCGAGCTTCATCGGCCCCTGATCTCCGCTCTTCTTAACCCTCTTATTTGTATTTTAAAATGCAAAGGAAAGGGGAGGGTGGTAGAGCTGCTTAATGACTGTGCTAATCTCCAAATGTAAATAGCATTAATAATTAAATTAATTACTGATTGGCTAATCGGTGAGCTCCATAATACACTGGCAGCAGAAGGACAAAAGGCTCTGCCACTGTGCCCCAAAGTGACTTGGGTCTTTGTTTTCAAAAGCATTGTTCTCTGGAACGCGTTTCTACTCCAACGTTAACAACTGGCACAAAATCTGCCTGCTGATGCCAAATGGGCAAGTTAAAGGAAAGAAAAAAAAAATGTTCATTCAAGAATTGTTGGGACATTTACTCAGCACATAATTACGATGTCCCTACTGTGTGCCTAGCACCATGCGAACAGCTGAATTTTTTCTGGTTATACACACACGTGCATACACACACATGCATGCAACTTTATTTGCTTATTCCCTCAGTGATTGTACAATGCCACCGTGATTTTCAACGTTCATATAACCTAGAAATGCAGCTTCTAAACAGACTCCTCATGATACCACATGACTTGTGTACCTTATATAAGAAGGCGGACGCTTCCCATCACCTGGGTAGTGCTTGTTAGTAGCTTTAAAAATGTTGAGAAATAGCAGAAAGGACCCTGGGTTGGGAGTCTGACCTGATTGTGTTGGAACTCTGACTCTCTGCACAAAGACACATGCTTTTGGCTCCCTCACCCCTTGAGCCTCAGTTAGTGGATTTTCATGAGGGTGGATTAAGGAAAATGCTTAAAGAGTTTCATTGCACCTTTTCATTCAAACTTCCAAGAAAGAAAGTCAAACAGACATCACTAATCACCTTAAGGCAAGAACTCTACCTGTCCCGGGCCTTTTACCACTTTGTTAATGAGCCCCGTATGGGGACATGGATGCAATCAATGGCCATTCCCTGGCCTAGACCAGCCCAGAAGCTTCTCTGACCGCGGCGGGCGTTGGGTGGCAGTTTAAACCAAAGCCAAAGCTGAACTGGATGGACAAATGGACACGTCCAGCTCACTGCAGCTATTTGCAGATTTCTTTCTTTTCTCCACACAAAATGAATTGGTCTTCGCTCTGTGTTAGTCCATTTGAAAACGCTCATGTAGGTGGGGTCAAAATGACTAGAGAGAGTTGAGAGAGAGGACAAAAAACAAAAGAGAGAGAGAGAATTAACAAAAAAATTACTCTAGTGGAAGCCCAAAGAAAATCCCTGACAGCGTCCCGTAGTTTTCTCGCAGCAGACTCTCTGCCAATTCGCTACAGAAGTGAAGTTCCAGGCTACGTTGCAGAAGATGACCCTGCTGGGCAGAGACAACATCTAACTAACCCAGCTAGGCTTTCCCACTCTAACTGTGATACGGTTTTGAACTTGACAAAGGAGCTTGACAGAGGTGAGGAGATACCTTTGCCAAGCATGCTCTGGGGTGGCCACGTGGCCAAAACACCTCCCAGAGCCGCGAGTGGTGCCAATCCCCATGAGGGACCGTGGGCTATCACGTCAAGGCCCAGGCCACGGGTCCCCATGAGGGGTAGGGACCTGAGGAGGATACAGGATGGAGGAGGGGAGAGGACCCAAGACGGCCGTAGGGACATTTAAACAACGGAAAAAGAATTACAAGCCGCTGCGAAGACGGGAGTTGAAAAGCAGGGATCTCACAGCCTCGTCTCCCCGATTCGGCAGGTGCTCTGAAATGAGCAGTTCTTTAGATGCGGCAAATGATCAGTGGCATTTAAAAAAAATACCCTTATTTAAGGAAGCTCCTTCTCTCAAATGACATCCTCCGTAGATCTCCCTTTTTCTCAGGACTTCATGACTGGGAGCTGTGTGCAAAGGGGTACAAAGAGCTCTTTAAATGAGGAGTTGTAGGTTTTCAGCAGGAAACAGAAAGGGGGTAAAATGGCATTTCCCTTGCTACGGTGAGAGCGCTCCGGCCTAAAGTCAGAACTCCTCCCACCAGGCTCTCAGTGTGCGTACTGGGTGGGGCTGGTTCCCCTTAGTAGGCCCTCATCCACGTTGGGCCACCGTGCCACTAAATGGAAGAGAATTTCTTTTCATTTGCTTGCAAGTCTGGAGATCAGAGATTCCCTGGCTCAAGTGAGCCCAAGTCGGTCTCACATAAGTGGCCTCAGAGTGTTTTTACGTGATTTTATAAGCCTCTTGCAAGGCTTCCTGTTTTAAAACCATGCATGGAGTGCAGGCCAACTGCTTGGGCATTCCGCTCCCGGGCTAGGCCAGATAGGGAAACAGCAGCGCGGATAACTTCCTTCTGTATCTACGATTAGAATCTCCAGGCACCTCAATGATTCCGCTTGCCCTGAGCCTAGAATTCAGTGTTTACAAGCAGGCAACAGAGAGATAAAAAGACTGGAGCAGAAACCGTTACTCAGCCCACTGCGTTGGGAACATTTTACGCAAGGAATGGGGATAAGCCTACTTTCCTAAGGATTCGCCTTCCCGAGGACGATTTGGCCAGCCTTGCGTGGCTGCACCAAGGGATGCGGTTCCAAAAGCCACACCTGAGATTCCACTTGAGAAAAGCAAAACTGACACTTAGGAACAGGACTGGCTACATCATTTGCGGGGCCTCGCGCAAAATCAAAAGGCAGAGCCCCTCGTTCCAGACGTATTAAAGAATTTCAAGAGGGCGGCAGCAAAGCATCATACCAGGATCTTTATAAATACAGGGCCCTCTCTGGCCTGCTTCTAGCAAATCTAGGGTTTGATTAAGTGTAGCTCTTTCTCTTCAGGGTGGTTGGCAGGCTGAACAAAGACTGATTATGAGACTAATTAATAAAAATAACTAGCGAAGAGCCTGGCCTCTAGCCCACTTTAAAATTTCAGAAGCTACTCAACATTCCACCCCACTTTGCTGTCTGTAAACACCAGGTGTAGACAAAGGCCTTGGCTCTGTGATGACGAACGCAGAGAGCATTATGAACCCTCCTTTAGGAATAAGACCTTGCGTGCTCTCCAGTGGAGGTGTTTTGTCCCATTGGGGACATCGTGCAATGTCATGGTGTCACACAGCTGGTGCCAGGAAGCCCAGGCGAGGCACTGGGTGAGTAAGCTTTCACCTGAAGGAGGGTTTTCAGGTCAAGGAAAGCAGGAAGACCACCTCTCCGTGCACAGGGGCAGGCAAGCTGGACCCCCCAAAAAGCTGTCTCTTCTTTATTATAAGAATAAGCTAAGCATAAAACACACCGTAAGTACATCACACACCACACACACATACACACACACTAAAAATATCACCTCTGTGAGAGCAAGACTCATGCAGTGGGCAACCCTGAGCTGCCCAGCTTCAGGTGATACTGATACGCCCTTCCACAGTGTTGGCAGGTTCCATATATATTTGCACATTTGAACATGTTCCTTCCTTAGCTTTGTGAATCAATCAAGTTGTATAAAATCCTAGTCGGGAATTGCGCTTCCTTTCCAAGCTTATGAAGCTCAAGTCTCAGTATTGGTATTTGCCCATCCTGTTCGAAGAACAAAGCGCTTCAAACACGGAGTTGAAGTTATCATTTGGGGACAAAATGAGTTGCAAGAACAAGTTTGGACACACTAAAAATATCTCAATCCTAAGATTAATGTACATGAAGTGTGAGTAGGATGAAGTCTTTCTCATATAAATCTCGACCTTTCTTCTTTCCATTTATTTATTTATTTATTAAGTTGTACATGTTTAAGGTACACAATGTGATGATTTGATATAGTGCAATAATTACTATAGGTGAGCTAATTAGCCTACTATTTCCATACATAGTTACCATTTTGTGTGTGTGATGGGTGCACTTAAAATCTACTCGTAGAATATTACCAGTGTTCAGTCCAGTATTATCAAGGATAGTCATCATGCCAGTACCTTAGACCTCTAGACTAGTTCATCCTACCTACGTATTTTTGTGCCCTTTGAGCAACAACTCTTCATTCCTATCTCCCTCTACCTCCCCAGAAGCCAGCTCCTTTCTTCCCTTTTCTTAACTTTTATTTTATTTTTTCATATTCTACATATACATAAGATCATACAGCATTTGTCTTCCTCTGTTTGGCTTATTTCAATTAGCATAATAAATAAATTTCCTTCCTTGGTGGCTTAGAGATATTTTATTCCAATATCTATCTATCTATCTATCTATCTATCTATCTATCTATCTATCTTGTGGTTTTTATTTGCATTACCGCAGTGATGAGTGATGTTGAGAATTTTTTCATGTACTTGTTGGCCATTTTTATGCCTCTTTTTGAGAAATGTCTCTTCAGGTCCTTTGCCCCTTTTTAAATCAGGTTATTTCTCTCATGCTTTTGAGTTGTCTGAATTTCTTATATAGTTTGGATATTAACCTCCTATCATATGTGTGGCTTGCAAATATATCCTCCCACTCCATAGGTTGTCTCTTCACTTTGTTCGTTGTTTCTCTTGCTGTCAGAAGTTTTTTAATTTGATGTAACCCCATTTTTTCACCTTCGCTTTTGTTCTCTGAGCTTTGGGGGTCAGATCGAAAATTTGTTGCTCAGAGCCACATCAAGAATGTTTTCTCTGTATTTTCTTCTAATAATTTTATGTGTTCAGATCTTATATTTGTCTTTATTCCATTTTCAGTTTAATGTATAAAATGAGATAAGAGCCATATTTTATTAAAATAGAGACTAGAAAAACAAAAGATGAATGGAACAGAGTTGACTTTTTAAAAAGAAAAATTGGCAAATCTTCAGTGAGACTAAGAGAAGATGAGAGAAATCTTAAATAAATAAAATTATAAGGGAAAGAAAATACATTATAACTGCTACCACAGAAATACAAAAATTGTAAAAGACTACTGTGAATAATTATATGCCAACAAATTGGATAACCTAAAAGAAAAGGATAAATTCCAAGAAACGTACAACCTACCAAGACTGAATCATGAAAAAACAGAAAATCTGAACCAATCTCTAATGAGTAAAAAGATTGAATCGGTAATCAAAAATCTTCCAACAAATAAAAGTTCAGGCCTGCTTGCTTCAATGATGAATTCCACCAAACATTTAAAGACAAGTTAATAACTATTCTTCTCAAACTCTTCCAAAGATTTGAAGAGGAAAGAACATTTCCAAACTTATTTCACAAGGCCAGCACTACCCTTTATGCTAAAAGTCAGATAAGAACACTACAAGAAAAAAATTACAGTCCAATAGCCCTGATGAACGCAGATGCAAATATCCTCAGCATTGGATGTTTGCCCTTGAATGACTTTCGCAGTAATGGTTTGCAAACATAAGCCAACACTTGATGCATCAATGGTAAAAAAACATTGTAACTGGAGCAGGAAGCATGTGCCCCCAGACAATGAAGAGTTGTGGTTTGTTACAGAACAAGGAAGTGGATGGAATGGACTGATCTAGTGACAACAATACTTCGATGGAAACATTCTAACATGATACACATATTTCTGAATGATTTTAAAAATTGCCCTTGACACCGAACAGAGACGGTTCAAGTCCTGATAGAGCCACGTGCTGTGCTGTTTCTCCTGGATCCACTGTCTTCATCTGCGGGATGACTTAAGAATTTGATAAGAGTATTTAGGCAGGGACCTAGTACAATATGCAAGGGGCTGTAAGCACTCGATGACTAGTCAAGAGTAGATTATAAAAGATTATTACAACAGCAGACCCATGTGGAAATCAGAGGTTTATTAGAATATGTTCTGTACATGGCAGTACACAGTGCATGAAGGAATTATTAACTCTGATCACTTTGAGGAAAAACTGGGGCAGCTTCCTGGAAATTTCCAATACTAGACCTTCTGTGCGATAGCAAACCATCTGAATTTGTGTAACTCAAGGTTCTCCCCAATATATATCACTGACACGTTCTTTCTGACGTGACCCCTACCAGTGACCCAAATGATTGATGTGTTTTCGCACCGTGTTTTGAAAAATCCTGAGACAGTGGGATTTTAGCAACCTGTTGATATTTCAGAAGAGAAAAGCCATGATTTGAATACAGGAAACAATGAACCAAAGGTCGTGCGTTTTCAGATTCTACTTGTAAACTTCAAGTATTTTTGTCAAGGGGAGACCACTAGGACCATCCTGATTGAATGAATAGTGGCCAAGGAACGTCTAGACTGAATCACCCCCACCGCATGCACACGCAAACACGTATACCAAACGCAGTTTTGCTGGAGCAGAATGGGAAAGAGGGGAAGTCAGTGGGTTCTGGGGAGCTGGGAGGCACCCACCTGCGGGGCAGGAGCCGTATCACACTTTAGCATCCTTGTCCCCCGCCCCGCCCCGGGTGCAATGGGGCAACAATCGGCACACCCCTCAAAATGCTAGACTTGTTCAACCAAAATCTCCCAGGACTTGATTAATAAACCTAGATCTTAAAATCAGTAGGGCGTGAATGGTAACATTTCTACTTGCAATTTTTTGGAAGATGTTACTCTAAGGAAGGATAACATAGTCCTTTCAAATGCATAGTTGATCGGCACATGCAGATATCGTTATTTTATCCGATCACTCAGACTGGGTGGTTGAGCGTATTTACGCAGAGTGTGTATACAGTCACACATTGCCTATAGACCAGTGAGTGTGTGTATACATATAGAGAGTGTGTATATATATCCGTGTAATACAGTATGTTACTGTGTTCGCAAATCCCACCATCATTCAACGTCTTGCCAAATAGCATCACAGGCAAAGCGCCAGATCTCTTCCCTCCCCCACTGAAGTCACTTGGAACCTATCTGAACGTGGCGAAATACATTTGCCAAGTTATGTGCATAAAAACATCCTTTGATCTTTCCGAGCCATAAATATGGAATAAACGACATGATTGCCCGGCTGCTCTGCCCAACATCAATCTTACCTTCTCCTTTTTATGGGTTCATCAAAGTAAGATATGATCGAGGTACAAAAGAGTTAAAGAAGCTGTTTATTTTAATGTTTCCTTGGAGAGCACGCTTGTTCTTGTGCGTACAAATTATATATATAATATTTCATGAATGATGTTGAAGCATTAAAAATCACCTCTGCTCTGGAGTTAACACACAACCCTGGCTCCCTGCCAGGGCTCCCCGCATCCCGCACGGCCTCCCACAGGACGACCTGCCGTTCTTCCGGCATAATGCGGGGCTGCCTCTCCCAATTAATTCTATGTTTAAGTCATAGCCTAGATTCTTTTAAAAAATTTTCCTTTTAAAGATTTCATCCATCTATTTTTTAGAGAGAAGAGAAAGAAAGGGAGAGAAACATCGATGTGAGAGAGAACCATCAATCGGTTGCCTGTCGTGCCCGCCGCACCGGGGCGCGAACCTGCAACGCAGGCGCGTTCCCCGGCCAGGAATCTAACCCGTGACCTTGCACGTCCTGAGAGGACAACCAACCAGCTGAGCCGCGCCGGTCGGGACAAGGTTCGTAACATAACCCCTTTTTTTTAGTGTCCAGGAAAAGGTACCCTAAGCTGTTATTGGGCCTGAGCTAAAGAGGGCTGACCAAAATTAGGGACTATTCCCATTTTAATATACATTTTAATATACAGTCAAAATAAGGTTTATGGAGAGGAAAACAAAGACGGGAGGGAAGAGATTGTGTTGGTAAAGGGCAAGGCATTTTGTTGTTTAATCTTTAAAAGGGCATGTCCCTGACTTCGATGCCCACTTGTGGTTTATTGAGTGTTTTTAACATCAAGCTGCACACATAGGCTACATCAGGTGATGAAATCTTTAAATTGACTGCTGTGAAATATTGTAGGAAAGCAGAAAAATTATGCAAGCCATAAATTTAGGGAGTGATGGGGTGGGTGGGTAGTAAAATCTACATTTTTTTTCCAGAAGGGATAAATAAGATTGAACTAAGTGTTTCAGTCATTAGAAGGATGTAAGTTTTACCTTATAATAGAACAAAATAATGATGAGTTTATGCTGATATTTTTAGTGCAGTGAAAGAGAATGATTTATGTCCATGGACACATTTTGACCAGCGTGAGCTGTGTACTTTCTTCATGGACTGGATGTTAGTGTATGTTAGTAATAAACCAGACAGTTTTCTCCAATGTACACCACTATTCTAACAAAGAAAAGAAGAAATAATTAGAACAGTTCCATGGATTTTAATCATGTGGAAATATACCACAAAATTTTAATCTCACTCTCAGTTGTGCACATAATTCATATACAAATTTGGTCAAAAAAAAAGAATGAGAGAATTTTCAATGCTGCTACATTACCTGAGACAGACAAAATAATGAAAACAATTTAAAGCTAAAGGCATTTCTGGAATGGGAGTATTTTGCCTATCGGCGGAAAGAGAACAGTAGATCATACATGGCTTATCGATAAACTTGCACCAGAAAACATTATGAACTGTAATGAATTCTATCCCAAACTAATTTATGTCATGCAGTGGTCTTACTGTGGATTTCTGTTCAAAAGGAAAAAACAAAAACAAAAAAACCCAAACAGGTCTCTGCTTTGCAGTGAAAAACTTTTCCGGCAAACTTTATACTTAAAAAACTGAGATCACCAGGTTGGATTTTTTTTTAAAAAAAAAACACAGTAATTCTATCACCCCCAAAAGATACACACTTTGGATTCAAAGATATAATGAGGTTGGAAAATTTTAAAAGAGTTTGAAAGAAAAAGAGAAAAATTCAAGTACATCAGGAATACATCACACTTACAAATGTATATACCCATCCATGAATAGAATTTCAAACATATCAAATAAAAAACTCAGTGGAACGAAATAGCAAACCCTCAATAACAACTGCTGGAGATATCAGTTGCTCACTCTCAGTGACTGATAGTGCAAGTAGATAGACCTTCAGAAGTTTCTAGAAGACTTGGACAAGGCTGTCAAACAATTTGACCTAACACACACTCATAAGCATTTTGCTCAGCTATTACTCAACAGACATTCTTTTCAAGCACACAGAGAACATTCTCAATGATTGGTTGTATGCTCAGCCACAACGTAAGTCTCAACTGATTTTTTCAAAAATATATTGTTCTCGTACACATACGCTCTCTGACCACAACGGAATTAGAGATCATCAACAAATGGAAAACTTGGAAATCCCTTCCATGAGTAGACATTGTGAAAACTTTCGTATTTAGACAGAGATTTAAAGAAGAAAGCAAAGAACTGTATCATTCTCCAAAGAATTCTGCTGAAATATTTTAAAAGTTGTTTTAATTGACAATGCTTCTCCCCGCCCCTCTCCTGAGACTAAGCATCACTATCACAATTATTTTGGTACATATCTGATTATTATTCTTACAGCAGATTCCCTGAAAAGGGACGCTAGGGCAAAAGGTACAAAAACTTTATTTTATTTTTATTTTTTTCTTTGTCATTGAATTTATTGGGGTGACACCAGTTAATGAAATTGTACAGGTCTCAGGGGCACAATCCCATAATGAGATATAAAGAATTTAAAGATATTTGTATGCATTGTCAAGCTGCCTTTGAGAGACTTGCTGTCCTTCTCAAGCCTCGCTGACCTGGACGGAAGTGTCAGATTTACCACCTCGTTCTGACTGCATCGCGGTCAAACCATTTCCCTCATTCGTCCAATGGGAAGAAAGTGACAGCTTCCGGTTTTAATGTGCGTGCTTTCAAGGAGCATACGTTGCATCCCTACTGTGCGTCATTGTGCTAGAAGGGCGCACATTAGAAAGGTTGACAAAGATGCTCATATTATTAAAAACAAAAAATACCGACCTGTGAAATTAGGAGGCAGGCACCAGGAATAAGACTCTTCCCATGAAATAGGAAACACGGGGTTTTAAATGATGACATAGATACTCTTAGTATCTTAGGCATAGAGAGTTCTAAAGGCATTTAGCAGAAACCGGAGACATCAAACCAAAAATATCAATGAAAAGTCTTGTTCGTGTTATTTTTTAAAAAATTTTGAATTGCATACATTTACCAAATGAACTTCTGTCTCTAAATACGTTACTGAAATACATTTCCACAGGATTCACCTGTCTGAATGCCCTACAATATCACTTGATGTTATACTGTAGTTATTGTGTTTTTCTTCCTATTGAGAGCCTTACATTTGAACATCAACAACTGGACAAATGGCAAACAACAACAAAAACAACAACGCCTTTACAATCACCTATTGCGTTAGCTTCCTATTGCTGTTGTAACGAATTACCATAAACACAGCGACTTAAAGCAACACACATTTCTTATCTTACAATTCTGGAGTTCAGGAAAATGGAAATGGGTTTCACGGGTCAAATGCAAGGTGTTGGCAGCTCCTATGTGTTCCTGGTGAAGGCTCCTGCGGAGAACGTATCCCCTTGTCTTTTTAAAAAATTTTCAAAAAAAAATTTATTGATTGATTTGAGAGAGAGAGAGAGAGAGAGAGGGGTCCATTTGTTGTTGCACTAATATATTCCTGTTTGTGCCCTGACCGGGAATCGAACCCACAACCTTGGGGTACTGGGATGCTGCTCTAACCAAGCGGGCCAAGTCCCTTGTGTTTCCAACAGTGTCTAGAAGCTGCTTACCTTCCGTGGCTCAGAGCCACTCCTTCTATTTTCAAAACCAGCAACTTCACTGCGGCCATCGTAGCAAGCCTGGGTCTTCCCATCTCAGCGCCCTTAACTTAATTATATTTGCAAGATCTCCTTTGCCATGTAAAGTAACATTTTCATAGGTTGCATGAATCATGACCAAGACACCTTTTTTTCGGGGGCGGGGGGAATATTCCTTTGTTTACATCATCTATATCCTATGGAAACATTAGGTTTTGTGACAAACTGTCTATAAGATGTGATAAATGCCACTGTGTTCACTTTGTAAACATTTATTGAATTTCGTTACGGTTTGTGATCCAGTCAAAATGCACAGCCTTTTTGGCGATGAATTGTGAGAAAATAGGACCTCTCCTTTCCTTAATCACTTGTTACTGTCATTTTTCTCATTTCAGACTAAGACGAGTGGTTGTATGAAAACATACTTATCAGCTAATGAGAGTAATAAAGTCAGGCGATTTTGTCTATTAATAGCTTTGCGTTACACATAATGTATTTTATTCCACAGCGGAAAAGGGACTTTGTAAATGAGACAATAAGTACAAATGCTCACAACACATCCAAGAAATCAGACAGCTGGGATTTGCTCTCTACAAGAAAGTACACATTTTAATCATCTTCCCCCTCTTGCTATGTGACGATAAAATGTTATAATGGAAGTAGTGAAGAGCTGTGGACTCGGACCAATCAGTTCAAATTCTGGCTTTTCTACCTGCCAGATATTTGCATGTAGGTCACTTATTTAATGTTTCTGAACTTTTATAAAATGGACATTGTAATACTTTCCACCCTGGCATATTATAAAAATGAGGTAAAGTAAGATATGAAAATGACTTAACATGTAACATCCTCAAAAGCATTAGCTAACTTTGCTCTAGTGCCCTGAGTTTTAAAATTGCATTCTATTAAATATATAGATTTGTCTTTATGTTAATAGCTGAAGGATTTGAAAATATTTTAGTCTATTGATTGAAAGGAAAATAAAAACAACCGGTTTCCTGTCTACTAAAGTCTAAATGCTTATATATGTCTGTCTATATTCAATTTGTCCTCAGGTATTTTTGAGGTAGAGCGATGTGTTTCAGATTATATCCTAAATAAGTAATGGGGTTTGTAGGCTTTCATTCATAGCTGTTCAGCAATCAAGAGCTTATCGGGGAAATAGAGACAGAGATCATTAATAAAGGATGAGCATTATACATAGAATTTTGTGTTCTCTCTATATATGCAGCAGATGACCTGAGTTTGGAATGCCACTAGAACTTTCCCAAAACAAGAAAAGCAACTCGGTAGGGCCTGGAAACCTTCCCAATAAAGATCAGCGCTTTTAGAGCCGCTTTCCTGGCAAACTCAGCTCTTGTAGAAAGCGTCCTCCCAGAAGAACTTCTCAGGCAATCAGCATAAAGTTGCTATATTAATTCAACTATTACCTACACATTAAAAGCTTAAAAGTGTGTGTTAGCATTTTATTTATTTGTTATAATATAACATTTTTATAACATTTTATTTTATTTTATTATTATGACCCTAGCTCATAACACTGCACTTTCTGTCTCTGAGTTTGATGTATGTAATTGGATAGTTACATTCAGGCGGGAGGAACATAAATACCCATGAATCATCTAAACTCTAGGAATTCAGGTGATATATAATTCACTGTAGTTTGTGAATTGGAATGGGCAGCAACATATCTAAATAGAAATTTAACTGGTCATATAATGTCAGTATCAGAAATTTTTGAATAGACAGCGAGGTAACCTCTTTCTACACATGGGGAGCAGGTATGTAATAAAATGGAACCAATCAAAACCTGAAGAACTGAAAAGCAATACCCTGAAGTCTATTTCAACTTCTCCAGCATTCCGTTTTGAGTGTTTGGCAGATGTCTGAATGAATATTTTTCCTCATTTGAATGTGTTTTTATCATTTAAATGAACCATAATTAGGAATCAATTGTCTATATTCTGGTTGCATTCAATTTCATTTCATCTTTTTTTTTTTTTAAATTTTGTTGAAGGAAAAAAAAGAAACAGGCAGAAATCAATGACAAAGGGAAAAAAATCACGCTGTTATTATCACCAGCCATTCTTAAAACCAACAGGGATAACCTGAGGGGCCAAGCAAGGCTACCAAGCCTTAGAGCTTCTGCAGAGAGAAAGAAGCTATTGTAGATTTATACAATTATTTGATATTTTCCTTATTCGATCCCTTATTTGATATGTTCTTATGGTTAGCTCACTGGATCTTCTTATATAGGTTAATATTGTTTTCATTACAAGTCTTTCTGGGAGTCTGTCACGGAGAGGTTTGCGAGAAGAGTATTGCGCAGAATCAGAGGAAAAGTTGAATGATACAGCTTCGGGAAAGCGAAGAGGCAGAGTGAGTGAATCCAGAAATCTCAGTGCCAGGCCTTTGCGGGTGCTTCTTCTGTCTGACAGGACACTGGTAGGATCTGACTGGCTCAGAATCCGTAGGTGTCTATGTGTCAGATCCAACCCTGGACCAGCTCACCGGAAGTCAAGGTCTTCCAACAGCAAATGGCCTGTAAAAACCCATTTTGTGGGAGGAAACTTGGGACGTCAGGAAAATCATATTAGAAAACCAACCGACTAGGGGTCTTCGAATCACTAGTATTTGCAGTGCAGGAAAAGGACTCTTTTTCATCTATCTTAAGTTATTGTAGCCAAGACTTACCTCTTCTCATTCGGAGTTACTAAAAGGATTACTGTTTGTGGGTTTTAATAAATCAGTGGCTGATTATGATAACTGTAGGTTTGTGAACGGTGAATAATTTAGGTCCCTGAGGACAAGAGAGAAATCTGTCTTAAACAAATACATAAAGAGAAAGAAAATATGAGTTGGGAAGGGAGCGAAGAGGGAAGGAGGAAAAAAGAGAAAGAAGAGGGAAAAGAGATAAGCAGAGTAAGTTTTTCTTTAAAAATTGGGGATAGTTTTATAAAATATTGTGAATTCAAAGACTGACTTGGAAGATTACTGTGTTAGTTGCAATTAAACTTATTTCTAGGCTGGGCTTGAACTACAAAAATTATCAGCGCATAATAGTAGTTGCCTTTGTGTCGCATGCTAAGGACACTCCTTAAATATCAAGGACTTGATCTTCGGTCCTTGATGTTTAAATCAAAGTCATTAATAAGTTCCCTACTAAGAACTACATACTAGAATCTGTATGTGGCCTAGTATTAGAACTTCCTAATCTTTATTAGAACCAGCAATGGCTGGACATTCTCCAACAAGAAAAGGAGGTTTGAAACTTTACAAAACCTCTGGGTGTCGAAAGCTTTTGGTGTCTTCTTTCTCAGTGAGCTTTTGTTGACTTACGTCTCTCCAGTGCTGTTTCCTGGAAAGGGGGTTGTAATTAAGGAATTTACTAAGATTTTTTTTTCATCCTTCTTGTCCATATTTTTTGGCGGTTCACGACCCTGTTCTGGAGAAGGTACTCATCCAGAACGATAGGGCTGGCAGCGTTGGACAAACGGGACTTCCTGTGCCATTAAGCTGGATCTAGGCAGCTACAGTTAGAAGTGTTAAAACTGTTTCCCACAAAAGGAAAAGGATGACTTTATCATACCTTTTTCTTCTTTTAATTTTTAAGATAAATAGACAACATATTTTACTTTTTTCTCTCTAGCTATGGGAAAGCATTATTTTAATACATATTCATCTCTTTCATTAGACGTTTCCAATGAGAAGTAGAAAGAGTTTATTATTTGGACTTTTGGGACCTTAATCTGTGTCTTATAGCACCATTGCACTGAATAGACGCATCTTTGAGTAACTGTCCTTTAAATTAGTTGTGTAGAGCTCTCATCCCCATTAATTAATGTGGAATAAAGAAAAACCCAACAATGAATTGATGTTTTTCTCTCTCTCTGCCCTGGCCGGGTAGCTCAGTTGGTTAGAGCATCATCTCTACAGGCCAAAGTTGTGGGTTCAGTCCCTGGTCAGGACACATACAAGAACCAGCCAATGAATGCAACAACAAGTGGAGCAACAAATGGATGTTTCTTTCTCTCCTTTCCTCTCTTGCTCTAAAAATAAAACCCAAAAAATAAAACACAAAAACACACCAATAAATTAAAAAAAAGAAAAAAAGAAAAACCCAGTGATAAGCATTACTGCTTCCTAAGAAAGAAATTAAGCTCCATATGTATGTACTCGGACCAGGGAAATCAAAATGATGTTTCTCTTTCGAGCCTCGGAGCAGAGTAGCGAAGCCCTACATGAAAGGCTTTCCCTGGCTCTCCCGGAGCCGGCCTGGAAAACAGAGCTGCCAGCGCCGCTATTAGCAGGCCCGCATCGTCGCCGAGGGGTGGGCCAGGAGACTTCAAAGGCCAGAGTTGCTGAGGTCCTGGAGGCGTTCGCTGGGAAACCTGGGCTCCGACTCTCATTTTCTCTCCTTTGAAGAGTTCTAATTGGGGAAGAAAAAATCAAGCATTTTTGACAAGACCTCTGCCAAAGAAAATGAAGGGAGGCCAAGATGAAAAAGGATGGGTCCCGGTCGCCCTGTTATTTACAAGTCCCCCGACAGCACGATGCTGAAGAGGTTCACTGGGGATGACCAACCAAAATGGAAGGCCAGCGTGCGGGGAATGTATGTTTTTCCCCAAAGAAAAGGGACCAGGCACTTATGGGAGATTAGATTACAAATTTCAAAAACAAAAAGGTTCAAAGAACCGAAGATAAAGTTGTTGTTGAACGATCTAAACAGTTACTTTTTTTTGGATACTAGGAGATGAATACAGGAATCCTAGGGCGTGACATCTTTGAAGTTCAACACTTAGGAATGGGGTTGTGTGTGCCCTCGCTTTTCCTGAAATCAATTGTGCCACCTCAAATGGCACTGGCTAGATCAGTTTAGAAATGAATGGGCTCAATGCACAAAGCAAACAGAAAATAAATAATAATAAACAGCAAACAAGGAAAAGGAAAAATGTGATATCCTTCACAGGGCGGTCCCAGATATCTCAAATGTCCCTTTCTGCCCTCAACCTCGATACTGTCACAAGCGAAAATGATTGCAGTCACCATCTGTATATTACAGCCCCCTAATCCTGAAGCTATGACCCCCTCCCAAACGCTAGCCCCAATTGTCAAGCACTACCAGCACGAGTTAAATAGCTACGGGACATCTGTACATTCAACATGTTCAAAGAGACGCAGCCTAGGATCCAACTGCCTGGATTCCAATGCCAGATCCACAGCTCAGTAGCTCTACAGTCTACGTTCCTTCCTGTCACACTGTGCATCCGTTTCTTCAGCTCTGAGGTAAAGAATAACAGTCTCCCCCCACGTACACATACATCATTTTTATGGAAATTAAATGAGATGCTATATGAAAACACTTTTCAAAATGCAATAGGACCAGGTCATTGCTCAGCTGTAATCTCTTTCCCACCTCCCTGAACCCTGGATAAAACCTTCACCGGCCCACAAAGCCCCGCTGACCACTCCTACGCAGGGTGGCCCATGAATGGTTCTTCAACGGCGCACCCCCTAACTCACCAGCTTCCTTCCCTGACTCGGTCTCCCTTTCATTTGTTCTAGTTATCACTACTTGTCACCTCACAAAAAGAAGCTATGCTGTCTCTTTGTCTTGGCACAGGCTGGTTCTTCTCCCTGCTACATCTTGCTCATCACTTTACTTTTAGTACTATAGTTGCTTCTCTCCCACAAAGTATAACTGGCTCCTGTCCTCCTTAAGAATCGTCCTGAGTCTTGGGAGTCCTCCTTTTCTTGCCGTGTTCCTTTTCCCTGCTCTTACATCAAGATGCAGCGATTGTCCATTCTCTTGTCTCTTCTCACTGCCACTCTCTAAGCTCATTAAGGACAGGGACCTGTATTGTCTTAGTCTTCACAGTATTTGCTTTGTAACACTACTCATCCACCATCTGCTGGATGCAAGAATGAATGAATGCCCAGACCATAATTATGGAGGGCCATAAACAACAAGGGACAGGGGTTCATTCCATAGTTTCATTCCTGCACTATGCTCAGGAATGAAACATCACCATTGTGCTACTCAACGGGGAAAGAATAGGTCCAGACAAGGATGGATCATGAAGTTTGAAACAAGTGTCGTAAAGACAGGGAGAGGGCCTTCGAACGAGAGAAACTGGGTGCGTGGCAGCAGAGAAGCAGGGCTCTCGGGATGTAAAAGGGCGGGGGAGAGCCAGGTGGGCGTGGAAGGTGAGGGAGGGGGAGTCAGGATTCCACCTTTACTAGCAGATTCATGCTGGTTTCATGCTTGGTAAAGGGATCCTCCCACTTGGGTAAGACCGGCAGCATCGAGCGGATCCTATCCAACCTACGCCTCACAGAAAGGGAATGTGTTTTTTCCTCCCTACCAAGTGTCTACTTACAAGTCTGAGGATGAACCTTTCTTGGACCAATGATGGACAGTGTCGCCCATCACTAATCACCGTGTGGCAAGGCCAAGGCCAAATCCTAAGGGCAGGATAGATGAGGAGTAAGACCAGCACTTCTGATCCCCGAAACTACTGGACAGAGTAGGTGTGATAGTTTTTCAAACAAAACAGGAAGTACTCTTATCAGACACTGGGCATCAAATATATTCTGTTATGAGCTTTAAAGCCTCTATTACACACTATCCCAAAACAAATTATTTTTCGGACTTTTAAACTTCTTGATAACTCATCCTTCCCATTCTTTCTTAGCACAATTTTTAAAAATAAAATGATAATAGCATTTGAATACATTTTCTTTCTAAGTACAGTAATAAATTTTAAATACAAATGGCTTTAGTATCTCTAGGAACATCCCATCATGGTGTAGAAAAAAAAATAATGTTTCATCTCTTGAATTATTTAAAAGGTGGACTTTATCAAGTGTCATTCTGCTGTGTTTTTAATTATATCTTCATGAACTTGAACTAGCTTTTGCAAGCTCATCAGTAAAGTTCCACTAAGCTTTCCTGGCTCCCCAAGTTCAAAGCTACACTCCAGGTCGATTTTATTTAAAGTCGACTGACAACGTGCAGTGGGGAGACATTAAGAACCGCTTAAATCTGGAAGAATACTTAAGTCTGGCTGCATTGAGATCCATTACAAACTCCGCTTCAGCCTTGTCTTCACACAGTGCCTCGCTGTAACACAAAAAATCCTTAGCTTTTAAGATGATGAAGACTAATTCGTCTTTCTGGTTCCCATCAATTAGCAGTCAAACCTAAAATCAACAGAATGTGCAGTTTGTCAAGCCGTGGTTGAAAGCTGGCTCTCACTAGCTCTTTGGCATAAAAGGCAGTGCTGAAGGAAGAACTCACGTGCCTTTAAAGGGTATTAACATTGATATTTGGTATGAGGTCACTTTAAGCAAAGATTTAACTGCCTTAGTGGAACTCCTCTAGGTTTGGCACAAAGTGAACTGCTAGGGAAACCCACCACATGGAATTTTTTTTTTTTTTTAATTTTCACCTGAGAACATTTTTTCCATTGCCTTTAAGAGAGAGGAAGGGAGAAAGAGAAACATCGCTGCAAGACAGAAGTATCGATTGGTTGCCTCCTGTACATGCCTGGAGCAGGGATCATACATGCCTACACTGAATCAAACCCACAACCTAGGTATGTACCCTGACTGGGAATCGAACCTGCAAACTTTCGATTATGGGACAATGCTCCAACCAACTGAGCTCCAGTGGCCAGGGGTCCACATGGAATTTTTAAATACCTTCTAACACATCTTGAGTTGGTCTCCACTTGGTAACAAATATTCTAATGCACCTAATTCTTCACAGCAGAAGCGGTGAGCAAAAAGTCCCAATTTGTCCCCTGTGGCCTGCTACCATTAGGACCCTGAGCGATGTTCATGTAGATGCCTGGCTCTGAATTCCAGCTGAAATAGCAAACATTTTTTCCATTTCTCCAACTCAATTTTTTTAAAACACCTGGGGCATTTTTGCATATTAGAGATTTTGGGGCTTTTTAAATTGATTTTTAGAGAAAGAGGAAGTAAGGAGGGAGAGAAAAGCGGAGGGAGAGTTTGTTTTTCCCCTTATTTGTGCATTCATCGCTTGATTCTTGTATGTGCCCTGACTGGGGATCGAACCCACAACTTTGGCGTAGCAGGACGATACTCTAACCAGCTGGGCTACCTGGCCGGGGCTCCACCTCTCAGTTTCTGATCAGCAGCATGGGATTACAATGATACCCACCCCAAAGCGTTAATGCAAGAACAGAATGAGAAAATGAAATTTAAGTATTCACCACAGAGCCCAGCGCTGCTCAAGTTCATAATAATCCAAGTGATATTAACAAAAAGAGAGAGTTGAGAGTGGACACAGTTATACCTGAAATGGTTGAAGGTGACCACTCTTCCTTAGATGTGGAGCTTATTGTTTGTCTACTGGGAGAAAAAGAAGAGGCATACAGCCTCTTGTGTATGCTGACTCAAAAACAGCCAAAGTTGTTTTTTTTTAAAGATTTTATTTATTTATTTTTAGAGGGAGATGGAGGGAGATAGAAAGGGAGAGACACATCAATGTGTGGTTGTCTCTTGCACACCCCTTACCGGGAACCTAGTCCACAATGCAGGCATGTGCTCTGACTGGGAATCAAACCGGCGACCCTTTGGCTCACAGGCCAGCACTCAATCCGCTGAGCCACACCAGCCAGGGCAAAGTCATCTCTTTTTGATGCCTTTGTTCCATTGTTTCTTTTGAGCTACATCCGCGCCCCCTGCCCCCAATCCTGAGCTACTTCTGGATGATTGGGTGCTATTTTATCTGAAAGCCTGCAAATATTTTCATTTTGATCGCAGCTAAATACTACCCCTTATCATTTTAGTAGCTAATTTTTGCTCTGCACAAAAACCAGAGCTTCCCTCTTACCAGGACGAGTACCCCAGCAATGACTGGTCTGTAAACTCTATCAGGAAGCATCGCTTGCTGTTCTGGCACTTTGTGTGGAGGTACCGACCAACCTGGGTCAGTGTACGCACCCTACGTACATGAGGCCGACCGCTGAGGCAGAAGGACAGGGAATGAAGGCAGAGGAGAAATGAAGAACAAAATAGTTCCATGATGGGTAGTTTAAAAAGAAAGGCATTTATGTTTTGTTTTATGCTAGTATTTAAAAAAAAAAAACGCACAAAATTCCTAATCAATAGACCTTATGGAGATCTTTCTAGGCTGGAGATTTTTACTTGCTCAATGTGCTTCAGACTTTTTAAATCAGTGAATCCCCAAAAGAGATTCCGGGCAGCCTCAAAGGATGGCCAAAGATGCATTTCACAATTTCTGGTACATTCTTCACTGAGTCATCACCTCGTTTAGTGGTATCAACCTGTGTTTCAAACGCTTCCATCTTTTTGGAGAATAGCTTCTATATGGAAAACCAGCACTTCTGACACCACGAAACTGGAGAGCTATGGACGACAGAGCCTTCTATCCATTCTGTCTCTTACGAAGAAGCACCGGGCCACTCTTCTTATCAGAAAAGAAAAAAAAATATTAATTGTGTTCAATAAATATAATTACAAAGCATTGGTAAAGATCTCGGAGTTGAATATGGAGATGAACCATGGGACAGTGCTAACGGAAACGTCATGCCTCGTATACTCCGCGATTCGGAGCCTGCGGACAGATATACATGGAGAAGCAATTCGTACCAAACCGTTATCCATGTGTGAAAACTCCATTAGCCTGAAGCGTCGCTCTTCCTGAACAGGCAGGAGAAGCAGCGGCCCCACATAAAACTTCTGCCCCGGAATTATTCTGGGAACCTAATTCAGTGTGTCACCGCCGTCTCCTTCACAAAGGGGACTTGTCCCCAAATGGTGGGGACTCAGAGGCCAGCACTGAAAATCGGTTCTATGTTTCTGGCTCCAACCCAAGCGCTCCCTTCCGTCAATAGGCAGAATTCATTCAAATGAATTCCCCGCATCCAAGTAAAGGTGAGAAAATACGGCAAGGCCAGGCATCGCAAGAAAGGACACCCTGCCCCAGCGAATGGTTTCCTAATTATAATAGCTTGCTTTAATCACTGTGATTGTTTAATATATTACGAACACAGAGCTATAAGGATAAGAATTG
This sequence comes from Pteronotus mesoamericanus, assembly GCF_021234165.1. Classification (NCBI taxonomy): domain Eukaryota; kingdom Metazoa; phylum Chordata; class Mammalia; order Chiroptera; family Mormoopidae; genus Pteronotus; species Pteronotus mesoamericanus. The sequence continues at coordinate 5,737,737 of NW_026555323.1, read as the reverse complement.
TCTTATCAGTCACAATCTCTTTGTTATCAGCAGTGCTCATTTGGGATTTCGCATCAATAGTCTCTCTCCCTGACGTCCCTCACGCAGCAAGGGGCTTTAATTGCGGGGTCGGAGCTCTCTGGAGACAAAGCTAGGGACGAACTTGCCAGCAGGTGAGGAGGGACGCTAGAGCCTCCCTTCTTTGTCTCTGCTCCAGCCTCTGCCGCTGAAGCCGCGCGTTTTGCTTCCTCCATCCGGGAGACACTTGAAATGTGAAACGCGTGATTTAGCTGAAAAATTTCAGTTATTTTTTTCTCCTTGCATGCTTCAGATGCTGGGTTCAAACCATTAGCATATAACAAAAATCTGAGCAGATGTAATGCAACAGATTCCTTAAGGGAATCCATATTTTTACATATTTTGTAATAAGGAAACTGTCACTCCCAGATGGTATCGAGCTAATACTGGTGCTTTGCTTGCTGATAACATACTAAAAAATAAAATTAATTGTATTCTATTTGATGACAATGAAGTCATTATCATATATACTGCACTCTTAAAGGGAACGGAGCCAAAAGATCAGCTTCCTGAGCGATTAGGTTTATTGATTTCCTTTTTGGGCCTGGCCAGGAAAAAAAAAAAAAAATCCAACTTGGATCTTGGAGTTGGAAGTCCCTTGCACCTGGCATCAAAATGCACTATGGTTTACAAATGTGGTGAAGAGGAGAAAAAATGCTCTGTGGAATTGCTAGCAATACTAGGGAGAAGCCTGGCACATAGATCCAACTTGTCAGAGACTCCAATCCACCTCCCAGAAGAGATACGTGAGCCACTGAGATTACTCTTTGCTAATTCATAGTAAAGCCATGGCCTGCATTTCAAGCCCATTATGCAAGTCATACTTCTCTGGAACTACGTATAATAAGCCTTGAAATTAAAATCTCATATGGGTACATATTTTGGTATATTTGTAGCTATTTTTCATAAGAAAGGAGTGGCTTTTCTTGATGTATTATTTTTTTAACCTACAATCCACTTAGAATATCGTCAGGTTTAGGGCTTACTGTAATAATGTAATAAAATGTATCTTTCCTTACCATTCTCCTCTATTAATATTAATTACAACTGTTTCTTGATACTACCTGGGAAATCACTGTTACAGGTAGTTTGTTTTTGACTTGGATTATGGGTTACACCCTTTTATCCAAAAACAAGCAAAAGGAAGAAAATCCACTTAGGATTCTATATACCAGTCTCTCTCTCTCTCTGTCTCTCTCTCTCTCTCTCTCTCTCATTCTCTCCCCACTCCCTCTCCATCTATCTATGATTTTATGAATTCTGTTGTGCCCCAAATCAATGGATTATGCTGGGATCTTTTTGTTAGTGTTGAGTTGAGGTTATAACACCATCTGCTATGAGGTATCAGTTATGGTACTACTTTTCTAGTTAGGATTTATTCTTGCATAATGGCATGAAGATAGGAGGATTCCCCCTATCGGACAGGGCCTAATTGCAGCATAATTTTGAAAAATAACCATAGTAAATACGGCTCATTCTTTGGAAGGTTTCAATACCTGGAAATCAATTGAATAGGTCTTTAAAGATCACGATCAAAAGAAAAAAGAATTATTAAAAAAATCTATGCGCAGTATAGAGTATATGAGTAATGGAATAGGTTCATATACATTAAATCTATATATATATCATAAATGGTTTAACAGAAAGGCAATTTTAACCCAGAATCAATACCATTTTTGATAGTCAGAGGTTCCTTAGTTAACAAGCAGGTATTTAGCTTGTCACAAGCTAGACTTCAGAAGATGCTAATGACTGTATGATATCTCCATGGTACCATGCAGGTCAGAATTTATTGGAAAGTTAGTCGCGGTCACAGAAATAGAGCAGACTGTTCTTCGACGTCACATAGGTGTTAGATGTCATCTCAAACAAGATTCCCTGGGTGGTGAATGCCTGGTGTTACACTAGTATGATACACATGAAGTTTGCTAGTCTATAAAATAGGTAGCCACAGATTCTCTATGGGGGAGGAGTCGCATTTGGCAAAAGTCGCAGACACGGAAAGATTGGCGAGAACTCAGAGATCCTCATTCAGACTTTTCCTTTTGCAGATACAAAACCCAAAACACAGAACTGCACCTTGATCACAAAATTGTGACAAAGAGGGGGGGCTAAAGGCTTAATTGACATTGTTGAAATTGATATACCTGTGATTTTCAAGAGCGGGTAGTAAAAGTGTGATAAGATGTGATTTCAAGAGTTCAGTTGACATTGAGCTGCGTAAAAGGTGGTTATTTTAGGAAGAGGCATGATTTCAAGGTAATTCAGCTCCATTCCAGGACTACTAGAAGACGTCCTATTTTGTTTTCTCAAAATCACTAATGGATACAAGCGGCAGAGAGGATGCAGATCACACAGAAATATAGGAATCAGTCATATAATTTTATATATAAAATTTTATAGGTGTGACATAATGTGAAGCTGTTCTAACATAAAATGAGACCTGGAAATTTTTGTGATGTTAGAGATTCATATCACACCCTGAGGTCTTTTCATTGTCCTTGTCCTTTGTCTCAAGGTATTAGATACAAACTCATCTGGATTTAAAAAGGCCCAGGCCGTGCGGTGTGATGAAGTGGTTCTGGATGTGGATTCTAATACCTGCGCTTGAGTTATTTAGCTCATTTTCAATGGGAAATACTGTCAGCAACCACGAGCCCCCGTGTTTCCAGCTGTTAAATGGAAACAGAAAGATCTATTTCTACCTTTGCTGGACTGCAAGAAGATTCCAATGAGATAATTTGCATGAAAACATAAGGACGCCGGTAACTTTCTACAGCTAGGTTAGGGTTTCTGGAAATCACAAGCTGGCAGGTCTGACAGGGGGCCTTGGGGTTCAGCCGTGCACCACACAACGCCAGCCAGGACACAGGAGGTGGCCCTTCCTCCTCCGCCCCAGGAAGCAGCTGCTCACGTTCCCGGGTGTGCAACGCACAGGCTGGGGAAGCAAGATGCGAACAGACTGCTTGGCACAGAGTAGAATTCTCCCGAAGACCTGGCAGGGGGATTAGTTTCAGTAGTCAAATACTCATCAAGACGAATACTAACTGAAGTTTCGAACAAATTAGGCTTTGCCTGCGTCAGGTCAGGAAGACAGCAAGTGTGTCTTCTGGATTTGATTGGCATGAGGTCGGCCACGCCTTCCTGAAGCCTGAAGGTCGTAGCTGCTCTCAGAGTCCGTACCTGCACACAAACTTGACAAAGCTCCTCCAGCCCTTAAGGTGCTTTCCTCGGGTAGGAATGCAAGAGATTAGGAGCAAAAAATACGTTGAAGGTCATTCCACATCATAATTAAATTCACGGGTGTCACATACCAGTGCCACTCTTGGTTAGGAACACTATTTCAGACCTAACCGTTTGTCTTTAAAGGCCTGGAGACCTACACTGAGGCACTCAGTAGGCACTCAATATACCTGAAAGAAGCCGCCACTAAATTCATTCATTTACATAGGAAATAGCGCCATTTACATAGCAGGTACTAGATAGATTCAGGAAGAACCAGGTGACACTAAATTATTTGCGTAATTGTGTGAATATCGAATTTTCCAATGTACCTCCTGTCTTGCATCCTAATTTGCCCTTTGTAAGGCCTAAACCTCTTGTCAAAAAATGAATTTCAAGATCACCCTGAATAGAGCAACAGAGGAAAGACTATAGTCGTGCACTGGCTGTTATAAAATGTAAGAGCGTCAAATGGGTCCCTGGCTCGGCGAGAAATACCCAGAAGGAAGGTCTGCCTCCACTAACTCACAACATACAGGCATGGGGAAGGGGTCCAGGGGAGGCTTGGCTCAAAGCGATCAAATGTAGCCCACTCAATACTGCCAGCCCCTAGGAATTGCTCCATACTTATTCTTATAAATGGGATCAGAGGCCCCGCAAATGGCAGGGGATGTGTTTGGTAATGTTTTGTGGGAAGAAGCATTAAGTCTTCTTTATAAAATCAGTTGAGTGCTTTAGAGGTTTAAAAACATATACTCCATCCTAAGAAAACTGAATTTGGAAAGGACACTTTCTCGTTCATGCTGGTGGATTCGGCAATTTGTCTAAGTTAAAGAGCCTTAGGAATGCGCGGTTCAACAATCTGGACGTGGCACTAAGCGGCTCCGTGGGATTTTGCCAAGACCCCATAAATACCCATAAACACGAGATGTCGCACGTAACCACATCCTCGTCGCAGAGTCTTTGTAAGTGCATGCACAGCTGCAGTTAAAAAGATGCCTCATCTTCAGTGGGTTCTTGCTATAATACGGAGAAGTCAGAAAAATTACGTCACTGTTTCCTTTCATAAATCGTCCCTCTAATGGGCACGTGTGCACGCACAAACCGTAGCCGAGTTAGAGTGGGGCATTTCAATAGGAAAAGGACTTGGGAAGAAAGCTCACAAAGTCAACATGAGGCAACCTTTCTGTATGTTTCAAGGGGACTGGACGTGCATTATCACACTTTGGGTTCCACAATGACCCTTCAAGTTGGATAGGACTTCTCCCAGATAATAAACCAAAGGAAGTAAATGGACAGATGTTTGGTTCAGATGAGATAGAAGCTTCTGGCTCGAAGACCACTGCTTTCTTAGCATGTATCACAGCACTAAGCCATGCCCATATGCACAGTGCTGTGGATTTATGTCTCTCCACTCAGCGCCTCTGGTTTCTTGGCTCTTCTTGTTCATACTGGCAACTCAGGCACGAGCTATCATTTCGGTTTGGGGTGTGGGCTCTCCCTTTGTAAGAGCTGAGCAGCCTGACAGGGTGTAAGGCTCTTCCCAAAATTACTACGAATGTGTTTGATGTTTACTTGGAAGGCATTGTCACCAAGGGAGGTAGGGGCCTGCTTCTCCCTGCCTTGTCTGCCGCTGAAGCCACAATTCTCAGCACTAAGCAGTGGACCGTCAATAAATTCCTCCTGAAATTAAGGATAAAAGACACAATTCTGTACCAGCTCGTAACTCAACGTGGAAAGGATGTTTTTCTGAGCCACTGAGCTCACGCCTGCAAACTTGAGACTTTTCTCCCCTGTTTATTTACAACATTGGCCCTGAATCAAGATAGTTTATCAATAAATAATTTGCATTTATCTTGTTTTCTCTAGTTGACCCACTGTGTAAATCTCCGCCACAGTTGAGGTTTTCCTTTTGAGTGGTGATAATTCACTCTCACCCAGCTTCTGAGTCCTCCAACATTTATAGCTACCAGAAAATGTGGGGGGAGGGGACCCAAGGGACTTCAACAAGCAGGGCTCAGCCCGATGAGCTTCCTGAGTCACATTCAAAGCAATCCATTTCTTTTATTAGTCATATCTTAGTTTTCGCATCCCAAAATGCAAAGAAAGACATACTTGGCAAGGATCCACTGACTCCACAGTTGCATGTATTCCACAGACGTCAAGGCTGCTTGTTTAAGGCATCATTTTGTTATTAGGAGCTCACCAAACAGTCGGGCTTTCTTAAAAATACGTTTTTATTAACTCTATTGCTTTGGTGTAGTTGTATTCCTGTTCCTAAGGGTATATAATTCATTCCCGCCCAGCCAATATGTAAATACGATCTCTGTAGACATAATAAAAATTACAAATAATATCCGAGTGCCCTTTATAGAACCCTGTCGCTACCTCCCACTCAGCACGTTCCTTCGAGAGAAGCAACCACAGGAATCAATGGAACGTGCGTGTCCTTTAAGCCTTTTGTTAAATATAAATGTGCCATAAATGTGGGCTCATGGTAGGTAATATTGTTTTGCAGCTGAGTTTTAGCCTTAATTTGTTTTCAGTTGAAGAACATCCTAGTGAGTTTGCCCATGATCGTGCTTAGAGTCCCACCTCTTTCTTCGTCGCTGTTTTGTAGTGTTTCATGGTATTAGATATCAGCCACGGCAGAGCTAGTAAGTGTTGGCGAGGAGGCGGTGAAAAGGAAACCATCGGCGGGACTGTGAAGTGGTTCAGAGACACAGCGAAAAACAAGAAGGGGTTCCTCCAAAAATTAAAAATACATCTGCCACAGGATCCCGCCGTCGCATCTTGGGGTATTCGCACAAAGGAAGGGAAAACTAGACAGCAAAGAGGTATCCGCACTTCTGTGTCCGTGGCAGCCTTACTCACAATAGCCACGATCCTGAAAGAGGCCGTCAACAGGTGGAATGTTATTCAGCCACGAGAGAGAAGGGAAGCCTGCCTTTTGTGACAACATGGGTGGACCTTGAGGACATTATGCCAAGTTAAATAAGTCAGACAGACAAAGACATGATCTCACTTATTGGTGGAATCTAAAAAGCCCAACTCGTAAGAACAGCGTCAAGTGGTGGTTACCAGAGACTGGAGATGTGGGTTGGACAAGATGCTGTTTAAAGGTAGGAACTTTCAATGAGTAGCGAATAGGTCCTAGAAATCTGATGCACAGTGTAGTGAATATAGACAACAGCATTGTATTATAATCATCCATCTCGCTAAGAGATTAGATCTTAATTATCCCAACTACAAAAGGGAAATTATAATCACGCAACGTGATAAAAGGTATTAATTATTGCTACGCTAACAATCATATTACAATATACAAATGTAAGGTGTACAGTAGATAAATGTCCACCCTAAATTTACAGCGTTATATGTAAAATATTTTCAATAAAAATTTTTTTAACTGTTTGGTGTTTTGGTTTTATCCTTATGTTTTTTGCCATTTTTGAAGGCAGTCAGGTATAAAACTTGCTGCACTGTTTCATTTTAAATTATTCTTATCTGATGATCACTCTGTCACTGTGTTTAATGAGATTTTGCATTTCAAGAGCTGAGGCCTGTTACGTAAAATATTCACATTTGAACAATTATCATATCGTGGCATTGAAAAAGATGCCGCGGTTTTTGTTTTGAAAAATAATGCTGAAGACATTCTTTCTCACTTTAACCTCTGCTTCCCCCTCCGCAATTTAAAATCCTTTCTACTTACTGGGATTAGATAAGATTTATAGTCATTCCCCGTTTCCTAGGCAGGAATCCTTTGCCAATGTTATGTTGAGATTTGGGGGCGGGCAGTTTTCCTAAATGTGTTTTCTGGGGCCCTTCGAAAGGATGCTGATTCCCTGGCCCACTTCCTGGAGATTCATATCTGAGTCATCCAGAGAAATGATCTCTATTAACAGGTGCTCCAGGGAGACCTTAGGATCTGGCAAATTTGGGATAAGCGATGCCTTTGGAACAGGGTAGAAACCCATAGGCTCCGAACACTCACTCGAGAGGGTGGACAACTTACTTCATTTGGCCGGAGCGATGACATTGAGCTGATGTTTTATGTCAGCTGATGTCCAAGGCCCATGGCAGAGAAACACTCAAACATCTGTTGAAGGTAATGTTTTAATCCCTAATCGGTGACACTGGCTGTGCTTTGTGGCACTTGTGATTCAAAAATTCTTCTGCCCTGGCTGGGTAGCTCAGTTGGTTAGAGCATCATCCTGATGTGCCAAGGTTGTGGGTTCAATTCCCAGTCAGGGCACATACAAGAATCAGCCAATGAATGTATCAATAAGCTGAACAACAAATGGATGTTTCTCTCTCCCTTCCTCTCTCTCTAAAATTAAAAAAAAAAAAAATTTTCTGACACTTGACAGAGAAAGTATGTGGTCCTAAACCACTTCCGCTGGCTAAAACAGGTTGCATTTTAAGCAGGGTTAACGGAAGTGCACCCTTTGGAAACAGTTTGGAAAAATGCCTCAGTCCTCTCAGGGAAGAGGCCGGTGTGCCTTGGGGTTTCTGCGCGCTTCAAGGCTTAAGTTCCATCTCTGTGTCGATCAACTCGGAGTCAAGAGAGAAGACTGGATAACCGTTTTACTAAACTGAACAATTTTGGAGCATTACAGAGTTTGGTTGCTATTTGGTGTCCCTGTGCCCCAGTCCGAGGGCGGCACTGGATGACATGCTGTGTAATATCGGGTCATGCTCAGACACTGACAGCCCGCACTTCACTAAGAGCTCATTTCGGCTAAAGCTGATAAACATAGTGCTAGAAATGGCTTGAATCACCGTAGTCAAGTCCTCGCGGTAAAAAGCTTGCTTCTGACAGCGTATCTTTATCGAGATGGGAGACAGACAAATGTCTGACGGTTTGAAGGTTTAATTTGTTTAGAGCACAAGTCGAAACCTGACTTGCTCTGTGCAAGTTGTTTGTTTGTTTGCCTCCTTGCGGGGTGGGGGTGGGGAGAGAAAGGGAAGAGAGAAGTAAAATTCCCTCGCTGACGCTGGAATGAGGTGACGGTCACGTTGCCTTCAGCATGTATATCTATTTAGCATGAATTCATTTTCGAAGTCATTACATACGAGTCCCTGTATGTGAGTTGTAGTTTATGCAATAGTCTCTCTATTTCATGGAAGCCGATTTAAAACGGGGGAATAGTTAGGGAGGGGAAGAGAAAATGCTGGTGTTCAGGCATCAGAAGATCAATTTAAACTAACTACAGGGCCCAGGTTTGCGCTCTTGCAGTGGCCTCACCGTTATAACCTCTGCTCGGACAGGTGAGGCCGGAAATTGGGGGAGGACCAATCAGGCAGCCCGGGGCCGGTCGCGGGGGCCGCCCACATGAGACTCTCAAAGTCGGGATGCACAAGGGAGCTGATGTCGCTGATACACTAAACTTGTATAACCATTCTACATTAATTCTACTGATAATTCTGCTAAATTAAAGTTGAATAATTATACTATATTAATTATATGATAATTAATCACATTAAATAAAGTGAAATAATTGTAACAATAAAGTATTCCTTTTATTAAAAACAAAAATAGCCAGGAATTGAATAACTAAGGAAAAATAGAAAACTATCATACCAGGTAACTTTTGGCAGCAGGCAGATATATCACCTGACTGTGTTTCTATGCACAATTGTATTTGTTATAAATCTTTTCTTACAATCTCAGGAAGTATCACTAACTGACATGGACTTAGATGCCCCCAGGCTTTGCTTAAGAAAATTTTTTTAAAAAGCAGGGAAGGAGAATAATAAAGCTTTGCATGACCAGGACCCAATTTTCTCTCTCTTCTGTCCCCTGCTTCCTGGGGAATGTCTACATGCTCATTCCCATGAGGGATCTACAGTCTTCCCTGCGGAAACCAACATGGCGGCCAAGTTCAAAGAACTTGCCTCTTTTAGAATGATGTAGAGTGGCAAAATATTTCTATTCGGTGACGCTTAGAAGAGGCTTTTTTTTTTTTTTTTTTTTTTTTGTCATTGGAGGGAAAAGAGTGGATATAAATTCTGCTTTATGTGTAAGCTTCTCCCACCTGAACCTTCCTTTTGCCTCCATGAGACCAAGAGCCATTAAAAATAGAAATGCTTTAAATGTAAGGATCGTATTGGAAATTTCCTAATGGATAACAGCTTTGTTTATGGTGGTCTAAAACTATAATTGCCTTTACAACTCTCACAAGTAGAGTCTAATCACACACACAAACACACACACACAAAACAAGCCACAGTATCTATAACTTTAGATTGTGAAAGCAGGCTCTTAAAATTTAGCTTCTTTTGTGAATTCATGGTTCTTCAAGCAGTACTGGAATGTTAATTTAATAAACCCACTATGTGTAATATCCTTAGGTATCTAATGGGTTTGCTAATTACGGACTTGCTGAACAGCCTAAAATGTCTCCCTCTTGTGTAGCCAATTTGAAGGTTGCAAGTGAATCACATAATACAAACTGACTTTGAAATTTGATTGAACTGAGGAGAATGGAGAAAGCACCTTAAAAAATGCACCTTCTAATAAACTGTAACGTAAAACAGTGCTGGTTTCTACGCTCGTCTCATTAATTATCCTTTCTTAACAATAGCAAATTGGTTGGCGAATCATAGATCTTCATTTATAAGACAGAGTGATATAACACTATTACGTGAAATCACATGATTTATTGAACTTGGGAATTTCAGTAACAGGCTGAATGGCTTTCAAATCCAGTAAGAACCGTCTCTTTGATGATCACAGTTGATCTAGTGGGAACTGTCACTATTTCCTGCCAAGAAGATATGTAATGTAACTTCTGCAAAACCTCCACGACTTCCTGTCGGTCGCTGAGCTCTGTGAATCCTTTATTCCCACTCCCGCCCGGAGTAGGCGTGCGAACCAGGTAGCGTCCCAGCACTACCCGACGAGCGCTCTGCGAGGCAACATAAAGGAAAGCTTAAACTTCGCAATTGCCAATAATGAGCAATCATTACTCAAATTACTCTGAGCACTGATTAGGTTTAAAGTAATGAAGAAACGACCATAATCAATCATCATCAACCCAGAAGAAGTCAATCTGCATGGAGAGACCCCAGGAGTTAGCTCAGGGCTCCACCTACAGGGTTCTGGGGACAGACGGACGGCAGGCTGGCTGCAGGCCACGCGTGCCCTGAGCGTCTTTACATGGGTCCCCCCGCTGCCTACGCAGAACTCTGAAGGGAGGAAAGCTGAGTTCAAACTCGCTTTCCAAGGGGGGCTCTTTCCAAACAAGCGGGCGTGATTGAAACCCAGCATAATTCCGACATCATTAAAAAAATAAACAAACAAAAATACGAAGGCAATCCTACCTATGTACGCACAGTAAGCATGCGATAGATTGATAGATAGTCAAGTGGAGAGATAGGTGACAGATAATAAAACTTCCAACTAGGTTATACGATGACCGATCATCTTAGTTTAATACGACTGGGGTGTTCCTGGGGTACGGATTCTCCATTTTAAAACCAGGACAGTCTTGGTCAACCAAGTTGGAAGAGTGACCTTCGTAGGTGACAGCATTCCAAGAAGCTGGTATTTTAAAATTCAATTGATAGGAACTACGGTAGCAATATCACAGGGAAGGAACGGGCATGTAATAAGGAGCAAATTTTAAGGAAATCCCTTTTGGCTACTTTTTACTGCAAAAGAGAACAGCTTCCTAAGTGAGTATACAATTTTCTCCACAAATACCTGTGCAACATTTGGTTCCCACGATTTGATCAGGGAAAATTCAGAGCCAAGAAATGTTTCCTTGCCATGTGTTTTAAGTTTTGCTACACTTGCCAATTTGTTGGGATTCTGGGCATCTGAGAAAGGATGATGCTGATACCTTTACGTATGAGTCAGTTTAACAGACCCCAAAAAGGCCACATCAAAAGGAAATTGAATTAAAGTTACTGAACACACCTAGAACATTTGCAGTCGCAGATGGATCTCTATCTATAGTGTTGGGGAAAACATACACAATTTTGAATATGGGGATTTGTTGGCCCATTTGGAAGCTAACTGCTTGTATTCTGCCCAATTTTTTACCAAGCAGATATTATTCCAAAGAGAAATCAACTGATTACCTGATGTAAATGTGTATGTATATGTGCGTGGGTGTGTGCTTAGTTACGGTCTGATTTATAGCACGTAATGAAAATAACATAAAAATATGCACAATCTTTTCCTTGCTCTTTTCGCGAGATTAGATTGGTTACAGAAGCAATAGGAGAGCGGGGAGTTTCAAAAAGATGGATGATATTTTAAAGTATTTTTGAAAATATTCGCGGAAGTTCCATGCTAATGGTGTTCGTAATTGAACTGCGACGTCAGGGACCGCTTCTTAGAGCTGGCTCTTCAGGGACAATGACAGGACTAGTCTTCTTCTATGAAAAGTTTCTGCATCCCCCTTATTTAAAATGTATGCGGACCATCTATCTTTGACAACAATAATAAATGATTTCCATGGCAACCACAGAGAGAGCCAAACAGATGTCATCTCAACACAGCAACGAGGGGGGCAACAGAGGAAGTTCCCTGTCGATGTTTTGGTCAAGATACTACGTTGTCAACATTTTAAAACTCAATTACCATGACTGTGACGGAAGGTTATCAGGCTATTAAAAATGAATTGGCAGCAGAGAGGCAAATTATCTTTTTTTTTTTTTTTTTTTTTGGCAAAATGAGAAATAACAAGGCAAGGAAAGAAAAAACCACCTAGCTAGGTTTCGTGAATAAGAACCAGAAACTGGCTGGGGCTCTTAACAGTAAATGAGTAATAGAAACGGTACAATAATAAATATTTAAAATTAATGATAATCTTATGTGAAATTGTCAAAGCCCAGTGAGGAGTTGGCGCCGCAAGATGCTAAGATATGGATTCGATTTTCATTTACAGCAAAATCAGCAACAGCAGCCTGTCAACCATTGTTCTCCCCTTCTGTCTGATTTTGTTAACTTCGAGTTTCGGGATATTTCTTCCATTATTTTGTCAACCCACTCTTGTTTACTGTCTCTCTTTTAATCAGGTAGAACTACTCTCGACTGGACAAGAGTCAGATTATGCGTCTGCATTCCAGTTATTTAAAATGTTTACCTCCAAACAGAATTACCTGAAACTTTACAACATGTACAGTAGCTGTTCAGTCTCAGTGATGTTACTAACAAGGGTAGGTAAAAACACACCCTTTTTCATATACAAAGTAAATTATCTTTCAAGTTCAGACACTTGATTCAGTATTAATCAATGTTAATAGTGCCAAATTCCAAAAGGGCTGCCTACATTAATAATCTGGTACCGGGACTACCAGGAAGACAGCACAGGTCAGTAACAGGGTGATTTTAGGACTTTACTAGTCTTTCCTTATCAATTGATTAGATGAACTGAGTCCAAATCTTTGATGGTCAGAAATCATTGAGAAAATATGAAGTCGCATTCAACCCCAAATCACAGTTAAGATAACAAAGAGAGTAACAATGATAATATGACAATAACAATGACTGAATTCTTCCTGCAGGAACGAGTCAGTCTTGGCAAACATGAACTCGTTGACTCTTCACAAAACCATTTGAGGGTGATCACTCTTATTCTCTCTATTTTCTAGGTGAGGATGCTGAATAACATGGCCAACGTGTAAGCAACGATTTCAGTGTAAAAAGCAGAACAAAATTATCCTTTGCAGGTTCCCTGGGTCAAGTGAATGTTTGAGGAGTGCCCCACTTTGTCCCATATCTGATGTCACCGATGAGTGAGCTGGGTCTGAGGCTCTGGACACCACAAAAACTGATCACCGGAAGGACTTCCCCGTTCACAGTAGGGGCCGGAGCTTCTGACCACACAGGGGCCTTGCCCCCCGGGAGGCAGACACAGATGTCTACTCAGCCCCCCGACTCAGACTTAACCGAACGCTTGGGGAGCGTGATGTGAGAGCACAAGGGTCACTTAGAAGAGGAACAGATTAGGGCAGGAAGAACAATCAGTCTACACATTGGATCCAGCCTTTTAGTTTTTCCTCAAATGCAATCAAAACACGCTAAGTCGCTCAGCTTGATAAAATGTTGTTATTTCATGTAGGTTTGGTTGCAGTTTCACGATTTGAAGAACTCTTTGAACCAGATGAATAGTGCAGAATGCATGACGAAATAGGACAAATAAGAGTTTCCACAAACAGAATGGTGTTAAAAAGAGGGAACTCGTCTTTAACACAGATCAAACATGGCTAAGCTGTGTGTAGATTTAAATGGCTTTCCCCAATTATTACTTTCCTGTCACAGTGCCTGATCTGCTATATTGGTAGCACTGACTATTAGTGACATTTGGACCTGGTGTATAATTTTATATCTATATTAATTGCACCAATGTAAGATATAATAAATATAATTTATCAGACGATGTTGAGGGCTAACCTTTAAAACTCCTTAACAAGCAAAGTCACCAAAGAGAGAAGGAAAGGTAATGGACCTTCATTTAGCAAGAGTATAAAGTAAAATCTGTCATAAAATGCTTTATATGTAGGTGTCATGTTTTGAAATTTTTTTCAAAAATAATACCCAATTCATTTACATATACAAAGCTCATACTAATCAGTAGGGGGAAAAAATAAAACAAAAACGAAATGGTGACAGCCCCCCATCCCATGTCACCGTAAAATAAAGGGCCAAGCGCATGAAAAGGTGACCCAGAAAAGTGACTAATAAGAGCAAAAATTAGTTGGTTCACTAATAAAGAAAATAAATAGAAACTACAGCAGTAATGAAACAACTATCTATTTGTCATTTCCTTGTGAACATTTAAAGACAATGGACTACAACTTTTATAGAAAGCAATTTGACTGATACATTCAACTTTCTTAAATATACATGTTGTCTCGTCCACGAATTTCATTTCTAAAGATGAACTGTCATAGAAATATTTATAAATGAAAACAAACTTTAGTACAAAGATGTTCGTGTGGATTACTTTCATGGTAGGTTAAATAGTAATAATACCAATCATTAACTTATTAAATAATTGTTAGGTGTCTGGAAATATGCCAAATGGTTTACTTACCATGATCTCAGATCTCCTGAATACTGTCTGAAAGTTAGGTATAATTTTCCCCGTTTTACAGATGAGGACATTGAACTTGAAAAAATTACGAGACTTTAACAAAACACCAAGGAAATCAGTGGCTGGTCCAGGATCTAAACGAGACTCATCGGTGTGCTTACCAATATACTATAGTGTCTCCTGCATTAAGAGGAAAACAGTAACTGTAGTTCATTAAATTTTTGCTTTTAAGGGGCCTTTAATAAGCCTGATAAAAGCATGATGGGCACTGAGACATAAAGGAAGTACAACACAGAGAGTGTAGCCAATAGTGTTGCAGTAACTATGAATGGGGCCAGGTCGGTAGCAGACTTAGCAGCAATCACTTCCTAAGTTACAGAAACGTCTAGTCGCTCTGTTGAACACCCAAGGCTAACATAGTATTGTACATCGACTGTAAATAAAAATTTTTAAGAATTTAAATAAGTAAATAAATAAAACACCAAAGGACCATATGATATATGCATCGGACTAGCGGTCACTGAACATATGTCCTGTTCAAGACACACAGGAACTTGAGTTCGGAATGACACAAGGAAGTCAACTGTTTAAAAAAAAAAAAACCCTGGAAGGTGGACATGAAAATGTATTAGTATTGATCTTTTTCTGCGTTGGAGAAATAATGGCAGGTTTCTTAGATTCTTCCTGATTCTGTTCTGTGCTTTCCAAAAGGACGCAAAATGAGAAACAGTGTGAAGTCCCAACTGCCCCTCCTAGGTCCCTCAGTTTTCCAGGCAGCTAAAGATAAGGAAACTCTCCTTAAAATCGATTGCGCACCAAGTTCATTTCCCGTTTGAGTCTTAGATGCCAGATTATGTGTTTACTATCGGCAACGGGTAAGAGGAACAGCACTCAGCCAGAGCAGGGGGCTCATTTTCCACGGCTCCCGCTGACCCCAACATTTCACTCCAGACCCTACAATTCAGCCCCTTTACATAGAATAACAGGTCCATGTGGGGTCCCCTCTCTGACTGGTTCCTTGACATGTTCACTTGAGAAAGACAATGCTCCCCTATTAGAACCAACCAAAGCCTTCCTAGGCCAACCTCCCAGAAAACAAACAATTTGACGACTACCGAGAACTCCAACTTAGTGAACGTGCGTCAATACACAATGCACATCTGTCTTTTTAATAATTAAAAAGATGCAAATGTTTGTAGGTTTTTCTATTTCCAACATAGCAATGAGAGTTACTCCTGAACAGCTTAGGTGGGTTAATTGGCCAGGTTAAAATTCCGTGTCATGATTTGTAGTTTCTCTACTACCAAGAGCCAAAGTTATTACGACTCAAAGAACTCTGATCTGTCCTACATCTTCACCCCCCAGGAACCCCCTCCTCTCTGAGCTCACCTGCTTTTGTTGTCCCCTCTAATCCAGCGGTACCCCCTCCACCTCCTCCACCATGCCAAGTCCACTCCAGAATGAATAAGATCTGCGCATGCCTGTTTCCGCTGGCTGCCTTGGCTCTTTGTCCAGCTTGGCTAACTTCTTCCACTTCTCTGATCTTCCATGAAACCGGTTCTAACCACCTCAATTACCTTATTTAAATTTGCCACTCCCTTCCCCATGCCTCATATTCCCTATCTCCTTGTGCCCACTCTGAGGTTTTGTTTTGTTTGTTTTTTTTCAGTAAAGAGCACTTATGACCTTGTAATGTTATACATTTTATTCATTGATTCTCTTCCCTATTCTTCATTTTTCTCCCATTATAGGAAGATAAGTTCCTCCCAGGCAGACATTCTTTTATTTCTATTGTTAAGTGATACACACACCCACAGCCTAAATATCCACATGGACCAGAACAGCCTCTGGTGCATAATAGGTCCTCAGTCCACGTTGGTTGGATGAAGAAATGTTACTGCTGGCTGACATATAAGGACAAGAGTATGTGGGCTGCTTAGTGCAAGGTGGCCATATCAGGTCCACTCTCAGCTCCTGCCAGTCAGTTCCCAGCTATGACCCTGTCTTGTTCTAGCTGGGTTTTTTTCCTTAAAGAAAATAAACAAATGTCCACATCCCTAATCCTGTGTCCACAAATCCACCTCACAGGCTATAACTGGGAAATACTCATAGTGGTGGATTTATAGTATGTTCCTTCCAATGTGCATTCCCGCCTTACCCCCAGAGCAGAAATCTGAGGACGCTGCTTCAGTTTCTTACCTTCACCTAAAAGAGAGTCTTAGTCCACCATTCATTCCACTATTACACAGGCTCCTGTTTTTTGGAAGCTCTGGTCCGTTTTGGCAAAATCGTAATCATAATAGAGAAGTTTCTTCATCTGCCTGCCCATTGCCAATGAATGATATCTCATTAGACAAATCACTTGGAACGCTGATGAGGTTTCCCTGGACACAAAGGCCAGCCGGCTCGATCGTCTGCCCACCTGTGGCTCCCGAGCGAACAGCCAAAGGTCAGCCCGGTTCTTAGGGGCCTCTACCGTGTCAGCAAAAATTAGCAAGGAGGTGGCCAAGTTGTCAATGGAGCACAGAGACAATTAGTTAATGATCAGGGCGCCAGCCGTTGGGGAATTGATGACAAAATGAGCCACCTTGGGTACATCTGCATGCATTTAGAAAATCCATAGCGCCGTAAAAAGTATATTACCTCAGAGAGAAAAATGACGTGCCTGGAAGCCAAATTAAACACAGAACTTAATGGCGGGCAAAGATGTGTCCAACCCGGAAGAAGGTCATGGCTCTGTCGGAATCACGCGGTAGCACCAATGAAAGTGATTAATAATTAACCCCCAACTATGCTTTTTCCTGGACTTTCACATAAGGCCTTCCCTCTGAGTTCGGATCCACATATTGACTGATCGATTCATTCATTCGGTCAGCGTATATTTATGGAGCACCATCATTAGCCGGACTCAATGGAAAACAATATCAAATCATAGAGGCTCTGTCCCAGCTCTTAAAGAGACAGAATTCTGGTAGTAACGTCAGATGTTAGAATGAAAGAAACGATTACAGTAAATGCAAATTTATTTACTTTTTGGTGCGTTGAAAGTATCCTGAGTATATTCAGAGGTAGGGGAAGAGAGAGGTCCTTCGGATTGTTAGCATAGGCGATTACACCGAAATTGAAAGTATCTATTATAGCTTTCTTCTTTGAACATGCCAGTTCTTGGGTGCCCCTTTGCAGATAACATGGCATTTCTACCAGAACCAGGATGGGAGCGAGGCTGATGGGGCCTGAACGACAGCAAGTGTTGGAAGCAGCGATGTCGTTCAGCTTGGATCTGTCCTGCTTTGTTTAAGCTTCTGTTGTGGCTTTTGCCTAAGGGTATAGCCACAGTCCCTGAAAATGAAGGGGCTATTACCTGAGAGTCTGCCAATCGCTTGAACTTGCTGTTACCATTTAAACGGCGGCCGCGGGAAATCGTGCAAGTTCAAGGGAACACCGCGCGTGCGGTAGGTGAAGAGGCTCAAAGCTTGGCAGGCGCTCTCCAAGCAGAGATGTCCCAGTGCTTCACTTCATGTCACCATGCACGAGACCCTTCTATATGTCACCACACACTGGGGAGCCTGTCAGGAAGTGTCAAGCGATGGCATGTCAGGAACAAAGAATCCTAGCTCTGGAAAGAGCCATCCTGAATTCAATCTCACCGGTTCGCAGCAGAGTCCCCCTCCCAGGCCAACTTCTTGGGGGAAGACCACCCAGAACGCACCCAGTGTTCTTGTCTCCAGGAACGATGAGATCCAAGCCGGTGTTAGAGAGGCGAGGTATCATATAGCCGAAAAAGATGCTGTTCTAGAGTTTCCAGCTCAATGTACGCCTGCTACATCCACAGACTCCGGCATGTGTTATTTCATTTGAGACCAACACTGTTTCTCTTAACTTGCATGTCCAAACTCCTGAGTAAAATATGTTTCTGCCAAAATTATTTTTACTTTGCTCCAGGCCCATTTATGTACAATTAAATAGGTTATCCAGCCAATTCTCCCCATAGCAAGGCGGAAAACTCATTTAGCCGGTGGTTTTCGTGTGTTAATTGGATTCTTAGTGCAAAGACGCGTCTTACTTTTCTTTTTTCTTTCTTTTTCTTTTTCATTCGGAGGATATATAAGAAAAGGTGATTTTTGAAATTAAAATCCCAAGTCATCCTCCTTAAAAGAAAGGTTGTTGGTATTACTGCAAACTTCATGTCTCCAGCTATGAATTTATAAAAATTTCTCTTCGTTATTTTCTAAATTTCTTGTGGACAGGGCTAACAATATAGACCCACATAAAGCCATCTACTACTTGGATTATAAATAAGGTATAAAAATACATGGGTATATAGTAAACATCTATTATTGCTCTAAATGGGTTATTGGAATGAATAACCATAGCAAATGATATAATAGCTACTGTGTTTCCCATTTCAGGGACGAAAAGACTAACACTCAGGAAAGTTAAATATCTTCCCTGAATTCATAAAACTAGAATGGGACCAAGCTGGGTTTTGGCCAAGTTCAGACTCCAAACCTTTCTCTGGACTGTAGGGCACTGTCTGCCAGAATCCACAACAATTGGTTATTACCATGGTGGATAGGAGATCGTTTTTTAGTGCTCAAGATCTGTAATGTTTCAAATGAGACTTAAGTGTCATAAGAAGCCTGGAATGGAAGTAAAGACTCAACATAAAATATATTCATCCCTTGAGGAATTTCTGAAGTCAGGAATAGTACACTCTTTTCAAACTATATAGAATGTTAATTTTACGGTAACTAAATTCAACATCAAGAAATGTGCTTTTATTTCTGTATATTTCAGAGAATAAAACTTGCATGAAATTCAGCAGTTTTTTCCCTTGTTTTGTGAGAATCACTTGCACCAATTTGTAATCTAATTACCACATGAAAGTGACTGAGTTGTGCTTGTCCAATTATTCTCTTCACCTTCCTATTAGCTCAGAAAAGTTCCTTATGCGCGGAGATGTGGTTTAGGGATATTTTCAAATATGTTCTTTTATAGTGGAGGAATTCGCCAAGGTTTATTTTAGGTTCTTACATTCTCTCAGGCCTTCAAAGATGACTTCTTTCCATTTCAGGGGTCCTATCTGAATCGTTTGTCCAGGACTATTAACATACTATAATAAGAGGCTGAACTCCATTGGGTTACAAGAGAACACCATGAATTCTAAAAAGAGGCTTCAGAAGATGGAGATACAGAGGGAGAGAGGAGATACAGGTTATCTTCTGACCCACTTGCCTTTCCATTGATGTTCAGATAGCAAGCTTTGTGTGTCTTAGTGCTTTGACATGCAAGCGTCCAATTATTTTCCATTTAGATAGAGTGGTCAGCACCTTTGCTTTCTGCCCCGAGCATGGGCTTCCTAAGTTTCAAAAGGAAAAAGAAAAAGTTTCAAAAGAATAGGAAGAGGTCTGTAGATGTCTGACTCTAGAAACATCTTCCGCGTATTTTAGTAGCTTACATTCTGACCAGGCAGGTTGGTGGACTAGGAAGAACATTTATCGCTGAAACATGGCACAGGGCGGTCGGTCTTGGAGATGGACACAGACAAGGGACATGGTCAAGGGACACGGACACTGACCCCTTCCTGTCTCTGTACCCAACGCCTGTCCAACAGCGAATCCTATTGGCTTCATCCTGGAAACAGGATTCTAACTTCCTTTTGACTCTTCAATGCCACCAAACTTGTCCCTAAATTTCAATCTTTTTTTTTTTTAATTTGGTAGTCAGTGCAGTTGGCTGGTGCTTAGACAGTTCGTATTAGTTTGGCTGGACTACTCAAAGTCAATGTGATCGGGCCCGCTAACAGAGATGTATCGCCTGGCTGAATGAGCTGGTATGTTCAGCTCTGTAGAGTAGGGTGTGAAAAAGTGTTAAATTCTGGTTATCGGACTTGAGCCTCTTCAAGGACGAGTTCAAATTTTATCAAAACCTATATTTTAATGGTCCAATTAGCAGAAATCATAATATTTTCACATGAGTAGCTTGCATACCATAGTAGTGCATCTTACGAGTCTTCCCCGAGGAGCATTGGAAAGTTCAAGTGAGCTTAGGGGAGAGATTTAGCGGTCTCCTGCAGGATTGTGTTACCATCTCAAAAATGCTCTTTGATTTAGAACTGACAGTTCAAGCGTGATTATAAATTATAGAGTAAATCTTGATGGGCAAGGGGAATAAATATTATACTGGAGAGTTTGCAAGACATTCTGTAGACACAAGAGAGCTTTAAATCAGCTAGGCTGCTTACTTTCTGTACTCTATGGAATATTGGCCAAAACTATGGAATGTTGATGGAGTCACATCTTAGATAAAAATTAGACTCTGTCACTCCTCCTACTGAAGTTCTACTTCAATTTTAATGAGTTCAAAATACTTAGGATTATTTAAGATAAACCAATTTTCCAGGCCTCAGTGAAGTTAAGAGATGCAAATTAACCCAGTCATTGGCATTCAAAGAACATGATATGCAAAAGAAGATGTGTTTGGTGCAGTCAGAAAGCAGAGGACTGACAGGTACGCTCCTGACCAAGTTGAGAACTCCGGAGTAGCTACAACCCTGCAGAGCTTGGTGAGTGGAAGCCCAGGTAGGTGAGCCCATGGGAAACCACTATTATTACTACAGTTGTCATGAGGCTATTATAATCTTATGTAAGTGTTGATGTGATACATACTGCAGGACAATTACCACCACACTGTTCGTTAACACCTCCAACATGTCACATAATTACCATTTCTTTGTGTGTTTGTGTGTGTGCTGAGAATCCTCAAGATCTACCTCCTTGGTGACTTCGTTTGGCCAACTCTAGCTCAGGGGACAGTGACACTGGAATATGTAACCAAGAAGAGGTCAGTATAACCCAGCACTGGAGGTTCCATAGAAAGAGTGAAATAAGCAGATGTCACCTCCAGGTCTATAAATTTCAGGTGTGTATTCGTAGGCAAAGCATTTCATCTCGTTTGGTCCTTGCTTTCTTCTTCTCTACGTTATGAACCGTATGGTCGTTCTGTCTCATGGTGTGTGGAGGAGCTGAATAACCATCCACATTTCCTGATGCCTTGGGGCCCTTCCATTATAAAACCAGTGATGTTATTGCTCACAACGAAATTCTTTGTCTTGCTTGGTATTTAAGTCACAACCGAACTAAACCACGAAAGCCGTGGGTGTGCATTGAAGGTTGGCCCTTGTTCCTTCTGTGGCCGGGTCCCCCTCTGATTGGTTAGCATCCATTGTTCTGAGCAGAGCGCTGACAGTTAATTTAAAAGTTTGTATCTCCCGCAAAAAAGCCTTCTCCCTCTTACTTGTGAAGTTCAATTGCTGAACCTGGAGGCAACAAACTCAACAAACAGATTAAGTTATTGACTTACAAAATCTGGCCATGGTTTTTCTTCCTATTATGAATATTACGAGTTGCTGAACCTCCGTATAGTGGACATCAAAGTCAACAAAATGCCTTAACCAGCAGTAACTTCTGCCCAGGGAAACACTACCTCTAATGAAGCAGTGGAAGGCCCCCTTATCAGAACCAGGCCAGGCAGATATAAAACCCAACTGGAGGAGAAACGCATTCTAGGGGGGAGGGATTGCAATATGGAGGAGTCATGGTCTTACGACCTTGATGTGCAATGACAGAGTGACACAGAGCGGCTGACACATCGAGCTCTAAACTGGTTTTAACATGGCTGACCCTCACTTTTCAAACACCTAGTGCACATCACTGGACATTTCACTCTGCTTGAAAACGTTCTCCTTTTCTATTGAATGTATTGGGGCGACGCTGGTTAACAAAGCTATGCAGGTTCCACGTGCGCAATCCCACAGCCCATCACCCGCACGCCGTTCTGTGTGTTCACCACCCCAAGTCGAGTCTCCTTCTTGAATTTTAATACATCTGGAAACAAAACCCACTTTTGTTGTTTTCTACTGCTCCCACAGTTAGTTTTCCACGGTACCCAGAAAGTTCACTTAAAAATAAAAATAAGTGTATGTCATGCTTCTACTTAGCAATGCTCCAGTGCGTAGCCCAAGCTCGAACGTGGCTTAAGACCCATTAGTGAACTCCTCCGATTTACAGTTTTGCTCTTGCGCCTAAGTGATCAGACAACGCAGTTCTTCCCAGGGGAGGTAAAGACATTCGTTGACCACCGAGCACCAACCTTCCGGTAGTTTAGGTGAAGCCATGGCAGGTCGTGGTAGTGAAACACAGGCCATTTCCCTTTCGTCTGTTGGAGTTCCGATTACGCTAGTACTTGCGGTGACCTGTTTGAATTGCTACAGGTGACAGGGAACCCCAGGTCCCTGTTGCTTTCAAAGCAAAACACCCCCAAGTATCTACGTGGTTATCTTTCCAGCTGATGTGAAAAAACAAATGAAAAGAACTAAAGAACGATAAAACTGTCTTTAAAAACTATAGTAACCTCATTAACACTATTGATGTGACCGACTATTTTTTTTTTTTTGGAAGGCTAAAAGAGCTCAGTTTAGGACCCGTCCACCTGTTCCCTGACATCATGAATAATCACTTTCCCAAAAATCAAGAGTTTGTCGGTGAATAACGCAGGCAATATCTATGTCTCCTAAGTAAGTGCTTACCTCATTACTAGCCAGAGGCCATCAAAGAGGTGTATGGAACGTCAAAAGTAAGCTTAGCATTATGCCCCGTGAGGCTCTGTCTATAGAAAATGCAAATAAACTTCCAGAGAGTTCTTGAAGCACTTGAATTGAAACAATCAAAGAATGTTTCAGAAATGTGTGCGTGCTGTTTTGGAGTCTTCATAGGCAATGATATTGTTAAGTCCCCACTTTTTTTTTTATCCTCACTCCAGGATATTTTTTCCATTGTTTTTAGAAAGGAAGGAGGGGGAGATAGAGAGAGAGAGAGAAATGTGAGAGAGAAACATCGATCAGCTGCCTCCTGTACACGCCCTGACCAGGGATCGAACCTGCAACCTAGGTATGTGCCCTGACGGAGAATTGAACCTGCAATGTTTCAGTCTACGGGGCAACACTCTAACCAACTGAGCCATGCCAGCCAGGGTGGCAGCCACATTTTTAAAAATATTCAGTAAAGGTTACGAAGTACTATTATTGCAGAGAAAAGATACTCCTGAAATACTGGGACTTAATCCAGCAGAGTCCATGAGATAAGACTTCTGAACGCATAGGGCTAGAGGAGAACGACCACGAGGGGTGGGGGGGACCCCGCTGTCCAGTGCACACAGGCACCCCCTGGCGACTGTGCCCAGAATCTCAGGCTCTTTTCTGGACAACACCGAGGCAGGTCACTCCCTATCCTGCTGCAAGGGTGGGAGGCCTGACTTTATACCGTTCACAAGATGGTGTGTAGCTACGGCTACTTCACCTGCGGACTTTTCTGGCAGTGGGGACGCACATAGAGGGCATCACCGCCGGGAGGGACAGCCCGGCCTGCCGTCACTTCTGCATGTTGAGAGCAGGATGCAAATGAAGCAGAAGTACGACAGCGGCGTCTTTATTGGGGGAAACAACGCAGGGCAGATGTCCGCTCACTTACACTTAAAGGAGCACAGCTCTGCAAAGTAGGTCATCTCGGGAAATATAAAGCATTATTCCCCCGAGATTTGAAAAAAAAAAAAATGTAATTACTTCTTCCACCGAGTGTGATTCTTTTCAATCACCTTCATTTTTGTCCCCTGGAAATGAAAAGAGGTTTATATTAAAAAGGCATTTCCTCCGACTCCGTGTCCTTGAGCTGAACAAAATGTAAACCAAGCTCTCCCTCCTTCTTGCGAAGCAGAAGGGGCTCCAGTCTCTCCTTGGGAAGGCGGCCCATTTAAATAAGGAGATGGGGTCCCATCCTTTCGACCAGCCCCATTGTTTTACTTGTCTGCAGTAACACTTGAGTGGAAATTACACAGGCGCCTCACTAATTGAGTCATTGTTGACACGGCGCTGAGCGGGAAATGACAGCGAACAGAAGGAACTGTTCAGGGGAAATGAAATAAAAGATGTTCATCTCATTGTTGGATAACGGGTGAGATCATTCGGTGCTCTAAGGAGGCCCAAGGCACCTTTTTCCATTTCCCTGGCACATTTATAATTTATGCTTTGTGATCGTTCCAGGTAATTTTAGGACGCCGGACTTTGTGGGAGAACTTCGCCGGAATGAATGAGAATCACGGACAGACCGACAGACGCGGGGACCGCGCAGCCCGCTGCTCCCCACCGAAGCGACAGCCCCTTTCTCTCCAGCCCGCCTGGACCCCTCGCCTTTTTAATTCGCATTTATTTATTGTCTTAGCTCTGACTCAGATCTTTGCTGCAACCTGTGTGTAGGTGGTGTCTTTATTTATTTATTTATTTTGAAATCTGGAGCCTTTGGTGAGTTCTAAGAACTTCCCTAAAGTTTGACAGGCACGGATTTGAATGGCTGGTGTGCTTTTATAAGGTGCGTTATCTGTGCATTGATGCAACTGTGCTCGAGTAATACATGTGCGTGTATGAAGGCACAGGGGCGGGGATAAACTGGCCCTAAAAACATTAAGGTTGGAGTGTGCAAATTAGGAAATGATCGCTGGGAGAATGTAAATATTGGCTCTGAGAAAATACTGTGCATCTTTCCACAGCCCTGACATTAGAAAAAAAGAAGGGTGTGTTTTATTTGGGGCAAACGCATTCTGTGTTATTTACCATTTATTTCCTTATTTAATTAGTTTTAGAGAGAGAGGAAGAGGGGGAGGAAGAGAGGGAAACATTGATGTGAGAAACACCGACCGGCTGCCTTTTGAACGCACTTCGCATGGAGAGGGGGGGTGCGTGCCACGCGTACCGTGGGGCTGAAATATCACTGTCCCCTTCAACGACTAAACATCTTTCAAACACGCGAGGCTGCTAGTAAGTGTAATGCCTTCCATGGCATTATCCACTTCACTATTCGCAGTTTGTATTTATCCTTCAAGCCACCTCTGGTCGGCTGGGCCTCTTATCAGTTTGGTAGAACTTGGGAGATGGCATGTTTGGGAAGAGAGAATATAATGGAAGGAAACTTACGTGGAAAAATTAGATGTTATCTATACCTTGCTATTTGGAAATGTTCTCACGCTCTTTGCTTTCCAGTGACGCACCTTCCACTCACCTCCCCAATATTACTCTAACGCCGCGGCAGCCATTTATTATAATGCTGCAAAATATTTAGAAATCGTTTGTGTGACTGCCACTTGATTTTATTTTTTCTGTGTCTGTTTTCTAACTGACCCAACATTTCAAGGCAACACATAGAATATGGCTTTGCTATTGAAGTGGGAG
Source organism: Pteronotus mesoamericanus (assembly GCF_021234165.1). Classification (NCBI taxonomy): domain Eukaryota; kingdom Metazoa; phylum Chordata; class Mammalia; order Chiroptera; family Mormoopidae; genus Pteronotus; species Pteronotus mesoamericanus. Next base: position 5,712,126 of record NW_026555323.1, on the reverse strand, counting down.
CAAAAGACGTAGTGGAGAAGCATCTTAAAATGTTCAGAAAATGCTACACTGAAAGCTGTTTCCTGAGTCGCCGGATGTCATCTCCTGTCCCAGCCATGCAGGACTGCCTCCGCACGCCTACAGCCCTCTCTCTGCTGTATCTAACCCAACGTTGTCTGTTTTCTTATTTAAAGGTCTGCTGAAAAAAACTATATCCAACCATACCGCACGATTGCTCTCGTTATCAATTAAATTCAATATGGCCCCTTCCAAATTGACTTTAAAATGAATGTTCGTAAGGGGATAATGCTATAGTCAATCTATTTAATAGTAAAAGTCAAAGAATTCAACTCAACGCCCGGTTTAGGTCTGCGGGTTAGCCGACTACCAATAGGAATCGTGGATGTGGAAATGACTGTGTGGACTGGAACACTTGAGTTCTATCATGAATGTAAAATAGGTAAAAAAAAAAAAATGGGGTTTGCAGGTATGAATCCTGTTCTGAATTATAACAGGCTACTTCAGGTACACTGGAATTATTCTGTAATCTTAATGAAATGAGAAGGTGGTGTTTTTTCAGGAGACAAAAAGTGGTTATAGGAAACCATTGCTTGTATCCAGAACACACCCTCCCCCTCCCTATCACGGGAGAATCAGCGACATCTGATACCCTCTTTGGCACACTCAGGAGGGGAGCCAACGATCAATGGGCCGTGGGGACCAGACTCCCTTTTCTCCCCAACTCAAGGCCTGGAAGCGAATGCACTTTGTAAATTCCTATGTCTGGTGAAGACGCCTAAGAGACGGGGCAGGGCAGCTGGTGGCTCTAACACACTCGGTCTGGGTGAAAAAAAAAGATGTCTGTCTCTACAATGTCCCACCTAGGTTCGCCCGGACCCACTGGGCTCCCCCTGATTCAATCTGTGTGTGTGATTTTTCTTAAAAATCCTATTTTTCTTAAAGCAACAAGGGTCTCGGCCTACAGGGGCTAGGCCATCCTACCTTGGGAACCTCTGAGCTCTCAAAGCTAGACATACCCACCGCGTCACCCAGCGGCCAACGGGCCCTGTGGACAAAGGAGAGCAACTTGCATCCTGAAGCAGCCTTCATCAAACCCAAAGCGTTATTTTTAAGGTGCCACCAAACCCACATTGACTGACTGGTCCCTTTTCATCTTAATTTTGAACAGTTGCTACTCCAATTAAATTCTACCACCTAGCATTTTCAAACAGCTCCTGGTCGCTCCCACAGACTCCGTTAATGGACAGCTGTTTCTGACAGCCCCCCTGATTTGCCAGTGTTGTGTTCCGCGGCTGGCACCGGGGGATATGCAAATGATCACATGAATCAGCTGTCACCGCGGCAGACACCGAGCACGCGGGGGGAGACGATCAGAGATCGGAATGTGTGGAGAGCTCAGCTGGCTGCGTGTGAAGGCGGGGAGGGAGGGGGAGGAGGAAAAGAACAAGCTTAAATTTCTTGAAGGGATTTTTTTTTTCTTCCCCCTTTTTCAAGTATCTCCAGATTATTTTCCCTTTGTGGCACTCATTAGATTTCAGGTCAGGAAAGTGCAGTCTTTTCTTCGCCAATCACCGAGAGAAACACGAAAGTTTGGGAATGACAGAAATATTTCAGGTAGGCACTGTGAGAACTTCTGTAACACGAGCAGAATATTACACACACCTCTGCATTTCAGGGAACTTTCCCGTCCGAGAGAGGAGGGGGAACATGAAGCTTTTCTTTCCCGTGAGGATGTGCTTAAGAAAATTTTGCTGCTCCAACCTGGGTGGCTCAGTGGGTTGGGTGTTGACCGGTAAACCAAACGGTCGCCAGTTCAATTCCTGGTCAGGATCAATGTTTCTTTCTCACGTTGATGTTTCTCCCCCTCTCTTTTTCCCTCCCTTCCTCTCTAAATAAATAAATAATAAATAAAATCTTTTAAAAAGAAGAAAATTTTGCTTAGGATCCCAAGCTGGAAGTAACTGCTCTGAATTATCCCCAGCAAGGAATTCTCGGAGCTGTCTGTCAGCTGGGCCAGATCCTCAGACACAAGGTGGGAAAAAGTTACTTAAAGGCTGGAGGAACACCATCCCCAGGGACCCCTCTTCTGTCCCTGAGGTCTCCCTGATACAAATGTCCTGGCCATCGTATCATTTGGGGTTCACCAAGGGAAGTATAACCATGATGAATGATACAGACTAAAGAAAAGGAGAGGGATGGGACTTTTCAGAACGGTGGCATCTGGCGGTGGGCCTGGAGCCCCTAGCGGTCAGCAGAGCCGTTGTTTGCGAGAAGAGTTAGACGTGAAGTGTGGGCATAAAGCAAGGCCAAGGTAAATCCACGAGGACCAGTGGCTCTGTTCCAGCCTTTGCTGCCTGCAACTTGACGGCACGGACGACATGCACAAGGAGCCGATGCCCTTGGCCGCACACTGTTCCATGAACTTGGCCTAAGACTTGAAGAGCCTGAAGGTAGACATACAGCAGGAGCTGGAGGAGAGGGGGCCCAGCCAGTGACGCGAGCCGGCAGGGCAGTGACAATAGACGGGGTGGGGCAAATATACATTGACCGTTGTAAGTACGCAAAGCAATTTATTCTTGCACTATTACTTACGGATTATTGTGCTGTTTATCATCTCAACAACTGTAAACCTCCTTTCGCCCACTCCCGTACCCAAGCGACTGTTTCACGGCACCTTCTGACCACGCACTGGTCTCTCTAAGTCAACTCGAACTCAAACCACGACAGGAAGGCGGTTCTGCGAACCACTATTCCAAGCCAGCGAGGTGGACCCATGAGCAACCGGCACGGCAGTGTACCCAGCTCCACCCTGCCCTGAGCATCCACTGAGATGTATGTTATTCCGGCTCTATCCGGACTAAGCCCAGACACATTAGTTGAAGAAACAGACAAGAAGGGCCAGTCAAGCGCTTAAACTGTAGAAGGCACTGGAGCGAAGATGGCCAGGGAATGTGTCACTATCTGGGGACTAAGGAGTAAGGCGGTACTCTGCATCACTTTCACTGACATACTGGTGGCAGCCCTATGTTGTGAGGGATGCCACCTGGGGCCAGCAGCTGCACAGGTCCGGAGAAGAACAAGGATGGGACACTATGACCTCAACGCTACCTGGTGCACACATGTTATTTGGGACTCATTTTGCCTTCAATCTAAAAAAAATGAATCTAGACTACATTTCGAAGCTGATTTTACATCATTATGTCCAAGTTGACTTAAAATTGCAAGTGCTTGAGAACACCTTTTTTAAAAGCATTGCTTGCGTACATTATTGTACTAGTTTCAGATCTACAACATAGTGATTTGACATTTAAAAACCTTATGATGTGATCGCCACACTACGTCTAGTAACCACCTGTCACTGTGTGGAATTATCCCCTTGATATGCAGGGACCCTCAGACACAATTCAACAAGAGAGCAGCAGCCGGAAAACATCCCAAGTAGTCATCGGAATCGATTCGAAACATCTCCAGGTCTCTTGTTGTTACCCATTACCCAGAAATAGTTTCCCTTAAATCCGAAATAAGTTTAGAGCTCGTAACAGTTAATTTTCGTGGATGATTTTGTTTCAAAACATCCCCATTTAAAATTAATTAATTCTACAATTAACCCAAGGATGGTGTGCGCGCGCGCACACACACACACACACACACACACACACACACACAGAAACTATAACATGTAATTTCCTGTCCGCCAGAGCTATTCCTACCCTGCCACCAATAGGTTAGATGCTCCTGGCTTATTCAGATTTATTTACAGACATCTCTCTATACTTACAGACAAATGTGTGTGTATAGTTTTCTTTTATGAAAGGGAAGTTGTTGTACTGAATCATTTGCAATGACACAACACCTTTCTGTATCTGGAAGAATAGAAATATCTCACTCTTTATACGCACTTCATTTTGTCTCTTGATCATAATCTATTTAACCATTTCTTTATGGATGGGCATGTAGGTTACTTCTCTAACCAGTTTTTTAAAAATTGCATTTTTCTCCTAAAAGTCAGTGCATTGGATTTTAGAGCTTGAGGAAGCAGCTATATCTTTTAATCACCTGAAGATCAAACAGCACATTAACCTGCATGTTTCTCTTGTGCCACAAACATTGGGATTATTTTTTTCTCTCTGCTCACTCAGAGCAAGATAACAGTACATACTGTGTCTTGCCTTCCTAGTTTCCACCCCTTGCTGAGCCCGCCACCCTTGAAGAAGCCAAAGATTTCATTCTTCAGCACTGCTTGGTGGTGCCAAAACACTTACAAAAATAGACTCGAATTAGAATGGCCATAACGAAGTTTGTACAATAGAAACAAATGTTTAGATAAACGGCTTGATGTGTACCTAGTAATTAATATAGTTGCACAAAATAGAATGCTCAGCTCTCCCTATGCCTATAGGAACTCTAATCTGTATTTTTCATGTTTAGATTCTTTACATAAATCTCCATTTATGCCAAAGAGCCCACAGCTCCTGGGCAGAATACACATTCCGGGGAAACACCGCGGAGAACAAGATTGAAGCTGACACTTCGCAGCCCAAGTCAATGCGTCTCTTGTCTGAACTGATTGCGTAGGTTTGGACTTACTCTCTTTTTAATCAATCAGCAATCAATGCTAATGGCAGAATCATTTGTTTCTCATCAGCAAGTCTTCCTTCAGCTTTAGCGCTTTACCGTGTCTTGGTCATGTTCTCCTTAAGAGGCTTGAGAAATCAGAACTTTGGATCAATAGGTTGCTTCGCACGGTGCAGCCGGCTGCCCAGTCGGTTCTCCTTGGAAAGCTAGATTATCATGCGTTGGGTCATTGTTCCCCGCACTGAGTGCCACGGCCTTCTTGGAAGCTTTGCTTCTTATCAGAACCCTTGGATTCTTAAATATAAGACTGCAGTAGCCATGCAAGGAACACCTACAGTACTCTTGGGAAAACGAGGCTCTGAAATCTCAAGGATGCCACTTTGATGAGGGGGACATTTTTGTGTCTCTTACCCTCATCTCCTATTTTTATCACTTTCTGTTATTCTGAAGTGATAGCATTCTTCACACTGGTGTTGGTCTTGTTCACTTGCTTGCCACTCTAGATTGTATATTGCTTGTTTATCATGCATATACTAGACAATGATGACAGAAAAATGAGGAAGGAAGGAGGAAGGAAGGAAGAGAAGGAGAGAGTAGAAAGAGAAGGAAGGAAGGAAGGAAGGAAGGAAGGAAGGAAGGAAGGAAGGAAGGAAGGGAAGAAGACTTTTGAGACAGCATGCCATGAAAAGTTACAACTTGAATTAAAAAATCTTATGAGATAATTATAGATTTGAATGCACCAATCCCTCTACCAACATACAACTGCTATTAATATTATTCATTCTATGCCCAATGCAATGCTTCACAAACTACTAGGCATGACTCAAGAGACCAGATGGTTTGTGATATTTAAGAATAGAGGCATTTTATTGGTTCACCTGTGGGCACGGCTGATCTTCGGCAAGAAGCCTCAGGCTTAGCCGACTAGAAAGGGAGCTCCTTAATCTAGCACCTAATTTGGTGTCTTCACTTGGTAGGTTTTCAGTAGATGTTTAGAGAACAAATGCATAGGTCAACAAATTCTTCGGTCAAAGCCTCTGCTCCCTGCCCACTGTTTCTAACAATCAACAACACCGATCATAACAGAAGAAAAGAAAAGGCTATAGTCGGGGAGCATCAGCGCCAGGCGAGACTGGATGGGTCCGCAGAGGCCAGAGGCTGCTGAGCTCTGTCCACATCGGAGCCACTGGGATTTATCAACATTTTATTATTTCAGTTTCCTTTATGCGTTTTCAACATATTTGCTTTATTGAATAATCCTGGAGCTCTTCCCCGTTTTCTTTTAATTTCCTTGAAAATATTAATGTTATGAAAGGGAGGAATCATGAATACTTTATCTCTCCACGTCCATCTACCATAGGACAAGCTATGTAGGAGACATTCAAAAACATGAGTTTCTTTATGAATATACAGCCAGTAAACACTCCTGGCTAATTCGTGTATAAAGTTAGTGTTTGCACAGCCATACCCGGAAAATATTCCAAGTGATAACACCTGCTTACTCACACAGTAAATGGCTCTCATGTGACATGTTGATTTCTCTTATTAATGTGTTTTGCATGATGAGTTAGAATGTTATAAGTGCACCTTTATTTCCTGGTAATTTGTACGGACACGTTACAAGAATGTCATTTTCCGTGATGTTAAGGGAAGGCCATATGGCTTTGTGTGTGTGTGTGCTGGGGGTGAGTTTTTGTACTCTTTTTTTATTTTTCCACAGAAAACCTGATATTATCCTTACTTTTCTCAAAAAGAAATTTGGGGGCTGCCTGAGAATTTGGGAGTGCAAATAAAAATCCCCTCTTTTCCAAATCTTTACTTGCAGAGCTTTGGAAGTACCAGAGGTGAGTTCTGTTCTCTGAGATGTAAAATAAATTAGAGCAATGAGCCCAAATGGATCCCCTTTCCACAAGCACCTTTGAGACCGGAATGAAGCCCCAGGACAGGCAATGTGCTGAAGAGAGAGGGATAACATGCGGAGGACCAGATTTATATATTTTTATTTTTTAACTTTCAATGTTAATTTTTTTTTACTTCTCTGACTTTTCCTTTCTTTTTTTAAGATTTATTTATTTTTTCTTAGAGAAGGGAAGAGAGAGAGAAAGAGAGGGAGAGAAACATCAGTGTGTGGTTGCATTTCATGGACCCCCTGCTGGGGACCTGGCCTGCAACCCAGGCATGTGCCCTGACTGGGAATCGAACCAGCAGCCCTTTGGTTCAAAGGCTGGTGCTCGATCCACTGAGCCACACCAGCTAGGGCTGACTTTTCTTGTGTTATAAACATAATGCAATCTGATTTTTGATCATCAGTAGTTTTTTAATAAAAATTTTATTTTTCATGGCATACATTATTACCTTGGTTACAGGCGTATACCCCAGTGATGAGTCATTGCATAATTTACTAAGTGATTATCCCGCTAAATCTCATGATTTAAACCGAGATTCCACCTGTGGGTACCTGCAAAGGTCTGCTCAAATGGGCACAGTACTATTTTCCTCAGAGAGTTTTAGGAAGATCAAATGAAATCATATTTCCAGAGAACCTCATTCATTTCATGATCATCGGCACATTGGATCATATGTGATGTCTGTTCCTCGATTCACAAATACATCAAATACTAAGATTAAAATTTCGCTTTTCTCTAAAGCTGGATGGGTGAGGCAGGACATTTGGTAAACATCTCTGGATACCAAACCCGGTATTTCTCAACCGAAACCCAAAGCAGAAGCGTAATGGCTGACGTTCCACACGTGGCACAGTCAGGCGCTAACGGAAGCACGAGGCAGACAGCATTTCAAAGCATCTCTATGTTAACTGGCTATTTTTTCCATTTAAAAAAAAAAAAAAAAACAATGGGAAGAAAAGTACTGGCTGCTTTGGAGGAAGTGATTTTGTCTAATTCTCATTTCAGTTCAGGTGTTAATCATCCTCACTTTACGAAGAGCCTGAAGCTCAGAAAGTTTAAGCTGCCCCCCAAAACACACGCTGCCATGATAACGGGAGTGCCGCTTGCTATCTTGCGCGCGACGGGTTCTCATCTTCAGATCTGACAGACGAGGAAACCGAGGCCCCGGGCAGGGAGGAGAGGACGGCAGCGGTTGGCGTTTGGACCTCAAGCCTCTGTGTTTCGATCCAGCTGCTGCCTCTGCAGGCGCTGCGAGCTTGGACCAAACAATTCACTCCCCAAAGCCCCAGGGGAGTCTAAGCAGTATATTTTTAATTGATTTGTTAACTGTTTCCTAAAATACCTCCCTTCCGTACATTTATTCCAGCAGATGTTTAAAGGTATGAATTTTTTTTTTTAAAGTGTCCGTGGTCCTATAGAAACTCAGCTGGATTTACTTATTTATTTATTTGTTTTACTTATTGATATGAGCGAGACGGAGAGGAGAGCCATGCTGGCGGAAGCGAGGCCGGTTGGGAGGTGGGCCCAGCTGTCCAGGTGAGAGATGCTCCAGGTCCGAACTGAGAAAATGGCAAACGGGACAGAAAAGCCGATGGGTGGGAGACGTTTAGGAAAGAGAACCCCCAAGACTCGGGGACGGATTATTTTGTGGGTTAAATAGGAGGGAGGAATATAGGATTATACCTAAACGTCTTGTGATAAGGATGATAATGACCAGGAATAGGAAAATGATCGTCTGCCCTTGCCCTTCTCCATCAGAAGCCACTGCTCCGCAAACCCTTCCTCTGAGTGCCGAGGGGCGCTGGAAGGGAGGGAGGTTCAAGGTCGATCGTAAGCCAATTATGGCCGACTCACTCCCCTGCGAGCGATGGTTAGGGAATGGATCCAGAATTCAGGGGCCCAGAAGTTTAATTTGTTTTGCTATGAGGACTGTGCAAAGAAACGCGGGTATAGAGGCACCAATATTGTTTTTCGTTTTTCTGCCCTGGAACATGTTTCAAGGATGTTTTGGGCCTAGAAGAATAAAGAAAAGAAATATACTGTGTTCCGGGTATAGACATCTACACCACCTGTGCCATATATATTTATAGTGCTGTAATTTCTTACCACGTGTCTGCTATTATTTTTTTCAGAGTGGGGTTGGGAGAAGTTAAAATGTATCACGCGGTTTCCAGTGCTATTCAACAGCTAGAAAAACCCTTTACTGAACATACTGATTCTCTCGATCCGCGGCTGCTCCGCACTTCGTTAGCAGGCTGGGCGATGTTAGGCCAAGATGGGATTGTGGGGATAATTACGAGGGAGCAGAAGACGGGGAGAAGGATCCAGAGATCAGCAGGTATGAGCAAGACACAGGTAGATCAATTGAGTTATATTATCTTGGCTTTTTACTTTCCTTTGCAGTAAAAACCAACCACACCAACAACCAAACAAAGAAACTTTGCATCAGCCAGAAAGATGCATTTGCATTCATAGAAATGTGCTTTAAGTGTCAAGAAATGGCCAGTAACGGCTACTCATCCCCCTCTACTCTCCGCACAGAAGAGAATCAGCTCTCCCCGCCCCCCCGCCCCGCCCCCGGCCGGGTAGGACTAAGAAAACTGTGTTTCCTTCACGCCCCAATCAAAACATGTTCTCGTTCTCTGGTCGCATGTTTTGATTGTGTTTTTACATTGCAACAGGGAAGGCCGCCCACCCAGCCACCCGGCACGGCGGCGAGAGGAGCGCCGGGCCTGTCCCTAAAGATATCTGTGGTACCCAGGATGATGAAAAAGAAAAGGCGAAGTCCAAGGCATTGAAGTCGAAACTACAAAGAAATATAAAAGAATAGGCAGGCATTAGGAAACTCACGACAGGGGGTGGAATGCAAGAAAGAGGGGACAGAAATCTATTACAACCAAATAATACAGTCTCTCTCTCTCTTTTTTTAAGTTTAAGGGGAAAATCATCTTGTTTTGTGAAAAGATGGCGAGACGCGATCATTGATCATTTTAAGAGACAACAAGAAATTGGCCGTCAACTGAATAAAAGAAAATGAAGTTCCATTAATACAATCTGTCGAAAGACAACTCAGATAAATTGATCAATGCAGTACAAATCATTTCTAACCTTTCCCCCTATTGGGAAAGGATGTTTTTCAAGAGAGCAAACAACATACATCATCAACTTCAAGTGCTTTTTAGATGGCTTTTCCAGCAATAATGGAAATAGAGAATTTCTGGAACTAAGCATGTAATGCCGGTTTTTTTGTTTGTTTGTTTGTTTTTAGTATTATTATTATCGGTCTGATGAATATCAATATACTTGGAGAGATTTGGACATGATTCTTTTTTTTTCTTTTTTTGGGGTAACTTTTGTGTTTGTAGTTTTTCCCTTGATTTCTTCTTTAGGCTGCTCTTTAGAAAATAATAGCATATATGCTGTCGTGATTCTGTTACCACGTCCAGAACCCACCATTAAAGGGACAGGCACCTTGAAAAGATAATCGCATTGTTCACAGAGCTCCCTGCTACAACTTTGAAAAGAAGCCATGTTTTTTCTTAACATGTTTTGTTCTCAGTTCAAAGCAAGAGCAAAAGTAAAAGAAATATTTTCATTTGTTTCTCCTATCTCCCTCCCACCCAATAAAGAAGTTAAATGTGGTCTTTAAATATAACCTACGTAAAATACAAGCTGGTTGATAGGAAAATTGTTTTATTCTAATGCATAGCATTGATTCTGTATAATTTATGGAAAGCTAGAAAATTTCAGTCACTCAGTGATTGTATGGGAATCTATTTTGTACGTTGCATCCTACATGAGTGACAAAAATGGGTTTCAGAGACTGGGGACTCATATTAAAATTGTTTACAAAATGCTCACTCCTATTTTTAAAAACCCTGTATTTACTGACATATTTGCAGGTAAGCAGCATTTTAAAGTAGTGCTCACCATATTGTAATACTGAAGTAATAACGCTGACGTTATTTCTGGGTATCTGGCTTCATAAAGATTGTAAAACATGAGAAACATAACTTTATACTGTTTTCTAAATGCATTTTGGATTATTTATGAAGGGCATGTAAATGTGCATATTAAACATAAAGAAATATCTTCCCAGAGAGAAATTTCATCAACCTGAAACCCCACAGAATCACCAAAATAAATACACATATCTGAACACCGACACAAACAAGAATGCAGGATCCAACACCTGCCGAAATATTGCCCTTGAGTCCTTCATAGAATTACTCTTTAGGGCGCTTTTCTCAACACCGAGGGGGAAGAAGGTACCCTTCACAGATTCTTCAGTGAATTCATTATTCTCAATCTCTCAAACAAGAACTGCCCTAGAAATTCAAGAGCTTCCTTCCTGGGAGAAGAGTCACCTTTAGAATCAGGGCAAAAGTTACCTATAAATCAAAGAATGGGGGTGTACCACCTGTTCTGTTAGCAATAATCTAAAGTGTATGTTAGCGACTTACCAAATGCTTCTGAAAAAAAAATATATATATATATATATTTTTTTGGCTGAAATAATGCAAGAAAAAAAATAGGCAGCGACACTGCAATGTAAACAGATTCATAGAGAAATCAAACAAAAACATGATTTATTTAGAAAAACGCTTTTTAGAGTGACAAAGAATACATTCTATGCAACTGGAATCAGTCAGCATCTTTATACGAAGTCAATTTCTCAGCCAAGAAGGAGATGGTAGCCCAAGGTGAAGTTGGGGCAAGGACATTTTCAATGCCGTGGCAGGAGGCCTTTAGGACTTGTATTCTTGGTGCACCGCCCAGCCTACCGAAGCCTTGGATGAATTACTGTCTTGTCTTTCTTGTGTGGAGGTGCTTGATACCCAGAAAAGCCCTGAAGATTCCCCCATACCTCTTGTTTTCGGGAAAGTGGAAATGACAGGTTATCTTCATCTTGTCTTTACTATGAAGAAAATAAGGCTAACCACATTTGACGCTTTTAGTAAGTGAATCAGAATGAAACAGCATCAGGAGGAATATTGAATTTAAGAAATTTCCGGATGTTTTCCTATGGTTGCACCCCAGCCAGCACCTGGGAGCCCGTGAGCAGGCCACGATTTGTACGGGGTCTGTCAGAGTCGGACGCTGCTTCTCTGTCCCCTTCCAGCTTTTACATCACGGCAGCGTCCTGGAGGCATTTCCGGTGCACAAAACTCAACATATTGTAATGCAGGCTCATCTGGTTATTTACCCAGGAAGTATACACACTCCTGCTCAATAACTATTTTAGGTTTTGTTATAAGATTTAATAAAACATGGCACCCACAAATAAATATGTGAGGATTTCTGTCATTGATTGCATCTCTGTTAGTTAATCCGTGTACTATTTTGTGTGGATGGTCTAATTCGTTAAATTTACAGATCTGTCCTATCTTGGGTAAATTTGTAGTAGTTAAGAGACCTATGTGAGAAGAACGTGGCTCTGGAAGATCAGATTCAGTGACTGTGTCTTGTATAAAACATGGAAGGATTTAAAGAGAGAGGAACCCAAGCCAAGAAGGTTCTGCAGGGAACGTGAAAAATTATTATCTGGGAATTGCTTCCACTGTCCAAGGCACTGTGCCCAGCACTCAACCCTGACTGCTGTGTAGCATCTTCGCAGCATTCCTGTTAGGCAGGCTTGGTCCCTCTTGTAAACATTAGCTGAGTCGGTCTCACAGAAGTTTCATCATTTGCTCAAGCAGTAAGATGACGGCAGGGTCCAGGTGTGGACGGATGTATCTGGCTCCACTGTCAGAACTAAAAACTACCATAGCATGTCTTCAATCATGTTCAAAAGAAGGGCCTGGCCTGGCCGGGTGGCTCAGTTGGTTGGAGGGTTGTCCTGTGCACCAAAAGGTTGCAGGTTCGATCCCCAGTCAGGGCATATGCCAGAGATGACCGATCCATGTTTCTCTCTCACATCAATGTGTCTCTGTCTGTCTGTCTGTCTCTCTCTTTCCCCCCACTTCCTTCCTCTAAAATCAATAAACATATCCTCATGTGAGGATTAAAAATATAAAGGGGTCTTCTAGAGAACTGAGAAGTTTCATAAAATGAGTAGTGTTCTACTGACTATGAAATCAAATCCATTTTACTGTTGTTTTTATCCCAGGAGAATGCAGAAATCAAAAAACTAAAATAATAAAATTCTACAAAAATATCCTCAAAGTGTGCTTTATTGGATTAAATATGTGGTTATGTATAAATATGCGTGTATATGTTATACATATACATACACGTATTTATAGGTATATATTTATATAAAAATTTTGTATCTATATATATAAGAAATATTGGTCTATAAATTCTTTTCTTGTGATGTCTTTGGTTTTGGTATGAGAGTCATACTACCTTCGAAAAATTAATTTTGGTTATTGTACTTTTCATGTGAGAATATCCATTTGATTCTTTTTGATCATTTCTATATCTTTATTGATATTCGCCATTTGCTAAGATACTGTCGTCATACCTTCCGTTAATTATTGAAGCAAGATTTTCTTCAAACACATGTATAATAATTGCTTTGAAGTGTCTGTCTGCTAAGTCCACCAGCTGGGCCTCTTCAAAAGCAATTTCCATTGTCTTTTCTCTCTCCTGCGTGTGCCCCAGTTTCCTGTTTCTGAGTGGATCTCTTTTTGTTCTTGTTAAAAAGTGAAAATTAAATTATCTATTCTAGCAACTCCATATACTGGTTCCCCTCACCCACATAAGCCTGGAGGTGTTTGTTTGTTTGCTTGCCAAGTTGCTTCCTTATTTGTTTTAGGAAGCTAGCTCCAAAGGACATCCATGAACTCCAGGAGGAGTGTCTCACCCATGGCCACTGCTAACCTTTTTTTTTTTTTTTTTAATTTATTTATTTTTCAGACAGAGGAGAAGGGAGGGAGAAAGAAAGGGAGAGAAACAGCAATGTGTGGTTGCCTGTCGAGCACCCCCTGCTGGGGACCTGGCCTGCAAGCCAGGCATGCGCCCTGACTGGGAATCAAACCAGCGATCCTCTGGTTCACAGGCCGGTTCTCAATCCACTGAGCCACACCAGCCAGGGCTCATTGCTAACTTCTAAGAAGTGCCCGAACCAGTACTTCACTGAATCAGTCGCGTCTTCTTGAACTCTACGTGCCCAGAGAAATCTACCTACCTAGCAACCTGTGCATGACACCCTTACCTGACTTGGTCTGCAATTCTTGAAGATGGCGCACTCCTTTCTGGATGATGGCAAAGCTATCGATCAAATCAGTTATTTGGGGGAGTAAAAATGTTAGGTGAAGGGAGAGAAGGCAGATCACTTGAGCTTTGTTTCTCGCCTCAGAGGCACTAAGCTAGTATTTCCGCACTAAGTCATTTTCCCACTTCGTGATGCCTGTGATACCTTTGATTCTTTGAAGCAACGAAACACCATAGCTACGAGACAGCATTTCCTGCTAAATTACATCCTCATGTAGCCTTGCAATAAACACCTATTACCAAAGGCAATCTGTGTGTGTCTCTTTCTTGGAACCTTCAAGAGCCTGGCAATATATCTTGCATTTCATACGGAGAATTATCCCCCAACATCTACGTTGGTTTGAACAAGATGAAGTTTCCATTCTAACTACAAATGAATTTGCATTGTTCAGGTTGTATAGCTAACTTATGGTTCTCTGACTCTCGCTTTTGAGGGTGTTTTTGTTTAATTTAATAGAAAATCCAATTATTATGTAAATATAAACATAGCATAATTGCCACAAACAAGCGAGCATAACAATGAACTGGGGGAGTTTCTGGAGTTAAAGGGACCTGTGATTTATGAGTATCTCTCAGGTATGATTGATACAGAGAGTTCACAGAATTGTTTTTAACTGTTTCCACCCAACATAATGTTAATGTTTTCACTTTCTAATCATCCAATTTGGTGCACGCCAATGAAGAAAAGTTGCTTTGGGAGGGAATGCAACCCAAATTCATTTTCCTTCTATTTCAAACTTATTAAAGAGAAGAAGCTACGAACATCATTATTTAAAATGCCTCCCTTTAAAATGTTCCCAGCAGATGTTTACAGAGAGAAAATGCTGGATCTCTCTTGGCAAGTCACACAGTGACATTTCTGGAGGGTTCTAGTTGAAATATATGTCTTTGGCATTATGTCTTTAAACATCGACGAAAGCAAAAATAATCTTTAGTATCTTGTTAACCTGAAGAAAAGCAAAGTATACAGCCCCCTAATTTTTGAAATTCAAACCAATGAAGGGGCAAATAAAAAGATTCTAGAGCCCTGTCTGGGTAACTCAGCTTGTTAGAGCATCATCCCGATATGCCAAGTTTGTGAGTTCAATCCCCAGGCAGGACACATACCAAAATCAACCAATGAATGAATGCATCAATGAGTGAAACAACAAGCTGATATCTCTCTCTCTCTCTCTCTCTCTCTCTCTCTGTCAATAAAAGTTATAAAAACAATTCTAACATCATTTTTCCTTCAGTAAAATTTCTCTCTGTGACTTCTGAACTCCAGAGTACTACTTTCTTTAAACAGAACTTGATTAATGAGAGAACCTGGCAACCATAATCTAAAATTCTATTTTCTCCCTAAACTGCGGGTTTTCTGCATTTTTCCTTCTATGCATCCCATCCATCCAGCAGTCCGACACCCACAGGGACATTTAAAATACAATGAAAAAAATGCTACTAGGCTAGATGAGGGGAACTCCTGCCATGTTTTCTAATACCCAGAGTGTAATTTTGCTACAGTTGGAATTTTTTTCTTTATTTCTTGCAAATTCAAAGAGTTTTCTTCTTTTTTTTTATAAGAAACATCAATAAATAATATAATACAGTTTATGAGACCTGAGCTGAGTTTAATTAAGTGCTAACTAAAATTGAATTGGGCACAGGACATGATAGGGAATCTTTAAAATTTTTTTAAAATTTTTTATGCTTTTTTTTTTTACTTTTCAGGTTATTCTATATCTTACCCCCTTCTTAACCTATTGAATTCCTCCTAAAATATGTATGACATCCTTTTTCTCAGATAATTTTGCTTAGCTATGATTTAAGTGTTGTCTCTTAGATTGGTTTTATATTTTTAAAGCCCTTCTATTTATTGATCGATGGCTTCCATCTCTATATTCTGCTTTGATGAGTTACTTCTATTCCTTTCCTCCTGCTCCTTGGTTTCTTTTCTTTAAAATTTTTGCAGTGTTTGGTATTCTTTCTCTTTTTTTGAAGAGTAGAAGCATTTGTTGCTAAGCTTTATCCTTGAGCACGGCTTCGGCCAGAGCCTATTATTGTACTTTGCCAAATCTCTCCAGCTGCACAGCTAGTTGAAGCCTTATCTCCTTGGTGACAATTTTGAAAATTCTTCACTTGGACTCATGTGGACCAGGCCATGAAAAGCCCTGATGGGAAGACCATTACCGACTCTCTGGACACCCACCTGAACCACAGACGATACTCTTAGAGAGTTTAGCTTACAAGAAGGATATGGTCTCACAGATTTAAACTCGCTGTTAGAATGTCCACTCTCCCCTCCCTCTTCTTTGCCCTCTTACTCAGAATGTCTTATACGGTGTGCTAGTCCCGAGGGTGTGGGGCTGAGAGATCCACAGTTTCTGGCCTCAGGGGTCTCAGGCTATAGAGGAACGACAGTGCAAGTCAACACGTCTGGGTAGCGTTCAGCCTCACCCAGCGTAATAGTCTCCTTTCGCTGCTGCAACCACTCACCACGCACACACTTAGTGGCTTCAAACAAACAAACAGTATTATGTTAGGGTTCTGGAGGTCAGAAGTCTAGAACTCAGCCCCACCAGCTAAAGTCAAGGGGTCGGGGGTCTTGGGGGAGGATCTGTTTCTGTGACTCTCCCAGCGTCCAGAGGCCGCCCTCGGTGCTTGGCTGTGGTCCCATTTCAGCTTCGAACCCAGCCAAGCTGGTCAAATCTTTCTCATCCTCTCCTTCCTCCTTCTTTCCCATCAAAGAGCCCTTCTGATTACAGTGGGCCCACCAGCAAATCCAGGATCATCTTATTTTAAGGACCGCTGATCATCAACCATCATTCATTCCATCGGCTCTGCACTCCCTTTTGCAACGGAACAAAGCACATTTGCAGGTTCCAGAGACCGCAATGTCTACAACTTTTTCAAAAAAAAATATTTTATTTATTTATTTGTTTTTAGAGAGAGGAGAAAGGAAGGAGAAAGCTCAATGTGTGGCTGCATCTCATCTCACGCGCCCCCAGCTGGGGACGAGGCCTGCAACTCAGGCATGCGCCCTGACTGGGAATCGAACTGGTGACCCTTTGGTTCGCAGGCCGGAGCTCAATCCACTGAGCCACACCAGCCAGAGCTACGATGTCTACATCTTTAGAAGGGGTAGCAAGAGAGCATTCTTCTGCCTACCACTCACAGGAAGGGTCAAGTACTCCAACAAGCAGTTGTTGAATACAAAACAGGACACACACGAAAATTATCTGTGAAATGAGTCTAAGGGTGAAGCTAAGGGAAAGAAGACCAGAAGAGCTTTTCTAACAGAGGGAACAGTATCTGCAAAGGAAGAAAGCGAAGCAAGGAGAGCAAGGCTGGGCTACCGGGCTTACTGTGGAATAATTTCACTGAAATGCCTCTTGTCCAGCAGCCAGGGGCTCCAGAGTTCAGTTTTGAACTCCCGGATTCATCTCTGGTGCTGCTGGGGGCCCTGTGTCGCATTCCATCACCTTGTTTTCTGACACATGATAGCTTCTCAGTTACTGTTACAAGGGGGCGGGGCCCGGGGCCATAGAGGAAAGGGCTCCACGTTGCACTTATGTACAGACCTCTGGGGGTTTCGGTCTCCTTGGCGGTGGCAAAGGTATGTATATCCTTGTCACTTGTCCACACTATGCCAAAGTGCTGATGACAGAAAATAACAAACAGAAAAGGTGGCGATAAAAAGACACACACACACACACACACACACACACGAATGTGTACTGCTATCCAGTAAGAGCTTACAACACGCAAATATATCCTGCTGGAAGACTTTCAAATCCATGTGACACCCCTCTGTGTGACTGTCACGAAAGTATAAGAAACCCTCACGCTGTGATCTCCACATAACACATAATCTTCAACTTGACTTGTTGTTTGTTTTACCTATCAGCACCCTTACACAAAGAAATTCAGAGACTAAAGAGCAGACTATGTAGAAATTTAAATAAACATGAGATGCTTTTATTTTATTTTATTTTACTTTATTTCATTTTATTTTATTGCATCAGTGATAGCGCATGGGAGAAGCCAAACTACCTGGGTCACACACAGCTACACCGGAAATAAACGGAAAATGGTGCAGGGGTCGGGGGGGTGGGGGGCGGTGAGCTCCGCATTTTCCGGGGACCGTGGATTTCCTTTGTTCATTGAGCCTTCCCTTACCTTGCACTTGAACCCCGCCCTCATAACCATGCTTCCCCATCCCTACCGACCTCAGTCTTCTCTACCTGCCTCTCCATGGCCAAACCGGCGTGTTTGCCGTGTGATAACTTTATGTTCTACCACCACGGGGCCCGCAATGTGCGCCGATGTCCTTCTGGCCTGCCCGGCTCCTCTTCAACCAGTTGCCAAAAATCCCAGGTAAAATAAAAATTCCTGGCGTGAACTGACCTTCTACCATCTTCCCTATTATTTTGTAATCAAGTGTGTTTAACTATCCATTGAACCACATGATGAACTTAACAGTGCTTCCGTGTTAAAATGCTGTGTTACTCTATATCGGCGATCTTCAACCAGGGCGCTGCAAGAATGTTTAAAACATGCAGCCCCTGACTATTTAGTTAGGGGCACTGCCCTCTTTTCCCTTGGGGTGTCAAATTAAAAAAAAATGACAACAGCCAACACAACAATATCGGGTGGGAATAAATCAATATTATACCTATTTTATGGTCAGGTCGACAAAAACCATATTTTTGGTGCGCCGCAGAATTTTCATAATTAGTTTATGTTGGCCACGAGACGAATGAAGAAGGTTTGAAAATCTCTGCTCTATAAAATAATCCAAAAGGCAAAAAATGTGTCATGTTGAAAATTTCTTTTGTCAAGTTTCCAAGCAGAGATATTTGGAAAGAATTCCTAAACTAAGCCAGTTTCCTTTTCCCTGGCTCCAGGCTTCCTCTCTCTGTCTTTCCTCTTGGCCCCTTGTCAAAGGTCCACTGTGTCCCCGGCAGCAGGGTGCACCGGGGATCTGTGTAAAGACGCATACGACACAGAACATTGTCACCAGGGTTCTGTGCTTTGAACTTTTATGATGTAAAATCTGTGGACCGAGGGAGGCAAAGACGCAAAAACCCTGGGGAAAGAGAGGAAAGCACTTAGGAAGGACTATAAGCTATAAAGTAATATAGGCTGCAGAGGAAGAGAAAGAAAGAATTACGTTGGATGCGGAAGGCGAAGGGAGAAAGAATATTTTAGGGAAAAGTGGTACTTGAGTAACTTCGGTCTGAAGTGCGTGGATAGTTGCGGAAAGTGGACTTGAAAAAGCATTTCCAAGTACTTCACAGGGGGATCCCTTGTGAAGAAAATAGTTTATTTTTAATGAGGTTGTATGGTTGACCTTTGCCCCTTGCACAGGCCACAGCTCCGACACTGGCTGTGTTGATCTAAGAAGGCACGAAAGATAGAACCATGTGTGGTGTCAGACGGGTATGAGATGTAGCAAGATGGTCGCTGAGTACGTTACATAATGTCTAATCGCTGGGGTGCGCACCGGAAGTACCAGAATCCTGTACGCCAGTTGTGATTGAAAAATGAAGCGTAAAAAAAGGTAAAGGCAAAATTAATAACTAAAAAGCAGGAAGAAAAAAAAAAAAACTTCTTACAAAAAAGCAAGAGAGAAAAAAGTATCTGGGGGGGATGTGACATATACGATCTATTCCAGCATATAAGTCGTTTCAAAATAAATAGAGTTACAATAGATAATATCCTTTTATCATCATTCATTTCATGACCTAGTCGCAGGATCTTACTTCATCTATTTTTAACAGAATGTTGATAAATTGGGTTTGCCCTCATGTGTCTAATGGTGCCACATATTTTTGAGTTTCATTCCAACTTTATACGTGTGTGTGTGTGTGTGTGTGTGAGAGAGAGAGAGAGAGAGAGAGAGAGAGAGAGATACAAGGTTATATGGACTCAATTCTACTCATGGTAACCTTATGACAAATTACTTGGCGTGGGCCCATGATAGATAAGTATGTCCCAGGTCCCTCCTCAACAGACAATAAGTATAAAAATCCAAGTTTTCCCCCCTTAGCCTTGTATTCCCTAAGCCTTCTTGGTAAAACAAGACAAAATGAACACAAAACAAAAAACATCTGACTCCACCTCCACCATCTAGCTCTTCGCTTCCCCCGCTTGCCATTCTCAACTTGTGCTTCTCTTCCAATCATAGTGAACAGGGCCGGCTCTGGGAGTAAAATTCGTAGGAGTCAAGGCAAGACATGCAAACACCAGCACAGGCATGACGGGTGTCCGATGTCCCTTGAACACAGGCGATAGGAACACCACCCGCCGTCCTAATTGTGTCTCCGCCTGGTGACAAGGACCCACTGTCCCTTGCAGGGACTCTTTCTGTCCTGAGTCGTTAAAGATGGAGCCTGCTCACCCTGGACGGGGCTCCCACAAACCCGGTTGGGGGGGGGCTTCCTTCCCTGGGGTAGTTCCGCACAGAAAACTGACACCATCCTTCCTGGGGGGAGGGGTGGGCAGCCCTTCCCTGAGAACAAATGTGCTTTTCAAAGGTGCAAAGGTCTGGCAGGGGGAGAACGTGAGGGGCAGGGGAGGGCGACACTGAAAACAATGTGTTTTCCCCTCGCTGTCAATCACTGTGCCCGAAGTTTCTCACCCCTGGGATCAATGGCGTCCATTGTTTCAGAGGGGTGGAGGGCCCAAATGCCATGTAGCACAAAGAAGTCATTGCTGAGCTGGGATTTCACACTAGGTTTTTTTTTTTTTTTTTTTTAAGTTCGTGGTCTTAAAAGCCTAGCTTTGTTGAGTGAATAAAAGATTTCTAAGTTCCATAAATGTCCTTGTACCTATCCCTAGTCACGCTGGGAGGTCTGGTCACAGAGGTTCCCTGAAAGCCATGGAAACCTGAAGGAAGTCCTTGAAAATTGGAACAAGGGAGGTTGCCTGGCAGGGAGGCACTGGGAGTCATGAGGAGGGTGCAGACCTAAGGCTTGGGTGTTCTCTGGGTCCCTGCAGGACAACACGGAATCCCATGTCCCGGGTGTTAGGTCCAGAGTCTGCAAGAGACCAGTAATGCCACATACAAGGATGAGACAGCCCAAACCGGAAGTGGCAGGTGATTCACTTCCTGTTTGGAGCTTGGAACTTGGTCATTGTTCCTTTAGTCCAAGCAAGGCATAAAGAAACCATAGACTAGGACAGAGAGAGAGAGAAATGGAATGAGGGGACATGTCTTTGGTTTTGACACCTAAGTGTGGAAGGCGAGGGAGAGAGACAGGTGTCTAGGTATTGTTGGCCACGTTAGGGACAGCAGATATCCCATGAATGCAAGGGGGAAACTGCTTTGGGGCATGTTGCAAGTGAAGAGTCTGACTGATATCAGACATAACCATTTATCAGGATGTTACACGGCCATGCCGGAGGCTGAAGGGAGAAGTTAGAGCTAAAAATACAAATCCTTATGGTCTTCGGCAGCTTACGCGATGCACGCAGGTTACAACCTAGGCTCCAGGATGTAGTATCACCTGGAAAAGTTGTGAAAGCAGCTTCGTTGGCTCAGCCCCTAGAGTTTCTGGCTCTGGGAGCCAGGTAGGGTAGCCAGGAATCGGCATGGTTGCAACGCTCCCTGGGCAATTATTTTAATGTGGGTCTGGTTTTTGAAACCGATGGATTGGACCACCTTGGGAATGGTGTGAAGAGTGGGAAAAGAAGTGGCAAAATGTGATCTTTGTGGACCGCAACATCAAATGAATGGGGTTTGGAGAAAGAGGAGGCTGCGAGGGAGACGAGACAGGGGTGATCAGACAGATCGAGGGAAAAGCAACAGAGACTGATGTCAGCAAATGAGTCTTTTTACCCCCTTTTTGTACCATGGAGTCACTACTACATTATCATGTTCCCGGTATTATTTTCTCAAAGATGAAAATGT
The DNA here is from genome assembly GCF_021234165.1 of Pteronotus mesoamericanus. Taxonomy (NCBI): domain Eukaryota; kingdom Metazoa; phylum Chordata; class Mammalia; order Chiroptera; family Mormoopidae; genus Pteronotus; species Pteronotus mesoamericanus. Next base: position 5,690,532 of record NW_026555323.1, on the reverse strand, counting down.
TCCTTGTCTATAGACTACTTCTCTATAGACTCTTTTTTAAAACAGTATCCTATTGAGTGAAAAAAAAAAAAAAAGCATTTTATTAAAAGCAGTAATTTGTTACTGCTCTAAATGATCTTTTATAATTTCTAAAACAGAGTGTCTTCTTGATAAAGCGGGTCCGAGAGTGAATTATTATCTGCTGGAAGTCCTCGCCAATGAACAAAGACATAAAACATAATGTGCCTAAGTTGGCTGATGCAAAGTGGCTGGGGTGCCTTTGCTAATTAGCATGGTGCTGCTAGCACCCTTCACCTTTTCTTTGTTTCTTTTGAAGGTCCCCCCCCAGGAAAAAAAAATGATAAATTACTTGCAAAAAAGATTTTTGAGACTCAAAGCACATCCCTTTGTGCAGGCAGAATTTCCACCACAGCGTGCAGAGATAGCTTCACTCATCTCCCCTGAGGCGATGCTCACAGAACGAGCTGGAGGCTAAAGTCACAGGTGAAATCAGAGTGCTCGGGTGAGGAGGACTTTGACCTTCCCCTCTTTCTGCCTCCCTCTGGCCATATCCTCGGCTGCCCAGCTAATGTGAATGGAAAGGGAGGGAACGAAAGCGTGGGCCCTGAACCCGCAGCTGCCTCCACACCTCGGTCTGCACACACCTGAGGGAGGCTCTCGCACATCCTTCCTGATAGAGACATGTGACAGGCACCTTGGAGGACCACATGGCCTCCACGGTGTTGTCACTGAGAAGCTGTTAGTGCCCTGGCTGGGTAGCTCGGTTGGTTGGAGCGTCATCCCAATGCACCAAGGTTGCGGGTTTGATCCCTGGTCAGGGCACATACAAGAAGCAACCAATGAATGCATAGATAAGTGGAACAAATTGATGCTTTTCTCTCTTCCCCTTCCCAAAATCAATAATTTTTTTTTTAAAGTTGTTAGGAACTTCAAGCTCATAGCAATACCTTTAACTACTGAATTATTAAATGGGAGGTCCCTGTCTAAAAAAGTAACACTCAGGAAGATAAATTCACGTGAAAAGCAGAGGTATGATTAGGTTCCTTCATTCACTTCTGCAGGTAAATTTGAAATAAACTCGATGGGCAAGGATACTTCATTGCCTCTGGTACCTGCTTGAAGTTGAACTTGAAATACGAAGGCAAAGGTGTTTTCAGAGCCCGCACTGCTGGCTGGGAACACAGCCTCAACCTTCTGCTGTTTGGTATATTTTTGTTTCAAACCCAAAGATTCTTTTCTGAACGTAGCCTGTCCCCTTACAGAAATCATACCTGGGAGATTTCCACCGAGGAAATAAATAAGGGGGTGGTGATGTTAGAGAGCGAAGTTGACTAGAATGGCAGGTTGTGGCATGAGCCCGCCCCCCACCCACCCCACTTTTTCCTTCTTGCAGCTTTGGAGCCAGACTGTAGAAATCCCATGACTCGCTCGGACTCCTCAGAGAAAAGGCCAATATCTGGTCTCTTTTCCATCTTGTGTTTATGTACTCACGGGCCCATCCATTTGACCACAAGAATAATAAAATTATTATTATTTTTTGTCAGGTGCTCTACTTAAAAGCTTTACTTTTTTTCCTATTTAATCCCCATAATATATCTATAAGTTAGAGACCTCATTAGCTCCATGCTGAAGAAGGAAAACCTGAGTCACAGATATGTTAAGCAAGTCATACGCTAAAAATAACATGGTTAGAAGGCAGGTGAGCCAGGCTATAGACCAAGATAAACTAGACACACATGTATTCCTGAGTTTTACTCTTTGGAAGGATTTTGCAAAAGGATAGGAGGAAGACAGTCACTTCATCTGCCTTTTTCTACTTTGTCTTTTCACAGGATGCCATTCGGTTAACTGGACAGAGTAAGAAAATCCACTTTTGGCCTCATCCCCCTGCCAGATGCTTCCACTCAGCCCCTGGGCCTTCCTCCACAGAGCACCTGCCACCTTAGCCATGGGACCCACCCACGCATTCACCCGTCCGCCAAAGGACACAGCTAGAAGGCAGGGGGCCCTTTCTCACTTTCCCTTGTCCATCCAGTGTCTTAGTCAAAGTTCTCCAGATAAACTGAGCCAACGGGATAGTAAAAGTTATCTAGTATGAGAAATCAGCTCATGTGAATCCAAAGGCTGCATCGTCCCATGATCTGCCATCTGGAAGGTAGAGACCAGGGAAAATGAGTGGTGTCATTCAGTCCAAGTTCAAGGCCTGAGCATCAGGCGAACTGGTGATTACATCCTAGTCCAAGGGCAGGAGAAGATGAGGTGAGACATCCTACACGAGAGCAAGGAACAGGGGCAAATGCTTCCTCCCCCAGCTCTTATTCTATTTAGATACTCAACAGGCAGGATGATGTCCATCCACATCAGGATTATATATATCTATAGATATCTATAGATATATATAATGTTCCTACTTCTTCCAATTGTCATTTGATATTCTTCCCTGTTTACACCAAGCAATCAATTCAGACTCCAGATTAGGCAATCGTGATCGTTAAAAACAGTCTCTAGACCTAATCTTCCTATGTCTAGATATCAGCTCTGCCGCATAGCAGCCTTTCAAATTTTGTGCCTCAGTTTCCCAGTCTGTACAATAATAATATATCCAAAATCACACACTGGCTAACCCACAGAGCTGGAATTCAAACCATGGGTCTCTACTAATCACACGAAATGTCAACTTATTTTCACCAGCTCGTCTACTCAAGGACTCGGACTTGGTCTTTTTTTTTTTTTTTTTTTCATTCTCTGCACCTAGCACATAGCACATGCTCAGTAAATCTCCATTGAATGGATTTTGATTTTTGTCCAATTTTGGCCCCTCATGGGAAAAATACCAAAACTCTAAAGAAAGGATATTGTATGGTCCTATAGGCAAGGAAGTTTCTAATAGAAAGCAAAGATGAAAGTTCACCTATTAAAAAAATGTGTTTTCTTCCAATATAACTAAAGAAAAGTGTACAATGTCTTGCTGAGGATTATTTGAAGGCCAGAGGCCTATAAACATGTGAAAAATGTTAACATCACATTTTTAGGCTTATTAGAAACAGTCTAAATAATTACACCAGTCAAATTACTCGTGTCTTTTGGCTCATGTCCAGGATGAAGGTCAGGACCCAACATACCAGGACTCTGCGTGGCCTGAGTGATTGACAGAAAGAGGAAGTAGATTGATACCTTTCACGTGGGAATCACAGCTTGTTGCAAGTGTAAGCAAAAGGCATATCTGGATTTTGTGGGAAAAGTTCATTGTGTTCTGATGCAAATTCTTTGTTCCCAAAGTTGTTTTTTTTTTTTAATTGTGATTTATTTATGTGCATGTGATGGAACAGCTGGGCACCAGAAGAAAATACAGTTCATTCGCTGATGGTTGAAAATCATCACTAGATATGCCTTTGCTTTCTTTTCATTGCAGTATCTATTGGATGTTGGCAGCAGGTTACATTTTGTTTCCAGATTGGGTAGGTGTGACATTTGGAAGCCATTTGGTGGTAAAGTTATCAACCTGCACAGGAGACTCACCTTGGGAACTTTTAACACACCCCCCACCCCCTTGCCCTGTACCTCTGACCAGCCAGGAGGGGCCCAGGCATGAGTATTTTGCGGAGCTTCTAGATGATTCCAAGTGTCCGCCAGTGCTGAGCACCATTATCAGGTCGAAAACCTTTAGATATGCAGGCTAACACCGTATACAACTTAAACATTATTGATGTTCTCTGCTGATGTCTTTAGACCCCTTTAAAAAAACCACAAATGGTATCGTTCCACTTGCCCATAAAGACTGAAGATGTTTATTTTAACTGGAAGTGTACAATCTGAATCAATTTCCATTTCAAGTCCCCTTTAAATACAGAAAACAACATTGATCATATTGATAAGTCATATTGTGAAATATTTCCATGCAACATATTAACAGTATCTTAATATATAATATGTTATATAATAATATTTATTACGTTAATTTATTCTCATACCCCATGAGTCAAAACTCCGGCAGAACATGAGCTACGGGGACTTGCCATTCACTTCGACTGAATGAACACGTTTTGAGAGCTTATGATATTCCTTGTGATAGGGGCACCGCCAGCGAATTCATGATCAGGGGGAGGACCTGTCATGAGTGCAGGGGACTGTCCTCCTTTGCAGTGGCTGCAGTGAGGGAGCTGTTCATTTAAGGACTATGAGGTATAATCAGGGGGTGGCCAGGGCGTCTCAGGGAGGAAGTGACCTTGTGCTGGAACAAGAAAGGGAGCGGAGGATCCCCGTGGGAAGACGCGCATTCTGAACTGGGGAAGAACAGGATCCTAGACACGTGGCATTTATCTTGTTTCTGGAACTGGGGAGCGGTCTGGTCGGGCCTGGGTGCTGAGTTTCTGTGCCCATAGCCCTCCTCTGAGGGAACGGTTTCCTTAGTGTCTCAAGAGAAGTATGGATAAGACAGTCTAATATTACAAAGCTTTTCAAGTGACAGTAGGAAGGCCCTGGCCGGGTAGCTCAGTTGGTTAGAGCACTGTCCCAACAGGCCATGGTTGCAGGTTCGATCCCTGCTCAGGGCACATAAAGAATCAAACTAATGTCTCTCTCTTTCAAAAAAAAAAAAAAATCAATAAATATAAAAGAAATTTTAAAAAGTAATAAGGACTGACCAAATTCAGAATTTTTGCTAGTTATTTATATTTATATGTTTTATGTCATAAAATAAGGCAAAAGCTTTTTTGAATTATGATTCTTCAGAGCATTTTTCCATAATTTGATGATCATGTAACAATACTGATTATAGTTAGATTCCTCCAAATTAATATACTACACAAGGCCTCGCAGTCCCAGGGGATGTGTACAAGTACAGTACTCATTAGACCACAAAGACCAAGTGGAAACAATTGCTTTCCTAAGTTTATATTTAATTGCATGCACAGGTGTTTTTGTTTTGAAGAGGAAACTTTAGGTAAAAAAGTATGATTTATTCTTGTGCCATTCCAGAACGCCAGATGAAGAGGAGTTTCCCCCCATTTTAGAGAAAAGAGAGCACGCAGATGTTCAGGTCATGGGGACACGAACGGTTCCTGACCCGCACTAGGTCACCTCCCTCCAGATTTGCCAAATGGCTTCCCAGCGGATGCCGGCGTGGGCGCCGGCCCAGGCCCCTCTTCTGCATGGATACGCAGTCCTTGTCCCTGGGGAAGTCCCCATTCTCTGTGTTTTGTGGTCACAGAAAACCATCCCAGCTTTGCTACTGGAAGCTCCTAGAATAATTGAGGCGCGCTGACTTGGGACCCGGAAGGAGGATTCCGATAATCCACCAAACCCCAAATAATCAACAGTGACGTCTGCAAGCAATAAATGACACAGTTTATACAAAGGGAAGAAGCGTCTTTGCTGAGGGGAGGGAACGTGGAACCAGAAACCAAGAGGCAAGCTTTGGGGCCTCCGACACCCTAGCTGGACGGCACGCGTGGGGTCACCCAACGCGCTGGCACGCGATGAACCAACCTCATGCCTCGTAACTCAAGATGGAGAAAATGACGTTTCTTTTTCATACCCGCAAGGCCGAAGAACCAAATCAATGCGAGAGAATTTTAAAGCCGGTAACACGGATACTTTAAGCTCTAGTTCTTGTTTGGATTTTACAGTTGGTCAAAGCAAACGCTCCTTAAGGTAGAAATGTTGGAAATTGGAAGAAAAATACAGGTAAGCACATTGAAATTTAGAGAGAGAAGTCATGTAAGATGCTGACTTAGTCCCTCAGAATTATCTTTTACACGATGAGGTGATAATTTAGAAATGATTTTCTATCTAGATTTTTCACTTTCTAGCTATCCAAATAATTTTTTCGATGGCTTTAGAAAGTTTCCGTAAAGACTACATATTATTCCAATTTATAGATGCCTTTAGTTTATCATTTTAACTTTATGCATAAAACTTTATCTGGATTTAAATTTCCTAATCAAAAATATGCAGGAAGGCCATTATTGAATCAAAATATATAAGCTTTTGATTCATGATTCCAGGCTGATTTCTGAAGAGCAACACCAATTTTTCCCCTTCCTCAATATGTGAGTGTTTTTGTTTCAGTGGACTTTGTCAGCATTGCATATGTCAATGTTTAAAAATAAATATTGTCATTGTTTTGTTTTGCATTTCTCCAGTAACTTGTGGATCTGGATTTTATTTTAATTGCTTATATTCCCTTTCAGACCAGTCCCTTCATTCCCTCTGCCATACACTTATAATGCATTTCTAAAGATTTGTATGGCTTCTTGAAATATTAAGACCATTAAATTTTAAATATTTGCATGAAATGTTTTCTCCCCGTTTTTAAAAATCTTTTAATCTGCGTTGTTAGTTTTCACTGTGGAGAAAATTTTCCTCTTCATTTTGTCAAAATGATGGTACTTTCTCTTTGTGATTTTTCCCTTTGGAAAGCAATGCTATTATTATTGCTTGGAGCAGAGACAAAGTCTTTGCTATCCACATATATGGTTCTTCCTTAATTTCATTCAGTCAATAGATGCTCATTAAGAGACCTATATACGCCAGATATAAAAGCAGATCTTGGCTAAGCCAAGCACAAATAATGCATTCCTCCTTCCCTGAAGGAATTCTGAAGCAAATGTTACCTCCTCGTTGGAAAGAGAGGCAGATTTAGGGCTCAAGTTGGATTTCTTTATTTATAAAGTCCTCATTATAGTCAACAATTTCCAGAGAGTCAAAGTTTTTTCTTTCACTATGCAAAATAAAAATTACTATTGTATGAAGCTCAGAAACTTACTTAAAGTCACACTGATGGATTCAAAATCAGTCTTTACAAAGAGACTGTTATTATTTCTGAAGCACGTAGCAGAGACAATAATTATAAAACAAAACCATTCTGATTTTCTAAACCGAGGACTTTAAGAAGCTAGATAAGAGTGTCCGATAGAGCAGGTACTTTATTTGTTTATCCAGAACACATACCCCTTCTTTTTCTTAAGGAGACTTTGGCATTGCCCTGACTGGTATGGCATCATTGTTAGATCATCATCCTGCAAAGCACAAGGTTGCAGGTTCGATTCCCAGTCAGGGCACATGCTCGTGTGCAACCGATCGATGTTTCTTTCTCTCTTTCTCCCTCCTTCCCCTCTGTCTAAACATATATAAATAAAATCTAAAAAAAAAAAAAAAAGACCTTGATGTTCTTAAGAACATGCATTCATAAGAACCTCATAAGAACCTCTATCCTTCCCTAATTAGGATGTTGGTGGGAAGATGGGACACTAGATGGTAGCATCTACGTTGGCACCGTGAGGAAAAGGCCAGGAGCACCCCAGCAGCACACAAAACCGGTGGGGAATGCACCGATGGTACAATTGCCTCCTGCCACGGGCGTGTCCAGCCGCTTATTCTAAGATACGAAGAGTTGATGCATAAAGTCAATAGAGAAGATAGAGACTAGACAGCAAATGGGTCAAGAAACTAAGCATAAAAAATGAATAACACATAAATTTCTGAAGCGGTAGGGACCTCGCAGCGAGCACAGAGCCGGGAGCCATCGCCTGCGAGAGGAAGGGGGCAGCAAGCAGGAGCAGTAAGGGGAGCTTCCTGCAACACCAGGTCGCGGCGAGCAGGCAACGTGGAGAAGTCCACGCCCACGCTGACCGCAGAATCAGGGCTCGTCACCCCTTCGCGGCAGGCCCTTATTTTCATCTCATTGTCATCAGGCCAGAAGGACGGAAAAACGCCGTCCGACTTTTGTACTTGTCATCGGAAGATGAAGCTGTATTTCCCCAGCACCTTCCGTGACCGGAGGAAATTTCCATTTTATGAATGGGTATCATTTTCTGGCTCTCCTTTTACCTACAGCTCCTCCGATGAGTTGGCCACGCGGGCTGTTTCTCTCTAGGTTTTCACAGTCTTGTTGAGCTTTGCGCCCGCCACTTGGTTCAAACATGTCTCAGTCACCAACAATCTCTTACGGGCGACGCCAAGTCCCGAGCCCCTGCCGTGCCAGGTGGCCCCACCGCATTAGGTAGGTGCACTGCTGGCTCTAAATTTTTTTCTTGGGCCCCATCTCTGAACGGAACTTGAACTTCCTCCTCTGAATGTCCACTTGGTTCATCGCAGCGAATTCAATGCATCTGAAACCGGCCTCTGGGTTTCCACCCACTTAAACCACCCTCCCTTAGATTCACTGTCTCGGTAAAAGGCGACTCCATTCTCCCGGCTGCTTGGGACGAAAGCCTTGGAGACCTGACTCCTCCATCCTTTGCATCCGTCCCCACAATCGAACTGCTCCAGGGCGCCAGGACAAAGCCCAGCCCGCGTCCCTGTCCTCCCTCATCCGCCTGGCTGCAGGAGTTCCAAGGGTGTCTCCCTGCTCCCATTTCTGCCTCCAGGGAAGCGGTTTTCCACGCAGCACAGCGGCCATTGTTGTAGGAAAATGACATCATGTCCCCTCCCCACTTTCTGCTAAAAATCCTCTAGTGGCTTCTAATACCCCAATCGAAAACCTGTCTTGTGGCTCGAAGTCCACATAGGACGCGACCCATATTACGTCCCTGCCTCCCTCCCTGCCTTTGGGTTGTATCTGTTGGTTTGCTGTCCCTTGAAGACACGAGGCACGTAATGTCCTGTCCCCAGATAATCCCATAGCTCCCTCAGTCACCCTTTTTGGCCTCGTGTCCAAGTGTGACATCCTCAGAGCATCTTCTCCCAACTCTTAGATCTGAAACTAGCCACCCATACTGCGTTTCCTTGCCTTTATTTTCCTCATTGAGCGTACTACTCTAACGTTGTTCTTATCTCTGTTTCTTCCCTCAAACAGGAAATGCTATTTATTTTACCGGTGACACAACTGAGGTTTAGATGTGACACTGGAGACTCTCAGGTGTGAGGCTGGCGCCCCATGTGCTGAAGTCTACGGATGCTCTTTTGCTTAGACTACGATGCTATGATACTACATATATGGGGGCGGGGAGAGAGAAGGGAAGACAAAAGAGTCTAGGGGTGATTTATTTTTAATACCTATGAGTGATGGACAAAGAATTCTTAATTATAAACCATGACTCTGTCCAGTGAGGAACGAAAGGCTGAGCAGCCGGTACCAGGAATTGACCACAGCCTGGTGACGCTGTTTTAAATGACTGCAGGTGTGACTTAAAGGCACCAAAGGAGTCAGAACAGGGCGGAGGTCACCCTTTGGATGCCATGGCCTATTAAGGTAATTCAGGCACTGAGTCAAGAAAGATGTGGTCTGTTGAACCCCAAACACAAAGGGAAAGGGGAAGCCTTTGAAAAATGGGTGAGGGTAAGTATTCCTTTGTCCCATTTGGGGAAAGGGCAAAGCACGCCCAGCTGGACACAATTAAGCCTGCGAGAGGTCTGGAGGGTCAGGGGCAAGAGGGAGGAACAGGTAAGAGCTGACCTCCACGCCAACTCTGACACAAACCAGCGTGGGGCAGAGAATGTGTTGTCGATTTGCATATTCCCAGACTGACGTTAATTGAGCCATCTGTGGAGTGTGTCATTTGAAATAAAACAAGGACCTCGCTGAAGGCTCACTGGCGCTACACACAGGGTGGGGATCTCCGTGAGGTCCCCACCACGCCCACCAAAGCTTATGTGAGACTTTGGGCTCAGCACGCCGTTCCGGGGTCTCCACCTTCCCTCGCACTTCCCGCCTACCAATCGCTTTGCTCTCTGCCTCTCTGGTTATACCGCTTCCTTCCCAACCCCGATGAATTGCCTTTCTCCAGGGCAGAATTCTCTCTTGCTCATCTCCAATTCCCTCGGATCGCTGTACGGATTTTAGCCTATAATGCGTTCGGAAAAAAAAAATGTTTGATCAAGGGATTGTGTATGAATGAGAAATCCCCAATTTCCATTTGTGGAATCAACTATTTGGTTCGAGGTCCCTGGGTATCTAAGCTTTTGGCATCTCTGGGCCACACTGGAAGAAGGAGAGTTGTCTTGGGCCACACGTTAAATATATTGCGACACATAATAAAAAAAAAATCTCAATGTTTTGAGTAAATTTATGATTTTGTGTTGGGCCGCATTCATGGCCATTCTGGGCCGCATGTGGCCCGTGGGCCGCAGGTTGGACACCCCTGCTCCACTGCAATAAGACCTAAAATGGCCCACGGAGTGGCATTGTGCCCAGCGCGGCTGGGCACTGTCTGTCCATCATGAGGTTTCTATCCTATAGACCATCTGGGTAATTGTAACTCACACGTTCAACGCTGGGCGAGACACGTGTCCATAAACAAAGATAAGCAGGAGGAAATGCAACTGACACCTTTGTGTCCCCAGGGGCCTCCTTTGTGGGCCTACAAACGAGACAGAGAAGCTTTGTGGCTTCTAGGACTCACAACAGAGAGATCCCTTTTTTAAATGTATTATTTTTAATCCTTTATTAGATATTGCGTGCTCCCTGGGGGAAGAGTGAGGGAAAGCGTTTCTGTCTCCCAGGTGGGTGGGTTCGGACCCCTTGGTGCGGTGACGTGTTAGGAGTAGAGCTTCAGGGTCAGCCCTTGGCCAAGGCGACTCCACGTCAGCAGCCCCATCCGGGACCCCTGTGCCCGGAGTCATGAAATGCAGACGGTGACAGAGCTGCGAGGCCCCAGGCACCCGCATCGGGCCACCGGGAACCAGCAGAGCAGCTCTGGGACAGGGTCCTCTGCCCGTTGGCCCGCAGCCATGGCAGCCAGGCCCCCGGCGTGGGGAACAAAGCTCCCCCTCCCGCTGCCGTTCCTCAGTGAAGTTCCCCTTCTCTTTGACGTCAGCGCTCGCATTACTTGCTGCGACGCGCTACACCTTCCGTGTTTTCTTTCCAGTCATAACACTGCTTCAGGCGTGACCTCGGCACTTTGAGGAATAATTGTCCCCGACAAGAGGGTGAAATCACTGACAGGGAGTTGATAAGCATTACATACAGATGACAGAAGTCAGGACATATCGGATTACCGCTGTGAATATAATAAAGGAGAGACTAAACACTTTGGCAGCTCGAAGACAAGCCATTTCATAACTCTGGTGGGGCTATTATCTTCCATTTACTGCCACTGATAACCAGGTTGTACCTCTCTCTCTGCGATCCAGTTTCAAGCCACTTAACATGTTGCTGGCCAGACATGGAGGAGGAGGCAGAGATGCGGATTGGGATTTGGGGGGCATTTATTTTTAAAGCGTACCTTCTGGATCCCCCTTCCAGACCGATAAGGCCCTTGGCGAGGGGGCTTTAAGGCTTCTTGGAGAGGCTGAGTGTGCCCCACACTCCCTGGAATCCGTGGTCCTTTGCTCATTCAAAACTGTCATACCCAGCTGAGGAAGTGACGATCGACTTCCTCCCCTCCAAGAGACCTGGGCTTCGAGGCCTGGAGCAAGAAACAGCCAGGCTATTTTTACATTCCAGGGCTCCGGGAAGATAAGACTATGATTTCTTCGTAGCTAGTCCGAGCCACCTGCAGAGTCAGCGCGAGACTGTGGAGCCCAGCAGTACAGCAGCCAGACCCAGTAAGGGCGTTCACTGCACCAGAATCACAGCGCAAGTCGCCTGTACAGGAGCCGGGAGAGATTCGGTTTCTAAATTTGCGCCAAGCCAGTTTAATATGTCAGAGCTTTGGATGTAAAAGTTATAGACAGGTGACACTTTTCTCGATAGGGTCACCTGCATACAAGGTACCTGAGACCAAGTCTCTCAACAATCAGATCTGGTTGGCACGGACTTTCTGAAGGAGACTTTCCCCCTGATTTTACGGTCAAGGAGATAAATATCTAGAAGAGACTCACAAGAAAGGATGAACTTGCAGAACTTGAATATCAAGTTTCCCCGTCCTATTTACAAATATACTTTTAAATCATGCAGAAAACTGTTGTCCTATGAAATGTTATTTGCTATATGGATTAGCCCTTTGAATGTGACCTTTCTGGGAGGTGTTATCAGCAGAAATACTGCTGACTTAAGTTACAGTAAGGAAAGTGACCCAATAAAATTGTTCAATTTTTGATCACCGAGAAAATGTTCGTTTGGGGATGATTCGAGGAGGAAACCATTCGTGGAGTTAGTTTCTGACCTATAAAACCATTCTGCCAGGATTTCACAAAATAAAATAATTTCATAGTCCTATAAATAACTGGTTCTTCTGTCTTAGAAAAAGATCCCTTAGAAAAAGATCGCTAAAAGTTAGAAATTGGTTCTGTTTGGTGGGGGGGTGGGGGAGAAATACAAGAGCGAATGAAAATGCCTCTGAATTATTTTTAGGAATGCTTGCTTACTAACTGTGGAATCAAGTTCCATCCGTCAAACATAAATGGATTGGGGAGGAAATAGTTAATAGGACGGTCATTATGCCCATAATTGTGAAAGATTTCTGCACTCTGAAAACCATTTTCTTAATTATTTTAGGTTAACACTCGAGTCCAAAGCGGGGGGCGGTGGGGAGGGAAGGGGGCAAGTGTAATCTAAATCCCCAGATATGGCGCCGGGTCTGAATTGAGATAACATTAAAGATTTCATTGCTGATACATTATAAATTATTTCTATTACTGCGGTCCTGTGGGTATTGCATTATCAGTGCACTTTGCCTATTACCTCACTTAATGTTATTAACACACTTTGGGGTATAAAATTACAGTTTTATCATGGAAACCTTAAACACTTACATCCAAAGTACTGAGTCAAGTTATTATCTGTACTGACCAGACCCGTTTTATTGTCATTTTATCACTCATAAAATCTGAGATTCGATTTGATTTAACTATTAACTAAAGCTTTGTCCACAGGAGTTTAAAGCCGGCTGTAATATTAATATATTAATATATAAGATGACTTCATTTTATTAAAGGTGAGGTAACTCAGAAAACCTCTTTTAATGTCCTTCTGCGGCTGAGAAATTTAACCTGACCTGTTCACACCAACATCGACACAAATTTAAGATTATCTTCTTGCAGAAAGTTGAGCACTGTCTCTAACCTGCCTCTGGCCTTTATTAAATGCCTGTGACACATTTATCAGCCACCAAGTTGCACCGCTCATCAAAGTGTTGAGACGTGACGTCCAATTTTAAAACAAAAAGCATTAAGGCATCGCCACTGTTCAAGAAACATGGTCCGCACTTAAGGAATATGGAGCCCAAGGCTGTGAGCGTGTCATGCCAGTAGCTTCTAGAATAAAAGAATGGGGTCAGCTCACACAACCAAGCTGTCATTCAGAACACAGAAAACGACAGAGTCGTGCTTGGGTTGGGTAAGTTTTTCCTAAAGGAAGCCCCCCACCCCCGGCCCCGGTCTTGGCTCTCAGCCTAGAGGTTAGAAAGAAAGTTCTTGTCAAGCTGATTTTATGTTTAAAAAGCAATGCTTCTCTTGTTACGTTAAATGTCGTCTTGATATCAGTCAAAAACCTTATGAAATAATATCTGAGCCCTGGAAAGATAGCTCAGTTGGTTAGAGCGCCGTCCTGATACGCCAATTTCGCAGGTTTGATCCTCGGTCGGGGCACATATGTGAATCAACCAATGAGTGTATCAGTAAGTGAACAACAAATCTCTCTCTCTCTCTCTCTCTATCCTCTTTCCTTTCTCTCTTTAAATTCAATAAATAAAAATTTTAAAAAGGTAAAAGATAAAAATAATATTTGAAATACGCTATCGCCAACGGCACGAAAGCATACAGGAGTGCTGAGAATTTGAGCTCCACCACCGGGAGTCACCGCTGTGGGGACATACGACCATCTCCTGGCTCTGAAGAGGCCGGATGGAGTCGAGATGCAGGTTGGCCGAATGTCTGGTATCCTAATCTTTCCCTTGAGCACCTAGAAAGAAGAAATAACAGCTACCTGGCAGAGCTGCGAGGCCTTCCATTACAAAAGCGCCTGGCCCCCGGAAGGGGCCCGCCAGGCAATCATTCAGCCATTCAATCACCATTCAATCATCTCCCCCCGCCCCCCCCCCACCGCCGGGTCACGTGAGCATGAAGCATGGCCCTTGGAAGAAGGCACTGTGCCTCTACCCTTGCTCTCTGACCTCACACAGTAAGTGTGTTTACTGAGCATCTGTTGTACACAAGACACCACGAGGCATATAAAGGAGCGTCAGGCAGACCTCCCGTGGGCAAGAGATGACGACTTGGCCCCCAAACGGTGTCGTGTATCAAGTCTGCCACGTTCTTATTTGGAGCTTTGTCTTAACTGGCTTGTTTGGCTAAGGGACAGAATAGAATGGGTAACAGATATTACAGCCATGTTCTGTGAGTTCCTCAAAACTCACGGGACTCACTTCCCGTAGGATGGGCAAGACGCAGCCCTTTGTTGGTTTTGAGATGTGTCGTGGGATTTGTCGATTAAAAAAAACAAAACAAAACCCGGGCTGAACGAAGAAGTCTTTTCAGTTCATGAAAGCAGCCATTTGCTACTTTGAATTTTGCAAGTTGAGATGAGAGGGTAAGAGCTTGGAGGTGGGGGAGGCGAATTACTATACTCGTTATTTTTTTTTTTAAAGCTGAAAGACTGGGTCCATTGAATATAATGTTCATTGAAGGAATCCATTCATTCAGCGAAGAGCTTTCCCAAAACTTCTGGCTTGTGCCGAGAGCTGGACCTATGAGATTTAACTCTTGCATCACGTCTGTTCTCTGGGCAGCTCGGCACGACGGGGCAGCTCTGCACGTGGCCGCGCCCGCTCCCACACCCTGTGTGATAAAAGGCGTGTCCTCACTTGCATTACATACCTTTGGACAAGGTGACACTGAGCCCAACCAGGCAACGAAGGAAGCCTGACAGACACAGTGGGTCTCGAAACACCAACGAGATTCTGAAGTCTTGGATTCTCTGTGTCCTGGGAGTTTGAGCCGACGCGTGGGGATCTCGAGTAGTTTCGGATGAAGAGATCGTGAGCTGCCAACCTCAGGTAGATTCAATGGAGAAGACAGTCGCCCCTTTCTGAGCCCCGCTAGGTGAACAATGGTAACAGGAATCCCCCATAGCAGCTCCAGCAATAGGATGAGGGTGTTCACGTGGCCGGTCCCTCACTGGCAAGCACACAAAGCCCCCGTAGCAACACGGAGGGCAACTTGGTACCGGCAGCTGCTGCTTAATTGAACGCATCAGAAAAATATCACATGATCTCTGCATTCCCTGTTTTTATGTGTATTTTCATCGCAAGTGAGAAAATAACGCAGGAAAAATACAAAGGAAACGTGAAACAAAGGTTCAGGACAAACAATGGTAATGGACGAACCAGTGCTCGAAATTTCATTTTCTGGGGACTCAGTCCATGCTCCACGTGGATGAGCAGCCTTTGTTGTGTTTCAAGGGCCAGAAATTCCTCCCATGATGTTGAATTTAGTTGCTAGTCAACCCTATAAATGTGATTAGCTCAGAGGAGAAATGGCATATGCGCGAGGCTTTGTGTGTGTCTATGTCTGTGTGTTAGGGAAGCAGGGTTAAGATTTTAAGGTGTCTCTACACATACAGATGGATTTCAGACTAAGACTGACACTAACGTGAGGCCCAACAAGTATGTTTTTGAACAATGACAAAGTCCAACCCCAGCAGGGTGGCCCATTCACTCCAGAGCCAATGTCCAGTATGAGGCAGTTAGAAGAAGGTTAGTAAGAAAAAGAAGGGCACCTGTGTGGTTTCATGCAAGAAAGGTGAATTAAACAATGTCCAAGTTTATATCTCGAAATACGAAGCAAGAAAAGGACCTCAGGTTTCATTTGGTCTCTCCATTCATTCAGATCAGACACTTAAAATTGACTTTGGTGGCTCAGGAAACCACATAAAGGCGGGCGATGAGATTTATTCCGGGACTTTCCCCCTAAATCCATGCCACAGGTAACAACCCTAATATATTTCATGGCCCTTAAACATTACTTGGCATGCGGTCAGGGCCCATCTGGCCACTAGAAACCAGGCGGCCACGTTTGCAAATGGGATTTCCAAATGTGGGTGATGCATTGAAGGTTCTCATGGCAAAATAAATATTTAACGTTCTATTTGATAGCGGTGAACCCACGACAGAAACACATTATAAATGTGTAGGTCCAGAGACTTTGCCCTACAGTTACAGCTGCTATTTTTTGGCACCAGAATTCAAGTCTTTTTGAGATTGACTACTGCCTACAAAAGCAAAAAAATAAAAATTAAAAATAAAAATTAAAAAGTACTGTTCTGTAAGCTTCTTGAGGTTAAGAATTGTGTCTTTTTCTTATGTCCCCTCTGGCACATAGGTGGTCATATAACTTTTGATCACATATGTCCAGGAATAAGGAATACCTACCAATGGACCAGCTCTAGCACATTGTGAAAACATATGGTCATGTCTTGCATCCTCAAGGGTTTAGCAAGGAATTGTTTTCTAGAGATATCAAAGCATCAAGAACAAAATCCTGAAGGGGTAAAAATTATACATTCTTCCTCTGAAAAGGCTACGTACTATAGGACTGCAACTATATGACGTTCTAGGAAAGACAAAGCTATGGAAACAGTAAAAGATAAGCGGTTTCCAGGGGTCTGGGGGAAGAATGGATGAGTAGGCAGAGCTCAGAGACTTTTTAGTGCCTAAGAACACTCTGTGTGATACTCTATAACAGTAGATTCTACCGTGGTGGACACATGTCATTACGTGTTTGTCCAAATCAGTAGAATGCACAACACCAAGAGTGAACCCAAAAGTAAACGACAGACTTCGGATGATTGTCTCTCAGTGTAGGCTCACCCACTGCGACGACTGCACCATTCTGGTGGGATGTTGGTGGCAGGGGAGCTATGCGTGTGTGGGGACTCGCTGTACTTTCTGCTCAACCTTGCCATAAACCTAAAACTGCTCTGAGCAAAACAGTCTTAAAAATTATGCAGGCTTTAGAAAGCCTCAAATTTCATTTGAAGTAAGATGATATGCCTGTGGAAGGTTTAGTATCGCTGGGGCTCTGGATGTTGGTACTGTGCTGAGTTAGCACAGAAATGACGGCTAATGAGCTGAAAGAAAATCGTAAATGAGCTACATTGAGAAGTACGAAGCCCAGGTGTGGTGATCGGGGGGTCAGGCTGGGCACCGCCCCCTCCACCGGCAGCCCCACGTAGGCAAGTTCCTCAGAGTTTCTGAGGCTGAGTTGAAACATCTGCAAAATGGGAATTGCAGCATTTACTTTTCATGCAAAGAGGTTGTAAAGCGTCCATGAGATGCAATTTGTGACAGTTGCTTAGAACTGCTCGGTGATTGATATATAATTGAAACTCCAAAATCAGCCCATTGAAAGTGACTCAATGGTTAGGAGCTCATTTGTGCTATCTGGTATGAGTAGAATTAACAGAAAGGAAATTACCTGTTAATATGGAAGTTTTAATTGAATATGATAAAATAGCTCTATAAACAATGAGATATGTGAAAATTAATTAATAGTTATGAACTTTTCTTCTCCAGTGATGTTCATAATTTCTATCTGCCGAGCGTGGTTAAATTATATTCCTGAGATCAAATGAAAGACGCCCTAAGTTTCTAGCAATCGCTCACTCTAAATCCATCACTGTCTAATAGGTGTCATGATGTAATTAAAATATTTCATGCCCATCAAATAAAGATATAATCCTATAGAATAAAAATTGCAAAGCCTTAGAAATAAATTTTAAAACGAATATTTTAAGACTTATTTAAGTTTATATCAATTATATGCTAATCACATTACATAAATCTTAAAGTTCTCACGTAGCACATGAAAAAATTCTAGAGGAAATGAAACCAGCACAAAAAATACCTCATATTATTGTGTCATTTATAGTGAGTTAGCATAGTGTATAGTATAATACAGTATAATGTAATATAGGTAACATTGTATTACAAAATATATTTATTATATTAATCACAAATATAATGTAGATCACTAATATAATATAATGTTTTATTATTATGTAATATTATATTAATCACATTGTTTTGGGCATGATTTTGCACTGAGAATCAGAAATGCTAAGAAACAACTGTTTGGTACACTTAGCAAAACTGTATTTTTGTTTCTGAGATATTACCTTGCCAATCTAATGTCATCTTGAGAGACAAGTTATTTACTGAGCATTAGATTTGAAATAGTTTTCAGTTGATAATAGATTGAAACATTGCAAAATTTTATAGCAAAATAAGGTTATTAACGGTTTTACATGCTAAGTTATTTATGGGTATTTAAAAATCTACCAAGTTAATACAGTCTCTCCGATCTAAATATATAAAAAAATAACCTGACAGTAACATGTGAAGCCTCTTTCAAACACATTGTGCATGGAGAACTCGATCACATATATGGGAACTGAGAATCTGATTGTCCTGTGATCTCTACATTAGCATTTCTAATAAAGGGATAATTCCATTTAATGTCGTGAGCCTTTTCCAGTTCGAGATTTGAGTTCGATATCTTAGTGTTTATGGTAATTGTAACATTTATGTGCAAGCATATTGATTCATTTGTGTGGTGGCTGTGTTGGCTGCTACAGGGAGCTCTTACATCAATCCTTTAAAAAAAAAAAAAAAGCCTTCCGGAAATGACCATAAATACTGTTACTAACTTTGTCACTAAAGCATACTATATCCATTTCTGTGGCAGGTTAGAGCCAAACAGGCATTTAAAAAGACAATCTCCATTCCTGTGAGCATATTAACATTCGGAGGTACATCCTGAAGACTTTACAGGACTGTCTGTTGAGAGGAAGTTAAATTACTTTGAAAAGATTTGGCAAACTTTGGATCGTAACTGGTGGTAACTTGGGCAAGGTGAATGAGTCTTCTTAGAGCGTGCATCATAACACCTCTGCAACAAATTTGCGGTCCTTAGCCTCTTAGATCTATGACTCAGGCCTTCCCCAAAGGAGGCAGGGAGGATGGTGGGAAAGGGGCAAGGTCAAGCACGGGTGGCAGGCGGGGGGGGGGGGGGGGGCAGAGGAGAGAAGGGCTAGGCACCAGGAGGCGCACACATCTTTTTGCTAATCACGTATCACAAGCAATGGAATTTCTCAGGCTAGCAGCCTGTCAGGTGCCTTGCAAAGCGAAGCACTGGGGAGAGCGGGTGTCGCTCAAGGCAGATGTTTATGAAAGATGACAGCTTGCAAATATCTCCATCTCGGACAAGCCTGCGCAAGTGACACGGAGGAGTGCCGCAAAATGGGACGAGTCAGCAGCCACCACTGATTTCATCAGCGCCTGCCTGATCTCCGCTGATGGCCTGACAGTCTGCGGAGAGCGGGCAGCCGCAGGACGCCTTCTGCCGGGGACTCTCCGCGCGTCTGCGCGGAGCAGCCCAAAACATCCTGAGAACTGTGGAAAGGACGGTCAAAAGAACGGAGCCCTGGCTGGTGTGGCCCAGTGGATTGAGCACCAGCCTGTGAACCGAAAGGTCGCCGGTTCAATTCCCAGTCAGAGCACACGTCCGGGTTGTTGGCCAGGTCCCCACTTGGGGGTATGCAAGAGGCAACCGATTGGTATATCTCTTGCACAATGATGTTTCTCTCCCTCTCTTTGTCCCTCTCACCCCCATTCTCTAAAAATAAGTAAGTTTAAAAAGTGATTTACAAAACAACGAACATTTATAGGAAAGAAAAGAAGAAGAACTGAGAGAAGCTTTGTTTGCAGAGTTAGCCCATGCCTGGATTTTAGCTATGCCAAAAAGGACGCGTGGTAATTACAGAAATATTGATGGCTGTCCCTGCCAGTTGACAGTGAAACAGCGGAGTCTTGCCAGCGGCCAGACCTGCGTCCTGGTACAAACATCCTGTCTGTCCCGAGCACCGGAGACATGGTCAAGGTCAAGGCCCTTCCCGTGCCAGCCGCCTGCAATGCCGGCACACTGAGCAAGGTGAACTCTGTTTGTTAGCTGTAGAAGTCTACGTAGGCTCCCCAGTGGATGAAACAGTAGGCATTGGCCTGCACGAATGTCACAATAAACGCCAAGGGGGATTCTGGGAAGCATTTCAATCAAGCCGCAGGCAGTGTGGGTGTCAGAAACAGGAGGCTGGGGCCAGCGGACCGGTCTTGGCGTTACAGTGGGTCAGAGGTTGCTCCCTGGGCACACTCGGCACTTGACCTTCAAAGTGCTTTCAATGTACATATTTTGAATGCCAGCAAATACTCTGGACCACAACCTGAAAAGAAGCTTCTGCCTTTAGAAGATGCATCATTACCCACATTCTTTAATTTCCCCCCACATTACAAAAATGCAGCTACCAGATGATTCTAGAGAGTATGAAATAGTGGTCATTGTTGGCAAGGATTTAAAGCTCGGAAGACGAGACACACGGGATGAGTTTTCCGTCTTTGTAGCTTTGGCCCATGTCTCTTTGGCAACATTGCATTGCTGCTAAAGCTCTGAAAACAAGCTCAGCCACACCTGTGGCTGAGAGAGACCGAACACAGGGCGGCCACAACCTTCATGGGATGAGGGGGAGGTCTCGGGAAGGGAGCAGGTGAGAGGAAGAGGCCCAGGTCCATGTGCGTAAGCTCTGTCCCGTCTCAGGAGGCCCGCCGATGACACGTGCAAGCATGGGGCTGACTCCCCCGAGCACTTTGGTAGGACTGACTGTAACTGAACTGAGGTCTGACGCTGCCAACTGTAGATGACAGGAAAAAGCAACACTTTGTGTCTAAGCAAGCTAATTCCATGTTAAAATAAAAGCAAGAGAACTCTTGTGGGAAAATATTTATGTACTTAGTTACTTACTTATGTATTTATTTAAAATGTAGTATACGTGGCCCTGACCAGCTAGATCAGTTAGCTAGAGCATCACCCTGATATACCAAGGTTGTGGGTTCAATCCCCAGTCAGGGCACAAACAAGAATCAACCAATAAATGCATTGGTAAGTAGAACAACAGATACCTCTCTCTCTCCCACCCGTTCTTCTCTCTCTCTCTAAAATTGATCAATAAAAAATGTAGTGTATGTATTTAGTATACTGGCAACAAACAATTAGAAATTCTAATAAATCATTTAGAACAGCATCAAGAAACATGAACTACTTAGAAAAATTAACAAGAGGTGCATCAGTTGTTTACACCGAAAGCTATAAACTATTGCTGAGGGATATTAAAGATGACCTAATGCAGTGATATAACATCCTCATGAATTTAAAAAAAAAAACAAAACTATTTCCCCAAATTGGTCTAAATGTTCAATGTACCACTAATTGAAATTCTAACCAATTTTCTTTTGGGAGGGGTGAAAAAAGTTCAGAATTTCAGAAGCTGGTTCAAGAATGTATATGGAAGGTCAAAGCAGCTAGAAGAGCTTTTTTTCTTTTTTTTTTAAAGAAGATCAGGTTGTAAATTTTATACTACCTGATTTCAAGACTGCAATATGGGTGGAAGACACTGGGACGGACGAAACAGAATAGAGAATCCAGAACGGACTCATACACACATAGCCAATTGACATGACAATGTGGAATGAGAACTCTTTACTAAAAACCACACTGAAACAATTGCACTGTAGATATAACGTCGAAGGCAAAACCGGCCAAAAAGGGAGGGAAACTTTTGCAACTATGGGGTAAGTAAAGATTTCTTAACTTAGACACAACCATTTAAAATGACAGATACGGCTATATTGAAATAGAGTGTGTGTGTGTTTACTTACAAAAATAAAAATCAAGGTACAGAATGGTAGAACAATATTTGTAATGCATATGTCTGATGAAGAACTTCTACCCAGAAGATATCAGGCACTCAATAATTCAATAATATAAAAAAGAAGCAATTTTTAAAGGCAAAAATTTCAACAGACTATTTTTAAAAAGTAGGTAAGATACATCACCAAAAGATGCCAGTCCAATTCCATTATAATGGTCCAGTTTAAAGATAGCCAACACCAAGTGTTGGTGAACATATGGTACAATGGGGTTCTAGTGGAATCGTGCAGTTACTTTGGAAAATTATTTGCAGTTTCTTAAAAAAAAATCAACACACACCTGTTCTGTGTATTTACCTGAGAAAGTACTTATACTCTTAAGTATTGACTTACGGGAAGTGCAATACACGTTTATACAACAGCTCCATATATATGTCCATAGCAGTTTGATCGTGAAGAGCAAACGTCCATCCACAAGTGAACGGATGAATAAAATGTAGTCTATGCATAACATGAAGTTGCCTCAGGAGGCGACCTTGAGTGGTTTTGCTTTGTAACACCGGGTACCGCTCTCCCTTCGGTACAATGTGTACAACAATGACCAGCTCACAGAGCTGCCTTAGAAATGAAGTCACCAGGCTAGCATTAAGCCACGTCGCCTCCCACCACTGCTTGAAGGATGCAGAACTTGGCTTATGTTGGTGGACCACTTCCTGTGCGCAGCTGCGGGTGGGACTGAATCTCTACCCCTCACTCCTAGGGGCCAGACCCGCCGCTCCCCTTTTTCCTGCACTCGCCATTGAGGGAAAAACAATGAAAGTGTAATGTCAAAATACACTTTCGTCATAACCCCTGCATAACAGGACACAACATGAGCCGAAATTGCAGCGTGTGCTTTTGTTGAGAAGACCAGAGGCGCTGGGAGCACCCCTGGGTAATGAGCATCCAGTGCAGTCCAGGCGGGCGGGCAGACCTGCGGGTGGTCAGCGTACACGCCCCCGGGGAGGACGGCCCCTTTATGTAAACATAAAAGGATAATCGCTCCAGGGAAAAAGTGGAGCAGGTATTGTTCCTCGCAGGGATGGGGGGCGGGGTGGGGTTTTGAAAGCACAAAGCGGCCCAGCAGCTTGTAACTACTTCAAAGCGGGGACAGAAATGAGACTGGAGGCTCAGCCACTCCCCAACCTGTCCACCCCCAAGACCATCCTGAGCAAAGAGACGCAGCAGCGAGGAAGTTGCTGGAGCGTATTTATAGAAGCTTTCCCTCATCTCTTCTTTAGACATAAACAAAAGGGAAGTCACCGCGCTGACTGGCTTCATTAAGAGCATACGGAATAAATTCTGCCTAATGACAGGCTTTAAACCATTTTGTCACCATTGGGCGCGCGCGCTGCGCGCAAGAGGGATGCGCACTTGGTGGAGTCCCAGTGGCCAGCGCAGCGGCAGGCTCCCCCCTGGAACTGCGCTGACGCAGGGGGCCGTGCAGGGGGCCGGGCTGGCTAATTGAAAAGGGGGACGCTTCCCACACGGCATTACATGGCATGGGAGGAGGCGCCCTGGCAGGACGCAGCCCGCACCTGCTGTCAGCGGCTAATTGTGTTGTTCCCTGGCATGCGAGTGCAGCACGTCCCTGCGAACGGAGGCTCGCGGGCCAGCAGGCGCCGCGCTCCTCTCACTCGGGGCTCCGGTTACAGGGTGGCCCAGTTGGGTGGCAGCGTCGCCCTGGGCTCATGGGTCACTTCAGTGAACGGCGTGAACACACGACCCACCTTTGTCTTACCCCGGCCCGGCTGGCACGGCAGCAGTTCATCCTGCTCACACCGAGACGTCTGCTTAGAAGAGAAGTCAATTCAGCGAGTGCGTTGGGTTTTAATTCCTTTTTGTTGCTTCTTTAAAAAAAAAAGGAATTAAAAAAGGAAGGAAGAGAAGCAGGGAGGGAGGCTGGGAAAGGAGGAAAAGTAAAAATAAAAACGAAGGAAAAAAGCAATCAAGCAAAAAGAAATGAGTTTTCTGTACAGAAGAGTTTTAAAAATTAAGCCAGTTTTCCATAAGACATGGTGGTATTCATAAATATGCCTCCTCCATTGGTATTTTTCCATACAAGCATCAGAAATAAAGACAAATTCTTCAGTGTAATCACATTTTTAGGGAACTTTGGCCCTTGGATGCCTTAATATTCCATTTATTCCAAGCCCTGATATGATATGCATGTGCCCCTGTTTATTCCAGTTCCTTACTGAAACATTAGCATTCGATCAAAAAATTATATTTAGAGAAAATGATCAGATTCAGAAGAAAGCCACTAGAAAGAGTCATTTCACGGAGTCTTTAATTAGTAGCAGCTTATAGTCAGGGACAGGCATACTGTAATAAACTAAAAAGTCTAAATAATTTTTAAAAGGATCAAATCTTACAATTTCACATGCCATATATTTTGGCTAGTGTTGTTTCTTAGGAACGAGAATCCCAGGAATGTTTTTGAAAAAACTTACAAATTCTGGTGTTTATTTTTGGATTCAAGTCTAAGATACACGGTTAAATCGGAAGCAGTTCCAATGGCTGTGACAGACGTGTGTGCGGTTGAGGAAAAGCTGGCGAGTGACACAGTGCGAGCTCGCGGCCCCGTTCGCAGTAACTTAAACGCGGGGCGACTTCACGTCCAGAACTGCAGTTTTCTGAGATCCCGTGTCTTTGTCTGTACACTATGAACAACATGTCCGCTTTGCAAGGTAGGACAAGGAGCAAAGAAATACCAGACACATTTTTTAGTATTTAGCCAGAAACTGGTGGCTAGTTTCTGCTTTTTAACTAGACATATTAAAATAAGACCCCCTAAAGTGCTAAATGCGTTAATATATTCTCCTAAGCTTCGAGCAGCAAATACAAATGACAGACAGTATCTCTCCTTTGCCTCGAGAGAATGTAAATTCCGCGAGCAGACAGGAGACCTACCCCAAAGTGGATCTATATTGAGCGCATATCCCCAGGGGCCCCCTGTATATGTAACTCGATGCGTCTGTTACTGTTGTAATTGGGAACCAGAAAAGCCACCGTCGTGTGAAGAGAGCCAAGGCCCTCTGCAATGTCAACGAGATAGGATCAGAATGACATTTCCAGCATTGTGTTAGCCAATTAGGTGCTGGAAACATGCATGCACTGCGCCAAACCACCTGTCAGGAGCCTGGGTTCCGAATGGGCACGGGAAGAAACGCAAAAAGTCAGGAAAAGATACGAAAAAAAGAACCCAACATGTGTGTCAAGGGAAGATCGGCGGAAAGCAATAGCGTTCAGAAAGTCCCAAGGAAAGAGGCTGTTGAATGGTTTTTTTTATGGAGAATCATGATGGTCGTCATGCCTGTTTTGGTGGAAGTTTAAGGAAGGGATGCTACACATCATCTCAGAAGCAACGGCGTGCTGTGATGCTACCAAAGGAAAGAAAAAGAAAAGAAAGAAAAAGAAGCCCACATTCTCCCATTGAGGTTTGACAAAAATGAATTACGCCATTAAGTGCCAGGAAGAAAATTAGCTATGAGCGTTTAAATTTAAAATGATCCCCTTTTTAATTGTAAAACGGTGGCACGGAACTGCTATTGATCCTGCAGAAACACATTAGGGAACAGGGTCACTATAACTGTTAATGTTCACTGCTTAGCGAAAGAGCATCAAAGGACATCTTAATGTCACAGACTTTCTCGGGGAGTTTGTAAGAGAAGCTTTGACTCGTCAGCCTATGAATGAAAAGGACATGAGGTAGACAAATGGAGAAACAAATGTGATAGCAATTTTCTGCTAATCAAATCATAACTCAAGATTGATTTTTTTTGGCAAAAGTTTACGTCGTATAGATTTCCAGGGCTGGCCGACATTTAAAAGTCAGAGTATATATTTTCTATAGACTGGGACCTTCCGGATGATCGTCCAATGGGGACTTTTTGTTTATTTTTGAACACATAACTGCAAGAGAGCGCTTCCCTTCTGGGGAAGCCCGTGCCACTGCCGCATACCTCAGAAGTGAGGAATGTGAAATGTCAGAAGCATTTTACTCGAGGCTCAGCCTGTCCTACATTTTCGAAACGTTGATTGGAGGAGACAATAAATCACAGGCGCGCCTTCAGTTTTTTTAAAGGTAGACATTACATTTTTAGAACCCATCCAGAAGAGCTTTTCTCCTTTGGCCAAGACCTGCAGTGAATTTGAAAATATTGACTTTGTGGCATCTCCGACTTCTTCCGTACAGCGCTGAGCCCCACCCAGCTGGGAAGTGGGACCACGGTGCCTGCTGTTACAATTAAAGCCTCTTATTCCTAAATCCTCTGATGCAGCCAAAGAGAAATGCGAAAAAGGTAAATTTAACATTGTGTAGGCCTTCCAGAAAAAGAAAACTTGCGTTAATTTTTCTTTCCGACCAAAATGGTATTATGGTTATTTTGGTTCCTAGCTCCAAAAAGACATCTTCATTGCCTACAGAAACACCTTTTTAGGGTGTACATTTTGGCAAATAGAATCTCACAGCAATTTGCTAAATAGAAAGGAGGTTGGCAAAAGGAAAGACATGGTTTCTTTGGGTGGTTTAAAACTTTATTGCTTAAAAGAAGGTGTTTCGTGCTTTCTGATGTCACAGTGGTTTTCCTAGGAGCTTGTGGGGGCAAGCGGCATCAGAATGTAGACTCAGGGACCGGGTATGTACCAACTGGGAACTAATAAATATGATTTCTTGTGTATCTGAAATTTAAATTGACCTGGAGCCCTGTAAAGGCAGATTAAAGGGAGATCCTAAACTGGCTAGGACCATTTAGTTCAAAGAAATATAAAACCATGCCAAACTACTTAAAAATAAAATTAAATGTTGTACAAATACATGGCCCATTGACTGTGTATAACGGTGCAAATACAATTCATTTGGACAAGGAAAAGGTACTGGAACGCCTGGATATTTTTACGAGAAAATAAAAAATAATTGACCCCTATCTTACATAATGCACAACTTGAAGTAGATCATATACCTAACCGTAAATGCTAAAATGATAAGGCCCCTAAAAATAAACAATATCATTGCAGCAAGAGGTAGATATTTCAACTGCATGGCTGGAGCAAGAGTGACAGGGACAGGAAGCAACAAGCAAGAGGAAGTCCCTCCTCCCTTGTCCAGCCCAGCTGTCTCTCTATCGCCCCCTAATGGCAGAGCCTATAACAGAGGTCAACAGGGGCAACTGACAAAAAGGAAATGTAGTTTCAGCATGGACTCTCCCCATCAATGTCTCAGAGGGCAGTGTGGCCTGGGAGACCCTATATAAATGACTGTCATTGAGTAGTTTTCTGCCCCTCCACCTCAATTAATATATATCCAGGGAAACAATGATTCTAATTAGAAGTCGCTCATGAAACATACTGGGAAAGTAAGTTTTATATATTTGCTCTGAGTGCGTTAAGCAAGGAGTGTTACGAAATGAAAAGAAAGGAAAAGGAAAGAAAAAGGAATAAAGAGAGGAAAAAGGCTAATACAGACATTATAAGAAACCAAATACTGTTGATCTAACGATTACTCTTATACATATAATTCGCTCATTTTTGGAACGTATAATATTAGTCTATATATGACTTAAAAATTAAATAAACACAAAATGATCACCTTTTGCTCTAGGTCTCATACCAGCCTATGGACAGAAACAATAAGGTCTGACCCGAAACATGAGAAAACTAAGTAACTGCACATGTTTTGGAAAATTCTAATCAGGGGTGTACTCACAGAATTTTTCAAACACTATTTCCTACATGTGTGATCTAAATCTATTTGTCATTGAAAAAGTGAGTATTTGCTATTAAGTGAAAATGTTTGTAAGAGCTCTACCTGTTAGGCTGGAAAAGCACACAAGGCAGGCCCTGGCCGGGTAGTTCAGCTGGTGAGAGCATCATCCCAAAGCACCGAGGTCAAGGGTTCGAGCCTCAGTCAGGGCACATGCAAGGATCAACCAATGAATGAATCAGTAAGTGGAACAACAACTCCATGTCTCTCTCTCTCTAAAAAAATCAATAAATAAAATTTTAACAAACACCCTCGGACGAAATGTGTTGCCAAAGCATATGATCTTTATTAGTGTTTCATCTCTGAGTAATTAAAAGACTGAGCATGTACTGTCAGCACATGAGACACAGCTTGAGTCTGAAGTCAATAGAGGGTTTCATTCTCCAACTCCACCGCTTACTTATCAGCTCTGAGAGAGGAAATTGGCGAAATCATACCCCATGCATCTATACGCATCGCGTTCTTTGTGATGGGGATGCTGACTCTCCTCTTTTAAACGTCCATAAAGACCACCTTTCACCAGGCCCACAATGGAAGGGAGATGCAAATAACTAAAAGAGGAAATCACTGGACTGGTCCTTTTGCCCTGTGAATCGATTTCCTACTCCTACTTATCAGAATGCTATGAAAGGACAGGACCCAGAGATAGGAGCGAAAAAACAGAGAGAAAAAACTAATCTGTCAGCCTCTTTTACATGGAAGCACTGATTAATTTTCTCAAGTATGAAACTAGAAGGAGAAAATATCATGACTTGTAATGCATCTAGTTCCCTACAGTCCACCCCACCATAAAAACTTGTGCCTGGAGAGGCTCCATCATCTCATACCCCCCGCCGAATTGTGTTCCCCTGAAGGTGAGTCCCCGCCCCCCAGGGCTGGCTGGCAAAGAGATTTTACCCACAAAGACCTTAAAGGAGCCGCTGAAGACTGCTCCCTGCCCATGAGCTGGGTCTTATAACCAAGTCCAACTTTCTTCCTCGTGGACAATATTAGGTATTTCTTCACTCTTGAAATCTGCAGAGTGTGTTGTGTGGGAAGAGACAGTTCCTGCCTCTGTAGCAAAGATAACTTAATTAAAACTCGTTAGGGAACCAACCAATGCCAGGGAAAGAACGCATCCGTCTACCCAGGAGCCAGAACAGGAAGCGCGTTGTTTGGTCAAATGGCAACCATCGTTAGGAGAGAGATGAAAGGACAAAGCAAGTATCAGACCTCAGAGGGGAGAGGGGAAATTTCCATGTTATTATATTTCCCACTCTCCATGTGTTTCTGGCCTCATTCGTGAATAGAGCCATTTGAGAAACCTAAAGTGAAAAACAAAGGGAGAAAGCTCTTTGAGTGGTTTTTGGGGCAAGCCCTACACTATTTGTCCCAAAAGCTCTTTGCACTTTATTTCTGGAAAAGCCCAACTGGTCAGACTTCTCTGGGGGCGGCATGAAGACGCCCTCTCTTATGAGATCGGTGTCTCTGGGGAGTTGATGCAGAGCTGGGTGGGCGTGTTCATGCAAGGGTTCCTACCAGAAACGCTGGTTTCTTGCCCTCTTGCGGTTCTTATGGCCATCCGAGGTCACTCTGGTTTCAGGGACTCACAGCAATTTTAACAAGTCCCACCCAGAATCCAAGAAGGAGCACTGAGCCCCTCATGGGCTACACACCGCAGGCCGTCACCTTTTGAATATTTAAATACGTGCCCGATCTGTGGGCCTCCCGCTATGCCCTTTCCCTGGGCTCTTCAGTGTCGGGGCACATTTGGGAAAGCGCGTCCTAATTCTTGGCCCGAACCGACAGTAGTTGACTCTGCGTCACATTCCCTCAGGGTCTCCAAATTGTTTGCCAATCTGTAATTTGAAAGTGTATGTTTTTAGTCATTGCCTAAGCTATACATGCAGATGATGAATCTGTATTTGGATGGAAGACATGTTTAAACTGTTGAGACAGGCCACCTCGATACTACTGATCTCCAGTCTAGTGTCTTCAACTGAATCCCAACACGGTGGGATATATTTTAGCCACAATTGTGTTATATGATGATGATGGTGGTGATGATGATATTATTATTACTATTGTTGTTTTAAAACAGTTAATATTTATTAAGCATTTACTGGGCTCTAGTTCTAAGGACGTTAGGCATGTTTACCCACTTAATTTTCACAACTACCCTCTAACATCAACATTACTTGTCCCCATTTTATACGACGGGAGGCATAGCACAGAGAGGTGAAGTAATTCACTTGGAACCACACAGCTAAGAATCATGGAGCTGGGATTCAACGGTAGGCAATTTAATTCCAGAACATGGATTCTTCACTGGTGTGCTACCAAGTAACCCGCTGAGGGGTTAAAGTCTCCATTCAAAAGCAGCTGGGAAATTTTGAAAGGAAGCTCCAAACCACATCACATAAGCTCCGTGGGGCTATCTTGTCGCACCGGGTGATGCATTTCAGAGAGCGGTGTCCCACCAGCCCCTGCCTAGGTCATGTTTGGAAACATGTATCTCATGATGAAGTCACCGTATCCTGAGGAGGTCAAGAGCTTTATGTCATGAAGAAGAAATTTTAAGAAAATGAGAGTATGACAGAATCAGTGAGGGAAACAGAGAAAAATAAAGAACTTACTTGGGGACGGGGGCTCCCCTTTTATTAAGGAAAAATGAACCTCGAGACAAGTCGTTGTTTTTAACTACAGCGTAACTGGAATGAAAGATCTGCAAACGACACGGTGACATCAGAATTACCACATCCCTGTCCTCGCTAACAGGGACACTGATGCTCCAACAGGGAAGGGGGTGACTAAGGGCCAGTAACGACCGAACAAGTCAGGCCAAACTGAGAATCAGCTTTTAGCCTCCTCCGCTCTTCCAAGGAGAGCAGGGGTGAAATTCTAGGGCACTAAAGGCGCAGGGTCCCAGGTTGACGAGTTAATAAGTATTAGCAATTAACATTTCTCAGTAAGCTTTATAATGTTCAAATGGCAGTGAGGAATTAGGTGAGTGGCGAACTACTATTTTGCCACATTTACAAGGGCTGATTTTACTTACTCTCCCCTCGGCGCCTACAGGATAGTCTCAGAAAATGCAATGGCCGTTGCAATGGCTTCATGATGCATGGAAACTGGCTGTCAACTTGTTTAGGTCATTCCAGCAACAAACTAAAGACGGTAGCCCCCCTGATCTGGGGGGCCCTCCCGGTGGGTGTCTGCACCCTTGGATAGTACTGACCCTTATCTATATCTGTATCTATATCTATACCTATAGCTACATCTATATACACACATATATGTGTATATATATATATATACCTATATCTACTTGCCTATCTATATGTGTACTCATAGAGATATATATCTATATCTCTCTAGATATATCGATACGTAGATCTATATAGACAGATATACTATATTTTTCCTATACATATTTCCTTATGGTAGAATTTAATTATGACCTAGTCAATTTCATGGATAGAAGACACATTCTTCCTGTAGATCTCAGCGACCTCAGCGTACAGTGTTTGTCTTTCCTTATGAAGCTGAGAACTTTTACCTTTTCACTTAAAGGAAGCACTTTACGGATTTCCTGCGGCCTCTCCGAATTGCCAGCACCACCGCTCTTGCCATTGGGGGCTAGTACTAAATAAGGGTCCCTTGAACACAGGCGCTGTGATACCGCGGCAGTGGATCTGGTAACTAGACGGCTACCAAGTGACTACCGGGTGGGTAGGCACGGAGTGCGGACACGCGGGACAAAGGGGAATTCTGATCCTGGGCGAACCAGAACGGGACAGGGAGGAACAGGGCACGGCTCGTCACACTGTGCGGAGTGGCACTGAGTGTATGCCTTATCTGTTGTTTCTTTCTGGAACTTCTCATGCAGCGTTTCCAGGCCACAGTTGCCCGGGAGTAACCAACTGCGGAAAGCGAAACCCGGATAGGGGGACGTGCCACCATACCTGCTTCCCACGGCAGGGCTTATTTGCTCTTTGTTTTATGTTGGTGATCATGTAGCACAGCTCTGCACAGGCGAGCGGCGGTGGGGAGAAAGTGGAATCGCCCTGCAAGAAGTGGGAGCGCGCGGAGCGACGCTGCTACCTGGAGGGGGAGGGGTGAGCCGCGCTGTGGAGACGGGACTTCCTGACACAGGAAGTCCCACCTCCTGCGGAAGCGGAGATGAAATCAGGAGCCCGGAAGACTAAGGATGAGTCCAACAGCAGCTCTATCCTTCCTCGAATCTCATCCATTACAGAAATTTCCATCTTAGAACCGTCTCTCTGGCCTCAGGGGTTAGTGACACACCCGTGCACACTCACGCATTGATTGCTCTCGCGCCTCTGGGATTGCACCCTCCTGCCACCTATTGAACGCATGGGGGTGTTGTCAGGCACAATGACGAGCCCCAGAAATAATGACATCAGTTGCAAGGTGTAAATGAGGTTTGCGGGATGAGAGCCACCTGCCCTCATCCCACAAACACACAAGTGGGTTCCTTCCACACAGTCCTTAGGAGCTTCGGTCCCTGTCCTTTGTTGTAAGTCGGCCTTACTGATGAGAGAGCTCCCCTTTATCTGCCTCTGGCTATGGAAACCTGGGCCCTCCCAAAGCCTGCAGGGCCCCTGTGGGAGGCGGGGAGGCCGCCCTGCCCTCGCTCCGGGCTCACCCCCTCAGGTCAGCGTCTTGGTGACCCTGTGTCTCTGGGCTTCACAGCCGGGCCGCCAAGACCGCGCACAATGAATATGCTCTCCACGCCGTGAGCTCCTACTTAGAGCCACAGGACACCAGGCTCGCGGAGCGCCGCGTGCCCACTCGGGAAGTCGCGCTGCTGTCCCAGCAGCCTCGCAAGGAAGAGCCCCACCAGAAAGGCCGTGCTTGCTGGTGGCGGGGGACGCGGGGGCGGGGGCCGGCTGTGCCGGGAAGAAACCAGTAATTCTGGTTTGTGCGGTTTGTTTATTTATTTATTTACTTACTTCCTTGTACCTGGGGTGCCATTTAGAAATCTTTCAGGGACCCTCATCCTCGGCGCCCCGCCCCCACCCCAGCTGCCTTGATTAGTGGCGCTGCGTATGCAGGTCAGATCTGGGGATTAATGATGGCTAATTTGCCCGAGGTGGGTGCAGCCCAGGCAGCGGGCTCTGCAGGGCCAGCTTTCGCTGCCATATGGGTGGAAGCAGCTGTTTCAATTACTTTCCGTGCCCAGATGTGCCAGCCGAGCCCCCGGTCCTCTGTGGGGTACATCAGCCGCGCGGCAGCTAATTGCTTCCATCGCTGCGGACGCGTGGCGCTGGGTACTGGGAGAGGGGCTTTTGGGGACAGCCGAGTGCCAGCTGTCACCGCAGCTCACAAGGCCGGCAAGTGGAGAGGCTGTGATGAGACTTCAGCCTCCACTAGGCAGACTGCCTTTGTCAGGGGGTGTCGCGCAAGGACAGACTGCGGCAGGTGACACGCTCGTGACCCCCCTCGTAGGCTTAGACGCGCCAGGAGCAAATGGGGTGGGGTGCGGGGCTCTGCTCTGTGGATGCCAAAAACACCAAAATTACGTGATTTCAATTTACATGCAATGCAGGCTGGTCATTTGAATCTGAAGCTTCCGGGCACCTTTTTAAAGTTTAGCAGCCCCCTCCTGGGGCTCAAACATGATCAATGAATCAACGAGTGTGTTATGTTTTCTGGTGCATCAGACTCAGGCGGAGGGGAAGAGGAAAACAAAGGCCGGCTACCACCCAGTGCCCTGCGTGCACCTTGGTTCTTGGGGAACAGAAATAAGAAACAAATCTCAGGCCAAGATGTGGCCTCCCTTTTGGAACGGGAGCGATGAGGGGGGAAACAACCAAAAACAACCCGTGCAACTTAGGAAGCGGTTATCATCATAATAATGCATCTAGTTAGGAAAAGAATAAACATTTGTTTTGTGCTAATTCTATGGTAATCAGGGTGATTGATTGGACTGTACTTTGCTGCCGTTGTTGCCATGGTTATTCCAAGCAGTCTGTGGTTATTAATGGCCCAGGAGCGTCCATGGTGCTCATGTGGAGACCATTCATCAGGGACACGAGTCTTAACTTCGCGGCGGCATCCCCACCATTTTGGAGCCCAAAATAAGTTTGTTTTCTCGCAGTCTGCAATTAGGCGGCATCTCATCTGCATCGTGACGTGCTCTGTTCCCTCCGGTCACATTGCTTCCCTGCAGAAACACCCTTTTACGACAGGTCGAGAGTGTCATTAACACAGCTCAGCATTTCTCGGATTGATCGGCTGATGGATGCATGAGGATATTAACGTGACCGGACGGGCCGAGAGCCTGGGAGATCTCAGGCTCAGGAAACCAGAGCTTAAACCCGCATTTCAAAGTTTCAACCCAGCTCTCATTGTCTAAGAGACATCGGACTTGAGTCTTCCTCGATTCCACATTGACTGATTCCTCTTCTCATTCTGGGTCCTCAGAGCGAGTGGCAATGTGCTTCTTGTTACTCTTACTGGTCACCGTGGCGGTGGATGTTCCTAAGTTGACAATCATCAAGAACCCTGTGTCCTAAGAAGAAATGCAATAGAATTCTTGTAAACAGAGAACAAACGAGCACTGGCAAAATTATCTGGGAGCCCGAGGGATTGCCAAATTCCATCAGCTTTGCCTAAAATCACGTGCCTCATCTGTCCATTGCTACATAACGAATGGCTTTAAGACTTGACAGCACGCCCTGGCCGGGAAGCTCAGTTGGTTAGAGCATCATCCCCGTGTGCCAAGGTTTCAGGTTCAATCCTCGTTCAGGGCACAGACAAGATTCTCTCTAAATGTCAATGTAAAAAAAAAAAACTTAGTGGCATAAAACCACAATGACTTCCTGTTTCTTACGCATCTGGGGTTGGTCTGGACAGTCTAGATACTGTGTCCACTCAGGACGTGGTGTTCAGCTGTCACCGGGCTCAGCTGTGAGGCCTCTGAGCTGGCCTGCTGCCTCCAGCCTCCGCCGGACCGTGGTCCCCACTCTCCGCAGGACCGGGCGCTCCTGCCCGCCGCCCCCACCTCTGGGTGCCTGTCTCCAGGCCCCCCCCCCCCACCTGGCCACCCAGTCGCCCTTGTTGACTCCTGAATTCCAAAGGAGCAAAGTCAGAATCGCCTGAACTTCTTCGGGGCTAGACCTGGCATTGTCACAGCACGTGGTCACAGAAAGTCCCAGGACCAGTCCAGGTTCAAGGTGAGGGAGGATACACCCCACAGCAAGGGGCTGACGGAGAGTTTTGTTTTAAAGACCTCCCTACCCCGCCGTGTATGTGTTCGGGGTGAGGGCACGCAGACAGGGAGTGAAGAGAATCTATCTGAAACAGTAAGCTGGACTGTCCTTATATTCATTTAAAGAAGAAAAGCGGAACAACCCCCCCCCCTCCAAAGTCTTCCAATTCCTAGAATTATCCTCTGTTTTGTTAGAACGCATAAAATATTGAAAAACTGAAAAGCAGGTTTTCTTCTTTTCCAATCTCTCTTCTGCAAACTGGCAGGCGGTTTTGATTAGAATATTCCCCACGTCCTTTGTCTGCCTTTGAATGGTACGAATTGAAAAGCAGAACTTGCTCTCTGAGACAGGCTCGGAACTGTCATTCGCAGGCGGCTGGAGGAAGAAATTCTCTCTGGAATAGGCCCCTCTGGGCCTGTGCTCAGTCTTAGGGGAGAGGAGTATTGATGCCGCGGTGGCCGCTTCTTCCTGAGGCACGCCACCGTTCTCTGGGGACAGCGCTGCCTCCGTGCCATTGCGGGGGAGAGGCACGGATGGGGAGCGACCCCGTTTTCACAGCCACATGCATCATTTAGGTGAGGGGTCCCCCGAGAACCTGTGCCCTGGGTCACGTCAGGGAAAGCAAAGCTGGCAATGTCACCAAGCTGGGGACTAATTCAACTTGAAACTTTTAAACAGACAAAGTCAGAAAGCAAGCGCTGTGCGCAAGACTGGGGGTTGGTCAGGGCTACGCGTTGGAGCCGCCTGCGAGATGCTGTGCTGATGTTTGAAGCCTCTTCCGGTGAAACCAGAGGAAAGAATAATCTGCTTATCCATCATTTTCACGTTCAATAAAATTTTGTGCCTAACAGATCCGTGATCAAATCTCAGCACTGTCTTTCACTATTAATAAGAGTAATGTTTATTGATTGATGATTCTCTGCTAGACATGAGCCTGGGTTCTTTCCATATATTTCTACTACTTAATATCTCTATGAATTAAATCCTAGGGTTATTCCCATTGTCCAGATGAGGAAACTGTGGCCATGGCCTATTAGGTGAAATGCCTACTGTCACTCCCCAAATAAGCAGGGGTCCCAGATGTGGACATGGAGTGTTTCTTCCAAGGGCAACTTATTTGTTAACTTTTTAGTTTGAGAAAGTTGCATGCAGCTATGCAGTAATAATAAAAGAGAGATCTCACATACCCTTCACCCACTTGCCCCGACTTTTATATATTATATCTAAGATCTTAAGTATTACAGTAAAATGCCATAACCAAGAAATTGATACAACAGTTCAATGAAACCAATTGACCATATTCAGATGATCCAGTTTTATACTCATTTGTGTGTGTGTGTGTGTGAGAGAGAGAGACAGACAGAGAGAGAGAGAGAGCGAGAGAGAGAGAGAGAGAGAAAGTTGGATGCACCATTATCTCATGTGTAGATACATGAGACCACAATCGAGATCCATAAAGCTGCCCTGAATATTCTGTCATAGGTTCCTGGGTGACGCAGATTTGCATTTTTCTGGGACAAATGCCCAAAATACAACTGCTGAGTTATATGATGAACACGTTTCCTTTTTTTAAGACACTGAAAAAACTTCTGCAGAATGACTGTACCATTTGCCATTCTTACCAGCAATGTATGAGTGATGCATTCTCCACATCTTCACCAGCATTTGATGTTATCATTTTTTAATGTAGTCATTCTTTGAAGTATGTAGCATCATCTTACCTTCGTCTAAATTTGCATTTCCCTCATGGCGGATGGCGTTAACCATATTTTGCTGAGCTTATTTGCCGTAGGCATATCCTCGTCAGTGTCTGCTCATGTGTTCTGTGCAATTTCTAATGAGATTCTGGGTTTATTTGCTTTTTAATTGCTGAGTTTTGAGAGTTCCTTCTATATGCTCAATATAAGTCCTTTGTTGAATATGTGACTTGGAAATATTTTCTCCCGGTCTGTTGCTTGCCTTTTCATCCTTTTCACAAGGCAAGCGTTGTTAATTTTCATGAGTCCAGTTTCTCGGCATCTCCTTTTAAGTTGGTGTCATTGCGAGGCATGTGCTTTAAGGTATAACTTGCACAGACGACTCAGACCCTCCAGGGCTCAGCTTCTTTATCTTTAGATTTTGCATAGCAAGAGCTAGGTTGCAGGGTGAGGTAAATTAAATGACAATACCGAAGTGTCTGGCGTGGTGCTTGGTCCGTTACATGCTGTGAGTAAGTGGTAGCTGTGATTATAAAAATTTATCCTGGGACAGAACATACCAGAGAGTGTCTCCTCACACTCTATTCATGTCATACTCTCGTTTGTCATATATGTAGCAGGCTCTTCAATTCAGGAGACTGTTTCATTATTTTGTTTCAGCCTCAGAACAACTCTTTGACTAATTTTTCTGATTATATAGATGAGGACGCTGAGTCACAAAGCGCTAAAGGGACTCATTCATGTTCACTCAAGTAGGTGGTCACAGATCCAAGACGCACACTCTGTCCCTCTGACCCAAAAGGGACATTGTTATCACTGCATACGTTCCCTTTGACCCCCTTTAGAACTGAATAATTAACTGCACTTTCACAGAGTCATTTCCTCAATAAAAACTTGTCCCAATTCTGAAGGCTAAGCAATGGGGTGGGATATTTCTTCCTCTTTCCTCGGTTGCAAGCAAACGCCACAGAACTGAACCTGTGTTTGACATCCAACAACTTCCAGCTCTAGGAGCAACTCCCTGATTTCTTTTCAAAAAAATTTTTTTTCAGACCTGCTGGAAAGACTATTGACCTGACTTATTTGTGCAGTTGTATTTGAGAGGTTTCCCCTGGATCGATTTTCTGTGGCTCACAGAGAACCGCCCTGCATGTCTATGACGAAAATCACACCATTCGAATTGGAGGACATGCAGTCCCCACAAGGAAGGGGACAGTGAGTCTGAAGAAAATGAGGACATAAAGAAACGAACTAATCAGTTAAGTTAAAACAAGGCTACTGTCGCCTGCCCCTCGGCTTCCCAGGAGACGCGTCTCCTTCTCATATGTGTGACATCTTTTACAATGTCCTGGACTGTTCGCTCTAATGGGACGTCAGCATGACATGCAAGAGTGCTGGCCCTTCACCCTGGCTGGCGTGGCTCAGTGGGGCGAGCGCCGGCCTGCGAACCAAAGGATCGCCGGTTTGATTCCCAGTCAGGGCACAGGCCTGGGTTGTGGGCTGGTCCCCAGTAGGGGGCGCACGGGAAGTAACCACACATGGATGTTTCTCTCCCTTTCTTTCTCCCTCCCTTCCCCTCTCTGTAAAGATAAGTAAATAAAACTTAAAAAAAAAAAATGTTGGCCCCCTCTTCAAGCCCTGGATAATGACTGACTGCTTACTTCGGTCCCACTCTTTCCTATTTGCTTCCAGACAAGCCAGTTTTACTGGAGCTATTTGTAGCGCCCTAGGAAAGGCCAAGAGTAGCCCAACGCCCGCACATTTTTATACCAAGCTGCCTAAAGCGACAGACTGTGTGGGCATATGGGCTGGGTCCCCGGGGACAGCAGGCGGCCGCCGAACTGATCGCTTAGCTGTGGTGGAGAGAAGACAAAGCCCACTTCCCAGCGTGACAGAGAAGGCAGCTGTGGCGTCCCACCCCACCCGAACTTAGTGGGCCTCGCGTCAGGGTTTGCCACCTGCAATGTTCCCCCCTGGCCTTAGACCAGTGTGGGAGAACCCAACTGTAGCCCTATGTAGAGATTGGCTCACGAAAATCAGGCGTTGAATAGACCAATGTCCGGTGCAACTGCAGTTTAAGAACAATCCGGATGAGACGCAAATAATAACAACCTGTTTTCTCTCTCTCTCTCTCTCTCTGTCTCCCTCTCTCCATTGGGTGGGTCCCAGCCTTTCCCACTTTTTATATCGTACAGTTCCTCCCATCAGAGGCAGATGCCCTCTCCCACAAAGGCGCAGTTAAAAAAAAAAATCCCAGAGGAGAACTATATTTGGCGTGGGCCAGGCTCCCATCCCCAATCTAAGTGTCAAAGGTCATGGAGTCACACATGCCAGTGCCAGCCCCCAGGTGACCTCCGGGCTGGCACGTGGGGACCAATCACTCTCACGGAGGCCGCAGGCAGGGCACAGAACACAAGAGGTGTCCACGGCAGCGGGTGTTGGTGAGACCAGGGTCCCGCGGGGTCTGGGATACCAGGGCGGGTTGTAGCCCCGGGGGTCACGGTGCATGAGGGGAACGGCGCCCATCCCGTGGGGAGTGTGGGGTCCCCGCCTCAGCTTTCCCACAGCTGGGGGGGGCCTGAGGCAACCGCTTCTCTCAACCTCAATTTCTTCATCTGAAAACGTCAACAGTGATCTCTCACAGGCAGCGCTCTTGACAGGATTCAGGGACGATTCAGGTAACACCTCACGCACTAAACAAGAAGTAGTTGTTTCATCTCGAAAGGAAGAAGCTTAGGGAGGGAGACATGAGAACTGCCTTCACATTTTTAAAAGCCTGTCACATGCACGTGGGTTTCAACTTCTTCTCTGTACTCTGGGGCATAGAGCTCTGTCAAGAAGCTACAAGGCAGCGAGTTTTACTTCAAAAAAAAAAAAAGAAAAGAAAGAAAAGGGAAAAAAAAAAAAACAGATTGAAAGCATAAATGGACTGGCGAGAACTGAGCAAATTTCTCCAAAGATTTTTTTTTTTTTT
This sequence comes from Pteronotus mesoamericanus, assembly GCF_021234165.1. NCBI lineage: Eukaryota > Metazoa > Chordata > Mammalia > Chiroptera > Mormoopidae > Pteronotus > Pteronotus mesoamericanus. The sequence continues at coordinate 5,651,266 of NW_026555323.1, read as the reverse complement.
TTCCCCAAGCAGACCGTGGCTGTCTCCTTCCCAGGGATAACGTCAAGAATTCACGAGTCATTTGAAGGCTGGGGATCAAAGATGGCGGCGGAGGCTGTGGAGTCTGTGGAAGCGCCACTCACCTCCCGCCCAGACCAAATGGGAATTACAGCCAAAATATAGAACGATCAACCTGAAAGGCCAGCTGAAGGTCAGCTTGGAGGGCAGTGCCCCCGGCCTGGGAGCGTCTGTGCTTCTATCAGCAGGCGCTGAAGGGCACTGTCCCTGTCCCTGGCTCTTGTCCCACAAGTAATGTTTTCCTCGTTGCCTTTGGAGCAAGCACTCCTGTGAATTACCCTAAAGGGCAGGGGAGGCCGCGCAGCCAAAGCGTGACACTCGCTGGCTTTAAGGGCGATGGAATTCCAACAGGTGGGTGGGGGGATGTTAGCAAAATCGCAGACAAGAGACACTGCCCAGCCTACATGCATCAGGGTACACGCAGGACGAAAAAGAGATGAAACTCCCAAAGGACGAGGAGCCAGGGCCTTATTTCGGATGCTTTCCTGGGAAAGGTTAAGAAAAAAAAAAAATCGCCCAACTGAGAAGAGTCCCCAGCCTTCATGGCTGCCCCAAATGCCACTCCAGAACCCCGCTGTCGGAACCGAGCCTCACCTCCTAATCAGCTGAGATCAATGGGCCTCGATCACGTCCGCGCCGCCTGAGTCAGACGCCCAGGAGCCTGCCTGTCGGAGAAGTGAACGTGGCCTCGAGGGGCAACAGACGCGGAAGGCGGAATGCTAAGCAGGGAGACTCACGCTCTCTGGGTAGGCATATGATTTAACAGCAACAACCAGAAAAGCTCTCGCAAGCTTCCTGAAAGCAGGTGGTGAAGGGAGATTGTCAGTATAAAGGGTTCCGATGACAGTGTTGAGACGGAGGCTGACTTTGCTGGCGGGTCAGAGCTCTCGGCTCAGCGCCCGGCGTCTCCCGACAGCTCAGGGAGCAGCTTCTCTTTACTGAAGGTTTCGTGTTTCATTGAACATAACTGTATTTATCATTTTTTAAAAAAATTAATTTGAAGCCAAAGAGGAAGGGAGAGGGAGAGAAAAAGAGGGAAATGTCGATTTGTTGGTCCACTTATCGATGCGTTCATGGGTTGCTTCTTGTATGCGCCCTGACCGGGGATCAAACCCACAACCTTGAGTAGGGGGACGATGCTCTAACCAACGGAGCTACCCGGCCAGGGCCAAATGTAATTTTATTTTAAATTTCTTCATAAAACCTCTTGGATAAATAATCTTACTAACTGGGGCTGGGGTGGGGGCAGGGGAGCCCACCTCATTAAGGTCACGGGCGGCAAAGGTGGGCCTGGCAATCTCAGGCCCTTCGCCGCCACCTCAGGGGGGCACAGTGTGGCCGTGCTGGTAAACAAGGTGACACAGGGGACGGGACTTCCACAACGGAAGCCTCTGTAGAATAAAAGATTAGAATCAAATCAGACATACGTTGATTCGTTCGAACAAAATATATTCAGAGCGTCTCATGGGTGGCGCACTGGGGCTGCAGAGACAAAGAGGACAGACACCGTCTCTGCGCACGCGGAGCTCACAGCCTAGGAGGGGGACCAGGGGCACACGTCAGTGACCAGTGACAGTCAAAGCATCACGACAGCATCCCAAGGGACCGCATGGAGGCACCTACCCAAGGCAGGCTTTCCCAGGGAAGCAGCGCCTGACACTGGACACGGACATGCGTCTGTTAGGCAGCGTCCACGACAGAGGGACAAGGGGTCCAGGCCCGGAGGGGAGTCAGGGCCCAGCGCGTTTCGGCACGGACACAGGCGCGGCACACGGCAGGGAGGAAGGTGGACGGGGAGCAAGGCCGGAGCCGGTGGGTGCGTGGGCGCCATGGCGGGGGAGGTGGACTTGGGGCAGGCGTGGGAATAAGGGCTACGCCGCCTTCCCTGCGCCTGACGTGCCTTTGGCAGGAGATCTTGCATATTACACGTGTCGTTATTCTTTGCTCTGCAATGAATAAATTATCAAGGACATTTTGGCATCTCTCCTGAGCTTACATTGCTGAAACTGTTTAGTCCTTAGGATTCACGAGTGAATTCCCTAGGGTCTGTAGTACGTCCCCGAAAGTATGGAATGGAGGTTTCTGGAAATTAACTCTTTTGGGGAAAGGTAAGGTATGCATAGTGTTTGGCCGCCCATGTCTTTTTCTTACACAAAACATTTGATTCGCTGAACGTTTCTAAAATGCTATTTCACACAATCATGTGTTCATTGAGGACAGTGAACTGGGATGCCACAGCTGCGCAGGATTAGATACTGTGAAATATAATAAAATGCATGTTCACGCTATAATTCCAGAAAACATTTATTTTCTGGATTTTTAGTAAAATGACAGATTACCAATATTTTTATTACCAAGTACGTTTTTCCCCTTAGGAACCCTGGAGGAACTTTGAAACTTGGCCACTCTGTGGCCTTACAGATAGAGTGGAATAGAGGTCCAAGTACAAACACTGACACAGGGTTGATGCCCGCCTTCGCTGTGTGACCCCGGGCAAGAGGCTTACCCTCTCTGTTTCTCAGTGACCTCATGAAGGCAACAGCGCTACCTCCTGGTTTATGGTAAGAATTGCATGGGACAATTAGATGAAGTCATCCAAACAGAGCCTGAAAGGGAGTGAGCTCTCAAAGTAGCTTGATTATTAATTACTTTTCATTAATTGTCATTTCTCTGCCATGCTTATATAGCATTACTGGAGGATAACATTTTTCTAATGAGTAAATTTTCTGGTGATTAAAGCTTAACATTTTGAGCATCCAAACATACCCACTTTGGAATATTTTGGGATGAAACTCTTGCTAACTATGTAATCCATTATTAACACATATGGAAATAATTGCAGTTGCCTCTAGGAGTAATAAAATCATTATACTGAATATCAAATTTAGCAGTAAGCTTCAACAGTGGTGTCCTCAGAAAGGCAGTTAGCCTCACACTAAATAACCTTAAAGAATTCCTTTTCTCAAATTGCTATTCAAATAAAATACTGTTGCTGCCCTGACCGGGAAGCTCAGTTGGTTAGAGCATTGTCCCAATACACCAAGGTTGTGGGTTCGACCCCCAGGCAGGGTACATACAAGAAACAACCAATAAGTGCATCAATAAATGGAACAACAAATTGATGTTTCTCTCTCTCTCTCCTTCTCCCTTCTCTCTTTCAATAAAAATGTTGTTGCTGTTTTTTTAATCCTCTCTCTTCCTGCCAAGCTATCAGCTAACAATTGATGTCGGTTTACCTGCCTCTAGTTACCCCTCAAAACTTCTGTTTTTATTGTTAATACATTGTGAATTAGAAAACCAGGGAGATAAGCATGTTGTGTTTTAAAAGAACAATAAAGATTTTAAGGAAAACCGTCACAATGAGTCAAGTCTCCAATTTTTAGATGGGCTCCGATTTTTATAGCTTCTATACTCCCCCCAAATTCCTACTATGACAATTTCTCTTTAAAAGGTATTTTGTATTGGAACAATGTGTTTTGCTTATAATTAGAGACTGGTAGCCTCTTGTTCATTCTGAGAAAAGTCTAACACTTCATACACACGGAAAAATAATACGAATCAGTCATGTACTCGCCCCAGATGAATCTAACCAGGATTTTAACACATGGAGACTTCCATTGTACAATGTTGGAGTTAAGCTTTGAAGTCTCGCTTAGAACTGAAATAACTATGTCAGTCTTATGACTTATTTAAGAGCATTTAGAAACTAAATAGTACCCATACACATGCAAACACAACAAAAAACATTCTATTAAGTGTTTCTTCCATTTGATCTTCAGCTGAAGTGTTTGGACTCATGCAGTCTTCAAACGGAATAATGTGCAGTTACTTCTATGAGATCAGAGATGGAATTAATGTACATAACTGTCTCCGTGTCCAAGAAAAGAGATGTGTTTCACTTAAAGAGTCATTTTTATGGCTAGTTTGATAAGGCACAAGGGGGTCACTCTGCAGAGCGTAGATGGTCACCCTAGGTCGTGCATTTTGCTGTCCGCCCGAGTGACCGCTGCCTTGATGTCCTGTCGGCTTGTACCTATCATAGTAACAACAGCAGGCGAACAACGCGTTTCAGATGAGTTCCTTGTTCCTAGGGCTGGTCTACTAGCAATAACTGCAGAAGTAATAAATTGCCAAGTTGGGTGTGCAAAGGTCCAATTGAGAGGTCAGACTTTCATGTTAACTCCACTGATTAAAAAGTGAGGCTTTTCAAATATTGCTTTTGCTTTCAGAAACGGAAAAGACAATTAAGTTCATGGAAGGACCACAAGAATTCCAGAAGAGAGTTGGAGTCACGGGTACCAGGTCAGTGGCAAGCACTTTCTCATGACAAAGGAAATTCAAATCAAAGAAAAGTTTAGCTAAAGATACTTTGAGGAAGGAGTTTAATGGTACTAGAAAAGAACCATATGGGGTTAAAGCCACTAAGACAAGTAATTTCAGTCTCTCCTCTGAGAGATGCACAGTTTACTAGGCCAATGGATAAATTTAAAAAGGGAAAACAAGAGGAGAACAGAGAGGACCGTCTGAGGACCAGAAACCAAGGCCGGGGCCTGTTGGCGTTCCAGGGACAGAGCAGGGAACGTGACTGAAGGTTAGCGAAGACTCTGACAAAGCTGCACAGCAAGGCAGGGATAAGCAACGGAAAATCTATCAGCTCTAGAGGGAAAGGAACATTTTAATTTGGCAGGGGGACATATATGTAGTGGTTAGTTCACACCAGTTACATGGGGGAAGTGAAACACTCTGAACTTCCACATTCCCGTGTGTGGAAGGAGGACAGTAAGGGGGTATCGTAACGGTTCCATAAAATGTCACGTGAAAGCAGCCGCCCATGGGAGACCCCCAAAGCCCTGCACCCTTCCCATGCCTCCAGCTGTCTTGTTTGCTCCCGAGTTCAAGTCTGCGAGCCCTTCTGCATGATCTCTACATCTACTTAGATTAAAATTCATCTTCGCATCTAAGACAGCATTGTGTGTACAGAAGGAGTTCAGCTTCACCTCGCTGATTAACACGTTCCTTTAATTAAATATACAGCCTCAGATAGAACACGTAAGTAGCACGATGTGCCTCGGTCTACGGAATTCTGCCCTCATCTCTGTCCCAAACACCCTCTCCCGCCCTTTTCTTACTGACAGGCAGCTAAAGAATGAGAATTCGCCATTCAATCTATTGGGAGCAAGTGGAATGATTCATTCCCAGCATAACAAGACCTATTGGCAGCTGTAAAACGTAATTTCCTTTAAGCTTTCTGACAGATGTGATGTAAATTTCAGTGTACGGGGGAGGGGAAACGGGGGCCACATTGGAAGATAAATTTCATCATGTATATGTCTGACGATGGTGCGTCTGTTCAGGGACCCCATTTTTTAAGAGAGGGGAAAGGGCGACAATGATTTTAAACAACCACAGGTTCAAGTTGGCTCCATCCTCTATGTGGTCTCATTCTCTTACGCATATTGAAATCCCTCAGAAAGATTTATAACCCTGGTTCATACAGTCAGAGTTCCAGTAAACGAGTCCCTTTTCTGAAGGTTAAATATTTATGCTCTTATTTTCCTGCCTGATACAGACAAGAGTAAACCCATGCTGGCCACAGAGCCAGTGTGACAGGCCAGGCTAGGACAAGAAATGGCAGCTGGCCCAACATCCAGGGCATCTTGGGCTCTCTCGTATTCTTAGAAGGAACAAATCAAAGAAATAATGCATGAATAAATGATGAAGGAATGAATGAGTCAATGAAGAAATGTTTGAATGAATGAGACCCACCCCCCGCCAGGGGATTAGTCCCAGGAGGCAGAAGTAAATGCCTCTAGAAAATCTGACTCTAATCTGACTCTAAGTTAGTCTAACACTCCCCACATATCCAGCCTCGTGAGACAGATCTTAGGAGACGACAATAAATATCCTTTAGAAGAACAGCCATTAGAGTGAATTAAATACTTCTGCGTACAGTCGAGCTTCGCGGAACTCTACAGAGTATTCATTTTATAGATGAATAAGTGACGTTTTAAGTGCGTGAGTGACGATCTGTGTCCACAGGTGGTTAATGGTGGGACTATGACAATTACGGTAATTTCTCTCGTTGGCTTCTCATTAGGACAAACATCACAAAACAATAAATATATGTACAGTAAGCTCCAGTCTGACAAGAGTATGCCATGTTTTCGCATCTGATCTCCAGAGCAATCCTTTGAGCATTTTTTATTTTGGCTTAATCTTCACCTAATATTTATTTGTAGAAAAGCGAAGGGGATGTGTTTATAAAGTCCAGTGAGATGAACAGCGGCAGAATTTCCTTGACTCTTCTGACCCAAAACCTACTCCCTGAGAATTCGCCGTTTTCAGCTTCTCACTTATTCTCTCTACTATTTACTGTTTAAAAAATGGTATTTTTGCATTGCTCTTTCTCAACTCTTCCACTTCAGACATCACGTAGCAACTTCCAGTAAAAAATAAGGATCAAGTGCTAAGTTTCTCCCCAACACACACACACACGCATACTTCCCCGCTCAATGTCTCAATCGCATTGTAACAAAATTTGGTTAAATCAGTACCGAGTATATTGTCATGACCACTTAAATACTGTTCATGGTTATGACAGAAAGCACCAAATCGCCTTTATTTCTGTTTTGCTCAACTTCTTGCTTTTGTTTATTTTTCCTGTGAAGCTAATAAAAGTCAGTATTTTTTCCTTCGTTCCCTAGCTACCTATGAAAATGTTTACCCCAAAGTCCTCACAACATGATGATATGTATTATCAGGTAATATTATTTTTTAAAACACACACACACACACACACACACACACACACACACACACTCCTGAACTCTCAGGCCCTTTGTCAAAATTTAAAAAAACCAAATAGAAAAACCAAAGCAAACAAAGACAAAAGTAGGAAGAAGAAAGAAAATAATAAAGATCAAAGTGGAAATCGAAGACATAGATAACATAAAGTAATAGAGAAAAATCGATGAAACCAAACATGGCTCTTTGAAGGGATTTATAAAACTGACAAACTTCTACCTGCGGTCTCAGTAAAGAAAAAGAGCGAAGACACACGTTATAAATATCAGGGAGGTGAGAGGTGGCATCAGTGTGGATTCTACAGCTCTTACATGGAAATCACATGGAAATCACATGGAAATACTATAAACAACATTACACCAGTAAATCCAAGAACTTAGAGGGACTTGGTAAATTTCTCGAAAGACGCACAACTGCCAAAGCTCATTTAAGAGGGAATGGGTAATCAGAATGGCATTATATCTGTTGCAACAATGAATTTTATGGTTAACAACTTCTGCAAAGAAAATCTCAGGCCTACCAGGCTTCATAGTTGATTATTACCAAACATTTAAGGAAGAGATAATACCAATCCCTCAGAACCACTTCAAGAAAATCAAATAGGAGTTCATATTTCCCAATGTTTTTATGAAACCAGCGTTGCCCAAAGATTAATTTCTGACAAATACTTTCCAAAAAAAGGAAATTATTCTTCCTGAATAAAGAAGCAAAAATTCTAGATAATGTTTTAACATGTTCAACCTAATACTTTATACAAATGGTAACACATCACATGACCAAGTGGCATTTACCATAGGAAGCAAGGTTGCCTTTATATTCCAAACGTCAATGAATGTAATTTACTAAAACAATAAATCCCAAATAATAAACCATATAATCATTTCAACACATGTAAAAATAAAACACATTTAGCAAACTCCATTTCTGATCAAAATTTTTCAGCAAACTAGGAATAAAAGGGAATTGCTCAGACTGATAATGAGCATCTATAAAAACATCACTAACACCTTATTTAATGGTAAAAGACTAAACGTTTTCCCTTTAAGAGGAGGAGGAAGACAAGAATGTCCACTCAAACAGTATTAAGTCAACATTCTATGGGGGATCCAGACAGCTGAATAAAGCAAGAAAAAGAAATAAATGGCACCCAGATTGAAAAGGAAAAAAATAAAACCAGATTTACTCACAGATCATGTAGAAATCTGATGCAAACTGCAAATGGAAAACTGAAAAAGAAATCATGAGAATTGATAAGTGAGTTATAAAGCTGCAAGATACAAGATTAATACACAAAAATCATAGCTAGAAACAGATTAGCAGTGATTAAACAGGAACTGAAGTTTACCAAACAATACTATTACAATTACATGTGAAAGACCTATGCTAAAAACAATATTCACACATGTATACATATGTCAGAATTGAACAAATTGTTCACTTTTGATACATTCAACCTATTGCCTGTCATATGGACCCCAACAAAATGAAAATAGTTACGGTAAAATTATTTTTGCATATTATTTTATATCATTTAGCCTTCACATGATACACCTGTGGCTTGTTTCCATATTAAATCCCTCCCTGTTCTTTGTTTACATATAATTTAAACCAACGTGGGTGTATTATTTCTGGTGAGGATAGTTCTTCCCATGTGCCCTTCTTTAATAATAAGAATAGCTCTGATCACCACCTCCTCACAAAACAAAGACCAGAGAGAATCCCTTCTTTTGAAATCACTCATTAAAGCAAACAAAACTTCACAGATCAGGAAAGAGACTTCCTGGACCAGAACTGCTCATATGTCCATCCCAAAAACACCGCCAGGGGACCAATCCCCATCCTGGACTTACATCAAGCCTGGTTAACAGCCTCCCCTGCAAAAACTGCAGGGGAGTTTCCCTTGAACAGATCAATTCAAGGAAGAGGAGACCAACAGTATTGCCTATACCAAACACTGGACAAAAGCAAAGCTTACTTGTTATCAATCACAGCACCGAGCCGAGGTCAAAAAGAGTCCTCTGGTGTCCAAGATCCCAAGGAATGAGAAGATTCGTTTGACAATGCAACCCAGGAATAGCCAAACGTGGTCTGCATGCCCCTGTCCCTGCTGATGCACAATTATCACACATGCGAACACACCCACACCGAGTTGACCCCAATGATGTATCCCAACATCTTTGTCATGGAGACCGGACACCACCTGAGAACTTCATTCAACCGCGCCATCGGGTCACGTGGGAGAGGCACCATTTTTGCATTCCTGCCGCCTTTAAGAAAGAGCACAGCTGGACGGCTGAGGACCAAGGGCACTGTCCCCAGGTGTAGCTCTGCGATGGAGATACTCTCCACTCTCAGCACCTTATTCCGTTCTGAGTGGTACCTGCAGACAAGGGGCAGCCCGGCTGCATGCAGTGCAGTCCCCTGGGGGTTTCCAAAGGCTGGGGCTCCGTGCATGTTTCAGCCACATTCACAAGCCCCTAGGGAATTCAAACTGAAAAATGCTTCTAAGAATTAAGGGGGAAAAAAACGCTTGTACAAGAGCAATCAAAAGAAGTGTCTCCTGCCCTGGCTGGTGTGGCTCAGTGGATTGAGTGCTGGCCTGGGAACCAAAGGGTCGACGGTTCAATTCCCAGCCAGGGCACAGGCCTGGGTTGCAGGCCAGGTCCCCAGTAGGGGGCACGCAAGAGGCAACCACACATTGATGTTCCTCTCCCTCTCTTTCTCCCTCCCTTCCCCTCCCTAAAATAAAAATAAATAAAAATAGGATCTCTTTAAAAAAATTTTTTTTGTGAAGAGCTGTCTACAGTGAAAAGGCCAGACATCCTCTAAAACCAACATCTGGGTTCATCTCATTTCTCCCTAAAACATACTTTATCTCCAAAGTGTGCGAAGGGACGTCTTTCCTTACCACAGCACCATCTGCCTGACTTAAGAGAGATTCAGGTGCTATGCTAAGAAAAACAACTCTCTCCCTACCATGCACTTTCCTGTCTTACAGTTTGTCCCCACCTCCATTACTAAGAAATCAATAAACCTTCCCAATAGAGATTTGTGGAATTATTCAACAGTAAACCTTAACCATCACCCACCCTTTCCATGAAGCGCCTAACTTTGTCCTTCCAACGCGCATGCAACCATCACTCTTGGACCCGCCGGGGCGGGGGGCAGTCCGCGTAGCCTGCCAGTCGGGACCCAGGGGCTGGAGAGCCGGGATGGTTTTGCCAACCCCGAAGGTTTCAAGAAAGTCTCTGCAGCATTCCAGCGACTGGGGACCCTCATTGCATCCTCTCACGTTGCCATAAAACACAGCTAAGAGTGCGGAGGCTTTTGATCACATGCTGCAAGTATTTGCCGCATTGCTTGTGAAGGAGCTATTTCAAGAGAGTGACAATAAAATCTGCTTCCTATTTTTATCTAGTGAGTGCTCACAACTAGCGCTCCTTAGCTTATTTATTTTTCTCAGTCTGGAGATTAAGGGTGAATAATGATCTCCCAATTGCCCTTCAGCGTCATGATTTGGCCCGGAAGAGTTAATAAGCCACCTTCAATACCCCTCCTCCTCTGAACAGACAGTTTTCCACGTGGATGAACACAAAGAGACACCCAGAGAGGAGATTTTTCTTCTAAATTAGGCCTCTTGTTTGTAAACGGAAAGGGTGCTAACGCAGTTCAAACTCAGCCAGGCACCGCACCCGGCTAGCCTGCCTAGGCTGCACACCGAGCCGAGGAAGGCACAGTTTTGTTCTGTTCTGAAGGCTCCTTGTGTGCGAGGCCATTCAAGCAACCGGGTACCAATGTCTCTGTCTCTCTCCGTCTCTCCCTGGATGCAGACCTCTCACTGGCAGCCCTGCCCTGGTCGGGAGCAACCGGAGCAACGAGGACGTGTGTAGGGGAGCAGAGGGACGGGGCTGGGGGTGATCACACTCTCAGATTCCCATCTTTCACTCGGATGCTGCAGGAAGGAAAGTGCCTGGCCTTATGATTATGAGGTTATGAACTAGCTAAACTGCAGAAATGGCCATTAACGTTGCTGTGTCACATGAATCAAATTCTTGTTCAGGATTTCAGCAGGTGAGGGGGAGTGGAACAGTTGGAGGGAGGGAAGAAGGGAGGAAGGAAGGGAGGAAAAAAGAAATAAGGAAGGAAGAAAGGAAGAAAGCGAACCACAGACAGGGCTGACGAGAGAGGACATTCCGATGACATTCTAAGGATGCTGGTTAGTCAAGGGCGCAAGGGACGCTGGGCCGAGACTGCCTCTGAGTGACAACCTGCGACCCACTTTCTGCCTTTCAACTCTGAGCGGCATTGCTTTGGTGGCTTTCACCCCATGTCAGAGGAGATTCCGGCTGTGACACTGGCAGGCGACACACGAGAATGCCACATTAGCAGCGCACTCTGATCTCCGTGGACTCTCGTGGCAAAGGACAGCTCGGAAGCGTGAGTCCAAGCCCTGTGGGAATGCTCAGCACTTGGTCACATCACGGCGTGTCTGTGGCTCTGTCCGGGGTAAGTGGCTTTTCATTGCCAAGTTGTAAGCACAGATCGGATCTTCTGCTCCTGTGTCCACACATTTTCTCCTCCCTCAGCCGCCTGTTCTGTGGATCCCACCACATGAAAGAATGAGAGTCTGCCTTCCTCGCCCATTTCCCAACATGCGGCGTCAACCCTCTCCAGCAAACATTCTATTTTTTCTTTTATTGTACTGACTCCTTGAGTATGAGTTTATTGAGCAAGAATTTATTGAGATCCTACTATGTGTGAGAGCCATAGGAAAGAAACCTACAGTTCAGAAGTTGGAAAAGAAAATGATTTCATTCTATGTTCAACCTGGAACAACCCTTCAGTACTAAAATAAATCCCCTACTATTAAAGTAAGATCTTTTAAAAAAAAAATCTGATTTTTTTTTTTTTTTAGGAGAATGAAAGAAGACAAGACGTTCTGTGTTTCTCCCAACACGTGTTTTCCTTGACTTTCGGTTCACACGAGTGGAAGCTTCCTGAGATGACATGTGAGCGTGTGTTTGTCCACTCAGAGGCGCTATTGGCTTGTGAACAGCTCCGAACATCAATCCCAAGCTAAATAAACTGCTTGCTGCCAGTCACCATGTCATTTAAAGAGCACCCAGTCCATTCCCTTTGACATGGATTGACAGGGCTTCCTTCAGAGATGCCATCAAAGCTAAGCCTGCCTCCCTCACCCTGCCATTCACAGACTAGGGAAAAAATAAAATCTCCAGGTCCACTGGGCTCTATGTCGGGTCCCTACACAGAGGCAAGAAGATGGTCTTGATAGGGAAGCCTCAAAGCAAAACTTCCTCACGGAATGCGGCGAGGTGTCTCCTCTTCCAACTCGCCGCCGCCGCCACCCCGCAGCTTCTGGGCTCTGAATTGGGCTCAGGGTTGTAAGAACGGCTCGCTCTCCATGGCTTTCAGATGACGAGGCACAGACAGATCTAACAGGGTTAAATGGGACCATCTGCTTTAAAGGACGACTATCCTTCCTCCCAGGACAGTCGTGTGTGTGTGTGTGTGGGGGTTAACTATGCATATTTTGCTCCTGAGTGCTTTTCTTTCTTAAAGCATGCCCTGATGTGGCATCCTACTGTTGGGAAAATCACCACAGTAAAATGAGGCAGGGAAATTGCACAGGCAACTGCGTACCCACCCCCCAACCCCGCCACCCCGCCGCCAAGCCCCAGTCCGTGCTCGGCCCGCCTCCCCCCCCCCCGCCCCCGCACAACAGGTCCTCTTTGGGGACTTCCAAGGTCTTCACGCCACCCCTCAATTATGAAATCAGCAGAACGCTCAGGGGAAGAAGACCCAGGAAGAACAAATGTAGCAGCAAGAGACAGGGGATCAATACCTTCGGAGTCTGAGGATATAATGGGCCCTGTAGGTCTGTTAATTATCAAACAAAAATTCTGTTTCAAGATGGGGAAAAAATGCATTTTCATAGAAGCTCTATAATTAGCCATTTGTGTTCATGGTTTCTTGGCCGTTTTCATGCCTGTCTCCCTTCACCTTTACTTCCTTTAACAATGTTCGCGTAAAACGGCTCACGGGGTTGATCCATCTTTAATTATTTACTGTAACAACCAACAAGCTGAGTGACAGATGACAAAGTAATAAAGAAAGATCTTCGTAAATGATGTGTTGACACACCGCTCCTTCCTTCTCACTGCTGGGTAGTTTTTTTTCTTCTTTTCTAGTGTATAATTTGTAAGTATGCATAAAATACTGGCCTCAGTTTTATCCTTTGATGGTGTGAGATTTTTGGCCTGGGAATTTGCTTTTACTATAGACACACAGCTTGCTCAGCCTTTGGTAAAAAGCAATTCCCTGCTGTCCCAGAAGTCACTGTTTGACAAGTTGGACTGGTGTGTCAGAGGGCGGGGGCGTGTCTGGAAATATAAATATAAAAATCATGAGAAGGTAAGAGTTGGAAGGCCAAGATTGAATATGGCAGGGAATAATTCAGAGAGTAATGTCTGATGCTGGGAAAGCAAATGAGAAATGAAATGAGAATTCCCTCGGGCAGGCCCTGGGCAGGTAGCTCAGTTGGTCGGAGTGCCATCCCAATACGACAAGATTGTGGGTTTGATCCCCAATCGGGGCACATACGAGAATCTACAGATAAATGCATCGATATGTGGAACAACAAATCAATGTTTCTGAATAATTTTTTTAAAAACTCCCTAGGGCTATATCAGGGCCAAGGCCCCCACAATCTGATGAAAGGAGAAGATTCACGGTCGAGAGATGGAGCCACCCAGGAGTCACGTCCTCAGAACTGGAACCCTTGGCTCCCCTCTTCCTGAGAGCCCACCTTTAAAATAGGAGACGCGGTGTTCAGCATCGCCAGCTATGACCCTCGTCCCGTGAATACAGGAGTTTCAAACTCAACGGACACCTGGGAGCTGGAGAAAGGTCATGTTTTGCTGTCAGAAGAAGGGTCTGGGCCACAAAAGGCCCAGCCGTGAGCCACCATCCTCCTGTGTCCCAACAAGACCCATGAGTCCTCAGGACTAAGGGATCGAAATGTTACTAAGGGTGAGACGGTAGCGCGGAACTTGATGACGGCTCCATCGCTGCTAAAGGAGCCCATCCAAGTGGCTTCCAAGCTGGAGGAAAAGCCTAGAATACCAGGGCAGCAACGAAGCTGGGAGGCAATGTAGTATCTCAATCACCTCTCAAGGGGTTCTTTTGAAAAGCAAGCGTAGATGTGACCTATTTGCCTTGTCTGTACATCCTAACATGTTTCCTTCGGCTCTAAGTCGGTCCCCCCTTGTGCTGCGGATGGAGTCGGGGTCCAGGCTCTTGGTGGTCGCGAACAAGGAATTGAACGGACCGCACAAAGATAAGCGAAGCCAGCGAGAGAAAGTTTCCAGCATCGTAACAGATACATCCTTGGAGAAACAGGAGAAGGCCTAAAACCAGGAACGCCCACCAGAGCCAACATGGACCATGGAAATATCCAGGGAAATAAGTAGAGAAACCTGATAATCATGATCCACTTATGAGAGAGAGGCCGGGTCCTGCAGCTGATGTGGTCAGGCAAAAAGGCAGGGAAAACCCAACCCGGTTAGAGAGGAATGCCATTGAAAATGTGCAGATTTAAACACGGCCAAGCCAGGTGCAGAACCACTGGGCAGAAAGCACATCACACAGTGCGTCGAGCATCCCCTCGAAAGTTACAGCGAGTGTCAAGACCTGCCTTTTTACCCCTTAAGAAATTCCAAAGCAAACACCCATCTTACAAATTCCAAAGTCAAAACCACCCTGACTCACAAAAATCCTCGCTTCCCCCAGGAACCAAAGGGAAAGCAGCTTCAGCCTTGGTTGTTTCGGCTTCATCATCCCAAGATATGGGAGCAGGCCATTTCTGAGCAGAGAAGGCCTCCCCTCTGCTGGGCGGCTGCAGAATTTATAGGCTTCTTGCTTAAGCTTCTGCACATGCGATTTCCCACAATCCTCCCGGACCGCCCACGCTGGGGCGGGAACTGCGATGCTAATTGTTACAACGAGGCAAAGGTGAAACAGACGCTGTGGCATGTGATCGCGGGATTCGGGATGCTGGCTGACGACGGGTGCAGTGTCTCAGGACTTTCTCCTTCCTTTTCTGTCCCCTGCCTCACTTGGACGTGACACGCAGGCGATAGGATGGGGAGGGTCTCTTTCTCTAGGAGTCCAGGGCTTCCTTTCAACATGAGCACACTCCAAAGTCGCCTGGGTCATGCCGCGGCTCTCTGGCACAATTCAGCACGAAATAAATTTCTCTCTGTTCTCTGAGTAGTAATGGTTCTTGGTAATAGGCTCTTGCCCTAGTTTATTGGTCCACCTTGTAGTTTATTAGGGCCCAGCCCGTGTCAGGACTTCCATTCTAATAAACTCATATTTTCTGGGTTGAGAGATCAACAATAAAATTGGGCTATTATTGAACCTTAATCTTGATATTCAGTCCCTGCTCAAGATCACGAGAGGAGAAATTAAAGAGAGAAGGCAAGAGAGAGCGATGGAAAGAGCAGCCCACAGATGCGGGATCACAATTCTGATATTTACACTTTTATCTCAGCAGGTCCTTTTTATTATAGGGCTCCCTATTTATCGTGGGACTTAGGTGATGGAGAAGTTTTTGACAGGGAGAAATTAAAGGTAAAGCCAAGCTCATTTTTCCCCTACGCAGTTATCACACCCATACGTCTACAAAATGACTGTGTCTTCACCTCTTAATTTGCTACTCGAGTCATCTAAAGAACGTGAGCTCGAATGTTACAGAAAAGCCAAGCAGAGAAAGGGAATGGTATTCTTACTTGTTGAATTTTTCACCATTCTATTTTTTTCCTTTGGGTGATGAAGAGCCCTTGGCAGACTTGCGTGGAGAGGAAATTTTATGCTTTTCTGGAGTTCAACAAAAACCAAAGAGTACCCATGTTTTTTGTTGCTGTTGTTTTGTTTTTGTTTTACTCGTACCAGACTGAAGAAAATTGTTTCTTTTCATTGTTTATGAGAAAATTGTTTCAGCTCGTTGAACGTGCTTCCGGGCGCAATGAGATCTAACTAAAAACATCATCCGTATGGGATCCAGGTGAAAAGGCAGGGCCTCACTGCACTGTCTACTATGAAGAGAAACCTTCGCTTCAATTATACCACGGCTCTTTTAAATGGATTTTTAAATTATCTACCTTTGCATTTCATCATGAATGTTT
Organism: Pteronotus mesoamericanus; assembly: GCF_021234165.1. Classification (NCBI taxonomy): domain Eukaryota; kingdom Metazoa; phylum Chordata; class Mammalia; order Chiroptera; family Mormoopidae; genus Pteronotus; species Pteronotus mesoamericanus. Next base: position 5,635,199 of record NW_026555323.1, on the reverse strand, counting down.
CAGGGAAATTATCCTGAGATCATGCCAACAAATGGTTGCAGACTTTAGGTTGATAATTGCTCCTGTTCATTTAAAGTTCCCAGCAGACCCGATCAGGAAATTCAATGCCTGGCAAGTCGGGATGGATAATATACCGTAACTGGCATTTTCTTATGAGATGAGCACCCAAATCAGCTTTCGTTTGTAGCGATGACCCTAATTAAGAGAACCATGATTTCCAAGCCCCATCTTCGCATTTTAACAATCAAATCTGGATATGGTTAGTGCTGGCCAAAGGATTATGGTTTATTTTCCCCTAAAAAAATTGGCACAATCTAACCTTGAATTTGTTTTTACGAATGTCCATCACATGTTTTTGTTTTTTCAATTCCCCTCTCGAAATAAGAGGTCTCCTTCTAGCCACCGAGTATATGTATGACTAGGTTAAAAATCTGCATATACATACATTCCCGTGAACAAAGGTATGCTCACCTCTGTGTTCATTAAATGATTCTAGTTTCAGAGCCGCAAGATATCTTCCCAAAACATCCCCAAATGGACCTCCACTATCTAAGTGGAACAAATGAAGGCTTGGAAACTAATGAGTTTGCTTAAGATCATTAGTGGGCGAGTGGTTGAGTCTGCCTTACGTGAGCCTCTTGATAAGCACTGCTAAAAAAAAAAGTCCTCCCCCCCCAAAATAAAACCTGGTAAAGATGTTACCTGTGCCATCTGTTGATGAACCTGACTTTTTTCCAAACTCATCACGTCAGCAGAAATTATTAATTGCCGTGGACTACAAAAGCATTCGCACTGAAATTTTATCTTAGCATCGCTCAAAGGGATCATTACCAGAAAATTATCTTGTGTCAGTAGAAGGATCTTTAGTCCTCTGTCTAAATGTATATATAAAAATTGGTAACTTACTGAGTGGGAGCCAGAACAACTCCACCGTATCTTTATAAATCAATGACGATGCGATGCTACAAGAATAATAACCAACATTTGGAGGTCATTTTACAATTCATGAAGAACGTTTGCCTATGGTATTTCTTTAGCTACAGTTCTCTTCACCCAACACTGAAGATGCAGGGTAAAAGCAAGAACTTCAGATGCTACAGTATTATCGTCCCCACTCCCTCGTTTGGAAAATAAAAACATTTCCTTAAATGGAAAAAAAAATCCAGGTTTTCAAAGCATAAATCTGTGCGCTTGTCACTACGCCATCTTGTCTTCCTGCGAGCAAAAAGTAGCATCATTGGTAATATATTAGCACTAGAAACAGAATGCGGTTTATCAGTTATGGTTATAATTTAGTGGTAATAAGGATAGCTCTTATTATGCTGCTCTGGGCTTTGTCTTGCATGGACACAGACAGGAAAGTCTGCAGGGTATGGACCATCACCCCAAATTCCGTGATGAGCAAACGGGAGCTCAGGAAGGTTAGATGACCTCTTTGAAGTCATGGAGCCGGCAAATGACAGATGCGGGATTCGAACCAAGTGAGCTTGACCCCAAATCAGTTGTTCTTAACTCTTTGCCGTGCTTACTTCATGGTAATATGATGTACGTGTTTGACAAGATCCTAGTGTATTGGCAATAAAGGCACAAACAGAAATCAATGATAAGGCCCCTCCCCCAAGGTTCAGTTAGTATAGAAGAAAATCTCGAGAGAGAAAAGTTAACATGAGAGGCTGTGTGTATGAGAGAGAGAGAGACAGGCATGTGTGCATATATATCACATATGTATAATCATATATAATCATATCATATATTGTATATCATAATTTATATATCATATATGATATATAATTCATATAATGTATAGCACATATATATGTATAAATGATACATGCATTTTATATCTATATATTTATGGATATGTATATGTTAAAAATAACATGGAAAACAAATATCAATAGTAAAATATTTTTTTAAAGGGAAATAACAGGTAGTACTAGTAAGACCTTTCACAAAACCCTAAAACGCGGTTACGAAGCAGAATTTATTTTATAAGTTTGGTGCAAGAGACAGATTGCTGCCAGTATTATAGGCAACTTTTTATCAGGATTTAATTGTTAGAGTCGCTTCAATTCAAGGAAAATGATTTTGCCCCCAGGACATGCAGATTGCTATTATAATAAGCCACGTTTTCTAACAAGGGGAGGGCCCTCAGCTATTCTTGCAAGAGCAAAAATTTCCAGGAATTATCCTTACTGCTATTATAAATTAATAAATTTTAGCAGTGTCACACCGCAAATCTTTGGCACTGACCTATATAGAAACATTAATATCTTATGATATTGATTTCAAAGACAAAGTCCAGAACCTTATGGTAAATCTAGAGGAAGTCTGCCTCCCCTGATAGAGATGCCGCTGCGAGGTTCTCCGAGTAAGACCCAAGGACACGGTAACCCCCACGGGCACTCAGGGCGGGCTCGGTGACCATACGCATCCGCCCCGGGGGTCTCCGGGCGCGCGGGCACCCGCGCCCATTTCCGGAACACGGCCACCGAACACGTCGCCACTTCCTGGACTCTCTGCGAGTGTCACGGGGGGAACTGAGTGACAATCTAGCTCAGCGCCACTTGGACCGCGCTCCGGGCGTGCCCTCCCCCGAAGGCAAAGGTGGCTGCGCTGTGGCAGGAATGACTATTCTCATCAGAAGTATTAGAAAGAGACGGGCAAAGATCGGGACGAGCTCCAGGAACCCGGGTGCTCCGGGCTTCAGAAGCTCAACAGTCTGGGCGCTGATTCTTTCTGGGTACACTGTTCTCGGGGGCCCGCGCAGGGTGTCCAGCCCCTAGGAAAATACTGGGCAGCACACCCGCAGTTAGAAGCAGCAGTGGTTCCCTCTGCGCCCTCCCCTGCCCCCGGGCGCTGCCTTGAACTATTCTTATTATAATTCACAAGCTGCTAAATGCTTTGCGACCATGATCCTTTTTAAGTATGGAAGCTAGACAGCGACATATAGGGACAATCAGAAGCAGAAATAAAAATAGCCAGTCAGTCCGCCCGCCTCCTCAAATCCCCTTCACCTCTGGGGGTAGGGACTTGGTCTCCTACTGTCTTGTCTTAACTATTAGTCCCCTAGGCTACTCTGCCAAAACAGCCAGCTTGGGTAAACATCGGAGAAGCATGTTTTCCAGCCTGTTTCTCTTTTTTCCTGTCACTTTCGCTGAGGCTCTCTGCTCTTCCTGAAGGCTGACCTTTCACAAATGTTGGTTTTGTTTTAGAGCTGTCCTACGGTAAATAAGAGGGCAGAGTTCAGAGAGCAAAGGCCAACGAAGCTGGAAGGCTCGGCGGGGACCGAGGAGCCCTGTGTCACCCACCAGAGGCGAATGTCAACCTGCCCTCACTGCGAGGGGGAGCAGGAGGCCACCCCCCGCCCCCCAGAGCGTCAGCCCAGCTTCGTTTCTTCACATTTCCCCGGGGAAAATGTTAACAGCAAGAGCGACGGGTCGGCTGACTCACGTGGTTGCGGGGCGGGGTGGGGGGGTACCTCTCAGAAGGCCGGCAAGTACCTGGGAAACTTAGAGGGAGACGCTGGGGCACCGATGGATACTGAACGGCGCTCGTGTTGATTGTTGGAAAACGTTCTGTTCCGCATTCCTATTTGCCGTGTTGGTCCCACTGGCCTCGTAATGGAGTTTGTTTGAAGAAAAGTCTCTGTTAGATATGCCCCCAACTCCATTCCCCATAGACATGGGATTCTTTTGGGCTGAATCAAATGACTTCTCTGAGCTCTTTCTTAAATAAGCTGAGCTCTTTACTTAAATAAGTAAAATTATTTACTTATTTTATAAGTAAAATAAGAATAATAGTCCCTCTTCACTCGCCCTCCAAAGGCTTCTGAAGCTCAAGTGAGATCATGCATATCAAGGCACCTTGTCAACAGTACAAAAGACTTGCAAAGGATACTTGGGACTTGGGCGGGTATCATTCACCAATTCTGTAAAAAAAAAAAAAAAAAAAAAAAAAAAAAAAGTAGCAGATGATTGGCCCGGCCTGTGTGGCTCAGTTGGTTGGAGCAGGGTCCCCTAAACCGAAAGCTCCTGGTCAGGGCACCTATGAGAAGGCAAGCGATCGATGTTATCAATGTTTCTCTCTCACATCCATGCTTCTCTCTCTCTCTCTCTCTCTCTCCTCCTCCCTCTCTCTCTAAAAGCAATGAAAAAGATGTCCTTAGGTGAGGATAAAAAAGAAAAAGTTTCAGATGACCAAAAACATAGGGCACTCCAAAATTAGGAAAGCTCGAATACTGATACGTATCTGGGGCCTAACACCGGGGTGGGGAGCAGGTAGTAAGTTAGGTAACACCGTCCGCTTGGGAGAGGGGGAACTTGGCACGCGCGGCATATTGAGCGAAACTGAGGTCCCGAATGGGAATCTCTTCTTCGTCAGACCTCAGAAAGGAGTGCTCACGGGCAGTGAGTCCTAAGCCCGCGTGGCAGCCCTGCCGGTTCACAGGACATGCCGATGCTCCCGGGAGGGGACTTGCCTTGCAAGTGGCGCTCTCGGCACCACTCCTGAAAGAGAGTGAGAGCCGTCAAAGCCTGGGGCAGGCAGAGAGAGGGTTTCTCACCACATCGCGAGGCCGGCCGTCCCGCACCCTGAGCCCTGCCGGGGTCAGGAATGCTCCCCCGCGTCATGCCGGGGGCCTGAGGGTGGCTGCTCAGAAGGGGCTCAAGCGCTGCGTGAACGCTCCACCCATCAGCCCGCGGTGCCTTTCTCTGCCAGGTGTCGAATTGGAGACCTTTGTCATTTCAGGGGCATTTAGGCGCGTGTCCCGTTGTAATGTTTGCTTTGTAGTGCTTGTCATTTGGAAAGAGCCTCTTTAGAGGACAAAATGGAAACAGCTCTTCAAACTGATTCCAATGAGAAACTGGCGAGTGTGGGAAAAGCCTTGTACGGAGGTAAAACCTGGCCGTTGCTCGGTGGAGTCGCTTCATTCTTTCAGGCCGTCGTCCAGCTAGAACCTGGAGGCCGCTAGACGACGAGCCCGCAGGGGAGAGGTGAGAAAGGAAACCTCGGCTCCGCCCCTAGAAGGACATGGCCCGCGGGAACGGCGGGTCCCTTCCCCGTCTCTCTCTCTGGCAGCTTCCCACCTACAACTTTGTTATTCAGCACTAACCTGCCTAACGTAAATTCTTCCAGGCACAGGCTGCTTCTAATCTCTCCCTAAATCCCCATCCCCTTCAACTGCCTTGAACCTCTAGAACATATTGCATTTATCCTGTAGAAAGGTGGACGCAAAGGGGAAAAATACAGAGCTCCAACGGGTTGACCATATTTTGGCCCGAAGAGTTTGGCCGGGTGCGTAGGTGGGGAGGCACTAGGGACAACTGAACGATGAAGGGGTAATGGGTCGGGACACGATGATGATGAAGGGCTCAGGACCACAGGCCCTTGGAACGTACAGATCTCGTCTTCCTCCCACTTACTCCGTCAACAGCCAGGTTCACGTGCGGCTGGCCACGGAGCACTTGTCATGAACCAGGGATGGAGTGGGTGTCCTCATGCGGAATGGTACATAGCTCATCGCGAAAAACACCCCCTTCCGTGAAGTCCCATTATTCCCACATCACTGGAGTAGAAGATGTTGCTGGAAGATATTTAGTAGGTTGTCGGGGGCCCCATAGTCTGGGGACGCGCCCCTTCAGGGCGGGGCGACCGCTCCCTCTCGGCCGCTGCTGACACCGGCCGCCCCAGCTCCATCGTTTGAAAACGCGTCTTTCTGCCCTCGTTGGGGCAGCTCCCCTCCCCCCGCCCCCCCTCCCCCGGTGCCTGCTACATGCTACGCCTGCACGGGAGCCGACGTCCCGGGGCTCGCTCCCACCCTGCTGACCTCGCCTATCGATTCCCATACGGACGGGGCCTTTCTAAATGACTGCCAGTTGGAGAAAAAAATGATTTGATATTTACTAGGGCAAGCCCTCCCTAATGATTCTTTTCTCGGCGTGTTGGGTTATTCCAGCTCTTCACTCATCCAATGAACTTCCCTCTGACATAGGGCAGTGCCAAAACGATACCAGTGGGATTCTGATGACTTTGTTAAAACTGTAAATAAATCAGCATGGAACTGTAACACTCAGGTCTCCTTTGCAAACGCCTCCTCATTTACTCAGGGCATTGTCTGCCCCTCAATTAATTCTCTCTTCTGCATTAGACACTTTCCATTATATTTCCAAATATTTGTTGCTAATATGCAGGAAAACGATGGGGTTTCAAACCTATTTCTTTGCTATTTAGCAACCTTCATGGACTCTCTTACTCATGCTCAGCTTGTTCTCTAAATAATTATTTCAGATTTTGAAGGCTAAAAATCTGATCTTCAAAAAAACTATCTCTCTCCTTTCCAAGGAATTTTATCTTTTGATTGTTTTCTTTTTAATGCATCCTGTATACTACATAGAACAGCATTATTATTCAAGTCTTGTTTCTAATTCTCGCGTGAGTACACATGGGACGTGTTGTTGGTAAGAATATGTATATTAGTTGATTAAAATGTGTAGTCACAGTTTTTAAACCAATTGCAACTGAAATTCATGGAATCCCTTTTGCATTTCTGGGAAAAGCCCGATGTTGTATTCTTTCCTACTGTTTGCCCATTTCTTTGTCTTCTAGCCTTTTTCTTAACGTGTGAGTTTTTCTTTCTGTCTTTTGATGATCTTAGCACAGCCAGGTTATTTATTCATTTGGAACTTATAACAGTATTTTATATTTTCTGAAAAAGAAAATTATTAATTGTACTGAGGGCTTCAATTTGTTTAGTACAGGTTTATATAGAAAGGCCTTATAATTTCTCTCTCTACATCTGTAATTAGGCCATTTCTCAATTCTAATTTTGTTTATCTGTACCATCTATTTTGTTATCTTGGGGGAATTCTAGAGGCATGGCTGGGATTGTTTTCCCTATAAAAATAATATTTGAATGATTAATTCATTTCTTTTCATTGTGCCTTATTTAATAATGCTATTAATTTGCTTTTCACTACAGTTTTGGAAGCATCCTGTAACATTTTTGAGTAGCATTCCACTCTTGCTCTTAAAATAATTCTATTTATAAGAAGCCCCAGTTGCCTAATGGATAAGGCATTGGCCTCCTAAAATAATTCTATTTATAAATTCATTCTTGACTTCATAGAGAATTAAAATAGTAATTAAATTTTCTAAATAGATTAGCTTAAATTTTTTTCACTCATGTATTTTTTTTTTAATTTTGGGGGGAATCTTTTTTATGACTTAGACTATGATTCATGTCTCCCTCTCTAACTTTTCACTAGCTGCCTAAAAAGAAAGTATTATTTTTTTATTAGCAGGGTAAAACATTTGTGCTTGAGTTGCTTTTCCGCGTCCTCCCTGAAGGTACTGTGCTCTCAGCCTCGTGGGGTTAAATAGAAGCAACTCAGTCAGCTTAAGTGGGTGGTTTGGACACTTACTATACACCAAGGCAGCTTGCTTTCTTTTTCTCCTTCTCAAATTGTATTTCTCTTTAATTTCAGGTGCAAACACTGGTAATTCGTGGTTGGCAGAATATTTATGTTGTTGCTTGATTCATACACACTCTACGTTGTGGGAACCCACATTCATACATGGAAGTCACAGTCACTATCTGGACTCCCCTTAGTTCCTCTGGGAGACCTCAACAACCCTCGTTGGCACCACTCCCACCTAGTGGCCATTTTCAGAATTACAGGCAGAGGGGATCGGCATGAAAATCGTCTGTAGATTTCACATCTTTAAAATGTAACCTGAGTCGTAAATGGAAAGAATCATAATAATACATAAGGAAATAACACATTAGGAAAATATTTCAGTACAGGAGAAGGAAGGCAGTTATTTCAGCCTGTCGCATTATGTTAGACAGAAATAAATTCCCACATTTAAATTCTAGAATACTCTTTGTTTCCTTTTTGATCTCCCTTGAGCAGTTGAGAGAGGTAAAATCATCAGCTGGACACTAGATGGGTCATGCACTCTGCACGGACAATAAAACGCCGAGGATCACCTCAAATGTTTGCATCAGAAATCCTTAGGAAAAACCGCTCTCGTTTTTGTTTTTAGATTGCTCATCTAAATTTCCGTAAACTTCTCTGTTCAGCTTCTCCTGATCGCCAGCTTCTGCTGGATAACGTGATACATTCGGTGACTCGAAGGACAGCTGCAGTGGCCCCGTCAGGTGGCTCCCTCATGAACCGCCTTTGCGGCACTTCCGCAGCTACCGGACCACGGGGATGTACCCCGTTCACGAGATGCCCCAGCACGGCGGTCTGAGGGCACATGGAGAGGAACGTTTTGATTTTTAAAAAGTGCTTTAGGTACAACTGGGGTGCATGTCCCATAGAAGAAACAGCTCGAGCATTTATTCCTAATTAATTGGTATAATTAGCTCGACAGCTTGTAAAGCCTGTTTCACCCTTTCCCTGGTCCACCTAACATCGGCCCACCCATAACTTAACTTTTTACATAAGTTAAAAAGTTTAACTTAAAAACATCATTCCTTACAGCAATATGCTTATAGGAATAAAATCATCCAATATGTTCATTTCTCTTACAAATTCAAAAATAGCCAGATTTGTATTGGGAGGCCCCCCCTTTTTTTTTCAAGATAACACTTATTTGTCAAAAGAGCATATTCCCCTCTGAACTGGGCCTGCCTTCCGTAGTCCCCTTAAGAAGGGGAGGGGAGCAAAAGGCTGCCCCGATTGTACCTTAAATGTCTATAAATAAAGGGAAAAATTTGAGATACCACTCATGGCAGAGCTATAGTCTTAAAATGGAACGATTTTTCATTGCTTAGCAGGCAAGAAAGGGCAGTGAGTCTTTTTAATGTTTTGGTTTTGGTTTTTAGGTTTCTTTCGTTGTTGGAGGAATTGACATTGGGGCTAAGCAAAAAAAGAAGAAGGAGGAGGAGGAGGAGGAGGAGGGGAAGAAGAGGAAGGAGAAGGAGAAAGAAGAAAGGAAAGAAAGAGAGAAAAAAGAGAAGAGAAGAGAAGAGGCAAGACACATGCCTAAAAGATCCGTTTTAAAACAGAAAGCAACCACGAGCAGCAGAAATAAGGGGGGAATTAGTGGATGGTGCAGCCCCGAGGTGGGCCGGGTCGTCCCCCAGAGGAGGTGACCGCACCCGGCCAGCCCTCACCACCAAACCCGAAGGCATTCGCAAAACCACCCGGATCTCAGCTCCAGCAAATTGTTCAAAATAAAGATCTCCAATTAGCCGTATAACTAGAGAAAATGAGAGCCATCATATTAACTGCCTTTATGGACGCAGTTCATAACGTAAAACGATGATAAAAACTTTGATGGAGGCAGATACAGGCATACATATGCAAGTTAATAAAACATTAACTAAAACGAAGAAGCTACTGTTGGCATTTTGAGCTCCGAGCGGAACGTTCCTCCTTAGAAACCTGCGGAAGAGCTCACTCCCGGGGCTCAGGCCCGGCAATTATAGGGAGCGTGGGTCCTCCTTCCACGCCACCACCCAGGGGACCTCGCTGGAACTGTGTCAGCCCCTCCGATCTGTGCGCATGGGCGGCCTTTGCCCAGCCAAGTACACGCAGAGAGGAACACGCCGTGCACCCAACTTTAAGTGCATTAAAGGTTCCCGAGGGATGAACGCAAGAGTCCCTGGTGTGTGTGGCTATTTCATTGCTAACACCAGGAAGCAGCATCTTTGAGACCTGAACCAACCCCTAACGAAACCCCCAGCGAGGAATTACTCCAAAGTCCTCTGCAGCAGCAACAGTGTTATTATTATTGTTGTTGTTATTGTTATTATTAGTTCTCTATTACCTCCAAATAATCCCATTTCAAGACTATGAACATTGCAAATAAGACAACACTTCAACTCGCCTGAAGGCGCAAGTAACGAGTTCTTAAGGGGGCTTATCCCTTCTTCTGTTTCCCAGATCAAGTAGTGAAGCCTTTCAAATCACTTAGTATGAGCGTTAAGTAATATGGTTTGGATCATTTTCCTTTAAAATCTTCAAGGTTCAAGGAAAGGAGGCGTTGGAGACGCGGGAGGGGATGCGGGACGGGGCGGGCAGTCCCGGGGCCTTGCCCTGGGCTTTCACACGCTGCAGCGCATCCCAGGGAGCCCCCCACCGGCTCCGCCCTGCGGCCGCCCTCCCAGGCCCTGAATGAAAACAGATTGTTTTTGGCGACAATACCATGGGGCTTTGCTCTGACCTGTGCCATACAGTGACACTGTGTGGCATGAATTTTTACATACAGCTGCATAAAGCAATTTTCATGTAAATTTCTAGGTGAAGCAGCCTGCAGTTGGCCTGTTACTGGGGCCCATACACAGAAACCGTTAAGTTCTGGAAGTTGCCCTGGTTTCTTGCGTGCCTTTCCCGGCGCCTTCGACAGCGTCTGAATTTGAAAGCCAGGGATCGGGGAACCATCGGCACACCGCCCCCAAGGAGGGTGCTCATGTCTGGCACATTCCTCAGGCAGTGAGGCCAGAAAACACCTGCCTGGGAAAAGAAACAGATTTGGGAATGAAAACCAACCCTGTGCCCTGGCCAGGTGGCGCGGTTGGTTGGAGCGTCATCCTGTGCACCAAGGGGTTGCAGGTTCCAGCCCCGTCGGGACGCATCAGGGAGGCAACCGGTGGATGGACATTTCTCACATCGATGTGTTTTTCTCTTTCTCTTCCTCTCTCTCTCAAATCAACACACATATCCTCAGGTGAGGGTTTAAAAAAAAAAAATCAACGCTCAAAAGTGAGGAGAGGGAGTCAGATCATTCTCTTGTCCTGCAGGAAACTATTCAGCTGTTTGTCAGGTGCCCAGACTTCATCTTGAAGGTGTGCAGGATGCACGTGAACCCCTGGGGGCAGGCAGGCTGACTCCATAAGCTCACAGCATGTGGGGAGGTGTCCAGGGTCCGGGGAGACGTGCGTTCTGCAAAGGCACCTTTCCCTGGGAGCGGGGGGTGAGGGGCAAGGAGCTGGGGGCGGGAAGCCGGGCGCCGCACTGCCCGCGCCCAGCCAGGAGCCGGACTTAGCAGCCATCTGGCAGCCGCGCCAGGCTCTCCATCTAAATGCGTCCCTGCCCAAAGGAGGCTCCCACATGTTCTTTCAAGGCAGCAGCCTCCGCAGAGCACAAGGCGAAAGCTGTGGCCCGAACCTGGCCCAGGGTGTTTGTTTATGCAATCTTTAAATAATTCATCTTCATCCCTATTGAGCCCATCACAGCGTGTCGAAAATAAACGTGTCGCCTTGGCCTATTGTTTGCAGCGAGCGTTGTCGAGCGGGGAGGAAATATTGCAGAGATGGAGGAAGATACACGCAGGAGTGTGACCTTTAACTGCGCTACCTATAACCAATCTCATCAAATTAAAGCACTGTATATTTTCCTTAATAATCTCTGATTAGGCTGAGGCTATGAGTGGACACGGACACCCGCCATTGCTATGCAGCGGGATGTCTGCTTAGGACCAGCAAAGCGTTTGGGAATAAGTGAGCAAAATGCTTTAATTTGATAGGGTTAGAATCCTGCAGGCTCCCGGGTGAAAGGTCCCCAACAGCTCCGCTCACACTGAATATGCAGAAATAAAAAAGTAAATTGCTTGCATCTGCTGCGGGCAGCAGGGAAAATGATCTGATTGGACCGTCTGAGCGCTCTCCATCTCTTTTGGGTTAGAGAGAGGGTTTCAGAGCATCAAAAGCTTGTAATTGGAGTAATTCTGAATTAATGGACACATGCACGCACACACGCGCGCGCGCGCACACAACATTTTGAGGCAGCTGTTTGCAGAAGCCTGCCTGTTTAGGAATGCTTGCAGATTGCAGAGAGGCAACTTTATAAATAATCTCTTCTCCCCCCACCCCACAAATGGATCCAAACTGCAGGTTTGAATGTGACAACAGGTAACAAGTATAACGTTCTTATCTGGCTCGTCCTTCTGCCAGGAAGCCGGGAGCTATCGGCCCTACATATCTGAGTGCCTGCATCTTCCTGAAAGAGACGCGCACTGGCTCCTTCCTGCATAAAAAGAGGTTCGGGGAGAGCTTCCTGCAGTCCCTAGAACCTGATGCAGAACGCTTGGGTTGTGCCCTGCCTTGCGACGTGGGATTTAACCTGCGTATTTGGTCAGTAGGAATCACAGGTGGGAACGGGAGGGCCTCGGGGCACACGCCCATTCGGTTTCACACAGGGTGTCACCTTGACGCGTTCACAGGACCCTATTCACAGGGAACCTGCCTGGCCAATCACGTGCGGCCTGGCTCCATCTGCCGTTTTTGTCTCACGTTTCAGGCCGACTAGGCCGAGGCTGCATTTGCGTCCTGTTTTCATTTTATTTTATTGTATCAGTGCACGACAGCTTGCGGATCTAAATAACACCGCCTAGTCCCATTGTCGGCGGGCTCCTGTCATGCGCTAAAAGCTACGGTGGCCTCTCCCCGTGGAGAGCAGGGCCCCCAAGGAGGGAGAAACACAAACACTGGAAGCGAAAGACGACCGAGGGAGTACATTCTGCGAGGCCCAATTTCAGGGCGATTTCTCAGCCAGGCAGAGGTCTGGGGCAGCAGCCTTGGCCAGACAGACTGGATCTGAGTTGACGGTTCCCGAATGCTCTTGGCTGGGCTCGCCTTAAAGGGACAGCTCCCAGCTCCTCGGGCGTCTCGGGAGTGAGGCAGATGACCAAATGCAGAATATGTTTTCCATGTTCTTATTCCTGCCTAAGCCTCTCTGATAGCATCAGATAGCCTGTTCCCCGCAAGCGTCGGGGCGATACATTTTCTAATGCCATTAAACAAGCTGAAAATAGTCTATATGTTGAATTTTATTTGTGTAGACACACACAAATAGAATGTTTTTTCGATGTGGGCAAATTGACGGATTTCATACCGGCCACACCGAAGGAAATCTGAGGTCGTCCCGCCCCATGAAGCAGGAACCCAGGGAGTCCCTTTCAGTTTTCCACGAAGGCGAGGTCGCTCAGCCTTGGCAAAGGAGGGGTTGTGACTCGGTTTCTCTATCTGCACAAGCCCCTCCCTCCGGAGGGTTCTGCCTCCACGCGTGGGCTCGGGTGTGGTCCCTTTCATCCTGAAATCCCCTTTGTCTGCAACAGTCTATTGGAAGGTACTTGTCAACAATTATATGTCTATTAAGGAGTAGTCAATCACCCTTGCGGGCCCCGACGGCCAGGCCCCCAGGGCCCGGCTATTGATAGGAAATTGTCAATACCCCATCCAGCCCGTTTCTCAGCAAAACGCAGTCACCTGGCCCCAATCATTGTCTGCCCCACAGGCGGGCCTGCTTTCTGTCCCAGCCTCTAACGTCGCCCCTTTCTCAGCTCATATTCTGTTTGAATGAAGAAGCGCCTTTTTAAAAATCTGAATAAAGGATCCTTATTAAAATGCTATTGAAATGGGGTGGGGGAAGAGGGTTAGCATAATTAAGAATATGCAGGGAGGACAGTGCCATGGAGGTGGATTGCAATTACTCCTGAAAATTCTACAAGCGGAAGCATAGTCATGAGGGATACTTTAAATGGGCTTGATGGGAATTCATATCTATAAATACTTTCCTTTCCACCGACATGAAGTTTAGAGTTATTTACCTAATTCGGGACAAAACGGGTGCGGTATTAGACACTGGGTTTTCGTGCACAGCAAATTTACAGATCTTACTGGGGATTTTGTAATGATTGTCATAAAGGGCTTGTCTCTTCCAGAGAGAAGACAGACTGGGACATGGGAATGTGTTAAACCGAAACACACCCTCGCCCGACCCCCAGCAAAAACCACAATGTGGCGAGGAGGTCGGGGGAGAGGGAGAAGAAAAGAAGGAGAAAAGAAACCCTACGTACGGCTGCAGCCCCCTTTGAAACTGGCAACCCCCCTCAACCACCGAACATACTAGGTTTCCCACAACAAAAGACGCATCAAACCCTCCCCACAAAGGCCTCAGACACCCAACAGTATTTAAAGCAGATGTAATATTTAGGGCTTCCGTGCTACGTAAGATGCGCTTTTAAGATGGTACAGACGAGGTTTTGTGAAATTGATGAAAGCACGCATTTTCTCCTCTCCTTCCGTCTCCCTGCGATTCGGGTGTCGCAGGCAGGCGCGGGGAGGGGCGTGAGTCAGGCGCGACGCTCCGAGGTCGCACGATCGGCCCAGGAACTCCGAGACGATGCGTGATTAGACTGCCCTTTCTACATCAAGCCTTTCTTCACTCCACGCCATCTAGCTTCCCGAAAACCAACTAATTCCAATATTGGGGGAGCGCAAAGCAAGGCCAAAAAGAAACCCAAATGTCCAGTAAAAGGTTTCTGGGTTCGTGTAAAAATGCAAAATTAAAATTAAAATACTGAAATGAACCGCGATGTCTCAGGTCTCAGGCAGAGAATTTTCTGCCCATTTCTTCTTTGGCCCCAATGGATGAGAGGTATGCTAATCAAATTACCTGTCTCCAGTCTAAAAAGTATTCCCCCTAAGCCAGGAACCCGGAATTCCTTTTTGCATTTTACAACCACAAACTAATGGCTTTTAATGCATATTTAGTGTTGCGTGTGCTCTTGATTTTCAGATTCACTTACATGTATTCAAATCTCCTTGGCTCTATAGATTTCAAAGGAGCCTGCGGTTCATTTGAGATGATTACTCAGGGAATTTTATGAATGGCCTTAACAAAGGTTCCAAGAGCGTAAAAGTGATGGAGACCAGGTCAGGCACCCATGTGCTTAGAGTCCCGAAGTTGTCACCTGCCTGGCAGATAGGCATCGTTGCAAGGGGCAGCTCATCTTCGCTTCTGAAAGCACCATTATGCGTATTTACAGAATAAACAATGCGTGCAAGTTCACGATTGTCATCATTAATAACACGCGCCGTGGCAAGCCGCTACCTAAACAACGCACGCCCTAACATCTGCCTGGCCCAGCGCACCTTTTCCCTCCATCAGTTCCAAGGCGTCCTCTTTTGTTCTATTTTTTTTTTTAATCACTTTTCATGAGGTAGCCGCAAACCAAAAGAAACCATTATTTAAAATAACTTGCCAACGTTCAGGTGCTCCGATTTGAAATCAGACAAGGTGGCGAGCACCGAGCTGGGGTGAGACCCAGGTCTCGTTAGACTCGGGTGTGTGAGGCGGGAGCGTGAACCGGGACACGCAAAGTTTTCAAAGCTTCAGTAACAAACTCTCTCCGAGAGGAAAAGACAAACAAATAAATAACGTGATCTCTGAGTTCCAACCGATCAGGCTGTTTCGTGTGGGATGCTTCCATCATGGTATACTCCTAAAAACTGTGCTTTGTGATCGATGTTGGCTCCCAAATTCTTTCCCATCAGAATATGTTTAAAAATTGCAGGACTAGAAATCTATGTACCAACACACAGAGGTCTTAGCAAGACTCTTTGGGTGAAGCAAGTCTCTGAAATATTTTAGTCATGTATTTTTTTTAATATATATTACTCCAGCTTCCTATTAAGTATACTCCATTCAAAAAACAGAAAGCAAAAAAAAAAAAAAAAAAAAGAGAGAGAGAGAGAGAGAAAGAAAGAAAGAAAGAAAATGAAAGAAAGGAAGGAAGGAAGGATTTCCTTAAAGCAAAACTCATTTTGGTGAAGAACTATATATAAAAAACAACCAATGCTTCTAAGAAAGAGTTTACATTTTACTTAAAATTTTTAGTTAAATTTTTAAACACATGCTAGCAGGGAAAAATGTGTGGCATATTATTTATACATTACCTACACATATAGGTGAAATGTATATTTCATAGAAAAAGAACATTAGCTTTGTTTGTGAGAATAAAGGACGTTTAGTTCTCTCTGATTTGCTCCTTTAAAAGGGTGACATAAAAGCTTTATAGGGACCGTGCATAGATGGCTATTAATTATGATGATTTTATTGGCCAAAAAATCCAAACACACGGACAGTTCTAGGTAAAAGTAGGAGTTACTTTCTTTTTCTACACAGCCTCTCGTTGAGAGAGTCGTAACAAAACTTTCCAGGCCACGTTTCAACGAGCAGGGGAGCAAACACACGATCGTTGGCTGGGCGGACTCCAAAAGTCGAGAGATCAGGCAAAGGCACAGCCCTTCTGTGGTGGGTGCTGGCCTCCCAGCTCGACTTACCACACAGAGTGGACTTTGCCTACATTTCCCATCAGTTAAAATAAAAACGAGAAAGGCGGAGAGAGAGAGAGAGGAGAGAGGATGAATGAGAGCGAACACGTGAGTGGGTCGGATGGCAAGTCTATGCAGAAATTAATTTTCTGCGTGGTTTCTGTTCGAAGAGGAACCTCGGGCAATGCCTCCCTAAGTCTAGCCGGGCAGCCTCTCTCTGCGTTGGAATTAGTTCCCACAGGCCTGGGGAGGGAGGCCCCCATGTGAGCAAATTACAACTGTTTGTCTCCCTGGGAGCCCAGGGTTCTTCAAATGGAAGAGGGAAAAGGGAGCCCACAGCTCTTGCATTTACAACTTCGCTTTCATATAGAACCAGCGGAGAATATGCAAAACTGACACAGAGTATAAACACACTGCTCAGGGGGAGGTGGTTATAAGGTGCTGCTGTGTTAGATACACATGAACCCGACAGGCATGAGCGCCATGCTATGCTTTTGAAAAACCAAAAAAATAAAGTAAAAAAAAAAAAGGGACAAAACAATGTGATCTTCCTCTTTTCAAATGAAATGCCAATATGCTTTACTTTCCACATGCTTTAGACACATATCCATTTTAAAGAATATTTCTCTAGGCTTGCATGGCTAAAAACACAGGCCCTCTCTTATTACAAAGCCGCTAAGGTGTCCAGGAGGGAGCAAATCTATAGAGGAAAACCTTCCAAGCGGAGAATTCCCAAACCAAATTTGATTTTTTTCTAAAATGCTAGGAGAACCGCATTGATTCGGTGCAATTAATGAAGAGCACACTTTCATTTCAAAATGCATGGGTGTCTAAGTACAAATATATTCTTATACAAGGCAGAAGCTGCTTTTCATTAAATTAGTTTTATGGAAATATATTCTGTTCAATTCCGTAAGGTGCGTTTTAAGTTTTACACATATTTAGGATATCATTAAATTCTGAATTTTTAAAAAACAAACCAGGCCTTTCATCCTTTCTCTCTCTCTCTCTCTCTCTCTCTCTCTCTCTCTCTCTCTCTCTCACTCACACACACACACACACACACACACACACACACGCACGCACACCATGAATTTTTGAGGCCAATAAAAAAAAAACCGTAGCGTCTCTGGCATAAAATAAAAGTCTTCGCTAATTATTCTTGTCAATTTAATTAGAAAGTATTATTTCCTGTTTTCAAATTAGTGATTTCTCTCTGAACAATAGATAAGGACACACCTTCAAATAATAATTAGAGGGAAAAAATCATCTTCTCCAGAATATTTAAGGGTGACATGCCCGAGGCTATTGGCAAAATCCGTGGTATCTTACTGCCATCTACTGGCCATTGTTTAAATGGCATGATTTAAAGGTACAAGTCTGCATTTGCAAAACTAGGTTTTAGAACCCAGGACACTTAGAAAGCTCTGCTGGAACAGCTCATTACTTCGAAGGTTGCTCCAAATGTTTGCAAATGCTTCTTTATCTGAGCTGAACGGTACCTCTCTATAACTACCACCTCCTGGGCTTGACTTGGCTTTCCGGGGCCCTAAAGAGAATGTCCATTCCCTCCTCGACCCTTCAAAACTCTGAGCAGAAGTCAAATCCTCTCTCTTCCCCACCACCCTACCCAACACACATACACACACATGCCATGAGTCTTTTCTCCGAGCTACGCAGCCTTTCTTCCTGCATCTCTCATGTAGCTTCACCTCCCTCGTTCGCACGTCCTACCTTTGTTAATGCAACCCAAGGCATGGTAGATACTTCTGACAGTCACAAACACGACTTCATGATTTGCACTCAGGAAATCTTATATATTTTTTTCTATCTGTGCTGCTTGCTATTAAGTCTTCCTAATAGATTTATGCAATTTTTCATCTAAAAGTACCCTTATATTAAGTCATATAACATAAATTCTTGCAAGACATCACTCATGGTTCCAGCATGCCAAAGCATTTTTTAATCATAATTCTACTACCTTTTCCATTTTGTAGTAGCCACGCATTTGATATTTAGCAATATTATTATTTAATTGGCATACCATCCACTGCCCTCTGTTTTTATAGACATCTCCGGTTTGATCAGATACCTGAAGGAAAAGTTTCAAGGCTGTTATTTCTGTGCTTGGTGCATCATAAAGTCCCAACAAATGATAGCTCTTCGTACAGTGATCATTGATAAAGGTAGTTAGTGCAGACACGTGATAGAAATGCAATCGGTGACATAGTTCGCCATCATGCTATTATCTGTCACATACAAAGGCATTCAGTCGGCAGTGATTCCTCGCCCAAAGGCCACCTTTTTCCTTTCCTGCCCCGCCCTGTTCCTCACAGATGGGCGCACGATCTCACCGTTTCTCCAGCAGGATCCTCATCCTCTGAAGGGATTATGCGTCTTAGTCAAGGGCCTCATGAGGCTCTTTGGGACCATTGGGAGTTCAGTTGCAGAGACCCCATCCCCACCCCACTGCACCCCACCTTGGCTTCCAAATTCTCTCTCAATATATGTTTTTTTTATATTTCCTATTGAGGAGAAAACAATGTTCTGAATCAAAGAGAAGGTAGAAGGGAAAGAGAAGAGAAAGAGCCTTTAGCGTCTCCTTTTGCTTTGCTCGTTTCGGGGGTTGCCTGCACCGAGTGGGGCCCCCGGGCCCCCTGCGTCGCTGAGAGGGACCAGCGTGTGACACTCAGGTCCCAGGCCCCGTGAGTTTCAGGTCACCCCGGGACAGCCCCGGTGCCCATTTGGAACGACCCAGAATGAATGTATCGAGGCCAGAATTATCCCATTTTTATAGAGCCCTGAACGTATTGGGGTCTAACATCCCACTTCTTTTTATTTTTTTTAAAAAATATGCTTATTGATTTGAGAGGAGAGTCGGGGGAGAGAAACATTGATGTGAGAGAGAAATATCAATTGGTTGCCTCCTATACACTCCCTAGCGGGAGATCAAACCTGTAACCTAGGCATGTGCCCTGACTGGGAATCGAACCCGCGACCCTTCTGTCCACAGTACAGTGCTCCAACCAATGAGTCACACTGGCCAGGGCTAACATCCCACTTTTTAAACTCTTTCAAAAATTGGACTAAAAGTGATAGCATTCCATCACTCCATGGCCTCTATAAAGGGTTCGCTGAGGTGGTAAACGTCTTTCCCACTAGGAAAATGAACTATCAAACTACTCACCAAAATTTCAGTCTTGTACATTCTGCTCTCGGAAAATCTAATTTTAAATATTGAAAACAATTCAATTTTTAAAAACGCATTGATTGATGAAAACCTGGAAAACGATGCAATGAGTAAAACAACCCTCGCAGGAAGCATCTAAAACTTTCAACCGCTTGCCCAAAATGTCAAATTCTGGAATACCCAATTGATGTACCAAAGTTATAAAATATGAGGGCAACAGAAATTAGCTAAATAAATGCCAGTAGAGTCATGAAGACTCGGGTTCAAGTTGTCCCTTTGCACAGCGTGCGGCCTCAGGCGTCCCCTCTCCCCACACCTCACGGTGGCATCTGCGATCAAATGGACGGGATGAAATAAAACTCCGTGTCAGGCACCCACATAAAGCCTGGCGCGTAGTAGGTGCACAGTGTTAACTGCTGACATTTTTAACGTCAGTGCCTTACTTTGGGAAGTAGTCGCTGAGTTGATATCTTGATTTGTGATGTCAGTATGGAGGTTGACTTCCTGGAATCGAAGAACTTGGCAAGAAGAGTGACACTAAATGTCACAGGATGTTCCAAGAGTTGATTGAGTCAGGTAGGAAAAAATCCAAGGTAAGATCGAGCTACTTGGAATTAAGGTAGATGTTTTAAAGCTGAGGTGGTGCTCACGACCTTGCTAACTACTCGGAGACCACGGATCATGCCTGGTCTTGCGTTTTACAAAGCGGAACCCGGGGGAGGGGCTGGGCTCGCTCACCATGACTCAGCGCTGAGTCAGAGGCAGCCGGGCTGAGAGCGAGCGAGATCTTGTTCAATCTGCTAATTTTCAGTGACAAATAAATTAACCTAAGTATCTAAAAACCCATCCGCTTTTGCTTATCTGTTGAATGTTGAAAAAGCTTACATGCTAACGAATGTTTGATAGTTTTCATTTTCCAAAATAATAGTATTTAATATTAATGAGGTTTCCAGAATGTTCTAGGACAATCTACAGTCTCACAGAAGCTAGTGAAGGCCCCCGTTTTTCCTAAAAGCTATTTGGCAATGTTTCAAGGGTGTCCAAAGAGTACTTCCGCTGGAATCACCCTAAATTTATACTAAAAGAATAACCATATGTATACAAGGCTTCGTTCTTCTAAAATGTTTACTATGGAATTAATAACAATGATTTTTAAAAACAAGAGTGACAATATACATATCCAATGTGGGGGGATATGTGTGGCCCATTTTTTACAGGGAAAGACTCCGGTGCCAAAAATAACATCATCCATTTTTCTTTTTTAATAAGAGAATTACATGGTACACTGCTAAGCAAGGAAGGGAAATGGTAAATAGTATATCCCATATGATCTCTGTTTTGTTGAAAAATAATATGTATAATATTTTTGTAACCACCAAAAGGTAACTGTTCTAGGCAGGACTCGATGGGCTGTTTCCTCTCTTTTGGTATATATTCCAGATCTTCTCTGACAAATTTATGTCATTTTTAAGTTGGAAAATATAACTAAAGAAACACAAATGTGCATGGTCAGGGCTGAGCAGGCGGGGGGTGCAGCAGCGGTTCTATGCAGAGCAATGGGGTAAGGCTGGGGAAGGGGGTCGCATTCCATTTTTGGAAAAGAGCCAACAGGGTCCTCGCCTTAAAATAATGGTCAAATTTTAAAAATGCCCTATTCTTTGCAAGCTCTCGTCCTCCCTGGCTGTAAGCTGTCTTCTAACTACCTAGGAGTCATTAAAAGGTGGCTCGTGGACAAGCTTCTGCAGTTTGATAAATGCACGTTGATAAAAGGCACATGTGGAAAGGAATACAGGTTTCCTGAGAAAATAACCTTCCCCTGACATGCCACAGCATCTCCCTGCTCCTCCGCGTTGATCGGGGGTTGCTAGTGCACGTTCGATTAAGAACAATATTTGTATCGTGCATCATCCACTTACAAGGCAACGGGCCGGGCCCCAGAAGGCAAACCCATGTGGAAAGGCTGGCCTTGGTTCTCTGTGGCTTGGATGCCCTGTTCTCCGCCACTGGGCAGCAGCCGGCCAGGCTCCAATGTTAAACCCAGTGCAGCCATTTCTAATGCATCAGAATCCCCACGCCTCCAAATGAGTCACTATTTCAGCCTGAGCAACCCCTGTAAAGTGTCTGTCTCCAAACTATGAAGGAAAAGAAGGCTTAGACGTAGCTAAGTCAAACTTAACTACACGTGTCTTAAATGGCTCTGGTACCTGTGCTCTGAGCAGGTGGGTGCTGAGAAAGGTGAGCAAAAGCGTTTTTTCACGGTAACAGGATATTTAAATGAAATTTCAGCTGAAGCACGAAGCTCATAGGGTACCCCCTTCCATAGGGAGGCCTCAGACTGGGGTGCAACATATTTTTTTAAATGTAGCTAAGAATAACAGCACCGTGAATTGAATATCTGCTCTGGGTAATGGGTATGTGTGATGGTCAACCACGTGGATTTCGGAGTCAGACAGACAGACAGACAGACAGACAGCCCTGGGCTCGATCCTTGCCTGCCAGGTGTGTGTGAATGGTCACATCTCACTAACGGCATTTTGTCCGCCATCGTGAGTGACTGTCGGGGTTTAAGATGACGGGGCACCGAGCGTGGCCTCCTGGAAGGACCACAAATCTCAGTCAGCGCTGCTCTGGGCCCTGGCAAACTGGTGGCGGTAGCAGGGAGTGGCAGCAACAACAACAGTGCTGAGGACGTGTAAGGGAAATGATGACAAGATATTCATCTTCCATCAGCTTCTGTCTAAGGCGGCAGAGAAGACCGACTAACTAGACGCAACAACGAGACCGGACGCAGTAACTAGAGCTAAAACGGAGCCGGGGATCCTGCTCCCCACGTGGGTGAGGCGCTTCCCCGAGGAGGCGGCTGTATATTCCTGGCCCCTAGAAAACAGGAGGAACCTCTAACTTGCTTCTAAACAACCCAGGAAAGACGACAGGGTGTCCTGTCACGTCCACCTTCCAAGATTTGACACACCAGTCCGGCAGAAGGAACACCCGCCTGAGTGTGGTTGGTAGGGTAATAACATGGGTGTGAGAATTTGTAGTTTTAATTTGAACATTTTACCTAAAATGCCCTAGGTGTGCTTGAGTGTGATGTTGTTAGGTTACAGAATGACATGCATATGATTTTATAATACAAAGGGGCATTATTTGTGCCGGACCCTATATACAGGTCTGGGCGCACACCGCGGGAAGAGAGCGTCTGCCAACCTTTAAGCAGCGAACAGCCACGTTTTGAGCTAAAGGGCGGGCCCCGGGGCCAGCGACACCTTGGTCCTTGTCGCCTCTGGGCCACCCACTTGGTTCGTTGCCCTTGATGGACCTGAATGATTCCAGTTGTCTTAAAAAAGACACGCCAGCCTGGCACGTTTCATTGCAAAGAGAAGCGCTGATTTTTAACCGTGAAGCCGCACAAAGATATGGAAATAGTACTTGAAGAGAGAACAGTGTGGTGAGTTGCATCCTCCAGGAAAAAAAAAAATCTTTTTCCAATATTTATTAATCCGATTTCTCTCCACTTTGATCTCGGGGTGATAGGGAAGAGAGATGCACGTTAACAAGTGACCCAGGCGCTCTAAATCCTTCCGCTACTGATAATAGGCCAAGTGTGGTTTGCTGTACCGCATGCTGTCTGGGAGCCTAATCCGCCGGTGACAGAGGAAGCTCCATTCATTTGTAGACCCTTTCTGGCGATGAAAGCTGGAAGCCGAAAACAAAATCGATCACTCGTAGTTACAGAATCTCAGCTCCGTGCCAGCAGCGTGTGGGTCGATCTGTCTGTCTGCAGCCAAAGCTTCTCCTGCTCCAGGTCCGCTACTGGCCGCCCATGGAAATGAACACGCTGCCGAAGCCGCACCTGCACACGGGGGGCTGGAAGCGCAGAGGACACAGGCTTGTTTCTGCGGCACCACCAAGCTGCCTCAGCTTCGAATGCTCCCTTGTGCTTTTTCCCAATCGCTCTTCGTGAAAAACTCCCATGGAGCTATTTAGGGGGGAGGACGGATTTATAAACAACACCGCGGCTTGAAACCCACCACAACAAAACCAGACTCCCAGAAATGTGCTGCTTTTCTTCTCCGTGGATATAAAAATACGACCACATGCACCTCTAAAGCAGGAACGTGTATTTTGTTCCTATGCTATCCATAGAGGAAGATGCTTTAAATTCCTAATTTTTCCTCTCCGGCACCAGGCAATGTTTCCGAGGGCACTTAGCTCTATAGCTGTGTTGCACGTGGACATCCTAACCGGGGAAGAGGGGCTGTTTGTTTACAATCTGTCCCAAAACCAT
This sequence comes from Pteronotus mesoamericanus, assembly GCF_021234165.1. NCBI lineage: Eukaryota > Metazoa > Chordata > Mammalia > Chiroptera > Mormoopidae > Pteronotus > Pteronotus mesoamericanus. The sequence continues at coordinate 5,611,652 of NW_026555323.1, read as the reverse complement.
CCTCAGAAGCAGGGCCTCCGCCTCGGCGAGCAATGACCCGGGTCCTTGGCCATCCCGCCTCCGTGGCTCAGGTGTGACGCGCGTGTATCAGGACTACACATCACAGTTCGTGCTTCCTTATGGATCATCTCTATGGGTGGAACCTTAAGTAGGACAAAGGATGGAAATCTGTTCTTAACAGAAGCATAAATAGATCAATGTAGCTTTTTAATTGATCTCCAAGGAGACGGACATCAGGCACGGCTTCTCTACTGATAGGCGGTTTTCTTGTTTGGTTCAACAAGTGTCCAAAATAGCCAAAATCCCATATATAAACCGAACAGCCCCCTAATCCAAGGGGCCTATGATTGAAAGTCCAATCTGCAACTCAGTTTTAAACCTCTAGTCTGAATTCTTTCATTTCCAATTTACGATTTGTAGACCAAAATAATTAAAAACTATACCAAATGGAGCCAACTACAGAGTGCATCTCTAAGAGTTATTATTCTGGTAAAGAATAGATTTGCAGCCAGAAAGCCCCCAAAAGGAAGCAGCAGGCTCTCAAGTTACCATTCCAACAGCTTTCCAAATGGTTTTATCATAAGTTGACCTTTTTTCCTGGAAGAAAAAAAAAAAATGTTTCTATATTCTATGCTTGAAAGAACCCAAGACTGAAAACTCATTGCTGAAAAGTTCAAGGAAGCTCAGGAAGACGCCTTTCAACCCTGCGTCCTGCACCCTGTCAATTTCGGCCTTCACCCGGCGCCGGAGTCAGAATCCCGACGCACCGCACGGGCGCGCGTTCCACCTGAGACGTCGCTCCCGACCTTGAGCCCGGCCGCGGCCACGCCCCAGCCGTGCTGGGCACGCTGGCCCCCCCGTGGGGCACGGGCTGCACCACGCGTGGGGAGTTCCTGGGAAAGGAACCCGCATTTTAATAATATACATTTTTAAAAATTATATAGACGAACGTGAAAGGCCCCTAAGTTGGGAGAGCCCAGTGGGCCACTGGGAGTCCCCCCACCCCCCGCTGCCCCGCGGGTCCCGTCCACTGCGGACCTGTGCCGCTTGGCGACTGCTATGCACTGAGTGTATTCCCCTCCAGTTCCAAACGCTGAGGCCCTGTCCCACCCACCCGCTGCGTCTGGCTGTGAGCCCTCTGATGACATGGTTAAGGTTAAATGAGGTCACAAGGGTGGGGCCCTGATCGGACAGGAGTAGCGCCCTTACAGGAAGAGGCACACACCAGAGAACATTTCTCTCGCCCCCCCCCCCCACTCTCTCTCTCTCTCTCTCTGCCTTTGCCCTCTGTGATGACAGCAGCCGCCTATAAGCCAGAAAGACGGCCGGCTCTCTCTCCTGCACAAAGCAGGGACAGCGCCCACATTTGAGTGGCAGCCTCGCCTACTGGATGAAACCAGGAGACACGGGGAGAGGAGGTCATTGTTCCTCCTTCAAAGGCAACGTGGAAAAGGGAAGGGCAAGCTTCCTCGTCATTCTCCACAGTAACGTAGGTAGGATGACCGCGAAGGGATGGGAGGTCAAGGCTGGCTCGCGCCCCAGCTCCACCACTTACGAGCTGTGAATTTGGGGCGAGTCACGTAGATCTCTCCGGCCTCAGTTTCCTCCTCTGGGAAGTGGCCTGGCCGGCTCACCGCCCCGATGATGTTCGTGCTGGGCGTGGCGTAAGCACGTTTTCTAGACCAAACTCTGAACTAAACATGTGCTTGAAAACCGCACAGATGTGTTGAAAAAGACAGGTGGTCACCAGCATTTGGGCAAAAATCCCCAAGAATTGTAAAGCCAGCCTTGATGTAAACGCATGAGAGAGCAAGGAAAAATGGGAGGGGACCAAGGGTTGCTGGGCTGGGGCTGGGGAGGGCCATTTGGGGCGTGGGAATGGGAGATATGAAGCAGCCAGCCCACTCGCAAGACCTGTGATGCCCAAGCAGGCGCACCGCAGACGTGGTCAGCGCCGGGGACAGCCCGCGCCCGACCGGCCTGGCCGTGTCCCCTGCACCACGGAGCCCCGGCCCTCATCCCCACACAGCGCCCTGGATGCCTTCGGAAGGCGTGGACGCATGGGGCAGGCAGAAGGCCTGCGTGGCCATACCAGCGCTGGGGCTGGGCGCTCCGGGCCAACCCCGAAGCCGGGAGAAGAGGTGCGGAGGCAAAGCCAGGCTCTTTCTAGTCCCCTACTTCTCTGCTTTCAGCCTTGTCTTCCTTGCCGACCTAGGTCCTAACCCGGAGGGTCATTAGCAGCCCCTTGGCACGTCTTACATGAGCAGAGATATTAACCCGGAGGTCTTGGCTATATTTCAACCCAGGTCTAATTGCAGCCTGCTTACCAAGGTCAGTGCTCGCCAAGGCGGTCATTACAGGCACGGGACACTGTCTCCCACCTCAGAGAAAGTAGCTGTGCTCCCTCGGGTCTTGGCCCGAAGCCAGTGCTGGTCCATCTGATCCCAGGCACCAGGACAAGAGCTCCTGCAGAGCCTGGGCAGCGGGGCTGCTTCATGTTTCAGAGGTCACAGGTTCAAATCCTGTTGAGGGACTCCTTTCAATGAGACCTCTGTAAACGCTCGGGGGAGGGGAGTGGACCGGGGGGGAAGGGGGCATTTTCCTCCCTGTCTTTCCTTTCCCTCAACAATGACTCCACTGGGAAAGGTAACAGTAGGTTATCTTTCACTTCCCTTCCTGATATGAGGTTAGTACGCAGAGCCAACTGACCCTCTACCGTTCCATAAGGCATTTGGCTCCATTTCCAAGTTCAGCCGCCTGGAGGGGAAAAAAAGGACCTTCATTTCCTATTCAGACTTGTGACTTATGCCACAGTGTAAATTACTGTCACAGAAGAAGTACAGTTGTGTAGCGGGGATGTGACGTCCGGGCGCTCTGTATAGGAAAGCACAGAAAACGTCTGATCGGCACATTTTGACGTGGCGGCCAGAGTTTGAAAACATGGGTCGCATGCACGCGTTTCAATAGGCCTGGTTACTATAGAGGAAAGCGATTCTAACACAGAAAGGCAGGTGGTGACCACCGCACACATCGGAGGTTTATTATGTGCCAGGCGCCGGGGTGGGGCCTCTGCCCAGATTCTCTCAGGTGAACAAACTGCCAGGGGTCACACAGGCTGTATATAGGGGCGCCTAAATGCACACCCCAAGTGTCTAGGGTCATCTAAGCTCTTGAACACTCTCTGCTCTTTTTTCCAAAATACAGAGCCTGACAACAGCGACCCCTGAGAGGCGAGGCTGGAGAACGATTTTAGTTTCTTCTTGGGGCCTTTTTAAGTTGTCCGCATTCTCTGTCATGAGTGCCTATGTTGCATTTTTAATGAGAAAAAAAAAATATGCCTGTTTTCCTTTTCTCACACTGTCTGCATTACAGATGAAGTTAAAAAAAAAAAATATGCTCAGTCCCAAGCAGCTTTTCAATGAAGTTCTTTTTGGGAGTTTCCAGGACCAGAGAAAAGTATTAGAACACGGCACCATGACAAGCTTCTCCACAGCGATGTGCTCCCTCTCTACCCCTGCTTTCCTTCCTTCTCAAGCACTCTGTCTCCCTTCTCTCCATCACAGAATGGGCTTCGTGACCCATAGACCAAAGAGGGCACAAGAAATGAAGAGGCAGAACAGTCTCTTCGGAACGCCCAACCCTTCCCCCCTTCGCAAGGGTGAACTTGGCCTCTGGGTACAGCCGATCGTCAGTGCTGATGAAGCGTTGCCGCGTTTTAATAGTGTGAGATAATTCCGCCTCTAAACGGTAAGAAATATAGACTTGAGAGCCACACGGGGTGAATGAGCAGTCAACAGCGATCAAGTGCGACAGAGAAAACATGAGTCATTCCGGAGAAGGGCTAAGATCTCAAACAGTTTATTCAAACGTAGGGGAAGTTGGGGACCTGTGCTTGAATGCAATCGACAAGTGGGTTTGTGGAGGAAGCCGAGACACTCAACTCACAGGCTTTTGAGCCCGTATTCATTCTCTCCCCCGCCCCCGCCTTCTCCTGCGTCTGTCTGTCTTCCCACACATGCTTCTGGAGCCCCAAGATCAGTCCCTGGCAGGAAAAGCGGCTGACCTCACGCCTTCCTGCATGAAAATGAAGTTTCCAGTTCAACGTGCGGGACGGTAATTAATCTAATTAACATTTACTCCGTAGTGATGAAGTGAAGAATGCCATCCTGTGGCATGCTCTTCCTTTCAGACAGGCTTTGAATGTGATTCTTCTTGACATTTAACTACCTCTCCGTGCGTCTATTCTCTTGCAGGGAAATACAATTTATGCGTCAAGGATGCAATTTTGCTTTCCTTGGGTGCTGGAGGTTGGAACAAGGGTAGGGTACCTTAATATGAAAAGTAATGGTTCTTGGCATCTGCCTGAATATGAATGTCGCAAGCAATGGAGAAGTCGCGCGCACTGGTGTATTTTGCTATTAAGTTTGAACAGCGAAAGGGTTGACTCTAAGCCTCGGTGACACTAGACAGCGTTGTCGTAAATAAAAACTGATTTTTAAATAGTTGTAAAGAGTGTTTAGAGAATCCATAAGTATGTGTTCCTGGGCATGTACAGGAGAGGCTAGAGGCTTCGCTCCGGGGGCCTTGATAAGTCCACAGCACTCCCGTTCCAGCAATCGAGCGGCGGAGGGGCTGTGGCCTCAGCGGCCGGGGAAGTTCCACGGCGAGGGCTTTTAGGTGACAGGTTGGGAAAAGGAATGTGAAAGTCCATGTGCCTCTGTGCCCACTCCCCCAAGAGACTATTCTGCGTTCTGTGCTTTTCAAATCAAAGCCTGGCTTTGGCAGGGGGCGGGGGAGTGGTCCCCGAGAGCTAAACTAGACTCTAATTCATTTGGGTGCGTCATCCTCCAAACGCTACCAAGTCATAAAATGCTCCCCGAGGGCAGGGGGTTACTTTTTAGAGAGAAGCAGGGCTGGGAGGATGGAGAGAGAATTCTTTGACCATACAAAGGAGAGACAGGCAGATCCCACGTTAGCGACGAAGTGGCCCCACATTCGGCAGCCCCAGGAGCGGTCAGGGCTGAGCCACAAGTCAACACAAGGGAAGTTGTTCAGAAAAAGTCCCAACAATGAAGTCCCCATTCCAAGAGATCCTGCCTGGATGTCCTATCCTACTCAAAGCTCAGCTCTGTCATCGAGAACCTAGAGAAAGAAGGAACAGTCGCCGAGGAGGTTCAAACTATGGCAAGTTACTCAGCTTTAGAGTTTTCAGGGACCAGGCCAGTGAGTTACTCAGTGCCTGGACACTTGTTACCACCTACACACCTGCCAGGGACAAGGAAACTGTGTTGGGCATGAAGCTAGGGGACCGAAACACACAAATTCTAGGAAAGGAACATCGTCCCCTTTTAAAGAGACAGGAGCTGAGTTTCAGACAAGCTCAGTGTCTAGTCACCCAACTGACTCGTGGCAGACAGAGGACTGGAGCCCAAGTGAGGCGCACAAGCCCCTTCTGCTTTGCCCCGACTCACGGAAGCGACGTAACCTTGCCGTGGGCATGACCTTGACCCCTTCCAATCTTTTTGGCTGTTTCGGCAGTGGCTCAGGTATTCAGGATATTCGGAAGTGGAGCATTCTGGCGTCCTGAAATTCCACCTTAGCAAAGAGAGCCTAACGGAAGCAGGGCGCCAACATCCAGGGTCCCGCAGCAAGTAAGGGCCCCCACTCCACCGCCGCGGGTCCTGTCTGCCACCTGCCCTTCCCCTGATCATAACAAGTGGCACTCTTGATGGTGACGATTGGTGTGTCTTACCTTTCCTGACCCATTGAAGGCTCAGTCCCACAGGACAGGGTCTTCTCGCCATGTTTTGTCCCCAGAGCATGGCACAGAGTAAGCCCTCGGTACATATGTGTACATGTGTGTACATGCATGCATGTGCATATATATTTGTGTGTATACATGCAGAAATATTATGTACTGTAGCATATATACTACTTAGTGTAATAAATAATCTGTAAGTATATAATATGTATATGTCATATGTAATATAATACATGATGCATAATATAAAATATATATTTACCTTATAATAGATAATATAGGAATATTATATTATGTATATATGTTACATACATAATATAGTAGTATTTTATGCATATATTATGTACATATATTACATATAAAATAAAATATATTTTGTATTACATATCACATATTATATTTACCATATAAATGTATCATATAATATACTATATTACAATATTCTATAATTTGTGTGTGTGTGTGTGTGTGTACAGGGCCCAGCACAAATAATGCCCCTTTTAATTACAAAGTCTTTTATTACAAAATCATAAGCATGTAATTCTGGTAATTCTGTAACATGACATCTCACACTCAAGCACACCATAGGACATTTTAGGTGAAATGTTCAAATTAAAACTATAAATCTTTCACCCATATTATTACCCTACCAACCACACTCAAGCAGGCCTGCCTTCTGCCAGGCCCTGTATGTGTACTATGTGGCCTATTCTAGGCTACAGGCGTGTAAGATGCAGACACGCATCTATAAAACAGGACAGAATGAATGATCCAGAGCTCGCCAGAGTCTGAGATGGAAGCGGTGAAGGCCGTGCACTGGTCTGAGGATGTCCCCAGACACAGCTGACAGCCGCGCTTGGAAGCCAGGCTCTACCCTCAACCGGCCTTGAACTTGAGGGCGCCCCCTGGTGACCGGAGCCCGGGCGCGATGAGAACAGCGGAACTCTGCCTACCTCCCGGCTCGGTGCTGCGCGCTTTGCAGGTCCAAATGCAATTCACTTCCCCCACACCCTGTGGGCTGGGTGCTGCCCTGAGCCTCGTTTACAAGTGAGGAAATGAAGGCACGGGGGGCGGGGCACCTGCCCAAGGCCATGGGCACGCTGGGCCTCAGGGAGGCGGCGCACGAGCAGCGGGCACAGACTAGTCATCCCCCGCCCCCGTTCCGACTGACGCCGATCTCTCGCTCACCACGTGGGCTGCTAAAACGTGACCATGTATTTATGTGCCTTGTAAAGAAGGGAAGACGCCATCCGCTTGCATAGATTTTATTTTCAAACTATCTATAAATAATAAGTTAAGGAAAACTTGCCTTTCTTATTTAGAGGTCTAATTTAGAGTCTTTATCAAGGTGATTTAAAATGCCTTTCACTAGGAAACCGTATTTCAAAGACTTTATTTATTAGACTTCTTGAAAGTGTGTTTTTAATGCACATTCTGACTTTTTGCCAAACCTCTGAAACAGTAAAACTGGAGCAGCCCCCTCTTTCAAGAGTTACGTTTATTAGATTTTTACAGATTGCTACAGTACAATTTATCAAAATAAATCTAACTGAGGATTGGCACATAAATCTTTCACTCTGCCAGCATGCCTCACATCCGGGTCCCTACTGTAACTCCCCCTGATAAACGGTCAGAGGTCCGACGGCAAGGAACTGGATTCAAAGGCTCGGTGCCGCGGCGGCCGCTTCACTTCCGTTTCTGCCGGGGCCCCGCTTGCGCCAGGCGAGCTGTGTGTGTTTTATCGGATGCGGATAATTAGATGTAATTACATTTTAAACCTAAACAGCTGTGAACTCTGCAAAAAATGTGCAGGACACGTAAGCCAAGTCCTAAAACCGCGTTCCAACCTCTTGGGAAAATGCCGGAAAGGTCCCCATTTTGTGTTTGTTCTTGCGGCTGGCCAGAGATTTTGTGCACATGTTGAACCCAATGTGACAGCTTGCTTCCCAAAGAACAAATAATCTAAGACAGATCAATGATAGATAGATAGATAGATAGATAGATAGATAGATAGATAGATAGATAGATAGATAGATGGCAATAAATATAGATAAGATAGGCAGATAGATACATATATAGATAAAGAACACCCAAGCTAGAAACCACAGTCTTTTTATAACCTAACAGTGGAAGTGACTTGGAAGTGGCATCTGTCACTTCTGCCATAAGCTGTTTGTTAGCAGCAAGACAGAACATACAGCCCACCCTCGAGAGAAAGGAAATGAGCTATCCTTTTTGAAAGGGAGAAATGTCAAAGAGCTTGTGGGCTTAAAACTTACCCTAACCCCCAACTGACTGGGTTAGCAGGAAATTCTGCCATGATTTCGGCCTGTTCCCTCTCCGCAGTTCATCAGAATCCATGGAACTTACTCGGTCCCACGGGAAGAGGAAAAAAAGCCTCTGATCTATAAAACTATCCCAGGCACAGCCTCTACTTCTATCACCATGGCTGAAGCCTGCGAGGTTCCCAGAAGGTCCCCTCTGCTGGATCACGTGCGTGTACAGACCACGGCGCGGCTGCCCCTTGTCTACACAGGTTCTGCCTTCCACTCCCTTGGAGCCCCGCCCTCTCCCCAGGGGGTTGCCTCAGGGTGGTGCGAAGTCTGGGCTCCTCCGGTACCAGCAGAGCCCCTGCCGGCCTGGGAGCCACCCTGCCACCCTCTCTGGGGCCCTGGCCGGGGGCAAGGGAGGGGCAGGGAGTGTGTCTCAGGGGTTCTGCCACGGCACTGATGGCTTCAGGGTGCCATGTGAACTTACACTCCGCAGTACAGAAAGAACAGCGCATTGTAAGGAATGGAAAATGTTTTAAAGTGCTTATTTTCCCTTAATGAGGAAGATGTAGAGAATGCCTGAAAAATTTTGCTTTGACATGTTTGGCACTGAAGAAGACGTTACGTTCTGGCCTTGCTGCGCGCCTTTGGAGCAGGCAGCGCCTCCTCTCATCCACCGTGCTGCCCACAGGGCTGACCCTGCGCAGGGGTTCCAAGTGCATTCTGAGCCCTGGGCTGTTCGCAAACACTGTCTCTTCAAGGTCACCGCAAGTTGGTGCACAAAGCACCCCTTCGGGGGCAGAGCTCTGCTTCGCAGTAAGAAGCTCAGGAAACAGAGAGTTGGGTGTACTCGGAAGTTATTCAGAAATCACTCCATGCCCTGGCTGGTGTGGCTCGGTTGGCTGGAGCGTCATCCCATACACCGAAAGGCTGTGGGTTCAAGTCCCAGTCAGGGCGCGTACCTAGGATGTGAGTTTGGTCCCCGCACACGGGAGGCACCCAATCGATGCCTCTCACACCTCTCCCTCTCTCCCCTCCTCTCTGAATATATCCTTGGTTGAGGATTAAAAAAAAAAAAAAGGAAATCACTTAACCATCATGGTCAAACACGTTCTTGCCCCAGTGCCCCAATGAGGTGAAAAATCAAAAAAACCTCCTCCATCCCATTAGACCCTGGGAGGCCCCTTCTTCTCTCCTCATGCGTCTTCAACCAAAACAGACGAAAAGGATTATTGCACCTTTTCATTCTCTCTTCTTTCAGCCTCCTCCAGGAAAGGTCAAGTGTATACAGTATCTATTTCAAAGGCTTTACAGTGATATTTTAAAGGGCAATTAGCCAATTACTATTTTAAAGTACATTCTTTCTTAGAGAAATATCAGTGTGTAGGGAATTTTCTCAAAGAAATGCGAACATGAAGGGAGACTTTTTCTCCAACCTTGAAACTTTTCAAATCACTTAAAAATAAAGAGGCGGCATGTGGTATGTAAACCATGAGTTACTCGTCTGGGCCCTGGCTGGGTGCTCAGTGGGTTAGAGCATCATCCCAATACACCGAGGTTGTGGGTTCAATCCCTGGTCAGGGCACACACAAGGGTCAACCAATGAGTGCGTAAGTAAGTACAACAACAGATCGGTGTCTGTCTCTCTCCTCTCTTTCCTCCTATCTCTTCCTCTAAAATAAATAAGTAAATACACACTTTTCTTTTTTTTTTCTTGGTCCAGGAAGCTGATTCAGAAACATGATGCTCGTACTTTGTGCAGAGAGAGGGCATTTTTTTAATTACGGGTCACGGCATAGAAAGGCCAGAAAACAGACCTGAAAGGCCGTGTGCGGGGCGATAGGCTGATTTCAGGGACGCGTTAGGCGCGTCCCGTTTGGTCATCCTGCCTGTGGCCTCCCTCGCTGTCACCTTTCTCACACACAGATGTGCACACTGGCAGAACATAGGCTTTCATCTGCCTTTGGTTTACTTTTTAGCACGCCACCTACTAGCTTTAAACCGGCTGAAAGGAACCCGCCCCCTCCCCCAAAAAAGTATATTATAAACAACTGAGAAAAAGTATTCAGGCTTCAAGCGCAGGAGAATAATGCATTACCAGATACTTTAAAGAGTAACCGGAGCAAAAGAACTAGAACTAGACCGACTACTTTTTCATTATGGGATGGACTAAATTACCCATTATATAGGAATCACACATAAAAGGCTTTCTCCACATCAAGTGATGGATCAAAGGAAGGGAAGGTGAGTGGTCTACAGGCCTGGGCCACGCCTCCCGAATTCTGAGCCCAGGAGTGAGCTGTCTGCATTTTAACTACCTCCCGTGACATGAAACAGCGCGCACGTGTCTCCCACTGAGCAAAGTCAGGTAGGCTCAGCTACAAAGATTCCCTCCCGCCCCCTCCCCACCTCTTCCCGTTCCGTGGAAGGATGACAGGTCCCTGACTGGGCTCAGGTGAATCTAATTTAAAATCTGGACTCAGCGAGTCCCTCCCACCGGAGCCTTGCCGCGAGGGCATCTGTCAGCATCGCAGCGTGCGTCCGTGGCATATTTACGGTTCCCGGGACGGCCGCGCCTGCCCATCACAGCTGCCCTTGCTCCCTGGCCCCACCCCCACCGGCATGGAAACTACCCAGCCAGACACTCTGACTTCCAGGGACAGATGAAAGCATACCGCGGCCTCCGGCCGTCCCACTGGCCTCCTCCCCCCGCCTTGCGGAGTGTCCAGGGGCCACCAGAATGCCATTCCCATAATCACCTTGCGGTCGTGCTGCAAGCGTATCAATATTCGGAGGAAGCCATTTATTCATCCCCTCGCTCATTCCCCAGACGTTACCAAGGGTCTTCTGCGGGCCAGCCCCTCACCCAGACACTGAAATTCCATCACGGACACGCCAGCCCAGGCCCCCACCCCCGGGAGCGCACGTCCCTCACGCTCTCCATATGGGTTGCGCCCTGACCTATTAGCAACCTTCCGTGCTGGTGGATTTCCCAGAAGCGGAGGGGGAGGGACGGCGAGTCTCTGCCGAGGGCTGCTTCTGCAAGGCTCGCGAGGCCTAGCAGGAAGAGAGAGCTGCCCTGCGGGACCGGCCCCGGGCGCACGCACCAGCCCTGGGCCGGCAGCAGGGCGTGGGCCCGGCGCGACGTCCGGGCCAGGAGCCCAGAGAGGCCCTGGGCGCGCTGCTCCCTGGGCACTTGCGGCGATGGGGCTGCCCACCCAGAGCTCTGGGCTCCCAGAGAACTAATCAGGCAGGCCCGGCCCCTAGACAGCTAGGGCAGGCTGGAGGAGGAGCCAGTCCGCAATAAACAAGGCCACGGAGGACTTATTTGCAGTGACAGTAAACTCCGTTAAAATAACAACAGTAGGAAAGGGCGTCTGGCAGTTAGGCCCAGCCCTTTACCCCTTGGGCCTCAGTGTCCTCATCTATAAAATGGGCGTGACTCTGCGTCATCGTGGAGGGCCTGTCTCCTGCACCTAGGATGCCCCAGCGCCGCAAACCCCTGGCTGTGCCATAACCCAGATCGCCCCTCCGCTACCTTTCCGCACCTCCTGGGAGCGTTCCGACCTGTCCTGGACCACTCACGCCCAGCCAGGAATTTTCAAACGATCGCTCACATTTGGGAAGCACTTTAAAGTTACAAGGAGCGTGCCGGTCGGTGTGGCTCGGTTGGTTGGGCAGCATCCCGCAAAGTGAAAGGGCACCAGTTCGATTCCCGGTCAGGGCACAGGCCTGGGTTGCGGGTTCGGCCCTTGGTCAGGGTGCGCATAAGAGGCAACTGATCAGTGTTTCCCTCCCTCTCCCTTCCCTTCTCTCTAAAAATAAATAAAATAAAGTTACAAAGAACTGCCACAGGTCCACTTCATTTAATTATATCATCTTCCCACACGAGGACCAGGGCCAGGTGCTGTCCCTTTCCCGTTTAGGGACAAAGACATCTGAGCTCTGGGAACTGAAAGAATTGGACGACGAGCTGAGAAGAAAACAGAAGCAATTAGGCTGACTTTAGACCCAGACGGTCCACCTCCATATTTTATACCTGCACAGGATATCAGTCAGGAATTAGGTGTGAAAAGGAGAAGGGAGGAGGGCGCAAGAGGCCTGGGTGGGTAACAAAAGGCAGTCCACGGTGACACTGAGGGTCCCCCGCACAGAGAACGCGTGACAAACGCCGTGGACCCCGCCCCCCGGCCAAGAGGTCAGACAGTTTTAACACGTCACTGTCAAGGGGACCCTCTGGGGCTCCGTGGCCTGTGCGGTCCTCCTCGAGAACCCACAAAGCACCGCACCCGGTGCGCGTGGTTTAGAGAGCACGTAGGACAGGACACCCCGTAGGACATCCCACAGGCCGGAAGTGAAACAGATGTGAAGCCAACCCCTCCTGTCATCAGGGCGTTACTTCCTGTCCGGCTACTTCCCTTAACGCCAGAGGCCCCGCCGGGGACAGCTCCATGCAGGGGACCTGGGAAAGCACCTGTATGTGAAGGGAGGCACGGAGGCCCCAGGGAGCCTGGGTTCTACCTAACCCGGGGCTTCCCGCCCACACAGATTCGGTGCAAACGGAAGGGAAGTCCTCGGGCCGTCGTCAAGCCAGCTCCTCCTCTTCTTACCTGAAGCAAGTTCAGAGACAACCCAAGCCCTTCGGTGCTATTCACAAGCCAACGGATGCTGCATAGGGAACATTTATTCATGAATAAAAGGAAAAGCGAGAATGCGTATTAACTAAAGGCAATTCAGAGTGAAGCCCCAGCCACGTCGCTGACCATTAGCTACCCAGCCAAAGGCATCGTTTTTGGTTTTGATCCGCTTGAACCAAGTTTGCTTCGATGTTTTTTATATTCGTGCTGGGCGGGTCACCTTGATTTTGCTCTACCCCATCTTCAGCATCATGGCCCCCAAGTAACCCTCCTGCCCATCTGGGGAGTTTCCTCTCCTGCCCTGCATCTCACGGGGGAGGCACCTCATTTTTCCCAAGGTCTCAGTGCTGCCCTAACTGTGGGCCTGGGCGGGGGTCTGTCTGCCTGCACAGCTCACGCCCTTCAAAGCTGCTTCCCGGCCGCAGCGATCGGCTCTGTGCTTCGGCCGCCCGTGCCGAAGCAGGAAATGAAGAAAACAGCTACTACAGGACATACACATCCTAGGGCCTCTACTTTTCCAGGGCGACCCTCACTGATACCGAAAAACAATGCGATCCGATTTTGAAGACCAGTAATCATCTCAATGATTAGTAATAGGAAACCACTCACTGATGTCCTGTGCACACTTCCTATTTTCCCGGCACTCTGCACGGTATCCTCCATACTCTCACTGGTCCTTGCAGTAAACCTACTGCTACCTACAGTTTTCTGCAGGAGACCGTCCGAGCAGTTCTCGCATCTAGAAGGTCGCAGCACTTGCATCAAAGCCAGCGCTGTCTGCCTCTGGGTGACTGGCCACTAGTCCGCTCTGTCCCCACCACGGTGGAGCGGGGCAAGCCGACGCCTGCCTCGTGGGGGTCTGCCAGCGTTAGGATCCCGGTGTCATGGGCAGAAACAGGACACGCCAAGAAGAAAAGGGTCCGTTAAGCATTAGATGAAGATTAGGGAAAGGAAGACTGGACCCAAAGGTTATTTGGGACGCATCAAAGCTGAGACGGTGAGAAGTTTTGAGAGGTTTGGTGCTAATTTTCGGGTTCGAAGCGATACATTTATTTTGTTTCTTCAAGAACGTCTGACTGGTGCTGGACTTGTAAGGAGGCCCTCTGGTCTGACAGAGAATTTGTCTGTGGTGATGAATCCCATGGCAAGTTGCAGGTGAGGCATCATTGTAAATCTGCGACTTGGGGTGGGAAGAAATGTTCCCCTTCTCTAGTGGAAAGAAAAGAAGCAAAAGATGTCCTCCTGAAGCAATGAAGGCCTGCGAGAAGCCGGCAGAAGCAGCAGCCCGGGGCTAGAGGATGATTTCGTGCCTGGAGCGGGTGCAGGGAGCGCAGCAATGGACCAGAGGCAGCGCGCGCCGCCTGTGAACTCTGGGTAACCAGGCTGAAACCAGAAACCAGGCAGGACTAGGAGCTGGAAGCCGCTTGACGGCCAGGTGATAGGGCTTATAAAGGAGAGGCCAAGAGGCCAGGCCATGGGAAATGAAATGGGCTAGCGGCGGGTCGAGGAACAGGGGGAGCAGTAAAAGTTGAGTGATTTCTTGTGTGATTAAGGGTTTATTTGGAGTTATCTGGAGGCCCGGTTTCCAGGCCGCAGCGCACGCCTGCCCCAGTTTGAGAGAAAAAAGCAACGCTCAGAACAGGTTGTACGTGGAGACTTGTTTTAACCTCTTGACCCCTCCCTCCAAAAAATAGAAGGGTCTTTTTCACAATTACTCTCTGAATCACAGAGAGCAATTTGGGGATCAGGTATGGAGAACAGATAGGCATCCCTACTTCCATTCAAGCAAAAAGTCATCACAGAAACATTCTTGGGTTGTTGCATGTTTTCATGACGTCATTGGAGGCACTTGGAGACACATTTATTCATGCTGTAATTGTCGTTTTTTATCAGCATTTATTTCCAATAATCACACAGCAACACACACACACTCCAGAATCAATACACTTTCCCGGTGTAGAACATGTTCTGATTGCTAATTTCATTAATGTAAGAAAGATATTAGTTTTAAAAATAGATATATGGGAGAATGATTTCATACAAAAAGATAGAATAATATTGGCCGTTTATTCATACGGTGATAAATTTAAGTGTAATTCTGCCAATTAAAAATGGATATAGTTATTGTTTTTCAATAGATTTGGAATTTTTCTATATTCTCAGATTCTTAAAAAACTTAGATTCTAAAGCCTCAACTCTGACCCTTTAAAATTTTCGCTGTACATTTTCTTAGATCAGTAACTAAATTTTGATGCTCATGTTTATGTCAGGATTACTAAATAACCACGGAATAGCCACGGATTTTTTTTTTAACACCACAAAAAATATTCAAACAATTTTACATTTATTCTCACCAACTCACAACACAGCTAACTTTAGGAATTGTTGGAACCTTTCCCCCTTAGCTTCCAAAATCAAGATTTAAAACGATACGTTTCATAAATTTCCAAAATCTGATGAACCAAAGTGCTTTTTTGTCTGCAAAACAACATCCACAAAAGCTTGAGAAGAGAAACCTAAGACAGTAACAAAACTCACACTGGAATAGAAGCAAATATCCCCTACTTCCGCCCATTCAAAGGATGGCCTCAGGGCTGGGCAAAGAAAACAAAACTGATACTTACGAGGAAAAAAAAATCCAAGTGCTTCTAATGCACTGGGGAGCAGGTGTCCCGGCAGCCGAACGGAACCCCGGGGTCAGTGGGAAGGAATGTCAAAGCTGAGTTATTAAGTTGAAGCAGAAAATACGGCCTGAAAACTTCAGCTTCGAAAGAATTAAGGATGTCCCGGGAAACGAGTGAAATATTTTCCCTCCGAGTCATGGGGAGCTCAGGTTGGGGTGCCGCATCTGGGGCTTGTTACGTGTGTTTTCGGTGACAGGTGCCTTTAGGAAATGGAGCCCTAGTAGAGCTTTTAAAATGTTTTCCCGGGGAGGGTAATAGTTTGAGGGCTCACTGGCTTCCTTGTGGCAGGCTGTTTGAAATACGAAAACACGTCCTCGGCCACATCAAAGTTGTGTCTTGTGCAGATGAAGACAAACGTCTTCAACCCTGACACTGGGCCGCCTGGGTTTCACTTCCGGCACTCGGGACTCCGTTCCATGCACCACGGGCGGGGATCTGTTACCAAACCCTGTTGTTAGGTTTCTAAAACTAATATTTATCGGCCGTCTTTTTTTTTTTTTTCATACCTGATTTTCATGAGTCCAAAAACTTTTATTGCCCAGTTAGTTCCTAGGGCTGGCCACAGATGTTGAGCCAGAGAAAATAACCTCAGATTTGGCACTGAGAAATAACACGATGAGAAATCATTTCAACTTTCACAAATAAAAGAAATGCTGTTCTGAGTGCTTGCCAAGTCAAGGGTCATTTCTGCTGAGATCAAAGATGATGGATGATTTATGCGTAAGTATTTTCCCTTGCCTTTATTTATTTATTTATTTATTTATTTATTTGCTGGTTGTGTTGCTGCCATTTGCTTTATTTTATTTATTTTGCTTCTCCTTGCGTTTTGTTCAAAACAGTGTTTTGGCTGGAATGTTATGAACCACTTAGGAGTCTCAGTCTGCCCTGTAGAATAATGCGTCTCAGAGTATTAAATTCTAAATATTAGTTCTGGATCTATAATTGTAGTATTATAAAGGTGTGACATTGGGCATTAAAACCCAGCTCAAAGCAGTTTGATTATTTAACTTTAATCTATAAAAGACAAAGTTCTTCCGTATGCAGCACCACCGACTTGTACACGCATGTGGGCCGCTGCCACATTCAAGGCGGAAGGCGTGTCCAGCACCCTAAGAATAAATAGCCAAGAGATTTTTAAATTTAATTTTCAACTGACATTTTCTTTTTAATAAAAAGTGACATTTAAGAAAAAAAGAGTTTCAAAAATAACCTTTTCCACATGACTGGTCAACCCTTTTTGTATTATTTTTACCCCATTCCTCCAGCTATTCTTGTTGGCAACATCAAGCCATTCTTTTTTATTTGGGGAGAGAAAGAGAGAGATAGAGAGAGAGACAGAGAGAGAGACAGAGAGAGGGAGAGAGAGAACAGCCAGATAGCTATATATACATATATAATCTTGGCTAATAGTCTGGTTCACAATTCTCCTGTCTTCTGGCCAACATGGGATAGACTGAAGCCTCCACACAGCTACCCAAGGGCAAAAGGGAGAGAAGGCCTCGCTGAGTACCACCCCCAACCACTCCCGTGGAGCTCCCTGGGCTAGGACCCCAGGCCCCGAACGCCCGAGCTTGCTACAGAAGCCACAGTTAACACTGGCCTCAAAACCCACGTGCTCTGGTGACGGCTTCCCCATTCCAACCAGGCGTACGCCCAACTTCCAACAAAGGCCAAAATGCACGATGGGCAAAAAGCTCTTGCAGCCTCATGTGGCACTTGAATAAAAGAGAAAATCCTGTGCGAGAATGTGAGAGGACACCAGGACAAGCTGTCTTTCTTCTGTAGTTCTGGAATAAGATCGCCATTCCGTGTGCGAGGGCACACCAGATAACTTGATTGCCCTTTAACACGTACCACCCTATTTTTTCCTTTCCTTTCTTTTCCTTTTCTTTCTTTCTTTTTTTTTTTTTTTGTTGTTGTCTTTTTTGCACATCTCCAATGCATCCTAAATTTACAAGTTTTTGAATTGGGATCTGGACAAATGATACAGATTTCATGTTTTTTTTTAAATTCCAGTGACCTTATTATATCCTGTTTTGTTAGAACAGCATGGTTTTTAATCAAATCTGTGTAAGGAGCTCCATGCTCAAGGAGGTTCATTTTTACTTTTTGCATTGTATATGTCTGTACTTCTTATGTAGGGTATGTCTGTACTTTTTAAAACTGAGGTGTTTGAGGTCAGAGTCCCTTCGGGTCAGGGCACCGTGACCGGCATGCAGTTCTGGGCGCAAAGTAGGTGCTTTAGGAAATACCCGTAAGAGTCAGAGGGGCTCAGACCTGTAAGGACTCTTGGGGGTCACGTAAACCAGAGATGTGCAGACTCAAATCCTTGGGCCTGTTGCATCAGAGTCACCTGGGACAGCCCTGACAGGTGGGGCTCAGTGGGTTGGGCGTCGTCCCGTAAAGTGAAAGGTCCCGCGTTTGATTCCCAGTCGGGGCACCTGCCGGGGTTATGGGTCCTGTCCCGGCTCAGGGCAGGTACAAGAGGCAACTGATCGATGTTTCTCTCCCACGTCAATGCCTGTCTCCCTCTCTTTGTCTCTCCCTTCCCCTCTCTCTAAAAATAAGTAAATAATATCTTTTAAAATAATCAGCTGGGACAGTTTTACGATACAGATGCCTGCGCCTTTCCGCCAGAGAGCAGAATTTAGCAATAACTGGTTGGGGCTCAGGAAGCTCTTTTTTTTAATTGCCTGGGTCACTTGCAGCCATGTTTAAGATCTATTGACTTAGGCTGATTAGCAGCAACGTCAAGAGCAGAACTTAGATCTTGTGACCAGAAATTCCAGGATCACCTTCTTGGCCTCTCCATCCAGTCCTATTGAAAACCTGCCCAGAGCCTGCGGCATCCTTAGGACAAAACAAGATTTTCCCAGGGACCAAAACCAGAATCTCCCACAATTCCCTTGTTTCTAACTAACACTGTGATTTCACTCAATCAGGTATGAATTATAGAGTCAGGAACTTGGATCATCATCGAAGCTAGGTCAATATTAAACATTAAAGACTGGTAATGGGTCGTATAAAATTCAAAAGCCTTGTGTGGCAAAACATGCTACGCTGGAAGGCACGGTTCAATACATGTTAAATAATGCTCTTTGCAATTACTCAATCACCAAAGGCAATCTGTGTATTCATATAAGGCACAGCTTATTGGGAATTAGAAAGCTCAGGGAATTCCACAGCAATATAACAGAATCCTAGGGATCGATGCATCCTTCATACAAAACTTACAGATTCATAATTTACGTCTCTCCCACTCGCCTCTCTCTTTTTCGCTGCTTCCTGTCCGGCTTCCGCAGCACTGATCAAGCAGAACACTTGCACCGAGGTTAGCTGGAGTGATTCCACGCGCTGTGAGCAAGCCCTGTGCCTTCTCGGCGTGATCTGAAGGCAATGCTCATCTTTCCATAGAGCTGTCTGAAGGGCGAGCCGGTGATGAGGCCAGGCAGTAAGGGAGCTCTTCTTTGTCAGCCTTCAGAAGGACAGCAGGTCCTCTATGAAAGTGTCATACACAGGTGGGGCTGTGATCGTTCGACCTCCAGACCTCCTGGGGCGGTCTTGGCCTGCCAGCCAGAAAGGATGGCAGCTAGTCTGATGGGTCCTTCCCAAGATTCTTTGCGTTTCTCTTGTCTGCGTCGGAAGGGCGGCCTCACGGTTTTGCCAGGGGCCCGGGAATGAATGGGTCCAGGCCTGCACTTTCTACCCCTAGCCCCAACGAGCGTCTGCCCTGCTCTCCATCAATAGGGCGTCAGTTTCTGATTCTGGATCTAGATTCATAAGTTCTATGTCTAAAGGCAAGTATCTTTCAAATTACAGAGGATATGGCAAAAGGAAAGGATACCCGGTTACAAGAACGCAGTGAATAATGAAGCTAAGTATCAGTATTTATCAGGAAATCGTGGCATCAAATTGCAATTGTGGGGTTCTGGGTCCAGGTCCAAGGAATAGACATGCGAACCCTACAAAATGCAGCTGCAGAAGCCGGAAGAGCATGGAGCGTGGCTATTTGAGAACTTTGGAGAGTACGTACCAGCAGGTAGATTGGCAAAGGAGACCCAAATTCTCCTGTTTTCTTCCTCTTTTCTCTGTGCCTCCACAACCCAGCCACCAGGCCATCCTGTGACTAGCACCGTGTAACTGAAAGGACAGCAGCAGAGACCCGCAGAGCTTCTCCGAAAGCTCTGAGGGAGGGCAGCTTCCCCGATCACAGGAGCCGTGGGCCAGGAAGGTGGCCTAAAGTGCCCCGGCTGCTGTCCTCACCTGCTCCCATTTTGCAGCCTTCATAGGCGGCATTCCACCAGCCGGGCACCTGGCGTCCCAGCCCCCCTTGGGGACAGCTGTCAGGTAGGGTCTTTCCCATCCATCTGGTTAGTGTCCCACTCAAACATCACGCATGGGGCCTCGGAGACTAAGACAACAAGGACATGGGGAGGTGTCGGTCCATTCTCTGACATCAGTTTGTCTATATAATTTCATTATATGGGCAAAACCCAAATGAGAAGTTCCAGCGAATCGAATAAAAGGGCCGTTTCCCAGCCACACCCCACGACCTGGACTTCGAAGGAGAGCGTTAAGTAAGGCAGAGACTTGGAAATGACCGATTCATTTCTGCACAGCGTCAGGAGCTATAAAGCTGCCTGGAAATGTCTCGCCAGGCTAAGCTGCAGAATCTCATTTCCGCCTGGCTTCTCCTTTGCCCCACAGCTCGGAAACGGAAGCGTAATCATGAATCGGTTATTGCCTCGCAGCCTGAACTTGTGTTTCTCGGAGAGAGGCAGAGGGACAAGCTGACATGGATGACAATTCGGGCATGTGTCCTTCTGCTCATGAATCAATAAGCAATAAGAGCTCGGAGAACGCCAGAAAGGCCAGTCAGACTAACGTTCTGTCTTTCTGTCTGGCTTGTAGACGGAGACCACCCTTGCGAGGCCTTGAAAGCGGCTGATTGCAGTCCCATCGTGTTATGATGCTCTTGTAGGGGACTCTGCCACCTTGCTGTCTGTCATTCTTGAGTGGGTGACCATCCGATACTCCATCTTCACCCAGTCCTTCAATTCCTCAACTCCCACGATCACAACCCAACTCCACTGGAGTCGTACCCCACAGCTTCCGTCATGCCGAAGAAATTATCCTGCACCTCTGCCTCTCATTTCTGGCCCTTCCAGCACCTTCGCTTACTCATCCACGGAGTCACATCCACCTCCCGAGGTCTCTCCGTCATTGCCCAGGTTACCTGCCCTTGACTGTCTATCCTCCCTCGTGGCCCCACTGGAAGACGGGGCCCGAAGGTGTGGCCCTGTCTCTGCGCAGCCTGTTCCGCTCCTCTCCGCTCCAGGCTCTCCCTCCTCTGGGCCGTCCTCCCGCCTCTGCCCGTCCCGAGCACTCCAGGACCTCACGGCGAAACACGGGCCATCCGCGGGGAAGCCTGTCCCATCTCTAGACGGAGGCCAGACCTGAGTTGGCTCCATCTTCCTCTCGCTGGCGCCCGGCAGGGTACCTGGCCGACACACGCACTCCGGACCGCCATGCTGGATGCGTGTGCACAACGGATGGAGCTGGGCGGTGGGGACACGGAGGACTTTCCTTCCTATCAGCCTACAGCTTGTCCCACCACAGACGCGGCTTTGACTCTCAAAGCACTGCAGTCTTTCCGGTTCCCAGGGACGCCCTGCCTCCCGCCCCGACAAAACAGAACGCAATCCTGCGAGATTCTGAAGGCACCTGGATTGCTTCAGGGTCATTATGATGAACATCAATTATCCCAACGGCAGCAAAGAACAGATGCGTAAGTTAATGGAGTTTTCCGGATGGCAGAATGCTGGATAAACAAACCGACACTGCGTTATAGGCAGAAAACTACCCCAATGTGGAGCGAGGGAGAAAGTTGGGAGCTGAGCTGCTGGTGCCGCCATCGGGGGCGGGGGTGGGGGGCAGACTGTAAATCGGAGGAACCCTCCGCGAGTCCCACACGGAGCACAAAAGTCGGGCAGAACTGGCCTCGGAGCGGCTGCGCGCAACGCCAACTAAACACCCCCCTAGATGGGGGATCCGAGCACCCAATTAGCATTCCAGAACATACCCAGGGAGTTTCAAAGAGCCAGCCCTGTCATGTCATTACAAGGAGGGAAATCGTATCCCCACCAGCCTCTTTCATTACCCCGCGCTGTGAAGAGCCTTCTGTGAGGCGCTGGGAAGCACTCGACCTCCCTGTGTGCCCAGGCCCCGTTTCCAGCCAAGAGTCGCCACGTGCCTCTCTCTGGTTTCTTTGAAAGCCTCCAGAGCTCTTCCCTTTGCTCTTCCGTGAGATGTCAGTGCACCTCCGATACATAATTTTGCATCACACACAATTTGCTCATTCCTATGTTTATTATTTTTTTTAAATGGATTTTACGGGCAAGCCTGCCCCCCAAACCGCGGTGGCTTCGTCTGACGGATTTTGACCCGTCTGTTGTCTTCAGCAACTAGGCAGATGCTGTGGATGGAACGCAGGGCTCAGACATACACCCCTGCCCAGCCCCTGCTCTGACCAAGAGAATCCACCTGCAAACGTGTTGCTTACAGCGGATATTTGGGTGGATAATTGCATTCAAGTGGTGCATTTGCAAACCTCGTCATATTGCAATAATAGGAGGAAAAAAATCTAGCTCTGAGAATAAATAAACAGAGCCTGGCAGGGTTACTGAAACGAAATTTAAAAGGGAGAGGAGAAGCTGTATACACAGTGTGCATGGAAGGGGAGCGTCCGAGCAGCCACCGTGGACAACGGCCTCCGCGTGGGTGTCGTTTACTTTGTAACACACGCATAATGGGTATTTAAGGGGCCGTTCTGCATCGCCATAGCCCTTCTGTCTGAGCATGAGCAATGCGATTTTTCCGCAAAGCGTGCTGCAGCTGGACAGACAGCTCTCTGAGCATGTCAGCGTCTGTGAAAATGAGTTCTGAAGTAGAGTGTCCCCTGCCCCCGCTCGCGTGGGACCCCAATCGCCCACGCCTCACTGAGCCTTCTGCCCTGTGCCTTACTGCTGACGAATAATATATTCATTTGCTTCTGGCTAAAAAAAAAAAAAAAACAGTGAGAAATCACTGGTGTGTACTGATAGCATCCTCAAGGGGCTATAACTGGGAGGAGAGATATGCCGCTTCTGACCACGCCAGCGGACCTCAAGCTGCTGTTACTCTCCTCACTCTGCAGGCGCCTGGAAAAACACGCTCCGAAACTGTCAGGTGACCTACTCTCTCTGGTTGGAACTGGGAAATTAAAAACTATCTGCTTGACGGAAAGGGGACTTGCTTGCCAGTCTGCCACTGGGTATTTTAACAGAGTGCTAAGTATCACCTGATTAAAATTACTCACTGGGAGGAACATGTTTGTTTTGGGGTCTGTTTCTATGGCGTTTGGGTGGCATCCCGCGCGTGCATGTTCTTCCGTATTTGAATGTTTAACAAAGGTGTTTAAAGAGCAAGAGCAGATGATGTAACGTCCGGGTTCCAGGGCAGGACAAAGTCTACTATGGGGACGTTGCACAGAAGCAGACCTGAACTCCAGCTCACAGAGGAGCACGGGTCAGAACCCCGTTCCTTTTCCCGGCTGAAGACTGTCCCCTTATATGTACAAACCGCACCTCGTCCAGCCGTTCCTCTGCCTAACCTCACGCCAGCGCCATGCCGTCTTAATCGCGGTGGCTTCGTCCAGAAGTTTTGAATTCAGAATGCATGGCTCCTCCAAACTTTTTCCTCTTTGGGGAGATTGTTTGGGCTCTCAAGGGCCCCTTAAATTCCATGTGAACTTGAGGATTGGCTTTTCTATCTCTGCAAAATCAAAGTGGCGTGATTTTGTTTGGGGTCCATGGGATCTGCAATAAGAGGCACCAGGGAGCCGTAGCCCCTCCCAGCCAAAGTTCACTCTGTCACGGTCTGCTCGGGGAGCTATTCGGGGACTCCGGGCCATATGAAGGTTGAAACTGCCCGGGGAAGGCTCGCCAGGTAAATTACAGTTAATTTTGGTCCATTGAACTTCTTAACTCAGCAGCGGCTAGCCACGGCCCACCCCAAAGCCCTGGGGCAGGCAGCCGTGTGCACGTTACATACGAGCAGCCTACTGGAGCCAGGGTGGGCTAAGAGGACCCTGCCCTCCAAATATTAGCCTTCTGTGTTCCCATCACTCATCACTGCTTCTGGTTTTAGAGGTGCAAAGAGGTGGGCAGCTCTGGTTGTGGCACCTCCCCCGTTGCTACAAGCACCGCCCCCCTCACCGGCTACAGTGATTTCCAGGGGATTTAAAGGGCTAGCACCCTTTATTTTCTCCTCTGCACTGTTCTCTTTTCTCCCCTCTTTTGGGAACCAGACATTACAGGCTAGGACATTCCAAAGCCATTGCATCTATAGGGGAAATGAGAAAGTCACCATGCGGGCTCAGAAATGACCTGAGAAGATCTTAAATTTATACTTCAGGCTACTGCTAAGTGCAGAAACAGCTTAGAGCAATTAAAAAAAAAACGTAAGTAAAACAAAACAACAGAAATCCCCATGGAAGGGGAGACTCTGATTTCCAGAATTATCACATTATTATGTTCAAATGTCCAGTTTTTAACAAAAAATCATAAGGCCTACAAAGAAAGAGGAAAGACTGGCCCATAGATGGATAAAGAAAAAAACAACAGAGAAACCTCCAATTACTAAAATCAAAATGCAAGTGGACACATCACTACCTGTTCTATAGAAATAAAGGAGATTATACGAGAGTTGTGGACCAACTGTAGGTACCACAGGCCAAAGTGACCCTGTTTACCCAAAGCCTTGGCCATTTGCCACACCCCAGACTTCGCTTGGACGTGTGCCTGCCTGTGCTACCCCGGGGGCTGATGATGAGAATCGGGGACCCCACGCACACAGTTTGAAGCTCCCGAGCAACGATCTCTCAGGGCCTTACTCGCCCGAACACCCCACGACTCCGGTATTTTCTTTCCTTAAGATGAATTAGGAGCCAAAAGAGCAACGTTCATTTTTAAAAAATCGGAATTCAATAAGGGCTGTACTTGTAACAGCACACCCGAGCCAGCCTCGCCTGTCCTCCTCACGGTGGGGCTATTTCAGTGGTTCTACGGTTAGTAGAAGCCTTTGTAAAAACGCTGACTACTCCTTTCGAAGCAGCCTGCAGGGACTGCCAATCCTCAGCTTCATCAGCACCCTGCCTTCATTGGCCTGTGCTACGCCAACAACAGTCTTTGAAGGGGGGTCCTACCAAGTGACTGCTCCTCGCAGGAGACGTCGAATCAGTGCTGTGGCCCCCAAGGGGACGTCGCAGGAAGCCCGGATCAACGGGGAGCGTGGGCTCTGGCGTTCCTGACGGCGTTCACTACAAATGTTGGAGTCCATCAAATCCCAAAGCAGGGAGTGGAGGGCGTGCCCAGAGATATTCAAGGCCACCACGTGGAGGTAGAATGGAGAGGAGGAACCAAGTCACCCGGTGAGATTTTAACGCAGGCAAAGCTGTCTGTAACTTGTCTCTGGATTTGCACAAATCTGCGCCTGGATTAAGTATATCTGCATTTCTCTTAACACATGGCTTACTTTATGACATGGTCACCTGGCCAGGTGAGAAAGAGTTAGTTACAGCAGGAGAAGGTCGGCGAATTAAAACCTAACACCATACCTGCGCTAAAGGTAATGGAAGGATAGAGGTTGGGGGAGGAGCTCTAGAAGCTGGTACGGCCTCAGCCGGAGACAGAACCCAACAGTAAAATTCCGAGAAATGAGTCACATTCTAGACCAACTATCAGCATGGGATCCATTGAAGGTCTGGAAATAGGTCATTTGGAAAAGGCCAGGCTGGTAGGCAGCCCAGCGCAGGCAAGAAGTCGGCCTGGGGCAGCCGTGCCTCAGAGGAGGTCCCCAGGACCATGTGACACTGTGTGTCGGTGGGTGGTAGAAAGAGGAAAGGCTCCATTTGAAAGAACAAGAGCTGATGTTATTCTTGCAGATCATGTTAAGGCAAAGACAGAGGGAGGAAGGCCAGTGACCAGCAGAGCCTAAGACAAGGCTTATGTCCGGAGGTTGCCGAGCAGCAGTTTTGGGAAACCGGAACAGAACCACGCCGAGGGACCTGCACTGGAACGGCCCCCACTTGAGCATCCTTCCAGCCTATCGTGTGACAGGGTCCCCGCAGGGCACGCTGGGCCCTCCAGCACAGACCCTGCTAATCCACAACCCCTGCCCCTCCAGCCCTGCAGAGGGGGCCTGCCGCCCCGCGCTCTCCTGCTGCTTGAGGCCCCGGGCCGGGCTGACGCTCCCTAACCCCGCAACACAAGGTGGGGGGGGGGGGTCACGATCTCTCTCACCATGCCCGCCACGTTGTCTTATTATCCCGACTCCATCGCAAATGCTTTAATTAAAGATAGAATTGATTCAAACGCTTGGACTACACGGTGCCTCATCCAACAAGGGAAGAAGACTGGGACGAAGGCAATCATTTGAATTTCTGCCGTGTTTTCCCGTAGCTTTGCTTCTTGCCCCAACACGGACTGCGACACCAGCGTGACCCTCATCCGCAGGCTGAGTCCAGGAGCACGTCCACGTTAACGAGGAATTGGCCGGCCTTTGTTTATGTGCTACATTTGGCAAAGGATATTTCCTCTGTCTGCAAGTTCTTCTAAAATGCAAGATCCCTTCCACATAACAAAATGGAAAAAGTAATGTGAATACTAATAATAATAATAATAATAAGGATAAAGATAATAATTTCATTAGAAACCAAAATAAAATGGAAACAGGAAAAAGCCAGGCGACAAAGCTGCTCGCGTTCCAAAAATATCAACCTGCTGGCCTTTCAAAAATGCACCTACCCCTTCCGCTGCCACTGGGGCGCACGCCAAGCCCCTCCCCACCCCCTCCTCTACGACAGCAATTCTGCAAACGCGTGTTCAGGCTTCCCACGGACTTCGGTCACACACAACTGGTTGTTGATCTTCGGACGCCTGCAGGCCTGCAATCTGTGCTACAACTTTTTCCCTCCCAGAAAAAGAAGAAAGAAAGAAAAGGATGAGACCAGAGGATGGAACCAATACAAGCATCTGTAGCAAGTTAATTGGCCCCTTGTGGGCCACCAGCAGGCACAAAATTAAAACAAACAGAGGCCGCGTGCGAGCTTTCAGGACCCACCCGCCCTGGGTCCGGCAGCTCCCCCCGCCCAGCCCCCTCCCCCGGCTCCCGTTTTTAAAGGGCCTAATTAGGGGTCTTTTGGAAGGATCACAAGCCAGTTTCCATCTAAAAAGAAAAAGGTATTTTGCCTCCGAACTGGAGACGCTGTTAGAAGTTGGTAATTAGTAGGACTTGTTAATGGAGTTTGGCTGTGATTAAGCGGTGATTGAGTGTGAGTTTGGTGCCTGTCAGTGGGTGAGCCCGGGAGGGGAGAGCTGTTTAATGAGACACCTGTTGTTGGGACCCCACTGGGGTTTGTTGCAGCTGATTGGCACTTGGACGCAGCGCGCTCCGTGGGGGAGCTGGGCTGAGCCTGGCAGGTGGTTGGCACCGCGGCGGAGCCCGCCGCTCCCAGCAAGGCAGGGCTGGCTGAGTTTCCCGAGCGGCCCGTCCAAGGCGGCAGTGACGTGTCCCCTTGGGATCCAGGCTGAATGGCACCGGGCTTCGACTCCAGGGGGCACTGCGCCCTCCCTGCCAGGGCAGGATGCCGTCTTCCAGGGCGGCCCCTGCCCTCCACCCAGCACCGGGCTGGGCACTGCATAGTGCTCCCCTCGGCTTCTCCCCAGGGTACAAGAGGAAACAGGCGAGGGAGGCTATGTAGTCTGCCCAGGTCACACGCAGGCCGCCTCTGGCGCCCAACGCTCTTACTCAGAGACAGCACCTCTTCCACCTTCAAAGGCCCCCTGGAGAGCCTATGAAGATGCAGAATCTGATTGAGCAGGTCTGGCGTGGGGCTGGAAGGACCACTTTCCCAGATTTTGACCGCCAGTCTGTAGGACTCTTGCATGGGCAGCAAACAGAACCCATAAAACACAGGCTGCTTATGCAATTCAGTTTTACGATGAAGACCACATCGTGCTGTTTAAAGGAGGGCGTGAGAAGGGACACACACAGTACTACTATGCCTCACCTTTGCCCCAGATGCTGAGGGGGTTTGGGGACCCCGTAGCTAAGCAGGGGGTGCCAGGGGCAGGCGGAAGCAGCACAAGCACATAGGCAGATGTGAAAAATTACAGGAGACCCACGCTCCCCGCAAAGAGTCCCATCCCAGGGACGCCGCTCTTCCGAGATGCCGGGGACCCAGCTGCCACCGTCTGCCCTTACACCTGACCCTTCCCCGCCTGCAAGTGTCCTGACCAAATGCACTTGACAAACGACACTCTTTCCAGGTCAGCGACCAGGGGCCACGGGAGAAAAGAGCACTTTGTTCTTTCCCAACAGTTATTTCAGGCTGAAACGTTGAGTCAAAACATATGCGGGAAGTCACGGGGGCTCCCATGTCATGTGGCCAGACTGGGCTTGGGGCCCCGGGGGTGGGGCGCCAGGCCTCCGCCCGCCTGACCTCCCCCGGGACCCGGCTCGCAGCTCAGGCCACGCTGTTTCAGACGCTCTGACGAAGCTTTTCTGAGCCCCCGGCAGAAGCCCGGGCTACCTGGGGTAACATGTGGGGAGTCCAAAAATACCTGAAGAGCTGAGCAATCTCAGACGCCTAATACTAAACACAGATGAAACTGCACGGGTACCTCACAAACCAGGAAAAACACAAACAGAACACTTCATCTCAAATTCCATAGGTTATTGAGGATAAAAATGGCTTTGTTCTGATTACGTAGAAATCATCTCATTTCTTGGGTTCTCATGACTGAGGGGGACCTGACCTGAAGGGAAAAACAAATTTTTTGTTTCATGGAGAGAGAGAGAGAGAAACATTGATTTGTTGTTCCAGGTGTTCATATACTCATTGGCGGACTCTTGTCTGTGTGCTGACCGGGAATCGAACCGACAACCCTGGAGCATCAGGATGACACTCTACACCTCCAGGGCAGGAAAAACAATTTTATACCAAGTGTATTTTCCTTGTATTACAGTGATCCAGGTGTTAATTGATTTTTTCTAGAGAAATAAAATAATTTAGTTTATGGGGGTCCATTTTATTTCAAATTTGACATAAAAAGTCAGAGTGACCATAATTTGACCTAATAAAAGGCACGACTCAAAGAATAAGTCACTTAAGTTTTTTATACATATTTGCTGTCTTTACATTCACACCCGTGATATCAGAGTATGAGGTGTTTACCAGGTACTTCACATGTAACAGTTCCAATAGAAAACTATGCTTGAGGCTTCCAGAAAGGATAGCAAAGTTCCAGGTCTGTCTCTCAACAGGGATTCAGGATGTATTTGGTGAACATGCAGTAAGGGACTGTCATATGCCAGAAGGTCCCAGGAGACACAGATGTGGCTTATGGAAATATTTTTAACTGTTAAAATTTTCAAGTCCCCGAAGGGAGTACATCTCAAGGAGCCCATACGAGAAAGGGATATGCAAGGTGCCCCGGGATGGAGCGAGTAAACAGGTCTGAGGACAGGCGGGCGGAGGGGTACCCGGCTCTGCCAGGGCTGCCGTGTAGCCTTGGCCTGGGGCCTCACCCTGCGGGCCTCCGGGTCGCCGCGAATAACTTGAACGCAGTCACGTTCCCTCGAAAGATCGCTAGGCCAGCTGGACAGAGGTGGGGCAGTTCCTGGTGTAAGACAGACACCGGGGAGGGTGCACCTGGAGCCCGGCTGCCCGCGCCACAGTGCCGCCCGCATGGCCCCGGTCCACGGCTCCAGCATCAGCACCTTGGAGAGCTCCCACCGCGCCCCTTCGTACCCCCACAGGTGGACAACAAAAGGGTTTGTCCATGGGCTGTCACCACCCGCCTGCGTGGTCGGACAGAGTGACACCAGCCCAGGGCCCTGCCCGAGGCAGCCACCGTCGCCCCCGCCGGCCTCGCTTCCCCGCGTCTCTGAGCCCCGGGTCAGTCGCAGCGTGGCAAACCCGGGTCTTGCTGTTCCCCCAGGTAGGGTGCTCTTTCTGCGCCCCCCAGCAGGCTCACCCCGCGAGCCCACCACTGTTCTGCTCAAAGCAGAGCGCCCTTCACCGACTGTCGTATATAAATTTGCAGTTTGCCCAGCCTCCCTGGGCACTTCTCGCCTCCTGCCTTGTTTTATTTTCTCCGCAGCACTGATTCGCACTGACACGTCCGATTTGGTTGTTCCTAAACGTAACTGTCTTGCTCCCTCCCACTGGCCTTGGTTGGCTCCTTGACAAATCGCAGGTGCCTACAAACATCACCTGGTACGCCATAAAAAAGATGGTGAATAATTGATAAATGAGTGCATGAGTTCCTGACAAATAATAGGCCCTGCCTGGCTGTTTGTTGAGTGACTAAATGAAAACTGGGCCTCCTTTCTCAGGTTGCTATGCAATGAATGGTTCACAGGCCCTCTTGGGACCGTCTAGCCAGGACAGTGGCAGGCCGGACCCGACAGTGTTTGCCCCCTGTCAGTCCCACGCAGAAAGAGCTACATGTCCTGAGGGTGCAGAGCGCCCAGCTAGAAGGGCAAAGCTGCACGGAGCCCAGTCCAAATGGAGAGAAGCCCTGCCCACAGCCCCCCATAGTAACCAGCCTCAGTCACTGGAAGAGGAAGGCTTCCTTGGGAGTCCGCTGAGGTTAATCCCAGAACGAACTTGGAGCCGTGGTCAGTGGGACCCGAAAACACCCCAGAGGCCGGTGAGTCAGGATACAGAAGGGGAGACCCCGCCACTGGCAGGCGGGGTTGAGGACTGCAAGCCCCGACCCCAGCGGAGGGTCAGCAGCCTTGGCCTAGGACAGCGGGGCCGCCGCCGCGCCTCCACACACACTCCCTGTCCAGCGAGGGGGCTGCCTGGAGACCGACCGCACTGCCAGACTGTATATTCGGTTCGCATTCCAGAGAGTAGATTTAATTATTCTCAACTGATCCTTTCGTTTTCTTCTTCCGGTTCCAAACTAAAAACCCTCCAGGCTGTCATTTTCAAGGGTTATGTGGCACTGATGGATATTTACTGATTTTGTAATTAAGACCCCAGTGCAGGTCAGGAATTGGTAAAACCAAGAACTCCCGGCACGGGCCTCACACAGGCCTCTACCTGCCGAGGGGTATATCCGCTGCAATCCAGCGCAGTACGATGTTCCAAACATCACGTATTCCACCCAATTCAATCCTGAAAGGTACGCATGATTCTCTCCGTTTGTACAGATGAGGGATGCTGGGGAAATTGGAAGGCTGCATGAGCCTGCTGGAGCTGCCAAAACCAAGTGCCACAAGCTGGGTGGCTTCAGCGACCCAAACTTACTTTCTTGTGCTTCTGGAGGCTACAAGCCCAAGGTCAAGGTGTTGGCAGATCTGGTTCTCTCTGAGGCCTCTCTCCTTGGCTGGCCGGTGGCCGCCTTCTCTCTGTGCCTTCTCGTGGCCTTTCCTGTGTGTGCTTACCCCGGGTGTTACTCTGTGTCCCCGGAGTCCCTCTTAGTTGGAAGACACCGGTCTAGTTGGCACACGGCTCACTCTGCTGAGCTGTTGTGACGTCACTGTCTACGCGTACAGCCGCATTCCAAGGTGTGGAAGGTCAGGCCTTCAACCTAATGGATTTGGTGGTGGGGACACAGTTCAGACCACAGCACGGGTCATGACACTCTGGTCTGCCGGGGACACTCACTGTCCCAGTGTCACTACTCCAGAGCACCCGTTCTCTCTCAGTATCGGCCCCAATCAATTCTATGCTCAGTGCCGTCGCTGCCGGATTCGCAAAACAAGAACAGAACAGATGGGGCTTCATCTCTGCTCCACTCGTCAAGCCTGCCCGCCCCTCCCGCCTCTCGAATGTTCCCTTTGCCCAAGCATGTGGCTCCCCCCCCTCCCAGGAGCTGCACCCACCCAGCACTTTGCAGGATCTGGGCAAAGAAAGCAGAGGGGCGCAGAGACTGGGTAGGCGGCGCACAGTGGCCACGGCCGGCCACCGCATCCCGGAGCGACGCGGGGCTTGTGTGGCTGAACCAGGGCAGATGGGGCCTCGTCTTCGCTCCCTCACCCCTCACTTTCGTTTTGGCTGACCACGTCTCCCTATTGTCCTTTTGCTCCAAAATGAAGAACATTCTTCGACTGCAAAGGAAGGCTGAAAGCAAGGGCGCGTGCTCAGAAGGATGCCGCGCGCGCGCCCCGAGCCGCCGTGGGGGATGGCCCAGCCCGAGCCTTGTGCCAGGATTCTGCGGTTGTCTACTGCCCCGCCCCCACCTCCCAGGAAGGCCCGGCAGCATATGGCACTTCCCTCCACTCTCCAGCATCTTCTATGGCATATGTGGGAGCCTCTTCCCTCCTGGGTACGTGTGCCAGCCCCTCACTGAGCCTGCGGCTGTATCATCTGACGGACTACAGGTTGCATATTGCTGGACGCCTCCTCCGCTGGGAGCCAGCTCGGCCTCTTCAAGTTCATTCAGGCGAAGGAAAGACGGTGCCCTGCCACTGCGAACTTGACGGATTTTGTCTGGAGCGGGAAGGAGGGGCAACTCCAGGAAAGTCTACAAATCCCACGGGAGAGCCGAACCTCGATGACTTGGCCTATTCTCTTGCAAGGTATCATAATAAAATGAAAGCAATGACAACAGCTTCCACCAAGCGCGTGCTCGCCATGTGCTAGGCTTTGGGCCAAGATCTTTAAAACCCAGTTCTCGTCAAGCCATTCAGACAAACCCATGAGGCTTGTCTCCCAGGCAGTGAGGCTGATTTGAACTTGGGTCTGATCTCTCTCTATGGCTCTTGCTGCCACGGTAACTCTTTTGAACTTCTGTACGATCACTGTTAAAATGAGCTTCCTAGAAGGCTTGAAAATGCCGATTTTGCACTTAAAAGAATGACTCATTCTTGCCTACACTAAAGCATCCTAAAGTGCTTTCCAAAGAATCCTTCTTCCACAAAACGTTAATAAAATGTCTTGCCTCCCTGCCTCGACCGTCTTGACACCAAAAGCCACAAAGGCCCAAAAATCAAGGGCCTTTGTGGCTTTTGGTGTGAGGAAACGTTCGGTGGCTGTTTCATTTGTTTTTGCAGGACTTCACGCCTGGGGCATGTCAGTGTTCACTGTAAATCTCCACGCAGAGAACACGGCATGTAACGTGTCTCCCAGGCTGAACACCTCACAGAACCCTTGCTCTCTCTGAGAACCTCGGGCGGGGTCACCTGCACAACCAGCTGGACGTACAGGCCCTGATCAACCGTGCGTCCCCGTTATTATGGGGCAGGAACATTTCCCCTTCTGTCAAGCAGCGGGCAATTTTCTAAACCCACTAGACTCTGCCTCGAACCCCAGCCCGAACTCTATGATGCCACCTCCCACCTGCCCCCGCTTCAAGGCCAAGGCTCAGCCCTACGGATCTTCTCCTCGGCCGGCCAGCACCCTGCCCCTGCTGTGCTCATCCCAGCTCCCAGGGAGCACCTGGCCGGGGCTCCAGCGGTGCGCAAGGCGCACATTGACACTAAGCCCGCGCAGCGCTGGCTATTCCTTTTCAACCCTGACACTGTTCTCTGCCTTCCTCACCAGCTAGACTGCAAGTTCCACATGGGGCTCCCCCTCTTTATTTAAACTAACAGCACCTGCCAATGAACTGGGACCATGACACCCCCACCCCCCGTCTGGCCACAACCCTCCTTTCCATTTTGGCCTTCTTATAGGGTGACCAACTTGTCCCCGTTTTCCTGGGACTTTGCTGGTTGGTGCACTGAAATCCCAGATGACCCAGGAACCCATTCAGTGCCAGGCAAACCTGGACATCTGGTCAACCTACCCACTCACCCTAGCACGGATTGAGGTTTTGCGCCCTAAATCTTTATCCTCTGCCTGAAATGTTCCCATCTCATGGCTGGCCTCTCAAAAGCTTTCCTCCCATGGGATATTCCCTTATCATGGTCCTATCACGTACCTCTCTCCGGACGAGCTTAGCCAAGTCCCTTGGCCTAGCCCCTTAGCTAATCAGCTGTTGACTATAATCTAGTTCTCAGGACTAACTGTCTCCCTCTGGGAGAGTCTTACTGCCATGCCCATCCGCGTGTCCCCGCTATGCCCAGCAGAGTTCCTGGTATGAGAGGTCCATCAAATGGGCTGATACTCAGTCAGGATGTGCTGATGGTGTGGTTGGTTCTGACCCCCCAGCGGGTCCAATCTAGGAAGGCTGAGGCCAAGCAGGAGTACAATGGAGAATCTGGAGCGGACTGTATTCATGCTCCTCCAGCTAAAAATGGGATAAATAACCCGAGAGTCCCCAGCTGGCATGGGGCTCCTGTACGCCCTGTACAGAGCTGTACAAGCAATGGACAATTTTCTAAACCCCAAAGAATCCTTTTCCCAGAAAACTTCTTGGCTCCGAGTCCACAGTGTCCTAACACCGCCTAGGTTCAGTTCCGATTTTTAATAATAAATCACGATTCAAAAAAATAACTCTAGGGTACGTTTCACATAATGACAGTTAAAATCCAGTTGAGAACGAACTGCATCAAAATGTTCCATCCTCCCGATCATCGATAAACACGTTAACTGTGCCATTTCTGGACAGCCCTTCAGTGGGAGCATTCCTTCAGTCACCCCTGTTAAAATCCATTCTGAACTTGAAAACTACAGGCAGGACTTCAAACCACGTGACTTTCAAAGGGTGGGGTGGGGCGCAGGCATCTCTCACGCACAGTCCTTTCTGGCAGCTCTGAAACCTGTGAGAGAGAAAACGGTTTTTCTCCGGCCCCCGTTGCGGGCGGGGAGGCAGCTCCGGGCCGCCCGTGGGAGGCCTCTGCCCAGAACAGGCTGCAGGGGCCACTGCCTGGCTTCCGCCCGATGCTTCCGGAACAAGCTCCATGGAAACCAGGCCAGGCGGGCTCCTGGGGAGCCTCCTGACAGCCTGATGAAGACATCACGGACCAAACGGAGCCGTCAAACGCGGCACTGGCCGCTGTACATCCCGGAGAGGGCAAATAAGCCCCCTATTCTGCCCCTGGGTTTTGTCAACCAGGTGCCAATGACTCAGTCTGTGGCTGTCTCCCGTTTCTAGGAGCTCGGAAATGCTTCAAATTACCACCACGCTTTAAGGTTCCCCAGTTGTTTCTTTATTCTGCCTGAGGGCCGGTGTCTGGGTTTTGGTGACCTTCTCTCTATCCTGTGGGTTTTTCCCTGTGTGTTGCTAAGTTTGTTCTCTGAACTGGCTGAGTGTTACAAACAGGAGCTGAGCTTGTATGTATTCCACATCATTACCCGCTAGGGAAGTGACTTCAACCACAGGAAGCTAAATAGAGGAAAAGGGGATTCTAAGACTCTCCTGAAGGCACTTTTGCCAAACACCGTACTCAAAATAAGAAGGATCTGAATGTTTTCCCACCAGATTTCTCACCTGAAAGAGAAAGACTTTGTTAAAGCACATGGCTTATAACTGTCACCTCCACACGAATATTTTAAATTTGAATAGATTTTAAAAACCCATAAACCTGCACCCTATTGTAAGATCCCAAAAAATAAATCTTAGGGCTATTGAAAGTGACAGAGAAGCTTCCCTGGGAAAATTGTATTGGGATTGTACTTGAGAAAAGAAAAAAACCCAAGGGTTCATTCTTAATGGTGCTGCGCTAATGGCAAATGCGTGATTTATCAGAATGGTCCAGCTCGCCCTGACCGGTGTGGCTCCGTGGGTTGGGCATTGTCCCGCAAAGTGACAGGCTGTGTGTTCGATTCCCAGTCAGGGCACGTGCCTGGGTTGCAGGTTTGGTCCTGGTCAGGGCACATACAAGAGGCAACTGATCAGTGTTTCTTCCTCACATTCATGTTGCTCTCCCTCTTTTTTTCCTTTCCTTCCCCTCTAAACAAACAAACAAACAAACAAATGTCCAGATTCCAGAAAAGGCTACCTGTAGCTGAGGCCAGACATGTATGAGGCTGAAAAGTAGGGTGAGTTAGCCTTGAGTCCCAACAGAATCCTTGTTTGCATCAAACACTGAGCAAAGGTCTTTGAAACAAAAGTTCCTTTCGTCTAATATGTTAACTGGGGAACAATCACAGTTCTCCCCTTCACAAATATGGCTGCTTCCTGCAAGTTCAAAACCAATGATGCTTTCTGGACATTTTTGCTCCTCTTTCAATAAAATCACCTTCTTCATGCCCACGTTTCAATGCCTTCGCATTGACCATGATGACTAACTTTATTCAGAAATTTCCAGCGATTTCCACTGGGGTTTCCATCTCTAAGGCATTTATTACTTTGCACGGGCGGGGTTATAAAGTGAAGGTGTTTCGATCCTCCCATGATGTTTCTCTGTATTTTATCATGGTTTTCTACTTGAAATTTGTCATTTGGATAAATTCCTTGCCACCTAAACTACAAGCTTCATGAGAGGAGAAAGCATCTCTCTACCTGCAAAGATGGTGCCCTGGGACTTCATAGCCTTCCAGCACCTTGCACACAGTAGCTGCTCAATAAATATAAACAGGAGGAAGGACCCAGAAATTTACCCTCTAGGAATGCCTCATGCAGATGAGCTGGCACAGTGCACAGACAAACACTCGTTTTCAACAACAAAAAATAGGACCTACGTTACATACTCATCAATGGAGGAACGATGATACAAACATCCGTCCCATGCAAACTATGGATCACGACATATATAAAAATGTATAAAACACATGCAGGCACTTAATACTGCAAAAACACACTAGATAAAGAAGGTATGGAAAAATGTACATGGTATTATTATGTGGAAAAAAGTTAAAGAGAAAAGTTGCAAAAATTATGTGTAATACACACCCATTTTTAACAAGAACGTACGTATATGCTATATTTCGAACTGTAACATATTTTCAGGCATCGCAAATGTCCGAAAGGGTGTATGCAGTATGTTCTCATAAGAAATATTTCTGGGGAGGGGCACGTGGTAAAGAAATGGGGAGTTTTTGCTCCTTTTTACATTTTCCTGCTTCTGATCTTCGTTATGCCAAGTCTAAAAGGTTAAGAAAATAAATATTATCTCAATGAGTGAATGAGTGAAAATTGAATGAATGAAATCTACATAATCAAAAGGCTCATTCCATACAGGTGAACTCAATCCTCTCCTGGAATAAAAGCATTACAGAGAAGACAGAAAGGGAACACGGCAACATGCAAATCACCCGCCCAAGCTGGGGGTCTCCAGACTCCCTTCCTGGCTCCCTGCTCAACTGTGTGGCTAGATAGCTTCCTCCAGCGTACTTTTCTGATTTATCTACAGTAAGGCTGGGCGGCTGAAAGGATTCCAAACTTCCTGTGGATTCTAAATTTCTTACCCAGTTTTTTTTTTTTATGAAAGGGGGTCGTGGAAGAGATGACGGGGGTCATGAAATGGCCAAAACATTAGAGATGTTAGTTGCGCTGCCATTAGAAGACAGGTAGTTAACGGCATCTGACAGTTAAAAAAAAAAAAAAAAAGGAAGGGGGAGGATTTAGGAGGCTAACGTTCATTTTATACTTCACTTCATGGTACGAACTTAGTCTTTCATCTGCATTCAACCCTCCGTGACCTCCTGGGGACACGGGAACACTGTCTACAGCATGACATTTCAAATGCCCAGATGATGGCCCATTTGGAATAGATTACAAGCCTGCTTGCTGCCCATATTGCGGCCATATGTGGCCGCGCCCCATGTGCCGCTCAGCCTTCTCCCACTTGGGGCAAAGCGGAAAAACGGGGCAACAGTTGAGCACGGGAGTCTTTCTGAACATTCTCCTTTTTGGTCACTTTTCTAGATTGGAAAGCAAAAAACGTGCACGATGGTTGATCAGCAAGTAACGTCTTTTAACAAATGCCACCGCAGGAGTGGAGCTGAATCTCATCAACTTGATATGTAACCTCTTGTCTCCGAAGCCATATTGATCCATGAATTTTACTCCAAATACGTTGCAGATATAAGACCAGCAGGGTCACTCTGATATAGTCTAATGAAAAGAGCTTGCTTTTTATTTTCCAGCCTCGGTTTAAAAAAGAAAAAAAAAAAGGCAACTTCTTTGAATCATGACATCCCATTAAATGCAAAAGGGGCCAACGGTTTTCACGATCCCTAGTGATATTATATACGGTTCTTTTTATGATTTCTGACAGAGCACCTTAATTAGACCTTAGAAAGGACAGGTTCCTTTTTTAAGCCAACTTTGAAAGACGATCTTCCCCACCTAATTCTACTCGAAGATCAATAGATGCAGCTTTGCCTTGAGCAGCCCCCAGAGAGGCATCTCTGCTGCGCCCTCTCGCAGGCCCGGCTCCCCGGCTTCTCCGCCCGGGTGGCTCTTTGCCCGTCTGCCAGAGCTACAGGGGGCGATGTGGTCAGAGGGCGCTGGGAACACGGGGGAAGCAAGTTTCCGAGCGGGAACAAGGACGGAAAGGATGCTCTCTTCTTCCTCGAACCAGGAAGCTGGGGAATTTCGGCATCCACTGCTAGGTGGAACGAGGCCGGCCTCGTGAGTTCTCCGCGGTGCACCCGCGTGCCGCACGCTCCCCTTCCGCCATTATGCTGTCCCCTCTGGTGCCTTTGACCGGGAGCCCCAGCTTCCCCATTGCAGCCCTTCGGACGGGGCCAGTCTTCTTCAGCTGAGCAGCGGGATCGTTTCTTCCAGCCCTAGCCGAACCTGCCCACCCTGGGTAGTCCCTACTCCTCCGTACGGGCTAACACCGCTCAACGGTCCAAGTAAGAGCTCCCGTGCAAGCACTGCTACAGCGGCTTCTGAGAGGAAAACCCCCGAGGCACCTCTTCCCAGTCCTGTCTGACACACCCTGCGCTCGTTGACTTTAAACTCAGGCACCTTCTGACCAGCCCGAGTCCCGGGTGCTAAGCAGCAATGGCTGGCATCGGCCGTCAGTGTCCTGCCCCCGGAAAGCAGACACTGCAGTGGCCGCCGTTAGCTTGGGGACTGCTGGGGGCAGGGGGGGCGGGTCAGGGAAGCGCCTTACACAGGGAAGGTGGAGCTCTCCATGACCCTGTGGGGACACCCCATCACTCGCCCACGGGACTGAGCCCACCTCCACTAGACCCCTTCGGATTCATGGCGGAAAGAACAGAAGTGGCCCCTGTCTGCGTGTCGTGCGGTCACAGGCCCGCGTCTTCCCTCCCGGACTATCCAGTGACTTCAGCCCTTCAGGTGCTCAGCTGAGACGTTGCGCTTTGTCACACAGTTTCATGCAGTGGGAAAAAGGTAAGTCGCCACCGGTCTTGAATGCCACACTCACACAAGGATGGCCGTTTTCACCTGATTCTGAACTTGGAAGCATTTATTTAAGCGTATGGCAAATGCGTGCCGTGTTTACTTATAATGAAAAACTGTCTGCCTAAAAATTCTATTTGACACGTTTCCTTGGTCCGATTAAATCTGGGAAAATCTTCCTGATTTTGTTCCATCCCACTCGATCACCAGATCGTTTACTGAGGTCACACATTTCTCACACACGTGTGACGGACCTGCCATATGCAAAGTAGCCCCGGAAGCAATGACATACGTGAGACCTAAATTATCTGATTGCTGATAAACAAGCCAATAGCTGGGCCTCTGCGTAGAAGCGTCACTCCTTCCAGTGGTGGGGGTCTGGGGAATTTCTCCCTGTCCCTCACCCCACCTACACATGTCCGTTCATACAGGAACCTAATCGCCCTTGTTTCATGTTGCCGCCTGTGTCTTCGGAAACCTGCCAGGCGACCGGAAGCCCTCCCTCACGTTCACACCGTGTCTCTGTCCTCCCGCAGGACTTCGACGCCTCCTTCCGACTTGCTTGGTGCTCTTCTCCTCCAAAGTTTATGAAATTCGCCTCACGTGAAAACTGACTAAAACACGAGTTTCCCCTTATTCATAATGAACTCCGATCCACCCAATCAACTGCTGCACAATCATTTACACAGTAAAAAAGAGTAGTTTGCTCGCAACACAGCTGAGAGCATGCTGCTCAAGATCAAATCCTTCCCAGGTTTTCTCGTTTTTAGCGCATTCGCCAGTGAATCAAACTTTTATTAATTTTTCCACAAAATGGATTTAATACCAGAGGGACAAG
Organism: Pteronotus mesoamericanus; assembly: GCF_021234165.1. NCBI lineage: Eukaryota > Metazoa > Chordata > Mammalia > Chiroptera > Mormoopidae > Pteronotus > Pteronotus mesoamericanus. Next base: position 5,572,204 of record NW_026555323.1, on the reverse strand, counting down.
GTAATGAGACTTAGCAAATAGTCTGGGAATGTTTGGGCCCCAGGGACCCGCTTAAAAGCAGTGAGTTCCCCCAATGCTGCTTTTTTTCCCCATTAGGAAATCTTAACACAATAATAGTCTCAAGCTCAGTGTGTATTTCATTCACATGAGTTGGACCCTAATCTCTCTGAACACTTTTGGACCATTTGGACTCAGTTATTGGCTCGAGATTGAAAATGCCTCAACTCTCAGGAACTGAATTTTTCATACCAGGGATAACAAAGTGCCACATGCCTAGTGAGTCGTTTTTAAATGCACGTGGTTTCCCCAAGGACTGAACTGTACGTGGAAGTAAACAAAGACCACCCAACGGGAACGAGCAGAGGCCACGCAGGCTGAGCCCGTCACCACAAGGGCACCGGCCACCGCCACGAGCACTTGGCAGAGAAGCAGAGAAAGGCGAGCAGGTCTGTGACAAAGCTTCAGAGTGGGAAAGGCAGGGGTTTCGGGCGCGTCCTGCGCGGATGCTGTTCATGCAAAGCTGGAACCCCTGGAAGGGGGTGTCCTGTGGGATCGGTTAGGGGGTCATATTTGGCTTTCTCTACTTGGTCCCGCATTGCAAACGGGGGTGGGAATTAGGGAAGGTGGCAGTTATGGATCAAGTTCTGGCCACCTGGGCTCACCGTGACAGGGACGGTTGTTTGACCCTTGGACCCGTCCCTGCCGGTCCTGGGTCAGAATTCTGTTTTTATCTCAGGTGGAGCCATGGTTTGTACAGTCAACCTCTCAACCGATACACGCTGAAAAGTCTCGCTTGAATCCGGCACCGTTAAAATGGCCAAGCTCTGTGAACATATGGTACTTCCCATCCAATTGGCTGGCGTAGCATTTATTTTCTGTGATCATGCAATAAAACTTATCCAATGTAGATTATTTTGAAGAAAGTAAAAACAAAAAACCACAAAGAAGAAAATAATACTAAGCAATCTACTTCGTTTAAAAGATTACCCCGTTAACATTTTTAGAGTATCCGTTTCCACTATATTTTTTTATATATGAAATTTACAAAAATAGGATTGAACTAGGCATCATTATTTGCAAACTCTTCTATAACCAAAAAGAAACGAACAATTCCATGAACATCCTCTGCCTTATCATTTAGCAATTTTTCCGATCACTATTTTCATGACTTTATCATTTGAATGGCATTAAAATTTCCTGTACTCTGCTGCTTTGAGATTTCTACGGTGTTTCTCATTTTTCATGATGATGGAAAAAATACTGCAGGAAACATTCTTGCAGGTAACTGTTACCATGAGGCTCTGAACCAATAGATTCTCAAGAGAAAAAAAAAAATAAATCAGAAAGTACCGGTGCTGGGGATTAACCAAGAGGCAACAGCACGGAGAAGACCTGTGGAGGGGGGTGGGTGTCTTTGGCTGCATGTGTCCCACCGTCTCCTGCCCCGGTTCCCCTTCACGTCTCTTTCTGGGCCTCAGGTCCCCGTCTGCATGGGGAGGAAGGCCCCCTGAGGATGCAGGAACAGCACTGTTTTGGCGGGGGCAGGAGTGGGCCTGGTGGCCCGGGGCAGCTCCCTGCTGCACCTGCTTCTGGACAGGTGCCCTTGAACTTGAACCCCGCACACCTCGGTGGAGGTGAGCAGGCTGCCCCTCTCGGCTGCCTGCTCCCCCCACCCCCACCCCCACCCCCACCGGCTCCCGAAGGCGTCACAGGGCTCTGGGAGCCATTTCTGGGCCTGTAAACTTCGAAGGGCGCTGGGTAGCAGCCTGCCCGCCCGCCCGCCCGGGGTCGCCCCAGCTGAACTTGGAGGCCGCATTCCGGCAGCAGAGACAAGCCTCCTCCCTGGGGAAGCTGTGCAATCGCAGCGTTTCCCATCGAGTTCAGACACGGTAACACAGAGCTACCCAGGCAGAAACCAGCTCTGCGTCTGCGCTGGGGAAGCAGGCACATCCAAAAGGTGTGATCGGGGTGGGCCGCCCCGCAGAGGTCGCAGGGGTCGCAGAGGTCCTGAGGCTAACCGCATTTGGGGGTGCCCTCCAAGGAAGAGAATGTAGAGTAAAATTAGCTGTGTGGTCTGCAAACCTCATGTTCATGAAGCAAGACTTGATACCTGTCACATCTTCTACAGAAACGTGTCCTGCCTTCACAAGGAGACACCTGGTCACCAGCACCGTGCCCTGCTGACACGGCACAGGGCCGGGTCTCGCTGGTGACGGCTGTCATGGCGCCCCCACGGGGCACCCCCTCACCCATGCCCACCTATGCGCACGGCGTGTTAAGGGAACACAGACCAGGGAGACTGTTTGCCCGAGAGTTTCCAGGAAGGCGTTGCAAAGAGCACACATGCCAACGCGCCCCGGGAGCAGACACAGGGTCGCGGCGCCAGCTGACACCGGCGGGGGGGCGGGGGGGGGCGGGGACACGGATGCTCCAGAGGGAGAGAATGCCAGGAACAGAAAGTAGGAAGGGGCAAAAATTTGAATTTGGGGCTTATACTCAAAAGAATTGAAAACAGGGACTCGACCAAAGATTTGTACACCCAGGTTCGCAGCAGCGTAATTCACCAGTTCACACAGCCAGCCCAAGTGCCCGATGACGCCTGGATGGCTGAAGGCAGGGGGTCTATGCACGCAGTGGAACGCTGCGCTGAGAAAGGAAGGAAATCCTGGCAGCGGCTGCCACATCCATGAATCTCGTGGACGTCACGCAAAGCGAAACGCCCAGCCGCGAAAGAACAAATGCTGTATGATTCCGCGCATAAGAGTGCCCACGGCGGTCACCTTCAGCGACACAAAGGAGAAGGGCGGTGGCCAGGAGCCGGGGGAAGCGGGGAACGCGAGTGATGGCTGACGGGGGCAGACGGTCACGGCTGCAAGGCGACAAGAGTTCGGAGGTGGACAGTGCCGACGGCTACGTGGCAGCGTGGACGCGCGTCACGCCACCGACCTGAGCTCTTGACTCTCTTCGTCCGAATGGGCGGGGAGCTGGGGGAAGGTGGGTTTCCACTTCAGCCAGAGGGTAACGCAAGAACAGACCGCTGCAAAGAAAGGGGGCTTCCCGCGACCCCAGCATCCTCGGGGAAAGACTTCCACGGGCCAGCGCATCCCCCGGGGGACATGCATCCCCTCCCCCTCGTGAAGCACAGCACAGGGAATATGGTCAACAATGTTGTAATAACGATGTGCAGTGTCAGGTGGGGACTAGATCTATTTGGGTGATCGCTTGTTACGTTACGTAAGTGTCCAGTCACTCTGTGGTACCCCTGAACTATATAATGTTGTATGATGTCAGCTGTAACTGAAAAAATTTTATACAAAGTTATCCTCAACACACATGCACACATACACACACACACGCACACACACATACTTCCCAGCAAGGATAAGACAGCACGAATTCAATGGAATAAAGTTTAAATGTCAGGAGAAGCCCTTCCCTGACGGAGACCCATCTGGAAGCCCGTCCCAAGACCGGCTCGCATCCCCGCCTCCTGCCGGGGGTTTGGCGGGGCCCGCGCGGTGGCAGAGCGGGCCCTGACTCATCTCCAGACTGTACACGACACACGGCGGGGGGAAAGCGCATTGTGTTCCAAACTCGGTTCTTGGATTTTATTTTTAATGCCAGCACTCCTGTTGGCGTTGTCAGAGGCGCAGAGCGGCGCTGAGTCCCGAGCTCTCGGATTACAGCAGGCGCGGTGGAAGGCCCAGGCGCACTAGCGCGGCCCGTGCCGCCGTCGCGGCTCCGCAGGCGCGGGAGGAGGACCTGCCTGGACAACTGTGGAAGCCAGAGCCTGCGGAGGAGGGGGACACGCAGGGAAAGACGCAGGGCGCGGGGGCAACGGGAAACCCCGGGAAAGAAGCCGCGCAGCGCCCGGACCGTGAACCTGCGCGCACGCCCCGCTGGTACCTGAAACGGTGCACGCTTGCCTTCCAATTACATCGTCGGATCTGCAGCTATGACGCTAGCCGGGCACGTAAAACCCAGCGCTTCTGCACGCTGTGAAGGGCTGGGCCTTCATCTCCTCGTGGGCATCCCTGCGTGCTCCTCCTCCTTTCCAGATGGTACCAATTATGAGTAAGACCTTCGTCCTGACAGATGTTAACCAAATAAACCCAGTCCGAGGCTGTCAGGAGCACAACTAGACACGTTAACTATGCCCAAGAGAAGCAAAAATAAATAGCACGCATACCGCGGGCCAGTCGGGTTACCCCGAGGGTCCTGGTGCTTTGAGGACCGTCCACGATTAGCTTCGCCCTTTCCTGCGTCTTTGCAATCAGCACAGCGGCGCCTGAGAGGTGCTCAAGGCTCCGGACCTGGGAATCTCGCTCACTTCGTTTATCCTCGGTATCGTTTGGAGAGGCAGGTTCCACCTCTAAAATACTTCTCATCGCTGCTCGTGAAAGGCGAAGCGCGGCTCTTTTAAGATTCTGAGTCCATCATGATGAGCAAGGAAGAGTGAAGCTTGCTTTGTGTTGAGAGATGTGTCATTTTCTTTTCTATAAGATTTTATTTATTTATTTATTTATTTACTTTTTAGAGAGAGGAGGGAGGGAGAGAGGAAGAGGAGAGAAATATCGATGTGGGAGAGATACACGATCGGTCGCCTCCTTGAGCCCTGACAGGGGATGGAACCCGCAACCCAGGCCATATGCCACCCCCGGGAATCAAACAGGTAGCCTTTCGCTTTGCAGGGCGACGCCCACCCCACTGAGGCACATCTCGGGCGAGATGCGTCAGGCAGTGCAGCTGACACATCTCCGCCGCGCCCCCCCACCCCCGCCGCCCCAGCCCCGCCTGCGCCCCAGGCAGGTGCATGTGAGATGCCACACCTCCTCCTTCCAACCATCCCCGGGGCCCCGTCGGAGCCCTAATATATTCCTGAACGACAGGTGGCAGTAAAGAGACGCCTTCTGCGGGCGCTAATTAAAGAGGAGGGCTTGTTACTAATGCTGCTTCAAGGAAAGGATTGGATGGCAAAAAACACAACCTGATTCAAGTTTCTTGGCTCGTGCGGCTGTGTCTACATATGTTACACCTAGCGCTCAGCTATTCTCTCCTCGCCACCGCCTTTTCTTATTTAAACCTTGGGATAAAAATAGTTTCCTTGCTGGGGAGACCTCCAGCTTCTGCCGCGAACAGGCCTCCAACCACCAACTCCCATTCCCATTCTCTCCCTCTCATATGCACACAAGCGCACACGTGCGCACACGCGCGCCTGAGCTTGTCAAAAGCACAGATTCCACAGCGACAAAGCCAAGGGGCGCTTTGCGAGAGAGCTACCATATGATGGGAACATTTGGTTTCTGAACTGCCTTAAAACGGTGACCTTTTCCCCAGTGCCAAATAAACATTCCGCAAGCTGCACTCGCGCAGAACAAAAGGCCCATCCGCTCACGAGCACGCTGATCAAAGAGGTGACTTTTGGATCCTGCTGGCATTTTGACCGGAACAGGCACTTGTTTGAATTTTGAGCAGAGAGCAGGCCACTTTGCTCTTAATGCACATCTCACATTAAAAAAAAAAAAAAAAAAAAAATCCTGTGAAGGTTATGCAGAGAGAGAGAGAGAGAGAGAGAGAGAGAGAAGATATAAAACACAGAGTCCCAGGGAATCCACATGACTAATTTTGTATTAAAAAATACCAAAGACGTCTGTTCCAGTGGGAACTGTCCCCAACTATTAGTAATTGCAAACACTAGTCATGAAGACACGGAAAATACAATCTGTAGCTCATCTAGTACATTTTGCCCAGAAATACAATCTACGGAACTCGGTGCCGCCTGTTTTGTGGCGTGTCCCCCCCAGTGCCACCCAGTTCGGCTCTGCAGGCACATCTGCTGGTTTTACTGATCCCTCCCGGTCTCCGGGCGAGGCCCTTCTGCCCACCCTCTAGCCGTCTGGCCCCCACCCTATTTAGCCTGCAGGCACAGAGCTGTGGTCTACTTCTATCACTGTGGATCCAACTGGAAGAAAGGGAGACCTTTAAAGTTCAGGTCTACCCGGCCACAAGCGTGATCGACGACGCCATCTCCCACTCAGGAGGCGGAGGTGACTTCCTCCCTGATTAATGTGAACACGCCCAGGATCATGGAGGCGACCATTTTGAGGTTGTCCCAACACCCGCTGTGGCCCAGTCACTGGCTACTTTGAAGGGCCAAGCCTCGTTCTCCCGCTGTGCCCAGCGAGGCAGGTGCCACGCCGGGGATCTACAGATCCCCTTCAATCCCTTCTCCCGCCTTTCCCCAGGATTCTCTCCCCAAATAAGGATCAAAGGCCAACCTGCTAAATGTCGAGTATATCACCCGGCTAAGGACCTCGCGCTCTATTTTCCAGGTTCCCCACAGCACCAGTTCCTCCCGAAAGCTGGCTCCCCCTCCCTCTCCTCAGCCGAAATTAAACCCTGCACCCGGGCGTTCCCACAGTGCACCTCGTCCACCTCTGTCAGATCTCCGCCGGTCGAACTGTACGTTTATCGTCATAGTCTGGTTGCGAGCCTGTCTTCTCTGAGAGGCTGTGAGCTCCTTGAAGAACACTTGCACTGTTTTTCTCCCTCGTCCCCATGTGGGCCTGCCCCAGCTGTGGGGCAGATGGATGGAGGGATGGGCGTGTGGGTGGAGGGGCAGTGAGGTCCCAATGCAAGGACCCTAACTCTCCCCTGGTCCCACAGACTTGCCAAGGACGCCAGTCCAAACCACATCCGTCACGGGGACTTCCTTAGCCACAGAGCTTGGACGATCCTTAAGGACAGGCTATTTTTAAAGAAGATTTAATTTACATCCAGAGACGGCCCCAGAGCATGACGGCTGAGGCGTTCTCCCCAAATTCCCCCAGAACCGTCACCTGAGAATCGCTAACGATGAATATCGTGACACCAATCTGGCACGCGGCTGTGTGAGGGGAGAAACCCCAGGGAAGCGAAGGCGCCGTCCAAAAGACCCCTCTCTGTCATCATCAGGCTTTATGACAGGGGTTCAAGCGGTGCCATGTCAGTTTCCAGACGTCCTCCGTGCCTGCTTCCTCCTCTCTGGCTCCAAGGACGAGTGTACAGCGTCTGGACCCTGGGAAGGCTGACGAGGCAGCGACGGGGCACAGTTTAAGGGGGCACGAAGTTTGAGAACAGGGCCAGTGCAGAATCGGGGTCTGAGAGCAGGGGCCTCCTTAAATTTTGCGTCTCAGGTGTCTTATTGCTTCTCCTTCGTCCTGATGCTGAAAATATAGTTATTGCTTGCCCATGTGAGTGGATTTGGGAGACAAGGATTTAACTTTTCTAATAATCACATCATAGCCGTTTCTAGGAGGGAGCAATCTGGACGTATGAGGGAAGAGAGTGCAATCATTTTAGCAAATGCATAGCACAGGCCCTCACCAAGAGAGAAGGATACAATCGTCTGAGCGATGCCTTGCCCATGAACTCGGCCCGTCTTCATTAACGCCGAGAGCACCGCGGAGCGCGTGTGAGTGTCCTCAGGCTGCTGTCGCCAAGGGCCGCAGGCTGCGTGGCTTGAACAACAGACGTTCACGGTCTCGCAGATCTGGAGGCTTTGAGATCAAGGTGTGGGCAGGCTTGGCTCCTTCCGGGGCCGTGCGGGACAGTCTGCCCCAGGCCCCTCTCCTGGCTTCCGCTGGCTCGCTGGCCACCTTTAGCTTCCTCGGCCCCTGAAGCGCCACCGCTCCGGTCCCTGTGTTCAGCGCCACGCGGTGCTCCCAACGTCTGCACGTCTGCCTCCAACGTTCCCCTTTTTAGAGCACCGGTCACGTTGGATTCAGGTCCCCCTTAATGACTTCATTTCAACACAGCAACATCGATAAAGATCCTGCCTCCCAATGAGGTCACATGCTGAGGTTCTGGGGGCTGGGATTTCCAGCACGAATGCGCTGGGATACAGTTCCACCCACAGAATAGCACCTGTGTGCCGGCCAGCAAGGACATATTTGTGCATCCTCCAGGCTCCTCAAGTTTCGTTTCTGCCTGTGAATATCTTCCTCCCCTCCTTCCAACCCCAAACGGACACCTCCCTCCAACCATGCCATATGCTGCATGGCCAGCCTGAGTGCCCCTTTCCCCATTAGGGGCGGCGGAGCACATGGTAGCACATGCCGGCTCTGCTATCCCCGCCACCAGGTCACGCTGGACAAACCCCTAGGACACTCTCCGCCTCCCTCGGTATCCAGCGGCCCCAGGTCTCAGCGAATTTCAAGGACCCTTCCTGATCCAAACGTTATTTTTTTCTATGTGCTTCACTACAGGCACCACTTTCTGGGAAAATGGAGATAAAGAACCAAAGCAACCCAGATCCCAGAGGACTGGACTTTTTCCCACAAGCAAAGAGCCCGGGCCGTGGAGCGCATAGAGAGCATCACTGCGTGCCCACGGCTGGACGGGGCCTCTCAGGACAGCTGGGTGGGCGGTTAGGCTCAGCATGTGAAGGCCAGCTGGAGCCCCTTCCAACCACGGACACGTGGCGTCTACGGCAGGAGCGATGACAGTTTATAAGCTCCCCAGGACAGCAGACAAGATGTCAAGGGGGACCAAAGCAGGGGGAACACTGGACTCCCAAAAAGCGCAGTTGTATCGAAAAGAAACAGCCAGGGATGAACATGAAACGTGGTTCTTTCCAGAGTGGCTGTGTGACCGCAGGAAAAATACTTAGCCTCTCTGAATCTCACTGCCCCCTTTTAGAAAATGAGATAGTGGTAGTGGCCGCACGGGCTTGTTGGAATATTAACTACAACACGCGCCACATCTTGCACACCTGTTCCGCGAGAGAGGTGGTCTTCAGTAAGTTTCAGGTCCCTCCATGGCGCCCCTGGAGGATCTTTTGAAGGAGACTCCTTCTTGCAGGATGTCCAGGAGGGCGGTGGCGCAGCCCTGGCTGCTGTCCATGGTAGCGGTCCTGCGGGGATCATTGGTTGGGGGCTTTCGGTACAGCGAGGGCTCGGTCGCCAGGATGCGAGAGAGGCTCGCTCACGGGCCCTTTCAGAGCGGTCGGGAATGGTACACGATTAAAGCCAAGGATGCTGAGAAGAGCTCTCCGGGTTTTGGCAAAAGATGTCAGCAGGGCGCCAGTGATTCCATAAACCCAGAGAAAAGGAGGTGCCGCGCAAGCCCGGCACCGAGCGCGGCCGAGACGCTAGGTGGCGCCGCTCAGCAAGGCAGCCGCCCGCGCACCCCGGCGCAGGGAGCCTGCGGTTCCCCGCAGGACCGGTTCTGCGGGTCCCTGCCTTCCCATTTCTGGTTTTTTTTCCTAATACTTTGATTTTTTTCAAGCCCCAACCAAGACGTACGGGCAAAACTTGATGAACACGAGGCTCTGAAGCATTTAAAATGAGATTTGAAGAACTGGTGACCAGGCAACCAAAGGGTATGAAATTATTCTCAATTCTGTGACTCTCACCCGGGGGTAAAGTCTGAGTTGAACAATTAACATTTACAGAGTGATTTTTTTTGGGGGGGGGTAAAGAACTAGCTAAAATTTCCTCTATCACTTTCTAGTGCAATTAAACATCCCACCCCGTGAGCCAGAAATTCTATTCTTAGGGAGGAGCCTTGAGCCCACAAAATGTGGAGGCGATGAGAACGCTCGAAGCAGCTTCATTCATGACGGCCCCGCGCTGGAAAGAGTCCAAAGGCCTGCCAGCAGGAGAGCGGACGAACAAATTGTGGTACGCTCACACCACGGGATCACCCTCGGCAATAAAAAGGGCGGATCTGAGTGCGCCACAGCAGTTTCTGTTGAGTGAGGCACTAAATTGGAGTCCATCTACATGCAGTTCTAGAACAGACAACGTAAACATAACCTACAGGGATAGAAAGCAGGTCAGCGGCTGCCTTTGGGGATGCCAACTGTCTGGAAAGGGGCACGATGGAACTTTCCAGGAGAATGGGAATGGTTTAGTTCTTGATTTGAGTGGTGGCCACACAGGTGTGTACATACGTGTACCTATGCATGGAGCTGCAAGCTATGATGGGTAACATTGGTGCGCTTTTTACTATAGGGAATTAATTATACCTTGGTTCAAAGAAAGAGACAGGCGGAGGAGGGGAGGTGGAGAGAGGAGCTCCACGCCTGCATTTCCCGCGTTGATCTCTATTTCTAAAATGGCTCTCAGAAGAAATGTACCTTGGCCCTTGGTAGTGGCCGGCTGGACCGATGAGAGGACAGGTGTCTGGGACGGTCAGCTGGGTATCTGCGGGAAAGCGGCCCAACCTCTCTGATCCTCCCCACTGAGGAACAACCGGCGGGCAGCGGGGCCACCAGGAGCTGCTCGGTGCCACGCAAACGGAGCTTCCTTGTAGAAACACGGGGTCGAGCGGGAGCCATTCGGCGCTGGCAAGATTTCGAACCGTCCTGACTCAGTTCTTACATCCCTTTAAAGGATTGCTCTCAGCGCATCTTCTTCCCTCTAATGTGAAGAATATGGCCTGTTTCTGGCATCTGCCCCTCCCCTCCAATTTTTTCTGTTTTGTTTTGAATAATTGAGCTGAAGTCATTAGTTTTTTTAAGTGCTTATGCTTCCCACTAATGAATTGTCCAAACACCCATCGTATAACTTCCATTTCACTCATTAGAACCTTAATTGTCAAGCCGCTGAAATGATTCTTATTGTTTATTCTAACTGCTATTAAGAAGGAGCACGAGAATTATACGTAATTTATGAGTCACGTAAAAATAATGAGGGACAGAAAGAAGATATTTTCCCCGAAGCTGGTCTCGGCGTACGGGAAGGGGCATGTTTACGCAAGGCTGCTGCCAGCGTCTTGGAAGGGGAAGCCGGTCTCTGGGTCCTCGACTTGCCCTTCTCATCCCCTGCACCTGTGTGCTCGCCAGCAAGGACACACTTGTGCATCCTCAAGGCGTCTCAAGTTTCGTTTCTGCCTGTGAATATCTTCCTCCCCTCCTTCCAACCCCAAACCGACACCTTCCTCCAACCATGCCATATACTGCATGGCCAGCCTCAGCGCCCCTTTTCCCCATTAGGGGCGGCAGCCCCCCGCCATTGCTCCCACCAGAACCCGCTCTTGGAAGGGTCTGGTATCGGTCTTTATCTCTCCACGCCAATGCGACCCCCACTTGCTGCTACTCTACCAATGTCAGGGATCCAAGCACAAAAATGTCAAGATCACTGCATTCAGGGGCCACGGGCCAGGAGCTCATGACCTTGGACTTCTGGCGGGGGGCATGGAAAAAAATACCTGGCGGGGGCCAAGCCCGAAGCCAAGGACCCCAGAGCAGGGTCGAGGTTGGTTCTCTTCAAGCAATGTTGTTACTCCCAGCTCTCAGGGATAATTTGGGGAAGGGTTCTGAGAGCCAGCACATGAAACGTGCCAGGCTCAAGATAGCAAGTCCTGGAAATAAGGAAAAAGCCACCTCACCACACGGAGAGCTGTGTCTGTCTCTGAACACGGGGTGCCATTCTGGCCACTAAAGTTAATGCGACAGAAGCCAACTAGAGGACAATTAAAACGTGGGTGCAGTTAGTGTGGCTGCCACAGGAGGGCAGTCTAACACGATTGCTGCAAGAGTCAGGGATGCTCAAGGCTCAGAGGTGTAAATTACTTAGGGCCTCAGAAAGATTAACATTGACAACCCCACTTAGTGGGCTCTATCATTGCGGAACTGATGCAAAATATGAGGTTGGGGATACATCCCTGAAAACACCGATTGCGGTAAACGTGCAAAAGAGGAACACTGAAGGCCATCGGAACAGCCAATGATGAAGGAATCCAAGTAAATTAGGAAATATGTGAAAACCTATGCTTGCTCTCACCAAAACCATTAAAGGATGAAATGACTGGGTTTAGGTTTACTTCTAAGTGCTGGTTATACGACATGATATGTATGAGCATTAAATGTATTTAAGTACACAATTAAAACAATTACTCTGGGAAATATGGGTAGAAAAGGTAAATATTATAAACCTTGACAGTATTAAAAATGAAGTACGGGGCAAAAGAAAATTTTCATACAGTGTCAGAAGTATAAGTGTAAGTTAGAAGGGAAAAGTCAACCGTCAAGAAAGTTTTAAACTAGCTCTTCAATTGTTCCTGGTTGCTTCAAAAGCAGAATATCATAGGAAAACAATGTGTTTTCCTAGATGCATGGCAGCAGAAATACACACAGCTAAATAAAGAAAAATGAATTACTTACATCTATTTTGAGAAGTTAAGAAAACAACCATAAAACAGACTCATGTAACAGATGGAAGCAGGAAGTAAATCTAAGAGCAGAAGCAAAAGAAAACCAAACAGAAAAGAAGGAAATTGAGCATTTTCTAGAAAAAAAACACGAGGGACAAAGTGGGCCCCAAGAGAGGAAGAAAACACAAGTAAAACAATAAAAGTGAAAAAGCAACAACACAGAAAAAGAAATGGAAAGCGATCAGAGCATTGTGGACCGCTGAACCAGCCAGCGGCGGCCAGTCTCATGCCCTTGCTACCAACGAGCAACAGGCCTTTGCGAAGGTCCCCCCATAATTTATCATTTGGTCTCTTTCCTAACAGATTCAAGAAAAAAGACCCACAAATCAATTAAATACGAGTTGATTATTTTAGGTAAGAAAAGGGAAATGCTCTTTTCTCTCTCCCGTTTTTCTTTCTCTGATTTGCACAGAGATTAATGCAAGGCCCCCAAGACCACACGGAGCAGGAGGCGTCTGCGGAAAGAAAAGCCGCGGATCTCTCGATCTGCCGGTGGCGGACCCTTTTGGGGATCCCAGAGAAACCCCCAAGCAGAACGCGTCACTGTGTTTAATGGAACCGCAAAGCGATCCTCTTCTGAGAAGGCAGCGTTTGAATCAGGGGGGAAGAAGAAAGGAAAGCCATTTGGCCATTCTTGTTCAGGTCATCACTGAAGAAGCAAATAAAATGAATGTATTCAGCTCACCCTGCGGTTGCGGGGCGAAAAAATCTCAACACGCGTATTTCGGAAAGAAAACACCACCAGTGCGCAGGCTGAAACACAGGTTCCTGGGCTCCACCGCGGGCACTTGGGTGGAAATGTTAACATGGAAAAGAAACAGTGATGAGGTGTGTTGTTGTCTTTGCATGAGTTTTCCAGTGATCTGAAAAATACTCATGTTGCCCTGCTCTGGAAGGTTCATCTTAAAATCACGCACTAACACATGACCCCTTTATCTAAATAGTGACGCTGTGGTCACGACAGTCCTTTCGAGTTTCTTTCTGCCTGCAAAGTCCCCCTGGCACTGGCACCTTGAGGAAGAGCAGGATTGGACCACCAGGTAGCACCTGCTTCCCGCCCCACCCTTTCTCTTCTGGCTCCGTGAATCCACCCCCCGCACCATGAAGACGCAGGACAAGAGATGATCAAGACGCGCATGCGTTTATTAAACTCTTATTTAAACCCAATGGCCAAGGCAGGCCTAGTGTAGTTTCTTTCTTCGAGTGTTCGTGCCTGCTCCTCCTGTGAACACATGTGCACACATGAAGAGTCCCCGCTGGGCCACTGTCTCCCATCCTTGGGCGCACGCTTGGCATGCTCTTCGCCGCCGGAGACTCAGCTAACTCCAAGTCTCTTTCAACCTTCCTTCCTTGGCCAGCTTCTACCACTGATGATAAAACTCAACTCCCTCACCTGCGTTATCTGTAGGAGTCTCCACGTGACCCAGTTCTGACCTACGGAGATACTGGCATCTTGCCACCAAGAAGCGACTGCTGAGAGAACTTTGGAGATCCACCCTAGGTCCTGCAGAGCCTGCTGCTGGCTGAACGACTCCAGCGGCCCACTTCTAGACTTCTTATAACCTGAGGAAACCAAACTCCCCCTTCCAGTTACTTTCGGCCAGATTTCTGTTACTTGCAGCCAACAAAGGCAAACCAGAGACTAGAGGACACAGGCGGCAATGTGAGCCTATTGCACGGAGTTGACAATGTCTTAGACAAGGCTGCTATCTAATCAAGTGAGTAGATCATCAAGAAGGATGTGAAAAGTATGATGTTGAAATAAGCAGAAGTCTGCAAGGCGAAAGCAAAAAGGGAAACCCCGCGTTCATGATCGAGCCCAGGAAACCAGGAAGACATGGGAGCCTCTGAAAGATGAAGATGGATTTTCCAGGTCGCAAGGGCGGGACCCCCCGCCCCCAGCCCGCCACACAGGCCCCAGGGAGCCAGCCGGGAGAGAGGGACGTGGCCTGAGCCAGCGCGGTTGGTTTCAGAGTCCTCCTAGCCGGCTGGAGACCTGGACTGAGTCACGGCCACCGCGCTGTTTGCTGCTGCTTGACCGTCGTGCGCCATAGCGCACCCCTGGCTTCCCCACACCACGACCCGCCTTCTCTTCCTCGCTGCGCTCCACCCTGTCTCCATCACACCCACCTTCACGCCCCGCAAGACACTAGTGCAAGGCGCTGGCGACAGCTTTCAATAATTGCTACGTGCAAATGTAATGACTCCTTTGAGGTGAGTGGTTCTCACCCAGACGGGATTTCCCCGTCCATTCCGCCGCCACCGCTCCGAGGACATTTGGTAACTTCTGGAGCCGTGTGTGGTTGGCACAACTGGCGAGGGGGTGCGACCAGCCTCTCGTGGCTGGAGGCCACAGGTGCTGCTGGCCACCCTCCGGTGCCCAGGACAGTCCCCAACGAAGAGAGGCCAGTCTCAAGGGGCGGTAGTACCGGGTTTGAGAAACCGCGCTTTTGTGTAATTGGAGGGTGACTCACGGGGCTGGCTATGTGTGGCTCTGCATCCCCGAAGGGTTCATCCGGGGGACGTGACAGAACCACCGTGGCACCCGGAGGTGATGGGGAAAGACCAGCGGTCGCAGTGGGGTGAACCGTTGTGCTTTCCATTTGAAATGGAATCAAACTGCATTGACTATAAAAGCAGCACAAGAATGCCATCGGACGCTTTGGGGTTTCCTTATCCCAGGGATGTTTCAACCAGTCTGCTGCAAGAATTTTTAAAACATGCAATACCTGACCATTTGTCAGGGGCGGGCCCTGATCTCTTTTCCCTTAGACTGTCAAATAAAAAAAATAAAATTGACAACAGCCAACACACAACAATAGCCATCTGGTGTGAATGAATCAAAATGGTGCCTTATTTTTTGTCAGATCAGCAAAAAATGTATTTTTTTGGTATGCCACGGGATTTTAGTAATTAGTTTATGCGTCATGAGATGAAAAAGGTGGAAAATCACTGTCATATATGTACATCGAAATCCCTCTAACAAGACTCCCCTTAATAAATATTTGCTTAATCAGTGAATGAAGAAACTAAAGCATATCACACAGGGTCCAAATGCATTTTTTTAAGATTTTATTTATTTATTTTTAAAGAGAGGGGGAAAAGAGGGAGAGAGGGAGAGAAACATTGATGTGTGGCTGCCTTTCGCGCGCCCCCTACTGGGGACCTGGCCACAACCCAGGCATGTGCCCTGACTGGGAATCGAACCAGCGGCCCTTTGGTTGGCAGACCGGCGCTCAATCCACTGAGCCACACCAGCCAGGGCTTCAAATGCATTCTTTTTAAACAGTAAAGTTGGCTGGGGAGCAAAGTTCTCATTTTTTGCTTTTGAGAATTGAAAGCCTTTGCATGCAAGGACAAATTCGGAAAACCATTGCAAAGGCCATATTTACTATTTCGTCCAAAAGGAGCTCCATGCAAAGAATAGTATCTGACAAAAGCAGAATTCTTAGAAAACTTTTTTAAAAATCATGTTGCACTACAATGGATACAGCCTTTGTTGAGAAGTGCGTTTAGACCACAGATGGGATATGAGAACTGTGCTAAATCACAGATGGTCTATTTTTTCCAATATTTCACAAAACAGGCAATTTCTACCACTGTTTTTTTTTTTCTTTTACATTTTGCTCTTGGTAATCCTGTGGATTGAAAAAAAATACTAAACCGAAAGTAAACGTGGAAACATTTACTTTTAGTGCTGTTTATAATCCTACTCTTTTGTGGATAGAAACATCACTGAATATTCTTTGCTGTAATTTAAAAAAAAAAACTTAGATTGTAATTCATTGTAGGTGAGCAATTTGTTTTATGAGCTGTGTGTGTTTATTTGGGGTTGCGCTATTCTGTTTTATTTATTTTTTATTGAGTGCAATGAAAAACACTTCTTATCAATTGATTTGTTGGATCAGCAATGGGCTTCTTTCCAGAGCGAAACAGGGTAGTTTTTCCAGGGACGTTTCCCGGCTCACAATTTCCCCGCTGGTGTGACTCCGGGTTTGCTAGGCCCCACTTGCACCGCCTGTGAGGACCTACTTTCCAGGATTCCCGTGTGCTGGTGGCAGCATCTTCCCCGGCACACACTGCGGGGCATGCGTGTCAAATGCGTTCTCTCTTTTTGATGGTTCCTCACGGGCACAGTATTGAACTGTGCCAACTTCTATACCAAACTGACAAAAGTGGGAGGTCAAAAGTTCACTGACAACCTCCTGTGCACGGGAACTTCACATGCTATAAAGCTTACACGTTTTACAAACAATTAATTGCAGTGCAAGGCAGAAAGTAGAGGAGTTAGGTTATTACTCGGAGGGTGTTTAAATAAAAACCGTATCTGGCCCTGGCTGGGCGGCTCCGTTGGTAGAAGCGGCGGCCCACACGCCGAAAGGTCAGTCCTCGGCCGGGGTGGAATGGGAGGCAACCGACCCATGTTTCTCCCTCTTCCTTTCTCTCTCGCCCTCTCCTCCTCCTCTTCCCCTCTCTCTCAAAATCAATAAATATATCCTCAGATGAGGGTTTTTTTTAACCCTATCAGGAGGGAACTCTGAACTCCATGTGGATTTCGTACATTCGTTCGCGATGCAAGCCACCTGCCTTCTCTCCAGCCTGCGGTGGGTGAATGCTGCCCCTTTGCAGCCGGGCTCACTTACCACGACTCACGGACCCGGGGACCTTGCAGGGCCTGATACTAATGGTCTTAGGGTAACGTGGGGTCACACCAATTTGCGCCTCTCCAGCGCGGGGAAATCACGCTTTGAGACCCAAGTCCCAGGTGGTGCGGACCTCGCCAAAGTGCCTGCCCAGCGTCCCTGGGGCCTGTTCTCCGGCACCTTGGCAACACTGCGCAGGAAGCGGGGCGCGGGGTGGGGGGAGCAGGGGCGGGATACGCGCCCACCGCGAGCGGGGCGGTGGGATCTCACAGCTGCGCGAACGGGCGCCAGGACGTCAAACCGGGAAGCGGCGTCTTCAGAAAAGTATCTCTTTTGAATCCCCAAACATCACATCTGGTTGCATCAAGTTGTCATTATGACATAGTATTTAAGATGATTTAATGGGTTATTGCAGAGTAAGAATCTTGGAGTCGGCTTAACTACTGTGCATTAAGAGAATGCGGCGATTGAAACGATGTTCTGACAAAGCAGATAAAAAGCTGTTCTTGATGTTGAATGACTTTATTATATTCTTCTCTTACTGTACTCAGTGTAAATATAGATATTCAACCATAAACAGAATATATAGAAAGACATGAATGAAGGTGTGGGTTTGCGATAAAAATTCGACGCAAGCTGTAAATAACAAAACACAGAAAACTCTTCACCATTTGAAAATCTGTGAGGTGCACTGAGCATGTGTACAGATATGGGAATGCCACACGCAAATGGGACACTTATCTACTGTCCCTTGTTGGCCAAACCCCTGGCCAGGCCTCTGCCGGCTCACAGGTCAGTCCCCCACTTCATTGTGGGGCACGTTGGATTTGGCTGCTTCCACGTCATTACTCAAAACTTGCGCTCTGTAGCCACGCCCAGCTGCAAAGAATAGACCAGGATATTTCATTGTTATGCTGAACCACAGCCCAGGCAAAATCCTACCATTAAGAAAGAATCTGCCCTGGCCGGTGTGGCTCACTTGGTTGGGCCATCGTCCTGATCACACAGACCGAAAGGTCGCAGGTTCATTCCCAGTCAGGGCACATGCCTGGGTTGTGGGTTTGGTCCCCAGCTGGGACATGTACGAGGGGCAACGGGTTGATGTCTCTCTCTCTCCTCAGGCAAGGATAAAAAAAAAAAATGACATATTACCTGAAACAACGTATGCATACAGGCACTGTTCCCATCCTAATGGCTTTCTCGGGAGATAAAAAATTATTGTTATGATCTCTAATTTTGCAACGAAGAGGCTAAGTTTTAAGTAGGTTTCCACTAAAGGCGCCTAACAATACACAGCAGATCCAGAATTTGGGTCTAGTCTGTTCAGCAACAACAAGGTGTCCTTCTTACTCTCCTACACAACAGAATAAAGAAGGAAGGAAGGAAGGAAAGAACTGTTCTCTTGGTCGACTTCCTGACTATCACGGGCTTACAAGCGTGCAGACACGTGAACGAGCTGCCGTGTGCCGAGCAGGACAAGAGAGGCAGCACAGGAACCGCGCAATCAGGGAGCCAGCGGCTCCGGGCCATGAGCGAGTGGGCGGGGACAGTGTCGAGTGGCTTCACGCGGCGACGTGGATGGGCCCGAAGGGTGGGGGGGGGGCCCCCAAGCACACTCAAGGGGCAGCCAGCCCAGCGGAGGAGAGCAAATGCCAGGACCAGTTCCGAAAAGCATAGCAGGTTCCAAAAAGACTGGGCAGGTGTGTGCGCAACAGAATTAAGCAAGAGGCAGGGTGTGCAGGTGACTGGGGTCCACGGGGTGAGGCGGGGAGAGCAGAGGACGCACACAGGCATCTGGATGAGGCTGGGCTTAGCGGAAATTAGCCCTTCAAGCCCCGAAGTCCCGGGTGCGAAGCCAGGTGCTGGCCTTGGAGAAGGACCGCTGCGGAAGCGGGCTGGGGTGGCCACCGCCACGGGCAGTACGACGGAGTGAGAAATGAGCCGGCCCCGGCCGACTGGCCCTCCGCGGACACCGGCGCTCTCTGCGGGAAGTGCGGGAGCCCGGGAGTCCGGCCCCAAAGGGCAGAAGGAGCCATTTCTGAGGAGAGGCCCCGCGCCCTGTCCCAGGCCCTCAGCAAGGCCCAGGGCGGGACGGCGGACACCGTCTGGTCTAAGGTCAGGTCACAAGCGCAGAGTGAAAAGAGAGAGAGAAAAACATACGAGTTAGACGGGAGTCATACGTAAAACAAATAGAATTTGGAATGCGGTGTTGGCGTTTTTTTGAGAAAACAAATGAGGAACAGCCTTAACCACAGGCCTGCTACATTTGGTTCCTGCCTCATGCACGTGAATTTGAGGAATTTGCGTCTGAGGTGTGGCCTTGCCACCGAGTTTCCAAGACAGAAGAGCTCACGCCAGCGCCCC
Organism: Pteronotus mesoamericanus; assembly: GCF_021234165.1. NCBI lineage: Eukaryota > Metazoa > Chordata > Mammalia > Chiroptera > Mormoopidae > Pteronotus > Pteronotus mesoamericanus. The sequence continues at coordinate 5,552,999 of NW_026555323.1, read as the reverse complement.
ATCTTCTTGAACTTGTGGGAGCGCTCTGGCTGGAGGGAACCTGCGCCCCAAACGATGGCTTGGAAAGCAAGTTTCCTGTGAATGCGAATCTCTGAGAAGATGGACTAAGGAGACTTTTAATAGCCTTGGGGGCAGGGGGAGGGGAGAGAAGGGTGTGAAGAAGCACGAAATCTCAAGTCCCCACCTGCAGGAACTCCAGCAGAAAGATGAAGTTACCAGGTAACAAGGCAAACGCGGAAAGAAAAATCTAGATCGGTTGTTCTAAACCTTTATGGGGTTGCAGACCCAAAACCTCTTCCCTTAGAGAAGCTGCTGAACACCAGAGGCCTGCGACAAAAACAGCTCACGGAGCAATTTTCTCACGTGAGGTTCGCAAAAGCCCTCGGGCCAAGAACGGCCCGCTTCAGAGCTCGTCTCGGTAATTCTTCTTCCCCACAACGAACATCCTGGGACGGTTGTTTTCGTCTACATCTGCCCGACTAACGGTTACATTAGCTGGTTTTCGTTGATCCCACACCCCCTGCAATTAATCTCAGCGTGGCTGCCTGCCCGCCCCTTCCATCAGCTACAAAATCACAGTCTGAACGGAGACTGATTCCAAGGTCCGCTACATTTGAACCCGCACCCAAACGGTGGAGAAATTCCCAAAAGGATTTCTGAACCTGGTTAGACAACACTGTGCTGTGTTCAAGCGTCATACAAACTTCTTCTCCTCTTCGACTGGGTACTTGTATTTGAATTGCAGCCTAGTATATAGATGTGTGGCTGTGCGTGCTTTAACCTTCTCTCCACTACAGAACAAATGATATAAACGTTCAGAGTAAGTCGAACCCCACCCATGGTCTTGATTTCTTAATGAATTAGGGAGAAGAATGATTTGAAGGGAAAAAAAGTGACAGCGAATTCTGTATTGCTTCTTTTTCTCACATTGCAGTTACTGAAAAACCTTTGATTAGACCTCTGAAAAAGACCACACACTCAATAGTTTGAAGAAAAAGGTCAACGGTGTTGTTACGACTATTATCCCTTTTAAAATCATTATCCTCTTGGTTTTTATGGCTGTATTACCTTCACCTTCCAATGAACCCACTTTGCCAGCTGTTACTCTCTGCCATAAAGTTTGCTGCACATCATCGTAGGAATAGGATAAATGCCAAGTTTTATCAATCAAGCCTAAGGGAGTCTGAAGCTTCTTACAGCCGCAACTGTAAAGGGAGTTTATTGCAAGTTTCTGTTTTGATTTGTAAATTGTCCTTAAGTAAAACACATACCTGATGCCAAGGTACAGAATGTAAAAGCGCGAGGCAGCGCACCACCAGAATCCGCATCTGCGCCGTAGTTTGACAGGCTGACAAATGAGAAAGCCGAAGGCTGGCGAGGAAGCCACGCAGGCGTCCTTCCCTGGCGGGGCGCCCCAGGCGCGCCCACACCTCCCCGCCCCTGCATCCCGACCCTTCACCCCTCCCGCCGCAGCGCGCCAAGGGATCGATGGAACAACGGATGGATGCTTTTAACGTACCAGGGCTACACAGAAAGTCCCGCCACCGTTCCAAATTTTGTATCATGAAGATATTTAATCATGAGGCAATAAAATAAAAAACTGCAATAACAGATCTAGGATACCACTATACAGTGGGGACTGAAAACTATGTACCTAAGTTGTAAGACACTATAAGATATTTATGGCTAAATGGCAGCAAATATCAAACCTGTAGTTTGCAACTAAATGAGCATTTTGAAGAAAGTTCGCAGCACTAATAAGCATATTAAAAGATTGACAATTAATTGATGATATATTCAACCCAAGAGAACTTTAGAAAAAAAAGAAAGCAAGAGAACAAATCTAAATAAGGTAGGGGAAAGAGAATAAGCGTGAGAGTAAACATTCATACTTTAAGAAACAAATAGAGATGAACAACAAAAGCGAAATTTATTTCCTTAAAAAGATGAGTACTATTTATAAATCTGTAGCAAGACTGATCAAGAAAGATAGAGAAGTGCAAATTGCCAAAATTAGGAACAGAAAAGAAACATAATTATAGCTAAGTTATAACTTATACTTAAGAAATCATATGTTACAACTATGGATAACTATAGCCAGGTAATAAGTTAATGCATAAACGGTTTCTGTGCCAACCAACTAATTCTAGCGTTTATATCCAGAATAGCCAATGATATGGAAGGAGAACAAAGGTGAGGGGCTGATGTTACCCAACTTCAAGACTTACTGGAAAGCTACAGAGATCAAACCAGTGCGGTACCGGCAAACGAAGAGACAGAACAGAAGGGGGAGCAGAGAAATGGACCCACATAAACACAGGCGTTTCATCTTTGACAGAGGAGCACAAGCAATACAATGAAAAAAAGCGGGTCTTTTCATCCAACGGTGCTGGAACAACTGGACAATCACATGCTCCTCCTCCTCACCATCCCGACACAGACCCTACGCCCTCCACAAAAAATAACTCAAAATAGAGCACAGACCTCAATGGAGAACACAAACCACCACACTCAGAGAGGGCAGCGGAGGAGCAAACCGAGATGACCATGGGCGTGGCGATGGCCTTTTCGACACAGCCCCCCAGGCGCAACCCACTAAACAAAGTCGCCGGATTTCATTAAAATGAAAAACTTCCGCTCTGCGAGCGAGAGTGTCCAGCAGCCGGCAGAGCAGGATGTGGCTGGCAGGGCCAGCGTCAGCACCGCAGAGGCAAGGGCGTCGGCAGGTCGGTCCGTGGCACCGAACTCGGACAGAGTTTTCCTGTTTGGACACAGCTCGCTGTGTTAAGCCACCAAGGTGACCGCAGTGGGGACAACGGTCTCCAGGCCACGTAGCCCCTGGTCTTCATCGCGCTGGTCCTGACTTGCTCACGTGGCGCGACAAGGTTCCGAGAGAAGGAGCAGAAGCTCCCGCGGCCCCCGAGGCCTCACCTCGGAAACGGCGTGGCACTGCCACGGCGACCGCAACCGCAGGGCCAGCCCAGGGTCCAGGCGGGGACGCACACACCTCTTACTGCACAGGCACACGCACGGGGCATGGCTCACGGGGGGCGGTGATCAGGGTCGGGTCTGGCGGGCAATCAAGCTGTCATAAGAGAGCTGTCACTTAGCACGCTCCCCGCCCCCTTCGTCCCCAGCGGGCTCTGATGGAAGCCAGGGCAGGCAAAGGCTCTCCAGCCCAGGAGGTGCGTCTAGAGGAAGAATGAATGGTGTCACACGGACAACACGCAGTCCGAAAAGGCAGTTTTAGTTCCGGGAGCTTTCCCACTGCCTGTCCCTTAGCGTCAGAGAGCCGGTCACCTTGTCGGCACTGGGCTCAGGACTGCACGGTCCCCTCAGGAAATGCCCCCATGAGCACGGACGTCCCCCGCAGGGGTAGGAACCGGACGACACCACAAACAAAGCACCCCGAGTCCCCTCGGATGATCACTAGCCTTTAAAAAAAACCTTTTAAAAACGTGTCCAACATCCTTACGGACGATTGCAATGCAAACACAAGGTGCAGCCAATGCCGCAGAAACGACGCTGAGGCTTCGTCTTCTGCAAAGGCTGCGCCGGCCCGTGGCATGGCCACGCGGCAGGCCGGCTGCGCGCCCCTGTGCCGGGAGGGGCCAAAGTTTTGGCACCTGGGCCGGACATTCACATTCAGGCTTGAAGGCAACTGCCTCCCGCTTCCTGCCTTCTACTGACATACAGCAGCTCCGCGCCGCGGTGTGAGTTGCTGCCTATGGCGGCGGCATTTCACGATCATTCCGGGCGTGGGGGACCCAACGCCCACCGCTCTCTGCTGGTCCCGCTTCCGACCTGTTTCGCCCTGCCAGTGGGAGGTGACAGAAGGCACCAGCTCCCTTCACAGGTGTTTAAACCGCGAGCAGCCACCTATATGCACAGAGTGTGCCCACGAACTTTTGAGAACTTGGCTTATGCGGGGCCCAGAGCACAAATGCTGCCGAAGCAGATGCCGTGCCCCAAATATTTACCTGATGGACGCTTGGCAGCTTCTAAAAGAAACTCACAAGTGGCTTTTTAATTTATTTTTTAAAATCCTCACCTGATGACATATTTATTGATTTGCGAGAGAGAGAGAGAAAAAAAAATACTGATGTGAAAGAGAAACATTGATAGATTGCCTTTGTTACATGCCCCAACTGGGAATCGAACCCACAACCCAGGCATGCGCCCTGACTGGGGATCGAACCCACAACCTTTTGGTGTACAGGACATCGCTCCAAGCAACTGAGGCACCAGCCAGGGCTCATCGGTGGTTTTTTAGATGGAAGTTCCAGCAGCCGCTGGCCAAACACTGTGCAGCAGAAACACTGGTTGGCGGTTAGGAGCACAGCCCTTTAATCAGAAAACTGTGAGTTCCGATCTCAGCCCCACCTCTTACTGTCTGCGCAATTACGCTCAAGCTACTTAATCTTTCTTGCCCTCAGTTTCCTCACTGCGGAAAACTGAAAATACAAACTATCCCACAGAGTTCTTTGGAAAATAAAATGTAACGATATACACAATACACTTAGTCCAGAGCTTGCAACAGAGAAAGCACTCAATAAATGCTCAGTGTTACCACTTTTTATAACACTGATAACAATTTAACTTGCCGGCAGCTGCCAGGAGGAGGGGCAGGGCCCAGCAGCATGTGACTCACCCAGTGGCAGCAGCAGAGCTCAGGGGCGGTCACCTGGGGAGGTGGCTCAGAATCCAAAACCCATCCTTGGACTCTGTCAGCATCTCACCTTCTCGCTCCAGGGGAGTTGAAGCGCCAACAGCAGAATCCAAGGCCGATTTCCGTAGAAAGAACGGAAGGGCAGGGCAGGGCAAGGCTCCGACATACCCCCCCACCCTCCGCCGCTGCCGGGACTGCAGGAGGGGACGGGCAAGGACAAAATAGCTGGGAGGGCTGGGGTCCGCCAACAAACACGTACCGAGCGCTTACTGTATGCCCAACCCTGCGTGAGGTACCGAAGGGAACAACAATGATGAGAACAAGTTCTGTGTTTCAGATGGGGGCGGTGGACAACACGCAAGTACCTAAGGTCCGGATGCGCTACAAAGCAGAGGCTCAGTGAGCACCCCTTGGAGGCTACTCCAGATGAATAAAATGGCCAGAGGATAAGATGCAGGGCTGGATTTGTGGCCTTCTGTACTTCCTTTGAGAGGAGATAAGAAAACTTTGAACCTGTAAAGCCTTGTGACAGCTCCGCATTGATAGCCTAAACTCACGGAGACTAGAGCAACCTTCAGTTTGAGAGCCTTGAAAAGAAAAGAGAAAAAGCTACATCAGGCAAAATTTTAAATCTCCATACGAGATTCATCAGTTCGTCATCGCTCACAAACTCGGGCTTTTTGTAAGGGAGGAATTAAAAGGGTTAGAAGCGGAGGACCAGTTGGTGGATAAGTAATGGCAGATTAAACGAGAAAATGAAACCGAGAACGGGAAAGCAAGACGTGGGCGTGGGCAAGGCATCAAAACAACTGGCAACTTTTCTGGACGATGACACCTAAGTCGGGAAATCCTCCCGGGCGGGGCAGAAACTGGCGGGGCAGGTGCTGTTTGGAAACAACCTGATTCATCACATGACCTTATTTACAGCCAGAAGGACCCGTCCACGCGTTCCCACCCTGGGGAGGCTGTGGCCCAGCGGGAGAACCGCAGCCCGAGCTCCCACCTGAGGAAAGAGGGGCAGCTCTGAAACTCCGGAGAGGTGGGTCTCGGTCCCCGGAGGTGAGTACGCGCCACCTGGCCTATTAAAAGTTCCCAGGCACCTAGCCTCCAAGTCCCACAAGGAAACACTGCTGAGCTCCATTTCCCTGCACATCTATTTCCTTTTGAGCATTGCAGATGTAATGGTAAACACTGCCAGCTCAGCCACAACTTCTTGTTCTTGGACGAACCCAGTGACTCCGGCGAAGGATCCCCAGGCTGCCAAAAACCCCGCCCCCATTGGTAACCATAGCAACGGCAACGCGCCAGGCTGGGATTCCCGAAGAGGCTCCTTCCCAACTAAAGATTGTTTCCCACTATCTGTCCACATGGGCGCACCCCCTCACTATTGGCCAGTGGCCCGGGACTGTGCCTCGCCCCAGCCAATAAGCGGCCTGTACACGTGCACAGCTGCGTATCCCGATAGGTCACCAGTACCTGATCACGCACAGCCTACCTGCGACAGCCGCTGCTTGGGGCACCAATGAAGTGACTCAGTAGCGATTTACAACCAATCGGCACCAGCCGGGGCTCGCATCCGACCTATGGGCGCGCGCCGGGGGTGGGCCGTCCCGGCCCGGTTCCACCCCCCCCAGCGGGGTTCGTTAAAGCGACAGGGGACCCGGCGTGGTAAGGTTCCACGGGCCGCCGCACAGCTGCCGCTGCGGCCCTCCATGTGCGGCTGGCGCCTGTGACAGCGGCACCACTCTGCTTCCGAACCCCGATCCCGGCGCTGCCCACCTATTTGGCGCGGGCGCAGCCGCGTCGCCCGGCGGGATGGGCGGCGAGGCGAGGTCCGCAGAGGCCGTGGGCCCCGAGGGTCGCGTGAAGAGCCTGGGTCTGGTGTTCGAGGACGAGCGCAAGGGCTGCTATTCGAGCGGAGAGACGGTGGCGGGGCATGTGTTGCTGGAAGCGGCGGAGCCGCTGGCCCTGCGCGCGGTGCTCTTGGAGGCCCACGGTCGCGCCACTGCCTCCTGGGGCCCCGGCGCCGGCTCCGCGGCCCCGGCCTCCGCCTCGGAGGTGGAATACCTGAATGTGCGCCTGAACCTGCGCGAGGCCCCGGCCGGTGAGCGCGGCGACAGCCCCGGTGTCCCCTCTGGGCCGCGGGCGCCTCCAGGGGGGTTGGGAGGGGGCGCGCCGGGAGATGCCCACCTGCCAGATGTGCGGCGGATGGCTTCCGGGGGTGGGGTCCGCCCGCGGGTGGCCGGGGCCTCGGTTTCGTCGCTGGCCGCGCGCGGTAACAATGCCCGTGCCCCCACCTCACAGCACTGGGGGCGGGGGCGGGAGGAGGGGACAGCGTGTGCGTTGAATGCATACCTCTTACCTGGTGCCCCAGGACCTTCCAGGACCGCCGGTGTTTGGGGGGGGGGGCGTTGTCATGGAAACCTGTGATGAACAGTCAGGAATCCAGCTTCTGGGGATACGGGACTTGTCCTTTCTGGCCCGAGGCAGGGAGGGCGGAACCAGAGCCTCACGTTCCCTGCTCTGGCCCCCTGGGTTTCACGGGCCTCCCCTTCTTCCCATCTTGAGTCTAGATGCTCCTTGGTTCTTGATGAAAACTGGGTTCCTGATGAATTAGCAGAACCTGGGGAAGAGGGCAGTAGCCCCGGAGAGGTAGCAAGTCTAAGGACGTGCTCCCTGACCGTCGTCCGTAGTGTCCTCTCTGGGGAGCGCGGGTAACATGAGTTCTGCCTCTACCTCGCATTCTTTTCCTTTATTATTTTTGCTGCTTCTGTGTCCTTTTCACCCAATCCCTCTCCACCACTAGGCCTTTAAGAGACAACGGGGTCTGGAGGAAAGGTGACCCTTGCTCTCCCCCCTTGTGAGGTCCGGGGAACAGTGTAGGCCCGTCCAGAAGTCTCCATGTGGGAACCCGCTGCACGGGGGTACCAGTTAGTGCACACGCTGGTTTCCGTTCATCGTGAGAGTACTAGGGACACCGAGTCTTGAGTCCTGGTCTTCTGTACTTGGTGGAAGCTACCTTACCTTTGTGCCTCATCAGCCCAAGAGTCAAATGCACTGCATGTTTGTTTAACCCTTGCTGTGTCTTACACAAAATCAGTAGAAGGTGCAGTTTTGCCTTGTCCCGCTGTGGGAAAGGAGACTGCCCACCGTTCAAGGCTTCAGGTGTACGCGAGCGCGGAGCGACTCCCCAACCGCACCGAGGGCAGGCGTGCTTCCAACCGGAGCTCTCGGCTGGGTTACCAGGTGCGGGCGCCAGGGGACCGCTGCTCCCTGCCTTTGGGCGCTCCCACCAGCACAGGTGTGGCTCCCAGGCCCAGGGGCCCCCGCGCCGCCCCCCGCAGGCAGCGGACCTCGCAGACCTTGGGGGTGCCTGAGGGGCAGAAAGGGCCAGAGAGAGAGACGGAGGCTGATTTCTGTCCAGGACTTTGGACTCTGTCTCTGGGACCGTGACTACTGAGTAAACAAATGTATGATTAATAGCAGTTGGACCTGCTTAGCAAAAAATTAGCCAAAAAAATTGCTTTGGTAAAGTCTGGGCTAACAAATAGCATTTCAGTTCCCAAGTCGGATCTTGTGTTTTCATTCTGATGGAATAGAATGTCCAAACCTAAACCACTTGAATGGTCACACAGATTAGCCAAAAATAATGTTTCACATAAAAAGCATGGGGTTAGCTGATTTCATACCGAGAAAAAACGAGGTCACTCCTGTTATCTGTAGCTTGGGAGAAGTAAGCAAGTTTACACAGGTGTAGATACTCAGGGCCATTGAATTCCAAAACTTGACTTTTAATCCCCTGAAGAGATTTTTAGAATCTTGAGAGTTCGGGGGAAGCTCAGCGTTGCAGTCTGTTTCCAGAACACCTCCTCAGGTCAGTCCTCGGCCTGGTCAAGCGAATCCAACTGTTGGCTATCGTTCTGATTGAGCTTCTCCGTACTTTGGTTGAGAACCCGTGGTAGAGAGACCAGACAGACCAGAGCGCCGGCGTCAGGTCTCGGACACCCACCAGCAGCGTGAGGGTGCCCACGGCGCCCCGCCCCCCCCAGCCCGCCCCCCCCCACCCCCCGCCCCTGTGCGGTGGACTCCCAGCCCTTGCAGGGCAGGACCCTGAGCAGAGGCAGCGTCTCCCTGGGACAGGGCAGCTCTCCGTGCGGAACGAAAGTGACGCGGAACGAAAGTGACACCCAACTCAGCTGGGGAACCCTTCTAATTCTGAGTAAACAGACGAGAAAGTGAAAGAAGGGAAGAAAACAGAGCTTTGATGGAAAACACTGTTTTCCTGGGTTATGTTTTGAGGTGCCTGAACGTCTCGTGTGAAACGTGACGATCCCTAGGTTGGTCTGTTTTGTGTGGGAAGCAGGAACTTTGTCGCTCCTTTACCCTCTCGGTGCCCTGGGCCACTCTCTGCTCCCCACCCGTCCGTCCTGCCCGCCTGCGGCCGGCTGTTCCCCTCATCTCTGAGCCCGCCCTGATGCCCCCTGGTCTGCGGTCCTCAGGGGGCCTGACCCAGCCCCCACGGGCCCCACCTGCGCGCAAGTGTCTCGCCTGCTTTCCTCCCGCAGCTCTTTGAGGGTTGAAGTTACTCATCTTTCTCTCCAAAGTCCCTGCCACCGAGGCACTACACACTGGGACCTCAAGTGGAGCCCGCGATTCTAATGCACCTGAGCCCCAGAGACGCGCACTCTCGCTGCCATTTCCCACGGGCTCACGTCCGGTGACCTGTTCCCTTGGCCTCCAAGTCACCCACCTGTGGGTTGGTTCTATTTGAATGACCTTCAATGGCAAATATTTTGTTCATTTTCCCCCCCATATATCACGCGCTGGAAACTGGGGACAGACTCAGAAGAGAATGAGCCAGTCAAGTGTCCCGTTTTCTAAAAGCGCAAGGCTGACATGTTCACTGAGTTGTTAGAGGTCTTAGAACTCCAGTATTTAGGTGGAAAAAAAACAGCCCATCTCACTAGCGATTTCTGCCTTTTAATTTGGGTGCTGGATGGAGGCAGCAGGCGTCTTTGCTGGGTATCCAGAGACCGGGCCAGCGTCTGAGGGAGCTCAGTCTGCGCCGCGCTCCGTCTTGGCCCTCGTCCTGCCCCACAGGGAGTTTCCTTGCAAACCTGAGCCTGAGCAGGGGAAGGGGAGGTTTCCAAGTGCCTCTGGAGAGCTCCCCGGCCCACACTGCGGCGTGGAGCTGTCCCCGGGGGCGAGCAGCGTGCCAGCGGCACCCCCGGCCTCACCTGGTCCACCGGCACCTTGCCGCTCGGCCTCCTCGCCGCCACCGGGGATAAGCCGCCGCCGCAGGCACGGAGCTGGCTGGCCCCGGGCGGGAGGACGGGGGTGTGGCCAAGCCCCCCAGATCCCAAGTCAGCCACCAAGATACCCCACTGGTCAGCAGAGCCTGGGGTATGAGTGTGACTCTCGCTTACCATACGTTGCCCGGTCGGTTTGGCTGTTTGGTTTTACACTCAACATGCACGATACTCCAAGTCAGTTCACCTCCTTGTCCACCGCTGCCCGAGGAACGTGGGGTCTGACTTTTACAGTGTATTCAGAACAAACAGATGGGGTTTGTTTTGTTTGCTTCATTAATTTTCAGTCAAATTTAATGTCGGTATCTAATGTTAGTGTAATAGTATGCTCATGTCAGGATTCTCATGGCGGCGTGAGAGTGGGATAAGTAAACATTTATGTATATGCCTATGTGTATATATACGTTTATATACGTGTGTACATATATATCTGGGCTCTGACACTTTACAGTAGCTACTTGTGTACTTGTCTGTTTGAAGACAGAAGCCACACCCACACAGGTGTGTATATACTTGGTTAAACTTGGTACAAACAAATTCGAATGCTAATTCTCCAAACCTCAGCTCGCTAAACGTTTTGGAGGACACCGGATATTACAGCCAGGACACCTTCCTTTAAAAAACGTCTGATTTAGGTGGCGGAGCGTCTTGATCTAGTGCTGACCTTAGTTATAAAATGTCTTCTCTCTTTCAGGGGAAGGCGTCCTCTCGTTACCGCCCGGAAAGCACGAATTCCCGTTCAGCTTTCGACTTCCGTCCGAGTAAGTGAAGCCGTGATAACTGCCGCGATTTCCTCTCCCGCCGCACGTCCCCCCACGTGGACGGGTCCGGGTGTGTCTGACCCTCAGCTGTGCGTGTTTGTCCTGAGGATCCCCGAAGGGACCCCCCTTGCTCACACTCATTTCTCTGTTCACCGAACCGCCCTGTTCAGAGCCTCTCCCGGTTTCGTTCCGCGGAAGAATGAGCGCGCGCACTGACCTCTCCGGCTTTGCCCAGCCCCTTAGCCACCTCGTTCGCCGGGAAGCACGGGAGCATTCGCTACTGTGTGAGGGCCGTCGTGGAGCGGCCCGGGCGGCCCGAGCAGAGCGTCCAGCGGGAACTGCAGGTTGTCAGTCACATAGACGTCAACACGCCAGCACTGTTAGTAAGTGTTCCTCCTTCCTGCCCTTCCTCCGGCCCGGCTCTTCCTCCTCCCTTTCCGCGGCGGCGCGCCTTCCAGCCAGTTTGGTGCTCGTCTGTCCTGCCACCCTCTGATACAATCTTGTAACCCATAGGCATTCCCTCGAAAGACGTGATTCTGGGTTGAGCAAATTACAGATCGTGTGTGTGAATACTATTGATCGTGTCCCGGCTGTTCGGGGCTGCTTCTGCCAACAAGTTACACAGGCTCGCAACGCATTCATAAGGCTTAAGAATAACGATGCGCCCCCCCTGGGAAGGGCGGCTTCTCCCAGAGCGGCCACGCTGCCAGGGCTGTGGTATTCTCAACTCTTCCATAATAGCAGGCTGGGAAACAGCAATTAGGGGAGAGCATTAATCACGCCCCGCCTGCCATTGAGGCCCGGGCCATTATGCAACGTAGCCTTCCATTCTGCGTGTCATTTCATACCATGAAGTAAGTGCACGCAGCTGTCTCGGGGACCCTTTCACCGATCATTTCCTTATGACAGATTTGGCCACATGAAAGAATTGAACTTGTAATAATCACCAGAAATACTGTAGACCGATCAGAAAGATGAGGCTCCACGTAACAACAGAAGCGGCAAGATGGGCGCTAATGAGGGAGATTCTTTTCTCTAAGCCCATATTATCCAAATAATGTGAAATTATACCTTGTACTTTCATGAGCGCCACTGGGACCTAATGGTTCTTCATTTAAATATGAATGGTTTTTTTTTTCATCGAAAATACTGGGGTAATTTAAACTTTCCATCATGACACTGATGTTATTACAAAGATGGCTTTTCAGTGTTGAAGGTTCCTTTTCCTGGCCAGTGTTTTTAAAGATAAGGAAGGAACAAAGCCTGGAGTTAAAAGTTGTTTAACTCTGTTTTCGCATGAACGTGGGACGGAATCGGCCCTGACGTTCACCCTTAGATTATGAAACTAGAACAGACGTGTCCCGTTGGCCTCCCTGGGGCCCAGCTGATGACATAGCCAGCGCCCGGCTGCCCTGGCGCAGAGCTGCGGCTTGCCACCGGCTTCACACTTCTCCTGAAACTTGCCAGTGCGAAGCGTCTCGCATTTTTAAAAACTACTTAGAATTGGAAGGTTAACTATTTCTAAATTATTTATGAGAACATTGTGGCAAATGATTGATAGAGATTTTTTTTTTTTTTTTTGGCTGGAAAGAGATACTATTTATCCTTTACTCTTTCTTTAAATAAAAAGAAAAACATTGTAACTTCGGGACTTACAATGAGCTGTGGTTTGTGCATCTTGTAACCTGAGATTTTAAAAATCTGGTGTCATTTCACGTCACACCATCGAATAGAGCAGGGGGCAGTATCTTTTGTATCCATTACACTGTGTATGTTTGCCTCCCGTGACACACAACCCGAAAAGCATTCTAAGTTAAAGACACTTGAACTTCTGCCTAAGAGTGCATTTTAAAGTAAGGAAAAAGGGGGTGGGGGAAGCTATTTGCTTATTCTGTATTTTAAATACCAAAACAAACAGAATATTCCGATTATTGACTTTTATGTTATTTCTCCTTTGACCTGATCTAAAGTCTTAAAACGAAGCAGTGTTTCTGACACGTCACTAGGTACGACAGGAGCTCCTGATTGCTCTCTTTTAGGGAATGGTGTGTCATCTCCCAGAAACACGATGACTATAGGGCAAAACAGGATGGCGTCACCTAATTTGAATCTGAAAATTCACCTCTGTTTTCCTAATAAGGCAATGACCGAGCGCTTTGTGTTTGGATGTTTCACCTGGAATGTCACATGAGATAAGAAAAGTTGATTTGTTTTTTTGAAAGACATTTCTTAATGAAGAATAACAATTTTAAGTTTTACAGATTTTCTAGACTGGTCTCGTTAAAGTTGTCTTATTTGGCATTTTCAAGACCCCTGTATTGAAGACCCACGAGAAGATGGTTGGCTGTTGGTTCTTCACCTCCGGCCCAGTCTCGCTGAGTGCCAAAATTGAGAGAAAGGGCTATTGTAACGGTAAGCACGCTGTTTTGAAAGTCCAAATGGCGATCATTAATACTGGCAAATTTCACGTGATTTTCAATAGTGCGCTTTGTAAGTGTGGAGTCCGTTCTGTGTTAAAATGCAAACGATAAATGTTTCTGTTTCCAATATGCATAACTGATATTTAAATGCCCTGGAGTGGACCAGTCGCTTCCAGGGAAACGCTGGCGTTGCGACTCGCCTCCCGCTCCCTGGGTCACAAAGGTGGACAGCGGCCGAGTGGCCGAGTGAGGCCGCCCATCCCGCGGGCAGGCCGGGGGAGAGCGCCGCCCCGGAGCGCGCCTGTGAGCCGAGCACGCGGCGAGGCCCTCCTGCTCCACGCCGGGCACATGGGGTGGGGCCAGGGTGCAGAGCAGCAGCGAGCCCAATGGCCGCATGGGCGGCAGGGCTGCCGTGTGGGAAGGGCCCAGTCCGGTGCGTCCGGGCCACCCTGCGTCCAGGCCTATTGGGATGATCGGGAGCAGGAGGAGGTGGACATCAACCCTGCCTACCCCGTCCATGCATTCATTTGTGCCTTACCTTTTAGTCCGTAAAAGCAAAGGCCAGCTCTCCTGTTGGCCAGGTATTAATAGAGGGACCCTGATGAGTTGGTTAGTAGCCTTTGTACTTAGCACGTACTCGGTCATGTGCTTGTATGTCCTATCTTAACTTTTAAAGACACTGGTACCTTACGTAACTTTAGAATCGGTGACCTAAAATGGCCACATTAGAAAAGTGAGTAACACGATAATCAGAAAACGCCCGTGGCAACCTGCACTTCATTTCTCTGGCTCTAATTGACAATACAGGTTTTCTGTCAGAGCTTCTCGGTTTGTTACAATGGTGTTGCAAACCCTTCAGCTTTAGTTGGTAACAGCTCTATTCCACCATGGTGAGAACTTTCTGGGAAGTCTGAAGGTTTTCGTTTTCTTTTTAGGAGAAGCTATTCCAATTTACGCAGAAATAGAGAATTGTTCCTCCCGGCTGGTTGTCCCCAAAGCTGCTATTTTCCAAACCCAGACGTATTTGGCCAGTGGGAAGACGAAGACCGTCCGGCACGTGGTCGCCAACGTGCGAGGGAACCACATCGCGTCGGGGAGCACCGACACGTGGAACGGGAAGATGCTGAAGATCCCCCCCGTCCCTCCGTCCATCCTGGACTGCTGCATCATCCGAGTAGACTATTCCTTAGCTGTAAGCACGGCTCTTTTTACCACGACTAGTCGGGTGGACGGAGCGGGGACAGTGTCACGTTCCTGTGAATGTGTACGTTTGATGCCTGGGGAAACGTCAGCTCAACAGCATTACAATAAATTGTGGAATAGACGGCAATTGGCCTCCGTTTTTAATCAGAAACTAGCCCCCTTATGGGATGTAATTAAGTGACATAAAAGAATTAAGGCGCAGTGCGGGCGCTGGCTGTATGGAAGGTGTGCTCCACTTTCTGTGCTGACTACGTAAGCACGCGCACTAACTGCGAGGCGGCTACGGCCACAGTTCCCCACCACGACGTGCGCCCTGTGTTCTGTGAGCCCTTCACGTGGTGGGTTCCTCCTTTTATTAGGTCTGGACGATGTACAGTTGTAGCGGGCAGAGGGTATGGCAGGTAACAAAGGCACTTGTCTCTATTTTATGAAAAATAAATCAATCAGCTGTTCTTGCTATGGGGTGTAACTTTTTTGGTGCCTTTCTGTCTGTTTTATGTGTGTGTGTGTGTCTCTCTCTCTCTTTGGCGTATTAGGTGTATATTCATATTCCTGGTGCTAAGAAACTGATGCTGGAGCTGCCCTTGGTGATCGGCACAGTCCCGTACCACGGCTTCGCCAGCAGGAACTGCAGCGTGGCCAGCCAGTTCAGCGCGCACGGGAGCTGGTGGGCCCTGGCACTGCCCGAGCGGCCTGAAGGTAGGGGCTCGGGGTGCCTGCCGTGTGCACGTGACACACAAAGCACCGCAGAACAGGACGCAGGGCACACGAAGAGCTCAGGGGTCTGTTCCCGCTGCTCCTGGAACTGTCCTTATGCTGCTTCTTGCTAAACACCATCAAACGTTACTCCTGGAAGGGCCTCTGAGGGTCTAGCTTATCCAGACCGCAAGGCTGCGGGTGCCAGATCCAGGAGTGAAATCCACGGTTCCCGATTCCGACTTCCACCAGCAAAGCAACGAATGGTCCGCGTAAACGTGCAGAGCGTTATGTAGGTTCTGTAGCCACACTTTAGTGATTTTTTTTTTTTAACCTGGGCTATAACATATGTCTCAAAAGAGTACAATATAATCAATATTAGTAGTTTAATCAAAGCAGAATCTAATAAAGGGTTTTTGTCGTTAACGGGCATAAACACTTGCTGATTAGAGGGAATACGACCGTTGAGAGAAACACAAGGAGCGTTCGGAGGGCTCGGTGGGGTCCGGTCCTGCCTGGACGGCTCAGCCCCGCCTCCCCCCTTTTTGCAGCACCCCCGGACTACACGGACGTCGTGTCGGAGGAGGAGCTCTCCGGGCGCGGTGACCCTGGCGCCGCGCCGCCCAGATGGGGGGCAGAGGCGCTGTGCCCCCCGTTCGCCTGCATTCCGGACTTCCGCTTCCAGCCTCCGCCTCTTTACTCAGAGGTAAACAAGGCAAAGGAAAGTAAACCCCACTGGCGTTGCGCTGATTATAAATAATCCTCTGTACGTGTCTGTGGCTGATTCCTAATTAGTACGGGATACATACGGTGAAAGTTTTTTTACGGCAACGATAGATCATCACTGTGTCATTCCCCACTGTTTGCGTGCCTGCCGTGTGACCTGTGGCTGCGGCACGGACTGCTGCCAGGGTGTTTAACGTGGCCGTGTGGCACACGGAGACTTGGAGCGGCCTCCGGGGATTTAGGAATAACCCTGGGCGCTGAGCGTACACCCACCATATAATCTGACCAGGGCACTGGCGCAGTTTTACAGAACGCCACACCGCTAACCCCGTCTGCTCTCTCTCTCAGGTCGATCCGCATCCTAGTAACGCAGAGGAGGCCCAGCCCGTTTCCTTCATCCTGTGACCGTTCCCAGAAATCACTGTGATCGCCCCCAAGGGGGAACATCGGCCCTTTCCCCGCCTCTTGGGCTGGAGGGCGGGAAGATTCGCTTAAGAACGAAAATGAATGTCGGCACCAAGACATTAAAAGAGCATGTGAACCGTCCAGCAGGCCGACAGGATCATTGTCCGAGGTTATAGTGGGGCCATGTGTCCCCCGGAAGAACAGAAGCCCCTGGAAGCTGCAGAGAGCAGGGCAAGAACTCGGTGTGACCGGAAGAACCGCTGTCTGCGTGAGGGTTCCCGGAGTGGAGCGGAGGGATGGGGCCCTGGGGGGCCTGATGGTGAGGCCGGGACGTGGAGGGCAGGAAGTGGTTGCCCCCGAGGCCCCACCGAGGTCCCCCACCCGCAGCCTGCGGGGGGCCCGCTCCTGAGGCTGCGGTCGCCGGAGGTCCTAATGAAGTGGCTCAGCTTCCGCTTTTTCTGGGCCCATTGGAAACGTTCCTATAAATGGGCAGTAGAGTGTTACGAACCCAGGAAAGGGTCCCTTGAAAGGCTTGTAAGCGCCAAGGGGAAAGATGAACCACAGCGTGGGAACACTGTTCGTCCAAGGGTGTGATTTTTACCCCCTTTGAGTACTTGAACAGGATCCATGTCTGCGTTTCCTCACGCCTCCTTGACCTGAGATCATGCTGGACAGAGAAGCGGGGAAAGGCTGCGTCCTTAGGATGCCGTGGTAACCACGCGCGCGAGAGAGAGACAGAAAGGGCTTCTTCCTAACCTACCTCCAGCAGGCGATCAGATTGGCTTTAAAGCTCGGCCTGATGAGTACGTGGAGGGCCTGCCGCCTGGCGGTGCCCCCTGAGCTCACCGCTCACCGCGCGGGAGGCCGAGCCCAGGGCAGCCCCCGTGTGGCTGGCGCTGGATGGAAGTTCAGGTAGCTGTACCAAAGGGTATTTCACAATAAATGCAAGATCGAAAGAGGGTGGAAATGCCATTTTATAAAAAGGCACGAATTAGATTCCTGCCCGGGGACGGGCGTCTCCTGAGAGCAGTCACTGCCTGCTACCTTGTCAGCCCAATTCTTTACTAATTCTCTTGAAACTGTGATTTTGTTCATTGTTCCGGTGCAATATTTGATCAGCGCTTCACCTCAGGCTATGGAGACCCACAGGAGCACGTGGCCGCTGCAAATCTGAGGAGCGTTCTTCCTGTTGCCCTCCACCCTCTTGGCCACGGTCGCCTTGCCCTCTGCTCTGCTGGCTTGTGAGCTGGGGAGGCAGCGATCCCTGCATGGGGACCGGGGACCCAGGACCCGCTGAGGGCTCCCCGCTCCCAAGGGTTTGATGGGGGGCCCTGCTGCTTCCTGTGCAGAGCGCGCTGCTTCACTCACCAGAACGGTGAGTTCAGTGAGGAACAGGAGGGTTCTCTTGACGTTAAACGTTGCATTTAAAAGCTAGCTGGCCATTGGCAGGGATTTCTCTTCACGTGCGCGGTGAGTGGGTGCGTGTCAGCCCTCCACACGGACCTCCCTCTCCCCTCTGCAGTGTGGAAGCGTCACACGCGTCTGTTGGCGTGGCCCGCTGTCTAAAATCCTAGCGCCGTGCGGCCTCCGATGTGCGCGGTCATGAAATGGCCACCAGGCTCTTCCCTGCCTTGGTTTTTGGCTTTGCTTGTCTTGGTGTGTTTTAAAACAGGTACAGGTGTTGAAGTCCTGTCTAAACCGTTTTTACTTTTAAAAAGATCATCATCCACAATTGGCTGACTTCTAAATTCACTTACACGCCTCGTAAGATGCTATCCGTCCCCACAGCACAAGGACCAAGTGAGGAGGCACGGGGGAGAGAAAGTCTTAATTATTTAGCTCCCGGTAGAAAAGCAACCACTTCCTAGAGTCCTTCCCCAGGGGAGCTTCATCACCTTTACCTGTGAGGTCGTGAAGCGGGCAGGAGGTGGCAGCGAAGCTGGTGGTGTAGCCCGTAAGAGAACAGCGCAGAAGGTCGACTGGCCTTGCCGAGCCCTCTGGGTACGCCTCACCTGCAGCCGTGGGTCGGGCCTGCTTCCCTTTTCTCAGTCAAGAAACTGTCTTACGAATGCCCACAGCTCTGCGCTGGAACAGAGCATACTTAGAAATGAAGGTAAAAAATCTAGCTGCTCTTACTTGCTTGTATACTCTTTGTGTAGTTTTCAAAGAAACCGTGGCCTTAGAAATTTTTTTTCTTGATGCAAAAATTCTGAAACTGAAAATGTGAAAATGTGCGGCTCCCGGCACAAAATCCTTCTGCGGACAGAACCCCTCTTTTCGTTTTGTTTTGCACAAGAAGAAACTCAATAGGCAGGGGTGATGTTTTCTGTAAGTTGACCAGGAAAGCTTTTTTATTTTTATTATTGAGAACATAACAATTGAACCCACGGGGCGGGGCGGGGGGAAAGATTGTATTTTGTACTCTTGTTTGAACCCTATGGGTTCCTTTTGTTAATAAAGTGATTCCACTAAGGCGCCGAGTTGCGGCTTCTGTTGTGTTTCCGTGTGACTGCGACTCACGTTGTTACAGGCGGAAGGGAGATCAGCGCCACACGCCAAACTGCGGCTGTGGAGACGCGCTCGCACCCGGGGCTGGCCGCCCCAGGGCCAGGCGCGGCGGGGCCTCTGAGCCGGGTTTGACAGTGGGCTCAGCTTCCCAGCCTCGTCCGTGTCCGCAGTCCGTGAAGAAGGGGGGTCAGGATGAGTGAATAAGCTTCAGCTCTGTCAGTGGTGGCAGAGCATTATCGTCCTTTATTCCCTAATGACCGGCCACTTCGTGCTGTTGGACCAGACTCCCCCCCCGGGACTGACACAGTGCGGGGGCGGGGGGGGGGCGTAGCCTGTGGACCCTCACTGACCTAAATAACCCTCTCCCCTCTCTAACCACCCAGACCCTCTGTCCTGGAAAATTAACCATAGCTAACTGGTAAGAAAAAAAAAATTATTCATTCCCAATAGTTTATTCTTCAAGTGTTTATAATATATGAAATCATGTTAAATAATAAATAGGTGGCGTCTTAATCCTCTTTGCAGTGAACATAAGTTGAGATACTTGTGCAATAAATATGGAGGCGAAATTCAAGTTTCTGTAGCTTACACTGTAAAGCTGTGGACTACAGAACTTAGAACTAGGCAGGCCGTTACCAAGAATCGAGGACAGAGCCCTCACATTCCCAGGGAGGACGGATCCCCAAGCCCAGGGGTGTAACCTGGAAGTCTGACCTCCGTTCCCTGGAAGACCCTTGCTCTGATTCTGCAGCTCTAATAGAAGTCGCCGACAGTAATTGCTCTAATTACACAGTGGAAGCCTTGCAGACCTGGATACGAAGCCTCTGCGCTAAACGAAGTCTGTAGTGTTTACATATAAAAGCCTGTCTCCTGAAAGGACACCCGTTTTTGACTAAATTGCTTCCTAAGTGTGTTTAATTAGTAGCTGTACCCTTTCTTCAGCAGAGATATGTTTCTCACTTTACATTTTGAAATAATTATACACTCGTAAGCTGCAATTTTAGCAGAGCGATCCTGTGTATCCATCACCCAGTTTCCTCCAAAGGCAACATCTTACGTACTGTAATACCTTCTCAAAATCAGGAAACTGATGTTGACACTATGTACAATCAGCCCGCACTCAGGCCTCGCCTGGGTATCACTCGGTTTTGAGTGTACATATTGTTCTGGCGTGTGTGTGTGTATCTAGCTCTGCGACATGTTATCATGCGTCTGGGTTCTTATCGTGCCCACAATCAAGATACAGGGCTCCGTCACACCCGCTGCCCTGGCCCCCGACCATCTGTCCCCTCCCCCGCTCCACAATCTGTCATCTGGAGGACGCACGATAAGGAGTCCTTCAGCGGGTACCGCTCCGTGGGCTTTCTCACGCAGCTAACATCCTTCAGGTGCAGGCGCGGTACTTTATCAATAGCCTGTGCTTTTATGTTTCGGCTGAGACATTTTATAAGAAACAAATTGACGTTTAAAATTTCATTCTGCAGCTGGCAAAGAAAATGTGTTAACAGCTATGTGCGCATGACACCTTTGTAAATATTTTGCTTTTGAATTTGGGAACTACTTTTTATGTTGAATATATATAAAGGCACATCTCACAAAGTTTTAGGGGCTCATTTTTGGCTTGTCTAAGCACGTGAAGGAGTCTTCCTTTAAATAGCAAGCTATTATATTATAAATGAGCAAAATACATCTGTATTTTTATGAAAGTGTAAACCAAGGAGAAACTGTCTTGGACTGTTTATCCTATCAGCTCCTGAATATGGGAGGTTTAATGCAAGTTACACAGAAAAGAAACTATATTTGCCTCCGTGTTTTTGCACTAAATTCTGTTATTTTTCCTCTTTCCTGTCTGTTCCCTTCTTCCCAGTACCACCGCCTAATATCTGAGATGAAACGCCCACTTGTACGCTGAAATTAACTATAAAATACTGATTCTTAATGAAACAATACTGAAAAAAATATGGACTTACTCATTAAGACTATTAAATTCCTCTAGATAGGAGAACTCACTTTATGGAAGCCATTACTCTACAGACCTAAGGAGTGTTCCTCTCACACGAGACGTGAATCTCAGCAATGAAACGCAGCCGGGAAACGCGCACGCTGAGTGGGGGCAGGGCAGACAGAAAATGGTGGCAGGAGCCTGTTCCCAGAGTGTCACTTAGCTGAATCCGCGGGGAAATGTCTCTCAGGCCGAGCGGCCTCTGTGTCACCGACGGGAGGTCCGTCCCCGCTCCCATCGTCACAGAACCGACAAGCCCTGCCCGGGCAGGAAGGGACGCATGAGGCCGGCGCCCCCCACTCCGGGTGAAAACAAGCAGAGATGGGGAGTGTCTTCTTCCCCTTGCCAGCGCCCCCGCCCGCCACGCGCGTCCACGCGCACGCGCGCGCGCACACCCAGACACCCTTCTGCGTCGCCCGTTCATCGCGCACCTTGGCCTTCACACCTGGGTCTAGTGACGCGCATGAAGAAGAAGGCGAGTTCCCGAACAAGAGGCAGAAGCAGACGGGGGCCCCCTCCTCCGCAGGGATCAGCTGCCGGCCTTGGCGCACCCCCCCCCACACCCCGCCCCCCGCTGGCAGCACAAGCCGAGCGGAGGTCTGAGGGAATGTTACTGAATGAGCAACTGAGGGCCCCCCTCGATGCCAGGAATCTTTTTCTTTAAAAAAATAAAAAGGTACCGCATGGCACAGTAGTCAGTCACCCCTCTGCCCACAGCCCCGTGTCTATTTAGTAACTAAAGGACGCGAACGTCCCAAAACAAAGTGACCCCGCTCACGCACACGGCGTCCGCTGCGCTCTTGACACGCACAGGCTCACTGCACTGTGCCGTGCGGGTGCCGCCTCGGAGCCCACGTGGTAAGCAAGCATTCAAGGTTCGACAGCTTATTTGCATGTGCTTCCCTGCACATGTTAACGCTGGCCCGGCCCGGTCTGCTGACTTGATTCGAGCACAGTACAAAGGTTTATGGCCTCTGGTTAGTCAGCTCCCTGCACAACACGGCACAACGACAGGACTGCTGTGTTTCTCAAGTGGACACTTCGCCCCACAGGCAACACGGCTCATTAGATACGGCTTTGCTCATACGCCTGGGGCCTCCGGGCATGTGATCGCCACCAGTTCACCCCACGACTAGGGGGAAAACCCACTAAGGATGGGCCTGATTTGGGGGTCCCGGCTGGCAGCGGACAGATAAAGGACAAGGAGACTTGTGAGAAAGCGATCCTGTTTTTCACACACCCCCACCCCGGGTCAAGGTACTACAGGGCTTCAAAAGCGAGACCCTAAGGCTGAAGCACAGCGGTCAGCGGCACAACCAGGGAGGGCCAGGAGCCCACAGGGGTACGTGAGGGGACTGCACCGCGTACTCGCCCTTGGAGAGCGTTGGACGGATGCGCGCCCCTAGTTCCGAGAAAGCTGAGGTTAGGGAACAGCGGTCCAGGAGCCTACCACTTCTAACGTTGTCTTCTCCTGCCTCAACGAAAACAAGCTGAAGAAGTGTGTGTATGCCAACGTGCAGCGAGACCATAGTACTGAGAAAAAGTCTCCAGCCTCCTCTGTCTTCCTTAAGAGAGGATGAAGTCAAAGCTTCCTGGTAAACCTCTTAAGAGAACCAGCTTCTGCAGAGGTGGATTTAGGAGCAAATCTCAACAGTTGCTATTCAACAGCTGAGCCTTTCAGATAAATGCAGAAAGCTGGCACCAGAGGAGACTGCAGCAACAAATACCTGGTTTCGTCTTACCCACCATGACAAGAAACCTCGGCGCAGGCGTCGAAAGACAACTTATCTCCATCGGCCACGGCTGCAAACCCCAGAGAACGGCAGGGTCTCCTCAGATGAACAGGGTGCTTGTAAGAAAACCAGCCGCACTGCACGCCAAGCCGCTTCACAACAACCGGCTCCAGCACCGTCCTCCCCCGAAAAAAACACCATGACGCCCCCCTGCCAGGGGGAAGATGCTCGGGACGGAAGATGCACCCCCCCCTTGCTCAGCCGCTGCCTCCGCTGTCTCTGTGCCCCCCATGCAGGACGGGGCACGCCCCCCGCCCCGAGACGCTCCCCCGCCGCGTCCCACGGAGCTGTGTCCGGCGGCGCTCTCCGGCTCGGGGTCAAGCCAGGGTCCCTCTGCCCGCGCCAGGACGGGCCGAGCCGCGGAAGAGCGGGGAGTGTCACAGCGGGACCGCGGCAGGGACCGCTGAGTGACGGCCTGGGCAGAGGGGCACATCAGGCAACTGTGAAATTCACACGAACGTGTCCTTCCAAATTACCCAGGCCCCACGGGGAGGCAGGGCACAGAGGACTCATACGCTTTTTGGACGAGGAAGAGCTTCTGTGCACGTGGTTCTGAGCACAAGGGCAGGTCCAGGGTCCCCAGGCCACTAAGGAAAAGCACAAGGGCACTTGCCTGGGCGTCTCCAGGAAGGACCGGGGCTCCAAAGCACCCACGGCCGTGCTTTGCTCCTCACCTTGGCTCTCACCGCCTCTTCCCCAGCAGGCTGGGCCCACGGGGAGGCATCCAGGCCCCAGCTGGGACGGAAACATGTTTGGAAGGCAGCATTTATAACATGTCTGGCTGCGGTAACTTTGCTTCTGTCTTCTTTCCACCTATTTGGTTGGGTTGAGGGGTTCCATCTCTCGCAGGAGCTTCTCCGACAAAAGGCCTCCCCGTGTGCTCCTCGCAGACTCTGAAGCGCAGGGAATTTTTATATTTATTACAGAGAGAGGCAGGCATCCGTCCTGCCTGTTTCCATAAACACAGACTGGCAATTAATGCGTTTGGTTCAAAAGCCTTCAAACATTTGTACATCCATTTGCACGTTTAAATGGCTCTGTATAACAGTCAGGCAGGTGGTTAACTATATGTATATTAAATTCATAGAGAAACTGGTAATTTTCAATTATAATTGTCAGTTCACAGTTTACATGGTAAGAATTTTTTGAATAGACCCATTAGCTGATTTAGTTAGTTGGGGTTTTTATAAATCATGGTTTATTTGCTTATGCTCCTTATAAAGGCGGAATTTTCAGTGTTCTCTCATGAATCAATAAATATTTACTTTGGTCTTTATTCTGCCCAAATGCCAAGTTTGACAATGGATGAAATATCATCAGGTTTTCTTAAATAGCTGTTTGGATGCGGCTGTTTTATTAGTTGTTTTCTTTAGTATTATTACTCAGATAATGGTTTAAAAGTCTATTCATTTGCTATTAATTTGTTTTTATAAATAAAGTCAAAAGAGGGCTGGATCGCAGCTCCTTGGAATTTTACAATGTATTGTACTTTCCTGGTAATATCTTTCGACAATAGAAACTTTGGAGCCAATGAAGATCTGTCCCATTTTTCTAAATGATACCCCTTAAAAGCAAAACTCGGAAATATATAGCACTGACTTGCGCATAATAAAACTTGATGGTTTTGTCACCACGGATAATATTTCTCTTTCCTAGGCGAGAGGGATCATTTAACAGCCTCCCATTTGGCGTTTACGGCAGGAAAGGCGGCGCGAAGGGCAGCTCCGTGGGGAGGACGCGCGGCGGGCGGAGGCGCTGGGGCCGTCCGGGGAGCAGCTCCCGCCTCTCCGCGCTGCCCGCGCGAGGCGCCCTGGGCTTCTCCCTCAAAGCAGGGTCGGCTGGCACTTCTCTTCCCCAAGGCGTGTCAAGGGGGCGCGTGGAGCATTTTCAGGTCGTTTCCAGGCACCTGGAGCCCCCAACGGTCTCTCCGTAGCGCGCCGTGTCTGTAACTGAGCGCCCCCCTTCCCGACACCCTGCTCCGCGGACCCCGGCGGCGAGGGCACAGACCCCTCACACACCCTAAGAAACGGGAGGCCCTCGCCTTGCCTCCGGTGGGTCCTGCCACATCGTTCCCACACGGAACAGGAGGACCGTGTGATGACAGATACCTTCCAGACGGGCACTCAGAGGCAAGGCTCGGGGTCACCCAGCTTCGGAGGAACAGACAGCGAACGAAGGCATTACGAAGAAGTGTTGCATCTCAGGTCCCGGGGAAACGTCACAGACCATTTGGTACCCCTAAGCCGCCGCCTAGTTTGCACAAACATAAACTGGGGAGTCTCGTTTCAAAGCAAACCCCCAAGGGCTCCCGCCCGCTGGCCGTGAACGAAACAGCCGCTGCGGGCGACTGCAAGCTCCGCTCACCCTGAAGCTCTGTGCCGACCCCACTCGCCAGGCCGGCGGTCAAAAGGTCGCTCCCCGCTTGTGTTCACGGAGATTCCCAAGTGGGAAACAACTGTAGAAAAAGGGTGATGTTCTTCTCAAAAGACAGGTTTACAGGCAGAGCAACAAGCGCGGCAACAGGGGGTTATCTAAGAGGGCGGAGACCCCAAGCGTAGTCAGAGGCTGGGATTTGCCTGCTGGCTCTCCAAGCCCATCAGGGCCTCGGTCTCCCTGTCTGAGCAACGGAACCAGACGCGACCTCAGCGCTGTTTAGGGTGCCGACGCAGGCCTCATAAAGCAGGAAGCCACGTGGGTGCTCAGTAAACGCGAGATGAATCTGGAAACATTATGTCCTGCGTTCGCTTCCATGATAAGGTGAGTGCAGCTGGATTCCAGGGAGTTTTAACATCTGGACCCCTCCTCTTCTGCTTTTCCCTGAACTGTCCCCCAAACGAGCCCTCTGTTCTTCTCCCCCGGGGCAGTTCTGGGGGCCTGGCGTCACCACCGTACAGGACCCTGGCGGCCGGCTTCTACTGAGCATGTGCAGCGGAACCGCCCATGGGAGGTGTGTGGGGGACAAGGGGGGCGGCTTTCGGGGGGCTGCTGTTTGCATTTCTCTAAAAGGCTTCAGCACTCAGCGCGGAAGGCGTTAGGCATCAGCTGCAGCTGACAGGCTCTCTGTATCCGGTAGAAAATGAGAAAAAAATGTTAGGCGACAATGGCCACCTTACATGAGGGAGTATGTCTGTAGCGAGAAATTGAAGCTTTTTAAATAATATTTTTACCACTGTATCTGGATTCTCAGGACCATTTTAGGTGTGATTCTGTGTACAAAGCCGCTACTGCACTCCTTTTGAGCTTATTTCTGGAACATTCTGGAAATAAACATCTGGACGCAGCTCAGACCTTTGGGCCAGTTGGAGCTTGAACACAGTAGGGTTCAGGACATCCAGCTGAAGGAGAACTCGTGAGCAAATATCATTCCACTCTTTGAGCCAAGAGTTGGTATATGTTATCTCACTTCAGCCTTAAGACAACACTGCTAAGTGATTATGACGGTTGTCCTTTCACGTGTGAGAAACCCAAAGGTCGAGGGCTTGGGAAACGGCTTTGAGGTTCTCAGGAGGAGCTGACGTTGGAATTCCACGTAAACGCCAGGCGGCGCGGACCTCATTGCTGTTGGCCTGTGCGTCGCCCTGTGGCGCCTCCCGATGGCGTGAGGGTCCGGGGCAGAGACGTGCTGCAGAACGCGGAGCCCACGCACCCCTCGCTCCTGGGCACATGGCAGACACAGTGGTAGGGGAGGCGGCCGGGGGGCGCCGAGGCCACCTCGAGGGGTGCGCACGGTGGCACGCGGGCTGCTGTGCCCGGCTGTCGGCAGGACAAAGGCAGGCGGCCTGTGTCACAGCAGTGACACTTGGGAAGGTCTGCACAGCCTGTCCTGTGAGAGGGCTGACCAGGAACCACTGCTCTTTGGCTCGTGAAAGTGAAAGCTGAACAACAGGAAAGCACAGATGGGACACGCGTGCACAGGCGAGACGGCCGGTCTAACTTCCGTCTCCTGTGAACACGTACCGAATGGGCGCATGAATGAAGGCGAGAAAGCCCAAACACGGGCATGTGACACGGAGAAGCGGCCCGGGAAGGTCACTTTGTCAGCAAGGAAACACAGATAAGGCCACTGTTGTTTTCCTTAGTCCTGACTGTGTCCCCTTCCTTGTTTGCACTGGGGAAAGGGACAGAAGGGGCCACAGCGTTGGGCCTCTTCCCGTGTGCCGCCCCCCCGCCCCGCATCACACAGCAGCCCCTCTATCTCTGTCGGGGGCTCCCGCAGAAGGGGCCCAAGGGACAGCCGACACCGGTTCACCCCGTTAACAGGGGAGGACACCCAGGCTGGATATTTAGGAATCTGCCAAGGTCGCCGAGGTCGCTGAGCGAGCACACCCGCCCGGCTGGCATTTCCCGCTGCGGATTCCAGAGCTGACCTTTCGCTGTCGGGGTGGAGATGCTGAGGGCGCAGACGTCGAGGGGAGGAGAGCAAACGGGCGAGGCGGTCCCACGGACCGTGCCCCCTGCTTCTACCTAGCGATCCCGCCGTGGAACGGGAACCGGGGAGCGGGGAGGACACTGGGCGGTTCAAGCAGGGGAGCACACAGTGACAACCGCTGGCATCTCCTCAGCCGTCGGGAGGTGACCAGGCCCTGTGAGCCCCGTCCTCGGCTGGCCTTGACACCGTGTCCTGGGCACAGCGCCTTTTTATAGGCGAAGTTCAGGGCACTGCCAGCACGTGCAAAGCCCACATGGCCACGGGGCGACACCAGGATTCAAGTCCCCGTCTCTGCCTGATCCCTGGCCCCTTGTCTCCTGTCTGTCCCCACGGTGCCCTTGGTGTCCGCACAGATCCCTCTCTGCGACCTAAGGACGCTGCTGCTGGCCAGGGGAACCGTCCAAGAATCATTCCTATGGCTCTTTGGTCCCTGTGTGTAAAAAACTCTCTTACTCTTATAACCTAAGGTATAAACTCTTGAAAAGTTAAGCATAAATTTCTGGTAAGCAAAGCAGAAAAAAAACAACTCATAGAACAGAACCATTTCCGGTCAAGCCTGAAGCCAGAGAAAGCTCCCATGGATATGCCATGGAGAGATCTTGTTTTATGAGATTCTAATCCCGTATTTCAGTCCAAAGAACTTCTTACGTGATGACATTATGGGGCATGGGGGGGGGGGGTCCCCCGTAAAGCCCCTCTGCTGAGAGGAAGGTGAGCACTGGAACTTTCAGAGGCTGTTTTCCCTCAGTTACCCGCTCAGGACCCGATGCCCTCTGTCCACCCTCGTATGGAAAGAGCGTCTTCGCGAATCGGGGTCCCCGCCAGGCGGTCCCGGAGCGCAGTGCCTCAGCTGGAGGCAGTGTCGGTCCGCGGGGGCTCATCCAGGACACCTGCCTCCGCCGCTGTTGCTCAGAGGGCAGTTGTAAAATAGAGGACATGGATTAAACTTTTGATCTCCCTGGAGTTTAACAGGTCGACGGGAACAGTAACGGCAACCCCAAAACAAGCGGAAATCGCTCTGCCGGGGAGACTGGCCTGTGTGACAAGCTGCTGAGGTGGTGTGCCTGTCATCTTTGCTGACGGCAGCGGTGCACTTTTTCGGGTGTACCGCTCCTGTCTTTGGGGGGCCACACGCGCTTCCAGGAGGGCACACGTCTCAGGCTCGGGAGAAGTGCCGCCTCCTTCTCAGACTGCCTCTTCTCTCGGGGTTTTCAGGATTCAGGCCGGCTTCCGTCACTCCGCCTCCCTACGCCTGGTGACTGGGTTTCACCTTTGGTTTCCTCCAGGGGACACGGCACAGACACTGGGACTGGGTCACCCTCTGACTTAAATCACCCCTTGTCTTGTGAAAGGTGATCGGCTTGACTTTCACAACAGAAATGTCAAGTCAGGGAACCTGAGCGGACGCCCCAAGGACCGAGTCCTTGGGAAACACGGTGGAGCCTTGACAAGGAAACAAAGAGACAGAACAGAAGGGCAGGCCAGGGAGCAGCATCCACAGGAGGGCTGGCCCCGCCTGCTCGGGAGTTTCCAGGGGCCCGCGGACACAGCGTCCGAAGCGTTGCACAACCCCATCTGGGACGTGCTCTCCAGCCAGCTTACAGGCTGTCCTGGGAACACACGGGAGGGCTCTTCCCGCAGAACCGCCTGCCGACCTCTGAGGAATTACTCAGTGGAGTCGTTCCCCGCCCTGCTTGGCTCTGCCTGGGGACCGGTGGTTTCTACAAGCTGAAGTTTGAGGGTTTGCTGGCATGTAAACGATTCTGCCGGAGGGCCTTCTGGGAATTCTCCAGTGCTCTGAGCGCTGGCCCGTTGGGAGACTTCCCATCCAGGCTGCTGGGAGGGAGCCCAGGCTGCTGTGCCTGGAGCCGGTTCAAGGGCTGGGTGATCGCCTCTGTCCCTCAAAACAAAGAACTTGCCTGCAACTGAGAACCAACCTCTCCCACCCCTGGAACAGCCCAGCACGGATCTCCACCAGCCTATTCACTCTACAGAGCAGGACAGAATTTCATGCGCAGTCACTGTGTCTTTGAAATAAGACAGCCCAACACCACTCAGCCCAGGCCGACGCTGGCCAAGGGAGCCAGACTTATGGCTCCTAATGAAATCCCCAGAGGCTGCCGGGAAATTCCCAAGAGTGACTCTGACCGAAGTGGCCTCTTAGTGCTCTGCCTTGGCAGACAATGCCTTTGCCTCCCGAATGTAAAGCTTCCTTACGTTTGATGAAAACAAAGTCTTTCACAAAACCCAGGAGAGGAGGAACGTGAGCACCGGCCGCTCTGAGTGGCGTGCCTGGGCACTAACAATGACCAAGAGGGGCCCCCAAACACCAGAGCTACCCGCAGCCCTCGCGAGGCTGTGTCCCTGGGGCCACCTCATCTTGCAGGGACAGCCACACAGTGGCCGCGGGCCGCAGACAGACCGTGAGCAGAGTGTGGCCCTGATACCATGTGCGGGTGGCTGTCGACACCTCCAGGTCTGGTCCCAAAGGGCCTCTCCAATCGGAGCTGTGGGTTTTAGACCCTGGGTCTCCGCCCAAATGGAGGAGACACAGAACGGTGCTTCCTTTGGCTTCTCCCTGGAGCACCAGCACGAGCGCGAAGACAGTCTTGGGAAAAACGCTCCAACCCCGCCGCGTCCCGGCTTACGCCAGCCCCGCACATCACCATCGTGAGAACGTGCGCCGGAGCCGGTCTCTGGAACGCCACCAAGGGGCGCGGCCCACTGAGAGGCCGCACTCTGCCGAAGAGGCCCGTCACGCCTGCCCTCTCTCCCGCCCCTCTTGCCCGGCGCCATCTTCCATTCAAAGACAGTGAACGTGCCACGGCCGCACCCGGGAATGGGCCTTGCACCCAGGCCTCCCTGACCTGTGGCCATCGGTGACCCGTTCCTACGGCGAGGCAGCCAACGAGGATGCAGCTAGTTATCTTAATTGTCTAAGGGGCACGTCCTGAGAGAGTCTCGCCCGGCCGGCACCTGTCCTCGGACGTGCCTCCCTTAGGAGCGGGGCTGCCCGAGAGTTAGAAACGTGAGCTCGTGCGCGTGCGCGTGTCTGTGTGTGAGTCCCAAGGGCACGAGCATGGCCTCCGCGCTGGCTCCCAGGGCGGGCTGCGACGGGCCAGTGGCAGGGAAGGCTATGCTCCATGTCCCCTTGCTAATGAGGTCGCTCTGGGCGCCTCCGGGGCTCTGTGGCAGCTCCTCACTTCCCATCAGCTGGGGAGCACAAGACCGAAGCAGGCCGGGGGAGGCGAGGAGTAATCACAGGGACAAAGGGTCTCCGTGACGAGGCTGTTCAGCGCCGCCCAAGCACGCCGGGTGGACGGGAGGCGCAGGAGACCGCGGAGCCTAGGGATGGAGCCACAGAAAACCACCTGTCAATGGCCAGCCGGGCAGAGGACCCACGTTCAAGTGCTTTGCTCACGCTCTCGAAAGGCCAGAGGGCCGCCCTCCCTTCGCTGTGCTCAGGGCAGGTGCTGTGCTCCTGAGGGAGGTCATCGATGATCGGAGACCTGCACCCCAGGTCCTGCCCCCCTTGATCTCGTCACATGATCGAGGGCTGTGCAAGCTGTCGGGGGAGACTGTTGGCAGGGATCGGATCGGAACGTGTGACCAGGGCCGCGGGGAGGCCAAAAGCGTTCGGACCCGCGGATGCTCATGGAGTGTGTGTAAGTATCAGGCCCGCGCGGGTGTTAGTCACTTGGAAATAAACAAGACGAGGGCCCTGCCCGAGGGGACTGCACAGGTTCCCCCAGCAGGGAGGCGCATCCCCTCGGGACGAGGCCGACATGGAGCACTGCCCAGGGGCTGGGGTAGGCGCAGGTGTTAGAGGAAGGAGCGCTTCCGGGAGGGGAGCGTGCCCGAGTCATTACCTGACAGGTGAGTAAGAGCCGGCCTGCTGACGACGGGGTGGGGAATTCGGCAAGAGGCAGGCCGCGCAGCGAGTGTGACAACCTGTGGAGACCTGCACAGCTTCGCTGCGAGGCGATGCTGGGCTGGGGCGGCGGGCGGGCGGGTCGGAGCAGAGGGCGGAGCGGCCGGGTGTGCGGTGCTGTTGTTGGGGACACCGCCCCACAGCAGGCAGGTTGGACTGGGGCGACGAGGAAAGAACACCAGGAAGGGCACTAGGGGGCCGTGGCAGGTGGCAAAGGTGGCAAACCTGCTCAGGTCCAGCTGGAAGGAAACCAGAGTCGACGCCTCCAAGTGTTCGCTGCCAGTGTCGTAGTTGAGCCAGCCTCCCCGGGGGCCCAGTTCTGCTCTTCATTTGCTAACTCCCAGCTGCCACGAGGGCCTCCTCTGCTCGCGGCCCATGCGGCCTCGCTCAGCGGCGACTCGGGCCTCTCGCTGCCCCTTGCTGGCAGCCTACCAAGGAGACGAACCTGTCCTTGGAGGGGCTCTTAAAAAACCTTAAAAAATTTGTTTAGGTTTCAAAAGTTATATTTTAAGTTAGGTTGTCTGAAAACTCAGCTTCCGTGGGCCAGCGTGGCACAGCAAGTGGGTCTGCCATCTTGTTACTTTCCTGTACAAATCGCCTGCTTCTGTCATTTGCCTATTTCTCTAGGGAAATTATGTCTCTTAATCATCGATTTTTAAATGTTCCTTATTATATTGTGTGCGTACCTATTGCAAACATCTTCACATGTTATTTGTCTATGGTTTTCTCTCCCCTTTTTTTCCTACTGTGTTTGAAACACAGGCTTTAAAAAAATATTAATCAAGTGAGATTTATCAATCAGCTTTATGTTTCTCTCCTTTGTGTCTTAAAAAAATAAATTCTGCCCTACCACACGGTCACGAAGATATTTTCTTCCATCCTTTTATTAAAAAAGTAAAAACTTTTGTTTTCATATGCTGTCTTCATGCTCCTCAGGGTTGATTTTTGTATGTGGTGCGAGAGGATGGCTTATTTTTTTCCTTAAGGGAGAACCTGTTGTTCCAAGACCATTCACTACGGAGACCATCCTTTTGACGCTGACCTGCAGTTCGTTTCTCTCCTGTATCAGGTTTTGCATAAACACCAGTTCATTTCTGCGGCCACTTATTTGTTCGACGGGTGCATCTGGCCCTGTGCCAATACCACACCGGCCAAATTACAGTAGTTTCAAAACAGGTCCTGCTCTAAAGATGCAACTTTAACTGTCGACCAGGCCAGAAAGCCAGAAAGCATCAGAGGCCGAATTACTGTCCCCAACAAGGACGCGTGCCTGGGACAAAGCTGGACGGTCAGGGCGTCCGGCTGGATGAAGAACAAGGGGCCGCTTTGATGCCTGTGTACCTGTACTCGCCCCTTAGGCTTCCTCCTGACACAGGGCAGGGCCCTCGGCCCTAAAGACGGGAGTCTCCCTGGCAGAGCAGCCCTGACCCATGTGGCTCCGCCGGACGGGCCTCGTCCTGCGAGGTGAAAGGTCACAGGTTCGATTCCTGGTCAGGGCACGACGTGCCTGGGTTTCGGGCTCAGTCCCTGGTCAAGGCGTGTACGGAAGGCGACGGATCGATGTTTCCCTCCCACGCTGATGTCTCTCTCCCTCTCTTCCTCCCTCTCCTTCCCTCTCTCTAAAAATAAATAAATAAATAAAATCTTTAACGATTAAAAAAAAAAAACAAAAAAAAAGGTCGGGGGGTCCAGCTGTGCAGGCTCCGCATCCACCCCTGGCCGTGGGTTCCATTTTCCTTCCGGGGGCCAGTGGGAGGAAACGCGGCAGCTCTGCCCACTTCTGATGCAGGCCGCTCTTTGCATTTCCTGTGTGGACATTTCCCAAAATCTGTCTGTCTCTCTCCCCCTCTTACTTGCCTCTGCTGTGGCTTTCCTGAGTTTGTTTCCCCCGGATGCACTGTGTGCTTTGGAAGCCGCCTTGAAGCCCTTCTGGAAGGAGGCACGGGGTAAACAAACACAAGCTCTATCTCAGGAGCCCCTCCTTCCCCCTCGTTCACACTCTGCCGGCGCTCTGGGCCGGGCCTGAAAGGGTGCTGCTTCATGAACCACTGCGCCCACGTTCCCTGAGGGCATGGGGCTGCCTAAGGTGCCGATCCAACCACCGGAGGACGGCGCACGCGAGGCAAATCTGAGCCCATACGTTATCCCAAGTCTGTACTTCTGTTTGTGGCTCAGGGGGCCCCTCAGGGCCCTTGAGGGTAAGAAAAGCCGCGTGAATCTAAGCAAATACTGTTAAACAGATTTGCGTGGCGGTTGCGAAAGAGAGCGGGCCCTGTGGAGAACCGCCGGCGGTGGAGGATGAACTATTTCCCGCCATCCCTGCCGCCAGTGGCTGCGAGGGTCTCTCACTGAGCCCCTGGCACTGCCCGCATCGCGCCCGCCTGCCCCGCTGCTCTCGTCACGCCAATCAATCACACGCCTACCCAGCCTTACTGATACGCCGCAGCCCGTCGCCTACCACCCGACCCTATTCTTCCGGGGCCTCCGGCGCTGAAAGCCGCCCACCACACGGACGAAAGGGCCCCGGAGGTTGCTGAGTCCATTTCCTGGGGGCGCCTTTGGTTCAAACGCCAGGGGACAAGGCTCCACTGCCCCGAAACAGACACGGGTCCAAGGGCCACGCATTCGGAGATCTGAACCCAACAGCTGAGCAGATCACAAAACTAATCCCCAATGGGGAGGAGGCGACTACACGAGACTGCTTTACCCTTTTTAATTCTCATTCTGTATTTAGTTAGAATGAGGACGCACAGCATTCCTAACTTAGCGGCTGTGTTGGAGCACTGGTAGGTCACCCGGAGACACTCCCTGTGGACCCAGCCGCTCCCTCCCTCTGGCTCCGGAGCCGAGAGACACCCCCAGGAGCTGCCAGCATCTCCCAGCCCTGAAGGTGGCAGGGGCCACCCGTCACCCCGGCTCCCGGGCCCTGCGGTCCCCGGAGCAGCCGCGGGGCAAGTGCTGGCATGCCTAAGCTCTGCGATGCTCGTCCGCTCCCAGAGCTGTCCTCGGTCCCTGCGGGTGTCACAGGAGGCTCCAGAGTCCCACCTGTCCTTTCCACTAACTGACGCTCCCATGTGAGTGGGCTAAATCTCAGCAGCTCCATTGAAGGAGAGTAAGACGATGAACATGTCCCAGGGACAGCGGCGCCTTATGCTGTCACCATGGCAACGCTGCCACCACAGGGCCATCTGTCTGGGCCAAAGCAGAGCAGAAAACGGGATGGCCATGGTGGGCTTGTGCTGCGCCCCCTCGGCCCCATCTGGGTCACCGCCACAGGAAGGCGGAGGCTGGAGCGCTTTCCTGTGGGGCTCGAAGCACCTTCTAACGCGTCCCCAGCCAGCTCTTGGAGGGCCCAGGAGGCGGCCTAGGCCCCAGGGCTCCCTCCGGCTCCTCGCTGGGACAGGTCTTGCACTGGCACCGGCGGAGAGCCCCTGTGTCCCCGGGCAGCAGGTGGGCGGGAACGTCCTGTGGCCCAGAGTGCCCCTGAGGCCGACACTGACCGCAGGTCAGGAACTGGCCCCGACGATGCACCTGTTCTCTTCTTTCCAGGAGAGGGGCGAGCCGAGCTCCCCTGGCCCCGAGGTTTTGGAAAGCGGGTACGCCCCTCCTTCAGCCCTCTCTCTCTTCATACAGCCCCCGGTCCCCCAAAGGTCAAGGATGCTCCCAGCGCGAGTCCCCTCCCTGCCGCACACCGTGACCTGCGTCCCTGAGTCAGTCAGCAGGTGCCTCGCCACTCTGCCTCCCATATTATGGATTCTTTCTTTTTAAAAATTATTTTTATTACAGGTAACACTGGTTAATTACATAAACGTTATAGGTGTAAACTTCGTAACCCATCGCCTGCGTGTTGCATTGTGTGCTTCTGCACAGCCAAAGACACCACCAATAAAACAAAAGGGAAACAGCCAAAAGGGAGAAGACATTGGCAAACAATACCTACGGTAAGGTGCCAATATGCAAAACATATACAACTCAACAACGATGACAACAAAGAAACCAATTAAAAACGGGCAGAGGCCCTGACTGGACACGTGTCCCACGAGGACATACACATGGCCAACAGACATGAAAAGACGCTCAACTTCATTAGCTGGTAGGAAAGCACAAGCCAAACCACAATGAGATGCCACCTCGCACCCGTGAGAATGACTACGATCTATGAGACAAGCAATGACAGGTATCGGAGGGGATGGGGGGCGAAAGGAGCCCACACGCACTGACGGAGCGATGGGCAGTCGGTGCGGCCTCTACGGAACACGGCCTGGAGGGGCCTCGGGAAATGAACGGCACTACCATACGACCCAGCAACCTGTCCTCTGGGTGCCTACCGTAAAATCGGAAAACACTTACTAGCAAAGACATTCATTCAATGCCTACGGTCATTGTGCTATTACCCAGAATAGCCAAGGTGTGGGTTCTTTCAGGGACGCTCCCTGAATTTCTTTACATAATTAACTGCCCAAGGGGCCGCCTCCTCATGTCCTCCTGCTCTGGACCTGTTGAGTCCCTAAGTGAATATATGTTTGTTGCTTTTGACTTAAAGCACGTAACTTAGGCAAAGCCGTGTGGCTGCACGATTTGAGGGGACTTCTGAGCTTCACAGGGAGAGTCAACCGTATGGGCTCTGCGCAGGGCTTGGCCGCTGCACAAGGAGGTGGCTCCAAGGCGCAAGCTGGGCTGGAGGAGGGAGACCGCCACAGGCTGAGTCGGTCGTGTCTCTCCAGAGTTCTCACGTGGAGGCCCGACCCCAGCGTAGCTGTCTGCGGGGAAAGGAAGTAATTCAGACCCACTGGGTCTGAGGGCGGGGCCCTAATGCTGGCCGGATGGGGGTCCTTATCAGGAGAGACACCGGAGCCCTCCCCTCTGCCCCATGAGGACACAGCTGGAAGGCAGGCTCCTGCAAGCCAAGGGGGGAGTCCTCACCCGGAAGGAAGTGGGCCAGCCCCCGACCTTGGACTCCCCGTGGACTCCCCGCTCAGACAGCCACTACAGCAACAAATGGACCTGATAATAGTAAGTCTTGTCTTGTTCCTAATGGTCGGGGAAATGCTTTCCTTATTGCACCACGAAGTGTGATTTTTGCCATGGAGTTTTTGAGCTGCACATTATCACCTGAAGGAAGGTTTGGCTTTCTTTTTTCTTTTCTACTTCTTGTTTGCTGAGCCTTATTAGCAGTGGATAATAGATTTTATTTTATCAAATGTTGACTCTGGGCCTATTGAGATCACCATATCATTTTGTTCTTTTATGCTGCCAATGTGATGAAATACATTGATTGATTTTCCAATGTAAAATGAATCTTATGTTCCTGGAATAAACCCAACTTCAAGGTGACATATTGTCTTTTTTATATATTGCTGGATTTATTTCACTAAGATTTTATTTTAAATTTTTATATTTATGTCCTTGAGATTGATCTGTAATTTTTCTTTCTTGTAAATGCTCAGGTCGTGTTTCAAGGTGATACTACCCTCAAAAGACAAGATATGTAAGATGATATATGGCATTTTGTTTTGTTTTAATTTTCTGGAGAAGTTATTCATGATTAGTGTACCCGCTATGCCTGGAGGGTTCCTTGTGGAAATTTTTTTAATTACAGATTCAATTTATTCAATCAATATAGAATTATTTAGATTTTATTTTAGGTTGATTTAAGAAGATGATAGTTTATTGTTTTGGGGTGGAGTATGGAAATACATAACTTTTTTTTAAGATTTCACCCATTTAATTTTAGAGAGAGCAGAAGGGAGGGAGAAAGAGAGGGAGAGAAACATCAATGTGTGGTTGCCTCTCATGTGCCCCCTACTAGCCTGCAACCCAGGCCTGTGTCCAGACTGGGAATCAAACCAATGACCCTTTGGCTTGCAGGCTGGCACTCAACCCACTGAGCCACACCAGCCAGGGCTAGAATTATTTAGATTTTAGAAACTTCCTTCTGGTTTCCATTTTGGTAAATTGTGGTTTTCTAGAACATTCTTCATTTCACCTGTATTTTAAAGTTCTACTGAAATAAAGTTGTTCACAATATCCTCTCATTATTCTTCAAATGTCTATAGAATCTATGGTAATTACTTTTGTATTCCTGATATTGGTAATATAGTGTCTTTTATCTCTTAATCATTCTTCCTAAGGATTTAACTCTTCAAAGAATTGACTGAGCTTTGTCATTTTTCTAAAGTATATTTGTTCACTATTTGACTAATTTCTGCTATCAGAGTTATTACCATTTTTCTTCTTCCTTTGGGTTTAACTTGATAGTCTTTGTAACTTCCTGCTCTGGGAACAATCAAGAAAATCAATAGATGATTAAATTTTAGCTTGTCTTCTTTTCTGATACTTTTAGGAATGATTTTCATGGCCTCACACTCATTCTAGTGCGTCACATTTTTATTTTCATATAATTAAAATAACTTTCAATTTTCATTATGATTTCCTCTTCATTCATGGATCATTTACACATATTCATTCTCAAACATGTGGTGGTTTGCTAGTAAACTTCATAACTGACTTCTAGCTTTATTCCACTGTATTCATTCAATATGTGGGATTTTGTTAGGATGTGATTTACGGCTCAGCATACAGTCAGTATTGCTAACGTACTCCACGTCCTCCTGAAAGTCATGAAAATTCTGAACTTGGAGGCTGTTCAGTTGGTAAATCAGGTCACTGGGATTTGCTGCATTTTTTTTCCCCATCTTGAATGATGTGTTCTGTTTGCTCGTTCTAGCAGGTAAGAGTACATGCCCAAATCACCAATATGGTTGTGCAGTGGTCAATTTTTCCTTTTAAATCACAATTCTTGCTTTGTATATTCTGATGCTACATTATTGAGTGCATACGTTGAGAAGTATGACCCCTTTTTGCCAGATTGGTCTCTATCACTACGACACGCCCTTCCTTCCCTCCACGAATGCTTAGTGCCTCAAAGGCTGTTTTGTCACAAAGAATTAGACCACATTCCTTTTTATTACTGTTTGTACTTTCAGTTTTATTTTGTCATTATAGTGAAGCTGTTTCTTTGTTTTACTTATTCATTTTCAGAGGCTTTGTTTTTTAATTTAGTCCAATTTCATTTACTACAATTGCCAATATATTTGGGGTATTACCTACTGTTACTTGTCATAAATGTTCTACATTCCTTTACATGTCTTTCTTGAAATTTTTTGAATGGAGTATGTTAAAATTATTTTCTAGTTCCTTCTTCCCTACCTTAGTAATTATAATAACTTTTCTTTTCTGTTAATGGTTACAAAGTTATTGGAACAAACATCCTGGATTTGTTAGAGCCTAATATAAATCAGGACTTGGATCACTTCCCAGATAATGCAAGAATTTTACAAAATTTCAATCGATGACCTCACTCCCAATTTTGTGAGTTGCTTTATGTATTTGTTCTTCATGTATTTTAAATTGTTCAGTGTAGTCAACATTCATTTAGACTTACCTACATATTTATATTTTTATTTTCTCTTTATTTCTTCTTCCATTTCCACATTTCTACCCAAGGTGACCCTCATTCTCTCTTAGGAAATGTCTCAGTACTTCTTTTAGCATGTGCTTGAAGGCAGCAAATTGTTTCAGTTTTTCTGAAAATGTTTTCATTTTTTTCATTTTCAGAACTTGTTTTTCCTGGATAGAATTCTAGGCTGGCAATTATATTTATAAAATTTACTCAGAAATATTTATCTGGGACCTAAAATTTATCTATCTATCTAAGACTTGCTTTGACTGAGCTTTTCCATGTTCAGGAAAGCAATGGAAATAAGTTAAAAATAAAAGCAAGATGTCTAAAGATATGAATTGCATCATTATTCCCAAAAGTGAGAAACTGGAACCAGCATAAAAACCCAACATTCAGGCCATGGTTAAATAAATGATGGCACATCCATCCAATGGGATATTGTGGAAAGATTTAAATGGCACTGATGAAGAATTTTCAGTAAAGAAAAATATGTGTATTATTATTATGTATGGGGAAAACAAGATGCAAATTTCTATACATTGTGGGATTTTGGCTAAATAAGAAAGTTACTTAAAAGAAGTCTACGAGCGAACACATAACTCAGTCAACACTCTTTGTTCAGAGGTAGAAGGCTCATGGGTGGTTATTTTTCTGTAATTGAAATAAATGCCTTCCATATGCGACTTTCTTTTCTTCTTCTGTTCCACTGAAGTTTATAAATAGGATGGATGATACAAATTACAGCTCAGTTAAGGACACTTAATTTACGAGGTTAAAGTTGTCATCATCGTCTTCCATGCACAGAAGTTCCCATAAAGGGAAACGCAGAAACGTACCAACGAGGCCCACTTAGACTGTCAGTTGTTCCACGTAGCCAATCACCGCGAGAAACGTCCTGCACACACGGCGCCATAAACACCTGATCCTACGGCGTAAATCTTGGTGTTGAGAGCCGCACCCCACACACCTTTCATCCAGAGGTGGAAGACACGTGTCTACACGCCTTCCTTCCTCTACAGGACGAGTCACCCCTATACTCATTAGCGGTGGCAATAACGCCTCGCCAACAGGAATTAATCTTTGCTAATCGCACGTACCAGTGACTCTCACAGTTGCTCCACAGAAGCAAGGGCTTTGCCAATGAGCTGCTTTCGCATTTGGGGATGGTGTGGGGCGGCCCGGAAGCCAAGGCATCACCGGGACTCAAGTGATGCGCCCAGACTCGCTCACTGGCCTCAGGGCCGCGCCTCAGCATTTCAGCAGAAGGCGTTTGGCGTGTAAGCAGGCCACCGGCTCTGACGCAGCCGATTAGCCCTGGGCCTGTCAGGTCACTGGAAAGGCCAAAACACGGTGGCTGGCCTTTCTCCGGAAGCCAAAATTACTGCCTCAAAGCACTTCTGAGAGCGATTCCAGGAGCATCTTCCTGGAATTGGGCATCTCTGACCTTGAACCCTTGGAGCCTGCTCTCTTGCTGTGTGGCCGTGGGAAAGGGCTTATGTGTGTGAACCCAAGGTTCCTTCGCTGTGAAAATGGGAGAAAGCGCTTCTCCCACAGGCCACTGAGTTTACAGGCCAGTGAGGAAGGAAGCCCGTAAACAAATGGAACCAGGAATTACATGTGCTGTCCGGCACACACCAAGAGTCCAAGACGTTCTTACTTACTCAAATCTTCCTTCAGCACTTCCTGGAAAATCTTTCCCACTTGGAAGGACCAAGAGTGCATGTCTAAACTAACTGGGCATTTTGGACCACCCCCCAGCTGAACTGTGGAACGGGGTACAGACACGGGGGCCGCGGATGGGCGGGAGCGGTCGAGGGAGAGGGGCCGATGCGATGGAAATTAAGGATTCAGGCAACACGCAAAAACCAAAAAAAACAAAAAAAAATGTCCAGTGAGGAGATGGTGCCTGTCAGTTTTCTTTATTCACGTAACCACCATTTGTCGAGCACCCCCTATGTGATGGGCACCGTTGCTTTGGAGGACACAGTGAGCCCCCTTCCCTCAGAGCTTGCACTCGCCTGGGCAGCGCGCGTGGAGGCCGGACCGT
The DNA here is from genome assembly GCF_021234165.1 of Pteronotus mesoamericanus. Classification (NCBI taxonomy): domain Eukaryota; kingdom Metazoa; phylum Chordata; class Mammalia; order Chiroptera; family Mormoopidae; genus Pteronotus; species Pteronotus mesoamericanus. The sequence continues at coordinate 5,512,638 of NW_026555323.1, read as the reverse complement.
GCGGCTGTGGCGTACGATGGCTTGTGCGCCTGTGTGACCGGGAGGGTCTTGGGTTGGAAGAACTTGGGGTGGGGGGGGGAAGAATCAACTGTTTCTTTTCTAGGGCAGGAGAAAATTAGCTCTGTCTCGCCCTGTGTCGCCTGGCCAGGGCCATGGGCTTGGCTGTTGGCATCGCTTTAGAGCCTCTGTCGGACAAAAGCAGACGGATCTTTCGGGCCCAGCACAGAGATCAGAGAATTTCTCGTTCAATCTCTGCTCTTTCTGCTCTGGTCAGAGTTCTCTGTTTTCTCGTGAAATCCTCTCAGCTATTTTCAGGCTAACCACAAACAAATACGGGAAATACCACGGAGGGTGCATTTCCCAATAGCCTCTCCTGAAAGTCACCACGGCATTTTGTTGGTATGCACATTCAAAATTCTTCCTGGCTCATCTGTGCAAAAGGGCAACGCCAAAACTTTTAAAGAGGCAAAGTTGCTGCCCCCCAAAGTAGAGGTTCCAGGAGGTCGAAGACAGGGTGCGATGATCGGAGAACCACAGCGTTGACGCGGTGTTGGGGGGGCAGTGTTTGAACTTCCAGCCCGGGGCGGGGGCAGGGGCACCTACCCTACCACGTGTGCAGCGGAAGGTGACAGACGCCGCGCCGAAGTGCTCCTTACAGTGAGGTGTTCACGTTGTCTTGCCTCCCCGCCCCCTCCTCCAGCCGGCCAGCCTCGCTCAACGCCCAGGGAGGAACTGGGCGGGGCAGAGGCCGCGCCCTCCTGCGAGGCCCCTGGCGTCCCTTCTCCGAGGGAGCCGGGGAGAGGCAGAAATGGCAACGCCTTTGACCAGAAACATAAATGCATACAGGGAGAATTTTCTGGAAACTGGGGTGGAGGAATGGGGAGGGCGCCTCTCGTTTTTTGAGCCACACAGGCCAGAGGAAGAGCGACTGAGGGTTCCTGCGGGCACACAGGCCCAGGCACCGTGGGAAGGGCCCGGCGCGTGGGGAAGGCAGGGGCTCTGGGCCCGAGGGCGCTCTGCGGCCCGCGGGCAGGCAGCTCCGTGCGAGCTGGGGCCCCGGAGTCGCGGCGTCACTAGGGAAGGGAGAGCCCTGAAAGATGCTTGGAGGAAGGGTAAGCACAGGAATTTCTATTTTGCCCCGGCTGAATAGAGCATCATTCCCATACGCCAAGACTGTGGATTCAATCCCTGCTCAAGGCACATACAAGAATTAACCGATGGGGGTTGGGGAACAGGGACGCCGAGGGGCCGAGGTTTATGCCCTCCCAACCCCCGCAAACAGAACTCAGCCTCTGGCCTGACCCAGGGAACCGGGGCTTTTCTTTAGTCCACTGGGCAAAGGAAAGGCAGATTCCAACGCGAGGAGTGACTGTGGGCCACGGCTGAGCCCAGAGGCCTGACGGGAGGAAGGAGAGCAGCGTCTAAGGAGGCTCCCTGACAGGGTGAAGAGGAGGAGAGGGAGCCACAGGGGAGGAGAGCGGGCGGGCGAGGGGCCGGGCGGGCCCAGCAGAGCACCAGAGGTACACTCACCGGTGGGGGAGGGGCGCATGCCCAGACGTTCTCTCCATCCTCACACGAAGGGGCTGTGGACCCCAGGGCCGCCCCTCGGCTCCTGCGAGGTCTACGAGATCTCTGCGGACAGCGGGAGGCGCAGGAACCCTGGGCTCAGGGAGGTGGTCACAGCGGCGGGAGGCAGAGCTGGAAGCGCGGGCAGAGGGACACCTGCCCCTGGCAGGTGGAGAGGCCCCCTGCCACCCCGCCAGCCGCGGGGCCCCACCGACGCCAGGGCACGCGTGCGGCCAGGGAGGGAACGCCCGACCCGTGGGGTTCCCGCCTCCAAGGGTTGTTTTTCGTTGGGTTTGTTTTGTTGTTTTTTTTTTTTTGATTAAGCTAATGTTATGAAAAGTGCCGTGACAGGTCAGGAGAGGGTGCACCGAGGAGGTGGCTGCTTAGAGTGTGGAGCACTTGGCAGTGTCGATACACACACCGCGGGTTCGGGGGCGATGATCTCCAAACGCGGCAAGGAGACCCCGCCGCGGCCTCCCTCGCTTCTTGGCTGGGACGACAGGAAGAGCACGTTGAAAGCATAGACTTACATAGTCCTGGGCTAAGAAAAGAGAAGGAAGCGCCAAGTATGTTACTATGAACCAGAAGGCAGATAAATGCACCCCAAATCGGGATGCTCGGCTCAAACTTGGCCCTGACAGAATCTGGCCAAGCTGAAGTTGTACCTTTTGAGAAAAGGGTCTTTTCTTGTTTAAAACTACAACATGCACACACACACACACACACACACACAGTACAAAGGAAAATGTAATTAGCACACATGCACTCTCCATTCACAAACAAACGAGTCTCCTTTCCTCTAAAAACAGGTTTGTGGGCTCCGTGCTGGAGAGAGAGGCCTTCTCAGAAATGTTGTCGATGGTGCCACCTGGTGGACGCATCCTAGACGTGCTCGCTGCGCTCCCTGGCAGTGAAATTGACCTGCGCCGGCGCATTCCAGCACACAGGGGGCCGTTCAGCATCCTCCGCCTCCTTCCGTCCCACTACAGTCGACGGGTCCTTGAAATCCCCCCACTTCATTTCACGGCCATTCTGCTGCATTAGAGCCGCTTTATGGCAAGATTTATAGCAACGTCAGGAATAAAAGAAAACTGTTGTAAAATAACCATGGACGACATTATAAACTGGCAATAAAATTGGCCGTAATGCACAGCTGGTATATATGCAGGCCACCTGTTCCATTTTTAGCCACTCTAGACCGACAGCTTTCAACCCATTCACTGCGCTTTGAAAGGCCCTTCACGAGCTGCCTCCTCCTCCTCCTCTACCTCCGCCTCCACAGGCCTTCAGAAGTGACAATCACCTCCGGAGTGTGCAGAGGCCTCGCAGCAAGCTCACCTCGCTTGTTCACGTGGCCACAACCTGGCCCCGTGGCCCATGACGGCCGATCCACGCCCTGAGTGTTGCCAAAGCCCAGAGAGCAGAGAGAGGAAAGTTTCGCCAAAACTCTCATGCCAGCCACAGGATACACTTGAAACCAAACATATGCATTCCTATCAAACATAAATAAATGGAATATGCAAGGAGCTCTGTCCTGTTCACCATGGCGGGGAAGGCCCTAGAGCCACGTCTGGGAGGAGCACTTCCTATTTAATGAGCACCAAGACGGTACAGACCAAAATTCCACATTTACCATCTCTGAGCCTCCCAACAGCTCGCCAAGGTCGGTTGAGCCCAATAGGACTTATCTCTGTGACCTCAGCAAACAGCTCTGCCAGCATCACGGGAGAAGCTGGCCTAGCGCCAGGGTAGGAATGCGGCGGCAATCCCAAGGGACAGCAGTCACAGCGAGGGTTCACCACGTCCTTGTGCTGCGCTGAGTGTCCTTGTGAGGACCCTTCCCATATTAACTCATTTTTAGATGGTCACCACCCACCTGGCACATGAGTATTATTAACACGCTCAGTTCCTGGAAGAAGGCTGCGACGCAAAGAGGTCCAGCAGCTGGCCACAGGCCACAGGCAGGAGGTGGCAAGGCCTGGACGTGCACCCAGAAAGTCACACTCCGGAGAGCAATGTTCTTTTGGCAACTATCGTGAGCACTGTTTTAATGATTTTTTTTTAAATTGATGAGTGAGGTCAGCATAAATATTACACCCAAGACTTCCGAAAATTCTCTTGCCTATAGAAAGAACAAGATGACGATCTTGACGGTGTTAACTATTGTCCAGACTGGAAATTCATCTAAGGCTGGTAGCCACTGGGAAAGCACGTGTTTTTTTTTTTTTAAAGCTAAGAACAGGGAGCTTTGCGGTTGCGAACTTGCTTTAGCGCCGCGGCTCACTCTCAGCTCCGCAGCAGCCCCGAGAAGCGACAACCCGCCCTCCCGGCACGGCCCTGTGGACGCCAGGTGGGGCACACGGGGTCAGCGCTGTTTCAACGCCTGGTTCCCCAAGAGTTACCTCGTCTGTCTGGTCAGACCCGTCCGGCAGTTTTCCGGAAGAGACCACTCGCAAGGCTATTTGTATGTGATCTGATTTAGAGATTTACTGGCTCCAGGCATTCAAGATAATCTCTGTCCAATCAGCGGACCATGAAGCAAACCAAGTCTCTTCAGGGACCAGGAGACTGACGGCTGATTCCGCATCAGAAGCCATGGGGGCCAGAAGACACTGGATGACGTATTCAAAGTGCCAACAGGAAAAAAATTGTCGTCCAAAAAGTCTATATCCAGAACAATTATCCTTCAAAAGTGAAACGAAATTAAGGCATCCCCTTGCAGACAAAAACTGAATTTATTGCTAGACTTGCTCTAAAAGGAGTCCTTCAGGCTGAAATGAAATGACATTAGAAAATAACTCTTTATGTCCAGGGGAAAAAATAAAGTGTACCAGGAAAGGTAAGGACAGGCTTACCGTGGAGACAGCGTAGCTTTAGTTCCAGAACACCACAGCCAAGGGAGTATCCCAATAAAGCAAGTCGCAGATATTGTGGTTTCCCAGTGCACATAAAAATTATGTTCACACTATACCATAGCCTACTAAGTATGCAACAGCATTTAAAACAACAACATATACACATTCATGTAAAAAATAGTCTGTTGCTATAAAGTTCCTACCAGCATCTCAGGCATCAGCGAGTCGTAATCTTTTTGCTGGTCGAAGGTCTTGTGTCGCTGTTGATGAAAATGCAGTACCTGAAAAGCACAACAAAGCAAAGCTCAATCAAATAAGGCACACCTGTCTAGAGGTAAATATAAGGTACAGGGTAAATGTACTTTTGTTTATAACTCTCAGTTTCTCCTGACCGATTTAAAACAAAAGTGCAGCGTCACAGGTGTAAGGCTACGTTGATGGACACATTTGCATGAAGACATCATTCCACAGCAACGGCAGCACAAAGGAGCAGAGAGGGCGGGCAGAGGGCGGCGGCACAGCAGCGCGGCCTGTGTGTGCCATCGTAATTACGTCGGTGTCACCGCAACGAGGACAGATTGATCTCAGAGCGCATCTGCCGGAGCACAGCGGGCGAGAAGGCCCGCCCTCCGTTACTTTGTCCCCTGGGAGGGGAGGTAACGCATCTGTCCCCGGGAGGTACACAGGTGAGCAGCCGCAGGAGTCCGGCCCTGGCAGAGGTTTCCCCTGGAGACAGCGACGGAAGCTGACAGCGAGGGAGGCGCCGGGTCAGCAGGTGGGGGATGGTGTCATTGCCCCTCTCTTGTGTCCTTCTGACTGGCTCCCAGAGCACTCTCTCCACACCGCCCCGGCCGCTCTGCTGCTGAAAACCCACGCCACGGCTCTCCACGGCCGAGTGTCGTGCGGTGACCACGCCTCACACCCTCAGGCTTTCCACAGCAGCGGGCTCTCGGCTGCGCCCCACGCACCCTCGGAGGCCGAAGCGCACACAGACGCAGGAACGATGCTGCGCATTCTCCATGGGCGCAGCCTCCCGGGCTTTGCGGCTGCTGCCCGTCTCAAGGGCATTTGGCCCCAGGATGCTTCTTCCCCTCAAATATCTTTTGTCCGCCCTGGGAGGCTGCCGTGGTCTGCACCAGGAACGTCGGAGCTGCCTAGCGGGGAATGCCCACCTTCCTTCGAAGGGCATGCAAGGCATGCGAGAAGCTGGCTGTGTATTACACAGCCCCACCGCTACTGGACCCCACTGTGCACCCAGACACCCCTCCAATGAGCGTGGAGAGTGACTAAGTCCTAGTCAGCAAGGTGAATATGGAGCTGCTCTGTGACCCTTCTAAGCAGTCTCCCAATGAGAAAGGCACATGGCCTCCTTTCTCCATCCTCTTGCTGTCTGGTGCCAGGATGTGAAGGCTGGAGCCCCGGGAGCATCTTGGGCCATGAGGATCAGGTCACATGTAGCAAAATTGGAAGCAGCCTGGGAGGCTGGTAGCTGGAGGGAGCTGCCACCACTGCCCGGGAACACACCCCTGAGCTTTTGCATGAGAAGGAAGTGTTTGATTCGGGGATTTGTCCTTTTATGTGCCACCAAACCTAGTTTGAATGGATAGGCAAGCTTTGCCTCCTACGGTAGAAACCTTTTCATACAACAATCCCTGTTACATCTACTCTCTTGCTCGATCCTCACAGCAATCCTAGCAATATGCACGCAAAGTCCTTTTATAAAACACAGGTGGGAAGGCTGAAAGGTCCACGGGCAGGAGGCCGGAGGATGGGTGAGGACCGAGGCTTCTGGCCCGGAGCCCAAGCCCAAGTTCAGCATTCGCCAGCCTTGGCAAGGCTCGTCGGTGACCTCACTGTCCCCCAGCCCCTGAGACAGCCCTTCAGGAAGGCCCCCGCCTCAGCCAGTGACTGTGTTCTCCAAGCAACGTCTCGGTTCGCTTAGCAGACAGCACGGTAGAGTATTAGATGAAGCCACTGCTGCCCCAGCCCACGGACACGCATGTGCGCGGGCGCACACGCACGCAAATCTCCCTCAGTCGCGGCCGAGAGCCATGCTCGGTGCTCTCCTGCGAAGTCAGCGTAAGAAAGCACCAAGCACAGCCTGTCGCCGTTCGCTTGCTGCACCTCCGCAGCGGCCGGCCCGTGCCAACCGTGAGGTCGTGAGCGTGGCCGGGGGCCCCCCGACCTGGACGGGGGCTACCCAGTCCCGCGGCAGCAGGCCGGGCTGCGCGGGGGTGCGGCCACCTGTGGCTGCAGGTCTGGGCCAGCCCGGGCGACGCAGCCTCTGTGCTGCGTCTCCAACCACCACCCCAGGTGCCCCGCTGCCTGGAGCCTGTTCTCGTTCCCGAGGCGGGTAAAGGGCAGGGAGTTTGCAGAACGTTATGTGAGATGAAATTCCAGGCCGAATTTAAAATGAAAGAGGTCTACCCAGAGCAGATGGACGCACGGGGCGAGGCAGCCGGCTCAGGGCCAAAGCCCGAGGATGAGGTCTGAGCTGTGGAACGGCGGGCTGGGCAGCGGGGCCGCGAAGAAAGTGCCGCGGGTCAGGGAGGACCTCCGTCTGCACGCGAGGGAGCTTCCTGGACGTGCCTCTCAGAGCTGGGATGAATTAGTGGCATCTGCAGGGGCCAGGAATTAATCCTCCTAATGGACTCCATATTATTCTTTCTCGTTAGCGTTCTTTACCCAGTTTGTGGCCTCTGCGTTTTAAGAGAGATGTCAAGACCTAGAGATGGTCCAGGGAAAAGCCATAAAAATGATTAAAGGGCGGGGACGTCGGTCTTAGAAAAGGCGAGTGGAGAGTTAGAGGCGTGGAGAGGACAAGGCCACGCGGGGCCCCAACCGTGGCCTTTGAACAGAAAACTCACGCCACACCCACGGGCTCCAATGGAACCAAATGTCTGGGTATTTTGAAAGAGCCTCTTTTAAAACTGTTTTTGCTTCCCCCCCGCCGCCCCCGCCTTTTTTCCATTTTCACCCAGCCAGTGTTGTGTTAACCCAGCCTGAGTCTAAATCAAGGGCAGACATCTGCCTCCTGAAAGTCTTCTCTCCCACGTGTTGGCCCCTGGTTTTGGGTTTCGTCAACCGCAATGAACGTGGGGGTGGGGGGGCGGGTGAGTCCTAAAATTTTAGACAAAAACAGGGGGAGGGAGACCTGAGGATTCCCAGGTTGGTTAGAGGACGGGTTTCAGAGGGGACATGAGACAAAGGAGGGGGAGGGAAGGGAAGAGCTCGCTGCTCGGCCCAGCACCTCTGGTCAAGGCCTCGGGTGGCACGATGCCCGTCCGCGCGTCCGGAGGGAGCGCCAGCCAGTGGCTTGGAGGAAGGAGCCGCAGGGAGGCGCCGCCGGGGGCCCGCCCGGGCACGTGGGCGCAAGGGGCCTGGGCTCGGGCGTTCCAGCCGCTCTCAGCGGGATCTGAGGGAAAGCTGAGGGGTCTGACTGATGGACAGCGGGGACCAGGCCGCAGGCGGGCTGCCTCTGCCACCTCCAATCCTCTGGGCCAAACAGGCTGAGGACCCGCCCGCGCGGGGAGCTGAGCGGCCGCCCCGCTGTGCTCTGTCGGGGCTCCTGGACACAGCAGCACAGCTGTCGGTTTAGGCAGCTACGTGTAGGGAATAGACTCTGTTGCACTAGATACGAGAGGCAATGGACAAATCCTCCACCTTCTCGGGCCTCTATTTCTTGAACTGTAAAATGAGGCCAAGGGCAGCACCTGTTTAACTCTACTGCCTATCTCAGTGGATTAAATAAAATGATGGCCATCCAAGAGCAGCCTGGGGCGTCGTCCAGGGCGGGCAACGGTTTAACATGGGTTCCCCGTTACTGTACAATAAAACACGTTCTGGGCAGCCACGAGTTAAGCTCCTCATTAGGAGGCTGTTAGTCATGGCTGCCGCCTCTTCCGTCACTGGGAGTTGAGCTGGGATCACGGGAGTTGGTCATCAGTGTCTCGGGTGTCAAGAGGGAAAAGGGGAGGGAAGAGAGTCACCCCGGGAGCCCCCAGAAAGGCAGGCAGCTCTGCCGATGCCCTAGTTTCAGCCCCGTGGGATCCGCGGGGCCATTCTCGCCTCCGGAACCGGGAGGGGATACATTCGCGTTCCAAGCCTCGAAGTCTGTGGCGATGCGTGACAGCAGCTCCTGACAGCAGCTCCTGGGGACGCCCAAAGGGGGAATTAGGAAATGCTGCTCTGCGACCCTCCGGTGCACGGCCTGCGACGGGCTTCCCAGTTGGGCTGGAGGGGCGTTTCCTGGCTGCGGAGCCGGGAAGGCTGCTCGCGGGCTCATTAATATGCATAGAGGGCGGCATCATTCGTTGCCACAGGTAACCCCTCTCTGGCTGCCTGAACTCCGCTCATGTGCAAACGTGCCGGCACCGTGAGCAGGGCGGGGGAGCGAAGGCCCCCATTTCATAAAAGGAGGTATTTGAATAATATGGAAATACCCTCGATGTTATTAGCAGGACGTCAGGCTTGACAGTCCCTGTTATTGTGAAAATAAATGAGTTCTGACACAAATAACCTAGGTATGCATCGATTTTTTTTTAAAGCAAACCTTGGCACAAGTTGTTATGTATGGCGCTGTAGGTTTACAAAGATTTTGATGGCTATTAGCAGAGAATCATGGCCAAGGATTGTTTATTAGTGTGTTCATTAAGCTGCTCTAAGGTGTAACGATCATTCCTTTCCCCTAAAGTGCATACTGCCCCTCCTGCATGTTTAATTGACTGGCACGCCACATTTAAGACAACGAGGGGCGCTGTCAGCAACGAGAAGACAAGAGATGGCAGGGAGAACCCAAGTCACTATCATCGGTGCCCAAAACGTCACGTTCCGTCTTTTAACTCTGGGGACTATCTTTTCTGGACTGTTTTCATCTCTAAGCAACCTGCCTAATGGCATGTCTCTGGTCCATTTTATTTTCTTTCTTTTGGGCCTTTCTCCTTTTGACTTTTTTCTCCAAAGGCTCTGGTCGACAGGTAGGATCCCGCGTCGAGCTGGGCGCTTCCTGTTACGGGTGAGGCTCCCCTGGCGTCTGTCCTTGAGAGGCACAGGACAGGCACTCAGGATGCTCCTCTGCCTGAGGCCAAACATCTGTGGAGGGCTTGCCCTCAGTCGCCTCCCCCCTCAGTTCCCGGACAAGCATCTAACGTGTTTTGTTTCATCGAGTCCTCATTGGAACAGTGTGAGCGAAGGGCTGCACTGTCTCCACGCACAGATGAGGAAGCCGAGGGTCTAGTCCGAGGTAACTGAGGCTGCGAAATGGGGTGGCCTGCACCTCTCTGCTCTGCTGTCCTCCCGGAACACCGGACGGCCTCCCGAGGGACCCAAATAAGCAGCGTCCAATTTGAACCGCTGGTCGAGGATCAGTAAGCAGGTGTGGTCGCAAGAACCAAGAGCGCAGCCGTGGAGGAGAGAGGCCCCCTCCCACCGGGCGGCGCCTGTTTGGCCCGGGGCTTGTCGGAGCAGGGCCCGGCCTCCCGGCTGCAGCCGGACTCTGAGGGGCGGTAACAGGAGGCTACGCGCGGCAGCCGCCCGTCGTACGGCAGGTCTTACGGGGCCGCTTGTTGCCAGTAGATCCTGAGAAGTATCCGAAGTGTCATAGAACCGAGGCACTCAGTGAAAAGAAAAACATCAAAATAATAAAAGCGACGCGAAGGCCTGTCCATCAAATAGACAAACATATAACAATAGCTTTCATCTCGCAGGTAATTGTAATTTCCAGCCGGGGACCTGAGGCCTTCAGATTGGGGGAAGTGAGAGTTTCCGACGTGAGAAAGAGCTCACCTAAATATTTCACCGAGGGCTTTCAGGGAAGCCTGGGGCTGTCAGGTAGGGGTTGGGGATGGGGAGTGGCCAGGGCCAATGAAAACCTTAGGCTTTGCCCCTCCCACCCCCGCCCCACAGTGAGTGCACGGAGGACTGGCCAGGTAAGGCCCAGAGCAGAAAGGAACAAAGGAACCTCAGGGGAGTGCTTGCCGCCCCGCGTCTGGAGGCACCGCGGTGCTGACACCAGGAGAAAACAACGCAGAGAGCGTCTCTGCGGCTCCCGCGCCGCGGTGGCCGCCCTACCCTGCCCCACAGGAACTGCGGTTCTCCCTCTCTGTCCCCGCTGCTCCCTGTCCAGCCGGTCTCCCCACAAGCCTGCGGGGTCTGCGCGCCTCACGTTTTGACAGGAGCCTCCCCCAGAACCAGGCGGTGCAGCCCAAGCGCAAAGCCATGTGACCCGCAGTGACAGGCTCATTTAGAAACAAATTAGGGGTTAAGTAAAAAGTGCACGGCAGAGGCGAGACCGCGCCCCTTTCCCCCCTCCTGTCGGTTAGAATTAGAAAGGGCCTCTGAGCTGCGCGTGTCAAGAACAGGAACGTGAGATGTCACGGCGGCTCCCTCTAATTGAAGCCAGGATAAATGGAGTGGAAAGGCTGGTCTAATCCAATCAAAACATGAAAAAGGTATTTTGACATGTAAATTACAAACTTCCTGTGTATTTTGTCTCCCCAATTACACCCTCCCCTGTCATGTTTTTTTTTTTTAAATTATATCTTAATCTCCCAGTCTCCTAATAATTATGTCATCATTCTTGGGCCCTGAACACTGTGTAATGGTATTTTATGGGATATGTCATTCACCATGAGCTAAACTCACTCCCTGTCCCCAGCGATACCGTATCTCACGGTGCTCAAAGACGTCTGGAGTCAGCGCGCGCCGGCAAACGCTCCGGCCGCCCCGTCTCTGCCGCCCGGCTCCGGGAAGGGAGTTCCTGGTGTGCTTTTGGACCCACCAGTATTTCTACATGGGGGGAGGAGGCCAACACCCTTCTTTCAATGGGGTGGGTCGCTCGTCATGGGGGCTCCCTGGGAAAATGCCACGCCCAGAGATTTCACTGCTGTTGCTGAAGAAAGGGCCGATGTTGGGATCTCTCTCTCTCTCTCTGTCTCTCTCTCACACACACACACACACACACACACACACACACGCCAGAGCGTGAAAAAAACCCAAAAAGCCCCCGTTGTTTCTAGGCAGGAGAAAACCTGAAAGATCCCCTGACCCAGGGCGCTGGACTTGCAGGCGGGAACCATGTCGGGGCCCAGGGAGAGCGTGTCTCCAGGTCTCCCCGTTCAGCGGAGGCCGACGCGGGGCTGGACTCCCCAGAGCACCGCCCGGCCGCCCCAGGGTCCGTCAGCCGCACTCGAGAGCCCGCCTCAGCCTCGCGCCCGCTCCTTGCGCAGCCCCTTCGCGCTCTGGAGCCCCGCTCCATGCGCGGGCCAATTACGCTCTGGGGCCCGTCCCCTTCCAGAGGCACGGCAGCGCGTGGGGGCCACTGGTGAAGCGGACGTGCGGCACCTGAGACCTCACCAAACAAAGCCTCGGGCGGGAGAGCAGCCCGCGCGGGAGCAGCAGGTGGAACGGTGGCCATCGACGAGCCGCCCGGGCTCCTTGGGGGCCCGGAGGCCGTCCCACGCTGCCTTGTTCTAAAGGGCGCTCACACGTCGAAGGGGGGAACAGGAACAAACATGCATGTTCTTGACCCCGGGAGGGTCGTGGGGCCTCGGGGGCTCGGCCTTCAGACCCCGCAGCGGTGCAGAGGCAGTAACGCGGTGTCTGCTCCTGGGGCCTGGCGAGCAGCTGTATTCCCCGGGCACCGCGTGCCCGAGAGCCTATACGGCCACGACTGGCCCCTTAGGCTTCAGGTCAAGAACCCCGAACCTGACCCTGCAGTCTACCGCTCACCAGCCCTGTGACCTCAGCTTCTCCTTCTAGAACGGGGGTATAATCACGTACCTGCCATCATTACAATGAGGCAGAAGGACCCACGTTTTCACCTGCGATCCGATCAGATGCTGAGAGGCCATCCGAGCCACAGCCTCCCACGGAGAGCAAGTCCAAGCGACACCCAACCCCATGTGAACGGCTGGAAAGCGAAGCTCGGTGGGAGGAGGGCACTGAGATGCTCCAATGCGTGGGCCAGCCGTGCACTGGCTCAGGGGCGGGGCCCTGAGCGCGCCCCACCCCCGACTCGCAGCAGCAGCCTGGTGCCACGAGGGTCCCCGGAGGCCTCCCGCCGCCCTTCATTTCCCTGGAGGCCGCCATCGCAAGGGCCGGCCCGAGTGAGAGGGACGAGGAGGAGAGATCCTAACCTGAAGCCCGGGAAGTGCCCCAAGTTCAGGTGCATTTTTCTTTCTTTCTTTCTTTTTTTTTTTTACCTCGGGAGAAATTGACCTCATGCTCACCTGCTACAAAGAGAGAAGCCAACAAGACAGATTCCCGGGACAAGCAAGCCACAGCATCCCAAGGCACGAGGGCAAAAGTGAGAATTAAAGTCACCGTCTGCCTGCCCTGTTGTTTTTTTTCCCAGACTCTGCCTCCTGATCCTTGACCACACTCTGTCACGCTCACGTCCCCAAAGGGGCGGCCCTCACCCCTTCTCCACGAGGCCAAGCCTGGCTCCGCTTTAGGGCTCAGGAAGAAGGCCCCTCTCCAGGGAAGTTCTCCGGACGCGCCCCCCTCCCAGGCGGCACTAGGCTCCCCAAAGCCGCCGCCATTGAAAGGCAAAGAAGGAAAGAATAAGCGCAGATCAGCAGGCAAATCTAAGCGGCGGCTTGGCCCAGCTCACACGGAGACATGGAATGATACTGGTTGAGATGCTAATCCCTGAAAGGACTCTGGGCCGCAGAGAGACTTTTCCCACAGGATCAGAGCGTAGCCTGCGCTCAGCAGCCTCACAGTGGGGAAGCGGCCGCAAAGAAATTCATGTCTGAGACGCCGGGCGAAGGAGGCGCACACAGGCAAAACACCGCAGCGATACACACTGAAGGGCTCCTGCGGGGTGCGGTACACCCTCTGGTGCGCAGCAAATCTCTGGTAACACCCCTCTGACAGGCGCCGCCTCATCTCTGTCCCCCACCCTGATGACAGGTCACGTCTAACTGCCGGGGAGCGGCGTGGCGACGTTCCGAAGATCACCGCCATTCCGAAGCCATTTTTCTTTTTGTTCTGAGGGTGCAGAGCTCTCGCGGCAGGGAGGTGAAGTCTGTGCGATGCGGTGTAAATTCAGACGCGCGCCCACCCACGCCCGCTGTGTACAGATGCCGCGGAGACGCACCGTGGGCGTGAGCTCTCTATGCAGACGCACCATCTGCATGTCCCACGAGGTCAGAGGAGAAATCAGAAAATCCAATTACTTCCCCTCAGGTGTCCCGATGTGGTATTTCCTCCCAAACCTCTTTCCCGGGTGCAGGCCACCGTGACCGCCTGCAATCCGACACTTTGCGTGCGCTCGGTTACCGGATGCTCCGCAGCCACAGCCCCCTGCTCAGGTTCAAAGCTGGAATCCCTCCGGGGATGCATCCTTTCTCCCTTCAAGGGCAGAATGTGCACTCAGTTTAGGTATTTTCTCAGGAACAAAAAGTAATTGCCTGAGAAGAAGTAATATTTTCATCATTTGGATCATTTTCAGGTGGGATTTAAAAGCACCCTTGTTTTGCCAAGGGCTTACTTATTGTTCTACTTGGTTTATAAGTGTGTGGATGTGAACGAAATAACTGAGCACTAAAGAGACATATCACAGTATTTTTTTTAAGTGTTAATAAATCCAGAATGCGGCCCATTCATTGACTGTGGCTCTGGATGGAAGCCCAACCCCCTCACCCGCAGAGGTTCGTTCAGCTCCTCCATCTCACACCACGTTCTTTCTGTCTTAAACAGCTGCCCCCTTCTTCAATGGCAGTCACAAGCGGCAGCCTACCTTTCATGGCCAAGACAAGAGTCAACAGCGGTCTCGTGCCTCTTCGTCACCTTTTAAGGGACTTGATAGCCAGGGGAAACTACAGCCACTTTGATGAGGGCCAAACCCCCCAGGAAAAGGCTCACTGTCAGTGCCGCGCACGGCAGGTCCCCCGCCTCCGCTCCCAGGTCTGATACAGAGGAGATCAAGAGAAATATTAATTGAATAAAGGCTTAAGTATATAAATGGCATTTGGTAAATAAACTAGCTCAACGTATCAGAAAGATGTGCTGCTGAGAACCTTTCCTCAGAGCCTTGCTGCTTTGCTAGCACCAAAGGGACATCCTTCCCCAAAAGGTAAGGATGTTGCAACACCTGAGAAATCTATCCATGCAATATTCAACTGGAGAGAAACCCTACCCTATCTCAGTAGATAAGACTGCCTCACCCTGCTGGACACTGAAGGGAACTTCCCTGAATTGATAAAAAGTACGTACTGGAAACCTACAGCAAACATAATGAGTGGGAAAACTATAGACAATTCCTTTAGGCTGAAAACAAGCCAAGACTTCCTAGTACAGCTCCTGCTTCACGTAGTTATCAGAGGTCCTGGCCTGGGCCCTGAGGAGGGATGGGTGAGTCCAATGTGTAAGGATGAAGACGCAAAGCGTTGTTGCTTGCCGGCAGTATGTTACTTACCAATAAATCACAACAGAGTCAATGGAGAACCTACCAGAATCACTAAGACCGTTCAGAAAGCTTGCTAAATACAACAATCGCTTAGGGAAACATTAATGGCATTTTTTTTACACCAGCAATACACAACTAGAAAATACAGTCTTAAGAAAAAGGCACAATAGCTAGAAAATTAGAAGCAATCTGAGAAATTGCTGAAGACAACAAAATCTCTATGAAGAGTACGTTTAGCCTCGGACAACGAATATGAGGGGAGCATCTGAATGAATGGAAAGGACGGTGAGTCAGGGGTATAGATAGAGAGCCCGGGCGTTGCTGGTGGGGACAGAAAACATCGCCACTCTGGGGCCGGTGGACTGGCCTCCGCTGCAGGCCGTCGCGGCCCCGCGGCTCGTGGGCGTGGCTCCCAGCGGCCAGCCCTCAGGTCCGCAGGGCACGAGGGTGGGGGCGCTCATGCAGCACTCCGGGTGGGGCTGGCGGGAGACACAGGGACCCTGCGAGCCCACGCGGGGCGGGGACCACAAGCGGCGGGGAGAGGCCTCTGCTGCGGCTGGAAGTGAGAGGCTGAAGGTGCACCCGCACCAGGAGATCTTAAAGCCCAAAACTGAGCGGAAGAGACAGACTGAGTGAGGTCCACCGCAGAGCACCGTCACGTGAATCAGAAAGCGTGCTCGCCCCCAACAAGACACACGTTGATAAATAGATGTAGGAAAATACCGCAGCATAGTGGCCTACGAGGGGAGGGTGCTGGTTAGACAGGAAATTGAGGGGTGCGGGTGAGGAAAAAAACATTCATGAACGAATGAAAAGACAATTAATTAAAAGAGAATCTTTTTATTCACCGGTGTTGACAGATAGGCCAGAAAATAAGGAACATGATCAATCTTGTATCTGAATTGATCGTGTATGTTCATATCGCTTCTATAGCACCTATGCTACGGTGTATTTTAACTAGTACCAAAACCGTGCTTTAAATTGTACCTGATTTCCTCCCAAAGAAAACAGACAAGCAG
This sequence comes from Pteronotus mesoamericanus, assembly GCF_021234165.1. Classification (NCBI taxonomy): domain Eukaryota; kingdom Metazoa; phylum Chordata; class Mammalia; order Chiroptera; family Mormoopidae; genus Pteronotus; species Pteronotus mesoamericanus. The sequence continues at coordinate 5,496,787 of NW_026555323.1, read as the reverse complement.
TACGAGAGGTTTTATGACTCCATTTCCTTCCATATTTCAAGAAAAAGTATCATCGTCACTCTGTAAGAACACTGACAGCTACTTTTAAGATTTTAGTTACACTTTGCCCCACTCCCAAAAGGACGTGATGGCTACAAAAGGAACTGTAGCTACACAGAAAAGAGGGAAGACAATCAGGCGACAATTTATCATTTCCTAACCAAATTAAAGGAGCGCAAAAGGACATGTACAGCTTGGAGGGAAATGCGGTTTCCTGGCTTTGCTTGTCACTCCTGTGATCTGGTAGGTCCCGGCGTGACGTGACGTGGATTTGACAGTCCGTCGTGCCTGACTCACGCCAGGGTCTGTCTGTCCTCCCTTCCCTGCAGTGGCTCCAGGGTCTGGGGACGCAGAGGTGGCAGCCGGTTGCCTGGCCCGTTCCATCTGCGCTTCTCTACTCCCATCTACTGCTGAGAGGCTGCTACTGCCGCTCGCCGCCCTCGTCAGGGCGCGTGGCCCAGGGCACGGGCTGGGCCCCAGTCACCTCCCCTCGGGGATTTCCCCAGCCAGTGTGCGTACGTGTGCGCGCACGCGCGCTGAGAGCAAGTGGCAGTGTTCTGGTTTACCACCGACAGGTTACTGTTTTCCTATGATTTATTTCCCTTTGGACAAGCAAAGACAATTATCACTTAACAATTTGTTTTCTTTTTTGTTGTTGTTTTTTTTGAAGAGGATGTTGCTTAACTGGGGGGAAAATCACTTTTTGTGGTGGTTTTCTAAGCATATGGCTGCTCTATGTGCGTTGCAATCTTCCAGGCTTTTCTTCTGGTTTTGTTTGGCGTTTCAGTTTTCGTTTTGTTTTCTGAGCTACGCAGGGCCATGTTCCCACTGGCCTAGTTGGCGGGGGCGGGGCAGGGCAGCCAATGAGGAACTGAAGTCGACGACGCTGGGCTCCTGCAGGGACGGGCTCCCCAGGAGGGCGCCACCGCGCAGGACGCACACGGTCCTGAGCCCCGGGATGAGGGGGGCGGGTCTGCAGGACAACACAGAGCTTGTAACTCCACGACGCCGTCTCATGAGTCCAGCTGAACATGAGCAACTTGTGAGGGAAATCAGAGCAGACGTTTGTCAGCGTTATCGTGTCCCCTGTGGTCACCACTTCCTCTCCCTCTGCCCCACAAACCGAGAGAGAGGACGACCCTCCTTTAAGGTGGGTCTACAGGACTCGTCCGTCTGGAAGATAGGAAATGTCAATTCTATCTTGATTCATCCCAGATCTGTAGTCGCAGTCGATGCGTCGCCTCCCCCGGGTGACCCCCATGCAGTGCTGACTGGGCCAGGCGACCCGGAGCTCCCCTTGCGAATTAAAACCCGGCCGTCCCCCTCCAGCCTCGGAGAGGAGCGGGCAGCAGAGCTGCCCCAAAGAGCTGGCTTCCTCGTGCGGACGGGTCCTGGAACGGGGGTCAGTGGCCATCACCAGGCGGCAGAACAGTCCATGCGCGCGATGGATGTCCATTTTAGGACATCCCTGGGCCCTAAAATGCTGGAGGTTTACAGCAGCGGCCAGGAGCCGTGTGCCCGGGACGCCGGACCGGACTCAGGGAGCCCAGCGTGGCGGAGCGGGAGCAGGGCGCCCACGGGGGGAGCCGGGGCCTTGGACGGAGGGTTCGTACGCCCCCCTCCCACCTAACAGCTGGCTGACCTGCTCCAATAACGGTGCCATTGCGTGCCATGGTCAGTGACCTTCACAAGTTCAACTGCCGGAGTCTGTGAAAGGGTAACAGAGTTTGAAGACGGGAGAAAATTCTACCTACTGTCCCAGAGAAAGAGGGAGACAGGCCCCAGAACTCGGCCACCCACCCCCAGCTCCAACCTCGGGTTCCTCTTCACAGGCAGTACATCCCGATGACAAAGGTCATTTCTTTCACATGTCACGCCTTGCTCACGGCAAGTCAGCTGCCTCATCAGTTGATGAAGCAATGGCTGAGTCGAAGGCACAAGGTGGAATGGTCAGGCAAGCAGCAAAATAGAAACTTTAAGAGCGATTCTAAGAGGCAGAAGTTAGGTTGGCCAAATGAAAACCGACTTCAGACGCACGCGCACACGCAGTGGAAGGCCCCGCCTGCCCAGGGAAGCACAGAAAACAGAGCGGGGGTGCGGGGGGCGGCCCGAGCCGCCTTCCTGAGGGGGAGGCTCGAGGAGCAGTAGGAAGGGAAGGCACAAGAGAAGGGGGCGGGCGCGGCAGAGGCCTCCCGCAAACAGGCTGACGTCCCTGCTCAGTTTCGAGGTCACTGGAAGCAAATTGACGCTCAGCCAGGAGAGAAGGAGGGCCCCTGAGGCGGGTGATGCGTCTCCGCCATGAAGCCCCCGACGTGGCAGGACAAGGAGAAGCCAGTCGTTAACTCTGGGGTCTGAGGCACCCTCCTGTCTCTGTGCCCCGGTCGCAGAAGCAGACTTAAATGTGACCAAAAGAAAGGCCCCCTGGCTGTGAAGATCAGGGACTTGGGGACACTCACCATGCCAGAACGGCAGCTTGATGGACACACGGAAAACAAGGACACCCAATCTGCAGGCGCAGCCTTGGCCACCCTCCCAGCAGCGTCGCCCGGGCCTGCCAAGACCAGACAGGGAGAGCCTGGCCCAGGGCGCGCGGGGAGGCCACATCGTGCGCAGCGGCCACCGAGCGCGCCCGCCCCACAGAGAGGAGCGCACGCCGCAGCCCGGGGCCCCCCGGCCTGTGTCCCAGGCAGCTTCGTCCTGAGCCCTCACCACGTCGGATCCACGGTGCTGGCCGCCCTCACCGTGGCCTCGTGCAGCCCGAGTGGGCGGCGCCTCGCGGGGATTCACCCTGAGAGGCGGGCGCCTGCACCTTCCATCCCGCAGGTCTGCCACTCAGCATACACGCTGTCACGCGGTGCTGTCCGACGGCCACCCCTACCGCCGCTGAGAAGGCCTGATGTCCTCCACGCATCTGCAAGGCACCCCCGCCGCCCTGGTCGCCCCGCAGGGGAGGCTGTGCGCCGAGATCTGCACAGGTGTCAGCACAGCCCGCCGACTCAGCGTGGGCAACCTGACAGCGCGTATGGCTAACTGCTCTCCACGCACGCTTCCTGGGCCAATGCTAAGGGACACACTGTGCTGTGGGGGGTCACGGGTGAATCGGTCCAAGACCCACCCTCGAGGGCTTTCTACTGCAGGATGGAAACGCATCAGGACGCAATCCCCTGGTTCACCTAGTGTGCGAAACCCGCAGCGCCCGCGCCCCACAGGGGGCCACCGACAGTCCCGTGAGATCGGAGGGTGAGATGCCCCTTCCACCTGGTGGGGGAGGGAAGTCAGGGACGGCTGTGGCCTGAAGCCCGGGGCAAACTGCTGCAAGGTGGGGAAGAAGTCCTTCCATGAGGCCATTTCCAGAGAGAGAGGCAGGGGTGGGGGTGGGGGCGGGGGAGAGAGAGCGAGAGACAGAACAGCAGAGGAGTGAATGAGGGGCGCGCTCTCTTGCCCACTCAGGGGCAATTTCTACATCAGACACATGCAATTTTTACAACACCAGTTTCACAGGAGAACACTCAGCACGACTTTCCCCGCCTCCTAAAACCAACCGGCCCAGGACTGAGAGCATTTGAGCCTTGTGATCTAGATCCCAGGCCTGAGACGTTGGTTCGTCGGAATGAACATCGCGGCCCCGCACCGCAGCAGGTCGCAGAGGCGAGGAGAGGGCCCGGCCGTCGCCTTGGGAGGGCGCTGTCTCTGGGTGCGACCGCCTCCCCAGAACAGGATTTTTGGAGGCACCTTGCTGAGGTGGCCACCATGTGGAAGGACATCGGGCCAGCCCAGGGTGGTCCCCAGGGAAGTTGCTCCGTCATGAGCTCCTAACCCACCCCCAAGGTCCCCGTCCCGCTCCAGAGGGGACACTAGGCATTGAGAAAATCCGAATCGGTGCCTAAACCTCTCGTTTCAAACCTGAATTTGCGTGACCTCTCCAGGCCCGGTCACTTCACCTGGAAAATGCGCGGGATCGTCTGTAAGGCACTGCCCAGTGCTGACCGCACAGTGCAAGGTAACTTGTAGAACTGAGTTTGTATCTTCAGCTTTTCTTTCCAAAGTGGTAATTCAGTGTAGCGCTCCAGATTCACCGTCCAGTTAATAAGCTGTGAAATTCTGCATCACTCAGCAAGCATTTCTGAAGGGAAGCGCTACTTAATCCGACGGAAATACTTTTTATCATCCAGGGAGGTATTTTCCCCTTCCTCTGCGGCGTTCTCTTGACCCCACCTCATCTCTGCTTGCCCGCTGTTCTTGGGCGCTGTTAGCCATTCTTCAAATGGCCATGGCTTGGCCAGATCATCATAACTCACAGGGAATAGCAGGTGTCCTGCGAGCCATTTGTCCGAGATGACGGTAATATTTTATGAAGGGCACTGATGAGCCACGTGCGCCTGAATTTTGTGCAGCACGTTGCACGTGAACAGGGAGGGTCGGGGGGCCGGGTGCCCTCCAAGGTCACCCAAGGGGAAGGGAGGCTGCTTACTGCATGCTGAGGACTTGTGAAGCACCAGCGACTGTGACAGACGCTTGGTAGGAGTTATCCGTTCGTTCGCTCGGAAAGGCAAGGTGGATATAATGGTATCCAAAAGCTGTCCCCAGGTATTTAAAGGTGTAGGTGGTACCATGTGATACATGCCAAAATCTGGATGAATATAGGCCACTTGTGTCAGGAAACTCTGAAGAAAATGAGAGATGAAGAATGATTTGCTGTGTTCCAGGCCAACAAATGGAAAGTACGGAAAAGATAAAAAGAAATACCCATCTATTTTTAAACAACTAAGCGTCTGGTGCGTTTGGACAATGTATAAATATTCATCTGCGCCAGTGACCTTCCAAGACTTTCCATACTCCCTGCCGCTGAAATTCTGGTATGTTTTTAATCATGCTTATAGTCACTTAAATTTCTTGTTTCCCATCTACAATTAGTAGCTCGCTTTTCTGCTCATTCTTGCGTTCGGCCCGACAGCAGAAGAGGAAAGAGCCTTTGTTGTTTATGATGAGCTGGCCACACAGAGGCTTTCCAGGCCTTCTTTCATTTCACCGAATCCTCAGGTCGGCTTTCAAGAAGGGCAGTAACATTCCCATTTTCACAGAAGGGGGAAGAGACTCAGCCAAGAGAGCTGAGGGTCCCCCAGCCCGGGGCACAGGGTGAGACCCGGCCCGGTGCCAGACTCGATGCGGCTTCAGCCTGCTGCCCAAAGACTGTCCGCCCCCCTCCACCCCAGCACGAGGACCTCCTTGCAAAGCAGCAGCGCCCCACCCCTGGCCGAGCTGCAGCAGAGGATGAGGCGTCAAGGACCGGCAGAAGAGAGGTCACCCTCAGGGAGAAGCCGGGGGGACGGCCTCCAGATCCTTTCTAACTTTCCAGTCTGTCGGGCTGACGGCCATGTCGGTCTTTAGGGTGGTTCCCAGACATTGCGGTGGCCGCCTCCTCTGGTCACTGGGAAGAGGCGTGTGTCACAGGCCTCATTTTGACCCGTGTCAACAGACATCCGTGCGTCTCTTGAGGCAAAGCTTTAAGAACGAGGCACCCAGCTCCAGCCCCACCACCTGCGGAGCCACCGGCGGTGCTGGGGCGTGGCCCCCTCGGCCTGGGCTCGGAGTGGTCGCCAGCGAGCAGAGGCGCCTGCTGAGCTGGGCGGACACGCAGCAGGAGGGGAGGGAGGCTCTGGTGGTTGTAAACGACAGAGAGTGGGCTCTCTCGTTACCGCCGCACAACCCAACCTATCCTGATGGACCCAGCGGCTCGTGACCTCTGACGCCTTCAGAGGCAACCTCTGAACTGACCTCCTGAATTCCCGAGTGGAGGGACCGGGACTGTCCTTGGAGAGCATTTCTGCAGGGTAAGCAAGCGACGTGGGCCAAAGGGGCCCCTTTCTAAGCTGAGAGTGTGAGAAGTGAGAGGGAAGAGAGGAGACTCGTTCCCCTCAGGGCGTACAACTATGCCTGGCACTCACTTGGGCAGAAAAGTCTGGTAATTTGCCGCTGCGGCATTCTCTGGTCTCCCAAGAGCAAAGCAGAGGGCTCGCTTTCTAGAAAAATATTGACCTTTTCTATCACGCAGACGGAGCAGCAGCAATTTAACAATGATTCCTGTGCTCTGTCCCCCAGGACCTCTGCTGCGCCAAGGAGAATATTGATTTCTATCTTTTTAAAAAAGAAACTTGCGAAAATAAGCACAGTGGTGATGGTGTGTTTTTAAATGCAGAGGCAAGTTGAAATTAAAAAAAAAATAAACAATGAATTATGGCCTTGGGATTCCATGAAAGGGACGGAATGCTGAGCTGTCAGAGGGCAGATGCACCCGAAGAACGCACCGCCCGCTCCTTTGCACCCTGGGACAGCCGACGCCTCAAAGGCGGGTGCACCCCGTCTCTCTTAATGAACCTGGCACACACACTTCAGGGCAGCCCCGCGGGGGCGGGAGTTACCGGGGAAAGAGGTCATCAGGCAGCTCGGGTGCACCTAACTGCCCTTCCCGCGTGTCTGGCCCAACGACGCGGCCTTGCTTGTGTGCGGTCGCCCGCACAGCCGGTTACGAAGGCGGCAGAAACGGCGGCCACTGTGGCCTGGGAAGTGTCCAGGTGGAAGAGGCGCGTCCGGACGGCAGAGCCCTCGGAGAGGGGGTCTCTAAGGGAGCCCCGCCCCCGCCCCCTGCTTTGGTGCGTGCGGACACACCCCAGAAAGGGTCGGCTCTGAACAGGGAAGGTCATTTCTGATGTTACTCCTCTCTCAGGTCTCACTATGTTTTATTCTAGTTCACTCAAAAAAAAAAAAAAAAAAAAAAAGTAGCACTTGACCGGCCACAAGAACGTTAACTGGAATCTCAGTCTAGGTGGTTACTCACCTTTACGCCTTTAACATCTCTTCTCCGTGAAGGGTTAGGGGCTCGATAAACGCCTGTTGAGCGAATGAAACACAGGACACAAATGCCTAGGAAACTCCAGCCGTGGGTTCGTTCAGCAAGTCGGCGCATTGTCGGCGCCTGCCCTCTCTGCTCCCACCACCCGGTTCCAGAAGGGTCGGCGCTGCGCACGCCCCCATCGAAGGGGCTGCGGGCCCCCTGCCAGCCCCCCTTCCCCCTCGCTTAGGGGCGGCCCTTCAGCGGTTCAGTCTGACACTTGCTTGGGTCCAAGGCCCACCTCTGGGTGGGAAGTCCCTGACACCCCCAGAGAGCTGATCGCCCCCTGCGCGTGTGGCCAGGCGCCCGTCACACTGTCATAGCCACTTGCTGACCCTGCGGTCCCTACATGCCAGGACTGCCCCTCACGCCCCTCTGCATCCCTGATGCTCCACGTCCACGTGGCCCGGGACGTCCCAGGTGCCCGGCACGTCCTGGATGAGCACATGGGTGAGAAATCAATGACCACTTCCCACCATGTGCCTCCCAATGAGCAGAGGCTGAGAAGGAGACAGGGAAGGAAAGGAGACGGCGACAGTGGTTCTCAAACCTGCGTGGCCTCCGAAGTCCCCGGAGGGCTTTAGAAGGTGCAGGGTGCTGGCCCCCAAACCCAGCCTCTGAGCCTGCAGGTCAGGGGACGGGCCCGGGACAGGCGTTGCTCAGTTCCCGGGGCGGCCGACGCTGCAGACCTAGCGACCGCGCCGAGACCCGATGGTCTGAAGCTTCCCAGCTCACGCAACCCTGGGAAGACAGCTCACTGTGACCCCGAGCTTACACGGTGGGAACAAAGAGAGCAAGAAACAACGGCGAGGTGGCACGTGACAGCCAGCCTGGTTATGTCCCCAACCCCAAACTGTGGGGTGGAGACAGTCGAGGCTGGCTTCATCAGCGCTTTTCGAAGAGAAGGACAGATTCTAGGGCGCCGAACGATTCCTCAGAGGTCAGACCGCAAGGCGGTTGGACCAGCACAACAGACATGCTTGCACGGAGCAGCCAACGACACACACAAAAATGTCCAATTCTGTGTTCATCATCAGCTTGAACAGGGCAAAACAAATTTCCATCGGCAATAAGGTGAGGAGCTAAGTCTGCCTATATTCACAGGAAGGAACGCTACCTGGAGGTTTTTAAAGAAGAACCACAGCTCCAGCAGCCACGGGGATGAATCCTACCCGTGTTGAGTGCGAGGAGTCCGGCTGGAGGCGCGCTTTTGTGTAGGCCTGTTCACACAGACTTCAGAGGGACAAAGCTGATCTGTCTTGGAGGTCAGAGGAGTTACTTTTGGGGAACACGAAAAGCAATCGGGGGAGCCTCCAGCAGTGTCTGGGGTGCTGCTGATATTCTACTTCCTGCCATAGGCCAGGGTTACCAAGTGTGCTCTTCAATATTTTTATATTTTTCACCCTGGCCAAGTGGCTCGGTCGGCTAGAGCGTCGCCTCCTAAACCAAAAGGCTGCAGGTTCGATTCCCAGCCAGGGCGCATATGGGGGAGGGCAGCAACCGATCGACGTTTCTCTCTTTCCCTCCCTCCCCCGCAAAAAATCAATAAATCAATACCCTCAGGTAAGGATTAAAACATATATGTATTTGCATGTTTCCACACTTATACTTCAAAATACAGGGGAGGTTTTGTTTGTTTTTTATAAGTGGTTGAGAGGAAGATGATAGCAAAGGAGCCAAGTCTGAGTCAGGCTCCCAGGCTGGGAGCTCAGAGCCCCTGGAGACGCCGGAAGGCGGCGGCAAGCCCTCCAGGGGGCGGAGAGGAGCAGGGCCCTCCAGAAGCTCCTCCCAGGCCCGGGTCACAAGCGCGACCAGGGAGATGCTCAGGTCACCTTACAAGCGCAGGCCCTGCCTGAGTCCTTTCTGAGAACCGCAGAGCAGGGATGCATCTCGGAGGCCGTTAACCTTCAGAATGTTTTAGAGCAAAATGCCTTCGAGATTCCCATGGAAACCAGCTCGGTGTTCCCGTCAGCACCGGGGCGGGGGGCTGGGGGGCGCGGCTAGGTGGGCAGGGGCAGGTCTTTCGGCTGAATTTCCTCGTCTGTAAAAACATTTGAAGACTTACGTCTTGACTCAGAAGGGAACAAATTCTTTTTCTAAGCCTCTTGTTCTGGCACATGCTCACAAACGACGAGGATGCCCGAGCGACCCAGAAGCGCTGCTGCCCAGTGCCCCCCGGCAGAGCCGGTGCTGGGCCCGAACGTCTCGGCACGCGGAGCTGCCTGCCGGCTCCGCAGGCCGCGGGCCACGTCCGGCCGGTGGAGAAGCCCGGCCTCCTGCCTGTCACAGCCAAAGGTCCAGGCAGCAGGACTAGAACCCGGCGCTTTTTTCCACGTTGTAAACCTGTATCCAGGCGCAGGTGAAGGCAGTCGTAAAAATAAAAAGCGCCCGAGCGGAATGGCCTTTGATTCTTTGTTGATCACAGGCTAATTAAAGCACAAGCCGAACATAACTCAGTTCTTTACTGGAGGTTACCACATGTGTGATTACGCGACCCCGCTCGGTATGAAGTCCGTGCATAATAACTATAATTTTTTATTTAGCACAGCAGCCCGGCTATAGTTAAGGGTGTGTCCTTCTTTTGATTACAAGGCCCGCATTTTAAGGAGGGGGAAGAGGATGGTTAACTACTGAGAACATGTGCTCTGGGCATTGAAACTATGATTAATATAAGCCCTGTCCAGGAGTGAATTCCCGGGAGCCCGGCATACTGTAGTTACGCACCGTGCCAAAGACACATTTTCACTGGAAGTATAATTACTGACTTTTAAAAGTCACCTTTCATCCCCACAAACCCCGGCTCTCCCCCGCGCGTCGGAGAGCCATTGCAAATCACAGCTGGAGTAACAGCTCGGGCCACTCGGCCAGCACTGGAAAAGTGCTCCCGGGCCCGAGCAGGGAGGCCGCCCGGCAGGGCCGCCCTCCGCAGTGGGGACGCCGGGGGTGACGCTTGCCAGTGGGGTGGCCCGACGTCGGCGGCCCGGGAACCCTGAGCATCTGGAATTGGCCTCGCGTTCCTGCGCGGTGTGCTTAGCAGGCACTGCACGCACGTGGGCGCCCACGACGCTGTGTCCTTAGTGGCTCCAGCTACAGAACAGCGGCTCTCAAATGCTGTTGCCCAACTGGGAGGCCTTGCAAGACTCGCCGGAACCCGGACGCGTTCCCATCAGCTATGTACTTGGATGTGCCCCTGGGGAACCGACAACTTAGGCTTTTCAAGGCGCAATTTACCACGTTCCCTGGACAGCCACTGCTCTGGCCTCCTCTCAGGAGTGACCGCGCCCACGGCCGCTGTCGTCGCCAAATCCCCCGGCCTGCACCTCGCCTTCCGGTCCTCCCTCCCTCTCCAAAGTCAATGCACCCCCTCCCACCCGCAGCCTCCGGCCCACACCCTCCTACCGCTACCGTCCCTCCCGGCTGTCACATCATCTCGTTCCGTGAAACGAGGGCTCTCGTCCCCTGTCAATTACACAAGCTTGTGCACACACCAGGGGACACTTAGCGATGCCTGGAGACACTGTGTGGTTGTCACAACCGGAGGCTGGGGTGGTACCACCAACAGCTACTTGGTGGAGCCCAGGGATGTGTAAAGACCCTGCAAGGCATGAAGGAGCCCCCACAATGAAGAACCGTGGGTCCACCATGCGCGCAGCGCCGGGCTGAGGCGCTCAGCCCCAACGCGTCTCCCGCCCGCGGCCCCTCAGACACCCCGGCTCCTATGACAACGGCCCTGACCCCGTCCCCCCACTGCAGGTCCTCAGGCCCAGGCTCTCGGGTTCCTCGCACCTGAAAAGGGGGACTCAATGTCGACCTCCCCAAGGATCCCTCAGTCTTCAACCCCACGGTCCCTGTCTCTACGACTGTTGTAATCTCAGCTGCCCGCACGAGGGCTGGTCACGTTGCGTCTTTCGGGGGACGAGGCGGGACAAATACAGCAGCCCTGTATTTAACAGACAACTGTGTATACGCTAGAATTCAGTGGTTCAACATTATTTGGGGGGAGCGAAAGTATGATTTCATTTGTCCGATCGTCTGAGTTTCCAAAACCTCACCTTCGGTGCAACTGTCTATCCTTTTTTTCCTCTCCAGGTGAAAACTGTTCCTTCCTTCGGTGACAACCATGAGCGACACATTCAGTGAGGCCCCGAGGCCTGCGTGCCCTTCGCACACGCATTGCTCTCCCTGTGTGGGGCTGTGGGGGCGGAGGGGAGACAAGCAGCGGCTCTTCATCTTCTCAGACGCACACTGTGACCGTGAGGACAACACGCTCCCAGAAATGACACTCTTGTTACAAGTACACGGGTCAACCACCCACCAGCCGTCTGACTCCCGCGGAAGAGAGAACGATGCTGAAATGTCTAACCAAGGACGCCTGCCTCCCCTCTTGTTGGTAAACAGGCCAATGGATGCGCGGACAAGGGCACGGCGCCCATCACAGCCTGGACCACGCACACCGGCCGTGAGGACGCCGCCATCGGCTGGATGAGTCACCAGCTTGTCAGCAGGGTTGCAACGAAGCAACGAGAAGAGAGTGTGAACCCTGACTCTTCTGTTTGGACTTTAACACGAGGGGCCTGGGATGGGAAGCTCGCACATTCTATGGATGGAAAGTCTCGTGATGGTAAAAAGTAGCTTTGATTTTTAAGTCGAAGCTTCAAGTTCAGCTGGCACTCGGGTGCTTTAGCTGATGTGGATTTAAAGACTGAATTTCTCCTAAGATATAATTAACACTTCTCTAATATTTCTTCTGCGTCTGGTTAGGTCATCTGATGAATCTTGCTACTGGAAAAAAAAATGTTAACCCATAGGCTTTGGAGACCAGACAGCCGCACCATCTCGTATATTCCTTTGTCTCTGTGCAGGAAAACCCACCAGCAGGCGGAGGGTTAAGCCGTCTTCCTGTCAGCTTTGCCCTGAACTCGCCCAGTTAAATTGCAACAGCGTGGGTCTCCGTAATTATCTAATTGTTAGTGTTGTGCCTTTACGTAATTTATGATGTAGCATTAAAGTCTGACCCCGGTTTGAAATGAAGTGCAATACTGCTGACATCCAAGCTCAAATTAGTAGGTAAGCACCCAATTAACGATTACACTTCTGAGTTTTCATTTCCCCCGACCACACTGCTACGCTAATCAGTTTTCCGAGCCTCTCGCCTTCCCGTAACTAACGAGCACTTCTGCCGTGTTCACGCTCCCCACGACCGCTGCCTGTGGGGCGGCTGCCTGCCGGAGGCCGCCCGATGGGCTCCGTCTCCCGCTCTGCGAACAGCGGCCTCTGCGGAGCCGCCTCCCGGGATGGCCGCTGTTGGGCCCAGGATGCCCCGAGCGGGGAGGGAGCCCCTCACTCGGCTGCTCAGCTCACAGAGTCAGTGAATCCTCCCAGGCGATGGACCTCACCAAAATCCCAACGCTCTGGCGGGTGCCTGGGGAAGCAGATGCAAAGCATCGCCAGGAGGGAAAACGCAGGCACTTTTCCAACCTCTCACCCGCTTCCTTCTTCCTGCCCTGCCTTGGGGACACTCTCCCATCCCCCGCCCATCGGCTGCTCCACCTGCACAGCAGCAGCTGAGCCTAAGTAGTAGGACTTTTTGAGAGGCGCAAGGTGTCACTACTTTGACCTCGGTACTGTACATAAAAGACACTTCATAGGTGGATGCATGAATGAGCATCTTCGTGGGCAAGTGACTCGCTAATTACCGCACGTGGGTGCAATCGCTGGGCCTGACCCGCGACTCCGGCCTTCCCGCCACTGTCCCCACTAGGAGCTACCTCGCTTGGCATGTGGGGCCCTCTGGGCCCCGCCTCCTGGAGTCTCCTGCCTCCTGCCAAACCCTGCCGAGCACACAACATTCAACCACACGTGGACTCCCCTGCCATGTGCCCCAATTACGCACCTGGGCCTTTGTGCCTGACAGAGGTCTTCCTGTCTGGGCTGTTTTTGTTCTACTCATAGAGCCATCAAGAACCTACGCAACACCCGTGGCTTTCAAACCTGAGTCCCAGATCTTGTTTTTGTTTTTTTTTTTTTAATTTCTAATCGAATTTACTCATTAATCCAATATAAAAATCTCAGTATGAAGAGGGACAAAAACGATGACTAGGCAGAGCACAGGGCATTTTCAGGGCAGTGAATGTGTGCTGTACGGCGCTGCTGTGGTGGGCGCAGGTCATTACACGCGGGTTCAAACCCACAGAACGCACGAGCCCGAGAGAGAACCCTGAAGTGAGCTACGGACTTTGGGTGAGTATGTGTCACGGAGGGCCCACCAGTCGTAACAACACACCAGTCCCGGGGGGATGGTGCTGATAATGGGGGGGCCGATGGGTACAGCGGGGAAACAGGAAACCTCTGTACCTTCCTCTCAATTTTCCTGTGAACCTTAACCTTATCAAAATAACAGCTTCATTTAAAAATCCCAGTATGGAAAATGGATAAAAACGGAGCTTTTCTGGTGAGAACGGGGCTCGCCCCCAACCACAAGGGTGCCGCCCAGGGGTGCGCTGGCACCCACGGTTTGGAAATCTCCGCCCCAAGATAAACTAGGGTAGGACAGGGATCTGATTAAAAGGAAGCTTCCATGTGCTTGGTGTTCCCTTTCCTCCTAGTTGTCCAAAGTGGTTTCACACTCACGGAGTGCGAGGTTTACTCTTATTAATCTTTTAAGATGAGAAGCAGGAGCCCTGGCCGGTGTGGCTCAGTGGAGGGAGCCCTGGCCTGTGAAATGAAAGGTCGCCGGTTTGATTCCCCGTCAGGGCACATGGCTGGGTTGCAGATTCGGTCCCTGTCCGGGGCGCATTTGAGAGGCAACCAATTGATGTTTTTCTGTCCAACGATGTTTTTCTCTCTCTCTCTTTCTCCCTCCCACCCCTCTCTCTAAAAATAAATAAATACATTACTAAATCTTTTTAAAAATTCTTTAAAAAATATAAGGCGGTGACCACCGGGAGGGTGGACTCCACCTCTGCAGGGATGGCCGCCCAGAGGACGGAGCCACCTCGCCGGAGAGTGACCCAGACTGCCCTCGAGCCTGAAGCCAGAGGGGAGCGAGCACCTTGCAGGCGGCGCCCAGCCCCAACCCCAACCCCGGGCTGTAGCCACGCGCCCAGAGGCCGACATGCTGCCCGCTGCGAGCCCGTGGGCCAACTCGCACCTGCCAGCCTCCCTCACTTCCCTCCGTTCAGGCCCCTCAGGATTCCCAACGGCTGCTTCCCCCAAACCCCAGCCCCCCACCCTCCTGCCTCCCGCCGCCCCATGGTTGCTTACCCTGACAGTATGTAAAATCGAAACGTGCCCCCTAAAGCGGTGGTTGCCAACTGCCCGTGAAGGAGCAGCCTCCAGGGCTCACGGCGGCCCCGGCCCCGGCCTCGCTCCTCCGGTGCGGGGTTCCGCGGGATTCCATGAGATTCTGCAGGGCGGGGGGCCTAACGGAGAGAGTCGCCTCATCTGATCTGCTCTGCAGTCCTTGGGCCTCCCGACTGCCTGGCTGGCAAAGGCAAGTGCATTTTCCTCCAGCATGGGCTACGGGCCTTCATTAATCTGCCACGTCTTAATATCCCATAGTGAGCGTTAACCTGAAGGGTGCGTCTGGGGCGGAGAGCCCATCCTTCTTGCCTTTCTTAACTTCCTACCGGCAGAGGACGTTTTTCTCCCCCTATGAAGCTTCGAAGAGGATAAAACGAACCGAAGAGTGTTCGTCACCTGTCCGCGGGGGTAGGTTGCTGTTCCCACCCCTGCAGCTGGACGCAGGTTTCTTCTCGGGTTCCTCTCGCCAAGTGCACAGCACGAGCTTAACGTCACCCTAGAGAACGAGGCCACCCACCCTGCCCGCCTCGCGGCCGCCAGCCCACTCCCTGTCTGGGACCCTCCTTCCTCTCCGCGTGTTCTTCCCGGTTCCCGCGCCACTGCCCTGGCCCTGGGCGGGGCCTTGGGATCTGCTCGCAAAGCAAAGGGTCTGAATCTGGGAGTCGACAGAACTGCACGTTGAAGGTGGGGGGGCTCCAAGAGAGCAGAGGTGGACGTGTCTTCCGGGGCACCTGGTCATCGTCGCAACAAGCTCGGTGTGCATGTCACCTGTCATTCCCAGGACAGTCTGCAGCCTCTCCGGTAATGTGACTCCCTGAGCCATTCCTTTGTGCTTAAGGGTCATCCGCCAGGACACGGCCTCTACTCTCCTTAGGAGGCGGACGCCCTGTACCCAACACGCACACACTGGCCTGGCCAAAGAGCGAACGCCATGTAATCAGGCTTGGAGGCTCCATCAAAGAATTCAGCCGGTCGCTGCGGCCAGAGATCTCCACAGTCACATTCTCTTCAGAGAAGGTTAAATTTGGTCTTAAAGAGGCACAAGCACAGGGCATTTCAAACTTTCCGCCGCATTTTTCACCCGACGTGCACCGCAAATGCGTACATCTCCTCAGTTCCCTTTCCAGACGGCCCGGGTGACCCCCTGCGCGGGCAGGTTCGAGTCCCCTGCCCCTGGCCTTGGGGACCAGCAGGACAGTGTCAGTGAGGGAGCTGGGGGACAAGTCCCACCTCGGGGAAGGGAGCGTGCCCGATGGGGCAACGGGATCCAGGGCCTAAGTGTTCAGGGTTTCTACTGTTTCCAGAGAAGCCGTAAGTCCACAATTTACCGTAAAATCTCCCAAATCTAAAAACAAGTTAGAAATATGCCAAACCCTGTGTCAGGCGGGAAAATCTGTCTCCAGGCAGCAGCCGGCACAGAGGCTCCCACTTTTGTAATCTCACGCCTGATGTCTTGGAAGAAACATGTATACATACATGCACATACACACACGATTGTGTTTCAGAGTTTATAAAGTATGCAGATAGAAAAGCGTGTGCTAACAATAGCACAAAGGGTGACGGAGAAAAATAACGAAAATCATACGGCCTCCAGGGTCTTATATTTTACGTGAAGCAGAACAATAATAACATTGAACAGACTGTGATAAGCTCGTAAGAGACATTATAATTTGTACAACAGCAACTCAAAAAAAAAAATACTAAGAGGCACAGGTAAGATCCAATACAGGAGTTAAAATGAAGTAATAAAAATAGATTTGGCCACCTAAAGAAGGCAAGAAAGAAAGAACGAAGGGACAAAAAGCAGATGTATGAGTAAGAAACAGCACAATGCCAGGCTAAACCCAACTATGTAAAAAATTCCACTAAGTGTTAATAGATGAGCAATTGCTATTAAAAGGCAGGGATGACAGACTGAATTTAAAAACAAAACCCAAGGCCCACCATCATGCTAGCTACAAGCGAAGAACTTTAAATGGGAAGGTACGTATATAGGTTCAAAGTAAGGGGTGGAAAAAGACACATTACGCAAACTCAGCATGAGAGAGCTGGTGTGGCTCTACTGCTATCAAAGAAAATCAGCTTCTAAGTCAGGTGGTACAGATGACATTTCATAGTGGTCAATGAGTCCATGCATCAGGAAGACATAAATAAACATTCTAAATAAGTAGGCGCCTAAAAACCACGCCTCAAATACGGAACACAAAAGCTGGATCCACCATCCTAGCCGGATGCTGGAGCAGCGAGCGGGCGGCTGTCTGAGTACATGAGGCCCCCTGAGGAAGGACGCTCCAAACATTGAACAGGCGGGCCACGGCTTCCGGGCCCCCAGAACAGGCCTCTGCAGAGCTGGAAGGTCGTGGGATTCCCTGCTTTACCCGGCTCTTGCTGTGCGCGGTTCCCCATCAGGGGCCTTGCCCAACCATGGATCAAAGGTGTTAAAAAAAAAAAGTTAAGTTGTTGCTAACATGTATTACATAGTTACACCTGTGATAATGATTGTGTCTGTACTGAATACATACAAACGTTTTGCCTTGTCATTATTTCCTAAACAATACAGTATCACAAGTATTTACAAAGCATTTACATTGTATCAGGTATTACAAATAGTCAGAGATCATTTAAAGTGTATGGGAGGTGTGTGTAGGTTATAATGCAAACACGACGCCATTTTATCTATGGGCTTTGAACATCTTCTGATTTCAGTACCCAAGGCGGGGCCTTGGAGCCAATCCCCGGCTGATGCCCAGGGTCTGTATTGCGTCAGTCACAGGACCAAGGGGAGGGACCGCGCACGCCAGGCGTGGGAGGTGCAGGACGATGCGCAGGCGTGAAAGCACGTCCGCACTGTAACCACCAGCAGGGCTGCGCAGGCACGGCAGCCGCAGAGGAGGCCCGGCTCCTTTGAGGAGAAGAGCGCGACCGCCAGCTTCCTCAGGCAGGTGTTTGGTTCAGCGGAACGTCCCTTGGAAACAAGATGCAGACCGAGTCCTCCACGGAGCTCTCAGCAAGCCCGGGAAGAGCCCTCCACGTTAGAGAAACATCACAAGAGTCGTTTCCAAGAAAGAAACGACAAACAACCCTCTTCTTTTCTCCTGGTACAAGAGGCACCCTCGGGGACCCCTCCACGTACATCCAGAGAGACGACACTGTCGCGCCGGGATTCTTTTGTCCCAGCGGTTAAAGCCAAACCAAGCAAAACATGGTGGGTGCCGGCACCTTCCGCCGAGCGAGTTGTCTGTAAAATGCTGCGGAAACGCGGCATGTGCTTGTGATGCCTGCGAAACACGTTCTATTTAAGAACAAGGGAGACATGTAACTGCTGCGTATTCCTGCACGTGAAGGCTTACCACATACAAAGTACATCGTTGATGGGACCTGGCTCTCTCCCAGACATGACCACCTCTTCCAGGGTCTCTTCCACGTGGGCTGCTGGGGGAGGAGCCAGCTTTGTCCCTCGGGCCACCCCAGCTCCGGCCAAGAGGTCGGGCTAAGGATGCTGCCACTTTGTTCTGAAAGTGACGTGAGTCAGAAAAGATGGCAGGGCGACGCGCCAGGCGAGGCGGCATCCTGACAGCCCCCGAGGCGCCGGGAGCCACAGCCTCTGACCCCAGCTCGGCACACGCGGTCACGTAGCAGCGGGAACCCCCTGCACGAAGAGCGGTCCAGGAAAGCGAGGCAGTGGCAGGGGGAGGGGGTCTGTGGCAGCCCGGCCCTCCCCCGAGTCCCATTTCCATGGTCCGGCCCCTGCCCGGCCCCCCGCCCCGCGCCGAGCTGTGCCCCGCGGCCCCCCGGTGGCCCGTCTGCGGTCCACGCCCCGGGCCCTCCAGGCGGCATTCTCTCTCGGAGCTGAGGAGGGAGGGACGGCTGCTGGCGGTGGGGGATTCCGAGAGGGGGCGGGGCCCCCAGGCCTTGGGCGAACGTGCCCGCGCGTTAGTCCCCGGCCACCCCGACGCCCGCGAGCCCCAGGGACCCGTGGGGACCCCGCCCCGGAGGGCGCAGAATGGCAGAGCCCTGCCACGGCGGGGCAAGGCTGACGCTGCAGCGTGCGGGTCAGGGAGGCTAGGACGGAGTGCGCGCAGGAAAAGAAGAGGTGGTTACTCGGGAGCAATGGCCTGGGGCTGTGTAAAGAGCTTAAGCCTTGTAACCAGAGAAATCTCGACCTTATTAGCTGTGCAACTTGGGGCAGATCACCGAACGTCTCCGAGTGAAGCTTCTCCAATGGGGACAGAGACAACTGGCGTAGAGGTGCCAGGCTGACACAGCGCGCGGCCTAGCACCGGGCCCGGGCGGCACCCAGCACGGGCGCCTGCGCTCCAGACAGCGCGCGTCCCCGTCCCGTGGGCCGGGCGCCGCTCAGTGAGCCCTTGTGGGCAGGTCACTGCCCGGCAAACTAGAAGCAGGAAAGCCGCGTCCCCACAAAGTGCACAGCGCCGCCTGCCCACGGCACGAAGCGCCCAGTAAGCGCGGACAGGCCGGCAGTGCCCGAGTCCCCTTGCCGGTCCCCGGGAGTTTCTCCCCCAACACCCAGCAGCCGCAAAGAGGCCTCCGAAACTCAGCGCGAGCACAAGCGGCCCTCTTCCTCCCTGTTCTGCAAGGACAAACCTGACAGAAATGTAGGACCCGCGTGGATATTTAAACGGCCCGTGTGACAGCCAAAGCCTTCAGCCCGGCCGTGAAGGATGGGCTTTGTGACGACACCCCCATACAGATGAGCCCTCAAATTAGTGTGGGAGCCGCGAGGCATCGGGCTCCGAGGAGAGAGCGGCCACCGCGCCGCCACCACCGCCGGGGCATCCATCACAGTAAGTGCCCGGGAACCGCGGCTCTGATGCCTCTTCATTGGGCCACCAGCAAATGAGGCGCTGGATCAGGGCTGACACGCGCTCCGCACAAGCCCAGCTCGGCCGGTGTAATTAATTGGGACTTCGCCAGCTTGACAAATTGGGGATGATGAATCTATTGGGTATGAATAGGGAAAAAATGCATAATCAGTCACAGATTTAGTTAAGACAGCTCTCGTCTGACTCCCTGCCATCGCCAAATCCATTAAGGCAAGGAAACATCACTTTGAAAAGAGGCGATGTCCTTCGCACGTTCAATTTATATCTTTTTGTTCTTGAATTTATGGGAGAAGTCAGCTCAGGCTCACTTGGCTTGAACGGGGGACGCGGTTTCCCTCGTGAGTTGAAAAAATAATTTGTGCCCCATGTCCTTTAGTTCAGTTGGAAATATGGGCAAACAGCAAACAGACTTTGGGGGGATTGCATTATTAATTCTTTAAGCCATTTAATAGTAGTTGGACCAAATAGGACACTTTGCCTCTGCAGAGATGATTTAATGTCAAATATAGAAAGAACACAAAAACTTTCTCTCGCCTCTCCCTGTCTTTTTGGATCACCGTGTGCAGACTGGGACAGATTCCGTGGGAGGCGGGTGAGGTCCACTTCCTTTAGTAACTGGCAGGAGAAATCGTTTTAGAATTCCTTTTACATTCAGAGTGGGTCGACTTGTGAAGTGAAAAGCATCAATTAAGTGATTATCCAGCTAATTTGACAAACAATAAAAAAAAATCAAACAAGATAAATCAGCCCTCCCATAAAAGAGAAAAAAGAAAAAAAACCCGAAAAGCCTCTTTTGAACTATTGACTGGATTCACCAGGAGGTCACGCCCCAGGGCGAGGAGACAGGCTCCCAGAAGAAAGGGCAGGCTGGCTGGTGGGCCCCCACCGCCTGACCTGCAGGTACTAATTGGCTCGTGGTCCTTGGTCTCTGGGATCTTTTAAAATTTAATGGGAGTGTCAGCAACCCTGCTTTCCCTTTCTACTCAATGACGAAGCGATTCTGTTTGTTCTTAGTCTTTGGAAAACAGAAGCTGTCTGCCACTGCCGACCCCAGTCTTGCAGGCGGGGACGGTGCTCCCTATCTCAGCCCCTCCGCCCGTGGTCCCTTCTCCTGGATTGTAGAACAAAACGCTAACTCCACGCTTAGAGTAAAATGTCGTCAATGCCGGCACCTCACGGGCGATCCCACAGGCAGCTGGCCACGAACACCAGGTTCGCCCACTGAGGGGCGCCCTTCTGGGGGTCCGCGGGTCCCCGTCACCTGGACGCGCCCAGGTGGGAGCTCCTCGCGGTGCGCGGCCTGCAGGCGATTCGTGAAGGGCGCGGAAGTTCTCAGAAAGGCCTGCAGGAGCGGGATCAAAGGCAAGAGTGGGCCAGGCTGCAGAGCTGGGGTGCACGGGCAATTATCAGGGAGCCTCTCAGCCTGGCACTTTTTCTGCCAATTTGCTCCAGAGCACATGCCCTATTAAAAAAAAAAAAAAAAAAAAGGATATCTGTGAAACTCGCTAAATACCACTTTGGACATGGGCTCTGTAATTTAAATCGCACCTGCGCTTCAAATGGCACAATGTCTTTCTCGCTTCCCATAAAAACTTTTAATGTTCAGTGAAACTTAAAAAGTAGAAAGTGCAGGGAAAGGTGCTTGATTTTCCTTTTGTGGGTCTTTTTTTTAAAAAAGATGTAGTCTTTTTCAAAGAATGCAGAGACGGCCACAGGCAGACGCGTTGCTTTACCGGGATGCGGGGAGGAAGGCCCCTCGGGAGGTCCCTTGAGAAACAACTAACAAAGAATGAGATGTTTTGCTGGAGGCGCCAAAATCTGCGCTTATGAAGAAACTAAGCAAATTGGGACCACTGTAGCCAAAACTTTACTTCCACTCCTTTTCAAAATCTCTGTTGTTGTTGTTGTTGTTTAATGTGATACTGCTGCTTCCAAGTTGCAATCTTTTGAGTATTCAACAGTCTTTTCCCTTTGATTTTTGCCTAAACCAATCCCATCTTCCCAGCCATTGCAGGACAGGAAAAATTTCCCGTGCGACAGGGATTTTCATTTTTAATTAACGTGCCATCGTGCGTTATCTCTACAGAGCAGAACTGATCTTAAAACGGGGTTGGGGGGAGCCAGGAGGTCCGCCCCAGACGCTGCAGCTCAGGGCACGCAGCGGGATTCCGACCGCAGCAGCCAGTGCACCAGCAGGAGCGAGCCGCCCCAGGCCTCCACGCGGCGCCCCTTGCTGGAGACCCTCCCGGGGTTTCTGGTTTGGGCGGCGAGCCTTGCCCTGCTGCCTCTCCCACGGCCCCGGCTGGCTCGGGGCCTGGCCCAGCGGGAGCGCACTGGGGGCGGCCACAGCCGCAGCCGCAGCCGCAGCCACCCCGCGCCCCAGACGGTGGCCACCTGCCAGCCCCAGGCCCGGCTGGAATTGTTCTCCCACCCGCATTTTTCCCTGTCTTCCCTCCGCCTGCATCTGCCACACCCAACGGCGGGGGAGGCCCACTGGCCCCTGACAGGTGATGGCATCACTGCTCCAGGCCCCGCGACCCGCAGACAGAACACCCCAAGTCGCCTTGGGGTAGAGCGTTTGCTCTTGAGGTTTGGACTGTGAAAGGGCCATGGGGCTGGGGGGCTCTTGGTCCTAGAAGATCGCAGGCGACCTCGTAAGGGCAGGGGAGGCTGTCTTTGGAATTGGCCATCTCGCCTTCCATCCTGCCCATTCCGCCCCTGAAAGCCGCAGGTGACCACGGGCAGGGCCCTGATGTCCTGCTCAGGCGGCAGGGAGCCCGTGGGGCCACCAAACGCTGGGGACAGAGCGAGCTGGGCCCGGAAGTACCAGACACGCACCCGTCAGGGAGGCCGGGACAGACGGGCAGCTCTGGTGGGTGGCGATGGGTCCCCAGGGAGACTGGACAGTGGGCAGCTGGGAGCTCGGCCACAGTCCGCGGGGGCCCCCGCCAGGGAGGGCGCAGGACAAGGCGAGTGGCAGTCCCTGGCGGGGGACAGAAGCAGGGTCTGAAAGAAAGACTTCCAGGATGTGACTTGAAAGCGATCGGGGCCTGCTGCTGGGCGACCGCGTGAGGGCCGTGCAGCTACGGGGCGGACACTCCGCGGCCCGGGGCCTGGGACAGGATGAGCCCTGAAGCTCTGTCCCCTCAGGGCTGGCCGTGCCGCTGAAACTGCAGGGCCCCCAGCACCGCCCCAACCACAGCGCTCCTAACACAAGACATATTAACCAGAGAAGGGGGTTTCTCGAAGGTGGGGTGGCGAGCCCCATCACACCATGAAGAGAAGTAGAACAGGAGGGAGAGTTCTGGAAAGGGCCAGGACAGCGTGGGTGTGAACCCCTGTCCATCGACGGGCCGGCTGGGCGAGCGAGCACGTGCCCGGGCGTCCCTGCCTCGTCGTTGCAATGAGAAAACAGCAACAAGGGCCCCCGGTAGTCGACACCCCCTTGCCTGCCCACTCACGCCACCTTCTGAGCCCTCGGTCCCGGAAGGCCCAGGACGTCCCGCCCGCACCCCGCCTTCGGCGCTGAACCCAGGCTGCCCCCCAGGCTGGACCCGGGCTGACGGGCACCCGCGAATTCGGAGCCAGGACCTCAGAGGCGCAGCCGCCGCGTCTGCCGGTGCCGGTGCCGGTCCCCACGGGGCTGCGGCTGGCTGGTCCCAGGGGATCGGTCCAGACCTCACGTCACACTGCCTTGTTCTTCGAGCTTCTCTGAGCGAGCTGCTGCTGCTCGCAGGCATTTCCCTCTCACTGAGGTCCTCACCCAACAGCAGCGATAACAATGACGACTCCAAAACGAGCGAGCATAGGGACGATGACAACGACAACGTCCGTGGCCTCGCACGTTCTTGTGTAAGACCGGCCCTGCCCTGCGTGCGCCGAAGTGAGAGAAGGACACGCTCGTAACAGTCCCTGCCCAGGAAGCAGGGTGCCCGTCGGGCACGCTCCTCGTCAGCTCCGCGAGGGCGGCCTCCCGCCCTGACGCCGGCCGTTCTGTCAAGACGGGGGCTGGGCAAGGCCCCCGAGGGCCGCTCACTGGGCCTTCGATCCTGGACGAGCCGCCCGGACCCAGCGTTTCACAGGATTTAATGTCGGATTACAAGCCCTCAAAGGGCTCTGTCCAGCACCTGGCACACCAAGTTCACATGTCTATGATGCGCCAGCTGAGGGCTTTGTCGGCTCCCCTGCCCAGGAGGCGGGGGAGGCGCTCGCCAGGCCCAGGGAAAAGTAAATGGAACTAACGCACCTTTCATCCTCCGGAGGCCTGGTTTCCAGCGAAACGGGAGTAGCTGCCAGTCCCCAGGGTTTAAGGACAGAGAGAGAGAGAGAGAGGTTTAAGGGGTGGATCTGATCGGGTGAGAAAGTATGTGCTCGCTCACTCATTCCCTCCCTCCCTCATTCCCGTTTTTCCGTCACTGTGTCCTGACCACGGACTGAACTCTTTCAAACAGGAGGCTTTACTCTCCTTGCCCGGGCGAGTGGGCGGGAACTGCGCGGGGCCACCGTCTCAGACCCACACTGCCTCTCAGGAACATGCCATGGGGTTTCTTTTCAAGAGTTTTAAATTGCTTTGAGGGGGGATGAGGAAGTGAGACCGTGAACTAAAGGGAAGAGGGCAGAGGTTACCATAGGTCCGGCGTGGCCCAAATCTGGGTTCTGACCTGGCACCGCCAGGGGCCTGCCCAAGCCGCACGTCTGTCAGAACCCGGATGGCACCTCCTAAGAGGTGGGGGCCGCGCCTATCTTGTGGGCCCGTTCCAAGAAGTGAGGACAACATCATTTCAAATCATTATTATTCCACCGGAAAAGACACCTCGTGACTTGCCCACCAGGAGCCTCCCAGACACGGAACACCCCAAGTTTTGGGGTAACAGCCCCTTGCGTCCTCGTGAGGATTAAATTAGCTAAGGACAGCGGACGTCTTAGCACTCTGCCTGCCTAGGATCTGCATACACAGTCTTGGATACTGTGATTGTCTTTGGGATCAAACAGGTGCCTTCACATTCCAGTGACACAGCTCTTTGACCACGAACCAACCAGATTACTGATCGATAAGCTACCTCATTGTCAAGTTACCTCAGTTTCCTCAACCGTAACAGCAGGATTGATTGGAAGAGACACAGAAAAATACTTGTCAATGGATTTCCTCCCCAAATCCAGCTCTGTGATACCCCTAGTTTCTTCCTTTCTTTTGCTTCCCATTTCTATGTCTCCCCCAGAAAATCCTTTTTTTAAGCAGCTGTTGGGTTTTAAAGCTGTTGACCTAATGCTGTGTCTGATAAAAGTATTTCTAATGGATGCGGCCAGAGCAAGACGTGCTTCTAAAATGCTGACCAGTCAATGCTCCCATGTTGGCTTTGTACCTGTCGTTCATTTATCCAGTCTGAGAGTGGGTTTAATGTTTTCACATGCAGGTTTGGAGAAAAATGTTGACAAAATTCTTTTAGAAGGAAACAGTCACCTATGTCAGAAATAAGAGATATTCACTCCATCACTAGTTCCGTCATTGCCTTGACTTGGGAAAATGGAGCCTTTTGGGACCTCAGGTCTTTCCGTGTCTTTGCTCTTTGTTTACAGATGCCTTTAAATGCCTCTGTGAAAAACAGTCACAGGAATGTGAAGTACGGCTTTGGATTTTCATTGGCATGTTTTTAATTTCTGAGTAGGACAAGGACGCCGTGCGTTGCTGCACACGCCCACAGCTGAAGCAGAAGACTTCAATTCTTTCTTGGAGGTATGGCATTAATATTGCTTTTTTTTTTTAATTTAATGTTTTGGCATCACATAGCTGCTATGTCTGTTAAAGTTCCAATTTACTTCTGTCACTTCTGTGACTCCTTGGTTATCATCAGAGGTATCAAAAATATTGCCTTGATAAAGGAACTATAAAATGTGATTGCCGCCCTTCCGGTTTGCAAAATCAGCTGGAGAGGGAAAACGTAGGGGGTGCCCTTGTGCATTTTACGTCAAATGAAAGGAAACAACCTACCTGGGATTCGATGGAAAAACTGAACAAAACTGTAAATAAGTCAAATTTTAAAGAGGGATACTTCCCCACTCGCACTTAAATCTGAAATGAGGGAGCTCATGGTTAAGATTTATTTTGGTTCAAATTCCATTGTTTTCACTGTAAATTTTAAGTGCTGTTAAAAAGTACGGGGCAATACAAATTCTATACTAAGAAGCATAGCCAGAGGCTTTGGCTCAGGAATCAGACTCCAGGGACCATCATTTAAAGACGTAGCCAAAGTCTGTGGAGATGAACATATTCATTCTCATATTGTGTGTTATTATATGGACAAACTGGAGACAATCCGTAGGCCTAACGATAAGAGACTTAATAAGTAAAATACAGAGAATGGCACAGAGCCATGGACAGGGGACGGCATGGGAGAGTTTTGGTACACGAGGCTCCCCCAGAAGAACAGAATGCCGGATGGCGTGTTCACTGAGATTGCGACTATGTGAAATCATGATCACCTCTTAGAAGGGACATATAGAAATGAAAAGCACTGTATTAGATTAAAGGGGCTAGAGGTAATATATTTAAAAATAAAATGCTTTTTATTGTTATAAAATTACCCTTTATACTTTGAAATAGAAGACAACCAACCAACCAAACAAACAAACAGAGAAACAAACTTTCTGACAGGCCCCTGTGGAGTCGGAAGGGAAAGAAATGAACTTTTATTTCTGTCTTCATCCGGGATCGTTAGGTGTCAAAAACCGAACCCCACACAACCCAGCTTTGGTAAAACGGAGTTTACCGCAAAGATAGCTGTGAATCCAGAGAGTCCCAGCTGGGCTGTGGGACAGGGTTAGGGCTACCGATACGTTGCTGGGCAACCTGGCCACCATTGTCCTAGCTCCACAACCTGCATGTCCCCAAGCAAGCTCTGAACCAACCCTTAAACATTTGACCGCTGTTACTGCCCATGTGCCTTTAGATGGTTCTCCATGAACCCAGGGGTAAATAAAAACGGGGGGGGGGATACATAACTCAATAGCAGAACAGCTTGCATGTGGGTTCAGACAGGACAGGCCTGAGTGCTGGCTGGGCTGCCAACAGCCGTGACCTCGGGCAATCTGTCCACACTTCCTAGGCCTCCGTTTCCAAGTGCTAACCCCGGGCTGACGACGCACCCCTTAGTGACCGCTAGCAGGCGTCACTCACAGGGCGCTGCCCCGGAACATCTGAGGGGTCGGTAACGTTAATCCTGCTCCTCACCACACTCCCGTCAACGTCCCGCCTGAGTCCTTCACCCTGAGCAAGGACGGCCACGCACGTGCCACGCTGCGGCCGGGGCCTTGCTGTACGGGGAACTGCTGCGTGCCCCCAGCGCTGGGTGCATTCAACGGGAATGACTGCAGCTATTCCCAGGGGCCTAGCATGTCCCTCTGCCGGGGTTGCCTAGCTGCCTGGCTTTGGGTAGAAGAGGACCCCAGAGCGTCACAAAGGTCTGACGCAACACAACGAAGATCTCAGCAACTTCGCGTCCTAAGGGCAGGGCTGGCCGGCCCCGCTGCCGCTCTTCCCACGCAGGTGACACGTGACGGTCGCCGTGCCTCGCCAGCCGTGGGCTGCGGTTTATTACCGGTCATTGAAAAGAAGTAGGTGGTGACCCAGAAAACTGATATAGAAGGTCCTTTTAATCACCAATATGGCTTTCAATTACGCAGCATAAACTTATTAACCTTTTTACTGCTGAGACTTGATTTATGGACTTATCTGCATGGCCATTACGAGCAGGGATAAAAAGTGCCCCATCCGAGGCGCGGCCGTTAACGGCGGGGAGCTGCTCTTTGCCATCACGGACGCCTAAGTGGCGATGGCGGCCTCCTGCTCAGTCTCTGGAGATTCATTTTTTACCTGCCGCCGCTCAGTCACGGCCCACTGAGGACCTGCTGCATGTGTGCGTGCCTTTGTCATGAACGCCTGCGCGTGCCCCCCCCTGCGGCGGGACCCCAACCCGAGCTCTTCAGGCCTCCCCTCCCGACACCCTCCCCTCCCAAGGGCGCTCAAGTCACATTAGACAGGAGACCGAGAGGGGCCGTCCCAGGAGCTGTCAGGACACAGGCTTTCTGGTCCGCTATTCTGTGCGGTGCTGGCCCAGGACACACAGGTGGCCAAGGACAGAGCCAGCAAGGCGGCCGCCGGGCGACGCTCCAGGAGTAACAGGACCGCGGCCTCACCTGGGGGGTCGCCGGGGGTGACAGCGGAGGTTGCGGGTGAGCGGGCACCGAGAGGAGGCTTCTGTCCAGAGCTGCTGCCATCGGACGACCCCCAGCGCTCGCAGACTTCCCGCAGACCCACAGCCTGGTGTGCTCTGCCCCAGCTGGACGCAGCGGGGGTGCCGTGCGAGTCGGCAGGAGCCTCGCGGGCAGCGAGTCCAGAAGCCCTCTGGCCTTGTCCTGGGACAGCTACGGGGTCCTCAGGGGGTCCTGGAGGGGTCCAAGACGTCTCCAACCCAAAATGGGGAGGAGGCGCCTACTTCCACCACAGGTGGTCTGCTTTACTAGGATCTGCATTCTATTGCTTTTGAAGAAAGGCCTACAGGGCCACAATCTAAACGTGTCTGAGGCCTGAAGGCAGCCCTACCCCTTCGTTTTGCAGATGAGAAAAGTCAACGTGCTTCCCCAAGGTCGTTGGCGGGCCAGCATCAGGGCGGGGCCCCCCAGAGCACCCGGCATGGGCAGCAGGCACCCCGAGGGCCACACAGTTTCCAAGCCCCCCACTCTCACCCCGGGGGCAAGCAGCCACGCCTGCACGTCTGGCAAAACTGCTTCCACGCCAAACAAAAGCAGAAACGCCCGTTTATTAGGTTTACTGGTTATTCGCATCACGGAATCACTGTACATCTAGCTTTCGGGTAATTTCCCCCAAACTCACCGTCTGCTCCACCTACTTACAGGGACCCCGCCGTGCAGCCCGTCTGGCGTGCTGGCGAGACGCCCAGGCCGCGATGCCTGAGCCCGGAGGACCCGAACCCAACCCCAGCTCCGCCTCTTCCCGGCCCTCTGACCTCACACAGGCTCCTCAGCCCCTGCCGTGCAGCTCACGTGACTGAGATCGGCACAGTAACCAGGGGCTGTTCCGTGACTGTGAGGTTCCCACAAGGTTCACACACTTGCCCTGATGAGGTGTTTGGTACACAGTAGGCGCTCAGTGAGGCCTTGCTGTCATTGTTACTACACAAGCCGTTCCCCTTATAACTTTCCAGCCACTAATCATGACAGCGACAGGAATGATTGGGAGGATTCTTAAAGACGGTTCACAAAACAAGAGCCATGAAAACAATCAAGAGCCTACAGAAGCTTCACTCACCGACGAGCACGTGTAAAGCAGGGGAAACGATGAACTGTCTGGAAATGATACAGTAAAGCCAGTCCATGACAACGACAGCAGAAAGAGCCTGATACAGGCCTGCAGGTAAATCTGGGAGCTCTCGTTCTACCAAAACCCATTTATTACCAAAAAACCCTGGGACCCCTTTCCCCTAAGTGGACGTCATTTAGTGCTCGATTACAAGGAAGTTCCGCTGGAAGTGTGTATTCCATGCAGGACACCTGCGTGAACACCAGGAGAGTGCGGCAAGACTGATGTTGCTGCACGGAGCACCAGGTGAACGTTAAAGGCCTTGCTGCAGCCCGCCCAGGGCCCGGGCCCGGCCGCCCCCCGGCTCCTGCCGTGGCCATTGCAGGGGGCCTGTCCACGGGCGCGGGATGGGGTCCCAGAGTCCGTTTTTATTTACTCGCACCGTGCCCTAGGGCTGCGGGGCTCTGAAATGCTGACGCATGGAGACGCCTCGCCGCCGCCGCCGCCGGGAGCAGTTCCTTTTCCGAAGGGCTACACGTCTCTGTAACTGTAAAAGGAGGTGATTTCAGACTACGCAACGAAAGACATCTTCATAGCTCCAACGTGGACTGAACCTGGCGGAGCAAAGAATTCTCAGCTGAAGAAGCAGGCCCTGCCCCATTGAAACTCGGGGCCGGTGACAGCTCGGGAGTGGGCTGCACAGGGCCAAGTGGGCTGCTGCCGCGGACCTCCTGTGCCAACGCAGGTCGCTGGGGCTGGAAGTGAGCGTCTCCTGGGGTCACTCTCTGTGCTATTCAAGAAAAGCAAGTGCCTCTTTTACAGGGATATGTGCAAGTAAACGTAAGGCCAACTGCCGGCTGGGAAACCTGGGGTCATAAAGAACAGGGGGAGGCCCCGGCTTTCCTGCCGCTTGTTGTGCTGTCTCCCTGGGTGCCCGACCCTGAGTCGGGGGTCACCTGCCTGCCTTCCCGGTGGTCCCGATTCAGGCCACCCGCTTGCTGACCGCAGACACTCTCGGACCGTCGGCGTCGTCTTCAGCAAAATGACGATAAAATCTCCTGGAGCTGCCGTGTGGGGGTTAAGTGAGATGCAGCCCAGGGAAGCTCAAGGGCGCGTGGCTGGGCTGGCTGGGCCTGGCCCATCTCCTGGCGGGGGCGCAGGCGCCCGCTGTCGGCCGCCACTACGGCCTCAGCACACACGGGAGGCTGCCCCGGCCCGGCCACCAGGCGGGCCGGCACGCTTTCCTCTGGTCAGAGAGGCAGGCGCGCCCCATGGCGTTTGCACGGGGACACCTCCTCCTGCTTCCCCTAGGGCTCTGCCCCAGCATGTCCCCGGCGGGCCAGCCCCTGCTGTGGGCTTTCACCCCAGGTCCCGACTTGCCAGGCAGGGAATCGGGACCCCAGTCCTCCACTGGACTAGGGTGAGTAACAAGAAAAGCTGAATGAGACCCCAAAGGAAGTCTGCCCCTTTAAGTGGGTCCCACCACCCCTGGCTGGCAAGGCCACCTCCGAGGTCAGCCCAATGGCCTCACCACACATGGGTCCCACCCCTGTCGTTACTAAGAGAAACTTGGTGGCTTGGCGGCTATGAATCCCTGCCTAGTCCTCCCAGCACAATGAAGCAAAACGCAGCCCCGTCCGTGGAAATGGGGCAAGGGAAGCCCGCGGTGCTAAGCAATGAAGTATGCGCCAAGTCCCCGAAGACGCCCGTTCCCTGGCGGACACACTGTCCCGTCTTCCCATGAGTCAGCACCGCCAGCAGCCCTCCCTCACCGGTTAAGGTCTGGGGTGACTATCAGGGTGCCACAGGATGCGACGACACAGCTGCATTCCTGGGGGCCCGCTGAGGCGGAGCTGGTGCCGCTGCGACGGGGGGCGGGGGACGCAGGGAGCAGGTGGGCACGGGCCGTAAATATACTGCAACTGAAAAAATAATGGGGCGTTTCTCCCCACAGGTTTCTGGTGCTTCATCACTAATTAAATATTGAAACTACGAAAGGAGAAACGACGTCGTGTGGCTCTTTGGATGTGGGGCATAAATGTAAATATGTTGTACCATTAACTGCAATTCATTTGAAAAACACACGCCTGGTCTGGGAGCATTGAGTTGCGGGAGTACGAGCTGAGAAGGGGGGAGATTTAAGGAAAATATTAGCAGCTAATGGTGACGTTCATTCTTCTGTAGGCCGTAAGGGGATGTGCGGTGCTGCGATCCAGGGCCGTATTTTCCGAGTTTAGAAAGCTGATGAGCCTTTTAAACAAAACCGTGGATTCCCTGTGCTAAGGACGGCAGCCAAAGTCGCACCCCGCAGAGCAGGGGGGCTGTTGCCAAGCGCAGGAAATCAGCAGGCAAATGGCTTGGACGTCTTGGGTGACTCACACTGGAGAGCGGCAGCTGAATCATTTACCGCCCCGCTCCCCGGGCTCGCACGGTGAGGCGCCTGGAATTCGCAGGCGCTGATTCGGGCTCTTGGCTTCAGAGTGGGACGATCCATAAGCCCGTGGAGAGAAGCGAGACGCGTCTGGGACCACCAGGCCCCGGGCACCGCACTCGGCTGGCCAGGTGCCCACCAGGGCGGTTGGTCTGGACTCGCCGCTCGCCGCTCAGGGCGGCGCCCCTCGTGGATGGCTCCGCTGCTGAGGGAAGGGGGCCTGGGGGCGGGGACCCTCCACCAGCCCCTTGGTTGGAGGGGTGGGGCACAGGCCGGGTGACAGGTCCCTTTATTTCCTGGTGCCCCGCAGAGAATCGTTGGCCACACGGCCTCAGAAAGCGATCGCTCTCTCTGAGCCTCAGCGCCCACATCCGTAAAATGGAAGAACACCCTCTGTGAGGCCTACCCGGTGCCGCCCTGCAAATGCCTGCCGCTCGCTGGCGGCGGCCGCCCTCTCCTTCTGAAGCATGTCAGCCAAGAGGGAGCACGCGTGCGCACGCTTGGTGAGACAGGCTTCGGTTTCCGTGGCAACGTGCCACGCCCCCATGCTCAGCAGCGTGGCCTCGGCCACCAGCTCTGCTTTGAGACACGGTAACGACACATAAACATTCCCATCTCTAGAAGCACCATGAGTCCACCTGAGGCCAAGAAGATGTTCCTGTTACGAGCTATTATTTCTTGAAGAAACAAGAAAAAAAAAATCCTTAGAAGCAAGGATGTCTCTCATATTTTTAAAATACCCTAATCGTTCACTAACTGCAGTATGACTGGGATTGCTCTTCTCATGTTTTATGTCCGCATGTGGTCCCACTGTTTGAACATAACTTCAAGCGCAAACAGGCCAGCAAAAAGATGCCTCAGGGTCCTTTCCATCCAGCGGTGAACTCTCACTTAATCCTTGGGCGCCCTCTTGTCCGCTAAGGTTTACGTCCTATTAAAGTGTCTAAAAGGAGGGGCGGCACGGTCAAGGCGAGGCGGCGAGGCAGACAAGAGGCTGTCTTCCATAATTAACAGGCGTCACCGACCGCCTTCCTTGACCCTTTACACTACACGGAACTAATATCAGTGGACAGCTGAGGCCTGCGGGCCCGGCCCCCGCGCTGTGCAAGGTCCCCTACGCAATCCAGGTTTCCTTCCAGCCTTACAAGCCAGCCTCTGCGGCGGGTCTTCTGCACGTCCTGCTGTCGAGCGGCGTGTGAACCTTACTGATTCACAGTGCCCATACGTACGGTCGAGCCCTGTTATCAGGGAAATATCAGAATCAACGCTTGTATATTCCAGGGAGGTCCCGCCTTCTTCAGGATACGTCAGCGAAACAGCTCCTGCTCTGAGACAGTCTACTGACGAGGGCCCGACTGCTGCTGTCTCACCGCATTCCAGCCACCCAGACCCCCCACAAACCAGCCAGCCAACTTCCGTGACCCCAGTTCTTCTGCAACGGAACCATTTTTTCAGGTGACAGAGGGGGCGGTTTTGCTGCAGGAAGCAGGGAATGCTGGGTGGGCTGCAGGACTAGACAGCTGCCGGGGGCTGGGAGGGCCCAGGGTCAACACCTTTCCTGCCTGGCACCCCCCGCCCCGGGCATGTGCCACCTCCAGCCAGCACGTGCTGGAGGAAGGCTGGCTCACCACCGCCTCTCACTTACTCGCATTAATCACGTCGCTGCTTCAACGGTAACCGCTCCTGCATGCGTAATGACCAACTCTGCACGTGGAATTTTTATGTAACTTAAAAATTTTTCCTTTCAGTCATATGGAGGTTTTCATTACTGAGATGCTCTACCAGGCGTGGGAGGATGATCTATAATTATTGCGATTATCAGAGCATAAGTTTTCAGGGCTTTTTTCTACTATAGATGCTCAAAGTACTAAAAAGTCTTACTGGAATAACAAAAGTGAATACGCAACATACTTTACATGTGAAGACGGCACCCTTCCCTTTCCAGGGGATAAGAGGCTCACCTTGAAGACATCTGCAGTCCTTTGAACGCTGGGATTCTCCTTTTTAGTTCTGATTCTATCTGCCCCCCCCCCCCGTCCCCCGCCGCCCCTCGCTGCGCCCGAGCCATTGCAACGCTCCCGCCTGGGAGGCTGCCAGGCCCCGCGTCGGGCAGTCGGCGGGCACTCGCACGGACCCTCCAGGCCCCGGCCCGCACTTGATCTGAGCTGCCCTGCCCAGGCGTCAGGCCGGAAGCCAGGGCTGCGGGGGGTGCTCAGCAGAAGATCAAAGGTCCTGCTTCCCCCTCTGTGGGCCCAACCATCTGATTTTTGGCCAAAAGTAATTCGTACCAATTTAACGTTT
Source organism: Pteronotus mesoamericanus (assembly GCF_021234165.1). Classification (NCBI taxonomy): domain Eukaryota; kingdom Metazoa; phylum Chordata; class Mammalia; order Chiroptera; family Mormoopidae; genus Pteronotus; species Pteronotus mesoamericanus. The sequence goes on along the minus strand of NW_026555323.1, from coordinate 5,463,665 downwards.
TATTAGGGAGCAGGCACTAGTTAATGTTCCTCCAAGGAGCCTGTTTGGACCAATTTAACAGCTGTCTTGCCTCTTGCTTTAGGCGTTTTCTGAAAAGATTATGGCCTTTGGATGCCAAGGAGCCCACGGGGGAGCGGGGCGCGGGCTGACCCCAGAGGGACGGAGGGGGAGACAGTGGCTGGCAGCACCCGGGGCAGCTCCCAGCGCCCGGGATGGAGCAGCAGGACGAGGCAGTTCCCTCTGGGCGGCCCCGGGGTCCACGGCAGGAGGGCCCCCGTGGCCGAGGGTCAGGAGGCAGCGCTGCAAAGCCCCTGGGAGGGACGCCGGGTAACGCTGGGAGAGAGCAGAAAGAAAGACCAAGAGCCAAACAGAGGGTCCCACGCCGCCTCCAAAGGCCGACTCCCAGGCCCCGGAGTCCTCGCTGACCGCCAAAGCGGGGCGGGGCGGGGCGGGGGCAGACTGAATGCGGGCCCTGCGTGGCTCTCGCGCCATTACTAAGAGCGCCCTTTCCTCGGTGGGAGGGGCTCTCCCACGGAGGAAGGGTCCTCGCAGCTGCGCCTGGACAAAGAAGGCACGAGGCCACTGAGCAGGGTCCAGGATGTCCTCACCCCCAGCCCCAGTGAGCCCTGGCCTCCCCAGGACGGCGACATGAATGCTGGGCCTTAGGACGGGGAGGGGGGACCGGGGCCGCCCCCCGGCGCCGCGGCACAGAGTCTGCCGCGCGGCGGCGCCGGCACTGGCAGTCGTCCGCCTTCCGGGCGGTCCTAATGGACAGCCGAGGCGAGACCGGCCGGCCCGACAGCATCCCGGGGGGAAGGGAAGATCAGGAAGGCAGCGCGGGAAGCGCGCCGACGCCGCTGCCCCCGTGGCCTGCAGGGGGCGCCCGCCTGAAACCCTCTGCCGCAGCGGACACCCCGCCCGCCGGCTCCCCAGGGGAGCACCTGTCACGTCAATCAACTCGGAACAGCCGTGAGCCACGCCCCCTCCAGCCTGCCCCCCGCCCCCCGGCCCAGAACGGGTCCAAAATAACCAGGGCCACGCCACCTTCTCTTCGATTCTGTAAATGCCCTCAGGAGCTTTGAACACCTCCCTGCCCCGCCCTGAAATAGAAGCCAGAACCCAAGAGGATTGAGCCCCTTTTCATCGAGCGAGGTTCCCCCTGCCCTTTCCTGTGGGCCCCACGTTTCTCTGGATGACCAGGCCGCCTGCGCGCGCCCCGCTCTCTGAGTAAGAGCCTCCCGCAATGAGGATGGCTCTTCTTCAGCCGCCAGACACCAGAGCCAGGGCCGGGCTGGCAGCTCCCGCCTCGCTCGTAAGGCGCTGCAGCCGGCTCGGCGCCGAGCGCTGCGGTTGCAGACACCGCCCCAGCGGGCGCTGAGCGGGACGCCAGGGACTCACCGTGTGCCCGGCAGGCGGGGCCGGGGCGGAGCCGGCTTCGGGGCCCCTGTGGCCCCTTCCACCTGGGCGCCTTGCCCTGACACTAAACGCCTCTTTGCAGAACCGGCTCAAACGTCGCTGCCTTTATGAGGCCCCCCCTTCCCCTGTCAGTCGCCCAGGGAGGGGTCCTCGTTCCCACGGCGCCCCCTCTTCTCTGCAGCACAGCTCCAGCAGCACATGGCCATCTGGTGAAAGCACACGGATTCGCCGCGGGCGTGTGAAGCACACACGGTGGGCGCTCAGCTTCACACGCCGGGGCTTATCCTGAAGCCAGAACAATGCCCAGCGTACAGCCAGGTCTCGGTACCCGCTGCATGAACGAAAGAACGAACGAATGAATGAAAGAACGAACAAACAGCCCAACAGCTCCTTCTCGAAGAAGAGTTCCTTCCCTGTTAAACCAAAGTGGTCCATTTGTCACAGGAGACCAGTGTTCACCCCTAGATTTTCCTTGCTCTCCTCATTTTGACAAATTAAAGAAAAATGTCTTATTTTACACAATTCGCCCCACACACGTGCCCTTTTTTTCCTGCTTTGCAATGACAGGGGTGCCCGCGGAAGCCTCTGGGGCCCACAGGCGCGCCGCTCGCCGCCGCGGGATGCAGCACCCCTTCCCAGGGGAGACTCCACCGGGGGCAGAAGGTGGTCCGTCTGCACCGGGAGGGGCGGGCGGGGGGGCAACGCAAGGGCCAGCCAGCGCCCTGGGCTTTTGGGCTGCTCTCGGGGCTGGGGGAGCAACCCTTCTGCCCCAGAACTGTCTGTCTGTCTCCCAGTTCCCTTCCGAATCTGAGAGGGGTAAGGAAGATGCTGTGAAGCCAGCTCCTAGCAGGGCGAGCACTTCCGCCCCTTGCTGCTCAAGCCTGGGCCCTGCCTGAGGGTTTTCCAGCGTCTCCCTGTCCTCCCCAGGGCCCCACGTTCCCGAGTCCAACTGTCCACGCAGAGGAAAGGGCACTGTGAGGGTGGACACCAGCGTCTAAAGTACCGACCGTCGTAAGAGCAGCACAGGCTTGCTGCGCGAGTTCCTTCAGATGGGGAGAGGTCTGCACGTCAGGAGAGCCCTTTGGGAAAAGTGGGGCCCGCTGTCGTTTTTCAGCCCCGAGGTCGTCATTGCCGTCCCGGAGCCATCCCATCCTAGAGAAAGCCGTGTCAGCCCCCAGGTCGCGTCTGGACACAATGGAGCCACAGCCTCCGTCGGCAGGTACAGAATCGACCTACAGGAGCCAGGCCCTGAGAGGCGGGCCCTGGGCCTCCCTCCGCGCAGGCCCCCGGCGGGCGTCAGCCGCAGGCGGTTCCACGGGTGGAGAAAGAACCCCAGACCCGCCAGAAGTCACGGTCATGTGACCACGAGCAGGGTCTCTGTGGTCAGGTGGATCCTCGTTTGAATCCCAGTCACTCCTTCACTAGCTAAGTTCCCATTTCTACACATGGCCCTCTCGTCCATGCTCACAGGAAGAGGATCAATGGGTATTGGAACCTCTATTTCATCATCTGACTACATGTAAGTTTTAACTACCTTACTAAGTAAAGGCCACTGAATCTAAAAGTAATCCTGGAAATTTTTATACCCGTTAGTTTTATCCAGTATGTCTTGAAAATCCTCAGAGTCCACAGAACATTTCTAATACTCTCAAAAGAATACCATCGCTGTCTTATACAACTTCCGCGTGTCCGAACTGAGAACGTCCTAACGTTTTCAAATGCTGTTTCTAACACCCTCAACACTCTCAATTTTCTAATTAAATGTGAAATCTTGTGTCTTGAGGTTTGGTGAAATATCTCTGTGCAACCCTTAAAATATCTGCTTCCACCCAAATGCTTCCAAATAACAAGGAAAAGGTGAAAGAAGCAGTCACTTAGACGTTCTGATTTCTTTAATCCAAAGACTGAATCTCTTCCCAACATTTCCGCTTTAAAGTGAGCGACTGTGATATGCGCACCAATAGTGGTCTGGATAAGAGGGACAAAAGGAGAGTCCGACCATCTCTGCGGATTTGCCAGGATTAAAAACAAAGCACTAGATGCTCAGCCTTGTAGGACGGCAGCCTCCTGGTGGCAGACCTATCTCGGCAGTTTTCGCAGGACTCACTTATACTGACAATGCCGGTGTGTTACACTGCACCAGTAACAATACTATTATACCCAGGAATTGACAGGGAAGGTAAAAACATTCTCTCTCTCTCTCTCTCTCTCTCTCTCACTCACACACACACACACACACACACACACACACACACACACTATAAAGAGCTTTACTGCCTGATTCTTTTGGCTGCTCTTCCTCCAAGACACTAATGATTCTTTTCAACATTACGCGTGTCTCTAGAAATTGTTCTTAACTATTTGACAGATGTTAATGCTTCTTTGTTAGCCAGGGCAGATAATAAAATGAAAGAATAAGCGTCCGATTAATTTAACAGAAAAACTCGGAAATACTAACTCTCAGAGCGCACGCGGTGTGGCAGAATCCCCGTGTGCACTCTGGCTAACTTACGTTCTCCTAATGCAATCGTTTCTGTGTGGTTGGAGTGTCAGGTTAATATTAAACGGCTTTCTGGCCCCTCGGCCCAAAGGCGGTGGAGATGTGCAGGCAGTGAGTTCCTTGCGCGGCAGCGTCTGGGCCTGAGGACGGGCAGACACTCCTCCCCCTCCCCATCCGGCCCCGGTGGCCACAGGGCTGAGCGGGAGGCGAGGAGACATGGGGACGGCGCTGGGAAGCCTCCCCTCTCCCTGGTTCTCCAAGCGGCTGAGAGAGGCGCTGGGCCCTGGTGGGGGCACCCGGGTGGGGCCCTGACTCGGGGTGCAGTCCAGTCCCGCATGGGTGGGGGGGGGGCAAGCCTGCCCTGCAGTGCGTCACCGCATCTTTGTCTGAGTTCTGCTTTGATGGGGTCTTGGGCCCTCACCTTTATGCCAACATCTCGTAAAGTTTAATTTATAACCCAAGAAAATGAAAATCAATCACTAAATGCGAAACCTCGCTTGACTAAACTATTCTAGTCTATTTAACTTAATAAGCAACATATTTTCATGAGAAAAACCAGACAACATATTAAAATGACCTTACAGAGCTAAAGGGCATTAAAACAGAAGTGTAGCATCGGATTTGTTTTTCTTTTAACTTCCCAGGTGGAATTTGTTTTTCACTGGAAAGAGAAGAAAAATCATATATACATACACGTATACACATATATATTCATACGTCCACATACATCCTCATCGCAGACATACCTCAAAACCGAGGGAAGCTTTCAAGACCTCCTGAGAGTCTGGCCTGCAGCTGAGCAGGGGAAGGAGCCAAGGAGCACGTGCTGCGCGTGGAGTCCCGGCCTGGCCCGCAGGCCCGGACGCAGCTCTGCGCGCTCCCCCGCCCCGCCCCCGCGTCCGCATTCCTCAGAGGAGCAAAGGGGGCTGCGCCGCAGCGGGATCTGCACTGCCTGGAAGCCCACACTCTGCTGGGCAGACGAGTGCCTGCTCCAACGGTCGCTGGCTGTGCCTCCCCCAACAAGAACGTGACCTCCCTGAGCTGTCACTCCGTCCTCTATGACATGGGGACGTAGTCCTTATACAGTGCTGTTGTGGGGGAGATGAAACAGAACAGCACAGTCCGTGACGGCCTCGGGACCGCCGCACGTGGCTGCTCACGGCGCCTCCCCGGAACAGGCAGGTGCTGGGCGCAGCAGCCTCGCCACACGGGGTGCCCGCCGCCGGCTTTCCTTGTTGGATGGCGATGGGGGCCCTCTCGCCCCGCCTTGCAAGAGCGCTGTGGGGACCCATGAGAGCCCTTCATAGTCTTCATGTTACCCCGCTTTAGGGATCGCCACGCATCCAACCCCAGAGAGCAAAGGAGCAAAAGGTAGGAGGGCGCACTGCGCAGTCCGCGAAACTATCCAACACAGTTGCCGACGGGACGTAGCTCGAACAGACGAGCTGAGACCAGGAGACCATTGCTGTTCTTCCTGGCCAGTCCAGGGGACCTGCGTCTTCCATCGGGGCTCTGCTCTCCTTTGGGAAACTGATGATCCATTCAGGGCCAGACACTTGATTTTATTCTTCACAGACGGTTGTGACTTTGAAAGCCACGCCTCATCCGTCCTCCCCTAAGGAGTACATTTTCACGCAAATACAGAGCCGATGGCCTTGAGCGCCCAGCACACCTTCTCTTGATTCGACAGCTGATGAGAAATTAGTCCCTGGGTGGGCTCTCTGCTCAGAAGAAAGGGTCGCCTAGCCCTGGCTCTGACTTCAACACGACGTCTGCCGTCCCTTTTCACTGGCCTCTATCTTCCGGCCACACTTTGGCCCATCCGAACAGCATGCAAACTTGCCTGCGTGCAGGCGTTTGGTGTTTTCCAGGCTCCGCTCGCCCTGATGAAAACCCACCTTCAAGTCCAGGTACCCTTCCCCTCGTACAGAGTCGGGGGTAAAAAGCTCTCGTCCCCTCAGGAGGAGGAGGAAAATCCTCTTGATGTCCTCACTTTCATTTATGATTGGAGCCCAACTTGACCCCAAGAGTCATTTCAAAGTCAAAGGGAAACCTGTTTGACAGGGTTTGGCCTGCTTTGGCGGATGCGGCGGGAGACGGAGAAACTTTTTTTAACAGCGATCAGACACGGATGTAACACACCGTGGTCAGCTCATGCAAAGCCACGCTGTCGCGCGGCGCCCGCTTTGACTCCCCAGCTTCCCAGGACCACATCCTCACGGCTCCAGGACTGAGGACGGGGACCTGCGGTTGGCAACAGGGCCAGCCCCCAGGGCCTCAGCACTTGGGGGCCCAACACGTCAGGCCCCGCCTGCTGAGGGGTGTTAGCCAGTGCCCCCCTCGCCCGAGGGTTCACGCGCCGTGGCCTCAGCCACTGCAGTCAACCGCAGTCTGGAAACATTAGATGGGGAACGGCAGAAATAAGCAATGTATCCGTTTGAAATCGCATGCCATTCCAAGTGGCGTGATGAAATCGCACACGGTCCCTCTCCGCCCTGAGGAGGCGGGGGTCGCGCTGTGTCCAGCGCAGCCACACTGTGGGTGCTGCCCGCCCGTCGGCCGCTTCGGAGCCGTCTGGGCGACCAGCTCCCCTGTCGCGGTGCCTCAGTGCCGGTGTTCAAGGCCCCTTACGTACTCAGCAGCGGCCCTAAGAGCAAGAGCAGTGCGGCTGGCAATTCGGACACGCCAGAGAGGCCGTAAAGCGCTTCTTTAAGTGAAAAGCTGAGTACAGTACAATGAGAGATTTTGAGAGAGACCATGTTACATAATTTTCATTACAATATACTGCTGTAACTGTTCTATTTCATTATTAGTTATTGAGATTAGTATCTTACAGCCCCAATTTATAAGTTAAATGTCATCAGAGAGATGTACGTATAGGAAAAAGCACAGTATAGACCAGGTCTGGTAATACCGTGGGGGTCTGGGAACGTGCCCTCCGTGGATGGGGGAGGGGAACCACTATAGTCTGTTTTCTGCAGTGACCATTCAAAAATGCCAAGTGGCTTCTGGTGTTGACAAAAGCTGGACCATCTGACCAGAGACGGAGTCAGCATCTTCATGTCCCCAAAGCAGAATGCTTTTCAGAAGGGGTTCCAACAGAAGGCATCTTGGGGTGTCCCCGAAGTTTCACTCCCACTCCAAGCGTCCTTCAGGGTCCCAAGGGCGGCGCAGGGGTGGCTCTTGGGCCACCTGCACAGAACGGCACAAGAACAAAGCTCTGAGGACATCCAGGTGCGCGTCCTGGTGGCAGAGGCCCCAGAGGTCCTCCTCCGACCGCGGGGACGACCCCCACAGGTCCCCTCACCGCTTCTGCCCTGGAAGTCGTGTTTTAATTTTGGAGCCTCGTGCCCTGCCAGAGGTCCGGCCTTTCCCTGTCCCCGAGCGCCAGCCTCCATGTAACCCCTCGAGATGCACTGGGTAACGCAGCCTGTGCGCCCCACCCTTCCTGCCGGCCCGCACGCCTGACCCGGGGCACTGCCTGGCTCTCCCCCTCCCTCCCTCGCCCTCCCTCACGTGTTACAGGCGACAGCCGACGCGGAGATCCATCTCTCCCCCCTCCAAGCACTCGCACGCCCATTTGTAACAGCCCCTAATATGCGCCTGAATTCGATTTTCCTTACCCAGCTTGAAACCCTCTCATTCTAATTACCGGTTCCGTTTCCTCATATTTCCCCCCTGAGATGTCTCAATTAGTGTACTTTTTCATGCCGCCTGTCACCTCGGAGCTGCAAGGTGGGTCTCCCTCCAATCGAAACCACGCAGAAAATAAATGAGGGGCCGTTCTGGGCGGCCGGGCCGAAGGTGGGGTTACTTTACAAACTCGCGCACCTTTAATTGATGATAAATGGACAGGAAAGTAGCCTTATTAATCCGGCATCCCTGATTCGGTCGCCAGGCGGTGTCCCCTCATCACTCAAAGGTACAGAGCGGGCCGGCCGGGCTCGGTCCTGGGCGAAGGACTTCCATTCAGAGAAAGAGAGCGAGAAGCTAATTAACATAGTTCTGGTCGAAGTCGGAAATTAACTCGCCTCCTTAAGACCACAGCGAAAAGCGCCATTTGTCTTTTCTGTAATTACACTTAGAGGTAATTATACCCCGTCGCGCACACAGCAAGTTAGATGAAGGGACGGCTTTCTCCCCTATCCCATAACTCTTTTCATCCCAGCCCTGTGAAAGGCGGAACAAAATTAAAGGTGTCTGCCAGTCTGCTGCTCCCCCCGCGCGCCCCGGCGTCTCAGCTTCCCTAGAAAGCAGCAAGGGAGGGGCGCCTAGTCCTTCACCGTCCCCCCGCCCCCCGGGGTCCAAGTCCTCAGCTGCACCCTCCAGAATTTAGAAACACACAGAAGCCAAGCTGGACTTCAAACCTGCTCCCGCCCGCGACAATCCGCATGGGTCTTCGCGGGATGGATACAGGACAAGGGCCGAGAGGTCGCCGCCCCTTTACGCCTTGGCTGTGCGATAGTTCGATCTGGTGGCCACGTTAGCTCTGACTGAAACCAGCGTAGGACCCCTCCCTGTCACCTGAACTCTCTTCTGTTACAATTAGCATTTTAAGGATCTTCGGGGAGAGAGGGCCAAAGAAATAAGAGGGTGCGTGCAAGCCGGCGATATGCACATGTCCCGTGGATCTGAGGTACCGGCACGGGGCTCAGAGGCAGAGGCCCAGCTCCGCGGGCGGGGCTGCCTGGGGGCCCTGGCCCACGCCCCTGGGCAGAGGCTGAGAGCCCCCGTTTAGAATCCCGCCGTTCCCGAGAGGCTGTGCCGGCGTCCTCGACTAGTCCCTGAATTAGTCCCTCAGGAATCCAAAGCGTGCAGACAGTTCCCAGCGGCAGATCCTCGGGAGAGCTTAGGAAAGGGCAAGGGGCAGTTTGGGGACCCCGGCTGTGCCTGTTTCCTCCCCTGTCTCGCCCCCCGCATTGCCTTCTCACTGGCCTCACACTGTCACCCACCCCCAGCCCCCCCCCCCCAGACCCCTCTGGCCTCTCTCGGACCTCTGGAAAGTCTGCCGACCGACAGCGAGGTTCGGGCCGAGAGGGCACGTCGGGGCTGTCTGAGCTCCCACGGGCTTCAGTCTGAGCGTTGCTCTGAGCCACGCGGCAGCGCGGAGGTGGCGTCCCTCTTGCCTCCGACTTCCAGCTCCCTGAGCGCAGCGGTTCCCATAAAGGAATCCAGCATTGAACGGTGAGCCCCTCCAGCCACGCGCCTGCTGGGTAGTTAGTTACGTGCACAGCCCTCCCGGGAGGCGACTTGGCAAAATGTATTACGAGCAATAAAAATACGGGCTGTGAAACTTTCATGAGAAGGCAATCTTAAATTCAGAGGAACATTCCGCACCGTGTAATGATGTTACATACAACGGCAGTGACAAGCGAGAAAATAACCTACGCGTTCAAAATTGGAGAACGTCCAAATTAATTAAGTGGGACAGTCGTTCGATGGATTATTATGTGACCATTAAAAGGGACGGTTACGGAGCCTGCAAAACCTGAGCCCTTGGTTCGAGTCTTAGAGTTACAAGTTTGGAATATAAATCAGAAAAAAGACAGGGTCACAAAAGTCACACCAAAATAAACAACAGCGATTACGTTAAAAAGAGGGGATTAGGGTTGATAAGCTCTCCTTGTCCCTCTTTTCCAAATTTACTGCAAGGCTTTTATATTCCTTCTAACAAAAATATATATTAACCTGGTAGGAAAGGAAAAAACCCGTAACTCGAGTGAACGTGACTCGCGTGCGCCTGCCAGCTGCGTCTGACCCGAGGGGCCCGGGTCGCGGGCTCCCCCGACCAGGCGCCGCCACCTCCGCGGGCCAGCTCGCCGTCGCCAAGCGGGCTGAGCAGTGGGTGGCGTTCCCCTCTCTGTGCTTCGATATCATCACGAAAAAGAGCGAAGTCCTCCCGCGACGGCCGCCCGCCCGCCTGCCCGCTGAACGCCGGGGTCTGCCGGACACTGCCTCCCGCCCCCTCGCACTTCCCCGCGCCCCGGTGGCGCCCACGCGCTGCTCGCGGCTCACCCGCGGGCCGCCTGCCCTGGCGCTGCCCTACTGAGCGTCAGACTCGATTTCCAGCCGCTTCTTACTCTCCCTGCGGGGAGCCCGGGGCAGAAGGGGCTCTTCCTCTCTGCGCCCCCCACCCCCCACGCCATGCTGCGGCTGCAGGTCCTTTGGGGACCTCAGAACCCGGAGGCTCTGGTCCCTGTCCTCGGAGTCCTGAGCAGCGTCCCGGTGCGGGGCTGTGTGCAGGGCCTAATTACTTTAGGGAGCAGGGTTTTCCCGTCATGCCCTTCACAGCAAAGCACCAGCACAAATGTCAAGCTCCGCAAACGTTGCTGGCACGAGAGAGAGAAAAATCAATTCTTTGTATCACTGTCTCCCATTTACCTCCCTCCTCTTTTTCTCTTTTTGGCTAATTGGCCCAAGAGAAACTACAAAGCACCCACTTTTGAAAGTTGCTCACTTGTGATGCACATTTTTTGCCACTCGCAGCATTTCCGCCCTGCCCCCCCCTCCCGACTTGACCCTGATCATTCCTTCAGCTCCTGAATCCGTAATACATTTCTGCTTACAACTTCCTAACTATTTGGATATTTTTGTTTTCCTAGGGAGCCTCCTTAGGAGACTTCTCACAGCCACTCCGCGTCTGGGAGAGAGAACGTCTCTGAAGATCAAGCGCCCTTTCACCTCAGGCCCAGAGCTTTGCTCCCGGCTCTGTGCGGCGTAAGGGCAGGCTCCTCTCCCTCAGCTGGGACGTTCTCAGGGACAAGCTACCCCAGGCCCCTCTGATTCTCAGCGCGGAGAACCAGGTCTGAGCTGCAGAAGGGGCACAAAGGTGGCAAAACGAATGAAAGAGCGCCTAGGCTTCCTGGAAATTGACAGCGTTGTGGAGGCCACTAAAAAACAGCAGCAGCCACGAAAGCCCTCTTTTTAATTAGAAGCAGCAAGACGGGGTTGCTGGCCCCAGATGGAAAAGGGCCAAGCCCTCCAGAGGGGACGATTCTGATCACTCCCCTCCCCGGGGATGTCTCCACCCACCGGAGCCCACAGGTACAGCCGGAGCGCAGGTCCCTGCTCTCTGGGTGGCTCCGGGCAGGGGCGGAACCCTGGGCCAAAGCCTGCCTGAAATCCTGAAGTCCGTTCTTGAAAGCCACAGGGTGAAAGTGGGAAGGACGGAGCCTTGAGAACTAAGCAGGGGCAGGTTCAAACCCCAAGTCTACCACTGAACGGCAGCGGCACCCAGCGTGAGTTATTAAACTTCTCAGTGCCTCGGCTGCCTCGTCTGTAAAATGGGACCACAAAGCAGGAACCCCCTCTCGAGGCCTTCCAAGACATAGGACACGCCAGCACACTGGCGTCAGCATCTGTCTCTGCCCCAGAGGCCCCGGGCGGGTGTGGAAGGCCGAGCGCGAGGCCAGCAGGTGAAGCAGAGGGCACTGCGTCCGCAGCTCCTTCTGCACCAGGAGGCTGTCCTTCTGCGCCGGTGATGGGATCGGCCGGGGCAGGGCCCTGCCTCTGCCAGGACTGGCCAGGAGAGGACAGTTGGTGAGCATGGGGTCAATAAATGACCCTTCGACTCCCAGACCAGAGAGGCGACAGGCAAGTTGGGGGGTATCACAAACACGGCGCCGTGAGGGGGCAAAGAAGGACCTTCCATCACAGTGCTTCGGGACTTCGTTAAAGCCACACATGACACCTTTCCAGCCCATCACCTGGAATATAAATTGCCATGTAGCTGAGGGTAGAGCTGAAATTCCAATCACGAATTTGAAACTGATCCATTCATTCCATCATCATGGTCAAAATTAATCACTAAACTAAATCTGTGCAAATATCACAATCACTAAAACTGCCCGTATTTTCCCCAGTTATTTTTGTTGTGGAATTTACACAGAGAAAATAATGTGAAGTTCATTCAGAGATGTGTGTATAAACCGGGTCTTCATCTCAGTATTATTCACAAAAAGACCCAACATTTGGAAAAAGAATATTGATTTTTACAATATTCCTGTGCACCTCCATAGCATAGAGTACTATACTCTATGCACCATCGAAGACTTACAATAACAGCATAAAGTTACGTGACAAAGCTTATTGCCATCAGCATATAGGATAGGATCCCAAATTTGTAAATACATGTTGCATTTATAGGCATTTTCAAAGAAAGAAAAACACACATTATCCGTGGTTTCCCTCAGAGATGCTAGAGCTTCAGGGCTGAACATGCAGGCCCCAGAGACAGACAGCTGGGTCCTGACCCCTACCCTTCTGCAGGCACATAACTTCCCTTCTTCCTAATAGGAAGTGCCTCAGCTTCTTCCTATTGAGCAAAGGGCTGCTCGCTGTTTCTCCCTCGTAGAGGCTCTAAATAACATGCTAACAGTCACTGGTCCGAGACAGAGTGTGGCAGCTACTAATAAGCCCTTGTAAATGTTCTTTTTCGTTAGGAATTATCATTATTACTGTTAGCGGATCACTGGCCGTTTCAAGTCTCCATGTCATCCTTCTTTTTAATTTCTACATAAAACTCTATGACTTATGATTGTGAAAACAAAATACTTCTTTCACCCATTTCAGTCAATGAGAAGAAGTTGGTGCAGAGATCAGCGAGAACCACGCGGCAGTAACTGTGTGCTGAACCAAAATACAGGCAGCTCCGGGTCTGCAGAGGCGCGTCCATTTGTCTGCGGCTGGTCTTGTCTCCCTGCTCTTACGGGCCTCATTAAGCACCAGCTAGAACATCACACATTAGGGCTCTATCTGGCGTCTGTTTACTTTCTCTCCCACAGTCAACAGCTCAGCGAGAGCCTTGTAAACCAATTCTCCTAATGATCTTTCCAGTTGGGGAAGGTGTGAATCACCAACGTGGGGGACGCAGAGGGGAGGCCAGCAGCTCTTCCGCAGAGAGGGGCCCGTGGCGCCGTTCCCGTGGTCAGGGTGGGCGGGAGGCTGAGTGTGGCGCTCCGTCTCCAGCGGCGCCCCCTGCTGGGCACCTCAGCGCTCTCTTGTCAGAGCTGCGGAGCCCACGCCCACCTGGCCACACGCCCAGGTGCCTGGAGGCGAGGGGTCTTCAAGGCAGTACTGCGAGGACAGGAAAGGCTTATGGGCCACAGCGCCTCCTCTTGAAAAGCAACAGGGAGTAGGTAGGAAACGTGTCTCCAGAGGAGGCAAGGGCTCTGGAGACAAAAAGCCTCCCTGGAAACGTGATTCTTGTGTAAACAAGGACAATTACTCAACTTCATTTTCTCAACTGAAAACGGGCATCAGTACACCAGTGTCTTCGATTCTGCTTGAACTAATGCATGTGGAAGCCCCGGGCCCAGCGCGTGGTGGCCACTGAAAGGCATCGTTCTTCTCGGCTCCCTCCCAGCCAGCTTTTCACCATGATGTTTCACTGAAGAGTGCTTTGCTGTGAATGATTTGGCTGTAAGTAATAGATAACCCGCCAGTGCTTAAACCAGCAAGGCCTTACGTTTCCACTGCAATGAAAAGTCTGAAGCCAAGTCATTTCTGGGGTGACATGTTTGAGTCTAGGTCTCTGCTTTTCTCTCGACCTTAACCTCATGGTTGCAAGATAGCTGCATGAATTCTGGGTATCACATATACATTCCCAGCAAGAAGAAAGAAAAGTGGGTGGTCTTTGACAACTGTCCCTTTTAATAGGAGAAAAAAGAAAAGGCTTTCCCAGAAACACCCAACTGTGGATTCTTCCTGACATAATATTGACTCGCTCTGTGTCGTGGTCATGAAGAGAGATTGCGAAATCACATGCTTATTTCATGTCTTTGCATGAGAAGGGGTCAAAGGCTGGGAACGGTTGTCAGGCCAGACGACCTACAAAGTCTTCCCAGAGGACTGGACATTTTCAGGTTAGAACCACCCCAGTGAGTGGTAAGTAAAATAAAACTAAACACATAGATAACAAACATCTCAAAGCCAGACAGACCCGGTTTCCCACCTGTCCCGTGGGTTCCGTCCGTCCTTGGGGAGCCAGTTCTCCGGCCCGGCTGCGCGTTCCAATCGCCTGGGGAGCGTGTCCAACTCTCCCACGCCTGGGTCTCCTCTCAGACCAACAGAGCCTCTGAGCCTGGGGCCAGGGATCGCGGCTCACAGGGAAAGCGCAGGCGCCCTCAGAGCGAAGTCCAAGGACAGTGCACGGGTGAACCATGAGAGGGCGCAAGAGATCACTCAGCCCCCAGACGACTCCTCTGTCCCGGAGGCTGCAGAAGAGCAGTCAGCGAACAAGGGCGGGCAGCTCCCCGTCTACCCAAGGGTAGCACCAGGGGCACCAAAGGCGCTGTGTCCTACCCAGGCGCACCCACCTCCCAGAACCACTGACCGGGCGCCACGGAAGCCTGGCCACGGGGCGCAGCGGCATGGCGGTTCGTGCCACACTGCTGCGCTGCCTTCTGGAAAGGCGGCTACCGAAGCCCAGAGCGGCGCGGGCCTGCCCGTGAGCTGCACGCCGGCAGGGGCTCCGAGCGGCAGGCGCCCTGTCCTCGCCCCGCTGCGGTGCCTGCGGCTTCAGCACCCCTGCCGCCCCAGCAGGCCGACGGGGGCTGTGCTGACCCCCTGGAGGCGGCCAGTTTGCTAGCACGGCCAGCGAGCCCTCTTCCCCGCTTCCTGCTGCCATGCGAGGAACAGGGTGCTGACAAGCCCTGCACAACACGCGGGACTCATTCCGACACCCAGGCGGCTCCGCAAAGGCAGCGTGGGAAGGTCGCGTCACCTCGTGAGCTAGTTTAAAAAAAAAAACAAACACACACACAAACCGGATGCAAGGTTTCCAGAAACGTCTGGAGGGCCCAGTGAAGGGCTCCCATGCATAGGGATACCGCTGACAGGCCGGAGACAAAGGCGGCCTCAGGCCCCAGTCCCAGCCCTAAAGGTGCCGTCCACAGAGGCGGACGCCCCCACCCCTCGCCCCCATGCCGCCCAGCGAAGGAGGTGGGGAACCGTCTGTGGCAGCCCGTCTTGTGCACTTGAACTCCAATTACCAACAAAAAAGCACCACCCACAGGCTGTGTGGGAAAGTGTTCGTGGTTAATCAATTCGATTGATCACTGTTTATTAAGTAAAAACCTGTTTTCTAACCAGGTCCTCCCGACATGGTGTTTTTGCAGGCTGCTAGAAAACAGGAGACTAATTAGAGCTTTTAATTTAAGTCCACGCAGGGAGACATGCGCGTGCACCAGGGTGGGGGGGTATGGGTAAGAGGAGCCTCGCCCACCCAGCATAACAAGGTGGGGGTGACGCGTGCCCCACCCCCGCCTGGGGCCCTCCCAACACCTGCTGTCACCTCCCTGCTCAAGAAGCCACTGGGGCCAGGTCAGGCGAGGACACCAGGAAGGCAGCCGACTGATCGTATAGATTATGAGGATGTCTGAGTCACATCAGTGCTGCGAAATTGATCGGCTCCATTCAGCACCTCGCGAGCCGGCATGGGAAATCGCTGGCTGGCGGAGGGTCAGGTGCCGAGATCAGTGGCCACAGAGTCCTTTCTCTCTGCAGAGAACAGCGATCTCAACCGCCCCGGGGGCTCTCAGTCTAAAAGCAAACCACGCACTGCAGACCCATCCAGGCCTGGGCACGCCGAGGCCAGGGCCACTCTGAGAGGGCGGTGTCTCCTTCGGAGGGCGCGCCCGGCCCACCCAGGGTGCAGGTCTTCCTGAAGGCGGCCCCCGGGCAGGCGGGCAGCAGCCTGAGCCGCACACAGGCCTGCCTGGTCCACACGGGCGCCCAGCCTGTGGCCTGTGCTGGCGGCTTCGCAGAGCGGCAGGGACGCCGTCCCTCCCCCCCAGAGCCCGCCCAGGCCAAGGCACCTCGGACAAGTGTCGCCGCAGAGCCTGCGCCCCGGAGGGGAGAGCCGGGAGCCCCTCTGCACCCTCGCCTCTGCCGCAGAGCCCCGCCCACGCCCCACAACGCGGCCGGGAGTGACAGGCTGCCGCACGCCCATTATTTCTCATTAAGCGTGGTTCCCAGGTCTCTCACGCCGCCCCCCTCGGCACCCGCTCTCCCTGATGAGGATGCCGCAAAGGGTCCTAATATGTCCCATCAGTCACAGACCAAACGCCAGCGAGGAGGGGCCATTAATAAAAGGAAGCGCAAATTTTTGCCTGCAATTATACCTGCAATTTCTGCACGAACAGATACCCGAGGCATCAGGAATCCAAATGAGAAATAATGGTAGTCGCTCTGCAAGGCACAAGTCACGGGAATCTGACATTTTTCTAGGGACGCTGACGTAAGGATTTTAATTTCCGACTGATGAGCCGTTTTGAGGTTCAGACCTCCCGTGTCAGCCACATCAGAGGGAAATAATAGTACTCCATGCACTGGACACGAACTAGCTTAACGCTTCTCCAAAAGCAGAAAAGAGGAACTTGGAAAGTTTGGTCTGCTTGTGGCCTTTGCCGGCCCAGAACGGGCCTGTACCGGCTCCGTCTCTGCACCGGCTCCGTCTCTGCTGCAGCCTCACAAAGAAATAAAAAGCAACCACTGGGTCCCCAGGTGACAGGTGCTTTTCTCCATCTGGAAAATGAACATCAGAGAGTCTGGAGGCGGGGGGGAGGGAGGGGAGCGTCCCTGGTCACAGTGCTGGGCTGGGGACAGCGGCTCGGGGCTCGAGCTGAAACGGCCACTTGTCACAAGGCTCACGGTTGGGCAGGAAGGAGGGGAGCCCGAGGGGCAGCGGGGCTGCATCAAAGCAACTCATAATGAGGTACAAATTCGGCTGATGGTTCAGCGATTTACACAGATTGGTGGCGCTGACCTTCCGGCCCCACGGTGCCCATTTCACATGTGCGGTCCCAGAGCGACCTCTAGCGGTAGCAGGGAAGGAGCGTATCTGGAAGGCAACGTCGGAAACGAGCCTCTCATGGAGCCTCGTAGCCTCTCTGCCCCTAAGAAATCTTCATAACATAATGAGATACAGAAGTGATCTGTTTAGCTATTTAAATCACCGTTAGTTAGAAATGTTTTAAACCTTCTCTCATGGAACCTTGCAAAGGGTTTGCATGGTTCAGAGATCTATACATTTTCTTTCTTTTCATTGTGTGTAGAGGTTGTGGGAAACGTCACTTTAAAAGACGTGTGTGCCTTGTGGCACGCCCTGCCCTACAGACAATTAGTTGCCTTATTGTTCCTTCTGAATCACAGGTGCCTAGGCGGCGACTTGCTGGAATGGAAGGTGTCAAATATTCGGAAAAGCCTTACTGTTCCCCCTGCGGAGGAGGCTGCCTTGGTAGCACACACCTGCCCTCAAACACGGCAATACACACAGAGGGCGCTTCCTGGTGCCCAGCGGAAAGCAGGACCGACCGCCCCCGCCCGGTGAGGAAATCGGCAGGCAGCTCAGACCTGATCCCACCGAAAGGGCACCACCAACAGCTTTCCCGTGAGCAGGGACAGCGCTGACAGGGGGTCCCAGCAGGTGCGCACCCAGCGGTGTGCATAAGATCAAAAATGTGGAAGCCCCTGTGTTGTCCAGCTGGAGGCAGGTATGTGCAGACCTTCCATACAATGATGTGCTAACCTATCATTGAAAAAATAAAATAAAAGAGAGAGAGAAAAGATACTGCTACTGAAACGGTAAGTCCCAAAACGACGATGGCTTAAACAAAAAATTTAAATAAACAAAAAAAGATTGCAAAGTAAGAGAATGACCTGAAAATATGTTCAAGACGCTGCGTTAAGTGGAAAAAGCATGTTACCAGACGGAGGAAAGAGACCAACACGTAGATGCTTCCACTTCTGCGGTGAGACCGTGGAAGATCCCTCTCTTCCCTTAGCTCCTGTCTAGTTTCTAACTTCTACACTGCTTTTATCTATCTTGTCACTTTAGATTTTCCAATCGTATCACTTTATCATTCTCTTCCTGAGTAAAGGAGTCGGGTCTGTTCCGTGGGTTCACTTCCCGGCCACTGTCCCCCTCGCCCCAGTGCCACAGAGAATTCCAGGCGCCACAATGGGACCCGGCCGACGGCCCCGCTCAGGGCCCAGGGCTGGCCCGTCAGGCGGGTTACAATGGGTCACTGGTGGCCGGCATGTCTCCGGGCACTTTGGGAGACAGGAATGCCTCCCTGTGAGCCTCACAGAGAAGACTCCGAACTTGGAACTCTGAGCAAGTGCAAGGTCAAAGCACAGAGAGCTACACAAGAAACAGTCCAGCCTGGGACGGCCTGCCTCAATCCAAAACAGCAGGAAAGCATTAAAAAAAAAAAAGGAAGCCCCCCCCCCCCCCCCGCCGCTAAGGAACAGGAGGCACAGATCTGGGGGAGCACAGTCAGAGGGACCGGGAAGAGCCCCGTGCCTCATGGGGGTGACAGCAGAGCCTCAGGAGGAGGGGAAGGTGTCCCCGCCGGGACTACACCGCGCAGCGCAGAGGGTCTGCAGTGCGCGGGCACCAAGGCAACGGGTTGTTGCAGATGGATCGATCCAGTGACCCACCAGGCCTTTGCAGGTGCGGCTTCGGCACCCAGAATAAGGGAAGCGGGCAGCGAGGACCCCTCACAACCTGTTGCTTCAGCAGGAATTTTTTTCTCTCCGGGGGCACCATGCTTTACAAAAACGTCTTTGGTAAATAGAAGTGCATTGTCTATTTACCAAAATAAAAGAACGGTCTGATTCTCAACCCAGGTCTTACCGCCGTGTGGGAACAGACAAAGGCCCGCCAAGCGGGCAGCAGCACAGGCCTTTGGGGCTTGCTACCGCAAGTTGGCCGCTGTCACGGGCATTGCGGCGAGGCCTGGGAACGCTCTGGCGAGGAAAGGGCGGGGGGGTGCCCGGCTGGAGGCCGGTGATGAGGGAGCTGGGGGAGCCAACAAGCAGTGGGCGTCCTACAAGACCGGTTCAAGGGGCGTTTTTGGCTTAATCTTAAGTTGGGAGCAGGGACCAAATTAGGGCAGCTGCCCGTTAATAAACAAGTCCTGGTCCTCTGGGGCCACTGCCGTGGATTGTTACCGGACGCCGCCGCGTGGCTCCCTGTATGAAGATACAGCCCGTGGACCACGGGACAGCTCGATGCTCAGTCTAACGAAAAACTATGCTGAACCCTTGATCTCTCTCCGCGGGGGACGATGACACTGACAGATACCTTGACTTGGGCGTAAATCGAGGCACACCCAAATGCCAGGTCAAGCGGCCAGGGACCCCCCCTGACCCCCCCCCCCGCCCCCCGCCGCACGGTCAAACCTTCGGACATAAGGCAGGCGGTGCAGACGAGAGAATCCAGGACCTCATCAAAAACGACGGGGTTGCACCCGCAGGGTCCCTTCCCGCTTGGAGGAGAACGCCCCTCGCTGCCCCTCCCTGCCTCTTGGGTTCGCCACCCGGACTCCAGGCCCCGCCCCTGCAAAGTCACAGTCTGCCAACTGAACCCCAGCGCCGGGTCCCCACGGGCGCGTCGGCAGCCCCAGAAGCGTCTTTCTGACATGGACCCCCACCCACCGGCGCGTCCGCTGTGCGTGTTGCGGGCCAGATCAATCCGAGCCCGCTCCGCACGGGCAGATACCGAGACTAATAAATCACTGGCCCGCTCGCAGCCCACAGATGGTAAGTGTGGTTCAATGCAGGTAATTATTAAAAAAATGACTTTGGGAGCAAAAAATCAAAACATGGGAGTCTGTGTCTAATAGAAAAGGCCTGCGAAGAGATTTGGGAGTTCTAATGACTCCGAGGAGCAGGTGAAAGGTCCCCGAGCCTGACAGTGGGCTGAGTGACAGAATCGATCTCTTCTTCCCGGCAGCTTCGCCAGGCCCTCGGCTGGCTCCCCGCTGGGTCCCCCGTGCCAGGCGGCGGAGAGGCGGGGGCTGGGGCGCCCCTCCTGCTTTAATGTGTTTGCAGAAAGAGCCTCCACCAGCCCATCCATCACCAAGACTGTCAGCCCGGGGCCGGGCCGGACAGTGGCAGGGCCGGGGGGGACGCCCCCGGGGCTCCGTGGGAAGGGGCCGGCCCGGCACATTCAACCGCTCCTTCCGTCTCCGCCCCGGCCTCTGCCACACCCTTCCCGCCACCATTAAAAAATGCATTTTTCTTTTTCCTTTAACTTTCACAAGGATGTTATGATTTCTGCAAAAATGTGGCACAGAGGACGCGTCTTTCCTCTTTCAGCCGCCATTCACTCCCGCGCCCGGGGCAATCGCAGGCTGTGAGCCCCTCCCTGTCTCCAGCGCCGCCAGCCGGGCGAGGCCGTGGTGCCCTGGCCTCCTGGCACAGAGTTTGCCTCGGGCTGGGGACACGTCAGGGGTGGGCTTCAGAAACTTGCCGGAGCCCACACAGTACATCAACAGGCATGCAAGCAAAGAGAAGCACTCGGACTGGAGAAGCAGCGCCGTCAGCACCTGGGAACCCCTTCCCGGGAGGGTGGCGTGGTTCTCGCAGCCCAGCGGGCGGGCCCACGTGCAGGCAGCGGTGTGAGCAGGGCTCACAGTTTGGACACTGATGAAATAGCACTTTATTCCACTCCTACACTTACTCATCACCCGACATCTACAGGGCACGGTGGAGGGGAAGAGAACAACTGTTTTGCTTTTTTCTAAGAACGTGTATATTCCTCCCCAGATTCAGAAAATATTCGAATTCACTGTGTAGGGAGTTACAATTACCAGAAACTGAAGGGCAATTCATTGAACTGCCTTTGGGCCAACCCCAGAGGTAGCGGGAAGCACGTGTTGTGTTTTTAAGCTCTAAGCCAATTCTCACCAGTAACAATTCCTCCGAATGTGGCGAACTGAACACACACTCGCACGCACAAGCTCTGCCGGGTCCCTCACGCTCCGAGCCCACACGGCCGGGGAGGCCAACAGCCGCAGCCTAATGAACAACACCTTTGCGTAGCAGAGCCTGTCAAGGTGTGTGCAAAAGGCGCACTAACCATCTCTCCCCTCCGCCAGCCGTGCCGAGGCGACGGGTGAGAGGGAACAAAGGGGGAAGACTCACTGCTTCCGAATTAAGTGTGGCAAACAGCCCGATAACCTGGAGCGTTCGTCAGGCTAGTATTGCATGAACGGCGGCACAGAAAGAAGAAAAGTGTATTAGATGATAACCACAACAGCAAGAAAACAACATTGCGTTTAGAGCAATTAAAACAAAAAGTAATGGCGGTCTGGAAACTTTCTAACGTTTCTCCTTGGCCACCACAGGAACTCAGCTGGGAGAAGCCCAGGCGCGCAGGCCGCTGGGATGCAGCACAGTGATTACGGGCCGTTTAAGTTTAATTCGTTCAGAGCCACCACGTCTCACCTCTCGCCTCCCGGGCAGGGGTGCCGCTCGGGTCAAGGCCTCGGGTGAAACCGGGATCACCCTCCGGGGAGGGTGGTTCTCGCGCCTCCCTGACCGTCCAGGTGGAAATTAAAGATCCCAGGGTGCTTTTCAAATGAGCACAGGGGATCACCCAGGTGTCTGGCCCCAGTTTCAATAAAATCCAACTTAATGTTCCCCGCCAGGAGGGGGCCCTCCGCGAATACAGAGGGGAGTCTGTGTTCAAGGCCACAATCGGGACGCTGTCCTGGGAGCCCTGAGATGGCTTTATGGTCCACAGAGGGCTCTGATCCCCAGGGAGCAGGGGAGGCCATGAAAAAGTCAATTCCATCCTGATTTATAACTGAACTTATCCACAGAGAAACAGCGGGCCGCTGGATAAAAGTGTCCTCTAGGGAGCATGCTCACAGGAGGGGACTTTACTATCAGAGGGCTTAGATCCAAGAAAACTTAAATTCCAAAATAATAACTTTCAATAAAAGCATAAATTTGGGGTTGAGTGTTCACGTTGTGAAAGAGTCTCCGAAAATAACACTTTAATAGCTCAGTCTCCTATGAGCCTGATTAAATCAACAGTCCGCACTGAAAATCGTCAGGTTATGGACCTGAGGGGGGAAAAAAATCACCAAATTGGTGTTAGATTTCTTTGTCTCCTTTTTAAACTGATCAAGGCACTTCTGGAAGCATCAAAACTAGCATCAACCGAGGTGTTTTTTAGGCCAAGAATGTCTTTCTAGTGTGATATATTGTTGCACCCTACAACATGGCAGGCTTTGTTAGAACTTGAATATAGGGGGGCATTTTTTTTCTCAGATGGATACTTCTAGGAGGAAAAACTCTCACCGTCTGTTCAGGCGGAGGGCGTGTCTCACAGGAACCACTCGCCGCCCTGCCGCACCGCGGCCTCCTCCTGAGTCTGTGGTCCGCTACGGTGCCCGGACGTCATGCAAGGGAACGCCAGACAAGCTTCCTCTCCCCAGAGCCCACCTACCCTTATACTTACAATTTTAACTAAATGGCAATTTGCACACTGAAATTTTACATGAAGGTCACATGGCATATATAGAATGCTCAGGGTTTTCCAAAGCAATTTCAAAGGCATCATTACGCCAGGTCTGTGTGCAACAGCCCAGGAAGTGAGTTATGACACCCGCTTTATGGATAGGAATATAACGATCAGAGCGAGACTTCTCACTCTTTAAAGAGATAATGCTCATCATGGTTTATAAAGGGCTTAGTCAAATGGAAAAGACACTATGTAACAAAACAGGCAAAAGTCATGCTATTGGAATATTTGCACTAAAAAATACAAAACGTAAGCAGGCGCGTGGGAAAACATCAATGATACAAATAAAGAGAATCAAATTGGAATAATAATCAGCGCCATTTCAGGCCTCATAAGTGAACAAAAAAATGAGGCAAATCCAACGCTGACAAAA
The DNA here is from genome assembly GCF_021234165.1 of Pteronotus mesoamericanus. Lineage (NCBI taxonomy): Eukaryota > Metazoa > Chordata > Mammalia > Chiroptera > Mormoopidae > Pteronotus > Pteronotus mesoamericanus. The sequence goes on along the minus strand of NW_026555323.1, from coordinate 5,441,057 downwards.
CCGCAGTGAAACTGTTAAATTCATTATTAGGGGGTGACAATATGAGCCAGCCTAATTCTTCCAAAAAAGTAAGTCAACAATATATTTCTTAAAAATAAAAAGTAAAAGCAATCCCATAGCCTTTAACGAAATATGGCCATGTGCAAAACTGCATTCTTTAGAAAATAATTTAGAAGTCATTTGCAGGAAGATGTTCACTGAAGCATTGTTTACAATAACATAAAGAGGAAACAATACAGGTTTGTTGTAAATAAATAAAACAAAGAAGGTTTGTTCAAATGATTTTATCATCCAATCTCTCTCTCTCTCTCTCTCTCTCTCTCACACACACACACACACACACACACACGCACACACACACACACTGTACTTGGCAAATACAGGCGAGAAAACGCAGTGTCCACATCCCTATCACCCCGGAAGGCGCCCCTCTGCCAGCTCAACATCTTCTGCTGGGGGAGAGGCTTCACCTCTGCCATTAGCAAACAGAACCCCAATAAACATCATTTACACTTGAACATGATACTTGATTCCCTCCGAGAAACGAAAACATCTGTTTGGTTCATATAGTTGCTGGGAAGTGCAGGGAACACCTCGAGGCAGAAAGCAGGGCAGTTAAGGACGTTCTGCGCCTTAGGCAACCTAGTGCCTTAGCTTCCCCTCTTTGGGGACAGGAGTTGCCGCTGAGGCCACTGAAACACTGTGCTGAACGCTGGTGCTGGCCTTTCCGGCCTCACACGTTTCTGGTCACCTCGTGACATGTTTATTGGCCTTGCCGGGCAGGGAGCAGAACAGGAAGGCGGCCTCACGCCCGCCCGAGGCATCTGCGGGCCGACGGCCGGGGTTCAGCTTTGCTTGGCTCTGCCTGGTGGCTGCGGTCCCGTCTGCTACGAGCCCCTCACATCCGACGCACGGTGACATCTGTACCAGCACGTCACGGGCGGATAAATGCACAGCTTGTGTAATCAAACTGGGTTACAGAGGAGCATCCTTTGGTCTGCAAATAATTCTGTAAAAGGGTTGTATCTTGAGGACGGCCACTTATTTGCAGGGTTTTGCCAGGAAATGGCTCATTTCAACCCCTGCGATTGGGCCCCGGGGACTGGCCACCTTGTATATACAAGTCACCGTGGCCTCTCAGCTGGGAGCTGCGATGTAAAAAGTTGTGGCCGGTTTCCCAGCCTCCCCTGCTGGCAGGTGTGGCCGTATAACCGGCCCTTAGCTGACGGAATAGGACCAGGAGGATGGCAGCTGTCCCGGCCAAGGCGTTTAAGGGGCGCTGTCCTTCCTACGCCTCCTTTCTTCTCCCACCAGCCCCGGCAGGGGGTGGCAAAGGCATATGAAGCAGTGGAACCGAAGCAGGAAAGAAACTCCGGGTCCCGAATCACTATGTGGAAGAAGAGTCTTCCCAGCAGCCAGGCACAGCTGCCCCAGACTGCGGAGTGAAAACTCAAGTTCTAAGGTGCTGAACCGTGATGCCTGTTTGTAGAGAATAAGCTGACCTACCCCCACGCAGAGGGTGGGGGGCGGGGGCACGCTCAGAATGGGCCTCACATTCCAAATGCAGCTTTTGTAACGCAGAGAAACAGCAGGCTTGCGTTTTCCTGCAATGCTTTTGGAATTGGCACTTTTCACAGTACCCCACACTTCCCATCGTTCCCAAAGTGCCAACGTCTGCGACTACAAAAAAGCGTTTTATTTATATATTGGCCACGGGATCCTCTCCTTCAGGCCTCGTCCACAAGGTCAAAAAGTCCTCCTGTACCGTTTCCCAAAGTACGACATCCAATTTTCCCTTGAATATCTCCAGTTCCCGTGTCTTGACAGCTTCCTGAGCAAACTATTCTACTGTCCGACTCACCTTCATGGTCTAGAATGTTCTTTTCCTCCACATCAGACTTTAATTCGCCTTTTTCTAACCCCAGCAGATAACTGGTGAATAAAACCGCCCCAGAGGAAAAAATCAAAAGCACGGCTTTCAACCACTAAAATTAGCATTTATTAAGCGCTCCCCAGATCCCATGTCGTTAAACCATCATAAGAGGGCATGGGACACAAGCTCAGCGATCTCCATGGGCAGGCGCTGAGGCTCCGATTAGCTCGGCGCTGCCACCCTCGGGCCTGAGGAGCGCAAGGCCAGCCCCGCCCGTCCCCGGGGCCCCCGGGGATGCACCCGACAGGGACGCTGCGCGGACGCGAAACTCCGAACGTGCGGACTGTTGGAGCTCGGACGGCGCCTCCTTCCGGGGCTGGAACGACCGGTTCTCGCGAGGGTCGGTGTGCCTAGCAGGCAGCGTGGGCTCGGTTCCAGGCACTGCGGTGAGGTGGAGACGGCCCGACATCGAGCCGCACGGATTTTTTGGTGTCCCAGTGCAAATAAAAGTTACGTTTACACTCTACTGTAGTCCAGCAATTTTCAACTAATTACAAAATTTCTGCGGCACACAAAAAATACATTATATTTTTTTGCCGATCCGATAAAAAAAGATAGGTATAATTTGGACTCATTCAGGCTGGACGGCTATTGTTGTGCTGGCTGTTGCCATCTTTTAATTTGACATTAAGGGGCAAAGGTCGGTGCCCTGACTAAACAGTTAGATACTGCATCATTTAAAAATTCTTGCAGCACAGCGGTCGAAAATCTCTGCTGTAAGTCTACGAAGTATACAATAGCATTATGTCTAAAAAAACAAAACAAAACAATGTACAGACCTTAATTAAAAAATACTTTATGGCTGAAAAATGCTACCCATCCCTGGAGCCCTTGGGGCGTCCCGGCCTTGTCGCTGGGGGAGGGCGCCACCTCGGCGCCCCAGCGCAGCACGGGGAAGGCGCAGCAGCCTGCGGCGCCCGCCGGCAACGCCCTTGGAGGTGGCCTGGGACAGCCTTTCACAGGCAGGAGACACAGGGAGGCAGTGGAGTCAAGAAAATTCCATTCTCTTTGCTTAAAATGAGCTTCCAGACTGATCTGAAAAGGAGCTGGGAAATTTTGGAAACTGTACGTTGGCCTTGACCGGACCCTGTCGGGGCACAGACGGTGCGACACCGGGGACCCCTGGGACGGGCCGCCTGCTCACCCCGCCACCCCCTGGCCTGTGGGCAGGAAAGCGCGTCCCCAAGGCCTCCGCCACGCGTCCTCACTCCCACACGCAGTGCTGGTGCGGGCAGCAGGCCGCAGGGGCGGGGGTGCGGGGGGGGTGGATGGATGGAGGGGCGGGGGGTGGATGGACGGAGGGGCGGGGGGTGGATGGACGGAGGGGCGGGGGGGTGGATGGACGGAGGGGCGGGGGGTGGATGGACGGAGGGGCGGGGGGTGGATGGACGGAGGGGCGGGGGGTGGATGGACGGAGGGGAGGGGGGGTGGATGGACGGAGGGGCGGGGGGGGGATGGACGGAGGGGCGGGGGGTGGATGGACGGAGGGGCGGGCGGGTGGATGGACGGAGGGGCGGGCGGGTGGATGGATGGAGGGGCAGGGGGTGGATGGATGGAGGGGCGGGGGTGGATGGATGGAGGGGCGGGGGGTGGATGGACGGAGGGGCGGGGGGTGGATGGACGGAGGGGCGGGGGGTGGGTGGATGGAGGGGCGGGGGGGTGGATGGATGGAGGGGCGGGGGGTGGATGGCTATAAGAACAAAGAATGAGAGAGAGGGGAGAGAGAAAGAACGAAAGAGAGACATAAAGAGAGCGTGACTGAGAGAGAGAATTTCTCGCTGCTTGAATCTGCCCCAGGTGCCTAAAGGAACAGGGAGAGAGTATCTGGAGTCACCCAGGACACACGTGACCCTCCTCCCGACATGCCAAAGGATGAGCCGGCACGACAGCTGTCAGGCTGCCCTTCCTGCCACACGGCGCAACACAGTGCTCGGTCGAACCAGATAAATCCCACTGGCTCGTTACCTTCATTCTGTGGGCCTGCGTGTCCCCAAACTGTCAGAGGACAACCCAGAGTACACAGGGTTTCCAGACTGGCTTCCGCCCTCCCAGAAGCTCTGAATCCTTTACATTAGCATCTGTCGATGAGTCTTGTCAGATAATGGAAAAAAAGGGATGAAGAGGGAATACAGAAATAAAAGGAGCCTGAGAACAGCATTGCATTCTCTCCATTCAGTTTTGATTATATGTCATTAACTGTTGGATTGTTTTCCACCTTTTCACTTCAAACTGATTCCAGGAAGAAATGAGTATTTTTCAGCCTCCGATGGAGAGCACTGAATGTACTTGTGAACTCCTCTAATGAAAGACAATTACTTTATGTTGCCTTAGGCTCTCTCCAACCAACAGAATGTCGATGTCAAATTCTCCAATTAAAAGGGACACCTCTGAAGAGACAAATGCAAACTTTAAAGGAGAAAGTTGGTCCGCAGTCGGGCGAGTCCTCAGAACTGTCTGCCAGCCAGGCAGGCAGCCCACGAGGCGGGAAACAGGCGGACGCCTCCCGAGGCCCTGGGTTCGAATCCCATCTGCCACGTGAGCCGCACAATTTAATGGATCATCGGCCTCCCTGGGCTTTAGTTTCCTCCCCCTTCAGAGGATGGATGTTCGTAAAATTTAGCAGCACGTTTCCTTTTCCAAAATATCTTATCCAGACCTCCTAACGAAAGCATCTGTTAGGGGCTGAGCAGTGTCTCTCAAGAAAATGCACTCACATGTTGAACCCCAACCCCCTGCCTCTGACTGCGACCTGTCTGCGGACCAGGTCCTCGCAGGGGTCATCGAGTTAACGCGGGGTCACTGCGGCAGCCCCGATCCAGCATGACTGACGTTCTTAAAACCAGGGCACACGTGGGCATGGGGAAGGCAATGTGACGGCGCGTGTGTCCACAGGCCCGGGGCCACGAGGAGCAGGAGACAGGCCGCCCCCGCCCGCCCCCAGCGCCTTCCGAGGGATCACGGCCCGATCGGAACCCGCGTGCTGACTTCTGCTTCCAGAGCTATGAGACAACAAACGTCCACGCTATCGCGGCGCCCGAGCATGGCGCTCTGCTGCCCAGCAGACTCGCGAGCAGAAACGCCCCGTCAAACCTTCCGCTGCCTGGAGAGCCCCACCGCGCCCACCCCGAGCGCCCTGGACTACGTGGAGGCTGAGAGCCATCTTGCCTTTGTTGTCACGCGTCTCCGAGCCCTGACATCGGAGTCCTCGTCCACGGAAGGGCACTTCTTTTTGTGGCACTTGGACATGGAGTGTATAGCCATGCAGTGGGCGTCTTTAAAATGACTGCAGTCTGTCCAGTTGGTCTGCCACTCTTCACGGTAAAATTTAATTGACCTGAACAGGCTATGCCCTAGTCACGACGGGTGAGAGGGAAACCTATTTGGGTTTGTTTTTTTTTAAATACTCAGTAACCGGGGAACAGGTGTTAGGAACTGTTTCTGTAACCTCTTACAGACTCCCCGACTCTTGGGGGCCCCAGGCTCCTGGGACCACCCTTCCAGAACTACGGCTTTAGAAGGTGATCTAGGGAATTCCCGCACAGGACTGGAGCAAGGCCAGGTGGGCCTGTGCAGTTCTTATGACGTGACGCTCTGGTTTAAAGTGTCTCTCCGTTGCCAGCCTCCGACCTCGCCCCCCGCAAAAGAAAATTAATAGTCGATGCGTACAAACAGGCAGGCAGGGGCGCGGTGGGTTGCAGAACAGGGCTGGGGGCGGGGGCGGGGCGGGGTGGCGCCTCTCCCTGCCCACTGAGCAACTCTGCCCCATCTCCACCCCTGTTAAAACTCGGCTTCGGCATCTTCTCCAAGTGCGTACTGAGCGATGTCTACAGCAAACACGGAACACTTTTATGATGATAAGATCTCCCAAAAAACAAGGAGGGAGGGACGGGACACCCAGAAGCTTTCCCCACTTCTCTCCTTGACCGCGGGGTCCCCAAGGCAGGAAAGGAAGGGGGCAGGATGAGAAAAAATGATCAAGCCGCCGAGAAGACCAAGGCCCCCCACGCAGACCAGAAATTCACGTGACTCGGGTCAGACTGTGATGTCCTGTCCAAAGGACAGAGAGCAGCCTTTCATGAGTTCCTGTTTGCCCACGAATGGGCTGAAAGGCACACCTCGAGGGTCAGGCAAGACCCTTCAGCGAAGACCCAGCGCTGCCGCCCCCAAACGCGTGACTCGGCACCTCAGGTGCCGACTGAGCAAGTGGGGTGAGAACCCAGGAGCCTACGGAGCTGAGCACCAGCTCAGACGCAGACACTGTCCCGGCGCGGGAACACACCGCGCACCCCGGGCAGCCCCTCGCTGACCCGCAGCAGCCGGCCTGGCCGCCCGGGCCGCGGCTCGCCAGGCTTGTCCATCGGCGGGCCCTCTCCTCGCCCGCCGCAGGGGCTGAGAGCGAACAGGCCCCCCAAATACTTCCCGGGACGCACAGCCTGCGAGCTGCCCACTCAGGCCGCTGCCCACGACGTCAGGAGAAGCAGAGTTACAACGGCGGGGAGGGCGCGCCAACGGAAGGCACCCCAGGAGGCCGGGACACGCGGTCCCCGTGTTCACCGAGAGGGACGTTTATTCCAAACGCAGCTTCTGACCCCGAGGCTCAGCAGGCCGCGGCCGGGAGCGCGAGAGGGGAGGCTCCTTCTGCCAGCGTCAGCAGCAACTGTTCCCATTTACGGGACTTCTCCCTTCAAACGAGCCACACAGTCAGTGAGCACCTGCCGTCGGGGCCGGGGGTGGGGGTGCGGAGAATGATAGAAAGTGGATAGAAACTGAAACGGAGAAGAAGGGATGGTGGAAAATGATGGCTCCAAAGTCCTGGAATCCCGGTAAAATGCTGATTCTCAAAAAAAAAATTAAAAACGTTTTCTTAAAAATAGGACGACTCGGGCAGGTCGTTCACTGGGGCTTCCCTGAGACTCGGCGTCCCAGCCCAGGGCCCACGCTGACCTGGGTCCCCCTCCACCTCACAGCACCCCGGGCTGGTGCGTGTTCCCAGCCGTCTCCACGGGAAGAAACTGACTTTCTGAAGGAAAGGACCTGCTGCCTGGCCCGGCCACGCCGCCTCAGACACGGCCCTGCTGGAGCTCCGCACAGAACCGCAGGCGCTGTCCGCGGGCCGGGCCCCTTCCCCTGAGGGAAGAGAGCTTCCCCGGAAGCCCCACCCAGCGGTGTTGCACTTAGGTTTCTTGGGCTGGATCAGTGTCCCGTCCACAACTGCCAGGCTGCCTGGAAAACGGCATTCTTCAGTCTGGGTGTTGAGAAAACCATCGGTTAATACAGAAAGGAAACGGGTTGGCCTGCCAGGGCTGCTGGCCACCGCGGATCCGAGAGGCCCACAGAGCTTGACTTAGGAGAAGAGTTCGATGGGCAGCAGGGACGAAGGCGCCCAGAGCCCGGCCCAGCGTCCTCTCCGACCAAGGCCCGGGTGCTGGGGACCAGGCCGCGGAGCACCGACCACCCGACTCCGAACAGCCCCACGCGCGGGTCCCCACGTAATTACTGATTTCCTCCACAGATTTCACGTCCGAGTTTATCTTCCCTTTAATCCAATTTCATGCCTGGAGCAGGGGGAATTCAGCAGAAGGTCTTTCTTAACCTTCTGATATCATTAATTATTGCTACACTGGGACTTACGGCATGCAACAAGCAGGTTTTTAAATAGAAATCATTTGTCTCTCAGCAGGGAGACTGGCGGCTTTATTTCCGAACACTCAGGCTGCCTCCCTCGCGTCGTGGGGCGCGCGGCGGTCTCCCCGCATTCACCTCCGAGCCCGGCAAACCCCTCCCCTTGGCTGCCCCATCGGCTGGTCTGCCCCCTGCGGCGGCGGCGCTTCCTGCTTTATTTGCCGAATGGGCTTTACCCACAGAATGGGCCTGCTTTTCCCTGTGCTCTGGGCTCTTAGTCATGTTGCCTGGTGATTTTCTGCTAAAGGAAATCCCCTAACTCATTAAAAAACAACAAAAAAAAATAGATTAATTGACCAGTTCAGTAACAAGTCGCCCCAGGACCCAATAAACTTTGCAAAGAATACATTTCAATTACCACTGCGCTCAGCGGGACCCCAGGGGGTCAGCGAGCATCACCTTTCTTCTGCATGCAGGGATTTTCGTGTTTTCCTCTCCGTGCATGACGCTTTTTGCTCCAGCGCGGGCCCTGAGTCCGCCTGCGTCCCGCCCTGTCCTGTCACTGTCCCAGCCACAGCGACCCGGTGCGCCCGTGAGCCAGCCCGCGACACCCACGGGGCGCCAGGCAGGGCCGGCAGCAGGCTGGGGCTCTGGGAAGCAGCCTGACCGCAAAGCCGGGAGACACGGCGCGAGATGATGAGTTTGCCAGGAACCTTGGCAGAGGACGCGTCTGGGCAGAGCTGCCCACTCTCAAAGGAGCTACACCGTCACCTGGAAGCCTTGGGCCCCAGAAGCGTGTTCCCTCTGAGAGGACACCAAGTCCCGTAAGAGATTTCACCCAAGACCGGCCTCAGAAGCGCTGCGCACGATCACTGAAGTGCCTCCAACCCGTCGGCCTTGGCCTGGAAGTCGTGGGCTGCAAAACCCTACATCAAGGCCCTCGCCTGCCTCGGCGAACAAAACACGACTTAGGAATGCAATTAAAGCAGAGCCGCAGCATTTTAAACTCGGCCTCTTTCCTTGGCTGCTTTCCCCCGACACCTTTTTCCCGTCCCGACTTCCCGCACTAGGGTCCCGGTTCACGCAGGCTGCGAGCGCTGGCCCGGCAAGGAAGGACGGGCACGGCCTGTTTGTGCTTTTCACACCTGCGGGAAGGGCAGGCGAGCGTTCTGGCCCACGCGCAGGCTCCGGGCGGTGCTCCCGCTCTGAAAACCCACAGCCCGCAGGCCTCCGCTGACGTCCGGCGAGGGGCCGCCCGGCCTGCCCTTGCTGCGCATCACCAGCTCCTCAAGGTCATCCATCAAGTCTAACCCTTCCCAGGGACTGGCACCATGTCTGGACGCTGGGAGGCACGAACCAGGGTTTCTCAGGCTCAGCACGACTCACATTTTGGGCCACAGGAGTGTCTGGTGTGGGGACTGTCCCGTGCACTATGGGGGCACCCACTGCTGGAGCCAGTGGGTCACAGAACATTCTGCAGGCTTGACACCTCGCAGGGCGCCTTCCACAGGCTCAGCGACGGGCAGCGAGCGCACCACGCCTCCCCGGGGGGCCTCTCCTGGACCCCCGCCCGCCGTGCTGCTGCAGACCCCTGCAGGGAGGCGCGCGTTTCACGGAGGATGTCCCCCTTCCATCCCCCCCATAAAGCTGTGTCTCGGCAGCTGCGCCTTCACCGGCACGACGCCGCGAGGAACAACGGGCTCCTCCGTGCTCTGGGACAGCGGCGCAAAGTTAGCTCAGTTTTTTGTTACATCACTTAGGAAAAAAAGACAAACCACCCGTTGATTAACTGAATTTGGAGGGGGAGGGGTTGTTTTTTGGTTTTTGTTTCTTGGTTTTTTTTTACTGTTTATTTGGCACTACAAATACACGGTCGGAATTCTTTGCGTATTCTTTGCGGAATTCTTTGTGTATTCAAAATTACACAATGCAGTGGGGGGTATTTTTAAAGAAAACATTAGTAAAATTGGATCCCCAGCACCAAGTGTTAGGGATGGCTTAAAATATTAATGCAGGTTGGATGCCAAGCTGTTTTGGAGGCTCAAGCAGACCTGTATTTGGCAGGAACGTTTCGCATAGGCAAGTTAGGTACACGTGCAAATATTTAATTATAAGTTGCTGCTCATCCGCTGAACTACAGCAGTTCACCAACCAGCCAGCTGGTTAGAGGGCCGTTGGGGATCAGTCCATAATACAAGGAAATCCTCCCTCCCTTTTGGAATTCACCCACATTTTCAGCTCTGGGGAAAACGAACCATTGGGTTAATCGTAGGAGGAAGGCAAGAAAGGTTGAAAGAGATCTCTGAATCTACATTCCCAGCGGACTCTGAAGGGCTGGAACGCTGCTGACTGCGCATACTTATCTTCACGCCACTCCCCACCCGTGTCCCCAGGACGTCACGCGACGCCGAGCTGGCTACACACACTCAACGTCCTTCTTCAGCTTGGGTGGACGTTTAGCAATTGCGCATTTCGTCTAAAAAAATAAATGTTTCCAAAAACGAATCAGCACATGGAAACTCAAGCTTCATTAGATGTTAAGTAGTGAGCGCTAACGAGTGTATAAACACATATATACAGGGTGGGGCAAAAGTGGGTTTGCTGTTTGTCAAATAGTGCAACGATTCGTAAGTAACACAAGAGTAAACTGCTTTGCATGCTCGCGACGGTAAAACCTCTTCTCCCCACCCTGTCTACAGCGCCGCGCTAGAGTATTACATTCATTAGCGGACTGTTGCGTATCACGTGTTTAGAACCCTCCATGGCAGCGGGAAATGTTACAGCGCCTTGAAAAGGAAGGGAACCCTGAGGACACCGTGCTGCGTGAAATGAGCCTGTCACGTGAAGACACACCCTGTACGGTTCCACTCACATGAGGTCCCCAGAGCTGGCAGATTCACAGAGGCAGAAGGTAGGGCGGTGGTCACCGGGGCTGGGGCGGGGGAAGGAGGAGTCAGTGATAAATGGTGCAGAGCCTCCCTTTTGCCGGGTTAGAAGCTCTGGCGGCTGGTTGTACAATGATGTGAACACACTCAGCACCACTGAATTGTACACCTAAAAACGGCTAGAATAGTAAATTTTATATTATGTGTATTCTATCATGGCTGAAAATAAAAATGGAACTAAAGTTGCTGCTCTGCGGCCGGCAGGTACTCGGGTGAACTCCAGTGCCGTCGGGGAGGGCGAAGCCGGAAGGCCTGGGTCCACGCCCCGGCCTGGGCCGCGTCCTCGCTGCGTGGCTCCGACGAGGCCCTTTCCTATTCCGTGCCTCCGCTTGCCCATCTGAAAATGGCCGTAATTACAGAACATGCCTCACAGGGTTTTATGAGGATTAAATAAGGTGAAGCTTTTATACAAGGCGCCAGGCCTGCGTTTCACGCTAAATGAACACACGACCTTGGCCTTTGAGGCCGCCACCCCCCTGCGGGCACCGTGCCTTTCCGGGAAGACGAGACCTGGGCGGGATCCGAAAGGGGCCGAGGTTAGCGGGTGAATGGCCACACAGAGCCTGTCCCCAGGTCAGCGCCCTCCCGCTGGAGGGCCTGTGAACCCCCGTCACCCCCAGAGCCCTCTGACTACTCACCCCCTCCCCCGCTTTTGTTTTATCACATTTCTTCTGATCCTTCAGTCCAAACAGTTGTGTGGGGTTTTTAAATTTCCATCCCAAATCCCAGATGCCCTGCATGGGCAGCTTAAAAAATGTGAGAGGTCAGAGAAAATATAGGCCAATGAAAATAACATTGCAGAGAGAAATTAATTGCAAAGCCCGTTTAATATGACAGGGGACTCCCTAAAACTCTGTTATGCTGTCCCCGCTCCCCTTCGTAGTGGGCTCCGATTCTGGGCACCGAGGCCAGGGCAGGCTCCCCGGTGCATTGCTGCATTAATTTGACATTTCTGGCTCCAATTAACCTTACATTTCAGCTATTTTCTAAAGCTTGGTCTTTTAATTTGCGATGCGGTCATATACATTTTCCTGTCGGTGTTCGCGGGCTCGCGCGCAAGGCCCGCATGGCAACACGGCCGTCCACACTTCGTCCACCTGTAAGCAGAGGGTTGGGGAAGAGACGGCTTCCTGCCGTGAAGGGCGGTGCAGGCAGGTTCTGGTCCCAGGAGAGCCGGGTGGGGTGGTCCGCGCGGCCGCGTGGGCGTTGTGAGCCGGGGGCCCGCGCTCCGACTCACAGTCAGGACGTCGCAGTGTAAAAAGCACACTGGGCACCGACTCAGCAGGCCTGAGCTCCAGTCCCACCTGCACCACGTACCACCTGTGTTGCCACGGGCCGCACGGCTGATACGGCGGGGCCTCCGCCCCAGATGGCACAGGGCCCCCTCCCTCCTCAGGGTACTAAACGAGAAGGCAGCAGAAAAACACTCTTCTCAGACCGGACCTGCAGGACTCTGCTCCCTGTTGGACTCTCCTGTCGTCGCCAACAGCTCTGGAGCAGCGGTCAGCAAACCACGCCCCGTGGGCCACGCCCGACCCCCCGTTGGTGTTGTAGGTAAAGTTTTATCGGCACACGGCCATGTGCAGGCAGTTCCTGTCCGGCAGCTTTCTCACTAGGGTGGCAGAGTTGAGAAGTCGCCATGGAGACCTTCTGGTCCTCGAAACCTAAAATACCTGCTGTCTGGCCCTTCCTAGGCTGAGTGTCCGACTGCTGTCCCGGAGCGACAGAGGAGAGCGAGGAGGCCACAGGCCTCTGCGCCACGACGCCTTCCTTCACCGCTGCCCAGCTGTGGCCGGTGGCGGGGCCCTTGAGGTTGGACGGCAGGGACGGACGTCCGTGAGGTCCTCTGTCCCTGCTGGCACGGTGTAGATGATGCCCCCCACTCCGCTGGGGACCCGGAACTTAGACACCTTCACTTCAATCACTTACTTTATAAGCTGCACACGGACACAGACAATAGCGTGACAGAGCAGGGTTCAGGGCGGTGGCAGAAGGCCAAGCAGGGGTAAGTGGGGACGGAAAGAGACTTTGCTGGGTGATGTGTGCACCGTGCGGTGTGCTGACGACGCTTCGGTGAGTTGTACACTGGAAACCTGCATGGTTCTGTAAACCAACAGCACCCCAATAAATTTAATTTTTCACAAAAAGACAAAAGAAACTTTCCCAGCTTTTGGCACACACAAGGATTAAAAGCTTTTTTTTTTCCCCACACTTCAGGCGTCAGATGCTGGGTTTTAAAATACCCAGCATGGTGTGAACTTAGCTTTCAACATCCGCGCAGCTTTTCCATGTTTGAAACCAAGTGGCTTGAGGAAGAGAGACGTGAGCAGCGACAGGCACAGGGCAGAGCCAGCCTCGTGCCGTTACAGCGACGGAGTGTAGGCAGCATGGCCATCCACACCCAAAGAGGCATGTGGGGGTCCCTGGGGGTTCCGCCCCCCCCCCCCCGCAGCAGCACAAATGCACACAGCCCTCCCCCCGCCCACATCGGTCACCAGAGCCCTGACTGAAGCGCTCTGTGTTCTGCGTTAATGTGGGATTCCATACCATCCGACGTCCGTATCAGGAAACGCAGTGCAAGTAACCGATGAAACAAAGCGGCTCTTCTCCCTCTTTTCAAAAGAAACAGCCCCATCCTGGGGAACGCGTGATGATGCACATAGTCGGGATCTGTCCCACCAGACAAGCAAGGGTCTCTAAGACGGTCTCAACACAGAGCATCAGCCGAGCGGCTGGAGAACGGGTCCACGTCGCCTCCTTGCACGGCTGAGGTGAAGATTCGAGGAGGGCAGGCGAGACGGGCTTCGTCCACCGCACGGGCACAGATGAACCGAGGCCCTTCACGAGCGCTCGGCCGTCACCAGGAAGCACAGGCCTGGGCCTGCCGGGCTCCAAGAAAGCTCAGGAAGTCCAAGGCCCCTCCTAGACCCACCCTGCACCGTGCGCCTTCCCGGGAAGGATGGTTTTAATGTTTGATCAAGCACAACAGAACCTCTGCCCCTACAGAGCCCTTGCTTCCAGCGCGGCCGAGCTCCCGCAAAGCTTAGTCTTTGGAGAAGTCAGGCTCCTCGCTTGCATTGTTTTTAAGCCTGACCAAATTCATCATTTTAGGTCTTTTAACAATAATCCTATCACAGCTACAAGGATTGAGCGCCCACTGCATGCTATGACATGCTAGTGAATGCGTGGTTATACCCTTTAATTCTGACAGCAATCGCATTTCACAGATGGGGAAAATCGAGGCACGTGGAGCGAAGTCACTGACTAGGTCACAGAACTGATCAGCGGTGACGCTGAGATCCAAGCTGAGGACAACGACAGGCTGGGGTGTGCTCCCCAGACACTGAGCTCTCTCCAGGGCCTTCCAGGCCCTTCTTGCGCACACGCCCTCCGTGGCACCGCTGTGTGCGCCTTTCGGAGCCATCCGGCTCTTCCAGGAGCGCCTGGGCACACCCCGGGGCGGCGGCGGCGGCAGAGACAAAGAGGGAAAGGGGAGCTGCGAGGACCCTGGGGTGCGGCTTCTGGAGACGCGGCTCCTGCCGTCCCCACGTGACGCCTGCTGTCCCGGCCTCACTATGGATGGCTTTCCCGTTCGTCCTGCAAAGCGGCCAGGCTGCGACCGTAATCTCTGTGGCCACCCTGGGCCTCAGGCTTTTGCCAGGATATACAGACACTGAGGGACTAGAAAAACAATTCCACGGGACAGCCCTTAGGGAAACTGCCTAGCATTCCTCTGCAAAACAAACAAACAAACAAACAAACCCTGGCAGACGTTCTCTCACGCCTTTAAGATTCTTCGATCCCAACTCCTTAACCCGGTTGGGCATTAAAAATTAGAATATTGCTCTATAATTGAAGTACCCACTATCTTAGCATGCAGCATCACAAATCCAGGGGTTGTGGGGAGTGGAGGATCATTCAAAAATTGTTTTAAAACCTTGTCAGTCACTTCCTGTTTTAATTATTAACCTGAGAGACAGAGAGAAACATTGATTTGCCGTTCCACTTACTGATGCATTCATTGGTTGATTTTTGTATGTGCCCTGACTGGGGATCGAACCCACAACCCTGGTATATCAGGACGATGCTCTAATTGAGCTGCCTGGCCAGGGCCACCACTTCCTGTTTTAGAGTATGAGAGTGTGTGTGTGTGTGTGTGTGTGTGCACGCGCACGCACGCGGTTCTGTTTCGCTCTTATGTTCCCCTCCATTTACCTATCTCTTCCTAACGTGTCCCATGGGTACAGCTAGTAAATAAAGAAAACAATTATTTCAATCTTATTCTAATTGCATAGTTTATTTTAAGCCTATGTTTACACTAAAACTGATTAATGCTTATGTTTCATTGAGTTAAGGAAGAGTTCCTTTTTATAGAATTATTTCCAGTTACCCCTGGATGCTACAGCCAATGGATAAGGAATGTTGAATATAGAAGGATACTTCCCCAAGTTTTACCTATTTAAATACGGTACCAGGGTTAATGACAATTAAGGCATATTGGCTCACGGGCATGCTGGAGACTCCTGCATTTAAAGGCACACTTCTGTGGGAAGAACCGCTGGGAGGTCCCAGAGAGCCACCCCTGGGGGGGCTTTGCATGAGCCACTCTAGCATCCGTCCTGTGGCTGAGAGGTGCCAGGGAGGAAATGCAGAAGCCCTGGGTACAAACCTCACAGAGCCAACAGCTGGGGCCCCCAGACACCAGAACTTTCTCCGAGGGCCTATCGGCTTGCCCCCTGAGACCTGCAAGACAAGCAGTGCCCACCCGTGTCTGGCGACGAGCACAGGACCGGGGACACGCGGCAGGGCCCCCTGCACACCCCCTTCGCCACCACGGCCCTGCGTCTAGGGTTCTGCAGAGAGACCGAAGTTTGGGTGAGAGCTCACCTTCCTCCGTGTAACCTAAAGCACCTACTTCCCAGGCACAAGGGCGCGCCTGAGCCGCCTTTTATGTAATGCAATTACCCCCATTTCACGCTCTTTCCTCAGAGCCCCAGAGCTGGAACATGAGTTTCCTGTCAAATTGCGACCTCTGACCCCTTCGACATTGATGGGTTTCCCAGGCCGGAGCTACCGATCATCTCCTTTTTTATTTTAGCAAGTTTCACTCAAAGGACAAAACATGCAGGCCTTGAGCGCCTGAGCCTCCTGAAAATATTTAACATCTGAGTTAAACCACCAGGCTTTGCCAGAACAGCCCTTCCTGTTCTCTGTCTGAGGCTCTCTTCCCCCAGCGCTGAGTCGCTCAAATGTGAGCAGACCGAGACAGCTCTGAGAAACCTGTCCTCGGAACTACATGCCACCAAGCAAATTCTCAATTTCCCCTTTCTCCCAGCACGAGTTATAAAGTGTACTCCGCCCTTCGCGTCCCTGCTGGATTCGATTATCCGGAAGCAAACGTTACTGTGGGAAATGAAGGTGGGGGGCCGTTAGCGGGAGCCAGCCGCTGTGCTGCGGGCGAACCCAGAAGCAACGGGGCCGAGACGGGGACGGAGGCGCGGAGGGCGGCCTTGACCGGGATGCAGGACAATGGAACTACACAGCCTCCTTTCTGGATTGGCCGTTCGGGATGGACGCCAAAGGGCCCATCCCACGACTACTGACTGCACACGCGAATAACAGGGCTCCCTGGACGTTTCCAGAAAGCGCGTCTGGACCACCTTTTCCCAGTGAATCAGTCAACAATATTTATTAAGCACTCTCGTCAAGTCCAATACGCTGCGAGGCGCTGTGGGGGTAGAGAAGAAGCAGCAAGCACGGAGTCTTCCGGGAGCTAGGCCGCCCTCCCCTGGTGAACCAGCGCCCAGCCGCGCGCAGCAGCGGGCACGGCCTGCGTGCCTACCCGGCGCCTGTCCACGCTGCGGCTTCAGCGGCTGGGTTTGGGCTGGTGGCCTAGTGGCCCCGGTGATGGCTGGACTATGCCAAACCCGGGTCCTGGGTATAAAATTGACCTCCGGAGGCCTGCCAGGAAGCAGCGGTACTTTGAGAAGCTGCGCCGTGAGGTGGAGCAGGTGGATGCGGTGACCCGGGCGGCGGCGAGGCCTTGCGGACTCCGGCTGTGGGGAGCAGAGAGGGACAAGGTCTCACGGCCTGTGCGGCCAGGGCTGTGGGTGGCGGCGGGGCCGTCCCAGGGACGCGCGGCAGCACCGGTGCCGACCTGCGTTCGGCTTGCAGGGCTCCCTCTCGGTGTGTGGCTCCCAGCCAGCTCGCGCTCCGACGCCCAGCACAGCGGCAGGTCCCAGCCCCACCCCCACTGTTCCCCAGCCCTCCCCGAGCACCGAGCACCGAGCACCGAGCACCAGTGGACACAGCAGCTTGTTTCCCGCCCCGCCCTCAGAGGCCGGTGAGTGCCCTGCAGAGCACCAGGTCCCGCCGCAGGTCAGCTCTTTTGATCAGAATTTCCAAGGAGAGCAGGACCGAGGGCTGAGCCGAGGCGAAGTTCAAGGCTTAGCGGGAGCTAATTGCGTTCAATCACACTAGGATTGTATAATTAGCCACAGCACTCCTTCTGCGTGGGCAGACGGGGCTCCCAAGAAGAGGACAGTATCAGGCAGGGGAAGAGCCAGGCCGCAAGCAGAGGGCGGGGCAGGGGCGGGGCTGCAAGGCCGGCTGTGGCTTTCTGCCTGGGGAAGACCATCCTCCCGGGCAGGCTCCGGAGGTCCTGCACCCCCTGGACCATGCTCCGCCCATGCTGACCCCAGCCCCATCGGCCCCATTTCCTCGCACACACAGCAAGAGAGGCGCCGATGAAATCAGGGGCCCCAAGGAGGCAGGAAGGGGCCGAACGCAGGCAGGAGAGCCCGAGAGCCGCTGCAGCTGCGAGGACGAGAGCCCCTCCCCACAGGGGCCCCGGGCCAGGGCCCCGCCCCGCCCCCAGGCGGAACACACGCAGCTGGCCCGGCTCTGCGCGGCACCTCCCCGCGGAAAGAAGAGAGTCACTCACGTGGGGGCGCCCGGGTGACCTGGGCGAGGCCAGCCCCCTCCTCGGCCACCGGGCCCTTCACAGGCCACCGGGGTTAGCCGGAGTGTTTAAGTGCTTTGCTCTGAGCAGCCGATCCGACGTCAGTCAAAGGTCGAGGCTAAGGCCCCTGCGGACCCCTGACGAGGTCACCCTTTGACTCTCCGCCTCCCTTCCCCGGGGTCCCCCCGTTGCAACGTCCGTGTCCCTCTGCCTCCCGGCGTGCCCCGTGTCTGCCTGAGGACAGGGCGCCCAGCGGGCTCACCGCCCGGGGGCCACCCCACAGCCGTGGCTTGTGGGCACACGGCCGAAGTCGGGGCGCTGGGGGCTCTGGTTTGGGGAGTTCCGCCCCCCTGCAAAGCACTGGCAGCCCGGGAGGCGCGGAGGGTCCGTGCGCTGGGACTCCTGCGTTCAAGGCCACCTTTCCTGTAGGTTAGTGTTATTGATTGCCCACACCTCAGGCCCTGACACGTAATCAATAGGCCCCCTGACCCCGACGTGTGACTTGGCCTGCGGGGGCTTTAAAAACAAGCAGCGAACACGGCAGCCCTGGCTCACGCTCTTCATCCCGAGAATTCCATGTCCCCCCAGAGCTGCAGGCCGCTCCTGCTCAGATCGCCCCCGCCATCGGAGGGGCGCCCGCCTGCAGGCTCTGTCCGCGGTCCCTGCTGGACAGCTCTGCAACCTCCCCCCAGCCGTTACCGACGAGGGACGGGCCAGGCTTTGGGAAAATCAACACCTGCCCCCAAAGAGCCAGGACTCAGTACTGTCATTCTTCGGGCGGAAGGGAGGGTCACCGAACCTTCTCAGCATGGAGTGTAGGAAATGATGACTCTCGATTGGGGACAGAAGGACAGGGAGGGGACGGAGCACCTGCCAAGGGAGGAGGACAGAAGACAGAGGCCATGGACACTGTGACCCTCAGAAGCAGAAGGGTCACGGCTGGCAATAACGACCCTGACCGTCAGGCTATGGGTTTGGGGAGACAGGGCGTGGGGTTGGGGTGCAAACAGTGTCAGGCTCTCAAAGACAAACAGAAGACAAAAAAACTCCAAAATCACTGTGGATGCCACCTCTTCCAGGAAGTCTGCCCTGACCCAGCTCAAAGCCCGGGCTGGAAATTACATGCAATAAACTGCATGTCTTTCATGTGCACATGTGATGGACATACTTGATTTGGGCAGACGCATCCATGAAACCATCACCACAATCTGAAGGTAACAGACATGCCCGTCATCTCTAAAAGTGTCCCGTGTCCCTTTTTATCCGTGCAAGAACACCTAACGTCAGAAATTATGTGCATCTGTTGTTGCCATCAAAACATCATCACCGTTGTTAGTTTTGGTATTTAAGACAGTTTTCGTTTTAAAAAATATCTTCTCAAAAATGGCTTCTGATAAAATGACTTCACTTAAAGGGGTTTCCAAACGTGTCTTTTCGATGATTGAAATGGCCAAAGGCATCTTGTGACACTAAGAAGTTTCCGTTTTGCTACCTTTTTTTATAAAATGCTTGTAATTGTCCTCGAGGATCCGAGGAACTCGGAGCAGGCATGACGTTCCGGCGACGCTGCCGCTGTGGTGTGTACGACTCCGGCAGCTCTGTCCTGGAGGAGGCCCCTCCGACCCCCCTCCCCGGAGCCTCACGGGCCCTGGGTGGCGAGCATCTCCCAGGCCCTGCGGCGGGCGGTCCCGGGTTCCGCCCCCGGGTCCGCCCCAGCCCCAGCCCGCCCTGCGCCCCGTGCCCACAGCCTGTCCAGTCTCTGCGACCCCCTCAGACCGCGCTTTCCCGGCGGGCTCCCTCCGCAGCACCCTGGCCATCCTGTTGTCACTCCTTAGCTGCTGTGGCTGAGCGGGTACGCAGAGCGACCAGGATGCAATCACACCAGGGGTGCCCTCGAGGAGAACACGCTGCTCCCACTTTTATAAGCGCCCCCACGCGACTGCTGTCATGGCGTGTGACGGGAATTCTGCCATCCCAAGGGGCAGATTTTGGGGAGCGGGGCACCATGCAGTGCATTGGCGGGGAGACTGTAAGAGTCCCGAAGGGCTTCCCTGCCACGCTCCATAGCCGGCGTCCCCTCCGGTCACGGCCTTCTGGCTGCACCTCATTTCCTAGGCATCTCAGTGAACCAGGCCCGGCTCACAATGGCATCTTGTGATTTCACTCGGGACTCTAGCCGGACGGAGCAGCAGGGAGGCGGCGGCCGGCAGGAAAGTGCAACATCGCCATCTAGTGGCCGCGTGGGGCGGCTGCAGAGATGCGCCAGGACCCAGGATCATCCATCAAGGAAAACGGGGTCCGCCCACCGCCCCCGACCTTGGTCACTGTCCAGTGACACAGCCCCCTGAGCTCCCCAGTGAACATGAGCGACTACCGCTGCCACACCATTAAAAAGAAAGACCAAACCACACTCAGAGGTTGCACCTAATCGGCCTGAGTGTTGATGAGGAGCCTGGCAGGGATGCCGAGCGGGATCCCCGAGTCTCCAGGGCACGTGCAGCCAGGTCGAGGTCCCTCGGGGCGCGCGGCTCTCCGCCCGGGCGAGAGCCGGTCACGGGGGCGCCTGTCTGCTCCCGCCCCTTGGCGGCGCTGTCACGGAAAGGCCTCCTCCAACAGAAGGGGCGCCCCTGCTGGGAAGAGACCCCAGCAGGGCGCAGCCTCTCAGACCTGAGCAGCATCAGCGCCGCCTGGAGGGCCCGTGAGAACACGAGCCCCGGGCCTGGGAGGCGGGGCCGAGATTCTGTTTCCACCGTGTTCTCTCCACGATGCTGAAGCTGCTGAGCGGGGCCCACTGGGAGGCGGCGCACAGGAGCCGCAGGTGCTCGGGCTGGACTACAGGCTGCCGCCGTCCACTGCTGCCTGGCTCTGCCCTGCGGCTGGCAGTGCTCTGGGCCCAGCCACTCCGAGAAGCCAGGGAGCAGCGGGGGCGCGAGCAGGGGCTGGGCAGAGCTGAGCAGTGGGGCTCCCTCCCTCCCCGTGCTCCCCCGCCAGCATGCCCAGGCCAGGGCTGCGGCTCGGCCCAGACCCTCGGTCCCACGCGGCCCCCGGCCATTCACGACCTCAGAACGTCGACCACCCACGCCCGCCGAGGGACAGGTGCAGGTCGTCTCCGCACCAGGCGTGTTAACAGGTTCCCACAACACTGGCAGGAACACTTGTGCCGGGGGTGCTTCGTGCCACAGATTTACGGGCGCACGTGGGAAGCTTCTGCACCAGTACCTGAACCCCCGATTCCAGGCAGGGCCGTCTCCCCGGCCCTCAGCCCTGAGCAGGAGGAGGGTCCGCAGACGCCCAGGCCAGGACGGCGGCTCTTTGCAGCAGCAGCACGGATGGGCCTGGAGGACGCAACGCTGAGGGACACAAGCCAGACCCGGAAGGCCACGTGGTGCCCGGTTCTTCTCGGCTGAGGCACCTAAAAGTCAGGCCCTGGGACGCAGCGGGCAGAATGGCGGCGGCCCGGGGCTGGGCAGGGAGGACGGGAGCTGCCTACCGGGCCCAGCGTCACGCAGCCAGGCACGACGGCGAGCGGGCCCCACAACTCTTAATGGGCGGAACAGCGCCTGCGGCCACAGATGCTGCGTCACACACTTCCCTTCCATGAAGAGGGCAGGCCCGACGTTAGGTGTCCTGCACGGGTAAAAAGGCACACGGGACGCTCTGGGAGATGACGGTGTGTCCACTACCTTCAGATTGTGGCGATGGTTTCACGGATGTGTGCATCTGCCCAAATCAAATATGTCCATCACGTGTGCATGTTAAATACATGCAGTTTATTGCACATCAATTAAACCTCAATACGGCTGTGTTTATGAGAGAGGAAGAGCCAGCCGGAATGGTGTCTGGTTGCTCTGCATCCCGAGGCTGAGGGGAAGGATGGCCCGCACACGGGGGCGGGCGGTGGGGGGACAAGGACCGTGTTCCCAGCCAGCAGCGCACCCGCTGTGGGTGGGTGCGCCCCTGCGCTCCCTCCTCCCGCCAACCGCAGACTGGGCGCCGCATCCCCCTGCCAGGCCCGGGGGCGGGCAAGCCACAGGGCCGCCCACCTCAGCGGCAGTGAAGGGAGGCAGGGGCATTTCAGCAGCCGGTGGCGCTGTGTATTATTGTTTTTATTGGCAAGCCTATAGGGTTGATGAAGAAATTAGGGAAACTGGAATCTGTCTGAGCTTCTGGACTTAGAATAAAAGCTAAACATTTTTTCCTTAAAAAGAGAGACAGGCATTTGAGCCCCTCTTAAGGAGGAGTCTCAGCTGTACCGTCTGTCCTGTCACAAGAGGGAAATTCCTGGGCCGGGGTGGCACACTAGTTCCGTCCAGACACCCATCAACACAGAGCCCAAGTCGGTCGTCTGCACGCTGTCTTTCACCAGTAAAGTGTGGTTCCCAGCAGCAGTTAGAAACCCCCACCTGGCCAGCCTCCCTGGGTTTTTTGCAGGACGGCAGGCGACCATCCACCGCCCACTTGGTGCTGCGGTCCTGGGGTCCTGGGACACGCAGGCTTTCGTCTGTGCAAGGCTGCCATCGTGTGGCCGCCTCGGGTACTCACCTGGGAAAGCAGCCCAGGAGCAAGGGGTCCGTGCTCTCCTCAAGGCTATTCAAGATCGCCCCTTCCTGCCACCAGCCGGAAAGGGGGTCAAGACACAGGTTAAGAGGAAAGGCAAGCTCTCGCGTTGCCGTCTGGGCCTGAGCCTTCTCCTGGGTATCTCTGGGCCCTACAGGGGACCTCATCCCCAGAAGTGGGGTGATGTCTCCTCTAAAGGAAGAGCTTCTGTATGACCAGTCAGGGCAGGGGAAGTCTGAGACGGGAAGCCCCAAGCACCGGCCCGGTCCCCGCTGCGTCATACCCCACGTCCCACCTCCGTGTCAGAGCTGGTCGCAGACCTGGACCCGCAGCCCTCTCCGTGCAGGAACCAACCGCAGAGAGCATGCGCAGGGACGAGGGGCTGCTGCTGCACCGAGGGATGCGGCAAGACTGCAGCACTCGGCCCGCGAGGCTGAGGAGGGCTGCACCTGCAGGCGCCCGAGCCCGAGGACTGCCTGACGGCACCCGTCCGCCCGTCTGTCTGGGGCTCGGCTCCCCAGCCTCAGCGTGGCACTGCGGCTGTCCCGGCACATCGGGCGGCACCCCTCACCCCACTGTGACAACCCGAAATGTCTCCAGACATGGCCGCACGTCCCGAGGGTACCCACGCACCAAAGGAGTCACCCGCTCGGTGCCCACCTAGTCCGGCATCCATGGGCCACCCGCCGGGCATGGACGCCACCAGCCGTCGGCCACCAAGGGCACAGAGGGGAGCGAGCTCTGCTGCCGTCGGCACGCTGTCGTGGCCCGGCCGCAGCGCGTGCCTGCGTGAGAGCCTGAAGGTGACTCTGTTTGGTGGGAAGGAGGCCTCGATGAGACAAGCCAATTCCATCAAACAGGGCCCGTAGGCCCACTGAGGGAAGCACTTCCGTTGCTGTGGACATCTACAGGATTTTCTGACAGGAGAAATCACTCTTTCTGGTTTCGTCTATTGGATGCTAAAAAAGACAGAAAGCCTGGGTCCCCAGATGCTCGGTTGGGTGCTGGGCTCGCAGACCTCCCGGGACACAGCCTCCCCCTCGCGAGGCCGCGGTGAGAGCCTGTGCCCTGCACGAGGTGACAGGGGTGCAGGTCGGAGAGGAGGGCGGCCAGGGAACCCCATGGCTTCTCAGCGTGGAAGCTCGGATACCTGTCACAATTCCAGGCGCTGACCCTTCTTCCCCCAAAGGGAACTAAACCAAGACACAGAAAGGGCCAACCGGCACATGGAAAGGCGCCCCCAGCTTAGTCATCGGGGGACACGCTCCTCAGAGCCACGACACAGCTGCAGGCGCGCTAGGATGGGGCCTGCAACAGAGCAGCCGGCGGCAGCCAGTGCCGGCTGGGGCGGGGCGACGCCCGGGCCCTCCCATGTGGCCAGGGGCCGGGTAAATGGTGTAGTCCTTTTGAGAGGCAATTTATGTAGCAGGTCCTCCAAATGCTAAACAAAGAGCCACCATATAACCCAGAAAGCCCACTCCTGGGTCTACACCCAAGAGAACTGAAGACATATGTGCACACAAAAACACGTACACAAATGTTCACAGCGGCATTCTGGGTAACGGCTGAACACTGAACTCCACCAGAAGCCCGTGAACTGGTAAACGCACAGACAAGGAGTGGCCCGTCCACATGGCGGCCTATTACTCAGCTATAAAAAGGAATGAGGACCCGATACATGCCACACACAGATGAACCGTAAAACATTATGCTAAGTGGAGAAGAAAACAGATGCAAAAGGCCACACGGTGAAGGATTCCACTTGTGCCATGTGTCCAGAACAAGGAAATCTACAGGAAGAGAGGGCAGATCCGCGGCTGCCCAGGGCTGGGGGTGGGTGGGAAGGGAGAACCCGCTACTGGATAACAGGCTTCCTTTTGAGGTGCTGACTGTGGTGGTAGTTCCTTGGCCACGTGGATGTACTGAAAACCATGGCACTGTGTACTTCAAGGGAGGTTTATGGATCAATATGGCTGCTAACGACGATAGGCAAGAGCAGAGGAACAGAATAATAAATTAAACAGAGATGACTTAGTAAAAACAACACGACACACACACCCACGCATGCTTCGCCGACGTTCCCTGGGCTCGCCACGTGGGCCCACGGGGCCAGCTGCCTCGGGCCAGGGGGCTGCCAGGAGCACCAGACCATCCCTGCCGGTTCCGTGCGGCTCGCTGACATGGGCTTCAATGGACCACGTCAGCACGTCTGTTCGCCTTCCGTGGGGAACTCTTTTATTGAACAGAGACCTCACCAAACCGAGACGCTCCCTTCAGTTCATTGTCACATAAACACAAAGCAGCAATGATTCGTGTGGGACAGTACAATGTTCGCCGTCCACAATGCATCACACACTGAACGTCTGCTGCACAACAGGATGGGTGGATGGACGGATGGATGGGTGAATGGACTGGTGGACAGAAACATGCAGACGGAGGGGTGAATGGACAGACAGGTGGGGGGTGGGTGAGTAGGTGGATGAGGGTTGGATGATGGATGGACAAATGGACAGTAGATGAATGAATGGGTGAACGGATGGGTGGACGGACGGATGGAAGACAGGTGGCTAGACGGACGGACACATGGATGAGTGTGTAAGTAGCAGGGGCTGGGGGCACAGTCCTCGGCTTCGCTCTGAATCCCACGGTGAGTGAGTACATGGCGCAGGCGGGGCTGTGTCAGAGGCTGAGAATGGGGAGGCCTGTGTCACATTCGGCTCGGTCACATTCAAGGCACTAATATGCTACCCGTGTCACAGTCTGCCCGGCTGGAGCACCCTCTGAGGACAGACAGCAGCGGCGAGGGCCAACGGTGTGCACAGGCGGCCCAGACCCCATCCTCAGGGAGCTGTGACGTGACTGAGCTTCTCCAGAAAAGGGATGCATCTCCCGCAAGTCCCCTCGGTGTCTGCTGTCACGGTCACCGCGGGGCTGGAGCGGCACCCTGAGGGCTCCCTGCTGTGCAGACCAGCCCAGGCGCGGCCCTCCTGGGAGCTGCCTGCCCTGCAGAGGAGGCGCACACGTGCAGTTCCAGCGCAGACGTCCCAAGTTCGTGTTGAATGGCAGGCACCATATCCGGCCTAACGAGGGAGCTGCCGGGGTCTGAGCCTGTGGAAATAAATACTCGCACCTCAAAGACCACAGAGGAAGACACAGCAAGGACAGATGGGCGCTCAAGGTCACACAAACCCTCGTGCCCCGGGCCACCGGACGGGCCTCTGGGAGTCAGGAGCAAGGTCAGCACGAGCTTCCACCACGCCCCCCGCGCGCCTGTCCACCGCCGTCCTCTAGGCCTCCTTCCCGTCTGGCACGGCCCGGCGGTGCCTCCCGGGCGGCCCCGCTGCGGCTTCTCCCGCCGCACCATCTTGATCTTCCTTCGTCTCCTCCAGTTCTCCGCCTCTGGTCCTCTCCTGCAATCATAAGAGAAGCTACAGAGCATTCCGGTCAACGCTGTCCAACTCCCGGGCCTGCCGCGCTGCGTGTTCGCGAGCGGGACAGAGGAGCCGGCCAGCCACAGGGCGCGGGTCTGGTGCATCAGCAGCTCTGAGCGCATCTGCACTGAAGGGAACTAAAGGCAGGTCCAGCCTGGGACTTGCAAGTGAGAACAAGGCAAGGGAGCTCTGCTTTGAAAAGTGGAGCTCGTGCGCGTGCGCGCAGACTTCTTACACACAGGCCCCTGGCCGTGACGTCATGCAGGGTGGAGGCTTCCTGCTCCTCTAACAGCCTTCGAAGTTTGAAAGCAAAGTCAGGGATCAGCAAAGAGGCAAAGCACAATGCTCTCCGCTCTGTGGCCTGGGAGGTCAGCCCAGCTCTCCATTGGGAACATGCAAGCCCTCCTCTGCTAGGGGTGGCTAGAACTAAAGTCAGATTCCAGGCAGCTTTGCTGAAACAATCTCGTATTTCTAGCCTCTGATGTTCCCTCTTCTACCCCAGAACTGCCCCCCTTCCAAAATAGGCAGTATTTCCCACTAAGTGCAAATGTAAGTTTTGGATTTGAAAATCATTTATCGGCTCCTTAGGGACTCAAGAGCAAAGGCTCTTCCACGCCAGAGAGTGCGTGTTATCACCACGACCTCGTGGGGGCGAGGGCCTGGCTTCTGGCCGGGTTTCAGGGAGGGGCTTATGGAACCCCATCACCTCCAGATCTTATAAAATCCCGAACAGCAACAGGCCTAAGAACCACGCAGGGCCATCCCAGCCCGTGGTCTGGTCTCGCGTCAGCTGCTCTGGGTTACATCATAACCAACGTCGCACTTTATCGTCTGCTGTTGGGACTTCAGGGGCAGGGGAGGAGGGAAAGACAAATGTGTCTGTGCTTCCATTCTGCTTGAGAGACGCTGGTCCGTGGCACAATCTGAAATTCAGGTTTTCCACTCTTTCCTTCACAATGCAAGGTGACAGCTGATCCCCACGTTCCTGGCTGTGTTCGAGCTTGTCTGGCTGAGGGGCAGGGCCGTGCGGAGCCGCTCACAAGGGCCCTCCCTCCCACCACAGCACGGAGGCGCTGGGCCCACGCCAAGGGCCGGCCGCCGCGGGCACGCTCAGGGCCGCGGTGTGCAGGAAGGCCACATGACCAGGGAGAACACAGGCGACGCTCCTAGAGGGCAGGCCCACCACTGTACCTTGTTGCCTTCCCCGTCCCTGGACTGTCTGGCTCCACCGTCCTGAGACGTCTGCTCGCGCCTGCTCACGTCCTCCTCAGAGTTTCCTGGGAGAGCTGCTCTCCTCGAGCAAGAGAACAGGGTGAGCAAACAAGGGTGGCCCCCGAGGAGGTGGACGATCACACGGTTAAGAACACGCTGGGGGCCCTTCCAGAAGCAGCGGGCACCTGATCACGGGGACCCAGTTCTGTCCTGTGGACCTTCCCGCTGACACCTCTGCAGCGCCCTCTGGGGGACGCAGGGCAGGAAGCGATGGTTCTGCTCAAGCATTTTGGAGCTGGCGTTTTCCTCTTCTCTTCCAATTATTGGGGCACTGAAAGGGTCAGGTCTCCAGTTCCGTTCCTAGCCCTGCACTTTGCTCACTGGAATTTTCACTCACAAGCGAGCCCACAATCACACACGTTAATCACTCCTTTTCCTACCAAATCAGTCCCAACTCAGAACGGGACCACTTCCCTGTCCTCTGCACCTCCCCCCACCAACAAAAATTTCCTTGCGGAGGTTGGAGGGGGGAAAGGTCAGACCCCCAAAAAAGTATGCAGCATTCTGTCTGAGTTGAACATACAAATGAAACACATTTTTCAATGAAAGAATAAATATATTACTTAGTAGTTACCTGCAGAGGTTCATTTTAAAGTTTACTTCCAGACTTTGTAAGTCAGCAGAATTAGGTTGGCAAAATTTCGTTGTAAGTACTTAAAAATACCAGCACACTTCGGTTCCCTCTCGGAGTTTCCGCACAGAACGGCGGGGGCGGGGGCGGGGGCGGGGGCGGGGGCGGGTCGCGGTCGGGCCGCAGCCGGAGGCACTGCTGCGCCCCCGCCCCGGGCAAGGCCCGGTGTCCGATGGCGCTGCACTGGCCGCAACCCACCGAGTGAGCGCGCGAACGGATGGACAGACACACGAGCGAGTGAGCGAATGGAAGAACGAGAGAACGAAGTACAGAATCCATTCTCATTTCTCTGTCTTTCCTGATTTTGAAGTTGTTCTTGTGTGTTATGGACTAATGTACGCTAGTAGCTAGGAAGTGCTTACTTGTACTTTATTCCTAACCAAAGACGGTTCAGGAAGTTTTTTAAACAAATGCACAAATTTGAACTCCCAGGTATAAGAATCTGAGACCACACAGGTCAATGGCGGCAAGCCTGGGACGCAACAGACTACAATGGCCACTAGAGGGAGACATGGAACCTCTCAAAGAGCCACATGTGTGTGACAGAAAAGTGCCCCCCCCCCCCCCCCCCCCCCTCCCCGGCCCTGCACTCCCCCGGCAGGGAGGGTCTGCTCTCCTCCCTTCCCAGCACAGCTTCCTCCCAACCCCCACCCCCAATGTCGCTGCCTCTGTGCCAGGCAACCTCCGACCCACAGGAACGAGCAGAAACAAGGTTAGAGGAAACGGCCCCACCCCCGGCTCCGATACTTCACACCTCTCTACGTATACTCCTTCTAGCTTTAAACATTTAATGTAAATGGAAGAAAAATACCCTCCCTGCGGATGACAACTGAATCTATTAGAAACTCACCTGGAAAGAAAGCAAATCTCTAAGCTGAAGAGTGAGAAAATTAATTTTTAAAGCTGTGCACAACCGGTGTCTGCCCCCCGCAGCACTTCTGTGAAAGGACTGTGGGCGGGTCCCAGGCTGCCCGCGGGGACCACGCACACGGGGCGGGGCCAAGTGTCCAAGGCTCCTGTGCCAGCGAGGGGAGTGAGGAAAACATTTCCCACAAACCCCTTCCCTCGAAAGCTCAGAATAACCCTATAAATATTTCCAGGGCCATTATAAGCCACAGATGTTATCAGAGGCAGAATCGTGCAAACTTTAGAAGACCTAACCCGCAAATGACGCTGCCACAAAAATAGATTTTCAAGCATCTGAAAGGAATACCAGCTTCCCTCTGGAACGCTGTAGAATGCCCATGCCTTACTTTGATATCAAAAGCGATAGCTGGCTTTCCTGCTTATCCCGCGGCCCATGAAACTGGAGGAAACTCCCAAAATAACACTCAGAAATAAAAGGACAGACAACAGAACCGGAAAAGCAGAACAGTTCAAGAAGGGAACTGTAAGAATAACTAACTGGACACAAAAAAACAGATTATGAGGCCTCGTGAGGTTTCCAGGGTGGAGAAGATTCCAGAATCTGCATTGCTGGGTGACCTGTGGGAACATCTAATGGGCTCATTTTGTCAATTTCCAAGAAGGGAGCCACGGACTAGAACCGGGGAAGCTACAGAGCGAGCGCCTGCGTTCATCTGCGAAGGTGCTTGCAGCCCTCCCCGCCAGCCTGGGTGCCGGCGCCCGCAGGCCACGCCGCTGCAGACGGCGCCGCTTGGCTGGACCTTCCTGAGTGGACTGACCCCTGACCGCAGCCCGGAGGGGCGGGCAGGGAGGCAGAGGTGTGGGTGAAACTGGAAACTAGCTCCAGTTTACACCAAGAGTGAAAAGAGGTTTTTTGTTGTTTTTTTTTTTTAATTATAGAGTGTTCATAACGTAGTTGAACGCTAATTATAATGATGACCCTTCTTCCTTCAAGGGACGCGTGCATGCTTCCGGAACATTCTCCGTCCAAGTCCCCTCACGGGCTGATCTGCAGGGAGCTGGCGAATCCCGGGGTGAGTCAAGGTGACAGCCCTGGCACCTGACTGCTGACCGCAGGTCGGCCGCCTCTGCTGGCCCCAACCCTCGGCTCGGCAAGGACCTCCCGTTTCCCCTGGGCCGTGCGGGTCTCCTGAGAGAAAGCCAGCTCTCCAGGTGGGCGGGGACGTCCTCCCCACTGGCCTGTGGGGCCTCCATGTCACCCCACACTCTGACAGGCGGGCCATCGGTGTCTTCTGTCCCCAGTCAAGGAGCTGCGGCCTCGTTTGCACAACTCCACACACCCGCAGGGCGGGTCAGCCTGGCGTGGGGGGGCCCGGCGGGGGGCCGCCTCCCTGTGCCTCTGACTCCCTGTGCCACAGGGCAAGTCGCTGAAGGGCCTCGTTAGGGTCCCGGCCACAGCCCGGCCGTGTCCTCCTTCCCGGGGCCTAACTACCCCACCAGTACCGGCAGCGCTGCACTGGGCCTTCTAGCTGGAAGGCGCCACGCTAAAACCCAGAATGATCACTATTACCATCAATAAGCTCCAAGGCCGCCTCCCTGGTGCCAGCTGAGGTAAACCAGGGCGGGGCCAAGGGGCACCTGGGCCTGGGACGGACGGCACCTGACGCAGACCGGGGCGCGGGCGCCGGCAGGGAAGGAGAGCCGATGCTGCGCCGGCCCGTGAACCTGAGCTGCTGGGCCTCCACGTCTCCAGCACCCATGCACCCGTCGCCGGCAGGGCCCGCACCTGTCCCGTGCCTTAGGGCCCAGCCTCGCCCCGGCGGGGGAAGACAGAGGGAACACTGCCCAAGAGTGGCCTGGCCATCCAGAGGCCAGTGCTCTGGGTACTCGAAGGTCTCCCCACGCCTGCCTCCCGTGGGACCCACCACACAAATGCCCCCCAAGCCCCACCGGCAAGCTCTATGGGTGTGACCCGCTGTGACACCCCCACGGAGGACAGCACGTGTCTGCAGCAGGGCCGCCCACATGCACGAGCACGTCTCCAGAGGACACCGTCCTGCGCTGCCCGTAAAAAGGACCAGGTGCTCGTTGGCAGAACACTGTTGTGGGATGTGGCCACTTCTTATTCTCCCCAAGGACAAGGAGACAGGAGACCAGCTCATCACAGAAAGCCCTGCGTCTCTTGAAATAACGTTTATAACTGACCCTCTTCTACTAGACAGGGAAATGCGCGGCTTCCCTGTTCAATGATCCTTTATACTTGTCAGCAGGGAGCCCCTCGGTCACAGGGAGCTGCTGATTGGCTAAACAGGGTGCAAATCTCCTGGGCAGGTGCGTTCAGGAGGAAGGCGGTGCGCTCAGCAAGGGGCGGAGGAGGGAGGATGAGGCACCGCCCCCGGGCGCTGCTGCTCCTGCCTGGGCCCGATGGATCCGTGTGACCCAGCCTCTGCCTCAGTGACCGACAAACAAAAGGAGACCAACATGCGCTTCCTGGCGCCAACTCACGGTGTGGCGCTGCTGCTCCTGCCTGGGCCCGATCGATCCGTGTGACCCAGCCTCTGCCTCAGTGACCGACAAACAAAAGGAGACCAACATGCGCTTCCTGGCGCCAACTCACGGTGTGGCGCTGCTGCTCCTGCCCGGGCCCGATGGATCCGTGTGACCCAGCCTCTGCCTCAGTGACCGACAAACAAAAGGAGACCAACATGCGCTTCCTGGCGCCAACTCACGGTGTGGCGCTGCTGCTCCTGCCCGGGCCCGATCGATCCGTGTGACCCAGCCTCTGCCTCAGTGACCGACAAACAAAAGGAGACCAACATGCGCTTCCTGGCGCCAACTCACGGTGTGGCGCTGCTGCTCCTGCCCGGGCCCGATGGATCCGTGTGACCCAGCCTCTGCCTCAGTGACCGACAAACAAAAGGAGACCAACATGCGCTTCCTGGCGCCAACTCACGGTGTGGCGCTGCTGCTCCTGCCTGGGCCCGATGGATCCGTGTGACCCAGCCTCTGCCTCAGTGACCGACAAACAAAAGGGAGACCAACATGCGCTTCCTGGCGCCAACTCACGGTGTGGCGCTGCTGCTCCTGCCTGGGCCCGATGGATCCGTGTGACCCAGCCTCTGCCTCAGTGACCGACAAACAAAAGGAGACCAACATGCGCTTCCTGGCGCCAACTCACGGTGTGGCGCTGCTGCTCCTGCCTGGGCCCGATCGATCCGTGTGACCCAGCCTCTGCCTCAGTGACCGACAAACAAAAGGAGACCAACATGCGCTTCCTGGCGCCAACTCACGGTGTGGAAGCCTTGACTGTTGAAGCTGAACCTTCAGCCAGATGCTGTCTCGCTGGCCCCAGGCTCCGGGGGGCTCCGCCTCCCACAGGCGCCCTCGCTGCTCCGGGTGGGCCAACAGGAACTTGCTGCAGACTGCGGGAGGGGCCCGCGTGAGCCGGCGCGCGCCGCGCGGCCCCGCGTTTCCCGCTCCCCGCGCCCTCTTCACCCTGCCAGGGCCCATCTCCACTCACACGCACAGTGGGGCTACAGCCTCGACAGGAGAACGGGGCACCCGGTTCGCAGGGCAGCGTCCCCTCCCCTCAGGCACTGCCCCCTCACCCCCCAGCCTCAAGGCCCTCCTCTCCCACGGCCTCCCCACTCATCCCCCTAGGCACGGTGACTCCCGTGTCCCCACCGTCACGAGGTGAGCGCTTCCACGAGGCAGTGCCCCCAGGCTGCCCAGCGGGACGCTGCTCCCGGCCCCGCGGGTGCCCACGGGGACCCCACCGGCCCCCTGCCGGCACCCTCGCCCGGGGCGCAGCGCAGAGGGCGACCCACAGAGCGCCGTGCCCGGGGTCCCCAAGGGGCAGGCTCAGCGGGCGCGTGCGAGGTGGGCTGTTCTGGTCTCCGCTCTGGACAAGGGCAACTTCATCACCGCAGGGGAAGCTGGCGTCCGATTTAGAACCCTTGGACGCCCCGGCGTTTTGCACCAGAACGTGCGATACGCAGCCCGCCTACTCCTCGCACGCGGCTCCCCAGCACTGCAAGGGGCCTGTGCACCCCCACGGGGGCCCGTGCCCACCCTCCACCCACATCCCACCAGCAGCTGCCCTGCGGTCGAAGGATGTGCAGCCTGGCGGTGTGGGCAGCTCGCAGCGCACAGATCCGGGGACAGAGCCCATGCAGGCCTTGGCACCGCTCGGCCAGGCAGGGACCCCGGGGGCCCGGTACTCCGCGCTGGACTAGCGAAGAGCCTGGACCGAGGCGGGGGCCCCCCTGAGGCCCTCGACCCCCGTCCCACGGAGAGAGGAGCAGCTGCCCGCCAGGAGCCCGTAGAGCATGGGCCCTGGGCGGGCGGGCCCTCGCCCAGCCGGGGCAGCCTGTCTGTGCGCAGCGAGCACCAGCCCGGTCCTCAGCCGCCGCGCTCACCCACGGGCTGGCACTGCCTCCCCTCCAGCCCGCGGCTCCCAGCTGCTAGGGCAAAGCAACGAACTACCGGCCTCAAGGGCAAGAGCAGCGGCACGGGGGGGCCCAGCAGCAGATCTCTGGGCTCTGCGTCTCCCTGACGTTGTGCTGATTTGCTTTTTATTTCATCTAAACCCTATTATTTCTCGGGCTGGGAAAGAGAGGCCCCTGTGACCGAGCACGGGGTCCTGTTTGTGCTGGAGCGTGGGTGCTTTCTCTGCGGACCAAGGAGGGCTCCTGGCCCCGCCCCACCAGCCACCTGCAATGCGCATGTGCACCCACCACCCTTACCCAAGGCTTCCACCCGACAGGGGGCTCACCACAGCGCATGGCGGGAGACATCGGCCGGCTGATGCCGAGGGCCTCCTCCTCGCGGAACGTCTCGCAGAAGTCCCACAGCATGGCCGTGCCCAGGCCTCGGCGCCGGTGTTTCCTCCTGACAAACACGGTGTCCAGGACGGGCAGCAGGTAGCACGCACCTGTGCCATCGCCACAGAGGCTGCCTGCGGGGAAGGCAAGAGACACGGCTGTGCGCGGGGCCGGCGCCAGCCGGAGCCAGGGCCAGCCTCACAAACCGAACAGCCGCAGACAAGTAACAGGCGGCTCCAAACCGCCCGCTCCCCGGCGGCCTGGCTGCCCGGCCCACGTGGCCGCAGCTGCTAGGAACGCAGCCACCGGACCGTGGCGCCGAGACGCGAGGTGAGGCTCGTGACTGACTGAGCAGGGCTGCTCCTGTGCAGGCGCCTGAGGTTCCTCCGTCCCTGCGCGGGTTTTGCAGAGGCCCCTGGCCCCGGGGACAGGGCGGGGGACTGCCTGACACATCTCCTGGGCAGGGACTCGTTTCAGTGACTCTCCCGAGGGCTCCCTGTGTCCCGCTGTGGCAAAGGGCACTCGCCCCAAAGAGACTGAGTCCCGTTTCCCAGAAAACACCAGCAGAGTGAGCAGCGACAGCGGCTCCCTTCCTTCCTCTCGCCCCCCGAGTGCCACCCCACCGCAATGGCTCCCACCAGCCGCCTCGCAGCATCGGCGGGGGGCACTCCACGTGCTCGGCGCAACACTTCTGCTATCTGAAACTGCTCGAAAAATGAAATCCATTAATTTTTAAATATATTAGGTATTTGAAAAGGGAAGTTGGACCCTTACCTCACATCATATACAAAAAATTAACGAAGATAGGTCTACACATAAATGTAAAGGTTGCAACCACAAAGCTTTCACAAGAAAACCTTCACAACCTAGACTCAGGTGAGGAGTCCTCAGATTCAAAGCCACAAGCACAAGCAGTGGCCAGATCTGACTTTAGCAGAATGAAAACCATTGTGTCCAGAAGACACAGGTAGGAAAAGGAAAAGACAAGGCACAGAGTACAAGAAAATGTCTGCAAGTCACACATCTGATAAAAAAATAGCATATCCAGAATATATATAAAGAACTCTTAGAATTCAATAAAATGAAACCAAGCAACCAATAAAAAATGGACAGATAGTCTGAACAAACATTCTTCCAAGAAGACATACAATGGTTAATATCGATAACAACAGAATGTCATTAGTCATTAGAACATGCAAATGAAAACCGTGGGGAAATGCGCCTTCCCCCTGCGAGGACGGCTATGATCACAAAGACCAGCGATAATGCGCGCTGACGGGGCGTGGAGAAGCCGAAGCCCTCGTGCAGTGCTGACGGGGTTATATAATGGCGCGGCCACTTTGTCAAATGATTTGGCACTTTCTTAAAAAGTTCAACACATGCTCACCAAATGACCCAGCAACCCCCTCTTAGGAATCGATCCAAGAGAAATGGAAGCACGTGTCCGCACAAAGACACGCATGTGGACGCGTGCGGTGGCACTGTTCACAGCAGCCCCAAACGAGGGGCCATGCTGGGAGGTGCCTGAGCAAGATGGGGTACAGTCACGCCCTGGCACATTACTCAGCAATAAAGAGGAACAGAGTCCTCATATGTGCTACCACTGGTATGAACCTCAAAAACGCCGTGTTAAGTGAAAAAAGCCAGATGCAAAAACAAAAACAAAAACATCACATATGGCGTCAGTGCACTGATCTGAAGTGTCCAGGAAAGGCAGAGGGATGGAGACAGAGCGCGGCTCGCCGGTCGCCTGGAGCGGCGGCGGAAGCTGAGACTGACACCACGTGGGCCACTTCCCGGGGTGGAGGGAACGTCCAAAAGCAGGATCAGGGCGATGACTACACACAGCTCATTGTATGTGCCGAAAGTCACTGAATGGTACAGTTTTATGGGACATAAAATTATATTTCAATAAAAGTGACTTTACAGGCTTACCATGCATTGTACTAAAATTGTGCTTGAATGATACAACTACGTAAGCAAAGGGAAACACAGTAAGGCACAGAGGAGAAGCCTGGCAGGTGCCCCGGGTGGTCAGGCGAGCGTTACCAAGAGCAGCGCAGATGCCCCGCCCCCACTGTATGAAGGGACCCTACGAGGAGAAGGGCACCTTGCTTTCCTCCAAGCACGCCCCCGGTCTAATCGTGAGGAAGCCACCCGACAAACCTGCATGAAGGGACATTCCGCGCACATCCCGATGGCTACGCCCCAAAAGCGTCCAGATCATAAAAGACATTTTTTTCTGATCGTCATCCCCCTCCAAACTCAGTGCTAAGGGAGGAGCCTTTGCTGGCAGAGTCGAGCTCTGAAGAGCCGCAGGCCCCTGCCACGGCTACGCTGTTCTGTGCGCTGCCCAGAACAAATGTCTGCCCGCTGAGGGCGGTGCCAGCCCGCGAAGAATACATGGAGTTTACCATGCAGTCTCGTCGTGGGATTTAGATCGGCAATTTCCAATCGGGGCGCCGCACAAACCTTTAAAACATGCAGTACCTGACTATTTAGTCGGGGCACTGACCTCTCTTCCCTTCGGGTGTCAGACTGAAACATGACAACAGCCAACATGACAAGAGCCATCTTGGTGTGGGTGCCCTGTCTTGACCCATAAACATACAGGTCATGTGATGGAGTTGCATCCCACCAGTCACGCCGAGAACCCGTGGCCCACATGCTGTGAGGAGTACCGGCCACGCCTGCTGGACGCGCCATCCGTTGGGGTTAGGCAGCTGCGAAGGGCTACCACTTCACAGCAGGACTCCTTCGTGCGCTGTTCCAGGGCGTCCGCCCCCACGGTCCTGCTCTAAAGCCGCCTGACCACAGCCTCAGTCACCGAGCGCAGGCCAGGTGGCCGTGCCTGAGCCCATGGAGACCTGAGCTACAAGTGCACCCATGGTCCTCGAGAAACCAATACACAGGCCCTGCACCCTTCCAATACTCCCCACATCTTCCAACTGGTAACATTAAAGAAAAGAAATGAAAAGCACCATGCTTGCAAAGTCATTCTACACCGTTAAGGGCCACAAGGATTTTACGGGGAACATGGCACAGCCTGGGAATCAAAAAGAAGCATTTTTCGGCCTGTTTGCAGGTAAAACGAGAAACGGGGTGGCTGTGCAGCCCACACCTCGGGTTTATTTCCCACGGCAGCCGAGTCAGCAGTAACTGCTGTGCTCGAAGACCCTCTCCAAGTGACGCAGGGCTCAGGGACCTCCCCGAGGCAGGAAGTCCCTGCGGGGGCTGGGCGGCCGCCCCGTGCCCCTCACCTTTCGCTTTGGTTGTGTAAAATCCAACAGCTGCTCCGTCCCTCCACAGGATCTTAGCCTCCTCCTTCCCAGAGTAAGGTAAGAAAAACATGTCATCGTCATCCAGTCTTCTCTCCAGTCTTCCAAAAACAACAACGTTGAGGATGAAAAGCACGATCCTTTCCCCAAATGACTGAACCTTTGAAGGAAGGGGAAAAAAAAAAAAACAACCAAGTGAGATGAGAGAAAAATCAATGCGATTTTTTTTTTTTTTTTTGCACTTGGCACCGACCCAGGCGTCAGAGCCAGGTGTGCACGCCCGGTCACACCCCCGGAGCCCTTCCCAAGCTCGAGGGCCACAGCGGGCGCCTGTCTCGCCCGAGGTTTCACACCGGGGCCTCCCACACCAGTCAGCCTCCGGGAGGGAGGAGGGGCCGTGCCAGAAGGGCCTCAGGTCCCCAGGGCCACAGACGCAGGACCTAAGTGGACAAAGAACAATGTAATGAAACAGGGAGTTACCTCACACGTGGGGGAGGCGAGCAGCCTCAGCAGGTTTACAGGATGTGTCCACAAAGAAACCCAATCGGCCATCTTTACCAACAGCCCTGAAGTCTGGCCTCCAAAGGGGGGCAAGCCACTGGGGACAGCAA
This sequence comes from Pteronotus mesoamericanus, assembly GCF_021234165.1. Lineage (NCBI taxonomy): Eukaryota > Metazoa > Chordata > Mammalia > Chiroptera > Mormoopidae > Pteronotus > Pteronotus mesoamericanus. The sequence continues at coordinate 5,404,126 of NW_026555323.1, read as the reverse complement.
TGGCTACACCAAAAGCAACTGAACTTCAGTGACTTGTGCCTGGTTTTGGCACAAACTAGAGGCCCGGCTGCAAGAGCTGCTGGGCCCGCAGGCCCACCGTGATCGATGCTGGGAAAGGGGACCGCCTCTTCCCCACCGCTAAGCCAGGGCCAAGGAAGAAAGTGCGTGTGGTCGAGGCGAGGCCAGGCCCAGCCGCGCCTCATCCCTAACACGGCCACGCCATGCCCACCGCTGCCTGGTACGGCTCTGTGCACGTGGGCACCCAGGAGGACGGGCCAGTGGCCGAGGCGGGGCCTCCCGTGCCCATGGCCATGCCTCGGCAGACGGGGCCGATGCACCGCGCGCCCCGTGGCTGCGCCTGGAGAGCGCCCCAGCGTCCCAAAGGCAGCCCCAAGCAGCGCGGAAGCGTGGCCCCTGCGACGAGACCAGCCCACCACTGACAAGGCGGCAGCGCTGCTGCACTGGCCTGCCCTCTGACAACGCTGATGGTGACCGCCCGGGTGCGTGGGTGTCGGTCACCCCTTCCCTGCACCGCAACAAGGTCGGCAACGCTGGTCCTCGCCGCGACGTCCCCCCACGACCCGCGCCGCCTGCCGGGGAGGAAACTGAAGCACAAAGGGGAGAGTGGCTACAGCCATTGATTTGCCTGCCTCCTTCCCGAGGGGGCTCCCCACAGCTCGGTGCGGGCCTGCCAGGGCGTCCGGCGGGCGGGGACAGGCCAGGGCGTCCGAGTCGCAGGCTGGCGTGGCCGCCTGACAGTGGCAGCCCGTGCTTGTCCCGGCATCTTCACCCATGAGAACGGACCCTCTGGGGAAGGGATGTTCGATATAAATACTCACGCTGGGGTTTCTAGTTAATACTTCACCCTAAACTTGCACTGCCATCATGACTTCTGGCCGTGGCTTGTTGGCCTAGATTTGCTGGGAGACCCTGAGCAACTTACAACCTCCTTGAGCCTCAGTTTCCTCAGCTGGTCAAGGGCAAAGACCACCTAAGGGGTGTCTGAAACATTTGTATGTTTTTCCACTGCTCTGATAAGAAAAATAAGGCAGCCTGTAGCATCCAAGCAAATGGCACAAAGTACTCAGTGCCAATAAACTTATTAATTGGCCCAGAATGTAAAACATTTCACCTTTATCTAGAGCCAAATCTTAGATGAGAAAAAGACTTCCGAAAACCACACCCACTAACTCTGAGAAGCCACCCTGACTCTGTGTCTCAGACGGTGGCCACCACATCAAGTTCAGACTTTCAGAACGAGCCAGTCCAAAACCGGGATCAGCATGCTGCGGAAGGGTATAGACGTCAACTTATAAAAGCCAAAGTTCGGAAAACACTGGTAGAGAAAAGCAGGCTGCATCTGGCAAGAGGGAAATATTTCATCAAAAACTGGCAGGAGAAAAGGAGACAGAGAAAATGCACTTAATCTGTCCAATTTCACTGCCGGGGAGAAAAACAACACGGGATGTGCGACGCTGCCACTGAGAAATGTCTCTGAGAACACAAAACGGAGACCCAGTTCTAATCCCTCGATTAGGACCGCTGATGACATTAACAGAAAGAACATTAAAAAAAGTTATTTTGTTTTTTGGGTTTTTTTTTTTTTTTTTTTGGTAGTTGGTGAAGAAGAGTTGGCTAAGAAATAAAATGTAATTAAAAGAAAGTCAGCCCCCCAAGTTCTGTGGAAGGACAGGGGGCTGTCCCCACAGACAGCAGGGGCAGGACCGATCTTGGCAACACGGCGCTTTAAGTGGGAAGAACGACCGTCCAAGCGGCTCAGTGCTCACAGCCTGGGCCACGTTTTCAGAGAGTGTGCGGGTTTCCTCCTCTAAATGCCTTAAAGAGCACGGCAGGCCCTCCCTGGCAGGTGGAGCCCAAGCCCCTAAGCACCACCCGGCCACCCACAGAAAGGAGCTGGGACGGCCACCTAACTGGCCCCTCCAGCAGCCGCGCGGGGACCGCGCCCGGCCGGCCGACTCCCAGACGGCCAGCTGCAAGCCTGCTGGACCTCCCCCACCTCAGAAGGAGCCAGCCGTGCGTCGCCCTGAACCCAGACCTCCCGCGCCCAGGCCTGCGTGACGACGCCGTTCTGCTGTGCGAGCCCCAGTCTGCGGCTTCCTTACGCAGCCCTAGAGACGGCCCCGGGCTGGCCTGCTGTAAGCGGTCGCCCTGGTAATGGCGCCATGGCTGAGAAAACCGCCTTTTGCAGTGCCCGTTCAAAGCAGCACCGCCTCACCTTCAGCAGCCCGTCTCTGGCAGGGTCCGAGGTCCTCAGCGCGTCTTCGGCGGCCCACCAGGACTCCTTCGCGTAAACAGCCACGACTGAGGGAGGAGAGAGGCAAGGGGCGGTGAGGACGGGCACACAGCCACAGTCGCCAGGCAAAGGGCAGACTGCAGGCGGGAGGGGGAGGGCAGGCGCTGCTTCGGGAGCTGACGTGCCCGCGGAGCGCTGGCCAGGGCAGAGCGGCCGCTCGCACGGGAAGGGGACGTCGCAGGCGTCCACCCGGAACAGGTGCACCCTCACACCACCAGACCAACGAGCCACACACCCGCCCTGACCCATTCCACGGGCAGGAGTTCCAGTTTGTTTCGGAGCCCAGTTTTGTGCCACAGCTCAGAGCTCCCCCAGCAGAGTTGACCCCCCACTGCCCGAGGCCCCCAGGAGCCATCAGAGTGCATCCCCCACCAGAGTGGTCATTTCTTACAACGGATGGAGCTACGTGGGCCCACCGGGGCCCCCCGAGGTCCACAGCCGACGTCGGGCCCGCTGCTGAGCTGTGCGCCGGGTGGGTGTGCACTGGTGTGTGGTGGCGCGTGCCCGCTGTGACGGGGTCACACGGAGCGTCCTCACTGCCCTGCCAGTGCCCCGTGCTCCCACTCCTCGCCCCTCCCTCCCTGCACCCCGACCTCTGTACTGTCGCCACCGTTTGACCTTTCCCACAACGTCATGTAGTTGGAATCAGACACGATGAAGCCCTTGCAGACTGGCTTCTTTACTTTAGTGAAGCCATGTCTTCTCATGGCTGATTTTCTCTACATCCTTTTTAGCGCGGACTGAGCTCCACTGAATGGACCTACCACACTTCCGCTCTCCTCTGGGCTCTTCTCTGTGCCCCTTTCATTGCCATTTTTATACCTGCCTCTCGAGCCAGGTGTCTGAGCCCACGGGGTCCAGAAGCCACAAAACAAAAAGATACACGTTCCCTGTCAAACCCTTTTAGCGGAAGGCTGGGAGGGAAAATGGTCCCACGGAATAGAAAACAGTCTTTAGCACTTAATGTTAAGCTCAAGACTTCAAAGGGAAGTCTGTGGACAAGCCAGGTCAGGCTGCCCGCTCCTTCCTCCCTATTCCTCTTGCTCTTCGAGCAACGTTGGTAGAACACTCCGTGAGGACCAGGGCTCCGCGGGCTTGAGCCAGTTAGTAAACGCGGACTCGGCACAGCCAGCCCCACTCCCCGCAGGCCGGCACCCCATCCACGGCGTCAGTTTCATGTCGTCGTGAATGGTATCACCTCCAAGGACAGTCCCCAAATTGACAAGGCTGGCTGAGGGAGAAGGGCCAATTAATGCTTGACACCTGCCTTATTAATTCAACTAACTTCATGTTCCAAATGTCCCCTCCTGGAACGTACGGGTTCATAAAGCCACAAGGATTATTTTCTTGCTGAACAAGATGAATCAATAAGAGATGTTCAATTTACTACTACAGCGTGTTGCTGTAACACAGGTGTCTGAGGTACTCCGACAGTTTCGAGTAGGAAACGTGCCACGGCCTGGCGCTTGGGTGACGCCTTGTAAGTTTCACGGTGCGGGGCAGAGTATTCATTAGTCACACAAGCTGTCACCAGAGAGACTGAACTGTTGTTTTTTTCTGAAGAAGAAGAATCTTAAGCTGCTCCATGACAGTGAAGGTGAAGTCCAATCGCATTTAACAGGCCTAAAATACGCCGTCCTCAAAGCCAGCTCCTGAGAAACGGAAGCAGCCCTCTGGAGAGGGGCAGCCTGTGATCAGAAGAGCACGATGCCCAGTCGCGAGGAAACAGAAGGCAGGGAGGAACGGCGGCAAAGCCCCTGGAGAGAGGCTGCACGGGCTCAGGGAGGACAAAGGACAGGTCCTGTGACAGCGAGGCAGAGCCAGCCTCGGGTACCCCCTCTCAGAGCCCCGGGCCGAGGTCCGAGCGGGAGAAAACAGGAAGCACGCACCAGCCACAGCCGTGGTTTCCAAAGGAAAACGCAACTCTGGTCTGTGTGGCCGGGGCCGAGCAGCGGGACTAGGCGCCAGCAGGCGGCGACAACAGTCACCGGGGCGTCCGTGGTTAGGGGGTTCGGCCGTGCGGAACCACTTTAACTCCCTCCTCCCCTGAGCGACGGGCGATGTGGACCACACGGCAGATGTCAGCAGCAGGTGTGACTCTGACACGCCAGGTGCCGTCCCAGGCCCCAGGGCGGGTGGGCAAGCTTCCACCCTTGCCCCCAGCCCCAGGAGCTGGCAGCCGGCACGGGCAGGGCATACAAGGCGCAGCAATGGAGCTGGGTGCCAAAGCAGCCCTGAGCCCCAGAGGGGGCCCACCCTGCCGAGGGCGCCGGAGAGCAGCCCTGGGGCGTTCCGCCTGCTCGGCTCCGGCACGGCTGGGCAGGACTTCAGCAGGCAGGAAGCGACATCTGCGTGCATTGCAGGCGCCGCCGTCCGTGAGCAGAGGCCCGGAGCCCGTCAGGCCCAAGGCCACGCTCAGGGCACCTCCAGCAGGGCGAGCAGCTGGGCGAGGCCAAACAAGGGGCTGCAAGCCGCAGTTCCCGCCACGTGCACGACCCAAGGCCAGCACACAAAAGCCAACCGCTTGCCTGTGCACCAGCCATGAACATACCTGACAAGGAGCAAGCAGGATTTGGAATGGGAAACAATGCCATTTATACACTTGAACCCCCAAACTGAAAGGGTGAGGAATAAATCTTAAGAAGCACATTTAAGGCTCTAGCTTCAGATGCTTACAACTTAAAGGAGGAGAGGCGCCTGGCCAGGAAGCGGAACCAAGGAAAGCCATCGCGCTGTGTCTGTGCGTCAGCAGCGGGGATGCGGCAGGTTGCTCCTACTGAGAAGCCGGACAACCTTCCGTGGAGGCGCCTGAGGCGGGGCCTACGGAGCAAGTAGGGCCCCGCAGGGGAGAAGGGGACTCAGCAGGGGTGGCGGCAGAGCCTCAGAGAGGTGAGAGCCCACAGCGTCCGGGCACAGGTGCCAGAGCAGGCGCGGGGAGTGGGGGAGGCCGTGAGGGGGCCTGGAGGCCGTACCCGTAGGCGACTGGAAGCCACCAAGCCTCAGAGAAGAGGGACCTGGCCCAGCAGCTGTTTTAAAATAATACCCACCACGACCATGTGTCCAAGCCCCCACCAAGCGTTTGGTGCTAAGCCAAGGGAGTGTCTCAGTGAACGCTTGCCACAGAGGTTCATTTTCTCACCTGAGGCTCAGAGGGGCCCAGAATCCTGCTCACGGTCATGTGCCTGTGGCCTGCAGGCAGCTGGACACCCAGCCCCGAGCTGAGCAAAGACAGAGGACCATCCTAGGAACCAGGGAGGGAGGGGTTCTCACACATGCATGCACACACGCACGCACAAGCACATGTGTCTTACCTCCCCACACCAACTACAAGCCATTCCCATGTTGGGCCATGATTAAAACTTTCCTCAGTCCTGACAGAAGGGACTTCAAGTCCCCCATCTCTTCCCCGGAGTCTAAGCCACCACCGTCCCATTACAAATCTAAGAAATATGTTGTTCCCCAAGAAGGAACAGCACCGTTAACCAAAGTGACAGGCCATCTTTGCAAAAGCTGAATGTAAGGAGGGGGAGCAGGGGGGAGTAGTTCCGGCCAAGGAGAGCACGCAAGCACATTCCAAGGCACTCGGGACTGCAGGCCGCACTGGCGAGCCGGTCAGACATTTCAGGGGCGGGAAAGACCGGGGCCGACACAGCGACTGCCACATCACGCCATGCGGCTGCCCTTCCACACAGACGTCTTCTTCCAGGGATGGCCCTCCCCGGGGCTCAGGCGGACTCCACCAGGGAGGGGCAGCAGCTGCTCTGCAGCTCCCTGGAGCGTCAGCCCCCTCGGTTCTTGAGCCTGAAGCCATGTGGCTGCCATGAGCCTAGGTTTTAACCCAAGGAAGGCGGAGCCCTGGGTCCGGAGGCACAGCTGGACCACAAGAAGCAGCGGGGGCAGGCGGAGGCCCGCACCCAAGCTCATCTGCCTGGGAAGGGAGGCTTAAAACCAGCAGGGCGCACCGGGGCCAGGACAGCGAGCTCCTCAGGGCGGGGCACCGGGTGCAGACAGCCCCAGCGGCGGGCTGGGCCCTCAGATGCCCGAGGCCCGCCCCACCCCCAGGCGCGGCTCCATCCTGGACTCTCTGAGTATTCTCCTCGGACCCTCCTTGTTTTCCAAATACCATGAGTCCCTTGGTGAGAATGGCAGGTCTTTGTTTGTGGGAGGCGGTTTTTCTCCACGTTTCAATCCGACTCACAGTGCGTGCCATAACTTAGCAGGGAATAAAGAAGGAAATCCCAAACAACAGCCTCCATGTGTCCCTGAAATCTGCGACGGCCCTTCCATCTGCGTCCACCGCGGCCCCAGGGCAACAGGACTCTCTCCTGTCCTAGTGTGAATGTCCTCTGCCTATGTGCACTCGGGTCCTGCTCAGTCTGGGGGGCGCCTGGCACCAGCCAAGGGCACAAAGCCACACGGGCACCTCCGCCACCGGTGGGGGGCAGGTATTTAAACCAAAACTGCGTTTCTGGCCTGAACTCTTCCCCCAAACTGTCAAACCCTCTTAAGTGGGACCCCAGCAATAGGGAAGTTTGGAGGGTGGGACCCATGGCAGGCTGACGCCTGCTTCTGCACCACCCACAGAGCCAGCACGTGGTAGTCCTACAGACGATGGGATAAAGGTGTGGTGCGTGCAGACAATGGAATATTACTCAGCCACAAAAAAGAATAAAATCTTATTACCATTCACAAAAATAAGCCAGCACAGGCTCGACCATGAAGAGCCAATGAAAGAATTATTGCAAGTCAACAGTAAGAAGATAAACAACCCAATGTAAAAATGGGCCAAGGATCTGAACTGTTTTCCAAAGAAGACACAAAAATGACCGGTAAACATCTGCAAAGATGTTCAACATCATTAGTCATGAGGGAAATAACCGCAATGACTCCCTGACATCAGTCTTGGGGATGATTTTGTGTATCTGACACCAGAAGCAAAGACAAAAACAAAAATAAACAAGTGGGACAACATAAAACTAAGAAGCTTGTGCACAGCAAACATCAGCAAAATGAAAAGGCAACCTACTGAACAGCAGAAACATTTCTGCAAGTCATATCTTCGATGAGATTAATATCCAAAACATAGAAAGAACTAAACTCAATAGCAAAAAAAAAAAAAAAAGCGATACTGTAATTTGTAACAAGAAACTATATTTCATATATATTTATATCTGAACGTCACCCCGATTTCTGGCACACAGATCCTAAACCCCCTGGAACGGCTTAAGCGACAAGGGGGACAAAAGTGTCTCTTGGCATGTGGACGAGGTTACTTTTGGACCACACCCAAGATGGGGGGCTGACAGCCCAGAAAGCCAACCACGTGATTAGAAGATGGGAACTTTCAATCCCTTCGGCCCCTACAAATGCAACCGCTCGGGGAACTTTACAAAGGAGCCGGCGACGCGATCCCCACGGCCCGGCTGAGCCGACGTGCAGAGCTGCGGGGAGGGCCTGCGCCACCACCGGCCACTTCGCAGTCCACGCACTTCAAGCCACAGGAGGGACATTTACGCACCGCATCCACTTCCAAATGCAAAATTCAGGGGCGCAAGGTGAGGGTGACCGCTGAGGCGCTCTTTGGAAATCTCACCTAATAGCAGCTACACAACGGAGCCCCAGGAGTTTAGAAAACATTTCAAAACTTTATTTAAAGTGCTGTTATATAAGAAACGGGCCAGAGTGAGACTTCTTGGAGCTTATGAATATTTACTCTACCACATTCTTGAAAACAACCAAAAAATTAAGTACCGTATTAATAGGGAGCAGATTTACAAGAGTCAGTCACATGCTTATATTATGCAAACTAGCTACAGACCTACAACCAGAATATTATGCAATGCTGAGAAAAGGCAGGGGAGGGCTGCTGAGGTTTGGGCATTTTCTTAAAGTCAGCAAATGACATTTTTGGAGTTTTTGACAAGGTGCTCATTTAGGAGTTCCTGTGGGCGCACCCTGTCACTAACCTGCGGCTCGTCCCCGCCCTCGTAGCGGAGTCCCCAAGTCAAAGCACCGTGGAAGGCCTGGGGTCATTACAGACCCTTGGCTCACGGAGACCCAGGTTTGGAAATCAACATCCTACACCTTGACCAAAAGCTGTCACACAGCCCAGCCACCCCCGGCCTCAGCGTCGGCTCACCCACAGCTCCCGGGCGGCTGGCCACGCACTCCCCCGTCTCGGCGTCAGCGACAAGAGAATAACCTGCCCAGGTCAGGGACACCGCTGCCACCGGGACTCCTCTGAGTGCAAACCCGGACTGACGGGCGGGCAGGGAGAAAGGCAAAGTCGGGGATGGGAGGAGGGGTGGAGAGCTGGCGGAGGCCCCCTTTGCAAATTGTAGTTAAAGACCTAAACCCCATACTTTCACCAGATACACCATTTAAGGAGGGCTATCTAATTAAGGGTTGGTTTGGTTTTCTTTTTTTATTTTTTATTTTAATTTCTTATTAAAAAGACCATACATGATCATTGTGGGAAATCTGTAAAATATAGTAATGTGTAACAAAAGAGAGCTTTTCTAAATAGGATCCAATTTACACTGGGACTCCCCTGAGGTCAGAGACAGGTGCTTGAGCCCCCGGGGGCCCTGGGCTCAGGGTGGACAAGGGACCCGAACCCTCCTCCCTGCCCACCGGTGCCCGCTGCCCACAGCCCCAGGCCACGCAGCAGGCCTGACTCTGCAGAGGCCTCGCTGGGAGAGCTGAACACAGTCACAGGTGGTCTCCGCATAACGCAGAGGAAGAACGGATGAGCCGCCACCGGGAACAAACCGCACCCTCCCGTCACCTGGCACACCCCTCTGCCCCGCACGGCGGCGGGGCCTGGGCCCGCTGCTTGACCGCCGGAGGCCTCCTCGCCTCCTGTGTCCCTGAGGGTAAAAGCAGTCCCTGTGCTCCCAGGGCCGCGGTCACGCTCGAGCCTAAGGGCCCCACTCTGTGCAGGCGACCCACACATGTGACTAACAACAATGACTAATGTCCTCAGATACAGGCCTGATACCGTCACTGTGGGAAAGGGGTGTCTCACATCCTTAATACAAAAAAAAAAAAAAAAAAATCCATATGTGTCAATGAACAGAAACAATGCACTGTCTGAGCTCTAAAAGCGGAGAACAGCTCACTTCCACTTGTTCTAAGTCCAGACTCCGCGTACAACCGCCATCTCCTGGGTGTTCGGTACCATGAGTTCTGAACGTTAAATCGGAAGCGCGTTTTTTTAAATCCATTTTTAAATACCTACCTGTCTTTGTGTCCTGGGGGTTGACCAAGACCAAGATTTTATGTTGAGGTTCGTCACGATGCACAGTGCAAAGGCGAACAGATGAAGCTTCAAGTTTAATCTGAAAAAAAATAGTAAGATCGCTGTTTTGTGCTTTCAGCATAGGAAGGGCGTGAGAAATCACTTAACACGTAGCACAGTGATCGCTGAAAGCTCGCTGTTACACAGAGGGGAACGTGACAGGCCGCAGGCCGCAGAAAAGTGGAGACCTTACCGGCTCTGAGCTGAGCGCCAAGGGCGACGTGGCGAAGGCTCCTTGCTGCCGCCCTCCCAGAGAACCCGCTCCTTCGCCCGTCCGCCGGACCATCTGTTCCGGTGCTGACCAAACGCCCGCTCAGCCTGTCCCTTCCGCATGCTTCCTGGGGCCTCAGCCCATGGGCGCAGAGGCCGCCCTGCCACGCCAGCGCCCACGGCCCTCCTGGGGCCACCCCACGGACAGCCTGTGTGTCCGCCTCGACGCTGCCGGGCCGCCGGCCGCCCTGGCTGGGGGTGCTGCACGCATCCTGGGGAAGCCCGTGGCCCCTCCGGCCCTGCAGGCTCCGCTCTGGCTCCCTGGCAGCCCTGGCACAGAGAACCTCAGCACCGGGTGCCTGTGTGCTTACGAGTAACAAGGACACCCAGCAGCACGCTCAGGGTCTCTAACCAATGCCAGGACTGCACCCCACCCCAGGGCGCTTCTCTCAAGCGCCCACATCCCAAGCCCTCTCTTTGCCCATCAAACTGATGGCTCCTGGCTCCCAGAGCAAAGGACCAAGACATTCCATTGCAAACTGTTTTGAGAACCGAGGAAGGTACAAGAAAATGAGAAAAGAACATGTGGGCTGAGTGAGGAAGGCAGGCGGCTTATAAGAATTTGCCGTGGGCCTCCGCGGTGTCAGGGAGCTGCTCCTTCACAAATCCTGAGACCCGTAAGCACCCGCGTGCCTCCCGACCTTCGAGTCGCCTTCCTGAAGCATCCCCACGCTGGCAGCAGCTACGTGAGGCGTGGCTCACCCACCAGATGACGGTCACAAGGCCATTATAAACCACACGTATAAAGCATTGTACCGACATGGAAAGAAGCTTATTAGAGACATTCTTGTATTCAGACTGTGATCTGAGTGTTAAAAAAGCATACACAGAAATAGAAGCCAAATGGAAACACGTCAAAATGTTGATTGCGGTAAACTGTGGGTGATTTTATTTTCTCTGGCCTTGGCTATGGATCCCAAATATTTTACAATGAGCATACACTGTTATGACCAGAAAAATCAGTGACTGCATTTTAAATGGGATGGGACCATTTCAGGCTGAAAACAGAGTAAATTATGAAAAGAAAAGGCTTTTAGGAAGATCAGAGTGAGGTGCCATGATACATCCTATCTTTTTATTTGGAAGTATCCTTCTGGATTCAAAAAGAAAAGTTAAATCTGCTGAAAGCAAAAAGGAGGTCTAACACCATCCCAAATGAGACTCTTTCAAGCTGGTAAGTGCTAGGAAATCGCTACCCCTTCTTAACTAGCTGAGTTCTCTGCCCCAGGCCTACCAGGGAACCAAACGATCATTTTCCTAACACGTTCTTTAGAAGGGCAGCAGCGAGTAGGTACTTAGTCATTCCAGCATTTCTATCATGCCAAAGCAACCTAATTTTAGTAACTGTCCTATTTTATTATGGTTGTGCTAATAGCACTGAAATTATTCACACACTGAGCATTTACTATGTTAGGTTTTTTAAAAGTAATGCAATCCATACATAAGCATGAAATAAAAGCAGACGATGGAAACCTCCCCCGTAAGTACTTCAGGGCTAACTCTCGTTTGTTACCACAATTCTCAGGTTACCTGCATTTCCCCCAGTCCCTCCAACCGGGCAGCCCCAGGCCCTGGGCTCCCTAAGAGGAAGCCCCTGGCCCGGACCAATCGCCTGCTTTCTTTCCTGCTTTAACTGCCACTAGGGGGCGCTAAGAGCGTGTGCCTACAGCAGCCTCTTCCGCAGATGAACAGGGAGCAAACACCCCTGGGAACTGGATTCCTCCAGGAGTTGATTACAAATCTCAAGGAAGCCGCACTATGTAAACTGGACAGACCATTGTTTTAGTTCACTCTGGAGCAACGTCGCCACAGTGAAACGAAATCCTCTCTTCCTCAACCAATTTCACCAGCCAGAGAGCAACAATTTCTGGAATGAGTAAAGTCTTACATGTACAAAACAAGAAACTCCTGTCTCTTTCAACAAATCAGCCTCAAATCTGAAAGAACAGTGACTGACTTAAGTACAGCCCAGGGTTCACATATGCTTTTTATGTCCTGCGGTGGGGAAAAAAGATCTTAAAAGCAACACAATTTCTAAAGTTTACCCACAATCCCACCGTCCCGATAAAACAATTCTCATTTCTCTCAAAATGCAGTCTTATCAGTGCTAAACATCGTAATGGCTGTCACTTCTTTCCAATTGGTATAAATCACTCCAGATCACAAAATTTTAGAACTGAGCCAAACCTTAGAGATCAAAGACCAGCCAATCCCCTCACTTTACAAATGCGGAAACTGAGGCCCAGCCAGGCATTCCATACAGTATCTCAGTTAATCCCCATTACCACAGTGTGAGGCAAGCTTCACCCTGTCCCAGTTTTAGAGATGAGAACACCAAAATCAGAGGGGTTAAGGCACTTGCTCAAGATCACACAGCTCCTGAGTGCCGAGTGTGGGGTTCGCAACAGCCCCGTGGCTCAGCCTTGCAGAGCCGGACTCCCAATCCAATGGGAATCCCAGGCCCCATCCCAATCCAGGGTTCCTTCTGCTTCTCAAGGCGGACTCAGGGCCCTATTCACCCCAGGAGCTTTTCTTCTGCCATCTGTAACAGTCTCTCACGAACATCTTATTTTCGAACAAGCCAGGTCTTTCAGAGCTCTGGACCAACAAGGCAGAGCAGACGTACCTGCTCCCCGGAGGGAAGAGAGAAGACCTCTGCGGTGCGCTGCGCCCCCTCCCGCAGGGCAGCATAGTACGCCAGGGCGGCTTCCCGGTGCGCCTCGGGGTCATCTTCCAAAACATCCACCGGGTAACCGCCTGCGTGGGGAAAGAGAAGGCAAGGCGTGAGAGCAGTCTGACTCTTTTGATAAAGAGAAAGTCACTTAAGAAAATAATCTTTCTTGGAGATTATTTTTTAAAAGCATCCGAAAGAACACTTGCTTTAAAAATTATGTTCATCTTTTTTTTTTTTTTTTTTTTTTTTTTTTAATGAGAAAGAAGAGGAAAGCAGTGCGCCAGCAGGAGGCGGGAGACAATAAAAAGACTTTCCTGATGGCAGGATTGGCGCCGACCCCAAGGAGGGGGAGGTTCAGCGTGGACCCCCTTCGACTGCCGCGGAACCCCCTTTCTTCACCCAGGCCACCGGTGGCTTCCCACAGGGTCCGCGCAGCCGTCACGCGTGCCGTGACTAGCTGGGTAGAACCTTGGTGCCTGACAAAATCGAGCTCGAGTGAGGATTTACCAGCTTACATACACATGCAGGTGGCTAAGATTTGCCCGTTCTCCTTTGATTGGGCTACTTTTTGAAGAGAGTTTAAATGTTCAAGTTCGTAAGACCTGTAAAGCTATACACACGTAAACTCGCAGCCTCTCTTCCTTGTCGCCATGCTTCCGGAGGAAAATTACGTGCTTAAATAATCATGTAGACTGACAGCATCCACTTCGGCTGGGCAGTGGCCGTCGGCGTGCCCCTCTGATGCTGGCGGGCCTCGGGCTGGCAGGGTCCCCGGTCGCCCCGCGCCGGCGGTGGGCGCTGCCCTGTTGACCTCCCTCCTGTCAGCCAGATGCTCTCAGTCCAGGCCCTCAGGGCCTCCTACCAGACTCTGGGCCGACCCCCTCCCCCCATCCACCAGTCACAGTGACACCTAAGCAGGCAGTCCCTGGGCCCAGGTGCCCACTGAGTTGGCATTAACTCCCATTTACAGGTGGGGAAACTGAGCCTGGAGAGGAGGACACTGAGCCAGGCAGAGGCCACACCAGGGCACGAACACCTGTCTGATTTTGAGACCCATGTCAAGCACTCAGCTGGTCAGTGGAGAAGGACCACCCCCAGGACCAACGAGCTCTTCCTCTGGGCAAAGGATTCCTGGACATCTCGATGCTCACACCACAGCGCAGCACCCATATTCGGTTCCTCTTTAAAGTCGGGAAGTGAGGTGCAGACCCCCGAACCCCAACACAGGGCCTGCTGCACCCCAAGCAGCCTGAGGGCCAAGGGGAGGCGGGAGTCTCAGTCTTTTGGTTCCAATTAGTGCTCTTTCTTCCAGGGAAATTCTCCACCAGAGCAGCTCAGCGGCTTCCCTCTCACACGGAAAACGCCTGGGTTAGTGCTGCACAAACCGCGCCGGAGTGGACAGGAGCGGCCAAAGGCTGGAGGGGGCCATCAGGTGCCAGCTGGGGCAGGGGCCCTGCCCTCGGCGGGGAAAGGCCCCTCCCCAGCCCCAGGAGGAGGAAGACCCCTCCCCAACCCTGAAGGAAGGACACTTACACACATACCACACATACACACCTAAGGCTCTGCCCGCATGCCACGGAGGAAGGAAGCTCCCCGCCCACTCCCCAGACCGCAAGGGCACGCTGGGGCAGCGCAGAGGGGCCCCGAGGAAGTCCCCAAGTCCGGCCGCGCTCGCTTCGGCGGTGACGGAAGGCAGCCAGGCAGGAGCTCCCAGATGCGGAACGCTAGCCGGCTCTAATGGCTTGAACTGAACAGGAAATATTTTTCCGAAGCCAAAAGAATGTAATCTTTTCAGTACAATGTAAAATGCTTTTATGAAAAAAAGGCCCACAGTTGAAGTGATAATTCATTGCAGACTGCAAAGAAATGGAAATCCCCAAACGAACCCCAAATTTAAGAATATATTGTAAGCATGTGTTGGCTATAGTCATCCAAGAAACAAAAGCATTCTTCCAGGGAAAACACTTCCATCAGTCAGGATCTTTGTACCAGCGCCTGAGTTCCCAGGGCTGCTCGGAAGGCATGCCATCCCCTCCGCCCCCCGAGCGAGGCCTGTCCCCCCAGGGCTCGGCCAGCCACAGCTGGGGAAGCCACTGCAGGCGAGGGGCGGGGCCTGAGGCTCGAGGGCCTCCCAGCCTCCTTCGGTCCTCCCGATGTAAACAGCAATGCCGATCAACAAACACCTTCACAAGAGCCAACGCCCTACACTGGGCCGCTGAGGAAGTATCACTTGCAGAATATTCTCTCCAAATACCACTTCACCACGAACACTAGGCAATTTTTCCATTTTAGCAATGTGTGATTTTTCTCATAGACAGAAATTAATAAAGGCGTTTTAAATTTCACTTGCCTCACTTAGAACTTTACTGCAGTCTCTACACACTGTTAACTGCACGACATTGTGTCTCTGGGAAAGCTAGCTAGACAGAGTTCATTTTTTTAGCAATGGAGATTGTCACTCTAAAGTTACAGAAAGAGCAATTCTTGCTCACAATGATATGTGAAAAAATTTAAGGATGCAAATTATAAAACAGTATTCAACTTTGTTTTTAAAATGGTTAAGAGTAGCTATCACTTGAACAGAATTTTTTTTCTTGCTTTTATTTTTACATAAGTGGCATGTTTTTCCCTTCAGAAATTAATTTTCTTCTAACAGGAACTTATTGTAAGAAAGGATCCTCATTACAGAAGAAATCTGCCACCCTGGGGGGTTCGGTGCCCAACTCTGAGCTCTGCAGAGAGCGGGGAGGCTGGCGCCTCAGAGAGGAGGCCACTGCAAGGGACAGGGCGCGAGAAGTCTCCGTGGAGGTCTGAGCAGGAGGCTCTGCACCGCCAAGGCGCTAGGGCGGGGCCTGCAGGAAGCAGACTTCCAAATGCCACCTCGGCTGCTCAGGTTTCAGGCCCGGCCACTCGCCAGGGTCCCCACTTTCCAGAGAGGCCCGCGGCTCGCCGCGCACCCCACTCCCCGGGGCATGTGCCTGTATGCTCCATGAGGACTCAGCATTCACAAAGGCAGACTTCATCTAGAGCCGCCAAAGCATTCGGCGCAGGGCGCCTTAAAGCCAAGAACTACTTTTAACTTAAAACGGGGCTGCATTTATGTTTGTTGTAACAGGGCCAGCGCACAGACTGGGGAGTACCCGAGCGCCCCCAGCTGGGCGAGGCAGTGCCTGGCAGGCATCTAACCCCGTGGCACCCAAGGTCTGCATGCCTCCCACTGTAACTCCCCTGCCTTAGGCCAGCATCCCTGGAAGTGTACCCTGAGGGACACCAGCTCCACGGGCCATGCTGGGGAGGGGTTTCTGGGGCCCAGAGCTCGCTGCTGGGAGGCCTGCATGCCTGTCAGCAATCAGAACATCTAAACACTCGGCAGCAATAGAATTTGCTTAGCCCCGCGTTTATTCCCCAAACTTAACTAGGGACCCCTTGTTCCAGGACCCCGACTGACAGATGACAATACACACCTTACAGTGCTTTGAAATGCTGTCAGGGCAGAAGGACCCCCCACTACCCAGCTCACTGGCGGGCCCGGCTGGGGGCCGGTGTCAGCAGAGCGATCCGCCGCGCAGAGAGGCAGGGAACAGAAGGTGAGGCAAATACACACTTGGCTATTTTCGTTGGTTTTTGAAGAGCATCTGATTGCCAAAACATTCTTAGCAAAGAATTGGGGAAAAAAAAAAAGTTGGAAGACAGCATGTAGAATATGTTGGAATGTTTTGAGCAGATGAGCGAAGCCGTCAGGGAACGGAGGCAGCGCTGGGACAGGTCCGCAGGTGGTGGCGGGGAGAGCTTCCTACGCGGTGACTGACAGGGCGCCT
Source organism: Pteronotus mesoamericanus (assembly GCF_021234165.1). Lineage (NCBI taxonomy): Eukaryota > Metazoa > Chordata > Mammalia > Chiroptera > Mormoopidae > Pteronotus > Pteronotus mesoamericanus. The sequence goes on along the minus strand of NW_026555323.1, from coordinate 5,387,750 downwards.
GTGGCTCGGTTATCACGGATTTAGTGTTGGCCAATTTGCACCTTGTCGTGGCCTTGGCTGGGAACAAATCCCCTGTCCCAGATCTGAGATGGTAAAACAGGCAGCCGACTTTCGGTGCCGCCCACGCAGAGGTTCGGGGAACCCTAACCGCTTTTAATGTGCAGGCCTCCCGACACGCGCCTAGGCAAGTCTCGCTGCAGCCAAGCACTGCAGAGGCAAAACTCCCTTCACCCAGGCCATGCAAAAGGACAGGAGGTGGGAAGGAAGCATACTGCCCCTGTGCACACAAAGAGGGCCACAGCCGGGGACAAGTGGGGAGCCCTGCTGGGGGCCGTGGGAGGAAACAGACCATTGAATGGCCGCCTCCTCGACGAACGGGGACAGAACAGGGGCGCTCACTGACAGCACTGGGGGCGGCCAGGCCTCCGCCCCTGAGCTGGAGCCGCCCGCCCCCGCGGCCATCGTGCCGGCCAGGAGTCAGGCCTCTACCAGGACGGACGGACGGACAAGGGCTCGGGCGCGCACTCGGGAACTTGGAACGCTTGACTCTGCGCCCTGAGTTTAACTAACCAAGACTCGTACGGACACCGAGCACGGGTGTCAGCGACGGAGCACCTGCGGCGGCCCAGACACTGGCGGGAAGGCTGTGGGGGAGCAACTGCACAGAGCAGAACGGGCCGACCCGCACTGCCCAGCACGAGCGGGAGAACCCCCTCACGCCCCCGCAGCCCCGTGCTCCGGCCGGCGAGGCCCAGGACGGCAGCTCTCACAGCTGCCCAGCGCTGTGCCTGCGAATGCACGTGGCTCTGGAAATCACATCCCTGGGTGCCCATCGGTGGCACCGGGAGCAACACCACCTCGGAAGAGGAGAAAACGGGGTTTCTATCTGGCCGCCCCGCCAGGCGCAAAGTGACAAGGGGGCTGAGAGCAGACGCGTCCTCAGGCTCCACACCCAGTTCTAGATTAGGCCTCTGAACACGCTAAAAAAACAAAAACAAAAACAAAAAACAAAACGAAACAAAACAAAACTGCCACGAAATGGTCCTCACAAACCACAGAATCAGACACACAAATGCTGCAAATACTGAAAATATCCAAGAGAAGATACAGATATTAAATATGTTAAAGAATTTTAAACACGGAATTTAAAGGGCCAGGATTTTTTCAACGAGCTGGTAAGATTCTAGGGGAAGGAAAGCAGATCTTCTAGAAATGAACATCTTAAACAGCTAGGAAACTGACACATATACATAAAGAAATTGCCCAGAATGCAGCACAGAAAAATCAAAACAGGCGGAAAATGTGAAAGGCAGCTTAAGAGACATGGAGAGTAGAATGATGAGGTATATAGTACAACGTAACTGAAGTTCCAGAAGAAGAGAAAAATAATAAACAGTCAAGATTTGAAGAAATAATAATTGCTTTTTTCCCCCAGAATTAATGAAAGATACCTATCCTCAGATTCTGGAATCCCAGGCAACCCCCAAGCAGAAAAAAAATCAAAAGAAAAATTCTCACCTCAACACACTGTGGTCAAATGGTAAACCAACAAACACAAAACGGTGACCGGAGAAGCAGCCGCAGGGACACCCAGGCGCCCCGCCATCTGCATCGCCAGCAGCCTTCCGACGGCCACCCTGGGCGCCCGCAGACAGCGCAAGGACATGTCTGAGGCACGGCAGGGAAATGCCCTCGTCCCCCACCGTGCAGGCGTGCCTTCCAGGAATGTGCGTGCAATAAACATATGTTTAGAAAAACAAAACCTAAGTGAGTTGACTACCAGCATATCCTCATTTTATGTTTAAAGGACGCCTATCGAGAGAAAAGAAAATGACCTCAAGAAAAAGTTAGACAAGAAGGAATGGGAGCAGAGAAACCAAGAAATGGGGATAAAGTCCAAGCCACAGCTGAGCACCGAAACAAAGACAGCTCATGTGGGGGAATTAAAAGCACCGTGGGCCAACGGGCTCTGCAACAGCAGCTCACGGGCTGGGGCGGGGCCCCTGGAGGGACGCACGCTAAGGCCCTGGTGGGGGTCCAGGAGAAGCTGGGGACTGATTCGTTTCAGAAGTAATTGGCATTAACGTGCGTATCAAAACTTCTAAGCCAGCCCCTAAAAGAATAGAAACATAGATATTAAATTTCAAAATAGGAGAGAGAGAAAATGGAGTTAGGGAAAGAATGGGGAGAATCTCAAATTAAAAGAAGGCAAGAAATGAAAACAAGATGACCTGTGTTCAATTAAATGCATATTTAATTGTTATTTAAATTCATTTTTATTTCAGTATTTAACGGTTATGATTAAAAACAAATATTCACCAACAAATAACTGGACCATGTTTTTGGCAGGACAGATTTTGTTTTATTAGTGTTTTTACCCCACGTGTTTTTACCCCACGTGTTTTTAAAGATTTTAATAATGTGTATTCAATACTCATGTATTGTGAAAAAATACTCAGCAACCTTTCCTTCCACATAACTTAAATTTTTTTTTTCCAAGACGTCCTAACAGCCCCAATGTGGGTGACCCATGTGTGTCACGAAGGGCATCTGTGGGAAAACGTAAAGGTCACCACGAACAATCCACGGGGGTCAGGCCCACCTGCCCACACGTGCGCAGGCCCGCGCACAGCGCGCTAAGGGCGAGGGGCAGGCGGGCCACCGCGCCGGAACGGGTTCCCCACGGCACGGGCTCTTCAGTGCTTACCGCTGAATGACACATTCAGGGACTCCGAGGAGGGTCTGTTTCAACAAAATGCAAGAAATCGAAAGCGGCTTTCTCCCTGTGTGAGTGGAATTTGCAAGTAGCGGTTAGAGACTTGGTTTCCAAGAAAAACACATTTATCTTAATTTCCGTGAGTCAAGGAAACCCAGCGGTCTAGGAGGTTTGGGGCCCTGGGCGCCCCTGAGGCACACGCACGGACAGGAGCCCCCCTCGGCCTCCCCAAGGCCCGGCCCTGGGCCCTGGGGTGCCCAGCGGCCCCCTGGCTGTGCTGTTCTGAAGGGACAAAGCAGCAGCCCAGGGCCTCTGTGCCTGGACAGGCAGCAGCCCCGGGGGAAGCAGGGGACGAGGTGCTGCCGGGCCCGGGGACGTGGGCAGGCTCCCAGCAAAGTGGGCAGAGAGACACGCTGGGTTTCCACAGACAGGGGCCTTTGGAGTCACACACGCTGTGTGTCCCACCCCACCCAGCTTGCTGATGGCTGCCTTGGGACTGACACCCCACGGCAGAGGAGGGGGCGCGCTGAAAAGCAGGGCCTGTGCAAGCCACCGCGGCTACATCCCAACAAGCGTCATTCAAAGGCCCCAGATCGTCAACTGCTACAAGTGACGGTCACTCAGCTGCGACTTCCACCCCCCACCAGCAGCCCTGGGTTCAAAGTCTTGTGACCCGGGGGAGGACGAGGCATCTGGCCAACCAGTGTGATGGAATTCGGCCCCGGAATGGGTTCCTAAACCACACAGCACAGCAGAAAACACAGCCATCTTCTAGAACCCTCTGTCTGGAATTTCCCTGGGCCGAGCTACAAACAGGAGTGTCACCAGAGGAACAGAGAACCAGCTGCTGTCGGTCACCACACTAGGGTTTCAAAGGTCAAAGAGACAACGCCGCCGTGCCCACTGCCCTCCCGCCCCCGCCCTAGCCCTGAGCGTCCGCCTGGTCACTCACTCCAGCCTGCCAGGAGGGGGTCAGGGGCCAGCCATGCCGGGTCCCGCCCCGGGCAGCAGAGACCCGCGGCCGCACAGACAGAGCGCAGCCCTGACATCTCCAAGTCGGGGAGGACCAGACCCCCGACGGGAGGGACACCACTGCGTGGCAAGGAATAACGACCGACAGAACGGCGGCACACAGACGCCTGGGCCGCCAGGAGGGCCCACTCAGGATTCAGCCCTCCCAGAAGAGCGGGGCCCCTGGGAAGACATTCGGGGGCACACGTGGACCAGGGGCAGGCCCCCCAGGGGTGGCAGGCAGCTTGCGTCACCCCATGTCCTGATACGCCCAGTCTGCAGAGGGTCCTCGCAGCAGCCCTTCCTGTAGCCACGGGCCCAGCAGGGGTCTCCGCCAGCACCCAAAGGGCTCAGGGAGCGCCTGCCGGGTGCCAGGGGAAAGCAGGGTGTGGGGGCGGGAAGGCCCGTAAGGGGGATGGCAGGTGGGGTGGGAAGGAGAAGTAGCCAACACACTTCACGGCCACAAGGACTCTCCAGACCACCTTGTCCGTTGCCGCCCCTCCTGACAAAGGAATGGAGACTCTCTGAAGGCCACAGGGCACTCAGCGGCAGCGACAGGCGTCCCAGTGCCAGCCCAGCCACCGCCCACTGCCCCCGGGAGGCCCTGCTCCCCAGGCACGGAGACCCCCAGCCCGCCAAGCCCACACCCTTCTGTGGGCACACCTGTACAGTGTGGGCAAGGGAAGACCCGAAGGAACATCTGCCCACGGCCTCCCTTCTTGCTCTCCCCTCCTTCGGTGCGGGTCTCCAACGGGTGTCGGACCCACCCTGAGCCCCGCCCCGCCCCCGCCTCCTGTCGCACAGGGGTCACGCTGCCAGCTTGCTCCCCGCCCCGCTGCAGGGCCACCACCCACATCCCGCGCAGGCAGGCGCCGGCTCCCCCAGGTCCCTCCTCCAGCCCGGAGCCCGGAGCCCAGAGCCCGCTCCCCCGGCGGGGCCGCCTGGGCCCTGTCCCCCCGCCCACGCTTCAAGCCGTCCCGGACTTGCCTCCTTGCCTGGGGCTTCCCTGCCTATAAAGCTCTGCTTCACTTCCAGTGCAAACTGCCCAACACCTAGCTCTCCTAAACCGCAACCCTGACTGGCTTCCGAAATGCAGAGGGTAAAATAGGCGGTTCTCACAAACACTTCAAGGGGCAGGGGACAAGCAAGCGGCCTTCTCTGGGCCTACTCGGAATTTCAAGCTGGCCCAGAGGCCAGCCCTGAGGAACACAGGCCTCATTCAATCCCTACACGGCAGCTCAAGCCCTGGCTTTATAGATGAGCGCTGTTCAAGGTGAAGGATGAGGGGAGTAACAGAAGCGGGCTGTCTGGCTTTCTTTCCCTTTCCCGCTCCACTCCCAGCTGACATGACAACAACAGGTGGTCTGATGGAACCTAAGGGGACACACACACACACACACACACACACACACACACACACTTGGGGTCGGGGAGGGGAGGGGAGAGAACGTGCGTGGCCCTGAGGCGGGCCTTGATTATTATGAGGGGTGCTCCCAAAGCCCCCTGGGAGAGCAACCCCCGCCCTGCCCCACCGGACACACCGACATCGAATAACCTCGTCTTCGTACAGAACACAACTCCCACGGGGAGGTCACAGGACCTCTCCCTACATTTTGGCGCTAGCGCTAGGTGGGAACTGGATACAGCCTTGTCTGTAGGCGTAATTCTCAGTTTGACGCTTCCTTGCAAAAGGAAAAAGGCTTCTCACACCGCCGTGAGCTGCCCAAGCCTCTTCTGGAGCGGGGCTACCGCGGCCCGCGCGGCAGGTCAGCTCGCAGAGCCCCGGTCCGTCGGGATCTAGCGTGTGCGGCAATGATTCATGGGCGACTGCTGTGTGTCATCCGGGCCGCCAGCTATCGAGAAAGCCACAGCGAACGCTGAAATAAATACAGGAAAACCCTTAAACCGTTGAGGCCAACTACGCCTCTCAGAAGATGAAGTTAGCCGTTACTTTTCTCATAAAAAGGGAGGAGGCCTGGTAGAAGCCACACAGCTCCACGGCAACGGGCGGGAGGGCCTCTGACTCCCGGTGCCACGCCGGTGCAGACGGGCGAAGTGTTCAAACACACAAGAGTGCGTGTGGTCCGGAGGCACGCCTCAGATTATTATTGCTGGTGCCCCCAGGCCCCCGCCCCATATCCCTACGCAGGCAAAGCTTCATTTGGAGCACAAAGAAAACAGCATCCAAGAGTAAGTCATTTTTCTCTTGCCCAGCTCTCGAACACATGAACCGGTCACCACACTCACTGTCCCCAGCCATGCCAACCAAGCTTTCAGAAAGGACCATGGAAAAGAAATCAGAAAGGAAATAGTACCTTCCCCTGTAAAAACAGAGACAAAACCCTTTGTCAGTCTCTAGACCAGGGAGAACCTTCATGAGGAGTGCAACCAATTCAAATGATTGGCTAGTGGTCACCCTCCCGCCTTAAATCACTTGAAACCAGAGGGAAGTCAGCTCAGAGTCACAGCTCTTAAATGCAGGTCATAAGCACAAGTACAGTAAGTCCTCACCTAAGGTCAGGAGTAGACTTGATGCCAAACAAGCATAATGAAACCAGCTCTGCCATAGGCTAACTGGCATAAACAAGAATTAGGTGCCTACCGCGTCTCCTTAGAATAAAACCACCTTGTGTCTCATCAAGGGCCAGGCAGCTGCACAGGCAGCCCCACTACTTAAGGACGGGACCCATTCTGAGAACTCTGTCCTCAGGCCATTTCCAGTTCAGCCCTGCAAACAGTGGGGACACTTGCCCTGCGGCTGCTCCCGGGCACACACTGCCTGCCTTGCGGGAGCTGCAGGAAAACCTCTGCCGTGTTGTCTCATGTGCTCTCTCTCCCCCAGAAAGAGTGGGGAACAGCCCCACCTGGGCCCCGGAGGCAGCGTGCCCGGGGTCCTGCCCAGCAACCCAGGCTCCACTCCCGCGGCGCCCACTGCCCGGGCGAAGCGGCCGTCCCCAAAGGGGCAGGAGGGGCGCCTGTGGTAACCGGAGCTGCGCAGTCCCCCGTCACAGATGAGGCCACCGAGGCACAGAGCTCGCCACGGCCAGGTCAGCGGCCCAGGCACCCACCGGGTGGCCCGGGGTGGACCCGGAGAGTTGAGTCTGCTCCTCCGGGGGGGGGGGGAGTGCCAGAGCCCCGCCAGCCCTGCGCCAACGTCACGCCCGCCCCGCTCTTTCCCTGGCAGTGACAGGTGCGCGGACCACGGAGCCCCGGCAGCAGGTCAGGGAAAGACTCCCTGGCTGCGCACGCTGTTTACGGTCTCCTTCAGCAGCGCCGGGCCGGGGCGCTCCGGCCAGCCCAGCCATTGAAGCCCGACACGAGGGGAGGGGCCGTCCGCAGGCAGCGAGGCGGCGGCGGGCGGGCGGCGGGCGGGCGGGCGGGCCAGGCTCCCCTTACCTGCGGCTCCCCTTACCTGCGGCTCCGCCTGCTGCCTCAGCCTCCATGCTCCCGCTCCTCAGCGACGCGCCGCCCTGCACCCTCACCTCTGCGGCTCCACCCCGCCCCCAGGGCCGCGCCTGCTCCTGCCCCCGGGGCGGCCCTGTCCCCCTCCCCTGCCCCCTGAACTGGAGCTGGTCCTGTGTTCTCACCATCCCTAGTGAGAACACGTGGGCGCGGCTGCTTGCTTTCTGGGTCACTGAGGGGCTGCACCTCACCCGTTTGATCCCAGAGGCAAATGCAAGTGCAAGTATTTTCCTGCCGGGAATGTCTCTCCTAAGGAAGACTGCTGTGCTTTTGGCTAAATAAAACTTCTCTGGTTGGTAACCGTTTTCTCAGGCTTACTAGATTTCATCAGCCGAAGACTGTCTGACATCAGCCATTGCTCAAGACCATTTGTTTTCACAACGGAAACGCAATCAAAGTGCAGACGCAGACCTCAGGACCCATACTTCTCTGAACTGTTTTCATTGTAGAGAGTGAGGATGTGTGTTTTTCCCCCAGGTGGGGAAGAATACAATCGTAGACGTATTACTGTGGCTAGGGAAAGATATATCATCTCTCTCATTTTCTGTTTTATTAATCGCAAAATTAGAGGAAACTTTTAGCACATACAAAAATAAGTGAATTTTGGGGAAGTAGAAATAACAGGACACGGTCCGATTTACATTAAGAAAGAATGAATCATGTCCAACCCTGGAGAAAAGAATGAGAACTGCGGCATCAATACTGGGGAAGCAGCCTCCGCAAACGGCAGTCTCGGCAGCGGAGGGGACCGTTTTCGTGACGCACGACACGCTGACGTTAGGAACCACGCGTCATCATAGCCAGACCCCGCCAGTCAATGCCATTACCAGATGTGACCTGAGAGGCAACCAACTTGACAAACGTGGGCGTTTCTAGTGGCCCGACCCCGCGGACCACTGTGATGGGCAAGCACAGAACTCTGCGAGAACTGGCCACGTGGCATGAACGTGAGCAGCCATCAGTCATTCGAAGGGGCGAAGCCACCCATGCCAGAGGGAGCAGGAGGAACTGGGTAATGCGTTCCCACTTGAATTCTGGTGCTGTCTACTGCAATGTCGAAGTGAGGCAAGTGCGAAAGCGCTGTGCACCCCCGGCAAAACAAGGCGGCCCTGGCTTCCCGGCGCAGGCCAGGGACGGCCACGGGGGACACATGCCACTTCCCAGATGGTCTCTGCAAATAAGCCTTCGGCGCCCCAGGAAGGCAGCAGGTGGCACCTGCCCTGGGCAGGGATCCGCATGCAGAGTGGGGGCACTTTTTCCTCAGGGGCCAACTGAGAAGGCGGAAACACGCGGCCACTCTGACACAGGGCTCCCTGGGCCTGGGGAAGCTCTGCGGTGCTGCGGGGCACTATGCCCCCCGCCCCCGGCCACATCCAGATGGGGAAGGAGAAGTATGTATTTTGCAAGTCGTACTGATCAGCTTTTTAAAATGGTATTTTCAGACTCAAAAAAGAATTTTTTTTTAAATAGTATATTCTGAAAGGCCAACCTGTCGCACGCCATGGCCTCCTCAGCAGAGGAGCCAACAGCAGCACACTGGGCGCCTTTTTGGTTGAGTCCGCCAGTCAGAGGGAGGAGGGCCACCTCCAGGGGCGGGCGGGATGCTGAGAGGACAGGGCTGGCGGGGTTGAGTGGCACGTGGTCCCTCAAGCCCCGCAGGGAGCACTTTCCGCAGGCAGGCGTTGGGCGCGGAGGGCACAGGCTGCCAGGCCTGTGCGAGCCTCCACGGGACCCGCAGGGCTGCCCAGGGCCGGGGTCCGCGCCTGAGCTCGGGAGAACCCCCTGCCCACGCCACAGAGACGGCCCGGGGCGCGGCCAGGCTGGCCTGCCTGAGGGTCTTCCGCCGACAGGCAGTAGGGGGTGCAGTCTGCACTTTAACCAGAAGCTGCACCTGTGGTCTGGTCTTGGTTTTGGTTTCTTTTTCTTTCTTGCCTTCTTTCTTTAAACATATTTTGGAGAATCAGTTTCAAGAGCAACCAAATTTCACCAGGCCGTAATGGCCAAACCCAAGGAGGGGTTGGGGAAGGTGAGCGGGGAGATTACTGAAGAGGGGGACCTACCGGAGCGACTCACAGGGCCACGCGCTGTCCTGGTGTGCCCAGCATGGGGCCGGCCCCAGCACACTTCCGCACCCTCTCCCCAGACACTCTCGGTCCCAGGCAAACCGGGACAGACAGTCACCGAGCTCACGCCTGAATCAGACTGAGCGGCCAACCGACCCAGGCCCAAGGGGCCGGCAAGCCCCAGAGGGCGCTCTGCCCCGACCTGTCGCCCTCAGCCTCCGCGTCCTGAGCCGGCTCCTTCTCAGGGGCATCATCTTACAACCCTCCCCCAACCCGAGTCTCCAGCCTTTAGGGGCCCCAGGACGCTGCAAGGACCATGAGGCTCGAGGAGGCTGGGCACGTCCCCCACAGGAGCCGGAGGCCCGGTGGATCTGTGGGGGGGGGGGGGGGCGCCTGGCGCTCCGAGTGCCGGCCTCCAGGCCGCACCACGGCCATGTGACCCTGGGAGGTGCCCAGGCGCGGGCCCCGCTCCGGTTCCATGGAACCCCGGCCCAGCTGCGTGGTGCTGACCGGTAAGGCTGGCTTTCTGCCCTAACATCTGCTGCTGCTTGGAGCCCGACCTTGGGACGCGCGTGGCCCAACCCCGGGCTCGAACAGTCTGCTCATGGAGAACAGGGAGGGCGAACGGCCGTGCCAGCAATCCCAGAAGGACACTCGCCCCTGGCTGCGCACTGCTAGAGACGGTCAGGGACAGAGAGGCCTCTGCTTCTGCCCTGCCGTTCACTTCAAATGACTCCTGGGTGGCCCATCGGTACGTGCCCCCATGTGGCCAAGGCTCGGACCTTGTCCTTCAGCCCATCGGGGAGGAAGCCAAGGCCGACATTTGTTGTCGCCGAGTCTGGGTCCCAGTGGGCCCGGGTGGCATCTACCGGGGTGCAGCTTTCAGCAAGGAAGGAGCTGGGGTCCCAGAAAGGACAGGGCGTCATAAGGCTGGGAGAGTCTACCCACAGCGACTGCCCACAAAGGCGCACACCCCCCCACCCCCAGGCTGGGGAGAGCTCTGGGCGGCTCAGAAAGCCCTGAGGCCCCCGAGCGCGCCAGTCGGAGACGGAGCCCGAAAGGCCACCTGGGAAGGAGCGGGGGCCGCCCAGACTTGCCTTTCGCCAGCACAACCCTCAGGCACCCGGGCACCCCTAGTCACTGTCACAGCTGCGCCCCTGGACGCTTTGCCTTCTTTGCGAAGCCCTTTATTTTTACTCAGACACACAGAGCATATTTTAAGTTTTTGCAGTTGTGCTGGATGAAGGTGACATAGGACAGACCAAGATTCCTCTGTGTGCGGCAAATTGAGTTACCTATCTTAACGTTTTCAGACTTTAATCTACCTCCTCTTAACCTGAGAAAAGGAACATTCTTTTGAAAACCTTTTACCTCCTTTGCTCTCATTGCAGTATTCTGGGCACAGAGATTGAACGGCTCAAATTACCCTTGAATTCCTAAGGCAACTGTGCCCCTGAAAAACAAATGCTTGTCACCAATGAAATGCGAATACTTAAGTGCCGAGGCAGTCTCAGACGCGCACGGACCCCGGCCCGTCCTGTCGGCTTGCGCTGGCTGGCACCCGCGACTCTGTTTGCTGAAGTACCTGATGATCAGCCGTGATTTGGGGGCGCCCGCTGGCTTCCAGAGTGTGGCCCGCCTTTATTAAAAACGCTGTGAGCTGCCCGGGGCAGTCTTTTCATTTAATTGGATTTGCTTCGTGTATCAGCCTGGCCAAGACAACTGGCACGGAGACAGATGACGGGAAGACAAGGGCTCTGACAGACTGTCTCCAGATCAAGGCGGGCTGGCTGGCACCAGCGGGAACAATGGGACGCTGGGGGGACCTGCGCCCCTCCAGGGGGCCTGTCCTCACGCCAAGGGAAGATTTCCCCAGCCCTTTCTCCAGTTCCACGCGAAGGCCTGCCAAGTGTAAAACGTAAGGCTTGACCTGACAGAGCCAGAGCGTCAAGCCTTCCTTTGCCCAGTTGTCTTTCCTAATTTTAAACAGATTAAGCGGCGATGGGAGCGGAATTCTAAAGCAGGATGTTACTTTTTGTATGTGTACGTTGCTGCATTTTTGGAGGCACCTGGTTTTTTCTCAGGGATTTTTCCCTAAGCGCAACACTTTGGAAAACTTTCTTTTTTTCTTTCGCTGGCTGCTCCCCACGCCAGTGACAGGCTTGTTTATGCCACAGAATTCAATCCCTGTCGGAGGACGGCACTCGCTGCCTGGTGCAGGAGCAGCCCAGCCAAGGAGCCTCCACCCCGAGCCGCACTCGTCGGGGGCCCTAGCCTCCGAGGACTGGGACTCAGAGGCCCAGTCCTTTCCAGCTCGGACCCCTGCTCTGCAGGCCTGAGGGCCGCCCGGGGCGCTGGGCGTCGGAGGTCGCTATTGAATCACAGACCTTCCCCACCTCCGAGCGTGGGTGCAAGGGAGACACGCCGCCGACTCAGGGAGCGGGCCCTCTGACCCTTGGGTGCGTTCCAGGCGAAGCTGTTTTCTTGGTGTTTGCCCATCTTCTAACTGGGTCGTCTTTTTCATAATGAGTTTTGAGAGTTCTTTCCATAGTCTGCACACGACGCCTTTGTCAGAAATGCGATTTACGACTATTTTATCCTGGTTTGCAGCTTATCTTTTCACCCTCTCAAAAGGTTCTTTCGCAGAGCCAAACTTCTTAATTTTGATGAGGTCCAGTTTCATCAATTTTCACTTTTACGGATCATGCCCGCTTTTGGTGTCAAGTCTAAGAACTCTTTGCCCAGGGCTCAATTTTCCCCCCCTTTCTCCCTAGAAGTTTCATAGTTTCCCACATTTAAGCCTGTGACCCGTTCTGAGTCATTTTCGACACAAGGCATGAGGCTCACGTTGAAGGTTCGCTTTCCTGCCTGTGGGGCCCGGCCGCTCCAGCCCTGCTCCTTGAAAGGCTCTCCATCGTCCACCGGGCGGCTGCCACGCCTGTCAGCGGAGGGCAGGCCGTGTTTGTGTGGGAGCACCTCTGGACTCCCTGCGAAGCCTGCGCGTTGAAGGAACGCTTGTGCACACCTTCCCACGACCTCCCGGCTCGGTCGGGGAGGGGGCGGTCCGTCCCCACGTTCCTGTCCGGCTCCCTGACAAGAGAACGCAGAGGATGTTCCCATATTAGCGAGGTCGCAGACCTTGGAAGGGGATGTGTGTAGTTCCAGGGGGCCCACGATGGCTCTGGGAGCCACAAGAGGTCCCCACAGGGGTACGGGGGGCAGCCCGGGGGTAGAGACACCCCATCTGTCCCCACCCCCGGGCCTGGCCTGAGCAAACCAGAATCTCTTTGGTTTCAGGCTTTGGGCCCTTCCGGCAGCACCTGGTGAATCCCAGCTGGGAAGCAGTGAAGGTAAGCACCTGCCAGGCCAGATCCGGGAACACAGGGCCTGGCCAGTGCCTTCTGCGGCTCTGAGGAACCCAGGGGACAGGCCCCTGGGGAGCCAGGTCCACAAGGGAGGGGTTGAGCCTGCCCCAAGGACTGGGTCCCCACGGCCCCCACCCTCTCGGGCCCCAGAGCCTCAGGAAAGCCCTTCCCCATCCCGACCTCAGTCTCCTCACTCATGAAACGGGGGACAATAGTGCTGCTGTTACGGGATGGCTCTGAGGAGCAAAGGGGTGAGTATGTGAAGAAAGTATGTTAACCTATAAAAACAGCGTTTTAAAGCATCGTGCCTGGACGCGCTAAATAACTGGTTATTATAACGAACAGCTTTACTTGTAAGCAAGCAGCCAACCAGGAGGACGCGCGCCTGGGACAGCCCGCGGGGAGGGCGGGCTCGGGTCTCGTCCCTCCTGCGCATCGCTTCTTCCCCGTGAGGCAGCTGCCTCACGCGGCCCTGCCCGTGGACGTCCTGCCTCCGCCAGGGAAGCCGCAGGCGGGGCCGCGGGCCTGTTCTCAGTGTCTCCCCGGCCAGCAGACGGTGCAGCAAAACCACTGGGAGGCTGGCCCGTGCCGCCTCCGTATCACTGATTTTCCAGCCTGTCCCCACAGGTGAGGGAAGGAAAGTCACAACTGCTGAGCTAGGATTTGGGTTTTTTTCAACCAGAAAAAGTTCAGGGAACCCCAAACTCTCTGCCAAGCCTCCTACTGCCACACACGACGTTCCAGAAAGGCGGGCTCAGCACTCTGATGAGCTCCCGCGAGCCTGCAGCCTGTTCCTGAAAGCCAGGGCTTTTCCTGCTGCTCCCGAACGTCCTGAGCCCTTGGGTTTCCTTCCACCGTCACGAGAATGGAAGAGCCACCTTGGTTCACCTCTCAGCCCCAACAGCCGCGACCGGCAGGACCCAAGAGCAGTCACCGGCTCTCTGTGCCTCGGTTCGCCTTCCTGCACAACGGGCAGGCTGCGTGACTGCGGGAGCTGCCACAGGCGGAGCGAGCCCTTGGGACGGGCAGGGTGCACTGCCAGCTCTTCCGAGCAGTGTTCACGTGACCAGGGGCTCTTTGGTCAGTCCTCTCAGCTGTGGGAGAACAGGAGCTGACTCTGGAGGCTCACGAAGGAAATGGAATAATTAGTAAGAGGATTATTTGGAGACTCAGATTCATCAATCCAGCCGGAGAAGCGGGGCGGAAACAGAGGCGGGCGGGGGCTCCGCAGAAGTGGCAGGGGGACTCTGCAGAGTGAAACGATGGCCCAGAAATAAAACGGTCCCGACCCGAAGCGCCGCACTGAGGCGCGATTCGTCCCACACCAGAGGAGCACAGGGGAGCGGGAGGCCCTGGAGGAGGGTCCGCGCAGGCCGGGCTACCTTCTGGCAGGTGGCGGGGTCCTCCCAGCCACCCCAGGCAGGCACCACACGCAGTCTCTCCTGCAGTCCAGAGAAGCTGACACTGTCCTCCCCATTTCACAGGGGAGGACGCGGGTGCTCAGGGACACAAGCCATGAAGGAGCAGGGCCCCGATGCCAGCCTCAGAGGGCCCCGGAGGGGGACACCCAGGGTCTTCCCCCGGCGGAGAAAGTGCCCGGTTCAGGGGAGGAGGAACCCAGAGGAGTATCAAGAGCCAGCCCCCCGTGGCCCCAGGGCGGGCGCCACGAGGCTCCCCACGGCAGCACCTCGGCGCCTCCCCCGGTGTGGCTGACCCCACTGTGGCCTCACAGCCGCCCTCTCCGTAGCTCTCCCGCCGGCACCCAGGAGAGCTGACAGCCTGCTCGGTCTTGCTCACACTTGACCGCAGGGCTGACGACCAGAGAAGCAGCCAAGCTAACGGCGGATGAGGGAGCAGCAGTGTCCCAGGCTGGCTGGCCAGGCTTGGCCCCTCACACCCTCTGCCACCCGCGTCAGCCTTCTCCACGGTCCCTGCTACAGTCTCTGGCTTCTGCCGTCTGATCTTTGTGGGTTTTTTCCGCAGGGCAGAGTCACTCCCCGTCTCTTCCTGGGTCACCCCGCGTCACCCACTACCACAGGCGTAGGCTCCACCCAGCGTCGAGGGTCACACTGTGGCTGGGGACCTGCCTGGCAGTGTCCGCGACCGTGCCGGCACCCTGCCAGCGCAGCACCCACTGCAGGCCGATCGTCTGAGCGCGGCACTGAGGCAAAGGTCCAAGCTCAATCCCGGACAGACACTGGGCCCGTCCCACAGACACGGAAATGGGCTCAGATGGGCTCTAACGCCCAAAAGCACACGTAGCTCCCTGGCTCGGCATAAGCACACGCTGTCTGTGGGGACCTGCATCCACATGTCCCCACAGAGGGCCTGGCCGGAAGCACGTGTTCCAGGGGCTGTGCGGTGGCTGGCCACACGAGTGAATGCTCTGCTCTCCTTTTCTAGCCTGCATCCTCCCAGCGAACGTCAGCCTGCCGGGGTCATGGGCAATGCCTAATGCGCGCTTGCTTCTTGCCAGGCTTTGTCTACGGGAATGTATGGAATGACAGAGTGAGGCAAAGAAGGCAATTCTGTACTTGCAGCACTTCACCTGTAAGGGGGGTGAGCTGTGAACAAATAATGCCCTGAATGCATTTTTGCTGTGGTTGCTCTTCAATGGGAAAAGAGCGCTTTTCATCAAAGGAAGGTACAGACAAATTATATAAATGCTAAAAGTTCACAGTGAAAAGAGGGATTTCCCACAAACACCCAGTAGAGGGACTAGCGCTGTTGGCCAACAGCACGTGCCTCGACACGTCCCGTTCTGCCGGCCTGCGGCGGGCGCCCTGCCCGTCCCACTCACGTCTGAGCCAATGGCTCAGGCAGCGGCTACACCATCATCTCCCGGCTGCCTGGCACTCCAGGTCTGGAGCCAGGACCACGTCTTAGGCTTTCCAGAGCAGTTGCGGCCTCCGCTCCCGCAGCAGTGCCTGAGCCTGGAGAGGCAGCGAATAAACCAGCACGGGTCCGTGGGGCGAGGCATTATGTGACTGCGCTCTGAATAAACGTGGCCGAGCGGCTGAGGCCGAGAGAGGCCGGGGCTCGCGCCAGATTTGATCGCCGTGATTTGCAGGATAACTTCTCTGTACTCCGGGGAGGAGGTGGCCCCATGCCTTTGTTACGCGCTGCTTTAAAAATCGCCACCGTAAAGGAGAAAAGGCGGCAGATCCGAAGAGGCAGGGAAGCAGCAAGCTGAAGGGCCCTTAAGGAGGAGGCGGGCCCGGCAGGCTACACTCAGGGACCCACGGGGAGCCGCTTTCCTGTCCAAGTAAGAGCGGGCTGTTCCTTGGATTCGCCTCTGCTTCTCCTTCCTAAGAGGGCCTCTATTCTCCCACCAAATCCCAAGACGAATCCTCCTCCAATGTAGGTAAAGAGAGACATATGTATCTCGTGTGACAGACATTTTTCTAACCTGGCCCACGGTGGGGTTTGTTTTGTTTTCTCAATTAATATGAGGACTGAGATAATAACGACCAGCATGAGGATGAAATGAGACCCCAACACCTCCACGTCGTCCACAGGGACCTCACCTACTATAGCAACCCGCGCAGTGCCAACCGCTTCCCTGGCAACCACTCTCCATGGGCTTCGTGAGCACTGAGCTCTAAGGCCAGACAACCTTTCCCACGATTTCTCATGCCTCCTTTCCGCAGTCCGCCGGCTCACACAGTGCCGACGGGTGTTCCGTCTCCGGGCTGAGACTCGGTGAGATCCATCCTGTCCTTTGTGGGTCACACGCTTCGTCAGCGTGGGAAACACGCCAGCCTGCTCACCTTGCTTCGCAGGGTCCGCACCAGAATCTTAAGGGCATCAGGGCTGTGTCTGTGCAGCCATACGTGCGGCAAACACTAACACACACAGTCCAACGCCACAGAAAGGCACGCGAACAGACACGACCCTGGAAACCACGCGGGTGGCTCAGGGTGGCGGAACGCAGAACTTGACCTGAGAGCCGAGAGGCAGGCTTACTTCTTTCTCACTCGGAGGGCGAACTGAGCTTCGGGGGAGCGACCACCGAGAGAAAGGAAGTGACCGGGCACGGCTCTTCTCATCTCCGCTGTCCCACCCGCTCACCTTAGAAGCGCGTTTCACATCTTCAAAAAACGTCAGCACTGCATTAGGGACGCCACACCTGGGACTTCAAAATCCAGGGGGGCCTCACAGGCCTGCGGGCTGACATCTGTAATCACAGATCATCGTGCCGCACCCCTAATCTGCCTCTCTGGGGTGTTCCTGGCTCTCCCAGCTGTGCCCCCCGCCCCGGGGCCCCAGGCTGACACACTGCACCTTCTCCTGGGGCAGGAAGGTGGCTGCCAAGCGTTTCCTTTCTCACAGGTGTTATCAAAAACATGCAGATGGGGCTAATGGCGCTGAAGGATCTATGATGGCGACGCTTCAGGCACAGGGCTCCCTGGGATGGGGAGGTGGCTGGGGAGCCGTGAGATGTATTGCGGGACAGTCCCCACGTGGCCTTCTGCTCGGGTCACCGTCTCTTCTGCCTGCTGGTAAGGCTATTCCTGTCCTTTGCCCCCTTGGCAGCTATGTTCTAAGAGCTCACAATTTGGAGACAGAAAGTCCTTTCGCAATTATGTACTGAGCAGCCAGTTAAAAGGTCAATTAATGAAGAGGACGTCACAGCCCTAAACATTTATGCCCCTAGTGACAGTGCTTCCCAAACACACGAAGCACAAACTAACAGGCAGCAAGGAGAGGAAACACACACACGTGCACAGCCAGAGGCGCCGATACGGGTAGAGCACAGAGACAGAGGAGCAGCGAAGACGCAGGAGATGAAAAGACGCTCAACCAGCTTGACCTGACTGACGTTTCCAGGATGCCCACCCAACATTAGCAGCACCCACCTGCGTTCAAGTGCCCATAGAATGTTTGCCGAGAGAGACCACGTCCTGGGTTAGGCCAAGTCTGAATAAATGCAAAAGGATTCAAGTCATCCAAGCATGTTCTCCAGCCACAATGGACTTACTATTAGAAATTAACAACAGAAGGACCCCTGGACAATCTCCACGTATTTGGAAACTAAATAATACACATTTAAATAGGCCAGGGACCAAGGAAGAAGTCGAAGGCAGTACTGGAATGAACAGAGATCAGAGCACAGCGTGCGAGGGCCAGGGTGTCCGCTGACGCGGCAGCGGGGCAGAACCGGAAGCGCTGCGCAGCGATACTGGACGAGAGGACAGGTCTGAGGTCACCGACCTCAGCCGCCCCCTTAAGAAACTGGAGAAACAAGAGCAAACGAAACCCAAACTAAGCAGGAGGAAATACTAAAGAGCAAAGCAGAAATCAAAGAAAAAGAGAAGAGAAACATAACAATGAAAAGAAAAAACCCAAAAGCTGGTTCTTTGAGTCAATCAATAAAATTGACAAAGCTCTAGCCAGAGTGATGGAGGGAAAAAACAAAACAAAACAAAACAAAAACACAAAAGGATTCATTTTTCTTGTTCATTTAGATCCATGACCGCTGCCTGGCTTCCAGCCCTGATGCCACACTCACACTGGTCCCATCGAAGTCACTAAGGACCTCTTTTTCCATGTTACCTGACCTCCCGGGGACCTGATCACCTTGATGGTAGTACTGACATTGTTCCCAACACACAGGCGAGGAGCCTGACACCCGGGTTGACCAGATATTCCATTTTTCTCCTCTTACCGGCTTGAAAGGCTGCTGTGAGGATTCAATCAGGTAAAATAACCTGTAAAGACGGAGCTCAGCGTACGCCTGTGCCAATGCCTCCAAGACCCACCATCTAACCGTGTTTCTCTCCTCAAGGCCACGCCCTCTTCCAACCAGCTCACCGTCCTCCGGCCCTGGCCACCACGAGAGCAGAGCGTCACCGCGGCCCGGCCTCAGCCCCTGCTCCTGGGACACATCCAATCCTGCCTGTTCGGGGCCCGCGACACAGCACTCCTGGGGGACAGCTGCCGCCCCGAAAGACGTCTCTCCAGGCCCCAGTGCCCGGCCCGCTTACTGTTACTGGTCAGACTCTCCGGCCATCGCCTGAGGAAATGCCTTCGAGGCCTTGACGCCCCAGAAGCCTGGGCCTGGCAGGCCTTCGGGTACGGGGAAGAGCGGGGCCCGCAAACCTCGCTTCAGCGTTAGCCCCGTGTGACACATGGCCACGGCGGCCCGAGCCGAGGGACCTCCTGTACATTCGTCTTCTTCAGGGTGCGCTTTTTAGTCAGTGGGGAAGGGTGATGATGAAGTCCATATATTTAAAAAAAAAAAGAGAGAGAGACAACTCCATCTCACTTTTAACAGTCCAACAACACGCGTTGTTCTTTTGTCCAATTACAAAGGAGCAACGACACAAGACCTCCAAAGGCCACAGAGACACCTGAGAAACACTGTAATTCACCACCTAAAAGAACTCCAGGTGCCAAGCTGTGTCGTGTACGTGTTGTTGCAAACCCAGCCACCCCAGAAATTCCCGGTGTCCAACAATCACTGTTTTATGCCCTCTCCTGGCTCTGTGGGCTAACTGGGCTCAGCTGGGCAGTCCTTCTGCGGGTCTGGCTTGGGTTCCTCATGTGGGTGGAGTAAGAAGGAAGCTGGGCTGGGGTCACGGGGACCTGGCTGGGGAGCTAGGACTGTCTGTCCCTCCCCTGGGCGGTGCCCCAGAGGGCTCCCCGGCAGGGTGGCCGGAGCAGCTGAATTCTGCGGGTTTCGAGGGTCCCAGGCCGATGGGGGCTCCTCGCGCGGCAGCGGGCTGCAGCAGGGCGCGAGCACCAGACGTCGCGCCACGGAGGGCTGCCTCGGTGCGAGCGGGCTGCTACAGCAGAGCCCACAGGCCGGGCGCCCCGGTGGCCCGCAGCTCCTTCCACAGCTGCGAGGCTGGAACCCTGAGACCAGGCGCCAGCATGGCGGGTCCTCCTGGTTCTGACCTCCCGTGGGCTTTCCCTGGCGCACGCAGAGACGGAGAGGGAACAGGCTCCAGCACACGAGAGCTCTGCTCCTGTCCCTGCCCCTTCCGGCATTGAACCCACCAAGGGCGCCCCACCCTCAGAACCTCATCTGAACCCAGTTATTGCCCAGAGGCCCCGCCTCTGAACACCCTCCCATTGGGGATTAGGGCTTCAACGTGAGGATTTGCGGGGGGACACGATCGCACCCATCCCCTTCCAGCAGCCAGGAACGGGATTGCACGGTGCTCCACGCACGCCCCGACACCGTGGCACTGTGGTCTTTAAAACCTTGGCCAGGTTCCTCGGAATCACACTGTTAATATAAATCCTATTAAGCCAGCACTCCTAAGTCAAGGCAAAGGTCACTGAGAGGGGTGGAGAGGTGTCATTACCTCAATTCCTTGGCACTTTCCAACTGGCCACCTTTTAGGAACTAAAAATAACCTCCGCGATAACATAGCGCATGCGTCCGATTGGGAAATTTTCTAAGCTTTCTGTAGACGTGAATCTCGGGGGGTGGAGCTTAGCTATAATCACAATCAGTATGGAGCACAGGTACAAGCCGCAATTTCTCCACGTCCTCCCCAACACTTGCTACTTCCTGTTTTTATCATAGTGACCATCCTAACACTCGTGACGTTCTGTTTTAGTCTTTGAAAAT
The DNA here is from genome assembly GCF_021234165.1 of Pteronotus mesoamericanus. NCBI lineage: Eukaryota > Metazoa > Chordata > Mammalia > Chiroptera > Mormoopidae > Pteronotus > Pteronotus mesoamericanus. The sequence goes on along the minus strand of NW_026555323.1, from coordinate 5,367,551 downwards.
AAGAAATAAGTGCTGACCAGTATGTCGTGGCTGGACGGATGCCGGCCGTGCTTTGCACGCCTACAGGTGTGGTGTCTGAGGGAGGAAGGAGCACGTCGCCCTGGAGGCCAGGGACACCTGGGGGGCAGAGACACCCTCCCTCTCTGACTCACTTTTAAGTTACTACAAAGTCGCCCGGCCTAGTTAAAGCCTGTTAGCATTCTGTTACCCAGTTCTCACTACATCTACCCTCAAACCACGACCAAGGGATCCTCACAGAAAGGATCTGCAAACCCACGGAGATGAGTAACACAGACCTGAACAGACAGCCGAGTGACAGGTCCCCCACCTTCCAACGAGCTCTGTGCCAGCACGTTTTTCCATAAAAACAACAATGTGAGAAGGTGGCCGAAACAAGGGTGAAATTAAGAAAAGCACAGAAAATACAGACTCACATCCACTTATTAACAATGAAACCTACTTGAAATGTGTATCACGCCTCGAGACACGAAGCCATCAGCTCGTGACAGTGCATGTGCGTGTGCGTGCTCAACCTTTTATTCACAGGGACACGTGATCAGAAATATTTGGAAGCCACTGCTCCAGAGAGAATATCTGGAATTACGTGCTCGCTGTTTTTCAAGACTGGACTGGCCTCGGCTACTGCCCGACGGCTCCCAGGTCCCTCCCATCCCGGCAGGTGAAGCCTAACCGGGGATCGGCCCCTGTCCATCGTCCCAAGACCCTCGGCGGGAGCCCAGCAGAGACACTGCGTGTAGGAGGCCCCGCGCCCACATCCGATGACTGATGGATGGGCGAGGGAAAGGAGAATGGCAAGAGGACGTAGGGGAGGGAGCCGGGGAAAGGGAGGGCGGCGGGGGAGGGAGGAGGGCGGAAGTCCCCGCACCCACCTCCAGGCCTCACCGCTCCCTTCGCCGGGCACACTCCTGCCAGCCCTCCACGCGCTGGGCAGCGCCCCCACTGCAGCCTCTGAGCTGCAACCGCACGGGCGTGGTCTTCTTAACCTTCCCCAGCACAGCCTGCCCACCCAGGACCCCGTCATCACCTCCTCTTTCTAGCTGCTGTCCACACGCCAAGAAAGTGACCCCCTGGGGCACACCGAGCCCTGGGCAGGGGCTGGTGCTTCAGGAGCTTTTCTGGAAGGGCTGAGTGAAGAAATGCACTCCTGCTTCCCGGTGCCGGCCCTGAGCTCATTCGATGAGGGAAAGAAGCAGATTTTAGAAAAACAGCAACTGTTTTTGCAACACCAGTTGGTGCCACAGGCCTGGTGGATTTAAAAAAATCCGGAGAGCAACTGGTGTCTTTTTCCGTTCCTTCGATTCCCTTTGCTCAACGGCCATGTGTCCCTGGCGACCACAGTTGGGACGGCCTGGAACAGAAGAAGTGGGAGAAACAGGCAGAAGGCCCGCCTCCTCCCGCCCCGCTTCCCCAGGACCTGGCGCGGATGGGCGCCAGGCGTTCCGCGGGACCGTGGACACTCGGCTCCCGCTGAGCCTGGTCACCCCTGGCTGGAGCCAAACTCAGATGCCCCTTGGACGGCTGTGCCAGGCTCTGTCCCTCCCGCCTCAAGCACAGAACGCTCCGCAGCCCTGGCTGAGGACGCGCGCCAGCCCAGAAGGCCCAGGCCCCTGGCGCTCCCCGGGCCTGCACAGAAGCTATACTCTCTTTGCTAAAACGACCAGCCTTCCTCAGCAGAAAGGGTGGTGGCAGGAAGCAGCCCGCCGTCTGCCTGTGCAGAACGTTCTACTCACTGCGGCTGACAGGCCCCAACTCCTCAAATTCTAATAAATGTCACTCTCAGTAAAACCCGTACCTGACTTTCTCAAATTAATGAGGGTTAATTATAAGCCTCAACCCCTCAGACAAGGCCCTGATTACGCACCAGGCAGTGCCCTGGGCACATGGTCTGACTTGTCTTGTTTACTGTTTGGGAAAAACCCTCGGACCCTGAGTTCTCCCCGTTTCGCAGGCGAGCAAACTGAGGCGTACCCAGGCTAAACAGCATGCCCAGACTCCCCCGCCGAGAGGTGGCAGGGCCCCAAGCCCCGGCCTGTCGCTGTGACACCGCGGTCGGGCTCCGGCTGCGGACCGGTGGCCGCCTCCTGGCTGTGTGCTCACAGGCCCGGGAAAGGCAGGCGCTGTCCCCCTCCCCTCCTCGCAGTAAGCGCGCTCACCCCATCAGAGGGGCCCGCCCCCAGAGCTCACCTGCGCCTGACCGCCTCCCCAAGGCCTCGCCTCCAAACGCCGCCACATCGAGGGCGAGGACTTTGACAGCTGAATTTTGCCGGGGGACACCTTTCAGCCCACAGCACCCCCACCCCCACACACACCACCGCCCGGCTGACCGCATGTCCCGGCAACCTCAGGACAGTGCAGACTGCCCAGGGCCGCCCGCGCAGCCCGGCCAGGGCCTGGGCGAGGCCGGCAGACCGTGGGGGCGCAGTTACCGTGCTGACCGCTCTCTGTCCCCCACGGGGGACGTCTGCGAGCTCCTTCCCCTGTTTGCAGGGCCCCAGGGGAGCCAGCTGGCCTTGGGACGTCCAGCCCCGCCGTGTGGGCCCCAGTGGCCACCTCCTCCCTGGGAGACTGACCGTCCCTGTCACTTGTAACGGGGCAGACCGACCAAGCTGCAGGCTCTCCTTTCATCGGGACAGTGGAAGGAATGAGGAAGAGGGTGACGTCCTACTTAGGAACAGAAAGTACACCAGGAAGATTCTAGAGAATAACATCACAGCAGTACACGAGCAAGTTCAAGTTTACACCGCTCCACAGTCTGTCATCTGCAATTCTGATATCCAAAGATCTCTAAATAATAAAAGCTTTTCTTAACGTATCTGGTGACAAGAGGTGACCGCACAGGACGCGAGGCAGTGTGTGACCTCTGCACCCTTCCCACCGGACGCGCGCGCTCCCGTCTCCTGGCTGGGCAGGGCTTCCACAGGAGCCCCCGGGCGGGCTGCGAAGTCGGCGCGCGGCCAAGTGAGCGTGAGCCCGATTAGGCCCTCGAAAGGCGCGCCCGCCCGACCAAAGCAGCAGCAGGACCACGAAGCCCCTGAGCGCCGTCCCTCGGGGAGGTGAGATACACAGAGGCATGGAGCCCAACGTCCGACACTCTCCGCCCCCGCCAGCGCTGCGGCGACGGCCAGGGGGACGCGCGTGTGCCCGCCCCGCACTTCCCGCCCTGGCAGGGCGCTGCCTCCAGGCCTGGGGAAAGCACGGCCACACGCAGCGCTACGGGGTGAGGGCCTCTGTAAAACCGACAGCGTGAACACAGAGACAGGTGTGCAGAGCAAGGCGTCATGAACACGGCAGTGACACTGCCCCAAGCCACTGTCCCAAGAGCCTGGGGCTTCCAGAGGCTGGAAGAGGCAGGGTGCACGGCCCTTCTCCTACGGGGCTCAGGGCCTGCCCGCGCCTTCGCTGAGGGCCGCTTTCCTGCAGGACGGGGGCCCATACATTTCTGTCCTAACCACCCAGTTTGCGCTGCTTTGTTATGACAGCCACAGGCCACTCGTGCAAGGAGCACCCCAAACCCAGCCCCTGAACGCAGATGACCAGGGACGTGCTCGCTCTCCTCGCCCCTCTGCCGGCCTGGGGTGGGGCGGGAAAAAAGGGCTGTGGTGGAGGAAAAAGAAAGGGGTCACGCGGCAGCCTGCCTTGGCCTGGGCTCCGCAAGCCTGCCGACCACGGAGCAGCGCTGCGTGCTTCTGCCAGGAGGCGGCACCGCGCAGGCGCGGCTGGCGGGCGGGGGCCGGCCCGCTCGGCTTTCTTCGCAGCCTTGCTGCGCAAAGCTCACCCCTGCTTCCACTGATCACAGAACGGGGCGGCGCCTCGGGGCACAGGCTGCCCCTGGGGATGGGCTCTCCCTGCAGCCTGTGCTCGGAGCCAGACCCTGTGGGAACTCCCGAGGCGGAAGAAACTAGTTCTGCATGGGCAGGTGGCTGGGTTCCCAGAAGCAGCCCTGAGCTAAGCCACGGTCTCCTCGCCCTCACAGCAGAGCCAAAGGTGACACCAGAGCAGCACCTCCGGCCCTCACTCCCTGAGCCGAGAGCCTGCGGACAGGCTGGGGCCTGTGCTGCCTCCATGCCCAGCCCCACGTCCTCCCTCCCTCCCGGAGAGGGACCCAGGTGGCACCATAAGACCCAGAACCCCCTGGGTCGGTCTGGCCCTCGGAACGCCCACCTGGAAGCCTGGCCTGTGTCCTCCATCGCCCCCCAAGCCACTGTCCGGCATGCCCCGCCTCCTTCTCGCCCCGCCCTGTGGTCAGGCCACTGAGCACGGTGCCCTCAAGGGCCCCAGTGGGGATGTGGGCTTGGCCTTACCTTTGGAAGAGAGCAAAGCGCGAGCCGGTCGAGGGAACCGGGCTTCTGAGTGGTGTCCGGAAGACAAAACAGCACCCCTCAGGAAGGCGGGCCTGGCCAAGGACAGACCTGAGACTCCCAAGTCGGCCAGAAGTGCCGTCGTCGATAACAGCAGCACCAGCAGACCCACGTCTGGGCAGGTTGGGCCCACGTGCCTCCTCCAAAGCTGAGGGCAGGGCGCCACAGCCGCCCGTCTGGAAACTTCGGGCAGGCCTGACGTGCCCGGCTGCCCCCTCCATCCAAGGATGCACACTCCCAGGTATCCTGAAAGGCGAGGCGAGGGGGTCAGGAAGCACGGAAGTACTGACCCACACCCTCCTGGCGACAAGCACAGCTCCTGGCCCAGGAGGAGCACTTGGCCTTCCCGGGGACACCTGCAGGGACGTTTCTGATTTCACGGTTGCCAACAGTGAAATGCGCAGGCTAAGATCTCGCTGTCCTGCTCTTCTTCCTTCCAACCTGCCTGCCCTTCCTTTTGCCCTTTAAAGAGGGTGCTGCCTGACCTCGGGTGGGCTCCCTCCAGATCTTCCCTAAACCCACGGCTTTGGCTGCCTGCCTGCCTGCATCTCCCAGAAGCCTCTCTGAGCTCCAGACGCACAGAACCAAGGGACCGACCCCCTTGGACTCGGCAGGTCCAAAATCATCCCCACGATACCCCCAGCACCGCCACCCTCTCGGGATGCTGCTCTGCCTCCTCCGCACCTTCTGCACGCCCTTTGACGGCTCCCTGCTTCCCTGAGGAGAAAATCCAACCTTTAGCTAAGCGCTCAGTCTGACTTCCGCAGACTTTTGCAGTTTCTGTCCCCATCCCTCCCCCAGTGCCGGTGCTCCCTGCCACAAGTGGTGGTGGCGGCTGGCCTGTCAACATACCCGGGGGCGCCCCCGGCTGCTAATGCTGAGACGGGAGTCCAGGCAGGCCAAATGCCCAGTCCTGGCCTCAAGGCCTCAGGCCCCGCCCCCAGGCCCCGCCCCCAGGCCCCGCCCCCAGGCCCCGCCCCATGCCTCTGCGGTGGCCTCTTCCTGGCATTGCCTTCCCCAGCTCCTTCATCTAGCTCACCCCATGCATCCCTTAGAACTGCCCCGTCTGTGAACTATGTCCTAACCTGCAGGCTGGGTCAGATGTGCCTCTGGAGCACCCACGCGACACCGGGGCAGCTTCTGGGGGCCTCGAGGGGCAGGAACCCTGGGTGTCCCGCCGGCCCCTCGCCACTGTGGGGGCCCCTCGCCACTGTGGGAGCACCTCGAGGGCACGGTTGGGGCCCAGAGGACGCCCCGGGAGTGGGACGGAAAGCCCCACATGTTCGCTATTCAGGGATGCTCCCTCCATCTAGCAGAGTGAGTGTGCCTGCCTCTTTCTACAGGAACTCTCCACGCTGGGCCTCGGGAGTGACGTGGAGATGGAGCTGCGGACTTTTCAGCTGCCGGTGGATTACAGGGAGGTGAAGCAGAGAGTCATGAGAATCTGGGAAGATCTTCAACCACAAGTAAAAAATGGCTGGAGAGCCAGTCTCGGGGGGGCGGGGCAGAAGCAGGGCCGGGCGAGCTGAGGATGGGATGGAGCCCCAGAGCCTGCGAACCCCTGGCCCCTAGTTCTAGGGCTGATGGCTGAAGTGCACCCCACCCCGGCATCCCACCACTATGGGCCCAGCAGATTTTATAAGGTTCTGGGCCTGTTTCTAAACGTTTAGGCTGACATACTGGGTAGACTTTGGAAGAAGATGCTGGAGAGAGAGGAGGAAAAGAAAATGAAGCTTTTTTCCCAGCCAGGAATCAAAAGATAAGTACCAGCTAACAGAGGCCCTGGGGTTAGCTCTCAGCCATGCTTATGCAGGGAAGGTGAGCCAGGACTTCTAGGACCTGGGAGAGCGGTTGGAAGGTGGACCCGGGGGAGGTGAGAGAGCAGCCCACCCGGGGAGGGCCCCCCTTCATTGCACCCAGCTGATTCTACCTGAACAGTTACTATAAAAAAAACTGGTATAAGTATCCAAAAAACAAACAAACAAAAAAAGGCGACCAGATGACGAGATTAACAAAACATATACCTCCAAACCATTCAGCCAATGCCCCAAATGTTTTGATAAAACACTGAGCTATTTTTTTCCAGAGGAAAAATAATAAGCTCAAAAAATTCTGATGCTATTGTGTTAACGCTGTTACTAGCTTGCTGCGTTAGCGGTTCGTCAAAGAGAAACGATTCCGCGGCAACGCGGAGTCCCCTGTGGACTCGGATACCCGCTGGCCCCCCACCCCGCAGTGGGGAAAAAAGGAATATTCTACCTTACTTAAGAATACTTTGAAATATGAAAGCATTTAAATGCAATGCCCTGGTCTTCCCTCTAGCTCTTTTCCAATCTAGCATATTAATTAGGGGAAGGGCGGGCAGGCGGCAGAAGGATCTAGAAAGCATGCGCAGTTGGGGTTTGAGAGGTTTTGCCGCCTTGCACTCGCCCTCTGCCCAGCCCTCCCGTGATACCTGGTGACAAACCAGCCTCAGTTTCCCTCAACGCTCTGCTGTCACCTGTTCACACAGCTTGCCGTGCACGTGGGCTTGGACTCCGCCGCCAAGGCCGTGGTTCTCGAACAGTGCGGCAAGAACCGCGGGTATCGCGAGGCCGACGTCCGGGGCTTCCGGCCGGAGCAGGGCACGTGCCTTCCGGGTGGCCCGGAAGTGCTGGAGTCTCGGGTCAGCATGAAGGCGGTCAGCAGGCGTGTGGCGGTGGAGGGCGTGGAGGTGGCATTTTCCCGAGATGCGGGCAGGTACGTTCTGTCGCATCATGATGCAGGTAGGAGAGGATGGCTGCAGTGTCCTCCACCCATTTTTCTTGCGGAGTGTCCCTGTTCCCCGCTAAAATGCCGCCCCCTGTGCCTACCAGGGGGGTGCTTGGTCACGTGGCGTCACCCTAGGGCAGCCCCAGCAGCCCAGCCTGGGGTCCCCTCCCCCTAATGCGCCTTGGTGCGTCGGTAGAGAAAAGATATGAAAGCGTTATTTTGAGAGTCACTAACATTTTGTGGATGCTTTATTTTTATGTATTGCCGCCGAAGTGGAGATTGAAGGATTCTGATGTACCCCAGATAGAGGTTCATTTACCTTTGTTTCTCCGCACTCTGACTCCCAGTAGGCAGTTTCTCCTTCCCGCAACCAAAAAAAGGAATGTAGAGGCAAATGAGAGGAGTTCACGGGTTAAATGTGTTCAGTGAAAATCTGGTCCTTCCCCAGTTCGGCCACCTGCTGGTTCTGAGACCATGAGGCCAAGAGCCAGTGTCTCCCCAGCTTGTTCCCAGGAACATGTTCTTTCCGAGGCGCAGGGACAAACCCTTCGTCTCCCCGGATGGCATTCCTCCCCCATGTGTGGGGAATGCTGCATCGCCACTTCCGCTGACCTTCCGCTGTGGTCAGCGGCTGGTCCAAGGAGTGATCTGGCATCTCCTGCGGTTGCAGGTACGTCTGCGATTACACCTACTACCTGTCTCTGCATCATGGAAATGGGTGCGCGGCACTCATCCACGTCCCTCCATTATCGCCGCGGCTCCCCGCCAGCCTGCTGGGAAAAGCGCTGCGAGCCATCATCCAGGAGATGCTGGAGGAGGGCGAGGAAGCCCCAGCTCTAAGCCCGGGTCACAGAAACGTCTGCCTCAGTGGTTCCAGCCCCCGAGAAGCAACTGGAGAACTGCTCCTTTAGAGCAAATCAAACGTTTCAGTCCTGTGTTGTGAAGCGTTCAACTGGGGTTTGAAAAAAATTGCTTGTAAAACAGTTTACACAGAGGGGAAAAAAGGGAATTAGCCCAGTGAAATCACAGCATCATTTTATTGTCAGAAGGCAGGAGGACACTCTGAAAGGCAGGCATGTTATACGGGATTAACTAGCTTCAGTTGTGGTTTTCATGACAATAAAATGATATCCTCATACACTTTTTTTCCTTCTTAAAAGATGAGGCAGCGGGCCTGTGTGATCCTGCCCGGGTTGCTGGGTCCGCAGACCTGTGCTGCGGAGCCCCAGGTGGCGGGCTGACCCATGACCAGCTGGCCATGGGGACGTACCGGGGTGGCCGCCCCTCGGTGCCCCGTTCCTGGCTTCCAAGCTCCTGCATCCAGGTGCTGTGGGCAGCTTCTGGGCCACTGAGTCTCAAGTGTTTGTTTTTCCTTTTCCTTTTCCAGCTTTGTCTTTAATTGCGGTAAAGTACATGTAACAAAAAATTTCCCCTTTTAACCATTTTTTTCGTGCTCAGTGGCATAATGCACTTTCACTGAGCAACCACCATCTCTAGAACTTTCTCATCCTCCCAAACCGAAAGGCTGTGCCCATTGAACAGCATCTCCAACCGCCCCCCCCCACCCCAGTCGCCATCACTCTGCCTTCTGTTTCTAGGGGCCTCATGTAAATAGATTCACAGTCTTTGTCCCTTTGTGACTGGTCTGCTCCACTCAGCTTGTCCTCAAGGTTCCTTTATGTTGTAAGACACATCAGAATTTCTTCCCTTTTAAAGGCTGAATAGTACCTCCTTGTACGAATAGACCACATTTTTGCTTATCCGTTTATTTTTCCGATGGTCATTGGGTTGCTTCCGCCTTTTGGGGAGCGTGACGACTACTACTGTGCACACTGGTGTGCACTTCTCAGAGCCCCTGAGTTTACGTCCTTCGGGTATATACCTAGAAGTGGAATTGCTGAACCGAGGGAATTCTAGGCGTAACTTTTGGAGGACCTGCCATACTGTTTCCCTGGGCAGCCACACCACTTTATATTTCTACAGGTGACGCCTGGTCTGAAAACAAAGGTTAATAGCTAGGTTTGCCTCCTGTCCCCTTTTCATCTTTCAGTTTGCTTTCATGACACTGCGCTGGCTCGTGGTAAGGTTTTATTTGTCCAGTGTTTTCTGGGAGCCAGTTTTCCCACGCAGAACCCCATTAGCAACATGTCGGAAAGGGTCGAAGGTGGCTAAGCTCTGCGAAATTTCTCGATATCTTGGTGCGCTCACAACTATCATCTTTCACGTAATTATATTTTAAAAACTATCACTTAGTGCTTAGACTCCTTCGTTATGAGGAAAAGTACCTGCAGCTTAACAACAAAGGAAGTTGGCAGGCCCGGCTTGTTTTACTGTGAGCCCTCTAGCATCCTTGCGCATTTGGAATAGGCTTTACAAGGCCCCCTTTGCAAATGAAACAGGATCATGTGACATAGATGAAAGTCTCGGTGTAGCATATCAAAGCCGGCAAGAGGGGGTGGCGTGGCATGGCGTGGCCTGGCCCGCGTGCCTGGGGCCTGCAGCGTGGGTGTTGGTGTGCAGACCCCTTAGGGTTTGCTGGCAAACATGCTGCCCAGAGCCCCTGACTCCCCCACTCCCCCACACCTCATTCTAGCTCTGTCTCAGGACAGTGGCACACGGGGGTCACTGGGCCCGGCTCCTGTTTCAGATTGTTTGGCACTAAACCAAACATGTGTCACAAAATTTTCAGCACCATCCGATTGGAAGGCCCAGAGCTCTCTCTTCAGGAACGTGTCACTTCCTCTCTGTGGCCTCTGAGATTCTTTAGGGAGAACCCCAGTGGCCTGCCATCCCCTGTTAATACAAACAGGGGCCTGTTTAGCTAGGACTGCGTGGCAGTTCTAAGCCAGTGTGAAAACCACAGCTCAGAAGGCGGAGCCTGGGATTGGCCCTTTAATAGCCAGGGGTCCCGGGCACCCGTGCCTCTTTGCTCATCTGTAAAACTAATAGAAGTCCCTCCACTGCGCAGTGGTTAGAGATCCAATGAGGGGACAGATGTGCAAGTCCGTCAGGGAGGAGTGGCCGCTGTAAAAACAAGCACCTTCCCGGGTATGGGCTCTGGGTCCGACCTGGGAGGATAAACAGACATGGCCCTACTGGGCTGGGGCCTTAAGAAGTGGCACGGTGGGGAGAGGCGCTAACACTTCTGAAGACCGATGCCCTTCGTCCTCAGAAGTCGCTGCTCCTGAGGAAGGTGCAGCACACAGCATTTGCCCGCCTGGGAACACGGGAGAGGCACGCTAGATGCCTGTGTCCACCCACCAGCAGCCCATGCGTCACCGGAGCCTTGGAAACCGCCTGCCGTTCATCATTGGTCATCTTCTAACAGCCCCCTGAAGGCCTGGCACTTCACGACAATGGTGAGCAAAACCCAAGGGTCAACACCGAGCTCACAAGTCCCCCCTTTTAGAAAGGCCTTTTGTTTTAGGTCCAAATACTTGTGAGAATCACCAGGTCTTAGGCGTGGCCTTTGATTTACTGATGTCTCCACATTGCTATTGGGCCCCTTATCCAGTGGCCTGAGTTTGTTACTGCCACATAATTTCCCATGATCAGAGTTTAGTGAATGATCTGTTTGTCATTTTGATGGGTTTCAGCATCTTTGGTCTGATTCTAGAACATTAACAGCTTGTTTTCCTTAAACACGCATCCGCATTTCCTAACATGACCATTGTCCCTGGCAAAGATAATGTTGCCTGGATCAGAGAGTCCTCGGGGCAGGCTGAGGTCATCAGCTCTCAAGGAACTAATGTTTCCGAACCCCTCCAGCAAGCCACATCCTGTGCGTGCTTACTCGGTCCTCCCGCGCCCCTCTGAGCAGCTGCACTGAACAATGATGTGGAAATGTGGAGGTCACATCCTTTGCCCCAAAGTCCTCCAAATCAAACCTGCCTTGGCCCGTGTAGGAAAGGTCTACAAATCAATCATAACTGAAGTACAGCTCTGGCCAGGTAGCTCAGTTGGTTGGAGCGTTGTCCCGATATGCCAAGGTTGCAGGTTCAATCCCTGGTCCCGATATGTCAAGGTTGCAGGTTCAATCCCTGGTCAGGGCACATCCAAGAATCAACCAGTGAGAGCATAGATAAGTGGAATGACAAATCAATGTTTCTCTCAAATAAGTTAAAAAACTTTTTTTAAAAACTGAAGTACAGATTTCTGTATTTTAGGTATTCAGATTTTTTTTCTAGCTGATTTAATGGAGTGAGAAACAAAATAGCTTCCTGTCTTCACCAGCAATTTGCATGCTGAAAGGGTTCAGCTGTCAGAAATAAAGCAAAGCCTTCACGCAGAACACCTCCAAGTGACATGTGTGAACACACATGCCACACGTAGCTCAGCTTCCCTGCCTCAGAAGCATGGTAAGTCTTCCAGGGGGAGGAGGAAACAAAATCAGAGGCCAAAAATGCATACAGAATTCTTTTATTTAACTTAAACCATGTAGTACTTTAACTACTAGAAAAAAGCAGAGTAAGAGAAACTAAAGTTGCCTTAGCTTCAGCCATTCAAAATAGACAAAGTTTCTTTTTTTCATAATGTAAAGAATCCAGAGTATATCGCAATAACAGGAATAAATTCTTACAACAGAATATACAAAAACATTTTGAATTTTTTTTCATCTACTGATTTTTTTTATATAAACAGAGGAAATTTTTTTTTTTTTTAGGAATAATTTATACACAGAAAGTCATCTTATGTAACAAATTGGCCTTAATTACCGTATTTTTAAAATTTTTTTAAAAAACTTTTTTTTAAACAAGAAAACTGAGAAAATGCATTATTTGCGATGCATCCATTCCATCGCGCCTTCTGGTTTGACTTTTGTTTTTGTTTTTTTAAATTTTGTCCCAGAGGTAGACAAACTCTGGCAAACCTCTCACCTCAACCTCACTGGCTTAGAAAGCAACAGGTGTTTTTGCCAAGCATCTGTTCCACCTGTGGATGTGTCTACGCAACACCAAACATCCAAATGCAAAGTTGAAAACAGAAAACAAATTGTTTCTGGAACTTTCTCCCATGTTGTGCAAAACACCCACACTGCCAATGATGGGGATTTTGTGGAGTCATGTAGACATGGCCCATAATCCATTGGGAGCTAGAGGAAATGGAGTCAAACTTTTAAAAAAAAAAAAACATTTCTGTGTGTGTGGTTTTTATTAAAAAGAACTTTGTTCTGCATTAGAAAAAAGTATCCTCTGTGTCGCCTTAAAAACAAATAGGCTCTCTTCCTTGTTATAACAAAGCACTGATTATGATACGAGGCATGTAAGCAAGCAGTCTGCGCGCGCCAGCATCACCGCCGTCTGTGACGAGCCTGAATGCGGTGATCACTGCGAACACCATCAGCTAGGCCGTCAGCCTTTCCGTCTCGGCTTTGCACAGCAGTGCAGCAGCCACGCCATCCACACCAGGTGCCCAAGAGGAGGCACCTTTGGGCTGCAACACCTCTGCTCTTTCCTTGGCCAATGAGGTTCTCTCAGTCTGTGAAACTGGCTATGCTCCAAAGGGAAACGACCAGTATAAGATGACCCCCTTCCCAACCAGAGGGTTCTGGAAGACCAAGATACTGAAGATACAGAACTACTTCTTAAATCGTCGTCATTCCTTTGTTATACACTAGGGCACAAAGCGTAGGGGTAAAAGAGGGTGAGCCACGGCTTGGGTCAGGGAAAAATCCTTTTTTTTTGGCATATTGTAAAGCTAGCTAGTAAACAGGTGTCCTAAAAAAAAAAAAATGGATCACAAACACACATTTGCACACGCAGAGAAAAAATGTGTCTTTAAATTATTTTCGGCGATTACAAACTACAAACATTTTATAAAATTATTCTATGTTCTTACAAAAATGCAATGAAACGTTTAATTAGTTCTTGTAAACCAGATCTTCGTCAACTGACTACCCGTAATCTACTGGACTTAAGAGCCCTATTGAAAATGCTAATGTGTGACTAATTAAAACAATGTTGACCAGAAAGATGTGGACACACACAAACGTGGCCATACAGATGAGTGATCCTGTTCTTGCACACACAAAATAAAACAAAACCCTAAAGCCATGCCCCAGAATTGACCACTGACGAGTGCGCTGTAGTTTGTGTCCTCGAACAATTTGTCCTAATTCCACAAGAACAGTTTCCAATGTAGAATGTTAGGGTTATTTGTTGAAAACGAATGCCCGTGGATGACTCTTGAGCCTTGATGTGGTCTGATACCTTCAAGAAACCATCGAGTTCAAAACCTGGCCCCCACTGCTTCCAAGCCCCACCCCCTTCTGTTCGCAATTCTTCTCTTCCCATCACGTCAGAACCCCTGTCAGAATGGTTCCTACTGCCCGATCATTCCACTGTCAAGGACGGTTCATCTGCTTTTTTTGTTTTCTAAATGACCAACTAGTCATCTGAGCCGGAGGCCAAAAATGAAACCCTCTGGCCTGTCCAAGGTCTGTATCTTCAGCATCTCTGGCAACAGAGAGGTTCAATCTAAACAACATCCTTTCTTGAAGTTCTCATTTGTACCAACTATGTCAGAGTAAGAAAGTCTGACTTGCATCACTGGTTCTTAAAGAGTGGATCTCTGGTCCGTATCTCCCAACGCTGCTGAGCCCAAGAAATGAAAAGACAGACAACAAACACAAGAGTAACATTAACAAGAGAACAAACCCCAAACCTTAAATGCATTACTGGGTCTGCTAAAACTGGAGGGCAGGGCATGGAGGAGTACTGTCAACTGCAAGGGGCCCATGTTCTGGAAAGGAGTTGCCTCAGACACTCGTCTGGCCACCCCGGGAGGACCCATCAGTGACAGCTGAGGACCTTGGACCGAGCATCCTAGCCGCCTCCACCATGGAGCTAGTGTGGCCTTGCCCCTGGAGCGGCCAGCGTCGTGTACAGCCACCTGCCGGCAGAGGTGGGCTGCCGAGGCGGCGGCTTCGGTGGGACCGACTGGCCTAGGGGTCGGCGCCATGCTTGGCTCGTGACTCTGTCATCCCAACCAAAACACAACAGTCCATGCCAAGCATGTTGCCGTCGGGTAGTTCCACAATAACCACTTTTCTATTTTACCAAGACACTTCTCCTACCACTGAAATGTCGTTCCGAGTCACAAGGAACAGGCTGGAAGGAGAGGCCAGTGTTGGCCGTGAACCCCGTCTTCTCTCTTCCAAGGAGGAAGTTCATTCCGACTGCGTGTCAAATGTCACGCCATCCCATAAAGGAGACCTGGGTGGTCTGGGTCTCACCCAGCTGAAGTTCAACAACGTCTCCAGAACACACCAGCGCCTGCTGCCTCAGGGAAGGGCTGGGTGTGATGATGTGTTAATGCTCACATCCACGCAATGATGTGCCTCAGTGGTTCATGTCGCTTCAAGCAGTGTGAGCTGCTGTCAGAAGGAGGTTGCATGGGAAATGCCACAACTCAGCTTGATTAAGCATACAAAAGAGAAAAATCCAGAAGCGGCGGGGAAATCAGCACAAAATCAGGCTAGAACTGTGGACAGATGACACCTCAGTGGAGTCCAGGTGGGTGGTTTGGTCCAGTAGAATGACTGCCCCATCACGCAAGCAAACTTTGCGCTTTTATTTGTTTCTGAAGCATTTGTTACGATGGGCGCTACACTGTTAGTGTTCGCTTTCTACTTAAAGAAAAACCACCTACATCAAACAAGAACAAAAGGACACCAACAACTCAAGACAGTTGAAATGAAACCCTTATAAACCAGCTGAATGATCTGTAGAAATCCAGTTGTGGAAACCGGAAGGTATGTGCAAAAGAGAAAAGAGGCCACTATTCCAAGGGGTCACCTACAGCGTGGAAGAAGAGAACCCTGATCAAGCAGTATTTCTCAATGACCGTAAAGTCCCAGGGAACTTGGGAGAGGAGAGGAGAGGAGAGGAGAGGAGAGGAGAGTGCTCTTGCAGGAGGGGAGATGCCCCTGAGCTTAGCTGCAGTACCAGAACTTTCAGGGAGCTGCGCACGCTTTGGAAAGCCCAACCACGTTGCCCAGATCAAATCGCCAGCTGTCGGGATCGGGGGATGTACTGTCCACCCCTGTGAGCAGCAGGACAGAGGGACAGAGGCACGGCCTGGCGGGAGGTGAGACGCCCCGGAAGGAGGTGTGCCGCTGACCGCTGTCCCCCCAACCCGAAGGTTTGGAACATCTTTGTTTTCCCCTGGGAGGGAGGCGGCCATGCAGGCGGATGGAGAGAACAGCCTAGAGCGGGGAAGGGAACTCCTCTGCCCTGCTTTCGTGCGCTCCAGGAGCGACCGGCTGGGAGGTCAGCCGCCTCTGTGCCAGGGCGGGAGCCTGGCGGGTGGGGCTGTCAGAGCGCAGAGGCCGCTGCAGCGCTGAGTGCAGGCAGCACAGGGACAGCGTGTCCCCGCCAGGCACAGGCCATGCCCAGGACTGCACGGGGGGGGGGGCGGTGCGCACATGGCGCCTTTACAGGTGGGATGCTAGCAGGGGCTGTCTGCTCCCCAAACTCGGGAAACCACTGCTCTTCCAGTGACAGAATCTGTCATCCTGTCTGCATGAAGCTCTTGGCTTCAAAGACAGCCCGCTCTGCTGCTCCCCTCGCCTCCCAGCCAAGTGTGGGGGCGCCGGGCCAGGAGGGGGAAAATCCTGACACCTCACAACCTCTTAGGGAACCGAGTTAGAAGAAGAAGAAGAAAAAAGCAACGGCAAATAAGACATCTCAGGAAAAGGCAAGCTGTTGGAAACGAGCAGAGAGGTGAGAAAGGGTGGCTTCGACCCCGGAATACAGCCTGGCCTGGCCCTGTGTCACCGGTGTGCGGCCTGTGGGCAGATGAGGTTACCAGTATCAACAGCATATTGTCAGGTGCTGAGAAATGCGAGATGTACTCTTTTTTGTATATACACATATAAAAAATAAGAGTGAGGTAGATAAATGCTTGGAAAAAACAAACCCAAAAACTGTCCCATCTTACAAAGACACACATAAAAAACCCTTTTGTCAATATTTAAATTCACAAGGGGGCTTCTCTACAGCGACTGAAACCGGAATCAGAAAATAAATTAAAACTCCTATTATACCTTCTGAATTAATTTTTATCTTTGTCTCAGTTTTTTAAAGGGAAAAACTATGGGACAGAGGCTAGAGAAAACACTGGGACTAAAACTGCTGACAAGCAGACACAGCGCTACGCACTCTTTTCTGTGTTTACTCTGGTCACAACTAGCAATCATCATATTGGAGCTTAGTTCTTGTCATTGAGACGTTCCCTTCCCAGAAGCAACTCTATGCTGTCATCACCCTGGTGGGAAGTACTAAAAAATGAAACAAAAGACCCCCAGACCCTGAGGACTTGGATTCCTGGCCAAGGGGAGGTGGCCAGCACCAGGGCCCTGGTCCCCAGGGGTGAGCGCGGGCTCTGGAGCCACTGTGCCTGGGGCGCTGTCCCGGCCAGCCCAGCGGTGGGTGCGCCAACACCCGAGGGTGCCGCCCCTGCGCCCCGCTCCTTGCCTGTGCCAAGAAGGTCCCTGGGGAGTTTCTGGTTCTAAGGACAGGTAGGTCGGCCGGGAGGGCGGTGGTGGAAGGTCACAAAAGGGACCGCTGGACCACTCTCCACTGCGCCCTTGGACTCAGCCAGCTGTTTTTCGTAGGGTGGAAGGATTAAATATCCACTTCCAAAAAAAAAAATTAATAATCCAAATGCCTAGTGTCTGCAGTTCAAACTGCTGTTGTACCCAAGAATTAAAAAAATAGGTATATGTGTGTCACAACCAAAACAAAGGCCAGGGAAAAGAGAAGGGGACGCTTTTCCACAACGGTGACTAGGAACACTGAACGAGGACATGCGAAGATTAACCTCTGTTGTCTGACCTGAGTTTGTGTCACGTCTTGCGCGGTAACAGACTCCAACACCGTGCGAGGGCGGCTGAGGAGAGGAACCGCTCTCCGCCTCCTTCCCTCGCCAGCCTCGTGCCCACAGAGCCTACCAGTTCGAACAGAACTAATGGGGCCAGGGGAGCGGGGCGGGGGTGGGGGGGTGGACTTATAAAAAGGCATCAACCAGTTCATGGCAAATTATGTTCTGTAAGTATCAATTACCGGGAGAAGAGGAAGAGAGTCACGCAGTCTAGTACAAAGCATAAGAAGTTTCTTGGAGTGAGCAGAGAGGGAAGAAGGGTAGACCTGAAGATTTTCATAGAGTAAATCCACAAAGATAAAGAACAAAAAAAAATAGCAGCTTTCTTTTTTCTGTACAGACGTATAGATGAATATCTGAACCGTAAAAAAGTTACAAAAGTGACATTAAAGACGATGTGTATGCAAATGTTTCATGGTCTAACATAGAACTGTCAGACCCTTGAAGAAGTCCTAGTAACAGAGAAAATGTCGACAAAGCTTAGGATGCTGGAATCCATTTCCTGCTTTTCTTCTCACTGTTGTGGTGCTGTTGGAATTGCTTTCCTCGCAAACCTGCATGAACAGTTGGGCTCGGCCCCTGGAAACCCCTTCTCATCTGTGTCCTTGGGGGCAAGGGGGCCGGGATCTGGGGGGGGGACAGGAGACTGGCATGTGGGCGACCTGTGTGCCAGGCTCTCCCTCAAAAGGCCCGTTTGCTGCAGAACTGGAGCCGGGAGGAGGGGCGGGGAGGTGGCGCAGGGCAGCCAGGGCAGCCCCTCCCGGTCCTCTCCGACAGCAAGCCCCGCTCGGTCCAGTGCCCCCGAATCACAGCCTAGTCAGAAGCGAATTGACCTGTGTGGACGTGAGACTTGAAAAGGACACCAGGGGACGATGAGCTGGAGGGCATCACCAGCGTGGCGCTCACGAGGTGACCGGAGCCCGTGCTCACCCTGTGCCTCTGGAAACCAGGAAACAAGCGCAGGGGTCGTGAGGGACCAAGTCCCGGGTTTTGGCAGAATTTGGCAGCGTTAAAATGGTAACAACCTTGGATGAATGATGGCCCTTTGTAAATGTCATGTGTCCCTAAAAAGGTTCAAGATACAGTTAAAAAATGCCATCGCAACATTTTTTTATAAAGACCTACGGTGACAGGCAGGTGTGCATGGGAGCAAGATGGGACCACAGGGAGGGACAGCCATTTCCTCAATCTGATAAAAAGGGCGTCTGGCTGGGCTTGTGGCAAATGGTCTTTCCATTATAAAGCAGAGAGAGGGAGAACAAGGACAGAGAGAGAGAGAGCGAGAGAGCGAGAGAGAGAGAGAGAGAGAGAGACAGGGAAAGAGTGAGGAGACTCGATTCTCAAGTGTTCTGTTGCTATTAAGTGTTGTCATTAAGGTTCTTAAAGGCCCGTGTCAGTTAAGGGTTTGGGTAGGGAAATAAAAAGCGGCTTGCATATTGAAAAAAGGAACATCCCAAGTGTGTTTACTGCAGAGAAGCCGTCTCCCGTGGGCAGCATGGCTGTTCTGAAGATCCACTGAGGTACAGGAGGCTGTGGACAGATGGTTAGAACCCGCTCCCCCCACCCGCCGCACGTGCACACACGTTACTGTCTGCACGGGACTCGGGGTCCCCGCATCAGCAGGTCGAAGACTGGGGCAGAGGCAGGGCCCGCTCATTCTTGCGCCCCCCGTTCATGTGCGCGTACGGCTGTCTCTCGTCGAAGCTGGCCCGGAGGACCAGCACGCCAGGGCCTGGGCCGTTCTCGGCCTTGTGTCCTGAGTGTCTGTCGGGCAGCGGCAGGGAGGCCGAGGAGGCCGAGGGGTCCAGCGGCACGCTCTCCATGTTGTCCGGCTCCAGGTCCAGCTCCTCGGGCTCGGGCGGCTTGTTCTCATCACTGTAGTAGAAGGAGACCTCCCGGAAGCCGGGCTCCATCTCGTCCTTGATGCTGCCGATG